>NC_069689.1:44300026-46700026 GCF_023699985.2 Odocoileus virginianus | reverse complement strand
AATTCACTCAATAGATAATACAGTATGGACACCCCTTAGCTTAACAGATGATCAAGTGCTTGTGTAGAAGAAGCATTTCACTAGGTTTCCTTTAGTAGAAAGGGTATGAGAGCTATGAGTTCGATTAAAACTAAAGATGAGGAAAAGGGTAGATGTGTGACTAGGGCTGTCTTTTTAAAGTTCAATCATGATAAGATTAAAGGTAATCACATGCAGATCTGAGTCCATCTAGATAAATGTAGAACCGTGTGTCAGCATTGTTCTTACATTATTTACCATTCTCCTTATGCCAGCTTTCACTTCCAGTAAGTTCCCTTCACTGCTGTCCTACAAAGTTGAGTAGCAATTTCCATCCAAAGTTGGGCAGTAATTTCCATCCACACTGGGCTATTTTCCTCCTTCCCCCTTTCCTGATCAATACCTTTGGTTACAATTCAATAGTCTTCAGTCCCAGTGAATTTAAAGAGCTAGTGACTAGGAATCAAGATTTTAGTCCCACCCCACCCCCAACCACACCACCACCAGTTAAAATGGCTCCCTGCCTTAAGTAGCTTTTGCCTGGCATTATCTGCTTTCCTTTTTAGTTATTTGCTCTAAATTCCCAATACATTTTGCTAATAACAAGGGCCTGCTCTACTTCTAAATGCAGATATGTTTCATTCTATAAACACTTCATAAAATGTTTCATTTATCTTCTAATATGCAATACTAGAAAGAAAATGTTGGGAAAAAACTCAAAGGAAATGAAGTTTTTTACTCTAGCATGCCTTCAATACTTCTAACCTTCAGAATTTAGATCCCACCAGTTCAGGCTTCCTAGCACAAGTTTAGTAAAAAAAAATAAATACGTAAAAAATGATAGCTGCTATGAAGGATAAATTAAAACACTCTCATGATTACCCTTGGTCTAACATTTAAAACGCCAGTTAGGATGACTACTATCCAAAAGTCTACAAGCAATAAATGCTGGAGAGGGTGTGGAGAAAAGGGAACCCTCTTACACTGTTGGTGGGAATGCAAACTAGTACAGCCGCTATGGAAAACAGTGTGAGGATTTCTTATAAAACTGGAAATAGAACTGCCATATGACCCAGCAATCCCACTTCTGGGCATACACACCGAGGAAACCAGATCTGAAAGAGACACGTGCACCCCAATGTTCATCGCAGCACTGTTTATAATAGCCAGGACATGGAAGCAACCTAGATGCCCATCAGCAGACGAATGGATAAGGAAGTTGTGGTACATATTGTTGAGTTTTAGGAGTTCTCTGTATATTCTGGATTTCAATTCTTTTTCAGATATGAGTTTTGCAAATATTTTCTCCCTTTCTGTGGATTATTCTTTTAACTCTGTTGGTTGTGTCCTTTGATGCACAAAAGTTTTACATTTTAGGGAAGTCAATTTGCCTACTTTTCTTCTGTGGCTTGTGCCTTTGGTATCATATCCAAAAAATCATTGCCAAATCTAATGTGATGAAGCTCTTTTCCTTTATGTTTTCTTCTAAGAGTATTAGAGTTTTAGCTCTTACATTTAAGTCTTTGATACATTTTAAGTTAATCTTTGTGGGCAAAAGACTTAGCTAGACATTTCTCCACAGAAGACATACAAATGGACGAAAAACATAAGAAAAGATATTTAACATCACTAAGCATGAGGGCAATGCAAATTAAAAACAAAAGGAGATGCTGCTTCACATATATCCTGTTAGGGTGACTATTAGCAAGACAAGCAAATAGGAAAAAAATCCCAGGTAATAGGAAGCATTGGTAAAGTTGCAGAGAAACTAGAACCACTGCGCATTGCTGGTGGTAATATGAAATGGTGCAACCACTATGATAAACAGCATGGCGGTCCCTCAAAAGTTAGAGATAAAATTACTCTATTATCTGGCAATTTCATTTCTGGGCATATAACCAAAAGATTTTCAAACAAAGACACATATGGACACCAATTTCAATACCATAATTATTCACATTAGACAAATTATAGAAGCAACCTAAGTGCCCATCAATGGATGAGTGGATAAACAGAAGGATGAGCAAAAGGTAATATAAAGTGTGTGCATTCATGCTTAGTCACTCAGTCGTGTCCAACTCTTTCAACCCCATGGACTGTAGCTCACCAAGCTCTTCTGTCCATGAATTCTCAAAGCAAGATTACTGGAGTGGGTAGCCATTCCCTTCTTCAGGGGATCTTCTCGAACCCAGGAATCAAAACTGGGTCTCCTACATTGCAGACAGATTCTTTACCTTTATTCTGAGCCAGGGAAGCCCGTTTCCATCTGTAAGTAACTTAAATATATATATTATGTATATAATATATATATATATATATATATATCAGTTTACAAAATCTACAAATTAGCAAGTTACCTAATTAAGACACACAATTTTCAACCTGCTATACAGAAAAAATGACTAAATCTGATGGCCTTGCCCAGACTCATGTGCTTTTGTTTTTGTAAAATAGACAAGCATCAAAATGATTGCAACACAGGTGGAATTGGAAGAAGGATAGGGTACTGGACTCTTAAAAAATAAACATCTGGACCTAGAAGAAGGATCTCGTCTCATTATTTCATGCAAAATCAGATTAGGAGGATTATAGGATACAATAAAAGATCAGGGAATCTCACAGATGATGCTCCTTTTTTTTTTTTCCTGCTGTGTGTGATGTGTGTGTTAGTTGCTCAGTCCTATCTGACTCTTTGCCACCTTCATGGACTGTGGCCTGCCAGACTTCTCTGTCCATGGGATTCTCCAGGCAAGAATACTGGAGGGGGTTCCCATGCTCTCCTTCAGGAGATCTTCCTAAACCAGGGATTGAACTTGGGTCTCCTGCATTGGAGGCAGATTCTTTACTGTCTGAGCCAGCCTTTTTTGCCTACTACCAAAAGTGAAATAAAGAAAAGAAAGCATTCTTATAGTTATTCTATTAAATCATTGGCATTACAACTGTAAAATATAATTTCTATCTAGAATTATTATTTTTCTAGAGTTGGGTATGAATGGGAGATGGAGACTCACAGCTTCTTAAAGGAAAGTTTTCAATGACCATTTTTTAAAAGACACAATTATTGCCTTTCACTGTAGCACAAGGTTATTCAGTTGTCAGGGGCAATATTTGTGAAATATGCACTTTTACATGTAATGTCAAACCCCAGGATTGGCATTACAGTCATAGATCCAGGTGGCTGAATTATATGGTTTCTTGCTATTTTCATCCACATGAGCCTTCACTTATTACAGTGCCCAAGTTTCATGGTAGGGGCCTGCTAACATCACCCAATAGCTCTTGTAAGCAATGCTCAAATCAACTCATCTTTTGTAGTTCTCTTTAATGGAGTCTGGATGATGAATTTACATCTATATATCAGAAACATTGTCTTCTGCTCTACATTGCTAATGTCAGAAAATTGCCTCTATATAATTCATCAAAGTATTTCTATAGACTCACTCCTTTATTATCTCTTCTCCTGTAAATTGTGTAATTCCTCTTCATTCCTCGTCAGAGAAGACCTTTAATCTTGCCTGGCTGCATTCTGTGTGTCTTTTTACATTAAAGGGCTTGAACTGGGAATACTGGAGACTATGGGAATGGCAGCAAACAGTGATCCAGATAGACTTACGGGAGTGACTTACAAATGGCTCAGTAGAAAACATTCTTCCAATAGATCATAGACCAAAAACATGTTTTCAATTTGTTTGATAAAATATAAGATATCACACCTATTTATACTTTATTTTTCCTTCAGCATCTTTATCCTATTTTACTGACTTATCTTTCTGGCTTCACTCTCTCACACACAATTTAATTCTTTGTTTTGTTTAATAAAAGAGACTAACGGGAGTGAAACTCTGACCATGTAGTCAGTGCCTTTCCATCCCAGTGTTGTGAAGGCACCCTGGGAAAAGACAGACATGCTTATATGATTCATATGATCTGATATTTCAGTGCTGATTTCGCTCTTCCCTTGTAGTTCGCTCCAGTAGCGCTTCCTTAGTGGCTCAGAAGGTAAAGAAGCTGCTTGCAATGCAGGAGGCCTGGATTCTATCCCTGGGTCAGGAAGATCCCCTGGAGAAGGAAATGGCAGCCCACTCCAGTACTCTTGCCTGGAGAATCCCATGGACAGAGGAGCCTGGTGGGCTACAGTCCATAGGGTCTCAAAGAGACATGACTAAGCAAGTACACTTTCACTTTTATTGTATCATGGATGTAGGCAGTACACCCTCTCTTCAAGAGCAGACACACCATTGATAAGTGTGTTATGAACACTGACTTCATACTGAGAAACACATTGAAAAGATAAAATCAGTATTCCATCAATAACTTCCAGTGAAATAAAAACACATACACTTTAAGTATGACTTTAAAACCCCAACAACAATCTGAAAGTGTAGGCTAGCCATACCACGAGAAATTTTACTTCTTCATCTGGCAGACTCGCTGTGCATAAGAAGGACAGGTCATTAAGTTATTTATGTCCTCAAACTCAACAGGTATAAAGATCTTCTGACAGTGGTACAAATGATTTGCTTTTAGCTTTGAAGAGTAATGAAATAATTTGTCCAAAGAATAACAGAAAAATACAAGACTATAGTAGAGATCATTTTTATTCACCTTTGTCTGCCCAAGGACTCATCTAAATTCCTGATACATAGTACCTGTTCGATAAATGGCTTTAGGATTGAGAGGGTATTTGCACAAGTTATTTGGTTTCCCTGAGTTTTACTTTTCTCATTTGTAAGTTCAGTATACAGTGGGGATTAGGATCTTAAGCTGTGGAGCCTCACCCTTGACAGTGCTAATCCTAACTGTGGCACATCTCTAAAATACAAGGATACTGGGGAGAGGATTTTCCAGTACTTTTTTCCTGATGTGGGCCTGGCCTAGAGCTGCTCCTAAGAGATTTTTTCATGAGATTTATACAGTGAGAGTGAAGGATCATCCAATGCATGTGACTAGATGCAGGAGGCCACTGCAGGACCACGCACTGTCCCGAGCCCACTGCTAACCTCAGGCTGTGGGGTAACGTTTGGGCCGCCTCCGTTTCCTGGGGCAGGCATTTTTTCCTATGGGAAAGAGCAGGAGTGCATCCTGTAGGTCACCTGCCTTCTCAGGTACAGGTGCAGTGAGTGATGGAAACAGGTCCACCTTGCTTTCGTGGGTTCTGCTTTGTTCTCGCAGGTTCCAGATTCCTCTTGCTTCACATCCGGCTTTTCCCCAATCTTCCAGTCTTCTCCCCTGATGATGATTTTTAGTGATTTCAGAACCACCAGGAATGGAGACAAAGTCTTCCTTAGATCTCTTTACCAGCCTCTCTTCATGATTTCTTATTAGTGACTTTTCTCTTACCCTCCAAATATACCAATTCTTTCAGAACTTTATACTTTCCCAGATCCTTCCAAAATTGTGTAATTTCTAATTTCTATAATAAATCCCATTCTCCAAATGACTCATTATAATTTTACTCTCCTGGTATTAGAAGATGTTGCAGTATAGGCTTTCCAAATGGGTTCAGAGGTCTAGAAATGATTCTATGTTTTGATGCAATTTAAAGAAGTCAAAGATAAAGTTTTCTAGTACAAAAAGAACCTTTGATTGTTCATACCATGAAGTAGCAAAATTCCTATGCACACCTACAAGTAAGTGACTGTGGAAGGCACAACCTGGGGTTATCAATTAGCTGCTGCTGTTGTATCTTTCCTTTAAAATTGGTAGGGTAAGGGTTTGTTTGAGTACTTAAGTGCAGTGGAGAGCTTGAGGATTCACAAAAACCAGATTCATGAAAAGAAAGCTGAGGTCTCTTTCTATGGGTTGCTGAATTACACTTCAAATGGAATTAATACCCAAGCAAAGTCTTTTGTGTTCTCTTTAGGCCATTGATTGGGCTTCGCTGGTGACTCAGATGGTAAAAACTCTGCCTGCAATGCAGATGTGATCCCTGCAGTGTGATCCCTGGGTCAGGAAGATCCCCTGGAGAAGGGAGTGGCTACCCACTCCAGTCTTCTTGCCTGGAGAATTCCACGGACAGAGGAGCCTGGTGGGCTACAGTCCATGGGGTCGCAAAGAGTTGGATATGACTGATTTTCACTTTGAATCTCTAAACTCTGAAAAATACTTTTTTTCACTATAAGCAATTATTTTCTCCTGCCTAAGATCATTGTCCTCTTTCTTGAAGAAACTGTAGTGCCCTCTTCTGTGGCAAATAACTTACAGAGAATCACTGAACTTCTTAGGGCCTAACCCAGTCACCTCTTTTTGCCTCTAGTCCTATAACCAGACAAGGTTTGGAAGATACTAGGGTAACAAATAAATTGCCTGGTTTTCCAATTTATAGCAGCAGACACTGGGGTATGTATATGGGTTTGGAGCCTAAGGATGTTGGATAAGAATGAAAGGAAACTAGTGTTGGATTGAGTCAAATTGGGAGATGTGATTACACTAAGCAGAGTGATTGGGAGTGACTGAAAGTTGGTTCCTTGATTGGTTGAAATGTGGAATCATAGGCTACACTGAATGAAGTTGAAATACTAGTTAGTGTGTGAGATTAGTATGCAAGAACTGCTTACTCAGCTCCTAACTATGTCTTCCAAAAGAGGTCAGATAATATTCCCCTCACTAAAGCTTGAGAATTACTTTTATGAGCAGAGCCCCATTATCCTAGAGAGTTCTAGGGTGATTATCCCCTATAGGACAAAAGTGAGGGTAGAAAATAGTGCCATCAAACCGAGTTCCCTGAATTCAATCAAAATGATGGAAACGTGAGGTTAGAGGTATCAAGTGGAAGCACTTAATCACAGAGACAGGGTTGGTGCGGTAACCAGAAGGAAAGTCAAACCATAGTAGTAATCAAAAGGATTTGACCCACAGAGATCTTTGGCATTGGCTAATTAATCATGGTGTCCTTCTAAATTAAATAGGTGTGCATCCTACCACTGTATCACCTTATGTGTTTGAGTTGAAAATCTCTATTTCTAGTGAAAAGATATTTGAATGAATCAACACACTATAGACATGAGTCCTCAACAAATTCCCAGACTTGAGCTAGTGAACAGTCCCAGGGTAAACTTGTATAAATGTGGGGAGAAGGGAATCAAGTCAATTTCAGGAACAATCTTACTATACCACCAAAATTTTATACCAAAATTTTATACCATAATTTATTCTGCTAGCCTTCTCCGGAGGGACTGGCAGCTATTTATCAGAGTAATGTGAATCAAGAAAGAAGAAATCACCTGCCTTTCTCTGAATCAACACTAATTGCTGAATTAGACCATTGTGGTCTACCAACCAGAGGAGAGCTTATTTTTTAAATTTTATTTTTAATTGGAGGATAATTACTTTACAATATTGTGGTGGTTTCTGCCATACATCAACATGAATCAGCCACTGGCATGCATGTGTCTTCTCCCTCACAAACCTCCCGTCTCCGTTCCCATCCCACGCCTCTAGGTTGTCACGGATGCAGGTTCCTTGCATCATACAGCAAATCCCCACTGGCTATATATTTTACATATGGTAATGCATATGTTTCAATACTATTCTCTCAAGGCATCCCACTCTCTCTGTCCCCCACTGTGACCAAAAGCCTCTTCTCTATGTCTGCGTTTCCCTTGTTGCCCTGAAAACAGGATCACCAGTACCATCTCTCTAGATTCCATATATACATGTTAATATACAATATTTTCTTTTCTATTTCTGACTTACTTTGTTCTGTATAATAGGCTCTGGGTTCATCCACCTCATTAATACTCACTCAAATGTGTTCCTTTTTATGGCTGAATAGTATTCCATTGTGTAAATGTACCACAACTTCTTTAGAGAATGGGAGCGTATTGAGATTAGGTGATCAGTGGAATTTTGGCTCATGTCCATGTAACAGAGAGCTCAATAGACACTTGGGTCTACCCTGTGGTTATTTCCATAGACATATTTAGTAACTGGCAAAATTCTTCTGCTGGGTCTCTGATTTGTGGAGTGAAGGTGATTATGATAGAAAGGGCCATGTAGAAGGGAGTAGAGCTGCCTTTACCCACTAAAGTAGCAAACACAAATAAGCAAACATGTTTCTGGAGTGATTGCAGAGATTACTTGATCATACCAAGAGCCTGAAATGTGCAATGTGCTGAGAGAAAAAAAGGAAGTAAATTCTTTAATTACCCCTTTCAACTTACATATTTGATCTGTGCTGAGACACTGCCTCAATTCAGGGCTATATCAGCTTTTCAGTTCTTTGTTCTAGTCTAATCATCAGGCAACTTGACCATCCCTCCATTCCATAGGACGTTATATCATCCTGTTACACTGATATGCTGATTAGAGTTGATGACTAGGAAGTCACAAATATCTAGACAATTTGGTATGACATAGGAATGCCAAAATCCCACAAGAATTCAAGAGCCTGAGAGATCAGTGAACCATGTAGGATTTTACTGTTTGAGACTTGTTGAACTACTATTTCCAAGCTAAATAACAAGTATTTGCATCTGGCTAGTTACTTGGTAAGTAGTTTAGAATAGTATACCAAAATGAGATATGTGTTTCTTCCAAAATTAAAAAAAAAAAGTCTACTATGTAGGGCAATATAGGAAATAAATACAGGAATAAGTTCCTTGACAAGGAACTGAACCTGGGCCCCCCCACCCTGGGAGTGCAGTCTTAACCACTGGACCACCAGGAAAGCCCACTCCATTAAATCTTGTTCATTTGCTCTTCATGCAGATCAGTTTTCATTGCAGCCTGGATCTGTTGCAGACCTCTTTTCCTGGGCTCCACTCAGAATCTTTTGAGTCACTTGTTAAGTACTTTAGAATAGCACACCAAAATGTGATTCAAAAAGTTTACTATGTATTGTCCGTACAAAAGGTCTACTATGTATTATCCCTACATAGTAGACTTTTTTTTTTTAATTTTGGAAGAAATACCTATCTCATTTTGGTGTGCTATTCTAAAGTACTTACCAAATGACTCAAAAAATTCTGAGTTAGACAAGGCTGTGGTCCATATGATCAGTCTGATCAGTTTTCTGTGATTGTGGTTTGCATTCTGTCTGCCCTCTGACATAAAGATAAGAGGCTTATGAGAGCTTCCTGATGGGAGAGACTGACTGTGGGTCTTGTTCCGTGGGCCATGGTCAGTAAATCTTTAATCCAATTTTCTATTATTTGTGTTCCCTCCCTGTTGTTTAACCTAAGACCAAACTGAAGGTAAAGAAGATAATGGTGACCTCCTTCAAAAGATCCCATGCACACACTACTGGGCTCAGGGCCCCCGACCCTGCAGCAGGCCACTGCTGACCCATGCCTCTGCAGAGACTCCTGGACACTCACAGGCAAGTCTGGGTCATCTCTTGTGGGGTCACTGCTCCTTTCTCCTGGTGCACATAAGGTTTTGCTTGTGCCCTCCAAAAGTCTGTTTCCCCAGTCCTGTGTAAGTTCTGTAATCAACTCCCATTGGCCTCCAAAGTCAGATTCCCTGGGGGTTCTCAGTCCCTTTGCCAGATCCCCAGGTTGGGAAATCTGTTGTGGGTCCTAGAACAAAGATATAATCTTAAATAACTAATTATTTAACTATGCATTGGTTAACTATTATTTATTTATTAACTCTTATGTAACTAATCCTAAATAACTAATGCTGATGGCTTCAGTTTTAAATGATTTTAAACATTTCAACCATCATTGTTATTAAAATGAGTATAAGAATTTCCCTGGAGGTTCCCTGGTTAAGACCCTGCTTCCTCTGCAGAGGGCACAGGTTTGATCCCTGGTCCAGGAACTAAATTCCCATATGCTGTGAAATGCAGACAAAAAGTAAAAAGAAACAAAGAATATGATTCTTATTTTTAACCCAAAACTATGTAAATAATTTAAGCCCATTAAAGAGCTACTAGTATTAATACAGTGCATAAGCACATAGTGCAAAATGCATCATTTATCCTAGATCTGTAGAAAAATACAGATAAAATACAAGCAAAACTTTTCTTGCCTTGATGCTTTCCTTAGATGAGTTCACTCACCTCGGTGAATTCAACTACAGCTCAAATGCAAGTGGCCCCAACATATATGTTCAGGCTCATGAAAAATTTTCACTGATGTCCCCTGACAGGTGAATTCCAGAGACTTAAGGTCTGTGCTGAAAGAGGTGGACTTTTCATAGGGAACCACAGTCGGAAAACAAGCCACCATAGATATGTGCACATAGACATGAACAGTTGTCAGCAACTGTCTTCCCTGAGATGTCCAATGCAGTTCTCCTGGCCTATGAAGTATCGATGTTAGATACACTGCATAGGGTAAGGTACCCACGTCCTCTTTTAGCATACAATTGCCCTTCAGAAACTTAGTGTAAGGAATACTATGTTTCTACTTTTCCTGCAGGGCTTCACAGGTAGTACTAGTGGTCAACAACTTGTCTGCCAGCTCAGGAGACATAAGAGACATGGGTACGATCCCTGGGTTGGGAAGATCCCCTGGAGGAGGGCATGGCAACCCACTCCAGTATCCTTGCCTGGAGAATCCCATGGACAGAGGAGCCTGGCTGGCTATAGGCCATAGGTCTGAAACAGTTGGACCTGACTGAAGTGACTTAGTGTGTACTTTGCCTGTAGAAAAATAGTATATATATATTTTTTTTCTTGCAAAAGACTATATAAGTTTTCTGTCAGGGAAATTGAATAAATAATCTTGTTTAGGCTTCAGAGACAAAGGAGAGCAGCCCTCTGACCTTGCTTCTAACCTGTCTGGACACTGCCCTGACTTGGAGTGACTGCCTGCTGTGAGTGTCAGACTTGCAGCACCGTGGATAAAATGGGGGAGGAATCTTGAGATTGTTGAGTCCCTGGAGGGGGCCTGACTAGCCAAGACACAGGCTTAGCAAAATTCCAAGTTTTATGTGACAAAACCAATGGCATTAACATGAAACCAGGCTTGCATTTGGGCACAAATTGATGATACTGTCAGTCTCCAGTCATCCTGGGATTATAACTTTGCTTCCCTGGTCGCTCAGCTGGTAAAGAATCCACCAGCAATGCAGGAGACCCCAATTCAACCCCCGGGTCGGGAAGATCTACTGGAAAAGGGATAGACTACCCACTCCGATATTCCTGGGCTTCCCTTGTAGTTCAGCTGGTAAAGAATCTGCCTGCCATGCAGGAGACCTGGGATCAATCCCTGGGTCAGGAAGATCCCCTGGAAAAGGGAACAGCTACCCGCTCCAATGTTCTGGCCTGGAGAATCCCATGGACTGTATAGTCCATGGGGTCACAAAGAATCGGACACGACTGAGCGACTTTCACTTTGGGATTATAAGTTCCCCAGCACACTGCAGTCTTTGAAGTGTCACCCACGGAGTGGACACACTGCCCAGACTCTTTCCCAACTGGGACTCCAGATGTGCTGTGACATGGGGCTTGCAGCGCTGTTTGAGTCTGGATGTTGGTCAAAACCCAATCTGGTGGTGTATCTTCTGCTCTTTCTATTTCTCTTTTCTTTTAATGTAAGTATGTTGAAAGTAAGCTAGATAATTCTCTAATAAATATTTGTATTATTTATTTGTATATAGCAAGTGGCTTATTTTTTTTTTTAACAAATCCCTTGAACTGAGACAAAAATGAAAACTTCTGGCAAAACGTTTTCTCATTATATTCCCTGGTTTGATTCTGGTTTGTTATATTAACATTTCTGAACTACAAAGCAAGTATGTCACTAAAAAAACACCAACAGGTAAGGATAAACGTACTCTGGGCCCATGCACAAAATGCTTGAAAGTAAAAAAGAAATAAATAAAAAGGATAAGAGCTTTTCAATCAATTTGATGAAAAAATTTAAGTTAATTAACAAAAGACTGTATCTTTCCCTAGAAGGCGACACTGATCTTTATTATTAATGCATACCAGCATTCTGTAGCTGTGCATAATGATATCTTGTTACATCAGGAGCAGTTTCATCTGGAGCCTAATTTGTTATAAAATCTTTTCTAGTATTCTTGAAGTGTGACCTCTGCCCCCACCTCCCTCCTGCTTCTGGGCTAGTTTTGAACTCTGAGAGAATGTCTTCCTTTTTACTTTCACCTGAGAATTAATTTGCAAGATTGTTTTCAGCTTTAAAGTAGTTTTCCAACTTTCCAAAAAATTACTTATAGGATTTTCACTTTGCTTTCATTTTTTTTTGCTTTATGTTCTATTAATAGACACTATTGTCAAAACCTCATACCTGTCATCATTTCTTCTGTAAGTACAGTCTTAGTAGAGAAAGGAAATTAATGGATGTCACATTTTAATTCAAATATTAGAGTTGAGAAAGATTAAACTATTTTCCTAAAATAAGAGGATGCAGCTTAATTGAGTCATTTATTCCTGTATTAATTCACATGAATGAGTATATACTGAGCATTCTCTGTATTTGATACTGGGAAGATATAGATGTTTAAGATAGTTTAGAACAATTCTTGAAACCAAAGGGATTATGGTATTTAATACCTAGTACTTGTTGCCTTAGGTACTACAAAGATAAAAGGAGAATTAAGGTATAGTGCCTACTTTCAAGGGATTATGATTTCTTACAAATGTATGAAACAGAGCCCAATATTGACCATTGTTCTGTCTTGTGTGTATAAAAGATGTCTGATGTGAAAATCCACATGGGCCAAAGGGTTTGAAGGAGACTTTGGGAAGGAGATAGTACTTAAATTGTATCAAGACAGATGGGCTTAATTTATGGTATATTAATACTGTATAATATTGTACAGCTGGATAAAACAATGAGTTATATGAATAAGTATATATAATATACTGTTGAGTAAGAGAGAGATTTTAGCAAGGAAAAATTTAAAAAATATATGTGTTATTCATTATTTGTAAAATTTAAGTCAAAGTCTCTAAAAAAAAGAAAGGAGAGAATGATGGGCTTAATTTGGACAGGTGGTGAGTAGGGGAAAGTGTAGCAGAAAGAAAAGTTTTCAAACGCCATATAATATCCAGGAACATGGAAAAGACTGGTCTATCCACAATAGACATATATGGAGTAACCATCTCAGGAGAGAAATACAACAGTGTGGGAAGAGATTTACACTTCTAGGTTATAATCTGCAAATCAAGAGCTAAATCAACAGCAATATCTTCTCTTGAGTTAGAAAAAATGCGGCAGTGGCGCAGGACAGCCTGGGAGTGCCCGGAGCCTGGAAGTCTGCTTCCCTCCTCTGTAAAGATAATTCTGGGGAAAATGGTCAGCTACCCAGAAGAAATCAATCCTTGAGAGAGGGGGGGTGTACCTATGGTTGCACATAATAAGAAGTCATGCAGAGACTAAACGGTGGTGTGCAGATATAATATTCAAAGTTCTTGGCAGAGAACTTATTCACATTCTCTGGTATAAAACCGCAGAGAGAGAAGAAGAAGGCACAGAATTTGATCTAACATCCAAATAGAAGTCAAGGTGAGGAAAAGAGAAGAGAAAGAAAGCTAGATAACCAAAACCAATTTGGATAAGTGGGAGGAAAAGTGTGTGAAATGGGGACCAAATGAGGATCAAAGAAAGGAGACTTGCACTTCCTGCCTCTTAAGTGGCTGGGCTGGTAGACCTCCTCCCGTCTAGTTCTTTTACCCACTGAATCTTCGGATGGAAGATCTAGTAAGAAAGGTGGAAATTAAATACCTTGAATCATTAACTTTCCAAGTACCGGTTCATTGGTAACATGACCCAGTATTCTTGAACTTGGCCAGTCCTCAGTGGTTCTCCTCTTAAGAAGGGGGTGAGGGGGAGTGGAAAGAGATGAACTGTAAGGATCATTTGGCCAACAACCTCTTGCTTAAGGCTCACAATACAGAGACACTGAACTTCATGTGGGTTGCTTCCTAAAGTAAGTGTCCAAGTTTGAAAACTGTGTGTAATCAAAGTGATTGCTTGTGTGGCTTCGAGTATACACTGAAAAAATGAAAATGTTGGTCACCAAGTCATGTCCAACTCTTTGCGACCCCATGGACTGTAGCTCACCAGGCTCATCTGTCCATGGCATTCTCCAGGCAAGAATGCACTAAGATGCTGTTAATAAGAAATCATAAAACACAGTGATTCTCTCAAGGAACAGGTTTGGGGACAGGTAGAACAGGACGGCCCGGCAGCTCTGCTACAAGTGATCACTCAGAGATATGACCTTTTTCTCCATCGCTTCAAATCAGACATCACTGATGAGAAACTGGTCTCATGGCTGCACTGATCTGCAAGAGATTACAGAAAATATAGCCTCTAGCTGACTGGCCTTTGCCACCCTAAAGAGACAGAGGACCAATGAAAGCCTATGTTCTTAGGTTCTGTTTCTATGGAAGAAGAGGGGAAGACTTTTGAGAGAAAATCAAGTTTCTATCCCTCTCTGCCTTTCGTGGCCAAACAAAGCATGCATTACCCTCTCAAAACTTACTCAGCTCGAATGCAAAAACTCAGGGTCTCATCCACCTACTGTAACCAGTTCAAAGTCCATGTCTGTGCATGATATGGATTCCTCTTTCATCAAGCCCAGCTCTGGCTCCTTGCAGCCTAGCAGCTTATAAACTTCTCAGCAAGTTATCTGCCTTCCCTCAATCCCAGTATATCATGGCAATGATATACCTCAACTCAATTCCCATTGAGGAAAAGGAAAAAATAGAAAGCACAGAGAAGTCAGTGATCCGTTGTAGTTACCAGATCCTTCCAGGCAGGCATGGCGAATACTCGCAACCTGTCAGCAAAGTTCTTTCTCTCTGGGAGGAGCTCTCTTGTCGATCATGCTCCAGGCATTCTGACTTAACAATCTGAGAAATTCTTCTTTTTCATTACCTTTGGGACACAACAGAAGCTGATGAGGGAACACATTCAGCTCTTGGAAGTGCATAGTTTTGTAACTGTTTGGGCCTCCCAGGTGGTGCTAGTTCTTTAGAACTCACCTGTCAATGCAGGAG
The DNA here is from genome assembly GCF_023699985.2 of Odocoileus virginianus. Classification (NCBI taxonomy): domain Eukaryota; kingdom Metazoa; phylum Chordata; class Mammalia; order Artiodactyla; family Cervidae; genus Odocoileus; species Odocoileus virginianus. Next base: position 46,685,091 of record NC_069689.1, on the reverse strand, counting down.
ATGTAAGAGATGTGGGTTTGATCCCTGGGTAGGGAAGATCCCCTGGAGTAGGAAATGGCAACCCACTCCAGTAGTCTTGCCTGGGGATTCCCATGGACAGAGGAACCTGGTTGGGCTACAGTCCATGGGGTTGTAAAAAGTCAGACACAACTGAAGCGACTGAGCACGCACGCAGATATAGGACAAGCATTGCTACAAGGAGTGAAAAATCACAGGCATTTGTCAACTGGGCTTCTAGTCTCATCAGCAATACAACTCCCTCAGCTGTAGTAGACAGTATATTTGCTTCTATCAGTACCACGTGCAACAAGCTGGACTTGAAACTCTCTTCTAGACAGAAATCTGATGCCTCTGCTTTCAGTTCTATTTTCTGAGCCCTGTGCTTGGTTTCTGTCTCTCTCGCCTTCATTTCTGTGGCGATTCCTTAGGTTCACGGAAGCAGCAAGCTTGGGTGAAAAGGCCCCATCATTTTGTCTTTATTTGGACTGCCTTCTATTTTCTGGTTGACAAATCCTAATGAGAAATGCTGGAGGAAGGTCTGGAATCTTGTCACTTGATGTTTTGGCTGCAGCACCAGTAAAGCTGTTCCATCCTAAAGCTCCCCAATATCTGGATATCCATTTGGTTTACATTTAAAGAATATCTTTGTCCCCAGAGCTCAGTTTCATTCCACTTTGCCTGCTCGTGGGCTTGTTCTTACTCAAGATTTTCCTCTTGTAAGGTTTTGCCAGAAGCAGCAGGGAGCACTTGACACGTAAACGCATTCCTCGGTTTTCAAACAAGTATTTTTGGAGTAAGTCTTGAAAAACTAACAGTCTTTCTTGAATGTTATAACTTGCTTGCTGTGGTATCTGTGTTTTTGCCACCCAACACCAAACCATTAAGAAAAAGAAAAAATGTTTTAAAGTTTTTGTTATGGCAGTGCACAACTTACTTGTTACAATTTCTCTATTAGTAATCATGGCTAAGATGCTGTAAAAAATATACAAAAATGTAGTGGCTCCAACAAGATGCGATGTATTTTTTTCCTCTCAACATAGAACATTTATATGATATATAAAGAGAGAGAGCGAGAGAGATAATGTACATGGTAAAATTCAGTACACAGTAGAGTGCATAATCCATTGTATTTTTATTTATTTATTTTATAAAAGAGAAAGAGAAGGTGGATACAAACAAAATAACAGAGTTATGTATTACAGAATTTACAGGAAGTTAAATGAGGATATGCTACATCTTTTCTAGATCACTCTTCTGGGCAAATAAAGTATAAATTGTCCTTTATATGCCTAATGATAATTTATTTGTTGCCAAATTTTATTCTTTTTTCTTGGTTCTTATCCTAGTTTTGATGTCAAAAATGTTTGCTGACATCTGATGTCATGAAACATCTTTGGGCCTTAGTTCCCTTCCTAAAAATAATAATTAGAACCATTATGTTTCTGAAATCTCTACCAACTAGAAATCCTGTGTTTCACCGTCATTAGCATCAGAGCTAGCTCTTGTCCGCTGTGACCCTGCGCTGTATCCTTGCCTATAGAACCTGTAGATCTGCTAGGGGATGGAGCATCTCTCCTCCCAACAGTGGCCTGCACTTTGATGCCATATTTTCTCTTTTTGGGATTCTCAGATGCCTTCCTTTAACTTCTTTACCAGAAAATGCTGAAGACCTAAAAGTGAACTACATCTTTTAAATTTCTATTGCAATGAAACTTAAACTTCATAAACCGATTGCTGAGTGGCTTCTGAAAAATTTGTAAGGCCTTATTGATATGCTATGTACAAACTACGTGCTGTCCTTATTCGCTCAGTTTCGTGTTGGACTCTTTGTGACCTCAAGGACTGTAGCCCACCAGGCTCCTCTGTCCATGGGATTCTCCAGGCAAAAATACTGGAGTGGGTTGCCATGCCCTCCTCCAGGGGATCTTCCCAACCCAGGGATTGAACCCAGGTCTCCTGTGTTGTAGGTGGATTCTTCACTATCTCAGCCACCAGGAAGCCCAAGAATACTGGAGTGGGTAACCTATTACTTCTTCAGGGGTATTTCCCAACCCAGGAATTGAACTGGGGTCTCTTGCATTGCAGATGGATTCTTTACCAGTTGAGATACCAAGGAAGCCCACACAAACTATATGTTTGTTCTTTCTATACTAGCCTTCTCTTATTTTTCATTTTCCAGGTGTTCTATTATGCTATAAATATGAATCTTTGATATTTTCTTTACATTTCCTTGGAACATTTCACAGATTACAAACTCACAGAGAAATTCAAGCTCATGCCTGAAGACCCTCATTGATTTTCTTTCTTTCTTTTTTTTATTTACTTTTTTTCATTTGTTTTTATTAGTTGGAGGCTAATTACTCTACAGTATTGTAGTGGTTTTTGCCACACATTGACATGAATCAGCCATGGATTTGCATGTGTTCCCCTTCCCGATCCCCCCTCCCGCCTCCCTCCCCATCCGATCCCTCTGGGTCTTCGTTCCATATATTTGCCATTTCCATTAAACATTTCCAATGACTGCTCTTTTTTTTCCAATCTGAAATATTTGATTTTTTTAAAATTTGGCATAATTTGCCTTTTGCCTGGAGATGTTAGCATTTCTAATTGCATAATTCCCTTAATGTTCTTTTTAAAAATATAATGTCTTTATTTTACTTTTACTCTGAAGGAATATTTTCACTGATGATAGATATCTTTGTGTGTGTACGCATATTTATTTTTTCTTTTAGAACTTTTACGACATGATTTCATTTCTTTTCTGGCCTACATTTTATCTAATGGAAAACCAGTAAAGACTCTAAATGGTATATAATTTTTCTCATCCATATTTAAAATGTTCTCCTCTTTTGGTTTTCTGTAGTTTGGTGCTAATGTGAAATGATATGGCAATATATATATTTACTATACATGCGGATCACTGAACTTGTAGAACTTATAACTGTATGACTTCGGGAAATTTTGGTCGCTAGTTATTCTAATTTATTTTTCACTTTTCAATTCCACCTCTCTTTTCCTTCTGGGACTCCAATCATGCATATATTAGACATTTTTATATTGCCCCCACAGGTTTTTGAGGTTCTGTCATTTTTTTTCCACTGTTTTTTATCTCTGTCCTTCAGATTTGTGTCTACTGGTCTGTCCTCATCAGGACTTCCTTCTGTTATGTCCATTTTTTTAAGTCCATTTTTTCTCCAGTGATTTTCCTTGTATATTTCAGATATCTATGTTTGTATCATTTTTATGCTGAGATTTATGATATAGCTCCTTATGAGCATATTTTTCCTTACTTCCTTAAGCATAGTTATACAAACTGCTTTAAAAATTTGTCTGCTAATTCCAACATTAGATCATCTCATGGTTATCATCTTTTTTCTTTAAAAGAATGTACTTTTTTCTTTGTATGTTAAATTTAGCTCTTATCCTAGCCATTTCACTTCAGTGTTTTAGGATTATGGATTTTGTCATATTCTTTCAAAGAGTATTGAGAAATTTTTTAGCTGGCAGTTAACTTGGCTGAACTCAACTGCAAACTGTCTCCTCTACGGTTGGCCATCTGTTCTCAGGCCTGTTCCTTTAGTTTTAGAGGCACTACTTGAAATACACTTTGTATTTCAATATACAATAACTGGCTCAATACCTGGCTCAAGAGTCATCCAGAGATCTGGGAAGAGTTGTTTTACAGTACTGGGGGCTTTCCGTCTCTTACTTTCTCCTTTCCAGGATTTCTCCCCCTATTTTCCAATGGCTATAGGTGCTTAACTGTAATCCTCTGTTTTTTAGTAGAGTAAGACTGTAGAATTTCTGTTGAAGCTTTGCCTATTTGTAGCATGCACTATCTCCTTCAGATAATTTATAGAAACAGAGTATTCACCCAGAACTGTTTTAGCATTCTTGGGGAAAGAGAAACAAGTAGATAGGTAGATATGCACAAATGAGGAATTGGTGTACATGATTAACATGATTATGAAGGCTGAGAAGTACCCTGATCAGTCATCTATAAGCTGGAGACCCAGTAAGGATGGAGGAGTAATTCTAGTGCCAGTTCGAAGGCTTGAGACTCAGGAAAACCAATGATGCATATTCCAGTCAAAGCTCAGGAGAAGACTGATATCCCAGCACATGTAGGCAAGTAGGAGGAAAAGGGCTGAATTGCTTCTTACTCTTCCTTTTGCTCTATCCGTGCCCTCATCAGATTTGATGGTGCACATCCGTACTGCAGACGGCAGCCTACGCTACTGAGTTGTCGTTTAGCTGCTCAGTTGGGCCCGACTCTTTCGCAACCCCATGGATGGTAGTCCACCAGACTCCTCTGTCCATGGGATTTTTCCAGGCAGGAGTACTGGAGTGGGTTGCCATTTCCTTCTCCAGGGGATCTTCCTGACCCAGGGATTGAACCTGTGCCTCCTGGAAGTCTCCTGCATTGCAGGCAAATTCTTTACCACTGAGCCACCATGGAAGACTGGGACTTCACAGAATACATGGACTCAAAAGATAATCTCATCTGGAAACACCCTCTTAGCATCCACCCAGAGATAATCTTCAGTTGAGAGCTCTATGACTCAGTTGATACATAAAACTAATAATCACAAAAGCCATGCCCTTCTTTGAAATATCAATTCCTACTCCATTCTCTCTCCTATTCCCTTCCTGGAGCCTTTGTGTGGTTGAATTCTATACTTTGTTCAGAGTTTATGGTTGCTTTCTCCTAGAAGTTTGTCTAGTAGGAGCTATCTGCTATTATTAGAAAAAATTCCCATCCACCCACCTCCATATAAGACAACGGCTACATTGCTTAGGCTGGCATTCAGTACATACTGTATCACAGTAATTCATCGAACAAGAGATTTTTTTGAGTACTTCCTATATATCAGGCAGCTGTGAACAAAAGAACTAAGGAGCCTCTTGATGAAAGTGAAAAAAAAGAGTGAAAAATTTGGCTTAAAACTCAATATTCAGAAAACTAAGATCATGGCCTCCAGTCCCATCACTTCATGGCAAATAGATGGGGAAACAATGGAAACAATGACAGACTTATTTTGGGGGGGCTCCAAAATCACTGCAAATGGTGACTGCAGCCATGAAATTAAAAGACGCTCCTTGGAAGAAAAGCTATGACAAACCTAGATAGCATATTGAAAAGCAGAGACATTACTTTGCCAACAAAGGTCCATCTAGGTAAAGCTTTGGGTTTTCCAGTAGTCATGTATGGATGTGAGAGTTGGAATATAAAGAAATCTGAGGTTGCTTCCATGTCCTGGCTATTATAAACAGTGTTGCGATGAACATTGGGGTGCACGTCTCTTTCAGATCTGGTTTCATCCATGGCTGATTCATGTCAACATATGACAAAAATCACTACAATATTATAAAGTAATTAGCCTCCAACTAATAAAAATAAATGAAAAAGAAAGAAAACTAAAAAAAAGAAGAAAAAAGAAATCTGAAGGCTTTAGAATTGATGCTTTTGAACTGTGGTCCTGGAGAAGACTCTTGAGAGTCCCTTGGACTGCAATGAGATCCAACCAGTTCATCTTAAAGGAAATCAGGCCTGAATATTCACTGGAAGTTCTGATGCTAAAGCTGAAACTGCAACACTTTGGTCACAAGATGTGAAGAACTGACTCATTGGAAAAGACCCTGATGCTGGGAAAGACTGAAGGCAGGAGGAGAAGGGGAAGACAGAGGATGAGATGGTTGGATGGCATCACCGACTCAATGGACATGAGTTTGAACAAGCTCCGGGAGTTGGTGATGGACAGGGATGCCTGGCATACTGCAGTCCATGGGGTTGCAAAGAGTTGGACAGGATTGAGTGACTGAACTGAACTGAACAGCTGGGAACAAAACCAGTATTACCATTATCATCCTGACAGCATGGAAGACTTCTAAGTGTGCTTAATCATTACTGCCCTGAGTCTTTGCTGATGCTCAGTTACCTAATCTATATTTTAATTTCTTCAGAGATGCTCTTCTCTCCTTTCTACTTACCAGATGCTACCCATCCCCAAATCCTGTTTCATCACAACCTATATTATTTTTTTTTCTTGAGTAAACAAAAGAAGCATTGCCAGGCATTCAGTACACTTTGTGCTGCATCGTTCAGCCTGCTGTTGTTGTATGGGAATGCTGAGTACATGAATTAATGCTGCTACCTTCCTCATTACTTGATTTATAATTCATTATAAAATGTATTGAACTTATGTTTCTGATGAAACAACTGATTGTGTTAAAGGCCATAAGATTTTCATCCAAAAATGAAAACTGGGCTTTTTAATAACTTTCAAAGGGTTCTGATGCTTTTATGCATTCAAGATGCATTCATTCATACTGATCTGAATCATCAGCATGTCAAGATCAATGCTTTACTGTTAATTAATTTGTTTCTCCCCCTATATCATGATGATATTTGAAATACTTTTCAAGTAAATTTTTATGTTCTACCAATGGAGAGGTGAATCAAGAGAATCTGAAGGTCATAGAGATGCATTATCTTTATTGTGCCTATTTGAATTCATCAGTCTATTTGGTCTTTCATCTGCTAGGCAGCAGAGTTCTCAGCAGTTATTGTGGCAATGGGAGCTATTCATGTCAACAGACTGGTTCAAGTCCAGGAGAGGTCAAGAGAATAGTTTGTGAGACTTGGAATCATAAGTCTTTACTTAGAATTTATTGTCTATGCATTAGTGCCTTTCTTTTGGAAAAGAAAAAAAAGAAATACATATGTGAACGTTCAGATAAAAGCTAGATCGCCATTATCCATCCTATGGGAAGCTACCTCCAGAACTATAAATCAAGATGCTGACCGAGTTTTCTGTGCCACTGCTGAGTGTAAAAGGATGTATGTGAAGTATAGGTAACAAAATGAAATGATGGAATTTCAGAACAGTATGGTGACTAAGAGAGTTGTGTCTTAATTAGAATCAGAACTACCCTGAAAAACCCAAAGCATGCCGCCCTCATAGGTGATTCATTTTAATGCAGAACTGGTGACCTCCATTATTTGCATTATCGAGATCTTTAGTTTCTTGGGAAGAAGTCTGCATCTTGTTTTGGACGCAGCGTCCACACTGTGCAGTCCTGGGGCACACGGGCAGGGCTGACGTTGCCCCAGTGAGGCTGAAGCGATGACTTAGCTGCCGTCTATGCTGTCAGTGCCCATTCCTTGCTAGATGGTAAATATTTTCTAATATCCTTCCTCTCTCTCTTTCTTTCCTTATCACAAAGATATTTTATCTTCTTTTAGAGCACCTATTTTCACAAAAGGGAAAGGAATATATTGTAGAAGGGAGATAAGACTGTATATTTTTGCATCCTGACATAATGCATTTCTTCTATATTTTATAGGAAGGTGATAAAATACACACACACATACATATATATGTGTGTATACATACAGTAGTATGTGTATACATATATGTACATTGTGCATCTCTATTTACTCTCCAGAGCATATGTATGTATATACATAGCATGCATATGTACAAGTTTATGTAAATGTACATATTATGTATCACCTCCCTATAAAATATAGAAGAAACACATTGAGTAGCTGTGTAAAAATATGTGGCATTATCTCCCATCTGCAGTGTATAGCGTTTGATTCCCTCTAGGGAAACTGTGCTCTAAAATAAAACCATTCACCTTTGTTTTTATAAGTGTGCACCAATAACAAAAACATAAAACTGGAAGCCCAATCACACTTCAAGATGTCATTCTGCGCAATTTAAATCCCCTGTGCCAACTTGCACAGCTGTGACTTAGGGAGCTTCCCAGTCGTTTACTGAGAATTCTGGATTGTGTCCTAAGATGTGGATGGGGACAGAGAGTGGAGCATTAGGGGCAGGGGTTAGGAAGAAGAAATGAGCTGAAAGCAAGCCGCAGCAGCTCTGAAAAGCCAGTGTGTGCGCCATGAAAGAGACCATTAGTCTCAGGAGGAAGGCAAGAAGAGCTATCAGCTTAGGATTAGACAGAGCTGAGTGAGTCTCAGCTCACCAGTTTATGAACCTCATTGATCTTTAGACTGCCCCCACAATGCTGCTTCACAATTTTACTGTATTGTTTTCCTAATAAGCAGTTTTCCTGCTCTCAACTAGAAACAGACAATATCAGGGTTCTTGTCAAACCCTCAGCAGATCCTCTTCTCAACCTGTTCTACAATTTGTAGACCAAAGAACCATTAGATGAGACCTTCCTCAAAACCTACAATCTTCCTGTCGTCATTCTCCCCCTCTCCTATTGGGGTGAAAGAGCTGTGTCTTCTTTTGGGGTGTGAGCTTCTCAAATAGGCTCTAGTTCCCATCCCCTTCTGACTCCCCAGGAATCTTCTCCAGAAACGTTGTAATAACGCTCTTGTATCCACTGATATTTGCCATAGATCTAAACAAAACAGCACTGATAGGATACACTGAGGAATCTTAACCGCTAGGTGACAAAATGCTTTGCTGGCTATTGATCAGTCTGTTTCAAAGAGCTTAAATCAGTTATATCACCAACAACAGACACCACTTCCTTTTCGTCACAGTCTTGCCAAAAGTTAACATTCTCAAACTTCTTTATGTTTTCCAATCTAAAGGGAGTAAAGCTAGATCTTATTGAATTTTAATTGTATTTTCCTAGTAATCAAAGGGATTGAGAATATTTCATATATTGTCCATTCATATGTCTTTCTCTATGAATTACTTGCCCAAGTATTTTGCCCAATTTCATATAAGATTTTTGCTTTCTTCTTTAGAATATTATTTTCCCAGAGATCAAACCAAAAGGAAATAGCTTTCTTGAATAAAATAGTTTTCATTGAATAAAATAAAATATGTGAAATCAGCTTGGACTTGACCACTGGATATTTTTATTCTTTGAAAAGATAATAACAAAAAGACTAAAGTCCATCACTGGGCTATAAGAGTATTTGGGATCTCATTAAAAAATTACAAGTTGGGCGTTGAGAAGGGCTTTTCTTTCAGCATAATAGCACTAGAGCGTTTGCCTTTCTCACGGTGGTCTTCTAGTCTGGAGAGCAGCCTGATATAACAATGGAGAGAGCCTTGGCGGTGTCCAGGAAAGATACTCTGAAGGGCCTGAATCCAGCCATTACTTATTTTGACTTCTCTCACTGATTACAGAATGAGGCTGCTATCCAGACCTTACTGGCTCTTCCAAACAGCTGTGTGCAGGTGGCCTGCAATCTCAAGTGCTCCTCTATAAATAAAATTTGTTAGGGGATTAAGTGATCACTTGTCAGTCTTGAAAAGAGCAGATTGGACCCCTGAGCCTGACCACTGGAAGATCTGAGGGATGTCCCTGGCATCTCCTTGTTCATGGAAGCTGTTTATTCTAGATCTGTCTTTGTACCTCTAGAGATTTCTGACTTCTTTTTTTTTTTTAGCAAAATACACAATCCATAAGCAATGTACTGTATTAGATTATATAGGGCATAATAAAGCATTCGTGTTTTCCTCTCTCACCAGATAGAAAACAGATGTGTTTCTGAAGCAGCTCAGAAAGTGAAGGTGTCAGGAAGGAAAAACCACATTTTGCAGCCAAGAAAATGAAAGAACTATATTTTCAGGCTCGGGTCATGATGTGAATACGGGCTCACCTCCACACCTGGGTAAGGCCATTTGTCAACTTAAAAAATGGGAAAAAAGTGAATGGTCCATTTGAGTTTCAGCTATCTGTGTGTAATATTTGCATTCACATTGAGATAAACCTATGAATTAATGATAATAATAATGAAGCAATAAGTTCTTCAATAGATTGAAGTCTCATCTTACTGAGTGCTGCTGAGATCAGTGTCCTCTTCTGTGGATATTATAGATCACATTACAGTGGGACATTGAATTAATTCATTTGAGTTGCAGTCTCCTGGTGTGTAATATGGGAATGCTGCCATTCTCTTTGAGCCCAAGTACTAGAGGTAGAACCGAGGTAACAAAAAGTACAATCTTATACCATCATTCATGCAATAAAAAATCACTAAGACTCAGTGTGGTTTTCTGCATTTCCCATGGTTACACAGTTGATAAGTGAATTCAGATTCAACCTAGACCTTAAGCCTAGTAATATTTCTGTTATTATACTTTACTTCTCCTCTTGGTACAGTGAAGTTTGATGATCCACTGAGGCAAGTGTATGAAAGTGGTTTTTTTTTAAAAAAAAAAAAAAACTAAACCTGCAGTCAGTTATGTGACTTACAATACAAATTCTTGAAGAGAGAGAGAGGAAGGGGAAGGCGAGAAAAAGGGAGTATTCAGCCTAGGTCAGCCAATTAAAAATAAATTGCATGTCAAACTATTATGATAGGTGCCCATGGTCCAGAGAAGGTGTTCCCAAATTCGGCAATTTTGACATTTTGAGTTCAGTAAACCTTTTGGTGGGGTGCCTTGTGCATTGCTTCTATTAGGTCCATACCATTTCTGTCCTTTATTGCGCCCATCTTTGCATGAAATGTTCCCTTGGGATCTCTGATTTTCTTGAAGAGATCTCTAGTCTTTCCCATTCTATTGTTTTCCTCTATTTCTTTGCACTGATCACTGAGGAAGGCTTTTTTATCTCTCCTTGCTATTCTTTGGAACTCTGCATTCAGATGGGTACATCTTTCCTTTCCTTCTTTGCCTTTAGTGTCTCTTCTTTTCTCAGCTATTTGTAAGGCCTCTTTGTAAAGCCATTTTGCCTTTTTGCATTTCTTTTTCTTGGGGATGATCTTGATCACTGCCTCCTGTACAATGTCACGAACCTCTGTCCATCATTCTTCAGACACTGTATCAGATCTAATCCCTTGCATCTATTTGTCACTTCCACTGTAGAATTGTAAGGGATTTGATTTAGGTCACATCTAAATGGTCTAGTGATTTTCCATGCTTTCTTCAATTTGAGTCCAATTTTTGCAATAATTTGAATTTTATATAGAATTTTGTATAGAAGAACTATACAAAAATGATCTTACTGACCCAGGTAAACATGCTGGTGTCACCTAGAGCCAAACATCCTGGAATGTGAAGTCACGTGGATGCTTTGAAGAATCCACTATGAGCAAAGCTAGTAAAGGTGATGGAATTCCAACTGAGATAACCCAAATCCTAAAAGATGATGCTGTAAAAGTGCTGCACTCAATATGTCATCAAATTTTGAAAACTCAGCAGTGGCTACAGGATGGGAAAAGGTCAGTTTTCATTCCATTCCCAAAGAAGGGCAATGCCAAAAAATGTTCAAACTACTGCACAATTGCACTAATCTCATACACTAGCAAGTTGAGTTCAGTAATTCCATCGTGTCCAACTCTTTGTGAGCCCATGGACTGCAGTACACCAGGCTTCCTTGTCCATCACCAACTCCTGAAGTTTACTCAAACTCATGTCCATAGAGTCAGTGATGCCATCCAACTATCTCATCCTCTATTGTCCCCTTCTCCTCCAGCCTTCAGTCTTTCCCAGTATCAAAGTCTTTTCAAGTGAGACAGTTCTTTGCATCAGGTGGCCAAAGTATTGGAGTTTCAGCTTCAGCATCAGTCCTTCTAATGAATATTCAGGACTGATTTCCTTTAAGATGAACTGGCTGGATCTCCTTGCAGTCCAAGGGACTCTCAAGAGTCTTCTCCAATACCACAGTTCAAAAGCATCAATTCTTCAGCCCTCAGATTTCTTTATAGTCCAACTCTCACATCCATACATGACTACTGGAAAAACCAAAGCTTTACCTAGATGGACCTTTGTTGGCAAAGTAATGTCTCTGCTTTTCAATATGCTATCTAGGTTGGTCATAGCTTTTCTTCCACGGAGCGTCTTTTAATTTCATGGCTGCAGTCACCATCTGCAGTGATTTTGGAGCCCCCCCAAATAAGTCTGTCACTGTTTCCATTGTTTCCCCATCTATTTGCCATGAAGTGATGGGACTGGATGCCATGATCTTAGTTTTCTGAATGTTGAGTTTTAAGTCAAATTTTTCACTCTCTTTTTCACTTTCATCAAGAGGCTCTTTAGTTCCTCACTTTCTGCCATAAGGGTGGTGTAATCTGCATATCTGAGGTTATTGATATTTCTCCTGGCAATCTTGATTCCAGCTTATGCTTTATCCAGCCTGGCATTTCTCATGATGTACTCTGCATGGAAGTTATGTAAGCAGGGTGACAATATAAAGCCTTGACACACTCCTTTCCCAATTTGGAACCAGTCTATTGTTCCATATTCAGTTCTAACTGTTGCTTCTTGACCTGCATATAGATTTCTCAGAAGGCAGGTCAGGTGGCCTGGTATTCCCATCTCTTTAAGAATTTTCCAGTTTGGTGTGATCCACACAGTCAAAGAATTTGATGTTGTCACTAAACAGATGTTTTTATGGAACTATCTTGCTTTTCTGATGAGCCAACGGATGTTGGCAATTTGATATCTGGTTCCTCCTCCAGATTGAATATCTAGAAGTTCACAATTCATGTACTGTTGAAGCCTGGCTTAGGGAATTTTGAGCATTACTTTGCTAGCATATGAGATGAGTGCAATTTTGTGGTAGTTTGAACATTCTTTGGCATTGCCTTTCTTTGGGATTGAAATGAAAACTGACCTTTTCCAGTCCTGTGGCCACTGCTGAGTTTTCCAAATTTGCTGGCATATTGAGCGCAGCACTTTCACAGCATCATCTTTAGGATTTGAATTATCTCAGCTGGAATTCCATCATCTCCACTAGCTTTGTTTACAGTGATGCTTCTTAAGGCCCACTTGACTTCACATTCCAGGATGTCTGGGTCTAGGTGAGTGATCACACCAACACGGTTATCTGGTTCATGAAGATCTTTTTTGTACAGCTCTTCTGTGTATTCTTGCCAACTCTTCTTAACCTCTTCTGCTTCTGTTAGGTCCATACCATTTCTGTCCTTTATTGTGCCCATTTTTGCATGAAAAATTCTCTTTGTATCTCTAATTTCCTTGAAGAGATATCTAGTCTTTCCATTCTGTTGTTTTCCTCTATTCTTTGCATTGATCCCTGAGGAAGACTGTCTTTTTTATCTTTGCTACTCTTTGGAGCTCTGCATTCAAATGGGTATATCTTCCCTTTTCACCTTTGTCTTTTGTGTCTTTTCTTTTCTCAGCTCTTTGTAAGGCCTCGTCAGACAACCATTTTGCCTTTTTGCATTTTTTTCTTGGGGATGGTCTTGATCACTCCCTGCTGTTCAATGTCACAAACCTCTCTCCATAGTTCTTCACTCACTCTATCTGATATAATACCTTGAATCTATTTGTCACTTGCACTGGAGCAAAATTCAGACTTAAATTGAAGAAAGTAGGGAGAACCACTACACTATTTAGATATGACCTAAATCAAATCCCTTACACTAGCAAAGTAATGCTCAAAATTCTCCGAGTGAGGCTTCAACAGTATGTGAACTGAGAACTTCCAGATGTACAAGCTGGACTTAGAAGAGGCAGAGGAACCAGAGATCAAATTGCCTCATTGAAAAAGCAAGAGAGTTCCAGAAAAATTTCCACTATTGCTTTATTGACTATGCTAAAGCCTTTGACTGTTTGGATCACTCCAAACTGTAGGAAATTCTTCAAGATATGGGATTACCAAACCACCTTATCTGCCTTCTGAGAAATCTGTATGCAGTTCAAAAAGCAACAGTTAGAACTGGACATGGAAAAACAGACTGGTTTCCAAAATGGGAAAGAAGTACATCAAGGCTGTATATTGCCACCCTGCTTATTTAACTTATATGCAGAGTACATAATAAGAAACGCTGGGCTGTATGAAGCACAAGCTAGAATCAAGATTGCCGGGAGAAATATCAGTAAACTCAGATATGCAGATGACACCACCCTTATGGCTGAAAGAGAAGAAGAACTAGAGTCTCTTGATGAAAGAGAGGAGATGAAAAGGGTGGCTTAAAATGCAACATTCAAAAAACTAAGACCACGGCATATGGTCCCATCTGTTCATGACAAATAGATGGGGAAAGAATGGAAATAGTGACAGACTTTTTTTTCATGGGCTCCAAAATCACTGCATTTGGTGACTACAGCCATGAAATTAAAAGGTGCTTGCTCCTTGGATGAAAGCTATGACTAAGCTAGACAGCATATTAAAAAGCAGAGACATTACTTTGCCAGCAAAGGTCCATCTAGTCAAAGCTATGGTTTTTCCAGTAGTCACGTATGTGAGAGTTGGACCATAAAGAAAGCTAAGTGCCAAAGAATTGATGCTTTTGAATTGTGGTGTTGGAGAAGACTCTTGAGACTCCTGTGGACTACAAGGAAATCCAACCAGTCCATCCCAATGGAAATCAGCCCTAATATTCATTGGAAGGACTGATGCTGAAACTCTAATACTTTGGCCATCTGATGCAAAAAACTGTCTCATTGGAAAAGACTCTGATGCTGGAAAAGATTGAGGGCAAGAGGAGAAGGGGATGACAGAGGATGAGATGGTTGGATAGCATCACCGCCTTGATGGACATGAGTTTGAGCAAGCTCTGGGAGTTGTGATGTTCAGGGAAGCCTGGTGTGCTGCAGTTCATGAGGTCACAACGAATTGGACATGAATGAGAGACTGAGCTGCACTGAATTTGTGCACTGCAGGATGTTTAGCGACATTCCTTGCTTCTACCCACTAGCTTCTAGTAGCAATCCCCACCCTGCCCCAGTTATGACAGGGTGACCAAAAATTTTTGTGACCAAAAGTGTCTCCACACACTGTAAATCTCCGCCACCACAATGCTCAGTTGAGAATTACTGGTGCAGCGATATGGTATGTGGACACTTGTTATCTCAAGACTATGTACAGGGTAGGATAGAAAGGTAGGATAAGACCTGTGGTAAAATATGGCTCTATTAAATGCAGAAGCTGGGGAATTTAGTACTGAACATATTATGGAAGGCTTTATGTGGGACACAAAAGAGCTTTGTCTGTGTTTTTGTCTTTATATTTGTATTTCATGTTGTTGTTCTTTAGTTACTGTCTGACTCTTTGTGACCCCATGGACTGCAGCTTGTCAGGCTTTCCTGTCCTTTCTTATCTCCTTAAGCTTGCTCAAACTCATGTCCATCGAATTGGTGATGTTATCTAACCATTTCATCCTATACACCCACTTCTCCTTTTGCCTCAATCTTTCCCAGCATCAGGGTCTTTCCAGTGAGGCAGCTCTTCACCTCAGGTGGCCAAAGTACTGGAGTTTCAGCTTCAACACCATTCCTTCCAATGTACTGATTTCTTTTAGGATGGACTTTTGGATGGACTTTCCTTTGGACTGCAAGAGATCAAGGGACTCTCAAGAGTCTTCTCCAACACCACAATTCAAAAACTGATTCTTTGGCACTCAGCCTTCTTTATGGTCCAGCTTTCACATCCATACATGACTGCTGGAAAAACCATAGCTTTGGTTATATGGACCTTTGTCAGCAAAGTGATGACTCTGCTTTTTAATATGCTGTTTAGATTTGTCATAGCTTTCTTTCCAAAGAGGAAGCATTTTTAATTGCATGACTGCAGTCCTCATCTGCAGTGATTATGTAGCCCAAGAAAATAAAATTGTCACTATTTCTACCTTTTCCCCTTTTATTTGTTATATAGTGATGGGACTAGATGCCAAGATCATATTTTTTTGAATGCCTAGTTTTAAGCCAGCTTTTTCACTGTCCTCTTTGCTTATCTTAGTTTCTCTTTACCTTCTATCATTAGAGTGGTATCATCTGCATGAGGTTGTTCCTATTTCTCCTGCAGTCTTGTTTCCAGGTTGTTCTTCATCCAGCCTGGCATTTCACATGATATACTCTGCATAGAAGTTGAATAAGCAGAGTGACAACATACAATATCATTGTACTCCTTTCCCAATTGTGAACCAGTCCATTGTTCCATGTCTGATTCTAACTGTTGTTTCTTGAGCAGATTCAGGTTTCTCAGGCAGGTAAAGTCTAGCATTACCATCTCTTAAAGAACTTTCCAGTTTGTTGTGATCCACATAGTCAAATGTTTTAGCATAGTCAATGAGTAGAAGTGGATGTTTCTCTGGAATTCCCTTGCTTTCTCTATGATCCAAGGAATGTTGGCAGTAAGATTTCTTGTTTCTCTGCCTTCTCTAAATCCAGTTTGTAAATCTGAAATTTCTCGGTTCATGTACTGCTGAAGCCAAGCCTGAAGGGTTTTGAGGTCAGATGGAAAATAGTCTCCCTGCAGTGCAGGAGACCCAGGTTCGATCCCTGGGTCAGAAAGATCCCCTGGAGAAGGAAACAGCAACCCACTGCAGTATTCTTGCCTGGAAAATCCCATGGATGGAGGAGCCAGGCAGGCTATAATCTAAGGGCTTGCAAAGAGTCTGACACAATTGAGTGACTTCACTTTCACTTTACTAGTGTATGAAATGAGTGTAACTGTACATTAGTTTAAACATTCTTTGGAATTGCCCTTCTTTGAAATTGAAACAAAAACTGACATTTTCCAATCCAATGGGCACTGGTGAGTTTTCCAAATTTGCTGGCATATTGAGTGCAGCACTTTAACAGCATCATGTTTTAGGATTTGAAATAGCTCAGCTGGAATTCCGTCACCTCCACTACCTTTGTCGGTGGTAATGCCTCATAAGACCCACTTGAGTTCACATTCCGGGATGTCTGGCTCTAGGTGAGTGATCACAAAATCATGGTTATCTGGGTCATTAAGAACCTTTTCAGTATAGTTCTTCTGTGTAATCATGTATGAATTATAATTAGCTAACTAATTAGATTAATTGACCATATGTGTGTGGGTTTGTTTCTGGGCTCTCTACTCAATTCTATTGTAGTTAAGTGTGAAGTCTGGGGAAAAAATACTCCTAGTTTTGTTCTTTTTCCTCAGGGTTGCTTTGTAATTCCAGTTTTTGTTGTGATTCTGTATAAAATTGTGATTATTTTATTCTGTTTTGTGAAGAATATCCTGAGTATTTTGATAAAGATTGTATTAAATCTGCAGATTGCTTTGGGTAGTAAAAACATCTTAAGAATGTTAATTCTTCCAATCCAAGAATATCTTCCTATTTCTTTGAATCACCTTGAAATTCCTTTATCAATATTTTATGGGTTTCAGAGTTTAGGATTTTGCCTTCCTGGTTTAGATTTTTTCTAGGTGTTTTAGATTTTTCTTTTTCCTGATGTGATTGTAAATAGAATTGTTTCTTTAACTTGTCTTTCTGATACTTCATTATCATCTTAATGAAAAGCAATAGATTTCTGTATATTAATCTTGTAACTTTACTGAATTTTGCAACTTTACTGAATTCATTAATTTGTTCTAATTGTTTTCTGGTGGAGACCTCTGGGTTTTCTATATACAGTATCATGTTTTCTGCAAATAGTGACAATTTTACTTCTCCTTTTCCAAATTGTATGCTATTTCTTTCTTTTTCTTGTCTGATTGCTATGAATAAGATTTCCAATACCATGATATATAGAAAGTGGCAAGAGTGGGAAGCCTGGTCTTGTTTCTCATTTTAGAGGAAAAGTTTTCAGTTTTTCACTGTTAAATATGGTGGTAGCTGTGGGTTTGTAATAAATGGTCATTATTATGTTTAGCTATGTCCCCTTTATACCAACTTTGGTGAGAATCTTATCATAAAGGGATATTGAATTATGTCAACTGCATTTTCTGTATTTATTGAGAGGATCATGTAGTTTTATTCTTTTTGTTAATGGGGTGTATCACTTTGATTGATTTGCATATGTTGAACCATCACTGCACTCTTGCAATAAGTCCCTCCTGTCCTAGATGTATGAGCCTTTTCATACCTTGTTGAAATCAGTTTGTTAATATTTTGTTCAAGGTTTTTGCATCTATAGTCATCAGAGATCTTGGCCTGGCATTTTTTTTTGCAATATCTTTTTCTGGTGTCAGTAGTGGTGGTCCTCTAGAATAAATTTTGGAGTATCCCCTCCTCTTCAAATATTTTTAATATTTTGGGAAGGATAGACAACAGCTCTTCTTGATATTTTTGCCGAAATTGTCCTGTGAATCCATCCTTTTTTTTTTGTTGTTGCTGTTAATTCAGTTTCATTAGTAGCAATTTGTCTATTCCAATTGTCTATTTCTTGTTGATTCAGTCTTGGAAGATTGTATGCTTCTATCCATTTCTTCCACATTGTCCATTTTGTTGGCATAAAACTGTTTTATTCTGTTATAATATTTTATATCTCTAGATATTGGTTATTATTTTTCCTTTTTCATTTTCTATTTTATTTGTGCCCTCTCTCTTTTCTTTCTTAATGAGTCTTGCTGAAAGTTTATCAATTTCATTTATGTTTTAAAAAGATGACTGTTGGTTTTATTGGCCTTTTATATATTTTTTTTGTCTTTATTTCCTCTCTTAACTTTATTATTTCCTTCCTTCTGTTGACTTTGATCTTTGTTCTTTTTCTAATTCTTTTAAATTGTGGTCTAGGTTGTTTACTTGAGAGCTTTCTAATTTCTTGAGGTAGGTTTCTATCTCTATATGCTTTCCTCTTAGAAATGCTTTTGCAGTATCCTATAGATTTTTGAAAGCTGCATTTTATTTTCATTGGTGTCATGGTACTTTTATATTTTCTGTTTGAGTTCTTCATTGACACATTGGCTTCCTAGTGGCGTGTTGTTTACTCTCAATGGTTTTGTGTTTTCCCATTCTTCTTTATGTAATTATTTTTTAGTTTTATACTGTTTTAGTTAGGGAAAAAAGTTTGAGATAACTTTTTTCCTCTTAAATTTGTTGAGGATTGTTTTGTGCCTTAGTATGTGATCTATTCTATGTGCGCTTTAAGAGAACATGTATTCTGCTATTTTTGGTTAGAATGTCACGTGAATATCTAGTAAGCTCAACTGCTTTAATGTATCATTTAAAACCACCATTTCTTTATTGCTTATGTATCTGGATGATCTGTCCTTTACTGTGAGGAAGGTGTTAAAATCCCCTATATTATTGTATTACTGGTAATTTCTCCCTTTTTGCATTTTAATATCTGTGTTATATACTCAGCTGGCCCTACATTAGGTGCATATATATGCTAATGAATACTATATCTTTTTGCGCATGTGCACTCAGTCGCTCAGTCATGTCCAGCTCTTTGCTACCCTGTGGTCTGCAGCCAGCCAGGCTCCTCTGTCCATCGGGTTCTCCAGGTAAGAACACTGGAGCAGATTTCCATTTCCTTCTCCAGGGGATCTTTCTGATACAGGGACCCATCCTGTGTTTCCCGCATCGGCAGGTGGTTCTTTACCACTGTGCCACCTGGGAAGCCCCTAGATCGCCTTCATCTATCATTGTACATGGCCTTCTTTGTCATTGCTATAGCCTGTTTTATTATTTTTTTCTATATTTATTTATTTATTTATTTTTATTTTTTTTTTTTAAATTTTTATTTGTTGGAGGCTAATTACTTTACATCATTACAGTAGTTTTTGTTATACATTGATATGAATTAGCCATGAATTTACATGTATTCCCCATCCCAGTCCCCCTTCCCACCTCCCTCTCCACCCGATCCCTCTGGGTCTTCCCAGTGCACCAGGCCCGAGCACTTGTCTCATGTACCCAACCTGAGCTGGTTATCCGTTTCACCCTAGATAATATACATGTTTCATCTTTATGAGTATTCTGCCCCCACTTTATTGTTGTTTCTATTTGCATAAAATGTGTTTTTCCATGTTCTTACTTCCTGTCTATGTATGTCTTTGGATCTGAACTGAATGTCTTATAAGCAGTGTATATATGAGTCTTGCTATTTTTTCCAGTCATCACCTTCCGTCTTTTGAGTGAAGCAATTAATACAGTAATATTTAAAAGCTTATGTACTTACTGCCTTTTTGTGATTTATATTCCGGTTTTTCTGTGGTTCTGCTCTGTCCATTTTTTTTTTTCTTTTTTCTTTTCTTCTTTTCACTTGTGGTTTGATGGTTTTATTTAGTAGTCTGTCTTTGTTCATTCCTTTCCTAGTTTTTGCATACTATTGTACGTTTTTGATTTATGTTTACCAGACAGTCATTTACATCCCAGCACATTTAGAGAATCCACCTTTTCACCCTCCTCACTCACATTTTGCATTTTCTTTTCTTTTCTTTTTTTTTTATTAGTTGGAGGTTAATTACTTTACAATACTGTAGTGGGTTTTGTCATACATTGACATGAATCAGCCATGGATTTACATGTGTTCCCTATCCGGATCCCCCCTCCCACCTCCCTCTCCACCCGATCCCTCTGGGTCTTCCCAGTGCACCAGGCCCGAGCACTTGTCTCATGCATCCAGCCTGGGCTGGTGATCTGTTTCACCCTAGATAATATACATGTTTCGATGCTGTTCTCTTGAACATTTTGCATTTTTTGATGTTATGTTTTGCATTCTCATGTTTTTCTGTTAATTATTTATGTTATTATAGTTTATTTTTATAATTTTGTCCTTTAATCTTTATATTAACTTATTTAAGTGATTGATCCACAGCCTTTACTATATATTTGTCTTTGTGTATTTGTGTTAGTCACTCAGTTGTGTCTGACTTTTTGTGACCCCATGGACATATTTGCCTTTACTAGCGGGATTTTTCCTTTTTATAAATTCTTACTTCTTGTTGTATTATTATCTTTTCCTCTTAGAAAATACTCTTTAGCACTTCATTTAAGGTCCACTTAGCATTGATGAGCGCTTTTAGTTCTTACTTGTCTGAGGTC
This sequence comes from Odocoileus virginianus, assembly GCF_023699985.2. Lineage (NCBI taxonomy): Eukaryota > Metazoa > Chordata > Mammalia > Artiodactyla > Cervidae > Odocoileus > Odocoileus virginianus. The sequence continues at coordinate 46,664,441 of NC_069689.1, read as the reverse complement.
TTTATCTTTCCTTTAAGTTTGAATGGCAACCTTGCTGTGTAGAGTGTCCCAGATTATACGTTTTTCTACTTCAGCGCTTTTAAATATATCATGCCACTCCCTTCTGGTTCTGAAAGAAAAATCAGCTGATGGTCTTATGGAGATCCCTTGTGTGTGACTGTTTTTCTCTTGCTACCTTTAAAATACTCTCGTTGTCTTTAACTTTTGCTATTTTAATATAATACGCCTCTGTGTGGGTCTTTTATTGGTTAAGCTTGTTGGACTCTTTCATCCTTATACCTGGATTTCTATTTCCTTCTTCAGGTTCTGGATGTGATCAGCCATGATTTCATCAAATCTATGTTTGACCATTTTCTCTCTCTCTCTTTTTTCCTGGAACCCCTATAATTTGAATGCTAGTATGGGATTCCTTGGTGACTCAGTGGTAGAGAATCCACCTGCCAATGCAGTAGATATGGGTTTGATCCCTGGGTCAGGAAGATCCTCTGGAGAAGGAAATGGCAACCCACTCCAGTATTCTTGCCGGGTAAATTCCATCGACAGAGGAGCCTTGCAGGCTAAAATCCTTGGGATCACAAAGAGTCAGACACAATTTAGTGACTAAACAACAATGCTAGACATTGTGTCAGAGATCCCCTAAACTGCTCTCATTTTAAAATTTGCTTTTATTTTTGCTTTTCTGATTGCTTTCCATTATTCTATCTTCCAGATCACTGTGCATTCTTCTGTATCACCTGGTTACCTGCTAATTCTTTCTAGTGTATATATTATTTCAGTTATTTCACTCTTCAGTGCTGACTTGCTGTTTTTAGTTTTCAGTTTCTTGTTAAAATTCTGTTTTCATATAATCTTATCCCAATTTCAGTTACCATTCTTATTACTAATGCTTTGAGCTCTTCATCTGGAAACTTACCTCTACCCCATTCATTGTTTTTCAAGTGTTTTTCTTGTTTTTTGTTGGAAAGAATTTCTTCTCATTTTCTTTAGCTTCCTCTCTCTCTATGAAATTAGATGAAATAGTTACCTGTTTTGACAACCCTTGAACAGTTCTCCTTCTATGGGGGTGTCCCTAGGCAGTGTCCCTACGTGTTCCTGGGCTGGCTTTGGTTGGAGACCTGAATCTGACATGTACACAGGTCACACCCACCCCAGGATAGGCTGGCATCTAGCACACTGGTGAGAAGTGAAGCTGGAGATAAAGGGCGAGAGTCAGAGCCAGGTGAGAGGTGGGGCTTCTCCCAGGCTCAGCATCACCACTGCTGTAATTTGGGTGTGGTCAGGTCCGAAGGTGCTGGATCTGAAGCCCTGAGGTGTGGTTCCAAGCTGATTTCATTGCCTCTATGGTTGTGCTCTCTATCTCCCTGGCGACAGCTGTTTGCCCCAGAGGGGATCAGTGCTAGAGCAAGTGGAGGCACAGTGGGGACCTTGTGTGGGCTGGAGCATACACTGGATGGTCCTGGGAAAACAGAATTCCAGACACCTCCTCATCTGTCATCTCTGTGAGTGCAGCAGGGGGAACCTTTAGCCCAGTAAGATGTAGTGACAGGTCTGAGCAGCCCCTGTCCCCGCTAAGTATGCACTCTCCTCAGCGACAGCAGCCCTCACCCTTGCGGGGAGCTCTTCCAGAGCTAGAGGGGCAGGGATGCCCACTGAGATGTTCACGGGAAACTGGCCAAGGCCCGGGGCACCTTTGTCTGCTTCCTCCACCCTCAGAAGAGGAGTAAGGAAGCCTGTGGGTACCCTCTTCACGACCAGAGTTCAGGCTTCTTACAACTCTACTATAAGTCCCACTGGTTTTCAAACCAGTTAAGGGGACTCATAGTCCTGTTGTCAGACCCCAGGATTGTGGTGCCTCATATGTGGCTTGAACCTCTCACTCCCCAGGGAGGATCTCCAAGCCCATAAAATCCCCTTCCTCTTCTATGCCCCTGCTAGGAGCTTGGGTCCCAACTTGATTGCTTCTCTTGGCTTCCTATCCTACTTGGCATGGATTTTTCTTTACAGCCCTGGTAGTAGATGTACTTTTCTGCCAGTCTTCTATTTGTTTCAGTGAGGATTGCTGCACATGTACATGTTTTTCTGATGTGTTAATAGGGGCAGGTGAGCTCCGTGTTTTCCTACTCTGCCATCTTAATCTCCTCCCTCCTCCACTTCCTTTTACTAGACAAGAACCTGATGCCTGGGAAACAGGAAAGACTCATCCCCCCAGTTCAGCCCCTTCTGAGCCCAGTTTTGTTGAGGTGCAGTGCTGAGATGCAGTCTTATCAGAGGAAGCTCCCCCTTGGATAATTTGCCATTTTTTTCCCCCAAAAAACTAAAGACACAGTTGGATTACAACTCAAGTTGCTTTAGGTAACAGGATTCTGCATTGTTTGTCCAAGTTGGCAAAGCTTCTCTGTGAGGACTGGGAAATCTCTGCAGCTTCAGCAGGAGGCCTGCTGTCACAGGGAGGGTGATAGGCAAGAACCGCTGGTCGTCAGCCTGTGAGAATGCCTTCAGGTGGCCACTGCATCCTAAACACAGCTCTGGGAGAGCTGACACTTGGAAGGGCTGCCAAAATATTCCCACACAAATATGGAAGTCTGAGCCTTTATTTACTAGCTTACAGTTCCTGCTTCAGCAAATTCAGCCCACCGCTGAGAAGATGCCCATCATGCCTTTAAAGTGATGCGAAAAGGTTAGCCAAAGAAGAGAATGTTTTGGGGAATCTTCATTCTAGGGGAGAAGTCACCTCTTCGGCTACCTCTATCTCAACTGGGAAACAAAGCTGGGAAAAACAGGTAGTTGTGAGTCTGTGTGTGTGTGTGAATCCACATTCAACATATAATGCTGTTTTTGAAAAATACTAATTTCCTTGATTTAGGAAGGAAAATCTAAGTAGAATTAGCTTGTCAACATGAAAGCATTACTGGTTATAATTTATTTCAGAATTTCAAAAGTATTTGGGATAAGGAGGCATCCTTGGCCAATATTTTGCAATATTTTGTACCCGGTTAATGACCTTTTACATATGGACTTGAGCAGAGTCCATGAGTACAATATATTTCCAGTGTCCCAATGGGTCAGGCCTAATTGATATCATTAGAGCTCCAGTCCTTTCTCATGTGCCCTTGGAGATGTCTGTGTTACCAAGAAAGCTGCTTTTGATTTATTTTGCTTTTCTTCTTCATTCTTTACCTCTTTTCTTTCTTCCTTTCTCAAGTTCTGCTCAAAGGGCAAACTTGTGAAGGTTAAAAACCCACAATCCAACTGCAGGGTTGGAACATTCTGGCTTGCAAATCTGTTTCTAAAGTCGGGACATCTAACGAGATGCCCTTGGCATGTCTAACGGGTAGTGAGGGAATTTTTTTTTTTTTTAAGGGGGCTGTATATGTGTAAGACACACTAAAACATTTCAGTTATTTCTCAGATGTTTCTTGTTCCTGTTGGAAGAAAAGTATCTTCTGGCTCCAGCTGCCAAAAACTTCAGGTCTCTAAATGATCTTATAAAACTTTTCTCTTTTCAGGTTCAAATTCTATGTCCCTTTAGCTCTGATATAAGTTTTCATCCTCAGTCAAACTCGTAACAAAACTTTTATAGTGATTGGTAAAGTCTTCAGGTTTGACTTATTTTTATTCAAGCTAAAACAATCCAGTAAATATGTTCAAACTGATTGTGGTAAGTAAGCTTCTGTGTTTTAGATTATTTTCAAATTTCTCCATCTGTCAAGAAGAGGGATTCTGAAAGCCATCAGCCAGAGATCATGAATTTCAGTGGATTCTGGCAGTAACCAATATTCGATCGTGCCATTCAATAGTACAGAGTCAATTAGTGTATTTATTTCTAACAAATAGATTGCATTAAAATATTAAATGCATCATCTTGATGTTTGATTAAAGTATATATGTGAAAAATATGCTATTCATTAGAATGTTATCCTTGAGATGTTTTTGGATACTTCTTATCTTTATATAGTTCAAGATAGATTAGAGAACACTTTCACAAGATTTTACTTAATTGATGCTCAATGTATGTAACATATGCAGAGACTTCCTGTGTTAAATAAATAGGGAGACTGATAATTAAAGAGGCCAAATAGTTTGCCTAGCTCCACACAGTTGAGCAAGAATAGAGACTAGTGCTTATTCCGCATTAGCAGTCTGTTTTTCTGGAGGTATACCAAACTCATAATGTGGCTTGCAAAACTGCGATTTGTACAGGTCAGCTGCCCACGTCAAGGCTTTGTGTATATCATTTCATGTTCTGCTAAATCAAACTACTATGATAAGTTTTATTTGTTTGTTTATGTGTTTCTTTCTTTATTTTTTCCTAGGTCTTCTCTGACATTCACCTCACTGCCTGAAGTATTCTTAGTATATTGATATGTGTATTATGGGGGGAAATAAAGTTACATTCCCTAGTTAGCAAACAATGTTCTTTACTGTAGGACCTCTCAAGGCCTTTAATATGCTAATAAATGTTGCCAATATTCCAAAGGCATTAGAAAAGGCAGAGAAACCAGAGATCAAATTGCCAATATCTGCTGGATCACCGAAAAAGCAAGAGAGTTCCATAAAAACATCTATTTCTGCTTTATTGACTATGCCAAAGCCTTTGACTGTGTGGATCACAATAAACTGTGGAAAATTCTGAAAGGGATGGACATACCAGACCACCTGACCTGCCTCTTGAGAAACCTGTATGCAGGTCAGGAAGCAACAGTTAGAATTGGGCATGGAAGAACAAACTGGTTCCAAATAGGAAATGGAGTATATCAAGGCTGTTATATTGTCACCCTGCTTATTTAACTTATATGCAGAGTACATCATGAGAAACGCTTGGCTGGAGGAAGCACAAGCTGGAATCAAGATTGTCAGGAGAAATATCAATAACCTCAGATATGCAGATGACACCACCCTTATGGCAGAAAGTGAAGAAGAACTAAAAAGCCTCTTGATGAAAGTGAAAGAGGAGAGTGAAAATGTTGGCTTAAAGCTTAACATTCAGAAAACTAAGATCATGGCATCTAGTCCCATCACTTCATGGCAAATAGATGGGGAAACAGTGGAAACAGGGTCAGACTTTATTTTTCTGGGCTCCAAAATCACAGCAGATGGTGATTGCAGCAATGAAATTAAAAGATGCTTGCTTCTTGGAAGGAAAGTTATGACCAACCTAGATAGCATATTCAAAAGCAGAGACATTACTTTGCCAACAAAGGTCCGTCTGGTCAAGGCTATGGTTTTTCCAGTGGTCATGTATGGATGTGAGAGTTGGACTATAAAGAAAACTGAGTGCTGAAGAATTGATGCTTTTGAACTGTGGTGTTGGAGAAGACTCTTGAGAGTCTCTTGGACTGCAAGGAGATCCAACCAGTCCATCCTGAAGGAGATCAGTCCTGGGTGTTCATTGGAAGGACTGATGCTGAAGCTGAAACTCCAATACTTTGGCCACCTCATGCGAACAACTGACTCATTGGAAAAGACCCTGATGCTGGGAGGGATTGGGGGCAGGAGGAGAAGGGGACGACAGAGGATGAGATGGCTGGATGGCATCACCGATTCGATGGACATGGGTTTGGGTGGATTCCGGGAGTTGGTGATGGACAGGGAGGCCTGGCGTGCTGCGATTCATGGGGTTGCAAAGAGTCAGACATGACTGAGCGACTGAACTGAACTGATACAGACCCTGAAGAGTTTGTCTAACCTAAATAATCTTAGGAGGTAAGTCATTTGCCCAAGATCATGTGATCATGCAGCTTGGTGCTTCCACCATGATGCCTCTGGGCTCTCAGTTCCTATGCCTTGCCATATAAACTCTGATTTCTCTAGTAGCCACCTGTCTATTCACTTTGGTCAAAATATTGTTTGAAAGTAAGGCAATCATAGAAAGAAGATGGCATTGAAAAGGATTGAGATGCTGTAAAGAAATAGAGTTGCTTCCGAGCTTCCATACCAGTTGGTAATTGAAAGTGAGAGCCTTCTGAAGAGACAGAGCTTAAGAACATATCTTCAAGTTGATAGCAACTTCTTCTGATGCAATGGATTAAGTGTTCCCCAAATCAGTAGCAATGACCAGTTCTAATTTTTCATAAATGCATCATTATTCCATATGAAATAGCATAATCTACAAGAGTAAAATAGAAATAGACAAGCATACAACAATATTCTGTTCTCATAGGGAAAATTTTTCTTTTACAACACATATTTTAGAGAATATTAGTACCAAAGTCTTATAAATTGGCACATCTGACCATTTATACATTTCAAGAAGAGAAAGTAAATGAGAAAAATATCTGACACAGCAAGTGGTCACAGGGAACAAAATATTACCTTTGAACTCGCTATCCCTGACACTTCTGGGTTCCTTGGCTGAAGACTCTAGTCCACTTTATGCAAATTAGGAAAAGATACATCTCCTGGGCTGGAATAACCTCACTGATAAGGCATCTCTTCTTCCAGGAGAGCCCAGCCCTTTTTGGGGTTGAGAGCTTGGTGAGCTTGAACTCAGGCTGGAGTCTAGCCCCACCTCCTCCTCAGCTGGGTGCCAAAGTTCAGTGAACTGCCTGAACCACTGTGCTTTCTACAAGAAATCACTCCTCTTTCCTCTGCTTCTTTCAAACTATGATGTGTCATGCTCAGGCAGGAGACATAGCACAATCAGGGACCATTACCACCTAATACATTTTTATGGGCAAGGAATGTTCCATAGAACCTCCCCCCCCCCAACTTTGGGTACAGATCATATAGCTATAAATTTCTCTGGGAGCTTCCAATTTCTTTGCTACGATGCTACATCCCCCCTCTACCCCACTGATCCTGTTCTCTGGAATTCTCTTTCTTATTCATCAGCCTTCCCTCTCTCCAAGCTCGCTTTTGGCATAGGCACTCTGACCCTCATAACCCTGCACATATGTAAGGTACAAAGAACTCCCTGGCCATGATCAACAATAAATCAATCAATCCCAGAGGCAGCATTGAATTACCACAGTTTTATTCCCACCACCATTCTCCCTCGCCTTTATCCTTCCTCTCAAAGTGTAAAGAATCTTGATATTGTTAGGAAAACAGATGAATGGGTTCAGTTAGCAGAGATATAATACTCGTGGTGTTTCTTTGGGAGATCTGAGGGCTAAAGTGCAAAGGAGCCCCTCTTTTAGGTCAAGGAGTGGCATATGAGCTATTTGCTTTAAAAGGTATTGTGAGGATTAATCAAAATGAAACACAGGTTTGCATTCTCTTGGGGAGAGGTTAGAGCCAAAATGAAGTCGACCTGAGACCAAATCTTGGTTTGGCTGCAGACTGCATGGGAATGGACCAGATGAGCTGGCCGCTCAGTTTCCTAACGTGAAAAATGGAATCGAGAGCGCCCCCCACTGGTTTTGTTGTGGAACGAAACTGACACGGAGTCGAGCGGGAGGATGTTGGATTCCTGGTCCTGCTCTCTCTCGCCTCTAGCTTCTCTCTGGCATTTCCTCTGTTTTGACCTTCCCTCTTGCCAGTGGCATCTCTCATCTTCGTCTGCCTTCTCTTCTCTCTGTTCTCCCACCTTCCCAAAAGAAGGTGGTATCTTTTTTCGACCTTGTTCTTTAGAGGATTTTCTTTTGCAGGATGATGTCGCAGCCTTTCCCCTCCTGCGAGGGGAAAGATTTTGATCAAGACAAAACCACCATGGGATCCCAGGAAAGGTCACGTGTAGCTGCCTTGTGTAGAACCAGCGCCACAAAGAGACCGCCCTTCATGAAGAACTTTTGAGTTGAAAAGAACGTTTCTATTCATCACGGCATCTTTCCCACATAACAAGGGGGAAGTTGAAAGGCTCGCACCTGAACTCAAGGAGCATCACACTCTACATATTTTGCTTCACTGCAACCCTAGAACAGAGAACTATTCCTCGAAAAAGGCTTTCATGGCCATTTCAAGAGAAATGCCTTGCAACTGATTAAGAAACTGACCCTGCATAAAGCAAGGGATGAGCTTTCTTGGGTGATTTCCCCCTTAGGGTTACTGTCCCTGGGTCAGTGAGAAGCCATTTATGTTTAATAACTTTATACTGATTAAGAGAAAATAACATTCTACCACATCCACCCCCATCAATCCCCTTTAGGACAAATTCAGACCTTGCAGGTGAACAAATTCAGTATTTTTAATAGCATTAAAAGGTTTTCCTTTTCTTGCAATTAAAAATGGGTATACCATAGATTGAATATCTGGACTTTATTGTATAGATCTGTGAGAGAAATGAGATTGTGTCAACGTTGAATTGGAAGGGAATACTATTTTTCATTCCTGTTTCTACCTCTGTCCTAGTTTCTTTTCTCTTTCTACCCTAGACTTGTCTTTCATCTTGGCTCCACCAGATACTCTAAATTATGGTAAGCCCATCTGACAAAGCCCTGGCAAAGCACAACTGCCTTCCCAAGAATTAACATCTTCCTATGAATTTATATGTCAATTCAGAGTCAAATTGTTAAATCCCAGCATTTTTATTCAAAAGCTGTTGATTTAAATGTATTTATAAAGCAAACATTAAAACTATCCACTGTCAGATGGTCACACATACATACGCACCCTTAGACACCTCAACAACCCGTGCTGACCTGTCGGTAGAGATGGCTGCTACATTTCACAAGTCCTCAATATATTAAAAGTGCTCTATACAAATAATGACTGTCAGAATTATAATAATTAGTACCTGTTAAAGGAAGGGGAAAAAAGACCCTGCTACCTTGTGACAACTTACTGAAATCAGTATGTTCAATTTTCCAAGACTCAGTGCTGAAAGAAAAAATCCCACCATAGATAGATATGGTGTGGCTGTCATGCTGACTCTTGCCAGTGCAATGATATTGACAAATGGCTTTTAGATTTCCTATAAGAGGGAAACAATCTTCTCTGGGATTCCAGAAGGGAGATGAGCTAGAAAGTAGACTGTCCAAGATTTTAATAATTTACTTCCTAGCTTTTGAGGTCTGTGTTGCCTTTTCTAGATTAACTTGGTTGTTTGATCCTGTTTTTGAATTCAGAGTAAAATGCACTCATCTGTCAGGATTAAGCCATGTTCTTTCTCTTTCTGTGTAGCTGTTCATTTCAATCCATCCCTGAAGACGGTGCAAGCTTTAATTCTCTAATATGTTTCCTATGATGTAGGTATCCTACTTTCATTTTTCACTTACGGGAAACAGTATTCAGTATTCTCTACATTTGCAAAGGTAAAGAATGATTTAATGGAGAAGCCAGGCTTGATTCCCTAGTATCTACCTCAGTTCTCCCTTTTGGTTCACGATGAGGTTTTACAAAATCAAAAATGTATTAAAATAATGTACTTAGTAGATAGTGAACAGTCACGGAATCCTAACTGCACAATTTAAATTGACAGCAGTGGGGTTTCTTTATATACAAGAGTCAAGGAAAATTATAAAATTGCACCCAGGGTAAGTTCAGGGCATGAACATTCAGCAACACTTTGATATTTGCAACAGAAATGAACTAAGGACACCTTTTAGTTCACCATGTAAACTCACCTCTCTTTTGTCTTGATTTCAAAATAAGGAGCTCGGTGTCTTTGCTTCATCTTGCAGGGTTTATTAGCTGGCTAATGGACCATATTTGCATGGTTTCATTTTTCTCATATTTCATTCAATGCACAAGGTTTCTGTATTGCCAGTTGCTCTCCAGAGAACATCAGTTTCTGAGGTTTTTCCTTCAAAAACACAAAAGTATTTATGTTTCTTCTCTGTTTGCCAGAAATTGCATAACTTTTAGTTCCCTAGTCACTGATTATGTCTAGTCCATTAAAACAGACCCTGCACTTGGCATCTATTCTACCTATATTCTCGGCTAAGTGTCAAGGGCCAGCAGGACGCTCTGTGCCTGGAGCCACAGGGCTCCCTGGTCCGCAGTGACTGCTTTCTCTGTCTTGTTGAAGCCAAGCCATTCCCGCATTTGAATGGAGACCTTCACCTGAAAGCCTTCTCACTGTCTCCTCAGACTGTCACTGACACCTGAAGCCATCCCATATTCTGTGGAATGTGTATTCGAAGCAATCGATGGGAGAGACAGAGCAGCTTTCTCTCTTTTATAATCCTCCATATAATTAAGTTCATTATGATTTCACACACAGGAGTCTAGAATATTCTGAGAAGTTGTCAAAAAATCTTTTTAAATGAAAATATCAAGATCAATGAGAAACCAGTGTGTGTGTGTGTGTGTGAGAGAGAGAGAGAGAGTTCTCCTTACCAGCAACCATTTCTGAGAACATATGATTTTGGCCAGGCATATTGGTAAGCATCACATGGAAATATGTGAATTATGGCCCTGAACTCCAGGACTTTAAAATTAGTTTGTAGTTAGGAATCCTGCCTACAACAAGTTATTTTCCTGGTTGCAAGCCAATGAGTAATATGTCACCCAAATTCAGGTAAACGTAATTTTGTCAGAGGTCAAGAAGAATGTATAGCTATTTATTGGAAAATGACTCATTGCCCTCTCAAGTCAGATAGCAATGAGGCCAAGGTTAGAAAAAAGTGGAGTATGTAAAACGCCAGTCTTAAAGGCATTGAATAGTAGAAAGTTTACTGAGTTAGGTACCTGAATTAGAAATTCTAATCTGTTCCTGTCGTGGAGCAGATGTATATATTCAATGAGTAAGAGAAGAAAAGTCTCTCTCTTTCTCTCTCTCTCTCTATATGTGTATATATATAAATATTATACAAAATTATATATTATTTAAATAATTGTATACAATAGTGATTTATAAATATTAAAATATTAGCTATTATCATAGAAATTTTGGAAAATTGAATGCCTATGAAGAAAACTACTAAATCACCTGTTTTCAGTACATACTGACAAGCAAGCAAACAAACCAAAAGACTCTGGAAACTAGTGGCTAACAGCTGGGCTGTGTACTAAATGTACACCTTCCAAAGAACGTCAGTAATAATTAAACAAGGTCACTATGAGACTGTGATACAATTTGACAAAGCAAGGTCATTCTAATTATGCCTGAATTTATGGCAAAGTCAAGGATATCATACAGCCACAAAAATAATCAAATATCTTCCTCTATTGGTTAATATCAGTGACAAGGAAAGAAACATCCATCTCCTAATAAAATCCATTAAAATATTCAATGCCCTAATGACCCTGTTTCAAGAGAGCATGCAAGATCAAGATCCTCACTTTCCTAAGCCCTTTCCAATAACCAACAGAGGCACAGACCTTATAACAAGCCTAGCTCTACACCCCCATGCTAAGAAATACCTTGTATGTGCTTCTCTGTGCTGCAGAGAGTTAATATAACTTGGACTACAGGTATATTCCCTGTGCCGTTGGCTGAGACATTAAAAACATACAGTGTAGATAACATTTTTTAACCAAAATAAGGCTCATGCTTAAAGCTATTTTTTAAAAATTCTTATTTTATCAGTCTTTGTAAAGATGCTTTTTAATGTCTGTTTAGTATCCTATCATACTTATGTTATTCACTTTGAAAATATATAAAATGTAAGTATTATACAAAACCGTTATGCTTGCCAATTTATAAAGTATGCTACAAAATTTCCACTTTTTCTCCCCAACTTTACTGAGACTTTATCAACATATAACTTATATAAGTTAAAGTGTACAACAGAATCATCTGATACACCCACAATTGTCCCTTGGTATTCTCAGGGCCGGAGAAGGCAATGGCACCCCACTCCATTACTCTTGCCTGGAAAATCCCATGGACGGAGGAGCCTGGTAGGCTGCAGTCCATGGAGTCACGAAGAGTCGGACACGACTAGGCGATTTCACTTTCACTTTTCACTTTCACTTTTCACTTTCATGCGTTGGAGAAGGAAATGGCAACCCACTGCAGTGTTCTTGCCTGGAGAATCCCAGGGACGGGGGAGCCTGGTGGGCTGCCGTCTATCGGGTTGCACAGAGTTGGACACGACTGAAGCGACTTAGCAGTAGCATTCTCAGGGCACTGGTTTAAGGACTCACTAAAGACACTAGAATTCAAGGATACTCCATCCCTTATATAAGCCACCTTGGTGGCTCAGACAGTAAAGAACCTACCTGCAATGCAGGAGACCTGGGTTTGATCCCTGAATTGAGAAGATCCTCTGGAGAAGGGAATGGCTACCCACACCACTATTCTTGCCTGGAGAATTCCATGGACAGAGGAGCCTGGTGGGCTACAGTCTATGGGGTCGCAAAGAGCCCTTATATAAAATGACACATTATTTGCATATGACTTAAGAACATTCCCCTTATACTCTAAATCATCTCAGGATTGAATATAATAATGAAAAAATCTAAATGCTATGTAAATAGTTGCAAATACAAATGCAAAGCTATATAAATAGTTGCCTATGTGTGGCAAATTCAGATTTTGCTTTTTGAACCGTTCTGGAATTATTTTTGAATATTTTTTATCTTTGGTTGATTAAATCATGAACGCAGAACCACAAAGTGCTGATTGTATATATTGTATATATATGTCCAAAGAGTCAGACACGACTGAGCAATTGAAATAAACTGACCTGAGCTGATATATCTATTCTGGGAAATGATTATCACAATAAGGTTAGTTAACTTCCATTTCCTCATATTATTATCATTTCTATGTGTGTGGTGATAATATTTAAGATCTACTCTTTTAAAAACTTTCAGTATATAATGCAGTACTATTAATTATAGTCCTCAAGCTATGCATTTAGATCCCCAGAATTTACTTATCGCTGGAAATTTGTACACTTTGACCAATACCTATCCAATTCCCCCACCCTCCCACCTCCTGACAACCATCAATCTACTCTATTTCTATGAGTTTTTCTTTTTTTTTTAGATTCCAAAAGTAAGTGGAAATGTGGTATCACAAAATTTTCTTAATATAGTTTTATTCATGTAACTCTGTAAGTATATATACATGTATATTATATATATATGAATATATATATATATATATATAACTACACAAGTAGTTTTCTCATTTTAAAATGACAAAATTAAAATGTAGTTTAAAAAATTGCAGCATACCAGCAACTGATAAGGACTGGACTTCATTCCATGTAATTCAGTGTTGTTGATACCATTCAATCAAACTTTTCTCCTTACTTTAAAATTCTTCAGGATCTAACTTGCCTTTTTGTACACAATATGTATTAACATCTTTATTATATTATTATAGCTTTATTGGTGGCTCATAAATCTGATATTTCATAAACCTGATCATTTCTTTGCAAAGGTTTAAGATCTCAAGTGTGGCAATATGACTGGTTGCATTATGTGAACAGTGTAGAGGCTAAGAGAATAGACTTGGGTGTCTAACAGCTCAGGTTGGAATCCTGGTTCCACTAAGGCTTGGATGGCCTTGGACATTTTTAAAAACATATTTGTGCCTCAGTTCCTCTTATATGAGGATAGAGTTAGTGGCATTTTTCACAAGATTGCTGCTATATTAATTAATTTAAAATATATACATCTGTTTAATAAAGTAAAATTTTCCATTTGGGGCAGAAAATTCCATTTCAGAAGTCATTGTAAATTGTCTCATAGCTAATCACCAGGTCAGTCTAATAGTTCAAACATTATTACTGGAATTCTACATCCTACGTGTATCACATTTACTGAGTGAACCTGAGCTGCCTCTCAGGTTCATATCTCCATCCAAAGAAGGGACATAAATGTCCACTTGCCACAGGACATTATTTCTGAGACCTTAGATCTTGTAACAGAGAAGTGAGTGAAAATGTTAGTCGCTCAGTAGTGTCCAACTCTTTGCGATCCCATGAACTAGAACCTGCCAAGCTCCTCTGTCCTTGGGATTTTCCAGGCAAGAATACAATAGTGGGTAGCCATTCTCCTCCAGAGGATCTTCTGAACCCACAGATCAAACCCAGGTCTCCTGCATTGCAAGCAATATCTTAATTGTCTCAGCCACCAGAGAAGGCCCAGCTCCTACACAAGTCCTGAATGAAACTGTCTAAATAAAGGAGTCCAAGATGAGTCCCAGCATTCCTCCACTGTGGGTAGAGTACTGGGATGCACTCACAAATTAAGATAAACAGAGAAAGATAAATGACAAAGAACCATTTTTCAGGCTCAAGTAATGTTCTAGTGCTTGCTGGAGGAATACATTGGTACAAACATCAGGCTTACTGTGATGTCAACATTTATTATGTTTAATTAATGAATTTTAAACATATTAGAATTATGGCACACAATGCAGGCCCTATTTTCAATGTCACATTAAAAGAACTATTTGAAGAATGTGACCCTTAGGAAATAATAACACTTACGTATTTACCTAAAAGCTAATCCTCACATTGAGGTATGCTCATTGAATATAGTTCAGAGAAGTAAAAAAGTTTAGTGTTATCTGTAGTTCTCTATATGATTGACCTCCATTTACATGAAGCAAGAGAGTCAGTTTGTTTTTTTCAATGAGTGTTACTCCCTGTAAAACATCCTATGTGGGATTTTGAAATAAAATATTAAAGGGGAAATCAAGGGAAAATGTAAAAATAGGCTCATTTAAAGGGATGATGACAAATTGCACAATCATGATGGTACATTTCATTTATTTATGTTACCAAGCAGATTTTGTCTCTGACCCCCAAAGTCTACAATACCTCCACTTCCAACCTCCATGTCCAGGGCAGGTATACACTGTGCAGGCAAAGACCAGTTCTGATGGAGGAAAAGAGCGCGTAACACTGCAGGTTTTAGTGTTGTATTTCTATGGTCATAATGTGCACTGTGTATATATACACACATATATATGTGTGTGTGTGTGTGTATTTATATATATATATATATATATATATACTGCATTTTTAGGTTGTGTGTGTAATGCTAGCTTTGTAAATTTGAAAACTGAAACAATTAATGACTTGGCCAGTGTCATGTACCTAGAAAGTCACAGGACTTGACATTTCAATGCCCAGAAACTGGAACTACTTACTGTAAATAGAGCATTATTTCCAACAATCCTGGAAAACTTGGTTGCATTATTCATGCAAATAAAATAATTTTATAACTAAATAAAATAATGAGTTAAATAGTTTATTAAGTTTCTATTGAGACTATTAAATAAAATAGCCAGGGTGTTCATCCAAAGCATTTTCTTTTCCCTTTTGCATTGTCTGACAAAAATGAAGAAATTTCCCTTTCTCTGTTCCCCTCTGCCTTGAATAGAGCAAGGCCTTTTGCCTGGAAAACAGTTTGCCTAAGAGGGCAGTCTTCTGAGGCCAAAAACTTTGCCGAAGGCCCTGAAAGAGTGAGGCCTCTTTATTTTGTTAAAGAAATTGCTATTATAAATACAATACTACAAGTCCTTGATTTAACCATTAGAGCTTTCCCTCATTTTACTCAAAGGAAATAATTTCAGTGCGCAAAATACTTTAGTGAATCCTTGTTTATTTGAAGACTATTTTCAAGTCCATAGACTCTGAAAAGAAAGCAATTTGTGAAGAGTAAATATTTTTAAAACTATGAAATACAAGAATTGTGAGAAATGAAGGAGTCTGGTGACCTACATGTCCTGCCTCACTGGGGAACATGGGGTGCATCACCATGCAAGGATGATGGGGGGCGTGGATGTGCCAAGGAACCCAAGGATTGTGGGGCCACCAGGAGCCAGGAGAAAAGGGTGGAACAGAGACTCTGGGAGAAACCAACCTTCCCATACCTTGATCCTGGACTTCTAGCCTCCTAAGCTGTGAGAGAATACATTTCTGCTGCTTTAAGTCATCACGTTTGTGGTACTTTTGTGCAGTGGCCTTGGGAAACTAATGTACTAAGTAAGCACACTTAAGACATCAATATTTTTTCCTTATTCTTTGTGGGAAAAATCTTGAAAACTGAAAATATGAATGGTCTTAAATTTCTTATTTGTCTCTGATAACTAAAATCTAATAGACTACGTTACTGTGCTTGATTCTATATAATAATGTCTTTTATTAAATATGTCTGAAGTATAATTTGTATACTTAGACAAGCCACATTTCCATTTTCTAAGTCTTGCTGTCACCTAGGAATTTGGAAATTATCAGGAAATCAATTAAAGCACAGGTTTACAAATTTGGATGATAATTCATAGAGCAATGGGATTTAATACAAAATATCCAGTATTCCATACGTCACACTCTGTCTTAAAGACAGGTAGCCAGCTCAGCTGAGGGGATTTCCGCTCTGTGCAGCTGTGAGACGGAGGGACTCGGGAGACTCTAGAACCCTCCTACGGGAATGGAAACATGTGCTCCCCAATTTTAGCCATGAGAACTTGAATAAGTTAATTAACCTCTCTATGCCTCAATTCCCATTTTCATAAATATAGAAATAATAGCTGTTTCATTGGATGGGGTGGTTTAAATGAGTAAGAACATGGAAATCACTTAAGGACAGTGTCCAGCATGGATTAAGCTTTGATATTTAATATTATTGGAGTAATGATATAACTTACTTTCAACTGTAAAAGTGGATGAAACTGCTATAATTAACCTGGAAGATATAATCTAAATGTCTGGGGTAAACTGAAGCATAGGATAATGGAAATGTTAATAGTTCTATGGGCTTCCCTGGTGGTTCAGTTGATCAGGAATCCACCTGCAAAACAGGAGACCCCAGTTCGATACCTTGGTTGGAAGGTCCCCTGGAGAAGGGAATGACAACCCACTGCAGTATCCTTGCCTGGAGAAAATCATGGAAAGAGGAGCCTGGCAGGCTATATAGTTCCTGGATCGTAAAGAGTCGGAAATGACTGAACAATTTTCACAAAACAAAATCATGGCCTGAAAAAGTTCATCACAAAGGGCCTGATATAATTTGGAATACTTTTTAATGAACTTACCTAGAAAGTCTTTATGGATTTCCAAGTCTACAGTTGCTTCTGTAATTCTGAAATCTAAACAGCTTTGAACCTCAAAAGTTGTGAAAACTTGTTGATTACTTTCTTCTGTTTTTCATAAAATTGTGAAACTGTGATCTTAACTTGGGCAACTTTTTGTCTTTAATTATTACACTTAGAAAGAACACTATTATATTCCATGGCCTGAAATATTAATGTATTTAATACAAGGGACAGTAAAGTTTAGATGCACCGTTTTTCCTTTCTAAAATCAGAAATACTCTAAATTCAAAACATACCTTTCTGCAAAGTGTTCTGCTAAGAAAATGTAGATTTGTGTTTATTTAAACTCAACAAATTATTGTTAAAATCCTATTCCAAAAATTGACCAATTTATTAGGCATTTTAACATGCAATAATAGATATAGTCCATGTGTGTCAGATAAAAAGTAATACTGGAGGAGAGAGACACATACGCTTTCATCTGTGATATGAAGCACATTGTCTAGTTGTTCAGTGGAAACACAAACTCTAAAGTTTGGACATGAGAACTTATCAGGTAGGGCTACTGGAAAGAGAGGACATTTGACTCAAGGTTTGAAAGGTGACTAGGATTTTATCCAACAAAAAAGTAGAAGAGGGTACTTTTGATCTCAGGGATTGTAACATATTTGACATGTTCAAGGCATGCCAAGTGGTATGACCAAAGCAAAAAATGATGACAAGAGGCAGTAAAACCTACTGAAAAGGTAAATTTCTGATGCCCGAGGAGAGAAATTTTATTTTAACTCTTTTAAAAGATAATTCTTTCCCCTGTTATTGACGAATGAAAAAGATAGTTTTAGGTAGACATTCTGTGAGAAATATTATTTTTCTAATAAAATTGTGTTTTCTGAAAGACAGAATGTGGCATTTCTAATTTGATATTTTGAGATTACAGAGAGAGTTAACAAACAGAACTTTAAAGCCTGTGGGCAATGTCACTTCATGGAATATAGGGGATTCTGAATATAGAGCTTTGTTCCTCAGGATGGTGAGTTTGTATAGAATAATGAACTCATCTGCTGCTGTGAACAATGTAAGTCAGTCTTTGAAGACCAGGAGGTAGCTTTCTGCTTCTGTAAAGATTAGAGTATCCCCCTCCCAGCTGTGAGCATGGTGTGTAGAATAGGAGGTGATTTTTCTACCAGGAAAATATGGACGTGGGCAGCCCACGTAGCCTTGCCATCACAGGCGCCAATGTCTCATAGAGTGTAAGCTGGGTGGATGAGGGAAAGTAAACACACTTTACATACTAGTTGAACTTCTTTGGGTTTTAAGAATTGGGAAACAACTTAAGCCAGCATTAATAAAAGTAATATTTGTGGGTATGACCTTTGAGTATTGAGTGTAGAAATCCAGCGTCTCAAAAAACCCCCAAGATGTGTGCTATATGACCTCAGAAGGGATAGCCATGGGGAATCAGCAAACCCAGACGACATTTTCTTCCTATTACTTGTCTCTTAGTTGTCTGCATTGACTTTTTTCTTTTGTCAAGGCAAACTGAATGTCTCTGCTTCTCATTTCTCGGCCTTCATGGTAGAAGATGACTATGTCCAAATTGCAAGCTTCTCACCACAAGACACACCAAGGACTAACTCATTTTTCTCTGCATTACGTTCCCCAAATTCAGATCGTTTAATTGATTAGTTCAGCCACGCTGGCCCTGATAGAAACCGCTGGACTGGTCAGCACTGGCCCGGTGCCTGGAGAGCAAAGTGGAATCACACAAATACAGCTGTGAGTTCACACACATGTCAGAAAGTCAGAGGGAGCAGAGCATTTGCAGTGGTCAGAGATCTAGAAAGACATCTTGAAAAGTATCTACTCAAATTATTTTATTAAATTCTTTGGTTCTTTGGATGGTATGGGGGAAGTAATATTAAGAATACAGTTTATCCTTTGCCAGATTCTCACTCTGTAGGTAAGTAACCTGTTGGGCAAAGTTGGTGTCACCACCAGCTTTGGTGGCAGACAGACCTGGGTGCCACTCTGGCTCTATAATTTTGAGATGTGTATTTCTGACCAAGTTCTTAGTCCCTTCTGGTCTCAGCCTTCTCAACTGTAAAATGGAAATGATCACACCCACCATACATGGTTGCAACATATATAAAACAGAAAAGTGCAAATAAAACAAGCAAAATAAAATAGTAAGCATGGTACCTGATAAAAAGGAGGTTCTCAATAGTATTGTTTATTGGCATATCCACCATTATTAAAGTAAGTTATTGCACCAAACCCATTAACATCGGCACCACATTGATTGATATTCCCATGGTCAACCTGTCAGGTCCACGTATTCTAATGAGATATTGTGTTTGGATCAAGCTAATTCTACTGCTCATCTATCCTGCCACAAAATTTTTCTATATACAAAGGAAAAAGTGTAAGGAAATGGAAAATTCACCTTGGCAGGTAAACAGAGGATATCATATTATCCGATTAAACATTATTTTAAAAGTCAAAAGCATGTTGGCAAAATTCATCTAGAAACAAAAATTCCCAGTTCATACTGACTCACTGACATTATCATCAAGGGATCAAGAGATGACCCTTCGCCAGATGAGCTCAATCCAGGAAAAGAAGGAGGTAACATGGAGTAAAAACTTTTTAAATGTTTTAATTCATTGTGTATTGAGGTATAACCATTAAAACACAATAGAACTGTGAGAATGAAAAGAGGAAATATGTGAAAAGTTGGGCGAGGCTGTGTTGTGATAGTCTCAGGCAGACAGTGAAGGGACTCAGCCAGACACATACATGTATCCATTTTCTCCCAAACGCCCCTCCCCGCCAGGTTGCCACATAGCACTAGTACGTTCCATGCGCTAGACAGTAAGTCCTTGTCGGTTATCCGTTCTAAACACAACAGTGTGCATATGTCTATCTCAAGCTCCCTAACTTTCCCTTCACTGCATCCTTCTTTAAAGGGGAAATGTCTTTTACACCCAATAAGCTTTGAGCTGTCACTCCCACCCCCCCCCCCCAAAAAAATGGAAGAAGAAGAGTAAAAGAGCAGAAGGCATAACTAGTGGTTTCTATTTGCTTTGCGCTCCAGGACGCAGTCAGGACAAGTCATCAGGTCTCAGAGTGAATTTTCTAGTTACCGTGGATGATGCATTGGGTCGACTGTGCTGACGGATTGTTAGTATTAGTGGACCTGAGTGTGATTAATAAGGCTGCTCTGTATCTGACAGAGTGGGAATGGCACCACTAAAATTGAATGGAGGCAATCCTACTAAAATCTGTTAGGGATGCTCCTTGGGGAAAAAAAAAGTACAGGGGAAGTACCAGGAGTAGAAGCATCAGTCACCAGCTGTAGCCACATAGATCAAAGCAAGATGGCAAGGTCCCACTAAACAGAAGAACCTTGAGCTTCTCACTTGGTCTTCCTAACAATGAACAAGCTAGATTCCTTCCCTCCTTCCACAGAGGCGTCCATTTATTTATAGCAGGACTGTGTATGTACCAGTGTATATATTTGTGTGAACGGTTACCTGTGTGGATGGGAGAAGAAAATCAAACCAATAATACATTTGAGTACATTTTTGTTTTTAAAAGGTGTCAAGTGACAGGTTTAAAGTAGAGAGAGAGAGAGAGAGCAAGAGAGAGGGAGAGAAGGAGTCAACCTTTAGTCTATTAACAGATGTGTTTAACAGATACTAGAGCCAGGGTTTCATATGACACAAAATGAAAATATATTCTCTTATGACAATATATCTTTCATCACCATTAAAATGCAATAAAACTGTATGATGGAAAAAAGGAAATATTTGAAAAGTTGAGTGAAGCTGTGTCATATATTTAGAGTTAGTATCTGAGAGTTATGTTTCTGATTAAGGCTGTATCAAGAGACTTAAAAGAAGCAAAATATACCTTTGGACATCTCTCTGAGCTTCAGAAAATGGAATGTGCGCTTCTAAAATCAAAGGCAACTGTTTTTATTTATAGTCTATCTGGAAGGACTAACAGCACAGAGCCTGCTACTTTGCTGGAGGGCAGAGTAGTGGGGCCTTAAAAGGTGCTATTAGTGATCAATTGCCTTGTATAATCAATGTGGACTTTTGAGAAATGTCAATACTATCTCTATGCAATTGCCCCTCCGGGGTGGTGGAGTCCTGTAGAGCAAAACCTTTAGTGACAATATTATCATTCATAATGAGGATCTACAAGATGCTAGATGAGTTTCTATTTGTTCTAGATAAAGTAAACACAACTTTATTTGCCCAGACCTTTAATTCTAAGCAGACAATCTGGAATATTTTCCTTTCACAGACGATTATTATTTTATTATGTCTACTTAATCTGTTTTTTAATTTTTTAATCTGTTTTTGAAATTGCAGTTAGGATAATTTAGCAATGGAAATAATCTATACCTTTATGACACTTTATAACTTACTACTTTATATATGTAATTTCATTTGAGCATCACAACGTTTTGAAATATGTTGGGCTCTTCCAATATTCACCGCCCCCTCACAAGTTATTGAAGACTTGAAAAAGGAATGGAGAAAAGTTGAAGATTTATATGCTCTCAGAGATGGAAATAATCTAAGATTTGGAAGTCGTTTCAAGGATAAATTAAATAATAGGAGAAGTAAGATACTAATTCTATGTTTTCATCTTTCAACTGGTTATTTCAGCATTTTATAGATGGAATTCATATTTTGCTTGATGATGGAGCTTTGATGCTAACTCATTGTACCTGGGGTGTAATATTTTCTTATAGATCTGGCATGTTTAATAAAAATTGTATGCTTATTATTCAATCCTAAAGGAAATTAACCCTGAATATTCATTGGAAAGACTGATGTTGAAGCTGAAGCTCCAATACTTTGGCCACCTGATGCAAAGAACTGACTCATTGGAAAAGACACTGTTGTTGGAAAAGATTGAAGGCAGGAGGAGAAGGGCTGGCAGAGGATGAGAGGGTTGGGTGGTATCACCGACTCAATGGACATGAATTTGAGCACACTTTGGGAGACACTGGAGGACAGAGGAGCCTGGTGTGCAGCAGTCCATGGGGTCACAAAGAGTCAGACACAACTTAGTGACTGAACAACAGCTTATTATTCACTTATTTGTTCACTTATTTGAGAACATGATTATAAACCTCATTCCTGTCAAATACAACCCTTCCTAACTGTAAGAACAGATCAAATCCACAAGAGAGCAACGTGCAGCCAGTGGCTTTTATTAAACACCAGTTTCTAAAGATATAAGCAGATTCTGCCAAAAAGTTGTCCATGTATCAGACTGAGGTGTGTACTCATTTTTTTAAACACATTTATGTGCTTTATTAAGTCCACAATAGTTGATATATATTTAATGCTCCAAGTGATAGAAATACAAAGATTTAAATTTTTTAAATAAAGGTATATAAAAGCATGAATCTAAAAAAAATAAAAAGGTACCTACCTACCATGCACCAATTATCAATCAGTGTCTAAATTTGTAAATTAAATTCTTGATTTCTATGTCAGCACTAAATGCTGAGGCACCCTTATGCTACAGTTATTATGAAAGTAACTCGACTCTGCTAAGCCTCAGGGATTTACTATATACACAGAAGAGGAAGCTAGAAGGTAGACTGCAGGAGGTACCCAGCAATCTCACTCTGGTCCCTTCTATGCACCCACCATGGTGACCCAGGCATGCTGAGGCAGAGGTACTGTGTGTAAGTGTGCAAGAGACTTGGTTGGAGTGTCCAAGGTGGTCAGCATGTTTATTCCAGTCTTGGTGAGTGTGTAAGTTGGTCTTGGTGTCACTGGGAACAGACCCACACCTCTACAAAGACTAACCTACTTTCTCTTTTTTTCCCTACATCACAATCCCTTAGATATGCCCACAGCTGTGCTGGCTTAACAGAAATCAAGACAAAAGCCACAGATGCAAAATCAGAGAACCCACATGAGTTAGAAAAGCCCAACATGGCAACAGTCAACTGCTCTGAGCCAGTTCCAGTCCGACCAGGAGGCCAGCGCCTGTGCAGAAGAGACCCAGTGTTCAAAAGTTGTCTTGGCCTCGTTACCGTGCTAGGATCGCTGCCCAGAAGGGGGACTTGCACTTTGCTAGACACGATTAGCACTGTGTGCAAAGGAGTATAAAGTGCTGTGCATACTCTGGTTGTTTCTGGAAATTTCCACCTCCTTGCCAAAATTCTGGTGGGAAGAATTCTTACCCACCTCTTATCCCTTACACATTTCCTGCTTCCTTCTTTCAGGGGGAAAGTTTCTTGAAAGGACTAGCTCTCCTTTCCCGATCCTTGAGCTACAAATAGAGTGTCTGCCACTTTCTTCCTTCGGGGGAAGGGGTCTCTAAAGGACTAGCTTTCCCTTCCCCATTCTCCAGATACAAATAAAGTTTCTGCTCTGCTTTGCTGAACCTGGGTTCATTCAACTGGTGCACGTGGCACCAGGCAAGAAAAGGTTCCGTTGTGGTGCCCACTAGATCTGAGAAGGTCAGTAATGATACTATTGGTCACCTATTTCTCTAACTAAAAGTTTTCTTGGACAAAGTACTAATCCTCAAACAAGGAGTAGGATTCCAGGTTGATTTGTCCCATGTGGAGGTGAGGCAAGTAGTGGAAGAAACTACTCGTTTCTGTAGTTTCCTACAGAAACTCAAGCTCCCATTATCTTTGCCATCTCCAAGTAACCTGCAACTTAGAATGTCACTGCCAAGGACCCGCCCAGTGCTCATGCCACCACTTCTGACAATGCAAACGCAGGGAATGGGAGCAGAGCCTAGTCTTGACGGGCGCCTCCTCACCCCATAGGCAGCCCTCTCTGCCCCTGGACATTTTGGCAGCAAGAGTCCCTGTGACATAGGTTAGGGACTGGTTGCCCATCAGCTTTAGCAAAATTGTTTTCTTTGGAGTTCTACCACTCATTGACTGAAAACTCTTGGACAAGTCACCTAGAGCTTTGAACTTTAATTTCTTCATCTAAAAAAAATAAGGCAATAATAATACATTATTTTGTTGGAAGAAATAAGCATCATGTTTTAAAATGAGTAAACTCCTTAAGTGGAATCTATTAACTTATCATTAGCATGCATGTATAAAATGTTTGCATTTATTTCTCCAAACGTTAGTCTAGTAAACCCCGCTGGATGTTTGTTTATTGCATGAACCTACATCTAATAAACATGCATAAGTCAATGTTGGGAAAATAAAGAAAATCATCCTTGTGGGACCAAAGGAATACATAACAAAATATACCTTTGAATGCATTCTTATTAGATTTAATTCAGCCCTCCTCATTCAGAGCTCTTTACTGTGCAACAAGTGGTTGAACTAATCATTAATTTCCTTGGCTCTCACTTTGACCAAGTTTTTTTTTTTTTTAATTGATTTTTTTCCCGATTAATTGTATAAATGTGCTTGGTTGTATTTGGCATATAACTGACAGTTTTTGGATTTTTTTTGGTCTTTATTTTGCCTTTGAGATCATGAGAAGCACTCTGTGTAATATGAAAGGACATCTTTGTAAGGTGTATTTTCACACCACCTAGAAAGGAATAACTTCTCAGCTCACTTGAAAGGACTAGAGCAGTCCTGTTGACATTGTGTCTGGAGTCCTGAAGAGCGTGGTTCTCTTCCATAAGTGCTGGCACTAGAATGGCCAAGGTGTACCTTTTTCATCTGGCCAGCTGGGGACAGAGTCAGGATGAGGATACAAAAGTCTTGGTTTTTTAGTCCTTTAAACCTTTGTAACTGTCTTAACCAGAATAGTTAGAGGGTTTTCAGGAAGAGTCATAATGAGATTACAGTAACCCATTTCAAGTGTGGTATGTGGCAATATCTGGGACAACACGGAATTTATTCTCTTCTGTAAGAGATTTCCTCCTTGCAAATTCAACCCTGGTTAAATTTTTTGAGATGGTAATAGTACTCTTCGCAAAGTCTCAGTGGAAAGAAGTGCTTATAATCAAGGATATGTTGCCTTTTTTCTAGGTTTGTAGACTGTATTTGTGAAGTTCTCCCCACAAAGGGCTCATTTTGTTCAAAGAAAGAGATCACTTTTAACAGTCTCTGATATCGATTCATCTCTCATTTTCAACCAGTTCTGTGTATTGTTCATACTGGATGTTACGCAGTATCAGAAGTTTTCAGTAGACAGCAAAAAAAAACCTATTTAACATACACTAAAAAAAATAATCTGTCAAACTGTCAAAACGGGCATGAATCATTCCTAAAGTATTAGCTAGGGTGAAACAAGGGCCAAAAGAAATTGAATTAAAAAGGGAAGGAGGGGTCCTTAAATATCCACACTTAGGTTAAGAAAAAGACATATAGGAAAGGGAAATCTGTTGTATTTATGAGCTACAGCTGGTCCAACTGAGCAAGAAGAGAGTATTACTATTAAGTATTTTCTTAGATATGGTCACAGATTGTCAACTGGAATAGTAGAATAATCCACTGGAGATGAACAATAAAAGACATTTTGGAAACCCTGTTATTGTGCAAGATTTCTCTTAAGAAATCTGGTGATAATTTGTGAAAATTGCTCATAAAACAGTTGTATAACTGGATGGCCATAACTGGACATACTGGGCCTCCCTGTTTCAGTGGTAAATAATCCACCTGCCTATGCAAGAGACCTGGGTTTGATCCCTGGGTTGGGAAGATCCCCTGGGGAAAGAAATGGCAACCCACGCCAGTATTCTTCCCTGGGAAATCCCATAATCAGAGGAGCCCTGGCAGGCTACCATCCATGGGGCTGCAAAAGAGTCAGACTTGACTTAGTAACTAAACAACAGCAACAATAAGTGGCCATACCAGGAGCTAAAAACTTGCATCTCTGCCCAGAGCGTATGTACTGAAAGTTGGGAGACCTTAGAATTTTTACCATCATGTGCTTTAGACCACTGAGTTTATATCCAAGCATGAAATATAAAGTAAAACTTATTTAAAAAGGGAAGAAAAAAATATCTCTCTTAAGCAAGGGATCTGGTGGTGACATCTTTCAGGACCCTTTTTAATAGGAAGTGAGAAAGCAAAATTCATTTAGTGAACTAGACACAAACCCAGTGGAGTGTGCTGAAATAAGCTGAATATGGCTGACCTTTGAGTTGCTCACCAAGTTTTATACCCCAGCAGGTCCTTGAAATAAAGAGCTGACTGGGAAATATCAGCAACAAAGAATTGATGCTAAAGCTAGAGGAGAAGGAAACGGGTAAGCCAAGGTGGGTCAGGAGTGGAGGGGGAAGACGTGGTCTTCAGCAAATGCCTGGGCAGCCTTTGTTGTTTCTGGTGCATCTTGAAAAAAACAAAATCAAAAAGTCTGATCCAAATGAAATGGGCCATTCTTTTTGTGTAACAATCATTTAATTCAACACTGCCCTTCAAACTTCCATTCAGTGAGGAGATTCCATATAGCTCTTGAATAGCTCAGTTTTACCTGTGTTGAGCACAAGATTCTAGTGGGTTACGTCTTGCTTCTTACTGCTTCTGAACATCTCAACAGAGGATGACATTAGGGGAGATACTGGGACTGGAATTAACATCTTAAAGGTATCTATAGACTCTGTGACATAAAAAAGAACATCAGACTTTTTTTTCCCCCAAGCAATGTTGCTGACAGATAGCAGGACTTTGTCTAGTCAGCTTGTGACAAAAGTATATTTTCTGAAATGAAGTAAAAGAAAAAATTTGGTCTTCTGCTTCCTTTCTTTAAGGAGTGTACCTGTACTGTGGTTATTTGACAGAGCAGTAGAATGCCAAATGTTGGATAGTTCAAAAGGTATTGTGAACCTACAAGGAATACTTGTTTTGGTGGAATCTGTTTTTGATGCTATTTGAATAGTTATGAATTTCAAGGATAAAAATAATTAGTGTCTACTGAGAAAAACAACTATTTCTGCTTTATTGACTACACCAAAGCCTTCGACTGTGTGGATCACAATAAACTGTGGAAAATTCTGAAAGAGATGGACATACCAGACCACCTGACCTGCCTCTTGAGAAACCTGTATGCAGGTCAGGAAGCAACAGTTAGAACTGGACGTGGAAAAACAGACTGGTTCCAAATAGGAAAAGGAGTACATCAAGGCTGTATATTGTCACCCTGCTTATTTAACTTCTATGCAGAGTACATTATGAGAAATGCTGGGCTGAAAGAAGCACAAGCTGGAATCAAGATTGCCGGGAGAAATATCAATAACCTCAGATATGCAGATGACACCACCCTTATGTTAGAAAGTGAAGAAGAACTAAAAAGCCTCTTGATGAAAGTGAAAGAGGAGAGTGAAAAAGTTGGCTTAAAGCTTAACATTCAGAAAACTAAGATCATGGCATCTGGCCCCATCACCTCATGGGAAATAGATGGGGAGACAGTATAAACAGTGTCAGACTTTATTTTTTGGGGCTCCAAAATCACTGCAGATGGTGACTGCAGACATGAAACTAAAATACGCTTACTCCTTGGAAGGAAAGTTATGACCAACCTAGACAGCATATTAAAGAGCAGAGACATTACTTTGCCAACAAATGTCCATCTAGTCAAGGCTATGGTTTTCCCAGTGGTCATGTATGGATGTGAGAGTTGGACTATAAAGAAAGCTGAGCGCCGAAGAATTGATGCTTTTGAACTGTGGTGTTGGAGAAGACTCTTGAGAGTCCCTTGGACTGCAGGGAGATCCAACCAGTCCATCCTAAAGGAGATCAGTCCTGGGTGTTCATTGGAAGGACTGATGTTGAAGCTGAAACTCCAATACTTTGGCCACCTCATGCGAAGAGTTGACTCATTGGAAAAGACCCTGATGCTGGGAGGGATTGGGGGCAGGAGGAGAAGGGGACAACAGAGGATGAGATGGCTGGATGGCATCACCGACTCGATGGACATGGGTTTGGGTGGATTCTGGGAGTTTGTGATGGACAGGGAGGCCTGGTGTGCTGCGATTCATGGGGTCGCAAAGAGTCGGACATGACTGAACTGAACTGAACTGAACTGAGATTATACTGTAGCTCATGACCTATCTCATTAAGGATTTGACATTGATAATGTCATTCTATCATCATAGCAACCCTACCAGTTGGTTCTTATCCTCAATTTATAAATTTTCTAAATTTATATAAGTAGTAAGTACAATACTGTGATGCTTTCTTCTACTGGATATCAAGAATTGTTTTTCATTTTATCTTTAGACTTTATGTTTAAAAGCTACACTTTTATAGAAAGATTGAGCAGAAAGTACAGAGACTTCTTATGTATTCCCTCTCCATCAACTCATAGCTTCCCCTGTTACTATTTCATGCCTTGTGAGTGAGTGAAAGTCACTCAGGCATGTCTGACTCTTTGTGACCGCATGGACTATACAGTCTATGAAATTCTTCAGGCTAGAATACTGGAGTGGGTAGCCTTTCCCTTCTCCAGGGGATCTTCCCAACCCAGAGATCAAACCCAGGTCTCCTGCACTGCGGGCGGATTCTTTACCAGCTGAGCCAGCAGGGAAGCCCTTAGAGTGGTACATTTGTTGCAACTGACGCAGGGATGCTTCAACATTATTATGTTTATCAAAGTTTGTATTAGGGTTCACTCTGTCTTGTACATAGTTCTTTGGATTTTCACAAATGTATAATGACATGTAGTCACTATTACAGTTTCATATAGAATATTTTCACTGCCCTAAAAACACCCTATACTGAACCTATTCATTCCTCCCTACCTCCCCTATAGCCACCAGCAACCACTAATCTCTACTGTCTCCATAGTTTTGCCTTTTCCAGAATGTCGTATAGTTGGAATCACTCAGTGTGTAGTCTTTTTCAGTCTGTTATCTTGCACTTAGTAAAAGACATTCAACATTCTCCATGTCTTCTTATGGCTGGATAACTCATTTCTTCTCAGTGCTAAATATCCCATTGTATGGATGTAACATAGATTATTTATGCATCACCAATTGAAAGGTATCTTTGCTGCTTCCAGGTTTTGGTAACTTATGAATTATAATGGTACAGTTTTTCATCTATTTAATTCTGACTTGCATTATCACATTTTTAGCATATCATCTTGAATCATGTATACTTATGAATACATACATACATGTGACCTTCCGTGGTGGTTCAGTGGTAAAGAATCTGCTTGCAATGCAGGAGACCACCTGCAATACAGGAGACCCAGTTTCAAGCCCTGAGTTGGAAGACTCCCTGGAGAAGGAAATGGCAACCCACTCTAGTACTCTCGCCTGGGAAATCCCATGGAGCTAGGCATGGCTACAGTCCATGGGGTCACAAGAATTGGATATGACTTAGCAAGTAAGCCACTACCACCATATATAACCATTGTAATATTCTATTAAGTAATCTATTAAATAAGCAACTTCCAAATCCATAGTTTGATTTTTAGCACTTAAGATTTTCGGCTTAAGATATAAGGAATTGAATTGACATGTGCAAAAAAATTGACAGCCAAATAAAAGTATGCAATTAATTCTGACATTTTCAAAATAATTCAAATTAAAGGTGAGAACTTATATTAAAAGTGTTTAGTAGTAAAAATACTATGAATGAAATTTTTTCTAGTCATAAAAATCTTATAGAGGAAAAAGTCATCTATTTTTCAAGGTAAATGAGAAAATAATATAAATTTAGTTTGACAAATTTGAGAAAATATGAGGAAATTTGAAGAGGAAGGAAAGGATGTTATATAAACATGAAATAATTTGTGTTCATAATGTCAGAGTAATTATGACAGTCATATTTCTCTGTACAGAGCATCTTTGATGTATTGAAGACTTAGACAACTCACAAACAATACCTTTCTAAGCATAGAGGAACGGATGTCATTTTTCTAATTAAAAATAAACCAATGCATGGGAGAATATGTAGTTTATTCTTGGGAAAAAAATATCTTAAAGATTGATGCTGATTTTTATGGGGATCAAAAGTGAAACCAAATAAACAAAACAAAGGAAAAACACATAGATACAAGACAAGGGAGGATACAAATCTAATGTTTTCTACACAAAATGTCTGGCATGTTCCCCTTTGGAGTTACCACTTTCTATCATAGAAATAACAAGTTTCCAATGTTTTTACAAATAAGAAAAGAGTATATAGATACATATACCCAAAATAGTCAGAGAGATAGATATATTAAACCAAATCCAAAGTATACTCAGAGTATATTCTTTGCATTCAAGTTAAACCACGATGATTATTGGAAGATATCAGCAAAATCAAGTTCACATACAATTAGATTAAAATTGTGAAGTGAAGTCATCGTTTTGCATCCTGTCTTCCTTTACTGGAAACATAGTGCTCTCTGCTTTCCTTATCACTGTATTCCTTGTGCCTAGATGACAGCTTGACATGGAATAGGAGCTCACTCAATAATTAATTAACTGATTGCTTCTAATTTCTTGTACAGTTCTCAGAATCATGGGGACAGAGCGGAGAGGCAGTGAGTACTATGCCTATCAGATACTCAGCAGCCTGTCCTTATTGTTACCTTCAGATTAGGAATGCCATATAGCTTCACAGAGTATTGGTTTGTAAAGTTATTGGTAAATATTCAATCTGTCCACGCTATCTCCAATGTGAACAAAAGATGCACAGTCTGTCTAAGCTGGTGAAAAAAACCCCAAAATTATAGGCTAATGGATATTGTCCTTGTTGCTTACTGCTTTCCAAATGCAGATCTTGGCTAAAGCTCCTGTGTACATATGATAATCATATGCCCACACATAAATGACATCCAATTTCTAGTATAAGCACTCACACAGTAGCATCTGTCACTAGAGGAGACGCTTCAGGGGAGGGGGAAGGATGTAGCTCTGTTGGGGAGGATGGGGACCTTTGACCCGGGGTCCTATGGCTGTGTTATCATGCTCTCCCCATTTCTCTCTCTTACACTCACTGTCTCTGGGGATCGAGACCAATTCACAGAGTGGTACTGGCTTTAGGAAAAAAAAAAAAATCAATGACCTATTCTCTTGGTCAGAGCAGGAAGTGTTGTGATGGCAGTCGCCGCAGCAGGAGATGGAGAGGAAAATGAAATAAAAGGATGCCATATCAAGGGATGGGATATAATTATGCTTGCGGAAAAGTATGCTCAATAAGCAGATTGCTGGGGAGTGGCAGAGGCTAGCTTTTCATAAACATGAAATTGGAATTGGGTTAAAAAATTAGGACACTGAAGCTCTTTCCCTGAGTCAGGAAAGTATGATAATAGCGATGATTTCCATCTCTGATGCTACCTGCCATTTGTCAGGCACCTAATTACACTTGGTTAGACGGGGGCGACAGCCAAAGCTCTTCATTGTGCAAAACCTAGAGGAGGCTTCTGTGCACTCATTTGCTGTGTTTTCACTTTGTTTTTTGAAGTCAAACTGTTTTCAGGGAACTGAGGAAGGAAATGAGGAAGCGAGGAAGGCAGGCAGGCAGGCAGGCAGGCAGAATGGAGGCAGGGAGGACCGGAAGAAGGAAAGATTTGTACCTTTACGCGTGTGTGTGTCTATGTACTCAGCTGTGTCTGACCCTTCGAGACACCCCTAGACTTCACCCCTTGACCCCCCGTGTCCACGGGATTCTCCAGGCAAGAATACTGGAGGGGGTTGCCATGCCCTCCTCCAGGTGATCTTCCCGACCCAGGGATCAAAACGGAGTCTCCTGCATTGGCAGGCGGGTTCTTACCACTGAGTCAGGTCCCTTTCAATTTTCCTAACCAACAGCTTCGGGAAATTACTTATGGACCAAGTGATAGGAAGGAAGGAAGGACAAGAAGGAGAGAGAAGACAGCCGGGGAGAGACCAGGCTGTTCAAGTCTGGACGGAAGCATGCAGCTGGCTGAGTGCAAGCTGTGGGAACTCGGCCACTCCCCTTTAGTCATTACAGAGAGGGACCTGCCAAGATGAGAAATCACCACAGGAGGGCTGGATATTAGGATTAATTGTCTCGAACCAGAGCAGTGGAGCAGGGATACAAGGCATATCCAGGTGGAGATAATGACACCAATGAGCAGTCCTTCCTTCTTTTTTTTTTTTTTGCCTAAAGAAGAAATTTAAGTAATGATACCATCTTCACCAGGTTTCCTGTGCGGCTTAGATGGTAAAGAATCCACCTACAGTGCTGGAGACCTGGATTTGATCCCTGGGTTGGTAAGATCCCCTGGAGAAGGGAATGGCAGCCCACCCCAGTATTCTGGCCTGGAGAATTTCATGGACAGAGGAACCTGGTGGGCTACAGACCATGGGGTTGAAGAGTCAAACACGACTGAATGATTACTTTTCACTAAGGGTATATTAACATTTAAATAAATATAAGGGGAAACACAGCTTTATCTTATTCTAGGGGCTCTCTATAGAGCTGAGTGTCTATCACTATCTTCTCATTGCTTAGTGTAGTATCTATTATATAGTAGACTCACAGCCAGTATTTTCATTAATATGCCATTGATTAAATCATCAGTGCCTTCACTCAATTCCCTTACGATCACCCAAAATTACAATTTAATGATTGGGTGAAGAGAAAGATGGCACAACCTCAGAATCATCAGTGTACTTTGGTGAAGCAGAGCCCTGGCAAAAAGGAGCCCATGCTTTGTCAAAAGACAACACTGATTAGTATCAACTCCCAAAGGCAGGTGGGCATTTGCGGTAGAGACCACTCATAAGAGAAATTTGGCTAGCATCTGGGTTGGAACCCAAGAGGAAGGAGGTACCAAAATTGGGGCAGCAACCAAATATGATTGGTTTCAGATAAATGCTGAAAAGAAATGATTCTGGGAGGAGAAAGGAAGATGGCATCTCAGTGAACAGCATGCGACAAGCAGGATCCTACATCCCTGCTGGAGGAGGTGAAGGTCAACGCCGGGTCAAGCTTGCAGTTTAAATCACTCCATAAAGTTAAGATCAGCTGGTTGACCTGACGGTTTTAGGAAGTATTTGTAAATTGCAGCTATGACCTTCAAGGGAATTTTGCCTTCACTTCATTGAGAAAGATAATTTAGAAATGGAATAACCTGGAAACAATTGGTATAGCTTGCCAAATATACATGTCATCATCACTGAGTAGACTGTCAGAAAGCAAGGACTCCACTGAGTATATTCAACTTTCCCCAAACCTTTGTTTCCTAATGCAGTGTTGAAGGGGAATGGGGGAAGGATGTTAGGAAAAGTGATTTGTTCGTATCCTCAAAGTCTGTGTCCTGGATCTTAACTCAAATCACTGTCTCTTTAAACAGTCAGGGTGGGCTTTGACTGTGTCCAACAGGGAGCAGAGGCCTTGTCTAATTTGGAAGAGTGCAGGCATCCTTTTCAAAGCCAAGAGGAACTCCAATCAGATTCTCTGTCAGAGCCTGACCCCATCAATCAGAGCGGCCTGTGGTCACAGTTTTCTGGGAAATGTTGAAAATTATCATCTACAGTAAATCTGCTGCCTGAAATGTCTTTATATTGTCTATATTTTATTTAAAAAATAGGTGCACGTCTTTTATCTCTTTTGTGTCTTTAAACTTTGCTGTAACAATATCTAGTTGTATAGTAGCCCAACTGACAATGACTGGAAATCCCTATAAAGAACAAAGATTTTTTTTCAGTTTTTGTTTATTTTGAATAAAAATGCTTAGGATAAATCAACATTGTGTAATGATCAAAAGACCTCACATACAGTCTTTTAAAATATTGGCAGACATGAGACATGGTCCTGGCCTTAAGGGCCTCTTGGTATTTCTAAATAAAGGGTCATGTTCCTAAAATCACTGCTAGGGTATGAGGAGAAGAGAGATTGTGAGGAGGAGAGGAAACTTTGAGACACAGGATGCTTGGACAGAGGTATGGAGAATAGAGAGACATGGCCCATTTATATATGAACAGGTGGCCTGGTGTGGTTACACCCAGGATGAGCAGGAAGGAAAATATGAGACTGAAAAAGCAGGCTGGAACTAGATTATGTGAGTATAAACTGGCTTGGGGATGGAAGAGAGAGTGCTAAGTGACAAAAGGACCTTGGAGAAACTAGAAAATGAGGATATGATCATGGTCCTGTGGTTATTATCTCATTATACTTGGTAGAACTCTATTTCTTGGGGTGAAAACACAGTCACCATTTTAAGTTATTTAATACTTTATGCATTAAAATAGATTCTTAGGATAAGACAGCTCTTTAGCTATCAAATAATTTAATTCACTTTACTATTATTCCAGCCACATGCATGCACGCTCAGTCGCTTAGACATTTGACTCTTTGCAACCCTGTGGATTGCAGCGCACTGGCTCCTCTGTCCATGGAATTTTTCCAGGCAAGAATACTGGAGTGGGTTGCAACTTTCTACTCCAGAGAATCTTCCCAACCCAGGGATTGAACCTGCGTCTCCTTCATTGGCAGGCAGATTCTTTACCACTGCACCACCTCAGAATTCCATTCAAGTCACACTACAGAGATGATAGTACCCTGACCAGATAATTAGCCAGCTTGTATTAGAACAGATGTATCTCATAGCACACCTAGTTCAGTGGTTGGAATTTCACTTCTCTCTTATGTTGAGCTAAATCTGCCTAAGTAGTTCTCCCATCCAGTCTTGCTCTCTGGGATCACACAGATAGTTCTAAATTTCTCATACATTATAGATCTGCAGTTATTTTACAAAACTGCCTATTTCTGTGATGTATTCTCTTCTCCATGCTGCTGTTCACAATGCATAATTTAGATTTCCTACTCTCTTCTTGTGCATTTACTCATCCATCAAAGCCCCGTTCCTTAAAGAGTGGGCCCTAAAAATGAAGAAAAAAAAATCTAGTTGTGACCTAATGGAAGACAGTAGAATGTAACTAACACTCCCCATCCCCTGTTCTATATTTCTGTAAAAATTCAACAGCTATAAATTATTGAGCAGACACCCCAGGACAGGCATAAATCAGTCATTTGTAAGAATGATTATCTCTGTTTTAACAATGAAGAAACTGAATGTCAGAGAGGCCATATAACCGGCCTAAACTCAACCACATAGCAAGTGATGGAGTAAAATTTAAATCTAAGTAAATCTCACTACAAAGTCTGCCTCTTTTCATCATGCCATGCCAGCTTTCCTTTACTTACCAAGCTCAATCACCAGGTCTCTGGACAATGAGTATGGATACATCTAAGAGTGTATATTTCAAATACCAGTGCAAAACTATAATCAATTTCCCTGTGTAGTTTATCTAACTACAGTTTGAATTTGTAAGTAATCCTTGGATGTAAGTAGTCATGGCAAATAAAAATTATGCTAATGGCTTGTAGGACATGGTAATGTCAAGAGATGGAGAAGGAAATAGCAACATACTCCAGTATTCTTACCTTGGAAATCCCATGGACAGAGGAGCCTTGCAGGATGAAGTCCATGGGGTCGCAAAGTGTTGGACATGACTCAGAGATTAAACAAAAACAACAGTGTCAAGAAGATCATTGGGCTTAAACATTGAGTTGGGAGGTTAGTTATAAGAGGAAATTGGGCAGGTATGCTATTGCCAGTTAAGTGACTAAAATATTTTGATTTCCAAAAATATGTAAAGAATATGGGCAACTGCTTTATTGGGCTGTTTTCTTTTTGCTACAGAAATGGCCCCAAGTAGTGCCTGGTGTCCTTTGACAAGGCCAGTGTGAGCCACAATAGATTTGTCGATTCTACAGTTCAGTTCAGTTCAGTAGCTCAGCATGTCCGACTCTTTGCCACCCCATGGAGGGCAGCACCAGGCCTCCCTGTCTATCACCAACTTCTGGATCTTGCTCAAACTCATGTCCATAGAGTCAGTGATGCCATCCAACCATCTCATCCTCTGTCGTCCCCTTCTCCTCCCACCTTCAATCTTTCCCAGCATCGGGGTCTTTTTCAGTGAGTCAGTTTTTCAGGTCAGGTGGCCAAAGTATTGGACTTTCAGTTTCAACATCAGTCTTTCCAATGAATATTCAGGACTGACTTCCCTTAGGGTGGACTGCTTGGATCTCCCTGGAGTCCAAGGGACTCTCAAGATTCTTCTCCAACACCACAGGTCAAAAGCACCAATTCTTCAGTGCTCAACTTTCTTTATGGTCCAACTCTCACATCCATACATGACTACTGGAAATACCATAGACTTGACTAGATGGAGCTTTGTCAGCTGTGGGTCCTTCAGCATCCTGAAATTTGTCCTTGACCTCAGAGGGCATCCTTAGATGGCACCTCCATTATTCAGTGGTGATACAAGATAAACCTATTTCTTAATACACAAAGAAGAAAAATTAAGTAGAAAATTATCTTACCATTGGTATAAGGGAGCAGAGGCATCCCCAGTTTTAAGCAGATTATGTGAATATTTTAAGGAACATCTTTGTTTAAGGAATTTTGCAAGACATCCTCCGACCTGTGACCTATCCAAATCTTTAGGGTAATGAGTTGTGCTACAGTGAATTCTACTAGACCAGTGAGACTTTTTCATATCTACTTGACTTACAAGGATGAATACAAACTAGTAAATTTGGGATTTTGATTCAAATTGTATTTGCAATTTCAGAAAATACTGTTTTCCATATCCTCAGTATTATACAATTTGTTTTGATAGTCTATATTTTGATGAATATCTGAGGAAAAAAATAATTATTTCCACTGACTTATCTTGACCTAAAAACACAAACATAATTGATTATAGCAGGATAAAATTAAGTTATTAGATAGCATGATCCTGTATTGTGTCTGAATTCCAATATTCCTGCCAGCAAATGCAATGATACAAAGCTCAATTTCAAATAAATGTTTAAAAAATCAAGATATTATGAAATTATTTCAATGCTGAAAAGTAAGGTCTGAAAAATATGGTGAGTCTATAGACTAAGTCATTATAGGGAAACTTGAAGAGTTAGAACTTTGCTAACTTGAGAATGACTCTTTTACTTAATTTTCTGCCTGTGTATTAAAAAAGTGCAATTCTAGGATAGGCTTCTTTACAAACATTTACAGATGTTTTTAAATGTATTTCTTTAATTTTGTCGCTGCTTTGGGTCTTTGCACGCAGGTTTCTCTAGTTGCAGTGTGAGGGCTTCTCATTGCAGTGGCTTCTCTCGTTGCAGAGAATGGACTCTGGGGCATGAGGGCTTCAGTAACTGTGTCACAAGGGCTCAGGAGTTGCAGCTCGTAGGCTGCAACTATTGAGCAAGGGGCTCAGTAGTTGTGATGCATGGGCTTAGTTGCTCTGTGGTAACATGTGGAATCCTCCCTTATCAGGTATTGAACCTGCATCCCCTGCACTGACAGGCAGATTCTTAACCACTAAGCCACTAGGGATGTCCAAAAATAGGCTTTTTTGTTATCTTGCATTTTAAACATAAATGTTTAATTTCAATAAAAGGAAGCATTTAATGATAAAGGGGTGTTTAACGTGGTAGTGTTTATTTGCTGCTTTTAATGGATGGTGTATTGATAATCTATAGCATTTTTATGCTGTGAAAACACAATGGCTCAAGTGAAAAAACAGAAGCGCTGATTCCATTGTGAATGAGATAGTTTTGCAAATTGTGAGGTCCTTTGGATTTTTTTTTTTCTCCTTGTGCATTTAAAGTGAATCCAAATATTAGTATTTACCCTTGTGACAGGTGTGTTTTTGTGTTTCTGACAGTTACTGACTGTGACATGAAAATGTAATGAGATGCATGTTGCTGGTGAGAAGACCTTATAAAGGAGATGTGATGGGCGGTCTGCTGCTGCTGGATACTCTCAACTTTGGGGAAAATGAGCTGCTTTTTTTAGTTCAGGGATTCTTGGGAAAGATACAACCTAGGAAATGGCATGTGGCACAAGTGTTTACCCAGGACATAAGAGTGAGAACAGCGAATGCTCGTATGCTTGTGCTATGTGTACGGGTCATCTAAAAAAAAGTTAGTGAAGGGTGGACCCCAGCCCTTGCTCCTAAAAAACTGCAGCAGTCCAAAGGGCCCCACTAGGGGTAGTTTCGGTTCTGAACATGCCCTGTCATGCAAGGACAAGGCTACAACTGAGCTGTCAGTAATATCATCATTAGACCTTCTGGGGAGATGTACTGTTCAAGAGTGGATATTTTAGGCAAAAGAAAAATAAGGGAGGATGCCTATGTAGTTGTTTGGTTCACCAGTGTCCCAACACTAAGTATGCCTGAGTAGTTGCTAGGGGAGGATTGACCTGGGGAAATAGTATGCCTGCCTGATGGGGTGCTGATCTGGTGCTATACAATAGATCCTTGTGGGTTATCTATTTTATATACAGTAGTATGTATCTGTTAAACCCAAGCTCCTAATTTATCCCTCCCTTCTGACACCAACTTTTTTGAAGAAAGTTACTAACTTTTCAGAAAAAAAGAAAGATCTAGTTGATATCTCCCATAACTCCCTGCATATTCATATAAACCTTTCTGAATTACCTCTGATTTTTTCACATTTCCCTTTTCTGTATGTAGACTTTTCCAGAATGGGGTTTCCTTGGTGGCTCAGATGGTAAAGAATCTGAGGGTTCAATCCCTGGGTCAGGAAGATTGCCTGGAGAAGGGATTGACTATCCACTCCAGTATTCTTGCCTGGAGAATTCCATGGACAGAGGAGTCTGATGGGCTACAGATAGGGTCACAAAGAGTCAGACACAACTGAGTGTTTTCCAGAATAATTTTTCCCTAATCATTATATGTTCAACTTTTAATGATCCTTCAAGATTTTGCTCAAATATGACCTCCTGTTTGATTCTTTCCCCCACCTACTAAAAAAGAAACACTGCTTCTGTGCTTCTTCCGTAGTACAGAGGCAGACAGGAAAGAGTAAGCAAAAACACAAAGGTGAAAAACAACCAAAAGTATTGTGTGCATGTACAGGAAAAAATGTTTCTTTTTGGCTGAAATTTTAAGAGTCATGCAGTGATAAAAGATAATGCTGGAAAGGTTAATAGGATCACTATCACAAAGCTTGTTTTATGCTATGTTGAATTTGGCTTATTCACTCATTCAATAACTTCTAAACAGTGAGTTCACATATCAATAGTAAATTTGTTTAAGGGTGTAAAGTAGAGCAAAAGGATCTGAAATTCTAGTTCAGAGTGAAAAATATTAAGAAAATAAATATTTGAGAACTAGTTACTAGGTAGCCCTAAGAGAAGGAAGGGCTTCTCTTATGGCTCAGCTGGTAAAGAATCTACCTGCAACGTGGGAGACCTGGGCTCGATATCTGGGCTGGGAAGATCCCCTGGAGAAGGGAAAGGCTATCCGCTCCAGTATTCTGGCCTGGAGGATTCCATGGACTAAAGTCCATGGGGTCACAAAGAGTCGGACAGGACTGAGTGACTTTCACTTTCACTTTCAAGAGAAGGAAAGAAAAATCAAGGATGATCCTTCAGGTTTTAACTTAAATGATAGTAGCTTTTTTTTTTTTTTTTATTAGTTGGAGGCTAATTACTTTACAATATTGTAGTGGTTTTTGTCATACATTGACATGAATTAGCCATGGATTTACATGTATTCCCCATCCATCCCAGAGTTAAGTTAGGGAAAGAAAGGAAGAGCTGATTTTGAGAAAGTGACATGATAAGTTTGGGAACTCTGAAACTGAGGTCTATCTCATGAAGAAATCCAGACCTGGGGAACTGCATAGGTCTAAAGATGTTGAAGGGAAGAGCTTAGACTACTGGGATAGACTTGGGAGAACTCAGCATATATTGTAGATGGTCACTGGACACTTAAAGATGGATAAAACTAACTTGATAAATGCATGGGTGTAAAAAGCAGTGGGATAAACCAAGAACTCTGTGCTTTTGTGCTCAGTTGCTTCAATCATGTCTGACTCTTTGCAGCCCCATGGACTGTAGCCTGCCAGGCTCCTCTGTCCATGGGATTCTACAGGCAAGAATACTGGAGTGGGTTGCCATTTCCTACTCCAGAGAACATTAATGTTTCAGGCTAACACACAAAGGTAGAATAGAGAAAGGTTTGCAAATATGATGCAAATGGTAGAAGCAGAAGCTCAAGATATCTGGAAAGTTAATTAAAATACTAATTACACTTAACCATACTACAGCATAAAATACAAAGTGTTTCAACACTAGTCTCTTCCTAAGTGCTTTTTTCATTGCCATATCCCAAGTGCCTAGGTCAATACCAGTAAGCTCTCAATATTTATTAGAGGGTCACTGATGGCCTTAGGAATGAAAATTTCAATATAGCAGTGAGGTCAAATGCCAGATGGTGAAGCAGTAAAGGCTCTAGTAGTATAGACTCTTTTTTCAAGAATTTTAGATGGTAATTGGAAGAGAGAGACATTGAGAGGGCTTGACATAAATTAAGCATTTTTATTTTAGGGAGGGAGAGCTTTGGAATTATTTATAGTCTGAGATAATTTAAAGATTCTGGATCAAGAGAGCTTGAGTACAGGAGGGCAGTCACAGAAGAAAAGGCAGAGAATAAAATCAAGAGCTCAAACAAGTGAGTTTTTAATAGGGAGAGAAAAACACTTCATCATTTGAGAAGACAAAAGCGAAGGACATGGCAAAGGACAAATTTGTTGGTGGATGAAGGCAGTGCAATATTGAGCATGTTTTTGAGGGCCTTTCTCTTTTCAATAAAGAGGCTGAGTAAAGGGAGACTGAAATCAAGAAGTGGAAAAGTTTTATGCAAGAATTTGGAGGAGTTGACCAAGAAGTGGGAATGTTAGTGAGACCAGCTGACACCCGAAACCATATGTTTAGAGGGTTCCAAGCTGAAGAGTGGATGATTTGTTTTAATAACCCAGTGCAAGCCAGGGAAAGTACATAAAGGCATACTTTAATAACACTCCTTGTTGGAAAGCTCATTGCACTGGACATCAAAGGAAGGGTAGACAGAGGTAGAGGGCGCTGACCAGGTATGTGGACTAGATAGGAATATTTTCCAAGAGCAAAAAAAGAGATAAAACTTGCTGAAGCCCATGAAAAAATTTAGTGGAAATGAGGTTATGAGAAATGAAATTCATCTCTAATCATCCAAATCTTAACAATTAGCTATTAAAATTTGACGGTCTGAGATGAATGTGCTGTAGGGGATAACAGAATTTAAACATGGCCTAGAGTGTAGCTGAGAGGAAGGGGAAGTGACATAGAACGGTGGTGTGCATATTTGGAGTAGGAAGCCCAATAAATAAGTAAATCATAGGGCAACTGACAGACGTACCTACATGGTCATGTTTTGCTAATTTGGTGGGCTACTGAGATACATCAATCAGTTTGAATGACTACATTTGGGAGGGTGATTAGAGGGCTAAATTTGGGTGAAGAACAAAATAGCTGGTTTTCTTTAGAAGACCAGAAGTGAGTTTCTAGCTCTTTCGTACTCACATGTGGATATAAGACATTTAGTGATGTGATCTGAGTATTACTAGCCAACATCAGGAGAGCACTTGTCTCTAAGTAGAATTTTACCCCCCAAAGAGATCACATAACCTCATTAGTAATCTTCGTGTCCATTTGTAGACCTTGCCCAGCACATGTGCATATAAGAAAATGGTGCCTCTTTACATGGAGATACAATCCAATCCCGAGTCCTTAATACTTTTGCACAATGACAGGAGTTTTAGTTGCTCCTCTTGGTTTTATCTTTCTGAAGCAATTTATTAATACACGGAACAGCCTTTTAGCTTTAGGAAGCTTTCAGGGTTGTTCCTCAGGCACTAGGGTCTATGAAGCATTCAAAATTAGTCTGTGATGGGAGCTATTTTAGCCTCATCAGATGTGCCCTCGGATTTTACTCAACGTTTTTTTCCCTTTGAAAAACACTGGCCATAAAAATGTTTAATTGGCCAGAAGTCTCTCTGGAGGCTCAGTGTTTCATTAACTCCAGGAGACATCAGAGATGTTTTAAGAGCTAAATCTGACCTGAGGAATGCTAACATTTTGTAAGATTAAAAACCTAGCCTGTAAAAGCAGTTTGCCAGGACATATGTTTATAGCTTTTACTTGATGGGCCTCCATCTTCTCCCATAGGTAAGTCCTTTCCTTCACTCATATGAGCAATGTGAAAATGTAAATAATCAGGACTTGAGAGAGACCCCAGCCTGTGGTTTCTCAGAAATCAGCTGATGGAGTTTGGTGCTCTACTTGCCATTTTATCTTAGGGATGGCCTAAAGTCTAAGACTGTCTTTAATGTCAGCTGCATGTGAGGGTCTCTGTGGAAAGGTGATCAAAAGGACTTCCCTGGCTTAGGCGCCCTTTGTCTCCAAGGAAGGTGATCCACAGCATCTGGAGATGATGGGATGCATGATTAACATCACCACAGAAAATGATTAATATCTTCTTAAAGCACCTACTTCCAGATTATCCATCATTTCATTAGAGTGAAAAAAGTTCCCTGTGAAAAGGGGCTGGCCCTCTGAACCATGAATAACTCACCCACCCCTTGACATGTTTACTAATTGAGTAGCAGAGCGGGCTTAATACTTTAATACATTTATACTAAGCAAATTATGACTTTTTTTTCAATGCTCAGGGTGAGTTCAGGATTGTAGTGAAATAACAAAGTGCTTTTGTTTGGCAATTAAAGGTCATTTTATGATTAATACTAAACTTAACCCTTATTCTTGACAGAAAGCATTAATTTTTTTGTCATAAACCATTGACCAGATTTCTTGTGAGGGATTTTTGCTATGCAGTATTGGTTAATTTGCACTGTAGATGTGACATTTAAAAGATTCCTCATTAACCAAGGCCTTTGAAAGCATTTAGTTTTTACGTGGGTCCTGAGTCTATGAATTTATTTAGTGTTTTACTTAAAAAGAGATTATGTATTCAGGGAAAGAAAGTACAGGAATGATGTCAGATTTTCTTTGTTTTCTTCATTCCCAATATAGCATGAAGTATCTCCTTAACAAAACAGTGATGGCTCCATATACTGAACCCCTCCTAGAGTCCTAAAAATATAATATTAAAACTATACTGAAAGCCATTTAATACATGTGGGTTATTTAGACAGAAGATCGAGAAAATCATTTGTAAAAGTCAAATAATGGGTCCCTTTTTATTAACTGGCCTTAAAGTATCTATTTTTGTTTCTGTTTTAATAACTCAGATAATAGTCAGGCCATTCTACCTCACTTAATTATGTAAAACTTCTACAAAAATGTTAAATTTGTCTTTGGGAACCATGTCCATCTTGTCCCATCAAAATACTGGGGATGGTTTAAGATTTATTCTTCAACCAGAGCTTCCCTTGTGGATCAGACAGTAATGAATCTGCCTGCAATGCAGGAGACCTGGGTTCAATTCCTGGGTTGGGAATATTCCCTGGAGAAGGGAATGGCTTCCCACACCAGCTTTCTTGCCTGGAGAATTCCACAGACAGATGAGTCTAGTGGGCTACAGTGAATGGGATCACAAAGAGTTGG
Organism: Odocoileus virginianus; assembly: GCF_023699985.2. Classification (NCBI taxonomy): domain Eukaryota; kingdom Metazoa; phylum Chordata; class Mammalia; order Artiodactyla; family Cervidae; genus Odocoileus; species Odocoileus virginianus. Next base: position 46,621,265 of record NC_069689.1, on the reverse strand, counting down.
ATACAGCTGAGCAGCTAACACACTTTTCAACCAGTACTGCTGGGTCATAAGAACACATCAAAGCAAACGGAGCGATGTCTTTAGAAACACGCCTTGAGGAGCTTCAGAAACCAGTCAATGTGGGCACCTTATGGTCCTGGTGCCTAAAGATAAGACAAGAAACTAAGGTACCTTTAGGCATCAGAGTAAGGGTTTAGGCCAGAGTTGTCTCACCCATCAGCTGAATAACTTTGAGTCTGCCACTTCTAGGCTCTTAGGACATTCTTAAATTAAAAGCCCAGGTTAAATGATCACTTGGTTAAGAAGACAGATTTACTGAATGATTTTGATAATGTTTCTGTAAACTTCTCATATGAAATATTATATCATAATAAATAAATTCTCCCTATAAGCCCCAAAGTGATAACTCATTTTTATATCATGTTGAAAAAGCATTGTCTTTATCTACATGGTGTGCATGTGTATATATGGGACACATAAAGCCTCAATTCCCAGAAACTAAGTTGACTTACTCTTTAATTAAAATGACTCTTGAACATTTTAGGTTTTTTTTTTTTAAAGGAACTAAGTGATCAAAGCACATTTATTTTGCATTTTATTTCATATTCCTGCAAATAAAATGCTTTGTTGATGTAATAATCTAAAAGATTAGGAATTAGGAAAAGCAGATTCAAGTATGTCTACTATCCTGCATTATATCCACTCTAAGTTGGAACTAGACCCAAAGACATAAGACCTATTCCTTAAGCAATGGTCTACAGAATGCCATTTTGTGGGGTTTTTAGAAGTACACATTAAAAACAAACTCAAATGACTGCTAGAAATATCAAGTTAAATAAAATTGTTTATGATAGGAGTCTTCAGATCCTCATGAATTTTCAAGAAGGCAATAGGGTTCATAACACTTTAGCTAATTTGATAATGAAAGATCTATATATTCATGTATTTCTGCATCTGAAAATAGTAAGTGGATATAATTTATTACTAAAATTCATGTCCATAGAGTCGGTGATGCAATCCAACCATCTTATCCTCTGTATCCCCTTCTCCTCCAGACTTCAATCTTTCCCAGCATCAGGGTCTTTTCCATTGAGTCAATTCTTCACATCAGGTGGCCAAAGTATTGGAGTTTCAGTTTCAACATCAGTCCTTCCAATGAATATTCAGGACTGATTTCCTTTAGGATGGACTGGATGGATCTCCTTGCAGTCCAAAGGTCTTTCAAAAGTCTTCTTCAGCATCACAGTTCAAAAAGCATCAATTCTTCAGTGCTCAGTTTTCTTTATGATCCAGCTCTCACATCCATACATGACTCCTGGAAAAATCATAGCTTAACTAGACAGACAATTGTTGGCAAAGTAATGTCTCTGCTTTTTAATATGCTGTCTAGGTTGGTCGTAGCTTTTCTTTCAAGAAGCAAGCGTCTTTTAATTTCATGACTACAGTCACCATCTGCAATGATTTTGGAGCCCCCCAAAATAAAGTCTCTCACTGTTTCCGTTGTTTCCCCATCCATTTGCCAAGAAGTGATGGGACCAGATTCCATGATCTTAGTTTTCTGAATGAATTTTAAGCCAATTTTTTCACTCTCCTCTTTCACTTTCTTCAAGAAGCTCTAGTTTTTCTTCACTTTCTGCCATAAAGATGGCTCATCTGCTTATTTTAGGTTATTGATATTTCTCCCGGCAATCTTGATTCCATCTTGTGCTTCATCCAGCCTGGCATTTCTCATGATGTACTTTGTATACAAGTTAAATAAGCAGGGTGACAATATACATCCTTGACGTACTCCTTTCTCAATTTGGAACCAATCTGGTTGTTCCATGTTCTGTTCTAACTGTTGCTTCCTGACCTGCATACAGATTTCTCAGGAGGCAGATAAGGTGGTTTGGTATTCCAATCTCCAAGAAATTTCCAAGTTTGTTGTGATCCACACAGTTAAAGGCTTTGGCATAGTCAATAAAACAAAAGTAGATGTATTTCTGGAACTCTCTTGTTTTTTCAATGATCCAGCGGATGTTGGCAATTTGATCTCTGGTTCCTCTGCCTTTTCTAAATCCAGCTTGAACATCTGAAAGTTCATGGTTCACAGACTGTTGAAGCTTGGCTTGGAGAATTTTGAGCATTACTTCATTAGCGTGTGACATGAGTGAATTGTGCAGTAGTTTGGACATTGTTTGGCATTGCCTTTCTTTGGGATTGGAATGAAAACTGACCTTTTCCAGTCCTGTGGCCAGTGCTGAGTTTTCCAAATTAGCTGGCATATAGAGTGCAGCACGTTGACAACATCATCTTTTAGGATTTGAAATAGCTCAACTGTAATTCCATCACCTCCACTAGCTTTGTTTGTAGTGATGCTTCCTAAGGCCCACTTGACTTCACATTCCAGGATGTCTGATGGAGTGATCACACCATCGTGATTATCTGGGTTGTGAAGATCTTTTTTGTATGGTTCTTCTGTGTACTCTTGCCACCTCTTCTTAACATCTTCTGCTTCTGTTAGGTCCATAACATTTCTGTCCTTTATTGTGTCCATCTTTGCATGAAATGTTTCCTTGGTTTCTCTAATTTTCTTGAAGAGATCATTAGTCTTTCCCATTCTATTGTTTTCCTCTATTTCTTTGCATTGATCACTGAGGAAGCCTTTCTTATCTCTCCTTGCTATTCTTTGGAACTCTGCTTTCGTATGGGTATATCTTTCCTTATCTCTTCTTGTCTTTCGCATCTCTTCTTTTCTCAGCTATTTGTAAGGCCTCCTCAGGCCTTTTTACATTTCTTTTTCTTCAGGATGGTCTTGATCACTGCCTCCTGTACAATGTCACAAACCTCCATCCATAGTTCTTCAGGCAATCTTCAGATGTAATCCCTTGAATCTATTTGTCACTTCCACTGTATAATCATAAGGGATTTGATTTAGGTCATATAAGAATGATCTAGCGGTTTTCCCTACTTCCTTCAGTTTAAGTCTGAATTTAGCAATAAGGAATTTACTCCTCTTGTGTGTAATAATATTCTAATGCTATAGTATGCTAGGAAGACATTTTTGGTGATTTTATGAACATTGCAATATCTTGACATGAGGGAGTACATGCATGCTCAGTTGTTAAGTCATATCTGACTCTTTGCCATCCTGTGGACTGCAGCCCACCCGTCTCCTCCATTCATGGGATTTCTCAGGTAAGAATACTGGGTCTGGATTTCCTCTTCCACAGGATCTTCCTCAACCAGGAATCAAACCTGTGTCTCCTGTGACTCTTGCCTCAGCATGAAGATTCTTTACCATTGAGATAAAAGGAATCATCTAATAAAGAAAATGTGAGAGTCATATTTGCCCAAGGGCAGAAAGGTCCCTTAACTTCTACCAGTAAAATTAGAGATGCTAGAACATAAAAGTTTGCTTTTCACTATGGTTACTCATCATATGTGTGCATGTATGTGAGGTGTGTAAGTAGCAGTAATATAACTGCAAATGTTTGAGAATCTTTTGTTAACATCCTTGTATATAAGGAAAGAGAAACATCAGAAAAATTAAAATCTGGCCAAAACCCTTTGAAATAAGGGACAAAAGAGATGTTGGGTGAAACTCGAGTTAACAACCAGAGATGAACAACATATCAAGTTTCCTTTAAAATTTTTTTTTTTCCCCTAGAATGTCAGTTTAGTTTGGTGAAGCAAATGGAAGTCTCTGAGAACAGCACCCTTCTACCATCTGTTAATTACATAACGTTGAGAAAGTCACTTAACTTCCAGGCCATCAGTCTTCCCATCTGAAGAAGACATTAACCCCATGTCCTCATACTAATCTGTGAGAATTAAAGTTCTGAAGGGAATGTCAGTCACACAGTAGTTATTCCATAGACACCACAGTTCTTCAAGGTCACTCACTGTTTGTGGAAAGGCACAAAATGTCCTCAAAGATTCAGGTTCCTTTTGTCTTTTCTCCTTGAGATCACAGCCTCTGGCATTCAGGTCCACGTGCCTAGAAGGCCCTAAGTATTCTTTTTTAAGATTTTTTTTTTTTATGTGAACCATTTTTAATTCTTTACTGAATTTGTTACAATATCCTTTCTGTTTCATGCTTTTGTATTTTTGGCCGCAAAGCATGTAGGATCCCAACCAGGGATCAAACCCGCACCCCCTGCCTTGGAAGGCGAAGTCTTAGCCACTGGACCTGCAGGGAAGTCCCTGGAAGGCCCTGAGTGTTACTTAAGCTGCAGGTTAAGACGCGTCGGGCCGGCTCAGCGCCATCCTCACTGTCGGGCTCAGCACGCCCTCTCCCGTGGCTATTTGTCCTCCTCTGCCCTCTTTGCTCCGCTGCGATTGTCCCGGGTTTTCCCTCTATGCAACTGCTGTCCAGACCAGCTGCACCCACTACATCTTCAGCAGTGGACCGAGGAGGGTATTAATCATATTTTTGAGGAGGACACTCTGCTATTCATCTCCCTGACACCTCCAGTGCGGGCCGCGGGGGCCTGCCCACCGTCCATTGACTGGTGAGATTACACATTACCCTGCCTCATTGCCTTTCCCTGCCCTCTCCATTGACTGGCTGTTCAACACTGCAGTTGTGTTTGTTCAGTCGGACATAATTTATACCTTTTTTTTAATTCCTTCTGGAAAGTGCATGCTAATTTTTAGTGGAAGTGCAGCATTTTCTGTTGAAATTCAGTTAAACAACACTCGCTGAGATGAAAGATGCTAAAACTTGCTTCCTCACTTCTCCCCTCCTGCCAGCAGCTACTTTGGGAGTTATGGGGCCATGTGGGCTCCCTCCAGCAGCTGCAGTCACTGAACGTATGATCAGGTTTCCAAGTTCTCATGGTTTGTTATAAATGGTCTGTAGATGTGCATTTATACATAGACTCTGCCACAAAGTTTAGAAGGTCCTTGCAGAGAAGTGGCCCATCTTTCGCTCACTTCTTTGTAATTCCTTTCACCCCATGTGCAGTTTCTCATTACAAGTCCTTCTGGATGGTTTGCCTTATGCCTCTCTTAGCTTAATTTGCTACTTAACTTCTCACTTCTTAACCCTCTCGCTTTACTTTAAAGTGCAGGAGGGTAGCAGGGCTGCTTGATGGCTGCAATAACCCAAATATGCAAATAGCATTAATAATTAAATGAATCACTGATCAGCTAATCGGTAAGCTTAGTAGTAAACTGGAGGCAGAGGGACAGAAGGCTCTGCCACTCACACCAAAGTGACTCGTTTCTTTATTTTCAAAAACATTGTTCTCTGGAACGAACTTCCATTTCCGACATTAATAATTTGCTCAAAATCTGCCTGGTTATGATAAATAGGCACGTAAAAGAGAAGAAAGAAAAAATTCCATCAACAGTTCTCTGAATTGTTCATGCATTTATTCAGTAAGTAATTATGGTGTCCCTACTGTGTGCCAAGCACTGCTCCAGCAGCTGAAAGTTTGATGCAGAGTGAGAGGTTATAAACACACATTATTTTATTTGCTTAGGTATGGTAGAACAGCACTGTGGTTTTCAATCTTAGTATAAACCTAGAAATGCAAAACTACCAAACTGACTCCTCATCTCATTGTGTAGTTTCTATGCTGAACACCAGGAAGTGGAAACTTCCATCATAAGGTTAGGGCTTAGTAGCATTAGTAGTTCTGTAGAAAGAGTACTGCATTGGGAGTCTGATCTGATCATACTGGAATCCTGACTCTCTTCATATTAGGTATGTGTTTTTGTTTCCCTAACCCCTTTGAACCTCAGTTTTCCCTTCTAAAAAGTAGAGATAATACCAACAAGTTAGTGGATTGTAGCAAGTGTCAATTAACTACTTAAAGAGTTGTTGTTTAGTGGCCAAGTTATGCCTGACTCTTTGGGACCCCATGGACTATAGCTCAACAGATTGCTCTATCCATGGGATTTCCCAGGAAGAATACTGGAGTGGGTTGCCATTTACTTCTCGATGAGATCTTCCCAATCCAAGGATTGAACCCACATCTCCTGCTTTGGCAGGTGGATTCTTTAACACTGAGCCACCTGAGAGACCTTTTTCCTGTAAATAAATGTGTCCCCCAATGTTTCCCCAATTTGGCTGACCATGAGAGAGTTCCAAATTTTACAACAACATTTTTAGCTTCTTTCTGATGGATTATTTCATTAAAAAACCCATATCCATTCAGAAATAGGAGGAAAAGATACATTATAATTTAAAAGAATATTACACTTAAAGACATTCTATTAACAACAGGAGTTCCTGCTCAGACTTAATGAGAGATAGCTTCATGTATATAAAAGTTAGTGAATTAAATAAGGGTACATATTTCACTATGTACAATTACGGATGGATTCACATGAACATCAGGCTTAAAGAGTTAGGCACATAGAAACCATCCAATCCTCATTTCTTAGGTCATTATAACTTTTATTGGTGAGTGGAAACAGACCTAGATATCCTCAAATAAACATGGGATTAAACATGTACTATCAAACGCCCATTTTACAGAAAATTAGGGAAAATGCACCATATCATGTGGGTTTCCCTGGTGACTCAGATGGTAAAGAATTTGCCTGCGGTGCAGGAGACCAGCTTCATCCCTTGGTTGGGAAGATCCCCTGGAGAAGGAAATGGCCACCCACTCCAGTGTTCTAGGTTAGGAAATCCTATGTACAGAGGAGCCTGGCGGGCTATAGTCCTTAGGGTTGCAAAAAGTCAGACACGACTGAAATGACTCAGCACTCACGCACCATATCGTGCAAAAGTCCTAAGCAAATTTTAGCTCATCCTTTCCTCTGCCTGTTGTCTCCGTATTGTAGCATCTGGGGGCCCTGCTAGGCAGACTGGCTCTTTGTGTCCTGCAGTCCCCTCTGAGCATCAGCCACAGTTTCCTCCATCATTTCTTGATCCAGCCTTCTCAGGGCTTTAAGGTTCCATAAGTGTGCAGAAATTGTCTTCTGATGACCCAATCCAAATGTACATTTTATATGTGACCCTATCTATGTTACAACATAGCTGTGCACACATTCATATATATCATTATGTTTATCACTATCTACCATTGCTGAGATCCCAGAAGGAGGGATTAGATAGGACTGAATGCAAATTCTTGAATCAAAATCTACCCTTTTGAATCTGGATCTTCATATATAAAAGTCTATACTGTCCTTGATTTTCTACCTCATTATCAGCTATAATTGTTCTGATGTGTTTGGTTCTCCAGGAATAAAATCACAGTTTAGTGGAAGGTACAGTATTGGAATCACTTTGGCTCTGCTTAAATTCCTGCTCATTTCCTTGCTGTGTGAATTTGATGAGCTTCAGTTTTCTTGTGTATAAAATACAATACATACACACACATGCATATATGTATATACATACATACATATATGTACATATGTATTTTATACTTATACATATATATCAGTTCTGTTTTTCTTTGTGCTCATGAGGACCGAATGCTGTGACTCATAAAACTGTCCAGTGGGTAGTAGATATTAAAACTGCTGCTCTCTGCATCTTCCTTCTTCCCTTCCTTCCATCCCTCTTTCCTTCTTTTCTTTTGCTTTGCCCATGTTATATAGTTAAACAACACTGTATACTGGAAAGAATATGGGATTTGGAAAAGAAAAAAAAAATTGTTTAAATGTTAGATTCCCAATTACTTTGGACAAATTGTTTGACATTCCGGCTCTTAGCTGTCTTACCTCTGATATGCATATAATTATACCTATTTTCTCAGGTTGCATGAAAATCAAATTTGATGATGCTGTAATACATGCCATGTTTCCAGTAGGAAATCAATAGGTTTGCATCTGTTTTCCTTCTGTATTTCTCAAGAGGAAATGTGGACAAGGCTTCCACTCCCATCTTATCGGAGCATCCTTGTATATAGGATGCATCTTGGTGCCCCGATTAAATAATCAAATATTTAAAAGCAAAGATTCACAAGCTCATGTAAGAGGGATAGAGTATTAAAAGAGCTTCTTCTACATTGTTTCTTTAGAGGTTTTAGTGAATGGAGGAACATAAAGAACTAATGGCCATGCTGCACCACGCAATTTTAATGACAAGAGCTCCTGCTGACCCTGGTCTCTGAGGGTCATTTGCATGTCTGATACTCTTCCCACAGCTGTCCATCCTTTCCCTTTTCCTGCATATATAGGGCCACCAGGCCTAGTTCTCTATAGGGACCTCTCAGATATCCCCAACTCTGTTTCCTTTTGCATCTTTTAATTCAAACTTACAAGAAAACAAATCTGATTGACATTGCTCGTCACCTCTAGTAAAGAACTCATATCCTGGGCTTTTTCCAGCTTATTAACGAGGTTCCTCTTCAAACCTGTGACCTTGTCAGTGGCCATCCACTTGCAAAGAGCAGCCCAGGAGATTCTCTGTCTAGGAGTGAATCTGGCAATTTAAACCAGAAATAAAAGCTAAGCTCAACAGACAAACTGATACACACAGCACCTGATGTTTTCCGGATATTTTTTACTAATGAATTAAATTGGTTTTCATTCTGTGTTGGCACTTTAAAAAGATCTCATATAGGTGGTATTACAGTAAATAGAGGAGAGGGGAAAAGAGAGGACATAGATTTTTTAATTACTCCATTGTAATCCCCAAGAAAATCTTTTTACAGTGTCCCATTATTTTCTTTCGAATACCAGCAGATTCTCTGCCAATTAATTTTAGTTTAGAAAAAAATGTCCAGCCTATATTGCAGAAAATTTCTGTGGCAGAGATAACATCTAAACAACTCAGTGAGGCTTTTCCTCTCTAATTGTTGTAAGGTGTTGAAATTAACAAAAGAGCTTGACAGAGGTGAGAAGATACCCATGTCAGGATGCTCTGGGGGTATCATGTGGTCAAGGCAATCTCTAGAGAGGTTGGAAGTTCACTGCCACCCTCATTAGGGACCTTCAGCTACCTGAGCAAGGCCTGGGCCATGGATTTCCCAGATGGAAGCAGGATCTCAGGAAGGAGGAGAAAAGACCCAAGAAGGCAGTAGGGATATTTGAAGAAATAGAGAGTAATTAAAACTTTTTACAAAGTGAGGAGTTATCCTCTGGTCCAGTTGAAAGTAGAGACTTCAGCCCTACTCCTAATCTCCATGATTTAGCAGGTGGTTCCAAAAGGGTGAGTTTTTCAGGTGCTTTGAATTACCAGCATCATTCAAAAAAAATCCACATTTAAGGAAGATATTTCCTCTAGTGGGTTTCTCAGTAGATTTCTCTTATTTTAGGACATAATTAGTAAGAACTACAAAAAGATTGCGAAAAAATAGCCCTTTAAGTTAAAGGTTTTCAGTAGGAAATAAAAAGGAGAAAAAATAACATTTTCATTAGCATAATGAGAATTTGCCTGACCTAATTCAAAACTACTATGATCAGACTCCCTTGGAGTGTGTAAAGCTGTGTGTAAGGGACCTTTATTAGTCCCTCATCAATGTTTGGCTATCATGTTTCTTAAATAAATGGCATTTTCTTTTCATCAGTTTTTAAATCTGGAGATCAAAGATTGCCTGGCTCTGATGAGTATTAAGTCAGGGGTAAATAAATGGCCTGAGAGTGTTTCTACCACATAATTCAATAATATCCTTTCTCTTGAAAGGTTTTCAGTTCCAGAATTATGCACTGTGATCATAGGCCAACTGTTTGGGTCCTCAATTTCTAGAGTAGGTAAGTGGTACTATAGCAGAGCATTGATCACTTTATCTTATTTTGTGTGTGTGTGTGTGTGTGTGTGTGTGTGTGTGTGTGTGACAGTATCTGTATCTACAATTAAAATGTCACTGCACATCCGATGCTTCTGCTTGTCCAGGGCACTGGATTCAGGGTTTGTAAAGAGGCAACAGAAAGAAAGATTAGCATAAACTCTTTTACTTAACCTACTTGATTTGCAACATTTTATGTAAGGAACTGGGGTAAACCTACTTTCCTAAGAATGACTGTGTCTTCCTAAGGAAGACTTAGCAAGTGTAAAGTTGTGAGGCTCCACTGAGGGATGCAGTTTCGAAAGCAGCCCCTGAGATTTCATTCAATTAAAGTGTACAGAAAACTGATGAACAGGACTGGCTACATCACTGGTGGTGCCCAGTGCAAAGTGACAAGACAGAGCCCATTAGTCAAAAAACAATAAGATTTTCAAGATGGTGACAGCAGAACATTAGGCTGGTCATAGGATCTTTATGAACATGGGACCCTGTGGTATTGCCCTGCTACTAACACATCTATGAATTCATTAAACGTGGTCATTTCTCCCTAGTGTTTTCTGAAGACCCGACTAAGATTGGCTATACAATTGATTGATAAAAACTAGTCGAGTGATTTGCCTCTTTTTTTGCTTTTGTTTGTGCATGCATGGTCAGTTGTGACCAGCTCTGTGCGACCCCATGGACTGTAGGACTAGCCTGCCAGGATCCTCTGCCCATGAGATTTCCCAGGCAAGAATACCGGAGTGGGTTTCCATTTCCTACTCCAGGGGAACTTCCCAACCCAGGGATTGAACCCAGTCTCCTGTGCCTCCTGCATTGGTCTACAGATTATGTACCACACTTTTAAAATTTCAGAAATAAGTAGACCCTAACCTGCTGTCTCTTTGCACACCCCAGACATTAGATAAATGCCTGCTGTGTGTGAGCAATGCCAATGGCATTGTACAATCTTTCTTTTATGAATGACTGTACTGAGTTCCAGTTATAGGTGTAACATCCCCAGTTACAATGACCACCCAGTTTGCCAGGAGAGGAACTTTATTGAAGAGTCATTTAGTGATTCAGTTCAAGGAGAGCAGGAAGCTCTCTACATGCATAGCATTGAATTAAAGCTGGACCGTCCCAAGGCAAGATCATTGCAGATACAAATGCAAATCATTTTCTCATATAGGAGCAATAAGCAATAAAAATATTTACCACATAGGTTTCTGAATAGTCCTCAAGAGCTAATCCTTGGCAAGGATTTAGCACAGTCAACCATATACTACAGTCTTAGTGAATGTCAGCTCTTAAAATTTTAAAGCAATATCTAGTTTCATTTACATATCCATTGAAAATTCAGAGGAGAATGTTAAAATGGCATCAATGACCATGATTTTTGTTTGGATTATTCTGTTCCATCAGAAAAGTCCTGGAACAAAAAGTAATTATTTGCTTGTTTGGGAGTTCGACCATTCTGAGGCCCTGGGAAATTGAGATAATTTTCACAACTATGACTTTCAGGTAGAAAGGGGCACTTTTTAAAATAAACATTTACATTTAAAAGTTTCAGATTTACAGAAAAATTGTGAAAACAGTAAAGGAAGTGCTCACATACCATACACCCAATTTCCTCTACTATTAAAATCTTAAATTAGTATATCCACATTGTCAAAATTAGGGAATCAATGTTGACAAATTATTACTAACTAGATTAATTAACCAAATGTAGTCTACAGTTTATCCAGATTTCCTTAGTTTTTCCACTGTGCTGCTTTCTTTTCTTTTCTCTTTTTTCCACTTCTTTTTTTTGAATTTATTTATTTTTAATTGGAGGATAATTGTTTCACAATACTGTATTGTGTTTTCTGCCATACATCAACATGAGTTGGCCATAGGTATACATATGCCCCCTCGCTCTTGAATCTCCCTCCCATCTCCCACCCCATCCCACCTCTCTAGGTTGTCACAGAGCACTGGGTTTGAGCTTCCTGTGTCATAGAGCAAATTCCCACTGGCTATCTATTTCACACATGCTAATGTATATGTTTTAATGTTCCTCTCTCAATTCATCCAGCCCTCTCGTTCTCCCACTGTGTCCACAAGTCTGGTCTCTATGTCTGTGTCTCCATTGCTGCCCAGCAAACAGCTTCATTAGTAATTAAGAGTTTCAGATTTCAGAAAAAGTGTATAACACAAAAGCATTCCTGAGTATAAGGTTCCTGCTCATCTGTAGGCAGGGAAATCATCTGACACGGAATCTAGCATTTAGAAGGCACTCAATGAATGTTTGGAGAAGGAAATGGCAACCCAGTCCAGTACTCTTGCCTGGAAAATCCCAGGGACGGAGGTGTCTGGTAGGCTGCAGTCCATGGGGTCGTGAAGAGTCAGACAGGACTGAGCGACTTCACTTTCACTTTTCACTTTCATGCATTGGAGAAGGAAATGGCAACCCACTCCAGTGTTCTTGCCTGGAGAATCCCAGGGACGGGGGAGCCTGGTGGGCTGCCGTCTATGGGGTTGCACAGAGTCAGGCACAACTATAGCGACTTAGCAGCAGCAGCAATGAATGTTTAATGGATCCATGAAGGAGAAGTGGCCAGGAGTGTTACTATCTGGAGAACTTTGCAATTAACTTTTATATTCATTTGATAGAGCATCTGCCTGCAATGTGGGAGACCCAGGTTCGATCCCCGGGTCAGGAAGATCCCCTGGAGAAGGAAATGGCAACCCTCTCCAGTACTCTTGCCTGGATAATTCCATGGACAGAGGAGCCTGCTGGGCTATAGTCCATGGGGTTGCAAAGAGTTGGACATGACTGAGCCACTTCACTATAATTATAATACAGTTTTCCAGACATTGGTCTAGGTATTGACATTTAGTATTCATTAAATCCTCATAACAATCAGCGTAGACAGGAAGAATTATTGTTTTTATTTTACAGATGAGGAAACTAAGACACAGAGAGGGTACATAAGTCCCCCAAGCTGCAAGCGCCGATAAGCAGTTAGGAGGTAAACCCAGGCAGTCTGATCCCAGAATTCAACCTCTTAAACACTGCAATATCCCCACTGCTCTTGTTGAAGTCAGGGATACCTGGCCTGAGCTGACCTCTCTTGGAAAGACTCCAAATCTTTATAAGAAAGATTTGGAAAGACTCTTAAATCTTTATTAAGAGATGCCCTCTTATAGGAGTGTATTCTCTACTGCACAAAGACGTGAACACAGAATTAAGATTTGGATTTTTTGTAAGTGCTTATGCTCCCTTAACTGCTGAAAATCGTTTAGATAAAATATGTCTACATGAAGCATTTATCAAGGTTTCCTGATTGAAGCCTAGGCTTCTATCTTCTTTTAAAAGATCCATTAGTGGTGCCCAGTGGATAAATCTGATTGGAATATGACAAACTTGAGATCAGGTAAGCCTTAAAAATTAGGAAAGATTAATAAGAAAAAAATTAATTAAAAATATGATTTTAATTCATATAAATTTAAAAGAATTCAGCACTTTTCTATTTATAGGAATGCCACATTAATTTTGTGAAGACACAGAAATGTGTTTCATACATTTTGGACCACACTGTTCTTATATACATATTGGATAAACCTTTGGCCACAAATTTATATTTATCAATATTTTTTCAGAACAACACACATTCAAATATCAAATAGTAAAAGTTTTTTTTCTAGGCCTTCTTTCTTATAATTCAATAATTCTACAAATAATCAGAGTATGAAGCACATATTATCCACATACCATACACACACACACACACACACATCTATTAAGTATATCTTGTGTATGTACATATATGGTAGCAACATTCATGCAGTGATAAACTCCAAATTGCCTTGGCTCCAGGCAATAATATTGATATTTCCCTCCATGGTGTTGGCAGCTTCTATATATATTAGCACATTTTGGTATCCCCTTTCTTCAGCTTTATGGGTCAATCAAGTTGTATAAAATCTTAATAAGAAATTTACTCATCCTTTTCAAGCTTGTGAAGTTCAAATATAAGTATAAATACTGATACTTACTTATCTTATTTGAAGAATATATTTTTATTTCAAACATGGACTTGCCATTATCATTTAATCACACAATATCTTGCAAGGACGCGCTAGATGGTGCAGTGGTAAAGAATCTGCCTGCCAATGTGGGAGATGCAAGAGATGCAGGTTTGATCCCTGGGTCAGTTCTGGAGTAGGAAATGGCAGCCTATTCCATTATTCTTGACTGGAATATTTCATGTACAGAGGAGCCTGGTTGGCTAGAGCCCATAGGATCACAAAGAGTTGGGCATGATTGAGCAACTGAGCATGTCAAGTGGCAAATTTTGACCCTGAGTTTATTAAAAAAAAGTCTTAGTCTTAAGATTTATGCATATAATTATGTGTAGTTTGAAATCTCATATAAATATCTTTCTTTTTTATCTATATATATATATATTTTTAAATTGTATTTATTCAGGATATACAACATAATGCTTTGATATAAGTATAAATAGCTACTACAGTCAACTTAATTAACATATCACCTGCTTACATAGTTACAACTTTTGTATGTGACAAGTGCACTTTAAATCTGCTCTTTTAGCATATTTCCAGTGTTCATTGAACATAATATTATTAAGCATAGTCATTATGCCATGTACTAGCTCTCTAGACATTCATCCCAAGTAAGTGTAACTTTGTACCCTTTGACCAGCACTCTCCATTTTTCCTTCCCATCCCCCAGGTCCTAGTAACCACCATTCTACTCTCTGCTTCTATGAGTTGAGTTATTTTGTTTTTAGATTCCACATATAAATGAGATTGTATAATATTTGTCTTTCAGTCAATAAAATGTCCTCAAGCTTCATCTACATTGTCACAAAAGATAGAGTTTCCTTCTTTCTCAAGCCTGGAAAATATTCCATTTCAAAAATATATGATGAAATATGTAATATAATAGAATTACAATGTAATGTATCTCCTCTTTATCCATTCTACTTCTTTATCCATCAACAGACATGTGCATTGTTTACATATCTTGGCTATTGGGAATAATATTGCAATGAATGTGTAAGTACGGATGTCTCTTTGAGAGAATAGTTTCATTTTTTAAACATATACCCAGAAATAGATTGTTGGCTTATGTGGTAGTTACATTTTATTTTTTTGAGGACCCTCTATATTGTTTTCCATAATGACTGTGCCAATTTATGTGCTTCCCAACAGTGTATAAGATTTCCCTTTTCTCCACATTTGCCAACTCTGACTAATTTTTGTCTTTTGGGTGATAGCATTTCTAACAGGTATGGGATTGTGATTTTTATTTGCATTTCCCTGATCATTAATAATGTTGAGCATCTTTTCACACACTTATTGGCCATTTGTATGTCTTATTTGAAGAAATGTCTATTCAGATCCTTTACCCACTTTTAAATTGTTGTTTTACTGCTAAATAGCTGTTTGAGTTCCATATATATTTTGAATATTAACTCCTTATCATATAAGGTTTGCAAGTATTTCTTCCTAGGTTGTCTATTCACTCTAGCAAAATTTCATTTGCTGTTCAGGAGTGTTTCAAAACTATGCAGTCCCATGTTTATTTTTTCTTTTTTTGCTGTGCTTTTGGGATTGCATCCAAAATTCTTTGCACAGAGAAATGTCGAACTTTTTTTCCTGTTTTTTTTTTTTTCTAATAGTCTCATAGTTTCAAAACTTACAGTAAGTTTTTATTCCATTTTGAGTTGATTTGATATATGGAATGAGATAAGGGTATTATTTCATTAAAGTAGAGATTAGAATACCAAAAGGAAAGATTATTGAAACTAAGAGTTTTCTTTTTTGGAATGGGCAGAATAAAAATAAAACAAAATTGACAAACTTTTATGTAGAGTAACTAAGAAAAAAAGAAAAAGCTTAAATAAATAAAATTGTGAAAAGGAAGAGACATTATAATTGATACTACAGAAATGCAAATAAGAGACTATTGTTAGCAATTATATACCAACAAGTTTGGACAACCTAGAGAAATTCTTAGAAACATACAATCTATCAAGACCAAATTATAAGAAATAAAGAATTTGAACAGACCAATAACAAGTAAGGAGATTGAGTCAGTAATCAAAAACCTACCAGTGAAGCTCCCAAAGAAAGACATGATAGCTTCATTGATGACTTCAAGCAAACATTAAAAAGAATTAATACAAATCCTTATCAAACTCTTCCAAAAAGTTGAAGAGAAAGAAACACTTCCAAACTCACTTTAGGAGGCTAGCATTACTTTCATAACAAAACTAGATAAGGATACTACAAGAAAAGAAAATTTGATATCAATAGCCTTATTAACACAGATGCAAAAATCCTTAACAGAATACTAGCAAAACAAATTCAAAAACACTTTAAAAGGATTATACACCATGACCAAGTGGGATTAATCTCTGAGACTCCATAATACTTCAATATACACAGATCAATATACCTGATACACAACATTAACAAAAATGAATGATAAAAAGTGTGTGATTGTCTCAGTAGATGGACAAAAAGCATTTGACAAAATTCGGCATCCCTTCATGATAAAAAAAGGTCTCAACTAGTTAGGTATAGAAGGAATACACCTCAATATAATAAAGGCCATGTGTGACAAACCCACAAGTAACAACATACTTGATTGTGAAAAGCTAAAAACTTTTTCTCTAAGATCAGAAACAAAAACAAAAACAACAAAAAAGATCAGAAAAAAAATGATAATGCGCACTCATGATTTTTATTCAATGTAGTACTCAAAGTCCTATACACAGCATTTAGATAAGGAAAAAAAAAAAGCATACAAATCGAAAGGAAGATGTAAAATTGTCTCTAGAGATCTTCTTGTTCTGTTGCTAAGTTGTGTCTGACTCATTGTGACCCCTATGGACTGCAGCATGCCAGGCTTCCCTGTCCTTCATTATCTCCTGGAGTTTGTTCAAATTCATGTCCATTGAGTCAGTGATGCTATATAACCAAGTCATCTTCTGCCACCCTCTTCTTATTTGGCCTTCAATCAAAACAACACGGTCCTGGCATAAAAATAGACATGCAGACCAACAGAACAGAATAGGTAGCCCAGAAATAAGTCCATGCATTTACGATCAACTAGAACTTTGACATAGGTGCCAAGAACACACAATGGGGAAAGAAGAGTAACTTCAATAAATGCTTTGTGGGTGAAAGGGAAAAGAAAGGGAAGTAGCTCAGTCTTGCCCAACTCTTTGCGACCCCATGGACAGTAGCCTGCACCAAGTTCCTCCATCCATGGGATTTTCTAGGCAAGAATACTGGAGTGGGTTGCCATTTCCTTCTCCAGATTTGCAAACCTCTCACAAAGGAGGCTTCTTTTATAGCGCAGTTGGCAAAGAATCCACCTGCAATGCAGGAGACCAGGGTTTGATTCCTGGGTTGGGAAGATAACCTGGAGAAGGGATAGGCTACCCACTGCAGTATTCTTGGGTGTCCTTTGTGGCTCAGCTAGTGAAGAATTGGCCTGCAATGTGGGAGACCTGGGTTCAATCCCTCTGTTGGGAAGATCCCCTGGAGAAGGGAAAGGCTGCTGACGCCAGAATTCTGGCCTGGAGAATTCCATTGACTGTGTAGTCCATGGGGTCGCAAAGAGTCAGATACGATTGAATGACTTTCACTTTCACAAACAAGACAAGAATTATCAGTTCTCAGTTGCCACCCGCCAGTTTCTTCTCAACTTTTCTCCTAAGTAGTCAAGTCTATGGTTTTTCCAGTGATCATGCATGGACATGAGAGTCGGACTATAAAGAAAGCTGAGCACTGAAGAATTGATGCTTTTGAACTGTGGTGTTGGAGAAGACTCTTGAGAGTCCCTTGGACTGCAAGGAGATCCAACCAGTCCGTCCTGAAGGAGATCAGTCCTGGGTGTTCATTGGAAGGACTGATGCTGAAGCTGAAACTCCCATACTTTGGCCACCTCATACGAAAAGTTGACTCGTTGGGAAAGACCCTAATGCTGGAAAGATTGAAGGCAGGGGGAGCAGAGGATGACAGAGGGTGAGATGGTTGGATGGCATCACTGACTCAATGGACATGAGTTTAGGTAAACTCTGGGAGTTGGTGATGGACAGGGAGGCCTGGTGTGCTGCGGTTCATGGGGTTGCAAAGAGTTGGACATGACTAAGCAACTGAACTGAACTAATTCTCCTAACTTACTCAGTGGGAAAAATCAAGATAAATAAGCGACCAAGTCACCTTGCTTTAGTGAAATTTAAATCCCCAAATAGGTACTAATAGCCTGCAGTCACAGGGTCTAAAGGTAAAATTTCTTACTCTTGATCAGTATTTAATGCTTTCCCTTTGATTATTTCAACATTAATGTTTTGCAAATATAAGCCAATACTTGGAGCATGAGCTGTAAAAACAATATGTCTGGAAGTGAAATACTTGGCAACTGACAACAAATAATGTGTGATTTGGTATAGAACATGACAGTAGATGGAATGCTGCTTTCTCATCATGCCTGATCTAGTGACTACTCATACTTTGATAAAAATATTTCAATATGATAAACTTTCTTTGATATGATTTTATATTATTATTATTTTCTTTCTCCATTGAGGTATACATGTCATATAACATTACATTAGTTTTAGTTGTAGAACATAATTATTTTATATTTTCATATGCTGTGAATGAACTAGTAAACATCCACCACCATACACAGTTATAGTATTTTTTCTTGAGTTAAAGACTTTTTTTTATTTTTATTTTATTTTATTAAAAAATTTTTTTTCGTTTATTTTTATTAGTTGGAGGCTAATTACTTTACAATATTGTAGTGGTTTTTGTCATACATTAACATGAATTAGCCATGGATTTACATGTGTTCCCCATCTCGATCCCCCCTCCCACCTCCCTCTCCACCCCATCCCTCTGGGTCTTCCCAGTGCACCAGGCCTGAGCACTTGTCTCATGCATCCAACCTGGGCTGGTGATCTGTTTCACCCTAGATAATATACATGTTTCGATGCTGTTCTCTTGAAACATCCCACCCTCGCCTTCTCCCACAGAGTCCAAAAGTCTGTTCTGTACATCTGTGTCTCTTTTTCTGTTTGGCATATAGGGTTATCATTAGCATCTTTCTAAATTCCATATATATGTGTTAGTATACTGTAATGGTCTTTATCTTTCTGGCTTACTTCACTCTGTATAATAGATATGACAGACCTAGACAGACCTGGGCCAAATTTTGACTCTGAAATTAGCCATGTGCTCCTATAAATTTTAACTTCAATTTGTTCAACTTGAGTTTTACTTTCCTCATCTATAGACCACTGTAAGAGTATTTAGTTAAGAACTAAGTAAAGTAACTAGGGCTGTGAGCACTCAGCACTCAATGGTAAGTTACCTGTAAATTATTGCAATGGCAGCCCAGTCAGATAATCATGTTCACCAGGGTATGTTCTGCACAATGCCCCTGATGCAATGCATAAAGGAATCACCAACTCTGATCATTTGGAGGAAAAGTTAAAGCAACCTCCTGATGATTTCCAGTGCTATGTAGTCTGTTGTAGAAAGCCATTTAAAGTTGTTTAACCTAGTGTTTCCCAAATATATCTTTGAGGCACTCTTTCTAAAGTGACCCCCGGAGTAAACTAAAGATTCATGGGTCCTTGCACCATACTTTGAGAAAACCTGGGATCATATAATATTAATGGTTTGTAGATACTTAAGAAGATTTGAATATAGGAAAAGCCAATCAAAGGTTATTTTTTAATTCTAATTTTAAACTAAAAGTGTCTTTGTTAATAGGATATTAGACTTCTTCGATAATCCTAATAATTTATTTATTTATTTTTAATTTAGTGAAGCTGTCAGCTGTTTTAATTATTATTACCTGCTATGTAGTAGGTTCTTGTTGGGGTTCCTTAGTGGCTCAATGGTAAAGGATCTGTCTGCTGGGTTGGGAAGATTCAGGTCCTTTTGATTATCTGTTTTAAATACAGTAGTATGTACGTGTCAATCTCAAACTCTCAATCTACCCCTTCCCCTAACCTCCCCCTGATAACCATGAGTTCATTCTCTGAGTCTGTTTCTGTTTTATAGAGAAATTCATTAGTGTCAGTATTTTTAGATTCTCTGTATGTGACATCATATATTTGTCTTCCCCTGTCTGACTTAGTATGATACTCCCCAGGTTCATAATTGATCTTATAATGACAAAGGAACATCCACTCTGACTCAACCCACAACAAAGACACAAGCAACACACACATCACACACGTGGAGAATCATGTTGTTGAGGAATGGGAGAGAGCAGAGGTCACTGGTTTCTGAGAGGTTGGGCGTTTCTGGTCTGTGGAGCAGGAGCCGTGTGTTTGGCTCACCTTTCCCCTACAGTGTGAAGGGAATCAACTTGCACATCCTTCAAAATGTTAGACTGCATACTGAAAGCACACAGAACTTTGTTAATAAATACACATTTTAAAATCTGTAGGGTATTAATGATAACATTTTCTTACAGTTTCCTTGAAAATATTATAATCACAAGGAATAATGGAGTCCTTCCAAACATATAGTTTATTGGTACATACTGATACCAATATTTCATCTAATTACTCTGATTATGTAGTTTAACATATTTATATAGAGTGTGTATACAGTCACACATTTCCTATATACCAGTAAATGTATGCATACATATATAGAGTGTGTATACATATACATGTAATACAGTATGTTAATGTGTTCTCAAATCCCACCATCATTCAATGTCTTGCCAAATAGCATTACAGGCAGAGCGCCAGATCTTTTCACTTCTCCACTGAAGTCACTTGGAACATATCTAAACGTGGCAAAATACATTTGCCAAGTTATATGCATAAAAACATCCTCTGATCTTTCAGAGTCATAAATATGTAATAAACTACATGATTGCCCTACTGATCTGTCCAACATCAATCTTACCTTCCCTTTTTATGGGTTCATCAAAATAAGATATGACCAAGGTACAAAAGAGTTAAAGAAGCTATTTATTTTAATGTTTCCTTGGAGAGCATGCTTGTTATTGTGAGCACAAATTATATATATAATATTTCATGAATGATGTTGAAGCATTAAAAATCACCTCTGCTCTTGAAGTGAACACAAAACTCTGGCTTGCTGCCAATACTCCCCTCATCCCATTATGGCCTACTACAAGATGCAGTGTCATTTTTCCAGGATAACACTGGAGTGCTTCTCAAAATTCTAAGTTGTAGTCTAGATTCTTAATTATAATCCATTTTTAATATTCAGATAATTACACTGTAAGTAGCTATTTGGTTTGAACTTAAGAGTAATAACCAAAATTAGGGATTATTCAGATTTTGGCAGACATCAAAATACAGTTTATGGAGAAAAAAATAGGAGAATAGGGTAACAAGAAGGAATCCTGTGAGCAAGACATTTTGTTGGTGTTGTTTAATCTTTAAAAGTGCGTATCCCTGGCTTCTATGCCCACTTGTGGTTTATTGAGTAGTTTTTTGGTTTTTTTTTTTTAACATCAAGCTGCAAACATAGAATACATCAGGTGATGAGATCTTTAAATTGACTATCATGAAGTATTGTGGAAAAGCAGAAAAATTATGCAAGCTATAAACAGGGTGAGTGATGGAGTAGGTAGTAAAATCTACACTTTTTTTCCACAAAGGAAAAATAAGATTGAATTAAGTGTTTCAGTGTTAGAAGGATGGAAGTTTTACCTTATTGGAGAACAAAATAATGATCTAAGCTTGTACTAATATATATAAGGCAGTGAAAGGGGGTGGTTTATGTCAATGGACACATTTTCACACATGTGAGTTGTATGCTTTCTTCATGGTAGCATAAAATGGACTGCTGTTAGTGTATAATTAATAATAAACCTGATTCTTTTCAATGTGCACAATTATTATCTCAGAGATTGAAGTAAAGACTCTAAAATTATTCAGTAGAATTCAATAATGTGGAAACTTACCACAAGGTTTTAATCTCACTGTCTGTTGTACAACTGATTTATAATAAGAATTTGGTTTAAAAATTTAGCAAACTGAACTCAACAACACCTAAAATCATTTTATGCCTTTGCTATATGTTATTTATATCATGTTAATAAGATAAAGGATGAATAACATTCTTTTTGTAGACATAGGAAAAGCATTTGATACAGCACAAGAGGTATTCATGACAATAAGGCTCAGGAACCTAAAAGCATAAATTTTCTTAACTTGATAGAAATAATCTATGTAAAACCTATAGTTTATATCAAATTTAATGGTGAAAGATTGAATACTTTCTCCTTAAAACTGGGAACAAAGCAATGATGTCTACTCTCCCTCTTCTTTTCAACGTTGCAATGGAGGTTCTATGCCAAATAAAATCATTGAAAGGAATCCAGATAGGTAAGGATGAAATAAGACTGTCTTTATTTACAAATAGCACTATTTTATATTTGGAAAATCTTAAGGAATACCTGATTAAATTATTAAAGCTAATAGGCAAGTTTAACAAAGTCAAAAGACACAAAAAATATCAATAAGCAAAAACCAATTGTGCTTTTATATGCAGAAATAAACAATTTGAAATTGAAATTAATAAATAGGCCCATTCCAAATAAGCAAAAAAATAAAACTCTTAGGATAAATTTAACAAAATAATGCAATATCGCTTGGAGACATTAAAGATCAAAATAAATGGAGAGCTCTCCTACCTATAGATTGAAAGAGTAAATATTGGTTGAATGGCAAGTCTTTCCGAATTGTTCTACAAATTTAATATAGCTCCTGTAAGAATACCAGAAAAAATCTTGCAGAAACTGATAAGCTGATTCTAATATTTATGTGAAAATAGAAATGACTCAAGAGAGCCTAATTTTTTTTTGAAAGAGAAGAAAATATGGAATGGCTTATGATATGTGATTTGAACACTTACCGTGAAGCAACAGTAAACAGGGTCGTTTTAGCATAAAGACAGTGAGATGAATGGAAAAAGTGGCATTGACATATATGCGTTACCACGTATAAAATAGATGGCTGATGAGAAGTTGTTTTATAACACAGGGAACCCAGCCTCGCCCTCTGTGATCACTTGGAGGGATGGGAGGGGGGAGGTGAATAATTATGGCCGATTTGCATTGTTACACGGCAGACACAACACAACATTGTAAAGAAATTTTCCTCAATTAAAAATAAATATAAAATATTCAAAAATTAGTGATATAAATACATGGAAAACAATTGAGAGACTGCAAATTAGCATTTATGTTTAGAGTCAATACATTTTAGGAAAAGTGCCCTGATAATTCAACGATGAAAGAACCACCACTTCATTAAATAGTGATGGAACACGAATGTCCATATGCACCAATAAAAGTCAACATGAAACTTTACCTTGTATGATAAAGTCTGAAAGTGAAGGTGTTAGTCACACAGTCGTGTTTGACTCTTTGCTACCCCGTGGACTGTACCCAGACAGGCTCCTCTGTCCATGAAATTCTCCAGGCAAGAATACTGGAGTGGGTAACCATTACCTTCTCCAGAGGTTTTTCTGACCCAGGAATCGAACCTGGGTCTTCCACACTGCAGGCAGATTCTTTACTGTCTGAGCCCCAAGGGAAGCCGATCTTATACTACATACAAAAGTTAATTTTAAAAGGAACCATATTAAAAAGATCATACATCATGACCAAGTGGGCTTTATTCCAGGAATGCAAGGACTCTTTAATATCTGCAAATCAATCAATGTAATACAGCACATTAACAAATTGAAAGATGAAAAGCATATGATTATTTCAATAAATGCAGAAAAAGCCTTTGACAAAATTCACCATCCATTTATTATTAAAACTCTCCAGAAAGCAGGAATAGAAGGAATATACCTCAACATAATAAAAGCTGTATATGACAAACCCACAGCAAGCATTACCCTCAATGGTGAAAAATTGAAAGCATTTCCCCTAAAATCAGGAAGAAGACAAGGGTGTCCACTCTCACCACTACTATTTAACATAGTTTTGGAAGTTTTGGCCACAGCAATCAGAGCAGAAAAAGAAATAAAAGGAATCCAGATAGGAAAAGAAGAAGTGAAACTCTCACTGTTTGCAGATGACATGATCCTCTACATAGAAAACCCTAAAGACTACCAGAAATTTACTAGAGCTAATCAATGAATATAGTAAAGTTGCAGAATATAAAATTAACACACAGAAATCCCTTGCATTCCTATACATGAACAATGAGAAAACAGAAAGAGAAATTAAGGAAACAATACCATTCACCATTGCAACAAAAAGAATAAAATACTTAGGAGTATATGTATCTAAAGAAACAAAAGACCTGTACATAGAAAACTATAAAACACCTATGAAAGAAATCAAAGAGGACACAAACAGATGGAGAAATATACCGTGTTCGTGGATTGGAAGAATCAATATTGTCAAAATGGCTATACTACCCAAAGCAATCTATAGATTCAATGCAATCCCTATCAAGCTACCAACGGTATTCTTCACAGAACTAGAACAAATAATTTCACAATTTGTATGGAAATACAAAAAAACCTTGAATAGTCAAAGCAATCTTGAGAAAGAAGAATGGAACTGGAGGAATCAACCTGCCTGACTTCAGACCATACTACAAAGCCACAGTCATCAAGACAGTATGGTACTGGCACAAAGACAGAAATATAGATCAATGGAACAGAATTGAAAGCCCAGAGATAAATCCACGTACCTACGGACACCTTATCTTCGACAAAGGAGGCAAGGATATACAATGAGAAAAAGACAACCTCTTTAACAAGTGGTGCTGGGAAAACTGGTCAACCACTTGTAAAAGAATGAAACTAGAACACTTTCTAACACCATACACAAAAATAAACTCAAAATGGATTAAAGATCTAAATGTAAGACCAGAAACTATAAAACTCCTAGAGGAGAACATAGGCAAAACACTCTCTGACGTAGATCACAGCAGGATCCTCTATGACCCACCTCCCAGAATGTTGGAAATAAAAGCAAAAATAAACAAATGAGACCGAATGAAACTTAAAAGCTTTTGCACAACAAAGGAAACTATAAGCAAGGTGAAAAGACAGCCTTCAGAATGAGAGAAAATAATAGCAAATGAAGCAACAGACAAAGGACTAATCTCAAAAATATACAAGCAACTGCTCCAGCTCAACTCAAGAAAAATAAATGACCCAATAAAAAAATAGGCCAAAGATCTAAACAGACATTTCTTCAAAGAAGACATACAGATGGCTAACAAACACATGAAAAGATGCTCAACATCACTCATTATCAGAGAAATGCAAATCAAAACCACAATGAGGTACCATTACACGCCAGTCAGGATGGCTGCTATCCAAAAGTCTACAAGCAATAAATGCTGGAGAGGGTGTGGAGAAAAGGGAACCCTCTTACACTGTTGGTGGGAATGCAAACTAATACAGCTACTATGGAGAACAGTGTGGAGATTCCTTAAAAACCTGGAAATAGAGCTGCCATATGACCCAGCAATCCCACTTCTCGGCATACACACCGAGGAAACCAGATCTGAAAGAGACACGTGCACCCCAATGTTCATAGCAGCACTGTTTATGATAGCCAGGACATGGAAGCAACCTAGATGCCCATCAGCAGATGAATGGATAAGGAAGCTGTGGTACATATACAGCATGGAATATTACTCAGCCATTAAAAAGAATTCATTAGAATCAGTTCTAATGAGATGGATGAAACTGGAGCCCATTATATAGAGTGAAGTAAGCCAGAAAGATAAAGACCAATACAGTATACTAACACATATATATGGACTTTAGAAAGATGGTAACAATAACCCTATATGCAAAACAGAAAAAGAGACTCAGATGTACAGAACAGACTTTGGGACTCTGTGGGAGAAGATGAGGGTAGGATGTTTTGAGAGAACAGCATCGAAACATGCTTATTATCAAGGGTGAAACAGATCACCAGCCCAGGTTGGGTGCATGAGACAAGTGCTCAGGGCTGGTGCACTGGGAAGACCCAGAGGGATGGGGTGGGGAGGGAGGTGGGAGGGGGGATTGGGATGGGGAATACATGTAAATCCATGGCTGATTCATGTCAGTGTAATGCAAAAATCACTACAATATTGTAAAGTAATTAGCCTCCAACTAACAAAAATAAATGAAAAAAAAAAAAGGAACCATAGACATAAAGTTAAACCTATAGAATAAAATGAACATAAGAGAAAATCTCTATGACCTTGTGTTCTTAGGCAAACAACATCAAAATACAACCACAAAGATAATAAGATCGACATCATTAAAATTAAATATTTTGTGCTTTGTAGAGCACTGTTAAGAGGATGAAAAGGTAAGTCACAGACTAGGAGAAAATATTTGCAAATTATGTGCCTGACAAAGCACTTGTGTCTATATGTACAGAATTTTTAAAACAAAAATATGAAGTCAACCCAATTTTTTAAATGGATAAAGATTTAAACATTTTACAATATCTACAAACCACCTAGAAAGAAACCCAATCCCATAAATTATTAGGGAAATGCAAGTTAAAACACAGTTTCCTATCCCTAGCCATCCGCTGAGATGCTATAAACCAAAAGTGGGAAAATGAAGGGTTGACAAGGATGCAGAGAAACTGGAACCTTCATATGTTGCTAGTGAGAATGTTATATTGTGAAGTCACTTTGGAAAACAATTTGGAATATGTTTTAAAATGAAACATAAGCTTTTAAAATGCCCTAACACTTCCATTTCTATGAATTTACACAAAGAAAATAAAAACATATGTTCATGGAAGACTTGTATGTGAATGTTCACAGTAGTATTATTCATAACATAAAAAGATGAAAATAGTTTTAAAGTACTTCACATAATGAGTGGATGAAAAATATAGTGTATCTATGCAGTGAAATTACAGAAAAACAATCATAAAACATGCTACAACATGAGAGAACCTCAAAAGCATTTTGCTAAGTGAAAGAAACTAAACAAAAATGTCTACTTTTTGTATGATTCCACTTATATTAAATGTTCAGAAAAGACAAGTTTATTGAGATACAGAAAAATAATTGATATTTTTGGGCTTGAGTTTTGAAGAAGGAAGTGACTGCACATGGAACTCTGAGAATTTATAGGATTATGAAAATGTTCTAAGAATGAATTGCCAGAGAAAATATTTTTATATGATTTAGTTATTTTAATTTGTAAAGGTTCATTTGATGACTCAGGGTATGTTCCATGTTTACCTGAAAAGACTATGTATTGTACTGTTCTTCAGTAGAATATCTATTAATGTTATATCTAGTTCATTGATGATGGTATTTAGTCCTTCAATATGTCTGCTTATTTTCTGTCCACTAGTTCTGTTACTGAAAAATAAGCATTGAGATTGTCAACTAAACATGTACAGTAACCTATTTCTCCTTTTCTATCAGATTTTGCTTTGCCCATTTTAAAGCTGTATTGGTAAATACATAGACATTAAGGATACTATATATTCTTGGTTAATTAACCCATTTGTTAATAGGTAATATCTCTTTCTAAGCGCTTCTCAGGTGGTACAGTGGTAAGGAATCTGCCTGCCAATGCAGGAGAAGCAAGAGACATAGGTTTGATCCCTGGGTCAAGAATATCCCCTGGAATAGGAACTGGTGACCCACCAGTATTCTTGCTTGGAAAATTTCATGGACAGAGGAGCCTGGTGGGCTACAGTCCATGGGGTGGCAAAAAGTCAGACACGACTGAACATGCACACACACACACACACACACACACACACACACACACACCCTTTCTATCCTTAGTAATTCTTTTTTCTATGAAGTCTATTTTGGAGAAGAAAATGGCAACCCACTCCAGTATTCTTGCCTGGAGAATCCCCATGGACAGAGAGGAGCCTGGTGGGGTACAGGCCGTGGGGGTCACAGAAAGTCGGACACGACTGAAGCGACTTAGCATGCACATATGCACATGAAGTCTATTTTATCCAATACTGATAAAGCTCTTCCAATTTTCTTTTGATTATGTTGACAAGGTACATATATTTTATCCTTTTACTTTTAATCTACCTGTTTATATGTTTGAAGTAAGTTTCTTGTAGAAAGCATAGTTGATTCATGTTATTTTCCTTTCCTCCTTTTAACAATATTTGTGTTTTAAGTAGTATGTTTAAAATCATTTGCATTAAATGTAACAGTTGATGGGCTTGGATTTAGGCCCATTTTCTCATTTACTTTGTTGCCTCTGCTTTTGATTACCATCTCCCTTTTCCTACCAGTCTTAGTGGACCTGCCAAAACAAAATACCGCAGATTGGGCAGTACATTTATTTTTCATAGTTTGGGAGGCTAGAAGACCAAGACTGGGGTGCTGGCAGGGTCAGGATCTGATGATGACCTTTTAAGGGATGAGATCAACCTCTGAGATCTCTTTTATGACTCTGAGATCTCTTTTATGAAAGCACTAGTTCCACTCCTGAGGTTTCTACCTACCCTCACAAATTAATCTCCGTCCAAAGTCTCTGTCTCCTAATACCATTACACTGGTCATTAGGTTTTCCACACATGTATGTGAGGGTTACACAGACATTCAGACTATAGTGCTCCTCTTTTTTGAAGGGGTGTTGTTTGAACAATTTTTAGTTTCTGATTCTATTTTATCTATTTTGATTACTACTTTGCAGAGATTTTGGAAGGAAAGTTATGACCAACCTAGATAGCATATTAAAAAGCAGAGACATTACTTTGCCAACAAAGGTCCGTCTAGTTAAGGCTATGGTTTTTCCAGTGGTCATGTATGGAAGTGAGAGTTGGACTATAAAGAAAGCTGAGCACTGAAGAATGGATGCTTTTGAACTGTGGTTTTGGTGAAGACTCTTGAGAGTCCCTTGAACTGCAAGGAGATCCAACCAGTCCATCCTAAAGAATATCACTCCTGGGTGTTCATTGGAAGGACTGATGCTGAAGCTGAAACTCCAATACTTTGGCCACCTCATGCAAAGAGTTGACTCATTGGAAAAGACCCTGATTCTGGGAGGGATTGGGGGTAGGAGGAGAAGGGGATGACAGAGGATGAGATGGCTGGATGTCATCACCGACTCGATGGACATGAGTTTGCATCCTCTCCGTGAGTTTATGATGGACAGGGAGGCCTGGCATGCTGCGATTCATGGGGTTGCAAGAGTCGGACACGACTGAGTGACTGAACTGAACTTGCAGAGATTTTATTGATTGATCTATTGATAGACATTTGTATACTTACTTTTTCAGAGCCTGCTTAGGATACACAAAATTTACAATAATTGGAACTCTTTTACTCTTTCTTTTTATGTTTTTATCTTTTTATATTCTGACTCCTGATTTCAGGGATGGTTACATAACTACGCTTGTGTGCATTTTAAATCATTTCAGTCGTGTCTGACTCTTTGTAACCCTATGGACTGTAGCCCACCAGGCTCCTCTGTCCACGGAATTCTCCAGGCAAGAATACTGGAGTGGGTGGCTTATGTGCTTCTCCAGGGGACCTCACTGATCCAGGGATCAAGCCCAGATCTGTTTCATCTCCTGCAGTTGGAAGGAGCATTCTTTACCACTAGCACCACCTGGGAAGCCCCCACACAACTCTATACATATATTAAAATAGATGGGAATGTACACCAAAATTAGTCAGTTTCAGTGTATGATAATTCAAAAGAAAGTAATGTCACTGAATAAATGAAAAAGTTTTTAAAGGATATAAAGGTGGTTGGACAATTCTAAAGTCATTGAATCGTACATTTACAATGAGTTAAGTTTATGGTATGTTATACCTCAATAAAGTATTTAAAAAGGTTTGTCATTCGGAGCTGTGGATCTTTGAATCATGCCTCTTGTACTATTCAGTTAATGGGGTAGGTCTACTGCATAGGCATGTGCAGAAAAATGGATCAAAAGTGGATCACTGATTGGAGTGAAAATGTGAAAACATCAAAGCACTAGAAGAAAATAAGAGAAAGTTCTTTCACAAATATCTCCAAATGGACAGGCATCATAACCTATAAGACATTATAAATGGCTCAACATTTAAATGTAAAAAAATGAAACCATAAAATTACCCTAAGTAAATGTGAGAAATTGCATTACATCTCTAGAGTGTGCAATGGATTTCTTAAAAGTGACTCAAAATTCAAAAGCCAGAAAATAAAATGTCAATAAATTTGACTATGTAGAAATTTTAAGACTTCTACATATAAGTTTTTTTATTTTATATAATAGACCAAAAGACTAATCTGTCTAATGTATAAACAACTTATAGATCCTGATTAGGTAAAGATTCACAATCCAATAGAGAATGGTCAAAAGGTTTAAAAAACATGAAAAGGTATTGTAAAGAAAGATACACAAGACACACAAATGAATCAATCTTGTCATTATGAGGGAAATACGGATTACCACTAGGAGCCTGAGCAATTCTGTGGTTTCCAGAGAGAACTCTGTAGCAGGTGCTGGTGAAGAATACCTCTAGGTTTACATGGCCAGAATGAATCCCTTTCAATGCACTTTGATTGAGCTTTAAAAGTTATAAAAAGGGAGGGAAAGAATGGAGAGCATCAAGGAAATGATAAAGATGATTTTTGAATTCACTACAGCATGGGGTAAATTTGTCTCTGAAGTTTAAAAAAAAAGGAAGAAAAAGTAAAACAAAAGTAACAAACTTTCTGAAAGAGAGTTGACATTATGGTACAAATTCATTTCAGAGAAGCCACTCTAAAGAACCATAGATTTATTCAACAAGATAACTACAACATCAACGTTTATTAACAGTGAGCCAGTTTTCCTTGGCTTAGATACAGTGCTACTCCTTGGCCAAGGGAATATGTAAGAGTCTCACAAAATTGGAATGCAAAGGAAAGATGCTGTCTGTTTATTTACCAAATAATCTAACAAATAATAGTGCTTACTTACTTTGCTCAGATGGTAAAGAATCTGCCTGCAATGCAGGAGACCTGGGTTTGATCCCCGGATCAGGAAGATCTTTTGGAGAAGGGAATGGCAACACACTCCAGTATTCTTGCCTGGAGAATTCCATGGACAGAGGAACCTGGCAGGTTACAGTCCATGGGGTCTCAAAGAGTCAGACACAACTGAATGACTAACACTTTCACTTTTATGTGCCATATACTGTTCTGATTGCATTTGCTATTGTGGTAGTGGCTCAAGTAATCCACATAATGTCCTTATAATGTTGGAACTATAATATTATTATCCCCACTTTACAGATGATTAGCTATATGCATAGAGATGGTAAGTAGCTTGTCTAGGGCCACACAGCTAATAAGCTTCAGAGTCAGCATTCAAGCAAGCCAATGTGGCTCCAAAGCACATGCATTACATAGTTTTCCCAAAGAGAACGAGGCACTGTTTCCAAAAGGGGAATGGTTTATGTTCAGGCAAATCTACCACTGTTAGTGGTATTTGTTACCCAGAGCATTTCCTCTTTCAAAGATTTCCATAAGTCACAGCAGTTATTAATGCTCTCATGACCCGGAGCACTGCATTCTAGCTGCTTTGAAGGTATCTGTCTACTCTGAAGGACCCTATGTGACGTGGCCTCCACAGTACAATGCGCTTGGTGCTTACTGAAAACTAAGCACTGACTATTGTATGGTATTGTATGGTATTGAAGAGAATTAGGAAGATATCATTCTTCCTTCAGTTTTGCCTTGAAGTTTACATAGACAGGGTCTTTGAAGGGAAATGGAAACCTGTGAATAAATGTGGTTCAAACAATATGCAGGGTTTCAACCTTGGGTTCCAATTTCTCTTCCATTATAATAACAAATTGGTCTGAACAAAGCTGGGAATTTATCACACAGTTTAGTATAATAGCAGAAGAGACTAAGGAATTTTAATGCACTGGAGGTACTCGTTTAAAAGTCAAAGTAATAAAAAAAAGTGACAAGTGTTTGATATACATTAATAAACCCAGAAATTTATTTATTCAATAGATATCTATTAGGAAGTAGAATGAACTAGTTTCCAAGCTAGGCTCTGGGGCACCATTCTAAAGCCGTATCACTTTCTGAAATTTGATTACTGAAGAAAAGCCGTTATCTGTGGTGATAACTGTTGATTTAGCCACTTTAGGCAAATATCTTTTGTAGAGAAATACAATAAATCTGTTGCTTGACTTAAACATGAGTCAATTCATTTAAATATATTCAGACCAGTGGCCCAGACATACCGTGTCACATGTATCCATTTACATGTAGATGTTCGGAGTGTAAAGCTGCCCCTAGTGCTACGGCGTGCCTCTGGCTATCATCACACAGGTGCAGTTAGTAAACAGAAATCACACACAAAATTTGTTTCGTGTTGGTCAACCATCAGTATGATTCTAACATCAAAACAAGTGTGCTTGTTTCAGCTCTCAGTGAATGAATTAGTTTTTTTTTCTCTTACTTTGGGGATATACAAAATAAGTAAATTTTATATCAACTTCTCTCTTCAAACAGATACAAGAAATTATGCATACTTCAGATTTTTGATAAAAGTTTACAGAGAACAAATAACTGTTATCATGCTGCATAAAATTCACATTCACAATTATTCTGGTGTATAACTGATTATTAGGGCTTCCCTGATAGCTCAGCAGTAAAACAATCCACCTGCAATGTAGGAGACCTGGGGTCAATCCCTGGGTCGGGAAGATCCCCTAGAGAAGGAAATGGCAACCCACTCCAGTATTCTTGCCTGGGAAATCCCAAGGACAGAGGAGTCTGGTGGGCTATAGTCCATGGGATAACAAGAGCTGGAGAAAACTTAACAATTAAATCACCACCACCACCATAACTGATTATCATTCTTTGATTCTCTGAAATGAGATTACCAGGACAAAAGACACACAGTTTTTTAAGATCTTGTACATAGCGTCAAACTGTTTTTCAAAGTGTTTCTGTTACTTTTATAGTTTAACTGAAGTGAATGGTAATGTCAAGTTTACAACATTGTTCTGACTCTCATTTCCTCTTAACTTTTAAACCATGACTATGCCTCATTCAGTAGGAAAAGAAAATGACAGCTTTCTGTTTTAATTTCCATGCTTTTGAAAAGTATTTGTGGCATCCCCAACATTAGAAATGTTGACAAAGGTGCTCATATCATAAAGGACGACATCAGCATATGAAATTAGGAAGCAGAGGCCAGGAATAAGAGATTCTCAAAAACAGAAAACATGGGTTTTAAATAATGGGATAGATATTATCTCAAGCATAAGGAGTTTTACATGTGTTTAGCAGAAACTTAAGATGCCAAACAAAATCATTAATAAAAAGGCTTGTTTGTGTTATTATTCTTTTTAAATTTTGAACTTCAAGTATTTGCAAAATGAATTTTTATCCTTGACTACATTACTGAAATACATAGTCTCAGGATGCACTACCTGAATGCCTTTAAAAATAATTTAACAATATACTGTATAATGCGTTTACTTATACTGAGAGCCTTACTATTTTAACTAGAAGCATTACGAACAAAAATTTTTATCTTTCCAATTCACTTATTGTATTAGCTTCTTATTGTTGTGACAAATTATCATAAACACAAGACTTAAAGCAACATGTAATTCTTAAACTTCTTGCAGTCAGAAACCCAAAACTGGTACTACTAAGTAAAAGTCTAGGGCTTCCCTGGTGCCTCAGATGGTAACGAATCCACCTGCAATGCAGGAGACCTAGGTTCAATGCTTGGGCTGGGAGGATCCCCTGGAGAAAGGAATGGCTATACCCTCTGGAGAATCCCATGGACAGAGGAACCTGGGGGGCTACAGTTCATGGGGTCGCAAAGAATGGGACATGCCTGAGCAACTAAGCATGCAAGTAAAAATTGTATTAGCTTCTTATTGTTGTGACAAATTATGGTGTGACAAATTATGGTGTGACAAATTATGTTGTGATGCTAGTCTGTACTCGTTCTGCAGACTCAAGACGGAAATTCATTCCCTCACCTCTTCTAGCTGCCAGTTGTTCTTGGCTCATGGCCACACCCTCCATCTCCAAAGGCAGCAGCTTCCTCAGGTCTTGCTCTGACTGACTCTGCTTCCTTGTCACATCTTCTCTGACTCTTGATTACGCTGGACCCACTCAGATAATCCAGGGCAATCAACCCATCCCAGTGCACTTCCTCACATTTGCAAAGTCCCTTCTGCCCTGGATGATAGCTCATTTGCAGGCTGCATGAACTAGGATTTGGACATCTTTGGTAGCGACTCCTCTGCTTGCATTCCCCTATATTCCATGAAATGCAAGACTTTGTGACAAATGATTTAGGGCGTCATAAATGCCTGTATGTACACTGCATAAACATTCATTGAGTTCTGTTACAGTTTGTGATATAGTCAAAATATATTATATCTTTTGTGATGAACTGTAGGAGAATATTATTTCATTTTCTTTTTTTTTCATTTATTTTTATTAGTTGGAGGCTAATTACTTTACAATATTGTAGTGGTTTTTGTCGTACAATGACATGAATCAGCCATGGATTTACATGTATTCCCCATCCCGATCCCCCCTCCCACTTCCTACTTTTATTTTTCTCATTACAGACTAAGGTTAGTGCTTTAGCAAAAACATACTTATTAGCTAATGAGAGTAATGAAATGAGGCTATTTTCTATATTAATAACTGCATTACTCTCAACACATATTGAAGAAATTAGATGGCTTGGATTTGCTATGTACAAGAAAAGATACATCTTAATTATCTCATTTTCTCTTCTTACTATGTGACTTTAATAATAAAAGAAGCTTGTAATGGAAGTAGCTAAGAGTTTTAGAATCAGACAAACCAGAGTTCAAATTCCTGGTTTTTCTACCTATCAGATATTGCATTTAAAAATGTATTTAATGTTTCTGAGTTTTTGCAAAATGAGTATTATAATACTTACACTGGGATATTGTAAAGGTTAGGTAAACTTGGAAAAATTAGATAAAATAATATATAAAAATTATTTGACATGTAACATGTCCTCAAAGCTGTTAGCTTTCTTTTTCCTAGAAGCTTTGCTTTTAAAATTATATATTCCATCTCCTTACATAGATATTCTTTTATAGTAATAGCTAAAAGGTTTGAAAATATTTTATTCTATTGATTTAAAAAAGATAAAGACAACTGTTTTCCCCCTTTACTAAAATCTGCTTTATCTGCATTTGGAATAATAAATGTGGCACCTCATCTGTTTGCAGACAGGTAAAATACATCATTTGAATGTTAATATATGCCCATCTATATTCTATTTGTCCCCAGGTACTTTTGAGGTAGAGTGATTAGTTTCAGATTGTATTCTGAATAAGTGATGGAATTTATAGACTCTCATTCATAGGAGTTCAGCAATGAAGAGCATATTAGACAAGCAGAACAAGAGATCATTCATAAAGCAGGACATTCTACATACAATTTTGTGCCCTATGTACATAGGCAATGGCTGATCTTACTTTGGAATGCTACCAGAACTTTTCACAACAATAAAAGCTACTTGCTATAGGAATCTTCCTGGAAAAAAAAATTGTACCTTTAAGTCAGTTACCCTGTATTTCTCCCTTGCACATCTTCAGGAAGTTGAGATATTGCTGAAAATGTTCTCCCAAAAGAAGTTTCAGTCAGTTCATTATAAACTGAGTTATCACATGCTTATTAAAAACTTAAAATGTGTCTGAGCACTCTATTTTCTTTATTTTTATAATAAAAGATGGGTTTCCAGGAATATAACCTTGCCTCATAATATTGCATCTTTTATATGTAAGATTTATGTGACTAAATATATATATCTATCTATCATTCAGGTGACAAGTAAATACAAAGCTATGAATCACCTAACATAATAATATAGAATTCATTACACTTTGTGGATTGGAATAGGCAAGAGAATAGTTGAATAAAAATTAAAGTAGTCATATAATTGCAAATCCTGAAATTTTTGAAAGAACTGTGAAGTAACCTCAGTTTAAATATGAAAAGCAGGTATGTTATAAAATGGAACAACCAAATGAAAACTGATAAACTGCCAAGCAATACACTGAAATACACATGTTAGCTTTTCCAGTATTTCATTTTGAATGTTTGGCAGATGTCTGGGTGAATATATTTTTCCTCATTTGACTATGTTTTCTAACCATTTAAATGAACTATAATTAGGAACCAATTGTCTATATTCCCAATGCATTCAGTTTATTTCATCTGTATTTTAAATTTTGTTAAAATAATAAAAAGAAATAGAGAGGAATCAATGATAAAGGAGGGAAATCACACTCTTACTACCATCAGCCATTCTTAAAATCAGTGAGGGATAACCTCGCATGTCAAGCCTTAGAGATTCTGCTGAGAGTATGACTGGTGCAGATTCGCACCCAATCCCTCATTTCTCAACTTTGCCATCCAAATCTTCTTACGTACATTTAAATTATGTTCATTGCAAGTTACTCTGTTGGTTTGTTTTCAAGAGATTTTGAGAAAAGCATTGCATGAAATTAGAGGAAAAGTTGAACAATGCAGAGAAATCCCAGGCACCTCAGTGGTAGGTCTTCATGGTTGTTTCTTCTGTCTGCCAGGGACAGCTGGCTGATTTTCAGATCCCTGGCTTTGCTAGGTTCTGATTCGCTCAGATTAAGCTATGTATCCTGATGTCTAACCTGGGGCCAAATTTGCCAAGAATCAAGGTCTCGCAACAGCAAATTGTTTTAAAAATGCATTTTGTTGGTGGAGTTAGAGATATCAGAGATGTTATGTTGGAAAGCCAACCCACTAGGTGTCACTTATTCTAAACTGGTATTATTTGGAAAAAAGGGTAATAGAACATTTTTTTCAATATCCTAAATATTATGGTAGACGAGAACTCACTACTGTATTTTCCACATTTTGAGTTACCAAGAGAATTATTTTCCACAGGTTTTGTTAAATGGGTGGCTGATCATGATAGTTTCAGTGGCAATATCTGGTAGTTTAGGTTCCAGATGAGAGCAGAGAAAAATTAATCTGCTTGTAACAAACAGAAAGGGCTTTCTTGGTGGCTCAGTGGTAAAGAACCTGTCTGCCAACACAGGAGATGCAGGTTTGATCCCTGCTCAGGAAGATCCCCTGGAGAAGGAAGAGGTTACCCACTCCAGTATTCTTGCCTGGGAAATCCCGTGGACAGAGGAGTCTAGTGGGCCACAGTCTAAGGGGTCACAAAAGAGCTGGACATGACTTAGCAGCTAAGAAACAACAAAACAAGAAGCAAAAAGAGAGAGAGGGAAAAATAAAAAACAAAGGATAAAGTTTATCTGAAAAAAATAAGGGAGGGGCGATTGTTTTAAATATTGAGAACTCAGAGACTGACCTGGAAGATGATTGTGTGTGTTCCAATTTTAACTTATTTCCAGGCTGGGCCAGACCTGCAAACATTAGCGATGGGTCATGGTAGTTGGGGCTACCATAGTGGCTCGGCAGTAAAGAATCCACAGGAGACATAAGAGACCGGGGTTCGATCCCTGGTTCAGGAAGATGCCCTGGAGGAGGACATGGCAACCCATTCCAGTATTGTTGCCTAGAGCATCCCTCGGACAGAGGAGCCTAGTGAGCTACAATCCATAGAGTCGCAAAGATTTGAACATGGCTGAACTGACTGAGCAGCAGCAATAGTAGTTGTCTTTTTGTTGAAGACCAAGGATCCTCTTTAAACATCACGAAGGACTTGAATATACACATTTGATGTACGGAAATCAAGTGCATCATCCCAGCAATTTGTTTGTAGCCAAGATCAGTAATGAGTCACGTCAAGGGTTACAACCTAGCATTTTTATGTGTCACTATTTTGTAACTTCCTAATCTTTACTAGAGGCAGCAAAGACTGGAAATGCTCTATTAAGGGAAATATGTTTGAGACTTTACTAAACTTCTGATGTCAAATCCTTTCAGTTTCTTTTTTTCACAGTGAGTTCAAAATGTCTTCCCTGGAACAGAACCTTCCAAAGTTACAAGATCGTTTTTTGGCGCTCCACGGAACACATGGGCAAGGCTGTAATCTAGGGAGACAATGCTGTCAGGACAAGCGCTGGGAGAATCTGAAAGCCCAAGAGTGGCGTATTCATCACCATGATTCCACCCGACACTTGACTGAAAGCATTCTGCAGTAATTTGCTTTGTGTCTGTCCAGACAATCTAAAAAGAAAGGATGCGGGGGCAATAGGTGTCTATTAAACAGAATAAACAGCCTCTGGCAAATGAATGCATTTCACACACTTGTGGCTTTTGGAGGGACGGGGGCAGTGAGTATGAGGAGGAAGGAAATGGAGGAGGAAGCGTGAAGGATTAGCCTTTCCTCCAGCGGTGGGGAAGGGCTGGCTCAGCTCACAGGATCCGCACGGCCCACACTCCCCAGCCTGGAGAGTCACAGGTGCGGGTACGAGAGGGCTACAGCCGTGGCTGGATTCTCGACGTGCACTTTTATTCTGCTCGGCTTTAAAACCTACCTGGCAATGACTTTCAAAGCTCTGATGAAATAGATTCGAGTCTCTTTCCCTGGATTGTGCTTTTAAACTTAACCTCTGCACATGTATAACTGCTGTAGGGTGGTTTTAAGCCTCTGCTGGTGGGTCAATT
Source organism: Odocoileus virginianus (assembly GCF_023699985.2). Classification (NCBI taxonomy): domain Eukaryota; kingdom Metazoa; phylum Chordata; class Mammalia; order Artiodactyla; family Cervidae; genus Odocoileus; species Odocoileus virginianus. The sequence continues at coordinate 46,582,980 of NC_069689.1, read as the reverse complement.
AAAAACAAAAAAAAGCCTCAAGCTTGTTGTCACAGTTGTCTGACTTTGCTGAGAGCATGCAAGAAAAGTTTAGGGTAAAGGTGAGGGGGACCAAAGAAACCACTCTGGGACCCCTAATTGGCTCCTGTTTTGAACTGCGGAGGGGAGGGAAGAAGGCGAAGGAAGGAGCGAGAAGATGGTCTAACAAGAAACACATGGTCTTTTGAAAGTAAACACAGCTGGGACCCAAATCCTGTTCTCATTGTCCTAGCCTTCAGCCTTTTCAGGATTGCATTATCGTTGAGGTACTGATGATTATCTGTTTGGATTATCATTAAGAAATGTGGCAATATTCAAGAGAGAATAGATATGAATCTAATTTCTAGGGCTGTGGTTAATCAGAAAATTCAATCGTATTTTGCCAAGACTAAAACAATGGACTTTATTAATAATTCTCAGTTTGTTTAGAGTTTCTAAGTCATTGGATATTTTCTAAGCTGCTTGCAGTTTGATCTTTACTCATTGACTTTCTAAGTAAATAACATGAGATTCAAGGACTCTTTAGGTCTTACGGAAAAATGAGAAGATTGTAATACTGCTTATTAAAGTAGTAGTCCAAAAAAGATGAGAAATTTGAGGAGATCCTCAGCATATTTATGTCCATAACAATTCTCATTTTCTGTGTAGTTATTACTCTATTGAATGGGGTTGTAACACATGTTTTCTAGAAATTGTAAAATAATAGGCAATAAGTTAGATGGTAATGCCTTGGCAAAAATATCTTAGAATATGAATATAGGCCAGACCAAGAAAGAAACAGTTTTGTTCAGGGAAACCACAAAGGGTAGTGCCCAGGTGGAATTCTTACAGATTATAATAGATTTGAAAAAAAAAATTCTACCATTCCTGGGTTCAGAGTCATAACATAAGAAAGAATGCATATGGGAGGGGTGAGCTTTGTCAATTTTATAATTTTAGCTACTCCAAATAAGACTACTACATTTTGTTTCAAAGTTACTTTGCTTTCTGGTTCACATTCTGTTTGTAAAAAAGATCCTGATATTTTTCAGAATTTTCAGATATATAATTCAAATACTCACAGCTATGAATAATGAGTTAATTCATATTTTGTTTGAATAATAACTTATTCATTATTTTAACAGAGTAATAAAGAAACACATAACAAGAAAATAAAGGAAACAAAAAAATTTAATTTTCCTACATAGAAATAGCTACTATTGACAATAGTATATGTCACTCTACTCATTTTAATTCTTGTGTAAACATCTAAATAGAGCATTAAAGAATAAACCAACAAAGAGAAAGAAGGAAAGGGGGACTAAATGGGTGGAAAACGGATCAGTGTGTATAGACAGATGAATATCAAAACTGTCATAAATTGAGTTTGTGCAATTTTTAAGTTTGAGAGTATTTGAAGTTCATAAAATAAATGGAAATTGTGATAAAACTTATTAATTCACTCAACTTCAGATAAATGTGTTTATCACCTCAAGAACTCTTAGTTAGATATTAAAGATTATAGAAATAGATATACTGTTTTTCTGAAACAAAATGTCTATTAACCCCAAACCACAAAAACTTTTAAAATTAGTATTCCACAACTAATTCTTATTTCAACATCCATTTTCACCCTTTCCAAGTTGATGATGTTTATATATTATCTTCTACAACTCCATGTTATTTTTTAATGATTGCCACAAGTGCTATCATGAGTTATTTTTATTATGGCTAATCTATTTTTAGTTTTTTTTAAAATTTTTAGTTATTTCTCTGTTCATTCTTGACTGGCTAAATGTTGTTATTGCTCTTATTTTTCTCTTTCTTTACTTCTTAAGTATTATTTTTTTTTTTTTGGCATGTTTGTTTTTGTTTAACCTGGAAAGCGTAGTTCTGGAATTCCTGCGTGTCTGAGAACGTGTGATGCCTATCTGCCCCAGGACGGCCAGTGTATCACATGTTCATCCCCACACCTCCTTCCCTCGGTGCCTGAAGACACTGCCCTGTTGTCCTCTGTCATCTAATGCTTCACTCAGCTTTTTCTAGGGCTTCTTCATTCTTCCTCTGAATTTCATTAAGTTTCTTATGTGTGTCTTTGTACATTCTTTCATGATTCATTTAGGTTGTTTATCTGACACCCTCATTGATGAGGACAGCTTGTTAGGGACCACATTGATTGAGGTACCCTTTATCTGCTTCAGCATCTATTAATATCAATTATTGTCCCCTTGTCTTCTGGCAGGGAAGGATAATTTTGAGATTAACTCAAATTTTTCCATATTATAAGTGACTTCAAATGGTTTACTTTTACTGATTTATTCTACAAGTTTGATAATTTAAATAAGATGCCTGTTGCTCTGTTTCATGTTTTCCTTGAAGGTGGCCTGTTCATTCAGCTGGCAATGTTATTTCTTCCTTCATATCAATTTTTTTTTCAGTACCCTGCATTGTGTTCTCTGCTTTAAGAATAGTAAATATTCATATCATCAGAATATCTTCATGTGTTTTACATATTTGTTGACTTTTCTTTAATTCTTAAAACCCCTTAATTCTTTTCATTTAATTATATCATGCTTTTTGTCCAGGTCAACAATTTGATTTTTAGCCATATCCATTTTGTCCCTGGCTTTTTTTATTTTATTTAATAACACTGTAAAGAGTCTCTTGTTGAAAGTGAAAGAGGAGAGTGAAAAAGTTGGTTTAAATCTCAACATTCAGAAAACTAAGATCATGGCATCTGCTCCCATCACTTCATGGCAAATAGATGGGGAAACAGTGACTGACTTTATTTTGGGGGGCTCCAGACACTGCAGATGGTGATTGCAGCCATGAAATTAAATGACGCTTACTCCTTGGAAGGAAAGTTATGACCAATCTAGACAGGGCATATTAAAAAGCAGAGACATTGCTTTGTCAACAAAGGTCCGTCTAGTCAAGGCTATGGTTTTTCCAGTTGTCATGTATGGATTTGAGAGTTGGATTATAAAGAAAGCTGAGTGCAGAAGAATTGATGCTTTTGAACTGTGGTGTTGGAGAAGACTCTTGAGAGCCCTTGGACTGCAAAGAGATCTAACCAATCCATCCTAGAGGAGATCAGTCCTTGATGTTCATTGGAAGGACTGATGCTGAAGCTAAAACTCCAATACTTTGGCCACCTGATGTGAAGAGCTGACTCATTTGAAACGACCCTGATGCTGGGAAACATTGAAGATGGGAAGAGAAGAGGGTGACAGAGGATGAAATGGTTGGATGGCATCACCGACTCAATGGACATGAGTTTGGGTAAATTCTGGGAGTTAGAGATGGACAGGGAGGCCTGGCGTGCTGCGGTTCACGGGGTCGCAAAGAGCAGGACATGACTGAGCAACAGAACTGAGTAATAATTTAAGGATGTTTGCTGCTTTTTTGTGTGTTTTGTTTTATAACTCTGAAACATCCATAACTTTAGTTTGGCTTACGTCTTGTCTCTGAAGTATTTACTTAATTCATACACTCACTAGTAGCTTTTGACTGAGACTCCATTTCTATTTTTTCTTCAGTTATGTTTTATTCCACAGTTTTTATGGTCTTTTTTTGCGGGTATGTGTGCCTGTTGCATGTATGTGTCTTATTTACATATGCATATGGTATTTCCCCTCATCTTGTTTATACTTAGTGTTTATACTTTAGTCCTTATTTAGGCTGTCTGTGTATTTTATAATGCAGTTGGTAAAGTCTCCTTGTCACTCTTGATCTTATCTGAGAATGATTTTCTTTGTTGGCAAGCTCCAAAACCCTACTTTTGTCTAAGACAATACTGGGCAAACGTTACCTGCAAAGAACCAAGGAGAAAACATTTTTATCGTGTGAGCCTATGGTCTCTGTTGCAAATATTCAGCTCTGCAGTTATAGTAGGAAGGCAGTCATGAACTATACATAAATAAATGGCCACAGCTTTGTTTCAACACAAAGTTAAATGACAGACCCATAGACCAAAGTTTAGCTGAACTCTAAATCTAAGAGATGATTTAATGCCCTCTTCCAGGTTCACACCTCCTTGTGTGGCTATTACAATTTTATGGAGGAATTCTAGCAGAATTCAGATCAATTCCCTAACTGACCACAGATCTGGAAACACAAAAAATCCATTCAGTCTCCAGCAATATTTTACAATAACTAGAATTATTCCTTACTTTTACCTACAATTAAATATTAATTCTTAATTAGATTGCTTCCAAATTGTGGGGTATTAATAATAATAAGGGCTTCCCAAGTCGCTCAGTGACAAAGATTCTGCCTGCAATACAGGAGCTGCAGGAGACGTGGGATCAATCCCTGGGTCAGGAAGATCCCCTGGAGGAGGGTATGGTAGCCTAATCCAGTATTCTTGCCTGGAGAATCCCATGGACAGAGGAGCCTGGAGGGCTATAGTCCATAGGGTCACAAAGAGTTGGACACGACTGAAGCTACTTAACACAAAATAATAATAAATAATAAAGGATGTTGTTGACTCATTTATCTCTCTAGTGCCACTTCTTGGGAAAGGAGATCCAATTAAGGGCTCTAATTAGTTCTTGCTGGCAAATAGTTTTCATATTTGTCATTTTATTTTTGTGATATTCCAGCAGAGAGACTTGGGGAATTAGTTTTGCTCTGCAATTTTTACCTGGCAGTAATTGTGTCCATTTTATCAGGCTCTTCTCCAAGGCTCCCCAGTGGTTTCTGAGAGATTCCTAGAGGACTGCCGGGTCTCCGTTCCCCAGGATGCAGCCAACCCTGCAAGGTGCTCTTTACCATGCCACCCTGCAGCCAACAGTGAGGCTCCCAAGATGCTTGCTCCGCTGAGCAGAGCTTTCTACACCTTTCCATTGTCGCCACTGATCTGATGTGCAGGTGGAGGGGAGGCAGTGAAAATTTATTTATGGTCAGACAAGATCACCAAAATACAGAGAATGCCTATAGAAATTCTATTGGCTGTATCAGAACACTTCCAGATATGATATGAGCAAGGAGCAGCTTATCCACCACCATTGGAAGAGCTTTGAGAACTCCAGGTACCTTAGAATACAGCACCTAATTCTGATTTTCAGAAATAGGAGGAATTTTTTTCCCTTAAACCTACCTATCATCAATGCATCAAGTCCCAATAGATTAACACTGAGTTTTCTCACAATCTTCAGAGCAAACCCTATCAACCACAAGGAGAAATGTTGCCTAAGGTGGTAAGTTGCATAGGGTGTCAAATAGCACCATGAGTGGGACATCAACAGAAGATGAGGTTATCGTACACCAGTCCCAACTCATTTCTTTTTTTCAGTTTCTACTGCTCTAGTACTTTGCTCTGAAGGTCCAGCAACAACCATTAAGATAATAACACACATCTCAAAATACAAATATTATTTAACTCTCAAAGGACAAGTGCAGACTCTGATTGAAAAGCATGCTTACAAATCTTATCTTTACCAGAAGCAATCTGCAGAAAGATAGGTTTGCTAAAAGATGCACTCAATTAACATGACTGCAAAGTGCTTTACTTTTATTCCATGTACCAGCATGCTAATTTCCTCTAGAAGAAAAAGATATATTCAAGTGTGAAAGTCAGATGATTGCAAAGGGTAAAAATTGTTTAATAGCTTCATAGAATAAGTTAGTGTTCAGTATATGCCAAAGCCATGTGCTTAAACACAGTTCTTTCTCAAATTCTCACATTCAAGTCCACGGATGCAAATATATTATTCATCCAGTTCACCCACTTCTGTTTCACCAAGAAGTGGAGCTTGTCTATTACTCTGTTCTGAAGAAGAAGGTACATGCAGCAAAAATTAGAAGCATTAAAATCACCTTCCTCTAATGGAAAGGGTGGATTCTATGATACATTTTTTTCTTATTTTAATTTTTAAGATAAATATATAATATATTCTACTATTCTCCTCTCTAGCTATAAGAGGAAGTTATTTTAAGACATTTTTATCTTTGTCATTAGATGACTAGAAATAGGATTTGTTATTTGGAATAGTCAGAGCTTAATCTGTATCGTATGTCTACATTGCTTTGAAGGGACATCTTTGAGTAATTCTTTTAAATTAGTTGTATAGAGTTCTAATCTCCATTAATTAACAGGGAATCAGGAAAAACCCAGTGATAGCCATTACTGCTTACTAAGCAAAGAGGTTAAGCTACATGTATATACTAGGACCAGATGAATCAGAGTAATTTTTATCTTTAAGGCATAGCAGCGGAGTGGCAAAGTCTTACATGAAAGGCTCCCCCTTGCTTTCCACCAATCCTGTCAGAAAAATGGAGCTGAAATGGCTAATGGTGTTATTAAGAGGGTTGCAGCATCAAGAGGTAGGCAAAAGGGACTTCAAAAGCGGGAGCAGCCGTGGTCCTAGAAGCATTTGATATGAAATCTGGGCTCCAACTCTCATTTTCTCTCCTTTGAAGAATTCTAATTGGAGAAGAAAAAAATCAAGCATTTTTGACAAGACCTGTGCCAAAGAAAATTATGGGAGGCAAAGATGAAAAGGAATGTGCTGTGATTGTCTTGTTTTTAAAAGTCCCCAAAGAGTAAGAGTGTCATTGTAGTGACTGATGCTGAAAAGGTTCATTGAGGAAGATGGGGGAAGATTCCCATGTGCAACCAACCACACTCGGAGGTTTCTGGTTTCCCCAAGATAATGGACCAGATATTAATGGAAAATTACAATACAAATTATAAAAAAAAGAAGAAGAAGAATCAAGAGAAGCTAAATTTGTTGACAAGCAGTCTCAATATTTACTATATTTGATACTAGGAAATTAATACAGTAATACTAACGTTTGTGAAATTCGTAAAGTTTAACACCCAGGAATGTGTGCCCGTGTCTTTCCTGAAATCACTTTGCCATCTCACATTTCACCTGACTGATTTAGAAATGAGCTTAATGAACAACACAAACAGAAAAGAAGAAAACAAATAAAAATAAAAGCTAAACTTGTAATAACTAGTACAAGTAAAAATATTAGCCAAAACTATCACATATCCCTCTGAAGGTAGCCATTAGTACATGAAACCTGGTCCCACAAAACTTGTGTATATAGTATATTTTGAAAATCAGTACATAAATCATTGTAAAAAAGTTCTTCAATGAAAGCCATTTGTGTAAATATGATACTTATTCTTATATTCTGTTACAGCAAATTATGTCTATGAAAGGAATCTGTATAGACATAAATTCATTTTATCAGATATTTGTCTGAAAAAGTCAATTAAGTAAATAATAATTCTAATAATGGTATTAGAATGTTTTTATCCAAATAGGGAGAAAATCATAACCAATTAAAATATTATTTTATTTCAATATAAATATTATTTTGTTTCATGTTTTTGTTTTGTTTGTTTCATATTCAATATTTTGTTTCAAATTTTTGATTAGTTTGATAAAGATATTTGTGAAATACTTCAGAAGTGACTGAAAGCAACCTGAATGTGGAAACTGCTTCAAGAAAAAAACACTTTAATGAAAAGTGTTTAGTTACATGTGTATTTTCAGGAATAGACCTGTTTTGAAAGAAGTCCTACTCTATAAGCTCCTGGTACCGTGTTTGATAAATGTGCATTCATTGATTGAGAGTCAGATATAACCTGAAAAATTTATTCTGTAAGTATGAAAAATAGAGCTTTCAAAAACTTCCTCCTTCAGAGGCCTGGACATCCACACCTCCAGTCTTTCTAATTTTACCCTCCAAGATCACTGCTCATTGGTGTTTTCTAGGTAAAGGCAGGCAGCATATAGATGTGTAGTATTGACAGAAGAGTGAATAAAATATTATTTCTGTTTATCTGAAGATATTATAGGATTCTCTACTCAAAATTTAACCAAACTTAAGTCACTTTGGCCCTGTTATTTAAATTACACTCTGGATATCATACCTTGTTTCTTCAGGTGGGGGACAGACTTAAAACTCAAAAATCACAGAATTTTTTAGAACTATAAAGAAATCTTTTAATTGAGCTTCAATTCCCTCCATGTCACCAAAAGATGCTCCCTAAGAACACTACTAAACTCCATGTTGTCAAACCCAATGAGCAGTTTGATCTCATTTTACCTTACCTCTCAGAAGCACCTCAAGATTAGAAAATGTGCAAAATTCTCTTCCTTTACATTCTGACTCCATCATCCCCGGTTTTCCTGACTAACTCTGACCAACTTTCTCCCTCAGCTTTGTGGGCCTATTTTATCCTCCTCAGACTGAATTTGGCATCCCTCATGGTTCTGGCTTCAAATTATCTAATTTCCTTTTATATCTTCCATCTCAATATTGTCACATGTTAAAATTATTTAATCACTGTCAATGTATTGATGACTCTTAAATCTAAGCGTGTGACCTCATTTGAAGCATCACTTCCAATTGACAAAGAACCATGAGGGCCTCCTGAGGTAGAAGTCTCCACAGGGACCCATGCCCTTCATATTCAACATGTTCAAAATGATGGGAAAAGTGTTAGGCACTCAGTCATGTCCAACTCTTTACAACTCCGTGGAATATAACCCTCCAGGCTCCTCTGTCCGTGGAATTCTCCAGGCAAGAATTCTTGAGTAGGTAGTCATTCTCCAGGGGATCCTACAAGCAATTTGCCTGGATTCCAATCTTGGATCCACAGTTTGCTAGCTTGGAGGCCATTGCTCATTCCATCACATTGTTGTGCCTCAGATTCTTTAGCTCTGGAAAAGAAGAATAATGGCACCCCACCCCACTCTACATACACACACCGGTGAGAAGATTAAATGAGCTACTATGTGAAAACTCTTTTTATTCTATTTTTATTTCTTGAAAGCTCTTTTTAATACAATCTGATCAGGTCAATACTCTGCTAAAAATCCCTTCAATGGCTTCCCTTAACTCTGGGTGAAAGCATAAGACCTGAATCAGCCCTCAAGACTACATATGATCTGAGGAGTAATGCGTGTTACCTCTAGAAATTTTCTTCTTATAATCTACTCCAAAATAACAGCCAAAGTGAACATTTTAAAGTTATATAAGATAAGGACACTCTTCCACTGAAAACCTTCCATCGCTTTCCATCTTAATCAGAAGAAAAGTTAACAACAATTCCAGCACTTCATACCTGCTGTCATTGCTCTCCAAATCCCTCTGCCTTTCTCTGTTTTTAATTTCTAGCACATCTCCCTTCAGTCCTTCTGTTTCAGCTCCAGTGGACCCCTTGTTGTTCCTCAGTATTTTGCCTTCTCAACTTTTGGTCAAATTTCACTTTTCAAACCAGGCCTGCCCTGACCACCATATTTAAAATTGTAATGTACCCACATAGTCTTCATTTAGAAATCTTCGTTTCTCATCATTCCTTTCTAGCTTTCTTTTTATATATATATATGACTCCCATTTTATTTTCACTGGACAGTGTCTCAATCATTTCCCTTTCAGAAGGCCCCTGTATCTTTTGTCAAAATTCCCTAACTATATCCTAGTCACCTTTCTTTTCTTTTTTTTTTTCTGTAGTAACTTTTTTTTTTCCATTTATTTTTATTTGTTGGAGGCTAATTACTTTACATCATTGCAGTGGTTTTTGTCATACATTGAAATGAATTAGCCATGGATTTACATGCATTCCCCATCCCGGTCCCCCCTCCCACCTCCCTCTCCACCCGATTTTTTTGCTAAAGTATATTTGATGTACAATATTATGTAAGTTATAGGTGTACAATAGTCATTCATAATTTTAAAGCTTATACTCCATATATAGTTAAAATTCCCCTGTATTGTACTATATTTCCTTGTAACTCATTTCATACTCAATACTTTATACCTCTTAATTTCTTACCCTTTATATTGCTCCCTTCCTTCTTCCTCTCCCCACTGGTAACCTCTATATCTGTGAGTCTATTTCTTTTTTGTTATATTCACCAGTTTGTTTAAATTTTTATTTCTCACATATATGTGATATCAGATAGTATTTATTTCTCTTTGTCTGACTTATTTCACTTAGCATAATACCCTCCATGTACTTCCAACTAAAATATAAGGTCCACAAGGATAAGATTGTTTTGGCTGTTTTCTTCACTGGTTATCCAAAGCTTCTAGAAGTGTCTTATATTATTCTGAGTGCGTGTTCAGTCATGTCCAACTCTTTGTGACCCCATGGACTCCAGCCCAACAGGCTTATCTGACCATAAGATTCTCCAGGCAAGAATACTGGAGTGAGTTGACATTTCTTACCCCAGGGAATCTTACCGACCCAGGGATCGAACCCACATCTCTTGTGTCTCCTGCCTTGGCAGGCAGATTCTTTACTAACTATTGTTGGCTCTCAGTAATTTCTGTTGAACACATAAAATGATTGAGGGCAATCAAGAAGGTGGAGAGACCCATTATAAGGTTATTTTAGTCAGTCACATAAAATGGTAATTTGACTTATGATATTGGTAAGATGGAAAGAAAGACAAAGGATAAGAAATATATTTTGGCTGTGAAAATTAAAGGTACTTCTTGGCTAACAAGTCAAGAAGATGTGGGAAAGGGAAGAATGAATAATTATTCCATGACTTCTGGCTTAAATGCTTGCATGATGATGCTTATGGAGGATGTGTTGAAGCTGAGAGGAGGGCAATAATTAAGAGGTGGGAAGGATGGAGAAATGTCTGTTTGTGTGCATCCTAATAAGGACATTACTGTGATGTTCAAGTGGGAATAGCACATGTGCACATATGCATACAAATCTGTAGCCCAAAGGGGAGATAGTAACTGCATATGTGGTCAGGAAAAGCTACTTTCAACACAGGAACTGCTAGGGCCTATTTGGTTTTGATTGGACACTAAGGAGAGAAGGAGAGATTGATCAACTATCCAAAAGTGAGTGGGGAAAGGCAAAGTCCCTCAGTGTTTGAGAAGATCAGGGAAATAAGTGAGGAGATAAGAGTGGGACACATCCTGTACTATCACAGGACAAAGATGGAAACATATTCAGTTCAGTTCAGTCACTAAGTCATGTCTGACTCTTTGTGACTTAATGGACTGCAACATGACAGGCTTCCCTGTCCATCACCAACTCCCAGAGCCTACTCAAACTCATGTCCATTGCATCATGATGCCATCCAACCAGCTCATCCTCTGTCGTCCCCTTCTCTTACAACCTTCAATCTTTCCCAGCATCAGGAACTTTTCAAATGAGTCAGTTCTTCGCATCAGGTGGCCAAAGTATTGGAGTTTCAGCTTCAGCATCAGTCCTCCCAATGAATATTCAGCACTGATTTCCTTTAGGATGGACAGGTTGGATCTCTTTGCTGTTCAAGGGACTCTCACGAGTCTTCTCCAACACCACATTTCACAAGCATCGATTCTTCAGTGCTCACCTTTCTTTATAGTCCAACTCTCACATCCATACATACATGACTACTGGAAAAACTATAGCTTTGACTGGACAGACCTTTTTTTGGTAAAGTAATGTCTCTGCTTTTTAATATGCTGTCTAGGTTTGTCATAGCTTTCCTTCCAAGGAGCAAGCCTCTTTTAATTTCATGGCTGCAGTCACCATCTGCAGTAATTTTGGAGCCCCCAAAATAAAGTCTGTCCCTGTTTCCATTGTTTTCCCATCTATTTGCCATGAAGTGATGGGACCAGATGCCATGATCTTAGTTTTCTAAATGTTGAGTTATAAGCCAACTTTTTCACTCTCCTCTTTGACTTTCTTAAAGAGGCCCTTTACTTCTTCACTTTCTGCCATAAGGGTGGTATCATCTGCATATCTGAAGTTATTGATATTTCTCCCAGCAATATTGATTCCAGCTTGTGCTTCATCCAGTCCAACATTTCTCATGATATACTCTGCATGTAAGTTAAACAAGCAGGACAACAATATACAGCCTTGACATCTTCCTTTCCCAATTTGTAACCAGTCTGTTGTTCCATGTCCAGTTCTAACTTGCTTCTTGACCTGAATACAGATTTCCCAGGAGGAAGGTCCAGTGGTCCGGTATTCCTATTTCTTTAAGAATTTTCCACAGTTTGCTGTGATCCACACAGTCAAAGGCTTTGGTGTAGTCAATAAAGCAAAAGTAGATGTTTTTTTGGAACTCTCTTGCTTTTTTGATGATGCAACGTATGTTGGCAATTTGATCTCTAGTTCCTCTGCCTTTTCTAAATCCAAACTGAACATCTGAAGTTCACGGTTCACATACTGTTGAAGCCTTGCTTGGAGAATTTTGAACATTATTTTGCTAGCGTGTGAGATGAGTGCAATTGTGAACATTCTTTGGCATTGCTTGTCTTTGGAATTGGGGTAAAAACTGACCTTTTCCAATCATGTGGCCACTGCTGAGTTTTCCAGATTTGCTGGCATATTGAATGCAACTTTGACAGCATAATCTTTTAGGATTTGAAATAGCTCAACTGGAATCTCATCACCTCCACTAGCTTTGTTCGTAGTGATGCTTCCTAAGGCACAGTTGACTTCGCATTCCAGGATGTCTGGCTCTAGGTGAGTGATCACACCATCATGGTTATCTGGGTCCTGAAGATATTTTTGGATAGTTCTTCTGTGTATTCTTGCCACCTCTTCTTAATATCTTCTGCTTTTGTTAGGTCCATACCATTTCTCTCCTTTATTGTGCTCATCTTTGCATGAAATGCCCCCTTGGTATCTCTAATTTTCTTGAAGAGATCTCTAGTCTTTCCCATTCTATTATTTTCCTCTATTTCTTTGCACTGATCACTGAGGAAGGCTTTCTTATCTCTCCTTGCTATTCTTCAGAATTCTGCATTCAGTGGGTATATCTTTCCTTTTCTCCTTTTTTTTAGCTTCTCTTCTTTTCTCAGCTATTTGTAAAGCCCATCAGACGACCATTTTGGCTTTTTGCATTTCTTTTTCTTAAAGATGTTCTTGATCACTATCTCCTCAATAATGTCACAAACCTCTGTCCATAGTTCTTCAGGCACTCTATCAGATCTAATCCCTTGAAACTCTTTGTCACTTCCACTGTATAATCATAAGGGATTTGATTTAGGTCATACCTGAATGGTCTAGTGGTTTCCCCTAAGTCTGAATTTGGCAATAAGGAGTTCATGATCTGAGCCACAGTTGACTCCCAGTCTTGTTTTTGCTGATTGTATAGATCTTCTCCATCTTTGGCTGCAAAGAATATAATCAATCTCATTTCTATAGTGACCATCTGTGATGTCCGTATGTAGAGTCTTCTCTTGTGTTGTTGGAAGAGGGTGTTTGGTATGACTAGTGCATTCTCTTGGCAAAACTCGGTTAGACTTTGACCTGCTTCATTTTATACTCCAAGGCCAAACTTGCCTGTTACTCCAGGTAGCTCTTCACTTCCTACTTCTGCACTCCAGTCCCCTATGATGAAGAGGACACCTTTTGGATGTTAGTTCTAGAAGGTCTTGTAGGTCTTCACAGAAAGGTTCAACTTCAGTTTTTTCAGCATTACTGGTCGAGGCATAGACTTGGATTACTGTGATATTGAATGGTTTGCCTTGGAAACAAACAGATCATTCTGTCATTTTTGAGATCACATCCAAGTACTGCGTTTTAGACTGTTTTGTTAACTATGATGGCTACTCCATTTCTTCTAAGGGGTTCTTGCCCACAGTAGTAGATATAATGGTCATTTGAGTTAAATCCACCCATTCCAACCCATTTTAGTTAGTTGATTCCTAAAATGTCAATGTTCACTCTTGCCATCTCCTGTTTGACCACTTCCAATTTGCCTTGATTCTTGGACCTAATATTCCATGTTCCTAAGCAATATTGCTCTTTATAGTGTCGGACTTTACTTCCATCACCCATCACATCCACAACTGGGTGTTGTTTTGCTTTCAAGGAAGGTTAATTATAAGACTGAGCAATGGCATGCTTTGACTTGGGGCAATGTGCGGAGGGCAACAAAGACTTGAGAGACAAGTAAGTTATGAAGTAATCATATTAAAGTGGAGAAGGGAGCTTACCAGGAGATCATAGTACATATTCTTTGCACTACTAAGAGACCTTGGGCCATAAATTTAAGGTGAAGCCAGGAAGCCAATCTGATCAGTGATACCATAGAAATAGTGACCAGGTGGGCTTACCTGAGCCACAGAGATTTTAATGGACATGCCCATGATCATACAGACAGGCATAGTTGGAATCTGATCCTTTGAATTTATTTCTATCATCCTTTGCACCCCCCCACCCACACACACACCTTCCAAGTCATGTATGCCTCAGCTCATCAAATGGTTATTTCATCAAGGTACTTTTAATTGATTTCTTCAACAGATTTATTTATTGAGCTCATATGAAGCACTTGGTGTTAGGAATATAAAAGCATAACATTCTTAGCAAATATATGTTGATATTCTGTGGACAAAACTATTTTTTTAAATCTGCTAATTTTGATTTCTGTAGGAAATAAGGAGATAAGGTCTTTTGGAATTTTGAGATCAAATTTCAACTTTTTAAAAACCAAAATAAATGATTTTACATATAGAAAAATGTAACATCAACTCTTTAAATTTTAACATTCTGTTTCTTACCTGATACCTTATTTTTATATACCTTATGAGTTATATTATCAATCTCAATTTTATAGTATATTGATGCTTCTACATGTTTTTAACAACTCTTTGAGATCTATATTGTCCCTGCTTTTCCTTTAAGAAGCAACTTAAAGCTGCTCACCTTTCTAAAACAGTCATTGACTGAACTCCTCTCATCATGAGGATTACCTGGGAAAGCTTTAAATCAATAGAAAAAATTCTTTGCTATTGAACTTCCAAAACCATAAATTACATAAAGATACAACTTAAAGTCCTTTTAAAACAGAGTTAAAGGTAGAAAGATCACCCTGAAGTAACTTTTCTCTTGAGAAAATTGTCTTACATTCTAGTGATAGTTGAGGATTAAAATAAAAATGACTTCTAAAAGTCAGAGGCAGAAGTCTACCATGAGGTTGAGAAAAAGGGCTGCTTCTGGCTTGATGCAGGATTTTCAGAAAATTCAAGCCAATTAAAGCTTGAAGTCATGGAGTCTTGAGTCACAGAACTCCCCCTACACTCTCTAAGACGTGTCTATCATCTACCAGATGACATCTAATGATATTTACTCACCTCCTTTTTCTCCTTCCCAAAGATAACTTCCCAGAAGTGAAAATGCCTTTTCCGCTCCTTGGAAAATTTATTATAGCATCACAAAGAAGAATCACCTTCTTTCTTTGGGTTGCTTTCTCCTGTCTCCTTTCCTGTGATTTCCTTCTATACTTATGTGCTCAGTGGAAGTTCCTGGGACCTGAGGGAGACAGTAGCTAGAGTTAGACAATATCCTGTGAAAAGAACACACAAGTTTCCTTGCTTTGAGAGAAATGTAAATAAAAATATTAATTCACTAACTATGTTTGGCTGCTTGCAGAAATTGGAAATGAACATGTGCTCAATATTGGAAAGCTTTTACACTGCAGTGATGATACGTGAAAGTTGGTGCATGCTACAGGTCCTTGTGCCTTTAAACAAAGTAGATACAATATAATCAAACTTTTAAAAATAATACAATGAAGTAAAAACAGGTTTGATGGAAAGGCACAATATTTGGCCTCACCGAAGAAAGTTTGAGAAACACTGTGCTAAGACTATAACTTCTCAGCTAATGATACAGGCAGTTCTTTTGGTTGAAAATTTAGTGCCCTTATAAACAAACCAAACTGTCCTTTCTAAGTCTTTGAAGTGGTGGGTTATTTTGATTTAGCAGGGAATAATATTTAGAACCTTATTTAGAATAACAATATTATTCTAGTGGAATAATAATAATATTTAGTTATTTCTATTTAGTGTTAGTACTCAGGTTAGCTCCAAAGCCTTCAACAAATATGAAATAATAGTAATACATTCTAAGTTGAATACCTATACCAAGTACACTGCAAAAATTTTTACAGTTTTATAGCCATTGCCATTAATAGTTAAAAGTAATCTAAACTAGGATTTATGTCACCCAAAAATATGGTATCATGAAAAGCTATTTCTGTCTCTCCTCTTCAATTCATAACCAGTAAAACATCCCCAACATGAAAGGAATCCAATATAATCCTAAACAGACCTCTGGGCGCCTACAGGTGGGTGGATTGGAACACACAGAGGAGGTATAACTGAGGGAAAAGCAGAGTCAGTGTCTGCAACTCTGGGCCTCTGGCAGGGGTATCTGAACCCACAGCTTCAGAATCCAGTAGCATCCAGGGACGCAGAACACACATCTCTGGTTTCTCAACCTGACTGGCACCCATGACCACAGGTAACTGGGCAGCAGCGTCAGTATGGCCCAGGATCATGTCCCTGCAGTCATTGAGGCACAACAACCCCAGGCCCACTCTGGAGCCTTAGAACTTTACAACACTGGACACGGTGGAGGTGCCTGTGGGAACCTGGTTGTGATCCCCACTACCTCCCTCCACCCATGGGGGACCCTATGTCTTAGAAAGTCCCAGATGCAAGGGGAAAATCCACCAACCCAGTGATGAGAGTATCTCTGCTAGAAGCAAGGCAGAAAAGACCCCAGAGGCATAAGAAGCAACAATGAATGTACTGAGACACATCTCTTACAGAGAGAGTGGAGGCTGAAAGAGCCAATTCTCAGATAAAACCAGAGACTGCTCAAGAAAGGGGAACCAAAAGCTTATGTTATCTATCACACCTACTGGAAAACAACAGCATTGACAGAGGAACAACTCATCAAGCAACATGAAGAACCACAGTAACACACAAAAAAAGTGACAGTTCAACAGAAACTAAACTTTAAATCACAGGTTATTATGATCCTCTGATAGAGAATTCAAAATAGCTGTCATGAAGAAAGTCAATGTGACAAAGAAAAAGCTCAGAAAGATAGTTTAATGAGCTCAGGAATAAAACTAATGAACAAAAGGAATGCTTTACCAAAGAGAATGAAATTCTGAAAAAGAAACAAATGGAAATTCTGGAGCTGAGGAACTCAATAAATGAGATGAAGAAAGCAGTAGAAAGTATTGAAAAAAGAAAAGATCATATGGAGAAAAGAATTAGTGAACGTAAAGGTAGAAATCTAGAAATGATACAAGGAGAAGGGGAAAGAAAAAGTATTAAAAAATTAGAAAATGTTATGAAATATATTTGACTCTTAGAAAGAGTATTATTAGTATACTGGGCTTCCTAGAAGGAGAAGAGAGGGAGAAGGGAGCAGAGAGATTATTTAAAGAACTAATAGCTGAGAACTTCCCAAACCTACACAAGGAATTAAATATACAAGTCCATGAAGCTAAGAGAACACCTAATTACCTCAATGCAAGATAATCTTATCCAAGACATTATATTAAAGTTTTTCAAAATTCAATGACAAAGAACTTTAAAGACAGAAAAAAAAGAAATGTCAACCTACAAGGAAATGCCCATAAGCTATCAACAGAAACTCTACAGGACATGAGGGAGTGGAATGACATTTTCAAAATACTAAAGACTAAAAACTGTCACACAAAAACTGTTTATCCAACAGAGTTATCATTAAGATATTAAAAACACATAAGTATTTTCTCAGGAAAACATAAGCTGAAGGAGTTAATCAGCACTAGACTTGCATTACAAACATGATGAAGGAATCTCTTCTACCAGAAACAAAATGACAGAAATACACAAAACTTTTAGTAAGGTAATAAGTAGAAACAGAAAATTGCAACTCTTGCTTCAATTCAGTTCAGTTCAGTTCATTTCAGTCGCTCAGTTGTGTCCGACTCTTTGCAACCCCATGAACCACAGCACGCCAGGCCTCCCTGTCCATCACCAACTCCTGGAGTTCACTCAGACTTATGTCCATCAAGTCAGTGATATCATCCAACCATCTCATCATCTGTTGGCCCCTTCTCCTCCTGCCCCAATCCCTCCCAGCATCAGGGTCTTTTCCAATGAGTCAACTCTTTGCATGAGGTGGCCAAAGCATTGGAGTTTCAGCTTCAGCATCAGTCATTCCAATGAACACCCAGGACTGATCTCCTTCAGGATGGACTGGTTGGATCTCCTTGCAGTCCAAGGGACTCTCAAGAGTCTTCTCCAACACCACAGTTCAAAAGCATCAATTCTTTGGTGCTCAGCTTTCTTCACAGTCCAACTCTCACATCCATACATGACCACTGGAAAAACCATAGCCTTGACCAGACGGACTTTTGTTGGCAAAGTAATGTCTCTGCTTTTTAATATGCTATCTAGGTTGGTCATAACTTTCCTTCCAAGGCGTAAGCGTATTTTAGTTTCATGTCTGCAGTCACCATCTGCAGTGATTTTGGAGCCCCCCAAAATAAAGTCTGACACTGTTTCCACTGTCTCCCCATCTATTTCCCATGAGGTGATGGGACCAGATGCCATGATCTTAGTTTTCTGAATGTTGAGCTTTAAGCCAACTTTTTCACTCTCTTCTTTCACTTTCATCCAGAGGCATTTTAGTTCCTCTTCACTTCCTGCCATAAGGGTGATGTCATCTGCGTATCTGAGGTTATTGATAGTTCTCCCGACAATCTTGATTCCAGCTTATGCTTCTTCTAGCCCAGCGTTTCTCATGATGTACTCTGCATATAAGTTAAATAAGCACAGTGACAACATACAGCCTTGACGTACTCCTTTTCCTATTTGGAACCAGTCTGTTGTTCTATGTCCAGTTCTAAGTGTTGCTTCCTGACCTGCATACAGGTTTCTCAAGAGGCAGGTCAGGTGGTCTGCTATTCCCATGTCTTTCAGAATTTTCCACAGTTTATTGTGATCCACACAGTCCTTAGGAAAGGTTTTAAAACACTTTCTTATAGTATAAAAGTTTAAGGGAGCAGAAAAATAACTGTAGCTATCTCAGTTTGGTAACAAAATGACCACATAAAAGGAAATACTTTGAGACAACAAGAACTAAAAAGGGGAAGAGGAAAACAATAGAACTCAGGTAGGAAAATGAAGATGAGATGCTCTCACCAAAGTGACTGAGTCATCACATGCAAACCTCAGGATTACCAAGTAACATAAATACAGATCAGAAGCATAAAAAGCAGGGAACTGAAAAAAATAAAAGATCAAAGAAAATTGCCAGACAGAAATGCAAGAAATAGGAAACAATGAAGATACAGAGCAACCAGAGAGCAAAAGAAAAAAATGGAAGTACTGAGTTCTCATCTATCGTTAATCAGCCTAAATGCAGGTGGACTGAATTCACCAATCGAGAAACAGAGTGGGTGGACGGATTTTAAAGGACTCAGCTAATATGCTGCCTCTAGGACACACACAGCAGCTCTAAAGTCTAACAGGCTGGAAGCGAAGGGATGGAAAATGATACTCCAGGAAAAAAGTGGCCAAAAGGAAGCAAATGTAATCATACTGATATTAGACAAGATAGATTTCAAGCCATAAAAGGTAGCAAGGGACAAAAATGACCAATATATAGCAACAAAGTGAATGATTTATCAAGAAGACATAGTCATGATTAATACCATGTGGCCTTACAAAGGAGCACCAAAATACATAAAATGATTATTAACAGACCTAAAGGGAGAAATTGATAGCAGCACAAAAACAGTAGAGCACTTTAACACCCCACTTATATCAATGAATGTATCATCCATGTAGAAAGTCAGCAAGAAAAAAGCAGCCTTAAATGAAACATTAGACCAGATGGATTAGATAGACTTGTGCAGAATGTCCCATGCAAAATGAAGCAGAATACACATTCTTCTCAAGTACACATGGACCTCTCTCAAGAATATTCCAAATAGTAGTATACAAAACAAATTTTAGTAAATTTAGGGACATCAAAATCATTTCAAGCCTCTTTTCCAATCCCAATGAAATGAAACTAGAAATCAAACATAACAAAAAAACTGGAAAATTCACAAATATGTGTAGACTGAACAACCTGCTACCAGACAATGACTGGGTCAATGAAGAAATCAAAGGAGAAATAAAAAATTAGCTGAAGACAATTGAAAATAAAAACATCACACGCCAAAATCTATGGAATGCAGCAAAAGCAGCATTAAGAGGGAAATATGTAGCAATGCAAGCCTACCTCGAGGGGGGAAAAAAAATCAGACAATCTAAACTTACACCTAAAGGAACCAGAAAAAGAACAAAACTCAAAGTTAGTAAAACAAAGAAAATTAAAGATCAGACCAGAAATAAATGAAATAGAGACTAAAAAGAAAATAGATCAATGAAAGTAAAAGCTGGTTCTTTGAAAAGATTGATATTAATACAATTAATAAACTTAGCTAGATTCACTTAGAAGAAGGAGAGAAGGTCCCGATGAATAGAATCGGATGTGAAAGAGGAGAGCAGATACCATAGAAACACAGAGGATTATAAGAGAATGTTATGAAAAGCTACATACCAAAACTTTGGGCAGCCTAGAAGAAAGGTCGATTTATTAGAATCCCACAACTTTCCAAGACTGAATTATGAGGAAATAGAAACTTCCAATAAACCTGTAGCTAATACAGAGATTGAAAAGGAAATTTAAAAACTAAAAAAAAAAAAAAAAAAAAAAACCACACCAAAAATCCAGAACCACATAGCTTCACAGGTGAATTATACCAAACCCTCAAGGATTATTTAATGTCTATCCTTTTCAAACTATTTACAAAAATTGAAAAGAAGGAAAAGTTTCCTAATATTTTACAAGGCTAATATTGCTATGATACCAACAAAGGAACAAAGAACATACAACAGAGAAAGGAAAGTCTCTTCAAAAAATGGTGTTGGGGAAAATATCCAAAAAAGAAAGAAAGAAAAGAAGGAAGGAAAGAAAGGAGAAAGAAAGAAAATAAAAATCTCACACCAAACACAAAATCAAAATATGTTAAAGATTTGAATGTAAGACCTGAAACAATAAAACTCCTAGAAGAAATTATAGATATAGTGTTCTCTTGCTCACTGGCATCAGTCTTAGCAATATCTTTCGAGACATGTTTCTTCAGGCATAGAAAACAAACGCAGAACTAAACAAATTGGATTATATCACACTAAAAACCTTTTGCACAGCAAAAAAAAAAAAAAAAACTCAATGAAATGAAAATGTAACCTACTAAATGAGAGAAGATATTTGAAGATGATATATCCAATGAGAGGTTAAGATACAGAATACATAACTCATACAACTCAAAAACAACAAAACAGCCTGATTTATAAATGGGCAGAGGTGCTGAATAATTTTTTTTCCAAACAAAACATACAAATGGCCACTAGGCACATAAAAAGATGTGCACACTCTCTAATCATTAGGGAAATGCAAATGGAAACAACAGTGAGATATCACCTCACATCTGCTGGAGTTTGTTGCTGTTGTTCTCTGGCCAAGTCATGTCCAACTCTTTGCCACCTCATGGACTGCAGCACACCAGGCTTCCCTGCCCTGCACTATCTTCTGAAGCTTGCTCAGATTCGTGTCCATCGAGTAGGTGATGCTATCCTATCTAGTCCTCTCATCCTCTGCCAGCCCCTTCTCCTTTTGCCTTCGTTCTTTTCCAGCATCAGAGTCTTTTCCAGTGAATCAGTGGTGAGCATCAGGCTGCAAAGTATTTGGAGTTTCAGCTTCATTGTCAGTGCTTCCAATGAATACCCAGGGTTGATTTCTTTTAGGATTTGACTGGTTTGATCTCTGTCAGAATAGCTTTTTTCAAAAAGACAATATGTAACCAGTGTTGGCAAAGATGTAGAGAAAGGGGAATCCTCATGCACTGTTGATGGGAATGGAGATTGGTGCAGTAACTATGGAAGTCAGTATGGAGATTTCTCAAAAAGTAAAGAATAGAACTACAGTATAATCTAGCAACTCAACTTCTGGGTACTGAAAGAATGTGGAAACAGTAACCCTCAAAGATACTTTCACCTCCATGTTCATAGTGGCTTATTGACAATAGCCAAGACATGGAAAAAAACCTAAGTTTTTATCAATGGATAAACAGATAAAGAAGAGTGGTACATATACATGTATGTATGTATATATATACATGTATATGTGTGTATGTATGTATATATATACATGTATATGTGTGTATACATGTATATATAAAATGAATAGTATTCAGTCATAAAAAGATGAAACCTTGACATTTATAACAACAGCATGGATGGACCCTAAGAGTATTGTAATGAGTGAAATAAATTAGATGGAGAAAGACAAATACCATATGATTCCACTCAAGCTTAATATAAATAAGCAAATACAAACTAAGTGGGTAAACCAAACTGAACAGAAAACACATAGATACAGAGAACAGAGTAGTGGTTGCCAGAGGGAGAGTGGAAGAATGATAAAATGAGTACAGGGGATCAACTGCTAATGGATAAAAAATAAATTTGTGGTGGTGAGTATGTTGAAGGCCATACGGAAGTATAAATAGAGTGTGTGTACACATCAAAATTATATAATGTTATAAATGTTTACCTCAATAACAGCAATAAAATAAACAACAAAGCAGAATAAATTCATCTAAAATAGAGTTATCATCACCTTGATTTTGGAGGTGAAAAAAATAACTTTCAAGGAGAAGCAGTAACTAGGCTAGAATTATTTATTTAGTGAGCTGTGCTTGAAATCTTGGACTAAGGCATTGCATGATCACTTTTTTCATAGTCCACATCCCCCTCTTGTTATGGAGAGGATGATGACACAAATTAGCTTCTCTGAAGAGATGTTGCTAGGAAAAAACTAAAAGCATATATGTTGAGCTTTCTTTTCTTGCAGACTATGCTGTTCTCAGGGCTGTGTAAGAAGGTTAATTGTTATTCATCAGAAAACCTAGAATATACTTGTGGCAGATACTTTGATTTTCTATCCAGCAGCTATTTCTTTAAAGAAAAAAAAAAAAAAAAGAAAGACACGGAAACCATAACTCGGATGTAGCTGTCTTTGCTGTACCAGTCAGCATGCAGGATTGTCTTAGTTCCCCGACCGGGGGTCTAACCCACCCGCCCTGCAGTGGGAGTGCAGAGCCTTAACCACTGGAGTGACAGGGAAGTCCCCGGCAGCTATTTCTCATATTTCTATCAAACTCTAAAATTCTGTCAGTCTAAGCATGGTAACCTCCTTTATCTTCACCTGTGATTGGGTTAGGGATGGCCACGTGACTCCGTTCTGGCCTACAGGATTTCAGAAAGTGCTTTAGGGGAGGAAGGATGTTTCTTCCCCATAGAAGCCATGAAGCATTCCCTTCTAGCTCCCTTGAAAGTGTGAGAATGTGATGCTCAGAGCTGCAACAGTCAGCTTGCAACTCTAAAGAGAAAGACCTGAGGGTGAAAACAGAGGATGGTAGAGTAGAAAGCCAAGGGAAGCCTAGGTCCTAATAATGGCTGAGCCAAACTTTTTGCTATGTATAGGGATTTTTTTTTTTACTTTGTTGGAGTATCATATTGACGTTGCTGTGTTAGATTCTGCTGTAGAGCAAAGTGATTCAGTTATACACGTACATATTCATATGCCCACTCTTTTTTAGATTTCCTTTCCATACAGATCATCACAGAGCCCTGGGTGCAGTTCCCGGTACTGCACAGTAGGTTCGCTTTAGTTATCCATTTTACACATACGAGTGCATACATGTCAATCTCAATTTCCCAATTTATCCCACAGGCCCCCTTTCCCTTGGGACCCATACATTTGTTCTCTTTGTCTCTATTTCTGTTTTGAAAAATGTGTTCATTTCTACTGTATTTCTAGATTCCACATACAAGCGATGTATAATATTTGTTTTTCTCTTTCTGGCTTACTTCATTCTGCATGACAGTCTCTAGGGTCTCTAGGTTTATCTGATATCTTATTCCTTTCTATGGTTGTGTAATATTCCATTATATATATATATATATATATATATATTATATATATACACACACACACACACCATATCTTGTTTATCCATGCCTCTGCTGATGGACATTTAGGTTGCTTCCATGTCCAGGCTATTGTAAATAGTGCTGCAATGAACATCAAGGTGCTTATAACTTGTTGAATCATGCGTTTTTCCAGATACATGACTAGGAGAGTGATTGCTAGGTCATATGGTAGTTATATGTTTAGTTTTTGAGGAATCTTCATACTGTTCTCCATAGTGGTTATACCAATTCCCCACTAAGAGTGTAGGAGGGTTCCCTTTTGTCCATATCCTCTCCAGCATTTATTACCTGTAGATATTTTTTACAATGGCCATTCTGACCAATGTGAGGTCCTACCTCCCTATACCTTTTGATTTTAATTTCTCTAATATTAATAATTAGTGATGTTGAGCATCTTTTTATATCTTGGTTGCCTATCTGTTAAGTCTTTGGAGAAATATCTGTTTAGGTCTTAGGTCAATTTTTCTTTGGATTTTTAGGGTTTTTTTTTTTTTTTTTTGAGCTTCATGAGCTATTTGTACATTTTGAAGATTAATACTTTGTCAGTTGCTTCATCTGCAAATATTTTGTCCCATTTTGAAGGCTGTCTTTTTGTCTTGTTTATGGTTTCCTTTCCTGTGAAAAAACTTTTAAGTTTAATTAGGAATCATTTGTTTATCCCTTTTCTTTTTAATTTTCATTACTCTAAGAGGTGGGTCAAAAAAGATTTTCCAGTACCAGTCATTGAAGAGTTTCTTTTGTTCATTGTATATTTTGCCTCCCTTGTCATAGATTCGGTGACCAAAACTGTGTGGGTTTATCTCTGGGCTTTCTCTCCTGTTCCATTGATCTATAGTTCTGGTTTTGTGCCAGTACCATGCTGTCTTCATTTCTGTAGATTTGTAATATGGTTTGAAGTCAAGTACCCTGATTTCTCCAGCTCCATTTTCTTTCTCAAGATTGCTTTGATTATTTGCAGTCTGATTTATTACTCAAATCAAGGTCATTCTGACACTGGCAAGGAGCACTAGAAGGAATAACAAAGGAGGAAACTTGTAATGTAGGACATGTGATTATCCTATTTAAGTTATATTATTTGTGTCTATTGCTTACATAAATATTTGATTGCTTGCAATGCAATTCAGTCTTAGCTTATAGGTCATATTTATATATATATATATTACATATTATATATAATGTCCATTTGTGTATATATATGTGTATACCTACATGTATACACACACACGTATATGTACATAATATGTGAAAGTGAAAGTCGCTCAGTCATGCCTGAGCATGGACTGTAGTCCATGGAATTCTCTAGACCAGAACACTGGAGTGGGTAGCCTTTCCCTTCTCCAGGGGATCTTCCCAATCCAGGGATTGAACCCGGGTCTCCCTCATTGCAGGTGGATTCTTTACCAGCTGAGCCACAAAGGAAGCCCCATAAAGAGAGAGGATTAGCTCCTGGTTACTTTCCTTACCTAACTCATGTTCTCACTTTTTTCCTTCTCTCATTCCCCTACAAAAATAAACTACACTATCCCTACTTTTGCACATACTATTCCTTTTCTCTGTTACATCTTTCTCATTATCATTACTCTTAATGCTTATTTCTCCTCTCACAAGACTTTACTGACTCATCCCTTTCCTAAGAATCCTCTCAAATTTTGGCACAGTCCTTCTCTTCTTGCTCTGTTGATTCTCCCTGTTCTTGCATCAATATTTTGTATTTGTCTGTTTTTTCTGTCTCTCCTCACCATCAGTCTATAAGCTCTTAAGGACAAAGATTTGTATTCACTTAGTCTTAGCACAGTATTTGCTTTATAGCAAGTACTTGACAATCATGTGCTGGATAAATCAATGAATGGCTAAATGACCAGAAGATAATTACAAAGGGCCTTAATATCTTAGGGACAATTTGTCTTTTACTGTGTTCAAGAAAAAACCATAAGCATTGTACAACTCAGAGGAAGGAGAATGCCTTCATACTTTCAGAAGGTGGTGGAGTACGAAGTTTTAAAACAGTTAAGTAAAGGCAGGTGGAAGGACCTCCCAAGCAAGAAGAACTGTATGGGTGATAGGATGGAAACAGGCCACTCAAGCTGTGAAAGACCGGGGAATAATCAATTTGCCTTGAAAGATAAGTGCAGTAAAGATATCAACTTTAAAAATTAGATTGAGGGTATTGGCATTTTTTATTCATTCAACAGAAATTCATCAGGTGCCCCCAATGTACCAGGCAGTTTTATAGGAATGGGGCTACAGCAATTGAAACAAAAAGACAAAGAACAGAACTCCTACTCCGACATACAATAAAATGAAATTGTACGATATGCTAAAAGGAACAAGTGCTTTGGGGAAAAACAGAACAGGATAAAGAAGATTAGGTGGATTGGTGGGGAGGGAGGCAGTATGCCGTGTGAAGCAGGATGGAAAGTGATATTGGAGCACACAGTTTGAAAAGGGGACAGATCGAGGAATCTGAGCCGCACACTGGGATGAGGAAATAAAATGTGCAAAGGTCCCAAGACAAGGGGCAGAGCTGGCCTGCTCCCCCTGCAGCAAGAGGGCCCGGGCAGCCACGCCGGCTGAATCTGGAGACGAGGTGGGTAAGGGGTGAGGGCAGAAAGGTAATAGGAGTGGAAGGCCAAGGACTTGGGGTTCTGGTGAGGACTTTGACTTTTATTCTGAAATCGTATAAATAATGGACAACTGTTTAACTAGTGTAAGCATCTGCTTGCTATGTGTCTAATGTTTTGCAAAAGTCTTCAGGTCATAAGGGCTTCTCTGGTAGCTCAGCTGGTAAAGAGTATGTCCACCATGCAGGAGACCTGGGTTCAGTCCCTGGGTTGGGAAGATCCCCTGGAGAAGGAAAGGCTACCCACCCCAGTATTCTGGCCTGGAAAATTCCATGGACTATGCCATGGGGTCACAAAGAGTTTTTCACTTCACTTCATTTCACTTCAGATCATAAAGACCTGAGAATACAGAACCACACAATTAGTTCTGAGGATTTCCTACTTTTCCTTTACCCATAGAAGCTCTAAACTTTTTATTCAAGTGGCATTTATATATGATTTTCATGTGTAAAGACGGTAAAGCGTCTGTCTACAATGCAGGAGACCCAAGTTCAATCCCTGGGTCAGGAAGATCTGGCAGGAAGGAAATGGCACCCCACTCCAGTACCCTTGCCTGGAAAATCCCATGGAGGAGCCTGGTAGGCTACAGTCCAGGGGGTCACAGAGTCAGACTGAGCGACTTCACACTTTCACTTTCTTTCATGTGTAAAACCCATGTAAGTGGGGCCACCTTGGTGAGTGTGGGGTGCTGCAACCCAGATGTAACAAGAACCTCTTGTTGAGGAACTTTATCAATTATAAAACATTATGAAAGAGGGACATTATCAATGAAATCATCATTATCACTAAGAGAATGACAGTAGATAATTACTTGTCAATAATATGGCTGGTGTGAAACACTTGGAGAAATGAAGGAATACATTTTAATTAGAGTCACAGAGAAGGTGCTCAAAAGGAGGTGGGATTTTCCATGGATCCTGTGAATGATGAATCTGCCGTGGAGGAACTGTCAGCTAGGAAAGTACCCATGAGCAACAGTCAAATGAGCCGCACACTCTGTAGGGGCCCTCACTGAACAGAATAGGGCAGAGTAGGATAGAGCAAGAGGTTGGCAGTGCTACACAAGCAGAATGGGCTGCATTTCATTCTGCTACCAAAGCTGAAAGGGTGAAAGGAATGGTTTGCTTTGGTAGACAGAATTTATTTGGTCATAAACCAACTTGGCTTAAGCAACAAATAGGTTGGGTTTTTTTTTTTTTTTTTTTGAGTCACATAGCTAAAAAACCCTAAGGAATATGTTTCAGATATGTCTGTTTTCAAGCAATCAAGACAATTTGGATTCTATCTCTAACACTGAATTCTGCCTTCTTTCATATTGGCTTCATTCTTGGATTAGATACTGGCATCAAGCCGATTTCCCACCAAATCTGTAACCTCAGATAAAGGGAGTCTGTCTTTTGCTCCTTACAGTTGTTTACTCAGAAGCCTGAGAAGGGGCTTTCACTGGACCGATGATGGATGGTGTCCCCATCACTAACTACCATGTGGTCAGACAAGGGTCTGAGAGCCAGGCCAGATGAGGAATAAAGCCAGCACCCTGCCTCTCCAGAACCACTGGACAGCAGGTGTGGTAGTTTTCAAACAAAATATGAAGTGCTCTTACTGAGAATCAAATAAGCTATTTGTCTGAATTTTCACATGTCCATTACACACCATTTCAAAGCAGGTTAATTTTTGGACTTTTTCACTTTCTTGAAAACTCATCCTGCTGTTCTTCCTAGAATAGCATTTTTAAAATAAAATTGTAATAGTGTATGAATACACTTGCTTTCTAAGGACAGTAATATACACAAATGCCTTTAGTATCTGTAGGAATATACCATCCATAAGTAGAGAAAAAAGTAACATTTCATCTCTTGAATTATTTAAAAAGTAGATTTATCAACCATCATATGGCCCTATTTTTAATTATAGCTTCACAAACTTGAACTACCTTTTGCAAGCTCATCAGTAAAGTTCTACTAAGCTCCCCTGGCTCACCAAGTTCAAAGCTACATTCCAGGTCGATTTTATTTAAAGTCTACAGACAGCAGACAGTGGAGAAACATTAAATACCATTTAAATCTGTTACTGAATACCTCATCAAGAATATACTGGAAAGATAATCTAACTCTGACTTCATTGCAATCCATTACTACAAACTCCCCTATGGCCCTATTTTCAAGCAGCTGTCTCATGAAAAATCCTTCATTTTAAAAATAACGAAGTTATCTTTTCTGGTTCCTATCAATTAGCATGCAAATCTAAAATCAACAGATTAACATAGTAGTGCCGCAGTATAAAGCTGACTCTGCCTAGCTCCTTGTCATAAACATACAAGACATGACTCAAGGAAATGCAAGGAGACTTCTAGGAGAGAATGCTCCTGAGAGAGGATATTCACATTGGAGAACTGACATTTGGTATGAAGCTGGTTTAAGCAAAGATTTAAATATCTATGTAGTAACTCCTCTAGGTGTAGTACAAAATGAATACAACTAGGAAAGCTTCTCCATATGGAATTTTTATCATTCAGAAATAGGTCTTGAATTGGTCTGCACTTTATAACAAACACTTTAAAATACTTTAAAACTCTTCCCAGCAGAAATAGTGAGGAAAATGTCTCACCTGTTCCCCTCTACCATGCCATGGTTAAAAGCTTGAATTAAGCTCATTTAAATTCCTGGCCTTCAACTCTAGCTGTGGTGCTGGAGAAGATTTCTGAGACTCCTTGGGCAGCAGGGAGATCAAACCAGTCAATCTTAAAGGAAATCAACCCTGAGTACTCATTGGAAGGACTGATGCTGCAGCTCCAGTGTCAGTCACCTGATGCGAACAGCCAACTCTTTGGGAAAGTCTCTGATGCTGGGAAAGATTAAGGGTATAAGGAGAAGAGGGTGTCAGAGGATGAGAAGGCTGGATGGCATCACTGATGAACTTCAGCAAGCTTTGGGAGACAGTGAGGGACAGACAGGCCTAGCACGCTGCAGTCCATGGGGTCTCAAAGAGTTGAACACGACTGAATGACTGAACAACAACAAAAAAACTCTAAGTGAACCAGGGAACTTTTTTTTTTTCCCCCAACTCTCCCAACTGTCAGTTTCTGGTCTGCTGAATGGGATGAAAGTGATACTATCCCCAAGAATAACTGGAAGAAGTGAATGGGAAAATGTAATTAAAGCATTCATCTTGGAGCCTGATGCTGTCCAAGTTCTTGTTAAATCAGAGCTACTAAAGAAAGAATAGACATAGGTTGCAAGGTTGTTCTACATGAAATATTTATAAGTTCATTCTTCCTTGGGAGATGAGTAGCTGACTGTATGTTCATTTGGGAGAAAGGAAATCTCACCTCTTCACGTGTACTAACTCAAAAAAGCCAAAGTAATATAGGTTTGGTGAATTCATCCCATTTCTCTTTTCTTTTTTCTGAGCTATGATTTTTGTTTTTTTTGTTTTTGTTTTTAATTTGCCTTGAACTACTTCTAGATGATTAAGTGCTATTTTATCTGAAGGGCTGAAAACTGTTCATTTCAGTGACAACTAAACAGCATCCTTTTTCATTTTAGCAGATATTTTTTGTCTGCACAAATCAGAGACACTCTGTTATTGGGAGGAGCATATTGGTAGTTACTAATCTACAAATTATACCATAAAGCATTATTTCCTGATTTCCTGTTATGACACGTGTGTTTATGAAAGCACAGATTAACCTAGGTCAATCTACATAACCCACATAAAACAAGACTGAAGAGAGCAGGTAAAAGGAAAAGCAGCTCTGGTGAATGAGGGATCAAAAAAAAATAAAAATAGTTTCTGTGATGGCCAGCTAGGGAAGAAATGCATTTATATTTTGTTTTATGCAAGTGTTTTTTAATGTATAAGACTAAAGCAGTAGGCATTTTGGTAATCTTTTCAGGCTGGAGATATTTACTTGATCAAGGTGTTTCAAACATTGTCATCACTGCAATTTTCAAAAGATATTCCACAGAACCTGGAAGGATTGAAAAAGATGCATTTCAATATATGGTAACTTTTTCACCGAGAAGTTATTACATATATTATAATATATGGTAACTTGTTTAATGATATAAGCCTCTCTTTCAAATCCTCCAACCTTTCGAAGAGTAATTTATATATAGAAAACTAACACTGCTAATATTATCAAGAAATTGGAGAGCTATCATGGGCTAAAAAGGTTAGATACTTTATGCTCATTACAAAAAGATTTGAGGCCATTCTTATTATTGGAAAGGAAAAATACTGATTACAATGAATATAGATAATTACAAAGTGCTGATAATAATTTCAGAACTTGATCCTTAGATACATCCTGAGATGAAGCTAATAAAAAAATAATGCCTAAAATATTTCACATCCAGGAGCCTGAGGACATATATGCATGGAAAAGCAATTCATACCAAATTGTTTTACAAGTGTGAAAATTCTGTTAGCCTAAAGCAGTAGCTCTTCACAATCACACAAGAGAAGCAACACTCCAACACACAACTTCTGCCCTGGAATTGCTCTGTAAACCTAATTCAGTTTGCCACTATGGTCTTCTTCACAAATGAGTCTTTTCCCTAAATGGTTGATACTCAGATGCCAGCATTTAAAATCTGCTACATGTTTTTGGCTCAACCCCAAGCACTCTTTTTAGTCAATAGGCAGAATTCATTCAAATGAATTTTCCCCATCCAAGTAAAGTAAAGGTGAGCAAACACAGGAAGGCCAGGGGCTGAAATAAA
Source organism: Odocoileus virginianus (assembly GCF_023699985.2). NCBI lineage: Eukaryota > Metazoa > Chordata > Mammalia > Artiodactyla > Cervidae > Odocoileus > Odocoileus virginianus. Next base: position 46,551,806 of record NC_069689.1, on the reverse strand, counting down.
AGAAACCCGATCCAGAGAATGGCTTCATAATTGTAATAGCTCATTTTAATCACTGTGATTGTTTAATACGTTATGAACACAGAGCTATAAGGATAATAATTGTCTTATCAGTCACAATCTCTTTGTTATAACCAGTGCTCATTTGGGATTTAGCATTGTATAGCTCCAGTCTCTAGACTTCCCTCACATATCAAGTGGCCTTAATTATGTGGGCAGTCAGACACTCTCTGGAGACAAAGACGAGGATGACTAAACATCAGGTAAGAAGTGATGCTTGCTCCTTCCTTCTTTGTTTCTGCTCAATCCTCTGTAGCCAAAACCGCATATGCAGCTTTCTCCATTTTTGAGATACTTTAAATGTGAAACGAGTAATTTAGCTGAAAAATTTCTTTTTTTTTTTTTTTGCATGCTTCATATGCTGGGTTAAAACCATTAGCATATAACAAAAATCTGAGCAGATGCAATGCAACAGATTCCTTAAGGGAATCCATATTTTTACATATTTTGTAATAAGGAAACTGTCACTTCCAGATGGTATCGAGCTAATACTAGTGGTTTGCTTGCTGATAACATACTAAAAAATAAAATTAATTGTATTCTATTTGATGACAATGAAGTCATTATCCTATGTACTATATATACTACACTCTTAAAGAAATTGATCCAAAAGATCAGCTTCTTGAATTATGATGTTTATTTAGTTTCTTGGACTGGCCAGGAAAAAAAAAATCAACTTGGATCTTAGAGTTGGAATTCCCTCACACCTGGCACCAAAATACACTATGGTTTATAAATGTGGTGAAGTAGAAAAAAATGCTGTGCTGAATTGCTAACAACATTAGAGAGAAGCCTGGTGGTATAAATACAACACATCAGATACTTCCAATTCTATTTCCCAAAAGAGGTATGTGTATTCTTGAAACCATTCTTTACAAATTTATGGTTAAGGCATCTTTCACAATTCAAATCCTAGTTGGCAGCTTTGACCCATTACTGCAAGTCATACTTACCTGAAAATATAAATAAGAAGCCTTGAAATTAAAATGTAATGTTGGTATATACTTTGCCATATTTGCAGGGTTATTTTCCATAATAAAACAGTGAATTTTCTTGATATGTCTTTTTACCTGCAATCAACTTAGCATATTCCTTTCACATATAACTTCACCATTTAGGACTTAGAATAATTACACAATAAAATGTATCTTTACTTAGTTTTCTCCTATATTAACTGCAATTCTTTCTAGCTATTACATTCAAAATTATTTTTGCAGATAAAATGTTCTTAACTTTTATTAGAGATTGCTTTCTTTTATTAAAAAAACAACAACAAAAGGAAAAAGAGAACCATATGACTATACACTGGTGTCTGTCTGTCTATCTACCCACCACCTAGCCTGCCCCACCTCCCACACCATTTATAGACTTTGTGGTGCTCAGCATCGATGTATTATACTGGGTTATTTTTGTTGGTGGGGAATTGAGATTATAAAAATATTTGCTCTACCAGTTGTGGTATTTTTTGCAAGTTAAGATTTGTTTCTTATGTAGTATCATGAGTATGTTTCCCCAATTGGACAAGGACTCAATTGTAGCATCATATAGAAAAATAACCATAGTAAATATGACTCATTCTTTTGAAGATTTGAAAGCCTAGAAGCATAAAAGTTTTTATGTCTTTGAATAGTATTAAGTACGTGAACAGTAAGACAGATTAATATACATTAAATCTATATATCATAAATGTTTAAATAGAAAGGCAATTTTTAACCCTGAATCAATATTTTTTTAATAGTCAGAGGTTACTTAGTTAACAAACAGCTATTTAGCCTGACACAAGCTAAATTGTAGAAGATGATACTGGCTGTATAAATATCTATGTGTTTGTATGGCTTAGATGCAAGTTAGAATTTATTAGAGTTATTTGTGGTAACCTAAATAAACCTGACTCTGTTCTTTCAAATCACATAGGTTTTAGATGTTGTCTGTTAACAAGATTTCCTGGATTGCTAATGTTTGGCATTATTGGACAATACATAGTGTTTGCTTGTCTATAAAACAGTATACTGTGGATACTCTACGGTAGAGCGGTAGTGTCTACCACAGAAGCCACAGGCAAGCAACGATTGGAAAGATCTTACCAATCCTCATTCAGTCTTTTCCTTTTGTAGATAAGAAACTCAAGGCAGAGTTCCATCACAATAACAGAACTGGGACCAGGAGAGTCTAAAGTTTTAATTGTTGTTGAAATTTACATACATGTGAGATAGTAAAAGTCTGATTAAAATGTGATTCACAAAGCAAACATTAGCTAACAGATCACAATGGATTTCAAACTTTCAGTTGAATTTGATCTTCCTGACTCAGAGTAAGATGGCTACTTTAGGAGGAGGGATCATTTCAAGGATATTTCTCTCTGTTCCAGGACTACTGAAAGGCTTTTTGTTTTGTCAAAATCACCAACAGATACAAGAGGCAAAGAGAAAGTAGATCAAAAAGAAATACAGCAATTACCATCACTAGTACAACAATTATTAAAATTTTATATATAAAATTACATATATATATGTATGTAATTACATATACATATATGTATTGTTTATATATATAAAATGTACTGTTTCAGGTGGCCTAGTGGTAAAGACTCCACCTGCCAATGTAGGAGACACAGGAGACGCAGGTTTGATCCCTGGGTTGGGAAGATGCCCTGGAGGAGGAAATAGCAACCCACTCCAATATTCTTACCTGGGAGTCCCATGGACAGAGGAGCCTGGTGAGCTATGGTCCATGGGGTCACAAAGAGTCGGACACGACTAAGACTGTGCAGTGTGGCGTATATGTACTAAAGGTTGTTCTAACAAGATCTGGACATTTTTGTGATACTGCAATGATTCAAATCACAGTCTAAAGTCTTATCATCTTGGTGCTCCATCTCAGGTCTCAAAGTATTATAGAAAATCTAACTTGAATTTAAAGGCAGAGGCTATGTAGTATAGTCCTGGATTCCAATGCCCGAAACAAGGCTCTAGTTTTAGCTCAGTTTTCATGGACAAAATGTCAGTATCCATTAACCTCAGTTTTTTCCACTGTTAAATGGAGATTAAAATACCTGTTTTACTTACCTTTGCTGGATAGTCCAATGAGAGAACTTATGTTAAAAGGATTAAGACACTGTTAAGATTCTACAGATACGTAAGTGTTTATGAAAGTCACAAGTAGACAGGTCGGATAGGAGGGCTTGTGGTCCATGCGAACAACATGGAATTCCAGGCAGGACACAGAAGGCAGCTCTTTTTCCTTAGCCATGGAGAGCAGTTGCTCACATTCCCGTTTGGAATGTGCAGGCTTGTGAAGCTAGATGTTAACAGACTGTGTGGCACTGAGTAGAATTCTCCCAAAGACCTGGCAGGGGAATTAGTTTAAGTAATAGTACGTCAAATACTCATCAAGACAAATATTAATTGAAGTTTCAAACAAATTAGGCTTTGCCTATGTAATACCAGGAAGGAAACAAGTGTGTCTTCTGCAGTTGATTTGCAGAAGCTCTGCCATGCCTTTCTGAAGCATAACTATCATCCCTCCTTTCAGAGTCTGCACCTGCACACACACTTGAACGTCTCCTCCAATCCTTAAAGCACTTTCTTAAGGTAGGAATGTATGCTGTTAGAAGCAAAAAACATTTTGAAAGTCACTTAATGTCATAATTAAATTGAAATCATTCATGTTACATACCAGTGCCATGGTTTTATCGATGCTTGTTGTTAGAGTCACTATTTCATACTTAAACATTTCTATTCATCTTTAAATCCTTTAAGACCTACTCCATAGCACTTAGTAGGCATTCAATATGTATTAAATAAACCAGCAAGTCACTAAGTTCATCTGTTGCCTATTCAGCACCCTTTATGTAGCAGGTACTGGGTGAATTCTGGAAAAAACCATTTTAAACTTTATTAATTGTGTGAATACCGAGTTTTAAAATTACCCTCAGTCTTTCATTCCACTTTAACTTTTATGAAGCTTGAGCTCCTTGTGGAAAAGTAATTTTGAGGAGCAGCTAGTGTATTGCAAGAAAGTGTATGCTATAATTGCAAACTTGCCCTTACACAGCTGAGGAGTGCCGCAGGGCACCCTGGCTCCGCGGGGAAACACCTGAACTGTCACCCAGAAGCAACGCCTGCCTCCTGTAACTCACAATACCCAGACATTTCTGGGAAGGGGAGGAAAGAGAAAGCAGAGCTAAATGTGAAAAATTGGTTGCTCTTTGGATACCTCTGCCACTTAGTAATTACCCTTGCCCAGCTATGTTTTCTTGTAAATGGAATTTTAGGACCCTGAATCAATGGGAGATGTGTTTGGTAGTGTTGTTGTGCAAGGAAGTATTAATATTCTTTACATAATCATCCAGATGCTTTAGAGGTTTGAAAATACATACTTCATCCTAAAAAAAAAACTTCATTGGAAAGGACATTTTCTTGCTCATGCCAATGAGTTATGCAATTTGTCCATGTTAAGGATCTCATGAACGTTTGGTTCAACAATTTTGAGTTGACATTAAAATGGTTCTATGAGAATTTGCTTCCCTCATAGCTCAGTTGGTAAATCATCTGCCTGCAATGCAGGAGACCCGGGTTCATTCCTGGGTTGGGAAGATCCCCTGGAGAAGGAAATGGCAGCCCACTCCAGTATTCTTGCCCGGAAAATCCCATGGACAGAGGAGCCTGACTACAGTCCATGGGATTGCAAGAGTCAAACACGACTTAGTGACTAAACCATCACCGCCACCATGAGAATTTGCCAAGACCCTATAATAAACATTAAACATGGGATGTCTTGTGTAACCACAATCCTCATGGCAGATTTCTTTTAAATGTAAATTCACAGCTGGAATTAAAAAGATACCACATCTTAAGAGAATTCTTGCTATAACTGGTTAAGTTAAAAAATGAACCCTTTCCTTCTATAGATCTTTTCTCTAACGGGTACAGTTATGTACACAGCCCATAGAGAAATTAAAGCATCAGATTGCAATAGGAAAAAGAGTAAGAAGAAAGTTCACAGATTCAAAACAATGCAAACCCTATATTCTTTCTTTGTTTCAAGGTAATTTGACACATATTATCACTTTTCAGGCTTCACAATAGCCCTTCCAAGTCAGACATTACTCAGATAATCAGTCAAGAGAAGTCAATTGACAGAATGAATATAATCTGTTTTTAAGACCACTGATTTCTGCCATAGCATTAAGCCAAGATCACATGAACAGTGGTTTGGATTAAAAAAATATCTGCTTAACTCCACTGATATCCTGACTAGCCTCACTCTTTCCGCCAACTGGAGCATGAATAGTATTTTCAACTTTAGGGTTTTTTTTTTCTCTTTGTGGTAAATCAGCCTGATAAGTTGTGAGACTTTTAAAAAAATTATTCACATTTAATATTTACTTGAAAAGCATCATCACCGGTAGTTTCAGCAAGGTAGGGAACATACACTTGACTGGTGCACTGCTGAATCCATAGCACAGAGAGAATTGTTGGCACTTAGCTGTGAACCGACGGTAAACTGTTCCTAAAAGAAAGGATGAGACTGAACCTGCACATGTTCGTAACTCAACTTGAAAATGATGGTTCCTTCAGCCATCAAATTTGTTCCTTCAAATCTGGAGACTTTTCTTTCCTGCTGATTTACAACATTGGCACTGAATCAAGATAGTTTCTCAATAAATAATTTGCATTCTTCTTGTTTTCTCTAGTCGACCTACTGCATAAATCTTCTCCCTATTTGATGTTTTACTTTTGAGTGGTGATAATTCATTCTTACCAGACTTCTGATTCTTCTAACATTTATAACTTCCCAAATATGTGGAAAAGATACAAAATGCTTTACAACCGACAAGGGATTAATCTCCAAAATATACAAATAGCTCGTGCAGCTCAATATCAGAAAACAAAAACTCAATCAAAACATAGATGAAAGATCTACACAGATATTTCTCCAAAGAAGACATACAGATGGCTAAAAGGATCATGAAAAGATGTTCAACGTCACTAACTATTAGAGAAATGCATATCAAAACTACGAGGTAGCACTTCACACCGATTAGAATGGCCATTATCACAAAGAAATTTACAAACAATAAATGCTGGGGAGGGTGTGGAGGAAAGGGAACACTCTTACATTTTTGATGGGAATGTAAACTGGCACAACCACTATGGAGAACAGTATGGAGGTTTCTTAAAAAATTAAAAATAGAGCTATCATGTGATCCAGCAATCCCACTCTCAGGCATAGATCTGGAAAAAGTCACAATTTGAAAAGATACATGCACCCCAGCATCCGTCACAGCACTATTTACAATTGCCAGGTGCCATTTATAGCAATGTGGATGGACCTAGAGATTCTCGTATTGAATGAAGTCAGACAGAGAAAGTTAAATATCATATGATATTGCTTATACATGGAATCTAAAATGAGGTTAAAATGAACTTATCTACAAAACAGAAAGAGAGTTACAGATGCAGAAAATAAACTCATGGTTACCAGGGGGTATGGGGGTGGAGGATATACTGGAAGATTGGGATTGAAATATACACACTACTATATAACACTGATAACAGGACCTATTGTACATCACAGGGAATTCTACTCAATACTCTGCTTTGCTGTACATCTGAAACTAACACAACGTTGCAAGTCAACTATACCCCAATAAAAGCTTTCTGAAAGCAAAATTAGTTTAAAAAAAGATACAAGGTGCTTTAGCAAATTGAACTCTCCCTGATGAGTTGTCACATTCAAAGTAGCACATGTCTTTTATTAGCTTTGAGTTTTCTTAATATAAAATGTAAAGTGCAAATAAGAAAATAGAATACTGTACAGGCTGTCATAGTTTATTTGTTAATAACAATATGTAATTCATTTGTCCACAAATAATATGTGAGTGTCATCTCTTTGTACAAAATAAACATTGAAAAACTACAAATAATAATGCCCACAATGACCTCCCCCCAGGCACTGTTCCTTCCAGAGGAGCACTGATGCTAATGGAGTGTATATCCTTCAAGACTTTTTCTTTTCTATGTATATATGATCAATAAACCCAAATTCATGTGAAATATATTGTCTTCTGGCTTTTATTCTAAATTTGTTTTTACTTAAAAAATATCTTGATGATCTTGTCCATGGTGGTTCCCAGGGTACTGTTTCATCTTCTTAATTGCTTCATGATAGTTCCTGGTATAGATATGTCATCTATACCAGATAATCATCCAGCTACTGACACTTAGTCTCATTTATTTCCATTATTGCCAATAACTCTACAATGAATGTTCATGGATACCAGCCTTAGAGGTGCTAAACCTTAGAGTTTAGCCAATAAAAATATAGAAAGGAAATACCTATACTAAAACAGTATTATTGTATCCAAAACTCATATTTAATGGGCACCCCGTATTTTATTTCTAATCTACTCCTTACGCAAGTATGTGAGTGCATTTTAGAGTAGATATCAAAAAATGGAATGACTAGGATGATGACAATGGACACTTTGTGTCTTCAATTTTACAAGCGTTGCTTTCTGTCCTCCTGGATCATAACACCAATTTAGACTTTCTTGTATTTTTCCTAGCCTCAGGAATTGAAAAGTAGTTAGATTTACAGTTTAATTACTTTTTAATGGTATGTATGTGTATAAAGATACATCAACATCACTAAAAAACAAAATATATGTAATCAAAATACATATGAAGAAGAGCATGCATGTTTTATGTGCACAGCTTGATCTTTCTTTAAAGCTGAACACATCTGTCTAACCAGTCCAAACTTGGAGAAATAAAATGTTACCTACCCTTCTCTATTCCAATCATTAATAACTCTCTCCCCAATGCACACACACATCAGAGTGCAATCAGGATTCAGACCTCTAATAACTTAGTTTTTTTTAATTGGTATACTGAACATAAATGGAACCATAGTGTATGGCTTTTTCCTCTCAACACTGTGTTTGTGAGAGTCATCCATCTGCGTAGTTTTCTTTCATTTTCATTCCTATATGCTATTCATCTAATGTTGATTTTTTTTGTGAAAAACACAAAAGATTATAACTTTTCCTTTGAGTAACAATTTGGCCTCATTCCAAAGACTTGAGTCAGGTAGTGTTTTCATTTATTCCTAAGGCAATTCTAAGTTATACTTCAGATATAGTCTTTAATCCAATAGTTATTTAGAATTGAATATCTTTACATGCATGGGCTTGAAATTCCCTTCTTTCACATTTTTGTTGATGAAGACACAAGTTTTCTTACTGCATATTTCCTTTTCACCAGTTTCAAAATATTACACTTTCACCCTTTCAAAATCTTTACTTCTAGGTTTTTATGAGGTAAGGATTGCTATTTTCTAGACTGCTTGGTGTCTTTGATATGTGTTTTCCCTCTGCTTACTTTGCTTATATGTATAGTAAATAGCTCTTTGTTGTGTTGTAGGATTTTTCATTATCTAATCTTAATCTCTCCTTCCAAGTAAGTGAATGTAGCCTTTTCACTCATTTTGTGAGTGCTGATATTGAAATATTTTAATTCTATTTTAGTAACTACAGAGAAGATTAATAAGAAAATATATATTTACACAAAGTTAAGAGGTAACCTAGCCAAATCTTCTCCCTGAATCAATCGAGACTCTAGGTAAAAATTTATAGTGGTGTTAGTCACTCAGTCATGTCTGACTTTTTGCAACCCTATGGACTGTAGACTGCCAGGCTCCTCTGTCCATGGAATGAATTCTTCAGGCAAGAATAATGGAGTGGGAAGCCATTCCCTTCTCCAGGGGATCTTCCTGATCCAGGGCTTGAAGCTGGGTCTCCCACACTGCAGGCAGATTCTTTACCATTTATATGGTATATGCTAGTTTATATGCTAGATTTTTATTTCTACTCACCTATCCTATGGATGTTCTCTTTTTAGTTGTCAGGCATTATTACTTCTTCAAAAATTACTATTTATTTATGGCTATATTTTAATGCCCATTGTTTCCCACATATCACATCATTTGAGCTCCATTCTTTTTTTTTAATTGAAGGATAATTGCTTTACTTCAGTGTTTTCTGTCAAACATCAACATGAATCAGCCACAGGTACACATACATCCTCTCCCTTTTGAACCTCCCTCCCATCTCCCTCCCCATCCCACCCCTCTAGGTTGATACAGAGACCCTGTTTGAGTTTTCTGAGCCACACAGCAAATTCCCATTGGCTATCTGTTTTACTGTAAGTTTCCATGTTACTCTTTCCATACATCTCACCCTCTCCTCCCCTCTCCCCATGTCCATACTTCTATTTTCTATGTCTTTTTCTCCATTGCTGCCCTGTAAGTAAGTTCTTCAGTACCATTTTTCAAGATTCTGTATATATGTGTTAGAATACAATATTTATCTTTCTCTTTCTGACTCACTTCACTCTGTGTAATAGGTTCTGGGTTCATCCACCTCATCAGAACTGATGCAAATGCATTCCTTTTTATGGCTAAATAACAGTTCATTGTTTATATGTACCACAACTTCTTTAGCCATTCATCTGTCGATGGACACCTAGGTTACTTTTATGCTCTAGCTATTGTAAATAGTGCTGCAATGAACTATGGGATACATGTGTCTTCTTCTATTTTAGTTTTGTCAGGGTAAATACCTAGGAGTGGGATTGCTGGGTCATATGCTGGATTTATTCCTAGCTTTTTAAGGAATCTCCATACCATCTTCTGTAGTGGCTATATCAATTTACATTCCCACCAACAGTGCAAGAGCATTCCCTTTTCTTCACACCCTCTCCAGCATTTATTGTTTGTAGACTTTTTGATGATGGTTATTCTGACCTGTGTGAGGTGGTAGCTCATTGTGGTTTTAATTTGCATTTCTCTAATAATGAGCAATGTTGAGCATCTTTTCATGTGTTTGTTAGTCATCTGTATGTCTTTGGAGAAATGTTTGTTTAGGTCTTTTCCCCACTTTTTGATTGGGTTGTTTGTTTTTCTGGTATTGAGCTGTATGAGCTGCTTATATACATTGGAAATTAATCCTGTGTCAGTTGTTTCATTTGCTATTATTTTCTCCCATTCTGAGCATTGTCTTTCCACCTTGCTTATAGTTGCTGTGCAAAAGCTTTTAAGTTTAATCAGGTCCCACTTGTTTACTTTTGTTTTTATTTCCATTACTCTAGGAGGTGGGTCACAGAAGATCTTGCTTTGATTTATGTCATTGAGTGTTCTGCCTATGTTTACCTCTAAGAGTTTAATAGTTTCTGGTCTTACATTTAGGTCTTTAATCCATTTTGAGTTTATCTTTGTGTATGCTGTTAGGAAGTATTCTAGTTTCATTCTTTTACATGTAGCTGTCCAGTTTTCCCAGCACCATTTATTGAAGAGGTCATTTTTGCCCCCTTTGTATATTCTTGCCTCCTTTGTCAAAAATAAAGTACCCATAGGTGCATGAATTCATTTCTGGGCTTTCTATCTTGTTTCATTGATCTATATTTATGTTTTTGTGCCAGTACCATACTGTCTTTATGACTGTTGCTTTGTAGTATAGTCTAAAGTCAGGGTGGTTGATTTCTTCAGTTCCATTCTTCTTTCTTTGCTTTGGCTACTCGAGGTCTTTTGTGTTTTCATGTTAATTGTGAAATTTTTGTTCTACTTCTGTGAAAAATGCCATTGGAAATTTGATAGGGATCATACTGAATCTGTAGATCGTGTTTGGTAGTATAATCACTTTCACAATATTGATCCAGGAACATGGAATATCTCTCTGTTTATGTCATCTTTGATTTCTTTCATGAGTGTCTTATAATTTCCTGTCTACAGTTCTTTTGTCTCCTTAGGTAAGTTTATTCTCAGATACTTGATTCTTTTTGTTGAAATGGTGATTGGAATTGATTCATTAATTTCTCTTTGTGACTTTTCATTGTTAGTATATAAAAATACAAGTGATTTCTGTGTGTAGATTTTGTATCCTGCAACTAATCCTTGATTAGCTCTAGAAATTTTCTGATACTATATTTGGGGTTTCTATATACAGTATCATGTCATCTTCAAACAGTGAGAGCTTTACTTATTTTCTGATCTGGATTCTTTTTATTTCTTTTTCTTCTCTGATTACTGTAGCTAGGACTTCCAGAACTATGTTGAATGATAGTGGTAAAAGTGGACACCCTTATCTTGTTCCTGATCTTGGGGGGAATGCTTTCAGTTTTTCACCATTGAGAATAATGTTTGCTGTAGGCTTATAATATATGGCCTTTTCTATGCTGAAGTAGGTTCCTTCTATGCCAGTTTTTTTAGAGTTTTAATCATAAATGGGTGCTGAATTTTGTCAGAGTATTTCTCTACATCTATTGAGATTATAATATGATTTTTATCTTTCAATTTGTTAATATGGTATATCACATTAATTAATTTGTGTATATTGAAGAATCTTTGCATTCCTGGAATAAGCCCAACTTGATCATGGTGTATGAGCTTTTTGATGTGTTGGTGAATTCTGTTTGCTAAAATTTTGTTGAGGGTTTTTGCATCTATGTTCATCAGTGATATTGGCCTGTAGTTTTCTTTTTTTGTGTTGTCTTTGTCTGGTTTTGGTATCAGGGTGATGGTGGCCTTGTAAAATGAGTTTGGAAGTGTTCCTTCCTCTGCAATTTTTTGAAAAGAATTTTAGAAGGATAGTCATTAACTCTTCTCTAAATGTTTGATAGAAGCCATCTGGTCCTGGGTTTTTGTTTTTTGGGAGATTTTTTATCTCAGCTTCAATTTCATTGCTTGGAATGGGGTTGTTCATAATTTCTATTTCTTCTTGGTTCAGTCTTGGAAGATTGAACTTCTCTAAGAATCTGTGCATTTCTTCCAGTTTATCCATTTTATTGACATAAAGTTATTCATAATAGTCTCTTACAATTCTTTGTATTTCTGCATTGCCTGTTGTAACCTTTCCTTTTTCATTTCTAATTTTGTTGATTTGATTCTTCTCTTTTTTTCTTGATAAGTCTGGCTAAAGGCTTGTCAATTTTGTTTATCTTCTCAAAGAACCAGCTTTTGGTTTTATTAATCTTTACTATTGTCTCTTTAATTTCTTTTTTATTTATTTCTGCTTGGATATTTATGATTTATTTCCTTATATTAATTTTGGGGGTTTTTTTGTTCTTTTTTTCCCCAGTTGTTCTAGGTGTAAAGTTAGGTTATCTATTTGATGTTGTTCTTGTTTCTTGAGGTAGGATTGTATTGCTATAAATGTCCCTCTTAGAATTGCTTTTGTTGCATACCATAGTATTTTCATTGTCATTTGTTTCTAGATATTTTTTGATTTCCCTTTTGATTTCTTCAATAACCTGCTGGTTATTTAGAAATGTGTTATTTAATCTCATGTATTTGTGTTTCTTAGAGTTTTTTTCTTTTAATTGATACCTAATCTCATAGCATTATGGTTGAAGAAGATACTTGATACAATTTAAATTTTCTTAAATTTACAGAGGTTTAATTTGTGACCCAAGACGTCATCTATCCTGGAGAATGTTTCATGTGCACTTGAAAAGGTGTATTCCTATATGCAAAACAGAAAAAGAGACTCAGATATATAGAACAGACTTGTGGACTCTGTGGGAGAAGGCGAGGGTGGGATGTTTTAAGAGAACAGCATCGAAACATGTATATTATCTAGGGTGAAACAGATCAACAGCCCAGGTTGGAAGCATGAGACAAGTGCTCCAGCCTGGTGCACTGGGAAGACCGGGTGGAGAGGGAGGTGGGAGGGGGGACCGGGATGGGGAATACATGTAAATCCATGGCTAATTCACTTCAATGTATGACAAAAACCACTGCAATGATGTAAAGTAATTAGCCTCCAACTAATAAAAATAAATGGAAAAAAAAAAAAAAAGAAAAGGTGTATTCTTCTGCATTTGGATGGAATGTCCTAAAGATATCAATGAGATCCATCTCATTTAAGGTATCCTTTAAGACTTATATTTTCTTTTTTTTTTTTTTAAGACTTATATTTTCTTACTAATTTTCTGTTTTGATGATCTGTCCATTGGTGTGAGTGGGGTGTTAAAATATCCTACTATTATTGTGTGGATGAGATAAATTAAAGTATTTTCTCCAGTAATAATTTCTCCTGTTATGTCTGTTAGTGTTTATCTTATGTTTTGAGGTACTTCTATGCTGGGTGCATAGATATTTACAGTTGTTATGTCTTCCTCTTGGGTTGCTCCCTTGATCATTATGTAGCATCCTTCCTTATCTCTTGTAATATTCTTTATTTCAAGGTCTATTTTGTCTGATATGAGGATTGCTACTCCAGCTTTCTTTTGCCTCCCATTTGCATGGAAAATATTTTTCCACCCTCTCACTTTCATTCTATATGTGTCTTTAGGTCTGAAATGGGCTTCTTGTAGACAGCATATATATGGGTCTTGTTTTTGTATCCATTTGGCCAGTCTGTGTCTTTTGGTTGGAGCATTTATTCCATTTACATTTAAAGTAATTATCAATATATATGTTCCTCTTGCCATTTACTGAATTGTTTTGGGTTGATTTTGTAGATGTTTTTTCTTCTCTTGTATTTTTTGACTATATCATTCCCTTTAACATTTGTTGCAAAGATGGTTTGGTGGTACTGAATTCTCTTAAATTTTGCTATTCTGAAAAGCTTTTTATTTCTCCATCAATTTTGGATGAGATCCTTGCCAGGTGCAGTAGATTTCCCCTTTCAGTACTTTAAGTACCTCCTGCCATTCCCTTCTGGCCGGCAGAGTTTCTGCTGAAGGATCAGCTGTTAAGTGTACACAGTTTCCCTTGTATGCTACTTGCTGCTTCTCCCTTGCTGCTTTTAATATTCTTTCTTTGTGTTTAGCCTTTGTTAGTTTGATTAGTATGAGTCTTCATGTGTTTCTCCTTGGGTTTATCCTGTAGGGGACTTTTTGTGCCTCTTGGACTTGATTGACTATTTCCTTTTCCATGTTGGGGAAATTTTTAACTATAATCTCTTCAAAAATTTTCACATACCGTTTTTCTCTTCTTCTTCTGGGACCCCTATAACTAGAATGTTGGTGCATTTGATATTATCCCAGAGGTCTATGAGACTATCCTCAGTTCTTTTCATTCTTTTTACTTTATTCTGCTCTTCAGAAGTTATTTCCACCATTTTACCTTCCAGCTCACTGATTCGTTCTTCTGCTTCCGATATTCTGCTATTGATTCCTTCTAGAATATTTTTAATTTCAGTAATTGTGTTGTTTGTCTGTGTATGTTTATTCTTTAATTCTTCTAGGTCTTTGTTAATTGATTCTTGCATTTTCCTCATTTTGTTTTCAAAGGTTTTGATCATCTTTACTATCATTATTCTGAATTCTTTTTCAGGTAGTTGGCCTATTTCCTCTTCATTTATGTGCACTTCTTTATTACTAGTTTGTTCTTTCATTTGTGTAGTATTTCTCTGCCTTTTCATTTTTTTTTTTTTTTTGGTAACTTATTGTGTTTGAGGTCTCCTTTTCCCAGGCTTCAAGGTTGAGTTCTTTCTTCCTTTTGGTTTCTGCCCTCCTAAGGTTGCTCCAGTGGTTTGTGTGAGCTTCGTGTAGGGTGAGATTTGTGCTGAGTTTTTGTTTGCTTCTTTTTCCTCTGATGGGCAAGGCTAAGTGAGGTGGTAATACTCTCTGGTGAAGACTGAGTTTGCATTTTTGCTTTGCTTGTTGTTTAGATGAGGCGTCCTGCACAGCGCGCTAGTGTCGTTGGGTGATGCTGGGTCTTATATTCAAGTGATTTTCCTTTTAGTGAGTTCTCACTGTTTGATATCCCCTAGGGTGAGCTCTCTGGTGTCTAGAGTCTTGGAGTCAGTGTTTCCACTCCAAAGGCTCAGGGCTTGATCTCTGGTCAGGAATGAAGATTCCACAAGTGGTTTGTTATGGCATTAAGTGGGATTAAAACAAATATTCAAAAGCAAGAAATCAAAGATGAACTCCAGACAAATGGCAGTTACAAAATTGGCAAATATTAATTAAAATAAGGGAATACACACATATACATATATACCCATGAGCAAAGTCAAAACAGATCAACAAAAATAAAGTACAGTGGATTGACCTGGCGAACAAAGGAAATTAAAAATTATATTTACCAGTTAAGAACAAAACTAATTAAAATGCAAACTGGAAAACAAAAGTATAGCAAGGTTCCAAGTGGGAAATAAAGCAATGAAAACAAAAGTAACAAATATGTTGAGAAAAAAGAAAAGAAAGATAGAATAGATATGTAAAGTTACATAGAGGTAGATGAAGAAGATTTATACACATTAAAGATTAACTGCAAGGGGTAAAGAACAGTAGGAAAAGCAAACAAAAGAATAAATATAGAAAAAAATATACCAGGTTTAAAACAATTAAAAATTAAAATTATAAAAGATAGAAAAGAAAAAATGGAAAAAGAAAGAAAAACAGAAAAAAGAAAGGAAAACACAGTACTGCAGAAGCCCAACATAGAGGCAGAGGTTTATAACAACAATAAAAAATATGACTGAATACTGAATATGCACATTTACATATACACCCATATGCAAAATTAAAACAGTCCAACAAAAATAGAGTACAATAGATTGACCTGGCACACAAAGGAAAGAAAAAATTATATCTACCCAAACAAAACTAACTAAGGCACGAAGTGGAAAACAAAACTAAGGCAAGGTGCCAAGTGGGCAATAAAGCAATGAAAATAAAACTAACAAATATGTTGAGGGGAAAAGAAGGAAACAAAAGAAAGAAAGAATAGATATGCAAAGTTAAATACAGGTAGATGAAGAAGATTTATATACATGAAAAATTAACTGCAAGAGGAAAAGAAAATAGGAAAGGCAAACAAAGGAATAAATGTAGAAAAAATAATAGGTTTCAAAATTAAAATTAAAAAAAAAAAGCCCAATGTAGAGACAGAGATTTGTAACAACAATAAAAAATGTGACTGGGGTAGGGGAACGGTTCAAAAGCTCAGTTAGGTTTCACAGCGCCAATAAAATCGACAACTACAACGGAGTGGGGGAGAAACGGAAAAAAGAAAGAAAAAAAAATCCAACAGAAACTGCAGAACAAGTCAAAACGTAAGACTAATAAATATTTCTCTTGAGTCACTGCTGTCAGGGTCCTTTCCCTCGCTGGGAGCCACAGTCCACCTCCCCTCCCTAGGATGCCCCCCAACACTGTGCTGGTCTCTGGACCTGCTGTGGGGGCAGCTCAGATTCTGATCTGGTCCTGCTCCTGTGTGTTCTTGCCTCCAGTGCCCACAGCTGTCAGAACTAGTGCGTTTTCTTTTGTGGGCGCTCTCAGTGTCCTTTTGTATATTCCATAGACGCAGAGCCTGCCTAGTTGATCGTGTGGATTTAATCTGCAGCTTGTACAGCTGGTGGGAAGGGTTTGGGTCTTCTTCCTTAGTCACACTGCCCCTGGGTTTCAACTGTGGTTTTAGTTCCACCTCTGCATGTGGTCGTCCACTGGGGTTTGCTCCTGAGGCTGCCCTGGAGGGCTTGGGTTTGCCCCTGTGAGGCCAGGGGTGGAGGAGGTGCAGGGTTCTGACACCACGAGGTACTCAGGGGGATCGGCGGCTCGGGCAGCAGGAAATACAGTGCTCTAGAAGGGTATGGCGAGCAGTGTTGGCCAATATGCTCCAGTATTCTTGCCTGGAGAACCCCCGTCCCTGACAGAGAAGCCTGGCAGGCCACAGTCTACAGGGTCGCAAAGAGTCAGACTGAAGCAATCCTGTGCGCATAGACGCAAGACTTTCCCCCCGTGGCAGCTCTGTCCCGGGGAGGGGTGAGTGAGAAGACTGCACAGCTGCTCCGCTTGCGGGACCCTGGCGGCGCCAAGCGTGTAGGGACCCGGGCCACGTCTGCTGCAGGAGTGATGGCCCTCTCGGGGCCTTTTTTTAGGCCTCTTGAAGCTGGCGATCAGAAGGCCTCTTCGGCCAGTCTTTCTCTTAGCTCTGCCCATTCAGGCACTTCCAGGGCTCCTTTGCCTGGGGTCCCTCTCTGCTGGCTGTGTCAGGCACATAGAGGGCCCCCCTTACTGGGGTCCTCCCATGTAGCTTGGGGCATCAGTCACTTCAAGGGGCACCCCTGGGTGGGGTGCTCCCATGTAGTTTGGGGCATCAGTCACTTCAAGGGGTGCCCTGGGGGGGGGTCCTCCCATGTAGTTTGGGGCATCAGTCACTTCAAGGGGCGCCCTGGGGGGGGTCCTCCCATGTAGTTTGGGGCATCAGTCACTTCAAGGGGTGCCCTGGGGGGGGTCCTCCCATGTAGTTTGGGGCATCAGTCATTTCAAGGGGCACCCTGGGTGGGGCCCTCCCATGTAGTTTGGGGCATCAGTCACTTCAAGGGGCACCCTGGGTGGGGTCCTCCCATGTAGTTTGGGGCATCAGTCACTTCAAGGGGCGCCCTGGGTGGGGTCCTCCCATGTAGTTTGGGGCATCAGTCACTTAGGGACGCACCCTCTGTAGTTCGTTGCGTCAGGCGTTTGATGGACCAGCCTCTCTATTGTTCAGCTGCTGATCACGGCTTGTGGGGAGAGAGAGCCTATGGCGATAGATCCACCTGCTACGCATGACTCAGCAGTATCGCCTTGCTTCCATGGCTGCCTGGCTTTCCTCCGCAGGCATCTCTCCCCACAATCTCCTCCCTCACATCCCCCCGATCCGTCTCGCCACAGTCAGCAGCAGCCCTCACCCTAGGACTGCTCCACAATCCCCAAACTCCAGCTCCCAGCCACTGCCCCTTCCAGGGGATCTATGTCCCTGTCCAGGGTGCGTATGGCTGCGGCAAGAACTGTCCGATTCTCATTCCATTTAGGCCACCACAGATCAGCTGTTTCACTCTCAGGATTAAATGTTTCTCCTCTGACTCAGACAATTGCCCGATGTGGGCATCGGAGCCCTGCTTCAGTTCCCCCACCTGCTGAGGGCAGGTCCAGTCCTACTAACACTCCTGCTTTTCCCCCTAGTTCCTTCGTCTCACCGAGGTTTATGCGGCTCTATATACCCTTTTCTGCTGGTCAGGTCCTCCTCTCTGCTCCCAGCTGGTGTTCTGCATGCACTTCTGTGCCTGGAGGTGTATTCCTGATGTATCCGTGGAGAGAGATGTGCTCCACATCCACCGACTCCTCCTCCATCTAGTCCCTCTGCATTTACTTCTTATTGATTATATTTTCTACTGTTTCTTCAGAGAGCATCTATGAATAATACTTCTGATTGTATAATTTTCCCAGGTGGTTTTCTTTTACTTTGCCCTCATATTTGATACATTGCTCCTCAGGATATAGAATAATAAGCTCCAAGTTACATTTTCTATGGACTTGGAAGATATTTATCCATTCCTTTCTTGTATTTAGAGATTCTGATTAAAGTCTGATGTCAAGCAAATTCTCTTCCTTTCTAAGATGCTAATAAGCTTTTGTCATTTTGAAACTTTTAGCTCTTTTCTTTTAATTAGTACTCTAAAATTTTAGCAAGTGTATTTAAGCACATGGTTGTTTTTGTTTGTCTCAAAGGGAGTTGCTTACTCATTTGCATTGGTACTCAATGCCATTTTAAACTGGAAATTCATATTTTGCTTCTGTTCTGACTCAGTTTTTCTATCATTATCTTACCATTCCCTTACTTTCATTCTTTCTAGGTTCTCTCTGTGCAATTCTTATTATATGGAAATTGGAAATATCCTCACAAACTCCCAATTTGTTTTGTATTTTCCATTTTTTAAGCTTTTGTTTACTGCTTTTTAGGAGAGTTAATTCACTTCTGTCTTTTAACTGGTCTTCCCAGTTGGCTCAGTGGTAAAGATTTTGACTGCCAATGCAGGCAATGTAGGTTAGACCCCTGGGTCAGGAAGACCTCTTGGAGAAGGAAAGAGAGTCTCACTACAGTATTCTTGCCTGGGAAATCCCATGGACAGAGGAGTGTGGCAGTCTATAGTTCATCAGGTCCCAAAAGAGTCAGACATGACTTAGCAACTAAACAACAATCTTTTAACTATGGAATAATTCTGAGATTGTTGTGTTTATTTCAATGCTCACTTTTTCATTTCTGAAATTAATTCTTGTGATTCTATAGGAATATATTCTGCATTTCTTGATGCATTCCTACTCTAAATTCTTATTTTCCCATTTTCTGAGACTATTAAGCATAAGTTGTTCTACTCGTTGCATTTTTCTCCTATACTTGTGATTACTTTTTTTATTTATCAGTGCTTGATGTTTTGATTTTGTCATTATCTTGGTATTTGCCATTTTTTGAAGGTAATGGGTAGGACATAGGACTTTCTGTACCTTTGCATTTTAAATAAATCATTTTCATTTTATGATAAATCTATCATTGTGTTTGATGAGCTTAGAGTTCGAAGATCTCTAAGATATTATGTAAAATGTTCATATTGAAATGATTATCTTATTCATTTTAAAAATGCTATGCTTTTTTTTAAAATAATGTTAAAGGCATTCTCTCACCTCCTTAACTTACTTTTTGTTTTTTCTTTTGCTACAATTTAAAAATCCTTTCTTTTTACTAGTATTAGATTAGGATTACAGTCATTACCTTTTACTTAGGATTCCTTAGGGAATTATGTGTTGAGTTTGGAGGGGCAGCTTTCCCAAATGTGTCTTCTGAGACCACTGGAAAATATACTGATTCTCTGGTCCATCTCTTAGAAGTTCTCAACCAGGAAATCCAGATAAATTGTTTTTATTCACAGGTGTCCCACATAAATAATCTTACATCCTGGCAAATACGGGATAAGCAATGCTGTTGGAATAGGGCAGAAATCTGAAGAACCTGAACCTCATTCTGTTAAAGCTGGGACACACTTTATTTGGCCAGAGTGAAGAGATTAAATTGAAACTTCATCTCAGGTAAAGTTCTGGGTCCTTGTTAAACAAACACTTAGACTTCTGCTGAATGCTATTTTAATCCCTAATTGGTGACGTTTACCATGTTTTGTGGCACTTAAATTTCAAAATCATGTTTCTGGCACTTGACAGCGAAGGTCAGTGGTGCTAAACGACTTCCACCTGCTAAAATCAGTTGTATTTTAAGCAGGTTTAACTGAGGTGCACCATTTGGAAATAGTTTGCAAAAATGCCTCAGTTTTCTCAGGGGGGAAGTAAGCAGTGTGCCTGAGGTTTCTGAGTGTTTCCAGGATTAAATTTGATCTCTCTGTCAGTCAACTAGGAATCAAGAAGGTAGACTGGATAACAGTCCTACTAATCTGAACAATTTTTGAACCTTGTAGAATTTTGTTGCCATTTTGACATCACTGAAAACTAGTTCTAGGCTAGAATTTTACTGACATGCTCTGTAATATCGTGTCATTCTTAGAGGCTGATTGCCTTGACAGGAAGCACAACCTAATAGCTAATTTCAGCTAAAGCTGGTAAAGATAGTGCTAGAAATGACTTAAGTCACTGTAGTCAAATATGGTTGTAAAAAACTTGCTTTCCACAGTTTATTCTTATCAAGATGTAAGATAGACAAATGTCAAACAGTTTGAAGCTTTAATTTGTTTAGAGCAGGAATCAAAATTTAACTTCTGTGCAAGTTACTTATTTGCTTGTTTGTTTACATGTTGTGTGGGATTGCAAAGGAAAGAGAGGAGAGACTATTCAAATTCCCTGATATGCATGCTGGCAATGGAAATATTGTGACTAAGTCATTTTGTATTTTGAACATGGGTTTATTTAGCATTAGTCAATTAACTTTTGAATTCATGGCATATGAGTTACTATTTTAGTTGTTTAATATTTTCTGTATATTATAAACGCAAAGAAAAAAGAAGTTATGGGGAAAATGGAAATGTTGATTTTAAGGAAAACGAAGTTTAAACTAGCACTGCATATGTGCTTAGTCACTAAGTCATGTCTGACTCTTTGTGACCCCGTGGACTGCAGCCTGCCAGTTCCTTTGTTCATGGGATTTCTCAGGCAAGAGTACTGGAGTGGTTTGCCATTTCCTTCTCCAGGGGATCTTCCCAGTCCAGGGGCTAAGCCTGCACCTCCTATGTCTCTTGAATTGGCAGACAGGTATTTTACCAATTGAACCACCTGGGAAGCCCCCAAACTGTTGGATCAAAGGTTTTCCCTCTCCTCAATAGAATAATCTTATAACGTCTGTTGGTGTAGTTCAGATCTGAAAACTGGAGAATGGCCTGCCAGGTAACCCTGGAACCCTGGTCCGGGCTTCAGAAACAAAGCTCCTTAGGTTGTGACTTTAAAGGACTTTGATGTCTCTGAAAAATTAATCTCAATAATTACATCATAATTCATGAACTATAATTACTATAGTTATAATAATAAAAACATTCACAGTTATAGTAATAAATTGAATATCTAAGGAAAACTAGAAAAATATCAAGCTAAGTAACTTTGCATTTTATTTAAAATCCTAAAAAATGACTGTGAAACTGCTGCACTCGATATACCAGCAAATTGAGAAAACTCAACAATGGCCACAGGACTGGAAAAGGTCAGTTTTCATTCCAATCCCTAAGAAAGGCAGTGACAAAGAACATTCAAACTACCGCACAATTTCACTCATCTCACACGCTAGTAAAGTAATGCTCAAAATTCCTCAAGCCAGGCTTCAACAGTACGTGAACTGTGATCTTCCAGATGTTCAAGCTGGATTTAGAAAAGGCAGAGGAACCAGAGATCAAATTGCCAACTTTTGTTGGATCATCAAAAAAGCAAGAGAGTTCCAGAAAAATATCTACTTCTGCTGTATTGACTATGCCAAAATCTTTGACTGTGTGGATCACAACAGACTGTGAACAATTCTTTAAGAGATGGGAATACCAGACCACCTGCCCTGCCTCCTGAGAAATCTGTATGCAGGCCAAGAAGAAACAGTTAGAACTGGACATGGAATAATAGGCTGGTTCCAAATCTGGAAAGGAGTACATCGAGGCTGTATGTTGTCACCCTGCTTATTTAACTTATATGCAGAGTACATCATGCGAAATGCTGGGCTGGAGGAAGCACAAGCTGGAATCAAGATTGCTGGGAGAAACATCGATAACTTCAGACAGGTAGATGACACCACCCTTACGGCAGAAAGTGAAGAAGAACTAAAGAGCCTCTTGATGAAAGTGAAAGAGGAGAGTGAAAAAGTTGGCTTAAAATTCAACTTTCAGAAAACTAAGATCATGGCATCTGGCCCCATCGCTTCATGGCAAATAGATGGAGAAACAGCAGAAACAGTGACAGACTATTTTTTGTGGCTCCAAAATCACTGCAGATGGTGACTACAGTCACAATATTAAAACACGCTTGCTTCTTGCCAGAAAAACTATGACCAACCTAGACAGCATATTAAAAAGCAGAGACATCACTCTGCCAACAAAGGTCTGTCTAATCAAAGCTATGGTTTTTCCAGTAGTCTTGTATAGATGACTGTATAGATGTGAGAGTGGGACTATAAAGAAAGCTGAACACCTAAGAATTAATGCTTTTGAACTGTAGTGTTGGAGAAGACTCTTGAGAGTCCCTTGGACTGCAAGGAGATCCAACCAGTCCATCCTAAAGGAGATCAGTCCTGAATATTCATTGGAAGGAATGATGCTGAAGCTGAAGCTCCAGTACTTTGACCACATGATGCCAGGAACTGACTCACTGGAAAAGACCTTGATGCTGGGAAAGATTGAAAGCAGGAGAAGGGGACGACAGAGGATAAGATGGTTGGATGGCATCACCAACTCTATGGACACGAGTTTGAGTAAGCTCCAGGAGTTGGTGATGGACAGGGAAGCCTGGTGTGCTGCAGTCCATGGGGTCATAAAGAGTCGGACACGACTGAGCAACCGAATTGAGCTGAAGTAACTTTGGAGCCCACGCTGGTATATTCCTTACAGTGTGTTTCCTATGCATATTTCTATTAGAATTCTTTTCTTTCAAATATCAGAAAAGCCATTACTACCTAACATTGATTTGGTGCCCCACATTCTTGCCTAAGGAAAAACAGAACCAAATGAGGAATGAGTGGGATAAGGCTTGATTCAAGGCTCACATAGCATGACTAAGACCCAGTCTTTAGTCCACTGTTCTCTACTTGCCCAGAAATGCAAATGTACTTACACAGGCCCCTCCCTGGAGAAGGATGTGGGCATGAACTAACATGACTGCTAAGTTAAAAGACCTTTCCCCCTTTAGGATGATTTTATAATGCTAAAACATTTATATTGAGTATAACTTAGAAAAGGTTCTTTTTTATTTTTTATGTTGGAGGGAGAAGTGAATATAAATTCTGCTCTCTGAACAAGAAGTATCTTTCTCTCACTTGTTACTTTGTAAGGTGACAATGCCCAATGAGACCCCTAGCCACAATTGTTGGAATTAATTGATTTTCAAATTTCAGTTGTCACATCAGGATGTTCTTTCCCAGGAGGAATCTATTACTTAAGGCTCACTTACTCTTCACCTTTTTCTTTGAGGAATAATCATAGTAAACTGATAATAACAATGAAAGATGTTAACCACCGTCATTTCTGTGGTTTTAAGTAGTTTTTCTCAGACTGTAAAGACAAGAGAGTGATGAGCCTCTAAATGTGAGGGCTCAGGAACTCTATGCTAGATCTTCCATGGGTTAGTTTCTTGAAGCACAAGTGGGACAGATTAAACCACCTAGCCAGGGCTGTGCTGGAGATTGAAATACACTAAACTAGTGAAGATGCATGTTCAAATGCCATAAAAACTTAAGAAATCATTTTGAATGACAAAAAGCACATCTACTAATCTTAAGTATAAAGCCTTTTTTTTTCCCCCTGAACATAAAAGGCAGCCATTTTTTAATGTGAAGTATTTTGGTCTATAGTTTGCATGCAATTTCATTAAAATTCGTTACAAATCACAAAATGTAATTCTGCTGAGGAACTTAAGCTACTGCTTATATTTCTGGATTAATGGTCAAGGTTTCAATTATAATAAGTTTTTGTTGCTTTTCTGGAATACAGCACAATCTGGGGTTGTGGGGAAAATGCCAGGCCAGATGTAATAAGTTAGAGCTACATGTATGACGTAGGGTTATATAAAACATCTTTGGAACTCATTGTCCTCATTTGTAAAGTGGAAGCGTGACACTGTAGGGTCATATATCATTTTCTCTTTTAGGGTTCTATTATTCTATAGACAATCCCGTGCTTACAATGGTTCTACCTCACAGGTTTTTTGGTTTTTGTTTTTTTAATTTTGCTATGGTACAAAAGCAATAGGCATTCAGTAGAAACCAAACTGAAATTTGACCTTTCCCCAGGCTAGCAATATAATATGTTATATTTGAACTGGAACCACCAGATGATTCTTCCAAAATAAAATATAAATATTAAACTTATAACACTGTCTTAGTCAGTTCAGGCTGCTGTTAACAAAATTACCATAGACTGGATTGCTTGTAAACAACAGAAACTTATTTCTAACATTTTGATGGGTGAGAAGGCCAAAATCAAGATACCAGCAAATTCAGTGCCTTGTGAGGGTCTATTATGATTCATAGATGGCTGTGTCCTCACATGGAGAAATAGAGGAGAGAGTTCTCTGGGGTCCTTTTCATAACAGCACTAATTCCATTCATGGGGTCTCTACTCTCATGACCTAATCATCTTTCAAAGGCCTCCCTCCCCTAATACCAACATATTGGAGATTAGGTCTCAAAATTAATTTGGGGCAGAGGGACATAAACATTCAGTCTACAGCAAATACTAAATCAAGTCTGGATAAGGAAACACAAAAAGTAGCTACAATTTACCAAATAGTTGAAAAATTTGTTTTCCTTTTATATATATTCTCATTTTTATTAATATACTTATAAATTTATACAATTATAATTATATTGACTAAACCATATTCTGTTTTTTTTTTTTAATTGTCACATTGTAAACATTTACTATGGCACTGATTATTGTATTTTTCCAGTTTCATTGACCTACATCCTTAAACTGTATAAGATTTGCAACATAATGACTTGATTTAAATATATTGTGAAGTGATTACCACAATAGGTTTAGTTTAACATCCACTATTTCATGCATATACAATAAAAGGAAAGAAAACAACTTCTCCTTGTGATGAGAACTCTTAGGATCTACTCTCTTAACAAGTTCCATGTATGTCATACAGAAGTGTTAACTATGGTCGTCAAGTACGTTACTTTCCTAATCCTTATTTGTCTTATAAATGGAAGTTTATACCTTTTGAGTACCTTCACTTGATTCCCCTCCCCCGACTCCCTGCCACTAGTAACCATAAATCTGATCTCTTTTTCTATAAGTTTGGTGGTTCTATTTGGTTTTTATTTTTAGAGATTCCACACATAAATCAGATCATACAATATTTGTCTTTCTCTGGTGGACTTATTTCACTTAACATAATACCTTCAAGGTTCACCCATGTTGTTGCAAATTATAGGATTTCCTCATTTTCTGGCTGGATTTTACACACACACACACATACACATGCATATTTATGTATCTCACAACTTCTTTATCCATTCATCCACTGATGGACACACACACACACATACACATACATATTTATATATCTCATAACTTCTTTATCTGTTCATCCACTGATGGACAATAATTATTATTTTTAAAGGTATAAATAAGTTCATTCAGCAAATTGTGGAGCCATTCAATTCATTTATTGTTGAACATTCAAAAACAAGTGTAGTCTCAATATAAAATGCACTGAAACTTTAATTGTAAGATTATTCTTAAAGTTTAATATGTAATCGCTCTGTGGATTATTTTGATCTATATTTACCTAAATTATTTTCATGAAAGTATAAATGAATAATAAAAATCACTTTAAAGCACATCACATTTTTTCCTATTTTAAACATTTGACTTATGAATCATTTTTAAAGTCCATAGTTTTAACATAACATTTTAAAAATTCAGGATAATAGTTTCCAACCACTGACAAAATGTAGTTCTTTGACCTGTAACTGCATACATTTAGGTTTAGTGGTGGGGTAGGTGGGAGTGATTTAGTTGCTAAGATGTGCCTGACTCTTGCAACCCCATGGACTGTACCCTACCAGGCTCCTCTGTCCCTGGGATTTCCCAGGCAAGATTACTGGAGTGGGTTGTCATTTCTTTCTCCAGGAGATCTTCCCGACCCAGGTGTTGAACCCAGGTCTCCTGCACTGCAGGTGGTTTCTTTACCAACTAAGCCACCTGAGTTAATAAAAGAAGCCAATGACTTGCAAAATGCCAAACACTAAGAAAATTACTATTATATTTTACCAAACTATATATTATCATGTGTTATATATAGTATATAATATAATAAATAATCATAATAAAATATAATAACATAATAATATTATATGGTAATATAATAACATAATAGTACTATATAATAATGTACTGCATATTATAATATAATATATATTTGCATAATATGCATATACTAGGAATGTACATATACGAATGCTTTTCTTCATCAGTTCTAGATTTAAATTCATAGTTATGAGAATTTCCCCATCTTATATGTTATGAAGTAATTCAACCGTGTAATACTCAAGTACATTATTCATGTAGAATTTATCCTGTCATAAGTTCTGACAAATAGATCTAATCCTAGAGGTTTGCCAGACATTCCATGACATTGTTAAAAAAAAAATCTTTTCCTACTTAATTTTGGTGTCACATTTTATTGTGCAATAAATTTCCACATACAATTAGCTTTCCACTGTATATTCTCTTACTTCAATTGCCTACCAGTATAGCAATTCCATACTACTATAATATAAAAATGTGTATAATATGCTTTAATGCCTGGGAAGGCATCCTCCTTTCTTTTTTTTTCCACTCATTTATTCTTTAAATAAAACAAATCTAGCACTACAAAAATATATGATGTTTTTAATTGAAATGGTATTAAATTCCTAATTCGAGTTATGAGTAGCTGACACCTTTATGAATATCTTATCTGGACACAAAGCTTCAGTTAAGCACGATGAATAAGCTCTAGAGGTCTGATGCACATTGTACCTTTAGGCAACAGTAATATATTGTACACATAAAATTGTTCAGAGGGGAAATCTCATGTTAACTGTTCTTGCTAAATAAATAAATACAAATAACTATTATATTATATTACATATTTGTATGTTTAAAGAATTTTTGAAAACTTTTCTTAGATTCTAAAACAGAAATGCTTTAAATGTAAGTATCAAACTGGAAACCTTTCTAGTGGATAATCACTTTGTTTATGGTGGTCTAAAACTATAAATGCCTTTACAGTGCCACAAGATTATTTTCATTATCCTCGTTCACAACAAACTGGCAACATCATCTGCCATTTTAGATTGTGAACGTAGTATCTCAAAGTTTTGCTTCTTTGGGGAATAATTTTGGCCTTCAAGCATTATTGGAACATAATTTAATAAACCTACTACATGTAATAACTTTAGGTATCTAATGACTTTGCTAATTATTTATTTGCTGAACAGCCTAAAATGTCTCTCTCTTGTGTAGCTAATTTTAAGGCTGTAAATCAATCAAATAATACAAGAAAACTTACTTTGAAAACTTGATTTACCTGAGGAGGGTGGGGAAAGCATCTTAAAAATGGGCTATCTAATAAGTTGTAAGGGAAAACTGCATTAGTTTATAATCTAGTGTCATTCATTATTTTTTTTAACAATAACAGATTGGTTGGAAAATGATAGATCTTCATTTATAAGACAGAGTGATATAACAGTATTACATGAAATAGCATGATTTATTGAACTTGGGAATTTCAGTAAGAGGCTGAATGGCTTTCAAATCCAGTAAAAACTGTCTCTTTGATTATCACATTTGATCTAGTGGGAACTGTCACTTTTCCCTGCCAAGAAAATATGTAATATGACTTCTGCAAAGCCTCTGTGGCTTCCTGTCCATCACTGACCTTTCTGAATCATTTATCCCCACTCTTTCCTTGAAAATGTGTGTGAACCAGGATGCTTCACAGTGTTTCCTGACTGACTGCCCTGTGGAGCAAAATAAAGAAAGACTTAAACTTCACAATTGCCAATAATGAGCAATCATTACTCAAATTACTCCAAGCACTGATTAGGTTTAAAGTAATGAAGAAAGCACCATAATCAATCATCATCAACCCAAAGGAAGCCAGTCTGCATGGAGAGACCCTAGAATTAGCACAGGGCTCCACCTACAGGGTTCCAGGGGTGGAAGAATGGCAGGCCAGCTTCGGGCCACAGGGACCCTGTGCCGTGTGCTGCTTCCCATGCGGGCCACCCCCTCTGGCCTGTCCAGGATTCTGGAAGGAGGAGAACTAAATTCAAAGGCTCTTTCCAAAACAAACTAGCAGTCTTCATTGAATCACAGTGTTATATGGCATCATTTAAAAAAAACAAAAATAAATAGAAGTATTAAGGCAATCATACGACACATAGTAAAGACTAGGTAACAGATATATTGATATACAGGTAGATAATTAAATCTCCAACTATGCTCTATGGTGGCTGACCACCTTAGTTTATTAGAATTGATGGGTTCCTTGTATACGGAATTCTCAGTTTAGAAGCAGCATAGTCCTGGCAAACTGGTCACGTTTCTGTGTTACCGCCTTTCCAATGAAGTGATGTTTTAAGAGACTCAGATGTATAGAACAGACTTGTGGACTCTGGGAGAAGGCGAGGGTGGGATGTTTCAAGAGAACAGCATTGAAACATGTATATTATCTAAGGTGAAACAGATCACCCGCCCAGGTTGGGTGCATGAGACAAGTGCTCGGGCCTGGTGCACTGGGAAGACCCAGAGGGATCGGGTGGGGAGGGAGGTGGGAGGGGGGACCGGGATGGGGAATACATGTAAATCCATGGCTAATTCATTTCAATGTATGACAAAAACCACTGCAATGATGTAAAGTAATTAGCCTCCAACTAATAAAAATAAATGGAAAAAAAAATTCAGTGTATATGAATTATGGAGAGGGCTTGGAAGACCATCAGCAGCAAATTCTTTTGCCTGCTTTTTACTATAAAAAACAGAGAATAACTTTTTTTAGTGACCATAACATCCTCTTGGTAGGGACTTGTGCAACATTTGGTCTCTACCATTTGATTAGGAAAGCAGGAGAGCCAGGAAATTAATCCCTTGCCATGTGCATTGTTTTGTACTGGTACCAGTTTATTGAGTCTGCATATCTGAGAAACAATTTTAATGGCAACATTAAGTATAAGCATGAGTCAATTTTAGAGACCCCCAAAAGGTCACACAATAAGGAAACTAAATTTAACAAACACACTTAAAAATTTGTGCTCACAGATGGATACACATATTTACTGTTGAAGGAACCATATAACAAATAGGTACTTATTGATAGTCCATTTGTAAGATAACAGGTTGTGTTCTGTCCCATATTTTACTAACCAGATATTATCCAGAAGAGAAATAAGCTGATTATCTAATTTAAATACATATGTGAGTGTGTGTTTGGTTATGGTCTGATCTATATAGTTGTTGTTCAGTCAGCAAGTCGTGTCCAACTCTTAGGGATCCTATGGACTGCAGCATGCCAGGCTTCACTGTCCCTCACCACCTCCCAGAGTCAGGCAGTATGTAATGCAAATAAGATATAAATAAGTTCAGTCTTCTCTTATTTTTTTCCATCTTGAATTGGTTAGAGAAGCAATAGAAAACCAAGAGATTTAAAAAAGATGAATTATGTTTTAAAATATCCTTGAAAATATTTACAAAATTTCATGCTAATGGTACCCATAATTAAACTCCAATGTCATGAACTGCTTCACAGAGCTAGGTTCTCAAGAGCATGGCAAACTAGTTTTTTTAATATGAAAATTTCTACATTACCCTTATTTAAAATGTATGTGAACTGTCCATCGTTGACAATAATAAATTATTTCCATGGAAACCCAGGGATGGAACCAAATAGGAGTCATTTCAGCATAATAACAAAGGGGACTGCAGAGGAAGTTTCTTGTCAATGTTTTGGTCAGGAGACTGCATTATAAACATTTTAAAACGAAATCATCATAACTGTGACTGAGAGTTATCAGGGTATGAGAAAGTAAATTGTCAGAGGAGAGGTAAAAATTATCTTTTGGCAAAATGAGAAGTAATAAGAAAGGAAAAGAAAATATCATTTACACAGGGTTGGCATATAAGGATCAGAAACTGATTTGAGTCCTTACCAGTAAATTAAAAATAAAAACTAGAATAACCCTTTGTCATAATGTCAAACCCCAGTGAGGAGCCTGAGCTGAAAGAGGTTACAAAGACATAGATTTAATTTCTATATAAAACAATCAGCAATAACATTATGTCAGTGATTTTTCTGTCATTCTCTTTGGTGGTTTCAGAATCATCTTGAATTTCAGAATATTACATTATTTGGTAGATCTATTCTTGTTTATTTTCTCTCTATTGAATGAAGTATACCTACTGTTGACTGGAAAATAGCAAGATTATGGATTTGAATTCCAGTTACTTAAAATGTTTACAACCACAATATTTATAGTAGCTATTTACACACACTGTTTCTCAGATATAAACTAAATTATCTTTTAAGTTCAGGCACTTAAGCTAAATTTTAAGAGAATGTATTAATATGTATTAATCAGTCAGTACTGGGGCTGTCCAACAGTCGGCACAGGTCAGGAGAAGAGCGAGTTCATGAACTGACTGAATGAAAGTCGATCAGTCGTGTCTGACTCTTCACCATCCCTTGGACTGCAGCCTGCCAGGCTCCTCTGTCCATGGAATTCTTCAGGCCAGAACACTGGAGTGGGTAACCATTTCCTTCTCCAGGGCATCTTCCCAACCCAAGGATCGAATCCAGGTCTCCCGCAGTGCAGGCGGATTCTTTATCATCTGAGCCACTTCGCTTATTGATTGTTTAACTGCATCCAAATCTTTAAACAACTAGGAAAGCAGGATGATGAGAAAAGATGATATGTAAGTGAAAGTACAAATGGCTGCTTAGTCCAAAAGTCTGTATCATTTCCAAGACCACTATGAGCTCTTGCTAGTAACTTCAAAGCTATAGCCCTAAATAACCCCAAGCTGTTTTTAAAGAAATAGACAATCATCCACATCCCCGATCCTGTGCTGCCACCTCACAAACTCTAACTGTAAAATCCTTGTGGTGGTGTGCTTATATTGTATTCTGTTTCCATTTTGTATAAACTTCATGTAAGACCAGAAATTTGAGGAAGTTGCCCCTGTTTCTTACCTTAGCCTGAAATGTAGTCTTTAGCCCATTGTTCATTCCACTCTCACACATGCTTCTGTCTCTGTAAGCTCCGGTCCTTTCTAGAAAAATTATAATCAGAGTAAAGGAACTTCTTCATCTACCTTCGCATTGCCAATGAATGATGCCTCATTAGACAAATCTCTTGGAACGCTGATGAGGTTTTCCTGAACACAAAAGCCAGGCCTATCGATCATCATCCCACCTGTGGCTCTTCAGTGAACAGGCAAAGGTTAGCCCAGTTCCTGGGGCCTCCATCGTGTCAGCAAAAATTAGTGAGAAGGTGGCTGAGTTGTCAATAGAGCACAGAGACAATTAGTTAATGATTAGGGAGTCAGCAGTTGGGGGATTGATGACAAAATGAGCCATCTTGGTTACATTTGCATACATTTAGGAAATCTATAGTGCGATAAAAAGTATAACACCACAGAGAGAAAAATGATGTGCTTTGAAGCCAAATTAAACAAGGGAACTTAATTGTGAGCAGAAATTTGCACAGCTTGGTAGAAGGTCATGGTTATGTCAGAATGATGCAATAACACTGATCAAATAGGTTGTTAACCTCAACTCTGCTATTTCTCAGGCTTTTACATAAGGCATTCCTTCTGCATTTGTACTGATTGATTGATTCAACATATATTTATTGAGCATCCATATGGGCTAGATGATATATGTTTTAGGAATCATGGCAAATATAGTCAAATGATATCTTGGTATGGGCCTTTAGAAAGATGAAAGTTTAGTAGGAGAGTCAGATTTTTAACATGTATTTAATTGATGTACAGTTGATTAACTATGTTGCATTAATTTCTGTTGTATAACTTAGTGATTCAGGTATATATACACACACACACACACACGTATATATATATACACATATTCTTTTTCATATCATATTCCATTATGGTTTATCAAAAGATATTGAATATAGATCTCTGAGAGGCTGGGGTTAGCAGATGCAAATGAACAGATATACTGTGCTGTGCTTATCCTCTCAGTTGCATCTGACTCTTTGTGACCCCGTGGACTGTAGCTCACCTTGTCCATGGGGATTCTCCAGGCAAGAATACTGAAGTGGGTTGCCATATCTTTCTCCAGGGGATCTTCCCAATCCAGACCTCCCGCATTACAGGCAGATTCTTTAACATCTGAGCCATCAGAGAAACCCAAACTATTACATATAGGATGGATAAACAACAAGGTCCTACTGTATAACATAGGGAAGTCATATTTTAAAAAGAAAGAATAATTAAACCACTTAGAATTGTTTTAAGTATTTTGATAATATCCTAAGTATATTCGGGCATGGTTGCCAGGAAGAGGCCTTTCAGATATCTAGGAATGAAGATTAATAATCAAAATTTAAAGTCTAGGCTTTAATACATTTTTCTCCTTAGAAGGTGGACATTCTTGGGTGTCCCTCCACAGGTCACATGGCATTTCTAACAGAACAGCAACTAGAGTGGGACTGATGGGACCCTTACTGTTGTGTCAGAAGTCAGGAAGTTAGCTTGGATTTATCTTGCATTATTTAAAATTCTGCTGTGGCTTTAGCCTGAGGGTGTATCTACAGTCACTGAAAATGATGGGGGTGTCCGAGGTCATTTTTCTTACAGTTTGCAAATCACTTGAACCTGCTGTTGTCATTTAAATAGCAGCAGTGGGACATCGTGCAAATTCAAAGTAACACTGCACAGGCAACAGACAGATTTTCAAATGCTAGAACGATTGCGCCAAGCAGAGATGCTACAGGACTCTGTATCACCTTGGACAAAAGTCTTCTATCCTACCTCAAACAGTGGGTAAATTGTCGGGAAATTCAAATCATAAAGTCACAGAGACAAAGAATCCTAGAGCTACAAAGAGCTGTCTTGAAATCATCTACTCCTTCGTCATTTCATAGCGAAGTCTCCAAGGCCAAGTTCCTTGGAGAATGATCCAGCCTAGAACCCACTCCTGCTAATCCAAGCCTGTTAAAGCTAAAGCCAAAGAGTCAAATGACAGGTATTGTAATGACAAAGAAGACAAAATTTCCAAGTTTTCAGTCAAATGCAAACTTGCTACATTCATACTCTTAAGTATGTATAATTTCATTTCAAACCAGCACTGTTTCTCTAACTTACATACCTAAACCCCTGAATAAAACATATTCCTGCCAAATTTATTTTTACTTCCTTCAAGCCCACTTATATACAGTTAAATTAATTATCCAGAAATTCTCTTCCATATGAAAGCAGAAAAATGATTTAGTTGATGGTTTTCATCTGTTAATAGGAGTCTTGGGCTTCCCTGGTGGCTCAGAGGTTAAAGCGTCTGCCTGCAATGTGGGAGACCTGGGTTCGATCCCTGGTTTAGGAAGATCCCCTGGAGAAGGAAATGGCAACCCACTTCAGTATTCTTGCCTGGAGAATCCCAGGACAGAGGAGTCTGGGGGGTCCACGGGGTCGCAAAGAGTCAGACAAGACTGAGTGACTTCACTTTCACTTTTCACTTTCAGTGCAAAGACATCTTGCTTTTTCTTTCTCATTTGGAGGAAGTGTGTGAAAAGGTGATGTTTGTTTATTAAAATCTCAACTCATTTTTCTAAAAATAAAGGTTTTTATTATTATTATAAAGTTGATATCTCTAGATATGAATTTATAATGATATCTCTTCATTATTTTCTAAGTTTCTCAACTGATAGGACCAATGTAGACACAAATAAAGTCATCAACTCCTTGAATTATTAATAAAGGGCATAATTTCAATTGAACTTACTCTGTAAAATGCCAAATCAATGGATTCATTCAATCTTCTACTCCATTTAGTACATTGCATGAAGTAATAATTTGGGTTTATAGAGATAAACTGTACTTCTTGAAATAAATATTTATTACAGTTCCATTGAAATGTTTGACTCCATTCAGGTGGTGAATGTGGAAGGAGGGAGAGAAATCTATAAGAGTAGAAATTTCCATTGTATCTATTCTCTATTTTTTATAAAATTAAAAAATATATAAATTAAAAATTCTATTTCTAGTTGAACATATGACCAAATAGAGAGAAGCTGTTTTTCCCAAGTTAGATAGATAGATAGGTATAGATAGATTAAATATGTTGATATGGATTGGATATGGATATGTAGACATAGATACATTTTTATAAGGATTTGGCTCATATAATTGTGGAATCAAGAGTGAATATCTACATCTTAGGAATTAGGGAACTAAAATGGATGACCATTGTATCTACTACTGTGGGCAAGAATGCCTTAGAAGAAATGGAGTAGCCCTCATTGTCAATAAGAGTCTGAAATGCAGTGCATTTGGGTACAATCTCAAAAATGATAGAATGATCTAGGTTTGTTTCCAAGGCAAATAATTCAACATCACAGGTAATCTAAGTCTATGCCCCAACCACTAATTCTGAAGAAGCTGAAGCTGACCTGTTCTATGAAGACTTAAAGACCTTCTAATACTAACACCAAAAAAGACATCCTTTTTATCACAGGTGAATGGAATGCAAAACTAGGGAGTCAAGAGATATCTGGAATAATAGGCAAGTTTGCCCTCAAGTACAGAATGAAGCAGGGAAAAGACTAACAGTTTTATTAAGAGAATATGCTGGACATAGAAAACATTCTTTTCCAATAACACAAGAAATGCTCTACACATGAACATCACCAGTGGTCAATACCAGACTCAGATTGATTGTATTCTTTGCAGCCGAAGATGGAGAATCTCTAAGAGTCAGCAAAAATAAGACCTGACAATGACTGTGGCTCAGATAATGAGTTCTTAATTGCAAAATTCAGTCTTATTTGAAGAAAACAGAAAAACCACTAGATCTTTCAGGTATAACCTAAATCAAATCCCTTATTATTGGTACAGTGGAGGTGATGAGTAGATTTGAGGGAATAGATCTGGCAGATAGAGTGCCTAAAGAACTATGGATGGAAGTTTGTAACACTGTACAGGAGGCAGTGATCAAAACTGTGCTAAAGAGAAAAAAATGCAAGAGGGCAAAGTGGTTGTTTGAGGAGGCTTTTCCAATAGCTGAGAAAAAGAGAACTGAAAGGCAAAGGAGAAAGGGAAAGATAGACCTAACTGAATGCAGAGTTCCAGAGAATAGCAAGGAGAGACAGGAAGGCGTTCTGAAATGATCAGTGCGAAGAAATAGAGGGAAACAATAGAATGGGAAAGAGTAGAGATCTCTTCAAGAAAATTGAAATGTCAAGGGAATATTCATGCAAAGAGGGTACAATAAAGGACAGAAATATTAAGGACCTATTAAAAGCAGAAGATATTAAAAAGAAGTGGCAAGAATACACAGAAGAGCTATGCAAAAATGGTTTTAATGATCAGATAACCACAATGGTGTAGTCACTCACCTAGACCTGACATCCTGAAGTGTGAAGTTAGATGGACCTTAGGAAGCATCACTACAAACAAAGCTAGTGGAGGTGATGGAATTCCAGTTGAGCTATTTCAAATCCTAAAAGGTGATGCTGTGAACGCTGCACCCAATATGCCAGCAAATTATGAAAACTCAGCAGTGGTCACAGGACACAAAAATGTCAGTTTTCATTACAATCCCAAAGAAAGGCAATGCCAAAAAATGTTCAAATTATCATACAATGGTGCTAATTTCACATATTCATAAGGTAATGCTCAAGATCCTTCAAGCTAGGCTTCAGCAGTATGTGAACCAAGAACTTCCAGATGTGCAAGCTGAATTTAGAAAAGGCAGAGGAACCAAAATCAAATTGCCATAATTCACTGAATCATAGGGAAAGCAAGTGAATTCCAAAAAAAAAATATCTACTTCTGCTTCATTGACTACACTGAAGCCTTTCACTGTGTAGTTCACAACAAACTGTGGAAAATTCTTTAAGAGATGGGAACACCAGACCACCTTACCCATCTCCTGAGAAACCTGAATGTGGTTAAGAAGCACCAGAACTGAACACGGAACAATGGACTGGCTAAAAATTGTGAAAGGAGTATGAAAAGGCTGTATATTGTCGCCCTGCTTATTTAACTTCTATGCAGAGTACATCATACAAAATGCCAGGCTGGATGAAGCTCAAGCTTGAATGCTGAGAGAAATATCAATAACCTCAGATATGTAGTTGATACCACTCTAATGGTAGAAAGTGAAGAGAAACTAAAGAGCCTCTTGATGAGGGTGAAAGAGGAGAATGAAAAAGCTGACTTAAAATTAAACATTAAAAAAAAACGAAGATTGTGGCATCTGGTTCCATCACTCAATAGCAAACAGAAGCAGTAAAGTGGAAACAGTGACAGATTTTATTTTCTTGGGCTCCAAAATCACTGTGGATGGCGACTGCAGTCACAAAATTAAAAGACATTTGCTCCTTGGAAGAAAAGCTATGACAAACCTAGACAGTGTATTAAAAAGCAGAGATATCACTTTGCCAACAAATATTTGTATAGTCAAAGCTATGGTTTTCCAGTAGTCGTGTATAGATATAAAAGTTGGAACATAAAGGAGGCTGAGTGCCAAAGAATTGAGGCTTTTGAATTGTGGTGCTGGAGAATACTCTTGAGAGTCCCTTGGATTCCACGGAGATCAGACCAGTCTATCCTAAAGGAAATCAACTCAATGTCCACTGGAAGGACTGATGTTTAAGCTGAAACTCCAATCCTTTGGCCATCTAATGCAAAGAGACAACTCATTAGAAAAGACCCTGATGCTGGGAAAAATTGAAGGCACGAGGAGAAGGGGATGACAGAGGATGAGATGATCGGATGGCATCACCAACTCGACGGACTAGTTTGAGTAAGCTCCGGGAGTTGTTGATGGACAGGGAAGCCTGGCGTGCTGCAGTCCATGGGGTCTCAAAGAGTCGGATAAGACTGAGAGACTGAACTGAACTGGGGATCTGTAATGTTTCATACCAGACTTCTTGGTCATCAAAAGCTTGAAATAAAAGTGAAGGCTGTTAATATCACATATATTTATCCCTAGAGGGCTTTCCTGGTGGTTCAAACAGTAAAAAAATCTGCCTGCAATGCAGGAAGCCTGAGTTCAATCCCTGGGTCAGAAAGATCCCCTGCAGAAGGCAAAGGCTACCCACTCCAGTACTCTTGCCTGGGAAATCCATGGACAGAGAAGCCTGGTGGGCTACAGTCCATGGGGTCACAAAGAGTCTGACACAGCTGAGCAACTATCACCTATTGAGGGATTTCTTAAGTCAAAATATTATACTCCAGGCAAAATGTATATAACATTTACTTATAAAGAACTGAAGTGTGTCAAGAAGTGGATGAGTCTCTTATTTCAATATCTTTTGGAGAATAAGTCTTGAGTGAAATTTAACTATTTTCTTCCTCTTCTGTAAGAACTACATACACAATTTTGTTGTATAATTACCACATCAAAGTAAATGATTTGTACTTGTCCAAAATCATTCCCACCTTAATAGCTTAGAAAAGTTCCTTATCCTCCTTATGGTTTAGGAATATTTTCAAATATTTTATAATGTGGGGATTTGTCAAGTTTATTTTGGGTTTATTTTCATTCTCTGAGCCTTAAAAGGCTTCCCAATCCAAGGGTTTAGCTGAATTGTCCAGCTCTATTAACATACTATAATAAGAGGCTTTAACTACATTGGGTTACAAGAGAACACCATGAATTCCAAAGTGAGCCTTTAGAAGACAGAGACGGAAAGAGATATAGAAGATACAGGTTATCTTCTGACCCACTTGCCTTTCCACTGATGTTCAGATATTTGACTTTCTGTGCCTCCTGCTTTGACCCACAAGCATCCAATTATTTTCAATTTAGATATACTTGTCAGCACCTTCGCTTTTCAACCCTGAACATGGGTTTCCCAAGTTTCAAAAGGAAATTGATGTTGAAAAGAATAAGGGGAGGCTTGCAGATGTCTGACTCCTTTTCTTCTTCCTCCACAAATTAAAGTAGCTTAAATTCTGACCAGGCAGGTTGATCTAACTAGAAAGAAAGTTCGCCATGAAAGCATCCCAAAGGGACCATCAGTTCATGAATGACACAGGCAATGATGTCATCCTCATATCCTTCTCCCTGATACCCCACACCTATCGACGATAAATTCAACTGGCTTCATCTCAGAAACATAGCTCTAATTTCCTTTTTACTCTTCAGTGCCCTTAAATTTGTCCAGAAATTTCAAATATATATTTATTTAATTTGTTGATTGTTCCAGTCAGTTTGGTGTTGACAGAATTCATTTCTGTTTAGCTTGACCAGACAAGGCAGTCATATTTGACAACCCAAGTGTGTTTATTGTCTAGCTGAATGAGTTGCTATGTTTGGCTCTGCAGAGAATGGTATATGGAAAGCATGATCACACTTGAGCCTATTCAAGGAATAGTTCAAACCTATATTTTAACGGTCCAATTAGCAAAAATCATAACATTTTCCCATGAGTAGATGGCATACCATCGTGTAGCATCTTATGAATCTTCCCCAAGGAGTACTGGAAAGTTCAAGTATGCTTAAGGGAGAGATTTAGGATTGTATTACCATCTCAAAAATGCTCTTTGATTTAACACTGGCAGTTCATGTATGATTATAAATTATAGAGTAAATCATGATGGGCGAGGGGAATAAATATTATACCTGAGGGTTAGTAAGGCAGTCTCTAGACACTGGAGAGCTTTAAATCAGCTAGTCTTGCTTACTTTCTGTTCCCTATAGAATATTGGCCAAAACATCGAATATTGAAGGAACACTTCTATTATTTGATGGCACTCTTTTGTATTACTATGTAGGAAAACAATTTTCTATAGTTATGTAAATAATAAAAATTACTTCCTATCACACTTTCTACTAAAAATTACTTCAATTTTGGCAAGTTCAAGATACTTGTAATTATTTAAGATAAATTAATTTTCTAAAACTTGGAAGGGTTAAGAGATACAAAATAATATTTTCCAGTCATTAACATTGGAAGAAAATTCTGTGCAAAAGAAAAAGCCATAGTTTCATTCAGAAAACAGAGGATTAACAAGCACTTATTGTTACTCTCTGTAGGCAAGTTAGGAACTCTAGAGTAACTACAACTATACTGGGCTTGGTGGGTTTACGCCCATGTAGATAAACCCATGCAAAAACACAAATACCTCTGTAAAAGTCATGAGACCAGGACAGGGGAAGAAAGCTGAATAACACGGCTAGAATAGACCATCAATTTATTTGTCTGTTTACTTACTGTTTAATTTTTATTATATCTTTTCCTTTTTTCCAAATTTACTGAGATAAAATTGACATATAACATTGTGTAAGTATAAGGTATACAATATGTATATGAGATATTGTGAAATGATCACCACCATAGCATTAGCTAACACTTCTGTTATATAATTACCACTTCTTTTTTGTGGTAAAACCATTTAAGATCTACTTTCATTGCAACTTTCATCTATACAATATAACACCATGCTCTATCTTAGATCCCCAGAATTTATTCATCTTAAGCTGGAGTGTGTACCCTTTGACCAATATATCTCCACTTCTTCTAACTACTAATCCCTAGTAACCACCATTCTATATTCTGTTTCTAAGAGTTCAGCTTTTTAGAATCCACATATGTGATATCATATAGTATTTGTCTTATGTCTGACTTATTCACTTAGCAAAATCCCTTCAAGGTTTATCCAAGTTGTTACAAATGTCAGAATTTCTTTTTTTTCTCATGACTGAATAATATTCCTCTGATTGTGTGTGTGACAACTTCTTTATCCATTCATCTTTTAATGGAGACTTAGGTTGTTTCCACATCTTGGCTATGTAAGTGATGCTGAAATGGACATGTGAATGCATATACCTGCTTGAGATCCTGTTTGCATTACCTTTGGATATATACACTTTAATGAGATTTCAAATCATAAAATAGCTCAATTTTTAATCTTTTTCAGAACCCCCCCATATTGTTTTCCATAGTGGCTCTGGTAACTTTATCTCATATTCTCGCCAACACTTGTAGCTCCTATTTTGTGCTTTATTATTACTTTTTGAAATTACCCATTTCAAAGGTATGTGGTGACATCTCATTACAGTTTTGATTTGCATTTCCTTGATGATTAATGACCTCAAGCACCTTTTCATGTACCAATTGGCCATTGGTATATCTTCTTTAGAAAAATTTCTGTTCAGTCCCTCTTCCCATTTTAAATAAGATTGTTTTTTCAATTGAGTTATATGAATTATTTATTTATTTTGGAGTTATATGATTATTTATTTATTTATTAGTTCTTTATCAGATATATGATTTGCACATATTTTCTCCCATTTCATAGGTTTCATTCATTGATTCTTTTGCTATGCAGAAGATTTTAGTTTTATGTTGTTCCACGTATTTATTTTTATTTCTGTTGATTATGCTTTTGGTATTATATCAAAAAAATCATTTCCAAGACCCAAAATCATTTCCATTTCAAGGAGCTTTTTCCTTAAGTTTTCTTCTAAGAGTTTTACAGTTTCCATTTTTTTATGTATAAGTCTTTAATCCATTTTGAGTTCACATTTGTGAGTGGTGTAAAACACAGGCCCAGTTTAATTGGTCTGTATGAGGTTATCCAGGTTTCACTACACTATTTATTGAAGAGGCTATCCTTTCCCCATTTAATATTCATGTCTTTCTTGCCAAATATTGGTTAACTGTATGCACAAAGGTTTATTTCTAGGAACTCAATTCAGTTCCATTGGTATTATGTCTATGTTTTTGTTCAGTCACCCAGTCGTGTCTGAGTCTTTGCCATCCTTTGGACTGCAGCATGCCAGGCCTCCCTGGCATATGTATATGTCTATATGTATGCCCATAACCCACTACTTTTGATTACTATATCTGTGTAGTATAGTTGGAAATAAGGTAAAGTCATATTTTTGGCTTTAGTCTTCTTTTTCATGATTGCTTTTGCTTGCTGTTGTTATTCTTCGGTCGCTCAGTCATGTCCAACTCTTTGCGACCCCATGGACTGCAGCATGCCAGGTTTCCCTATTCTTCACCATCTCCCAGAACTTGCTCAACCTTATCTCCATTGAGTCGGTGATGTCATCCAACCATATCGTCCTCTGTCATCTCCTTCTCCTGCTTTCAATCTTTCTGAACATCAGGGTCGTTTCCAACTAGTTTACTCTTCGCATCAGCTGGCCAAAGGAATGGAGCTTCAGCCTCAGCCTCAGTCCCTCCAATGAATATTCTGGGTTAACTTCCCTTAAGATTGACTGGTTCGATCTCTTTGCAGTCCAAGGGACACTCAAGAGTCTTCTCCAGCACCCCATTTCAAAAGCATCAATTCTTTGGCACTCAGCCTTCTTTATAGTCCAACTCTCATATCTGTATGTGACTACTGGAAAAACCATAGCTTTGACTATACAGACCTTTGTTGGTGAAATAATGTCCCTGGGTTTTAATACACTGTCTACATTTGTATGCTGTCAGGTTTGTTTAATATGCTGTCTAGCTTTTCTTCCAAGGAGCAAGCATCTTTTAATTTCACGGATGCAGTCACCATCTGCAATGACTTTGGAGCCCAAGAAAATAAAGTATGTAACTGTGTCCATTGTTTCCCCATCTATTTGCCATGAAGTGATGGGACAGGATGCCATGATCTTAGTTTTTTGAATGTTGAGTTTTAAGCCAGATTTTTCACTCTCCTCTTTCACCTTCATCAAGAGGCTCTTTAGTTCTTCTTTGCTTTCTGCCATAAGGGTGGTGTCATCTGTATATCTGAGGTTATTGATATTTCTCCTGGCAACTTTGATTCCAGTTTGTGCTTCATGCAGCCTGGCATTTCACATGATGTACTCTGCATTTAAATTGCTTTGGCTATTCAGGTTCTTTGCAGGTTCCATACAAATTTTAAAATCATTTTTCTACTTCTGTGAAAATTATCACTGAAATTTTGACAGAGAGTGCATTGAATAATGACTTTTAATTTTCCAGGCATTTTACCAATTTTAACTCCTTCAACCCATGAACCCAGGATACCTTTCCATTTGTTTGTCTTCTTTAATTTCTTCCCTCATGGTCATAATTTTCAGTGTAACCTCCTTGATTAAATTCATTCCTAAGTATTTTTTTGTTTGTTTGTTTTTGATGTTATAGTGATTAGGACTTTTTTGTTTCTTTTTCAGATATTTTCTGTTAGTGTGCAGAAATATGACTAATATCTCTATGTTTACTTTGTATCCTACAACTTTGCATATTTTATCAGCTCTGATATATTTTTGGTGGTCTTTAGGTTATTCTGTATATAAGGTCATATTTTCTGCAAATAATGACAATTTTAATTCTTACTTTTAAATTTGAATGACTTCTATTTTTTTGCTGGCCTTATGCTCTGATTATGACTTCCAGCACTATGCTGATTCAGAGTGGTGTGAGTAGGCACCCTTGTCTTGTTCCTGATCTTTGAGGAAAAGCTTACAACATTTTACCATTGATTGGCTTTTTGTTTATGACCTTTATTATGCTAAAGTATATTCCTTTTATACCTACTTTTTGACCATTTTTTTCATGGAAAGATGTTAAATTTGTCAGTTTTTTCTAAATATATTGAGATGGTTATATAAATTTTATCTTTGTCTCTCTATTAAGATGGAAAATCCCAGGGACAGAGGAGCCTGGTGGGCTGCCATCTATGGAGTCACACGGAATTGGACACGACTGAAGCAACTTAGCAGCAGCAGCAGCAGCATATGTATTGATTTGTGGTTTTGAGCCATCCTTCATGCTAGGGTTTCTCACTTGACCATGATGTATGATCATCTTAGTATGCTGTTGAATTCAGTTTGCTAATACTCTGTTGAGAATTTTTGCATCTATGGTCATCACTGGTGTTGGCCTATAGTTTCCTTTTCTTGCAGTATCTTTGCTCCTTGGAAGAAAAGATTAGACAAACCTAGACAGGATATTAAAAAGCAGAGACATTACTTTGCCAGAAAAGGCCCATAGAGTCAAAGCTACGATTT
This sequence comes from Odocoileus virginianus, assembly GCF_023699985.2. Lineage (NCBI taxonomy): Eukaryota > Metazoa > Chordata > Mammalia > Artiodactyla > Cervidae > Odocoileus > Odocoileus virginianus. Next base: position 46,508,574 of record NC_069689.1, on the reverse strand, counting down.
TTCCAGTAGCCATGTACAGATGTAATAGTTGCATCATAAGGAAAGCTGAGCACCAAAGAATTGATGCTTTTGAACTGTGGGGCTAGAGAAGACTCTTGAGAGCTCCATGGACTGTAAGGAGATCAGACCAGTCAATCCTAAAAGAAATAATCCCTGAATATTCATTGGAAGGACTGATGTTAAAGCTGAAGCTCCAGTATTTTGGCCACCTGATGCAGAGCCGACTCTTTGGAGAAGATCCTGTTGCTGGGAAAGATTGAAGGCAGGAGGAGAAGGGGACTTCTGAGGATGAGATGGTTGAATGGCATCACCGACTTGATGGACACGAGTTTGAGCAAGCTCCGGGAGTTGGTGATGGACAGGGAAACCTGGCATGCTGCCCTCCATGGGGTCTAAGAGTCAGACATGACTGAGCAACTGAACAGAACTGTAGTATCCTTAGCTGGCTTTGATATCAGGGTCATGCTGGCCTTGTAAAATAAATTTGGCAATTTTCATCCTCTTTCACTTTTTGGAAAAAAAATTAAAAATTAATTCTTCATTAAATATTTAGTAGAATTCACCAGTGAAATTATCTGATCCTGGGATTCTCTGTGCTGGGAGGTGTTTTGATTACTGATTCCATCTCCTCACTCATCGTTCTCTTCAAGTTTTCTGTTTCTTCTAAATTCAGTCTTTGTATGTTGCATATTTCTTGGGCTGTATAGTTTTCATCTAAGTTACTCAATTTATCAGTGTATAGTTCTTCATAGTAATCTCTTATGATACTTTACATTTATATTTTCAAAACACTAGCTTTTAGCTTTTCTAAATTTTCTATTGTTTCTTGGTTTCTAATTTTTTTCTGCTCTGATATTTTAAATTTATGCCTTCTCACATTGGGCTTAGTTTGTTCTTTATTTTCTATTTTCTTAAGGTATCAACTTTAGTTATTTATTTAAGGTTCTCTTCTTCTTAATGTTGATATTCATCTCTATTACCTTTCCTCTTAGAACTGCTTTCCAGTATCCCATGAGTTTTGATATAGTTGTTTCCATTTTTTCAGTTTCAGAATTTTTTAAAATTTCTGTTTTGATCATCTTTATGACCCATTGATTATTCAGGAGAGTGTTGTTTAATTTGCATATATTTGCGAGTTTTCCAACTTACCTCCTGGTATATGGTTCTAGTTTATACCATTGTGATCAGAAGAAATACTTCTGTGCATTTGTTGCTCAGTCTGGTCCAGTTACTTGCAACCCCAAGGACTATAGCCCACCAGGCTTCTCTGTCCATGGAATTCTCCAGGCAAGAATACTGGAGTGGGTGGCCATTCTTTTCTCCAGAGGATCTGAACAACCCAAGGATTGAACCTGGGTCTCCAGCATGTCAGGCAGATTCTTTACCATTTGAGCCATCAGGGAAGAAATACTTGGTATGATTTAAATCTTCTGAATTTTTTAAGACTTGTGTAGGTGACTCAGCAGTAAAGACTCTGCCTGCCAAAAGTAAAAGATGCAGGTTTGATCCCTGGTTCAGGAAGATTCCCCTGGAGAAGGAAATGACGCCCCACCCCAAAATTCTTGCTTGGAAAATCCCATGGACAGAGGAACCTGGCAGGTTCCATGGAGTTGCAAAGAGTCAGACATGACTTAATGACTGAGGTAAGCATGAGTGGGTGCTCGTGGGGCACTTGAGAAGAATGTTCATTCTGCTGCTGTTGAATGGAGTGTCCTTTTTATGTATGTTGGACATTTGATCTAAATTAGGGTTCAAATACAATGTTTTCTGATTGATTTTCTAATTTTGAGGTTCTCCCTTCTTCCTAGTAAAAGGCCCTGAAAAGTTATGAATTAAATTTGCCGTATTATTCAGTCCCCTTCAGGATTAGCTTTGATGCTTGTTTTTCAGGAATCTTAATCTGTGGCTACAGGAGACAAGGGCTTATTGTAGGTTTGTCATAAATATTTTTTGGTTCCTTATCCACACCTTAAGTTGGGAATTTAAAGCCTTGAACTTAGAATTTTTTATTGAAATTACCTGTTGTAAATAACAAGTCCAAATGCCATATGCCCTTTATTTTTATTAAAATGCTATTTGTTATCAGCTACTTGCTGAAAGCTTTGCTTCTATGGGTAGTTGACTCTAGATGATGTTAAATAATAACCTATGTTCAGCCACTGCATGCCATAAACCACCCCTGTCCCATTTACAGGTGACATGAAAGCCTTTTTTTTTTTAATTGAGGCAGATCAGAGGCCCAAACTCATCTTTAAGGTTCTGTTTCTATGGGAGCATTTCTAAGAACAGTAACTGTGCTAGCCAGACTTTACTCAGGGAAATAGAGCCATGGAGAATATTTGAGCAGTAAGGGATTGCTTACAGGACTAGACCTTCCTCATACAAGTGAGGGCGTAAAGGTGGAAAGAAAGGCTGGAAGGGATAGTCAGAGATCAGCGAGTCATTAAACAATTTGTCTGAAGTGCTGGCATGGGTGAAAAACTGGAGCTTAAAGGAAAATCAGGGTTCATATGTGGAGTACCCAATTAGAATCATGCAAGGAGAGCTAACAAAAATGTCATTGGGAAGTTGTTTCTGCTATGCGTAAACTTTTACTTCACTTCTATCTTCTAAGTTTAGCATACAGAATGGCACTTTCATATACATTTCCCACCTTAACCAAGCAGAGGTTATCATAATCCAGCATTTGCGGTGTAATAGAAAGAGTGAAATGGCAAATGTCATCCCTAGGTCTGAAAATTTCTAGTTGTATGATGTTAGGGAGGCAGGGAACATTATCTTCTTGGCTCTTACTTTCTTCTTCAGTACATTTGGAGCAGTATGATAGTTCTGTAACATGAGGTAGAAAATAAAACATGATTTCTGAGGGGAGCAAAATGGAAACTAAGTTAAATGCATGAAGGAGAATATTTTTCATCTTCATTAATTGCTTTGTATTAATTTTTGTGGCATGCAAGATCCACCCAAACTACCTAGCTCCTAAAAGACATTTCATAACAGTAGATTATATGATATTTAGAGAACAAGGAAAGAAAATAAATAGCCTTTGAAGTTAGATCTGACTCTCAGACTTACTATTCATAGAACCTTGAGCAAGTTACTAAATCTCTCTAAATTATTGAAACTATAAAACTGGATAATAGCATCTTCTAGTTACAATTGCTCTAGGTATTAGAAGTAATATATTGGACAGCTACCCACAGTTAACACTTAATAAATGTTTATTATTTTTATTATTGCTATTATAATTCAGCCTGCAGATTACCCAGTGCAAGAATGAAACTCACCCTTTAACACTTACCTGAACTCTTAGAAAGTAAATTGAACATGTCTATGCATGTGTGTTCACCACCAAGCACTGCTCTCAGATGATTCATGACTTATTAGTTAATTTTTTTTTAATCTCTAATGTCTATAACAAGACATGAGTCATAGTAGACCTCAATTAAATAGGACACTGAAGACTTGGTAAATATGAATGAGATACCATTTTTCCCATTCTAAAATGAAGCCATTGGAGATCTCCTCTGACTGAATGTATGAAACAGCTTTATTTCCCTCTTTAGAAGTCTTACTTGAGGCCAGGGACAGAAATATACACAGCTTCAGTTCAGTTCAGTTCAGTTCAGTCACTCAGTCATGTCCGACTCTTTGCGACCCCATGAATCGCAGCATGCCAGGTCTCCCTGTCCATCACAAACTCCCGGAGTTTACTAAAACTCATGCCCATCAAGTCAGTGATGTCATCCAGCCATCTCGTCCTCTGTCGTCCCCTTCTCCTCCTACCACCAATCCCTCCCAGCATCAGGGTCTTTTCCAATGAGTCAACACTCCGCATGAGGTGGCCAAAGTATTGGGAGTTTCAGCTTCAGCATCAGTCCTTCCAATGAACACCCAGGATGGACTGGTTGGATCTCCTTGCGGTATACAAAAGTGGTTCCCTCAAAAAATCAGTGCCAAGTAACTTTGTTCTCACATTGAAAAAGTCAAGTACTGGCTCATCAATATTCATCGTTTTATTCACCTTTATTCTGAAAAAGGCAGCCTCCTCCTTAAAAATTAATGCTTGAAGTTAAAAGATCATTGTCTTAATACCAAATAAAACAGCTATTGTGTCATGAGTGACTCAGCTTGCCCATGAATAATACCAATTATGTGTTGTGATGAGTCAAAAAGACATAATTTGGGATCAAAGATATTGAATTGATATTTTTAATAGATCACGTCTATTTATGGAACTTGATACATACCACAAATAGAGAAATACATGAAAATTGCTTTTTACTCATTTATTCTTTTAAAATGTATAAGAAATATTTTTCAGATACATGGTATATTCCTACAAAGTACCATTAGTCTAGCAATGCATTCACCCAAGATACCAAAATGCCACTAATGAAGAATTCAAAGGGCAGTAAAAAGTTCTAATTGTAGGCTATGCCATGACATACATTTCTACTGAAAGCTACTCTTTTTAAGATATTTCGTAAGAACTGATAAGGATCAGTCTTATAAAGTTTACTTTTTGTTTGTTTTGATGATCTGTTAAAGGTAGTATTTATTATACTATACTATCTTCTTTAGAGGGATGAACTAGCTAGCATATTTCGTGGTCTCAGTCCTAGTGATAGTTATGCTTTCTTGAATAAAGGATTTATGTTTTCTTAGAGACAAATCCCAAAATATGAACTTTAAAAATTCATTCAAGAATATAAATACTAGTACTTGAATAACAAGTATATTATTAATATATTCCTATAGAGTGTCCTGTTAATAAAGCACATTCACGTTTACTTTTTTAATATACTTAATTTTTGATAACATTTTAAGAACAATTTTTCTCTATTTTCTATAAGATAAAACTTAGATGCGGAGAGGATAAATAAATTTCTCAAAAAAAAAATTCAATTAGTAAGTGAAAGAGGTGAATGACCTTCTAAATTTTCTGATCCTGAGAGCACTTGAGGCCCTTCTTAGTTTTCCATTCTTTAAAACAAGTGACGTCATTTTTTAGGACTTAATTCTTTGTATTCTTTGACATTTAAATCAGAATCAAACTAAAACATGAAAACTGTGGATGTGGCCTGAAGGTTGGCCCTTTTCGTTCTACTGCTGAACCCCTGTGCCCCATTACCTTCCGTGTTAGCTTCCTTGTTCTGAATAGAGTGCTGGAAACTAATTTCAGGATTTGTATTTCCAACAAAAAAACTGCATCCCCTCGTACTTGTTAAATTATCTGACTTAGAGGTAGCAAACAGGTTAAGTAATTGACTTACCAAAACCATGGCCATGATTTTTCTTTCTATGAGAAATATAGTTGCTGAACTCCAATAATGGATGTAAAAGTCAGCAACAAAAAGAAAAATGCCTTAACTAGCAAAGACTCTATTTTCAGCCAACACAGAAACTATCCCTAATGCATCAGTGGAAGATGCTCTTATCAGAAACAGGTCAGATAGATACGAAATCCAATTACAGAAGGAATATATTCTAGAGAGAAGAAATTACAACACTGATGAGTCACAGTCTTATGATCTAGATGTGAAATGACAAAGTGACTCACAGCTATTGGTACAAGATGCTCCAAACTGGTTTTAGCATGACTGATCCCCACATTTGAAACACCTCCTGCACATTTGAATACATGTGAAAATAAAACCCACCTTTATTTTGTCTTCTGTCCCCATGGTTAGTTCTTCATAACACCCAAAAGTTCATTTAAAAATAAAATTAAGTTTATATTACTCTTCTTACAGTCCTCCACTATCTTCCCAACATACTCAGAACACATTCCAAACCCTAAAAAAGTCAAGACTGATTTGCCCCTGCCTTCTCTGACTTCATTTCTCATGTTCCCCTCCAGCTCACTGGCCTACTCTCCAATCTGCAACAAATCCAGCTTTTTCTCATCCACAGCCTGTGCACTGAATATTTCCTGCTAGGAATGACCTGCCACTTTCTCCACATCCCTTTCTGGGATGGGGAGTACATGTAAATCCTTTCTTTCTTTCTATATCTCAGTTTCAAATTAAATATCAACCCCCTAGAGAAAACTTTACTCTACAAAAAATTTCCTCCAATTCTATTTCACTTTACTCTGCATAATTTTCACCACAGGATATCACTCTGAAAATATTATGAGTATATGTACCTATTTATTTATTAATGTTTCATTCTCCATCACTACATTTAAGTTCTATGAGAAGAGAACACATCTGTCTGGTTTAAGTCTTTACTCCCTGCCTCTAGGATAGTGCCTGATACTAAGAATGAGGAGTGGTAGACCGTGAAAGAAGGTACTGTAGGTCATCAGAAATGAGAAGGGAGGATTAGAAGGATTCCAGAACCCAGATGGCATTGGCTAGATCCCATGTCCCCCTCCCCAGATGGGGCAATTTACCTTGGACACCCATTAGGAGAAATCATGTTATATCTTTGATCTTAGCTAAGTTATTCATTAAGAAGCCAAAACTCCCACATCACTCAACATTTCCATACCCTAAATCCTGCAGAAATGGACATTATCCAATCTGACTTCAGCATATTCACCTCTCCCCAGTATTCCAGACCCTTCCTCTGAGTTATTTTAGAAAACAACTTTGATCTACATATATATGAATGTTTCCTTAACACATTCTTACTCTGATCAAAACTCTGCTTGCCCTTTGAGAATACTTTTGCTCATCTCACTTACCCGTTCAAATTTGGCTATTTTCATTTTTGCATTCCTTTGACCATTTGTTTGTAGGGGGCATAGTTATATAATTAGTGCTTACATGGTTCATTGTCACTTTCTTAAATTTGACTTCTATCAAAATTCATGGTAATGTCAATGTCTATTGTATATACCATGTTGATATCAATATAACCTTGGCCTCTCAATTCCTTGAGCAGCTCATGTTTTTCAACCTATATCTGAGTTTTCTACTTATAAAGTTATACCCTAGGACCTGCATTTATATCATTTATACTTAGACCTTGATTTATACTTTAGACCAGCAATTTATGCCATCTTCAGCATCTCTATCTAATGTCTCTGATCCTTCCTTCTCATTTTAAATAACCAAAAGTTTCTTACAACACATCAAACCTGAAACCTTTCACTGTCCAGTAAACCTCATTCTTCACTTTCTTGTTTATAGAGTCTAGGTTATACAAACTAATACTGTGGTTCTCAAAGTGTGGTTTCTTACTGGCAGCACTGACATCACCTGTGAACTTTTTAGAAATCAAATCCCTGGGCCCTCCTACCATCTATCTATTGATTCAGCATGTCCACAGATGGAGCTAGGCTTGGGCTCTGCCTTTTTGACCTCACTCCTGCCAAGGTCACCCTACTCCTGCCTTGCTCACTGCCTTGAAGCTAGGTTCCCTGTTGCTCCTCAAACCTATCAAGATCCTTTCTGGCTCGAATATTTTGTATTTTTCCCTCAAATAGCTTCATGGCTCTTTTCTTCACCTTTTTTGCTCCTTTGCCCACATATGAAGAGAAACATCAGTGGGGACTTTTCCTGACTAACTTATAAAAATGCTGATAACTACACCATTCCCTGCCTCAACACCACTATCTACCTTACTATGCTTAAGTTTTTACTTTGCACTTACTGTCTCATGTATTTAGCAATTTATTTAATTACTTTTTATTGTCTATCTTTTCCCAACTAGATACTTCAAAAAAGTACTGTTTCCTTCCTTGAGAATGTTTTTAGGGGAAAAAAAAATGAGCTGAATCGAACAGTGACTTAGTGAATAATGTGATTTACACAATTAAGTAATCTAATTATTATGTGATAACATGGAAACTTATCATGAACAACTGTACTGTGTGTTGAGATATGATGGTTTATGGAGAGAAGAAGGTTGTGTTGAAAAGTTTGAACTCTAGAATACATTCTTAGGGTTTCTGCAAGAGAAGTACCCAGTTTGACCCTAACTGTTTTTAAAGACCTGAAATGAACAATCAAACTTATTTATCACATATCTTTAGTATTTTAACTTAATCATAATACTCCCATGCAAATGGAAGGTAAGCTCAAAGGGCAAATACAAATCTTAGATGGTGCAAAGAACAGAGTTCCTGGATTGTTTTATTAGGTTTTCTAAGTAGCAATGACTTTAATGAAGCTGATATTGACTTCCTATTGTACATCTCAACATAATCTTCAGAGTGTCCAAGGTCAGAGCAGGAGGATGGATGGCTCCAGGAGAGAGGCTGATCTCAGTGGCGGTGGAAGGGGAACAGGGTTACATTATGCTTGGCATACTGAAAGAAGACATACTGCTATAAGGGTAGAAAAAGACAAATGAAACCTCCAAGAAATACAAATAGAAATACAAAAAAATTAATACAAAAATATGATTATACACTAGGAATACATTTACATTGTCAAAAAAATCTCATTTACTATTGTTTTTTAACTTTCATAATCAATCTTTAGAAACCATAGCAGGTTTTATTGTAGAAATACACAAGAAAGTATAAAGCTCAACAGTCCTGGCAATGTTAAAATGAAAATAAGATTATAGAGTCTGGGTAGTAAGGGAAGGTGACAAGAAAAAAGTGGGAGTTACAAATTAGGGAGTCTAGAGTTACTCTAAAATTGATGGGAAAAGATAATAGGAAATCAATACATAGGGCTAAATATAACGTGTCAAGAAATAACCACTAAAAATAAAATTCAGAGATGGGGCAATGGCACCTAAAAGAAAAAGTAAACGGTGAAAAAGTATGTCTATGTGAAACAGAGTCAGAAATGAAGCAGGAATGCTTTGTTTTAAACATGTGGGCTGCTTGTTGCTGTCTAGTCACTCAGTTGTGTCCAATTCTTTTGCAACCCCATGGACTATAGCCAGCCAGACGCCTCTGCCCATGGGATTTCCCAGGTAAGAAGAATGGAGTGGGTTGCCATTTCCTTCTCTAGACCCAGGGCTCAAACCCACATCTTCTGTGTCACTTACATTGACAGGCAGATTCTTTACCACTGAGGCACCAGGGAAGCCATGTGGATTGCTAGGAACCCTCAAAGTATTGATATGCATTTAAACTACTTTTTGATACAAGCTGCTATGTGGAAGGGTCCTCTGACATTGCTATGACCAAAGGAAATACGAGATGCCTTGACTTCTAAGGCTGTACAAGTTGTATCATTTAACTGCCTGCTTATGCCACTTCATAGACGCTTTTTAATATTAAGTTTAAAAAGACTGAAAAGAAGTTTCTTTGATTATGGGCGTTGTGCACTCATGGATATATGTATCAACCATTAGTCTGTTCTTTCTTCCAGGATAAGCGATTCTTAACTGTCATCTAGAACACATTATTATCCTATAGGACTTGCACCATTACTGAAATCTTCTAGGTGTTTGACAAACATGTTCAATACATTTACAAACAAAACAATGTCTCTTTTCCTTTTCAATGGAAAATTATAAGATCCTCAAAAATTTTCATTCCTCTATCAAAATCACATATATGTAAGCATGTATTGATGCTTTTGAACTGTGGTGTTGGAGAAGACTCTTGAGAGTCCCTTGGACTGCAAGGAGATCCAACCAGTCCATCCTAGAGGAGATCAGTCCTGGGTGTTCATTGGAAGGACTGATGCTGAAGCTGAAACTCCAATACTTTGGCTGCCTCATGCGAAGAGTTGACTCATTGGAAAAGACCCTGATGCTGGGAGGGATTGGGGGCAGGAGGAGAAGGGGACAACAGAGGATGAGATGGCTAGATGGCATCACTGACTTGATGGACATGAGTTTGAGTAAACTCCGGGAGTTGGTGATGGACAGGGAGGCCTGGCGTGCTGTGATTCATGGGGTCGCAAAGAGTCGGACACTACAGAGCAACTGAACTGAGCTGAACTGATAGTGTAATTTATACACACACATACATATATGTTTATGTGTATAAACACATTTTTTAAATGTCATTTCTCTATGCTACAGACTCAATACTTGAGCATCGTCATTTCTATATTGTCTTGCACATAATGAGCATTAAGTAAATATGGGTTGAATAGGGAATGGTATACAAATTAGTTGTGTTAGTACATGTTAGTGGATCATTTTCTGCAGCTTCTGTGTTAGAGATAAATCATTTGCCTATTGGAGGCTGCAACTGATAAAGGCCCATTTCAGCTTGATTTAGAAAGAGCAAACTCCTAGATGGAGAACATGATGTAATCAGGACAGTCTTTCAAATCACTCCTCATGACAGTAATAATAATAATAATAGCTAAATTTGTAAGCATATACTCTGTGTTCAGCATGGTTCTGAGTTCTTTATGTTCATAGAATTATCCATGAGGTGGATAATTACAATCATCCCATGAGGTGGACATTATTGCTGAGTTATCATCCTTATTTTACAGAAGGAAAGATTGTTAAGTAACTTGATCAAAATCATCAGATAGAACATGGTGGAGCTCAACATCAAACCTGGGAAATCTGGTCACACTGTGTGAAATAAAAGGTTTTGCATGAGACCATCCTAGGACAGTCAGGCTTTACTAGACAGGCATACGCTTCATTTTAGACATGTGGCCTTTTAGGAAATTTCAAATTAGCAAAACTATCATTTAGTAGTTTGAAAAGGTTTTTTGGCAAGCTCTGACCAAAGGAAATGTGTGTGTGTGTGTGTGTGTGTGTGAAACTCTGAACAGTGAGGAACCCCACATAAGGAGTCATCCTAAGAAAGACCACTAGTCTTCATATGTGTCCCTAACAGCAGCATCTTCAATTACGCTCTCTGCAAATCATTATTTTGACGAGTCTGCTGACTCACATTTTCACAATACAACCAATCCCCATTAGTGCAAATGAAATACCTCTTACAGTCAAGTCCCTATGATATTCCTATGGAGATTCTAACTACAAATCTACCCAAAGTCTTAGACAGCACTTCACAAATCAGAACCTTCTTTCAAAAGACATTAGTATTTGAACAAATAAAAGAATCAGATCCTAGTTGGAAAAACAACTAACTCAAATAGTTGATAGTTCAAGAAAATGTTTTCACATATCCTGCACACACACAAAAAATATACTGGAGGATTCCAGAGGGTCAATATTTGCAAAAATAATCAGAGAACTCAGTCAATTCTGTGGGAGGAAAAGTACACTCCATTGTATATTTGTCAACCCCAGTCTCCCAATTAATTCCCCCATAGCACTCTCCTCTTGGTAGCTATAAGTTTGTTTTCTGTATTTGTGATTCTATTTCTACTTTGACAATAAGTTTACATGTACCAATATTTTTAGATCCCACGTACAAGTGATATCATATATTTGTCTTTCTCTGATTTATTTCACTCAATATACAACTAATAAGGACCTACTGTATAGCACAGGAAACTTTTCTTAATATTCTATGTGGGAAGAAGAATCTACATGGGAAAAAGAGTCTAAAAAATAGTGTGTATATGTATATGTATAACTGATACAATTTTCTGTACAGCAGAAACTACAGCAATGTAGTAAATCAATTATAATCTAATAAAAATCTTTGAGAAAACACTCAACTGAATGGGTAACCAGTATACAAATCCAGATAAAATCACTAAATTCAAATGTTATAAATATAATAATAACCTTGAAAGTGAAAGTCGCATCAGACTCTTTGCGACCTCATGGACTATACAATCCATGCAATTCTCCAGGCCAGAATACTGGAGTGGATGGCCCTTCCCTCCTCCAGGGAATCTTCTCAAAACAGGGATTGAACCCAGGTCTCCTGAAATGCAAGCTGATTCTTTACCAGCTGAGCCACAAGGGAAGCCAAATAATAACCTTAGATTTTCTTATTTTCCTCTCTTCTTCCCTTTCCTTATGAATCTTTTCAATCAGTAGCCAGAGCTCTGAGATCACCAGTAAACTCCAAACATAGGAAAATAGCAATATTTCATTTCTTATACAATATTAATAAATATTAATTAGCATTAAAATTACCAAATTTATTAATAAATTATTATTAAAGTCACCAAAAGCCACCATTGGGTTCTTGAGCATAAGTAATCAAATGTTGCATGTCTTCTAAAGGGAGATAAACACATTCATTAACCACTAAACACCAAGTTCATGATTGTTTAGGTCAACGTGTTACCAGTTCAGACTAGAGACAGAAGCCGTTCCTCTTTTCTGAACCTCTCACTGCACATGTTTGTTAAATTTCTGATCACCTTAATGCTTATGTTCACACCTTTGAGTTGTTGCAGGTGATAGAAACCTCTCTCACTGCACATGTTTGTTAAATTTCTGATCACCTTAATGCTTATGTTCACACCTTTGAGTTGTTGCAGGTGATAGAAACCTATCAGCTCTCAAAATAAATCACCCCAAATTGTCCATGTCACTTTCTTTCCACCTTATGTAAAATGGAGAGCCAGCAAGAATTCGTTGTACGATGCAAGGAGCTCAAATCCGATGTTCTGTGACAACCTAGAGGGGTGGGATGGGGTGGGAGGTGAGGGAGGTTGTAGAGGGAGTGGATGTATGTATACCTGTGGCTGATTCACATCGATGTGGGGCAGAAACCAACACACTATTGTAAAGCAATTATCCTCCAATTAAAATAAATTAAAAAAATAACTAAAACTTTCTTTAAGACAGACAGAAATCTGATCAACATTAATTAAATGACTATCTATTTTTTTCTGAATGCTGAAAGAGTTAAGGTTAGGGCTTTACAACCTGGAAAATGACTCCATGAATGATGGTTTCTTCAGAAATCAAGAGTTTGTCAGTGAATTCACCAGAACAAGCATATTTGATTCCTAAACACATATTTACCTCACTACAAGCCAGAGGTCCCAGAAAGTTTGCTTGACATTTCAAAACTAAGCTTTGTTATGTTTAGTGAGGTCATATCTATACCAAATGCAAATCGATTTCCAGAAACTGCTTGAGGCATATTAATTGAAATAATCAAAGAATGTTTAAAGACATGTAAATGCTTTGTTGGGCTTCCCTGTTAGCTCAGCTGGTAAAGAATCTGTCTTCAGTGAAGAAGACAGAGGTTAAATCCCTGGATTGGGAAGATCCCCTGGAGAAGGGAATAGCTACCCACTCCAGGATTCATGCCTGGAAAATTCAGTGAACAGAGGAACCTGGCAGACTACAGTCCATGGGGTCGCAAGGAGTCAGACACAACTGAGTGACTTTCACTTTCAACCTTTTAAAATGCTTTGTTAGCAGTGATGTTTTCAGGCATACACATTTTAACAAATACTCAGTCGAGTTTAAGAAACACTGCTTGTAGAGAAAAGATATTCCTGAAACGCTGTGTCATGGGAAATGGCAACCCACTCCAGTATTCTTGCCTGGAAAATTCCATGGACAGAGGAGCTTGGCAGGCTACAATTCATGGGGTTGCAAAGAGTTGGACACGAATGAATGACTGAGCAACTATCCAGGTATAGATAGCAGAGTCCTTTGCATATACACCTATGTACGTGGGGCTGGAGAAAAATGAATTGGGGCTAAGAAAACCTGCCTAGTACACACAGCCTAGTACACACAGCCACTCACTGGTTAGCGGACCCAGAATTCTGGGTTTTTCTGAACAATAATATGTCATGCTACTCCCTTCCCTGCTTCAAGTGGGAGGAGAAAGCTGAGGTGCACAGTTTGAGAAGATGGTTTAGAGCTGAAGCCACTTGACTCTGACTTTTAGGAAGTGGAGGAGGGGACAACTGGCCAAGCAGTGTTTCGTTTTTAAGTCATCATTGTAAGGAGGGACAACTCTGGTGCAGGCACTTTTGCACTTTGGGAAATCAGGATTCAAATTAATCAGAGGTAAGATGTGCCTTCCTTACTGGTAAAAAAACAATGTGGGGTAAAGACATCTATACACTTACATTTAAGGGAGCATATCACAGTGCAAATTGGGTCATCTCAGAAAATATAAAAGCATTATTCCTCTGAGATTTGAAAAAAAAATGTAATTACTTCTTCCACCAAGCCTGATTCTTTTCAATAACCTTCATTTTTGTCCCTTGGAAATGAAAAGAGGTTTACATTAAAAAGGCATTTCCTCTGACTCCATGTCCTTGAGTGGCACAAAATGTAAACCATTCCCTCCCTCCCTCTTTTGAAGAAAAAGGGGGATTCAATCTTTCCTTCTGAACACAGTCCATTTAAATAAGGAGATGGAGTCCCATCTTTTCGATCAGCCCCATTGTTTGACTTGTCAGTAATAACACTTGAGCTGAAATTGTACAGGCGTCCTGCTAATTTAGTAATTATTGACATGGTGCTGAGCAGGAAATGATAGCAAACAGAAGGAACTGTTAAGGAGAGATGAAATAAAAGATGTTCAGATCATTGTTGAATAATGGTTGAGATCATTTTGTGCTTAAAGTAGGCCCAAGACACCTTTTTCCATTTCCCTGACACATTTATAATTTATGCTTTGTAATAGTTCCAAATATTTTTAGGACACTGGACTTTGTTTGAGAATCTTGCCGAACTGAATGAGGATCACGAAGCACACACAGAGATGAGCGGGTGATGTGACCTGCCACAGCTTCCCTTTTAAGCCACAGCCCCTTTCACTCTCAGCCTGTCTTTCCTCCTCACGCTTTCTTTTCTGCCCTTCTCTTTCTTAAAATTTGAATTGCTATTTATTGTCACCTTAGCTCAAGCTAGGATCTTTGTTGCTAGGATAAGCGACATGACCCATGCAGTTACATGTAATAGATGGCGTCTTCAATCATTTATTTACTTATTTTAATTTGGAGCCTTTGCTTAGCTATAGGAACTATCCTAAAGTTTGGTAAGCACAGGTTTAATGGATCATTTTTTTTAATTGCATATTTGTGCATTAATATAATTGTACCAGAATAAGGCACACGTGTGTGATAAGAAGGGCTTCCCAAGTGGCACTGGTGGGAAAGAACTTGCCTACCAATGCAGGAGATGTAAGAGATAAGGGCTCATCCCTGGGTTGGGAAGATTGCCTAGAGAGGGACGTGAAAACCCACTCCAGTATCCTTGCCTGGGAAATTCCACGGACAGAGGATCCTGACGGGCTATAGCCCACAGGGTTGCAAAAGAGTTGGATACGACTAAGTGACTAAACAACAACAAATGATTTTGTATTGGAACATAATTTGTCAATGCTACAGAACAAAGTCCTATAGCATAATAAAATATGTTAAAATATTTTGTGCTGAAACAAAGTTGTATGTTATTACATTTTCCTTAAAATATCCTATAAAGAAATTACAATTTTACAAAGCACAACAAACTCTTATTTTTTTAATGGAGCACTATTAGTTTTTAAAATGCTTCACCAAAAGGTGTCCATATATGTGATATATTAAAAACATCTAAGACAAATAAGAATAGAGTAAAGGATGGGAAAGAAAGAAATCTCAATATCCTCAAGAGCTGGGAGGGTGGGAGATTGTGATAAAGATGACAGGGGCAGTGCCATTTACAATAAGAAAGCCACTAAGATGTGCTGACCACCTTCAGGTGCCAGGGGCCATCTGTAGCACTTAGCATGGAGTAACTTATCTACTGATCTAACAAAGCATATTTTTCTTAGTTCACCAAGGAATAATCTGATGCTCAGAGGGGAAGCTCAAAATGTTGTCCAAATTCATGACTATGGTTTTACAATTACTGGCTCTTTATCTCCCTGATTTCTGAGTCAGAGTTTTCAAACATTACACTACTTTGCTCCTCCTAATTTTCTTCTCTTTATGTTCCTACTTTTCTATGGTTGGCATCTTTCCTATAGGGATTAAACCAAACACAGACAATTAAAAAAGGACTCAGCCTCACTTGACTTTATAGTAGGTCACATCACATCTGAAAGTTAATCTATTATCTAGTTCCTTATACTATGAGTATCATTTTTTTCCTATGGCCCTTCACATTTTAAAAACTCCATTGTATTTCTAAATAGAATAATGTTGGAGAAATAGTAAGTAGTAAAGTACCAAGTCTATGGGGAGATTTGACTGATATGTATCTGAGAAAAACACCTGCCTGTTAGAAACAAACAAAGAAAAACTTACTTAGCTCAGTATATTTCAGAAGAATCATGCCATATTTGCACACAGATGGCATCACCGACTCAATGGACATGAGTTTGAGCAGGCTCCGGAAGTTGATGATGGACAGGGAAACCTGGCGTGCTGCAGTTAGTGGCATTGCAAATAGTTGGAAATGACTGAGCGACTGAACTGACCACATCTTCAAGTGTTCTCATTCCACTGAAAAGGTAAATACTTAAAAATTCCTCTTTGGCTGTATCAAAAAATAATCCCTTTCACGGTATTCTGTTGATTTGCTGGCTGCACAGTCATGATCAGCACAAATGAAAATTACTCAGGTTCATTTGTCTCTACTGCCACACAGATAAATTTCTCAGGTCTATTTCTGGGCTAGTTGTGGCCAGAACAGTCTTAATAAGTACAGAGACAGTCTATTCACGAGTTCAAAATACAATTGATTAGGGCTACTCAAATTGTCCTGACAGTCTTAACTTTCTTCAGGAAGTTTATTATGTACTATCAGTCCAGTTCATTCACCCAGTAGTGTCTGACTCTTTGTGACCCCACGGACTGCAGCATGCCAGGCCTCCCTGTCCATCACCAACTCCTGGAGTTTACCCAAACTCATGTCTATTGAGTCAGTGATGCCATTCAATTCTCATCCTCTGTCGTCCCCTTCTCTTCCTTGCCTCAATCTTTCCCAACATCAGGGTCTTTTCAAATGAGTCAGCTCTTCACATAAGGTGGCCAAAGTATTGCAGTTTTAGTTTCATCATCAGTCCTTCCAATGAACACCCAGGACTGATCTCCCTTAGGATGGACTGGCTGGATCTCCTTGCAGTCCAAGGGGCTCTCAAGAGTCTTCTCCAACATCACAGTTCAAAAGCATCAATTCTTCGGTGCTCAGCTTTCTTTATAGTCTAACTCACATTCATATATGACTACTGGAAAAACCATAACCTTGACTAGACAGAACTTTGTTGGCAAAGTAATATCTCTGCTTTTTAATATGCTCTCTAGGTTGGTCATAACTTTCCTTCCAAGGAGTAAGTGTCTTTTAATTTCATGGCTGCAGTCACCATCTGCAGTGATTTTGGAGCCCAGAAAAATAAAGTCACTCACTGTTTTCTCTGTTTTCCTGTGTATTTGCCATGAAATGATGGGACTGGATGCCATAATCTTAGTTTTCTGAATGTTGAGCTTTAAGCCAACTCACTTTCATCAAGAGGCTCTTTAGTTCTTCTTCACTTTCTGCCATAGGGGTGGTGCGTTCTGCATATCTGAGGTCATTGATATTTCTCCCAGCAATCTTGATCCCAGCTTGTGCTTCTTCCAGCCCAGCATTTCTCATGATGTACTCTGCATACAAGTTAAATAAACAGGGTGACAATATGCAGCCTTGACATACTCCTTTTCCTATTTGAAACCAGTCTGTTGATCCGTGTCCAGTTCTAACTGTTGCTTTCTGACCTGCATACAGATTTCTCAAGAGGCAGGTCAGGTGGTCTGATATTCCCATCTCTTTCAGAATTTTCCACAGTTTATTGTGAAATGGCTTTGTCATAGTCAATAAAACAAAAATAGATGTTTCTCTGGAACTCTCTTGATTTTTCAGTGATCCAGCGGATGTTGGCAATTTGATCTCTGGTTCCTCTGCCTTTTCTAAAACCAGTTTGAACATCTGGAACTTCACGGTTCACATAGTACTGAAGCCTAGCTTGGAGAATTTTGAGCATTACTTTACTAGTGTATGAGATGAGTGCAATTGTGCAGCAGTTTGAACATTCTTTGCCATTGCCTTTCTTTGGGATTGGAATGAAAACTGACCTTTTCTAGTCCTGTGGCCACTGCTGAGTTTTCAAAATTTGCTGGCATATTGAGTGCAGCACTTTCACAGCATTATCTTTCAGACAAGCTGAAAAAAAATTATTAGATGTCATTGTGTAAACATCCATATATAAACATGTGTGTATTCTTATCCTCTATGTAAAAAGTTACATCATTCTAAAAAAAAAAAGTTACATCAGTTTATTATTCTATTTTGAGATAGCTTGAAGGTGATTTTACTGGAAAGTTATTTAATATAGATTCTGAGTCAATTACTGACACACACATGATATAAGGAAGTGTCATAGGGAGCCCTAATAGTGGCTGTTGAAAGCAACTTGTCAAAATCCTTCTGCCAGTTCTCAGATTAGCACAATACAAGGCTACTTAAAGAATCTCAGGGATAAGGGTTTACAGTTCCTTGATATGTGAATTCCAATCTGTTCACATGAGGAAAAGGCCTACCATGTTCTTGTATTTCAGTAAAGATGATTCAGTTGAAGATGTTTTAAAATCATGTTCATTTTAAGAGTAAATGAAAACCAACCTGTAAATTTTATTGAGAAGTCAAAGATTCTAATAGAAGAAACTATTAATTGAAAAAAACTAGTAATCCATTTGAAAGATAGTCTCTTGGGTGGTATTCAGTAACATTTAAAAAAATTAACAAACAAACAAACAAAAACTAGCTTGCTATTCCTGTTTTCACTGAAGATCTAACATGTCTGATATTCCCCTCTGCTTAAATGTCCTTAAGACATTCTCTTCACCCCATATGCTTATATCCTGTTATCCTCTTGGTTGTAAGGTCAAGTGAGCTGATTTGTCTTCATGGCTGGTTCTGATAAGTTGTAACTACAGATGGCTGCCCCCTCAGCATGTGATTTCATAGTATTTTGTACAGATTGCAGAGTACACATCCGTGTAGGTGCCTGACTTATGCAAAGATTTACGAATGGAAGTCCTGGACGCGTCACTCATTTTGTATCTCTAGTGCTCATCTCCTGATGTCCTCTTCATCACTAGGCACACCTGCATGACAGAGAAAAGGTCATATTCCTAATGGAAAGTAATGAGTGATCAGAAAAGTCTACCTTCATTTAGAAGAGTCATTATTAGGAAGGGAAAGAATTGAGGATGATAGCAATCATGCTCCATTTACAATTTGAGTACATGCAGACTTAGTTCAAAATGAAGCTTGAAAAGGTTAAATGCGTGCAGTGATAGTGTTGAGTCCAGTTTTTATACTCAGAACTATGAAAGATTGATTTCAGAAAGACTGATTATTTTTGCTGGAAGTTCATAGCAAGGATGGGCTACTGCTATGCTTTCCACTGTTTCTGCTGCATCTCCACCCAAGAGCTATTTTCCTGCTCTGTGCCCACAGGTGATGTCAGCAGCTTGTGCTGCCCACAATAACTGGAGTGGACTGGACCATGTGTGAACCAGCAACTGTAGCTGTTGTATCAGCTGGTCAGAAACCCCTCATCCATGA
Source organism: Odocoileus virginianus (assembly GCF_023699985.2). Lineage (NCBI taxonomy): Eukaryota > Metazoa > Chordata > Mammalia > Artiodactyla > Cervidae > Odocoileus > Odocoileus virginianus. The sequence goes on along the minus strand of NC_069689.1, from coordinate 46,489,251 downwards.
GATCTGAATCATAACTAGGAGCTGGCTAATTAGATTGGTGGTAGTGAGAAATAGATGGGCAGAGGAATTAGTGGTAGATGACAGAGAAACTGTGCCCTGAGGACCAGGATCATGGGTATTAGTTCACTTTGGATAGAATGCAACATCTGAGAAAACCATTAGTGCATCAAACCCAAGAAAGAATCACTCCTATAAGAATCCATATTAGGCACACCTAGTCAGTAGACTGCTTACCTCAAACACTTAGGATCCTTCCCCTTGTGCTTTATTCTGCCAAATGGATTTTGTGGCCCTGCTATCCCTCAAAGAGAAAGGGATTGCACATGAAGGACATAGGCTTCTTAAAAGCTTGGGCTTGAAGCTGTTGCTTCCCTACAGATTCCATTAGAGAAGACCTTAAGTACAGAGGATGCTTGGAAATTTGTAGCACTGTGTGTGTAGAAAGACAAGGAAATAGAACAGTTGATAACCTGCTACAGAACCAAACCAAAAGCTATGTACAAGCCAGAGGTACAGTGACTCATAAGGAGATGGTTGAGTCACTCAGGGTGGAAGAAAACAGAAGTAAAATCCTGAGAGAAAGAGAAACTATGAAACTCCCTTGACACCACTTTCTCTATTGTTCTTTTTCTGAAATCCTCACAATATCCTTAGTGAATCCTTACGATGTGAAGTGAAGTGAAGTGTTGGTTACTCAGTCGTGTCCGTTTCCTTGCTACCCCATGGACTGTAGCCCACCAGGTTCCTCTGTCCGTGGCATTCTCCAGGCAAGAATACTGGAGTGGGTAGCCACTCCCTTCTCCAGGGGATCTTCCTGGCCCAGAGATCAAACCCAGGTCTGCATTGTAAGCAGATTCTTTACCATCTGAGCCACCAGGGAAGTTCGCCTCCCACGATATGCTGCCCTTTAACAGAGTTGGCATGATTAGTCCTCATTCTTGTTTCCTTGCAACCAAAGAAAGGCACTGTGCACAGAAGTGTAGGGTTAGAAGAGGACAGTGACTAGATAAAGAATATTAATAGACATTTAACTGGTTGATAATTTGTCAGCTTACTCTATATAAGTCCATTGACACAATCTGCACTTTTTATGTTCAAACTAGAATTGAGAAAATTGAAACCAAGACACAATCAAAAAATGAATTATTTCCATGATTCTCAGTAGAAAGCAGTGAAATAAAACACTAACTTCCAAGCTATGTTTAATACTTGATTTCAGTTATCTTTTTACTTAAAACTAGGATTTCCCAACAGTGACTTCACTTAGAATGTCTCCTAAGTTACAGGAATACTAGCAGTTTACTTTGGTCATATCCTGGGCCAATGCAGCAGCCCTATCTCATGGACATAAAGCTAACTAAACTAAAAATAGAAATGGGAATGTTGAATTCTAAAGCATTCCTCTCCCTCCCTCACACTGGAGGGGCACATTTCCACTCAAAGAGCAGCTCTACTTGCCTTACCACAGCGCATACAGACAGTGTGAGCAGCACAGAGAACTCAATCACGTTTTCCCCTGAGGCTGGCAACGATTAAAAACTAGCTGCCATAAGACAGTATTTACAGATCTTTACAACAAACACAAATTGGCACTTTTCATCTAGCTAAGGCAATGCATGCACACATACCATGTTCTCGTCAATGTCTAACATCTTTGAAATGAGCAATGCCTTCAATGCCATTGTCAGTTCTACTATTCAATTTCTATTTTTCCTTCAAACTAGTCAACTGGCCTCTTGATCAGTTTGGTAGAAGTTGGGAGATGCTCAATATTTGGAGAGAGAGAATACAAATTAAGGAAAAAATATTTGGAGAAATGAAATTCTGAACATGACTTGCCACTTGAAATGCTCTCATGCTCTCTCCTTTTGGATAACTCTCCCTCCCCTCGCCTTCCCAATATTGCTATAACGTTGCATCCAACCTTTAGAAACGTGTTTTAGTGTCACCTGGTTTTATCTTTCTCTACATCTGGTTTCTGATTTGATAATTCAAGGCAAAAAATAGAAAATGGTTTTGTTATCGAATTGAGAACAAAAGATACAATGGAGAAGCATATTAAAATATTCAGGAAATCCTAAACTGAAATCTGTTTACTAAGCCACCAGCTGTCACTTCCTCTCCTGGCTACCACGAGCTACCTATTCAGAACGGCCGCTTCACCATTGTTCTTACTCTGTGGCATAGCTGCTTGGATGTTTTCTATTTGTTTGTTTGTTTGTTTTTAAGTCTACAAAAAAACACAACAAACAACAGCAAAAAAGAACAAATCACTTCATATGAAACCATATTACATACTTGCTTTCATTATCAACTAGATTCAATAAGCTCCCTTTCAAAGTGACTTAAAATGGACACTTGTAAGGGAATGATGTAATATTCAACCTATTTAATAGTGAAAGTCAAAGAATTAAACTAAACAACCAGTTCCAATTTGCAGTTTCACCAACGACAATAGGAATCATGAGAGTAGAACAGAGAATGTTGACTGGACTACTTAAGAGTTCAATCATGAATTTAAAATAGTTAGAAATCAGAGTTTGAAGTGATGAATTCTGTCCCAAATGATAAGGAACTATTTCTGGCATGTTAAAATCATTGATGTTTTCTAATTTTAATGAAATTCTGAAGTTGACATTTCCTTCAAGAGAAAAAATGCTTTCAGGAGACCATTATTGGTCCCCATTTCCAACCCCACCCCATCCCTTCACCTTCACTTCAATGCTGGCACATACGATATCCTTTTTTGACAAACTCAGAAGAGCCAAAGATGAAATGGGCCATAGAGACCGACTCCCTTTCTGCACAGCTCAGGGCCAGAAGGAAGGACCTGTGCCCTTCCTGGCACAGAGGTCTAGTAGGTGGGGTGGGACTGTTCATGCCTGAGCCCCCATGGCAGAGTGGATAAAGAGAAAGGTCTGTCCCTAAAACTTGCTACTTTGCTTTTTCTAGGGCCACTGGACTCCATCTTATTTAATCTGCATGTGATTCCTTTTTATTAAAATCCTGTTTCCTTAAAGCAGCAATGGTCTCGGCATGGAGAATAAAATCCTGACCCTGGGGACCCCGGAGCTTTCACGGCTACAGACACTCACGGAATCACCCAGCAGCAAATAGGCCCTATCAGCATAGGAGAGAAATGTGCAAACTTGAGGCAGCATTAATCACACCTGAAACGTTATTTTTAAGGTGTCATGAAATCCACACTGACTGACTGGTCCTTTTAATCTTAATTTTGAACAGTTGCTACTCCAATTAAATTCTCCCACCTAGCATTTTCAAACAGCTCTTGGTTGTTTCTACCAACTCTGTTAATGGACAGCTGTTTCTGACAGCCCCCCTGATTTGCCAGTGCTGTGTTGGCTGCCGGAGCAAGAGGCCTGTTCTGTATTCCGCTGCTGGCACCAGGGGAAATGCAAATGAACACATGAATCAGTTGTCACCACCGCAGACAGCGGGCGGGAGCCCATCAGAATGCGTGGGGAGATTAGTTGGCTGCAAGTGAGGGGGAAAGCAAAAAAAAAAAAAAGCTTAGATTTCTTGAAGTGAGGTTTTTTTTTTTTCCTTTTTTTCAACTCTCTCCAGTTTATATTCACTTTGTGGCATTCGTTAGATTTCAGTAGCTCAGGACAGTGCAATCTGTTCCTTGTCAATCATCAACAGAAACCCCAACCAAAGTTTGGGAGTGATGGAAACATTTCATGTAAATACTGTTAGAACTTCCGTAGCACAGCGAGACTATTATATACACTTTGGTGCTTCAAATGTTTTCCCATCAGACAAGGTGGGGGGCAGGACACAAAACTTTTTTCCCTTCAGGATGTGCTAAAGAAAAGTTTGCTCAGAGTCCGAAGCCTTGTTTTTAAGTGTTCTGAATTATTTCTGACAGAGGATTCTCTGAGTTGCTTCATCAGTTGGGTCAAATGCTCACACATGCAGGGGAAATAAGTTAAATAAATAATGAAGCAACATCAGCTCCAAGATCTCCTATTCTTTTGCTCAGAACTTCCTGATATACCAAATAATTGGAAGAATGCTTCTGCCGCTGTGTTCTTTAGGTTTTAATAAGGAAAACAGAACCCCATCGAGTGATATAAAGTAAGGAAATTATTATGGGGACTGGACCTGGCAAAACTGTGGGATCTGGCCGTGGACCTGGAGTCACATAGGTCAGTATAACTGGTGGTGGGGAAGGCAAGCTGAACATTAAAATCCACTGCACAAACTGGAAACCATGAACGTGACTGGGAACCCATGATGACTTTCTGTTTGTCTCTCCTGCTGCCTGCAGTGTTGATGGCACAGGTGGTCTACAGAATGAACTGATACCCTCGGCTACAGGTCAGTCCATGAACTTGACCTAAGACTTGATGAGATTGAAAGAAGAGAGATGATGAGAGCAGAGGAGAGGGGCCTCGATGCCTCCTCACAGCAGACAGGTGAGACAGAAACAACATACAGGAGCTTCAGGGGTGCTGGGAGCCTTGCCCCAAATTCTGAGCACAACAACTGGTCCATTTCACTTTCCCCATTATGCACAAATTTCTATATGCTCAACCCTAACTCAAACCATAACAGGAAGGCAATTCTGGGAATCATACTTCCAGTCGGCTGAGCTGGTCTGTAAAAAAAACTACCGCAATGCATACCCAATTCTACTCTGCCTTCAGAATCTGATGTGATGAAGTTCTCTACATCAGGGCTAGTACCAGACACATGGTCCAAGATGGCTCAGTAGTGAAGACTCTGCCTGCCAGTGCAGAGACGTAGGTTTGATCCCTGGGTTGGGAAGATCCCCTGGAGAAGGAACTGGAAACCCCCTCCAGTATTCTTCCCTGGGAAGTCTTATGGAAAGAAGAGTCTGGTGGGTTAGGAGCCCATGGGATCGCAAAGAGTTGAACGTGGCTGAGTGACTAAACGATAACAACCAGACACATGAGCTGGAGGATGGATGAAGTGGACAAGAAGAGCTGGGAATGGGGTTAAATTATAGGACAGACTGCAGTGAAGGTGGTTGGAAGATACACCAACTGTTCAGGGATTGGGAACAAATCAATATCACATATTGATTTTATTCAAATACTGTTAGAAAGTTCCACACTGTGGGGAATCCTGTCCAACACCAGAAGCTGCACAGGTGCACAAATGAAAAGGATGAAATACTATGGTCTCTATTGTATCTGACTAACAAATATTATCTAGGACTCCTTTCACCTTCTACCTAAAACAAAATGAATTTAGACTCCCTTTCACAGCTGCTTTCACACTGGTATGTAAAAGCTGATTAAAAGTCGCAAATGTAGAGAATGTCTTGACACAGAGGAAATCTTGTGAAAACAGTGATAGCCAGAAGAAATCTTATGCAGTCATCAGAGTTGATTGAAAACATTTCTAGGTCTGATGTAACTTATTTCCAGATAATAGTTTCCTTTACCTCAAATATATTTTGAGAGTTCATGGCAGTTCATTTTCACTCATGATGTTGTATCAGAACAGTTCAGTTTAGTCACTCAGTCGCGTTCGATTCTTTCTAACCCCATGGACGGCAGCACGCCAGCCCTCCCTATCCATCACAAGCTCCTGGAGTTTACTCAAACTCATGTCCATCGAGTCGATGATGCTATCCAACCATCTCATCCTCTGTCGTCCCCTTCTCCTCCTGCCCCCAATACCTCCCAGTATCAGGGTCTTTTCCAATGAGTCAGCTCTTTGCATCAGTTGGCCAAAGTACTGGAGTTTCAGCTTCAACATCAGTCCTCCCAATGAGCACCCAGGACTGATCTCCTTTAGGATGGACTGGTTGGATCTCCTTGCAGTCCAAGGGACTCTCAAGAGTCTTCTCCAACACCACAGTTCAAAAGCATCAATTCTTCGGCTCTCAGCTTTCTTTATGGTCTAACTCTCACATCCATACATGACTACTGGAAAAACCACAGCCTTGACTAGATGGACCTTTGTTGGCAAAGTAATGTCTTTGCTTTTTAATATGCTATCTAGGTTGGTCATAACTTTCCTCCCAAGAAATAGGTGTCTTTTAATTTCATGGCTGCAGTCACCATCTGCAGTGATTTTGGAGACCCCCAAAAATAAAGTCTGCCATTGTTTCCCCATCTATTTGCCATGAAGTGATGGGACCAGATGCCATGATCTTTGTTTTCTGAATGTTGAGCTTTAAACCAACTTTTTCACTCTCCTCTTTCACTTTCATCAAGAGGCTTTTTAGTTCTTCTTCACTTTCTGCCATAGGGGTGGTGTCATCTGCATATCTGAGGTTATTAATATTTCTCCCAGCAATCTTGATTCCAGCTTGTGCTTCATCCAGCTCAGCATTTCTCATGATGTACTCTGCATATAAATTAAATAAGCAGGGTGACAATATACAGCCTTGATGTACTCTTTTCCTGATTTGGAACCAGTCTGTTGTTCCATGTCCAGTTCTAAGTGTTGCTTTCTGACCTGCATACAGATTTCTCAGGAGGCAGATCAGGTGGTCTGGTATTCCCACCTCTCTAAGAATTTTCCACAGTTTTTGTGATCCACACAGTCAAAGACTTTGGCATAGTCAATAAAGCAGAAGTAGATGTTTTTCTGGGACTCTCTTGCTTTTTTGATGATCCAGTGGATGTTGGCAATTTGGTCTCTGATTCCTCTTCCTTTTCTAAAACCAACTTGAAATTCTGAAAGTTCACGGTTCACTTATTGTTGAAGCCTGGCTTGGAGAATTTTGAGCATTACTTTACTAGCGTGTGAGATGAGTGCAATTGTGCAGTAGTTTGAGCATTCTTTGGCATTGCCTTTCTTTGGGATTGGAACGAAAACTGACCTTTTCCAGTCCCATGGCCATTGCTGTTTTCCAAATTTGCTGGCATATTGAGTGCAGCACTTTCACAGCATCATCTTTTAGGATTTGAAATAACTCAACTGGAATTCCATCATCTCTATTAGCTATGTTCGTAGTGATGCTTCCTAAGGCCCACTTGACTTTGCATACCAGGATATCTGGCTCTAGGTGAGTGATCACACCATTGTGATTATCTGGGTCATGATGATCTTTTTTGTACAGTACTTTTTGTACAGATGTACTTTTTGTACAGTTCTACTGTGTATTCTTGCCACCTCTTCGTAATATCTTCTGCTTCTGTTAGGTCCATACCATTTCTGTCCTTTATTGAGCCTATCTTTGCATGAAATTTTCCCTTGGTATCTCTAATTTTCTTGAAGAGATTTCTAGTCTTTCCCATTCTATTGTTTTCCTCTATTCTTTGCATTGATCACTGAGGAAGGCTTTCTTATGTGTCCTTGCTATTCTTGTATCAGAACACAGAAATGTAAAATCATTTAAGTATACAGTTAACCAAAGAATAACTACCTCTAGTCGCTTTTTGGAAGTAGACACACACACACACACACACACACACACACACACAAATACACACTCACACACACAAAAGGACATAAACAAATATATACACAGAGAAACTATAAAGTACAATTCCCTATCCACAGGAGTTGTTTCTACCCTCCACTTCCAATCTTAAGAATTGTTGATTGCTCTATATTTATGGACAAATAGTATGCATGTTTTTATTTTATAAAATGGAATTCTATTGTACCTTTTCATTTGCAATTGTACTGAATACCTTAAATATCAGTAAGAATAGAAATATCTCATTTTTTTGTAATTGAAGTATAGCTGATTTACAATGTGTTAATTTTTCTTTTATTCAGTTATACATATATGCATTTTTAAAGATGAGTTTCCATAATGGTTGATCACAAAATACTGAATATGTTTCCCTGTGCTATACAGTAGAACCTTATCATTTACTCATTCTGTATATAATAGTTTTCATCTGCTAACCCCGAACTCTGAATCCATTCCCCCTACTTGGTGACCACAAGTCTGCACTCTATGACTGTGAGTGTGTTTCTGTTTTGTAAATAGGTTCATTTCTGCCAGAAATATCTCATTCTTTATAGCATTTCACTTTCTCTTTACCATATAATCATTCTTTTATTGTTGGAAATTAAGGTTATTTTTCTACTCCCTTTTTAAAAAACAATATTCTTTTTTAAAAGCTGATGGCATTTCTTCTTCATTGGTCTTTTACAACTAAGCTCTTTGAATTTTAGGGCATGAAGAAGAAGTTATATCCTTCGCTCTCCTGAAGACCAAAGAGAATATTAATTTGCACTCTTCTCATACCACAAATGTTTGGTTTATTTCTTTCCCCAGAGCAAGCTTGTATAGCGGATGTCAGGTCCTACTTTCTTAGTTTCCATCCATTGCTGAACCCTCTACACCAGAAAAAGTCAGAGATGCCATTCTTCAGCTCTACATGACATTGCCCAAGCCTATTTCCAGTTTCAAAAATACATTAAGGATTTGGTTAACGGCCATAGTGAAGCTTTCAGAAATGAAAGTGGTTTGGTAAGGACCTAATTAATACCATTCCACAACAAAGAGTGCTCAGCTTACCCTATAATCTCTAAGGATCTGTGCCATGCCAACTCAGTCACTCGGTCACATCTGGCTCTTTGTGACCCCATGGACACAAACAGGAGCCCGCCAGACTCCTCTGTCCATGAGATTTCCCGGGCAAGAATACTGGACTGGGTTGCCATTTCCCTCTCCAGGGAATCTTCCCAACCCAGGGATGGAACCCGTGTCTCTTGCTTCGGTAGGTGGTTCTTTACTGCTAAGACACCTGGGAAGCATCTATAAGAAGCATTCTTCTGTATTTCTCATGTCTACATTCCTTAGAATCTTAGACTCTCCGTTTGTACTAACAGATCCATGTCTCCTGCCAGAATACCCCTTTCTGGGAAACATCTTGTAGAAGAAGATTAAAGCAGACATTTTGTGGCTGCTAGTCAATGTGTCTCTTGTCTGAAGTGATTGTGTAGGTTTGCACTTACTCTCTTTTTAATCAATTAGCAATCAATGCTAATGGTAGAATCATTTGTTTCTCATCAGCAAGTCTTCCTTCAGTTTTAGCACTTTATCGTGTCTTAGTCATGTTCTTCGTAAAAGGCTTGAGAAATCGGAACTTTAGATCAATAGGTTGCTTAACATACCCAGCCCAGCAACCAGTCGGTTCTGCTTGAAAAGCTAGATATCTAATGTCAGTCAACCTTCCCTCTGCTTTGCTATTGAGGGCCAACGACCTCTTGGAAACCATGTTCCTTACCAGAACCCATGGATTCCTGAATTTTAAAAATTATGGTAACCAGCCAAGTATTGCCTACAGTACTCTTGTAAAAACAGACCTATCAGATCTTAAGAACACAACCTTGTTTAGAGTGACATTCCTCTACGTCTTACCCTTATCTCATATTTTCATAAATTACTATAATTCTGGAATAATAGCATTCATTACATGAGTGTGCAGTTGTCTCTTTGCCACTCTAAGATTGTAAGTTACTTGCTCATAATGTATATCTTAGACAGTATTAAAGAGAAGGAAAGAAGGAAGGGAAGAAAGGAAGGAAGTATAAGTATAAGTATATGTATATGTATAAAATAAAAAGGGAGGGAGGAAAAAACACTCTTGAGGCAGTATATTGTGGGAAGTTAGAATAAACCTAAGGAGATAATTATAGACTTAAATGCACCAATCACTCTGCCAACATGGTAGCTGCTGATAGCACTCATTCTATGCCGAATGTAATGGTTTCCTGAAGTACTAGGTATGACTTAGGAGACTGGGTGTTTGGTGATATTTAAAAGTAAGGGCATTCATAAGTTCATCTGGTGTACTCTTGAAGGGAGCTGGTGAGAACGGCTGATCTTTGACAAGAAGCCTCAGACTTACTGAACTAGAGAAATAATCTCCTTTAGTCTAACACCTAATTTGGCATCTTCACCTAGTCGGATTCTCAGTGAATATTTAGAGAATAAATGCTTAGGTCAACAAATGCTTAGGTCAAGGCCTATAATTTATGCTTACTTAAAAAAATAATATACCACACTAATCATAATAAAAGAGCAGAAAGAGCTACAGCAGAGAGAACAGTAGCGTTGGGAGAGATTTGAAGCCTCCACAAGGACAGATGGTGCTGAAATTTGCATCACGGCAGTTTGAATTTGTTGACTTTCTATTATTTTAGCTTACTTTTTTCCTTTTAGATTTCTTTTATTTAATGAAGTTGTTTTTCTCATTTGCTTTTACTTTTCTTTAAAATATTCATATATTATTTAAGTGAAGAATCATGAATGACTTATCTTTCTAGGTCCATCTACCACAGGACAAGATATATAGTAGATACTCAAAAGCATGAGTTTCTTGAGAAAAGCGACTAGCTAATATTATTATTTAGCTTATATAAAAAACTTGGTGTTGGCAGAGCAATGTTCAGAGAATCTTCCAATTGGTAATATCTGGTTGTTCATGTGTTAATGTGATGTACCTGTCACATATTGCCTTCTCATCATTAATGCGTTTTTCATTGTGAATTAAAATGTTGTAAGCAGATCTTTATTTCTTGATATTTTGGAAGGACATACTACAATAATATTATTTCCCATTCTTTTTAGAGAATAGGCTAAATGGGTTCTTTTTTTTGTGGTGGGGGCATCTTTCTATACTCTTTTTATTAATCCATTTCCATATCAAAACTGATTGTTATTTTTCTCAAAGAGAAATTTGGAGACAGCCTGAGAACTCGATTAATGACAGGTGTAATGAAAAACACTGCATTTTCCATCTTAAATTACAGAGGGGGCTTAAATATATTCTGTTCTCTGTGATTTAAAGAATAAAATAGAGCAATAAGTTCCAAACAGATCCCTGATGAAGCACTCAAACCAGTGATATCCTAGAGGAAAACAGAGGTCAGAGGCAGAGGGATCTGAATGAAACTGGGGTTCTATTTCTAAATACTTTCAAAGTTCTGGTCTTTGATTGACTACACTGGAATTTAATTTTCCAGTGTGTAAATGGGCATAATACTCTCTTAGAGTTTTATGATGATTAAATGAAATAATATTTTATAGAAACATATTAGTAGATGATCATTAAGCATATTACATCATAAATGATGTCTGTTCTTCTTATTAATAAATGCATCAAATATTAACATTTAAATTATGCTTTTTAAAAGCCAGATGGGTGAGGTGGGATATTTAATGAGTATCTCTGTATGCCAAGCCTGGTATTTATTGGTGAAAACTTAAAGCAGAAGAATAATTGCTAACCTTTCACACACAGAATAGCCCAGCAGGGGCAGGCCTGGGTCTTACAATATATTAAAGTATCCCTTATTTTATCAGGTTATTTTTTAGATTAAAAAATAAGAAAACACAGACGCTTTAGAGAAGTTATTTTAATTCTCATTTTGTTGACAGTATTGTTATTTTCATTTTCCAGCTGAGGAATCTGAAGTTTATTTTTTTTTAATTTAAATTATTTATTTATTTTATTTTACCACATTGTATTGGTTTTGCCATACATTGACTTGAATCCTCCATGGGTGTACATGTGTTCCCCATCCTGAACCCCCCTCCCATCTCCCTCCCCATCCCATCCCTCTGGGTCATCCCAGTACACCAGCCCCGAGCATCCTGTATTATGCATCAAACCTGGACTGGCGATTTGTTTCACATATGATAGTTTACATGTTTCAATGTCATTCTCCCATATCATCCTGCCCTCGCCCTCTCCCACAGGGTCCCAAAAGACTGTTCAATACATCTGTGTCTCTCTTGCTGTCTCGCATACAGGGTTATCGTTACCATCTTTCTAAATTCCATATATATGCGTTAGTATACTGTATTGGTGTTTTTCTTTCTGGCTTACTTCACTCTGTATAATAGGCTCCAGTTTCATCCACCTCATTAGAACTGATTCAAATGTATTCTTTTTAATGGCTGAGTAATATTCCATGGTGTATATGTATCACAGCTTTCTTATCCATTCTTCTGCTGATGGGCATCTAGGTTGCTTCCATATCCTGGCTATTATAAACAGTCAGAATGGCTGCTATCCAAAAATCTACAAGCAATAAATGCTGGAGACGGTGTGGAGAAAAGGGAACCCTCTTACACTGTTGGTGGGAATGCAAACTAGTACAGCCACTATGGAGAACAGTGTGGAGATTCCTTAAAAAACTGGAAATAGAACTGCCATATGACCCAGCAATCCCACTGCTGGGCATACACACTGAGGAAACCAGAATTGAAAGGAATCTGAAGTTTAGAATGTTTAAGTAAGCTACCCAAAATACACATGAAGAAAGCGACCTGCTGATTGCTGTCTCACATTCTATGGGCTCTCCCTTCTTGTTCTGTAGGTGAGAAAACTGAGGCCCCGGGCAGGGAAGTGAGGATTGCAGGGAAGAGGACTGGCCCTTGAATCAGTCTTCCCTGTGTTTTCAGTCCCTCCTGCCTCTGCCCTTTGCTGGCTGTGTGAGCTCTGACAAAAACAATTAACCTCTCTAAACCTCCAGAGGTTTTTAACAGTATATTTTTAATTGGTTTGTTTAGCGTTTCCTAAATTATATCCCTTTGGAAACATGTTCCATCAGATGTTTAAAAGTGTTAAATAAAAAAAAAATGTTTCAGTGGTGCAATAAGTCTTGGAAACTCTGGTTTAAAACAAAGTTAAGCCAGTTGCTGTATTGCAGAATCCTTAGAGCCTCTAAAATGCTAATTGCATCAAAATCTCCAAGGGAGGGGAAAGCAGACAAGAAGCATTGAGTTTTTTCATAGAAAACAGTGTGGAAAGTCCAGCTCTCTGTGCTCCATTCCATTGTTTCACATCTTAATGTTTCTAAAAGTTTTGCTTTCAATTATCATTTAAATGTTGTTTTACTTTTTTTAACTATCACATAGATCAAGGTATAAACATTCTTCCCTGAAAAGTTCCTCACCTGTCCCTTCCCACTCATTGCCTCCGCAACCCCCAACTGCCCCCTCCAAAGGAGGCACTATTCTGACTGCCATCACCTTGGATTCGTCTTGCCAAGGCAAGAACTCCATTTCGAGAATTCACTAGTGGTCCTGTGGTTAGGAGTCTGTGCTTTCACTGCTAACAACCCAGGTTCAGTCCCTCTCTGGGGAATTGGCTACCATGACTCCATGTTCAGATTTTATTTTATACCTTATTATCATTACTATTTTTGCTATTTTAACAGCTTTGTTGAGAAATATAACTGATGTAGAGTACACTGCACATATTGAAAGTGTATCACTTTATGTTTTGACACAGCTATAGGCCTGTGAAAGGGTCACCACAACCAAGATGATAACCATATACATCAGCCAAGAGTTCTCTCCTGTCGCTTGCTAATCTCTCCATCCCCCTCTCCTACTGGGCAATCTCTGAGCTGCATTCTGTCACTGTAATTTATATTTGGTAGAGTTTTATGTAAATTAAATGATAAATAGGTGCTGTTTTATTCTGAAATCCAGCTCTGTCATTTCATATGTCTAGAGTCCACTCCTTTTTATTGCTGCTGTTGAGCAATCACTAAGTCATGTCCAGCTGTTTGCCGCACCATGGACTGCAGCACGCCAGGCTTCCCTGTCCTTCCCTATTGACGGGAGTTTACTCAAACTCATGTCCGTTGGGACAGTGATGCTATCTAACCATCTCATCCTCCACCACCACCTTCTGTCTTCTGTCTTTACCAGCCTCAGGGTCTTTTCCAATAAGTGGTCACTTAGCAGAAGGTAGCCAAACTATTGGACCTTCAGCTTCAGCCTCAGTCCTTTCAATGAATTTTCAGAACTGATTTCCTTTAGGATTGACTGGTTTGATCACCTGTTGGTCCAAGGAGCTCTCAAGAATCTCCTTCAGCACCACAATTTGAAAGCATCTATTCTTTGGCGTTCAGGCTTTTTTATGGTCCAACTCTCATATCCATACATGACTACTGGAAAAACCATAGCTTTGACTATATGGACTTTTGTCAGCAAAATGATGTCTCTGCTTTTTAATAGCCTGTCTAGGTTTGTTGTAGCTTTTTTTCCAAGGAGCAAGTGTCTTAATTTCATGGCTGCAGTCAATGTCTGCAGTGATTTTGGAACCCAAGGAAATAAAGTCTATCACTATTTCCATTTTCTCCCCATCTATTTGCCATGAAGTGATGGGACCATAATCTTAGTTTTTCAATGTTGAGTTTTAAGCCAGCTTTTTCATTCTCCTCTTTCACCCTCATCAAGAGGCTCTTTAATTCCTCCCCACTTTCTGCCATTAGAGTGGTATCATCTGCATATCTGAGGTTGCTGATATTTCTCCTAGCAATCTTGATTCCAGCTTGTGATTCATCCAACCCAGCATTTCTCATGATGTACTCTGCATATAAGTTACATAAGCAGGGTGACAATATACAGCCTTGATGGACTCCTTTCCCAATTTGGAACCAGTCTGTTGTTCCATGACAGGCTCTAACTGTTGCTTCTTGACCTGCATACAGGCTTCTCAGCAGGTAGGTAAGGTGGTCTGGTATTCCCATCTCTTTAAGAATTTTGCATAGTTTGTTGTGATCCACACAATCAAAGGCTTTTGGGTAATCAATGAAACAGGAGAAGATGCTTTTCTGGAATTCCCTTGCTTTCTCTATGATCCAACGAATGTTGAAAATTTGATCTCTGGTTCATCTGCCTTTTCTAAACCCAGTTTGTACATCATGAATTTCTTAGTTCACTTACTGCCAAAGCCTAGCTTGAAGGGTTTTGAGTGTTATCTTGCTAGCATGTGAAATGAGTGCAGTTGCATGGTAGTTTGAACATTTTTTGGCATTGGAATAAAAACTGACCTTTTCCAGTCCTGTGGCCACTGCTGAGTTTTCCAAATTTGCTGGCATATTGAGTGCATCACTTTAACAGCATCATCTTTTAGGATTTGAAATGGCTCAGCTGGAATTCCATCACCTCCACTAGCTTTGTTTGTAGTAATGCTTCCTGACCTTAACTCCACATTCCAGTATGTCTGGCTATAGGTGAGTGACCACCCCTTTGTAGTTATCCAGCTCATTAAGACTTTTTTGTACAGTTTTTCTGTATGTTCTTGCCACCTCTTCTTAATCTCTTCAGCTTCTGTTAGGTCCTTACCATTTCTGTCCTTTATTGTGCTCATCTTTTAATGAAACACTCCCTTTGTATCTCTAATTTTCTTCAAGAGATTCCTATTGTTTTCCTCTATTTCTTTGCATTGTTCACTTGAGAAGGCTTTCTTACCTCTCCTTGCTGTTCTTTGGTACTCTGCATTCAGTTGAATATATCTTTCCATTTCTTCTTTGCTTTTCACTTCTCAGCTAATTATAAAGCCTTCCCAGGCAACCATTTTGCCTTCTTGCATTTCTTTTCCTTTGGGATAGTTTTGGTCACCATCTCCTATACAGTGTTACAATTCTCCATCCATAATTCTTCAGGCACTCTGTCTATCAGATCCAGTCCTTTGAATCTATTTGTCACTTCCACTGTATAATCATAAGGGACATGATTTAGGTGTTTTTCAATGTATTTATACAATTTTCTCTTCCTATCAGTAGCATATGAGAAAGCATTTGAGAATTCCTCTCCAAGACTGAGTATGTATGACTTATCTTGTTTTTTAATTTAATCATTCTAATTGATGTTCACTAGTGCCTCATTGTGGGTTTAATTTGCACTTCCTAAATGACTGATCATAGGCAGTATCTGTTCCTCTGCCTATTAGCCATATCTAATTTGGTGAGGTGTCTGCTCAAATTGTATGCCCATATTTTATTGCATTTTTTCCTATTGTTGAATTTTGAGAGTTTCCCATGTATTCTGGGTAAAAGTCTTTGAAATATATAACTTGTGATCATTTCTTTCTTAACAGAGATTGAGAAGAGCAGAAGGTTTAAGTTTTGCTGAAATCCCAATTATCAATTTATTTTTTTATACATCATGATTTTCATGTCATTGCTAAGAAATCTTTGCCTAACTCAAGGCCACAAAGATTTCTCCTATATTCCGGAAATGTCATAGTTTTATGTGGTACATTTAGGTCTATGATATGCTTGAGTTAACTTTTTGTACAGTGTGAGGTATCAATGAGACTCCATATTTTGCTTATGGACGTAGAATATTCTAGAGCATGCCTGATACTTGATACTTCGCATCAGTCAAGTCGGATTCTTTACAAAGATAGGGACTGTAGCCTGCCAGGCTCCTCTGCCCATGGGATTCTCCAGGCAAGAACACTGGAGTGGGTTGTCATGCCCTCCTCCAGGGAATCTTCCCGCCTCAGGGGTCGAACCCATGTCTCTTACTTCTCTTGCATTGGCAGGTGGGTTCTTTACCACTAGCGCCACCTGAGAAGCTGATAGAATATTCTAGTATCATTTATTTTTTTTTTTTTAAAGTATCCTTTCTACACTAAATTACCTTTCCATCTCTGTCAAAATCAGTTGTTCACATTATTTGGTGGATTATTTATGGACTTTGTTATGGTCCATTGTTTTATTTAGATACCTTTATAACTATACAACTCTGTTTTGATTACTGTTGCTTTATATCCTTGAAATCAAGCAATATTAGTAACAAACTTTGACCTTTTTCAAATTGTTTTGGCTATTCTAAGTCCTTAGAATTTTTGTATGATTTTTAGGACATCTTGTTAAGTTTTACAAAAATATTTAGTAATGTGGAATATTGGCACCTTAAAAATATTGAGTTTTTAAGATAATCACAGTATATCTTCCTACTTATGTATGGCTTCATTAATTTATCTTAGTCATTTTTTTTGTTTTTACTGTATAAATTTTACACATTTTGGTCAGATTTATACCTAAGCTTTTCAAAATTTGTACTATTCTAGAAGTTATTTTTTATTTTTAATTCCAATTTTTCTTCCTAGATATAGAAATACATTTGGTTTCTGCACATTTTAAAATCTTGCTAAATTCACTTTTTATGCTACTACTATTTTATTCCACCAAATATTACACATCAGTGATAATATCTTCTGGGAATAAAGACAGTTTTATTCTTCTCACTTTAGTCTGGGAAGAAATAGATTGCCATTACATACAACAATATGGATGATACAAATAATACAGAGGTGAAAGAAGACAGACCAAAAAAGAAGTATGTACTATATTATTCCACTTATATAAAATACTAGAAAAAAGAAAATGCAACTTATCTGCGGTGACAGAAAGCAGATCATTTGTTGCCTGGGACCAGAGAATCACTGTCCAGGAAGGGATAGGAAAGAGGAATTACAAAGGACTTGGGGAAACTGGGTGATGATGAATATGTTCTTTGCAGTGATAGCTTCACAAGTGTGTGTATATATATATGTATATATATACACACACTATATATAGCAAATATATTTATATTTTATATATATAAATATATATTTATATGCAAGTATATATATATATATATATATATATATATAGAGAGAGAGAGAGAGAGAGAGAGCAAACTTTTTAACTCTTCTTGCCTGGATGGAAAGCAGATTGGCAATTGGATGCAGAGGAATAGCTGAAAATCTACCTTTCTCCCAGTTGGTGAGCAGAGAACCAATCTTTACCCTGGGGCTCTCCCAAAGATGGGACAGGAAGTACCTGGGTTAACTCTGGGTCAACAAGGCTCTCAACATAGTTTCAAATTCTCCTGAAATGGTTCTTTTAAATTCTTTATTTAAAAAAAAAAAAAACTTGTATTGGAGTAGTGTGGAATTGATTTGCAATGCTGTATTACCATCTGCTGTATAGTAAAGTCAATCAGTTATACACATATCCACTCTTTCTTAGATTCATTTCCCATACAAGACATTGCAGAATATTGAATAGAGTTACCTATGCTGTACAATGTACTCTTATTAATTAATCTGTTTCATACATAGTAATGTGTGTATGTAAATCCCAATCTCCCAATTTTTCTCTCCCCCTGCCCTTTCCTTCCTGGTAACCATAAAATTGTTTTCTGCATCAGTAACTCTATTTCTGTTTTGTAAATAAGTTCATTTGTATAATTTTTTTAGATTCTACATATAAATGATATCATGTAGTTTGTGTTTATTCTTCTCTGTCTCAGTAAAACAATCTCTGGGTCCATCTATATTGCTGCAAGTGACATTATTGCATTATTTTTTATTGCTGAGCAATATTCCATTTTATATAATTCCCAGGTGGCATTAGTGGTAAAGAAACTGCTTGCCAGTACAGAAGATATAAGAGATGCTGGTTCAATCTCTAAGTAGGGAAGATCCCCTGGAGAAGGGCATGGCAACCCACTCCAGTATTCTTGCCTGGAGAATCCCATGGACAGAAGAGCCTGATGGGCTACCATCCATGGGGTCACAAAGAGTCGGACACAACTGAGTGACTGAGCAGGCACGTACACACACACCACATCTTTTTTTATCCTTTCATTTGTTGCTGAACATTTAGCTTGGTTCCATGTCCTGGCTATTGTAAATAGTGCTGAAATGAATATTGGGATGCGTGTATCTTTTCAAATTATGGCTTTCTCTGGGCATATGCCTGAGAGTGGGAGGCTGGATCATACAGTAGATCTAATTTTAATTTTTTAAGGAACCTCCATACTGTTTTCCATAATGGCTATACTAATCTACATTCCCACCAACAGAGTAGGAGAATTCACTTTTTATCCACACCCTCTCCAGTGTTTACTGTTTGTAAATTTTTTGATGATGGTCGCTCTGACAGGTGTGAGGTGATGCCTCAGTGTAGTTTTGCATTTTTCTAATAATTAGTGGTGTTGAGCATTTTTTTCATGGGCTTTTGGCCATCTCTATGTCTTCTTTGAGGAAATGTCTATTTAGGTCCTCTGCCATTTTTGATTGAAATTATTCAAATAAACCCTCTGGGTAGTACATGTCAGTGGGATGAATGTCTGTGGCTCGGGAGAATGAGGCACAGCCAACAGGAAAGAGCAGAGTGCCTGGCACAACTATTCGGTAATCAGATCTTAATTTCTCTGTTTTCAGACCAATTCTGATTCAATATCTGTCAACCCTGAGTTTAGAGGTTCTCTGGGTTCAGCTGAAAAAGATAAAGGAGACTTGCTTAGCTGCAGGCTTTCTGTACAATTTCTGAATCTCAGATTTCTCTGCAGCCTTTATCCCTCTGCCTATGTCATCTGCTTTCCATCTTCCAGGAATCTGTTGAAATATCTTACCTGCAGTAAATCCACCTTCTGCTCATTCTTTTCACTATCGCTCCACTTCCATTGGAGGAGCTCACCGTATTGAACTGGAATACACATCTACTTTTGTCTTTTTTCATTAACCTTCTTTCTTTGTCTTAGCTCTCTTAAGCCTTACACCTTTTCTATATGCACTTATAGTGTCATTTTTCCCCTTGCAAAACCTTCATATTTCTAGACTTAATATAAAAATCTGTATTTTTTTCCTGGAAATTTATAACCAAGTCACAATTTGGCATTGAACCATAAGAAGAAATAGCAGCAAATGTTTAGACTTAGACTCATTGATCTCTTTAAAGTAGAAAATAAAAGTGTCTAAATGGTACCACTGAGAAGCCCCTGCTGGATAAGTGAGAGGTAGCATCTGTACCCTTTATACACAGATGCTCTCTATACCTCTGCTATGTCATTTTTCTCTTCCCCACACCCCACTCCTTCTTCAATTGCTTTGCACAGTAATTGTTTCATGTAATTTTATTTTTATCTTAATTAAAAATGAAAGTTCAGATATATAAACAGAGCAAACAGAGGATATGCACATAGGATGAGGCTTTTGGAATCAGATATAGAACAGGCATCAAGTAACTACTTTCTTCACTCTGAGCTGATCACTACTATGAAAGAAGGCAAGGAGGAGAAAGAAACAGCTTCTTCTCTTCAAAACTTTCTTTTTCTACACATGACTGTTTTTATTTTTTTATTTTTAATTTATTTTATTAAAGTGTAGTTGATTTACAATGTTGTGCTAATTTCCACTGTACAGCAAACTGACTTAGCCATATATTCAGTTCAGTTCAGTTCAATCACTCAGTCGTGTCTGACTCTTTGCAGCCCCATAGACTGCAGCACGCCAGGCCTCCCTGTCTATCACCAACTCCCGGAGCTTGCTCGAACTCATGTCCATTGAGTCAGTGATGCCATCCAATCATCTCATCCTCTGTTATTCCCTTCTCCTCCTGCCCTCAATCTTTCCCAGCATCAGGGTCTTTTCCAACGGGTCAGGTCTTCCCATCAGGTGGCCAGAGTATTGGAGCTTCAGCTTCAGCTGCACATGACTGTGTTTCATGTGTCTAATTGATGTGAAACTACAAGGCTGGAATGGAGGGTATCAGTTTTGTCCCATGCCCATGTTTTTGGCCTGTTCATTTTCTTATTTTACTGACTTCCTGTCTTATGAATTTCAGACTTGCTTATCCAACATCCTCAATCACATGAGCTAATTTTACAAAATCTGCCTTGCTTCCTTCCTTCTTTCCCTTCCTCCCTCTTTCCCTCTTTTCACTCCTCCTCTCTCTCTCTCTCTCTCTCTCTCTGTCTCTCTTTCTCCCTCTGTCTGTTTTCCCTCCTTATTTATCTCATTTCCTTAGAGTTCAAGCATTAACTAGGTAATTGGCAATTACTTTACTGAGCACCTACTATATGGCAGATATGCTATGTCAGCATTTTTTACATTCCCATCTTATATTTCCCATCTTCACAAAAGATCTAGCATTTTACAGATAAGTTTGATGAAGTTCAGGGAAGCTAAATCAATTCCCAGTACTCAGCAAATCAGTGGCAGTATATGATATAAATTTCACGTACTACTACAAAGTTCATATTTTTTTCTATGTACTTGGAAACTTTAGAATTAAGAGTAGTACTATAAAGCTAGTTTCCCAGAGGATACTTGAACCATCTAGATGCCTAGGGTTTTTTTTTAACTCAACTCTACCCTATTCATCAGTCTCCTTGACCATCATATTATTTGTGTGGCCTTTTAAAATATGCTTTGTGCTCAGAACTATGCTAGACATTGAGGAGAATGAAGAAATATAGACAGCAAACCCATTATCCTCTTGTTCCAAAAGTGACCAATTTGGAGAACACATGTGCCTGGAATATAATTTACTTGGAAAGATAGGACTTAACCAGCACAGAAACCCACGTAACCATCCCAGGCTATGGGTATCAGAATGCAAATTAGAGGGTATTAATATTTTCTGACTGAGAAAAATCAGTTTTACCGTGCACTTACTTTGTGCCAGGCACAGGAAAACAAAACATTTTACATTGTTTTACTATCCAGTCCTCCCATAAACACTAACAGATATTTCCCTTTACATCTTTAATTTGTAGACAAGAAAATTGAGGTTGGAAAGGATGCATTGGTATAACTTTAGATGACTTTCATAAGTGGTAATTTTGTGGGATCTAATTAGGGTTAAATTTAACAGAAGGGAAGAAGGGAGCAAATAGTTCAAGAAAGATTTACAGAAGCAATACACTTCTAATCATCAGACTTCTGTTTGTGAACTGAACTCTTTATATATGCTGATCTTAAAAATAAACCTGTTTATCTGGAAGAGTTAGTGGTCATCTTGGAATTTCTTATTGTATTTAATATTTGTATGATTTTTCGAGTTTACTAACCCCACCTTTATTATTATTGTGTATATTAGTCTGCAAGGGCTGCCTTACCAAAGTACCACAAACTGAGTGACTTAAATTATGGAAATGTATTGTCTCACAGCTTTAGAGGTCAGAAGTCCAGAATCGAGGTGCTGCTGGCACTGCTTTCCTCTATGGGCTGTGAAGAAGAGCTTCTTTCAGGCCTCTTGCCTAGCTTCTGGTGGGTGGTGGTCTGGCAACCCTTGGCGTTCCACAGCATGTATACGTATCACCCTGTTTTCTGTCCTTATCTTCACATGGCTTTCTCCCTGTCTGCATGTCTGTGCTCAAATTTTCCCATTTTATTAGGGCATCAGTCGTATTGGATTCAGCCATACTATTCCAATATGATCTCATCTCAATGAATTACATCTGCAATGATCCTATTTCCAGATATGGGGATAACGGGGGTTAGGATTTAAGTATAAAAATTTGGGGGGGTGGCAGAATTCCACTCATAACATTATGCTTCTGGGGAAAAAAAAATTAAGTGAAAGCATAGCACTTAAAGTGAGAAACATCCTAAACTAGGCCCTTTAGCAGTCTTATTAATTAAAACATAAAATACACAGATTGGTTTAGGTCTGCATTCTTGTCACTATTTTTATTGAATTATTAACAGTGACTCTAATATAATATGTTTCTCTTCCTTCTGATAATCCGTTTTGCCTCCAGAAATGTGTGTTCTTTAATTCTGGAGAATTTGACCTCACCAAATGTCCAAACTGGGAAGAGACCTCAGGAATCATGAAGTACTAAGTGGCCTTGAGGAAAGCACATTAAGAAGAAAGATCAGATACATTTCTAGTGTAAGACATTTGAAGTTGCTTATATAAGTTGAGAAATGTAAGTTGCTTATTTAAGCCCTGAGAAATGGGCATAAGAATTGGTCATCCATTGTCTTGACACTTGCTGATCTACAACACTCCTCCTATAAAAACTGATCCTTTCCTCTGCCCCTGCCCATAGGAATAGCTGCTAAATCCATTTTTACTGACAGATAAAGCACTTTCTGAGCCAAGGTGGTTAATTCCAAGTTGGGGTAATCAGTTCCTCTCAACTGGGATTTTCGAGTGAAGGTTCAATATTCTAAGTTGGGTCTAGTGAATGCTCAAATCCAAATTAGAATGTTCTACAAAACTAAAACTGGGCTAGGCTTGATGCTGTAAACCAGAGTAGGTTGGAGAACTGGTTTGCAGAGGTAGAGAAGAGTTAAACAGGCAGAGAAGCAGAGACATAAGTGCATGTAGCCTTAAAGAGATGGAGGGAAGAAAGCTTGATTCCCCTATGCTCACTCCCATTGGACCAGCTATCCATTCTTTTAACTACTTTGATGCCTATGTTTTCTCATAAGTAAATGCCCTTTTTGTTGTTGCTGTTTAGTAAGTCAAGTCTGATTCTTTTGCGACCCCCTGGACAGTAGCCCTGCCAGGCTCCTCTGTCCATGGAATTTCCCAGGCAAGAATACTAGAGTGGGTTGCTATTTCCTTGTCCAGGGGATCTTCCTGACTCAAGGATTGAACCCAGGTCTCCTGCATTGGCAAGCAGATTCTTTACCACTGAGCCACCTGCAAAGCCCAAATGCCCTTTTAGTATTCCATAACTCCTGGTTGGAAATCAAAGTAACCTAACAGAAACATATGTTTAGCCTAAGTCCCTCAAATATTTCTTGAGTGTCTACTATGTGCCAAACACTCTGCACTAGGAATTCAGAACTAACAGAACAGTGAGTGGGAGTTTCCAGTATTAAGAACTGTGGTCATTTATCTGAAGACCTGGAAAAGGCTGCTAGGAAAACATAGAAAAGGAGCATTTCATTGCACTCAAGAATCTAGGTGGGACTTCTAATAAAGTAATATTTAGTTAGAGACTGGGCTTTGTGCTTGATAGAGTTAGCTTTTTGTTTTTGGTATTGGTTTATTTTTGAGCATAACTATGAAACTGCTCAGTGTAAAAGAGGAAGGGTTAGAGTACATGTGAAAGTTGAGAAGAGTAAAATATCAGAATTAATAAAGGAATTGCAAAGAATTACTATTTCTGCAGGGCCATGTGTGAGCAGGGCCTAGAGAGTACCCAAGAGGGCTCCAGAGGGGAAATGGCGAAGCTATGAGCCCAAAACTAAGGAACGCTTTTCAGAAGTTTGAGTAATACAGTGAGATGATCAGATTTGCAATTGAGAGAGGTTTTTTTTCTTTGTTTTTTTTTTTTGCCAAGTGTGGAGAATCATAGCAAGGGCAATGCTAGAGGAAATGAGACAAGTCGGGAGGCTAACCCAGTCATCCAGGCCAGAAATGATACAACCCTGAACTGAAATAATGGCAATAATAATAGAAAAAGTGATGAGTATGAAATGTTTAGGAAAAGAACTTATTAAACATTGGGATTGATTATATTTGTGCATTAAATAAGAGGGAGAAATGTAGAATCATCATACAAGTATCACTTGTGTAATAAAGATGACAATCACCAATGAAAGGAAATAAGTCTGCCCTTCCTTCTCCCTATCAGAACCCCCCTGGTCCAGATATCACTTGTCCTCCTTTGTACGCTATGGGGCCCTGGAGGGGAGGGGTGATTTATGATAGATCCTAAGCCGAACATGGTTGACTCACTCTCCAGCATGCAATAATTTAGGAATGGGCCCTTAATTCAGTAAATCAAAATTTTACTTTTTTT
The DNA here is from genome assembly GCF_023699985.2 of Odocoileus virginianus. NCBI lineage: Eukaryota > Metazoa > Chordata > Mammalia > Artiodactyla > Cervidae > Odocoileus > Odocoileus virginianus. The sequence continues at coordinate 46,464,992 of NC_069689.1, read as the reverse complement.
TTCTTTTTTTTGCTTTAAAGACACTGCAAAGAAATGCATGCTTGGATGCACTATTTCTTTTTTCTCCCCAGATTATGTTTCGAATTTTTTTTTTTTTTTAGTCTATAAGAATGAAGAAATGAAATACTGTGTTCAAGATGTAGACACCCATACCACCTGTGCTTAATATATTTATTGAAACAGTGCTGTAGTCTCTCAGCATGTGTTTGTTCCTCGTTTTGGAAAGGGGAGGTTAAGACAAGTTAGTATACGGCTTACACTGCTATTCAGTATCCAGAAAAATCTCCTGCTGCATGTACCAAGTGTCTCTAGGCATGGCTGTGCTGAGCTGTGCTTAGTCGTTCGGTTGTGTCTGACTCTTTGTGACCGCATGGACCATAGCCCTCCAGGTTCCTCTTTCCATGGGGAATCTCCAGGCAAGAATACTGGAGTGGGATGCCAAGCCCTCCTCCAAGGGATCTTCCCAATCCAGGGATCGAACCCAGGTCTCCCACATTGCAGGTGGATTCTTTACCATCCAGGCCACCAGGGAAGCCCAAGAATACTGGAGTGGGTAACCTATCCTGTCTCCAGGGGATCTTCCCGGCCCAGGAATTGACCGGTGTCTCCTACATTGTAGGTGCCAGGAATGCCTACCCCTTATGAATGCACTCCAGTGTTTAGGGGCTTCTCTTGTGGCTCAGCTGGTAAAGAATCCGCCTGCAATGCAGGAGACCTGTGTTCAATCCCTGAGTAGAGAAGATCCTCTGGAGAAAGGAGAGGTAACCCACTCCAGTGTTTTGGTCTGGAGAATTCCATGGACAGGTCCATGGGGTAGCAAAGAGTCAGACACAACTGAGAGACTTTCACTTCACTTATGAATGTCAGTAGTCTGTGCATGTGATAAACCAACATGGGATTGTGAGGATGATTATGAGGAGGGAGAGGAGAGGCACAATGAACAAGGAATCAGCATCTACTAGGAAGAGAGACACAAAAATAAATTGAGTTTTATGGTCTTTATGTTTATCATATTTTCCACTGCAATCAAAATAAAACAAAATAGAATGTTTCTATTAACCAGAAAGATGCATCCACATGTTCAGAAACATTCTAAATATCAAAAAATGGCAAATGAGAGCTACTAGTTCCCCTACTCTCTTACACAAAGAGAAAATTGGCTATTCCCACCAGGCCTTGGTCAAAGCAGCAAACTTTTGGTTTTAAGGAATGTGAAGGGTGTGGTGCATAATGTCCTGATGGAAATGCATTCTTGTTTTGTGCATGCTTGTTTTGATTGTGTTTTTACACTGCAGTGGTGAATAGCATCAGCCTGTCTCCCCATTGCAGCTCAAAGAGTGGAGAAACTGCTGTCCCTGAAGATATCTGTGCACCCAGAATGATGAAAAAAAGTGAAATTCAAGGTATTGAAGTTGAAACCACAAAAGATATAAAAGAATAGACAGGCATTAAAAAACTCACTGCAGGGGGTTGAAAGCAAGAAAGAGGGGGACAAAAAATCTATTACAACAAAATAATGTCTTTTCTAAAGTTTAAGGGGAAAATCATCTTGTTTTGTGAAAAGATGGCGAGACATGTTCATTGATCTTTTTAGGAGACAACAAAAAATTGGCCGTCAACTGAATAAAAGAAAATGAAGTTCCATTAATACAATCTGCCGAAAGACAACTCAGATAAATTGATCAGTGCAGTACAAATCATTTCTAACCTTTCCCCCTATTTGGAGAGGATGTTTTTTCAAGAGAGTAAACAACATACATCATCAACTTCAAGTGCTTTTTAGATGGCTTTTCCAGCAATAATGGAGATGGAGAATTTCTGGAACTAAGCATGTAATGCTTTTTATTTTTATTATTATTATTACCGGTCTGAAGAATATCAATATATTTGGAGGGGTTTGAACATGATTTTTTGGTAAATTTCATGTTGTAGTTACGTCCTTGATTTCTTCTTTAGACTGATTTTTCAAAAATATTAATATATAAGCTGTTCTGGCTTCTTTATTGAGTCTGGGACCCACCATCAAAGGGACCATCCACTTGAAAAGATAGTTACATTGTTTATAGATCTCTATACTAAAATTTTTAAAAGAAACTATCTTTCTTCTCAACAGTTTTGCTTCTTGAATTAAAAGAAGAGCAAAAGAAGTATTTTTATGAATATTTGTTTCCCTTCTCTCTGTCCCTCCAAACAAATAACTTAAACATCTCCAATTTGTAAGATATACATTGTAGAGTTTCTAAGATAATTTCCTAATACATTATAATAGAATTGTTTGTTTTATTTTAAAACATAGCATTTATTTTATATACGATTTATTGTAAACTAGAAAATTTCAGTAGTTCAGTGAATAAATGAAAATCTGTTTGTTACAAATATCCTACATGAGTAATAAGAAAAGGAGTTTCAGAGAACGTGGGCTAATATTAACACTGTATTTACAAAATGCTAACTAATTTTTCAAGTGTGTATTTACTGACATATTTTCAGGTAAGTAGAGATTTAAAGGTAGTTATCATATTTCAATACTGAATTATAATGATGTTAATGTTATTTCTGAGTCTTTGCATTCATATAGATTATAAAATGTGTGGAACACAACTTTTAACTTGTTTTACAATATTTTGGGTTATTTGTGAAAGGCCTAAAAGATCCATACTAAATATATAAAAATTTCTTCTGAGACAAATTTCCTCAGCCTGAAACACAGAGAATTATCAAAATAAATAAACGTATCTGAACACAAACACATAAGGAAAGGCAAAGAATAGGAAGACAGGCTCTCAGAGGTGGTGCAGAGGGAAAAACTCTCTTTGGGCCATAAGGAAATCACACTCCTATATCCTCAGCCCTAAGGAGAGGGGACCAGGTACACTTCAGACACTTCCCTGAACTCAGCATCTTCATCTCTCCGTCAAGGGGACTGACTAGTCCCCTTCCTGGGAGAAGATTTCTCTTTAGGATTAGGGAGAGAGTTACTTGAAAAGCAGTCAAAGAATAGGTGTGGATATTTGTTCTGTTAGTAATCCTCCACAGTGCATTTTAACAACTTGCTAAATGCTTCCTCCACACTTTTTTCTATTTTTGCTGAGGTAGTGAGAGAAAAAAACAGAGAAGGGACACAAAGAGGAAAGATTTTGTAGAGAAACCAGAGAAACACATGATTTACAAGATCTGTTTGGAATTATAAGAAATATATTTTACAGAACTGGGAGATGTCAGCCTCTTCATAGAAAGACATTTTCTCAGCCCAGTAGGTCTTTTGAAGAAGACTGTTGTTGAAGCTCAAGTTTGGGCAGCGTTTCAGTTCATCACATGGTTTTAATGGTGTTGCAGGAGACCCTTTGGACTTGTGTTCTGGTTGCAGCAGCATATTGCAGCCCTGGCTGAATTACTGTCTTGTCTTTCCTTTGTGGAGGTGTTTTATACACAGGAAAGGGTCGAAAATTCTTCCATCCCACTAGTTTCAGGAAGGTGGAAATGACAGATCATTTTAATTTTGTCTATACTATTGAGAATATTAGGGTAAACACATTTGGGACTTTTAGGGAGCGAATCAGAATGGAACAATATGATTGGATAAATATTAAGTTTAAGGAACTTCCTGATTTTTTTCTCTATAGCCTATAGACTGAAGTTCTCTTCTGGCTAGCATCTGGATCCAGGTTAGCAGGCCACAATTCATGCTCTGTCTGTCGGAAACTTTCTGCCCTTCCCTGTCTACCTTCAAGTTTTACATTACCACAGCATCCTAAAGGCATTTCCGTATGGATAAAACTCAATATCTTGTAACATATGGTTTATCCGGTTACCTACCTAAGAAACACACTCACTTCTGATATTGTTTTTAAATTTTGTTATAAAGTCTAGTAAAACATTTCCATTGCAAATTGATGTGTGCAAATTTCTATAATTTATTCCATTTATTTATTGTTTGTTTGTTTGTAGGGGATAACTTACCAAATTTAAGTTTTTATCAGATCTCAGGTAAATTTGTATAACATATGAGAAATACACAAAAAGAAACATGACTCTGGAAGATTCAGATTCAATAACTGTGTGTTTTATAAAGCTGAGGAGGATTTACATAGAGAGGAAAAAGCCCAGAAGGTTCTGCAGGGAGAATGAGGAATTATTTTTTAGCGAAAGCCTTCGATGTCCAAGGCACTTTGCCAGGTATAGAACATTTACTGTCAAATTTAGTCTTTCCACCATTCCTGTGAATTAGGCTTGATCCGTATTTTAAAGAGAAACCAATTCAGTCTCAGTGAAGTCAAATAATTTGTTCAAGCAGTGAGGAAATGGCAAAGCCCAGGTTTGGACCAGATGTATGAGATTCACTGTTGAAATTTCATGCCTCTAATTGTGTTCAGAATACATACATAATATAATATATATGTATGTATTGGTGTACACATGTAAATGAATATAGATTTAAACACACATATGTAATCTAAAAGCATCATTTGTGGTGTTTATTATTTCAGTTTTTTTGGTTTCTGTATTTCTCTGGGTTAAAAAAATAAAATGGATTTAACTTTATAGTAAGGAGAACACTATTAATTTTATGAAATTTTTCATTTCTTATTTCTTTTCTTTGGGAATTTTTTAACCCGTCAATACTAGATTCTTTCCAAGAGATTTTTTTAATAATTTTGTGTCTCACTGATATTAGGTTTTCATGCAATTAATTAAAAATATAGTTTGAGAAATCAAAAAAAAATGAACAATCAATCTCTTGAATTATTTGTTCAAGATAAACTAGATAAACTAGACATAATCACAATTTAATCCATTCATCAAGTATTTATTGAGTATCTATTATATACCAGGTTTTCCCCTAGGTCTGAGTAGACAAGATACAAAATATCTCTGACCTCAAAGAGATGACTTTCTAGTGAAGAAGAGAGAAAATAAGTAAACAAATAATTAAGTGTATAATCACATATATAATTTTAGGTAAGCAGTACTCTTGCCTGGAAAATCCCATGGGAGAAGCCTGGTAGGCTACAGTCCATGGGGTCGCAAAGAGTCGGACACTACTGAGCGACCTTACTTACTTACTTAGGCACATAAAGGGAAGGAAGGTAAGTCAAGGAGACAAATGAATGGAAATGGGGGTATTTTCAGGTAGAGCATGGAGAACAGAAAGGCATGTCAAAGCACAGACCTTGAGGACATCACAGAACCATGAAGTGGTCCCTACAAGGACCACTCCAGAGGTGGGATAGACAAACCCAAGGAAAGAGTGAGTCCTGAGTGCTAGCAGCTGAGAGAAGGCCAGTGTGGCTGAACATACAGAAGCTGTTAGAAAAGAAGGGAGTCCACAGTAGAAGCAGGGTCAGGCTCTGCAGAAAGAGTTTCACTTTTATTGGCAGTATGATGTAAAGTCATTGGATGTTTAGAATCAGGGGAGTAGCAGGCCCTGACCTGAGCCTATCTGCCACAGTATACCAAGACCTCTGATGAAGAATTTTCCAGTGTAACTATACAAAAATCACTCTATCATTCTATTTCCACATGTGCATTAAACTTGGAACTAAAACAAACATGAAGACTTCTAAATAGGGACAAGCTGTGCTTTAAAAATATTGTTCTGTCAAATATCTGTGGAATGGAGTATAATGTATTCTTCAACTTCTTCACACAATGTAGGTCCTACCTCAAAGGATATACAGATTAATCTGGGTACCAAACTTTCCAAACCAAACGTAAATTTTCTAGAAATAGAATAGCGATTTGACCTAAGCATGAGTTTCTCATTTTATCATTTGACATAATGGAAATTCAGGTGTGTTGGTGAGTGTGAGTGTGTGTGTGTGTGTGTGTGTGTGTGTGTGTGTGTGTATGAAACACATATGAAAGTGAAAGTGAAGTGAAGTTGCTCAGTCGTGTCTGACTCTTTGCAACCCCATGGACTGTAGCCTACTAGGCTCCTCCGTCTATGGGATTTTCCAGGCAAGAATACTGGAGTGGGTTGCCATTTCCTTCTCCAGGAGATCTTCCCAACCCAGGGATTGAACCTGGGTCTCCCGCATTGCAGGCAGATGTTTTACCCTCTGAGCCACCAGGGAAGTCCCTACACATATACATATATATTTAACATAATAAAGTATATTGCTTAACATACACACACACACACATATATATATAATATAAATTATATGTGTGTGCCTGCATGCTAAGTTGCTTCAGTTGTGTCCAACCCTTTGAGACTCTATGGACTGTAGTGGGTCTACATACTAATACTGGAGTGGGTTACCATTCCCTCCTTCAGGGCATCTTCCTTACACAGGGATCAGATTCATGTCTCTTATGTTTCCTGCAATGGCAGGCAGATTCTTTACCACTAGTGACACCTGGGAAGCACATAATGCAATGTAAATATATATATATATGTATATAAATAATATAGATGCATAACATATATAGGTATATTATATATGATGTTATAAAATTATTCCATACTTTATATTCTATAATTATTATATATTACATATCATGTATCATATAACATATATCAAATATATATTATGGTTAGGGTTAGAAATCATATATAATTATCATAATATATAGTATATATTATATATCATATCTTTTATACAGTAGCTCATATATAATAGATATTATACATATATTATATATCATATTAAAATGTACTATATATTATCTATTGTATATATATGGTGTATATATTATAATATATATAAATATTGTTTTATATAATATATAATTGCAGGAAATCCTCATTGCAGGCAGATTCTTTACCAGCTGAGCTACCAATGAAGCCCATAATATAAAATTTATTATATCATTAGGTTTTATGTGTAATCATAAAATATATGCAACATCATACATATGTTATATTTTATATGTAAGGTATACTCATATACTATATGATAAATATAATAATATTATATATGCACTGATTAATATAAAACAGTAGTGAATATTATGCTAATGTATTAATTATGTGATACACAATGTGAAGTGAAAGTGTTAGTCCCTCATTCGTGTCTGACTCTGTCGCACCCACATGGACTGTAGCCCACCAGGCTCCTCTGTCCATGGGATTCTCCAGGCAAGAAAACTGGAGTGGGTGGCCATGACCTTCTCCAGGGGAGCTTCCCAACCTAGTTATCAAACTTGGGCCTCTCTCACTGCAGGCTGACTTTTCACCATCTGAGCCACCAAGGAAGCCCACAAAATACAATATATTATATATGTATATATTACATATATAACATTAAAGCATTATCTTCATACTTTCATGATGACCTTAATTGTTGTTGTTCAGTCACTGTGTCCAACTGTTTGTGACCCCAAAGGTGCAGCACTCCAGGCTCCTCTGTCCTGCACTATCTCCCGGAGTTTGCTCAAGTTCATGTTCATTGACTCAGTGATGCTGTCTACCTACCTCATCCAATGCCTCACCCTTCTTCTGTAGTTTCAGTCTTTCCCAGCATCAGGGTCTTTTTCAATCAGTTGGCTCTTCACATCAGGTGGCCAAAGTACTGGAGTTTCAGCTTCAGCATCAGTCCTTCCAATGAATATTCAGGACTGATTTCCCAAATTTAGGATGGGCTGGTTGGATCTCCTTGCAGTGAAAGGGACTCTCAAGAGCCTTCTTCAACACCACAGTTCAAAAGCATCAGTTCTTTGGTGCTCAGCCTTCTTTACAATCCTGCTCTCACACGTGTTCATGACTCCTGGGAAAAACATTACTTGGGCTATAAGGACTTTTGTTGGCAAAGTGATGTCTCTGCTTTTTAATACACTGTCTAGGTTTGTCATAGCTTTCCTTCCAAGGAGCAAGCACCTTTTAATTCCATGGCTACAGTCACCATCCACAGTGATTTTGGAGCCCAAGAGAATAAAATTTGTCACTGCTTCTACTTTTTCCTCTATTTGCCATAAAGTGATAGGATCGTATACCATGATCTTAGTTTTTTTAAGGCTGAGTTTTAAGCCAGCTTTTGTTCTTTCCTAATAAACATGTTTTGTACAAATCACCAATTCTTAATTTTATTTTCACAGTACTCATTGCAATTGCATAGAGATACAGTTAATTTTTGTCTATCTTTTGTATTGCAACCTTGCTGATCTTAATAGTTCTAAAAGTTTTTGTGTTGATTTCATAGAATTTCCCATATGTAAGATCATGTCATGAGCTAGTATAGATAGTATCACTTCTTTCTTTCCAATCTCAGTGATTTTTTTTTCTTATCTGTTGTCCTGAATAGAACCTCCAACAGAGCATTGAACAGAAAAGGAAAGAGTGGATAGACTTGTTTTTTTCCTGATCTTAAGGGAAAGGCATTTGGTCTTCACCATTAAATAGCAAGTTGCTTAGGCTTGTCATAGATGTCATTTATCAGTGTGAGAAAGTTCTATTTTATTCCCATTTGCTGTGCATTTTAATCATAAAAGGCTCTTGGATCTTGTCAAGTACTTATTCTGTATGTATTGAAATGATCATATAGCTTTTGTCCCTTATTCTGTTAATGTGGTACAGTACATTGTTTGAATTATAATTGTTTGTATTTTATGTGTTTCTGGATTCAGCTTGCTATTACTGTACCTATATTTATAAGGAATACTGGCATATAAATTTCTTCTTGTGATATCTTTGAGAGGGGTTATTACTAATTGAATGTTTTTACATATTATAATTTTTTATATTCTCTGTTTTTGAGTCAATTTGATTATTATTTTCTAGGAATTTGCCCATTTTGTCTAGGTCATCTAATTTGCAGTCATAGAATAACTCATAACATTCTCTTTTTAGTTGGTGATATTCTCCAGTCACTAAGTCATGGCTGAGACTCTTTGTGACCCGATAGACTGCAGCACACCAGGCCTCCCTGTCCCTCACCATCTCCTGGAGTTTGCCCAAGTTTGTGTTCACTGAACTGGTGATACCATCCAACCAGCTCATCCTCTGCTTCCCTCTTCTTCTTATGCCCTCAATCTTTCCCAGCATTAGGGTCTTTTCCAATGAATTGGCTATTCACATCAGAATTTTGAGTCATTTTAAGTGATTAATATTTTCTAGGAATTTGCCCATTTTTGTCTAGGTTATCTAATTTGTTGTCATACAGTCACTCAAAACATTCTCTTTTATTCATTTTTATTTCTTTAGGGTTGGTAGGAAGGTACCCTCTATCATGTCCAGTTTTATCAGTTTAAGTCTTTGTTTTTCTCTTGGTCAGCATAGCTAAAGATTGTCACTTATGTTGATTTTTTGAAAGAGTTAATATTTTATTACATTGACTTTCTTTATATTTTTATATCCCCTGCTCTATTTATTTGTTCTTTTATCTTTATGATTTTCTTTCTTCTATTAGCTATGTGCTTACTTTGGATCTTCCTTTTCTACTTTAGGTAGATGACTAAGTGATTTGAGATCTTTCCTTTTTATTACTATAACTTAAGTTTCCTCTTACTGTTTTAGCTGCATCACATACACTTTGGTATATCTTGTTTTCAGTTACATTCATATCAAAGCATTCGCTAAATTTTTTTGTGACTTTTTCTCAAAATCATTGGTAAACAACAGTGGATTCTCTAATTTCCATATATTTGTTTATATTTCAAATATCCTTCTGTTATTGATTTCTACTCTTATCCTGTTGTGGATTGAATACATACTTCTGGTGTTAATTTTAATGTTTAATAAAAGTTACTGAGACTTGCTTTGTGGTCAAACATTTGGTATATCCTAGAAAATGTTCAACGTGCATTTGAGAAGAACGTATATACTGTTATTGTTCTGTGGAGGTTTCAGAGTTTGCTATGAAGACCTGATGGTTTATACTGTTGTTCAAGCATTCTGTTTCCTTGCTGAGATTCTCATTTAGCTGCTTTATCTGTTTTGAAAGGGGAATATTGAAGTCTCCAAATATTGTAATTGAATTGTCCCCGTCTTTCTTCAGTTGTCAGTATTGCTTCAAGTACGTGTGGGTTCTGTTTTTAGGTGCATCATGTTTATGCTTGTTATACTTTTCTGATGGATTTTCTCTATTATTATAAAAAGTCACTCTTCATCTCTAGAAGCTTTTTTTGCTTTAATGTCTCTCTTTTCTGATGTTCAGCTCTTTTGTGGTTATAGTTTGCAGGTTGTTTCAGATTGTTTGCACATTTGAATCTACCGTATGTCTCCTCTATGGGATTTCCCTGGTGGTCCAGTGGCTAAGACTCCATGCTCCCAATGAAAAGGGCCCAGATTTGATCCTTGTCGGGAAACTAGATCCCATATGCTGCAACTAAGCATTCTTATGTTCCCCTGCTGCAATTAAAGATTCTGTGTGCCACAACTAAGACCCAGGGCAGTCAAGTAACTAAATAAATATCAAAAAATAAAGGGTGTCACCTGTACTTCAAATATGACAATCCTTTTGAATGGAGTGTTAATTTGCATTTAATGCTATTGACATGGTTGTATGTATTCTGCTATTGTGTTTTTGTTTTCTATATAACTCATGCATTTTTCCCTCTATTCCTCTTTTTTCTTCTCTTATAGTTAGTTGAGTATTTTCTAATGAAATACTTTAAATATCTTAATGATTTTAGTTATATTTTGTGTTATTTCCTTAGTAGTTGCTGTTGGAACTACAATTTCCTTGTCAGTGTTTTATACTTTTTAGTGTATAGGTTGTTTACCTCCTTAGTTAAGTTTATCCCAAGTATGTTAATCTTTTATACAATTTTAAATGAATTATTTCTTTCTCTTTCTGATAGTTTGTCACTATTGTATAGAAATGAAACAAAGATTAAAGACAAAAAATATTGGAGATGCAACTATAACTAAAATGAACAGTAAAGGGATAAACATAAAGATTTTAAATATGACTTCAAAAACACAAAATGTGAGGGAGGAAAGTAAAAAAAAAATGTAGATCTTTTAGAATGTGTTAGAACTTAAATGACTACCAGTTTAAAATAAGTGGATAGAGTTGTAGATAAACATATAAACTCCATTGTAATCACAAATCAAAATTGGACAATACACAAAAAGTAGAAGTGAAGGAACACAAGAATGCTGCAAAAGAAAATAATCAAACCACAAAGGATGAAAGAAAAGGAAAAAATGAACAGAGAAGAACTACAAAAATAACCAGAAACAAGTAATAAAATAGCAATAAGTACATGCTTGTCAATAACTATTTAAAATATTAATAAGCTAAATGCTCCAGTCAAAGGACATACCATGGCTTATTGGATTAAAATACACACACACACACACACACACACACACACACAAACAATAAAACAAGGGTACTCATCTGTATGCTGTTTACAAGGAACTCATTTTAGAGCTAAAGATACACAGAGACTAAAAGTAAGGGATTGAGAAAAATATTTCATAAAAACAGAAATGATAAGAAAGCCAGGGTAAATATTCATGTTAGGCAAAATAGACTTTAAGCAATGTCTATAACAAAATATGGCATTATATAATGTTACTAAATAAAATACAATTGCTCCTTGGAAGAAAAGCTATGACCAACCTAGATAGCATATTAAAAAGCAGAGATTAAAAAAAAAATGGAGATATTACTTTGCCAACAAACATACACCTAGTCAAAGCTATAGTTTTTCCAGTAGTCATGTATGGATGTAAGAGTTGGACCATAAAGAAAGCTGAGCACCAAAGAACTGGTGCTTTTGAACTGTGGGGCTGGAGAAGAGTCTTGAGAATCCCTTTGACTGCAAGGAGATCAAACCAGTCAATCCTAAAGGAAATAAATCCTGAATATTCATTAGAAGGACTGATGCTGAAGCTGAAAGTCCAATACTTTGGCCACCTGATGGGAAGAGCTGACTCATTTGAAAAGACCCTGATGCTGGGAAAGATTGAAGGCAGGAAGAAAAGGGAACAATAGAGGATGAGATGGTTGGATGTCATTACAGACTTGATGGACACGAGTTTGAGCAGACTCCAGGAGTTGGTGATGAACAGGGAAGCCCAGCATGCGGCGGACACAACTGAGCAACTGAACTGAACTGAACTGAACTGAAAGGGATCAACAGGGCTTCCCAGGTGGCTTAGTGGTAAAGAATCTGCCTGCTAATGCGGGAGACACAAGAGATGTGGGTTTGATCCCTGGGTTCGGAATATCATCTGGGGTAGGAAATCACAACCCACTCTAATATTCTTGCCTGAAAAATTTCATGGACAGAGGGATCTGGTGGGTACAGTCCATGGAGTCACAAAGAGTCAGACATGACTGAGAACACACGTGTGCACGCGCACACACACACACACACACACACACACACACACAAAGGGATCAATAAAGAAGAGGCTATTATGCTCTAACATATTTGCACTCAATAAAGGAGTACCTAAAAATATAAAGCAAGTGTTATTAATGGATATAAATAAAGAATGTGATAGTGATACATATAATAATAGGGCACTTATTCGCCATTTCTTGTTTTTATTCCTGCCTTTGTACGTGAGTTTCAGTCTGGTACCATTTCCTCACTTCTGTGCAGTTTTATTTACACCCACTTTACCCCCTTATTGTCAAATATACTACATTTCTATATGTTAATTCTCAACAATATAATTGCTTACATGTTGTTTTACTAATTTTCTTTTAAATGAGTTAAGAGAAGAAGGTAGAAAATTGGCAATATCCTGTCTTTTGTAATTGCGTACATAATTCTGAGTGCTCGTTTTTTTCTTTTTCTTTCTGTGGATTTGAATTTCTGACTATTGAAACTAGCTTTCAGTCTGAAGAATTTCCTTCAGTATTTCTTATAAAGCAGGTGTTCTGGAAACAATTATCTTGGGATTTATTTCACTTAGGAGATGTTTACTTCACCTTTATTTTTTCAGAGATAGTGTTTTTGACACTAGTTGACAATTATTTTCACTTTCAGCACTTTGACTATGTCACTCCACTGCTTCTGACCTCCATTGTTTCTGATAGAAAGGTGTTAATCTTTGTGTAATTTCCTCATGTATGTGTCCTTAGTCTCTCTGCTTTCACAATTATATTTTAAATTTTGGCTGCTAGCAGCTTGACTATGATGTGTCTGGGTGTTAATATATGTACTTGCTTTTATCTTACTTAAGAGTTTGTTGATTTGGGGGGATGTTTAAAGCCTTCATCTAATTTTGACAGCTTTCAGTTGTATTTCTTTGAATATTTTCCCTATCCATTTCTCTCCTTTACTTCTTGAAAACGAAAGTGAAAGTCACTCAGTCATGTCTGACTCTTTGCAACCCCAGTGGAATTCTCCAGGCCAGAATACTGGAGTGGGTAACCGTTCCATCTCCAGGGGATCTTCCGAACCCAGGGATTAAACCCAGGTCTCTCGCATCGCAGGTGGATTCTTTACCAGCTGAGCCACAGGGGAAGCCCAGAAATACTGCAGTGGGTAGCCTATCCCTTCTCCAGTGAATCTTCCTGACTCAGGAATAGAACTGGGGTCTCCTTTATTGCAGTCGGATTCTTTACCAACTGAGCTACCTTTACTTCTTATATCCCCATTATATGAATTTTAGTGCATTTATTGATGTCCCAAGACTTATTTTCTTTTCATTCCTTTTTCTCAGTTCTTCAGATTGTAATATCTCTATTGAATCAATATTAAAGTTTTCCCATTCTTTATTTCTGCCTGCTTTTATCTATTGCTGAGTCCTGCTAGTAAATTTTTTTATGTAGTTTGACTTTTAATATCAGAATTTTCATTTGGAAATTTGGAAATTGAAATGCCCAATCATTTCTATATCTTGTATTGATTTACATTAGTTAATAATATTATCATTATACCTTCCTTTAATTATTGAAACGTAGTAAACTATAGTATTTGAACTTATTTACAATTAATGCTTTGAAGTATTTGTCTGCTAAATTCAACTGGGTCTCTTCAAAAGCAGCTTCCATTTTGTTTTTTTAATACATGATTCACAATTTCCTTTTTCTATGTAGTTCTGAATTTTTTGTTGTTATTAAAAGCTGAAAATTTAAATTGTATGTTTTAGCAGCTTCATATAATATTTTCCCAACTCACACATGACAGAGTTTGTCATTACTTTTCGCTGGCTTGTTTGCTTATTTGTTTAATGACCCTGTTGAACTAATTTTGCAAATCTGGTTCTCTTACAATTTGAAACTTCAAATCTCTCCACTCAGATTATAAACCTTGTTTTTATTGTCATCTGGCTTGCTAGGCATTGACCCTGCATCAACATAAGCCACTTCTTAGTCAAAGGCCATATTTAAACCCACTTAGCAAGGTTAATTTTACCTTTTACCACTGGATGTATGTGTAGCTTGAAGGTGGCTACCACAGTTCAGGGAGTTCATTTGTTTGTTTATCTATCTGTCTATATATCTATTTACTTAATATATTTCAGCCAGTGACTAGGCACTTAGAAGTATCATCTCTGATTTCTCCTGAAAGGGCACAATCTTGAACATGCACAGTTTTCTAGATTAGCAAGGATGGCGATATAATTTTTATTTTTGGGTTCCTGGGAGTTACACTTAGGTTTGAATAGGTTATTAGGTTATTAGGATTAGTTATTACAGAGTCAGTGTTTGGTCAAAAGTTGTATTTAAGACTTTTGTGCCAGTGAAGCTCCATGTTGATAATTATGTAGGCGGTTTGGGCATGCTTTCAAGTAGTCGTTTATCTTTTTGGTCACCCTGGTCCAGCATAGAGCACTTGCAGTAGCCCTTCTCCAATATCGATCCTGGAGAGGAGAGAGGGGTTAATGGAGCAGGTAGAGGCTTCAACAACACAGATTCTCACTGCTGTTACTGAGTTTTAGTAGATTTTCTTGAACAAATATTTCTTAACCTGTGTATGCTCTTAGGATATTTTTCATAAACTACTATTTTTTTTCTTATTTTCACCAGTTAGGTTGCTGTTTTACTAAGGAGAGGGTTCAACAAGCTTCTACTCCACCATTCTGAAAGTACTAATCACTAACACCAGTTTTTGGTGTAGAATTGGTCTCTGAATTTAGCTTTAGGGGACATCTATGAGGTCCATTTGAAGGCATATAAACTGAATCCTTGCTTTATGTACATTTTTTCTATTCCTAATTTATTGAAATTACTACCAGAAGACTCCAGGATAACTGTATAAACCATGGTCATTGCTAACTTCTAAGAGGAGCCCAAATAAGTACTTGAGTTAGTCATTTAGTTTTTGAACTCCATGTATCAGGAGAAAACAAACCTTCCACTTGGAGACCATTACACAAGCACCCTGAGCTGATTTGGTCTGAATTCTTAATGGTAAGGGTACTACTGAGATAGTTACAAAGTCATAAATCAGATTATTTATTTGAAGAAGTAATGAGGTTGGTAAAGTGAAAAAAGATAAATCATTTGAACTTAGTTTCTAATCTGAAAGCTACTAAACTACCTTTATACAAAGTTATTGTCATACTTCAAAATACCTGCACTACCCTCAGTTCTTTTAAGTAGTGAAATCCAGAGTACAAGACAGCATTACTTCTGAAATCACAGCCTAGAGTATCCTTGCCATAAATACCTATTACCAAAGGCAATCTGCATGTGTCTCTTTCTTAGAACCTTAAAAAGCCCAGCTATATATCTCACATTTTCTACAGAGAATTATCCCCAAACATCTACACTGGTTTAGACAAAATGAAGTTTCCATTCTAATCACAAATGAATTTGCTTTGTTCAGATTGTATAACTAACTTATGGTTCCCCGACTCTCGCTTTTGTTGGTTTTTTCGCTTAATTTAATAGAAAATCCAATTATGTACACATAAACATAGTATAATTGCCACAAGCAAGTGAGCATTACAGTGAACTGTTGGAGTCTTTGGAGTTAAAGAAACCCATGATTTATGAGTGCTTCTCAGGTATGATTGATACAGACAATTTTAAACATTTCCAGCTAACATAATGTTTTCACTTTCTGATCAGCCAATTTGATCCATGTCAATGAAGAAAAGTTGCTTTGGGAGGGAATGTATCACAAATTCTTTTCTCTTCTTTTTCAAACTTAATAAAGACAAGAAGCTACAAATGTCATTATTTAAAATACTTCCCTTTAAAATGTTCCCGGCAGATGTTTACGTAGAGAAAATGCTGGCTCTCTTTGCAAGACACAGAAGTGACATTTCTTGAGGGTTCTAGTTGAAAAAATTTGTCTTTAGCATCATGTTTTTAAACATCTGCAAAAACAAAATAATTTCCATTATCTTGCAAACTTGGAGAAAAGCAAAGAACAAAGCCCCTTAATCTTGGAAACACTCTTTGATACAGTGACTAATAAAAAGATTCCAACATTATTTTTCTCAGTAGAATTTCTCTGTGACTTCTGAATGCCATAGTCAGCGTACTGTCTCTTTTAAACATTACTAACTTAGTTGATTAATGAGACAAAACCTAGCAAACACAAACCTAAAATTTGTTTCCTCCATAAGTTTTTGGTTTTTCTACATTTTACCCTCTATGCACAATATAATTTTAATGGTTCAGCACCCATTGAAAGATGTAAAATGCAGTGTAAAAAATTTTACTAAACTAGTTGAGGGAAACTTGTGCCATATTTTCTAATGCTCAGAGTGTAAATTTTTTTATTTGCATATTTTCTTCATTCCTTATGTATTCAAAGACATTTTTTCTCATTTTTTAAGCAATATCAGAAAAATAATGAATTCACTTTCTGAGATTCAGTGGAGTTAATTGAATGCTAACTAAACAAGAACTGAGCACAGTGGTCAAAGCTCAAAATGATTTGTTGCTTCTTATAAAATAATCTTTTAAACAAATAATTCTAGCTATCAAGAAATCATTTTTTATTTGTTTCTTTGTTTTATTTTTTTTCCATTCTACTGTTATATTCAAAGGTTTGTCAACGTTTCATTCTACACTCTCCCCTTTCTCCTATATTTTGCCCTCTATAATTTCCTCTAGGAAGTTTTCTGGGCTGACATTCCCTCACATAAAAATTCATAGCCATGCAGTTTGACCCAAGGACTTCAAGATGCTTCTTAAATAAGTTCAAGTAAAATCCAAGGTTTCTTTGTGGAACTTCTAATTTTCTTACACTTTTAAAATCTTCCTATAGTCTTAAAGTCTGCATCAGTTGCAAGGAACTATAAGCAGAGTGAAGTTTACTAGAACTCATAAATTGATAGTACAGAGCTTACTGTATAAATCCCTTCACAATCCTATTTAATTCTATATTTGGCTTCATGACAAAGACAGAAAATGGATACTTCATGTGTGTCAAAATAAAGTTTCTAAATTTTTATCCATTACTTAAATGGACAATGCTAACAGTGAAATAATTTTTTTCAGTCTTTCTTTCATAAATCTGTGTCTGTCTGTCGGTGTCCATGCCTGTGTCTTACTTACAAAGCTAAAGGAAAAGATGCTACATTAAATTTAGAAATAAAGAAACAAAAAAGAATAAAGTTTTCTTAACAACTAGAGATACTTGCTGTCATGCCTAACATTTCACATATATGTATGTGTATATATATATATATATAATGTAAATATACATATATATATATAAAATGCAAAACAGAGATTATGCCTTTTTATTTAAAACTATATTAGGATAATTCTTGTGTCAGATAATAGTCCTCAGAATGATATCTTTATTTGTTCATGAAACCTATCATACTTTTGTACATGAAAACTGCTAACAGTGTTTTGCTCTTTTAAGCATGACTTCACTGGCAGCACAGTGATAGGAATCTACCCGCCAGGGCAGGAGACACAGGTTCGATTCCTTGTCGAGGAAGGAATGCCATAGAGTAGCTGAGCCCGTGCATCACTACTGAAGCCTGAGCATGTTAGGGCCTGCAAGCCACAGTTTCTGAGCCTGTGTGTGGCAAGCCGTGCACCTAGGACCTGAGCTTTGCAACAAGAGAAGCCACCACAATGAGAAGCTAACAGACCACAGGAAGGAAGAGTAGCTCCACCCTCTGCATCTAGAGAAAGCCTGCGGTGGGGAGGAGCCAAGATGGCGGAGGAACAGGACGGGGAGACCACTTTCTCCCCTACAAATTCATCGAAAGAACATTTGAACGCTGAGCAAATTTCACAAAACAACTTCTGATCGCTAGCAGAGGACATCAGGCGCCCAGAAAAGCAGCCCATTGTCTTCGAAGGGAGGTAGGACAAAATATAAAAGATAAAAAGGGAGTCAAAAGAGCTACGGATGGAGACCCGTCCCGGGAAGGGAGTCTTAATAGAGGACGTTTCCAATCACCAGGAAACCCTCGCACTGGCGGGACTGGGGGAAGTTTTCGGCATTCTAACTGGGAGGAAAAATTAAACAAGGCCCACAGATTACGTGCCTAAAAGCAACTCCCAGCAGAAAAGTACCCCAGACGCCCGTACCCGCCAGCAACAAGCCGGGGCGGAACGGAGAGGAGCGGGCGGCATTGCTTAGGGTAAGGACCAGCCCGAAGACCCTGAGAGCAATCGGAGGGAGCTTTTATAAACTATGGGATAGCAAGGGACAAAATTAACCAGGCCCGAACACACTGCCGGCGGTTTGCAAAACAAATGGACTGAGAAACTCCAGAGAAGAGCCGGCCTATCCCCGCTGGAGGTAGGAGGCAGGGGGGTGGGGAAAAGGGCAAACTCAGCCCCTGAGAAGCCACCCCCTCCCACACTGCAAACAGGCCCCCGGTTCCTATCTAAAGACTTCCTGAGACCCAACTGGCAGCGCGCGCTGGGGCTGCGGAGGGAAAAAGCGCCCCATACCCGGGGAGATTGCGCCCAAGCCTCTGGCTGCCTGGGCCGCTCGCCGCGGAGGGAAAAGGCGCGCCACACCCGGGGAGAGTACGCCCAAGCCTCTGGCTGCCTGAACCGCTCAGGCCAGGGAAGGCACCAAACGCAGGCGCAACCGAATCTGCGCTTTTGTGGAGTACCTGAAAACTGGAACCGCACTCAACGCAGGGCCCGCTCCATATAGAGCAGCCGGGAGCCTGAGCAGTGTAGACGGGGAAAGCACTGACACCCGTGAGCGGGGCAAACCAGTGTGGCCGGAACACGGTGAGCGCTATCCACACAGAGCGGTGTCTGTCTGCAGCGCCCCGCCCTCGCCGTAGCAGGACTGAACTGAACTAGAGAACCTAAATAAGAGATCACCTCCGCCCGCCTGTGTCAGGGCGGAAATTAGACACCAAAGAGACGGCAAACAGAAGCCAAATAAACAAAGGGAACCGCTTCAGAAAGGACCGGTGCAACAGATTAAAATCCCTGAAGGTAACACCGACTACACCGGAAGGGGCCTATAGATATCGAGAAGTGTAAGCTGGAAAGAGGAGCTATCTGAAATTGAACTGAACCTACACTGACTGCAACAACTCCAGAGAAATTCCTAGATATATATGTATATATTTTATTAATTAAAAAAATTTTTTTTTCTTTCCTTTTTTTAAAAATTTTTTATTTTTTCCCTTTTGTTTTCTTTTAAAATTCCCTATTACTCCCCCATTACTCCTCAACTTTCATTTTCATATATTTTTACGATTTTTTTAATTAGGGAAAAAAAGTTTTTTTTTCTTTTTCTTGTTTTTCTCTATTTCTTTTTAAAGTCCTCTAATACTCCTCTATTATTCCTTAATTTTCATTTTCATTTCACTATAACCTTGCCAAAAAAAAAAAAAAGAGAGAAACCCTATTTTTAAACCGAACTTCATATACATTTCTAAATTTTTTTTGTGTTTTTGTTTTTAAATATTGTATTTCAAAGAGTCTAACCTCTACACTAGATTTTTAATCTTTGTTTTTCAGTATGTGATATAAATTTTGGACATTTAAGAATCCAATATTCAGTTCCCATTTCTATTCAGGAGTGTGGTGATTACTCTCCCAACTTTTGACTCTCTGTTTTCTACCTCAGAACACCTCTATTTCCTCCTTTCCCCTTCTCTTCCCAATCCAATTCTGTGAATCTTTGTGGGTGTCTGGGCTACGGAGAACACTTTGGGAACAGATAACTGCGTAGATCTGTCTCTCTCCTCTTGAGTCCCCTTTTTGTCCTCCTGCTCACCTGTATCTCCTTCCTCCCTCTCCTATTCTTCATGTAACTCTGTGAACCTCTCTGGTTGTCTCTCACAGTGGAGAATCTTTTCACCATTAACCTAGAAGTTTTATTATCAGTGCTGTATAGTTGGAGAAGGCTTGAGACTATTGGAAGAATAAAACTGAAATCCAGAGGCAGGAGACTTAAGCCCAAAACCTGAGAAAACCAGAAAACTCCTGACTACAAGGAACATTAAGGAATAAGAGACCATCCAAAAGCCTCCATACCTACACCAAAACCAACCACCACCCAAGAGCCAATAAGCTCCAGTACAAGACACACCACGCAAATTCTTTAGCAACACAGGAACATAGACCTCAGTGTCAACATACAGGCTGTCCAAAGTCACACCTAACACATAGACCCATCACAAAACTCATTACTGGACATTCCATTGCACTCCAGAGAGAAGAAATCCAATTCCACGCACCAGAATGCTGACACAAGCTTCCCTAACCAGGAAACCTTGACAAATCAATCGTCCAACCCCACCCACTGGGTGAAACCTCCACAATAAAAAGGAACCACAGACCACAAGAATACAGAAAGCCCACTCCAGACACAGCAATCTAAACAAGATGAAAAGGCAGAGAAATACCCAACAGCTAAAGGAACATGAAAAAAGCCCACCAAGTCAAACAAAAGAGGAGGAAATAGGGAATCTACCTGAAAAAGAATTTAGAATAATGATAATAAAAATGATCCAAAATCTTGAAAACAAAGTGGAGTTACAAATAAATAGCCTGGAGACAAAGATTGAGAAGATGCAAGAAATGTTTAACAAGGACCTAGAAGAAATTTTAAAAAGTCAATTAAAAATTAATAATGAAATAAATGAGATCAAAAACACTCTGGAGGGAACCATGAGTAGAATAACAGAGACAGAAGATAGGATAAGTGAGTTAGAAGATAAAATGGTGGAAATAAATGAAGCAGAGAGGAAAAAAGAATCAAAAGAAATGAGGACAACCTCAGGGACCTCTGGGACAATATGAAACGCCCCAACATTTGAATCATAGGAGTCCCAGAAGAAGACAAAAAGAAAGGCCATGAGAAGTTACTCGAGGAGATAATAGCTGAAAACTTTCCTAAAATGGGGAAGGAAATCGCCACCCAAGTCCAAGAAACCCAGAGAGTCCCAAACAGGATAAACCCAAGGCGAAACACCCCAAGACACATATTAATCAAATTAACAAAGATCAAACACAAAAAACAAATATTAAAAGCAGCAAGGGAGAAACAACAAATAACACACAAAGGGATTCCCATAAGAATAACAGCTAATCTATCAATAGAAACCCTCCAGGCCAGAAGGGAATGGCAGGACATACTTAAAGTAATGAAAGAGAATAACCTACAACCTAGATTACTGTACCCAGCAAGGAACTCATTCATATGAAGGAGAATTAAAAAGCTTTACAGACAAGCAAAAGCTGAGAGAATTCAGCACCACCAAACCAGCTCTTCAACAAATGCTAAAGGATCTTCTCTAGACAGGAAACACAGAAAGGTGGTATAAATGTGAACTCCAAACAACAAAATAAATGGCAACGGGACCATACCTATCAATAATTACCTTAAATGTAAATGGGTTGAATGCCCCAACCAAAAGACAAAGACTGGCTGAATGGATACAACAGCAAGACCCCTATATATGCTGTCTACAAGAGACCCACCTCAAAACAAGGGACACATACAGACTAAAAGTGAAGGGCTCGAAAAAAATACTCCACGCAAATGGAGACCAAAAGAAAGCAGGAGTCGCAATACTCATATCAGATAAAATAGACTTTCAAATAAAGGCTGTGAAAAGAGACAAAGAAGGACACTACATAATGATCAAAGGATCAATCCAAGAAGAAGATATAACAATTATAAATATATATGCACCCAACATAGGAGCACCACAATATGTAAGGCAAACGCTAACGAGTATGAAAGAGGAAATTAATAGTAACACAATAATAGTAGGAGACTTTAATACCCCACTCACAACTATGGATAGATGAACTAAACAGAAAATGAACAAGGAAACACAAACTTTAAAGGACACAATGGACCAGCTAGACCTAATTGACATCTATAGGATGTTTCACCCCAAAACAATCAACTTCACCTTTTTCTCAAGTGCACACGGAACCTTCTCCAGAATAGATCACATCCTGGGCCATAAATCTAGTCTTGGTAAATTCAAAAAAACTGAAATCATTCCAGTCATCTTTTCTGACCACAGTGCAGTAAGATTAGATCTCAATTACAGGAAAAAAATTATTAAAAATTCAAACATATGGAGGCTAAACAACACGCTTCTGAATAACCAACAAATCATAGAAGAAATCAAAAAAGAAATCAAAATATGCATAGAAATGAATGAAAATGAAAACACAACAACCCAAAACCTATGGGACACTGTAAAAGCAGTGCTAAGGGGAAGATTCATAGCATTACAGGCCTACCTCAAGAAATAAGAAAAAAGTCAAATAAATAACCTAACTCTACACCTAAAGCAACTAGAGAAGGAAGAAATGAAGAACCCCAGGGTTAGTAGAAGGAAAGAAATCTTAAAAATTAGGGCAGAATTAAATGCAAAAGAAACTAAAGAGACCATAGCAAAAATCAACAAAGCTAAAAGCTGTTTTTTTGTAAAAATAAACAAAATTGAGAAACCATTAGCAAGACTCATTAAGAAACAAAGGGAGAAGAAGCAAATTAACAAAATTAGAAACGAAAATGGAGAGATCACAACAGAAAGCACTGAAATACAAAGGATCATAAGAGAC
Organism: Odocoileus virginianus; assembly: GCF_023699985.2. Classification (NCBI taxonomy): domain Eukaryota; kingdom Metazoa; phylum Chordata; class Mammalia; order Artiodactyla; family Cervidae; genus Odocoileus; species Odocoileus virginianus. The sequence continues at coordinate 46,442,154 of NC_069689.1, read as the reverse complement.
TACTACCAGCAGCTCTATGCCAATAAAATGGACAACTTGGAAGAAATGGACAAGTTCTTAGAGAAGTATAACTTTCCAAAACTGAACCATGAAGAAATAGAAGATCTTAACAAACCCATCACAAGCAAGGAAATCAAAACTGTAATCAGAAATCTTCCAGCAAACAAAATCCCAGGACCAGATGGCTTCACAGCTGAATTCTACCAAAAATTTAGAGAAGAGCTAACACCTATGTTACTCAAACTCTTCCAGAAAATTGCAGAAGAAGGTAAACTTCCAAACTCATTCTATGAGGCCACCATCACCCTAATTCCAAAAACAGACAAAGATGCCACAAAAAAAGAAAACTACAGGCCAATATCACTGATGAACATAGATGCAAAAATCCTTAACAAAATTCTAGCAAACAGAATCCAACAACATATTTAAAAAATCATACACCATGACCAAGTGGGCTTTATCCCAGGAATGCAAGGATTCTTTAATATCCGCAAATCAATCAATGTAATACACCACATTAACAAATTGAAAGATAAAAACCATATGATTATCTCAATAGATGCAGAAAAAGCCTTTGACAAAATTGAACATCCATTTATTATTAAAACTTCCAGAAAGCAGGAATAGAAGGAACATACCTCAACATAATAAAAGCTATATATGACAAATCCACAGCAAGCATCACCCTCAATGGTGAAAAATTGAAAGCATTTCCCCTGAAATCAGGAACAAGACAAGGGTGCCCACTCTCACCACTACAATTCAACATAGTTTTGGAAGTGTTGGCCATAGCAATCAGGGCAGAAAAAGAAGTAAAAGGAATCCAGATAGGAAAAGAAGAAGTGAAACTCTCTCTATTTGCAGATGACATGATCCTCTACATAGAAAACCCTAAAGGCTCTACCAGAAAATTACTAGAGCTAATCAATGAATACAGTAAAGTTGCAGGATATAAAATTAACACACAGAAATCTCTTGCATTCCTATACACTAACAATGAGAAAACAGAAAGAGAAATTAAGGAAACAATACCATTCACCATTGCAACAAAAAGAATAAAATACTTAGGAGTATATCTACCTAAAGAAACAAAAGACCTATACATAGAAAACTATAAAACAATGATGAAAGAAATCAAAGAGGACACAAACAGATGGAGAAATATACCGTGTTCATGGATTGGAAGAATCAATATTGTCAAAATGGCTATACTACCCAAAGCAATCTATAGATTCAATGCACTCCCTATCAAACTACCAACGGTATTTTTCACAGAACTAGAACAAATAATTTCACAATTTGTATGGAAATACAAAAAACCTCGAATAGTCAAAGTAACTTTGAGAAAGAAGAATGAAACGAGTAATCAACCTGCCTGACTTCAGACTATACTACAAAGCCACAGTCATCAAGACAGTATGGTACTGGCACAAAGACAGAAATATAGATCAATGGAACAGAATAGAAAGCCCAGAGATAAATCCACGAACCTGTGGTCACCTTATCTTCGACAAAGGAGGCAAGGATATACAATGGAAAAAAGACAACCTCTTTAACAAGTGGTGCTGGGAAAACTGGTCAACTACCTGTAAAAGAATGAAACTAGAACACTTTCTGACACTATACACAAAAATAAACTCAAAATGGATTAAAGATCTAAATGTAAGACCAGAAACTATAAAACTCCTAGAGGAGAACATAGGCAAAACACTCTCCGACATAAATCACAGCAGGATCCTCTATGACCCACATCCCATAATTTTAGAAACAAAAGCAAAAATAAACAAATGGGACCTAATGAAACTTAAAAGCTTTTGCACAACAAAGGAAACTATAAGCAAGGTGAAAAGACAGCCCTCAGATTGGGAGAAAATAATAGCAAACGAAGCAACAGACAAAGGATTAATCTCAAAAATATACAAGCAACTCCTCCAGCTCAACTCCAGAAAAATAAATGACCCAATCAAAAAATGGGCCAAAGAACTAAACAGACATTTCCCCAAGGAAGACATCCAGATGGCAAAAAAACACATGAAAAGATGCTCAACATCACTCATTATCAGAGAAATGCAAATCAAAACCACAGTGAGGTACCATTACATGCCAGTCAGGATGGCTGCTATCCAAAAGTCTACAAGCAATAAATGCTGGAGAGGGTGTGGAGAAAAGGGAACCCTCTTACACTGTTGGTGGGAATGCAAATTAGTACAGCCACTATGGAAAACAGTGTGGAGATTTCTTAAGAAGCTGAAAAATAGAACTGCCATATGACCCTGCAATCCCACTTCTGGGCATACACACTGAGGAAACCAGATCTGAAAGAGACACATGCACCCCAATGTTCATAGCAGCACTGTTTATAATAGCCAGGACATGGAAGCAACCTAGATGTCCATCAGCCGACGAATGGATGAGGAAGCTGTGGTACATATACACCATGGAATATTACTCAGCCATTAAAAAGAATTCATTTGAATCAGTTCTAATGAGATGGATGAAACTGGAGCCCATTATACAGAGCAAAGTAAGCCAGAAAGATAAAGACCGTTACAGTATACTGACACATATATATGGAATTTAGAAAGATGGTAACGATAACCCTATATGCAAAACAGAAAAAGAGACTCAGATGTATTGAACAGATTTGTGGACTCTGGGAGAAGGCGAGGGTGGGATGTTTCAAGAGAACAGCATCGAAACATGTATATTATCTAGGGTGAAACAGATCACCAGCCCAGGTTGAGTGCATGAGACAAGTGCTCGGGCCTGGTGCACTGGGAAGACCCAGAGGGATCAGGTGGAGAGTGAGGTGGGAGGGGGGACCGGGATGGGGAATACATGTAAATCCATGGCTAATTCATTTCAATGTATGACAAAAACCACTGCAATGATGTAAAGTAATTAGCCTCCAACTAATAAAAATAAATGGAAAAAAAAATTTAAAAAAAAGAGAAACCCTGCATGCAGCCATGAAAACCCAGTACAATCAAAAATCAATAAATAGAATGACACCATAATAAGCATTCTATGTTTGTAAACATACTACTTATGGTAGTATGGTAGATATATAGAAATGAAATTAATAAAACAAAATGCATTAATATTCTTGATTTTTGACAATACTTTGACAAGTTGCTTTCAAGACACTTTTGATAATTTACATTTTCACCTATAGAAAGTGGCGTAATTCATCAGAAACAAATCTGTTCAAATTTAGCTGAATTGTTTTAATTGCTAGGCCAAAAAACAAACTCTAATATTGGACTGTTCTTAAGTTTTCTCTTTATTGTTAGGTTGAAAGTCTAGCATTCAATATTTGCTTATTGAAGATTTATGGCCTTGCATATGTAAATTTTTGTTAAAATCTTTTGAATATTTAAATGGAATGTTGAATATCTTATTCATTGGGTTTTAAGTCTTTAAGCATAAGTGATAATTCTTTGTCTTTTTAATTTGTTGTAAATATATTTCCATTTTTTTATTTTTAGCTTTGCCTTAAGGTTACAAGAAGTATAAAAATTTTATATGTCAATATCTATCTGTAATTTTCCCAGTACTTTTGCACTGTAGCAATTCCTTTTCCCTCCTCAAATTAAGTAATGTAATTGTTCATAATTGTTCTGAGCTTAAAGGAAAAATTATTTTATGCATGACTGTAATAAAAATATTTAGCATACTTTTGAAAAATAGTAGCTGATTTTCACATGATGATTTATTGAGTAATTGATCACTTTTCATGTCTTTGAAATGTTTTCACTATCATGTTATAAGCTGAAATACAAACACACCAACCAACCAAAAGATATTTACTTTAGAATCATAAATATTTTTTAATAACTCCTTAAGTATATTCCCAAGTGACTTCTTTAATTATTGTAGCTTTAAGTTTTAATATAATTGTAAAGTAAGTATGCCTCTACTTATGTACATTTTCAAGTATTTCTTTCTATTCTCATCTATTTATTCTTCTAGATTAACCTTAGAATATATTTATAAGTTTTACAGCATTTCATTGGAATTTGCACTAACCATACTGCAAGTGGTTATAAGAATTGCTATTTTTTCCAGTGTCAGTACACCTTCCAGGAACAAAGGGACTTTAGGATACTAATATACGCATTTGTATTTGTATATTTTATTTTAAAAAATTATTTGGTGCTTCTTGTACCTTCCTTTGTAAGTTTCTGTGATTTAATTGTAAGTTTATATATATTTCTCTTTGAAGTGTTGAAGTGTTAGTTGCTTAGTCATGTCTGACTCTTTGCGACCCCATGGACTGTGGCCCCCCCAGGAGCCTCTGTCCATGGATTTTCCAGGCAAGAATACTGGAGTGGGTTGCCATTTCCTTCTCCAGGGGATTTTCCCTATTGCAGTCAGAGACTTTACCATCTGAGCTACCACTTACACTAATTCTAAAAATTTAGTGTTTTGGACTGCTGTGGGATCTTATTCTTTTTCTTTTACTAGGTTCTGGATTCTTATTGATATCTTATAGGAAAGTTATCCATTTTTCTGTACTTACCAGCTATTCCATCATTTTATAAAATGCCATTAGTTCTCAGTATGTCAGTGATTTTCATGGAATTACTAGGTATGTTACCACATTATTTTCAAATAAAGTTTTTGTCTTATTCTACCTAATAGACATTATTCTTGTTTAATGTATTATTATATTGACTAGAAGTTACAAAAATATTGAGTAATGAACAAATTGTAGGTATTATAGTCATGCTTCTGTCTTTAATAGGAATTGTTAAATTTTTTCTCCATTTATTATTTAACTACAACTGGAATTTTTATCCTTTTTGGTTAAGAAAACAATGTTTTTCTTATTTTACTGGGTTCTGATTTTGCCTGTTTGTATATTGATTTTGTTTTCTGTTGTTTAATTTTTTATTGAAAATGGATGAGTTTGGCTTCTGAGATTCTGGTAGCTTTTGTTTGTTCTTTAGGTATATTTGTATTTCCTGATATGAAGCGTTCTATATATCCCCGGGATACAAACTATTTGGGAGTCAAGGATGATTATTTTAAGACATTATTACTCTTATTTAATACATTTATAGTTTGATAAATCTGTGGGAATATCTCACCCTACCAATTGTTAGCTTTGTAACTCTGAATTATTTATGTAATAAAAGGCTTAGAAAACTAAGCCTTAGATCTGTACTTTATAAACTGTGACTAATAAAGTTTCAAGGATTACCTGAGACATTGCTTCCTAACCTGGCTCCAGAAATAGAACAAGTGCACAATGAATAATGTAATACTGGTAGTAGTAATAGCTGTAGAATTAGTATTTTTCTTAGAATTTTTGTGGCTTTATTTTTATGAGATATGAGAATTCCTAATCTCCTTTTGTATCTCCCTCAGGATTTAATATGGAGAAGGCAATGGCACCCCACTCCAGTACTCTTGCCTGGAAAATCCCATGGACGGAGGAGCCTGGTAGGCTGCAGTCCATGGGCTTGCTAAGAGTCGGGCACAACTGAGCGACTTCACTTTCCCTTTTCACTTTCATGCATTGGAGAAGGAAATGGCAACCCACTCCAGTGTTCTTGCCTGGAGAATCCCAGGGACGGAGGAGCCTGGTGGGCTTCCCTCTATGGGGTCGCACAGAGTCGGACACGACTGAAGTGACTTAGCAGCAGCAGCAGGATTTAATAATAGGATTGGACTAGCTTCAGAAAAGGGATTAGCAGCCTGTTGAACTTTTCCATATCTAGTATGGAATAACTCTTTTTCAAATTTATTTTATTGGCGTATAGTTGATTTTCAGTGTTGGGTTAATTTCTGCTGTATAGCAAAGTGATTGAGTTACATATTCTTTTTCATATTCTTTTCCATTATAATAGGATATTGAATATAGTTCCCTGTGCTATACAGTAGGACCCTGTTGTTGATCCATTACACACATCTAATAATTGACTTTACTTCCTAACTCCCAGTCCATCCCTTTCCTACCCTCCTACCTTGGCCATCCCAAGTTTGTTCCCTATGTCTCTGAGCAGGTTTCTGTTTTGTAGATAAATTCATTTGTGTCATAATTCAGATTCCACATATAAGACATCATGATATTTGTCTGTTTCTGATCTACTTCACTAACAAGTAAGATAATCTCTAGACCCATCCATGTTGCTGCGAATGGAATTATTTCATTCTTTTTTGTGGCTAAGTATATTTCATTGTATATATGTACCACATTTTCTTTATCCGTTCATCTGCCTATGAACATATGGGTTGTTTCCATGTCTGGGATATCGTAAATAGTGCTGAAATGAGCATTGGGGTGCTTATATCTTTTTTAATCATAGTTTTGTCTGAATAAATGTCTAGGAATGGGATTTCTGGATCATATATGGTAACTGTATTTTTAGGTTTTTGAGGAACCTCCTTCCATACTGTTTTCCATAGTGGCATGGTTCAGTTCCGTTCAGTCTCTCAGCCATGTCTGACTCTTTGCAACCCCATGGACTGCAGCATAGCACGCTTCCCTGTCCATCACCAACTCACCAATTTATATTCCCATAGTATGGAATAACTTAATTGGTATGGAAATTATATTTTCCATGGAAGCTTAACAGAACTCACTGAAAGAATTTCATGGTTTCAGAGCTTGATTTAGGTAATATTTAATTTGTTTTTAAATTTTAATGCTTATCTTTCAATCAAGCAGCACTGATCAGATCTTTCTTGTGACACCATCTTTTTGGTTCTGCCTCTCTCTTTCCTGTCTGATTACATTGGACCCAAGCAGAGAAAACCAGTATAATCTTTTCTTTCTTCCCCCCTCCCTCAGGACAACATTATTTTAAGGTCAGCTGATTAGCAACCATAATTCCATCTACTACCTTAATTCCTTTTTACAATGTTATATTACATCTTCACAGGTTCTGGATATTAAGGTGTGGATATCTTTGAGACCTTGGTGGGGTGAGCAATTTTCTGCCTACTATATGCAGGAAGTCAATAATTCAAAAAGCAGCTGTTGAACACAGGAAGAACATGCAGAGGGATTACATGTGAAGTAAGTCTAAGAATAAGCAGGAGCTTCTGCGATAAAGAAGGCATGAAAGAACATTTCCAACAGAGGGGAAAGTATATGCAAAGGAATGAAGCAAAGTGAGCCAGCGAGTCTGGGTTACCTAGCTAAGCACTGAGTGATCCCACAGCTCTGATATACTGCATCTCTGGTAACAAGGTTCTCCAGAAGACAGCCTGTGAACATGTAGGTTTATCCCTGACACCATTTAGACTCCTATGCTGCATTCCATTCCCCTGCTTTCTGTCACATGAGAACTTCTCAATTAGTGTTACAAGAGGATAGACCCTGGGGTCTCACGTGTTGAAAATAAAGCCATACAAGAAAAGGCTCCAGATTGCATTTACTTAAAGACTTTTGGGGGCTTCTATTACCCTGACCGTGGCTAGTGGTGTAGATTCTTGTCACATATTCACATATGCAAACGCAGTGATGACAGAAAATAGCAAGTACAAGAGGAAGTGGCAATAAAAAGACACCACACATACACACACACACACACACACAGTGAATTTATACAGACATCTAATAAAAGCTTATGATAAAGCAACTATAATCTGCTGGAAGATTTTCAAGTCCATGTGAGACCTGTGCGTTTCACTGCCACCTAAGTACATCAAGAAACAAACTGTGAACTCTACAGTGCATGAAATCCTAAACCTGACTTAGAAGGTTATAATAGCCATCAGCACCCTTACTCTAAGAAATTCTGAAAATGAAGAGCAACAGACAATGTAAATCTATGTAAAAATTTAAAGAAACAAGAAATGCTTTTGTTGGTTGCATTAGTTATAGTTCCTGATGGAAGCAAAATTATCTGTCACCTACATTATATCCAAAACAAAAATGAAGTGGTACTGGGGAGGCAGGGCTGAGCCCTGGGAATCAACCCTTTGGTTATTTTTGATGGGTCCTTAGGGTTTTCTCTTTGTTTACCTATGACCTTGAGTTTTCTTCATTAATTAAGCCTTGAGTTGTCTTGTACTTGAATCGTTTTCATGACTCACCACCATCTCTCACCTGCCTAAGTCAGTTCTAACTTCCTATCCATGCCAACGCCAAAATGTTCACCACGTGGAGAGGAAATTTTAACCAGTCTTTCTGAGTATTTCATATGTGGATGCCCTCTGAATAAGATAAGGAGTTTATTCTCAAGTTGTGTTTTTAACTGTTCCCTCTTGCGCAATGACACAGCTCTGAGACTGACCACACAGGCCTCTGAATGTATAGAAGATAAAACTAAGACAAATATCTCCACCACCATCATTTCTGCTCATTGTGTGGGGCCAGAAATAAGCCCTACATAGCTCTGGCATGTGGAGCTCTGATTCAACTAAATGCCAAGAGTACAGACAAAATGAAAATGTCTGACATTGAATTGACCTTCTACAATATCCCCTGTTGTTTTGCAATCAACTGTGTTTAACCATCCATTTATCCACATGCAAGTCTTAAAAAAAGAATCATGTTAGTTTCATGTCTTTGAAGATTCATCCAAAAAGTGGACATTCATCAGGTTTAAAATTTCTTTTGTAAAATTTTCATGTAAAGACAGCTGAAAAAATAACTAAATAAATTTTAATTAATTAATAATTAATAAATTTTATTGATAAAAATGAATAAACTAATCAAGCTTTCCTTTTCTCTTGCTCCAGCCTTCCTTTCTCTTCTTCCCTCTTGGCCCCACTGTCAAGCATCTACTGTGTCCCAGGTACTGTGGTTGTGTGCTAGGGATCTGTACAGAGAATGATGATGTACAGAACATTATTATCAGCATTCTGCACTTTGAATTTTTATAATGCAGGATCTGGAGACCTAAGAAAGCAAAGAACCAGCAACACCCTGAATGGGTGAGAAAATCACTTAGGACGGTAAGCCATAAAGTAATAATAGTTTGAAGGAAGAGAAATATAGAAAAGGGATTATGTGGATGGAAAGGGTGAGAAAGGAAAAATGTGGAAAAGAAAAAGCAAGACAATTTTGGAGCAAAGAGGTGCTGGCGTAACTGAAGTCTAAAGCACATAAATAGTCGAGGAAAGGGGATTTCTAAAATTGTTTCCCAGTACTTCATAGGTGGATCCCTTGTAAATGAAACAAGGAGATTCTCTTTCATTAATTTGTACTGTTAAATTCGCCTCTTATACAAGACTTTATAGGAATGCATAGATGATCTAGCTAAAATAAAAGTATCTGGACAGTCCATGACATATGCTATTTATTATACTTCATAATTCTTTTTGAACAAATATAGTTACAACAAATAATATAATCTATAATCATTAATTGCTTGAGATACCTACAGGATTAACTTATGCTTAACAAAGTGCTTATAAATTTTGTTTGCCCTGTTGAACCTAACATGGACAATGTATTTTTGGGATTTATTTCTCCCAACTTCGTGTGTGTGTGGCAAGGGGTGGACAGTATGGTGTCAGGATCAAGGAATAGCTTGAGTATTTAACCAACTCATAATACAGAATTATACGGATTTAATTCTACTCAAGATAGTTTTATGAAAAAGTACTTTGCATCAGCCCTTGATAATTATGTGTCAGCTCCCTTATCAACAGATAGTAGTATAAAAATCCAAGTTTTCTCCCATTGGCATTATTTTTCCTAAGGTTTACTTGAAAAGAGAGGTAAATAAAATAGAAACAACAACAAAAAAAACACGTTTGGCTTCACCTCAGCTGTCTGTTTCCCTGCTTCTCCCATTTTCTGTTGCCAGTTTTCATTTTCCTTTTTCTAGTCAGCCAACAGGAATGGATATAGAGAATGATATTAAAAGGCAAGGTATACAAATACAAAGCCACACATGATGAGGGTCCCATATCCCTAGAACTCAGGCAGTAGGAATTTCCCCTGCCATACCACTTCGGCCTCTTCTGGGTATAAAGGAACTCCTGTTCACTTCAGAGAGTTTATTTCTGTCCTGTGCCGTTAAAGATGGAGTCTGCTTGACCCAGATGGGACTCAGCACAGTCTCCAGTCTCTGAGGGTGGGCGAGCTTTCCCTCACTGGGACAGTCCACCCAGAAAACTGACACCCTCCTTCCTGGGAGGGAGAGTGAAGAACACTTTCCTGAGAACAAATGTGCTTTTCAAAGGTGCAAAGGTCTGGCAGGGGGAGAAAGTGGGGACACAGGGGCGGGTGATATTGAAAACAATGTATTTTCCCTTCCCTGTCAATCACTTTGCCCTGAGGTTTCTCACCCATTGGATCAATGGCACTAATTGTTTCAGGGGGACAGCAATGCCATGTAGGACAAAGAACTCATTGCTCAGCTTGAATTTCACTCTAACTTTTTTTTAAGTCCATGGTCTTAAAAGCCTAACTTTGTCAAGCAAATAAAAGATTTCTAAATTTCAAAAACTTCCTTCTACATATCCTTAAGGGAGCTTGGGGGTCTGATCACAGAGGTTCACTGCAAGCCTCCCAAACCTAAAGGCAGTCCCTGATAAACACAGAGAGAGGCTCCCGGGGCCAGAGGAACTTGAAGTAATTAAGGCAGCACACATCTAAGGCTTAGAAGTTATTTGAGTCGTTTTAGGAGCAAGAATCTCACGTCCCAGGTGTTAGATCCAGAGTCTGCCAAAGCAAGAAAATAGAAATTCCAGATACGATTATGAGGCAGGTAAAACCAGAAGTGGCAGGTAACTCAGTTTAAATTCAGAGCTTAGGAGTTTGTGATTGTTCCTCTGGCGCACGCAAAGATTGAGACCCTAGACTAGGATTGGGAGAAGAAAGTGACTTTGATGCGTAAATGTGGAAGATGAGGGACAGACAGGAGTCTAAGGCATCGCTTGCCAGCTTGGATATAACAATCACTCAGTGAAGACAAGGGATGAAACCACTTTGGCGTGAGTTGCACATGAAGAATCTGAGTGACATCCAGACATTAACACTTATCCACTTATCAGGAGTTAGACAGGCACGCCTGAGGTTGAAGGGAGAGAGCTTAGAGCTGAAAATACAAATGACTTTTATGATCTTTGGCAGCCTATAGGATGCTAGTGGGTTACAAACAAGATTCCCAGATCTAGCATCACCTGGAAAAGTTGTGAAAATAGAGATTCCTGGGCTCAGCCTCCTGTAACTCATTTAGCAGAGCAGGTGTGATAGCCAGGAATCTGCGTGGTTAGAAAGCATCATCAGGAATTATTCTGATATGTGCTTCATTTTGAAAAACCAATGAATTGAATCACATTAGCGGATATGGAGAGTGAGAAAAACAAAAGGCTAAGCACTGATTTTGGTGGAACCCAGCATTGGAGAGAGAGAGAGCTTCCAGACAGAGCCGCCTGTGAAGGAGGCTATAAAGGAGTGATCAGACAGGTTGATGAGAAAGCAGCAGAGAGAGATGTCAGAGAGTGAGGCTCTTTATCTGCCTTTTGTACCATGAGTTCTAAACTACATTATCATTTCCCTGGTATTATTTTCTCAAAGATAAAAATGTTCCTTTTCTATAGACTACTTCTCTATAGACTCCTTTTTTTTTTTTTTTACAGTATCTTATTGAGTGAAAAAAAAAGCATTTTATTAAAAGCAGTAATTTGTTACTGCTCTAAATGATCTTTTAGAGTTTCTAAAACACAGTGTCTTCTTGATAAAGCTGCTCTGTGAGTGAATTATTAGGCTGCTGGAAGTCCTGGCCAGTGAACAAAGACATAAAACATAATGTGCCTAAGTTGGCTAATGCAAAGTGCTGGGGTGTATCTGCTAATTAACATGCTGCTGTTAGCACTTTCCCCTTTTCTTTGTTTCCTTGGTGGTTTCTGCTAGAAAAAAAAATATACATTACTTGCAAAATAAATTTTTTGAGTCTCAAAAAAAAAGCACATACCTTTGTGCAGACAGAATTTACACAATGACATGTTGAGATAGCTTTGTGCATCACCAGCAAGGTGATGTTCACCGAATGACCCCTTGGCTAAAGTCTTAGCCAGAAACATAGTACACGGATGATAAGACATTTTACTTTTACTCTTTTCCACTCTCTCAGACCATGCCTAATGTGATCTGAAAGAGAGGAAATGAAGGCATTGGCTATAAACCCACAACCGCCTCCACACCTGGGTTGGCACACACCTGAGTCAGGCTCTCACCTACCTCTGTCCTTCCTGTTGAAGACATCGAGAGAGACCTTGGAGGACCACAAAGCCTCAAATATGTTGTCATTGCAAAGCTGTTAGTGATTTCACAGCTGACAGCAGTGCATCTAATTACTGAATTATTAAACGGAAGGCCCCCGCCTAAAAAAGCAACATCCTGTCACTCAAGAAGATAAATTCATGTGAAAAGCAGAGGTACAATTAGGTCACCTCGCTCACTTCTGCAGACAAATTTGAAATATTCAAACTCAAGGGGCAAGGAAACTTCATTGCCTCGGGTACCTGCTTTAAGTTGAACCTGAAATATGAAGCCAACTGTGTTTTCAGTTCCTGCGCCAGTTGCTGGGAACAACAGTCTCAGCCTTCTGCTATTTTGCATTTTTGTTTCAAGCCCAAATATTTTCTTCGGAAATTCGACTGTCAACCCACAAAATCATATCTGAGAGATTTCTAAATGGAAATAAATATAGGTGGAGGGGGCAAAGCATAGGTTTAAGGCCAAAGATGACTAGGAGGGCAACCTTTCAGACAGGCAGCTTTCTGCATGAACCTTTCTTTTCTTTTTTTCCTGGAAGAAGGTTGTAAAAATCTCCTACAGTCTCTCTGATGAGACTGTAAAAATCTCAGTCTGGTCAGAGAGAAGACCAATAGCTGGCATAGTTTCTATTGTTGTATTTATGTCCTCAAAGGGCATTTCCATTTGGCTACAATAATAATAAAACAATAAATGCAACTTATAGAGCTTTCACTGTTTGTCGGGCTCTATACTTAAAAGCTTTACTTTTTTCATATTTTATCTCCATAATATATCTATGAGATAGATATCACTTTAGAGAATGGAAAGCTCAGTCACAGAGAAGTTAAGCAATTTGCATTCTCCAAGTAATATGGCTTGAGTGAGCCCAGACTAAAAACCAAGAATACTCATCCTGAAACTGCATACGTATTTAATTGGTCATTTTACTGTTTGTGACCCCGTGGACCGTAGCACACCAGGCTCCTCTATTCAGGCAACTCTCCAGGCAAGAATACTGGAGTGGGTTGCTGTGTCCTCCTCCAGGGGATGTTCCTGACCCAGGGACTGGTGCATCTCTCATCTCTCCTGTACCGGCAGGCAGGTTCTTTACCTCTAGTACTGCCTGGGAAGCCCAAAGGAGATAAAACGGTTGGTAACTTTATCTGTCTTTTTTCTATTTTCATGTTTATAGGATATTTCCCTGCTAATACCTTCACTTTGCTTTTCAGAGAACATCCCACCTGAACCATGTTACCAGTCCATGCATTTGCCCCTTCAGCTACAGGAGGCAGCTAAAGGGAAAGGTTGCTTTCCATTTGCCTTTGTATATTTACTGTATTAATCAGACTTCTCCAGAGAAACAGAACCAGTAAGATACGAACAGATATTTGTTTTCAGCAATTAGCTCATGTGATTATGAAGATTGGGAAGTCTCACAGTCTGCTGTCTGCAAGCAAAGACTCTGGAATTTGGTGGTATAATTTAGTCTGAATCTGAAGGTCTGAGAACTAGGGAGCCAATGCTGTAAACTTCAGCCTAAAGGCAGCAGAAGGTGAGGTGAGCTGTCCCGTTCAAGCAGTGAGGCAGGAAGATGGGTGCAAAGTCCTCCCTCCTTTACTTCCTGTTCTATCCAGGCCCTCAACAGAATGGATGCACCCATGTGTTTTTATGCTTTTATGACACTCACTGGAGTGAGAGTGAAAGTTCCTCAGTTGTGTCCAACTCTTCGCAACCCCATGGACTATGGAATTCCAGTCCATGGAATTCTCCAGGCCAGAACACTGGAGTAGGCAGTTTCTCCCAGCTCGAGGGCATTTTCCCAAGTCAGGGGTGGAAACCAGGTCTCCTGCATTGCAGGCAGATTCTTCACCAGCTGAGGTACCAGCGAAGCCATCCGTGTTGAAGAGGATGCTTTACTGAGCCCACTGATTCAAAAGCTCATCTCATCAGGAAACACCTCAGAAGCACTCCCAGAAGTAATATTTAATCCGGGTACCCCATGGGCCATTCAGGTTGACACAAAATTAGCCATCGCACCCAGACTGTTTCTTTTTTTTTCAATTTCTATTCAATAAATGTTTTTGAAACTGAATCCAAATCCTTCACCTGCCAAGGATGGACTCTAACAACGTTTGACTGTGTTCTGCTGTCTGTGACTGGCTGAGGATATTTACCCGTGTGGTTACAAGCACATGGCTCCAGGCCAGCTGGGAAGACTGATCCCGAGGGACGTTCACGATGGGACCTGCTTCTGCAGGATCGATTCAGACGTGCCCGGTTCTTTCGTTCTTCCTGGACCTTTGGTATGTAAAAGTTGATCTTGAAGACAAGCTTCTCTAAAGGGATGATTAAGACTCATTTATTCAGATTAAGGCTATAGAATTCTTTCCATATTTCCCATATACTGCTAAATTATATATGTATGTATATATATAATGTATTATACGTATATCCACATCCACCTAGTTTGTGAAGTGAAGTCGCTCAGTCGTGTCCGACTCTTTGCGACCCCAAGGACAGTAGCCTGCACCAGGCTCCTCCGTCCATGGGATTTTCTAGGCAAGAGTACTGGAGTGGGTTGCCATTTCTTTCTCCAGGGAATCTTCCCGACCCAGGGATTGAACCCAGGTCTCCCACATTGTAGACAGATGCTTTACCATCTGAGCCACCAGGGAATAAATATAGATATATATATATAAATTTTACATTATATATACTATATGTCCACAAGGTCCCACTTCTTCAAAATGGCATTTGACATTCTTCCATGTATAAACCCAGCAGCCAACTCAGACTCCAGAATCAGAATGGCATAGTGGTTAGAAATATAGTCTATAGATTCAAATTTCCTGGGTCTAGGTATCAGTTCTTCCATATACTACTTGTGTGATTATTCACCTCATGATCTAGTTTGTATATATTCAAAGTCATGTATGTGATAATCATAGATCAGGGATTTAAACCACGTGCCTTTACTAATCACGTAAAGGGTCAGTTAATTTTTTGTCAGTTCATCTACTTGAAGACCTGGACTTGATATTTTTCTTTTAATTCTCAGAACCTCGCACATAGTAAATGCTCAGTAAATTTATGTTGAATAGATTTTGATTATTGTCAAAGTTTGCCCCATCCTAGGAAAAAATTCTAAAGAAATAGCATCTTATGGTCCTAGAGGCAAGGTTGTTTCCAAGGTAAAGCAACAATCAAAGTTTAGTTATTGAAAATTATATTTTCTTCCAGTATAACTAAAGAGTACAATGGCAAGCTGAGGATAACTTGAAGGCCAGAAGACTACAAACATGTGAAAAATGTTAACATCACATTTTTAGGCTTATTAGAAACGGTCTAAATAATTATAGCAGTCAAATTACTGGTGGCTTTTGGCTCCGATCCAGGAAGAAGGTCGTGACCCAACATACCAGGACCCTGTGTGACACAAGTGATTGACAGGAAGAGGAAATAGATTGATACCTTTCACATGGGAATCACAGCTTGTTGCAAGTATAAGCAAAACACGTATCTGGATTTTGTGGGAAAAGTTCATTTTGTCTGATTCAGATTCTTTGTTCCCAAAGTTGTTTAATTCTGATTTGTGTGTGTGTGTGTGTGTGTGTGTGTGTGTGTGTGTGATAAAACAGCTGACTACCATAATAAAATGCAGGTCACTTGCTGCTGGTTAAAATCATCACTGGATATGTCTTTGTTTTCTTTTCATTGAAGTAGCTATTGGATATTTGACTCCAGGCAAAGAGGAAGCTATTTCTCAAATGGATTTTTTTTCAATCCCTACATAGGAAATTATTAATTTTTGAGTCTGCGGATAGTTATCTACAGTCCATCCATGAAAAGTGTAGAAGTTACTAGTTCAAAGGGAATTATGTAAAGGGTAAACTGCCACAGCTTCTCATGTGTCTGTAATAATGAGCATAAGGATTCCATGTTGCATCTCCAACTCTGCTTTGCATCTACTGCTGTACCGATGACCCAACATGCAGTGGGCAAGAAAAGGGTTTACCTCATATAGTGGGGTTTTATTCAGAGGCAGATGACATACCTCTCAGCTTCAGTTCTGTGACTCATGAAAAAATTTAGAGATTCACAAGAAGAACTAACTTATTAGCAAAGTTCACTTTGTTTCCAGGTGCAATACATATAACATTTGGAAGTTATTTTGTTGTAAGGCAGAACTTAGTAACCTGCAAATTAAATTCACCTAGGGGACTTTGAAGAAAACTGAGCACAGAAAAATTGATGCTTTTGAACTGTGGTGTTGGAGAAGACTCTTGAGAGTCCCTTGGACTGCAAGGAGATCCAACCAGTCCATCCTAAAGGAGATCAGTCCTGAATATTCATGGAAGGACTGATGCTGAAGCTGAAACTCCAATACTTTGGCCACCTCATGCGAAGAGTTGACTCATTGGAAAAGACCCTGATGCTGGGAGGAATGGGGGCAGGAGGAGAAGGAGATGGCAGAGGATGAGATGGCTGGATGGCATCACGGACTCGATGGCATGAATCTGAGTAAACTCCGAGAGTTGGTGATGGACAGGGAGGCCTGGCGTGCTACAGTTCATGGGGTTGCAAAGAGTCGGACACGACTGAGGGACTGAACTGAACTGAATTGAGGGAACTTTTAGATGCTCATCACTCCTCCAACCAATTGGGTTGGGCCAATGAATCAGTATTTTATATAGCCCCCAGGTTATTCTGATGTCAGCCATTACTGAGCACCATTATTAGGTAAAAAACATTAGATATACAGACTTTGATTATGCATTATTGATATTTTTACCATCAGCTTTAGACTTTTTGAAAATAAAATTCGTATCACCCCACTTGCTTTTAAAGGCTGAAGAGATCATTTTTAACTTGAATATCTATCTGAATCAATTTCCATTTCAAATCTCCTTTGAGTATAGAAAAAATGATATTCATTTTTTGAAATATTTCATTTAGTATATTCTCATACTAAATGAGATAAAATCCTTTGAGAAACCCATCAAAATATGAGATACTGGGTATTCTCATTCACTTTTATCAAATAAATACATACTATTTTACTTTCTGTTACATTCCTGGTAATAATAGTGTCCATAGCACCAAAGGATTCACGATTCGTGGGAAAACCAGTGTGTGCACAATAACTATAATACTTTGAGATAACTGCACTGTTCAAGTGCTATGAGGTATGGTCAAGGGGTAATCACAAAGTCTCCAGGGAGAAATTAACTTTGTGCTAGAGTCTAGAAGGTATTCAGAAGGATCCCATGTGAGCAAGAGATGAGTTTATGGACAAAGGCAAGTTCCTAGACAAGGTGAAATTTATATTGTTTTGAAGGGTTAGGAGAGTTTTCCTGGTGGCTCAGAGGTTAAGAATCTGCCTGAAATGCAGACCTGGGTTCAATCCTTGGGTTGGGAAGAATCCCAGGAGGAAGGCATGGCAACCCACTCCAGTATTCTTGCCTGGAGAATCCCCATGGACAGAGGTGTCTGGTGGGCTACAGTCCATGGGGTCACAAAGAGTCGGACACCACTAAGTGACTAAGCACAGCCCAGAGGGATTAGGACCCAGCCTGGTAGGGTTGGATCACTGAGGTGCTTTACCACTAGCACTACTGTGAAGGAAGGACTTCTCTGCTCAGTGGCTGGAAAGAAGTGGGCATGAGACACATTAATTTAATTTTTTAAAAAACATTTTCCAATGAAAGTAATGAATATTTATCAAATTCAGAATTATTTCTGGCTACTTAAATTCATACATTTTTCTTATTTTATGCAGTATGGTAAAAGCTTTTCTAAGTCATTAATTCTTTTTCTGTAATCTTATGACCATTTAATGATATTTACTGTAGTTATATTTTCTTGAAATAATGCATTACACAAAGGCTAGAAGTCCCAGAGGACATGTATTAATATAGCATTCATTAGACCATAAAGACCAAGTGGAAACAATTGCTTTCATAAGTTTATATTTTATTGCATGCACAGGTGTTTTTGTTTTGAAGAGGAAACTCAAGTAAAAAGTATGATTAATTCTCATGCCATCCCAGAATGCCAGCTGAAGAGAAGTTTTCCCCAATTTTAAAGAGAATAGAGCACACAGATGTTCAGGTCACGGTGACAGAAAGCATGTTCATGACCTGCACTAGGTTACTTCTGTCCAGATTGTTGAAATGGCTTCTCAAAGGATTCCAGGGTCAGCACCAATCCAGAGCATTCCTCAGTATTTATGTGCAGACCTGGTCTGATAGACAGATTCCATATTCTCTTATTTTGTCATAGAAAATCCCATCCCAGCTATGTAACTGAGAAAACTCCTGGAATAATTCAGAAGTGTTCGCTTGGAACCCAAAAGGGAGAGTCAACTAATCCGCCAAACACAAATAATCTTCAATGAAGTCTACAAGCAATAAATTACACACTTCATACAAAGAAAAGACATCTTGGAGAAGCGGAGTGAACATTGAACTAGAAACCACAAGGCCACATTGAGGTCCTGCCACACACTCGTTAGACGATCAGGAAGTCATTCGTATAGTTGACAAACTTGAAACTCATATGCCTTAACTTGAGATAAAGTAATGCTTTCTTTTTTTGTCCTGACAGGATCAGGAGAACCAAATCAGTGCAGAAGGATTTTAAAGCCTGAAACACAGACAAAGATGAATCACAAACAATCTGTTGCTGTTTGTTATTTTTTGGATTTTGCAGTTTGGCAAAGGAAACTTTCCTTAAAGTGGAAATGTTGGAACCAGCAGAAAAATACAGGTAAGCAAAAAGAAATTCCTAGAGAGAAGGCATGTTAATTGTGGATTAAGTCTCTCTGAATTACCTTTTACATAATGAGGTGATATATTAGAAATAATTTTAAATCTGTATATTCTAGTTATCAAAATAATTTTGCTATGTCTTTAAAGTTTCCATAAAGTCTACAAGTTTTTCAATTTATAGATGCCTCATTTATACACTCTTGCTTTATACATAAAACTCTATCTGGATTTCACAATTTTTAATTAGCAATATATAAGAATGACATTATTGGATCAAAATATATAAGCGTCATCAAAGCTTTTGATTCACCATTCCAAGCTAATTTCTCAAAAACTGCACTAATTTGTAACCCCATCATCAATGTGTGAGTGAATCTGTTTCAGCATTCCTTGTCAGCATTGCATATTTAGATGTTTAAAAATTAATGTTCTCATTATTTTCTTTTGCATTTATTTAGTAACTTACAAATCTGGTTCTTATTTTAGTTCTTTCTATTCTCCTTTGACTAGTCTCTTCATTCCATTTCCCATTTATTTATTCATGCACTTCTAGAGATTTGTGTAGCTTATTAAAATATTAAGATCATAACTATTTAGACATTTTATTTTCACAACATAATTTTCTTTCAGTTTTTTAAAATGTTTGAATTTGCTTTTTTTGCTAGTTTTCACTGTAGAGAAGTTCCTCTTCATTTTATCAAAATGATAAAAATGGTAGCACATTTCATTTGTGACTTCTCCCACTGGAAAGCATTATTATTATTATTTGGAGCTGACTTCAGGCAATCAACAGGTATTCATTGAAAGACCCATTTACTCCAGACATTTAAGTTAGATCTTGACTGATCTAAACATGTAATGTATTTTGAAGAAAATGTTACCTTCTGGTTGGAAAGGAAGGCAAAATTAAGAATAAAGCTGAGGTTCTTCATTTATAAAGTCCTCATTATGTCCATCACTCACCAAGCAAAGATTTTCTTTCACTGTGTAAAATATGGATGACAACTAGATGAGAAACTTAAAGTCAAACTTATAGATTCAAAATCAGTCTCATAAATATATTTTTATCATTTCTGAAGCATGTTACAGAGATAATAATCATAAAAGTGAAACTGTTGAATTTTCCAAGTCTAGGATTTTAAAAATATAAAATAAAATTCTTTTAAAAATCTAGGATTTTAAGGAACTAGATTAGATTTCCAACATGGCAAATACTTCATCTGTTTATCCAAAATCAACACACCTCCTCTTTTTAATAAAAACATAAAGTATAATACTTTGGAATTGCCCATACCCAACAGATGAGGAATGGTTTACCAGAGTCAATCATTACATATCCTATTCTCTTTTGGTAAACAGTGTTTATTTCTGTTTCCCTTGAAGTAAGGAGTGCACTTGCCAGCATTTCTGGCCCTTGAAGTATGAAGAGAAAATGACATTTCTGGGAAGGAGAAACCTTTCGGTCCCAACCTGATCCTTCCCTGATCGGGGTGCTGGCAGCAAGAAGGAGCATCTGGATTGTGGCAGCCACACTGGTATCAGAAGAAAGAGGCCAAGAGAACAACAGAAGCACATGCAATCACTGGAGAGTGTGTCAACGGTGGGATTGCCTACTGCCAAGGGTATGTTCTGCTCTTCATGGTTTTAAGATGCTGAGTTGATTCATGAAAATCACTACAGAGGATATAAATAAGATACATGAAATTAACTAATAAACTAGATATGAAAAGTTAATAATGCATACACTTGAAAAACAATGGAGAAATCACAGTGAACACAAAACTATGAGGCATCACATAAAGAAATAAAGTAGGCAACAAGCCTGAGCAAGAAGCTAAGGTTTACTGATCAGGGGATGTGCTGCTGGGCAGGAAATATTTAGAGAAGTCTATCACGGAAACTGAATACAGAATAGGGGTTCATCAAACATTTGTGAAAGGCCATTTACATGATAGAGAATCAGCAAATCCAAAGATAAGAAAAACTTATACCCAGGATAACAAAGGTAACTGAACAAATACACCAAACAAGAAATCCTTAAATTAGGAGCAATAAAGGGTAGAATGACTATCATTAAAAGAAAAGAAATAAATAATTAAGCAATTAATAATAAAAAGAATAAAATAGAGATTTTGCAAGTAAAAATATGACTTTAATTATTAGTGTCAAAATTTGCATAAATAATCATGTCTAAATAATTATTATATCTACTGAATAGCAAGTATAATATTGAACAGCAAATCAGAAAGATCTAAAGTTAAACTGGGCAATGTGTCTGGATCACAAAACAGACAAGATAGGAAAAAACTGTGAACTACAAGTCTAAATATTTTAAAGATAGATACAAATTTTCTAACATTCTTCTAAAAAATACTTGTATGTTGAGCAGAGAGAATGAGGAAGGAGAACTATTTGAAAAAAATGTAGCAAGAAATATCCCAGAACAGTTACATGAATATTAATAATAAAATACACATATACATAAATAAATGACATATATTCTCAAATTGAATGAGTACTCAGGGTACTGAGCAGGATAAATTTAACCAAAAACAAACCAAGACTCACATCAAAACACAATGAAATGAAATTTCATATTAATACTGAAAGGAAAATACTCTTAAAAGATGCCAGAAGAAAAAGAATCGTTCTTAACAAGGAATGGAAATCATACTGACACCAGATTTCTCATCAGCAGAGCTGAACACAAGAACACAATAAAGTAACACCTTCCAAGTTCTGAGAAAAAATATTTTGAACCCAGCATTCTATATTCAGCCAACCAACCCATAATTTAAAATGGAAGGGGATAATAAAGACTTTTTTCAGGTGTGAACAATTTACAATGTATGAAAAGTCTCTGAAAGAGCTATAAGAAACTTTACTTCAAAGTAAAAATGGAAGAGGTAATATTCATGAATTATTTTAAACAAAAACAGAATATGATAACATATTTTTACCAATTGGGAAATTTATTCCACAGTATTAAAGTGTAGACTGTGAAATGTGGAGTGTGAGCAAAGAGAGGACAAGTTTACTCATATGTAGGATCTAAATAGTGATGAATTAAGGACTGAAAATTATAATTAAGACGCTAGAGGTACTTAAGTAGTTAGAAAATGTAAAGAAAAGTTTAGAAAGAGTACTGCCCAAATCCACAATGGTAGCTATATGTGGGTGGAAGATCCTGGAATATATTTTGATGGAGGATTGGGAATATGGATCAAATTAAATTTAATTGCAATGCTTCACTCATTAATAGGGAGATGGATTATTGAATTTTAATAAAAATTAATGAGTAAATAAAAGTAGGATATAAGCATTATAATGTATACTTACTCAATAAACAAGGAAACAATTGCATTACCTATAATCTCTTTGTAGGACTAAGTAGGACCCTATGAGAACTTCTACCCTATGAGACACAAACCCCCTCCCCACCATGTCCTCAGCCTGTCTCTTACATGTAGAAAAACTTTAGCCAAAGAATAAATTTAATGAGAGAAATGAGAAAGTGGAGACACAAAACAAAATATTTAAAAAGGCAAAATTATAATACTTTAGCCACTCCAGTGCTCTTGCCTGGAAAATCCCATGGATGGAGGAGCCCGGTAGGCTGCAGTCCATGGGGTCATGAAGAGTCAGACATAACTGAGTGACTTCACTTTCTTCACTTTCATGCATTGGAGAAGGAAATGGCAACTCACTCCAGTGTTCTTGCCTGGAGAGTCCCAGGGACGGGGGAGCCTGGTGGGCTGACGTCTATGGGGTCGCACAGAGTCGGACACGACTGAAGCGACTTAGCAGCAGCAGCAGCAGCCATGAAACAAAGTCAAGGACTTTTAGTTTTGCCTCAAGGGCTAAGACTGTGAACCATATTCTTTGAAAAAAGCTAGTGGAGGTAATGGAATTCCAATTTGGCTATTTCATATTCTAAAAGATGATGTGGTGAAAGTGCTGCACTCAATATGCCAGCAAATTTGGAAAACTCAACAATGGCCACAGGACTGGAAAATGTCAGTTTTCATTCCAATCCCAAAGAATGGCAATGCCAAAGAATGTTCAAACTACCACACAATTGCACTCATCTCACATGCTAGCAAAGTAATGCTCAAAATTCTCCAATCCACACTTCAACAGTACATGAACCATGAACTACCAGATGTTCAAGGTGGATTTAGAAAAGGCAGAGGAACAAGAGATCAAATTGCCAACATCCGCTGGATCATCAAAAAAGCAAGAGAGTTCCAGAAAAACATCTATTTTTCCTTTATTGACTATGCCGAAGCCTTTGACAGTGTGGATCACAACAACCTGGAAAATTCTTAGAGAGATGGGAATACTGGACCACCTAACCTGCCTCCTGAGAAATCTGTATGCAGGTCAGAAAGCAACAGTTAGAACTGGACATGGAACAACAGACTGGTTCCAAATCGGGAAAGGAGTACGTCAAGGCTGTATATTGTCACCCTGCTTATTTAATTTATATGCAGAGTACATCATGAGAAATGCTGGATTGGATGAAGCACAAGGTGAAATAAAGATTGCCAGGAGAAATATCAATAACTTCAGATATGCAGATGACACCACCCTTATGGCAGAAAGTGAAGAAGATCTGAAGAGCCTCTTGATGAAAGTGAAAGAAGAGAGTGAAAAAGTTGACTTAAAGCTCAACATTCAGAAAACTGAAATCATGGTATCTGGTCCTATCACTTCATGGGAAATAGATGGGAAAACAATGTAAACAATGACAGGCTTTATGTCTGGGGGGGGGGTCCAAAATCACTGCAGGTGGTGACTGCAGCCATGAAATTAAAAGACACGTGCTCCTTACAAGAAAAGTTATGACCAACCTAGACAGCACATTAAAAAGCAGAGACATTACTTTACCAACAAAGGTTCATCTAGTCAAAGCTATGATTTTTCCAACAGTCATGTATGCATGTGAGAGTTGGGCTATAAAGAAAGCTGAGTGCTGAAGAATTGATGTTTTTGAACTGTTATATTGGAGAAGACTCTTGAGAGTTCCTTGGGCAGCAAGGAGATCCAACCAGTCCATCCTAATGGAAATCAGTCCTGGGTGTTCATTGCAAGGACTGATGCTGAAGCTGAAACTCCAACAGTTTGGCCACCTGATGTGAAGAACGGACTTATTTGAAAAGATCCTGAGGCTGGGAATGATTGAAGGTGGGAGGAGAAGGGGATGACAAAGGATGAGATGGTTCGATGGCATCACTGACTCAATGCACATGAGTTTGAGTAACCTCCAGGAGTTGGTGATGGACAGGGAAGCCTGGAATCCTGCAGTCCATGGGGTCGCAAAGAGTCAGACATGACTGAGCGACTGAACTGAACTGAACTGATATTCTTTGAGCCATTTTACAGATACTGAAATCCCCACCAAGTAGACGAAGTTAACTCCATGATAACCTGACTATAACCATGACATAAACTGCTTCATCTTGCACAGTTCTAAGAACTGACCTCAAGAAAATGAGAAGAAGCCAACCCTGGAACTAAAGATTAACTGTAGTTAAAGCAATCAAGGTGATGATGATCAGACAGCCCATGACTAATTTCAAGATTACTCTTGGAGCTGGCTGTGCTGTTCTGCACATAGCCCCCTCTTTTTGCCTGCACACCTTTGAAACTCCCTTTTAAAAGCGCTTGCCCTTGACTACCTGTAAGGAGTTGGTTCTTTGGGACATGAGTCCACCTTCTCCGCAGGATTGCTGGCTTTCTCAATAAAGCTATTTTTCCTTTCATTCAACACCTGTCTCTCAAGTGATGGATTCTTAAGTGATAATCAGCTGAACTTGAGTTTGCTAACACCTCCATAAAATTTAAAAACAAAAAAGCCCTTATATTTGGGAATTATTTTCTTCCATAGTCTCTGCATATCATCTATTTGTGATCAGAATGGCTGAAAAAATGTTGGCATACTTTTCAATTTATCATTATAATATTAAGTTGTATTTCTATATCACCTATTTTAACAGAAAATTTCCATTTTATAACTGGGCGTCATCCTTTGAATCTCAAAACTCATCACTTTAGTCATCCATACTAATTTCAGAAACTTCATGTTTTATAGGACACAATCCTGTTGGGCTAGTGCCCACCTCCTCAGTTCAAACACATCTCAGTCACCAACACCTCCAAGTTCTAAGCTTCAGTCTTATCAGATGGCTTTACAGCATTTGGTGTATACACTAATGGCTTCATATTTTGTTCTCTAATCCCATCTCTGAATTGAATTTGCATATATTATTTCCTCCTCTGCATCTCTACTTGAGCATCTGTCAATCATATCAAACAATCTATTTTAAAATCAACTTTTTGATTTCCAGCCCAATACATCAATCCTCCCTGAGTTTTACCTACCTCAGTAAATGGCAAGGAGAGGAAAATGGCAACCCACTCCAGTACTCTTGCCTGGAAAATTCCATGGATGGAGGAGCCTGGTGGGCTATGGTCTGTGGGGTCGCAAAGAGTCAGACATGACTGAGCGACCTCACTTTCTTTCTATAGTTCCTTTTGGAGAAGGAAATGGCAACTCACTCCAGTGTTCTTGCCTGGAAAATCCCATGGACAGAGGGACCTGGTGGGCTACAGTCTATGCTGTTGCAGAGAGTCAGACATGACTAAGCAACTAACACACACACACACAGTAAATGGCAACTCCATTCAACCAATTGCTCAGGTCAAAAGCCTCATAGTTATGATTCTTCTCTCTCACACTCCTATCCTGAATCAAATGATCCAAGATGCCATGATAAACACCCAGTCCATGCCCTTGTCATCACTCATCTGGTAGCCTGCGAGAGTGTCAACCTTATCTACAAACTTCTATTTCTGTCTCCTATCAATCATCAATCTATTTTCCATGCAGCACCAAGTTCCTCTTAATGTGAAATGCTTATCATGTCACTCCCCCACCCTCTGCTAAAAATTCCCTAATGACTTTTAAGACCCCAGTCCAAAACCTTCCTCTTGGCTCTTAGCCCATGTTTGACAAGACCCTTTGAGCCATACCTGTTGATTTACTGTTCCTTGATCACATCAAACAAGCTCTCCTTAGTGAAGTCACACACATTTATTATCATCTGTGTCCATAATGCTCTTTTTCCAGATAATTTTGTGGCTCACTCTATCACTGTTTTTGAACTCTAGCCCAAATGTCACATTCTCACAGAGTCCTTCCTTGACTCCTAAATCTAAAACTAACCACCATACTCTCTGTTCTCTTGCTTTTATTTATATAGTGATTATTACCTCAAATAGGTTATTTCCCTATATCTTCCCTCAAACCTAAACTGTTACTTTTTTTTTTACAGGTGAGAAAACTGAAGCTTTGAAGTGATAGTGGAGACTATGAGGTTTGAAGCTGAAACCCAAGGTTTTGAGATCAATGGAGGCTCTTTTCATTAAACTGTGAAGCTATTAAGGCTTTGCCTATAGTGGTAAACAATCCACCTGTAATGCAGGTGACATGTGTTCAATCCCTAGGTTGAGAATATTCCCTGCAGAAGGGCATGGCAACCCACAACAGTATTTTTGCCTGGAGAATCCCATGGATAATGGAGCCTGGGGGGCTACAGCCCATAGAGTCACAAAGAGTTGAACACAATTGAAGCAACTGAGCATGCACGCCTGCATGAAGCTCTGAGGTTGCAGGTAAGGAAGGGAGAAAAGAGAGTTTAGAAGTAATATATTTTTAATATTTGAGAGTGGAAGACAACTCTCCTAATTGTAAATCACAGTTTTGTCCAGTAAGGAAGAAAAGGTTTGAATACTGCTTAGCAGCTGGTCCCAGGAACTGACCACAGCTTGATGACACTGTTATAAATGGCTGCAGGTGTGACTTAAAGGCACCAGAGAAGCCAGGACAGGGTGGAGGTCACCCTGTGGATGCCATAGGCTATTAAGGTAATTTGGGAGCTGAGTCAAAGGAAGATGTGGTTTGTTGAACCGCAAATCCAAAGGGAAAAGGAAAGGCTTTGAAAATGGGTGAGGATAAGTATTCCTTTGTCCTATTCAGAGAAAGGGCAAAGTGCACCCAGCTGGACACAATTAAATCTGCAAAAGGTCCAGAGAGTCAGGGGCAAGAAAAAGGAACAGGTAAAAACTGACCTCTATGTCAACTCTGACACAAACCAGTGATTGCAAAGAATGTGTTGTCAATTTGCATATTTCCAGAAGAGGAGAAGGTGGCTATGCTATCCACACCAATGTTAATTGAGTCATACGTTGAGCGTATCACCGAAAATGAAATATAAATCTCAGTGAAGGCACTCCAAAAGGACTGGTGTTACATGCAGTACGGGGCCCTCAGTTCCTACCAGGCCATTTGAATTCAATACTTCTCTGCTGTCAATCCTCCTCCTCACATCTCCTTCATGCTAAACAGTATACTTCTTTATCTCAGCTCATATGACTTCATTCCCAACCCTATTATGTATTTCTTCTCTCTAGGGCAGAAAATCTGACTCATCTCCATATCCCCACATTCTTGCATCAATTTTGGCATATAAAGTGTTCAAAAGATAGTTGGTCAAGTGATAGTGAATGAATAAGAAGATACCAATTCTCATTCTTTGACTCAGTCAGCTCTGGACATTGGGTTGAGACAAATGCAATCCATAGAGTAACAATACACCTATGATTAAATGCATAACCATATTCCATTTGTTCATGACAAAATCTCTATCAATCAGATGATTTGGGAAACCATAACTCACATGCTCAAGACTGGATAATAAATAAGTCCAAAAATAATCTGCAAGTAGAAATGCAATCTCACCTTTGAAACTCGAAAGGCTTCTTTGTAGTTCTACAAATAAGATAGAAAAGCTTTGAGAAAGAGGACTGATGACAAGATTTCTTCTTTAAATGTATTATTTTAATACCATTTTTAGATAATGCATGCTTATTGTGGAAAAAGTGGGAGGGGAAAAATTATAAGAAACAATAGAATCATATCCAGAGATAAGAACTGTTAATAGGTTATAATGTTCACATCAGCTAAGTTGAACAATAGGAACATACCATATTTGATGTGCACCTGCATGTGTGTGTGTCTGTGTGTGTCTGTGTGTCTGTGTGTGTGTGTGCAAAGAGTGTCTGACTCTTTGCAACCCCATGGACTATACAGTCCATGGAATTCCCCAGGCCAGAATACTGGGATGGGTAACCTTCCCCTTCTCCAGGGGATTTTCCCAATCCAGGGATTGGACCCAGGTCTCCTGCATTGCAGGCATATTCTTTACCAGCTGAGCCACAAGGGAAGCCAGCTCAGTTGAACAATAGGAAAATAATATATTTGCTGTGCACCTGTGTATGTGTGTGTATATGTATATGCAAAGCTCTATCCATCTATCTCTTCCTAGAATTTCAAAGTGTAAACTTTAAAGTTGGACAAAACCTGATTTTGAAACCATGAGTAAAGTAAATTACTTTTACTCAATCACTTTCTACCTAGGTGATTCCCCAACATAATGAAGATAATAACAACCATTTTATTGTGTATTTATAAAAATTAAACAAGATAATTGATTTAAGAGATCTAGCACAATGTTTTCAAACACAGTCTCCAGAATATTAGCTATTTCCATAGCTAAAATCAGGAATATATTATATATTGCTTTTTGACCTGTATTTTTACATAAAATCTTTTAATTAAAAAAATTTCAAAATATGATACTTTTTAAGTCACTGTATAAGATTTCATAATCTGGATGTACTAAGCTATATAAAACTATGTTCATATCTTTGAGAATTTACACTATCTTCGAAGTTTTACTGTTGAAAACAACACTATAATGGAAAACTTTCATTTGGTTTATGTTGGTAGAACATTTGTCACATGGAGTGATGTACTGAACATTGGAATAAGTAATACAGATACAATCACTATTCTCATAGCATTTATGGAAATTGTAGGCAGTTTGATAAAACATAAGGCAATGAATGACACATCATAACAATGAACATACCCCAATGTTCATCTCAGCACTGTTTATAATAGCCAGGACATGGAAGCAACCTAGATGCCCATCAGCAGATGAATGGATGAGAAAGCTGTGGTACATATACACAATGGAATATTACTCAGCCATTAAAAAGAATTCATTTGAATCAGTTCTAATGAGATGGATGAAACTGGAGCCCATTATACAGAGTGAAGCAAGCCAGAAAGAAAAACACCAATACAGTATACTAATGCATATATATGGAATTTAGAAAGATGGTAACAATAACCCTATATGCAAGACAGAAAAAGAGACACAGATATATAGAACAGGCTTTTGGACTCTATGGGAGAAGGCGAGGGTGGGATGATCTGAGAGAATAGCATCAAAGCATGTATGTTATCAAGTGTGAAACAGATTGCCAGTCCAGGTTGGATGCATGAGGCAAGTGCTCAGGGCTGGTGCACTGGGATGACCCAGAGGGATGGGATGGGGAAGGAGGTGGGAGAGGGGTTCAGGATGGGGAACACATGTAAATCCATGGCTGATTCATGTCAATGTATGGCAAAAACCACTACAATATTGTGAAGTAATTAGCCTCCAACTAATAAAAATAATTGGGAAAAAAAATGAATGACACATGAAATAGAGAGTATCATAAGACCATCTATTGAGAAATGGGAATCAGAAGTCTTCTGGGAGGAAGTAAACTCTAAACGGGGTTGCCCTGGTAGTTCAGCGATAAATAATCCGCCTGCGATGCAAAAGATGCAGGAGACTCCACCAGTTTGATCCCTGGGTATGGAAGCTCCCCTGCAGGAGGTCATGGCAACCCACTCCAATATTCTTGCCTGGAGACTCCCATGTATAGAGGAGCCTGGCGGGCTACAGTCAGCATCACACAGAGTTGGATATGACTGAAGCGACTAAGCACGCACACATGCACGAATCGTCTAAATGGAGACTCACAGAATGAGTACAAAACTTCCATCAGATAGAAGATGGGAGGGACGAACTGGTGGTGTTACAAGCAAAGAGAATATCAGATGAGAAGGCCAAGAGATACAAGAGTGTACAGGTTAATCCAGAACTGGCAGTGGTTCCGATGGGAAAAGAACACAGTAGAGTGAGCTGGTGGCAGGCAAGAGTTTTGGTTATATTCATCCTAAGTGAAATGCTTGGACATGTTTTAAAAAGGGAATTGACATATGGGTGCAATTCCTGGATCTAACTCTTGCTAGTTTGACTCCATTTGCCTGAGTCAGAATTATGTCATTAATAAAATAACTATAATTCCTTCATGCCAGTTTTGTCATTGGATAAAAAGTGAAAATACAAAGTTCCCATGAGAATTATTTTTTCCTTCACTTCTAAGTATATCCTAGAAACACTACAAAAATGATCATGCTTATCAGACATTTTCCATCTGCAAAAATGTAATTCAGAAAACGTATTTGGAACACCTGTACCATCAAAGTCTTCAACTAGGATGCTGTGATTAGTTACTTGACCTGCCCTCATGGAAGGATGCAGGAAAATGTTAATTGACGTGTGTGAGTGCTGGATATTTTATCAAGCATTTTATGCAGAATTTCTCATTTTGTGACTGTGAAAACTGACTTCACAAGTTCTATGTCCACAGTTAAAGATTTAGTGAGAGGCAGAACCGAGATTCAAGTTTAGGCTTATTACAGACCCAAGTTCAGTCTTGGTCTACGATGTTAAACAACCTGTAACCTATTATCCTTACTAGGTTTCATCCTGTAAATGCTTAGAGGGCATGTTAAGAAAAAGCATTCAACCAAATTTTCTAAATAATAAAAATTGAATTGGTAGAGTTTAGCAAAAATGCTTTAATTTTATAAGTAATAAAATTATAATTAATGCTTTCAATTGACTTTGTCCACCCATATTTATATTGCCATGACTTTCTAAAAATATTGGAGGAAATAGCCAATGAGAGTAGATAATAGAAAGCATTTAGAGACATGATAATTGGAAACAGAGAGGTAAATAATCTTTAAGATGATTGAATATCTGTAAAAATTCAAGAAAATCAATGCAAATATTATGATATACAATAATGTAATAAAATATCACATCTAAAAACAGACAGACATGATAAATTTCTTTAGGGAAACATTTGTACAAAGAATACGCAAAACCTGTCTAAAGAACACTTTAAAACACTATAGAAAGACACAAAAGTTGACAAGAACAAATTGAGAAACATATGCTTTGGAATACAAACATGTTATGAATATAATATGCCTTAAGATAAAATTTGTTTAAAACAATATCAATAATAATATCCAAAGATATCTTCTTCCTGGAGTTAAAACATTGCTAATAAAGTTGCATGGAAAACAGTAAACAAGAATAACCAGATTAATCCTTAAAAAAGGGAGTGTGAGGAGGCATAAAGCCACTTTAATCACATCAATGAGTACTTGACTATGCATAGACAGACAGTCCAATGGGACAGAATAGAAAATCCAGAAATATATTCAAGTGTGGTGAAAATTTAGTATATGATATATTTGTTGTTGCTGTTTTGTCTCTGAATTATGTTCAACTCTTTACGACCCCATACACTGTAGCCTGCCAGGATCCTCTGTCCATGGGATTTCCCAGGCAAGAATACTGGAGTGGGTTCCCATTTCCTTCTCTGGGGGATGTGATAAATATGACACCTCAAATCAGAAACATTTTTAACAAAGCATGTTGGGACAATTGGGTGCCATGTAATAGCTATACATGTAAAGATATAATGGTTAAATTATATGATAAACCAGGAAAAATCCAAATAAATCAGATATCTAAATGTGAAATCAGACAAGTAGAAGAAAACATAGGTGATTACATTTCTATTTTGTGAGCAGAGGAAAAAATGTCTTTCTAATAATTACTCAAAATCAAGAAGCTATTATTTTTTATGTCCCAAAAGACTTTACTTTTTATTTTTTAAATTTTACTAATTTTCACATATGTTTAATGTATTTAAGGCAAATAAGTATCTATACGTATTTCTAAGTTTTAGATTTTAAACTTTTTAAAAGAAATTTTATTGGAGTATAGTTAAGAAACTATTATTTTAAAAGGACTGTTGTGTTCAAATAAATTTTTTCCACAAAGTGTTTGCATGGAAAACAAACAAAAGCAAAGACAAAAAACACAAGAAAAAAAATTTTGCAACTTAGAAAAGATAACAACAATCCCAAAATAAGATCAGCAAACCTATAAAAAAATTGAAAAGGTGATATGAAAAGTTATTTCAAAGTAGAAGAAATATAAATGTCCAAGAAACACATAATAAATGCTCATTCTCCTTTATAGTAAAAGAATTTAATGTAGACCACATCTCATCAAAGCTTTGACTCCACCTCAGGTAGATGAATGGTGAGTCAACTGACACCTTCCTGCATTGATGGTGGGAATGCAAAATGCTGCACAAATGGAAAAATATTGATCATATCTAGAAAAATCACATCAGTTCAGTCATTCAGCTGTGTCCGATGCTTTGGAACCCACGGACTGCAGCATGCCAGGCCTCCCTGTCCATCACCGACTCCTGTAGTTTACTCAAACTCATGTCCATTGAGTCGGTGATGCCATCCAACCATCTCATCCTCTGTCATCCCCTGCTCCTCCTGCCTTGAATCTTTCCCAGCATCAGGGTCTTTTTCCAATGAGTCAGTACGATGCATCAGATGGCCAAAATATTGGAGTTTCAGCTTCAGCATCAGTCCTTCCAATGAATATTCAGGACTGATTTCCTTTAGGATGGACTGGTTTGATCTCATTGTTGTCCAATGGACTCTGAAGAGTCTTCTCCAACACCACAGTTCAAAAGCATCAATTTTTGGCACTCAGCTTTCTTTATGGTCCAAACTGTCACATCCATACATGACTACTGGAAAAACCATAGTTTTGACTAGACAGACCTTTGTAGGCAAGTAATGTCTCTGCTTTTTAATAAACTGTCCAGATTGGTCATAACTTTTCTTCCAAGGAGCAAGTGTCTTTTAAATTCATGGCTGCATCACCATCTACAGGGATTTTGGAGCCCCCCAAAATAAAGTCTGTCATTGTTTCCACTGTTTCCCCATCTATTTGCCATGAAGTGATGACACCATCCTTATGGCAGAAAAATGAAGAGGAACTAAAAAGTCTCTTGATGAAAGTGAAAGGGGAGAGTGAAAAAGTTGGCTTAAAGCTCAACATTCAGGCGAGGGAGGTGGGAGGGGGGATCGGGATAGGGACCACTTGTAAATCCATGGCTGATTCATGTCAATGTATGGCAAAAAACACTACAATACTGTAAAGTAATTAGCCTCCAACTAATAAAAATAAATGGAAAAAATAAATAAATAATAGAAAAAATAAATAAAAAGAAAACTAAGATCATGGCATCTGGTCCCATCACTTCACGGGAATTATATGGGGAAAAACCATGGCCTTGACTAGATGGACCTTTGTTGGCAAAGTCTCTGGTCTTTAATATGCTGTCTAGGTTGTTCATAACTACTTTCCTTTCAAGGAGCAAGCGTCTTTTAATTTTATGGTTGCAGTCACCAACTGCAGTGATTTTGGACCCCCCCCAAAAATAAAGTCTGTCACTGTTTCCACTATTTCCCCATCTATTTGCCATGAAGTGATGGGACTAGATGCCATGATCTTAGTTTTCTGAATAATGAGTTTTAAGCTAACTTTTTTATTCTCCTTTTTCACTTTCATCAGGAGGCTGTTTAGTTCTTCTTTGCTTTCTGCCATAAGGGTGGTATCATCTGCATATCTTTGGTTATTGATATTTCTCCCAGAAATCTTGATTCTAGCTTGTGCTTCATCCAGCCCAGCATTTCTCATGATGCACTCTGCATATAAGTTAAATAAGCAGGGTGACAATATACAGCCTTGACATCCTCCTTTCCCTATTCGGAACCAGTCTGTTGTTCCATGTCCGGTTTTAACTATTGCTTCTTGACCTGCGTACAGATTTCTCAAGAGGCATGTCAGGTGGTCTGGCATTCCCATCTTTTGAAGAATTTTCCAGTTTATTGTGGTCCACACAGTCAAAGGCTTTGGCACAGTCAATAAAGCAGAGGTCGATGTTTTTCTGGAACTCTCTTACTTTTTCAATGATCCAATGAATGTTGGCAATTTGATCTCTGGTTCCTCTGCATTTTCTAAATCGAGCTTTAACATTTGGAAGTTC
The DNA here is from genome assembly GCF_023699985.2 of Odocoileus virginianus. Classification (NCBI taxonomy): domain Eukaryota; kingdom Metazoa; phylum Chordata; class Mammalia; order Artiodactyla; family Cervidae; genus Odocoileus; species Odocoileus virginianus. The sequence continues at coordinate 46,408,029 of NC_069689.1, read as the reverse complement.
ACAGTTCACGTACAGTCGAAGCCTGGCTTGGAGAATTTTTAGCATTACTTTACTAGCATGTGAGATGTGTGCAATTGTGTGGTAGTTTGAGCACTGTAATAGTAATATAACTTATTATACAATAATACTGCAATAAATACTGTAATGAATTTTTTAAGATTAGTCATGGAGAATGGTCACCTAAAAAAAAGTTCTTTTTTATAAAAGACAGATGTGGGACTTCCCTGGCAGTCCAGTGGTTAATTAAGACTCTGCATTTCTACTGCAGAGGGCATGGGTTCTATCCCTGTTTTTGAAACTAAGATCCATCAGGCCACAGTGTACAACAACAAAAAAATTTTTAAACAGATGCATGTTGATATAAGCAGTGATGAGATGACATGATTTTGTGATTTAATAAAAAAAAATTTATGGTGGACCAAAAATTTAATGACTATGTAAGTGTTGTGGTAATCAATGATCTACCTACTTGTGGGTTGTAATATGAATTTGTTTCAAAGTATATGAAACCTCAACTAGTGAAAACATTATAGTTAGTTGCAAAATATTAAAAAATATATACCAGTATTAAATAAATCATTAAAGAATAGTCCATCAATTGAAATTTTAGAAAGCTAAGGCATGAATCAATGCAAATAGCACAAGGCTAACTCATGTAACTACAAACATGGAATTCCATCTGGAAAGATATTTAGGTGTTAATGCCTACACTCCCTTGTAACACCTGAAGCAAGATGTTATACAGCCTGTTTGCACACATCTAGCAACCAGGAAATCACTATGTTAGAGGTGGCTTATTCCACCCTTGAACAACTCTGTTGAATAGTATCTTCCTCTTAGTGGCCTGAAGAACTTTCCATGAAGATTTTAGTTTTCAGGATAACTTCTTGTGTCCTTAGAGACACAGTATCATACATAAGAGAGAGGAGAAAGGCTTAAAAAAGGAACAAGGTGAGTGATTGGTGAACCCAAATCAGGATCCCATCCCAGGGACCTAGTCCCCAGTCCATGAAGGTCAATCACTTTCAGTTTCAGAGACACGGCTCTGCATGTGGTCACAAAATTCTGGTTCCAGTGACGTATTTCTGGTCACATACTATTGCATATTTGTCTCACATCCAGATCTAGATCAACTTATTGATTTTTGTTCCTCTCTGTTCACAGAGGTGCAGATGAGAGAGTGGGTGTGAGGGAGAGGGTGACCGTGGGAGAGAGCACGTGTGGACCTCAAAGTGCCTCGGGATCCTCTCTGGGGCCCTGCTCTGCCCTCCCACTCCATGCCAACTTGGAAATGTTTGAGGCAACAATACTATTTTGTATTGTACTTTAGCTAAAATTCATTGGGTATTTATTATGTGTAACATTTTTAACATATTTACTGTATTCATAAGGACATTGTGGGTGATATCTTCTTAGTTTCATTTTACAGATACAAAGAGAAAGTGAGTAGTTTGCCCAAGAAAACATAGAAGTAAATAGTAGGACTAAAGTCCTGATCCATCAGATTCCAGGGTATGTAAAATATAAAAAACAGACTCCAGGTTCTTGATGTGATAGAAATAGTTCACGACTCTAAGCAGTTCTCTCATGACTTACAATAGATTCTATACTTGTTGAAAGAGCTCAAGTCCAAATCAGAAGTCTGGCATGCAGATCACTGCCTGGCCTTCTTATGCATGAATCTAGGGTCACTTAATTAGGATTCTATACAATCACTCCATCTCCTTCTTGGGTTTGTGCTGTGCATTCGGGGTGGGGGTGGGGAGTCCAAGTTTTGGTTACTGCATTGATACCTATGAAATTTTGTCTAATTTTACTTAGTTTGTGGGTTAGTTGGTCAAGTTATGAAATGTTTTATAACTTTTCCTAACATGTGAACTCTGCAGTTTTTATTTCTCCAGTTGTTTGTTTGTTTGTTTGTTTTTTAACAGTTTCATCTAGTGTTGAATAGCATGGGTGGAGCTTGGCATAGATTCTTGTAACATACCACTAGCAATCACATTTCAGTTTGACCTCAATTCAACTTTCAACAACTTATGATGCAATAATTCAGTCTCTTGACTGCAGTGACATCCACACATGTTCTCTTCTTTGTTTATAGGTATTTATGGAGAAGGCATGTGTGTACCTTACTGAAATCCATCTGTATTATGGCTGTCATAATAACTCTGTGTGAGGAAAAAAGCAGACAGAGGCTTTATGTGACTGTTCTTAGGGAATTTGTATTGATTCTCTCCAAAAATTAGTTCTGGATCTTAGAATCACTATCAAATTTTCCAGTTGCTCCTTTGTAGAGTACTCATCTCTTTTCATGGGAAGAGTAACGAGTATGTTTTTACCTTCCAACCTGTTTCCTGGATCCCCTAAAGACAAAGGAACAAGGCACCCATTGCAACATGATTTCAAACTAATCTCAAAGCCATTTACACCTTCAGCTTCTTCATTTTGTCCTGCTGGGAACATTCAAGTCATTTCCCTTCAGTTTAGTTCAGTTCAGTCGCTCAACCATGTCTGACTCTTTGCAATCCCATGAACTGCAGCATGCCAGCCTTCCCTGTCCACCACCAACTCCCAGAGCTTGCTCAAACTCATGTCCATCAAGTTGGTGATGCCATCCAACCATCTCATCCTCTGTTGTCCCCTTCTCCTCCTGCCTTCAATCTTGCCCAGTATCAGGGTCTTTTCCAAGGAGTCAGCTATACGCATCAGGTGGCCAAGGTATTGGAGTTTCAGTTTCAGCATCAGTCCTTCCAATGAATATTCAGGACTCATTTCTTTTAGGTTGGACTGGTTGGATCTCCTCACAGTCCAAGGGACTCTCAGGAGTCTTCTCCAATACCACAGCTCAAAAGCATCAATTCTTCAGTGCTCAGCTTTTTTTATGGTCCAGCTGTCACATCCATTCATGAACACTGGAAAAACCATAGCTTTGATGTGATGGACCTTTGTCAGCAAAGTAATGTCTCTGCTTTTTAATATGCTGTCTAGGTTGGTCATAGCTTTTCTTCCAAGGAGCAAGTGTCTTTTAATTTTATAGCTGTAGTCACCATCTGCAGTTATTTTGGAGCCCAAGAAAATAAAGTCTCTCACTACTTCTATTTTTTCCCATCTATTTGCCATGAAGTGATGGGACTGGATGCCATGATCTTGGTTTTTTGAATGTTGAGTTTTAAGCCAGCTTTTTCACTCTCCAGGAGATCCTTCCCCTTCATCATCAGTCACTGTGCACAAGTTGACTCCAGAGCTCTTCATAAAGAGTACAGATGTGGAAGAGAAATTGGCAGTGTTGACATTTTCCTTGGAACTGCTGAGGACATCACAGTGTAAGCAGCTGCCCCATTTCCTAGCTCTGAATGGAATGGAATCAGAGAGACAGACAGGGGACTGACTGTATTGTTCATCCTTACCCTATACTCTTGTCCCTGAGTTTCTTTGGAGTTTCAGCTACCAGGCATTAGCATCTCAGATTTCTGTCACTTGCATATATTGGTTATTCCATTACTGCAGCTTTTGAAGAACAAGAAGTCTGCTTGAAAATCTGTAGTTTCCAGATGGATTTCTCTGTCACTCTTCCATTAGGACTGTGCCCTCATCTTTCTTTCTTCACAAGATCGTGGACTTCTCTGTTTCTCCCTGTCAATAGGATAAAAACAAGCTATGTACTACCAGATAAAGATCAATTTATGATAGCTTTATTAAAATTCTGATTTACCATAAAAATGAAAGCTTGTGCACATTTGAATTCATTGATATCTTGATAACACTGGAGATGCAATAATAAATGACATTGGACTCTGTCACCAATGAATGACCCTCCTGGTCTCTGAGCACAGACTGTTAAAGATTATAAGATAGACAAAGACTGAATCTAAATGATGCTAGACAGAAACAAGGGACTGGAAATTGCATCTTAGAGGCTTTTTCTATCGATCAGAAATGTACAGTTTATTCCTGATGTTTCAATTCTCTGTCAGAAAACCAGCATAGCAATTCAGATGATCAGCTTTGAAATCATCTGCATTCAAGTGATTCCACTTATTCCTCTGTTGTTGTGGGAAAGCTCATATTCTCTATGATCCTCACTTTGATGCTGACGATCCCATAAGTGTATTGTGAAGCTTTAACAGGTTGAAGCTTGTACAGTGCCTGCATAGGGAAGCATCAACCATAGCATCAGTGATACTGAGATAGGAGGTAGATAGGCCCCAGGGAGAGCAGCCCCAACTGCTTCTCTGATGACCCTTTGAGATGATTGACCAGAGACAACCTAGAAAACTGCACCCACAGAAGCCACCAAGCCACGCCTACTGTGGGCAATTCATACCAAGTTCACTCGTGTGCTCGTCCACACATACTTTGCTTCTAATAGTGTCTCTCTTTCACAATCTTGGTCTCTTTGCTGAACTCTTTCTTCAAAGATGACAAGGACCGAGGTCCTTCTTCCAGCCATTTCACCACTAGAATCAATACTAGGCACCACTTGATTGACTGAGCACACACCTGCCACATATCCAACACTATTCTACACAAGTAACAGGCTTTCCATGTACTTACTCGTCTTCCTCACAACTGCCTTCAAGTGAGCGCATTCCTGCTCCCCATGCTCCAGACCACTGTGCTGAGATCACTGTCTGGTGAAGTGGTGATGTCAGGGCACTGAGTCAGTCTGTCTGACTCCAGAGTCCTTGGGTTAGCCACACAGCCTCATAAAGAGTAGTTTTAATCAGTTATAACAAAAGCAGAAAGTTAAACTCAGCATGAGTCCTTCTACTCCTCTTTCATCCATTCCTCTCACAAAACAACTTAAGCCCAGCAGCTAATGAGGGGTTTCTGCCTTACAAGTAAGTGGTTTCAAGCCTTCTGGTGTATGCCACCAGTTCACATGACCCAGGTCCCCCATGACCTCAGATAGTCACTGCTCTGGTTGATGTTAGGAACCCAGGACTGTTCCAAGGAACAGGAACGGGTCTGTTCCTGTTACTCAGGAAGTAGCAGATCTTAGAGTGCACTTTTGCTTGTCATACCTCCTACTGGAAGTTTGCATAGCCACTGTTGTCCAAAACCCAAGGTGGTGACTAGCCTGCGTGGGCTCCTATGGTTTCATCAAAGAAGTGGGCACAATGCCCTTGACTCCACAGCCACAAGTAACTTGACTTAGGAAAATAAAGAATTACCAGTTTTCCCCTCCTACTGATACATATTCAACCTGAGCTGATGACCATCCCAAAACATTCTATCGAGTGGACCTCAGGATATTTATGGTCAGTGTGATGGCTAATTTTATGGGTCATTTTGGCTAGGATATAGAATAGAGTTTAACAATTGTTATGAGGATCCCTTTAGATGTGATGAATATCTATAATCAACTAATTTTTAACAATTATGTATTTATTTGGCTGCATCGGGTCTTGGTTGAGGTCCGTGAGAGTTTGAGATGCATCGTTGTGGCTGGTCTTATTTGCTCCACAGCACGTGGGATCCTAGGTCCCCAGCCAGGGATCAAACCTGCATCCCTTGCATTGGAAGGCAGATTCTTAACCACTGGACCACCAAGGAAGTCCCAATAATCTGCTAATTTTAAGTAAAAGAGATTATGTTCAATCATCAGAGCATCCATCAGCTCCTGCCTGAGGATGTCCTGCCTTGCAGATGTCAGCTTTGCCTCATCAGTCTCCACAATTAAATATGTCAACTTCTTGCACTAAAGTCTTTGCCTCTCTGCTTATCTATCTATCCAGTTACCTGGCTCTCTAGCTATCATCCATAGGTTTGTTTCTCTGGTAGAACCCTGGCTGATACAGTTGGTATCTACAAGCACCAAAACACTCTCTTGCCAATGTTGCATTCTTGTACCAGTTTGCAATGACTTTTTACCAATTATGACCCTCCATGATTAATCTGTGACTCAGAATACGAGAGTGATAAGGTCTTTCAAAAGAAATTCCTGGAGTCTGAGATGCCCCATCACCTCTCGCTGGTGGATTAGTCAGTTGCCATAGAAACCTTCAGGTCCCAAGCCTTGAGTCCATCATAGCAGGCAGGGAGAAGGGAGCCTGCATTGTTAGTGTTCCTGCGGATGTGGAATTTCAGTGCTGGAGAAACTGAAAAGTGGGGCTGAATGGAGGAAGGTGGGCAGGAATGAAGGAATCTAGGACACCATTTTTGTTATCAACCTTGTTGTAACGTCATTGTTTCCTGGTGGGCTCCTGAGAGAGGACCAAAGGGCTGAGTGAAATAGTGACTAGGTACCCCTGCTGTCTGCTAACTGTGGTTCTGATGTCTTCCAGAGTTTTTCTGTCTCCTCAAGAGTATTCCGTATCATGCCCATGTATATACACAGCAACATTTCAAATGTCTAACCAGATTGAAAGCCACTATAAGAAATATGACCTCAGATGTTTTATTAATGACTGGAAGTAGTCCTTTTGTCCATGCCTTACTTTTCACAAGCAAATGAATTACCCACATTGATCCCCACCACCAAAAGAAAAATAATTTTTGCCTCTGCCTTTGTATAGAGAAAGTACTGTACAATACACAACTATAAACATGTTTCTCACTATGTGTAAAGTGAGTATATCAATATAATGTGTTGACATATATATTATAGTCATGTTCAATTGTTTGACATTTAGGTAGCTTTTAATATATCTTTACAATTTTTGAATTTTTAAAAAACATTTTAGCAATTTAGCCTGAAAACTCAACAGAAAAAAACAAGGCCAAATTTTTGAGTGCTAAATAAACTAGGTACTAATTTACAAATTTAATGAACAGTTTGTAGAGAAGCACAAGGTTGAGAAAAGAAATTTCATTTATTCCTAAAATTTGTCTTTTGCATAGGCCTGAATTTCAAGAGCTATTAAGCATTGAAATAATTTTTATTCCTATGTATTTCATCATCTATGTTTGTTCAGCTCCTTTTAATTTTATATTTTTAAAGACTAATGTTTTGCATTTAATAGCTTAATACTATTTGAGAATTATACTTTTAAAACCTCATTTAAATACTTTATTTTCTGGAAAATGAGCATAGCTTTCTACAACTAAAACATAAATCTTCTTTTAAGTTTCGAAAGCATGTTAACTGGCATTTAAGACCATATAAAAAAGAAATTCGATCCAATAGTCTTATAAACATGATTCAGCCATTTCTAAAATTCTAACACATATCAAGAGAAAAGTGACCAAAACTTCATATGTTCCTGGCTTCCCAGGTGGTTCTGTGGTAAAGAATATGCCTACCAAGCAGGAGATGTGGGTTCAGTCCCTGGGTGAGGAAGATCCCCTGGAGAAGGAAAGGGCAACCCACTCCAGTATTCTTACCTGGGAAATCCCATAAACAGAGGAGGCTGGCAGGCTACAGCCTCAGTTCAGTCACTCAGTCGTGTCCGACTCTTTGCCACCCCGTGGACTGCAGCACGCCAGGCCTCCCTGTCCACCACCAACACCCGGAGCTTGCCCAAACTCAAGTCCAGTGAGTCAGTGATGCCATCCAGCCATCTCATCCTCTGTTGGCCCCTTCTCCTCCTGCCTTCCATCCTCCCCAGCATCAGGGTCTTTTCCAATGAGTCAGTTCTTTGCATCAGGTGGTCAAAGTGTTGGGGTTTCAGCCTCAGCATCAGTCCTTCCAGTGAATATTCAGGACTGATTTCCTTTAGGATGGACAGGTTGGATCTCCTTGCAGTACAGGTGACTCTCAAGAGTCTTCTCCAATACCACAGTTCTAAAGCATCAATTCTTCTGTGCTCAGCTTTCTTTATAGTCCAGCTGTCACATCCATACATGATTACTGGAAAAACCATAGCTTTGACTAGACGGACCTTTGTTGGCAAAGTAATATCTCTGCTTTTTATTATGCTATCTAGGTTGGACATAGCTTTTCTTCCAAGGAGCAAGCATCTTTTAATTTCATGGCTGCAGTCACCATCTGCAGTGACTTTGGAGCCCAAACTATGAAGTCTCTCACTGTTTCCATTGTTTCCTCAACTATTTGCCATGAAGTGATGGGACCAGATGCCATGATCTTCCTTTTGTGAATGTTGAGTTTTAAGCCAACTTTTTCACTTTCCTCTTTCACTTTCATCAAGAGGTTCTTTAGATCTTCACTTTCTGCCATAAGGGTGATGTCATCTGCATATCTGAGGTTATTGATATTTCTCCCAGCAATCTTGATTCCAGCTTGTGCTTCATCCAACCCATCATTTCTCATGATGTACTCTGGATATAAGTTAAATAAGCAGGGTGACAATATACAGTCTTGATGTACTCCTTTCCCAATTTTGAACCAGTCCATTGTTCCATGTCTGGTTTTAACTGTTTCTTCTTGACCTGCATACAAATTTCTTCGGAGGTGGGTCAGGTTGTCTGGTATTCCCATCTCTTTGTGAATTATCCACAGTTTGTTGTGCTCCACACAGTCAAAGGCTTTGGTGTAGTCAATAAAGCAATAGCAGATGTTTTTCTGGAACTCTCTTGCTTTGTCTATGATCCATCAGATGTTGGCAATTTGATCTCTGGTTACACTCTATGAGGTCACAATGAGTAGAACATGAACTGGCAACTAAACAACAAGATATATTTTAACTGTGGTGTACATTTTGCATATAACTTTTTGCTTAAAACCTAAGTCCCATTTATTTATTATGTACCAGATGAGAATTAGATATTTTGCACATTGGTCAGCTAAAACTTAGATATTTAAGTCCTTAATTATTTAATTAATACTACACCTTTTCCAAGTGGAGGGGCTTGAAGTTGCTTTCAGTGATATATTAAAATTCATCTAAATAGCCAATTAAGAAGTAGGGACTTTTGTTTTCAGTACTGAGGGTTTACTTATAAGCGATTATATATTATATCACAAATACTATCTCAATATTATTTAAGCCTTACAACAAATAATGACTGCAAGGTTTCTTTATTTAATTAATGCTTTATATTATCTCAGAAAGAATTTAATGTGGGTTATGGAATGTGTGAACTTAAGTCTCATTTTGCCCACCATATCTCAATTTAGCTTGCTGTCTAGAAATAATCATTAACAACCCCACTTCACTCTCAAAAGTGTACCCATTAAGAGGACAAATCAACTGGCTTCCCTACTTACAGGATCTCATAACATATACAAAGATCTTTTTAAAAAAGTAAAAATGGTGGTATGAAGGATAGTTTGAAACAGTTGTTGCTTTCAGAGAACCAGTAGGATATTTACAAAAATTTTTACACTCCAAAAATAAAACCTTAACAAATTGTCCAAAGTATAGTGTTCAGTAGTCACATTCATAGAACACAGTAACATAGCTAGAAACTAATCAAAATGTTATGTAAAAGCAGCATCCACTAGAAATTAGAAGGTAGTCTTAAAAAAATTATTTCTGTATCACAGTGGAAATCAAAACAGCAGTCAGAAAATAATAATAATATGCAGAGTAATAAGCAGATTTTTAAAGACAGATGCAGCTCTATATCCTAAATGTTTTCATTATTAAGCAGAAATAATAAACAAACAATTAAGCAGAGAATCTGGTTACAATATTTACTAAAAACAACTAGATGTCCAAGGAAAACAAGAGGAAATGTATAAGGTTAAATGAACTAGAAAAAAAATCTTTTTTAATGAAAATTCAAGAGATAGCTTGTTTTCTCCTTTTAAAACACCCACCAAAGGATATAGCTTAGCCAAGGAAAAGTGAGTAAAAAGAGATAATTTATAGTATTAAAAAGAACTGGAAAATCACCCCATTACTGAGATCATTTTACAATAGTAGACAATGCGCAGAGTTGGACACAACTGAAGTGACTTAGCAGCCGCAACAGCGGCATGTGCAATTCTGTCCTAAAAAATAAAGTAATGTGAACCTAACAAAAAGCTTTGTGGGGGAAAAGTAAGTGTTAAGATTTGGATAAAAAGAAAAAGAAATATGAATAAGCCAATAGGTATACAAGAAATTGAAAATATTGGGGCTCTAACTGTAAAACTCAAATTCAGATTTTTTTTTTTTTGCATCCCTTCAAACTTTTAAATTCTTAGACTTCAGATCATGATTATGCCCCTATGAACTTGTCCAGAGCATAAAAAAAAAAAAAATGAAAACTCCCTACTTATTTTCCCAAAGCATACACAACCCTGATCTCAGACAACACAAGTCCCCCGTATACAAATTCTAAACTTGTTTAATTCTAATCAGTACACCAAACATAAATTGGGCTTACTAGATAAATGTAAAGATGGTCCAAAATTAGGGATCCAAGTTAACATTTATTATGTTAGAGAAGAAATCCCATGCAGGAATCTTGACAAATGCCAAAAAGTGATTTTGTAAAACTCCATACTTTTTCATTTAAAAAAAAAAGAAAAAATATTAATTACTAACACAAAATACTGATATTCCAAGACAGCTTATAGAATTTCTGAAACCTATCACGAAATTTATTTCTGATGGTAGAACATGAAGTGTATTCCCATTAAAATCAAGAACATGTCAAACACGTATGTACCGAGGATCAGAGAAATATTTCAAGAAGTAGATAATGGTGATTGTTGAGTGTTGAGGTGTTTAGACAATTTTTTTCCCTTTAATTATCTCTATTTTCTAAATATGTTACAGTGACCAGATTTTACCCTTACAATGATCTAAAAACTAATCTTTCATTAATAATGTACAAATAACTTTTCAAAAAAAGAGAAAATTAAACATGGTTAAGAACATACAATGGAAGCTTATATAAATGTACCTACTGTAAAGTTTGATGTCGTCCTATAGGCAGGGCTGATAATCATTAGGTATAAACTAGTATAGCCAGACAGGTTGTTAAAATGTATAATACCTCTGTATTAGAGGAGATGCCTGCTTCTCAACTCCCAAGTGCTCCCGACCAATGCTCAAGGTGCTGGGATGCATTTCTAGACCACCAGCTTTCAGTGGCAATGCAGGTTTCCTGCCCAGCATAGCAGGAGGCCTAGAAGATAGGATTCCACCCATAAAGCCAGCAACCACTCTAAATAGACCATAGGACTTGCATCACTGGTTGTAAACATTTTGAACCTCACCCTTATCCGTGAACTTGCCATACATTGGGCTGCGAATTCTGCAATAGTCATGCAATCACATAGCATAAAAAGTTAGGCAATGTCCAGGAAGTATAAACAAAATATAAGCAATGGCTGGGCATAAATGGTATCCCTGATATGAAAACAGAAATCACTGTTGCTGTCTTGGGTTCCCATCAAATCTCCTCACTCAGAGTACTCTAGTCATATAATCAGCAAGAACCACATCGGCATGCCTGCTCTGCATTCACAGGAATTACCAGGGAGTTGCTTTTTCACAGCATCAAAGTCAAGCCGTTAGTATCACACCCACATCTTAGTGTTCTGCCTATGTCAGGGCTGAACACACGAGACTCTCAGAACATACACAGGGTCTTATTTCCAGTCACACACTATTTGTCATATCATATCTATAAGTGCCTTTACTCAAGCACTTTATTGCCATCATCTCGATTCTCCAGCCATACGACAGCTATGCCGCATGCTCAGTTGCTAAGGTGCATTCAACTCTTTGCAGCCGCATGGACGGGAGCCCACCAGGCTGCTCTGTCCATGGGATTTTCCAGGTAAGAATGCTGGAGTGAGTTGCCATTTCCTACTCCAGGGGATGCTCCTCGCCCAGGGATCGAACGTGTGTCTCCTGCATTGGCAGGCGGATTCTTTACTGCTCTGCCACCAGGGAAGCCACAAACAGGTATTGTTGGTAACTACTTTATCCTTTTATAGAACTTCGGCCAGAGGCATTAGGTAGCTTGTTCAAGATCAGAAAGAACGTTCAAAATGAATTCTGACTGCCACACTTTTAATTCTTTAATATTTCAAACCCCAATTCTCTTGATCACTCTGCACCATCTCAAACCCCAGCTGTTGCCACCACACTCCCCTCCCTTCTCACGGGTGATGTGGGGATAAGCCTTGCTTAAAGCAAGTCCCAGGTGTGAGTGAACATCTTAAGATACGGATGGATGGTGCAGGGAGCCGTGGGCTCTCATTTCTGTTATGAAACAGTTTCTGCGCCAGCCTGTTTCCCTTCAACTCTCTTCATCAAGCAGACCGTGTCACAACCCGATTCCGAGCGCCCTGTCAGTGGAGATGCAGCGTGGAAACGGTTACACAGCTGTGAGGGCAGAGGCCCCACGTCCCGCCATCCTGAGCGGGTCAAGCATCTTCGGGAAGGAGGCCATCTGCCCATCTGACCTCGGCCACGCCAGCCGCGCCCCCCGGCGCAGGGAACAAAACGTCGCCTTATGTACTCCTTTCATCGACCATGTTTTCCTTTACTTTGACGTCAGCTCCCAGATTGCCTGCTGTGATGGATACACCTTATGTATTTTCTTTCCAGTCACAATATTGCTTCAGTCATAACCTCGGCACTTTGAGGAATAACTGTCTCTGACAAGGGGGTGAATCACTGACAGAGTTGATAAGCATTACATACAGATGACAGAAGTCAGGACATATCGGATTACTGCTGTGAATATAATAAAAGAGAGACTAAACACTTTGGCAGCTCAAAGACAAGCCATTTCATAACTCTCTAGTGGGGCTATTATCTTCCATTTACTGCCACTGATAACCAGGTTGTGACTGTCTCTCCGAGATCTAGTTTCAATTCACTTAACACATTGCTGACCAGACAAGGTAGAGGAGGCAGAGACGATAATCGGGATTTTTTTTTTCTTTTTTTGGCATTTATTTTTTAAAGTTTATCTTCTGCATCCCCCTTCCAGCCTGATAAGGTCCTATGTGAGGGGGCTTTAAGCCTTCTTGGAGAAGGCTGAGTGCGGCCACAATCCCTTTAATCTACACCTCTCTGTTTCCTTTGAAGCCATCCTATCCAGCAGGGAAAGTGACAATCCACTTTCCCCACACTTCTGATACACCTGGGTCTAAAAGCCTGGTGCAATAAACACCCAGGCTATTTTTACCTTTCGAGGCTCTGAAGAGATAAGATTATGATTTTTTTTCTGAGCTAGCCTGAGCCACCTGAAGAGACAGATCAAGCATTGTGTTATCTGTTAGCAGAGACAGCCATGCAGCAGTGAGGATGGTACATACACCTTCAGAACTGAATGCAAATTGTGTTTATAAGATGTCAGAGAGATTTTGTTTCTAAATATGTGTGTGGGTGCTAAGACGTTCAATTATGTCCAACTCTTTGCAGTTGCATGGACTATAGCCTGCTTGGCTCCTCCAGGCAAGAATACTGGAGTGGGTTGCCATGCCCTCCTCCAAGGGATCTTCCCCACCCAGGAATCAAACCCATGTCTCCTGTATCTCCTGCATTGGCACATGGGTTCTTTACTACTATTGCCACCTGGGAAGCGCTGTAAATATGTGTGTGCTGTCACTTCAGTGGTATCTGACTCTTTGCGACCCCATGGACTGTAGCCCACCAGGCTCCTCTGTCCTTGGAATTCTCCAGGCAAGAATACTGGAGTGGGTTGTCATGCTTTTCTCTGGGGGATCCTCCCTACCCAGGGATCAAACCTGAGTCTTTTATGTCTCCTGCATTGGGAGGCAGGTTCTTTACCACTAATGCCACCAGGGAATTATATTCACTGCCCTTTAATAAATCATTATAGAAAAGAATATGAAAAAGAATATATATGTATATATAACTAAATCACTTTGCTGTATACTAGAGACACACAAACATTTAAAAAATATTTCATATGGCCTATAAGTTTGAGAACTGAATCCAAAGCAAAGTTGGCACGTGGCCTCCAGGACAGAACAGAATTAAGCTGCAGCTTGGGTGCTTCAGCTCAACCTTGGCCCCACTCTAACAAGTTTGTTTCTGAAACCCAAAAATGGGTGATGCTGAGTTTGATGATAAGCTTTCTGCTCCAATTCTGATGGTTCAGAGGCTAGAGAAAGTACTCCCAGCCTGACAGGTGAGGTTTTCTCAATAAGTACACTTATAGGCAAGATAAATAAGACCAAGACTGACAACAACCAGATCCAATTGACATGCTGCGGGAGATGTTCTGTTTTGCAACCACACAGCATCCTCTCTAAACTTGCTCACGTGTCTCCTTGATGCCTGAATCAATGGGAAGTGGCCACTGCATAGTCAGCACGGGGTTTTTACTAACCAACACTTGGAGCTTCAGTACAGGTCACAGAATTCTGAAAAGAGAAAATATATGTGAATGATTTGTTTCTTTCCTTTTGGCTTTCCGTGTTGACCACTGAACTCAGACAAGTCTTATGAACAAGTTGTATGGCATGAACTTCCACATCCTATGCTTCCAGATTCCAAATCCCAGGGTGAGGCTGCAGTTAGCTCAGAATTGTTCATCTCTTTGGTGAAGAGGTTTCAATCTGCAACACTGCCTGGGAGTTCAGCTGCCAGTGGGTGTCTTCAGACCATAAGAACCATGGAGGTTAAGGATGAGAAGCACCAGGGTGGGGATACACACCAAGTGCCAATCACCAAACACATCAACCTCAAAGCAGGCCTCAGAGATAAGAATGATCAACCCTGTTTTAAGGAAGAAGTAACCCAGATTCAGTGTTTCCTCAGGTCCCTCAGCAAGTAAGTGGCAGATTCATGTTTGAGTTAATGCATCTGACCAAGGTTCCTAGGCACTCCTCTCAGCTCACCCTCTCTATAGGGACTGGAGTCAAAAAGCTTGCTCTCTCCCATCCCTCCATCTTACAGAAAATGATCTAGCAAATTAAAGAGAAAAATTCATCCAGGGCAGCAGGCTATAGTACCAGGAATAGTGTCAGATCAGAAAAAGAAGTTAATACACAATCACCATCACCTCCTCAGTCAATAGGCAAGCATTTATGCAAGCAGTCCAAAAGCAGCAGTTAGAGACATTTGGCCACAGGCAGCAGGTTCTTGACCTTGGACCCAGGAGGGAGTTCCATTTCTCTGGAGGAGAGAACCTGAGAGTTGAGTGCACAGCTGCAGTCTTATATTAACATAAACAAATTTCCAGGAAAGCCCTCTGGACAGAAACTCAGTATTTGGGATACATGAGTGGGATCTTTCTCTTTTGAAACTGAGGTTCATGATGGGTGAAAGCAGGGCAGATGAAAATGATCTGAGTAAGCTTACTAGGAAGTGGATGAACCAACTATGCAACTGACTTTGTGTTTCAGCTGTCCCTCCTGTAGACCACCAGCCCCAGCTTTTGGGTTGTACCTGGAGGTCAAGGCACCTTGAAAGTTAGAAGAACTTTATAGGGACATAGAGTCAGTAAGGCTGATAAAATCTGTTTCTGGAGATCTTCCCCCATATATGCTCCTTATGCATTCTACTCCTCCTAGATAATCAATAGGCAAACTATATTCAAAGTATTATGAATTTCCTGCTGAGTGCCACCTATGAAAAGTATTCCTGTGATATTTAGATATGATGGCCTTATCTTTAAAATCATTTATCCAAAGAATTTTAAAATGACCAGGACCCTTTCCTTTCAGCAGCTCACGGCGGCAAGATGGCGGTGCAAATTTCCAAGAAGAGGAAGTTTGTCGCTGATGGCATCTTCAAAGCTGAACTGAACGAGTTTCTCACTCGGGAGCTGGCTGAAGATGGGTACTCTGGAGTTGAGGTCCAAGTTACACCAACCAGGACAGAAATCATTACCTTGGCCACCAGGACACAGAATGTACTTGGTGAGACGGGCCGGCGGATCCGGGAGTTGACTGCTGTAGCTCAGAAGAGATTTGGCTTCCCTGAAGGCAGTGTAGAGCTTTATGCTGAAAAGATAGCCACAAGAGGACTGGGTGCCATTGCCCAGGCAGAATCTCTGTGCTACAAGCTCCTAAGAGGCCTTGCTGTGTGGAGGGCCTGCTATGGTGTGCTGCGGTTCATCATGGAGAGTGGGGCCAAAGGCTGCGAGGTCGTGGTGTCTGGGAAACTTCGAGGACAGAGGGCTAAATCCATGAAGTTTGTGGTTGGCCTCATGATCCACAGTGGGGACCCTGTTAACTACTATGTTGACACTGCCGTGCACCATGTGCTGCTCAGAAGGATGTGCTGGACATCAAGGTAAAGATCATGCTGCTTTGGGACCCAACTGGTAAGATTGGCCCTAAGAAGCCTCTGCCTGATCACGTGAGCATTGTGGAACCCAAAGACGAAATACTGCCCACCACCCCCATCTCTGAACAGAAGGGTGGGAAGCCAGAGCCGCCTGCCATGCCCCAGCCTGTACCCACAGCATAATAGGTCTCCTTGGCCGCTGGATCTGGAATCTGAATGTTGCTCTGCAAAGACCTTTAATAAAATCTTTTTAAAAGAAAAAAAAAATGACCAAGAATGTAGAGTGTGGTCCAAGGACATGATCTCTATAGTGGGGCAGTCTTACTCCACTATGGTTCCCCACCTACTGTCCAAGGACTTGGTGACTGCTGCTGCTGCTAAGTCGCTTCAGTCGTGTTAGACTTTGTGTGACCCCATAGACGGCAGCCCACCAGGCTCTGCCGTCCCTGGGATTCTCCAAGCAAGAACACTGGAGTGCCTTGGTGGAACAATGTACATTTCTCCTCATGAGTTTCCTCTCATACACGATTGGGATAATGATAGTGTTTTTATGAAGTCAAATGAGCTTCTAATGTCATTTAAAATCAGCTCATAGTAAACTCAGTAAATATGGGCTATTCTGATTATTGTTATCATTATTACAGTTAGTTTGAATACTTAAGCATGAAATTTCTGCAGCTTCTCCCATAGATTTTAGAGTTGATGAGATGAATATTTGGCCCAGACTCAAAAAACATGGGGTGAAACTACAGAAACTAAAGCTCAAGCTTTCCCATCTATTTGCAAATGTACTTTTAAGCCATACAAGAAGCTAGTGTCTGATGAAATGGTCTGTGCTTTATGGATTAGTTCTTTAGTCATGACTTTCCTGCAAACACTGGAGCAAGTTGTTATCAGCTGATATACTCCTCTAAGTTACAGTGAGTAAAGTCATCCAATAAAATTGTTTAATTTTTGATCATTAGGAAAACATTCTTTTTGGTTGACTCCAGAAAGGCAAAATTTGTGGAACTAGTTTCTGAACCATAAAACTGTTGATCCAGGATTTTACAAAATAAAATAATTTTATGGTCATACAAAGAGCCAGCTCTGTCTTCAAAATATATTCCTTTATGTGAGTTAAAAGTTAGAAACGGGTTTAGTTTGAAATAAAAAAAAGCTTCAGAGGATTATTTTAAGAAATGCTTACTTACTAACTTTGGAATCAAGCTCTATCAATCAAACATAGATGGTTTGGGGTGGAAGTAGTTAATAGGATGGTCATTATACCTATAATTGTGAAAGATTTCTGCACTCTGAAAACCATTTTCTTAATTATTTTAGGTTAACACTTGTGTCCATGGCAGGAGGAGGGAAGGGGCATGTGTAATCTGAAACCTCAGATATGGTGCCTGGCCTGAATTGAGATAACATTAAAGATTTTATTGCTGATACATTATAAATTATTTCTATTACTGTGGTCCTGTGGGTATTGCATTGTCAGTGCACTTTGCCTATTACCTCACTTAATGTTATTAACACACTTTGGGGTATAAAATTACAGTTTTATCATGGAAACCTTAAACACTTACATCCAAAGTACTGAATCAAGTTATTATCTTTACTGACCAGACCCATTTTATTGTCATTTTATCACTCATAAAATCTGAGATTCAATTTGATTTAACTGTTAAGTAAAGCTTGGTCTCCATGAGTTTAAATCCAGCTGTAATATTAATATATTAATATATAAGATGACTTCATTTTATTAAAGGTGAGGTAACTTAGAAAACCTCTTTTAATGTCGTTCTGTGATCAAGAAATTTAACCTGACCTGTCTCCACTTCTGTTTCACCAACATCAACAAAAATTTAAGAGGATCTTCTTAGAGGATGTTGAGCACCGTTTCTAACCTGCTTCTGACCTTTATTAGATGCCCGGGAAACATTAATCAGCCACAAAATGGCATCACTCATCACAGTGTCAAGAGGCAATGTCCAATTTGAAAACAAAAGAGCACTAAGAATTCATCATGTTAAAGAAACATGGGCTACACTTAAAAAAACTTAAAGCAGAAATTGAAGCACACCATTTCAATAGCTCCTAAAATAACAGAAGGGGGATGGGCTTCCCAAATCAATCCATCACTCAGAAAATAGAACACTACAGATAAGAGCACAGATCCTATAAAAGTTTTCTTACAAGGAACCCTTCTGGTCTTGCCTCTAAGCTTCCAGGTTAGAAAGAAATTTTTAGGCAGATTTCATTGAAAAAAAGCAATTCTTGTCTTGTTACATTAAATGCCATCTTGATATATTTCAAAGGAACGTTTTAAGAGATATTCGAAATGTGCTTACCAGTCCATGGTAAAAAAACAGTACAAGAGAAAGTTGTTTAAGTCTAGAGCCTTCTTGTTTCCTAAGATTAAGAATGGGGCGGGGTGTGTGCAGGGCTCCCCTCCTAGGAATTATCATTTTGAGGTCACACTGCAACTTTGTAGCTCTGAAGAGAGAGGATGGAGCAGAGATTCTGGTTGGCCAAATGCCTCCTATTCCAACCTTTAATTTCAGCACCTCTAAAGAAAAAATAAAACCTACCTCATCAAGCTGCCAAGGACTTTCATTATGAAAGTGTCTGGCACATAGAAGGTGCTCAGTAAGCAATCTCTCAATCATTTTCTCTATTGCCGTATTATCATATCAACATGAAATATGGCCCTAGAAGACAGCATGCCATTACACCGCTACACCTAGAACCACAAATAGATGGAAAGATAGCCAAAGGGTAAGGGGTCCCTAAAGCATAGTTTAGTGCATGGGAACCAGTGGAACATAGTTTCCTGAGCATTGGAAAAGCATCACACACTAATAACTGCATTTTTTAAAACAAAAATCTTCTTCCATTGGAGAAATTCTCAAGTTACATGAGGTCAAGACTTGTTGTCAACACAGAATCTCGAGGAAAATGCTTGATACTTCTCTAAGAGTCAGCTTTGAACCAGATGGATCACCTAGTAAAGGAAGCAAGCAGAGAATCCCCTGAAATTGGAAGAAAGCATGATGGGAGTCACATCAAAGCAGTTTTACATAAGAATAACAGCTGGAAGCAAGGATGGGCTTCACTGGACATGCACGGATAAAGCCAGACTGGCCTTTGGAGGTCATCAAATTCAGCTCCTATCTTTGTATTAATAGGAAAGGAAATGCGAACTTAGCAAGGGTTAGAAATTTGTCCAAAGTCACACAGCTGTTTAATGGGAAGACCAAACCCAACAGCCATGATTCCTGACCCCCTGTGCAGTACCTTCCCTGGCACTGTGATGGCCCCTGACTGGGAGGAGGCTGTCTGTCCCACAGCAAGCTGTGAATCAATAGAGACTGTCTCCAGAGCTTCAGCCTTCTGGCTTTATGCACTTTTCCTGCAGTACCCATTGACTGAGCTTCTGCTAGACGGCAGGTTATATGCTGTGTGCCCTGGTGAAGCACCACCACACCAGCTAAAACATGAGCTTAGATGGTCTTGTATTATCTGTTGTCTGCAAGAGGACAGATAGATGGAAGATAGACATATAGATCACCTCCTCCTGTTTTCTCCTGGAAATGAGTGAGACCCTTCCTTGGACAACTCTGTCTTTTCTTCATTGTGGGGAATAGCCCCTCACTGCTGCTTCAAGTGCTTCCTCCCTCCACCCAATACTTTTTACCTGCTCCTTTTGAACTCCATGTTAAAGCAGTGACAATGTCCAAAGATTTCTTAAATCTTCTGTATCTTGCGTCTCTCTATTCTTTTGCACTAATAGAAATGTTTCAGAATGAACTTTGAGTTCAATTCATTCCTCCTCAGCTGTGCCCTTTTGCCATTTACTTATTTACTTAAAATTTTAGGTATTTTGAAATTTCTCAGACTTTTGGATGGTTGTACTTTAAGGATGTATCATTTTCCATGACTCTCTAAGAATATTAAATTAACACAAATTAATGTACATAATGGGTGTTTATATAAATACAATTAATGTAATACAATTTATAATTAATGTTTGTCATTTTAAATTATAATAATTAATTATATTAAAGTCATCTTTATGTGATTAGCTCTATTTCTCATAGTTTTGTCCCTTTCTTTCTGTTCCTTGATAATGTTTCTAGAGATGATTCTCTCCTACAAGTCTACAAAATGAGAACTATAATAAAGAAGACCAACTACCTCTCCTATCTCCTTACCTTGCTCCATCCCTCCTCTGACTCTAAGTAATATATATTTTTTTGGTTTTGGTTTCAATCTAACCATATATACATATATTATATATACATGTAAATATAGTATATTTATATTCATCTTCCTTAGTTACTATGATATCTAAGTGCTATAAACACTTTCCACCAATTTGCTTTTTTTACTTAACGACACATGCTGAGAATCAACCACAAAAGTATATGAAGCTAATTTCCCCTTTCTTGTTATGACTGCACAGTATTTTACTGTGTGGATATACTTTAAGCTATTTAGTAAACCCCTTAGAATTTTTTTTTCTATAAACTAATTATACTTGTATTGACACCAACTACATGACTTTTCTCCGTAGCCATATGGGAATGGATAAAGTGGCTTGACCCAAGACAACACTGATTAGACTTACCAGTGTTACTTTTAATAAAATTAACCTTATTCCGCCCTCACCCCCTGCCAAGCTTAAAGAGTTCATAATGGTCAGAAACTACTGCTACAGATAAAATATTCACAAATTTGGAATCCAAGCTTTTGCTATCCTCACACTGTGTCTGATGAACACAATTTCCCTATCCTGGCATCATTATTTTACAAACCTCAGGGCTACCAATTCCCTTCTCATTTACTTAATGTTCAATTTCCATCAGTTTCAATGTACACCAGTATAAATACAATGACTATTTGCATGAAGTTCAGTATTCTACAGATCCCAGAGTCATGGGATTAAACCCGGAACTCCACCTTTTATGTGAGCTTTGGTGGTACCATGGAGGCCAAGGCAATTTAATTTAGGTTAAACCGGAGTTGTTTCATTTGTAAGAGAACTGACCTGTAACACATTTATTCAATTCTTTTTAAAATGGTGAAAGTGAAAGTCACTCAGTCGTGTCCAACTCTTTGCGACCCCAGGGACCATACAGTCCATGGAATTCTCCAAGCCAGAATACTGGAGTGGGTAGCCTTTCCCTTCTCCAGTGGATCTTCCAACCCAGGGACTGAACCCAAGTCTCCCACATTGCAGGCAGATTCTTTACCAGCTGAACCACAAGGGAAGCCCAAGAATCCTGGGGTGGGCAGCCTATCCCTTCTCCAGGGGATCTTCCCAACCCAGAAATGGTGGTATACCTTTATTTTTCACCTTTCCGAAGCAGTGGTTACATAAATGGAATATTAAATTAAGTCTAAAAATGTAGGCCTTAGTCAACTTTCATTATGTTTCTATATATGATCATGATGAAGGATCAGGACATCCTTCGTATTTCCAAGGAAAATTCAGTTTAAAAATCTTGTTCTTGCCAAACTCCATGACACTGCAAAGCATTACATCACCCCAGTAAAGCTATAGGTTTCATTGCACACACCAACACATCTAGTGGCTAGTTTCTGCACTCCCCTTTTGTAGAATTTATTTTACACCTATTGTACCAAACATCATTTTAAACACGGACATACCAATTTCCAAACAAAAGCAAAGGCATTTCCCTTATTAGAAAGAAGACACACCATCACCACCAGTAAAGTCTTCAAACATTATTGCACTTTAGCTTTCATAATTTGACAATGCATTCAAAGAGTCTGCAGATTATTTTTAACAAACAAATTTTAAAAAAGCTACTTTTAAGTAGATAGGAATATCCTAAATTACTTATTATGTAAGAATATTGCAAACATTACCTCCACAGTATCAGCGGTAATGGTGGAGATGGAGCGTCCTGCACCTTCTCCAAGCCGCAAAGCAAGAACGAACAATATACAGTGGTGTAACTCGTGGCTCTTTTCAAAGCCATGGCTCCTTCTGCCTGCAGATGTTACTAGCATCTCCCTATGTTTGTGGGCTGGCTTGGTAATCCACTGGCCGTCAGGGTTTCTTCTAATAGCTTCATTGACGGGATCAATGAGAATAACCTCAAAGAATTGGTATAGTAGAATCTATACCAATCTATACCAACGCAGCAAGAATGCAGGACACCCGGCGCCCCGCAGTCGCCCAGCTTGCTCCTCCACGGCAGACTGAAGGCTTTGCCCGAACTTGAATGGGCTATTCCCATGGTGGACGGGTTCCGTAGCGGGCCCCCTAGGGCCTGGGCGTTTGCAGCTACCGCGGCATGCGCGAATCCAAAACCTTTCTTGGCCTTGTATGCCAGCCCGCGTGCATTGTCGCCAGGGTGTGCTGGGGGCCCTGTGCAAGTGAAGAGCTCAGGCCACCCTGGCAGACACGTGTGGGTGGTGGGTGAACCCAGCCCCGCACCGTGAGCAGAAAGCGTGCTGCTGCGTCGGGGTGCTGCTTCTTCCCCAGCTCCTGAGTGGACTGGTAGGTGCCCAGCTTGACTCACCTGATAACTGCCGCCAGACAGAAGGAATCCCCTAGAATTTAAACCCCCTCTGTGACCTTGAGTGAGTGATTCAACCTTTATGAATCCAGTTCCTAGACCCGTGCCTGGTTGACAGTAGTTACTCTATAATCTTTATTAGTAGGAGAAGAAACCCTGGCTAGAAAACTTTATCAGACTTAAAAAGGAAGGAAATGTAAATTTACATAAAGAGTTTGGAACAATCACTGGAATATAATGAACACTCAATAAATAACTTTTGACATTATCGCTATGCTATTTATTTTTAATCTATAGTCCTTAATCATTAGCAAAATAATATAGTGAGTGAATCAACACAGTTGTACATTGGTGTGATTATTTTTTTCGATTACTGGGAAATTTCATAACTAATTTTTTAAGAAATTACTCAGCTTGGCACAAGAACTTACTTGGTTGGAAAAATCTAACTGGTTGTTAGCTATGAGATCTTAGAGGCTCTAACACTTCAGAGGGGTAACTCTTCAGAGAGCTGACAGGGAATTTTGAAATAGATAGGTAAACCCCCAAATCACACAAATACATGCACACACCTAGATATTACGTGTTTCCTGATGGAAATAGATGGTACTACCTATGAAATATTTTTTGCTAAATAATTGAATCAGAATCTAATCATTCTCTGATCCAAAAGCATATGAACAGGAATTACAGATATGAGAGAACAAAGATGAAATTAACAAAGTTCAGAATGTGGAAAACTTTATAGGAAAAAAATACCAGGTTCATCAAAAGCAAATTGCAAGGTAAAAATACATGGACAGAAACCTCTAAAGTAGACCCTGCAATTCCTCATTTCCTCCTCCACCCAGCCACTAGCAACCACCATTCTGCTCTACTTCTATATGTATATTTGATATAGGTGGAATCATGCAGGCTTTGTTCTTCTATAACTGGCTGATGTCACTTAACATAATGTTCTCAAGGTTCATCCATGCTGGTTGCATATTTATGCAAGATGGATAAGTTCTAGAAAATATGCTGCATAACATGCGCCCATAGTTAATAATATTGTATTACACACTTAAAATTTGTTAAGAGGGTAGATCTCATGTTAAGTATTCTTACAACAATTTAGAAAAAGAAGAGAGAAAATCCACAGCTCTATGTGTTTGGGGAGAATACTGTTTGAACTGGCCAATCTAAAAATTATGGTATAATTAAGGACATATGGACACTGAAAGATGAAAGAGATTATTGCTTCCCCTAGGTTTTATAA
The DNA here is from genome assembly GCF_023699985.2 of Odocoileus virginianus. Lineage (NCBI taxonomy): Eukaryota > Metazoa > Chordata > Mammalia > Artiodactyla > Cervidae > Odocoileus > Odocoileus virginianus. Next base: position 46,384,180 of record NC_069689.1, on the reverse strand, counting down.
CAGTATTGTTTTAATTTTTTTAAAGAAGTCTTAGCTTATAAAAATGTATACTAAAACTGCTTAATGATACATTGAGTCAGTTGTTTCAAATTTCCAGTGTTATCTGGGATAGGCAATGAGAATGGTAAGAATAGAGAATCATTTATTTAGCCAGTTGTGAGCACTCTCCTGAATTCAGTACAGAGCAGAAATATGCATTACTTTGCTGACAAAGATCCATACTGTCAAAACTATGGGTTTTCCAGTAGTCATGTATTGATGTGAGAGTTGGAGCATAGGCTGAACACCAAAGAACTGATGCTTTTGAACTGTGGTGTTGGAGAAGACTCTTGAGAGCCCCTTGGTCTACAAAGAGATCAGTCAATCCTAAAGGAAGTCAACCCTGAATATTCATTTGAAGGACTGATGCTAAAGCTGAAGCGCCAATATTTTGACCTGATGTGAAGAGCTGACTCATTAGAAAAAATCCTGATGCTGAGAAAGATTGAAGGCAGGAAAAGAAGGGGACGACAGAAGATGAGATGGTTGGATGGCATCACTGACTCAATGAACATGAGTTTGAGCAAACTCTGGGAGATTGTGAAGGACCAGGAAGCCTCGCATGCTGCAGTCCATGGGGTTGCAAAGTGTTGGACACAACTGAGCAACTGAAAAACAATAACTAATGTGTGAGTCTCTGTTTTGTAAGTTAATTTGTATCATTTGTTTTTAGAGTTCACATATAAGTGATGTCATAATAATATTTCTCCTTTTCTGTCTGACTTCACTCAGTATGATAGTCTTTATGTCCATCCATGTTTCTGCAAATAGCATTTCTTTTAATGACTTTTAATCATTTTCTTTTAATGACTGAGTAAAAATGATAGAATATCTCAGTTTGTTTCCAAGGTAGATCTTCTAACATTACAGTAATTCAAGTCTGTGACTCAACCACTGAAGAAGCTGACGTTAACCAGTTATGTGAAGACCTACAACACCTTCTAGAACTAACACGAAAATGTATACCCTTGTCATCATAGAGTATTGGAATGCAAAAGTAGGAAGTCAAGAGATACCCACACTAACAGGCAAGGTTAGCCTTAGAGTATGAAATGAATCAGGATAAAGTTTCACAGAGTTTTGTCAAGACAACATGCTGGTCATAGAAAACACTCTTTTCAAAAAACACAGGAGAGGAGTCTACATGAACATCATGAGACATGCTGAAATCAGATGAATTAAGTTCTTTGTAGCCAATGATGGGAAAGCTCTATGCAGTCAGTAAAAACAAGAGCTGGAGCTGAATGTGGCTCAGATCATGAGCTTCTTGTTGTAAAATTTGGGATGATTTTGAAGAAAGTAGCAAAAACCACTAGGCCATTCAACTATTACCTAAATCAAATCTATTACGATTATACAGTGGAAGTGATAAATAGATTAAAGGTATTAGATTTTATAGACCGAGTGCTTGAAGAACTATGGACAGAGGTTCAAAACATTGTATAGGAGGCAGTGATCAAAACTATCCTTAAGTAAAAGAAATGCAAGAAGACAAAGTGGTTGTCTGAGGAGGCTTTACAAATAGTTGAGGAAAGAAGAGAAGTGAAAGGCAAGGGAGAAAGAGAAAGATATACTCAGCTGAATGCAGAGATCCAGCGAGTAGTAAGGAGAAATAAGAAGGGCTTCTTAAGTGAACAATGCAAAGAAGTAGAGAAAACCATAGAATGGGAAAGACTAGAGATCTCTTCAATAAAATTGGAGATACCAAGGGGACATTTCATGCAAGGATGAATACAATAAAGAAAAGAAACAGTAAGGACCTAATAGAAGCAGAAGAGATTAGGAAGTGATGGCAAGAATACACAGAAGAACCATACAAGAAAGGTCTTAATGACCCAGAAAACCACATGGTCATTCACACAGAACCAGGCAACCTGGAGTGTGAAGTCAAGTAGGCCTTAGGAAGCGTTGATATGAACAAAGCTAGTGGAGGTGACAGAATTCCACCAAGGCTATTTAAAACCCTAAAATATGATGTTATTAAAGTGCTGCACTCAGTAGGTCAGCAAATTTGCAAAACCCAACAGTACCCACAGGACTGGAAAAGTCAGTTTTCATTCCAATCCCAAAGAAGAGCAATGCTAAAGAATGTTCAAGCTACCTTAAAATTGCATTAATTTCACATGCGAGTAAGGTTATGCTCAAAATTCTTCAATCTGGGCTTCAGCAGTACATAAACTGAGAAATTCCAGATGTACAACCTGCGTTTCAAAGAAGCAGAGGAACAGGAGATCAAGTTGCCAACATTCATCGGATCGTGGAGAAAGCAAGGGTGTTCCAGAAAAACATCTACTTCTGCCTCATTGACTAAGCTAAAGGCTTTGACTGTATGGATCACAGCAAACTGTAGAAAATACTTAAAGAAATGGGAATACCAGATCACCTTACCTGACTCCTGAGAAACCTACAGGTTTCTATAGGTCAAGAAGCAACATTTAGAATCAGACATGGAACAACTGACTGTTTCAAAACTGAGAAAGGAATATGACAAGACTACATTGTTACTCTGCTTATTTAACTTAAACGTGGAACTCATTATATGAAATCCCAGGCTGGATGACTTTACTGGAATCAAGATTGCTGGGAGAAATAGCAACAACCTTAGATGTGCTGATGATACCATTCTAATGGCAGAAAGTGGAGAGGAACTAAAGAGCTTCTTGATGGGGGTGAAAGAGGAGAATGAAGAAGCTGGCTTAAAGCTAAACATTAAAAAAACTAAGATCATGACATCTGGTCCCATCACCTCATGGCAAATAGAATGGGGAAAATCAGAAGCAGTGACAGATTTTCTTTCCTCGGGCTCCAAAATCACTGTAAATGGTAACTGTAGCAATGAAATTAAAAGGTGCTTACTCCTTAGGAGGAAAGCTCTGACAAACCTAGACAGTGTATTAAAAAGCAAAGTCATCACTTTGCTGACAAATGTCTGTATAAATCAAAGCTATGGTTTTTCCTGTAGTCATGTACAGATATGAAAGTTGGAGCATAAAAAGGCTGAGCATGGAAGAATTGATGCTTTTGAATTATGGTGTTGGAGAAGACTCTTGAGAGTCCCTTGGACAGTAAGTAGATCAAACCAATCAATCCTAAAGGAAATCAAATGTTCATTGGAAGGATTGAGGCTGAAGCTGGAGCTCCAATACTTTGGCCACTTGATGTGAAGAGCCAACTCACTGGAAAAGACCCTGATGCTGGGAAAGACTGAAGGCAGGAGGAGAAGAGGATGACTGGATGAGAATGGCATCACCAACTCAATGGACATGAGTTGAAGCAAACTCCAGAGATGGTGAAGGACAGGGAAGCCTGCTGTATTACCGTCTATGGAGTCACAGCAGAGAGTTGGACCTGACTTAGCTACTGAACAACAACAATATCCCATTGTATATACATCTTCTAAACAACATCTATAATGGAAGCAGGCAGCCCAAATAATAAATAAACACTAATATTCCAACTTAATCCTTGTCTGGCTATGTAAACTTAAACAAGTCACTGATCTTCTTTGGGTCCCAAGTTCTCATTTTTAATAAGAAGGATGTAGACTCCTGTTCTTGAACACAATGGAATTTATATTAGATGACTTTTCTCACTCATGACAGACATTGCTTATCAATGACCTCAGTCTCCCAGCTGACTTTGAAAGCAATCTAACAACCTACAACTTAGCACTACAGGAAGTCACCACTTATTGTGAGATGAAGCTTTGTCCTGAGATGAAGGAGTAACCACCATCTGGGACATTGCTAGACACCATGCAGATTAAAAGGAGTAAAGAATCACTAACTGGATTTTAAATCTCCTGCAAATGTCCTGCTTTGGCTCACCTTTCATTGGTCATAGGAATTTTTTAGGACCACCCCTAACTTCTCACTATGTAGCTGGAAGGAAAGAAGACAGAAAATATAAGATATGACATTATATTTATACAGGGCTTTATATTCTACAGACAATGTTTACATATATTCTTTCTTCTGCTTTCCTAGTTCCACAAAGTAAGGAAACAATAGGATCATTCCCACTTTACAGAAGGGAAGACTTGAAACTGAAAGATCAAGCTCATTATCACAGATTAATAAGTGGTGGACCTGGAACCCAACTAAGTTCAGCTTATCTCAAGTTGCAATTCATTCTCTTTCTCTTCTCTTTGTATTCACTCTAGTACTTGGCAGCAGAATAGGGCAGATTTAAATTCAAAAGTGAATCTTATACATTAAAATGTAATAGTAGAGGGATTTTATCTGTAACATTTGTTTTCCTATAGTTATATCTCTAATAACATTTACTTTAGTTACATAGTTATATGCATGCATGTGTAAGCGCATGCTAAGTTGTTTCAGTCGTGTCCGACTCTGCAACCCCATGGACTGCTAGACCACCAGGCTCCTCTGTCCATGGGATTCTCCAGACAATAATACTGGAGTGGGTTGCCCTGCCCTCCTCCAGTGGATTGTTCCAACCCAGGGATTGAACCTGAGTCTCTTAAGTATCCTGCATTTGCAGGCAAATTTTTTTTACCACTAGTGACAGCAGGGAAACCCATATATATAGTTATATACCTATAGTTATTTACTTATAGTTAGAAAGAGATACTTAAACCAATCACTTTTCTTAATGATTGTATACATTGCAGGCATAAATAGAAGACACAGATGGCATAGAACTAACTAGAGAAAGGTACCAAAATATTAGGAATAAATAACAGAATAGTGTGGCTGAAAGAAAATTGTATCCAGGAGAATCTGCAGGTTATTTTTCACTAACAAACAGCTCCAGAAGTGTGCCTTATCACAACAAAAGTTGATTTGTCACTCACAGCCTCCTGCACATTCAGGAAACCTAAGTCCTAGCCCCAGTCTATCAATAACCAGTGTAGGAAAGCAACTTGTTCATAAAACACTCATAGACATAAGATTTGTTCCAAGGATAAAATTATATTAGATCTTCAAGTGCTTTGAAACAGATAGAAAACTTTACAAGAAGCATAAAGGCCATTTTTCAATGGCCAGGGTTAAGGTTGAGAAGTCTGGAGCAATGTTAGCTTCTATGGCCACAAATAAAACTAGGATAGCGTGCGGGGTACCAAGACAATCTCTTCCCTAATCTCACACAATGAGTGTATTTACTGAGCTTTTGTTGTATGCAAGACAGCTTGGGGCATAAAAAGAAGCATAAGGCATAACTCCTGTTCTCAGTGAGATGGCAAGACAGCCACAAAAAGGTGTCAAGTATAAGGTCTATCAGGATTCCCCTCGGTTCAGCAGTAAAGAATCTGCCTGCAATGCAGGAGACATGTTTCATCCCTGGGTCAAGAAGATCTGCTAGAGGAGGGCATGGCAACCCACTCCAGTATTCTTGCTGGGAAATTCCATGGACAGAGGAGCCTGGCAGGCTACGGTTCATGGAGTTGCAAAGCTGGATTACTGAGCATTCACACTTGCATTAGGACTATCAGTTCTATCTCCCAGTCTTTTATTTGAAGCTTTACCTTGGCTAGTTTATTCAACCTAAAGACAAAACAGGCCAGCTCTCAGATATTAAATCCATAAACCCAGGGACACTCACTTTACTGTGGGGTGGGAAAGAGACACCTTTGAATCAGTTTTGAAATGGGCTGTGAGACTTGGGGGTTAATAAAGCCCAGGCCAAAGGAAAAAAAATCTATCCTTTCATAAATGTAGTAGTTGGCTACTTTGGATTTTATACATGTAGATGAAGGGGCAAGATATTGAGGGTGGGGAGAAAATTACTCATCATTTCAAAGAAGCTAAAAGTTATAATACAAAATTAATTCAGTACATTCATGCAGCAAAGATCTTTTCCAACACTTCTGGTATACCAGACTTTGTGTCAAGTGCTGAAACAATGAAGTTTAACTCTTGAATTGTATCTGTTCTCTGGGAGGTTTATTTCTGTAAGGCAATCCTCCAAGCATGGAGTGTGAGCTGTCATACACTGTACCCTGGAAAATGTATATTACCTTTATTGTAGGTACCTTATAACTATGTTGTGCTCGGTTATACTAGGGAAACCAAGGCAACAGGCAGACTCAGTGGATCTCAAAACACCAACAAGATTCTTAAGTCTTGGATTCCCCTTGTCCTGTAAGTCTCAACTGACACGTGGGGTAGTTTCACATGATGAGGTCTTGAACTGCCAACTACAGGTAGATTTAGTAGAGAAGATGGCACCCCTTTCAGAACGCCATTAGGTTAACAATATTAACAGAGATTCTGCACTACAGAGCTAGCAGTAGAACGAGTATATCAGAGTAACCAGTCCTATACTGACTGGCACACACGCGAATCCCCCATAGCAACAGAGATGACAGCTTGGTAACAGCAGCTGCTGCTTAATTGAAAACATTAGAAAAATATTACATTATATCTGCATTCGTTGTTTCTATGTTTATTTTCATTGCAAGTGAGAAAATAACCCAGGAAAAAATACAAAAGAAACAGGAAACAAAGATCCAAGATGAATAATGGTAATGGATGAACTGTTGCTTGAAATGTAATATTCTGGGGATTCATCCCACTTTTCATGTGAATGAGCAGTCTTTCTTTTCGGTGTGTTCCAAGGGCCAGACATTCCTTCCATAATGTTGCATTTACTTCCTAGTCAACCCTTTCAGTTTGATTAACTTGTCTGTGTGTGTGTGTCAGGGAAGAGGTATTGAGATGTAAAGTGTCTATATATATACCGAGATAGATTTGAGACTCTAATCACATTACTGTAAAGCTAGCATGTTTTTGAAGTACAGTACAAGTTCAGCCTAGCAGAGCGGCCAGTTCTCACCGTAACAAACTCTGATGGATGGAGCACAAACACAGGAGAGGCAGCAAGGCAGGAGCAGTACTTCCGCAGTTTCATGCAAGTGAAATACCGTAAACAGTGGACAAGTGTGGGGCATTCACATCTCAAAAGATGAAGCCAGGAGAAGGGACCTAGGGTTCATCTGGTATCCTCATGCATTCAGATCAGACACTTAAAACTTTTTGTTGGTGACTCAGAATGCCAGATAAAGGCAAGAGATGAGGTTTATTTTTAGTCAAGGTCTCCCCCCCACCCCTGAAAATATTGCCAGAAGTAATAGTCCTAATGAATTTCATGGTCCCTAAAAATTACTTGGCATATAGTCAGGATCCATCTGGACATTGGAAATCAGGTGGACATTTGAAAATGAGATTTCCAAAGGCAGGCAATGCCCTGAAGTTTCTCATTGCAAAATAAATATTAAATGTTCTATTTGATAACAATGAACTCACAAAATAAACATGTTGCACACTCATGAATACAGAGACTCTACCCTACAATTACAGCTGCATTTTTTTTTTCCAGTAGAATTTAGGTTTTTTTCAAGATTGACTATACTCTTTGAAAGAAAAACAGAAATGCTATTTGTAAGCTCCTTGAGGTCAAAGACTGGGTCTCATTTATTCTCATGCTCACTGTGACACAAAATGAGAAGACTTTCATGTAGTAGATGTTCTACAAATGAACACAGCCATGAATTGAAGTGAAATTGATATGACACTGAAGGATGAAATGTACTGGAGGCACTTTCTAATTAATCAAGAATTCCACAACATGCTTTAATTAATTAATTTATTACTTATTCAATGAAATGAGGAACTATTCTGGGTCAGCAGAGGTGCTAAAGATACACTGTGATTTCTACACAATTTGCATTATTCCCTTAGCTGAAAGAGATGGGAAAACATTCTTCCTATATCTATGGCTTCAGTTACTCAACGTACTTTTCAATAAACAAGTCAATTATTACATCACAGGTTTTAGGTAAGCTTGACTAACGTAGGAAAACATCATTTGAAAGGAACAATTGGAAGCAGCTCTTTTGCCTGTTTTCCATTTGCTCATTTCTGTTCCCCTCTAACCCAAAAAGAATCTAATTATAGGAATGAGATCAGCAGGCAGTTTAACCTAGCTCCCAACTTATGCTCTCCTTGGTACACATCATGCCTTTTCTAACTTGTTGATTCTTTTTCTAGATAAAAAGAAGTAGGAATAAAGAATAAAGCAGTTTAAAAAAAAATGGCTAGCTCGCTGCCCTCAACAGCTCCGCTAAGCAATCCTGCAGGCAGATCACGCAGACAGGGTAATATCTGAACTGAGAATCAGCTAGTCCACAGGCGATGGAGAAGGATGTAAAACCACGCCCCGCCCCCCGCCTCAGTGATCCACTGGTACTCCCCCCACCCCCGTTATCCGCGTTAAAAACTGTCATGACTGAGCAGAATCTTTGAAATCGGTCTCTGGACACAAGCCCGCCTTCTCTCCAGATCGCCCGCTTTTCGGATTAAAGCACCTTTCCTTTGTGTTGACGCTTGCCCCTCAAAGTACTGGTTTATGAGTACGATCAGCGCAACCTGGGTTCAGTAACAAGATGCTTCTGTAACATACTTGAGGGTTTTTGCTTCTTTGACTGGTTGATTTTGTCTGTTTGTTTTCCTTTCCTAAAGTAAGACTGCCTTACTCATTGGGTCTGTGCAGAGTGGAGACAAAAAAGCCTTTCTAATGGTTGCTAGTTAGCCATCCAGAAAAAATTACCATAATGGTTTCAACTTTTAAATCATTTTAGGACTATCAGTCTAGCAACTGTGTCAATCTGCTTGACGTCCAGTAACACCTAGGCAGACTACAACCCTTCCTCCAATCATTGATATCATAACAAATATTTTAATTACTCTATCATACTTTTAAAAGGTGCTTTCTGAACAAGCAAGTACCTTGTTTCAAATTGAAAGAGGTATTTTCCTCATTTTGTTTTTCACACTGAAGCAAAATATTAGTTTTAAAAGCAGATTGAGTAACTTCCAAGAAAAATAAACAAAAGAATTACAAAATGATGGATTAAAACCACTAATAAAGGCAGTTGATAAGCATGTATAATTCAAGAGTATATTCAAAGGATATAGTCTAATATTTGCCTCATTGTTGGTGGAAATTCATCATTGAATTGACATATACCATTTCTATGATACAAAGATAACTATTAAATAACAAGTCTTAAAATTAAATTGACAGAAATAAAGACACGGAAAGGATCTTTTTAACACATTTATTATTGATTTACTGTAGAAGTTTGTTCTACCTTCATTCAGAGTCATTTAGTCCTTCTATGTCAGACAAGTAAATGGAGACTAAAATTTTTAAGTAGCCAAACTTCTACTGGAAAATGAAGTCAGTAGCATAAAAATGAAACTGAATCACTGGAAGAGGCTTTAGCGAATACATAAATATAAGTTTTGTTAAAGAATTAATGAAGGAAAATTTTAAATGAATGCACCTTCTTATAGACATACAGTCCTAGAGTTAGAAGGATCTCAAAAACTACCTAAGTGTAAAAGAATCACCTTTCTTTTGATGCGGAAATCTCTTCTCTGCTGTTCCTGATAGGTGGTCATATAACTCTGGATCATATATGTCTAGCAATAATGAATAACTATCACTAGGCTGCCTGCTGCACACTGTAAAAGATTATGTTCATGTCTTGCATCCTCAGGGGTTAGCATGAAAATATATTCTGGAGCCATCAAATCCCAGAAGCAAAATCCTGGAGGGATAAAAAGTACACAAGCTTAATTTGAAAAGGCCACATACTATATGATTATAACTGTATGGCATTACAGAACAGGCAAAAACTATGGATACAGTAGAAAGATCAGGGGTTACCAGGGGTTGGGAGTAGGGGAGAGGTGAAATGGTGGAGCACAGAGAATTGTTAGGGCAGTGAAAACACTGTTTGCTAGTACAGTGATGGACTCATGCCATTATGTATTTGTTCAAACCTATAGAATATTCAAAACCAAGAGTGAGCCCTAACGTAAACTATCAACTTGGGGTGATTATGATGTGCCAATATAAGTCCATCTGCTGTAACACATTTGTCACTCTGGTGAGGGATGATGAGAGAAGGGGAGGCTATGCATGTGTGGGGCCAGGGTGATGCGGGAAATCTCTGTACTTTCTGCTCAACTGTGCTGTGAAACTAAGACTAATCAAAAAAGAAAAAAAAATGAAGTCTTAAAAATTATGCGGGCTTTAGAAAGCCTCAAATTTGATTAAAGGTAAATGAATATGTATACATAGATTTACAATGGCTAGAGCTCTAGATTTTTGTACTGTGCTGAGTTGACATAATGATGGCCAATTATTCAAAAGACAATAAGAAAGGAGATATGTTGAAAGTATGAAATCATAGGTGTCATGATCAGGAGGCCAGGTTAGTTGCCCACTTCCACTGCCAGTCAGGCATATGCATATTTTAATCTTTGGAGGCAAGTTTCTTAAAGGCTCAGAAGCAGAGTTTAAACACTTGCAAACTGGAAATTTTCATGGGGATTGATTGTGAAGAAAATGTGAGATAAAATTTGTGATAGCACTTAGAGTGATCAATGACTACTACATGATTGAAACTCCAAAATTTCTCAGTTGAATGTAACCAGATAGTTGGGAATCTCATTTTTGTTATCTAGCATGGACAGAATTAACATGAAATTTTAACTGAATATGATAAAATGTCTCTATAAACAATGCGACCTGAAAGTTAATTAATGCTTATGAACTTTTCTTTTCTAGTGATGTTCATAATTTTTAATCTGCAGAGAATGATTAAATTATATCTCTGTGATCAAATGGAAGACTCCTTAAGTTTCTATCAATTACTCACTCTAAATTCATAGTTGTCTGTACTGTGCTGTGCTTAATCACTCAGTTATGTCTGACTCTTTGCAACCCCATGGACTGTAGCTCTCCGGGGCCCTCTGTCCATGGGGTTTCTCCAGGCAAGAATACCGGAGTGGGTTGCCATGCCCTCCTCCTGGGGATCTTCCCAATCCAGGGATCGAACCCAGATCTCCAAAGTTGCAGGCAGATTCTTTACCATCCAAGCCACCAGGGAATCCCATAGTTGTCTAATCTGTGTCAAAAATACAATTAAGATGTATTATAGCCCATAAAATAAATATCTAAAAAAAGGAAAAGTAAAGTCCTCAGTCATGTCTAACTCTTTGCGACATCATGGACTATAGCCTATCAGGCTACTCCGTCCATGGAATTTTCTAGGCAAGATTACTAGAGTGGATTGCCATTTCCTCCTCCAGGGTATCTTTCTGACCCAGGGATCGAACCCAGGTCTCCAGCACTGCAGGCAGACTCTTTACCTCCTGAGCCATTGGGACTTCCCAGAATATCTAATGATACCTGATAACATTTGTAAAGTTTAAAAATAAAATTTAAATGCATATTATTAAGGCCTAGACGCTTATATTAATTATTTGCTAATCACATCATACAGATAATTGTTATATAACAAATGGAAAAGTTGCGGTGGAAACCAAGCCTATCCAGCAGAAGCTTCATGCTGTGATGCCGTGTAGTGAGTGCACTGTGCCATGTGCTCAGTCATGCCCGCCTCTGTGCCACCCCATGGGCCGTAGCCCGCCAGGCTCCTCTGTCCGAGGCATTTTCCAGGCAAAAATACTGCAGTGAGTTTCCATTTCTTCCTCTGGACATCTTCCTGACCTAGGGCTCAAATCTGCATCTCCTGTGTCTCCGGTACTACAGGTGAATTCTTTGCCCACTGAGCCACTGGGAAGCCCCTTAGCATAGACATAGTGTAGTATGATATTTCATTATGCTCCTCACATTGTTTTTGTCACAAGTTTGCACTGACAGTCAAAACAGTAAGACACTACAGCTTAATACACTGAGCAAAAGTATATTTTCGCTTTTATAACTTTTGATAAGTGGTCAAAATTATATTTTATAGCTCTCATATAACCTAGAGAGACAATTTATTCATTAATCACTAGATTTAAAATAATTTTCAGTTGATAATAGATTGAAACACTGCAAAGATTTGCTGCAAAATAAGGTTGTTAAAGGTTTTAGATGCTAAATTATATTTTATGTATTAAAAATCTACTAAGATTATACTGAAAATTAGAATTTCTCTTAATCAGATTGATTAAAATTTATCTTATCCAAATACTTTAAAAATAATCCTATGTTAAGATATTAAACCTCTTCAGATAAATTATGCATGGGAAATCTGATCAGATATATTAGGAATGGAGAATGTTTGATTATCCTGTAATCTTTATATATTCATTTCTAATAAGAGATAATTCCATTTAATGTAGTGATCCTTTTCCAGTTGGAGATTTGAGTTTGATATCTCAGTGCTTATAGTAATCCTAACATTTATGTGCAAGCATATTGATTCGTTTGTATGGTGACAGGGTTGACTGCTGCAGGAGGCTCTTAAAGCAATCCTAAAAAAAAGAAAAAACAGGTGGCAGAGATGATAAATATTGTTACTAACTTTGTCATTACAGCATGCTTTTTCCATATCTGTTGGAGGTTGGAGACAAAAGGGCATTTAAGAAGGCAAGACCCATTCCTGTAAGCATATTAATATCTGGAGATTTTAGAGGATTGCATGTTAAGAGGAGGTTAAAGTAACATGAAAAGTTGTAACAAACTTTTGATTATTTGTAATTCACTGTAGTTTTGGCAAGTTGAACAAAAGTGTCTTTTGGAGTTAACATCCTAAGACCTCTGACAAATTTGTGTTTTTAGCATTTTAGAACAATGACTCAAACCTTTTCTAAAGGTGGTGGGGGAGAAGGCAAGAAAGGGGGGAAGCTCAAGGAGAGGGGTGGAGTAGAAAAGGCATAGGCACCGGAGGAGGAAACATCTCTTTGCTAATCACATATCACAAGCAGTGAAATTTCTCAGGCCAGCAGTCTGCCAGGTGCATTTCAAAGAGAAGTGTTGGAGGGAGTAAGTGTCACTCAAGGCAGATATTTATGAAAGATGACAGTTTGCAAATATCTCAATCTTGGACAAGCCTGTGCTAGTGACACGGAGGAGTGCAACAAAATTGGACGAGTCAGCAGCCAACATTTATTTCATCAGGACCTGTCCAATCTCTACTGATGGTCTGATAGTCTGGGGAGAGCAGGCGACAGTGGGCTCACGCTGCTGTTTACTCTCAGGCAGTTTGCATGGAGTGGTCCAAAATGGTCTAATAAATATGTAAAGAAGGATAAAAGGAAGAATTGAGAAAAGCTTTGTTTGCAAAGCTAGCACGTGACTGGATTTTAGCTATGCCAAAGAGGAAGCATAGTAATTACAGAAATATTGATCGCTGCTCCTGCTGGTTGGTGGTGATATTGGAATGAGTCTTGCCAGCGTGGAGACCTGCACTGTGGTATAAACATTCTGCTGGTCCAGAGGACTGAAGAAATGATCCCATTAGACGCCCTTCCCCATGACAGCTGCCCCGCAAACCCTGTTACAGTGAACGCAGTGAACTTTGTTAGAAATAGAAGTCTATATTTCTTCCCCAGGAGATGAAATACTAGACATGAGCCTGAACAAATGTAAAATAAATACCAATGGGGAATTTTCTATAGTATTTCTATCAAGTTGGTAGACAGCACCGGATGTCAGAAACAGGCTGTTGGGGCAAGCAGACTGATTTTGATGTTACAGTGTATCTGAGGCTGCCACCTGGCCACACTCAGCCAACAGATGTGTTTGGTTAGATATTCAAAATACTTTGAATGTACATATTTTAAATGTCAATGTTAAATGCCAGGAGATTTTATGTAAAATTTTAATTTTAGTCTTCTCTGGGAAAAAAAAAAAGTCAGATCAGGCAACATTAGGTGTGAAATGCTTTTGACTATAGTCTGGAAGAAGGGAGGAAGATTCAGAAGATGCTGCTTTTAAAAAACTGCATTGTTCAACACGCTAGTTTTCCCCAAAATCAATGCTGAGGATCAGTTGCCTTTTCATCACATTTGTAATTTTTGTCATTTAACATCTGTTTTGTTTTCTTTATTTGTTCATTTATATTACCTATCTGACTTCTTCTAGCCTTTCAGTTTTGACCTCAGGAAAAAAAATGTGCTAGCTCTGTCATTTGGACAAGTGGAAATTGCTCAGGTTCATAGTCTTAAAGTAAAATTAATGTTGATTTATCTATATGGTTTTTGACACAGTGATAAAGAATCTCCCTGTCAATGTGGGAGACACAAGAGATGCAAGTTCAATCCTTGGGTAAGGAAGATACCCTGGAGTAGGAAATGGCAAACCCCGCCAATATACTTGCCTAGAAAATTCCATGGACAGAGGAATCTGGTGGGCTGCAGTCCGCGGAGTCACAAAGATTTGGACATAACTGGGTGACTGAGCACACACATGCACAAAGATGCTAAAGTGGAAAGTCTTAGGGCATTGAATAAATGCAAATTTCACCCACTCTTCCCTTCCATTTCTCAATCCACTTAAGAGAAAAAAAGAACAGCATCTTATTTTGAGAGGCAAAGGCAGGTAGGCAGATATTATATCGATATAAGTGTGATATTTTAAAACCTGCCCATAAATTCTCACGAGCAGCAGAACATCATAGCTTTTCTCCAGTGAGCATTATGTAGCTGTGTGGTTCTCAGACTTGGGTGTGTATCAGAATAAACTGGAGATCTCTGCAATGCAGAAACATCCTCAGTGTTTTGACTAAGTACACCCAAAGTGGAGTCCCCGAAAGTGTATTTCTAATGGGTTCCCAGGGGAAGCCGATATACTGAGAAGCACCATGCTACTTTATTAGGACTGAAGGCACAGAAGTTTGTCTTGTATCCATCACCTCAAACAGAAAGAAGTTTGGGACAATTATTTGTTGTTGGTTTGTTTTTAAGATTAGGATCAGATTGCTGCTGCTGCTGCTAAATCGCTTCAGTCATGTCTGACTGTGTGACCCCATGGATGGCAGCCCACCAGACTCCTCTGTCCCTGGGATTCTCTAGGCAAGAATACTGGAGTGGGTTGCCATTTCCTTCTTCAATGCATGCAGGCACTTATTCTAAATTTTTTTCTTTCTCAAAAAGGGAGTTCCTAAAGTTCATAATATGAGATTATGTGAACTAATAGGTAAACGTACATCAAGGGAGAACAACCATCGGGAGCAAGATATCAGACTCTACTGAATTAATAGCAGTATTATCAACAGCCTCAAGAACGGCACAATGGGCATACACTCTGAAATGTCTGGTGATGTTTCCTCCTGTTAGTATCAGCATTTGTTTTTGTTTTGATTGAGATGATGGTTAGTTTCTTTCTATTAGTAACTGTTTCTCTGTAGCTGTTAGCATGGACCATCTGAACTGAGTTATTCAGAAATTCTATTGTGATTAGTTATTCAACGCAACACAGTGTTAAACCAGCTCACTGCGCCCACTGACGGACAGGCTACTGATGTCAGCCGTCTCTGCATATCATTCACAGCAAAGTCAGTTGCAAATGGAGGTGGATTACCTTGACAGAATACACAAAAGCCTGGGTGTGACTTAGGCTTTCTGCAGTGCTACTGAAATAAATGTCAAATTGCATTAAATAGCATGTTCTTCCTTCATTTTTACTTTGCTTTTCTCAGAATCTTGGGAAATGAACATTAAATGTACTGCAACAGAGTTCTTGTTACAGTTATGTAAAGTTTGGTTTCATTTTTCATCCCTTTTGAACAATCTGTGAGTGTCTCTGAACACACGCAATTAAGCAAGAAGTGGGTTGCTTGAGTTCTCCCAGGGGCTCCTAGGCAGAAGCAGAGATGCAGATAAATGTAAGAGTTCCGCAGCCCCTTCCCCCCCCACCCCCCACCCCACTGCAGCAATCCCTGGTGAGAAGACATCAGGGCCGCTCCCTTTTTAAAAAAGTGTTGCTTTCTACCTGGTGACCCTCTAGCACAAACCCCACCTTCCCCATGAAATTAATGTGGCCTCTGTGGCTTCTGTACACCGTGTTAGAGACAATATTAAAATATGCATAAATCTGACTATGTTACCAAAGCTGAAATGTACTTGTTTAGCATTAGTTCTTTAATGGACAGAAAAAAAAAAAAAAAAAAAACCCTGAAATGCTCAAATATCTGAAAAAGAGAACATTAAATCTTAACATATGCGGGGCTAAAAGACTTGTGGAATGTCCTTAGATCATATATTTGCTTTACTTATCACTAACACAAGTTTAACCAAACTTCCTTCTTGCTTTCCTCTGAACACCTAGCCAAGTCAAAAGAGTATAAAGCAGGAAGTTCTTATCTCCTCTTATCCTTTGGTCTTCAAAATCAATCGCTTAGCACTTGTGACCTTTGGTATGAGTAATTTAAAATTCTTAAAATTCAATCTTCTAATATGTAAAATGAAGTGATACTAGATACCCATATTACACCACTGTCAGAAGAGATCCTTGAAATGGTGCATGTGAAGTCTGGCCCCTAGTAGATCATCTTTTACATGTAATAATACCAGGATAGCACTTGTAATGATATTTCTCATCATATTAGTTGATCACAAGTTTTCTTGAACTTTTAGCTTCCCTTGCCTCCATTAAACAACTATCACATCATGTAATAAGCTGTCTTGCCTCCTTGGGCCATAAGCTTCTTGAAGCCTGGGCCTTGTCTCGGTCAGTTTCCCATGTCTCATTTCCTATCACACTTTCTGGAATATGCTAAACGTCCACTTGAGCTTGTTGAATCCACTAATAACTCCAAAATCAGCCCATTCTTCCATATAAAGTTTCAGAAATGGCCGTAGCTTCGTCTCAGTTGCTATCCTACTGCTCTAATGTACGTTGTTGATTTCTCATTTTCATATTTCACATGGTAGCCATTGACATCTGGGGCTTGAAATTTTTGACAGCCTCTGCTTTCACGATTCTGATACTCCTTGAGCAAACATCACAGTTCCATAATTAATACAGGCAGTTATTCTCTCTTTCTTCACTGAATGAGATGGCATTTTGGCTAAAATTAACAAACTATGTATCTTTTTAACTTTCCTTGGATATGAAGTAATTATCACTACCAAAAACCTCACTTCCTTGCCCTAAGTCCACTGAATTTCTATCCAGCATTAACTACTGTTATCCCATTAAACTAATATCTTTACTAAGGGAGTGAGGAACAAGGAAGAGAGGTGGGAAAAATAAAGAAAGGCCCACCTAGGTTGCAGTTACCTAGAGGTAAACTAGATCGTATAATTTTTCACTCAAACTGGAGCTCTCTTTTTAGTAACTACAAGGGGAAAACAGGCCTAGGACAGCCAGTACGTATTTCCCACCCCCATTTACAGTGTGGTATCTGTGGGGATCAGATGAAGTTATGCATGAATCCTTGATTAGTAGTAAACAGTCAATAAATTAGGTCAATGTTTATATTTCTTCTATCATCCATTACTCTCTCCTTACATATAATTATAGTTGCTAAGTCATGTCTGACTCTTTTGCAATCCCATGGGCTGTAGCCCTCCAAGCTCCTCCATCCATGGGATTCTCCAGGCAATAATACTGGAACGGGTTGCCATTTCCTTCCCAGGGGATCTTCCCGCCCCAGGGATCAAACCCGTGTCTCCTGTATTGGCAGGCGATTCTTTACCACTGAGCGACCAAGAAATATACATATATATACGTATGTGTATATATATATATATATATATATATATACCTACATATATATATATATATGTAGGTATAATCTTGTTTGATTGAGGAAATAACTTGTTCTTTCATTTTATTGAGTAGGATGAGATCTTAAAAATTACTGATCAAAGGCCCCAAATTCTGGGATATCCTCTATTATGCCATTCAATGGCTATAAAACACCAGCCAGATGAGGATGATTCTTAAGGAAACTCATTTTTCCATTTTACTGTGTTGAGGGAAACATTTTTATATTAAAATTTGCTTCTCCAACTGCTAATCCTTGTATCTGGAGTTATCCAGAAGAAATATAACATTGTTCTATATTGTAGCAACTGAGATCTTGAACTATGATGATGTCAACATTTCTTTTACTCAGAGTTAATTACTTTATATCTTTACATAAGGTTATGTTCCAAGTCAATTCACCATGGTGACTGCACCCATTGGAGAAATTCAAGTCTTCTTACCCAGAATACAAAGAACATAACCCAATCCCATGTTTCAAATGGACACAGATTTTTGTTAAATAGAAAGAATTTGTTTGTTTCATTACTGTGAATGCTATTATTTCTGGTTTTAAGCAATCTTCAGTTTTACTTTTCTATTGATTTCTAACTACATTCCATTATGGTTGGAGAAGATATTTTCTTTGTATGATATCTATTTTGTGTGTGTTTAGCCTAACACATGATCTATCTTGGCAAATATTCTATGTTCATCATTTGAGAAGAATGTTTATGATGTCTGGGGTAAAGTGGGGTATACGTCTGAGTTAGTTGATTCGTGGTGTTAAGTCCTCTACTTTCTTACTTATCTTCTGAGTTTTCTATACATTATTCAGTTCAGTCGCTCAGTCATGTCTGACTCTTTGCAACCCATGGACTGCAGCACACCAGGCTTCCCTCTCCATCACCAACTCCCAGAGCTTGCTCAAATGCATGTCCATGGAGTCGGTGATGCCATCCAACCATCTCATCCTCTGTCGTCCCCTTCTCCTCCTGCCTTCAATCTTTCCCTTACATTATTACATCTTACATTATTCAAGTTTACATTATTGAAAGTGCAATATTGAAGTCTCCAACTCTTACTATAAAACTATCCCTTCAATTCTTAGGGTTTTTTTCCTTTGCATATTTTTACAGTTTATAAAAGTTTATAACTGTTGTATCTTCTTGCTGTGAACCTTTTTTTTAAATATACAATGTCTTTGTCTTTTGAAACTTTTTAAAATTTAAAGTCTAACTCATCTGATGTTAATATTGTCATCCCTACTTTCGTTTGATTACTATTTGCTAAGACTATCTGCTTTTATCCTTTCACTTCTGATCTATTTGTGTCTTTGGATCTAAAGTAAGTCTCTCCTTTTTAAATTCATTCTGTCAAAATCTGTCTTTTAATTGGAGGGTTTAATTCAGATAAGTTATCATTTTTATTTGATGCACACACATTAAATTTAAATTAGTTAATACCATGTTTAAAATTTTAATATCTAAGCTTCTGTGACATTTCTGTCCCTAAGGATCAGCGATATGTTGACCCCATAGAACAATTAGTAAATATTTCCTCGTATTTAATTTTCTGGAAGAATTTGAGGAAATTAGTATCATTTCTTTCTTAAAAGTTTAGTAGATTTTGCCATATTTTTAAAGACACCTAGACCTGAGCTTTCTTTCTAGGAAGTTTCATTTTTGCTACATATTCAATTTCTTTGTCAGATATAGGAGAATACAAGGTATATATTTCTTGTATTATTATTTAAATGTGTTGTGGGTTTTTGTATATTTTTAAAAAACGGTCCATTTCATCTGTCTTTATTTATTAGTATAAATTTATTCATAATAATCTCTTATTCATTTGTTTTCTGCTAACCCCATAGTATCTGTGACCTCTTTTTTTTATTTTTTCTTTATAATGCTTAGTTGTGTCTTCTTGCTATTTTCCTGATCAGTCTATGTAGAGACTAATCAACCAATTTTTTATTATACTTAATTTTCTCTGTTGTTTTCTGTTCTATTTTATTGGTTTATATTCTTATTCATATTATTTTCTTCCTTCTACTCCTTCCATGTTTTACTTGCTCTTCTTTTCTAAGATTAAAACAAATGTCATTAACTTGAAATTTTTACTCTTCTTAGCAAAGATATTTAGGTTATAATTTTTTTCTAAGTATCACTTTAGCATTAGTCCAGAAATTTTTATATTTTCTGTTTTCATTTTCATTCTGGTAAGAAATATTTTCTAATTTCTCCTTTAACTTCTTCCTTACCGAGTATTACTTAGCTTCCAAAACTTTTTCTTTGAAATTTATCTTCTTGTTATTGTGTTCTAATTTTATTCCTTTGTGCATAGAAAACATATATGGTATGACATGGGTCCTTTTAAATCTGAAATTTGTTTTATGGCCCAGAATATCGTCTACCTTGGCAACTGTTCCAAGTGTACTTCAAAGAAAGTGTGTGTTCTGCAGTTGAGTGGAGTAATCTATAAATATTAACTAGGTCTATTTGGTTGATTTTGTTTTTCAAATATTCAGTATCATCACTGATGTTTTATCTACTTCTATAAATTATTGAATAGAAGGGACTGAAATCTCTGACAATATTTGCAAGTTTCTATACTTCTTTTTGTAGTTCAAACAGTTTTCCTCCACTTATTTTGAAGCTCTTTTATTAGAAAAGTAATTGTTTATTGCATCCTTTTAATGAAATGACAGCTTTTTAAAAATAAAATTATCTTTTTATGCCTGGCAATATTCTTTGCTCTGAAATCCACATCTTCTAATATTAATACAAACACTTCAGCTTTATTTTTAATCACACAGCACATTTTTTAATACAGCTTTATTGAGATATAATTCACAAGCCATAAAATGCATCATTTTAAAGTGTACAATTCAGTGGTTTTAACTCATACTTCAGCAACCTCATCACATCTAGTTTTAAAATATTTTTATCACCAAAAAAGAGATCCCACACCCACTAATCGTCATTCTACCTTGTCTCCCTCCAGCCCTTAGCAACCACTGATCTCCCCATGGTGGGGTTGGAAATTATTCATTCTAATCTTTTAAGTTGTTCTTTCCCCAGCCTAGCTAATCAGTACTCAACTGAATCAAATAGGCCTCTAAGAACATGATGGAAAAGATTTACCTCTAAGCATAGTAGTGGGATTAGATGAATCCAGTCTGTAATTACCCACTAAGCAAGGACATGTATAGAACATTCTACCCTTGCAACTCAAATCCTATTCTTTTCAACCACACAGAAATGGCAAGAGTTCATCAAAAATGTCCAGATCACAATTTAAGAAAAACAAAACAAAATTTTAAAAAAATCAAGGCCTAATAAAAATATTACTATGTCAAGGGAAACAGGAAAAAAAGAGCAATTGTTTCCAACACAAGTGATTTTAAAAACTTCTAGAGATTTTCATTCAAATAATCAGTACTTGTTCAGAAACAGAGAATACCCCCTAGAATATCCACTTATCACATATCTTAGCTACCACCATCCCCAATCTGACTTTAAAAAGTTTAGATCTATGAAGGGATTTGCTGCCTCACACATGTGTGGACCCTTGCCTCACTCCTGCCTTGCCTCACCTTTCTGATGACCACAAATCCATCTCTTAGAGAGTCACAGAGGTGAAGTCATATTTACTTACAGAGATGGTTTCACTTAACCCCTGTTTGGCTTTCCCTTCACACATTTTTCTCACCTCCTCATTGAACTATCTTAGTCTATAAGTACACGTCCACATGGCTTCCCAAATTCCTTGCCATTTAATAACATCTGGGCTGTGTCCTTTTATTTCATCCTGTGCTGTTTTTGAAGTATATATCACAAGTCTCTGTATTGAAATATCCTAAAATGAAATCCCTTAATGACATGGCATCCCTTACCTATAACCAGGCTGGATATAGCAGAAGCTGAAATCAAAATTGAGGGGAAAAATGTCAATAACCTCAGATAAGCAGATAACATCACCCTTATAGTAGAAAGCAAAGAGGAACTAAAGACCCTCTTGATGAAGGTGAAAGAGGAGGGTGAAAAAGCTGGTTTAAAACTCAGCATTCAAAAAACTAAGATCATGGCATCCAGTCCCATCACTTCATGGCAAATAGATGATGTAACAATGGAAACAGTAACAGACTTTATTTTGGGTGGATCTAAAATCACTGTGGGCAATGACCGAGCCATGATATTAAAAGAGACGTCATCTAGATATCAATTAGGTCTAGCTGGTCCATTGTGTAATTTAAAGTTTGTGTTTCCTTGTTAATTTTCTGTTTAGTTGATCTATCCATAGTTGTGAGTGGGGTATTAAAGTCTCCCACTATTATTGTGTTACTATTAATTTCCTCTTTCATACTAGTTAGCATTTGCCTTACATAGTGCAGTGCTCCTATGTTGGGTGCGTATATATTTATAATTGTTATATCTTCTTCTTGGATTGATCCTTTGATCATTATGTAGTGTCTATCTTTGTCTCCTTTCACAGCCTTTATTTGAAAGTCTATTTTATCTGATATGAGTATTGCTACTCCTGCTTTCTTTTGGTCTCCGTTTGCATGGAATATTTTTTTCCAGCCCTTCACTTTTAGTCTGTATGTGTCCCTTGTTTTGAGGTAGGTCTCTTGTAAACAGCATATATAGGGGTCTTTTTTTTTTGTATCTATTCAGCCAGTCTTTGTCTTTTGGTTGGGGCATTCAACCCATTTACATTTAAGGTAATTATTGATAGGTATGGTCCCGTTGCCATTTACTTTGTTGTTTTGGGTTCACGTTTATACAACCTTTCTGTGTTTTCTGTCTAGAGAAGATCCTTTAGTATTTGTTGAGGAGCTGATTTGGTGGTGCTGAATTCTCTCAGCTTTTGCTTGTCTGTAAAGCTTTTGAATTCTCCTTCATATCTGAATGAGATCCTTTCTGGGTACAGTAATCTAGGTTGTAGGTTATTCTCTTTCATTACTTTAAGTATGTCCTGCTATTCCCTTCTGGACTGGAGGGTTTCTATTGATAGATCAGCTGTTATCCTTATGGGAATCCCTTTGTGTGTTATTTGTTGTTTCTCGCTTGCTGCTTCTAGTATTTGTTCTTTGCGTTTGATCTTTGTTAATTTGATTAATATGTGTCTTGCCAAAACAATCAACTTCACCTTTTTCTCAAGTGTGCACGAAACCTTCTCACATCCTGGGCCATAAATCTAGTCTTGGTAAATTCAAAAAAATTGAAATCATTCCAGTCATCTTTTCTGACCACAGTGCATTAAGATTAGATCTCAATTACAGGAAAAAATTTATTAAAAATTCAAACATATGGAGGCTAAACAACACGCTTCTGAATAACCAACAAATCATAGAAGAAATCAAAAAAGAAATAAAAATATGCATAGAAATGAATGAAAATGAAAAGTCAACAACCCAAAACCTATGGGACACTGTAAAAGCAGTGCTAAGGGGAAGGTTCATAGCATTATAGGCTTACCGCAAGAAACAAGAAAAAGTCAAGTAAATAACCTAACTCTACACCTAAAGCAACTAGAGAAGGAAGAAATGAAGAACCCCAGGGTTAGTAGAAGGAAAGAAATCTTAAAAATTAGGGCAGAAATAAATGCAAAAGAAACTAAAGAGACCATAGCAAAAATCAACAGAGCTAAAAGCTGGTTTTTTTTAAAAAAATAAACAAAATTGACAAACCATGAGCAAGACTCATTAAGAAACAAAGGGAGAAGAACCAAATTAACAAAATTAGAAATGAAAATGGAGAGATCACAACAGACAACACTGAACTACAAAGGATCATAAGAGACTACTATCAGTGGCTCTATGCCAATGAAATGGACAGCTTGGAAGAAATGGACACGTTCTTAGAGAAGTATAACTTTCCAAAACTGAACCAGGAAGAAATAGAAGATCTTAACAAACCCATCACAAGCAAAGAAATCGAAACTGTAATTAGAAATCTTCCAGCAAACAAAAGCCCAGGACCAGATGGCTTCACAGCTGAATTCTACCAAAAATTTAGAGAAGAGCTAACACCTATCTTACTCAAACTCTTCTAGACAATTGCAGAAGAAGGTGAACTTCCAAACTCATTCTATGAGGCCACCATCACCCTAATTCCAAAACCAGACAAAGAAAACTACAGGCCAATATCACTGATGAACATAGATGCAAAAATCCTTAACAAAATTCTAGCAAACAGAATCCAACAACATATTTAAAAAAATCATACATCATGACCAAGTGGGCTTTATCCCAGGAATGCAAGGATTCTTTAATATCTGCAAATCAATCAATGTAACACACCACGTTAACAAATTGAAAGATAAAAACCATATGATTATCTCAACAGATGCAGAGAAAGCCTTTGACAAAATTCAACACCCATTTATGATTAAAACTTCCAGAAAGCAGGAATAGAAGGAACACATCTCAACATAATAAAAGCTATATATGACAAACCCACAGCAAGCATTACTCTCAATGATGAAAAATTGAAATCATTTCCCCTAAAATCAGGAAGAAGACAAGGGTTCCCACTCTCACCACTACTATTCAACATAGTTTTGGAAGTTTTGGCCACAGCAATCAGAGCAGAAAAAGAAGTAAAAGGAATCCAGATAGGAAAAGAAGAACTCAAACTCTTGCTGTTTGCAGAGGACATGATCCTCTACATAGAAAACCCTAAAGACTCTACCAGAAAATTACTAGAGCTAATCAACAAATATAGTAAAGTTGCAGGGTATAAAATTAACACACAGAAATCCCTTGCATTCCTATACACTAACAATGAGAAAACAGAAAGAGAAATTAAGGAAACAATACCATTCACCATTGCAATAAAAAGAATAAAATACTCAGGAGTATATCTACCTAAAGAAACAAAAGACCTATACATAGAAAACTATAAAGCACTAATGAAAGAAATCAAAGAGGACACAAACAGATGGAGAAACATACCGTGTTCATGGATTGGAAGAATCAATGTTGTCAAAATGGCTATACCACCCAAGGCAATCTATAGATTCAATGCAATCCCTATCAAACTACCAAGAGTATTTTTCACAGAACCAGAACATATAATTTCACAATTTGTATGGAAATACTAAAAACCTCGAATAGCCAGAGAAATCTTGAGAAAGAAGAATGGAACTGGAGGAATCAACCTGCCTGACTTCAGACTCTACTACAAAGCCACAGTCATCAAGATAGTATGGTACTGGCACAAAGACAGAAATATAGATCAATGGGACAGAATATAAAGCCCAGAGATAAATCCACAAACCTATGGACACCTTATCGTCGACAAAGGAGGCAAGGATATACAATGGAAAAAAGGCAACGTCTTTAACAAGTGGTGCTGGGAAAACTGGTCAACCACTTGTAAAAGAATGAAACTAGAACACTTTCTAACACCATACACAAAAATAAACTCAAAATGGATTAAAGAGCTAAATGCAAGGCCAGAAACTATAAAACTCCTAGAGGAAAACATAGGCAAAACACTCTCCGACATAAATCACAGCAGGATCCTCTATGACCCACCTCCCAGAATATTGGAAATAAAAACAAAAATAAACAAATGGGCCTAATGAAACTTAAAAGCTTTTGCACAACAAAGGAAACTATAAGCAAGGTGAAAAGACAGCCCTCAGATTGGGAGAAAATAATAGCAAATGAAGCAACAGACAAAGGATTAATCTCAAAAATATACAAGCAACTCCTCCAGCTCAACTCCAGAAAAATAAATGACCCAATCAAAAAATGGGCCAAAGAACTAAACAGACATTTCTCCAAAGAAGACATACAGATGGCTAAACAAACACATGAAAAGATGCTCAACATCACTCATTATCAGAGAAATGCAAATCAAAACCACAATGAGGTACCACTACATGCCAGTCAGGATGGCTGCTATCCAAAAGTCTACAAGCAATAAATGCTGGAGAGGGTGTGGAGAAAAGGGCACCCTCTTACACTGTTGGTGGGAATGCAAATTAGTACAGCCACTATGGAGAACGTGTGGAGATTTCTTATAAAACTGGAAATAGAATGGCCATATGACCCAGCAATCCCACTTCTGGGCATACACACTGAGGAAACCAGATCTGAAAGAGACATGTGCACCCCAATGTTCATCGCAGCACTGTTTATAATAGCCAGGACATGGAAGCAACCTAGATGCCCATCAGCAGACGAATGGATAAGGAAGCTGTGGTACATATACACCATGGAATATTACTCAGCCATTAAAAAGAATTCATTTGAGTCAGTTCTAATGAGATGGATGAAACTGGAGCCCATTATACAGAGTGAAGTAAGCCAGAAAGATAAAGAACATTACAGCATACTAACACATATATATGGAATTTAGAAAGATGGTAATGATAACCCTATATGCAAAACAGAGAAGAGACACAGATGTACAGAACAGACTTTTGGACTCTGTGGGAGAAGGCGAGGGTGGGATATTTCGAGAGAACAGCATCGAAACATGTATTATCTAGGGTGAACCAGAACACCAGCCCAGGCTGGATGCATGAGACAAGTGCTCGGGTCTGGTGAACTGGGAAGACCAGAGGGATCAGGTAGAGAGGGAGGTGGGAGGGGGGATTGGGATGGGGGATACATGTAAATCCATGGCTGATTCATGTCAATGTATGACAAAAACCATTACAATATTGTTAAGTAATTAGCCTCCAACCAATAAAAATAAATTTTAAAAAAAAGAAAAGAAATTAAAAGACACTTGCTCCTTGAAAGGAAAGCAATGATAAACCTAGACAGTATATTAAAAAGCAGGCATTACTTTTAAAAGGTATTGTTTTTCCAGTAGTCATCAGTACATGTGAGAGCTGACAATAAAAAAGGCTGAGAACCAAAGAATTGATGCCTTTGAAATATGGCATTGAAGACTGTCCCTTGGACAGCAAGTAGATGAAACCAATCAGTTCTAAAGGAAATCAACCCTGAATAGTCATTGGAAGAATTGATGCTGAAGCTGAAGCTGCAATATTTTGGCTACCTAATGTGAAGAACTGACTCATTGGAAAGACCCCAATATTGGGAAAGATTGAAAGCTGGAGGAGAAGAGGACAGCAGAGGATGAGATGGTTGGATGGCATCACCGACTCAATGAACTTTGAGTTGAGCAATTGGACTTTGAGTTTGAGCAAACTCCGGGAGATGGTGAAGGATGGGGAAGCCTGGTGTGCTGCAGTCCATGTTGTCGAACATGGATTGTGACTGAAGAACAACAGCAACCTATAGCTACCTAATAAATCCAGAGTCAATTTAATGTGTTGATACACAGATCAAGAATTCAACAAAATCTTTGGTGTTTGTAGCAAAAGACTTGTTATTCAGTCACTAAGTCATATCTGACTCTTTGTGACCCCATGGACTCCAGCACACCAGGCTCCTCTCTCCTTCACTATTTCCTGGAGTTTGCTCCAATTATGTCCACTGAGTCTGTGATGCTATCTAAACTTCTCATCCTCCGCCACCCTTTCTCTTTGGCCTTCTGTCTTTTCCAACATCAAGGTCTCTTCCAATGAATCAACTCTTCATATCAGATAGCCAAAGTATTGGAACGTCAGCATCAGTCCTTCCAATGAATAGTCAGTGTTGATTTTGTTTGGGATTAACTGGTTTAATCTGTTTGCTTTCCAAGGGACTCTGAAGAGTCGTCTCCAGCACCATGATTCAAAAGCATCAATTCTTTGACTCTCAGCTTTCTTTATAGTTCAACTCTCACATCCATACATGACTACTGGAAAAACAATCGCTTTGGCTATATGGACCTTTGTTGGCAAAGTGATGTCTCTGCTTTTTAATATGCTTTCTAGGTTTGTCATAGCTTTCCTTCTGAGGAGCAACCATCTTCTAATTTTGTGGCTGCAGTCACAGTCTGCAATGATTTTGGAACCCAAGAAAATAAAATCTGTCACTGTTTCCACTTTTTCCCATTCTATTTGCAATGAAATGATGGAAACGGATACCATGTTCTTAGTTTTTTGAATGTTCAATTTTAAGACTCTTTTCCACTGCTCTTTCACACTCATCAAGAGACTCTTTAGTCTCACTTCACTTTCTGTCATTTCCTACTCAATAAGTTCTTCCCTATCCAGGGATGGAAACTGAGTCTCTTGCTTTTTTTTTTTTTTTTGCATTGGCAGGCAGATTCTTTACCACTGCGTCATGTGGGTAACCCAAAAGACTTTATATGGTATCACAAAAGGCTTAGATTCTCTGCTATTACACCCTTATATTTACTATTTTGTGTATCTTACCATTGTACTTTTCAATTCATCTTCATCTTTAGCTCTCAGTTCAACAGGTTCTTTTTAGAATGTCTCACTGGCATGTTGTATTGAAAAAAATTTTGTTTTTATGTAAAAAGTATAACAATTTAATCATTCCTATATATGCTAGGCTATAGCACTTTTAAGTGGTTGATTATTCTGCATTGTATATATAGTATTATCCGGTTGATACATGTAAGACAATTGGAATGCTGATTGGTATCTAGGCAGACACTTAAGATCTATTTTCTGATTTCTCATGTGTTAGTAAACTTTAAACTGTCTTTTTAAGTATATCAGATAAAAATATATGAGATGTACACAAATGTTGGTACCATTTGTGTTGTATTAATATGTCACAAAAGCTTTAAAAAATAAATAACTTTCCACTTAGTCATAATAAGTTTCACCTAGTGAAAGTTAATAATAGGTATTAATAACTAAGTATAGTTATTAATTGTTATTAGTGCACAAAGTCACTGGAACATTTATTTTAAATGTCCATTAGTATATTAAACTGTTCTAAAAGCAAAAGAAATGTCTGTAAATGATAAGGATGCATTGCATTCAATGCACCGTATTATTTCAAAGCTGAAGTTATCAACTCTGTAAAATATAAGTGAATCATTAGAAAAGGAGGGCCATCCATTAGGCAAAACACTGGGAACTACAGTATTCAAGGACTCCTGAATTAATTCATAAAACAGCTGTACAGTCTCTCTGGAGCTAATGAAGTGCATACCCTAAAAGTAAACATGTGACATATTCTGCAAAACTGTTCTAATTATCAGAAAACTAAATAACACAAAAGAAATGTTTGGACCCATAATAACTGTAACGTTATACATACTATTCTTTTAGTTTCCATTTTTGCCTGACTAACCACAGAAGTATTTGTTTGGATGAGTGAGGTCAATAGCTTGGAAACTGAGCTGAGTTGCTTGAGCCAACAAAAGAAGTTCAACATGGCAAACTTCCAGCATATTCATGTATGGAACCAGTCAATTTACAAGCCTAATGTGTACAGATAGGCGTTAAGAGGTGATTTGAGAAGGTGATGGCAAGTTAATTAAGTGTCTAGCTTAAATGGGATGATTGTTGTCATTGTTTTTTAGTTGTAAAGTCATGTCTGAATCTTTTGCAACCCCATGTAACCTGCTAGGCTTCTCTGTTCATGGGATTTCCCAGGCAAGAATACTGGAAGGAGTTTGCATTTCCTCATCCAAGAGATATTCCTTACCCATGGATCTAACCCATGAGTCCTGCATTGGCAGACAGATTCTTCACCACTGAGCCACTTTGTCATTATTGTTCAGTCATTAAGTTGTATACCACTATTTGTGACCCTATGGACTGCAGCAAGCCAGGCTTCCCTATCCTTCACTATTTCCTGGAGCTTGCTCAAACTCATGTCCATTGAGTCAGTGATGCCATCCAACCATCTCATCCTCTGTCATCCCCTTCTCCTCCTGCCTTCAATCTTCCCAGCATCAGGGTCTTTTCCAATGAATCAGTTCTTTGCATTGGGTGGTTAAACTACTGGAGCTTCAGGTTTACCATCAGTCCTTTCAGTGACTATTCAGGGTTTATTTCCTTTAGGATTGACTGGTTTGATGCCCTTGCTGTCCAAGGGATTCTTGAGAGTCTTCTCCAGCATCACAGTTCAAAAACATCAGCTCTTTGTCAAAGGTAAGCTGTCCATAGGTGTGTGGATTTATCTCTGGGCTTTCTATTTTGTTCCGTTGATCTATATTTCTGTCTTTGTGCCAGTACCATACTGTCTTGATGACTGTGGCTTCGTAGTATAGCCTGAAGTCAGGCAGGTTGATTCCTCCAGTTCCATTCTTCTTTCTCAAGATTGCTTTGGCTATTTGAGGTTTTTTGTATTTCCTTACAAATTGTGAAATTATTTGTTCTAGTTCTGTGAAAAATACCAGTGGTAGCTTGACAGAGATTGCATTGAATCAATAGATTGCTTTGGGTAGTATACTCATTTTCACTATATTGATTTTGGAGGCAAGAATATACAATGGAGAAAAGACAATCTCTTTTAACAAGTGGTGCTGGGAAAACTGGTCAACCACTTGTAAAAGAATGAAACTAAAACACTTTCTAACACCATACACAAAAATAAACTCAAAATGGATTAAAGATCTAAATGTAAGACCAGAAACTATAAAACTCCTGGAAGAAAACATAGGCAAAACACTCTCCGACATAAATCACAGCAGGATCCTCCATGACCCACCTCCCAGAATATTGGAAATAAAAGCAAAAATAAACAAATGGGACCTAATGAAACTTAAATGCTTTTGCACAACAAAGGAAACTAAGTAAGGTGAAAAGACAGCCTTCAGAACGGAAGAAAATAATAGCAAATGAAGCAACTGACAAAGAATTAATCTCAAAAATATACAAGCAACTCCTCCAGCTTAACTCCAGAAAAATAAATGACCCAATCAAAAAATGGGCCAAAGAACTAAACAGACATTTCTCCAAAGAAGACATACAGATGAACACATGAAACAAACACATGAAAAAGATGTTCAACATCACTCATTATCAGAGAAATGCAAATCAAAACCACAATGAGGTACCATTACATGCCAGTCAGGATGGCTGCTATCCAAAAGTCTAAAAGCAATAAATGCTGGAGAGGGTGTGGAGAAAAGGGCACCCTCTTACACTGTTGGTGGGAATGCAAACTAGTACAGCCGCTATGGAGATCAGTGTGGAGATTCTTTAAAAAACTGGAAATAGAACTGCCATATGACCCAGCAATACCACTTCTGGGCATACACACTGAGGAAACCAGAATTGAAAGAGACATGTGTACCCCAATGTTCATCACAGCACTGTTTATAATAGCCAGGACATGGAAGCAACATAGATGTCCATCAGCAGATGAATGGATAAGAAAGCAGTGGTACATATACACAATGGAATATTACTCAGCCATTAAAAAGAATACATTTGAATCAGTTCTATGAGATGGATGAAACTGAAGCCTATTATACAGAGTGAAGTAAGCCAGAAAGAAAAACACCAATACAGTATACTAAAGCATATATATGGAATTTAGAATGATGGTAATGGTAACCCCACATGCGAGACAATAAGAGAGACACAGATGTATAGAACAGTCTTTTGGACTCTGTGGGAGAGGGCGAGGGTGGGATGATTTGAGAGAATAGCATTGAAACCTGTATATTATCATATGTGAAACAGATAGCCAGTCCAGGTTGGATGCATGAGACAGGGTGCTCAGGGCTGGTGCACTGGGATGATTCAGAGGGATGGGATGGGGAGGGAGGGGGGAGGGTGGCTCAGGATGGGGAACACATGTACACCCATGGCTGATTCATGTGAATGTATGGCAAAAGCCACTACAATATTGTAAAGTAATTAGCCTCCAATTAAAATAAATAAACTAAAAAAAGAAAAGAAAAAAGCATCACTTCTTCAGTGCTCAGCCTTATTTATGGTACAACTCTCACATCTGTACATGACTACTTGAAAAACCATAGCTTTGACTATACGGACCTTTGTCAGCAAAGTGATTCTCTGCTTTTTAATGTGCTATTTATATTTATCACAGTGTCCAAGAATACACAGTTTGAAATATCTGATAGATAATGTTAAATTGTCTTTCAAAAAATTAAATAATTATAGTCCAATTGCCAGTTTCCCCATAATTTGCAACTCTTCTTCTAAGTGTTGATTTTTATTTCCTTTCTTTCCTCTTTTTCTATTGGCATATGTGTGTTTGTATGTTATGTGTGGTGTGTGTATTTCTCTTATTGATGTGTGGAAATTTTTGCATATTCAGAATGTATTATCAAATTAAAAGATGTCAAATATTTTCACCATTTTTGATTTTGAACTTGAATATCATTTTCATGGAGTTTTTAATCAAATATCATCAAAAATTTTATTGGGGAGGCTTTTAGATTCTGTATTCTTCTTTGAAAGATCTTTCTTATTATTGAAATATGTAACTTTAAGTCTATAATTCTTCAGGTTTGGTTTTTTTATCTATATGGAATTTGTTTTGCACACATCTTGTTATGAAAATCTGAGGTTATGTCATAGAGATAAAAACTGACACAGCATCAATTATGAATAAGCCATGTTTTCTTACTTTTGAAATGGCCCCATAAACTATATTTCCTGTTTTCTGCCTCTCAGAAAATTCTTTATATTACCTGTTTGACTAAATATAATTTTTTAATCTGTACTGATTTTCATTTTGCTTCATAATAGTCCTATAAGAATTTGAACAATTTTAGGCCCAAAATTCTATAAAATATTCTATTTAGAGGCTGATTAAAAAGCACAGATCTTATGGGTCAACTACCTTGGTAAGAATGATTTCTCTCTTTCAATTTTCATGTGTATAAAATGCTAGAATTAATGGTATAAGCCTTATGCCAATATTATGAGGATAAAATTAGTTACTATATGCCAGCCCTTGATAGTGCCTAGTACTTAGCTAACTATCATTTATTATTCCAAATTTTTCCAGCCAAAAATAAAAAATGCATATTCTTTTATTTATCTACTTAGTAAATTTTTAACAGTTTTTTCAATCTAGGTCTAACATTTTTCTTAGCTTTATTTATCAATACTCTATTATTTTTATTATTCATATGGATGGACTTGTCTTCTGTATTTCTTTATTGGATATTGCTACTTTATACAACAGCTGTTGGTGTGTTTATCATGTGCTGCTGTTTATCATGTGTTTATCATGTGTGTTTATCACTTTAGTCATGTCCAACTCTGTGCGACCCCATAGGCAGCAGCCCACCAGGCTCCTCTGTCCCTGGGATTCTCCAGGCAAGAATACTGGAGTGGGTTGCCATTTCCTTCTCCAATGCATGCATGCATGCTAAGTCGCTTCAGTTGTGTCTGACTCTATGCTACCCTATGGACATCAACCCTCCAGGTTCCTCTGTCCATAGGATTCCCCAATCAAGAATACTGGAATGGGTTGCCATTTCCTTCTCCATTTATCATGTGCAGAGCTACCAAATTCTGTTCTTGGTTTTTAAGACAGATTTTAAAGCAGTTTTGTTTCACAGAAAAATTGAGAGAAAGTACTGAGATTTCCTATACAAGCCCTATCCCCCCAAACAAGCATGTCTTCCGCATTATCAAAATCACCCACCAGACTGACACATTTGTTACAAATGATGAGCCTACATTGATACAATGTAACCAAAGTGTATAATTCACATCAAGGTTTACTGTTGATACTGTACATTTTGTAGGTTTGGACAAATACATAATAACAAGTATCTTTCAATCTTTTTGATTGTGTTATTATAATTTAAATTTGATCCCATATTCTAAGTGGATATCAGATAATATGCAAATATATTTTTCTTCTTTCTTTCTAATATGTTAGCCTCACCTGGCTTATTCATAGTTGTATTGAATAAGAATGGAGGTAACAAAGATCCTAATCTTATTCCTCATTCTAGAGACTACTTTCATGTTTACATTTTCTTTAAAAATACACTGACAAGTTAGTGAAACAAAATGTCACATATAACTTAAAGATTGCTTTCAAATTACAAATTTAATACTTATTTACAAATTTAATGCTTGTTGTAGAAGCAAACATTAATATTTCATAAGCTACTATTAATTCCAGTATTCAAAATAGATATTTTTATGACTTTTATGTTGTTATTATCTATACACATATTGCTTTTAAAATAGCTTATTTCATAGTCTTTATATAAAATTTATATTTTTTGACAGTTTGAGTATCAGGAAGATATGACTTACTCTCAATAAAAGTGGCCAAAAACAGACCAATTCTGATATGACCCAAATGTTGGAATTGGCAGATAAAGAATTTAGAGCAGTTTTCATTGCTATGTTCAATGAGATAAAGGAAAATACAGACACAGTAATGAAAAGTTAAGAAACTCAGCAGAGAGAGGAAAAGAAAATGTAAAAATATAACCACACTGATATTCTAGAAGTGAAAGAAGTAATATCTAAAATTTTAAAATCATTGAATGGGGTTAATAGCAGACTGGAGAAAATGGAGAAGAAAATCAATTGACCTGCAGGCAAATCAATAGAAATGATAAAATCTGAAGAGAGAGAAAAAAGCACCAAAGTAATAAACTAAGCCTCAGAGACAGATAGAACAAGATTATTCATCTAAAATGCATGCAAATGGATTAAAGAAGGGACAGTGGGAGAGGAGAGGAGATGGGAGAAAGATGTTTGAAAAAATATTTGCCAAGGTTTCTCAACTTCGATAAAAGGTGTACATTTATAAACTCAAGAATCTCAGTAAACTCTAAAGGTGACAAATACGATGAGGAGTATACCAAGGAGTATACCATCATCACCAAATTAACCAAAACCAAAAACAAAGATAAAATCTTAAAACAGCCAGAGATAAATGACACTTTATGGCAGATGCACAATAATTTCAATGACAATCTTCTCTTCAGAAATGAATCTTAACACTACAAAGTCATATTTAAGATGCTAAAGAAAAAGCAAACAAACAAACAAAAAGCCTAACCCAGAACTCTATGTGATGATAATATCAAGAAACATTTTTAATTAAAAAAAAAAGTAATTCTAAGCTTCACACTTTACTGAAAGAAATAGTAGATAAACTTCTCTAGGATGAAGGGTAGTAATACCAGGATGAAACTCCGGTCTTCTGAAGAATAAGAATTGGAAGTGGTACATATCTGAATAAATGGCTTCTCAGGAGGCACAGCAGTGAAGAATCTGCCTGCCAATGCAGGAGACATAAGAGACGCAGGTTCTATCCCTGGGTCAGGAAGACCCCCTGGAGGAGGTACTGGCAACCAGTATTCTTTCTGGAAAATTCCATGGACAGAGGATCCCAGTGGGCTACAGTTCAGAGGATTGCAAAGGGTCGGACACAACTGTGCATGCACACATACACAATATTTGAATGACATAAATGATTGATATTTTCCTTTTTTCCTCTTCATTTCTTAAAAAATGGCTGTTATATATATATATATATATATATATATATATCTTTACCTTTATTTTATCTTTGTCTTATAGGGTATATTTTCTGTTGATGAACTTCACATGAAGCCTGTAACATAAATAATACATAGTGCTGATAAATATCAAAAGCAAAAATTAGTTCTTTGAAAAGTAAATTAACCAATAAATCCTTAACTAGACTGAGCATGGGGAAAGAGAACAAGAATTCGCCAATGTCAGCAGTGAAGTATAAGTTATCACCACAGAATCAGACATTAATAAAATCATATAATAGCCACATTATCCAAGCAAACAATGTACATGAAATGGACACACTTCTTGAAAAATCACAAGAAAACTGACACAAGATGAGATGGAAAACCTGAATAACCAAATATTTATAAATAAATTAAATCTGGTATCAAAAATTCTTCCACCAAGCAAATGTTTTTGGTGATGAATTCTATCAAACACTTAAGGAAGAGATAATTTACATTACACAAAAGCTTTCAGAAAAACAGAAAACGGAAGAAAAGGGAACACCTCAAATCTGAAAGTGCATTACCAAAGTGAGTAAAATCACTCATGAAAACAGATGCAAAAACTGTAACAATTAGTAAACTGAATCCAAAAGTTATATATAAGATAGATAATGCAGCATGACTAAATAGGATTTATCTAGATTGTTTTAACACTCAAAAATGAATCAATATAATAACACAGTATTGGGTAATTTTAGTCAGTTTGCATTGACCACAGGTTTATCTGCAGAACTACTGATTCTCAGCCAACACTATGTAACATATTAATGAAACATCAACAATATTCTGTAAACATCTGTACATGAAGTGCTTCAGAGCAGACTTTATCAGCTTGCCAGAATTGTTTATAAATAATTAGATTTATAAGTTGCAGCAGGTTTCAGTAGGGTTTAGCTATGTTGGAGGAAGATGTAGGAGCTCAAAGATTAAAGCAGATACTTGGTTAGAAAGAGCTTCCCCGGTGGCTCAGACAGGAAAGAATCTGCCTGCAATGTGAGAGACCTGGGTTTGATCTCTGGGTCGGGATGATCCCCTGGAGAAGGAAATGGCAACCCACTACAGCATTCTTGCCTGGAGAATCCCACAGATGGAGGAGCCTGGCAGGCTACAGTCTATGGAGCCACAGAGTCAGACACGACAGAGCAACTAGCAACAATGTGACCAAGAGCAGTCTTGGGGTCTCCCTGTTACTGAAATACTTCACATGCATGCCAGTAGTGGTGTGAGAACTGAAGGCTACACAGCAGCAGGAGAGCCAGGAGCCCTTACCTGAGACCCTCAACCTCTATCAACAAGTATTCTTCTTTGTCTGTTCCTTTTTCATACCATAAAGTGAAGTCACTCAGTCGTGTCCGACTCTTTGTGACCCCACGGACTGTAGCCTACCAGGATCCTCAATCCATGGGATTTTCCAGGCAAGAATAATGAAGTGGGTTGCCATTTCCTTCTCCGTGGGATCTTCCTAACCCAACCTGGGTCTCCCGCATTGTAGGCAGATGCTTTACCATCTGAGCTACAAGGGAAGTTCTACCATAAGTCAATAATAAAGCTGATCCACGAGAGCAAAGTATTTGAGTCTCCAGTTAGCATCATAATTTACAATATTTATAGACTATGAAAAAACATGAAAATTCCAACTGATATAGAAAAAAGCATTTGACAGATCTCAACACAAATTAAAACAATGAAAATGTTCATACATTGTAATTAGATAGAAGGTTTCTCTAAGGACCATCTACAAACAACTTACAGTAATATACTGAAGGGTGAGATATTTGATGCCTTAAAATAATGGGAAGAATGAAATAAGAAACCCCACACTTACCATTTTTATCAAGCATTATGCTAAAAGTCCTAATTATTAATATAAGACAAAAGCAAGGAGTTAAAGGCATAAGAAGTAGAAAGAAAGAAATAAAGCTCTTGCTATTTGAAGATATCATGATTGTATTCATAGTAAAGTAATTCTAAGAAACCTACAAAACTGGAACTAAAATAGCAAATTCAGAAAGATCTCAAGGTAAATATACAAAATCAATATATTATGCATAATTAGAAACAAATAAATTATCAAAAAACATAAAATACTTAGAAAAATTTTTAAAGTATATGTCATTGACACTGAGAATTATAAATTATTGCTGAGGGATATTAACAATGACCTAAATGAATATATTATTGAGGAACGTATTATTTTCCTGGAATATAAACCTCTATCTTTTTCACAGATTTGATCCAAATATGTATCTAATCTAAATCAAAGTTCTACAGCTTTCTATTCTAAGAGAAAAAAAAAAAATCAGACTTTGAGAATCAGGCAGATAGAAAGGTTTTATTTTAAAATGAAGAATTCAGATGCAAAATTTATATTACTTGAAGACTCTGAGGTATTGGTGAGAGAACAGAAACTCCGATAAGTAGATCAGAATTGAATCTAGAATCACACAGGTATATGATCAACTAATTCTTGGCAATGGGGATGAGAATTCGATTCTGAAAATCACAATGAAGTAAGTGGACATCTACATGGGGGAAAATGTAACCTTCACATAACACAGTAAGTAGCATTTACTAGGATAAAATCATCGATATAATGTCAATTATGAATATTTAAAATGGTGAGGGAAATTTCACAACTTAAGGTGAAGATTTCTCAGCTTCAGCACAACACACAAGTTATTGAAAATGATAAGTATAAATGCACTGAAATAAAATATGCTTGTGTTTATTTAAGAAAATAAATCATGTCAATGTATGGCAAAAACCACTACAATATTGTAAAGTAATTAACCTCCAACTAATAAAAAGAAATGAAAAAAAAAACCAAAAGCAAGGCACAGAATGATTTTAAAATGTTTGTAATTTATATACATCTGATGAAGAATTTCTACTCAGAATATATAAGGAACTCACATAATTCAATAACATTAAAAAAGAAACAATCTTTTAAAAAACAAAAACCTAAATAAACTCCCCAAAAGAAGATACATCATCAAAAGGTTACATATTCATTGTAATAGTCAAAATTTGAAAGATTGTCTATGCTTGGCATTGGCGAAGATATGAAACAGTGAAACTCTGTTCAGTTGCTCAGTCCTGTCCAACTCTTTGTGACCCCCTGAACTGCAGCACGCCAGGCTTCCCTGTCCTTCACTCTCTCCTGGAGTTTGCTCACTCATGTCCATCGAGTCAGTGATCCTATCCAACCATCTCAGCCTCTGTGGCCTGCTTCTCCTCCTGCCCCCAGTCTTTCCCAGCATCAGGGTCTTTCACAATGGGCTGGCTCTTCACATCAGGCAGCCACAGATTGGGGTGTCACCCTCAGCATCAGTCCTTCTGAGGCGCATTCAGGGCTCATTTCCTGGTGGAGTGTAAAATGGTACAGTTACTTTGAAAAACTCTTTGCAGATTCTTAAAAAGTTCAACATACACCTCCTTTTAAGTATTTGTATAAGAGAACACTTATGCCGCCAAGTATTTATCTAAGAAACGTGAAAGTATATGTCCACACAAACATCTGTATAACAATGCCCATTAAGCCACCTAAATGTCCATCAACAGGTGAATGGAGAAATAAAATGTAGTTTATGGGTAATATGAAATTATTCTTATTATTACCATTATATTACCATGTAGTATTATGAGTAATATAAAAAAGAGCAAACTGCTGATACAACATGTATCTTTTTTAATGTTTATTTATTTGTCTGTGCAAAAAATTTTAAAAAATATGTTGAATAAAAGAAGTGACATATAAAAGAGCAATCATAGCTTGTTTCATTTCCGTTAAATTTTAAAAAGGACATCTAAACTAATCTACACTGATAAAAAAGCAGATCATTTGTTCCTTAGGGGTAGAGGGAAGAATAAACTGCAAAGATGCAGAAGAAATGTGCTGCTGTTGGAAATTATTGGCATGATGGAGCAGTGGTTTCACAACTGAATGTATTTGTCAAATGCATTGAATCATCAGAGTAAATGGATGAAATTCATTTCATATAAATTATATCTCAAAAATCAATCATTTTTTTCCTGTAGCAATAAGGGATAACACGTCTTACCAGGTATTAAACTGTTAGAAATTATCTATAAAGAATATAATATTTTGGTACATGCATAAATTAACAGATGAACAAAATGATAACAAAATACAGAAATAGTGCAAATGGAAATTTTGGCATAAATAAAAGTGACATCTCAAAAATCAGTGAAAGAAATGTAGACATTTTAATAAATGATGGTAGGATCATGGATCACCATATGGAATATGATAAAATTTGATCTTTTTTCACATTTTGCAGCATGATACTTTCTAAATAAACCACAGATTTCAAAAAGTGGACAAATTTTTCTATAAGCTCAAAAGGGAAAATTTTTCTAACTAAGGCTCAAAGTCAGTTAAATAATCAGGGCATGTGTGCTAAATTGCTACAGTCATGTCTTACTCTTTGCAACCCTATGGACTGTAGCCTGCCAGGCTCCTCTGTCCCTGGGAAAGGATTGTAAATTTGACCC
Organism: Odocoileus virginianus; assembly: GCF_023699985.2. Lineage (NCBI taxonomy): Eukaryota > Metazoa > Chordata > Mammalia > Artiodactyla > Cervidae > Odocoileus > Odocoileus virginianus. Next base: position 46,344,761 of record NC_069689.1, on the reverse strand, counting down.
TAATAAAGAAAACTTAAAATAAAAGAAAAACACAAAAAGTAAATAACAAGACAAATGTCAAATGGGGAAAATTTTGCAACTTATACCACTGCTGAAAGATTTACATCTTTAGTGTATGTGAACCTGTTGAAATACATACAAAAAAGACCAAGAACCTGATTGAAATATGGGCGAGAGATATGAAGTGCCAGTTCACTAAGTAGAAAACCAGTGACCCTTAAATATATGAAAACATACCAAACTCACTCATAAAAAGAGAAATATAAATTAAAACTACCTGGAAATACAATTTCCTACCTATCAGGATGGTAAATATCCTAATTTAGGTTTGGCAACCTGCTTTGTTTAGGATGCTATAAAAAACACACACTTTTATAATTGCTGATGAGACATTTAATTAAAAAAATAAGCAAAAAGTAAATTAATACAACCATTTTGGAAAACAGTTTGACAATTTCTTACAAAGCTAAACAAGCTCACCATACGATCCAGCAGTCCTGCACGTTCCTAGGTATTTTCACTAATGAGCTGAAAAGTCAGGTCTATTAGAAAACCTGCCCATGAATGTTTATAGAAAAGTATGCATAATTGCCAAAATTTGGAAGTATTCAAGCTATCCTTCCGTAGGTAAATGAATAAACAAACTGTGATGCATTCGTACAATGGAATGCTCTCCAGTGATAAAAAGAAATGAGCCATCAATCCATGAAAAGATGTGAAGGAAACTTAAATTCATATTGTTAAGTGAAAGAAGCCAATCTAAAAAGACTACATACTATATGAATACTAGCTGTATGGATTCTGGAAAAGACAGTCCTAAGTGGATGACAGGAGCTTGGCATGGGGAAAAAAGGATGAAGAGGTGGTGTATAGGGGATATTTAGGGTAGTAAGTCTATTCTGTATTTTATGCAGTGGTAGATATGGTTGCCAAAGCCCGTAGAACTGTAGAACACAATGAGTGAACCCTAATATAAGCCATAGGCTTTAGCTAATAATCATGCATCAAATGCTCCATCAATTATAACAAACATACCACACTAATGCACGGTATTTATGATAAAGTAGGCAGGGGGCTATATGAGAACTCAACTTTCTGCACAATTTTCATGCCAATGTAAAAAATTCTTTAAAATATGTTTTAAGTAAATTAGGCTTCTTCTTGTTTCTTAGTTGCTAAGTCACATCTGACTCTCTGCGAGCCCATGGACTGTAGCCCACCAGGCTCCTCTGTCCATGGGGTTCTCCACGCAAGAATACTGGAGTGGGTTACCATTTCTTTCTCCAGGGAAATTAGGCTTAACAGTGATAAATGTTTCAGAATAAACAAAAGGCAAAGTGCGGAATGGGAGATGGAGCTTTGTGATGGGTGAGGAGGCAGGAAGGTCATGTGTGATGTGAGAGCAGTCAGGGTCAGCCTCCCAGAGAAGGAGGGGAGATGGTGCAGTTTGCAGGCAAGAACATGATGCAGTGAAGCAACAGCTGAAGGTGAGGATCCTGGACCAGGGGCTTAGCAAGGAGTGAGGAGAGTCACTGGAGCAGTCCATCTGAGATCGAACAACTCAGGACTCTCAGATTGGCCGGGGAGACCCACTCGAGACCTGAGGTCCAGCAGTCCTGTGACCTGTGAGAGGCAACCTTGGTGTCCTGGGGTCCAGGGCAGGTCTGCTGGCAGTAGGATGCATGGAGCTCCAGGATATCTGCGCAAGCTTTCCTCACCCCAGAGTGAGTAACTGTCCTCTTCCTTCAATCTGCAGACCATCAGGTTTAACTTTCCTTCTTATCAAACTCAGGACTGTAATCCCAACTCCCTGTTACTGACCTAAGGAGATCAGTTCTTTCTAAACAGAAGTCTTTCATTAAGAAAAAATTTGGGGTGGGGGGCTGGGAGTAGAAATTTTAGCACCTGGCTGAAACAGACTGATTAATTGATTTCATTTACAAAGTGATCGGAGGTACTCGGAGATATAGAATAAGGTAGGAGTACAAACAAACATATGCATGCATGCACAGGAGGACAAATGTGGCCTTTTTACGGTTTCACTTAAAAATCTCCTGAGTATTTTGGATGGCAAATCTCAGAGGCTCTTCCCTAGTTACAGCAGGACAGGTCCACCCTAGAAGATGTTTGATAAGCAAATGGTATGGTGTATGCCAAACATGTCCATAGGCCTTGGGTATAAATAAAACACCAGAATAAATCTGCCTGCTTGAACTGGCATCAACTCAGCTTCTATCCCAGCTCCACTATTCTAACAAGATAACTTAGGAGAGCTATCTCTTTTCCAGGATGGAAAATAATCATTGTTTCCTAATAGGGTTTGGGTAATATTAAGCAAGTTGGTGCATATAGAATGCAAAACATAATGCCTGGCATGGAGTAAGTGTTGACTAAAAGCCTAAAAATGAACCTGTGAACAACAATCTGGGCATATGCTTCTCTTGCCTATCACCTGTAAAGTAAAAGTGAGAGAGGGAGAAAGGCTTCTACACAACCAGGAAAAGTTCTACATTGCTTTTTAAAAACCGATGCCCAAAATGCTGTCCTTATAACTTCTAGTGTCCCATGAAATGCTAAAATCCTCTGGAAGGTAATAGGAACTCAAGGCGACAAATAGGAACACTAGGAACTCAAGGAGACTCCATCTTTCTCTTCATTATCTTCTTCCTTTCTCATGGTCTCTACCCTAGATTCTAATTTACATCCCAAGGAAAATGAAAATTCTGAGTTCTCCTCTTTCGTGTGCCCCTAACATTTTACCCGGCACCAACTACTCTCTTCTGCCTTCCCAGGGCTGCTCATGCCCATGCCATCACATCCATCCCCATGGCCCACATTGCTTCCCAACCTTCTGTTCAACCTCTTCATGTCCCGGCCATCTGTCCTAATGCTGTTAGAGTCCTCCTTCTGAAACTCAGGCCAAGCCACGTCACTGATATCTTCAATAATGATGTATTCAAATCCTCAAAAAGTAAAGAAACCTCACTTTGTCTTTGGCTTTTTACTGATTTTTGCTCAAATCTATTTGACCATTAAATTATATACTAGAGATTATTTCCAAAAGGAAAGGATTGTTTCTCATCTCCACCTTCTGGAAGAGAAAACTGAGCCTCCTTGAAATGAACAATGCACCTATATCCTCGGAGCTGGTAAAGAGCAGAATTGGCTGTCCCCACCATGCCCTTGCCTTTAATGTTCCCCTGCTCTGCCACGGGGTCACAAAGAGTCGGACACGACTGAGTGATTTCACTTCACTCACTACTGCTCATGAGTTTGCTAATTACATGGCAATTTCACTTCAGAACTACCAGAAAAACTATGAAAAATTTATCCCTTCACTGAATCACTTTAACTTCAGTGAGTCCACCTGAAATGTTGGTCTGATTATTGTCAATTTTTTTTGAACATGGTTTCCTTTTAGGAGCAGCAGAAACAGCTCTTCTTATGAGTGGAAACTATCTTCTGAACTGGCATGGGCAGAGAAAAGGAGCTACACCCCTGCCTGGACCCATGCAGACACCCCTTCCTGAGAACATCTCATGTGGGCAGGGCGGAGTGGGGAGACTCACATTCAGGGCCAAAACTCATTCTCTAAGGAGGTGGCCTTGAGGCGCTTTGTTTCATGAAGCCAGAGAACCACTTCCCTTTGGTGAAATGAGAATAAGAGTTTCTGTAGAAATCATGCAAATCTTCTAGCATTTAACCAACATGAGTTACCTCTCCATAGAACAGGAAAAATGTACAAACTTCAATCATAATCACGGAAAGAAATGGCACGCTAATGACAGTGTGCTAAGTCGCTTTAGTTGTGTGTCCGACTCTTTGAGACCCCGTGGACCACAGCCCACCAGGTTCCTCTGTCCATAGGATTCTCCCAGCAAGAACACTGGAGTGGGTTGCCATTTCCTACTCCAGGGGATCTCTCTCACCCAGGGATTGAACCTGCATCCCTTGTCTCCTGCATTGGCAGGCGGGTTTTTTTTTTTTTTTTAAACCACTAGTGCCACCTGGGAATAATAGGCAGGGCTTCACCAGGAACACCAATTGTAGGACCTGAATCCATGCCCTAGAGGTCTTGCCACACCTGCTGCTACCCTTCTTCCTGCAAGCACCATCAGAGAAAAAAAATAAACAACAACAAAAAACATAATGTCAAAATACATTTGGCTGTGTCATAACCCCCTTGTAACATGACACAATGTAAATGTATATTACACAGTGTTGTTTAGTTGAGAAGACCAGAGGCATCAGGGGCACTTCTGAGTAATTAGCAGCTAATGCAGTCCAGGCAGGCATACAGTATCTCGACCCTTGTCAGCAGGTATGCCCATTGGGAGGGCAGCTCCTTTATGTAAATATATAAAGATAATTACTACAGGAAAAAATAAAAAACAGAGAGCAGGCACTGTTTGTTGCAAGGATGCGGTGGAGTGGGTTTCTGAATATATAAAGCAGTCGGGAAGCGCACAGCTATTAGTACTTCAAAGAGTGGTAGAATGTGGAACCGAGGCTGAACCACTTCAATACCCTTCCATAGCCAGGATGCGCAGGTCCTAAATGGAAAACTGCAGCGACGCAGTGGCTGAAGCTCATTTACAGAAGCTTTCCTTCACCTCCTCTTTAAACATCAACCAAATAGAAGACACAGCACTCAAGGACTTGATCAACAGCCTACGGGAAAATGATGCTTAATGACAGGCTTTAAGCCGCTCGCCCAGCACTGGGTGCAGAGAGGATGCTGTGCCCAGCGGAGTCACGTTTGCCAGCCGCCTGCTCCCGACTCCCTGTAGCTACACCGATGAATAGGGAAGTGGAGGGGACAAGGCTGGCTAATTGAAAACGGGGGAGCACTTTACAAACACCATTACAGGAAATGTGAGACGTGTAACGTGGCAGGAAGCAGGCGGCACCTGGTGTCGGCAGCTAATTGTATTGTTCCGGAGGCAGGTTAGCCCAGGAACTCCTGGGAGCCCAGTCACTCACTTGCCTTGCAGGCGCCAGGTCCTCTGACTTGGGCTTGGGTTTCAGGATGGACCAGTTGGGTGGTGCCCTCCTCCCCTTCCCAGGAGTCACGTTTCATTTAAAGGAATGCTTGTTGCACAGATGATATGTCTTTATCTTACTCAGGGCTGGGCAAGAGTCATTTTTGCCACTTATGAGGCCAAGTGAATTCAAGAAGTGTATTGAATTTTAGAGCATTGGAAAAAAATTTAAATAGACAGAAAAAGAGAAAGTAGAACAAAGGAGGACAGAATGGAATGAAGGAGTAAAGGAAAGAGACAAGGACCAAAAAACGTAAATAAAGAGAAAAAACAGTTAAAAAAATGTATCTTTATACACAGGAAAATATATTTTTTAATTAAAGCCAGTTTTCTATAAGATGTAGCAATATCCATAAATATCCCTCCTCCATTGTTATTATTTTTACACACAGGCATCATAAATAAAGGCAAACTTTCTCTGGAGAAATTAATTATATTTTCCGAGAACATTGGCCCTTGGTTGCCCTAATATTCCATTTATTCCAAACTCTAATATAATATACATGGGACTTTGTTTAGGATTCCTTATAAGAACATTAGCATTCAGTCAAAACTTTATATTTAAAAAGAAAATTGTCCAGTTCAGAAGGAAAATGAATGAAATATTTCATATTGTATTTAATTAGTAACAGCTCATGGTCTGTGATTGAAGTACTGTAATAACAAAAGCCAAAATAATGTTTTTAAAATCAAATTTCAGATGAAAAATAAGTTTGGCAACATATTTTAGCTTGTCTTAATTTTCTAATAATTAGTATGTCCTGGAAATATTTCTGAAAAGCCCCCCAATTCTGGCAAGTTTATTTTTGAATTGAAGTCTAAGATACATGGTTAAATCTAAAGTAGTTTCAATGGGCATGATAAACCATATAATTGAAATATGAGGGGTTTGGGATTAAGACAGTTCAAGACCAAAGTATTATTTGCAATACTTGTAAGCTCTGTGACTTTAATCACATAGCTTAAACTTTCTGAGATTCAATGCCTTCATGTGTAAAATATGAACAATAATATCCATTTTGTGAAGTAGAATGAGGAACAGAGAAACGATTTATAAAGGGCCAAGCACCAGTACCTTTCAATCAACATTGAGTTGTTTGCTTCTTACATTAGAAATAGTATTAGTATTTAGGACAAAACTGGGGGATATCTTCTGCTTTTTAACTAGACATTTTCTAAATAACTCCAAAAAATGCCAAAAGAATTAATATATCCTTCTAAGCTTCAAGCAGCAAATATAAATGACAGACAATATCTTGCCTCAAGATAATGTGAATTCCATAAGCAGACATGAGACTTACCCCAGAGTGGATCTATATCGACTGCTTATCCCTGGGGACATATTGTATATGTAACTTGATGCGTCTGTTACTGTTGTAATTGGGAACCAGAAAATCCATCGGTGCAGAGAGAGAGCCAGTCTCTCTGCAATGTCAATGAGGTAGGATCAGAATGACATTTCCAGCATAATGTTAGCCAATTAGATGTTGGAAATATGTATGCACTGCTCCAAACCACCTGTCATGTGCTTGGGTTCCTAATGGGGAGAAGGAAGAGATCATCAGAAAGAAAAGAAACAAGCTATGGGGGGGGTGGCAGTGGGGTGGGGGGGGGAGAAAGTGTGTGTAAAAGCTAGATTGGCTAAAAACAGCAGCACTCAGGAAGTCCGAATGAAAATAACTGTTGAATAGTTTTTTTTATCGAGAATTGAAATGGTTGCCCAAGCTTTGCATTAGGGTCCCCTATTTTGGAGAAAATTTTACAGATGCTTCACTGGCAGCTTGATGAAGGAATGCCACAAATCATCTCAGAGAGGCAACAAGAAATACTAAAAGTAGCCCCTTCTGATGCTGCCACCAAAAAAAAAAAAAAAAGCCTCTATTCTCCCAATGAGGTTTTTCAAAAATGAATTACACCATTAAGTGCCAAGAAGAAAATTAGCTATGAGCTTTTAAATTTAAAATGATCCCCTTTTTAATTGTAAAACAGTGGCACTTAACTGCTATTGATCCTGTGGAGACACATTAGGGAACAGGGTCACCATAACTGTTAATATTCACTGCTTAGTGAAAGAGCATCAAAGGACATTTTAATGTCACAGACTTTCTCAGGGAGTTTTTAAAGAAGGCTTGAATCAGCCAGCCTATGAATGAAAAGGACATGAGGTAGACAAATGTAGAAACAAATGTGATAGCAATTTTCTGCTAATCAAATCATAACTCAAGATTGATTTTTTGGCAAAAGTTATGTCATATAGATTTCCAAGGCTGGTCGACATTTAAAAGTCAGAGTATATATTTTCTATAGACTGGGACTCTTTAGATGATCATCCAGTAGGGAATCTTTGTTTATTTTTCAACACAGAAGTATAAGAGAGAGATTCCCTTCTGGGGACGACCAGCATCCCACTTTCACACACTTCAAAAGTAAAGAATGTGAAATGTCAATGAGATTTTATTCAAAACCCAAAGTCTGTCCTACTTTTTGAAACACTTATTGGATAAGACAATAAACCACAGGTGACTTTTCAGGTTTTAGAGGTAGAAATTACATTTTTAGAACACATTCAGAGGAGGTTTTCTTTTCTCCTTCAGCCTGGATCCTGCAGTAAATTTGAAAATATTGAATTTGTGGCATCATCAACTTCTAGAATGCTGAACTTTGCCAAGATAGGAAACCGAACAAAGGTTAAAATAAAACCTTTCTTTCAAAGTCTTCTGTTACAAAGAAAAGTTAAATGGTAAATTACCATTGTATTGGATAACAAAAAAAAAAAAATTAAAAATCTTTCAGTAACCTTTATCAATGACCAAAATATGACTTTGCCTCTTTACAATGCCTATGGCTCACTATGCCAAAGAACTCTTGATAAAATAATATTAGCAATTTTTGTCACTAGTTCAAAAATATGTTTTAATTACACCCTAGACATGTTTTAGGGTATAAATTTTGTCAAATAAAATCTTACCAGAATTGCTAAGAAGATAAAATTAACAAAAAGAAATAACTGATTTCTTAAAGTTGTTTAAATTCTTACTGTTTAAGAGAGGGTATTTCATTCTTGATGGAATCACTGAGGTGTTCTCAGGAGCATCTGGGTACTGATAGAAAACCACTGACCTACAGAATGTATTCATTCTTAGATTTGAGGGAGGAGATGGATGGGCCCCCAGGGCAAACAACTGAAGTTCCTTCACGTGGATGCATATCCCAAGACAAACACAGCAGGACTATGGAAGGAGGAGGCTGAGCCCTGCTCAGAAAAAAGATAAGACACCATATAGTTCTCATTCTTGAAGTCAGGAGAACTCCCCAACTACCCCAAGGGCAGAAAGGCTCCTTGGAGGTCAAAAAGGGAGGAGGTGCTACCCATAGTAAGCAATGCTAACTACTCTTCAGTCGAATCCATCTTGGCTTAGAGAAATGCTTGCACACATGGGAGGTTCCTGAGATATACCAAACATAGACTCAGAACCAGGCAAACCAAAATGATCGGCCAAAGGAAACCCAGAAGAGAAGTGATTTAAACTGCCACAAGGGATGACTCTGTCTCTCTGAGTCTGCCTGTGTGTCTATCCACACATACTACACTCTTCCTCCCAATAAACCCTTTACTTGTTTCACTAGAGTCCATCTTTGCAGGAATTACTTTCTCTACTATGCTTAAGAGCTGGGATCTTGTCACTGACCCCCGGTCTCGTGGGTGGGATTTGGTGCACTCACACCCTAGACCTGATATCAATCTCTGGCCAGAAACCAGAGCCCTGCTTCAAGCTGCTGCAGGCCAAGGCTACCAGAGGTCAGATTCATGTACCACATATTTGCCAAATGCATGTTTTCTGCGATATCACTTTGGGATCCAAGGAAACTCCCCAGGCACTAAGGGAGTCACCTTAGGAAGAGACAAATAAAAAAACAAGAAATTCTGATGTGGAAAAATGCTCTAGTGGAACTCAGATCAGAACACTATGAGAAGGTAGAGGATGAGCATCTTGCTGGGATCAGAGAGGTGAAAGAAGTGCTCCCCTAAGTGTGATTCAGGAGTTGGAACTTTGAGGATGAAGTCATGTTGGCTAGAGGAAGACTTACTCTTTTGGCCTTTGGGGGAAAAAATAAATAAATTAAAAATGCAAAGATGTAGAGTTGAGTGAACATGTGAATGGCAGGAAACACAGCAAGGAAAACAGAAGCCAAACCACCTCATGGTGAAGTTGGAGGCAGAGACCACAGTTGGAAGGTCATCCAGGTGAGAAAAGGTAAAATGCTGAAGGATGGAAAGAGCTCTTGGGATAGAAGAAGCATAGTCTGGGTAGCTAACTGGAGTTGGAAAGAAAGGAGGTGGTGCCAAGAATGTCTATTGGACTTCTAACTTAGATGATCGTGTGAATGATCTACCCTTCTACCACTGACTGCAGTTAGGTTTATGGAATGATTCATATGAGCCTTATTTGGGGCAAAGTGAGATTATAATCAAAGTAGAGGTGTCCACCAGGCAATTGAACATGTAGATCTGGAGCTCAGAAGAGAGACTGAAGTTCTAGCTAGAGATTCTACCAAATATTTGGCCGAGTAGGAATAATTTACATTTTTAAGAGTTTTTTTTTTCTTTACATAACATAGATTTGTATTAGAATCTGTATTAGATAGGGGCTTCCCTGGTGGCTCAGGTGGTCAAGAATCTGCCTGCAACTCAGGACACCTGGGTTCGATCCTTGGGTCAGGAAGATACCCTGGAAAAGGGAATGGCTACCCATTCCAGAATTCTTGCCTAGAGATTTCCATGGACAGAGGAGTCTGACTGGCTATAGTTATAGTCCATGGAGTCACAAAGAGTTAGACATGACTGAATGACTAATACACACACAATATTAGATACACATAAACTAGGACATAACTTTATATATGTGTGTGTGTGTATTTTTTTACACATCATTGATCGGTGCTCTGTTCTTTAGTTAATAAACGCTCAGAATATATGAGCCTTTGCAATAAGTACATTAAGGAGATTGATCAAAATCTTTATGTATTTTTGAAAAATAATTTTATGGACAGAGGAGCCTGGCAAGCTATAGTCCATGGTATCACAAAAAAATCAAATCAGTAAGTAAAGAGTGACAACAACCATGCATTTATCTAATTTTGGCTGTGCTGGTTCTTCATCATTGTGTGGGCTTTTATGTAGTTGCAGCGAGTGGGAGCTGCTCCTGTTGTGGCGTGAAGGTCTCCCATTACAGCGGCTCGGGCTCTAGGGCAGGGGACTTCAGTCACTGAGACTCTAGAACACAGGATCAGTAATTGCAGTGCATGGGCTTAGTTACTCTGGGGCATGTGGGATCTTCCAGGTCAAGGGATCGATTGAACTCAAGTCTTCTGCATTGGCAGGCTGATTCTTTACCAGTGAGCCACCAGAGAAACCCTTTGTGTTTTTTTATACAAAATGCCTGAACTGCAAGAAGATTAAACCAGTCCATCCTAAAGGAAATCAGTCCTGAATATTCACTGGCAAGACTAATGCTAAAGCTTAAGCTCCAATAATTTGGCCACCTGATGTAAAGAACTGATTCCTTAGAAAAGACCCTGATGCTGGGAAAGATTGATGGCAGGAGGAGAAGGGGATGACAGAGGATGAGATGGTTGAATGGCATCACCAACTTGATGGACATGAGTTTGAGCAAGCTCTGTGAATTTGATGGACAGAGAAGCCTAGTGTGCTATAGTCCATGGGGTCTCAAAGAGTTGGACATGACTGAGTGACTGAAATTAACTGATACAAAATGCAGGATTATTTCTGGATATCTTTTACAGAAATAAAGCAATTTTGTTTCACATATATGTGAAATTAAATCACTGCAGTTGGGATGACTAAATAAACTGTGTCAGGAAGGGAGAGGGTATGAACAGTGTGCAGATTTGAGCAAGAGGTGTTGTTTTTTTTTTTTAATGATCTCTTCAGAGAGATTATAGAAGCAGATTCTAAATAAGTCCTGTTCTTGGAGCTGTAGGTTAGTAGAGACTGCCCTGACGATTATAAGACAGGCAGACAGACTGTGAGGCACATTCCTACCATGTCCTGCAGCCTAAATCCACACCCATGCCTTGTCCTAACTCTCAAGCCATGACAAGGCTTTATGGAGTCTAAAGCACAGGCATCTTGAGGGACCCTCTCAAAGAAAGAAAAGAAAATGAATTACAAATACAAAGTTAGTTATGAATGGAAATATTCATTTAGAACAAGAAAATAAATTACAACTTTTTGAGACTTAGAAATTTCAGGTTGAGTTTTCGTGGCTGCCTGAGGAGTTTGCTAAAATACTTGTGAGCAATGGTTGCAATGTCAAGGCGGCTTTTTCCTCCCCTGGGTAGGCCTCAGCCTTGCACTTCCCAGCACGCAGAGGAACCCACTCACAGGGGCTGTGAAGTGTAAGCTGTGGGGTCTTGGCACTAAGAAGCCATTGGCTGGTTATCCCTTGTGGGTCCACATTCGGTCCATCCCATGTGAGATGTTCAGGCAATGTGCTATAGAAAAGGTGACGTCTGTACTTTGGAAGCCCAGTTTCCCAGTGAGGGGAGGAGAAACATTTCTATGGAGTGGACGGTGGGCTTGGATTCCCCCAACAGCTTGACTGCCTCACGTTATATCCGTCACAGTCCCTGTGGAGAGAAGCTCCAGGCCTCCCACTCCCAGGTTGTGTAGTTGAAACACCTGTGTGCACAGTATGTCCCCACTGGCCCACAACTTGGTCCTCAGGCTGCCAACATCCCAGATATAACCTTTCCAAACCCCACAGCCTGCTCAGTAGTTACAGGGTGGCTTTATGCCCCATCGTGGAGTTTCAGGTGTGAGGATATGAGTCGATCAGCCTGCACCTAAGCCAACCTTTGATGAGAGTCAGGGGCCACAACGTCCGTCTGTTCTGACACTCCTTCAGGCCAAAAGCATTGAATTTACACGTCGGAAGTGGGACGTTATTCAAAAAGTAATCCAGTTGCTTCAATAGCTGACAGCCAGGAGAGTCAAAGAATGAGATAGGGGTGTGAACTGGCCATCCCGGCCCCCAGGCAGGAAGAATGCAGCACCTCAGCGTGAGAGGTTCAGAAAGCTCACCTTACAGACACAGAAAACAAACTGCATATGTGTGTGTGTGCTCAGTCATGTTCAACTCCTTGCAACCCCGTAGACTGTAGCCCACCAGGCTCCTCCGTCCACGGGGATTCTCCTGGCAAGAATACTGGAGTGGGTTTCCATGCCCTCCTTCAGAGCATCTTGCTGACCCAGGAATCAAACTCATGTCCCCTGCCTTGCAGGTGGGTTATTTACCTCTGAGCCACCAGCAAAGCTCAGAAAACAAAGTTCTGGTTACCAATAAGAGAGGGGAGGGGAGGGTAAATTAAGGGTATGGGATTAAGAGATACAAACTATTACGTATAAAATAGATAAGCAAAAAGGGTACTTTGTACATCATGGGAATTATAGCCATTATCTTATAATGACCTATAATGAGGTATAATCTGTAAAAACACTGAATCAGTATGTACTACACTTGAAACTAATACAATACTGTAAATCAACATTATTTAAATTTAAAAAATTACTGTTAAAAAAAACAAGAAGTTCACCTTTTAGGTAGGTAAAAGGCCAGAACTGGGAGGCAGAAGGTGGTGATGGGAAGCTGAGGATCAGAATCCAAGGAGTCCAGTGGAAACAGTGTTGTCAGATAAAATACAGGACATTTATTTACTTCCCAAATTGAGATAGACACTAATCATTTTTAGTATAAAAATCCATCCTAAATATTGCATGGGACATATTTATACTGAAAGATTATTTCTTTTTAAACTTAACTCAAAGTCCTATATTTTTATTTGCTATATGTCTGGCAACACTAGCTGGAAATCCAAACAAAAAGGAAATTCTAAATTAGCCAGGACTATTCAGTACTAGGAAATATAAAACCAAGCCCGCTACTTAAAGCAAAAATAAAAGCAAATATTTGGAGAAGGAAATGGCAACCCACTCCAGTATTCTCGCCTGGCAAATCCCATGGACAGAGGAGCCTGGCAGGCTACAGTCCATGGGGTCATAGAGAGTCAGAAACAGCTGAGTACATGATGGACAGATAACCTAGAAAAAGGATAAATTTATATTTTTCTGGACATATGTATAAGAAAATGATTACATGTCTTATATAGAAAGGAAACATACTCCTCTTGAAGCAGTATTTAACATGTTTAGAACCAAAATGATTTGAAATGACTTGACTTTTGGATGAAAATTGCCCTTTGAACATAATATACACTGTGTAATTTTTACTATTTTAAGAAACTTATCACTGGTAATATAAGCACATAAGCATTCTTACTGTAAATTAATGTTTTAAACCCAATTTTGCATAAAACAATGCATTACTGTGCATTGAGAGAGAATTCCAGATGATGAGAGAAGACCCCTTAAGCATTTGGCTGATGACTGACCAGCATATGTGCCTGAGGTCACGGAAAACCACCTGAAGGATTGGGTATAACAGGGCACGGCCTTCACACAAGGACAGTCATAGTACATGTTCTCATCCCCCAGATTAGAAAATCTCAAAGTTTATGGGGTATTGTACATGGAGAGTTTTGCCACAGTAGTAGGAAATAATTAACTTAAAGCAAAACACTGCAAAAGTCCCCAATAACAAGTCTCATAAACTAGATCCAGAGGATCAAAAGTCTCTAAAGAATTAAAAAAAAAAAAAAAAAGTAAATGTTGCACAAACATATGGTCAATTGACTTTTTACAATGGTGCAAATATATTTGGACAAGGAAAAGAGGCTGGAACACCTGGATATTTTTATGGAAAAAATAAAACTTGATCCTTCTTACATCATGCACAATAATTAATTTGAAATAGATCATATACCTAAATGTAAATATTAAAACTATAAAGCCCCTAAAAGGCAACTATAGAAGAATATCTTTGCAACATGAGGAGAACAGAGATTTCTTGGGATACAAAAAAGGAACCAAGAATAAAAGAAAAATTGATAAATTGATGTCTTAGATTGAGTTCCCTAAAGGCAGAACTTGAGAGGGGTCTCTTATGTGAGTCATTTATTGAGTGAATGCTTGCAAGATACATCTGTGAAGAAGAAAGGAAGTAGGATCGGGCAGGAAGCACAGCGAAGAAGTGGGGTCAGCTCCAGTCCAGCCTCTGTCTAATCCTACCAGGGGCCCCGGGACACAAACAGCCCCTCAGTGCTGTCTCCCGCGGAGGTCAGAGGACAGGCCTTTTGTGCTGCAGTAACAGCCAGTCATTTGTCTAAGCCACTTCAGAGGAGAGCATGGCATCCCAGTTATGTCTAGATGAGATGCCTCTTGTTGGCTGAGAACCATTCTCCTGAGAAAGCTGTTGCTATAAGCCTGTAGCAACCAACATTCACATAGTCTGAGAATGGTACTATTACCACGGAGCATCATCAAAATTAGAAACTTCCAGTGATCAAAAGGCATCATTAAGAAAATGGATAGTCAAGTCACATATTAGAAGAAAATATTTGCAACTCATGTGCCTGACAAGGGTCTCATAGCCAGAATATCCATATATATAAATTCTACAAACCCATACAAACAACTCATGTTTTTAAAATGAGCACAGACCTAATATGAAGAAAACCCTCAAGATTCCACACACAAAAAACTGTTAAAATAGTAAATGCAGTGAAGTAGCAGGATACAAAATCAATACACAAAAATCTATTGTATTTCTATACTAACAATGAACACTCTGAAAAGGAAACTATGAAAACAATTTCATTTACAATATGTAGTATGAAAAGAATAAAATACTTTAGAATTAACTTAGCCAAAGAGGTGAAAGTGTGATTTGCACAATGGAAAATGCAAAACATTGCTGAAGAAAATGAAAGAAAATGAAAATAAATAGAAACACATACCACGTTTATGAATTGGAAGACTTGATATTGTTAAGATGTCAATACTACACAAAGCAATCTACAGATTAGATGTAATTTCTAACAAAATCCCAATGATGTTTTTGAAAACAGAAAAATCTATCCTAACATGCATATGGAATCTCAGAGAACCTCAGACAGCTAAAACAATCTTGAAAAAGAAAAAAAAGCTGGAAGATTCACACTTTATGATTTCCAAACTTACTGTATATGTATGGTAATCAAAACAGTGTGATACTGGAATAAAGACAGACGTATAGATCAATGGAATAGAATAGAAACTCCTAAAATAAACCATCACATATATTGTCAAGTGATTTTTGTCAAGGGTGCCAAAACCATTCAGTGGGGAAAGGAGAGTCTTTTCAACAAATGATACCAAGGAAACTGGATATTCACATACAGAAAAATAAAGTTGGACACTTGCCTAAAATTATATATAAAAGTCAACTCAAAATGGATTAAAGATGCAAATGTAAGACCTAAAATTATAAAGCTCTTAGAAGAAAGCATGGCAAAAGTTACATAATATTGGATTTGGCAATCCTTTCTTGGACTTAACACCAAAGGTGTAGATAACACCACCACAACCAAAAATGCATAAATTAGATTTCATGAAAATTTTTTTAAAAGTCATTAAAAGACAATATCAACAGAGTAAAATGAAATGAACAAAATGGGAGAAAATATTTGTGAGTCATGTATCTGATAAGTGATTAATATCCAGAATATATAGAAAACTCCTAAAACTCAAAAACACACAAAACACATGCAAACCAACCCAAAAATGGGCCAAGGATTTTAACAGAAATTTCTTCTCAGATATATGAATGACCAATGAAATGAAATGGCACTCAGCATGACTAATTACTAAGGAAATGCAAACCAAAACCACAATGAGACATCATGTCATAACTAATTAGGATGTCTAATGTCAGAAAACCAGAAAACAAAGAGTGATGGGAGGATTTATAGAAATTGGAATCCATTTTCATTATTGGTGGGATTGTAACATGGTACTGCAGCTGTGGTAAACAGTATGGTGATTCCTCAAAAGAAAAAATAGAAAAACAGAATTACCATGTGATCCAAAAATTCCACTTCTAGGTATAGATCGAAAAGAGACGTAAGGAAGATCTCAAGGTGATATTTGTACACCGATATTCATAGCAGCATTATTCATAATAGCTAAACTGTGGGAGCAACACAAATGTCCATTGTTGAATGAATAAGAAAAATGTGGTATACACATACAATAGGCTATTAGTCAATCTTTAAAAGAAAGGATATTTTGACATATGCTAAAACATCAATGAAACTTAAGGATCTTATGCTAAGTGAAATGTCACTCACAAAAAGACAAGTGATTCCACTTAGATGCAGTACTGATATTAGTACCACAGAGACATAAAGTGGAATAGTGGTTGCCAGACGCTGAGCAGAGCAGGGGGGGTTAGTGTTTGAGTGTAGAGCTTTAGTTTATAAGATGAAAAGAGTTAAAGAGATGGATGGTGGTAATGGTTGCACAACATCATGAATGTATTAATTCATATGTTTATATGATTAGATAGCAAATTTCATGCTATATGCATTTCTCAAAATTTTAAAAATGGAGAGAAAAGGGGGCAAGTAAGTGACTTTTATAGACAAAGATGGCTAAAATTAAAAAGACCAACAATACCAAATATTAGCAAGTATGTAGACCAAGTGAACACTAATGCATTGCTGGTGAGAGTGTAAAATGGTAAACCCCTTTGGAGATGCAATTTTTAATAAATATAACTGCATCTTTACCCTGTGCATTCATGCTCAATCACTAAACCGTGTCCAATTCTGCCACATTATGGACTGTAGCTCACCAGACTCCTCTGCCCTGGGATTTCCCAGGCAAGTGTGTTACTGTTTCCTTCTCCAGGGGATCTTCCCAACCCAGGGATCGAACTCATGTCTTCTGCATTGGCAGGCAGATTCCTCACCACTGACCCACCAGGGAAGCCCAACTTACCCCAGGAAACAGTAAGTATACTTCCAGATATCTACCCAGCAAATTAAAATACATGTCCAGAAATAAAACCTTATATAAGAAGGTTAAAATGTTCTTATCGGCTCTAATCACAAAAACCAAAACCCAGTAAGAATCCAATGTCAATCAACAAGGGAATGGATAAACAATGCATAACATATTAATACCATGATTTAAACCTCAGCAATAAAAAGAACTAACTATTGTTATATGCAACAACACAGATGTACCTCGAAAGCATGTTAAGTCAAAGAAGAGAAACACAAGAGAGAAACCATTCAATGATTCCATTATATGAAGTTTAAGAACTGTCAAGATTCATAGAAATAAAAATCAGAACAATCATTGCTTCTAGGTTGGAAGATGAGAACTGATAAGAAAGGATCATGGATGAACTTCATAGGGTGATGGAAACGTTTTGTCTTGAAAGGAGTAGTGCGTTACAAGAAAATAATCTTGCTAAAATGAATCAAGTTTTATATTTAATATCTATGTGTTTTAGATTATAATATAAACAATACCTCAATGATTTGTATTAGTTTGCATGCATGCCTCCTATGTCACTTCAGTCATGCCCGAAGTTTTGTGACCCCGTGGACTGTAGCCCACCAGACTCCTCTGTCCATGAGATTCTCCAGGCAAGAGTCCTGGAGTGGGTTGCCATGCCCTCCTCCAGGGGATCTTCCTGACCCAGGGATTGAACCTGAGTCTCTTATGTCTCCAGCATTGACAGGTAGGTTCTTTACCACTAGCACGACCTTGGAAGCCCTTGTATTAGTTTATGTGTAACTAAGTCGCCAAAGGTTAAATCAGTTTCAAGGATATATGAATACTGGAATTCACACAGAGTCATCAGCTTTCTCCCCTCTCTTTCTCTCTCTCCTTTCCCTCTCTCTCTCCCCTTTTCCCCTGCTCGCTTCTTCTTGCCTCTGGCTTTATTCTGGGTCAGCTTACTCCGCAGAGACTTAAGAAAGTTCCCATCATTCCCTTGGGAATCATGACACAGTTCACAATGCTGAAATCACCCAGGGAGCAAAATGCTGTATTAATTGAATCTATTCACATAAGCGAAGAATCAGCACAATGTGATTCTTATTTTAATCATGCTTCGTATCTAATTGGCTGGTCTGCTGAAGTCATACTAGGCAAACCAAATCTTAGAGGGGACACTGATCACAACTTCTCTGATCCAGGGAGATAAATTACCAATTTGGAGATTGCCTTTCTCCAGTGTAAGAGAAGAGCCACATTTTACTTGAAACAACTAATTTATCTGGGCATTTACTGCTATTTTTATAAAGTCATGATAGGCCTTAAACTTATCACAGCCAGGGCTTTTGAGACAGACACATTATTGATTTTGTTCTCTGAAGAGGTCACGTTGAGAAATGGAATCAGGTCTGAGCAGGAAAGGGGATGACTCTGAGCTTCCTCACAGATGGAGCCGTGCTACCTAACCAAAAACTAAAGCTCTGTCTTTCACTTCATTCCATTAACAAATTTGGCTTGACTTCTACATGCTTCTCTTCCTGCAAAAGTTCAACAAACTTTCTAGAAACGGTTTGCCCTGCAGAGCCCAAATAAATAGGACTTCCCAGGTGGCTCAGTGGTAAAGAACACACCTGCCAAGATAGAAGATGAAGAGATGCAGGTTTGATCCCTGGGTCAGGAAGATGCTTTGGAGGAGGAAATGGCAACCCACTCCTGTATTCTTTCCTGGAGAATCCCATAGACAGAGGAGCCTGGTGGGCTACCGTCCATTTAGTCATAAAGAGTCACTCACAACTTAGCAACTGAGCACAAACCCCAAATAAAATTCTCAGATAATTTTCTTCCTGAACCCAGGGCATGCTGGGGATTTTTTTTTTTCTTTCTAGATCTGTATTTGAAACTAAGAGCTAATTTCCTACATTGCTCTTTGTATTCCCTAACTCAGAAAAATTTACCCTCCTAAAGTTCCTTGCCTGACTTCTTTTCTACCTATCTTCTATAGTTCACTTAGGAGGTAGATTTTGGATACAGTTGCCCACTAGGCTCTGTCTAACTACAGCCCACAGATCTGTTTGTGTAAACAGGTTTTATTGGCGTATAGCCCTGACCACTTCTTTACATATTGCCCATGGCTCGTTTTGTGCAACTATGCCAAAAATAAATGGTTGGAAGTCATATAGTGCTGCTTATAATCCTAAAATTTTTCTTATCCAGCCTTGCACAGACATCTGCCCATCCCCGACATACACCCTCACCTTCTCATGCTTCCCCCCACAATGCTAGATATTGAACATTCTCCTTGAGATGGAAGTGGGCTGTAAAGGAACTTCAGAGAAAACCGAAGTCATATGGGGTTGGCCATATCTATGTATCATTGATGTTATTGACACAGAAAAGTGTGTTATTGGGAAACAACCCTCAAATCAGCCAATTTTTGGATTTTGTTCTTCTCCTAACGCCTGAATGACCTTGGAAGACATAGCATGTCAGCAATTCTTTTCAACCCACTTACCCAGCCATTCAAACTTTCTCCATCAGATCTCAGTGGAAGTTAATTTTTATCCAGATATAAACATGTTCTTTAAAAAAAAAAAAAACATGTTCTTGTGTATAAATATCTCTTAGGAAAAATTTTTTTTCTGAAATACTTAGTTAAAGGCAGCAATATGAATTATATAGAAAATTCTTTACAAAGAATTCTACAGTATATGTTCTGACTATGGAAACAACGTTGAAAAGTCAATAAACGTTTTGGCAATGGAAGCCTGGTGTGGGAAGAAGCTTGGTTATGAAGAATCTGGAAGAATCAAGGCATTCACAGTGGAGGCTAAGAGAACACAAGAGAGTTATATCACCCCAGGTCCATGGTGTACTCAGGAGGAGGAGGAGGAGGAGGTTTGAGGTGGATTCCCACCCAGCCATCGGTGATGACCGTCCTAAGGAAGAGGTAGTAAACAGTAATTCCCACGCTATTGAGTGCTCTCTTGAGAGCTGGTGTTTTAGGATTGCCCGTCCTGTCTCCTCTGAGACAGATGACTGCAAACACTGAGGGTTCAGAGCTGGGCATGGTTCAGCACTGACACCGACAATCCAACAAGCTTCTCATCATCACCTCCATCAAAGTCGAAGCATAGCAGAGGCCCCCGACCTGTTCCCGGTCTTCTTTACCTAGCCTCCATGTGATGCGGTGCTTATAAGCCCATTCATCAGTCCCGGCTTCATACATCTGGGTCCACAAAAAGTATTCTGCAGCTACATTAACTCAACAAAAATTGGAAGTGTGTGCTTTTCTTGCTAGCTTCTGAGTAGAATTACATTATTAAACTAGTCAGTTCCTTGAAGTGTTCTGACCTACCTTGGAAGGTATTCTTTGAACACATACTCCACATCTCTAGTAATGATGGAAACATATGTGCTTGGGAAGTTTGGAAACTGGTTATTTTTATTAAAGTTTAAGACTACCTAACAGCTTTTTACAAACAGGTCTATGATTTATAGATCATTTCCTTGTTTTCAGGTCTGGGCCTTATGCTAAGGTGATGTTTGTGGGAAACAATAAATATAGATATCATGGAATAACGTTCATCTAAATAAATTTACCACGTTGTATGTTTCATTCTACATCTTGGTATTTCCAGTCACCACTATATGCTGTTTAAGATGTTAATTTATTGCTTCATTTCTTTAAGATGGTAGTGTTGCTACATATATGCATGGTCTGTTTGTTTTGACTGATATATGTTATTCCATCTATTATGAGATTTATTTACATACACTGAATTTTCCACAAATACTGGTTTGTGGACATCTTTGTCATTATATCCATCTGCCACAGACAGGAGTTTCCCTAAAGCATATTTTCCTTCTAATTCCCTGTTTTCTATTAAGGTAAAACACTTATATGATTGGCCATCAGATTCCTTCTTCAGTAAACAGTCTGTTCATATATACTTTGCTTATTTTCTATTGTTTTTGTTTTTGCTTAATACTAGGTATTCCACATGTAATCTGACTACTGATCATTAACTTGTATTTTGGTTACAAATATTTTTTGCCAATGTGAGACTTATGTTTCAACTTTACTTGTTGTGGTTTAGTTATGTTATGAAAGTGAAATTGTTAATTGCTCAGTCATGTCCGACTGTTTGCAACCCCATGGACTGTAGCTCGCCAGGCTCCTCTGTCCATGGAATTCTCCAGGCTTCTCCAGGGGATCTTCTTGACCCAGGGATCGAACCCAGCTCTCCTGTATTACTGAAATTTATGATTTTAGGAGTTAAATGTATCCTGATTTTTAACTCTCATTTGTAATTTTATATCTTAAGTAAGAAAGTATTTTCTATACAAAATTATGAACAAATTATACTATATTTTCTGAAGGTTAAAAGTTTCCATTGTCATACTTTTACTTCTAATCCATTTGAAAGTGTTGCCTTCTAGTTACTGTTTCCATGTGGATACCCAGTGGTACCCATGCCGTGTATGACATAGTCTATCATTTCTGCACAATTAATAACTTGAAAAACTACCTCTCTATTATAGCAAGTACACATATATTCCTGGGTCTGCTCCTGGGATCTCTATAATGTATATTTATTCCAATATTTTAAAAGCAACTTGTCCAATCTTACCACAAAACAAATACCTTTTGAAGATTTTAGCTGACATCTAGTTTACTTTACAAACTTAATAAGATTCAAATATTTACACTGCTAAAACATCCCATCCAAGAACATAGGAATTTTTCTTGAATTACAATTTTCCTTTTATTAGATTCAGTAGTAAGTAACTCATTGGTTTTCTAGGTTTGTAGCAACACTTTAGCTTTTATATTGTTATTTTTATGATGATATTAAAGCTAGCACACACTGAAATTCCTTATTAATGCTAATGTTGATCTAGATACTATGAATAACGTCAACTCTTCCTTTCAAATATTAATATCTATTTCTTCTCCTAGTATTAATGTATTATCTAGAACCCTCAACATAGTGATGAATAGTGACATTAAAAGCAGATATCCTTGTCTTATTCCTGACCTTAAATACATGAATGTTAAGAATTTTAATTGCTTTGTAGTATTCAGTTCAGTTCAGTTGCTCAGTCCTATCTGACTCTGCAACCCCATGGACTGCAGCACGCCAGGCCTCCCTGTCCATCACCAACTCCCAGACTCCACCCAAACTCATGTCCATTGAGTTGCTGATGCCATCCAACCATCTCATCCTCCGTCGTCCCCTTCTCCTCCTGCCCCCAATCCGTCCCAGCATCAGGGTCTTTTCAAATGAGTCAGCTCTCTGCCTCAGGTGGCCAAAGTATTGGAGTTTCAGCTTCAGCATCAGTCCTTCCAATGAACACCCAGGACTGATCTCCTTTAGGATGGACTGGTTGGATCTCCTTGCATTCCAAGGGACTCTCAAGAGTCTTCTCCAACACCACAGTTCAAAAGCATCAATACTTCAATGCTCAGCTTTCTTTATAGTCCAACTCTCATATCCACACATGACTACTGGAAAAACCATAGCCTTGACTAGACAGACATTTTTTGGCAAAGTAATGTCTCTGCTTTTTAATACTGTAGTAATAGTAGAAATCATTTAACTAAGTAAAGAAGTTCCCTTCCATTTGTAGTGGGCTAAAAAATGGGATCAATAAAGGACAGAAATGATATGGACCTAAGAGAAGCAGAAGATATTAAGAAGAAGTGGCAAGAATGCACAGAAGAACTGTACAACAAAGATCTTCATAACCAAGATAATCACAATGGTGTGATCACTCACCTAGAGCCAGCCATCCTGGAATGTGAAGTCAAGCGGGCCTTAGAAAGCATCACTACGAACAAAGCTAGTGGATGTGATGGAATTCCAGTTGAGCTATTTCAAATCCTGAAAGATGATGCTGTGAAAGTGCTGCACTCAATATGCCAGCAAATTTGGAAAACTCAGCAGTGGCCACAGGACTGGAAAAGGTCCGTTTTCTTTCCAATTGCTAAGAAAGGCAATGCCAAAGAATGCTCAAACTACCACACAATTGCACTCATCTCATATGCTAGTAAAGTAATGCTCAAAATTCTCCAAGCCAGACTTCAGCATTACATGAACTGTGAACTTCCAAATGTTCAAGCTGGTTTTAGAAAAGGCAGAGGAACCAGAGATCAAATTGCCAACATCTGCTGGATCATTGAAAAAGCAAGAGAGTTCCAGAAAAACATCTATTTCTGCTTTATTGACTACACCAAAGCCTTCAACTGTGTGGATCACAATAAACTGTGGAAAATTCTGAAAGAGATGGACATACCAGACCACCTGACCTGCCTCTTTAGAAACCTGTATGCAGGTGAGGAAGCAACAGTTAGAACTGGACATGGAACAACAGACTGGTTCCCAATAGGAAAAGGAGTACGTCAAGGCTGTATATTGTCACCCTGCTTATTTAATTTATATGCAGAGTACATCATGAGAAACCCTGGGCTGGAAGAATCACAAGCTGGAATCAAGATTGCCGGGAGAAATATCAATAACTTCAGATATGCAGATGACACCATCCTTATGGCAGAAAGTGAAGAGGAACTAAAAAGCCTCTTGATGAAAGTGAAAGAGGAGAGTGAAAAAGTTGGCTTAAAGCTTCAACATTCAGAAAACTAAGATCATGGCATCTGGTCCCATCACTTCATGGGAAATAGATGGGGAGACAGTGGAAACAGTGTCAGACTTTAATTTTTTGGGCTCCAAAATCACTGCAGATGGTGACTGCAGTCATGAAATTAAAAGGCACTTACTTTTTGGGAGGAAAGTTATGACCAACCTATATAGCATATTAAAAAGCAGAGACATTACTTTGCAAACAAAGATCCATCTGGTCAAGGCTATGGTTTTTCCAGTGGTCATGTATGGATGTGAGAGTTGGACTGTGAGGAAAGCTGAGTGCCAAAAAATTGATGCTTTTGAACTATGGTGTTGGAGAAGACTCTTGAGAGTCCCTTGGACTGCAAGGAGATCCAACCAGTCCATCCTAAAGGAGATCAGTCCTGAGTGTTCATTGGAAGGACTGATGCTGAAGCTGAAACTCCAGTACTTCGGCCACCTGATGAGAAGAGTTGACTCATTGGAAAAGACCCTGATGCTGGGAGGGATTGGGGTAGGAGGAGAAGGGAAAGACAGAGGATGAGATGATTGGATGGCATCACCGACTCTATGGACATGGGTTTGAGTAAACTCCGAGAGTTGGTGATGGACAGGGAGGCCTGGCATGCTGTGATTCATGGGGCCACAAAGAGTCGGACACGACTGAGCAACTGAACTGAACTGAACTGAAAATGTTTTATCTTATTGCTGAATTTTATCTAATGATATTTTATGTGTACTTGGATTTTAATATATTTTTCCTTAATCTGGAAAATCAGTAGTAGTCACGATAAATATTCTAATACAACAAATTTTTTCACCCCTGGGTTAAATTTAACTTGTTTGTGATACATTATTTTAATATGATACATTGCTATATTTAATTTTTTAGTATTTCATATAAATAATTTCCCTTTATTTCTATTCATGATTTATGTCTACATTTAATAGCAAGATTATATTGGCTTTGTAAATGAATTGAACAAAAGAATCTTACTTTCTTATTTAGTTTCTAAATTATTGCAAATATAAGGATTATCTCTCTCCTTGAAGCTTTGGAAACTTACCTGTAAAATCACCCAAGCCTGATTATTTAAAGGATTGTATTATTTGCTTTCTAGTTCATCTTTTATATGTATATATTTAATTTTTGTTTTTCCTTTGCCCCCTTGTTTTTTTTCTAATTTATTCTTGATGTAAGAAATTTTTAACTTGTATTGTCATTCATTTTTAACTTTTGCTTTCGTGAAATAAGCATTTAACATTCTACTCTAAAATATTCTCATAGCTGCATTTATAAGTTTTGTAATATAAAATTATTTTTGTTGGCTACTTTGTTGCTTTTTCTAAATACTTAAGCAATTTCCATTTTGTTTTCTCAAGCAGCTCATGAATTAGTGAGAAGTGTGTTTTGTGTTTTACCTTAGCGTTCATGTTTGGCAGCCTTGAAGATAGCCTTCAGTGACACCACCTCCTGATACATGTGCTTTTCTACAATTACTTCCCTAAGAATGTGAGTGGAACTCCTAACTCTCCTCTAGGATTCCCTTCTGATGATTATATTATGGACAAAAATGATAGAATATGCCTTCCAGGTTAGCTTACAACGAGACCCTCTCCTGCGCTCTTGCATCCTCTCTCTGTGGGGTGTCACCTGTCATGGTGTGAGTTGCACTTTCATGAGGCTCACCTGGCAAGAAACTGGGAACGGCTTCAAGCCAACAACCTGGAAATAACTGAATCCTGCCAACAACCATATGAATGAGTTTGGAAGTGGCAAAAGATGTGCTTCTGATTTAAAATGAATTACATAGCTGTATCTGTCCTTCACATTAATATCATACTCACATTAATAATTATATTGCTGTAACCAAGCAGGTATGTATAATTATATAATTATGTGTTATGCCAGCAAGAAAATGAGTTTAGATGTTCGATAAAATTACATCAAATTCCTGCTTCATCACTTACTTAACCTATGAGTATTCATGGAAATACCGTTACCTTCTCTGAGAATTTTGGAGGTTACTCTGATCAAGACAACACTTGAAGAGTCTGGCATATCATACACTCAACACATTACTGGAAAATTTTTTTGATTGTAGGCAAATAGAATATATGAAGTAGGGCCTAGAATTATTTGCTATCTTTTCCACAACTAAATATGAGACTTTTTAATACATATTAAAGACTTAGAGACACATTTTGCATGTGTGTGTGTGTGTGCGCGCGCGCGCGCGAGTAAACAAACATGTATAATGTATTTTGGGATTCTCCAACTCTTGGACTTTTATTCTCTTGTAAATTCCATGTTTTAATTGCTCCTGCTGCTGCTGCTAAGTCGCTTCAGTCGTGTCCGACTCTGTGTGACTCCATAGACAGCAGCCCACCAGGCTCCTCTGTCCCTGGGATTCTCCAGGCAAGAATGCTGGAGTGGGTTGCCATTTCCTTCTCCAATGCATGCCTACATGCTAAGTCATTTCAGTCGTGTCCAACTCTGTGCGTCCCCATGGACAGCAGCATTGCAGTGCTTATCAAATTGAATTAGTGGTGTTTACTAAAATATTGAAAACTAAGATCATGGCATCTGGTCCCATCACTTGATGTCAAATAGATGGGGAAGCAATGGAAACAGAGACAGACTTTATTTTTCTGGGCCCCAAAATCACTGCAGATGGTGACTGCAGCCATGAAATTAAAATTGCTCCTTGGAAGTAAAGCTATGACCAACCTAGACAGCATATTAAAAAGTAGAGACATTACTTTGCCAACAAATATCCATCTAGTCAAAGCTATGATTTATCCAGTAGTCATGTATGGTTATGAGAGTTGGACAATAAAGAATGCTGAGTCCTGAAGAACAGATGTTTTTGAACTGTGGTATTGGAGAAGACTCTTGAGAGTCTCTTGGACTGCAAGGAGATCCAATGCAGAGTCCATAGAGAGGGTGTCCTTTGCTCCCCTTTCACCAAAAACTTTATATACTGACATTCCCCCACTGCCGCTTTGGAGCAGTCTTTCAGAGATATGTGGGATGCTACCTCCCGGTCTGCAGTCCCCATTTTGCCCCAGACTGTGATTATTTAACTTATATGCAGAGTATATCAGGAGAAATGATGGGCTGGATGAAGCACAAGCTGGACTCAAGATTGCCGGGAGAAATATCAATAACCTCAGATATGCAGATGACACCACCCTTATGGCAGAAAGTGAAGAATTAAAAAGCCTCTTGATGAAAGTGAAAGCAGAGAGTGAAAAAGCTGGCTAAAAACTCAACATTCAGAAAACTAAGATCATGGCATCTGGTCCCATCACTTCATGGGAAATAGATGGGGAAACAATGGCAGACTTTATTTTGGGAGGCTCCAAAATCACTGCAGATGGTTATTACAGTCATGAAACTAAAAGATGCTTACTCCTTGCAAGAAAAGTTATGACCAACCTAGATAGCATATTAAAAAGCAGAGACATTATTTTGCCAACAAAGGTCCATCTAGTCAAGGCTATGGTTTTTCTGGTAGTCATGTATGGATGTGAGAGTTGGACTATAAAGAAAGCTGAGTGCCAAAGAATTGATGCTTTTGAACTGTGGTTTTGGAGAAGACTCTTGAGAGTCCCTTGGACTGCAAGGAGGTCAAACCAGTTCATCCCAAAGGAAATCAGTCCTGGGTGTTCATTGGAAGGACTGATGTTGATGCTGAAACTCCAATAATTTGGCCAACTGATGCGAAGAGCTGACTCATTTGGAAAGACCCTGATTCTGGGAAAAATTGAAGGTGGGAGGAGAAGGTGATGACAGAGGATAAGATGATTGGATGGCATCACTGACTCAATGGACATGAGTTTGAGTAAACTCCAGGAGCTGGTAAAGGACAGGTGGGCCTGGCTTGTTGCAGTCCGAGGGGTCTCAAAGAGATGGACCTGACTGAGTGACTGAACTGAAGTGAACTGAAAGCTTAACTCACAGCTCTCAAGTTGTACATCTTTTTTTGGTCAACACAACTGTGTGACTAACTTTCACTTTTCACTTTCAGAACGCTGTGGGGCTCCTGGGTATAGAAGACTCTCTGTCTCCTTCCCTGAGTTACAGAGGACAGGCTGTTGGCAATGCTCTTGGTAGCTGCCAATTTGTAGCTGACAGTTCCAACTCGCAACCCCAACATGGTGCTTTTTTCTTTTCACACTTTGTATACCCTAACCCTTATGGGGAACCCTGCCCCTGAGCAATGAGGCAAGGTCCTGGTTCCTCCTGAAGGGACAGACATTATAATATCTGAGTTCTTCTACAGGACCTAAGGCTCCCACCCAGGTAGAGGCTGGTAACTTGAGGGTGAGAACAAGATTCCTGGAGCACCACCCTGTTACCTCACACCAATCTATCAGATTGGTAGCCTTCTGTAGCCTTCATCTCAAGTTTTGCCCATTAAAAACTTCTCCCTGAAAGCTATCTAAGAATTCAAGCTTTTGAGCTCGAGTCATCCATTTTTTTGTTTGGCCCTGCAATAAACCTTCCCCTGCTCCAAACTCTGACAGCTCCATCTGTTTGGCCTCATTGTGTCTTGGGCACAGGAACTTACATTCAGTAGCATCTCTAAAAAAATAAAACCAATGTAAAAAGATCTCAGTGTATCTTACCTTTTATTCTGTATAGAAGAAGAAACAATATATATCTGACCTGAAATATGAAAATATAGCATAAGTATACAGCATATTTCAGAAAATTCTAGTCCTGAGTATGAAGGTGAAGGTGAAGTTGCTCAGTCGTGTCTGACTCTTTGTGATCCCATGGACTGTAGCCTACCAGGCTCTTCCATCCATGGGATTTTCCAGGCAAGAGTACTGGAGTGGGTACAATACTGTTTCCTACATGTGGGCTTAATTTTTTTAATCAATGAAAATGTGAGAATTTTCTATTAAGTAAAATGTCTCCAAAAGTTCTTGTTAGGCTGTAAAAATACACTTAGAAATAAAGTGAAGAAATTTATTGATGAAGCATGTGATCTTTATTGGGATTTCATCGCTGAGTAATTACAAGATTAATTATGCTTTGTCAGCAACTGAGAGAAAGTTTGAGTCTGAAGTGAATAGAGGATTTCATTTTCCAACTCTACTGCTTACTTATCAGCTCTCATAGAGGAAATTTGCAAAATAATATTGAATACATTTCTGTGCATCAGGTTCTTTGTGACTGGGATGCTGACTCTCCCCTTTTAAGAGCCCATAAAGATCACCTTGCACAGGGACCACAATAGAAGGGAGATGCAAATAAGGAAAAGAGGAAATAACTGGACTGTGTCTTTTTATCCTATGATTTGATTTCCTACTCTTTCTTATCACAATGCTATGAAAGAATAGGAGCCAGAGATATTAGCAAAGAAATGGGAAAAACCCCTCATTTTCCAGCTTCTTTCACAATGTTGAGCTTCCTATTCATTTTTCGCAAGTATTAAACTAAAAACTACATTACTTGTAACCCACCCCCAACTCTATCTTCCACCCCACCATAAAAGCTCTTATCATGAACAGAGAGGATTTATTATCTTTCTCTTTCTTTCTCTTCCCCTCCTCCCTCCCACCCAAACCCAAACACAACACACTCACATACACACAACAAACAAGAGGCAAATTATTTTGCACTGAAGGAGATTTCCTGCCCTCCAGTCTAGCTGGTAAAGAGGTTTTATCAACAAAGGTCTTAAAGGAATGGTTGACATGAAGCTACTCTTTGCCAGTGGGATGACATGTGGTAACTGTGCCAACTAAAGGTTGGCACTTGCCATCTACCTCTACAAGGATTAATTCACAAGCTGCTGTGACCACAGACCTTCAACATACCCCCTGAAAGAAGTTCAGGGTGAAGGTCAGGAATGAGGCACTCTGTGCCCTGGGAAACCTGGCAGAACAGGCCATCAGATAGTTATATATTTTCAGGAGATTTTATGAGCCGAACTCTTACATCACTTCATGTCTAAAAAAGCACTAAAATCTTTCACGGTGATGTCTGCTCCTCTGACTAGCAGTAACCCTCCTGGAACTAGCAGTAACTTTCTGCAAAAAATATGAGCTTGATTATATTTACTCCCCCTTCACAACAATCACATATATATATATGGACTTTCCCCTACCTCTGTGGGGCAGTTTCTTAGAGTGATCTGAAATGCTCTCTCCCAGGCTATAGTCCTCATTTTGCCCAAAATAAAACTCAACGCACAACTCCAACATTGTGCATTTTTTTCTCAGTCAGCAACTGAGTTCATCTCTGTTCCTCTTCTACAATAGTAGGTCTTTCTCCACTCTTAGAATCGTAGGGTGTGTTGTATGTAAAAAGACAGTTGGTTCTTTTGCCTTTTGTAATCATAGCTTAATTAGATGTCTCTGCAGAATGAACTAGTGCCAAGGGAGTAAAACATAAGTCTATCCTGGAGACAGAACAAGGAAGCACCTTTTTCAGTGAAAATGTTGCCCATCATTGAGAGACAGAAGGAAGGAGGTATTAGACCTCAGAAGAGTGAGGGGAAATTTCAAATCTGCCTTTCTCCCATACTATTATATGTCCCTGTCTTTCTCTCCCTCATTCTTGAAAAGAAAACATTCTAGGAACCTTAAATTAGGGATGAAGGATGGTTTGAATGAGTGGTTTGAGGAGAACCCTACACTGCTTTTCTGTAAGGTCATTTGTGGTTTATTTCTAGAGAAGTCAAGAAGGTAAGACTCCTCTGGAGTGTGCAGGAAGATGCTTTGTTTTACTAGATATGTGTCTCAAAGTGTGAAGTTAGGCTGTATGGACCTGTTAATGTAAGAGATCTTATGACAAAAGCTGTATGAAACCATTACATTGTTCCCTTGCTCCATGAGGAACTTTTATGGACCTTCCATCCAAGGCCATGCTGGTTTCAAGTGGTCAGTTAGCCAATACATCACAAAGGAAGCATGAAGTGCAATTCCAATGATTCTATATCCCACCTAGAGTCCAGGGAGCAATCATCCTTTGACATGGGCTTCCCAGTCCAGGATGTGTTATATTTTAAATATTTAAATGTGTGGTTTTGAAACTGTATAACTCAGATCTGACCCAGCCAAAGTTCCTGTTGGGACTTTTTAATTAATGAATGAGTTAATTTTTTGGCTGTGTTGGGCTTTAGTTGCAGCAAGAGGAATTTTTGTTGTAGTGTGCAACCTCTCTAGTTGTGGCACAAGGGCTCCAGAGTGCATAGGTTCCATAGTGGTGGTGTGCAGGCTTGTTTAACCCATGACAAACGGGATCATAGTTCCCTGACCAGGGATTGTACTATGTCTTGCATTGGAAGGCAGATTATACCACTGGGCCACCAGGGGAGTCCTGAGAGTATCTTTTAATTAAAATTACTCACCTGGCATCAGGACTTAAGTCCAGGTGCTTTGTGACTCAACACAGGAAGAATTCAGTGAAAGACAAAGTAATAGGTAAGAAATGGATTTATTTAGAGAGATACAAATTCCATAGACAGAATGAGGCCCATCTCAAAAGAAGAGAGCATCCCCAGGGCATGAGGTCATCTCAGAAATTGAAAGTGGCCCTAAAATGTTATCTACTACTGTGGGCAAGAATCCCTTAGAAGAAATGGAGTAGCCTTCATAGTTAACAAAAGAGTCCAAAATGCACTACTTGGGTGCAATCTCAAAAATGACAGAATGATCTCTATTCGTTTCCAAGGCAAGCCATTCAATATCACAGTAATTCAAGTCTATGCCCCAACAAGTAATGCTGAAGAAGCTGAAATTGAACAGTTCTATGAAAACATACAATACCTTCTAGAACTAACACCCAAAAAAGATGTTCTTTTCATTATAGGGGACTGGAATGTAAAAGTAGGAAGTCAAGAAACACCTGGAGTAACAGGCAAATCTGGCCTTGGAGTGCAGAATGAAGCAGGGCAAAGGCTAATAGAGTTCTGCCAAGAGAACACACTGGTCATAGCAAACACCCTTGTCCAACAACACAAGAGACTGCTACACATGGACCTCACCAGATGGTCAATACCAAAATCAGATTGATTATATTCTTTGCACTTGAAGATGGAGAAGCTCTATACAATCAGCAAAAACAAGATCAAAAGCTGACTGTGGCTCCGATCATGAATTCCTTATTACCAAATTCAGACTTAAATTGAATAAATTAGGGAAAACCACTAGACCATTCAGGTATGACCCTTATGATTATGCAGTAGAAGTGACAAATAGATTCAAGGGATTAGATCTGATAGAGAGAGTGTCTGAAGAACTATGGACAGAGGTTTGTGACATTGTATAGGAGACAGAAACCAAGACAATCCATGAGAAAAAGAAATGCAAAAAGGCAAAATGGTTGTCTGACAAGGCCTTACAAATAGTTGAGAAAAGAAGAGAAGCTAAAGGCAAAGGAGAAAAGGAATGATATACTGAATGCAGAGTTCCAAAGAATAGCAATGAGAGATAAGAAAGCCTTCTTCAGTGATCAATGAAAAGAAATAGAGGAAAATAATAGAATGGGAAAGACTAGAGATCTCTTCAAGAAAATTAGAGATACCAAGAGAACATTTCATGCAAAGATGGGCACAAAAAAGAACAGAAATGGTATGGACCTAACAGAAGCAGAAGGTATTAAGAAGAGGTGGCAAGAATACACAGAAGAATTATACAAAAAAGATCTTCATGTCCCAGACAACCACTATGGTGTGATCACTCACCTAGAGCCAAACATCCTGGAATACAAAGATAAGTGGGCCTTAGGAAACATCACTACAAACAAAGCTTGTGGAAGTGATGGGATTCCAGTTGAGCTATTTCAAATCCTAAAAGATGATGCTGTGAAAGTGCTGCACTCAATATGCCAGCAAAAACAGAAAACTCAGCAGTGGCTACAGGACTGGAAAAGGTCAGTCTTCATTCCAATCCCAAAGAAAGGCAATGCCAAAGAATGTTCAAGCTACTGCACAATTGCCATCTCACACACTAGCAAAGTAATGCTCAAAATCCTCCAAGCCAGGCTTCAACAGTACGTGAACTGAGAACTTCCAGGTGTTCAAGCTGGTTTTAGAAAAGGCAGAAGAGCCAGATAGCAAATTTCCAACATCTGCTGGATCATCAAAAAAGTAAAAGAGTTCCAGAAAAGCATCTACTTCTGTTTTATTGACTACACCAAAGCTTTTGACTGTGTGGATCACAGCAAACTGTGGAAAATTCTTGAAGAGATAGGAATACCAGACTGCCTTACCTGCCTCCTGAGAAATCTGTATGGAGGTCAAGAGGCAAGTTAGAACTGGACATGGAAAAACAGACTGGTTCCAAATCGGGAAAGGCGTATGTCAAGGTTGTATATTGTCACCCTGCTTATTTAACTTACATGGAGAGTACATCATGAGAAACGCTGGGCTGGATGAAGCACAAGCTGTAATCAAGATTGCCGGGAGAAATGTCAATAACTTCAGATATGCAGATGACACCATCCTTATGGCACAAAGTGCTTGGGATAGATGTCAGGCGAGTGTATGCTCCTCGGTTCTTTGTCTTGTCACAACAAAAATTTGGAGTGACGGACATTGAAGCCCCCTACGCGGGTCACAGCTCTTGGGTCTTGGACAGACCAGTGTTACAGCTCTTAAGTAAATCAGTGTTACAGCTCTATTTTATTTAGATGATAGCAGGAAAATCCATCTTCAAGGTGTGAGCGCACTTCGATCCAAAGACAGGAAGAGAAGAGAGCCCCATCGTGCAGGAGAGAGAGCGAAGAGGGTTTTGGCTCCTCTTTTTATATGTTTTTTGTTCCCCCTGGGCCTGTCCTATGCAAATTGGGCTGAGGCAGGAGCACTGTTCTACCTGAAGTCCTCACTCCGGTCCTCGGACCTCCTTTGCCCTTCCTCTGCTCTATTTTCACGGGCGTTTCCCTTCCTTGTCTTTTAGCCACCGCCATTTTGGACTCCTTTTCCCTATTCTAATTACCTAACATTCCAAAGATCCTCTTGATAAATGTGAAAGAGAAGAGTGAAAAAGTTGTTTTAAAACTCAACATTCAGAAAACTAAGACCATGGCATCCGGTCCCATCACTTTATGGCAGATAGATGGGGAAACAATGGAAACAGTAAGAGACTTCATTTTGGGAGGCTCCAAGATCGCTGCAGATGCTGACTGCAGCCATGAAATTCAAAGATGCTTGCTCCTTGGAAGAAAAGTTATGACCAACCTAGCCAGCATATTAAAAAGCAGAGACATTACTTTGCCAACAAAGGTCCATCTAGTCAAAGCTATGGTTTTTCCAGTAGTCATGTATGGATGTGAGAGTTGGACTATAAAGAAAGCTGGGCGCTGAAGAACTGATGCTTTTGAACTGTGATGTTGGAGAAAACTCTTGAGAGTCTCTTGGACAGCAATAGATCCAACCAGTCCATCCTAAAGGAAATCAGTCTTGATTCCTTCTTTGGAAGGAATGATGCTGAAGTTGAAGCTGAAGCTCCAATATTTTGGCCACCAGATGTGAAGAACTGACTCATTTGAAAAGATCGTGATGCTGGGCAAGAGTGAAGGCAGGAGGATAAAGGGCTGACAGAGGATGAGATGATTGATGGCACCACTGACTCAATGGATGTGAGTTTATGTAAGCTCCAGGAGTTGGTGATGGACAGGGAAGCCTGGCATGCTGCAGTCCATGGGGTCACAAGGAGTTGGACACAACTGAGTGACTGGACTGAACTAAAACATGAAGTGGTTAGTTTTTAATGGGCTCAGTAATTTCATAGGATAAGTGGGAGGATTATTCTATTTCAGGGAAGGGGCAGGGATTTTGAGGAATTAGGCCACCAATCACTTTTTGACCTTTATGGTAGACCTCAGAACTGTCACGTTGCCTGTGGGTATGTCATTTAGCATACCGATGTGTTACAGTTGATGTATAATGAGGTTTAAGTTGTACTGGAAGTCAAATCTTCCACCATCCTTGACTTAGCTGGCTCTAAGCAGTTTATGTCCTGTCCTCAGTGGCTATGCCGTTCACCTAGGACTGTGTACCCTGACCCTGTCCCTGTTGTTTCAATACTTGGCCTCCATCGTGCTCTCTCCCTACGGGCATAAATGTTAGGGCTGGATTTAGGAAAGCGCTTCATAACTCGGGCTTCCCCGGTAGCTCGGACAGTAAAGAATCTGCCTGCAGTGCAGGCGACCAGGGTTCAGTCCCTGGGTCAGGAAGATCCCTTGGAGAAGGGAATGGCTGCCCATTCCAGTATTCATACCTGAAGAATTCCACGGACAGAGAAGCCTGGTGGGCTACATTCCGTGGGGCTGCAAAGAGTCAGACATGCCTGAGGGACTAACACTTTTACTTTTTCTTGGTTGGAACTGATGGCAATTAACTCTAGATCACTATTAGACATGGTCTCTGAATTGTTTGTAAACCCATAATTTAAAAGCATATGCTTTTAGTAATTTTCCAAGAGGTATAGACATGCAGTACATTTGTATTTGGATGAAAAACATATCTAAAGTCTTGAGGTGGGCAACCCCAATTTAACTGACCTCCAGTTTAGTGTCTTCAACCACCCCCAAATGATCAGATGCATATTAGCCTTATTTATGTTAAATGATGATGATGGTAACAATAATAATGAATAATAAAATAATAATAATATGTTAAAACTGCTATGATTCCTTAAGTATTTATTAGACTCAAGTTCTAAGGACTTTACTCATATTAACTCACTTAATCTTCACAACTACTCTCTAATGTCACTAGTATTCATCACCATTTTATAAACAGGACACCTAGGCACAGAAAGGTAAAGGAACTCATCCAATATCACAGAGAAAAGCAAGGATTCAGACAATTTAACCCCAGGACTTGGGCTCTTAACTTACTAGTTGCTGTCAAGTCAGAGTCTGGAGCGATGAGCCCCTCGTTTGAAAACATCTGAGGAATTTTGAAAACTCCACACTACATCCCCTAAACTCAGCAGGGATACAGCCACACAACAGAAATAATTTTCAGTGAGCTGAATCCTAACAGTTCCCATCTAGATAATGTTTGGAAACCTTGATCTCATGATGAAATCATTCTATCAGGATTGAGTCAGGACTTTTACATGAAAATTTAAGGAAATGGGAGAGTATGGTATAGTCATCACAGGAAATAGAGAAAAATAGATATTACTCGGGGATTGGGATCCTGCATTGATGAAGGAATAAAGGACCGCTGAGCAAGGCAAGTCTGTTGTTTTTCAACAGAGGCATCTTTGGAATAAAAGGTCTACAAACTGAAGCATAACATCAGAATCATTCCCCCTGTGTTCTCACCAATCAGGAAGCTAAAGCTAAAACAGGAAAGGGCATGGCTGAAAAAGCCTAGCCAAATTAAGGATGAGCGCTCTCTGTTTTATATTCCCCTTGGCTCTTCAAAGGAGAGCAGTGATGAAATTCTAGGCCATTGAAGTCAGAGTCCCAGGTTCCCCCCAGCTCTGTCACTGATTCTGATGTGCCCTTGGCAAGTTACCCTGACTCTGTAGCATGGGGCGATCCTTACACCCAGCTCGTGGTACTATTTGATGATTGAATGAGCAAGATAATGCATACAAAGTGCTTAAGACAGAGTCTGGCACAGATCAAGGATTCAGTAACCTTGGTTGACTCTGGGAGGGATGCTCAGCTCTCTTTAATCACCTCCATCAGCTTCCTCAGCCAGTCCTTTGGCTCAACCTTCAACCTGGGCACAGATTCAACCCTCCCTCATCCCTTGCAAATCACTGTGACCATCTAAGCCACAGCGTCTTCTGCCTACATTATTTGCAATAACCTCCTAACTGGTCTCCTGCTTTTTTACCTTGTCCTTTTCTGACAATTCTCAGAGCAGTCAAGACACTCTGTTGAAAATGTCTGAACATAGCAGTCCACTCCACTGCTCAAAATCTCTAGCTGCTTTCCATCTACAAAGACTTCAGACTGCCCCATCTATCATCACCCCTTCCTTCCTGGCTTCAACTCCTACAACTCCCCACCTGCACTCCCAGCAGAGTCTCTCCTTGACAGAACTCCAGTCAAGCTCCTCTGAGCCCTTTCACAACCATACCTCAGCCTTGGCCTATTAGGACTTGAACAAGCACTAACACCACTTCTAACAGCTCAAGGGCACCTCCCTGGA
The DNA here is from genome assembly GCF_023699985.2 of Odocoileus virginianus. Classification (NCBI taxonomy): domain Eukaryota; kingdom Metazoa; phylum Chordata; class Mammalia; order Artiodactyla; family Cervidae; genus Odocoileus; species Odocoileus virginianus. Next base: position 46,307,989 of record NC_069689.1, on the reverse strand, counting down.
ATGATTCTAGCCCTCTTAAGTGCCTCCTGAGAAAACCCAAGGCTTCCAGAAGAATGGACTGTCTGTTCCAGCCAGCACCTGAGGGTAGAGGCCCTGTCTTCCCACCTCACTGGTAGGCTAGGAGTCTAACTTCCATAAGCATCAGTTGGCAAACCCAGATGGGTTTTGTATTGGCCAACCCCTTCTCACTTTTTGCAATTTTTCACATCCTTGACTCGACTTGATTCCCACTTACCCCTCCCTCACTTCCCTTTAAAATGAGTCATCTCTTACAAATCAAAGTTGATTTCAGTTCACACTGGCCCCCTTTCTCTATTGCATTTATGTAATACTGATTTATGTATGTCCTCACAGCTTTAGTTGGTGTCCAGCTTCATTTATCTTTGATACCTACTGTCCTCCAGTCACCCTGGGCATTGAATATTCCTTGACTCACTAAGCCCAAGTTCTGTCTTAAAACCTTTGCATCTGCTCTGCCCACTCTGAGTCACAGCTACTTGACTCCTGCCCTGCCTCCCTTGAGTCTTTGCTCAGATGTCAACCCTGCCTGACACCTCCATAAGTGCCTTTTCTTCTTTTTGCTTAATTATTTTTCCTCCCTACCATCCTATTGTCAGTGCAAGAGATGCAAGAAACATGAGTTCAATCTCTGGGTCAGGAAGATCCCCTGGAGGAGGAAATGGCAACCCACTCCAGTATTCTTGCCTGGGAAATCCCATGGACAGAGGAGCCTTGTGGGCTACAGTCCATGGGGTGACAAAGAGTCAGACACGGCTGAGCACACAGCCCACATACCCCCTCACCAGCACAGGACACACTGCAAGGCTTTTATTAGTATATTTCATGTTTATCTCCTTACATTAGATTGCAGGTGCCATGAGGACAAAGATTTGTTCACGATGATATGCCCAGCATGTGGTACAGAGTAGTCCCTTAATAAGTGCTTGCCAAATAATAAATTAATAAATATTAGCAATTGTTGTTGTTCAGTCACTAAGTCATTTCCAACTCTTTGCCATCCCATGGAATGCAGCATGCCAGGCTTCCCTGCAATTGCTACTTTTCAACAAATACTATTTTTAAATGATAGTAAGTACTTGACTATTGGTTCCCAGGTGACTCAGTAAAGAATTTGCTTGCAATACAGGAGATCCCTAGGTAGGGAAGACCCCCGGAGGAGGAAATGCAACCTACTCCAGTATTCTGGCCTGGAAATCCCATGGACAGAAGAGTCTGGTGGGCTACAGTCCATGGGGTCGCAAAAGAGTCGCAAAACACGGCTGAGCAGCTAAACAACAACAAAAGTACTTAACTGACCAGCAAAGCAATTCAGTCAAAATGAAATAAATCTCAAGTGAGGGCAAGGAGGATGTTTGCTCCTTGGAAGAAAAGCTATGACCAAACTAGACAACATATTAAAAAGCAGAGACATTACTTTGCCAACAAAGGTCCATCTAGTCAAAGCTATGATTTTCCCAGAAGTCATGTATGGATGTGAGAGTTGGACTATAAAGAAAGCTGAGCACTGAAGAATTGATGCTTTTGAACTGTGGTTTTGGAGAAGACTCTTGAGAGTCCCTCGGACTGCAAGGAGATCAGTCCTGAATGTTCATTGGAGGGACTGATGCTGAAGCTGAAGCTCCAATACTTTGGCCACCTAATGAAAAGGACCAAGTCATTGGAAAAGACCCTGATGCTGGGAAAGATTGCGGGAAGGAGGAGAAGGGGATGACAAAGGATGAGGTGGTTGAATGGCATCATAGACACAATGGACATGAGTTTGAGCAAACTCTGGGAGTTGGTGATGGGCAGGGAGGCCTGGCGTGCTGCACTTCATGGGGTCTCAAAGAGTCGGACATGGCTGAGCCACTGAACTGATGGCAAGAGAGCAGGATATGTATTAATGAGGTAGGTACACTCATTGCCTTTAAGAATTAACTTAAAGGAACATCTGAGGAGGGAGAAAGTAAAAAAAATGGCCATTGATGTCCGAATTCAGAAGAAATATAATGCTACACAATAGTAACTACATTGGGCTCCAAGATACATCAGAAAATAGATTCTATTATTACTTTCAGTTTGACTGTGTTTTTCAAAGCAGCCATTCTGACAAACTGGAACTTTATTTATTTATGAGGGGTGAGTCTCCTCTTCTTTTCAGTCCCTAAATGAAAGTAACAAAAAACAATGGTCATTACAAAGACCTCACAAATACTGGGGGAAAAAATTCTGTCAATGATTTAGGTTATTTTAACAAAGAACTAAGTGAATATCTCACATAGCAGGGGTTATTTATTATTTGTTTTATTCTAGTTATCTTAGCAGACAGCTCAGCACAGGTGAATAACCATCAGGAGAAAGAGTCAACATTCCCCACCCCAGGCAGGCAAGACCTGGATAGTGGAGATAAGAGCCCCTGTCCCAGGGCAAGTCTGTCCTTGTGGAACCCAGAGATGAAATCAGGAACCAGGGTAATGGAGGATCAATCTAACAGCACCTCTATTTGCTTACTCCAATCTAATTCATTAGTGAAATTTCTCAAAGAAATGAACCTCCTTGCCTGGACTGTCTCTGGCATCAGGGATTATGTGACGCATCCCGTGCATAAAGCCGCAGGGCGCACACACCTCTGGGATTACACATCCATTTGCAACCCAGCCCAGATGCAACGCAATGTCTTTAATGCATGAGGCTGTTGTCAGGCAGAATGACGAAATAACGACACCGGTTGTAGGGTGTAAATGAGACAGCCGCCTGCCCCATCCCACAACACAGAAGTTGAGGCCAAACAGTCCTTTGAAGCTGCAGTCTCTGTCCTATTATAAATCTCAGTGTCACGGATGAGAAAGCTCCCCTTTACCTGCCAGGTGGTACCTGACCTCTCACCTGTTACCAAGGCCCATTTGCAGCCACCAAATCCTCTTCTATACATTGCCTAGAAAGGATGGCCCAGTCCTTCAAGGTCCAGAGACAGAAACTCGATGCCTCCAAATGTCAGCATCAAACCTTCCAGAGGGAAGGCCGAGCGCCTGGACTCTCCCTCCCCGGGCAGGCAGGGCTTGCTTCTCCCATCAGGGCTGTGGTTCCCGCCGCTGCAGTACCGCATGCTAACCGCCCCCGCCCCGCGCACCAAGCTACTGCGGGACGCCAGGCTTGCACTGAGGGTGTGACACTTGCTGAAAGTTGCACTGCAATTTCAGCAGTCTCTAACGAAGATACCAGCAGATACACATCGTCGTCAGGTGTGGGGTGTGGGGAATGAAAGCACTCAGGAAGAGGAAGGCTGTCGTTTGGGTTTGTGTGTTTTATTCATCTATTTTTTTTTACCTGAGATGTCATTTAGAAATCTTAAAGGAACTCTATTTCTCAGCATCCCTGGCCCTCCAGCTGTCTTGATTAGTGACTCTGCGTATGCTGGTCAGATCTGGGGATTAATGATGGCTAATTTGCCCGAGGTTGGTGCAGCTCAGGCAGCAGACTCTGCACGACCAGCTTTCGCTGCCATATGGGCAGAAGCAGCTGTTTCAATTACTTTCAGTGCCCAGATGTGTCAGACGAGCTACCAGCCCTCTGTGGGGTACATCAGCCGCTAGGCAGCTAATTGCTTCAATCACTGTGGAAGTGCAGTGCTGGGGACTGTGAAAAGGGGTTTTGGGGACAGGCGAGTGCCAGCTGTCCTCACAGCTCACAAGGCCGGCAAGCGGAGAGGCTGTGACTAGACTTCAGCTTCCGCTGGCTGGCCCACCGCGTGGCACCTGCGCTGGTTCTGTCTGTGTCTTTCCAGGTGCCCTCTACGCAAGGATAGACAGAGGCCTCGACTTGGGTGTGTCTTGCTCCGCATAGACCATATATCCTGGGAACACGTGGGCCTGTGCTCTGTGAATACCAAGAGATCAAAATGTACAAGATTTCAATTAACATGCAATTCAGGTTGCTTATTTGAATCTGAAGCTTCAAGGCACATGTTTAAAGGATAGCTGTCCTGCCCTGGCGTCCAGACAGTGATCAATGGATCAATGCGTGTAGTGTGCTTTCTAGCGCCTCAGACTAAAGCAAGAGGGAAAGGGGAATGAAAGGCCAGCCCTGCACTCTCCTTGGTTCTTGGGAAAAGAAATCAGAAACACATGTCAGGCAAAGATGTGTCTTCCCACTGTTAGGAGCAGGAGTGATGAGGAGGAAACCTGGGGTGAGGAGGAAACTGTTATCATTATAATAATACTCCTGTTTAGGAAAAGCATAAACATTTGTTTTGTGCTAATTCTATGGTAATCAGGGTGATTGTACTGTACTTAGCTGCTGGTGTTGCCATGGTTATCCCAAGCAGATTGTGATTATTAATGGCTTAGAATAATCCATAGTGTTTGGTTTCACACCCTCCATCAGCAACATGAGTATTAGCTTCACGGCTATATCCCAGCGATTTTGGAGCCCAAAATAAGTTTGCTCTTTTTCAGCTTTTTATTATGTGGCATGTCCTCTGTATTATGAAATGGCTTCCTCCCTTTCTTCTCTTCAAACCTGTTTTTTCCAAGGTCTGCAGTGTAATTAACAGAACTCAACATTTTTCAAATTGATCTATTGATGAATATATATTAATAAACTTTAGCAAAAAAAATAAAATACCAAGGGAGTAAATGTTAATCTGTGTTGAGGGACCATTCTTGAGTGGCCAGACCGTGGAGCCTGTGAACTTCCATGTCAAGCACAGTAAACCAGAGTTTAAACCAAGATTTGTATCTCGGAGCTGAGTCATCCCTGATTCTATAACATAATCACTGGTTCTCACTCTCCAGCTGGACACTCAAACAAGTCACAGCGTACTCCTTTTGTTATTACTATTGGTGGTGCAGCTGGTGCTGGCGGTTGGTAGTATATATGTTCCTGAGTGCTTGTTGATAATACCAAGAACTATGTTTCTTAAGAAAAACATAACATAAAAAATTTCTGGACACTGAGTACAAATGAGAGTTGATCAGAATATTGGTGACCAGGACGACCAGATGAGTTGCATCAGCTCTTCCTAGAATCCGGAAGATGACATGTGTTTCAGCTAGCTGTGGCTGCATAACAAACAACTTCAAAACTCAGGGGCATAAAACCAGAGTGACTTCCTATTTCTCATGCTTCTGGAGCTAGTCTGGACAGTCCTGCTGCACATGCCACTCATGGGAACCCCTCAAGAGGTGGCAGTCAGTTGATGCTGGGTTGGGCTGGAGGGTCTCCAAGCAAGCCTCCCACACCCATGTGGCCTTGGTTGTCACTTTCGGTGGTTACCAGGCTCTCCTGTCCACAACCTCTCCCTCTAGACGGCACCCCGTCTCCAAGGCCCTCCCACATGGCCTCCTTCCAGCGGGGGGCCCAAGCATCCTTATTAACAATTCCAAAAGAACAGAGTCAGAGGCTCCTAAATACCTTAAGGGCTATGCCTGGAGCTGTCATAGGCCATGTGGCCACAGCAAGTCTGAGGGTCAGTCCAGGTTCAAGGTCAGAAAGGACACTTCGGCTGTTCACAGTAGGATGTCCTTGGCGTAGCGTGAAGGAGCCAGGGGAGGCCTGTGGCTCCTACTGTGAAGACCCTCAGTGTATGTGAGTGTGAGGGGTGAGGGTCGGCCAGTGGGGGATGAAGAGATTCTAGACGAAATGAGTAAGGCAGATTGTTTTTATATTAATTGCATGCCATTTTTTTTTAAAAGAAAAAGAAACAAAAAATACATTTAATTCGTAGTATTAATAGCAACCCACTCCAGAACTCTTGCCTGGAAAATTTCATGGACAGAGGAACCTGGTAGGCTGCAGTCCATGGGGTCACAGAGAGTCGGATACAACTGAGTGACTTCACTTTATCCTCTGTTGTGTTAGAATACATAGAATAAAAGAAAAAAACTAAAAAAAAAAAACAGAAGTTTTCTTCTTTTTAAATCTCTCTTCTGAAAACAGCCAAATAGTATTGATTAAAATATTTCCCATGCCTTTTGTGTGACTTTGACTAATATGAATGGAAAAGCACAATTTGTTCTATGAGTGAGGCCCTGGGTTGTCCTTCATAGGTGACTGAGGGAGAAATTCTCCTCTCAGCACTGACATTAATATCTGTGGTCTTAGCAGAGCTGAGAGTCTGTATCGGTGGTTGCTTCTTCCTTGAGGTGTGCCAGCATCCTAATGGGAAAATGCTACCTCCATCTGATTGAGGAATATGCTTTGGATTAGGAATTATCATGCTTTGATTAGGACCCCATTATCAAAGCCGCATGCATCCAGAGGTGGTTGCAATTATTTAGGTGAGTATTCCTCTGAGAAAATGTGTCCTTAACCACAGTGGGGAAAATAAGACGGGCAGTGTCACCAAACTTGGGACTAATTCAATTTGAAACTTTTAAGCCAACAGAATTAAAAATAACCATTATGCACACTTAGTGAGACTTAGCCAAGGATGCACATTGGATTAAAATGGGAAGCATTAAAAAAAAATAACAAATAAAAAGCCAATTTCTGGGGAACTCATCCAAGGCCAATTAAATTATAATCTCTAGGGGGATTGGTACCCAATATTAATGTACATTATAGGAAATAATAATCAGCTTGTCCATCATTTTAATTTTCAATAAAACAGTAAGATTTCCTAGTAGACTGATGTTTGAATCTCAGCACTTTTTAAATTTTAATAATAATAGATAAATTTATTGATTGCTGACCCTATGCTATGCACTGTACTGAGTTCTTACTGATACTGCCACCACTTGATCAATACTGATATGGGTTAGGTAGTGGATTGGCCAAAAAATTCTTTCTGGTTTTCCATACAATATTACAGAAACACCCAACAATCCTTCTGGCCAGCCCAGTACTATTAGAGCTATTCCCATTTTTCAGATGAGGAAACTGCAGCTTTGAAAGATGAGATAAAATGCATAGTGTCACTCACCAAATAAGCAGAGTCCCAGATGTGAACACAGAGTGTTTTTTTCAGTGTAGCCTTATTTTTAAAAATTTTGAATATTGGCATGCAGTTGTACAGTAATAGTAAAGAGAGTCCATGTACCCTTTACCCACTTTTCTCCACTGGTAAGATTTTATATATTATAGTAAAATGTCATGAGCAAAAAAATTATTAAAACAAATTGACATCAATAAACAATTGACCATATTCATATTTTGTTAATTTTGTGTTCATTAATTTGTGTGTGTATTGGTTGGTTTGGTGAAATATTATCTCAAATTCAGGTAAATGAGATGCACTCTTGAAGAACATTTGAGCTGTTTGCAGGTTTGAGCTATTATGAATCAAGATGCTTTGAACATTTATACATCGGTTTTCTTGTGAGGTAAGTTTTCACTTTCAAGGATAAAAGCCCAAATTGTTGCATTGTATGCTGAGCATATGTTGACTTTTTTGAAGAAACTGACAAACTCTTTCCCAGAATGACTGTACCATTTTACACTCCCAATATATGAGTTATGCAATTTCTCCATACTTTCACCAGCATTTTGTGTTATCTTTTATTGCTTAATTTTAGTTCTGATAGGTGTGTCACATCATCTTACTGTAGCTAGAATCTGCATTTCCCAGTTTGGATGGTAAAGAATCTGCCTGCAATGCAGGAGACCCAGGTTTGATCCTTGGGTCAGGAAGATCCCCTGCAGTAGGAAATGGCAACCCACGTTAGTACTTTTGCCTGGAGAATCCCATGGACAGAGCAGCCTGGTGGGCTACAGTCCATGGAATCACAATGAATGGGACACGACTGAGCAACTAACTAACACATAGCTAACACATGTCTAACACTAACACATGCTAAAACTTTTGCCTCGTCTGTTTGCCATATTCGTGTTCTTTTCCACAAATTGTTTCTACATGCCTTTTGTGAATTTTCTAATTGGATTGTTTGACAGTTTTATTTTGAGAGTTCTTTAAGTAGTCTCAGTAGAAGTCTTTTGTTGGATACATGATTTGGACATATTTTCTCCCAGTCTGAGCCTTGCCTTTTCATCCTTTTCCCAGGGTATTTCATGGAGCAGAGATTTTTAATTCAGATAAGTCCAACTTACCAATGTCTCCTTTTATGGCTCATGCTTTGGTATCAGTGCCAGGCACAGACTTTAAGGTGGGACTTTACTCCAACTTCTCAGATTCTCTAAGACTCAGATTATTTGCCTTCAGATTTTGGATACCAAGATCTAGATTACAGAGTAAAAGTGAGATTAAATGAAATAGATAATTATACATGAAGTGTAGGGTATGGCTCTTGGTATGTTTCACGCTGTGAGAAGCTGGCTTGTTGTTACTGTTGTAAAGAATTACTCTGTGCTGGAACATGCCAGAGAATACTAGATTTCCTGACTCTCGTCACCTGATACTCTTATTCATTGTATTTGTAGCATGATGCACTTTCATCAATTAACTTGAGCCTCAGGACAATCTTTAAGTAATCTTTCTTACTGTTAGGGGTGAGGAGACAGGAGTGTGAAGAGATTTGCCCAGGTTCACTCAAACAGCTCACCACACGCATTGGCCACATCCAGTTCTTCTAGCCTAAAGCTTACATTGCCACATTCCTTCTTTTAATTCTTTTTAGAATTAAATTGTTAACCACACCTTGACAAAAGTCATTTTCTCAATAAAAAATAGTCTCAATATCAAAGAAATAGGTAATGGGATCTGATCTTCCTAACATTTTTTTTTCTGTCACAGATAAATACCAGGTACCTGTGTTGAACATCTGACAATTTTCACCTCTAAGAGAGATTGCTTGATATCTTTTGAAATACTATTTTTAAACAATCTTAAGGAAAGACTCTTTTTGCTTGACTCTTTGTGCAACTTTCAATTCAGTTCAGTTCAGTCGCTCAGTCATGTCTTGACTCTTTGCGACCCCATGGACTGCAGCACACCAGGCTTCCCTGTACATCACCAACTCCCAGAGCTTACTCAGACTCATATCCATCGAGTTGGTGATGGCATGCAACCATCTCATCCTCTGTCATCCCCTTCTCCTCCCACCTTCAATCTTTCCCAGCATCAGGCTTTTTTCTAGTGAGTTAGTACTTCGCATCGGGGGGCCAAAGTATTGGAGTTTCAGCTTCAGCATCAGTCCTTCCAATGAATATTCAGGACTGATTTCCTTTGTGATGAACTGGTTGGATCTCCTTGCAGTCCAAAGGACTCTCAAGAGTCTTCTCCAGCATCACAGTTCAAAAGCATCTTCTTCAGCACTCAGCTTTCTTTATAGTCCAGTTCTCACATCCATACATGACCACTGGAAAAACCATAGCCTTGACTAGATGGACCTTTGCTGGCAAAGTAATGTCTCTGCTTTTTAATATGCTGTCTAGGTTGGTCATAGCTTTCCTTCCAAGGAACAAGTGTCTTTTAATTTCATGGCTGCAGTCACCATCTGCAGTGATTCTGGAGCCCCAAAAAATAAAGTCCCTCATCTTTTGGATCATTGAAAAAGCAAGAACGTTCCAGAAAAACATCTACTTCTGCTTTATTGACTATGCCAAAGCCTTTGACAGTGTGGATCACACAAACTGTGCAACTTTAACTGAATGCTTTTCCCTGGATCAATTTACCATATCAGAAAAGCATTGCCCTGTATATGTACAATGAGACCCACATCATTAGAACTGTAAGTTGTACAATCCCCATAAGGAATAAGATAATGTACTGAAGAAAATGAGAACAGAGACAAACTAATTAATCAGGTGATTAAGTTAAAATATCCAATATTTCTACTACAGTCCACCCGTTGGGTTCCTAGTAGATAGGTATCCTTCTCATATGCATGATGTTGCTTACAGTGTCCCGGACTGCTCTAGCATGACTTCACTGTAACACACAAGAGTATTTCACTTCTTGTCAAGCATTGGATAATTTTTCTATTATCATATACTTTCACAAATGCATTTATCTCCAGGCTTTCTAAATAGAAATGATCTAAATGCAAGATAGCTGGTTCAGAGAGGCAATTTCCTAGGCCCACTTTTTTCTCTCTTTTCCTTGTACAAGTCAATGTTAGTCAATCTACCTCTAGCCCTTTATACATTTGAAATAGATGATCTAAATTTGAAATTTTCTAAACCCCAAATATTTGATGCACAATGGTGAAGGAAAACCTAGAAACAACCAGTAAAACTCTGATTTAGCAAAATAGAAAAGTAGAAACCCTAAGTTGTGTTCATTGTTACACTGCAGGCCCTTTCCTTTCAATAAGGAATGTAAAGAGAAAAGATATGGCCAAAAAAAAAAAAACACCTCTGGATAAAACCAGTTTGTTGATTTACTTTCTTGGTTGTGAAATGAATTCTCTCATCAGCCAACCTGGCTTCCCCACCCTTTGTCCAGTGTAGCTTTCTCCTCATTATCTACCTTTAACAGGCACATAGCAAAGGGAGAATGAGAAGAACTCTCCTGTAAGGTGTGACCGCCTGGCATTACATCTACAATGGTGTGAGTACATGTCTCTAGTACAGACCTAACAAATGATTTAAAGTGGTGTCCCAGACCACAAGCATCTGAATCCATGAAGATTAAAAATAATAAAAATGTGGATTAGAGGGCATTAACTTGTGCCTGCCTACTAAATCTATGTGTGGGCCTTGGCAACTGACCTTTTAACATGATCCCTGATAATTCTAATATGCAGTAAATTGAGTGCTACCACTATCAGGATTAATTTAGTCAAAACCCCTTCTGATGAACAGTTAGTATTATTTATGTCCAGGTGGATAGTGTCAGAATTGAGTTGAATTGCAGGATACCCAGCTGGTGTGGGCAAATTGCTTGGTGGTATAGGGGAAAACCCCTGACACTCATCAGAATTGGAGTCAGTATCATAACTACCCAGTGTATCTCATTTACAAGATCCATGATAACAGGGATTTTCTTCTGTCTGGTTTACTAACAATGAGCCTAGAACAGAGCCTAGTGCAATGCTTGATGATGATGATGATAAGTGCTCGATATGTATTTGTCCATTTAATACAAAGAAAAAGAAAACTTAGTCTTTAGGCATCAACTTGAAAGTGATGAGCTTACCATGCTTGCCAGTAATCAATATTTGTACACGGTATTGCCATGCCTTTTGAATCTGGATTTTGCATTTTAGTTTCAGTTTCTTAGTCCCAGACTTAGACATCTTTCTCTGGGGTACAGTAGAGAAAAAATAACCTAGGCTGCCCAAGAGAGAGCTGAGCCAGGCTAATAAGAGTACCTAGGAGTCTCTGTAAGGAAGAAGGTAAATGAGAAAGATACTTGTATGGACAAGGTGAACCTGCTTTTCTATGATGTTTCTGATTCTTCTGAAATATTTCCATTGAAAAGTAAAGATTCCAGGTTTTCAAATCAGTGCTTTAGCATTAGAGTAAGGCAAAAAAATTTACTAATCTTCAACAAAACCATGAACTACACAGAGGATGTGGTTCATTTGATGCAGATATTATGTTTTGATAAAGAGTCTAATACTTGTGAGTAAAGCAAACAAGTAAGAGGGATAGAGTAACCTTTAGAATTTAGGGACTTGTCTAAAAGCTTATCTGAAGGTCATCTGGTCATTCATTATTGCTTACCACTCAGATATTTTGCAGCCTTTTAAAGATTGATGCTTGATGGTAGAAAACTGATAAACTGTGATGATTTTTGCCTGATTGCAATGCAAATGATTGCCTGATAGCGATGTAAATACTTTCTATTTTATAATGATGAAACTGCTTTCTATTCAGTAAAAAGATGACCCTTTTTTAAAAGGTTACAGCTTAATTGCCCTGAATGCTATTAGCCATTGTTCATCTACTTTAGCAATACCCTGGCCAGTGCTGCTTTGCTTTCACTAACTATATATGAAGATATCATTTTCTCATGCCTTTCTTTGAAGGCAAACAACTTTGATACTTGATCACAATGCATTTCAATGAAAGTTATGTTCTTTTAAATCTTAAAAATTATGCTATTTGAGTACTCACACCAGTCTTATTCTTTCCTATTTGCTTTCAAACAAGGCAGTTTCACTAGAGCTCTCTTGCAGCGCCTTATTGAAGGCAAGGAGTGGCTGGCAAACTCAATATGTCGACATTTTTATACCAAGTTGCCTAAAGCTACAGACATCACGGGCATATGGTCTGAGTCCCAAGAGACTACAAGCAATAGTTGAACCAACTGCTGAGCTGTGGCGTAATGAAGACAAAGCTAACTTCCTAGCATGAACCAGATCTCACTGCATCCCAATCCACCTGCACTTCGCTAATGCCACATTTTGGGGTCTGTCGCATGTAATATCCTACTTTGGTCTCAGATAGGACTCTGATGTTCATCAGTACGAAAAACCCAGTGGCAGCCATATTAAGGCGGTTGGCTCATAAAAATCAAATATTGAATATACCATCACTGGACAGAGCTTCCTTAGAAACAACTAGGAAAAAAAACACAAGTAATACCTCTGCAATTGCTCTGTGTGTGTATCTGTCTGTCTCTCAACACATAAACACACACACACTTTCTTTCACACCCTCTGGCTGGTCATCTTTGCTCTTTCCAGAGACAAGCTCTCTCCACAAGGTGGTTGCCAGTGGTTCTGACTATTTTATGTCTTACATTTACTCTCATCAGAGAAGGATGTCTTTTACTTCAAATTTCCAGCTTATTTATTTATTTTTTTAACTGAAAAAATCCCAGATGTTGACTGTATATGGCTTGGGTAAAGACTCCCGCCCCTGCCTAAATCTAATGCGGTAAGGGTCACAGAGTCACACACGCAGATGCTGGCCCCTGAGAGTGACCCTCTGGGTGAAGTGCGGGAACCAGTCAGTCTGTCAGAAGTCAGAGGCAGGGCAGAGAAAACAAGAAATGACCTCTGCTAGAGATGTCGGTGAGAGCAAGGATAACGTGGGGCCTGGGAGATGAGGACGAAGGTTAAAAAAACTGAGGGTATTTAGCCATGGGGTCAAGCTGCGTGAGGGCAACATCGGCTCTGAAGTGAGTAGCTGGTGGTTCTGGTCTCAGCCTTCACACAGCTGGGGGACCTGAGACCATAGCTTCTCTGAACCTCAATTTCCTCATCTTGAAATGTCAGTAATGATCTGTCCCAGGCAGTGCTCTTGATGGGATTCAGGAGACAGTTCAGGTAACACATCAAGCATGTGTCTTGCACAGCTCACTTTCGCTAAATAGAAGCAGTTATTTCATCTAGAAAAGAAAAAGCTTGGGGAGGGAGACGTGAGAACTGCCTTCACATTTTTAAAAGCCTGTCATATGCACGTGAGTTTCAACTTTTTCTGTGTACTCTGGAGCATAGAGATTCTGTCAAGAAGTTACAAGGCAGTGAGTTTTACTTCAATAAAAGAAGAAGGAAAAAAAAAAAAAACAGATTGAAAGCAAAAATGGACTGGGGAGAACTGAGTAAATTTCTCCAAAGATTTTTCAAGCAAATCTTAGCTTTCTCTTTCCCTGGGATAATGCAAAGAATTCACAAGTCATTTGAAGGTTAGCTTAGAGGGCATTGTAAATGCCTCCCACCTCTGAGTGTTTGTGCATCTATCAAAAAGGCAGTGAAGGGCACTCCAGTCCCAAAGCCATAGCGGACGCCTCCTCATCTAGGAGGTGGGGCCCAGCCACATCGGCCATCATCCACATGCAATCTGCTAACTAAAGTCTAGCAGTTGCAATTCCATTGCACTGTGCAATTTTTAAGTCACAAAAACAATGAGTTATAATTTACCTGAGAGTTATAATCTACCCTATAATCTGGAAAAAAAAAACAATGAAGGTGCATGGTTTAGAAAGAAATCTGCCACATACATTCTTGTTCAAGATCATTCTTCATTCTGAAGTATTAAATTTTTCATTTAAACTTCCATTTCCCAAGTATAAAATTAAGCATCTTTTATAATGTGTAGTACTGAAAAAGTATTTCCCAAAGAACTCTGTCTATTCCAGAGGTGTGTCAGAAGGAGTGTTAAGGAAATCAGGAGCAGAGGATGGCGATGGGATCAGAGGAGGTCAGAGGCCCAGGAAGTGATGGGAGAGGGTCCCTGGCACTGATGTGAATCCTTCCAGTGGAACCAAATTACATGTCCTTTCCCAACACTTTATTCCGCCAACACAAATCCATTCTTTTTCAGCCTGATCTCCCTGAGGATATTTTATTTGACTTCCAAACTTACTCTTCAGTGATCCCTGCTAGAGGTATTCTAGCAGGAAGAACAAGGAACCACAGAGTTTGTTGCTGGCTTCCCTCAGTTGGTAAGGTAGGATATGAGGGCAACCACCCCATCCTTTTAATAATGCAGCAATATCAATACTAGTATTCCAGTAAGATGTCTTACTGGATTATATCTGCTACTGTGGGCAAGAATCCCTTAGAAGAAATAGAGTAGCCGTCTGAAATGCAGTACTTGGGTGCAATCTTAAAAACAACAGAATGTTTGTTTTTGTTTCCAAGGCAAACCATTCAATAATACAATTATCTAAGTCTATGCCCCTGACCACTAATGCCAAAGAAGCTGAAGTTGATCTGTTCTATGAAGACCTACAAGAACTAGCACAACTAACCCTGGGGCAGAATTACTGATAAGGATCAGCGTGTGCGTAGGACCTTAGTTCAGTTCAGTTCACTCGCTCAGTCCTGTCCCACTCTTTGTGACCCCATGGACTGCAGCACACCAGGCCTCCCTGTCCATCACCAACTCCGGGAGCTTACGCAAACTCATGTCCATTGAGTTGGTGATGCCATCCAACCATCCCATCCTCTGTCATCCCCTTCACCTCCTGTCTTCAATCTTGCCTAGCATCAGTCATTTTCCAGTGAGTTAGTTCTTCACATCAGGTGGCCAAAGTATTGGAGTTTCAGCTTCAGCATCAGTCCTTCCAATGAATATTCAGGACTGATTTCTTTTAGGATTGATTGATTTGATCTCTTTGCTGGCCAAGGGACTCTCAAGAGTCTTCTCCAACACCACTGTTCAAAAGCATCAATTCTTCAGCACTCAGCTTTCTTAATAGTCCAACTCTCACATCCATATAAGACTATTGGAAAAACCATAGCTTTGACTAGATGGACATTTGTTGGCAAAGTAATGTCTCTGCTTTTTAATATGCTGTCTAGGTTGGTCATGGCTTTTCTTCCAAGGAGCAAGCATCTTTTAATTTCATGGCTGCTGTCACCATCTGCAGAGATTCTAGAGCCCAAGAAAATAAAGTCTAGGGCCTGCATTCCTTTTAATTTGGCCTCAGGTGGTTTCCTGTGGTTCTTGAGGTCAGCTAACTGTGATCTTGTCTCAGGAATGACTAATGCTTCATCAAGTAATTAACATCTTCCTTTTGTTGTGGGTTTTAGTTCCCCAGAAGTGCTCAATGATATTGCTATATGTATCCTTTGGAACCAGGATACTGCCCCAAGGCTGCACCAGCCTTTGACTATTTCTCTCTCCTCTCTGTATCCCCTCCCTTCCCTGATTAGCAACTGTTTGAACCCGCCTGTTGGAACTCAGGGAAGGTCATGGAGCCTGAAACCTATTCTCTACAAACAAGAAACTGGGGACACAGAAAGGCTTCTGTACCCAGGAGCCCCACAGGATCCTGCTTTGTTCCACTACCTCCCATTTTCTCCTGATCCAAGGTAACCACTGTGTGTGCATGTTACCCTTTTAAAAGAAGGTAAATAAAAGAACAACCAAATAGTACATTTTTTCTAAGGTATTCTATTGTCCAGATGAGGCTTTTTCTTTTTCCTTTTTGAATTAGTCATATAGTTATTCAATCTCCTGCTTCCAGCTCATTAGCCAGTGACCAGGTATCCAATCTAGGTACCTAGGTAGCCACACATTTGTTCTATGAGTTGGATGTTCAGATAAATTAATGTAGCCTCTTTCCAAGATCAACTTAGTCTCAGGCATTCTAGACACACAGTTACCCAAACTGAAAACATGTAGACCTACTCTTTAGTGATTTTACTGTTGAAATAATAAGTAAAATATTTTACTGGTGAAATAATTGCTCAGTATGCAGTTGTATACTTATGACTACTTAGCTGCTCAGCATTAGAACATCTAATAACACCAATCCAATATGGTCATCCTTTTCAGAGTTATATGTTTGCTTAAATACAGTTGCTGAAGTGAGCAATGAAGGGAAGAGAGTGGAAGGAATGATGTATTTCCATGTGACGTTTGCGTATGATAAGTCATGTAGAAGAGATCAACACAGTGCTTAGTATTTTTTTTAAATTAAATAGTGGAAGGTTAGCATTTATAAGAAATGTGGCAGGAACAATCGACATCCATAGGCAGAAAAGTGAACATCAACCTAAATTTCACATTCAGTACAAAAATTCACTTTAACTGGATCACAGACTTAATTGTGAAACATAAAATTATAAATCATTTAGGAAAAAAAAAGAAAATTCTCATGATATAAGGTCGGATGAAGAGTCCTTCAATTTGACACCAAAAGTATTATCCATAAAAAATAAAATTGAGATTGGACTTAATCAAAAGTAAAACTTCTGTCCTGTGGAAGAGTCTGTCAAGAAGGTGAAAAGATAAGTTATTGAGTGAAAGAAAGCACTTGCAAACTACGTATATAACAAAGGACTTGTACTGAGAATGTTAGAAGAACTCTCAAAACTCATCAGTAAGAGAAAAACACTGTTAGAAAGGATACACATGCTCCAATGTTGGTTACAGCACTGTTTACAGTAGCCAAGACCTGGAAGCAACCTGAATGTCTTTTGACAGTTGAATGGATAAAAAAATGTGATATATATATTTATATATATTTCATTGCATGCAATGGACTATATTACTCAGCCATTAAAAAGAAAGAAAGAATGCCATTTGCAGTAATATAGATGAACCTGGAGATTATCATACATAAAGTCAGACAGGGAAAGACAAATATATAATATCATTTACATGCAGAATCTAAAAAGAAAAATGATACAATGAACTTATTTATAAAGCAGAAACAGACCCACAGACTTAGAGAATGAACTTATGGTTACCAGAGGGGAAGGAGAGCAAAGAAGAATAGATTGGGAATTTGTGATTGACATGCACACATTCTTATATTTAAAATAAGTAATCAAAAAGTACCTACTGTATAGCACAGGTAACCCTGCTCAATATCCTGTAATAACCTAAATGGGAAAAGAATTTTAAGAAGAATATATGCATGCACACATAGTTAAAAAATAAAAACAACTCACCAGTAAAAAACAAATCAATTAGAAACTAGGCCAAAGTCATGGACAGATATTTCACTGAAGAGGATAAATGGAAAGCAAATAAGCACATGGTACCTGGCGTGCTGCAATTCATGGGGTCGCAAAGAGTCAGACCGGCTGAGCGACTGAACTGAACTGAAGTGAAGATGTTTAGTATCATTTGCCATTAGGAGAATGGCCTTAAGACGCCAGTGCCAGTTTTATGAGGTTCTTTGGTAGCTCAAATGGTAAAGAATCTGTCTTCAACGCAGGAGACCTGGGTTCAATCCCTGGGAAAAGGGAATGGCAACCCACTCCAGTACTCTTGCCTGGAAAATTCCATGGACAGAGGAACCTAGTGGACTACAGTCTATGGGGTCGCAAAGAGTTGAATACGACTGAGCACACACGCTACTGATATTATTACTACCAGTACATGTGCCAGCATGTGCCTCATAGATATATTGAAAATAGCTGGCCACTTCTCTACTTCCCCTTGTGATCTACACGCACCCCCTCGCTGGGTTTCAATGTGTGCTATTCCCCCTGCCTAAGAACACTCTGCCCTCGGATCTTCCCTTCTAGTGTAATGTCGTTCCTTGAGGCTCTCTCCTACAGGAACTTCTCCAGGTGTACAGAAGGGAATAGAGGCCTTCCAGTCAGTCCAACATAAGCCTAGACAAACAGTGGCACAACTGTAGATTTTATTTTTATTGCAGTCATGATTCTAAAAGCAGTTCCAATGGCTCAGTTAGGGGAGGATTCTGTCCTCAGCGAGGTTCTGTGTCCAGAAGCTGTATCTCCCCAGACAGCTCAGGTTTGATATTGACCTTTGGTCACCCGTTTTAGACTTCCCACTGGGAGGAGGGGACCCTGGCATTTCACACAGAGTATCACCACCCTGGAGATGCTCTGCCAATGCTGATCTTCACAAGGGCAATGTGCCTACGGATTTCCTGTTCTCTTTCAGGTTCCCTTTGCACATTGGTCTCTCCTTCCTGTCTTCAAGAGTTTGGAGGATGCACAGCATTGTTCAGACAAAGACATGTTCTGTTGTTCTAAATGAGATCATGAGAATAGAGACATGGTTTATTCCAGGCACAGAGAGACTTGAGGGTCCAAGTAGGGCTTGTTCTCAAACTAAAATAACAACTACCATCATCTGGGAGTGCCCAGAATGGCTGCCAGGTTCCTAGTTGAAAAGTAAACCAAAGCTCCAATGCCAGTTTAGATCTCCAACATCTCCTCCAGATCTGAACAAAGAGAGTTTTTTATTCTCCAAATTGACAAACAAAAAGCTGCCATTTACCTGACTGGTATTATTCTGTATTATCAGGACTTCCCTTGTGGCTCAGCTAGTAAAGAATCCACCTGCAATGCAAAAGACCTCGGTTCAATCCCTGGGTTGGAAAGATCCTCTGGAGAAGGGAACAGCTACCCACTCCAGTATTCTAGCCTGGAGAATTCCTTGGACTGTATTGTCCATGGGATTGCAAAGAGTCAAACATGACTGAGAGACTTTCACTTTCACTTTCATCATGGCTCCAGGCCTTCTGAACTATTTCCCAAAGCCTGATCTGATGTTAGAAATTTTCTGAGCAAAATCCCTGCCTTGCTTCTGACCTCCCTCCAATTTTCCAAGGGTAGATCCCTCCAGAAATACTCTGGGTATCTTCACAACTTGAAGTCTGGGCTAATTTGATACCATTCCAAAAAAAATACCTCTTATTTCCTCTTCTTGTCCCTTGCCTTCATCCCAGGAGTAATTTCTTTCTAAGATGATTGTCAGCAGGAACATCTATTTCTTTCAAAGCAAATATTCTTGCTAGGAATTATTCTAAAATCTAAGTCAACTAGCTAAGCCATGGTGCTGTGTTTACTGACTTTAATGATCAATATAAGTAAGTTCACTGGTATCATTTTTATTAGATTCCACATATAAGTGATATCACATGATATTTGTCTCTCTCTGCCTGACTTATTTCACACAGTATGATGATCTCTAGGTCCTTCCAGACTCACAAAAATAGAAAAACAAACCTGTAGCTGTGAAATGGGAAAGCAGGGGTAAGGGAAGGCATAGATTAGGAGTTTGGGATTAACAGATACACACTGCTATATAAAAGGAAACCATATCTAATCCCTTCTAAACAACTTATAATGGAAAAGAATCTGAAAAAGAATATATCTATCTGAAACATATAAGTAATATATGTATAACATATATATAACATACATTATATAAAAGCTGAATCACTTTTCTGTACGCCAGAAATGAACACAATGTTGTAAATCAACTATACTTCAATTAAGAAAAAAACGAGTGATTGTAATCTCAGCAGGTAGGTAGGGAAGTTGTAGCTGTGGGGGGTGCTGCCTGGCCCACATGCATCCAGTGTGTGCACAAGACTAAAAGAGAAGAAACTTCCAGAAAGGTAGTTTGGGGCCAGAAGAGAACGATTTGACTACCATGGTAAGGAGTTGGGGGGTTTTTTGGAAGCTTTTCTGGGAAAGATACAAAAGAAATGTGCCGAATTGTGAAGAGCCCTTTGCTTTATTTGTGGCTCCAACGTCCTTCTCAGAACCCAGCTGTTAGCACTGACGCTCACCTTTTAATTAGTGGAGATAAATGGGCCTCCAAATGTCTGCATTTAGATATACTTGAGCCTGACTGTTGGAAAAGTGAAAATGGCCTTGAGGAGAAACTTACACCAAGGACAGAATGATAAATAGGGGGAACACAACGCTTCAAGCTTAGGAATATGATTTAACAACAAAAAAAAAATCTGTCAAGCTTCCTGAAAACCAGGTGGTAAAGGGAGATTGTCAGTAAAAAGGATTCAAATGACAGGAGATCCTTTTCTAGCAGTGGCGTCTGGGGATGAGCAGAAACTGCCTTTGCTGGCAAAGGAGAGCTTTGTCCATATGGGGCCATAGCTCCCAGGGTTTCCAGACAGCTCATACAATGTGATGCTCTTTATTAAAAGTTGTCATCAAATGCTCGATGGAATGCAATTCTATCTTAAGTTATTTTCAGAAAATCTCTCTGATACATGTACAGTCTAGGAGAGGGAGAACCTCCCTGCTCAGACCACCTGTGGCAAAGGTGGGCTTGCCAATTCCAGGCTCCCCGCCGCCATCTCAGGGGCACAGTGCTCTGGTAACGGTAAACACGCAAGAGAGGGGAGCACATTTTGTCAACAGAAGCCTCAGGAGAATCACAGGAGATTAGAATAACCCTCACCTTTGTTTATTCGTTCAAGCACTGCTTGCCCAGTGTCTCTCCTGTACCTGCACGGGGGCACGCTGACAAAGAGAACAGACACCATTCCTGCGCAGACAGACTTAGCAGCCCAGGACCGAAGGACCAGAGGCGCCCTCCAAAGAGCAGCCACGGCCTGTGGGTGTCGCCGCGGGAGGAAGGCAGCCCGCGGGACCCCCCGGCGGCCTCTGCGCCGAGCCCGGCTTTCCAGAGAAGCATCACCTGGAGCCTGAAACGGAGGTTAATCTGCAAGGTGAGTCCTGGACAGAGAGAAGGGGGATCCAAGGGCCTGGAGGGGAGCACATGCCCAGGGCATTCGGGGAACTTCGAGGAACCGGCAAAGCAGTGAGGGAAGAAGACGGAGGGTGAGCAAGGCCAGGTCAGACAGGGACTTGGGAGCCATCTTGGAGAATCTGAACTTAGGAAGAGTCTGGAAGTGGACTGGGAATACGGTTTATGCGTCTTCCCCTTTACTTTGAGGCAGGAGACCTTGCATATTACACAAACCTCCGCTCTTTGCCCCCATGTCAAGCGCATTTTCTGTCTCCCGTGAGTGTCTATGGATTAAACTCTTTAGCCCTTAGTATTCACAAGGAATTTCCTGTGGTGTATAGCGGGCCCCCAAAGTGTTGAACCATGGTTTCTTGAATTAATTCTTCCTCGGAGAGGTGAGGTATGCATCCACAAGATTCCTGGTGCTGGGCCTCCTATTTCCTATTCTTATATAAAATATGATTCACTTGGTTTTAAAGTGCTATTTCATTAAATCGTTAGTTTATAAAAGCTGACTATATGCCAAATTACATGTGATTATATGTTGTACCATATAATAAAATGTATGTTGCCCTGAAATTCTATTAAATGTATTTATTTTTGTTTTCTGGATTTTCAGTAAAATGACATATTACTAATATTTTTCTGTCACTTATATATTTCCCCCTAGGAACTCAGAGTGGATCCCTGGAATTTGGCTGTTATGTTACCTGAGGTGTTGTGGTATAGAGTATATAGCATAACCATTTATACAGATTTGAGTTCTACCTTCACTGTGTGATATTAGGTAAGATGCTTACCTTCTCTGTTTTTTAGTGTCCTTATGAAAAAACACGTAGTGCTTCAGGGATTATTGTAAGAATTACATGAGACAATTATGTAAGGTCTTCCAAACCAAACCTGGAAGGTAAGCTCTCAAGGTGGTTATTATTATTTGTATTAATTATTATTTCTTTGCTATGCTTATGTAGAATTACTGGAGAATAGCATATTTCTAACGAGTAAATTTCTGATCATTAAAGCTTAATACTTTAAGATGGCAAATATACCCATTTTTTTAATATGGCAGGGAGGAACTCTTGCTAACTGTAAAATCCCTTATCAATATATATTGATATAATTGCAGTTGCCATTAGGAATTGTAATTCTGAGTATCAAATTTAGCATTAAGTGGTGATAGGAGTGTCTTCAGGAAGACAGTCTACACCCACACTAAATGGCCGTAAAGCATTCCCTTTCTATAATTGTTACTTTTAAAAATATTTTTCTTTTTTTAAATCTGCTCTTACTGCCAGGCTATCAGTTGGCATCCATGTGGTTATCAGTTTGCCTGCTTCTGGTAATCCTTCAAACTTCTATTGTTATTGCTGACATGAAGTAAAAAGCAGAGAGATAATCTTGCTGTGTGTTAAGAGAGCAATGAGGACCTCAGGAAAAGTCTTTGCAATCAGTCAAATCCACACATTTTGTCCTCCAACTTTTATGATTTCAAATTCCCCTAAATTACCACCAGTAGTTTCTCTTTAAAGACATTATATTGAAAGGAGACATTTAGTTTACAATAAGAGGAATGTGGCCTCTCATTCACCCTTTAATGGAGAGAATGGAGATTTTTACAATGTTTAAGTTGAGCTTTGAAGTCTCACTTAGACCTGGAATAGCCCTATCAGTATCATGACTTATATAAGTGCATTTATAAAACCGAAACAGCTTTGTCTGTTTAACCAGAAATCGAATTAGTACATACATGCACTGATGCAACAATAATAACACCTTTAAATTAACTTTTCTTTCCATTTGATCTTCTGCTGTTTGGAATACATTAGATTGAATGGTGAGTGTAGTTACCTCTGAGGGAACAGAGGTAGGAGTAATGTACATAACCATTCCCATCTTCAAGAAAAGATCTGTGTTTCACCGAAAGACCGAAATTTTATGGCTAGTTTGATAAGGCACCAGGAGGTCATGCTGAGGGGTGTCGATGGTAACCCCAGGTCATCCATTTTGCTGTCTGCCTAAAGGACCACTTGCTTGATGTCATGTAACCCTGCACCTGTCTTAATAGCAACAGCAGGCAAACAATGTGTTTTAGATGAGTTACTTGTTCCTACGGCTGGTCTAATAGCAATAACTGCCGAAGTAATAAATTGTCAAGTAGGGTGTTTAAAGGTTTGGTTTAGAGGTCAGACTTTCATGTTAACTCCACTGATTAAAAAGCAAGACTTCTCAAATATTGTTCCTGCTTTCAGAAACCGAAAAGACAAATTAAGTTCACGGAGAAACTGAAAAGATTCCAGAAAAAGTTGGTCAGACAGTACCATTTCAGCTGCCAAGGCTTTTTTGTAACAGAGAAAATCAATTCAAATAAATGTTTAGCTAATTAAGTTATAAGGAAGGAGGGTGATGCTGTTAGAAAAAAAAAAAAAAACCCAAAAGCTGTGTACAGTTAAAGCAAAAAAGTATCAGAGCAAAAAGTCCAGATCAGAGCACAGAGGAAAGATTTAAAGGATTGGACTGGAAGTAAGGTCTGGACAGAGGGCAGGCTCAGAGTCCAGATGTAAGACTGAGCTTATAATGATTCAAGATTCATTTTATTCACTCCTTCATTTGTTCATCGTACATCTGTCATGACCGAGGCACTGTGCTTTGTGTTGGAGAAACAGAGACAAATACATTCAGTCTCTGCTCTGAACAGATGTACAGTTTATTAGGTGCATTAACAAGTTAGAAAAAATGAGAAAACAGGAGGAAAAATAGATAAGACCATCAACAGACCAGAAATTAAGCCAGTGAAACCCAGGGGCCACAGATACTCCAGGAACTGGGCAAGAAAAGTGAGATGAATGAGCAAAAATGTTCAGTGAAGTTTGAAACCGAGCAGGGATAAGTGACCGAAAAATCTGTCAGCTTCTGGAAGGAAGGGGATACTTGATTTTTTATTTTGGCTTTTATATATCAGTTGCTTTATACCAGGCAACAAGAAGTTACAAATATAAGCTCATTAAATCTTCCAAACAACCCTATGAGGTAAGTACTATTCTTTTTCCCCCAGGCAGTCTGGTCTCTGTGTTCATCACCTTACCTGGTTCACTACCCTGAAGGCAGACAGATCTTCGTGTTTGTGTCCCTGTCCATTTCCTATTCCTGATGCAAAACAGGCATCACGCGCACATCTGCAGTGTGAAAGCTGTGTGATGGCAGAAGCAGGCGTCAGCATCAGGGGCTGAGACAGGCACCACTCGACAGATTGTTCCGTTTTGTTTTTTTGAGCAGGAACCAATCTCAACCTCTGCAGGTCCAAAGCCTGCAAGTCAAATAAAAAAAGTGTCCATGGAAAGAATAGGGTCAGGTTCCAAGATAGCTCATGTTTTCGTGATTCTCTTCTCTTGAGATGTTTAAAGCAACCTACCCAGGCTCATGTATCTACTTAATAGATATTTATTCTGTAACCCTTGGTACCAGGCACTGTTCTCCATGCCAGGACTATAACAGAAAAATAGTAGACAGGCCTTTCAGGGATAATCAAGTGATCAAGTTAAATACAGATTATCATTAATGCTATGAAGACAAGTTGAGACACAGAGTAATAGGTGGAACAATAAACAGGAAATTTGGGTCTTCTTGAGAAGGTAGCATTTGAGCGAAGACCTGAAGATTAAGATGGAGCAGACTTTCAGCAAAACTGGGGAGGCATGGGCATTCCCAGCAAAGGAAACATCAGGTGTAAAAATCCACATGTGAAAAAGGCTCTGGCATAGTCACAGAACCTGGAGAAGGGAATGGCAACCCACTCTAGTATTCTTGCTTGGAGAATCCCACAGACAGAGAAGCCAGGAGGACTACAGTCCATGGGGTCACGAAGAGTCAGACACGACTGAGCGACTACCACACACACACACACACACACACACACTCACACACACACACACACACTCACACACACACACTCATACACACTCACACACACACTCACACACACACTCACACACACACACTCACACACACGGCAGGTAGAGCCTTATGGGCAGGGAGCAAGGGATGTGGGCTGCCAGTGTAGACCAGAAAGGACCAGACTGCTCAGAACTCTGTGCCCATGGCAGAGAGTTTAGAGAGGGCTCTAAAAGAAAAAATAAAGGAAAAAAACCTTGGGAGAGTTCAAAACAGGGAAAACCTGATGTTTGAAAAAGACTGCCATAGCTTCTATATGGAAGATGGATTGGTTAGGGCAAAATGGAAGTGGGAAGAATGTTGCCCTGGAGCCTAGGATGAAAAGAGTTCTGCAGAAGAAGGTCAGAAAGCAGAGGTGGAGAGGTGATGAGAAGAGGAAGGGCACTTTCGGTACAGCCAAGACTTGGTGATGCATCGTCTTTGGGGAAGGAGGGAAAAGAAGGACCTAGGTATGAAGGCCTAGTGTGGTGTCCTGAGTAACAGGGTGTAAAATGGAGCCATGTGTTAAGATGAAGAATATGAAGGAAGGATAAAGAGTTTATAAAGATAAAAGAAACTTAAAACTTGAACAACAAATAAATAAGGTATTTCACCTGATGAACCACTGTCTTCCAAATCAAAACTTGAATGAAGTTTAATATGAAGTTAATACTAGCCTTAAATAAATATACAGTAAATTAAGCATTGGATGATAAAACATACCTCTTTTAATAAAAACTAAATATCCTGAGGTTAAGCATTGTGACTGATTCATAGTAGATATTCAGTAAATCTGTGTTGAAATAAATCCAAATGAAACTCAAGAGTTGGAAAATGAAAAAAATCTCAAGAATAACAAGGTTTCTTTTCGGCTCTGCCACTTTCCAGTCGAGTAACTTTGGGGAAGTTAAACTCTGAATTTCAATATTCTCATATGCGGAACACAGATTGTAACAGAAGATCACAATGGTTAAATAAAATACTATATAAAACCAGTTGCACATAAGAGACCTTAAGACCTCTATATCCCTTCCTACAGCTTCAGCTACTGTTTACTCCTAAGTTTGGGTCTGTAAGCATTTTCCCAATCTCTACATCTATTTCAATTAAATTTTGTCTTACCATATAAGACAGCATTGTGCATAGAGAAAGAATTCAATTCATCTTTGCTGATTAGCAGATTCCTTTAATTAAACATAAACCCTCAGGAAGAACACATACATAGCACAATGGACTTCAGTCTCCAGGATTCTGTCACCTATCTTTGTCCTGAAGATCCCCCTTCTGCCCTCTTCTCATTGACAGGCAGCCAAAAAATGAGAATTTGCCTTTCAATCTATTGTGAGCAAAGTGAAATGATTTTTTTCCTGCATAACAAAACCTATAGGCAACTGTAAAATATAATTTCCTCTCAGCTTCTTGACAGACTTGATATAAATTTCAGCTCACAGGGGGATAAAAAAGCAGGGGCCACTTTAAAAGATAAATTTCATCATGTATATCTGACAATAGCCTATATGTTCAGAGTCCCCCCCCTTTTTTAAGAGAGGAAGAAATGACTATGCTGTTAAACAATCAAAGGTTAAAGTTAGCTCCGTCATTCATGTGGTTTCATTCTCTTATGCATATTGAAATACCTCAGAAAGATTTATAACCCTGGTTCATACAGTCAGACTTCCAGTAAATGAGTCTCTTTTTTGAAGGTTAAATATTTATGCTCCTATTTTCCTGCTTGATACAGACAATAAGAGTAAACCCCTGTTAATCAAGGAGCCAGGGTGACAGGCAGGTTAGGACAGAAAACAGTGCCTGGTCCAGCATCTAGAAGCATCTTTTGCCTTCCTACGTTAGTTCCTCTGGAAATGAATGAATGAAAACCCCCAGATAACCAATCCCAGGAAGCAGAAATAAATCTCTTTGAAAAACATGAGTCTAAGCCTAAAATTCCCCATCCATCCAATCTAGTGAGACAGATCATAGGAGATAACAATCACCCTTTAGAAGAACAGCAATTGCAGTGAGTGAAATACTTCTATATACATACACTTGAGCTTTACAGAACTCTATGGAGTGGATAGGTAGACATTGATATTTTATCTCCTAGTTGAATACATTGATGTTTTAAGTGCATGAGACGGTTCATGGCAGGACTATGACAACAACTACATTATCTTAATTCCTATGAGGGTGATTTATCCACTGTGTGCTTCTAATTATGACAACAAATACTTACATAGTGAATTACAGTTTAACGAAGGTACACCACGTTATCACATTTGATCTTTAGAGCGATCCTTTGAGTATTTTCTTACTTTATTTTAGTTTTCACCTGATATTTATTTGCATAAAATTTCAATCAGATGAAAAACAGAGACTGAGTAGAAGATGGCGGAGGAATAGGACGGGGAGACCACTTTCTCCCCTACAAATTCATCGAAAGAACATTTGAACGCTGAGCAAATTTCACAAAACAACTTCTGATCGCTAGCAGAGGACATCAGGCGCCCAGAAAAGCAGCCCATTGTCTTCGAAGGGAGGTAGGACAAAATATAAAAGATAAAAAGGGAGTCAAAAGAGCTACGGACGGAGACCCATCCTGGGAAGGGAGTCTTAATAGAGGAAGTTTCCAATCACCAGGAAACCCTCGCACTGGCGGGACTGGGGCAAGTTTTCGGCAATCTAACTGGGAGGAAAAATTACAAGGCCCACAGATTACGTGCCTAAAAGCAACTCCCAGCAGAAAAGTACCCCAGACGCCCGTACCCGCCAGCAACAAGCGGGGGCGGAACGGAGAGGAGCAGGCGGCATTGCTTAGGGTGAGGACCGGCCTGAAGACCCTGAGAGCAATCGGAGGGAGGTTTTTTAAACTGTGGGACAGCAAGGGTCAAAATTAACCGTCCCGAACACACTGCCGGGGATTCGCAAAACAAAGGGACTGAGAAACTCCAGAGAAGAGCCGGCCCATCCCTGCTGGAGGTAGGAGGCAGGGGGGTGGGGAAAAGGGCAAACTCAGCCCCTGAGAAGCCACCCCCTCCCACACTGCAAACAGGCCCCCGGTTCCTTTCTAAAGACTTCCTGAGACCCGACTGGCGGCGCGCGCTGGGGCCGCGGAGGGAAAAAGCGCGCCGAACCCGGGGAGATTGCGCCCAAACCACTGGCTGCCTGAGCCGCTCAGGCCGGGGAAGGCACAAAACGCAGGTGCAACCGAATCCGCGCTTTTGTGGAGTACCCGAAAACTGGAACCGCACTCAACGCAGGGCCTGCTCCATATAGAGCAGCCGGGAGCCTGAGCAGTGTAGACGGGGAAAGCACAGACACCCGTGAGCGGGGCAAACCCAGGGTGGCCGGAACACAGTGAGTGCTATCCACACAGAGCGGTATCTGTCTGCAGCGCCCCGCCCTCCCCGTAGCAGGACTGAACTGAACTAGAGAACCTAAATAAGAGATCACCTCCGCCCGCCTGTGTCAGGGCGGAAATTAGACACCGATGAGATGGCAAATAGAAGCCAAAAAACAAAGGGAACCGCTTCAGAAAGGACCGGTGCAACAGATTAAAATCCCTGAAGGTAACACCGACTACACCGGAAGGGGCCTATAGATATCGAGAAGTGTAAGGTGGAAAGAGGAGCTATCTGAAATTGAACTGAACCTACACTGACCGCAACAACTCCAGAGAAATTCCTAGATATATATGTATATTTCTTTTTAATTAAAAAAAATTTTTTTTTCTTTCCTTTTTTTTTTTAATTTTTTCTCTTTTATTTTCTTTTAAAATTCCCTATTACTCCCCCATTACTCCTCAACTTTCATCTTCATATATTTTTACGATTTTTTTAATTAGGGGAAAAAAATTTTTTTCTTTTTTTTCTTTTTCTAGTTTTTCTCTCCTATTTCCTTTTAAAGTCCTCTAATACTCCTCTATTATTCCTTAATTTTCATTTTCATTTCACTATAACCTTGCCAAAAAAAAAGAGAGAGAGAGAGAGAGAAACACTATTTTTAAACTGAACTTCATATACATTTCTAAATTTTTTTTGTGTTTTTGTTTTTGTTTTTAAATATTCTATTTCAAAGAGTCTAACCTCTACACTAGATTTTTAATCTTTGTTTTTCAGTATGTGATATAAATTTTGGTCATTTAAGAATCCAATATTCAGTTCCCATTTCTATTCAGGAGTGTGGTGATTACTCTCCCACTTTTGACTCTCTATTTTCTACCTCAGAACACCTCTATTTCCTCCTTTCCCCTTCTCTTCCCAATCCAACTCTGTGAATCTTTGTGGGTGTCTGGGCTGTGGAGAACACTTTGGGAACAGATAACTGCGTAGATCTGTCTCTCTCCTCTTGAGTCCCCTTTTTCTCCTCCTGCTTACCTCTATCTCCTTCCTCTCTCTCCTATTCTTCATGTAACTCTGTGAACCTCTCTGGTTGTCTCTCATGGTGGAGAATCTTTTCACCATTAACCTAGAAGTTTTATTATCAGTGCTGTATAGTTGGAGAAGTCTTGAGACTATTGGAAGAATAAAACTGAAATCCAGAGGCAAGAGACTTAAGCCCAAAACCTGAGAAAACCAGAAAACTCCTGACTACATGGAACATTAAGGAATAAGAGACCATCCAAAAGCCTCCATACCTACACCAAAACCAACCACCACCCAAGAGCCAATAAGCTCCAGTACAAGACATACCACGCAAATTCTTTAGCAACGCAGGAACATAGACCTCAGTGTCAACATACAGGCTGTCCAAAGTCACACCTAACACATAGCCCATCGCAAAACTCATTACTGGACACTCCATTGCACTCCAGAGAGAAGAAATCCAATTCTACGCACCAGAACGCTGACACAAGCTTCCCTAACCAGGAAACCTTGACAAACCAATCGTCCAACCCCACCCACTGGGTGAAACCTCCACAGTAAAAAGGAACCACAGACCACAAGAATACAGAAAGCCCACTCCAGACACAGCAATCTAAACAAGATGAAAAGGCAGAAAAATACCCAACAGCTAAAGGAACATGAAAAAAGCCCACCAAGTCAAACAAAAGAGGAGGAAATAGGGAATCTACCTGAAAAAGAATTTAGAATAATGATAATAAAAATGATCCAAAATCTTGAAAACAAAATGGAGTTACAAATAAATAGCCTGGAGACAAAGATTGAGAAGATGCAAGAAATGTTTAACAAGGACCTAGAAGAAATAAAAAAAAGTCAATTAAAAATTAATAATGAAATAAATGAGATAAAAAACACTCTGGAGGGAACCATGAGTAGAATAACAGAGACAGAAGATAGGATAAGTGAGTTAGAAGATAAAATGGTGGAAATAAATGAAGTAGAGAGGAAAAAAGAAAAAAGAATCAAAAGAAATGAGGACAACCTCAGGGACCTCTGGGACAATATGAAACGCCCCAACATTTGAATCATAGGAGTCCCAGAAGAAGAAGACAAAAAGAAAAGCCATGAGAAGTTACTCGAGGAGATAATAGCTGAAAACTTCCCTAAAATGGGGAAGGAAATCGCCACCCAAGTCCAAGAAACCCAGAGAGTCCCAAACAGGATAAACCCAAGGCGAAACATCCCAAGACACATATTAATCAAATTAACAAAGATCAAACACAAAGAACAAATATTAAAAGTAGCAAGGGAGAAACAACAAATAACACACAAAGGGATTCCCATAAGGATAACAGCTGATCTATCAATAGAAACCCTTCAGGCCGGAAGGGAATGGCAGGACATACTTAAGGTAATGAAAGAGAATAACCTACAACCTAGATTACTCTACCCAGCAAGGATCTCATTCAGATATGAAGGAGAACTCAAAAGCTTTACAGACAAGCAAAAGCTGAGAGAATTCAGCACCACCAAATCAGCTCCTCAACAAATACTAAAGGATCTTCTCTAGACAGGAAACACAGAAAGGTGGTATAAACGTGAACCCCAAAACAAAATAAATGGCAACGGGACCATACCTATCAATAATTTCCTTAAATGTAAATGGGTTGAATGCCCCAACCAAAAGACAAAGGCTGGCTGAATGGATACAAAAGCAAGACCCCTATATTTGCTGTCTACAAGAGACCCACCTCAAAACAAGGGACACATACAGACTAAAAGTGAAGGGCTGGAAAAAAATATTCCACGCAAACTGAGACCAAAAGAAAGCAGGAGTCGCAATACTCATATCAGATAAAATAGACTTTCAAATAAAGGCTGTGAAAAGAGACAAAGATGGACACTACATAATGATCAAAGGATCAATCCAAGGAGAAGATATAACAATTATAAATATATATGCACCCAACATAGGAGCACCACAATATGTAAGGCAGACACTAACGAGTATGAAAGAGGAAATTAATAGTAACACAATAATAGTAGGAGACTTTAATACCCCACTCACAACTATGGATAGATCAACTAAACAGAAAGTGAACAAGGAAACACAAACTTTAAAGGACACAATGGACCAGCTAGACCTAATTGACATCTATAGGACGTTTCACCCCAAAACAATCAACTTCACCTTTTTCTCAAGTGCACACGGAACCTTCTCCAGAATAGATCACATCCTGGGCCATAAATCTAGTCTTGATAAATTCAAAAAGATTGACATCATTCCCGTCATCTTTTCTGACCACAGTTCAGTAAGATTAGATCTCAATTACAGGAAAAAAATTATTAAAAATTCAAACATATGGAGGCTAAACAACACGCTTCTGAATAACCAACAAATCATAGAAGAAATCAAAAAAGAAATAAAAATATGCATTGAAATGAATGAAAATGAAAACACAACAACCCAAACCTATGGGACACTGTAAAAGCAGTGCTAAGGGGAAGATTCATAGCATTACAGGCCTACCTCAAGAAACAAGAAAAAAGTCAAATAAATAACCTAACTCTCCACCTAAAGCAACTAGAGAAGGAAGAAATGAAGAACCCCAGGGTTAGTAGAAGGAAAGAAATCTTAAAAATTAGGGCAGAAATAAATGCAAAAGAAACTAAAGAGACCATAGCAAAAATCAACAAAGCTAAAAGCTGGTTTTTTGAAAAAATAAACAAAATTGACAAACCATTAGCAAGACTCATTAAGAAACAAAGGGAGAAGAACCAAGTTAACAAAATTAGAAATGAAAACGGAGAGATCACAACAGACAACACTGAAATACAAAGGATCATAAGAGACTACTACCAGCAGCTCTATGCCAATAAAATGGACAACTTGGAAGAAATGGACAAGTTCTTAGAGAAGTATAACTTTCCAAAACTGAACCAGGAAGAAATAGAAGATCTTAACAAACCCATCACAAACAAGGAAATCAAAACTGTAATCAGAAATCTTCCAGCAAACAAAAGCCCAGGACCAGATGGCTTCACAGCTGAATTCTACCAAAAATTTAGAGAAGAGCTAACACCTATGTTACTGAAACTCTTCCAGAAAATTGCAGAAGAAGGTAAACTTCCAAACTCATTCTATGAGGCCACCATCACCCTAATTGCAAAACCAGACAAAGATGCCACCAAAAAAGAAAACTACAGGCCAATATCACTGATGAACATAGATGCAAAAATCCTTAACAAAATTCTAGCAAGCAGAATCCAACAACATATTTTAAAAAATCATACATCATGACCAAGTGGGCTTTATCCCAGGAATGCAAGGATTCTTTAATATCTGCAAATCAATCAATGTAACACACCACATTAACAAATTGAAAGATAAAAACCATATGATTATCTCAATAGATGCAGAGAAAGCCTTTGGCAAAATTCAACATCCATTTATGATTAAAACTCTCCAGAAAGCAGGAATAGAAGGAACATACCTCAACATAATAAAAGCTATATATGACAAACACACAGCAAGCATCACCCTCAGTGGTGAAAAATTGAAAGCATTTCCCCTGAAATCGGGAAGAAGACAATGGTGCCCACTCTCACCACTACTGTTCAACATAATTTTTGAAGTTTTGGCCACAGCAATCAGGGCAGAAAAAGAAGTAAAAGGAATCCAGATAGGAAAAGAAGTGAAACTCTCTCTGTTTGCAGATGACATGATCCTCTACATAGAAAACCCTAAAGGCTCTACCAGAAAATTACTAGAGCTAATCAACGAATGCAATAAAGTTGCAGGATATAAACTTAACACACAGAAATCCCTTGCATTCCTATACACTAACAATGAGAAAACAGAAAGAGAAATTAAGGAAACAATACCATTCACCATTGCAACAAAAAGAATAAAATACTTAGGAATATATCTACCTAAAGAAACAAAAGACCTATACATAGAAAACTATAAAACACTGATGAAAGAAATCAAAGAGGACACAAACAGATGGAGAAATATACCATGTTCATGGATTGGAAGAATCAATATTGTCAAAATGGCTATACTACCCAAAGCAATCTGTAGATTCAATGCAATCCTTATTAAGCTACCAACCGTATTTTTCACAGAACTAGAACAAATAATTTCACAATTTGTATGGAAAGACAAAAAACCTCAAATAGCCAAAGTAACCTTGAGAAGAAGAATGGAACTGGAGGAATCAACCTGCCGGACTTCAGACTCTACTACAAAGCCACAGTTATCAAGACAGTATGGTACTGGCACAAAGACAGAAATATAGATCAATGGAACAGAATAGAAAGCCCAGAGATAAATCCACGAACCTATGGTCACTTTATCTTCGACAAAGGAGGCAAGGATATACAATGGAAAAAAGACAACCTCTTTAACAAGTGGTGCTGGGAAAACTGGTCAACCACCTGTAAAAGAATGAAACTAGAACACTTTCTAACACTATACACAAAAATAAACTCAAAATGCATTAAAGATCTAAATGTAAGACCAGAAACTATAAAACTCCTAGAGGAGAACATAGGCAAAACACTCTCTGACATAAATCACAGCAGGATCCTCTATGACCCACATCCCAGAATTTTAGAAACAAAAGCAAAAATAAACAAATGGGACCTAATGAAACTTAAAAGCTTTTGCACAACAAAGGAAACTATAAGCAAGGTGAAAAGACAGCCCTCAGATTGGGAGAAAATAATAGCAAATGAAGCAACAAAGGATTAATCTCAAAAATATACAAGCAACTCCTCCAGCTCAACTCCAGAAAAATAAATGACCCAATCAAAAAATGGGCCAAAGAACTAAACAGACATTTCTCCAAGGAAGACATACAGATGGCAAAAAAACACATGAAAAGATGCTCAACATCACTCATCATCAGAGAAATGCAAATCAAAACCACAATGAGGTACCATTACATGCCAGTCAGGATGGCTGCTATCCAAAAGTCTACAAGCAATAAATGCTGGAGAGGGTGTGGAGAAAAGGGAACCCTCTTACACTGTTGGTGGGAATGCAAATTAGTACAGCCACTATGGAAAACAGTGTGGAGATTTCTTAAAAAGCTGGAAATAGAACTGCCATATGACCCAGCAATCCCACTTCTGGGCATACACACCAAGGAAACCAGATCTGAAAGAGACACGTGCACCCCAATGTTCATCGCAGCACTGTTTATAATAGCCAGGACATGGAAGTAACCTAGATGCCCATCAGCAGACGAATGGATGAGGAAGCTGTGGTACATATACACCATGGAATATTACTCAGCCATTAAAAAGAATTCATTTGAATCGGTTCCAATGAGATGGATGAAACTGGAGCCCATTATACAGAGCGAAGTAAGCCAGAAAGATAAAGACCATTACAGTATACTAACACATATATATGGAATTTAGAAAGATGGTAACGATAACCCTATATGCAAAACAGAAAAAGAGACTCAGATGTATAGAACAGACTTGTGGACTCTGGGAGAAGGCGAGGGTGGAATGTTTCAAGAGAACAGCATCGAAACATGTATATTATCTAGGGTGAAACAGATCACCAGCCCAGGTTGGGTGCATGAGACAAGTGATCGGGCCTGGTGCACTGGAAAGACACAGAGGAATCTGGTGGAGAGGGAGGTGGGAGGGGGGACCAGGATGGGGAATACATGTAAATCCATGGGTAATTCATTTCAATGTATGACAAAAACCACTGCAATGATGTAAAGTAATTAGCCTCCAACTAATAAAAATAAATGGAAAAAAAAAGAAAGAAAGAAAAATAGCTGCTGCTTGACCCTTCA
The DNA here is from genome assembly GCF_023699985.2 of Odocoileus virginianus. Classification (NCBI taxonomy): domain Eukaryota; kingdom Metazoa; phylum Chordata; class Mammalia; order Artiodactyla; family Cervidae; genus Odocoileus; species Odocoileus virginianus. The sequence continues at coordinate 46,273,173 of NC_069689.1, read as the reverse complement.
CCTTCAAAACCTGCTTCCTGAGAATAAACCATTTTCAGCTCTCTCACTGATCGCTTCCCTATGTTTATAAGTAGTATTTTTGCATTTATATTTCTCAAATGTTCAGTTGTAGAAGTATGGACTTCTAGGATAGATAAGAATCAAGTACTGAATACCCTCTCCCAAACACACAAATACTTACAGAAGTTATAAAATATAATTTTTGTTAAATCAATATTTAGCATTTATATTACTGTGACCACTTAAAATTATTTACAGTTATGGTAGAAAGTACTAAATTTCCTTTATCTCTCCATTTTCTTCAACTCCTTGGTTTTGTTCATTTTCCCTATTAAGTTAATATAAAGGTAATATTTTTTCTGAGTTTCCTACATACCTATCAAATGATTTTATTCTGAACTTCTATCAATACTCAATATGATTATATTTATTTTCAGGTAAATATATCATCAGTTTAAAAAAAAAAATACATTTCTCCTGAACCTTCAGGCCTCTTATCCCAAACTGGACAGTTTTCCAGGCTGCGGTACAGCCATCATCTGGGTATTTCCTGTCCATCCCAATATACTGAATCCTTGTTGAATATTTCTCTTCTCCTGACCTAAGTCCTGACTGGGATGGAGCAAATCCTCTGATAGCTTCCTGAGAAAGAAGCAAAACAATTACATTTTGAGAACTTTTAAATCTAAAATGTATTTATTTTTCCTCTAAGAATTCATTTACCATTACCTTACATAGAAAAGCTTTCTCTCAGAATCATCAAGAACTTTGCCTACCTTTTTCTCTTCGGTCTTTCTATTGAAAGAGCCAAAGATATCCTGATTATTCATTTTCTATATGCAATCTGTTCTTTTTAATGAGAGCTTTAAAAACTTCTTCATTAAAGTTCTGAAATATCAAAATGTGGGGCCTCATGCTGGTCATTTCTTATTCATCATTCTGGTTTCTTAGTGGAGCCATTTCAATCTGGGAATTGTTATCCTTCATTACTTAAAAAACCACCTGATTTATACTTGTATACTGTTGGTTTTCTCTAAAAATCCTATTAGTTCAATTGAATGTTCTAGATTTAATGAATATTTCTTTATATCCATTCTCTTTTTATTTTTCTTTTTTGTAATTTTTAAATATTAAGGTAAAATGTATACAGTGAAGGGGCTTCCCAAGTGGCACTAGTGGTAAAGAACCCTGTCAATGCAGGGGATGTAAAAGACACAGGTTCAATTCTTGGGTCAGGGAGATCTCCTGGAAGAGGGCATGGCAACCCACTCCAGTATCCTTGCCTGGAAAATCCCATGGACAGAGGCGCCTGATTAACAGCAGTCCATGGGGTCTCAAAGAGTCAGACACAACTGAAGTAACTTAGCATACACACATATAGAGGGAAATGCAAAACTTGGATCAAAGACAATATAAGTAAAAGAAGTTGTTGTCTGATAAAGACTTAGTTTTGAACAGTTGAAAACTATGAAATTATGTTGGAGGCACCCTTCTTCATCCAAGTATTCCTGTTGGCATTCTGGAAGCTAAGTTAGAAGAATACTAATGGTCTATATACGTCATGGTTTAACCAGAGAAGCAGAACTAGTAGGAGATATAAATATATAAATTAAGGTAAATAGATATGGATATAAATGTAGATATGTTTATATCTATCTAATACATGTATATATAAAGAGGTATATTACAGGGGATTGCCTTGTAATTGCTGGGGCTGGCTGTGCAAGTTCAAAGTCCATAGGTCAGGAGTTCAGGAAAAGAAGATCACAATCAGGCTGGAGCCCTATGGGCACTGGTTGAATTTTTTTGTCCAAATGTTTCAGTCTAGAAGGAAGATCCAGGGTCAGAGAGAACAATCGAAAAGATAGCAGATCTTTGGAGTCACAGCATCCAAAAATGTCCTAAGCCTTCTTTTAAAGGTCTTACCTTAATTAGGTAGAGCTACCAAAATCATTTTGAATAACTCAAAGTCAGTGGATTAAGAAGTGACTTCACATCTTCAAAATATCTTCACAGCAGAACCTAGGTTAGAGTTTGATTTTATAACTGAGAGAAGGCATGTACATGCTATATCATGACTATCTTCCAGCTGCTAGCTGTGTCACACCCCAACAAGAAACACTACAAAGGGGATTCAGGTTAGTCAAGTTAAAACATCAAAATTCTATCACGTGGTCTCATGATTACAATGGAAACATCAACTTGATCCCTTTGTTGTGAGCGCACCACCTAGCTTGCACTCTCAGCTGTGCTCCAGGCTCATTTCCAAGCCTCTAATTCAGTTTCTTTAGAGACAAAAACTCCTATTTTCTGTCAGAGGAGGTACCTGGGGGTATTCAACTACTCCCATAAAGACTTCCAACCATTCTTCTTGATTTAAGTCTAATTATCCATCCCACATTTTAAGAAGCCTCCAGTTCCTGAGATTTTTCTGGCCTTCTAAAACTCAAAGGGTTTGTTTTTGTTGGGAAACCACTACGGTTTCCTCTTTCATCAATCTTATGAAGCAGTTTCTACTCATTCACCTGCCATCTTAATTTTCTAAGACTGTAGATTCCAGGTGCTTTCACCACAAAAAACAGACAAAACAAGTAACTATGTGAGTAGATAAATATGCTAATTTGCTTGACTGTAGTCATTATATAACTGTATACAAATAGCCATATACAAACTATGTATATCAAAACATCATGTACTATACCTTACATATATAGAATATTATTTAAAAGTTTTAAAAAATAAAAGCCAAAAGAAAATGTCTTGACTTCTCCCAGTTGACCTCTTCCCTTCCATTTTCTTGTTTTTACTTTCTAGAAAGTTTCTTTCTGGACTTTTAGCCAGGTTTTGACATGTAAATGAATGAGCTTAAACTGCGAAAGCCAAGTAGTTTTCTTTTTGTCCATTTTGTGAATAAGGGAACAGTATCCTTCTAAAAAATTAAGTGATGTGAAGTCCGACAACCAACACATGGGTAGGGCCTTAAACACAGATTCTAGTAAATTACCTCATTTTGATAAAATGTTAAGAGCATTATTGAAGGAAACAAAGCAGCTTTTTAAGTATGCTGAAAATATCCCCCTACTACAGTTAGCTAGGAAAGTTGAAATTGCATTTCCTGGTCACATCATTCATTTATCATCTATAAGGCACTGACCTAATAAGATATTGAAATGCCTTGTTAAATACTCAGCTATCGATCCACTTGTTGATTTGCAAGGTTGTCGTATATAATTACCATTGTTATTGTTGCTGTTCAGTCACTAGGTCGTGTCTCTTTGTGACCCCATGGACTACAGCACACCAATCTTCCCTGTTCTGCACTATGCTTAGCATATGATCCAAATAAATAACTAGTAGGTAGCAAGGGTTCTCCCATAGTCAAGGTAAAAAAAAATAAAACACAGGAGCAAAGTTGCCACCATCCACAACTACAAGATGTGACTTACACTCAAGATACTCTTTTGATAGACAGTCTGCATGTCTAAAAGTTTGAAATCTGAAAATGAGATGCTTCCATCATGATATCAAATAGTAGTTCCTCTGAACTGGAAGCTGATACTGCCACATGACCATTTCAGACTCCTTGGAGTTTCAATGCAACAGGTGAGGAATGCATCATATTACTGACTAGACTCCGTGATCCTGTGGTCCAGAGGATAACAAAGAGGGAAGAAGCATAGGATAAATGACTTAGGTAATCCTCCCAAATTAAGGCTACGAAATCCTTTGTGAAGAGCCTCAGAATAGCCTTAAATCTCATAACACCCTCCACAATAATTGCGGTAGACTGGATTATTGGTCTCCTTACTTTGATGAACAGAATACATATGAACAGAAAACACATGTTCACATTCTTTGGCATGTAATTTTCAGTAACCTCCCACTTTGTGTGGAGTCTTCTCTTCTACCCCACTGCCCATGGACTTGGTGAATTATTTTGGCCAGTGGACTGTCAGCAGGCACAGTGGTAGCAGAGGTCGTAAACGTGCTGATCACCTAGAGGCCTGGGCCCCAGGGTGAGATCTGTGAGAGGAACATATGTTAGTCCTCTGGCAGCCTGGAGTCCAGATGGGACCAGAAGAGTTACAGTTCACCAACAGACCTGAGTATGAGGAATAAATATTTGTTGTTTAAAACCACAGCAACTGGGGCTATTTGTTACACAGGGCTGTTGCTGGAATCACTCAAAAAGTTAGAGGCCTGGTTCTGTAACACTGTCGTAATTCCAGTTCTTAGATTTTCACAAGATTCCACTCATCATCCCTTCTCATAAACCCCTCCATCTGAGCAGGCTTTAGTAAATCTTCTTTGAAACAAAATCACCTTAAAAGAAGATGAGACAGTATTTCTTCCTTACAAACTTTATTGACCTATAAGAAACCAAATTATGAGTAATAACTATAGTAACCAATTAAGCATCTAAATATATACAATGAAAGAATGATAAATATCGATTCCCATAAGATTAATTCACTCTATCTTGGTAGGAAAATAAGTTTAAAATCAAGAAAGTTTACCTCTTCTTGATGTATGATAGACTTGTTACAAAACATTTTTTTTTTTAATTTTTTTATTTATTTTTTTTTTTTATTAGTTGGAGGCTAATTACTTTACATCATTACAATAGTTTTTGTTATACATTGAAATGAATTAGCCATGGATTTACATGTATTCCCCATCCCAGTCCCCCCTCCCACCTCCCTCTCCACCCAATCCCTCTGGGTCTTCCCAGTGCACCAGGCCCGAGCACTTGTCTCATGTACCCAACCTGGGCAGGTTATCTGTTTCACCCTAGATAATAAACATTTAAAAATATAAATTAGAGAGAAAATTTGTGAGCTATACTTTATAGTTTTATGTCTTATCATCATCTCTCTGCTTCCTACCCAAATATGTTTTTTCTCTCTTTTTTTTTTTTTTGGCCTGGCACTCCTGTTTTGGTCAGTGATTCTTGCAGCAAATAGCTCTTGTTATTGCTCCCCAAATATAATTATCACATGGAGACATACTGGAGACAGGTGTAGAGATGACTACAGGTAAGTAAAGGATATAGAATTTTTTAAAGCATATTAAATTTATTATCCTAATTAGTGTTTATAAATCTACAAAAGAAAAACATTTTTGCAATTATGTAGCATAAAAGTTAGTTAATTCTCCTCAAGAAAATTATGAGTCTTCAAATTTTTCAAAAGCACTGGTTTTGATAACACAGAAAAAGGAACTGAAATAATAATAAGCTAGAATTTTTAGAGATGTTTTGAAATCTGGAATCAGTATTTACAAGTTGAATACTTACAATGATGACTAGTTAGTTGCATTTGAAAACATTACATGGTTGGGGTATAATATGTTTCTAAATATATTTTCATATATGTATATATTTTCAAAACTTGGAAAATCTAGAATAAGTTTTGTTTGCTATGTGAAAGTCTAACTAAAATTTCTAATTAACTTGCTTTTTCTTTTTCTTAAATTTGTGAACTGTTTGAAAAATAACTAAATTTACAGACATATCTCAGTATTCAAATGAAAGGGAGAGTCGCATGTCTCTCACTTTAAATCAAAAGCTAGAAATTATTAAACTTAGTAATGAAGGCATGTTGAAAGCTAGGACAGTCAAGTTGTGTAAGCAAAGGAAAAGTTCTTGAAGGAAATTAAAGTACAGGAATGATAAGAAAATAAAACCACCTTACTACTGATATGGAGAAAGTTTTAATAGTCTGAATAGAAGATCAAACAGCATTCCCTTAAGACAAAGTCTTATCTAGAGAAAAGCCCTAACTTTTCAATTCTGTGAAAGGTAAAGGATGTGAGGAAGCTGGAGAAGAAAAGTTTAAAACTAGCAGGGGTTGGTTCATGAGATTTATGGAAAAAAGCTATTAGATTTATGGAAAAAAGGACATACAAGTCCATTATGGAGTGCCAAATGCTGATGTACAATACAGCTAAGATAATTCATGAAGGTGGCTGCACTAAATAATTGATTTTTCTGTGTAGACAGTTATTCTTATATAAGAGGAGAATGCTATCTGAGACTTAGGTAGCTAGAGTGTGCCTATGCATGTTAAGTCACATCTGACTCTTTGTGACTCCATGGACTGTAGCCTGCCAGGCTCCTCTGTCCATGGAATCTTCTAGGCAAGAATACCAGAGTGGTTTGCCATAACAGAGAATCTTCCTGACCCAGAGATTGAACCCAAGATTCCTGCATCACTTGCATTGGCAGGTGGATTCTTCACTATGGAGCTACCCGGGAAGCCCTGATAGCTAGAGAGGAGAAGTCAATAGTCGGCTTCAAAGCTTCAAAGGACAGTCTGATTCTGTTGTTAGGAATAATGGAGCTGGTAACTTTAAGCTGATGTTCATGCTCATTTACCATTCTGAAAATCTTAGGGCTCTTAAGAATTATGCTAAATCTATTCTGCTTATGCTCTGTGAATGGAACAACAAAGCCTGCATAATAGCACATTTGCTAACAATGTAGTTTGCCAAATATTTTAAGCCCACTACTGAGATCTACTGCTCAGGAAAAAAAAGATTCCTTTCCAAATATTACTGCTTATTTACAATGTATATAGTTACCCAAAAGATCTAATAAAGATTGACAATGAGATTAATGTTGTTTCCACGTCTGCTAACAAAACATTCATTCTGAGGCCATGGATCAAGGAACAACTTTGACCTTTAAATCTTATTTAAGAAATACATTTTGTAAGCTATGTTTTCATAGAGAGTAATTCATTTGATGGACCTGGTTACTGAAATCCTTCCAGAAAGAATTCAACACTTTAGATATCATTAAGAACATCTTTTAGAAAAGACAGAAGAACCAGAGATCAAATTGCAACATCTGTTGGATCATAGAAAAAGCAAGGGAACTCCAGAAAAACATCTACTTCTGCTTCATTGACTATGCTAAAGCTTTTGACTGTTTGGATCACAACAAACTGGAAGATCTTAAAGAGATGAGAATCTCAGACCACCTTATGGTCCTCTGAGAAACGTACATGCAGGTCAAGAAGCAAAAATTAGAACCAGACATAGAACAAAAGACTGGTTCAAAATTGGGGAAGGAGTACATCAAGACTGAATGTTGTCACCCTGCTTATTTAACTTATATGCAGAGTATATCATGTGAAATCCCGGGGCTGGATGAGGCACAAGCTGGAATCAAAATTGCCAGGAGAAATATCAGTAACCTCAGATATGCAGATGATGCTACTTTAATGGCAGAAAGTGAAGAGGATTTTATTTTCTTGGGCTCCAAAATCACTGTGCATGGTGGCTACAACCATAAAATTAAAAGGTCTTTGCTCCTTGGAAGAAAAGCTTGACAAACTTAGACAGCATATTCAAAAGCAGAGACATTAATTTACCAACAAATGTCCATAGAGTAAAAGCTATGGCTTTTCCAGTAGTGATGTATGGATGTGAGATGTGGAACATAAAGAAGGCTAAGCACCAAATAACTGATTTCTTTGAATTATGGTGCTGGAGAAGACTCGAGAGTCTCAAGAGTACACAACCACCCCAATCTGAAGCAATCACAACCTTGATCAGTCAGGATCCATTGACATTGAGGCAAAATCTTCCACTAGCAAGAAAGATTACAGATCACTGGAGGCTCAGATGATAGTTAACATTTTTTAATAATATTTTAATTACTGTATTTAAATTGTTTTTTAAACACAATGCCATTGAACTTTTAATAGACTATAGTATAGAGTAGACATAACTTTTTTTGCACTAGGAAACAAAAAATATCATGTGACTTCCTTTACTGCTATATTCACTTTATTGTGATAGTCTAGATATGAACCTATAGCATCTCAAAACATATAAGCCTATATAAAAAAAATTAATATCCCCATATGATAAGTAATGATTATTTTTCTTTTTAAAAAATATTTTTCACTGCTTGGAAGGCCTCTTCATTGCATTATTGAATAGAAATGGAGATAGGGAAGGAAACCTCAAAAATATATATGCACTCCCTTGTTCATTGCAGCATTATTTACAATAACCAAGGTATGGAAACAATCTATGTATCCATATATTGATGAATAGATAAAGAAAGTATACACACACATATATACATGTATGTATATGTATACATACATATACATGTATATATACACACACACACATATATATAATGGAATACTATTATGCCATAAAAAGGAATGAAATCTTGCTATTAATATTTTCAACAACATGAAAGGAACTTGAATGCATTATGCTAAGTGAAATGAGTCAGACTGAAAAAGACAAATACCATGTGATCTCATATGTAAATGGAATTTAAAAAACCAAAGCAAAACATGTGAGCTCGTAGGTACAGAGAACAGGCTGGTACTTTCCAGGATCCCGGTGGGAGGAAGGGCAAAATGAGTGAAGGGAGTCAAAAGGTACAAACTTTTGACTCTAACATAAGTAAATGATAGGGATGTAAAGAACAGATGGTGACTACAGTTAATAATACTGTATTGCATATTTAAAAGTTACTAAGAATAGATCTTAAAAACTCTTATCACAAGAAAAAATTATATATCTCTGCATGATGATAGAGGTTAACTAGACTTATTGTGATCATTTTTCAATGCATAAAAATATAGAATATTTATGTTGTACACCTGAAAAGGGTTATATGTCAATTATACTTTAATTTTTTAAAAAAAGGAGAAAGAATACAACATTTTTAAGTGCCAGTTAAAGGCTAAAATTCTCAATGATCATGGAAATACTGCTCTATTAAGAAGACGTATTTAATATAAAAGTTTAAAACAAGTCAAAGTTTAGATTAAACAGGATAAACTCATTTAAAAATGAAAATAGAAAACGTAACAAAATAGGAAGCTACAACATAACAGAGAGGATAAGCAAGCCAAAAGTTATTTATTTGAAGAAAGAAAGAGTAAAGTTCATGGCTTCAAGGGACATGTATAAGAATGTCCATGACAATAGTGTCATAATAGCAAAGAGTAATAATAATCATTAATATAAACCATTAAATAATAACAATAAGCCAATAATAATAACCACTATACCAATTTTTAAGAAAATAGATTGATGTATTTTGATATAAATACATATTAAAATATTTTTATAGCAATAAAAAAAATTGATTTACAGCTGTATGTCTCAACAAGGATTAATTTTATATATATGTTGTCTTTTTTATTTACTACAATCAGGATCTAACACTGAGTTTGTGGGAGGGAAGATGAGTGTATCTCCAAACAAAATCAGATCTCTGCCACCAAGGAAGGATGGGAATGGCTACTAAATAAGCAATCCACGGTGTCACCCTAAAATAGCCACTTGAAAAATGCAATCACTAAAAAAATCACTAAATGTGAATATGCTAAATCTAACTTGCATAGTCTGAAGATTTAAAGATTCAAAAGCTACAATAAAATAAACATGGCCACCAGATTCCTTTATTCATTATATATTTTCACAATAATATCTATGAATGTATATGGAAAAGAACAGTCATTAAATGTCCAAAGTTTGTTCTGTCATCACTGTATCCAACAAGTTTGTATATTACAATGGAGAATTCTGTTCCTGCCAAATGACAACTGTATAATCATAAAAAAAAATCATTTAAACTACTAGGCTACATTATGGATGTGTTGGCCAAATGAAATCTTTGACAATAAAAATACCTTGTAAATGGTGGAGCTGAAACTATATACCAATATGTTTGATCCCTCTGTCTAAAGTTTGACATGAGAACAAAAAACTTCTCTAAGTGTTTTTTTAATTTGTATTGAAAAACTCTAAATTATCATTGAATTATTTTACATTTCCATAGAGTTTTATATTTTACCTGAAAAATTAAAATAAACATGTTTATCTTTTTATTATCCTTATTCTACAGATGAGGAATTAGAGGCTCAGGGATGTCAATAACTTACTTAATGGACTTAGGTCCTATGAAGTGAAGATGAGATTTCCAATCAGGTGTTCTGACATTAACATCAGCTTTCTTCCCAATATACTGTGCTAAGTGGTGATCTCTAAAAAAGAAAACAAAAAGCAAATGAGATGGTGATCTCTAAAAGAGACCAGAAAATGGTCACCCTTGAGTCTTGAGCTAAGTGACTCTGAACTGAATACATGCATGAGCAAAGAAATGAAGATGAGGAAAAGAAACAATTGAAATCAGCCAGGGAAGAACACCTGGAGCTTACACAAATCTTACTTTCATGGACAGTATTAAAAACTTCATAATCCAAAGGGAATCGGACAGACAACTCAGAGAGAAATTACGTCAATAGTGGAACAACTTATCCTTAGATTAGTGGTGCTCTAAACCCATCTAATCTTAAAAATGAGTCTCAGAAGCATCAAAGTTTTTCCAAGTGACTAGGATAACCAGCAGTTCCAGTTTGTCCTAAATGAATGGTATGAAGAATGTTTAATTTTAAAACTAGGACAATCCCAGGTAAGTTGAATGAATTGTTTGCCCTATAAAACTCAAGAGCATTTATAGAAATATAAAAATATCTATAATAGAATGAAGAATATTTCACAGAATCTAGCCTTCAATTAAAAAAAAAACTGCCAAGCATTTATATAAGCAGGAAAATATGATTATTACAAAGAGATATATATTAGTAAATCAATATAGAAAGACAAAGTTTGACAGATTATAGAAAGTTTATCATGCTAAAAAAGACATGGAGATATAAAAAACATTTTGAAATTCTTGAGAGGAAAAATAAGTGTGAAGGTGATGAATACAGTAGATTAATTTCATACATTAAATACTAAAGAGAAAAGATTAGTGAACTTGAGGTCATAAAATAATCCAAGGTAAAACACAAAAGATAAAGAAACTGAATATAGTAAAGAGAACTTCAGTGGGGTATAGGACAATTTTAAACAGTTTGGATTTAGTATATATGTAATTGCAGTCCTTGAAAGAGTGGGAGAAATGTTGGACAGGAAAATTATTTGAAGAAATAACAGCTGAAATATTTCCAAATTTGATGAAAACTATATACCCAGAGACCTAAGGTCAAAGAAATCCAGGCTCAAGAAATATGATTATAAAATATATTATAATCAAGTATCTTTAAGTAGTAAGAAAGAGAAAACCTTAAATGTAGCCAGAGGATAAAAGATATATTACTCATGGGAAAAAATATATAAATGATGTGGATTTTTCAGAAACAATTCAAGTCAAAGCACAATGAAGAAATGCCTTTAAAGTATTGAAGGGAAAAAAAAAGTCAACCTAAAATTATATACCCAGAAAAAATCTTTTATAAATGAATGCAAAATAAAGGCTTTTTTCCAGATATACAAAAGTGGAAAAACAGCAAAAGTAGATTTGTGCTAAAATAAATATTAAAAGAAATTGATCAGGGAGAAAAAAGAAAAAAAAAAAAAAATATATATATATATATATATATATATATGTTTATATACCAGAGAGAAATGTAGACCCAGAGACTGCAAATAGTCTCCCTTTAGTCTTGAGCTAACTAATAAAAAGCACCAGAAATAGCAACTGTTGAATAATATAGCAAAGTTCCTGTGATGCTTATTAACTAGTATAATATTATTTGAAAGTAGATGATAAATCTAAAATATATGCTCTAAACCCAAATGCAGCCACTAGCAAACAATCCAAGGAGAGAGATGTAGTTAATAAACTGATGATAGAGATATAAATAAATCATAAAAAACATATTAATCTCAAAGAACACAGAAAAAGAAAGAAAAAAATAATAGATGCAACATATTAAAAAAAAAAGCCTAGAAATATACATAAGTCTAATCATATAAGCCAATTCATGGACTTGAATCAGAGCAAACTCCAGGATATTGTGAAGGATTGGGGAGCCTGGTGTGCTGCAGTTCATGAATTGGACACAACTTAGTGAGTGAACAGCAAAAACAACAAATCATATAAATAGTTGTTCAAATGTAAATAATCTAAAAAGTACATGAAAAGCTTAAAAATATCATTTTGAATGAAATAGCAAGATCCAACAAGAAATAATTTTTAAATATAATGAAACAGGCTAAAGAGAAAAAGAATGAGGAAAGATATTCTCTATACCAGTATAATCAAAAGAAAGAATGACTACTTTCATATGAGATGAAGTAGATTCCATAGCAAAAACATTACAGAGGGAGATAATTTTTGATGAGAAATATGTCAGTATGTCAACATAATATTCCTAAGTATGTAATTCAACAATGGAACTTCAAAATGCAAAAATCAAAACCTGATAGAAGTTTTAAGGATCAACTGATACAAGGTGTATACTCTGATCATGAAAATAAATAAGTAAATAGAAGTTACTTACAAAAAGATACTTGAATAATCTTCAAAGATTTATAAATGAAATAGCATATGTAAAAATAGCCCATCAAAAGTCAAAGGAGGAGGTATTTTTAACTGGATTAAAACAAAAACACAACATATCAAAAATTTTTTAATGCTTCTGAATCAATTCTTATAGGAAAGTTTATAACAATTGACACCTTATATTAGAAAAAGAAGGTATCAAAATAGTGACCTCAGCTTCCACCTTAAAAAGAAGTAAAAAATAAGAACAAATTAACACAAAGGTAGGAAAAAAGAAATAATAAAGATCAAAGTGGAAATTAATGACATAGATAACACAAAATGATAGAAAAAAATCAACAAACCAATCCTGATTCTTACAGAGATCTTCAAAATTGACAAACTTCTAGTTATCCTTTTCAGAAAAGGAAAGGAAAAGATATATGAATTGTACACTGGCTTTATGAGTGAATATTAACAAATTTTTATATTTGTTATTTGAGTATATTTGAGTATATATTTGAGTATATGAGTATATTTATATACTCATAAAGCTATCTATACCTGGAATTTTCATTGCAGGAAAGTTTTCAATTATAAATTTAATTTTTTCAACCAATATAAGGCCATTCTTAGTACCTATTTCTTCTTAAATGAACTCTAGTAGTTTGTGTCTTTCAAGAAATTGGCCCGTTCCATCTAGGTTGTTAAATTTATTGACACAATGTTGTACATAACTTTTCCATATTAATTCTGTAATACCTGCAGAATCTGAAAGGATGCTGTCTCTCACATTCTTGATAGTTACAATTTATATATCTTTTCCTTTCCTTTTCTGAAAAGGATCTTCACAAGCTCTTCTATAAAATTGAGGAGATAATACTTTTCCAATGTGTACTTTGAGGCCAACATTATTGACAGATTGTTATGAAAAGTAAGTTATAAGAAAAGAAAAATATACTTCTTGAATCAAGAAACAAAAATTACTTGTAATGTTTTAGCAAATTGAACCCAACAATTTTTACAAATGATAATGAACAAATCATAATGAATTAGGGTTTATTCTTAGGAAAGTAAGATTTCTTTTACATTTAAAGATCAATCAATGTGATCCACTAAGGGATCCCAAAAAGGATAAAATATTATGATAATTTAAATACACGTGAAAATAGGCATTTAGAAAATAATATTTCTGATCAAAATTTTCAGTAAACTAGAAACAGAAGGGGGATTCCTGAATCTGATAGTGGATATCTATAAAAACTTTTAGTTAAAGCATATTTACTGGTAAAAGACTAAATGTTTTTCCCTTTAGAACAGAAGTAAGAAAAGCATGTCTACTCTCACAATCTTTATTCAACACTGTATGGAATCTCTTGCCAATTGAATAAGGCAAGGAAAAAAAAGATAAAAAGAATCAAATTTGGAAAGGAGACAACAAAAGTAAATTTATTCATGGTTCATATAATTGTCTATGTAGAAATCCAATGTAACTAGAAAAAAGAATGCCAAACCTAATGAATGAGTTTGTAAAGGTTGCAGGATACAAGATTAACACACAAAATTCATATCTATAAATATGTTTGCCATGAATAAAAAGAAATATTAATTTACCAAACAGTATCATTACAATTATATGTGGAAGACCTTACACTGAAAACGACATTTACATGAGTGTACATATGTCAAAATTGGTTAAATAATTATATTTTTTATATATTGAGCTTATTTTCTGTATATATAGTCCTTTCAGGTGTTTGTGCTAAGTCATTTCAATCATGTCCGACTCTTTTGTGACCCTATGGACTCTGTCCATAGGATTCTCCAGGCAAGAATACTGGAGTGAGTCGCTATGCCCTCCTCCAGGGGATCTTCCTGACTCAGGGATCAGGAAGATTTCTTATGTCTCTTATATCTCCTGCATTGGCAGGAGGGTTCTTTATTACTAGCATCTCCTGGAAAGCCCAGACCTTGTATAGTAGGAAATAATTTTATATATGTGTGCATGCATGCTCAGTCGTGTCTGACTCTTGATGACCCCATGGGTTATATAGCCCACCAGGCTCAGCTGTCCACGGAGTTTTACAGGCAAGAATACTGGAGTGGGTTGCCATTTCCTACTCTACTTACATATTTTAAAATGTTAAAAACTGTTATGGTAAAGCTATCTTTTATATACCATTTCATCTTATCATTTAGCCTCCACAGATGTTATAAACATACGACTTGTTTCTGTATTAAATTCATTCTTGTCATGTGTTTTATCACCATGTGAAAATTGAAGAATTGTAGAAAAAAAACCAGGGCACATTATTTCTAGAAAAAATCTAATTGTTCAACAACATTAGCATTCTAGCACTTCAGAGTGTTGGCATTTGTGCTAGGGCTTCTCCCTTGGTGATTACAAGAAACTCAAAGGTCCAAGCATTTTATTCTCACACAAAAATGGCCAGAGGCAGAAAAGGATAGCTTCTCTCAGCGTGCCTTTCTTTAAGAATAAGAGACCATCTCTAATCATCATCTTCTCACTAAACAAAGACCAGAAGAGATCACCTTTTTCTTTTGAATCACTCATAAAAGCAAATGAAACTTAATAAATTGTGAGTTAGAGAAGAGACGCTCTTTATCAGAATTGTTTCATATACCTATTCCCAAAACATTGTCAGGGGACTGCATCCCCATAACTGATATGTATTAAGCAAGATGAACTCTCTTTCCTGTAAACACTAGGGCAGAAACTGATTTTTCCCTTTAACAGCTAAATTCAAAGAAGACAAGACCCACAGTGTCCACTACATTAATGCTCCAAAAGAAAGACAACTTATTATCAAGCACAACACAAAATAGAGATGAAACATAGCCCTCCAGTGTCCAGGATCTCAAGGAATTATGCACTTTGAGTAACACAATCAATCAATCAGTGGTCACATGTGAGATGAAATAGTTTTGCATTCCTCTTGCCTTCAAGAAAGAAGAGATCTGAATTGTTGTGGACCAGTCATTTAGCACTTGTCCCTATTTCCCAGGTGGCGCTAGTGGTAAAGAATCTGTCTGCCAATGCAGGAGATGTGAGTTCGATCCCTGGACTGGGAAGATCCCCTGGAGTAGGGAACGGTGACCCACTCTGGTATTCTTGCCTGGAGAATCCCACGGACAGAGGAGCCTGGCAGGTTACAGCTCACGGGACCACAGAGTCGGGCGCAACTGAACACACACACATACCCATACCCTACATGTAGATCTTCAGTGAAGATACTCTCCAAAAGTGGCATCCTTATTCAGCTCTCATTCTTATCTGTACAAAAGAGGCTGCCACAAGTCTATATGGTTACCGTCCCCTGTTGTTCTCCTGTATCTGTGACTTTGTGTAGGGTTCAATCACATTTCTAGGATCCCAGAGCACTCAAGAAATGCTTCTAAGAATTTAGGAAAGAGTATTCAAAAGGACTGTATAAAATCGTGTTTCCCCAGTCCCCGGGCCATTGAACTGGTACTGTTAGGAACCAGGCCTCACAGCAGGTGGTGAGCAGCAGGCAAGAGAGCAAAGCTTATCTGTATTTACAGCCGCTCTGGTTGCAGGAAAATAAGCTGTGTTCCCAGTGATTCTGTATTATGCTGGGTTGTATAATTATTTCATTATATATCACAATTTAGTAACAATAGAAATAAAGAGCACAAAAAATGCAATGTACTTGAAGCATCTTGAAAACATCCTCCCACCTCCTTTCCATGGAAAAATTGTCTTCCACAAAACAATTTTTGGCCTAAAATGAAAGACCAGATATATAGCTTCCCTGGTGCCTCAGAGGTAAAAGAACCCACCTGCCAATGCAGGAGACACAGGTTCTATCCCTGGGTTGAGAAGATCCCCTGGAGAAGGAAATGGCAACCCACTCTAGTCCTCTTGCCTGGGAAACCCCGGTCAGAGGAGCCTGGTGGGCTACAGTCCATGGGGTCCCAAGAGTCAGATACGACTTGGTGACTGAACAACAACAAAATATACTCTAAGACCAACATCTGGGCTCATCTTATCTCCCCCTAAAAACACATTTTATCACTAAAATTAAAGAGATGTTCTTCCATAGCAGAGTCCTACTTCACCTAATTTAGGAAAGACTCATATATTATTTTAAGAAAAGACAACTCCCCCCACTCCCACCATGCGGGCCCTGTGTCTTACATTTCTTTCCCTCCTTCACTTTTGAGAAATCAATAAACCTTCCCAATGGAGATTTCTGGAAGTATTCAGCAATAAAATATGCCATCTTTTACCCTTTCCATGAAGCTCCATCCTTGCCCTTCCGACCCTTTGAGCTGACCACTTGTGAAACCAGATGACATTACCCTGGCTCATACTGTAGCTGGTCTGGATCCAGGGGCTTGGCGCCTGTGGTGGTTTGCCTAACCCAGAAGATATCAAGAAACTCTCTGGAGTGTTCTATCCACGGGTGACCCTAATCACATCCTCTCATATTGCCATAATACATCATTAAGAGAAAAGGAGACATTTGATCACATACTAAAGGGATCTGCTGCATTGCTTGTGAGGAATCTGGCTAGAGAGAGTGACGAGGAGATCGACTGAGTATTTTCGTCCAGTGAGTCTCAAAACTAGCCATCCTTCATGTATTTATTATTTTCAGTCGGGAAATTAAAGATGAATAATGATTTCCCAATTGCCCTTCACAATCATGATTCAGCCTGAGAGCTAATAAGCCATCTTCAATACCCAAGCCACCTCCCCCCCCAGCACGACCACCACCACCTTTTCTGAACAGATATTTTTTCCACACGGATGAACACAAAGAAATAATCAGATAGGAGATTTTTCTTCTAAATTAGGCCTCTTGTTTGTAAACTGAAAGAGTGCTGATGCAGTTCAGACCCCTCTCTGCAGCACACAGGCCGGTGTTGCCCAGGCCGGTCACAAAGAGGGGGGAGAAGGGCAGGCTTTGTTCTATTCTTCAGACTCCTTCTGTGTGAGAGGGCATTGAGGCGCTCGCTGCTTCTCCGCACCCGCGCTCTCGGCCCCTCTCTCTGGCTCACACCCTCTCTCTGTTCCTCTCCGTTAGGCCAGCATGAGAGGAGCGCCGCTGGCTGGGAATGCGCTTTGATGTCGACCTCTGGCTGCCACGGCCAGACCTGCCTTGGTGGGTGAGTAGCACGGGAGAGAGGGCGTGTGTGGGAGAGAGAAGGATGAAAGGAGGGCGGCTGGGGCCCCGGGATGCGGACAGACTCCTGCCTGTTCGTTTAGATGCTTCAGGAAGGGAAATGCTGAGCCTCACGATTACAGAGGTGATGAACCAGCCCAACTTTAGAAATGACCATGTGAAGTACTGCCTAACCCGAAGAATCAAATTATTGTTCAGGCTTTTGGCGTAAAAAAAAAAAGAGAGAGAAGAAAGAGATCAGCCATGAGCATTGCCAAGGAGAAAAGACATTCAGATGACATTCTAAGGAGCCTGGTTACTCGAGGATGCAGGGAACCCGACACAGAGATAGGGTCTGAGTGACGGCTTAGCACAACTTGCGCTCTTTCAGCTTTTGTTTTGATGACTTGCACCAGATGTCAGGAATAAATCACAGGCCCTGGTGGTAAGGCTACATTTGTGATGCAGGCAGGCAACACATGAAATCGTCACATGCGCAATCTCCTCTGATCTCTGGGGACCAGCCAGGCAAGGGGCATCCTGAGAGGCTGAACCCACAAAGGAGCTTATGGTTTATATGAATTCTTGGCATTCAGGAGCTACCTGCGGTCAGATCATGGAGTTTCTGAGGTTCTGTCTAGATCAAAAGGCCTCATATTGCCAGGTTGTCAGGATAGATCAGACCTTGTTCTCCCATAACCAACACTTGTTTCCTCTTCCTTCAACCACCTATTTTGTTAATCCCACCACATAAAGGAATGAGAGTCTCTCCTCATCACTGATTTCACAGCACATTCTGTCAACGCTGTCTAGCAGGTTTGGGAAGGTGGAAGGAGGCAGAGAAATTTTATACAAAATCCTTTTTGTTTTTTTTCTATTTTGTTGACTCCCAGAGGATATTATTTCAAAAAATATTATCATCAAGCAAGAGTTAATTGAAGACCTACTACATGCTGTATCCATCGTCTCATTGTTCAGTTGCTAAGTCATCTCCGACTCTTTGTGACCTTGTGGACTGCAGCACACCAGGCTTCCCTGTCCTTCATCATTCCCCAGAGTTTACTCAACTCATGTCCATTGAGCCAGTGATGCCAACCAACCATCTCATCCTCTGTCACCACCTTCTCTTGCTGCCCTCAGTCTTTCCCCTAGCATTAGGGTCTTTTCCAATGAGTTGGCTCTTTGTATCAGGTGGCCAAAGTATTAGTTTCAGCATCATCATCAGTCCTTTCAATGAATATTCAGGGTTGATTTCCTTTGGAATGGGTTGGTTTGATCTTCTTGCTGTCCAAGGGAATATCAGGAGTCTTCTCCAGCACCACAATTCAAAAGCATCAATTCATCAACACTCAGCCTTCTTTGTGGTCCAACTATCACCTCCCTACATGACTACTGGAAAAACCATAGCTTTGACTATATGGACCTTTGTCTGCGAAGTGATGTCTCTGCTTTTGAATAAACTGTTTAGGTTTGTCATAGCTTTTCTTCCAAGGAGAAAGGGTCTTTTAATTTCATGGCTGCAGTCACCATCTGCAGTGATTTTCGAGCCCAAGAAAATGAAATCAGTCACTGTTTCCACTTTTTTCCCATCTCTTTGCCATGAAGTGATGGGACTGGATGCCATGATCTTAATTTTTTGAATAATGAGTTTTAATAAGCCAGCTTTTTCACTCTCCTCTTTCACCTTCATCAAGGGGCTCTTTAGTTCTTTTATACTTTCTGCCATTAGAGGAGTGTCATCTGCATAACTAAAGTTGTTGATATTTCTTCCAGCAATTTTGATTCCAGCTTGTGATTCATCCAACATTTTGCATTATGCGTTCTGCATAGAAGTTAAATAAGCAGAGTGACAATATACAGCCTTTATGTGTTCCTTTCCCAATTTTGAGCAGTCCATTGTTCCATACCCAGTTCTAACTGTTGCTTCTTGTCCTGAATACAGGTTTCTCAGGAGGCAGGTAAGGTTGTCTGTTATTTCCATCTCTTTAAGAATTTTCCACAGTTTGTTATGATCCACACAGCTTTAGCTTAGTCAGTGAAGCAGAAGTAGATGTTGTTTTTAAGCATCCTTTTGCTTTTTCTGTTATCCAAATGGTGTTGGCAGTTTGATCTCTGGTTCCTCTGCCTTTTCTAAATCCAGCTTGTACATCTGGAAGTTCTCAGTTCACATACTGTTGAAGTCTAGCTTGCAGGATTTTGAGCATTACCTTGCCAGCATGTGAAGTGAGCACAACTGTACAGTAGTTTGACCATTCTTTGGCATTGCCTTTCTTTGGAATTGAAATGAAAAACTGACCTTTTCCAATCCTGTGTCCACTGCTGAGTTCTTCATAGATCATTGAATTCAGAAGTTCAAAGCAAAATTATTTCACTTTGTATTCAATCTAGAACTGTCCTCCAGTACTGAAATGCCTCCTACTATTAAAATGTGGTCTTTATTTTTTAGAAAAATCTCATTTTAGGAGAATAAAATGATAAGAAGTTCTATATTTTTCCCACTGTGTCTTTTAAGGAAAAGATTTTTGGTTTGCATGATTGTATCTTACCTGAGACAAAATGTTCTCATACTGATCAGAGAATTCATGGTAGCTATTTGTTAGTGAACAATTCTGGATATCATTAGGAGCTAAATAAATTGTCTGCTGCCAGTCAAAATGCCATTCAAACAAAACCTCATTCTCCATTGAGATAGACTGATACATAACTTGCTTCCAGGATGACTTCAAAGCCAATCCCATATCCCACAGTTTACAGCCTGGAAGAAAAATTCAGAGTCCTCTCAGCCCTAACCTTGGCCCCTAAGAAGAGGCACGATGCTGCTGTTTTTAGGGATGTCTCAGCTCAAAGGAAAACCCCCTTATGGAATAGAGAAGTATCCTATTATCATACACACCCCAACCCAAGAGCTTCTGGGCTATAAGTTGGGTTCACAGTTATTAAAAAAAAAAAATTACCCTCCATTGCTTTTAATTGACAAAACAGAGAGATCTAGGTTAAATGGAACTATTTGTTTTAAAGGATAAATACATATCCTCAGTGGTAGAGAGTAAGTTCAGATTAGCTATGCACATTCTCACGAGTGCTTTTGTTTTCTAAACCACACCCTTATGAGAAATCTTACTGTTGTGAAAATCATTGCTAAAAACATAAAATAAAATGAAGCAGGAAAATTGCACAGGCAATGGAGTCACCCCCCTTCCACAGCCCAGGCAGATACTGTGCCTGTCCCTCACACAGCAGGTCATCTTTGGTGACTTCCCAGGTCTTCACTCCGCCCCTCAATTATGAAATCAGCAAAACTCTCAGGGGAAGAAGACCCAGAAAGAACAAATGTGGCAGCAAGAGACAGAGGAATCAATACCTTCAGAGTCTGAGAATGTAATGGGCCCTGTAGATCTGTTAATTATCAAACAAAAATTCTGTTTCAAGAAGGGAAAAAAGTGCATTTTAATAGCAGCTCTATAATTAGCCATTGCTGTTCAAGGTTTCTTAGTAGTTTTTATGTTTGTCTGCCTTCACCTTTATTTCCTTTAACAATGTTCACATAAAATGGCTCAGAATTGCTCTCCCTCTAATTATTTACTGTAACAACCAACAAGCTGAGAGAAAGATGACAGAGGAGTGAAGAAAGATCTTTGTACAGGATGTATTGACTCACCACTGTTTCCTTCTTACTCCTCGATATCTTTTTTGTTGTTCTTTCCTAGCATATAATTTGTATGTTTGCATGAAACACTTGCCTGAGCTGTTTGATTCTATGATGTTTGATTTTAATATAGATACACAGTTTGTTCAGCCCTTGGTAAAACACAGATCCGATCTATCCCCAAAATCGCCACTGGCCAAGATGGAGCTGGTGGGACTTGTATGTGATAGGGGTGGGCATCAGTTCAGAAATATAAATGTGACAACCGGCAGAAGGTAGGAGTTTAGATGCCGAGACTGAATTTAAGGCAGGGAGTAATTTGGGGGGAAATGTTCAATTCTGAGGAAGCAAATGAGAAATGAAATCCTCAATGGGGCAAAAACAAGAGCAGAAGTCCCAAGGACAAATCAGGGTCAAAGTCACGACAGTCTAAAGAAGGCAGGACATTCACACTGAAGGAAGCAGTCAGCCTGGTATCATGTCCTTGAACTGAGGTTGCTTGCATCCACTGTTCTGAAAGCCCATCTTTAAAAGGTGAACTCTGAGTTCAGCACCAAAAATGATGAACGTTGCACTGTGAATAGCAGTGACTCTGTACTCAGCCAACACCCAATACATGGAATGAGAATATGTTCAAGAGTCAGAACATGGGCTTGGGAGGTGGCAGATTCAACTACTATTCATCACCTTTCTGTGAGCAACATGCAGTGATCACTATCAACAAGTTGTCATTACTAAGTGATCAGAATATTATGAGCAAAATGGTAACATGAAACTTGAAATGAGAAGAGGCTAAAATTAAACAGCTGAGGGGTGAACCATTGCACCCCTTATAACATCACCCATCCAAGTCACTTCCAGGATGAAGAAAAGACCACAGAACACCAGGACATCACTGACGCCACAAAACCATGTCAAGTGGCTCTCTTCAAAACCAATCAAAGGTGTGACCTTTGACCTTTTCTGTCCTGTCCCAATTTAAGTTTCTTTCAAAGATGAGTCTATTCCCACTTTGATGTGACACCCATGAGATAATACAAGAAGCGCCTCCACTCTCTGGGAGCCCGGGGCTTTCCTCTGAAATAAATATGGGATGACTTCTGTCCAACACAAAGCCAAGTTTAAAATCGCCCATGCTATGTTAGAGATCTCCAACAAGATTCAGAACAAAATAAATTTTGCTCTGTTCTTTGAGTAGTAATGGCTCCTGGTAATAGGCTCTTTCTGTAGTTTATGGGTCCATCTTGTAGTTTATTAGAGCCCAGTCTGTGTCAGGACTTCCATTATAAGCCCATATTTCTCTGGGTTGAGAGATCAACAACAAAATTGGGCTAGTATTGAACCTTAATCTTGATATTCAACCCCTGCTTGAGAATATAAGAGGAGAAATTAAAGAGAGAAGGGCAGAGAGAGAGATGGAAAGAAACACCCAGGAATGTGATGTTGTAATTCCAATATTTGTTTATCTTAGTAGTTAATTGTAAGGCACACTTTTTTTTTCATTGTTTCCAGTTATCATGGGACACATTTGATGGATGAGAAGTTATTTGATAGAAAAAAAATTAAACAAAAATTAAAATCAGTGTTCCCTCAGCACAGTTATCATATCTATGTGTCCACAAAGCAAACATGTCTTCACCTTGTAATTTGCTACTCAAGTCACTTAAAGAATGAGGGGTTTAACAATATGCAAAGCCAAGAGAGAAAAATGGGTTTTTAAATGTTGAATTTTTCCTAGTTTTTTCTTTCCTTTGGCTTATGATGAGCCACTGGCAGACTTCTGTTAAGATGAACTTTTATATCTTTCTTTATTTAAACAAAAACCAAATAATACCAACGTTGTTTTTTATTTTTACTCATACCACACTAAAGAAAATTATTTAAATGTGTTTAAAGTGCTTCCGATGGCCATGTTAGCTAAGAAAAGATCATTTGTAAAGGATCCATTTCAAAATGCACTGTCTTGCTGTAATGTCCACTATAGAGAAAGACCTTAGCTTAAATTATACCACAGCTATTTTAAATGGATTTTTAAATTATCTACCTTTGCATTTCATCATGGATGTTTCAGGGAAATTATCCTGAGATAATGCCAACAAATGGCTGCAGACTTTAGGTTTATAATTGCTCTTGTTCATTTAAGGTTCCCAGCAGACCATATCAGGAAATTCAATGCCTGGCAAGTCGGGGTTGATAATATACCGTAACTGGCATTTTCTTATTAGATGAGCACCCAAATCAGCTTTCATTTGTAGCAATGACCCTAATTAAGAGAACCATGATTTAAAGCACAGTCTGTGCATTTTAAGAATCGGATCTGGATATGGTAGTATTAGCCAAAGGGTTATTTTTTTTTTTTTAGCCCATAAAATTGGCATTATCTAACCTTAATTTTTCATATGTATATCATATTCTTTCAATTTCTCTCTCAAAATAAGAGGCTTCCTTCTAGCTTCCGAATACAGATATGCAAAACTGTCACATGTATACATTCCCAAGTATCTAAGTGTACTCACCCCTATCTACAGTAAATGATTCAGTTTTACACTTGTAAGAGATCTTAGAAAAAAGATAACTTGCTACAAGGCTCACCAGCCCCAGCTTCTTAAGTGGAAGAACCAAGGGCTTTGAATCTAATACAGTTTGCTTTGGATCATCAGTTGGTGAGAGGTAGAGCCTAAATTGCCTAAGTATTTTGAAAATTACACAAGAAAGAACCTACTCTTCCCCACCTCCTGCAAAAAACAAACAAACAAACAAAAAAATGACCTGTTAAAGATGTTACCTGTGGCATATGTTAACGTACCTGGATTTGTTTTTATTTTTTTAAACTCATCCAGTCAACAGAAAATATTAGTTACTGGGACCTTGAAGCTTTGTTATAGACTGAAATTTTATCCTCACATTGGTCACGGAAGGACCATGACCATGAAATTATCTTGTACTGTATTGGAAGGATATTTGAGTACTCCATCTGAATGTGTGTATAAATTTGAGAACTTATCAAGTGGGACCCAAAGTAAATCAAATCTCTTTTATATGCCGAGGATAATGAGCTGAAGCAAGAATGATAATCAATATTTGGAGATCATGTTATAATTCATAAAGAACCTTTACCTATATTATTTCCTTAACTACAATTACCTTCACCCAACACTGTGAATATGCATGGCAAAAACAAGAACTTTAGATATCAGAGCATCACCATGCCAATTTCTCTGTTTAGAAGTAAGACTGTTTCCTTAAGTGAAAAAAATCCAGGTTTCCATACATGTACTCTCCACTATGCTATACTGTCTTCCTGGTAGAAATAATTATTATTGATAATATAAATAGAAAAAGTCAATGTGATTTCTCAGTTATGGTTATAATTATAGTGGTGATTACAACAGCTGTTACTTTTGAGCTTCAAGTGCTTTTCTCTGCAGTATCTTACACATAAACATGGATGCAAAAAGCCTGTATGGTAAGTATTATCACACCAATTCAGAGTATGAACCAACAGAGGCTCGGGAGCTCAGATGATTTATCTAAATTCACAGAGCCTGTAAAAGGCAGAACCAGGATCGGAACCAGGTTAGCTTGACCCAAAGTGAACTGTTTTCTCTTTGCAGTATTTCCTTCATGATAAGATAGCACACATGTTTGACAAAATAGTGGTAAACTGGCAATAGGAACACAAACAGAAATCAATGCAAAACACTCTCAAGGTTCAGTTAGAACAGGAGAATAACTTCACAGAAAAAAGAAAAGTTCATAAAAGGAAAGGCTGTCTATGTAGTGGGTATAGTTGTGTGTGAGTGTGTGAGTGGGTAGATGTTGGTGTGGGTGTGAAAGAGATGTATATATATATATATATATATATATATATATATATAGACATGATGTAAATCATGTATATAAATGATAAATCCATGTTTATATTTTCATTTATGGATACGTATACATAAATACATGAAAAGTAAAAAGAAAAACATTTAAAAAATAAAACCAGGAGGAATAACACATGATATTATTAAGGTTTTTCACAAAATCCTACACAATTCAAACTGTTATTAAGTAGAATTTATTTTATAAGTTTGGTATAGGAGATAGGATTCCTACCAGTATTATAGGCAACTTTTTATCAAGGTTTAATTGTTCGAGTTGCTTCATTTCAAGGAAAATGATTTAGCCTCCAGGATATGCAGATGACTATTATAATAAGCCACATTTTTGTAAGGAGAGGAGGGCCTTCAGCTATTCTTGCAAGAGCGAAAATTTCCAGGAATTATCCTTACTGCTATTATAAATTAATAAATTTTAGTGGTGCCATACCACAAATCTTTGGCACTGACCTATATAGAAACATTAATATCTTATGATATTGATTTCAAAGACAAAGTCCAGAACCTTATGGTAAATCTGGAGGAAGTTTGTCTCTCATGATAGATGCTGCCATAAGACTCACCTAATAATATCTGAGTAAATCATAATCTCCACGGGAGCTCAGCATGGGCTCAGTAAGCACATACATCCTCTTCAGGGGACTCTGGGCCCTCAGGCGCCCCAGGCACACTTCTTATAAACAGCCAACTAAAGTACTGCTAGTTTTTGTGCCGTGTCACTGTCACTGATAAACTGAGTGAATACCTAGCTCAGGTTTGTGAGATTTGTACTGTCAGTACCAAGCTGATGGAGCTTTAGATGCATCCCTCCCCAAGGCAAGGACATTTCCAAAAGGATGAAATAAGTACTTCAGGCCAATTAGAAAGAGCCTGGAAGAGACCCAGGTAGGATCACGGAACAGGCATGCTTTGAGCTTTGATAGCTCAACCATCTGGGCACAGTTCTTTCCGGATACAATGTTCAGTTCAGTCGCTCAGCCATGTCCAACTCTTTGCAATCCCATGGACTTGTATGCAATTGTGCTCAGCAATGTCCAGCCCTAAAAAAAAAAAAAAAAGCCGTGCAGCACATCAGAAGTTAGAAAAAGCAGTGCCTTTCCTGCCCTCTCCTCCCACCTTCCCCACCCCCAGTTCACTACCTTGAGTTATTAGCACTATAATTCACCATCTGCTAAATATGTTTTCCAAGCATAGTCAAGTGAATGTATTAACACCAGACAGCAGCCTCTGTAAGTAATCAGAAACTTAAACAGGAGTAACCACAAAGTAAGCCAGCTTCTACAAGTCCTCGTGATGTCAGGGGTAGGGATGAAAGGTCAGAACATCACCTTCCAGCATCTCAGCTATCAGCCTTATAGACCATTCTCCCCAAATGGCCAGTCTGGGAAAACGTTTGAGACAGATATTTTCCAGTTTGTTTATTTTCTTCTGTCACTTCCACTGGTATTCTCTGCTCTTCTTGGCGGCTGACCTTTCACAAATGTTGGTTCTGTTTTAGAAATGTCCTATTGTAAATAAGAGGGCAGAGTTCTCAGAGCAAAGGCCAGTGTAGCTAGGAGGCTCCGTGCGGAGCAAGGAGCCTTGTTTCATCTGCCAGAGGCGAGTGTTAACCTGCCCCTAGTCCCAAGGAGGGGCAGGGGGTCAGGCCCTACTCTCCAATGCTTCATCCATGCTTAGTTCTTAACATTCCCCAAGAGAGCATAATTATCAGAATGGAACAATGTGTTGGTTGGCTCATCAACCAACACATTGGTTGGCAAGGTATTTTTGGAAATAAGAATCACTAAATATCTGGGTAACTTTTATAGGGAGACATTAGGAAGAAAACTGGTATTTAATAGTATGGGTGTTGATGATTAAAAAACATTCTATTCAAGATTCATATTTGCCATGATGGTTAATTCCTTCAGCTCAGAATCTCTACAAGATAAAGACTGATTTGGCATGTAATGGAGTTTGTTTGAATGGAAATTATTATCAGATATGCCCCAACTCCACTCCTATTAGATGTGAAATTCTAGTTAAGTGAATCAAGTAACTTCTCTGAGCCATTGTTTTCTAAGTAATAAAATAAGCATAATATTCCCTCCTCACTTGCCTCAAAATTTGTTGACACTCAAGTAAAACCATGTATGTGAAAGCATACTGTAGACAGCAAAGCACTTTCCAAGGATACTTTGTTGGGATATTACTCAATAATAGTTTTTATAAAGCTTCAGATGATAAAAATGTGGGCATTCCAAAATTATGACACCCCAAATAGTGATATGTTTCTAAGGCCTGATGCCATGGGGAGCAGGCAGGAGGTTAAACAATACTTTCTGAATAGGAGATGAACTCAGTGTTTGAGGTACATTGAGTGCCCCTGTGGCTCAGTGGTGAAGAATCCACCTGCTAATGCAGGCGATACAGGTTCCATCCCCGAGTCTGGAAGATCCCCTGGAGAAGGAAATAGCAACCCACTCCAGTGTTCTTGCGTGGGAAATCCCATGGACAGAGGAGCCTGGTGGGCTACAGTCCGTGGGGTCGCAAAAGAGTCAGACACGACTGAGCAACTAAACAACAATGATTGAGATTAAAGTTGCAGGACAGAATTTCTTCCTCCTCCTGTCTCCAAAATACAAATGGTCCTCAGGGGTAACGAATTCGACACCCGACAGTGGCAGCCCCCGTGGCTTCCAGGGGTTTCACTTCCAGGCCTTGCTCAGCAGACGATGCAGCGCTGCTGATGCTCACAGGTTAGGAACTCAACTCCAGTTGTGTTCCTTGGCAGCATCTCTGGATAAGAGCAAACAGCCAGGAAGTTCCTTCTGTGCTATCAAAGACAGGACCAGAGAGACAGAATCTCTCACTACATTGTGAAAGCATCTCATGTTTTGAGTTGGGTGCAGATCTGAATGCTTCCTTCAGAGATGAGTAGTTCTGACTGTCACTTCTTAGAAGGGTCTCTGGCAGAGAAAGCTCTCTAAAAACTCCCTCTGATGGCCCTTCTATGCCTCCTGATTATTTTTTTTCCTATCCACCTCTCCTGTTTTTTTCAATCACAGTTGCTGGATTTGAGATCTTTGCCATCTCAGTCACATTTTAGCATGTGTTGCATTCTAATGCTTGCTTTTCAGTGCTTTTCTTTTGTAAAAGAATCTCTTTAAAGAACAGAATGGAAACAAACAGCTCTTCACATTGATGAAAAGGAGACATTTGGAGTGTGCGTAGCACTGTGAGAAACTGGTGGGGGGAGCTTATTCAGTCTGTCAGTTACTCCACTTGGATTTGCAGACCTCCCTACTAGGTTCTGGCAATGCTGAGATAAATAACTTTGGTTTCCTCCCTAGAAGGATGAGGCCCCAGGGAAATGAGACTCCCTGTCATCCCATCAGTAGCATGGGCTCCATCACCACCTGTGATACTTTGATTCAGAGTTGGTCCATTTCATATGAATTCTTCAAGGCAGAGTCCATTTCTAACCCAGCTCTAAAACTTCTCTATCACCTTCAACTGCCTTGAACACCTAGAATTTAGTTATTGCTGCTGTTTAGTCACTAAGTTGGTGTCTGACTCTTCTGGGGCTCCTTGGACTCTAGCCGCCTCCTCTGTCCATGAAGTTTCCCAGGCAAGAATACTGGGGTGGTTTGCCATTTTTTTCTACAGGGGATTAAACCCATGCCTCCTGCATTGCAGGCAGGTCTTTTACCACTGAGCTACCAGGGAAGCCACCTAAAATACAGTAGGTATTTAACAACTATTTATGGAAAGGTAGCTTCAGGGTAAAAAAAAGGAAAGGCTAAAATGATTTGGTATCATTTTAGCTGGAAGAGTGAGGTTGAATGCTTTGTTTGAAGGGCCCTGAGAATAATTGAAGATCATGAAATAATTAATTTTATGTGATCCCAGGCTCTTTGCACTCACCAGATATTGGCGTCCTCCTACTTCCTTGGTCATTAGGCAGGTCTAGGTTTAATTGCTCTCCTCTAAGCACCTGCAGTGAACCAGGGACTGCATACGTACTCCCATGTGGAATGAGACAGTGTCAAAAAGCACCCCCTGAGTGAGCCCCCATAATTCCCACAGTACTAGGGTGGAAAACGTGGCTCAAAGACCCTAAGTTGTCTACAGTCCTAAAGCTGATTATGTGAGACCCAGGATGCCAAGTAAGATGGGCAGAGCCCACAACGTAATTGACTGGGAATGCATTAGCCTCAGAAATCAGAAATTAATCTGGAAACATGAAGAATCAAAGGCAAAGATGGTTAAAACAATTATAATTTTTAATCTATTAGGGTGATTGGAACATTAAAAGCATCCTTTGAAAGATCAGACCAAAAAGTAGAAAGAAATCAGGGACCACAAGATGATCAATAAGCATTGAAGTTAATGGCATGCCCCCACACACACATGCACACACACACACAATCAGACCAGCTAGTCACCTCCCCTTTGCAAGGAACAGGTAGTTTAGGACTGGACTCATCTTCTTACCAGGGGAGCCCCTGTGAGTTTAGTTTATAATTAGTTCATCTCAGCATGGCCCCTGTCTGCAGCCTCAATGAAAATGACTATCTCAATGCAGGATGACCTGTAGATTTGTTTTTTCAATTCAGTAGTTGTTTAAAGCCAGGTAGTAACTTACTTAGCAGAGAAGATAAAGTTCACTGGATAAAATGTGCAGGCATCACTTCTCAGCCTTTTGGCTAAGATCATGTGTAAAATGTGCAGGCATGCAAATGTAAGCTATTTCCACTTGGCACATCAAAGTCCAATACTGTGCATTCCAAAATTCTCCAAAGTACTACACACAACTTCACGCTTCTCTGTATTGCAAGATAGGATTATGAAGGTCTGATTTCCCTAAATTAAGTTTTCATAGCTGATGAATCCTGAATTAAATGTGGAATGGTTTGAAATGAGTCTCTCCTTCACTATGGGTTGGCTTCTTTGGGAGGTGGGGGGAATTTTCCATATCCTTTCCAAAGAAGATGGATGCTTGTGGAGTAGAAGAGGATGATCAACGCAGTTCTGACTGACCTTAGAGGATGCCAAAAAAAGGTGACCCAGGAAACTCAGAGTTGCACAACTCTCGGGGGTGTCATTGGCATTGCAGCCCGTGTAAGCAGCTCCTCCGGGACCTGGTAAACACAGTGGCTCTAGAGATCACTGGTCTTTCCTCTTCTTTAGACAGTTTCCTCTGTTTTAAGACCTGAGATGGTGGGGTAGGAAGAGGAAGCGAAGCCGCCATACGCTGTCTTGGCCCCAAATCACGGTGACGTTTCCACGTCAGTGTGTTACGAGTGCTCACGAGAAAGAGGAGGCGGAAGTGCGGAGCACGATGCGTTTTCCTTTCTTGATGTCACATGCCTTCCCAGGGGTGGGTCACTGAGCCCTGTCTGCACAGCCTCCTCCCCTTGAAAGCCCCAGCAGAACAATTCCTCTTTACTATTCTAACTTTGCTTTTGTCAATAAGCACTGAAGACATAAAAAGAGAAGATGGGCTTTGCTCCTGAATGAGAGCGATTTGACTTTCAATATCAAGAGAGTGGCAAATACCTTCAGATGTTGTGTCCTGCTGAGCCTTTTCAGAGGCAGGTTTTTGTCTGCTGAAGGCTGTTTTCTCCTCACACTAGACCCAGAGAGGTGATCTCCTCTTAATTTGACCTCATGGATGCCTCTTGGCATGCCAAACTGGGCCCCGTTAATTTGGGGGGAATGGCAGGCACACAACCATGTTTCCCTGAGACGCTTTCAGCCACGCCATAGCAAGCAGGAGCCCAGGTGCCTAAAGCTCGCCTGTCTTGTGTGTTTGGGGTGCTGCCCTTTCTCCCTCTCCACACATCCCCAGAGTGGCAACTTCTTAAGGCAGAGCTGTAAAGTAGGCATGGAATTGGCACTTTGAGATGCTATGCTTTTTGCAAGCTTTGAGGCACACATCGAGAATTTAAATGCACCCCCGAATAGCACTTGGGATCAAGAATGATACCTTTCAGGTAGTCTGTGCTGAAGGTCGGAGGATGGAATAGGCCCACCAACACAAGTATTGACGTATACAACTCCCAGGCTCCTCCTGAATCAGGGTTATAGACAGCAGTAGGGAGTAAAACACATTCTCTCCTGACAAGCTTCAGTGCAGTAAAAGGCATTTTATATTTATGCATAATGAGCTACTTCCGTGCTTTACAGACCATTTTGCACATGGTTTGTACCTCATATTAAATTTGATGATGTATTTGAAAGCATTTTATAAACAGAAAATTGTATGCAGATTTTAGCTATTATGAATATAATGATGAGTAAATAACTTCAGTTACTGAGGTTGTTATTGAGCCAGCTTGGAAGTCTCTCTCCCCCTCTTCCTGACCCTACCATTGAATGCAGAAAAGAAGTTACAAAGGGATATTAGGACATGGTTTTCTGAAGTTATTGACATTCACAGAACTGTACATAGACAATAAAATCCCATTTCTTAAATAAAATACTGGAAACAATAAAGAGATTGAAAACAATCAGTGCACAAAACTAGGGTGAAATAGTAGGAATGGTTAATATATTTTAAGAAGGTGGTCTGCCAATATCCAGTCAAATTTTGAAAAAAGCCCTACTATTTGATATTAATACAATAATTCTACTCTGGTGAATCCAACCTATAAAATAAAAACACCAGTCACTATATCCTTATATCAATAGGGAAACATATATCAATATGTAGGCAAGTAGATAGATGTTCAGAGTAGCATTTTTTGTGGTTGCAGAAGACTTAAAAGGGCAAGTCAACCATTTTTAAAATATTTATTTTGTATTGGAGTATAGCTGATTGACAATGTTGTGATAGTTTCAGACGAACAGAGAAGAGACTCAACCATACATATACACATACATGCATCTATTCTCCCCTAAACTCCCCTCCCATCCAGGCTGCCGCAGAACACTGAGAATTCCATGTGCTTTACAGTAGGTCCGTGTTGGTTATCCATTTTAAAAATAGCAGCATGTACATGTCCATCCCAAACTCCTTAACTATCCCTTTTCCCCATCCTTCCTCCTGAAAACAGTAAGTTCATTCTCTGAGTCTATGAGTCTCCTTCTGCTTTGTAAGTAAGTTCATTTGAATAATTAATTTATAGATTCCACATGAAAGGGATGTCATATGATATTTCTCTGTCTGACTTACTTCACTCAGTATGACACTTCCTAGGTCCATCCATGTTGCTGCAAACGGCATGCTTTCTTTTTAATGACTGAGTAATGCTCCATTACTTTGCCAACAAAGGTCCGTCTAGTCAAGGCTATGGTTTTTCCAGTGGTCATGTATGGATGTGAGAGTTGGACTGTGAAGAAAGCTGAGCACTGAAAAACTGATGCTTTTGAACTGTGGTATTGGAGAAGACTCTTGAGAGTCCCTTGGACTGCAAGGAGAGCCAACCAGTCCATCCTAAAGGAGATCAGTCCTGGGTGTTCATTGGAAGGACTGATGCTGAAGCTGGAACTCCAATACTTTGGCCACCTGATGCAAAGAACTGACTCATTGGAAAAGACCCTGATGCTGGGAGGGATTGAGGGCAGGAGGAGAAGGGGATGACAGAGGATGAGATGGCTGGATGGCATCACTGACTTGATGGGCATGAGTTTGAGTAAACTCCAGGAGTTGGTGATGGACAGGGTGGCCTGGCGTGCTGCGATTCATGGGGTTGCAAAGAGTCGGACACGCCTGAGCAACTGAACTGAACTGAACTGAACTGAATGCTCCATTGTATATATATATATATATATATATATATATATATATACCACATCTGCTTTACCCATTTCTCCGTTGATGGTCAGCCATTCTTGAACAACACAATGTTAATGGCTTTGTACAATTTTTTGTCTTCAGGATATACTGTAATTTACTGAGCTTTACACTTATCTCAAAATGTTTGATTCTAATGTTTTCATCACTAGAAAATGATACTACATAGGCAACCTTGTACATAAATCTTTTTTCACAACTCTGATTATTTCCATAGTATTTATTACCAGAAGAGAAAATGAAGAGTATTTCACATTGTGATCAGAACCAACTGATATGGGAAAATATAACAGAGCACAGGGATAGGGTGAGAGGATAGTGGAGTTTGACAGTAAGCTAGGATAGGAAGCTCAGTGAAGGAAGCCTTCTCTGGAAAAGGGGTGCTTGACCAGGGGACCTAAATGATAGGGATGAGCGGGGCATGCAGAAGGCTAAGAGAACAGGAGCCATGCCATGTGCAAAGGCCCTGAAGCATGAAAAGGTTTCCAACGTTTTCAGAGTTTGGGAGAGGAAGGAGAGAGCTACATCATGAGCCTTGAAGGTCATAATAAAGGGCTTTGATTTCACTGCAAGGTTTATGGAAAACTCTTCAGAGGTGTCTAACTGGGAGAATGGACTGATACAGTGTGGGATTTTGAACTTCTCACTCTGGGGTGGACATGATTTGTAGGAGGATGAGTGGATGTGGGTTAGGTTAATTATCTAGGAGACAGTGATGGAGAGAAATGAACAGATAACAAAAAGGAAAAACCATAGGACAGTTGCTAGGCTTTCTGTGCTGGTAAAAGGGTGCGTGCTTGCTTTTTACTGAAAGGGGATGGACTAGGTAGAAAAAACTTGGGAGAAGGGCTGCCTTGAGTATCGAGAGGACCGCAAGCTCCATTTGGTCACGCTGTGGCAGGGAGTCCTCTCACAGTTCTGTCAAGTGGGGAGTTGACACCTTAGCCAGGTGTTCAGAGGATTCATCAGAGCTGAAGGTGCGAACTTGGGAGTCATCAGCATAAAGTACTGCAGGGCTGGAAAAATATATTTTTCCTTTTACCTTTCTAGGTTCTTGACTGGGTCTCTGTAGCGAAAGACAGATTAACAAGAGAAAGGCATATGAATTCATTTGCTACAAGTTTTCCATGACACAGGAGCCTTCATGAGGAAAAGACCAGAAGTTAAACCTAAGTGTTCTTATGCTTAATTTGATAAAGACTGGGAAAGTGGAAACTCATGGAAACTGTGATAAGACAGAGTATGAGCTAAGGGTAGTAAACTGGGGGAAACTTAGCAAACTCACCCGTTCCTTCAGATTCCTCTCTGAGCCTCCCTTCTTCAGAGTTAAGGATCCTACTTCCCTTTGGGTTTAGGAAGGTACCTCTCACATGAGAGTCTAAAGACCTGCTTCAGGGGAAATTTCTTCCTGAACCTGCCATTTCTCAGATGCTGTCAGCTTAAAGCATCGGTATGCAAGGAGTCATATTTTGGGACATCATCTCTGGAACTCCATCAGTAAAGTCGTGGGACTGGATGTGAGGAACCAAGGAGAGAGTGAAGACAGAAGAGAGTCTAAGACTGAGCCCTGGATTGGGAGAGGAGAAATGTCAGGGGCAGAAAAGTGACTTGGGGATGGTTGGTGAGACAGGAGGAAAATTAGGAACAAAAGAGGGTAGAACACTTTCAATGATGCTCTAAAATACAGACAGAGAAATCCACCGAATTTGATAGCAGGGGGCTCATGTGGGTCTCTGAAAACCACTTCAGTGGGGCAGTTGGGACAGATCTTGCCCTCTTTTGTGGGTGGAAAGGAGGATGAGGGAGAAGAGCAGAGCCCGTGAGTGGAGAGACTGCTGCAGAGAATTTAGGCTATAAGTGTGTGCAGAGCAAAAAGGGGAGATCTGTACAGCTGTCTGATGCCAGGAAGGTCCAGGCTTCACTTTTTCTTAATGACAGAAGCCACCACACAGCTGCATCCCAACAGGGGTGCTTCCGTAACAGGAAGGAACTGATGATAAAGAGACCTGGGAAGGCAAGAGGAGGCGGAAACCAAAGCACTAAGGGTTGTTTTCCCCTCTTTTCAATACAACGAAGGAGGAAGGAGCAGAGAAGGGTGCAGCTAGAACGGTCGATGTGATGGGACAAGGCTTGAGTTTGAGAAGGAAGGAAATGGTATGGGAAGAATGATCTTCAATAGAGGATAAGTTGACTTACCAGGGAACATATCAGCAGGACTTCCAGAAAGCTCTGTTCTTTGGAGGTGACTAATGTAAATCAGTCAGCTCAGCTGCGCTATTAATACTTTCTCTAATGACTTCCAACTCTTAGCTATAGGTAACAGGGCAGCAGGGTAACTGAGTTCACACAAAGCCGCGTTTTTGCCAGATAAGCACAACAAAGGTGTGTTTGCAGTGCTGTCTGTTTTCCATAATCATAATGGCAAATTTTCAAAGGAAATGGAGGAAGAGAAGCCATGAAAGGGGCCGAAGGTTAGAGAGAAAATACTTCTCAGTATGACCAGCAGTTATAGTGATTGGGTTCCAAGTAAGTGAGCCGAGAAGATGAGGTATGGTCAGAGCATTGCATGCTGAAGATTAAGGCTTCAGAAGCAGAAAAGGTCCAGGGTGGGAACCTAAGAGTGTGAGGTTGAAGCCAAACAAAAGTAAAGTTCACCTGCCAGGAGGGGTCAAGAAAACAAGTGACCATATGCTGGATGTGTCACCTGTGAAGATGATGCATCACCAAAATGGTAACAGAGTCAAAGATGAAAAGTAAAACTAAGAGCTGGAACATGCAGTGGATGAATGCCTAGAACATGGGAATGACAGCTGAGACCCTGCAGAAACGTGTAGCTTTTAAGGCTGTGGTTTTTAACCAAGAACAAGGGAAATGCTGTGAAATGGACAATGAAAATACTCCATCTCCAGACCCTGAAATATGGGACTATCAGCAAAAATAAATCTATCTATCTATCTATCTATCTATATATCTTCCATAGAATAGCTGCAGTGTTAGAGGTGTAGAGGTGTCTAAAGGTAATAGCCAGGCTATTAGTAGATCTACATCCCAGGGAATGTTCCACAGGAAAATGAAGGTGTGGGCAAGTTCTTGCTGATCATGGATCTGAAAAACAAGAGGACAAGATGAGAAAACTTTTGGAGGGAGGAAAGGAGAAGACAAGTGGTGGACTAGGTCCATGTAAGTGATGCACAGAACGGTGTGGAGGTGATGAGAATGCAGAAGGCAATAGTGGCCAGGGAGCCTGGACTCCTGGCAGCATCTGAGGCAATCACAGATGTGAAGTACTCAGCCATGAATTCAAGAGTAGCGGTCCCATGTGCTTCCCTTGAGGCCACTTGGGGAGGACCTCTTCCTCCTCTGGAGCTGTTGTGATCTTTCACAACA
This sequence comes from Odocoileus virginianus, assembly GCF_023699985.2. NCBI lineage: Eukaryota > Metazoa > Chordata > Mammalia > Artiodactyla > Cervidae > Odocoileus > Odocoileus virginianus. Next base: position 46,237,013 of record NC_069689.1, on the reverse strand, counting down.
CCAGTTGTTTCAATCCCATCACTTGAAAATTATTTTCCCTGCCCTAATTTGTGGTGCCACCTTAAACATTTGCTAAAGGAATGCATCTGCATTAAGACCCATGTTGAGGTATTCTCTTCTTTCCCATTGATCCACTCCATTGATTCTCATGCCAATGCCCCTTTTCAAAGCACTATCGACTTTAAAAAAAATTAATATTTACTAGGGCAAGTCCTTCTTAATTATTCTTTCCTCAGTATGTTGTGTTATTCAAGCTCTTCATTCATTCAGTGAACTTTGTAGTTGCACAAAGAAGTGCCAAAATACCACCACTGGACTTCTGATGACTTTGTTAAAACTGTAAATAAATCAGCTGCTGCTTCTGAATCGCTTCAGTTGTGTCCGACTCTGTGTGACCCTATAGACGGCAGCCCACCAGACTCCCCGGGCCCTGGGATTCTCCAGGCAAGAACACTGGAGGGGGTTGCCGTTTCCTTCTCAGCGTGACTCTGCAAAAGCATGTCTCTTTTTTGAAAACGCTTCCTCATTTACTCAGAGCTTTGTGTGCCCTTCAGTTAATTCTCCCTTTTGAATTAGATGTTCCCATTATATTTCCAAATGTTTATTGCTTATATGTAGAAAAAGTTTGGGGGTTTTACCTCTATTTCCTTGGTATTCAACTACCTTAATGAACTATCTTATTAATGTCAATGTTATTTTTAAATAATTGCTTCTGGTTTTGCAGGTTAAAAGTTATTATCTGAAAAATTAAATCTGCATTTTTCATTTCTTTTAAAAAATTATTTATTTACTTATTTGGCTGCACCAGATCTTTGCTGCAGCATGCAGTCTTTGACCTTCACTGCAGCATGCATAATCTTTGAACTTCACTGCAGCATGCGGGGGTCTTTTTAGTTCTGACCTGCAAACTCTTAGTTGCACCAGGTGGGATCTAGTTTCCTGACCAGACATTGAACGTGGGTCCCCTTCACTGGACCATCAGGGAAGTCCCTTTTATTTCTGAGTTACCTTTAGACTTTTAATGCATTTTGTGTAATACACAAAACCATTAATATCTGTCTTATTTTTCATTCTCATGCAAGTACATGAATTATGGTGTCTATAAAAATAGGCCTATTAGTCATTTAAAATATGTAGCCCCAGTTTAATAAACAATTGCATTTGAAATTGATAGTATGTATTCTTTTTGCATTCTTGGGCTAAGCTCTATACTGTATTCTTTATTTTTCTTAATGTGTGAGTATTTGCTTCTGCTTTTATATGTAAGCACAACAGGTCAATTATTCATCTAGAATTGATAGCAGTATTTTATATTTTCTGAAAAAGAAAATTATTTATTGTGCTAAGTGCTTCAGTTTGCTTAGCATACTTATAGAGAAAGGTTTTATAATTTTTATCATCATATTTGTTGTTAGATAATTTATCAATTCTAATTTTGTTTATTTCCACTATTTTATTACCTTGAGGAGAATTCTAGAGGTATGTCAGGAATTGCTTTCTTCATAGAAAGAGTCTTTTAGATTTATTCACCCATTTATTTATAGATTCTTCTCTTACCAAGATTGTTCCTTGATAATTATATTTTTATCTACTTTCTGATTTGAATGATTTCTGATTCTCATTTCTTTTCATTTTGTCTCATTAATAATACTATGAATTTGCTTTCTACTACAGTTTTGGAAGCATCCAACACTTTATAAACAGTATCATATTTTGACTTTTAAAATGAGGGTATTTATGATTTTTCTTGATTTAATTTTCTAAATAGATTGTTTTAATTTTTTTTTACCCATGTAAGATTTTTGGAATTTGGTGGACGGGCTCATTTTTAAGACTTAGAATATGATTTTTTTTTCTTAATTTTTTGATAGATACCTAGAAAGGAAGTATTTTTATTGGCAGGGTAAAAACATTTGTGCTTGAATAGCATTTTAGTGTTATCCCTAATGATACTCTAAGGCTAGCAGGGCTAAATGATTAACAACTAAGACACTTTAAGTGGTTCAACTGGACATTTTACATGCCAAGATGGCCTTATTTCTCTTTGTCTTTCTTGAATTATATTTTTCTATAGTTTCATTACAAACATTAGTAGTTAGTGCTCGGTGGGATATTTGTGTTGTTGCTTTCATACATAGCTCTGTTTTGTAGGAAACCATATTCATTCACTGCAGAGAGATCAGACTAGTCAATCTCAATGAAAATCAACCCTGAATACTCATTGGAAGGACTGATGATGAAGCTGAAACTCAGATACTTTGGCCACCTGATGCTAAGAGCCAACTCTTTGGAAAAGATGCTGATGCTGAGAAAGATTGAGGGCAGGAGAAGAAGGGAGCAGCAGAGGATGAGATAGTCAGAAGGCATCACTGACTCAGTGGCCGTGAATATGCGCAAATTCCGGGAGACAGTGAAGGACAGAGGAGCCTGGCGTGCAGCAGTCTATGGGGTCTCAAAGAGCTGGACTTGACTTAGCAACTGAACAACAGCCTCAATATTCATACATGGAAATCACAAAAATGTTTAGACTCCCCTTAGTTTATCTGCAACCTTAAAAGACCCTCATTAGCACCACCTCCACCTAACAGTCATTCTCAGAATTACAAACAGAAGGTCTCAACAGGAAAATCAACATCTGTAGGTTTCAGGTCTTTCAAATATATAACCTGATTCGTAAATGGAAAGAGTCACAATAACACTAGGAAAATAATTCTCTACATTGGAAGGATTGCAATTACTTAAGCCTATCATAGTATGTTAGGCTGAAGTACATTCTAACATTAAATCCCAGAATCGTTTTTTTTTCCCCTGCAGGGTTAGAAGTAAAATCACCTAGCTGAGACTAGATATGCCGTGTAGCCTACAATAAAACAACTGGGTGTAACTCAAACATTTGTGTTAGAAATCCTTAGGAGTAACCTTTTTTTGGTTTGTTTGTTGCTGTTATTGTTGTTTTTAGATTCACCTAAATTTCAGTAAGCTCCCCGTGTGGTTTCTCCTGATCACCAGGCTACGGTTGATGACTGACACATCTGGTGAGGCACAGAACAGTAGAGGTGGCTCCACGCGTGGATCGCGTGTGAAAGAGCCTGAGGGGAAATGGCAGTTTGTATAATATTGCAGCAGCCATCAAAACATAATAAATCCCATTTATAAGACTGATGGTGATAATGTGATGATATCTGTCTGAGACAACTGGAAAGGAATATTTTAATTTTTAAAAAGTGTTTTGGACACAACTGTGATAGATGTTCAATAGAAGAAGTAGCTTAAAGCATTTCTTCCAAGTTTGTACAATCAGCTTGACAACTTGAAAAACCACTTTTATCCCTTCCCTTAGCCTCCTAACATCTATCTACCAATAAGTTAACTTTTCAACTAACATCATTCCTTATACCATAAAAACTTATAGAATAAAACCATCTAATGGTATAATCTCCCCTATGAATTCCTAAATAGACAGTTTGTATAGTAAGGTCCTCCAATGTAAGAAACACTTTTGACAAGCTAATGTTTTACTTATTCTTCAAAAGAACATATTCTCATCTGCACTGTGTCCTGTCTTCAGTATTCACCTCAAAAGCAGTGGGACAGCCTGCCCCAACTGTTCCTTAAGTATATAAACAAAGGCAAGAACGTGAGGTTCTACTCCTGGCAGAGTTATCAACTTAAAATGGAAATCCTGAAACATAAACAATGTTTTAAATTGCTGTGTATGTTATGTAAGAAAGTAGAGTGGCCCTTTTGGTGTTTTTGTTTGCTTAGGTTTTTTTTTTTTTTCCTGTAGTGGGAAAATCTAGGTTGGAGCTAAACAAAGAAACAGTTAAACAAGACATATGCCCATGGTTTCAGTTTTAAAATGGGAATCAACAGAGAGCAACAGAAATAAAAAAAAAAAATACAGAGATGGTGTATCAAGCAGAGAAGTGGTCAGAGTTGGTCCCGTGGAGGACAATGCCCTCACCCAGCCACCTGTCATCACCACATTCTAAGGCATTCTAACAGCTCTCCAGATCCCAGCTGTAACAAATTGTTCTAAATAAAGATATTCACTTAGCCATTTAACTCTAGCAAATGAGCACATCATATTAACTGTATTTATGGAAGCATTTCATAGCATAAAACAATGATAACGTTTTTGATGGATGCAGATACACACACGCAATATACAAATTAATAAAGCATTAACTAAAGCTAAGAAGCTGCTGTTGGCATTTTTGGCTCCCAGCATCCCTCCTTGGAAGCCTGGGCATGAGCTCACTGCCAGGCCACAGACCCAGCAATTAGAGAGAGGCCAGGCCCCGTTCCCACACAGCAGGGGCCCAGGTGATCTCACTAGGGTTGAGACATGCAGGGGAGACAAGATGCACGTGTGTGCTAAGCCACTTCATTTGTGTCCAACTGTTTGTGACCCCATGGACTATAGCCCACCAGATTGCTCTGTCCATGGGATTCTCCAGGCAAGAATACTGGAGTGGGTAGCATTCCCCTTCTCCTGGGGGTCTTCCCAACCCAGGGATCGAACCTGCATCTCATGTCTCTTGCTTCAGTGGGTGGACTCTCTACAAGCTGCACACACGCTTTTAAAAGCATTCAAGCCTCCTGTGGAACAAACACAGAACTCCTGATGTGTGTGACTACTTCCCTGGGCAGGTCGGGGAGGGGGGCATCTTAAAGGCCTGAGCCAGACCCAGGAGGCCACGCCGACCCACCCTCACCTAAACTCCCAATGAAAAATTGTTCCAGAGTCGTCTACAGCTTTTTAATCATTATTGCTAATATTATTAATATTTCTCTATCACCCCCAAAGTATCACATTTCAAAAGCATGAACATTGCAAATAAACCAACATGTGGGGAAAAGATCCTGTGGACTCTTCACCCATCTGAAGGAAAAGACAGCAGCAATTTCTCAAGGAGCCCACTCCTTCTATTTACCAGCTGAATCACTGCAGTCTTTCCAATAACTTAATATAAGCATTAGGTAATAGAGTGGGACCAGGACAACAAACCAGGCATCACGTCCCTTTAGAATATTAGAATTTGCAAGGGAAAAAGGCCTTAAAACTGTGAATCAGGATCTGGCTCCGCAAGCAGAGCGCCCTGCCCCCGCTGCTTGCTCCCCAACAACAGCGCCGTCCTGAGGAGTCCCCGCGACCTCGGACCCCAACCCTGCTGCCTCCCTCCCCCTCCTCCCAGGATGGAAAACAAATGGTTTTCAGCTACAATAGCACAGGGCTTCGCTCCGACCTGCGTCGTACAGTGACACTGTGCGGCTTGAATTCTTACATACAGCTGCATAAAGCAATTTTCATGTAAATTTCTAGGTAAATCAGCCTGCAGTTGGTCTATTACATGGACGCATACACAGAAACCATTAAGTCGGACAGATTAGAAGTTGCCCTCATTTCTTCAAATGCCTTTCCCTGGGCCTTCAACAGTGTCTGAATTTGACACACACACAAAAAAAAGACGAGTGAGAAAAAAAATGCCTCAACTCCACACACAAACAGGATGCTCAGAGGCGCCTGTAACACCCCAAGGTTTGGAGCCGGTCAAGTCAGAAAGGGCCTCTCCAGGAAAGAAAGAAACCTGGCATGAAAATCAGCCCTCAAATGAGCAGAGAGAGAGTCAGGTAATTCCCTCACCCTGCCAGGGTACTACCCGGCCACCGCCGGTAACTTGACTTTTTCTCCGAAGATGCAGGAGATGCAAGCAAACAGCCCCCCGCGGTCCCCTGCAGCCTTGCCACTCCCCTGGGGGCAGGCAGGCTGGCTCAATTAGCTAGCAGCAGGGGGAGAAGTTTCCAGGGTCAGAGGACCCAATCAGTCCTCCAGAGGCATCTTTCCCTGGGAACCGGGAGCCAGGGCCCTCCCTGCCCAGCCTGCAACAGGAGTTTCGCAGCGCCCCAGCCATCTGGCAGCAGCCAGTCTATCTGGGCCTTCCCTCTAAATGCATTCCTGCCCAGAGGAGGCATTTCTTGAGCATGTTCTTTTAAGCCAACAGCCTCCACAGAGCACAAAGGGAAAGATGTCACCGATGCCTTGCCCGGGATGTTTGTTTATGCAATCTTTAAATAATTCATCTTTATCCCTATTGAGCCCATCACAGCACGTCAAAAATAAACGTGTCGCCTTGGCCTATTGTTTGCAGCTCAGGATTGTCAAGCGAGAAGAAAATATTACAGAGACAGAGGGAGATACACGCAGGAGTGTGACCTTTAACTGCACTACCTCTAACCAATCTCATCAAATTAAAGCACTGTATATTTTCCTTAATAATCTCTGATTAGGCTGGGGCTATGAGTGGACACGAACACCCGCCATTGCTATGCAGCGGGATGTCTGCTTAGCACCAGCAAAGCGTTTGGGAATAAGTGAGCAAAATGCTTTAATTTGATAGGGTTAGAATCCTGCAGGCTCTGGGGTGAAAGGTCCCCAACAGCTCCGCTCACACTGAATATGCAGAAATAAAAAAGTAAATTGCTTACATCTGCTGCAGGCGGCAGGGAAAGCGATCTGATTGGACAGCGCAAGGGGTCTCCATCTCTTTTGGGTTAGAGAGAGGGTTTCAGAGCATCAAAAGCTTGTAATTGGAGTAATTCTGAATTAATGGACACACACACACACACACACACACAACATTTTGAGGCAGCTGTTTGCAGAAGCCTGCCTGTTCAGGAATGCTTACAGATTACAAAGAAGCAACTTTCAGAATAATCCTGCCTGCCCCCAAAGAATCCTAAGTACAGGTTTGAATGTGACAACAGGTAACAAGTATAACATTCTTATCTGGCTCGTCCTTCTGCCACGAAGCCTGGGAGCTATCAGACCTACATATCTCCTCGCCCACTTTGTACATCTGCCTGAAGAATGTGTGCACCCTGGTTCTCCTTCATGCATAAAAAGATGACTTGGAAAGGGCTTCACCGGGATTCCTAGAAGTTGACACAGAAAGCTCAGGTTTTGCCTTGCTCTGTGATGTGGGATTTCATCTGCGTATTTGATCAATAAGAATCAAAGGCGGGACTCAAGGGCTTTGGGGCACAAGCCGGTTCAGTTTCACTCGGGATGTCAAGAGGCAGCCTGCCATGTCACCTTGATGCGTGTGCAGGACCACGTTCAAGACCCCGCTTCCCTGATCCCCTTAAACCTGGCTCGATCCGCAGCTCTGTCTACTGTTTCATGCTAGGCCGAGGTTGCCGTTTGAACTTTGTTTTCATGTTTTATTTTATTTTTCTTGATTAGCTCCCACCAGCTCGCGGATCTAAATACCCCCTCTCAGTCCCGTTGTCGGCTGACTCCCGTCACGCGCTGAAAGCAATCGTGGCCTCTGCTGATGGAGCGTAAGTCCCCCCAAGGAGAGGAATTACTGAAACTGAACTGACTGAGGGAATGCGTCTTGCGAGGCCAACTTTCAAGAGCTATTTCTCAGCCAGGCATTGATCTGGGAAGGCAGCCTTGGCCAGATGAGCTCGGAAGCTGAGGTGGAGGTTCCCGAATGCCCTTGGATGCCCCCGCCTTATAGGAACAGCCCCAGGCCCCTCTGATATCCTAGGAGTAAACGGGGCTGATGGCCAAACGCACTTTTTTTTTTCCATATTCCTATCACTGGCCAGGGTTCTCTGAAATCAACAATAGCCTATTGTTTGCTGTGGAAATGAGGTTGATAGGTTGTATAATGCCATGAAACTAAAAACAGTCTGAATATCAAAATGTATCTATGTACATGTGTATATATGTATATTTTATATACATACATATGTACATATACACACACATAATTTTTTAATGTAGGGAAATGAATAGATGTGACACCAAGCCACACAGAAGGAGATCTAGGTTTATCCCTCCCCAGCAAATTCCCTGATACACAGAGACAGTGAGGCTTTTTCGTTTCTCGACTGAGGCAGGATGGCTCAGGGTCTGCCATGGAGACTCCGGGAAATGCTTTCTCTTAGAAAGCTTCTCTATGAGCAAAAGTCCTTTCCAAATCTGAGGTTCTGCCTCGACCAAATGGCTGGCTCTGGTCTCTATCGTCCTGAAACCTTCTTTGTCTGCCGGGCGCTGCCCCAGTCTATTGGAAGGTATTTGTCAACAATTATATGTCTATTAAGGAGTAGTCAGTCAGAGTGGGCCCAAACAGCCAGGCCTCCAGGGCCCAGCTATTGATAGGAAACTGTCAATATCCCATGCGTCCTTTTCTCAACAAAACACACAGTCACCTCACCCAAATCATTGTCTGTGAAACATCACAGGCCTGGCTTTCTTTGCGCGTGTCTGATTTCTCTACTTTCTAAACTAATATTCAGTTTGAATGAATAAGAGCCGTTTAAAAAATCTGAATAAAGGATACTGATTAAAATGCTATTTCAGCTGGGTGGGGGGTAGATATCTAATATAATTAAGAACATTATGGGAGGACTGTGCACGTAGGTGGCTGCAATTACTCCTGAAAATTGGAAAACCGGAAGAAAATTAATAAGGGATAGTTTATATTAGTTTGATGGTAATTAATATCTATAAATACCTTCCATTCCACCAACACCAAGTTTAGAGCTATTTACTTAATATAGGACAAAAGGTTGTGATATCAGTCAATATATTTATTCAATTTACAAATCTTTCTGGGGATTTTGTAATTATCATGGAGGATTTGTCTTTTTCTGAAAGAAGAAAGACTGGGAGTTCCATGTGAATGTTTTAAACTGAAGCCCCCAGCCCCTTGCCATCCGGGAAAAACCACCATGTGAGGGTGGGGGAAGGGAGAAGAAAAGAAAGAAAGAAGCCCTAAGTAAGGCTGTATCCTTTGAACAGGCGACCCTCCTGCATCACAGAATACACTAGTCATCCTACAACAAAAGACGGCATCAAACCCGCTCCACAAAGACCTCAGACACCCAATAATATTTAAAGCCAAAGACCTCAGACACCCAATAATATTTAAAGCAGATGTAATATTTAGTGCGGCCGCACTACGGAAGGTGCACTTTTAAGATATGTTACAGCCAAGTCTTGTTAAATTTACAAAAACAAATATTTTCTTCCTTCCTTCCAATGTGTTTCTGTGATTCTTTGATTCCTCAGTCAGATGGAGAAATTAACATGAGGCAGACATGGGCGCTCAGGGTTCAGGTAACAGGCAAATGAATTCAGGGGTCATGCGTGACTCGACTTGCCCCTCTAAGGCAAGCCTTCTCTCATTCTATCCCACCTATTTTCACCAAAGCCAAATAATCCAGACAGAGCAAACAAAGGTCAAAAAGGAACACAAATGTCAAGTGAAAGTTTTGGGGAGGGAATGGAGTTAAAGAGAAAAAATTTCAAAGCACTGAAATGAACAGAAATGCTTCAGGTCTTAGGTAGAAAGGCATTTATATATATATATATATATGTATATATATATATATATATTTAACAGTGAAAACAGAGTGGATTCGAGGTACACTAATCAAATTACTTATCTTCAGTCTAAAGAGTGTTCCCCATAACAGAGGAAGCTTTTTTTTTTTTTTTTTTGCATTTTATGGATACAAACTAATGGCTTTTAATGCATGTTTAGTTTTACAGGTGCTGTTGATGTTCAAATCTACTTATAGATATTCAAATCTCATCTGCCATATAGATTTAAAGGAGACCTGCAGTTCATTTTGGATGCTCGCTTCAGGAAATTATAGATGGCCTTAACAAAATGTTCCACGAGCATAAATAGTAAAATGGACCAGGTCAGGAACTCACGTATTGTAAGGTCCGTGAGTCGTTACTTCCACAGCAGACAGTCATAGTTGCAAGGGGCAGCTGATCGCGCTTTTGAAAGCTCCATTATGTGTATTTACAAAATAAACAATGCATGCAAGTTCATGATTGTCATCATTAATAATATGCCTCATAGCAAGCCATTAAATAAATATATGTGCCATAGATGTCTACCGGACCCATCACGCCTTTTTTCCTATATCAGATCCAAAGCTTTGTCTCTGTTGTGTTTTTAAAAAATTACTCTTCATGAGGCTGCAGCGACAACAGAAAGAAATTAGTATTTAAAATAACTCACCAGTGTTCAGATGCTCCGATTTTAAATAAAAGAAGTCGGCAAGTGCAGAGTTAGGGCAAGAACTTGGTCTCATTAGACCCAGGTTTGCAAAGCACAGTCGCAAACCAGGATACAAAAATGTTCTCCATGCTTCAATAATGAAGTATGCCTCACAGGAAGAGGCAAATAAATAAACAAACAAATAACATGAGCTCTCCTGAGTTAAACCTGAACAAGTTTTTTGGTGTGAAATGCTTCTATCATGACATTCTCCTCAAAATTTTATTTTATGAGCATGAAAATATTTGCTTATTGACAAATTATTTTACATCAAGATATTGTTTAAAAATGACAGGAATTATCTTTATGAGTTTCAATTCCACAAACTAGAAATCAGTATACAAGTGCCCAGCAGTCTTAGCAATATCCATAAGTTGAAGCAAGTTTCTAAGATTTTTAAATTACATATTTTTTAAAGTATGCATTACTCCATCCTCTCATTAAGTAATATTCAGTTAAAAAAACTGAGAGCAAAAATAAAAGTATCACCTTCAAGCAATACTCTAATTATAGAAGAATTATATAATAAAAAATTAATGCTTGTCAGAAAAAGCTTGAATTTTACTTGGCTTAATTTTTCTAACATGCAGAAAGATTGAAGCAGGAAAAATATGGGACATATTATTTATATGTTGTATCTACACATGTAGGAGGGATGTATATATTTCACGGAGAAAATATTAACACTATTTTCTAAAATAAAGATCATTTAGTCCGCTTTGATTTTTCTCCTTGAAAAGGGTGGCATAAAGGTTTAATATGGAAAATACATGGATGGCCATTAATTATGCTTATTTTATGGGCCAAAAAGGAACTCTTCGGCACTTGTAGATTAAGTGCATATTATTTTCTTCTGATGTAGAGCTTTTTGTGGAGTTCATAACAAAACTTTTCAGATTTATTTCATAAATCTTTGTCAAATTTTGATCAGCAGGCAAGCAGCTAGGCTGATCGTAGGCTGGCTCAGAAAGTCGAGGGTCCTGGCAAAGGTCACACAGCCTTTCTGTGCTGGGAGCCAAGCTTCCAGTTCCCACTTACTGCGCAGAGGACTATGACTTTGTCTATGATTCCCACCAATTAAAATAAAAATGAGAATCAGAAGAGAAAGGAGAGAGAGTAAATGAGAAATTTCATGTGTAAGTAGGGATATTCGTTTTTTTGCTTGATTTTTGTCTAGAAGAGTCATCTTACAAAACAGCTGGCTAAGACACTATCAGGGGCCTCTCAGTACTTTGAAATTATCTCCCAGTCCTGAAGAGCCCCAAAATGTTAGCAAATTAAAGCAGTTTGTCTCCCTGGGAGCCCAGGGTATGTTTCACCACTTTGAACAAGAGAGGAATAAGGGAAGCCACGTGTGCTTTAGGACTGACTGCTCTTGAACTCTTTTTGGACGTGGAACCAGCCTAGAATATGTAAAATTGACAAGAGTATAAATACACTGCTCAGAGGTAGGTAGTTATAGGGTGTTGCTATGTTACATACATGTGAATAGCGTGAATGCTATGTTTTTTTAAAAACCAAAAATGAAACACACACACACACATACAAGAAGGGAGGGAGTGAAATGACGTTATCTTCCTCTTCCCAAATTAAAGACCGGTATGCTTTATTTTCCACATGCTTTAAACACATATCCATTTCTAAAGAATATTTCTCTAGGCTTGCCTGCTTAAAAATCCAGGCCCTTTATTATGAAGCTTCCAAAGGTGTCCAGAGGTGGAGTAAATCTCTTGCAGATAAAAAATCTCCCAAGCTGAACAATCTACAACAAAATATATTTTTAAAAAATACTAGGAAAATTGGTTTGATTCAGTGCACTTGTGAAGAACACTTACTTTTGTTTTAAAATGCAGAGATATCTAAGTACAGAAATGGGCTTGTTAGAAGGAAGGGAAGATTTTTCAACAAATGATTTGTAGAAACATTTTCTATTCCATTCTGTAAGGTTTTTTTTTTTTTTAAGTTTTATGAAAATTTACATTAAATTTTGGAATTATTTAAAAACAAACTAGACCTTCACCCTTGCATTCACATACCCATACACATGTGCGCGCTTTTACACACACACACACACACACACACACACACACACTATGCACACTTCCTTCCATTAATTTTTTGAGGCCAATAAAGAAACATTGGTAGTGTAATATGAAAGTATTTGCTAATTATTCCTGTCCATTTAATTAGAAATTATTATTTCCTGTTTTTCAAATCAGCGATTTTTCTCTGAACAATGGATTAGGACACACCTTCAAACAATAATTAGAAAAAAATCATCTACTTCCAGAATATCTAAGGGTGAAATTCCAGATGCTACTGGCAAAATTCATGGTATCTTACCGCCATCTACTGGCCATTGTTTAAATGCAACGATTTAAAGGTACAGGTTTAAATTAATAGAATTAAAAGAATCTTGGAACCAAAAGCTTTGAAAGCTCTACTGGAACCATACGTTACTTTGAAGGTTGCTCCAAATGTTTGAAAATTCTTTCTTAATTTGAACAGAACTCTATCTACTTATAACTACCAGCTCCCACGCTTCCCTTTAACGTCTGAAGCTCTAATGAGATTGTTCGGTTCCCTTTACGCCTTCAGAATTCTGAAGGCAGGACTCAAGTCCTTTCTTCTTCCCCTCACCACCCCAACAAACACCCAATCTCTTCTCCAAAATTCTTTCCTTTACCAGTTCCAAGCATGAACAATTTCAAGTTCCATTGCAAGCCGTGTGACCTCCTCTAAACATACAGCTCTTCATGTACTTTTCTCTTTAAAGGTTACATCTGAAAGAAAACACTGCAAACCAGGTTGATCAGCTCAGTTGTTCTGCATATTCTACCTTTGTCAGTGCCACCAAAGATCATGGTAAGATATTCTGGCAGCGACAAACACCACAGAATGATTTGTACTCAAGAAATCTCCCAGAACCTTTCTGTCTGTGCTGCTTGCTGCTAAGCCAGGCTTTCCTAGTAGACTTCGCAGTTGTTTTCTTAACTAGGAAGACATCCTTACATTCATCCATGACATATATTTGTCTTGAAAATGGCCCACGGTTCCAGCCAAGCATTTTTGTATCCTTTTTCCACTTTATTTTCCAATGTTGTCATGGTCAGGCATTTGTTATTTAGCAATCTTATTATTTAATTAGCATAACACCAACTGCTTCCTCTCAATCAGGTTTCTATATTTCTATAGATGCCTTCCAGTTTGATCAGGTACCTTATGGAAATGTTTCAAGGATGTCATTCATGTGCTTAGCACGGTGCCTAGTACATTATGAAACCTTAACAAGTGATAGCTATTCTTATGATGATCATTAATAAAAATAATTAGTACAGATGTATGAAATAAATGTAACCCTTGACATAAATACCCATTATGCTCATATCTGTTATAATGATAAAGTCATTCAATCAGTTACAATTCCTAACTTGAAGCCCATCTTTTTCCTTTTCTAGTCTTCACACTTCCTCACAAATAGGCAAACGATCAAACCTTTCCTCCAGCAGGAGACTCAACTCTTAGAGGATAATTCCTCTTCGCCAGGAGCCTCAGCACCTTGGGGCAATTGGGGATTCACTCGCAGAGCCCCCTTCCTATTGCACCCAAGCCTGGCTTCCTGTACTGTCTCAACGTGTATTCTTTCTATTGAAAAAAAAGGAAGGTTCTAAATCAAAGAGAAGGTGAAGCAAAAGAGCGGGAGATGGCCCACAGCGTCTCCCTCGGCTCTGCGGCGCTTGCTGGGACCACGGGCCCTGGGCCAGGGCCGCTCCTCGCTGTGGTCCCCACTCTTGCTCGGACAGTAACCAGAGCGTTGTCAGTGACACTCGTGTCCCCGAGCCTTGCGAGTTTCAGGCCATTCCGGGGCTGGCATGGACTGACACAGTTCCCGTATCCATCCCCTGCTTTCTGTTCTTTAGAATGACCCAGAATGGATCTATTTAGGCCAGGACTATTCCATTTTAATAGAGCCCTGTATGTACTGGGGGTCTAATAACCCACTTTCTAACCTCTGAAAATTGGGCCAAAATAGTATCTACTAATCCACAACATCTCGAAAGGTTTTATTGGAGAGGTTAAAAAATTGTAATACACACACACACACACACACACACACACACACATAAAATCAAACCATTTACCAAAATTTAAATCTTGTATACTCATTAAAAACTAGTTTTTAGATATTGAAAACAATTCAATTTTTTAAATTCATTAAGAACTGAAAACCTGAAAAATGACCCAGTGAGTAAAACAGTCATCCAGATAAATGTTCACAGGGAGCATCTAAAATCATTCAACTTCTTGCCAAAAAAAAACGTTAGGTTCTGGAATGTCAAAAGTTTACGGCAAAGTTGTAAAAGATGGTGGGGACAGAAATTAGCTAAGCAGACACCAAGAAAGATTGATCCAAAGAGCTTCCTTGTCTGTGGTTGGGAGTCCTGCTAGAACCATCACCCACTCTCCTGATTTCTAGGTCTCTAAACCACTGAAACTGGGAGTCTACATGGAAATTCTGACTCTGACCAATTAGACAGCAGGAGGCTGCAGACCAGATACACGGGAACCTGCTAACAGCGATGCTGGTGCCGAGATTAGAAGAGAAAGGGCCGTAGAGGCATCCGAGCAATCCCACTGTGCTCCCTTGCCTGCTTTGGTCTCCCACCACGAGCGCACACATTTAAACAAAATCATTCTCAGTATTCTCGACCACTGCTTCTCTCCTCCTCTTCTCGAAGCTTCTCAAAACCACAGCCTCATCCACGGTCTCCAGTCTCTTCTCTCTCCATTTTCTCTCTCTGCCTACCCCCCCTCCTCAGACTTTCTTTCATTGAAGTTTTGTTTTTAAATAAATGTTTAATGATATCAAAGTATAAATTGAAATATATTTTTAAAAAGCAACTAGTATAAAGGGCTCACAGGGTAATCAAGATCTGAGCACCCTGGCTCACCCCCGGTCTATTCCCCAGAACTCTTTCAGATCCTTTCCTTCTTTCCTTTTTGTGATGATTTCTATAACTTCTGAAGAGATGCTTATACTGCTATTTATGTACTTAAAACATTATCTATTGAATTGTGTCTTTTTTAAAAATCTCCCATCTTCATTCAAACAGAAGCTTGGTGAGAGCAAGCCCTTTGTCCATTGTGTTCCTTGTTCTATTTGTGGATACATTTGCAACTGGAATTTCATTGTATCTTTTCCATTTTCCCCAGAGAAGTAGCAGCATGAAAACTTTCCAAGCTGATTGCCTTACTGTCATCAGAATATCTAATGAAATATGAATCTTTGGTCTGAAGTGCTTATTAAAGTAACCCTCTCCACCTCATCTCTCAGCTTTACCCACTCCTGTATTCTCAGGTTTCCCTTGTGGCTCAGCAGGTAAAGAATACCCCGGCAATGTGGGAGACCTGGGTTCGATCCTTGGGTTGAGAAGATCCCCTGGAGAAGGGAAAGGCTACCCACTCCAGTATTCTGACCTGGAGAATTCCATGGACTGTATAGTCTATGGGGTCGCAAAGAGTCAGACACGACTGAGTGACTTTCACTTTCACTTCACCTCATCAGCCATCAGGATCTGCATGTTTATTCCAGGGGAGAAAAAGTGAGCAGATAATTTTTTCTACCATTACATCAATCATAACGGAGATTACTCAGTTTTTCTGGCTTCAAAGTTAATTTTCTATGTCTTAATTTGTAGAAGAAAAAGTAGATTACTATGGCACCACATTGCAAGTTTCAAAAACATTAACTTAGATTGCTGGAAATAAGCTACACAGGCACCCATCAAAGCTGATCCAAAGATCTTCCTTGCTCAAGGAGGATCTTTGTACAGAAGTATTTTTTAAGAACCCCTTTTGAAATCAAAACCAAAAAGAGATTTCCATCAGCTCTGAACTGTGTAGGTGATTCTGTTGGGAAACACTGGCTTGCTCTCACGCTTGCTGTTTGTGGGTGGAGAGACTCAGAGAAGGGGCCGGGGCATTGGTCATCCTTTCCTTCTCCCTAATGTTCTTCCCTGCAGGACATGTAGCCTGCAGACCACAAACCTGCACTCACGTGTGCCCCAGGCACACACCCAGGTACAGGCAGGACCCCAAATACACATTACAGATGACATGCACTGTATCTGTTTAAAAAGTCAGATTTGTTTTGTTTTAGTAAGAGTAAAGAGAACTAACCAGCGAGAAACAAGAATATACACACATAGACACATGTTCATGCCTGCGTGCATATGCATGCACAAACATGCGCCCCCATGTACAGTTTATCACTCAGCAGAAATTGTGGCTTGGGTGGGAGAAACCACGATCTGTGCAAAACATTTGAAAAAAATTAAGCACTTGAATTGTTAAGAGAGTTGTTTTCCTTATGACCATGCCTTGCTCACTGACGCACATGATGGCTTCCCATGTATAGTTGCCTTCCCTGTATTTCTTTCTAGAAAAGTGACAGTGAAAATGTTAGCTGTTCAGTCATATCCAATTCTTTGTGACCTTATGGACTGTAGCCCACTAGGCTCCTCGGTCCATGGGATTCTCTGGGCAAGAACACTGGAGTGTTCTCCAGGGGATCGTCCTGTCCCAGAGATCGAACCTGGGTCCCCTGCATTGCAGACACATTCATTATTGTCTGAGCTACACCAGGGAAGCCCATCTTTATAGAAAAGCCAGTTTCTTTCATTCATGCCTTCAGGTATCACGCACATCTGGTTTTGTTATAGGGGGCCCAATATACTAAAATAAATCATAACTTTAGAAATAACTATCCAAGCTTGAGATTTTCCAAAATACAACCTCCCTGACATGGATCTCAGCCTGTCCAGCAGGTGCCTGCAGGCCCTTGCAGAAGAGGCAGGAAGGACTCACAGCAGGTGCAGGAGCGCTGAGGACCGGCCACGTGCTGGGACCCTGCCTCGGAGCGCACGTGGGAGCCGGCAAGACCAGGGTTCAGGTTGCCCCTCGACACAGCTTCTGTATCCTGGGGCGCCCTCTCTCTCTGAACCGTACTTGCGACATCTCTAAGAAGGTGAGGAGTAAATGAAATGTGTGTGTGAAACAACACAATGCCTCACACTTGGTAAGTTCACCAACAGTATTAACAATCATGGTCTTTTCAGGTCAACAGTTCATTTCCAGATGTTGTCACTGATTGATGTTCTTGTTTTCTATGTCAGCATGAAGCTTGACTTACTCGAATCTAGGAAATTGACAAGAGGGGGGAAGTCAAACGCCATAAGATGTGTGAAGGTGTTATTTCATCACATAGCAATGAGCAAACAACTATTTGGAATTAAAAGTAGATTTTGTAAAGCAGATGTTTCTTGGTGTCCTTTATTTTCAAAACTTCTTTGAGACTGTGGGAAATATCTGATCTTTCATTTTACAGGGGAGGAAGCTATGGAAAGAATTGCTGCTGGCTCATCATGACTCAGATGCTAAGTTGGAGGAGGCCAGTGAGATAAAGATGGAGGTGATCTTGCTCAGTCTCCTAATTTTCAGTAACAAAGAAATGAAGCCCAAAGATCTAAAGATCCATCCACTTTGCTTGTCTGTTGAGTGTTCAAAAATTTTTACATGCTAAATAAACTTCAATATAATTTTTCATCTTCAAAAACAATAATACCCAATGTTAGTGAGGACTTAGGAATTTTCCTAGAAAACCATTCATTCTCACAGATCCTTAGTGGAAGGGAAATGCCATAGTTTTTCCTAAAAGCAGTTTGGCAACAGGTTCCAAGGGCTCCAATGTGTATTCCCCTTGAATCATATAATTCTATTAATACAAATTTATAGAAAAAGAATAATCAGACATAAATAAGAATTTGCATTCAAAGATGATTTCTATGGAATTATTGGAAAAATAGGAAAGGCAAGATACCTGTCTAACACAAAGGGTATTTGTAGCACATCCTTATGATAAAATACTTCACAGCCAAAATAAAGCATACAATATCTTTTTTAAATAATAGAATCTTATGGTATTTTGTCAACAGTGGAAAGGAAATCACAAAATAATATGTCTCATATGATTTCTGTTTTGTTGAAAAATAATGTGTGTGATATTTTTATAAACACCAAAATGTAATCCTTTATAGAAAGATTTAAAGACTTGTTTCTTCTCTTTTGACATAGGTTCCAGATCTTCTCTGATAAACCAATATAATTTTAAATCTGAAAAATATTACTAAATAGAAAATATAAACATACACTATTTAGGCTAAGAAGTCAATTGGGAACCAGCTTAAGTGTTACATGGGGAAATAGCAGAGTGATGAGGAAAAGCTGGGTGGAGGCTTCACTGTAGATTTTTGGAATAAAGCCAACACAGTCCTCTACTTAAATCATTGCCAAATTTTAAGAGCTCCTTATCCTTCTCAATCTTCGTAGACTGCAGCTGTCTTCAGAAACCTATGAGCAATTAAAATGTGGCCTATGGACGAGTTTCCACATTTTGATAAATACATGTTGATAAAGGCAGACAGAGACATGAATATGGGTTTCTTGTGAAAATAATCCTCTCCAAATATGCTGTAGTGTTCCCTGTAACTATGCATTTATGGTAGATTGCTAATATATTTTTGATTAAGAACAATATTTGTATCATATATCATCCACTTAAAAAAAAAAAAAAAAAGGCCTGGCCCCAGAAGGCAAACCTACGTAGAAACCTTGCCCTTGGTTGTTGTGGATTAGAAGCCCTGTGTCCAGCCATGGGGGTGGAGTCAGCAGTGCTCCAAAAGTCCGAGCAAGAACAGCAGTTTCTAATGCATCAGGATTCCCAGCACCTCCAAATGAATCACTATTTTAGCCTAACAAATCCCTGTGAAATCTCTGTCTCCAAATTATCAAAGTAAAGTCTTCGATGAAATAACAAAGTCAAACTTAGCCCAACATGTCTTAAAGGTGCAGAGTGCCTGTGGCCTGGGGAGAGGTTAGGGGGCTGGAAAATGGTAAACAAAGGGCATCTTTTCAAGGTAACAGGGTATTTCAATGAAATTTCAGGCAAAGCACTGAGATAATAGGTCTTCCAAAGGGATGTCCAAAGTGATCTTCCCAAGTGACGTCTCAGACTTGGATGCAACATTTTCAAATAGTAGTCAAAAACTGGCTTTAAGAATATTGAACACCTCCCCTACAGGGAGTATATAAAAGGACCTGGAGCATTTCTGAATCTGACCAGCCCGGGGCTGGGGGATAAAATGCAGGATGCCCAATTAACTTTGCATTTCAGACAAATATAGAATATTTATACCATAAGTATGTCCCAAATATTGCATGGGATATACATAAACTAATTTTCCCTTGGTTATCTAAAATTCATTGTGAATGGGCATCTTCTTTTTCATTTTCCCTCTAAATATGGCAACTCTTTGCCAACACCTCAAGCAGAAAGGTATTCCAACAGGCCAATTCAGACACCTTACGTGGGTCTAGAGAACATAAACGCACACTGTCTGAGGGTACATAGCTGCTTCTCTGGTGGCAAAACCTGGAGGAGGCGGATGCTGCTTGCTATAGGCTTGCACTCCGGAGAAGGAGTGCTTGACTGTTTTCTGTGGTCCTGACATGAACCGCACAGGAAAAAGAATGGGGCTCATCTTACAGCCATCCCAGAGGACGGCCTGGGAAGACAGAGCTTCAGCAGAAGGTGGCGGGGGATAGGAAGGAGTCACAAGTGACCAGTGGGAACTGGGAGGGGTTTGCTCATCAAGAGAACTTCAAGTGATAGCTGCCCAGGATCCTGGTGTGTACACGCATGTGCATGCATGTGTACAAACACACACACACACACACACACACAGAGGCAGGAGAGAGAGAAAGAGAGGGAAGGACAGAGAGCAAAAGAGAAAGGGAGCAGTATCAGAAGAGAAGGTTAGTTTTTAAATAAATGT
Organism: Odocoileus virginianus; assembly: GCF_023699985.2. Lineage (NCBI taxonomy): Eukaryota > Metazoa > Chordata > Mammalia > Artiodactyla > Cervidae > Odocoileus > Odocoileus virginianus. The sequence continues at coordinate 46,217,029 of NC_069689.1, read as the reverse complement.
CAAGGTGGAGAGTATAGAGCTTGCCCTCTAGAACAACTCCAGAAAGCAAAGAGGCTTCCTGCTCTGGGGTTTCCCATCAGGGTTTTCCTCGCGTGAACTTCAGTCTTGTAGGTTTCCTAAGCCAGGCTGAGAAATATCAAGAAGGAAGCATCGGGGGGATGAGGAAGTCAGGCAGCAACCCCCCATTCATCCACCCAGCAGCCAGCCTACAGAGACAGAGTTGGAAGACAGAAGCAGTGCTGAAGGGAGGATATTTTCTTCTTATTAAAAGGACTAGACATTTAAATTGTTCCACTGAAGCAGTGTTTTGTGACATGAGTGGTGAATCTGATGGTGAGGAGAAAAGTCGGGGATGAACCTTGGATCAACTATTAAGAGTAGATTTGAAGGTAAATGAAAGACAAAACAAATATAGCTGCCTTACAGTTGCACCCGTGAGTCCTGCTTGTTAATGTAAGGACTTCATTAATTTTTTTTATTAAGGTTTACATGTATCATTGGGGCTTCCCAGGTGGTTAGGTGGTAAAGAATCTGTCTGCCAATGCAGAAGACACACGTTCAATCCTGAGCCTGAAAAATCCCCTGGAGAAGGAAATGGCAACCCACTACAGTATTCTTGCCTGGAAAATTCCATGGACTGAGGAGTCTGGCTGGGCCACAGTCCACAGGGTCACAAAGAGTTGGACACAACTTAGCAACTAAACAACAACATGTATCATTAGAAAAGTCATTATTTAGAGGTTAGTTTTTGTTATTACTTTAAATGTCAAGCTCTGAATAAGGTAAGCAGTGATTTAAAAAATATTTAATCTTGGCTTTGGATGATGCAGGTAACATGAAATGGGAGAAAAAAAAAATGGTCACATAAATACCAGATTGGTTAACACTGAGCTCTTTCCTGTTAGTGTAACTATTTGCAGAAAAAATTGCATTTTACTTCAGGAAGGGTTTGCACTCTAAACTTCACCCAGAAATCTGAGGAGAAAGGAACTGAATGTTCTTTGACCCCACACTGTGTATGCTGCATCTCAACTTATTACCACAACAACCCGTTGAGTTGGCCATGATTCCCAATTTGCAGAGGCAACTGAAGCCCTGGGAAGCTTCCTCAGCTACTAGGACATGAAGCCAAGAGTCAAGGTCTGTGAAACTCTTTGAATGCTCTGTCCAACAGCCCTGTTCAGGTCATCTTTAGCTACAGGAACGGACCACTACGGTGTGAGCATCAGCTCCCCTGCATGGACCAGCTGGAGAGGTGTCACCTGCACAACTTTCCATCAGTGGCTTTCATCTCTGGCTTAGTGAGACTAACTCTCAGAAGTGCTACCGCATGAATGACCTTCTTTCCCGGTCACCCAGTCCATGAGTTTGCGGCCTTGCACCCCACAAAGGGGTCCCTAAGATGTCATAGTTCATGGCAGAGTAGGGTGCAGAATCTGTCCTGAGCTCTGGCTGCTGAACCTTGAAGAGTGAACACAAAGCAGTGGCCAAGACTAAGCTAGCTTTATCCCACTCAGCTTCTAAAAGTGAGGAAGGGTGCTGGCTGAGGCCCCAGTGCTGTGGGGCCTCCACCTCTTCGTCCAAGAATGAAGTGATCAGGCTCCGTGTTCTCAAAGTCATTCCTGCCAGAGAGCGTATGCCTGTTCCTCTCAGAGCACTGGAAAGATCCACTTACAACTGGATGGAAATAGTATAACCCAAGGCCCAACATCTAAATCCTCTGGTCTTTCTGGTAGGGAAAGGGTCAAGAGCAGGAAAATTGACCTTGACGCCCCGACCCCAGGGCTCAGAAGTCCACAGAGGCCTGGGACATTTTATTTTGATTTCCAGTCATTGTTTGTTTTTTTTTTAATTTGAGAAATGCCAAAATGGAGTTATAAAAATGAGTTCGGAATTAACATACACACACTACTGTATATACAATAGATGACCAAGAACCTACTATATAGGCTTCCCTGGTAGCTCAGTTGGTAAGGAATCTGCCTGCAATGTGGGAGACCTCAGTTTGATTCCTGGGTCGGGAAGATCCACCGGAGAAGGGATAGGCTGCCCACTTCAGTATTCTTGGGCTTCCCCTGTGGCTCAGCTGGTAAAGAATCCGCCTGCAATGCGGGAGACCTGGGTTTGATCCCTGGGTTGGGAAGATCCTCTGGAGAAGGGAATGGCAACCCACTCCAGTATTCTGGCCTGGAGAATTCCATGGGCTGTATAGTCCATGGGGTTGCAAAGAGTTGGACACGACTGAGGGACTTTCACAATCACATATAGCTATATAGCACAGGAAACAATATATTCAGTATCTTGTAGTAAAGAATCTGAAAAAGAATACATATATATGAATCACTTTGCTATACACCTGAAACTAATAACCCCTGGACTGTAGTGTGCCAGGGTCCTCTCTCCATGGGGTTTTCTGGGCAAGAATTCTAGGGTGAGTTGCCACTTCTTTTCTCCAGGGGATCTTCCCAACCCAGGAATCAAACTCACATCTCCTACATTGGCAGGCGGATTCTTTACTACAAGCCACCAGGGAAGCCTGCTTCAACTACAAATGATTAAAAGGAAAAGGAAAAAAGAATTGCATTCAATTTGTAGGGTAATTTTGGACATTTTTATATTCAGTCTTCCAATTCATGAATATGGCTTATCTGTTTTATTTAAACATTGCCAATATCTTTCAATAAAATTTTATAACTTCCTAAAAAATCTTAATATATAAAAATTAAGTAAAATGATGAATGCTTGTTTAGTCACTCAATCATGTCCAACTCTTTGCGACCCTACGGGCTGTAGCCCGCCAGGCTCTGCTGTCCTTGGGGATTCTCCAGGCAAGAATGTTGGAGTGGGTTGCCATGCCCTCCTATAGGGACTCTTCCCAACCCAGGGATTGAACCCAGGTTTCCCTCATTGCAGGCAAATTCTTTACCATCTGAGCTATTAGGGAAGCCCAAATGATGAATAGTTACTAGTATATCTGTGACTATAGCAATCACCTTACTTGGACATGGACCCACAAGTCTAAAGTTGAGACCCTGTCTAAACGAGAGTCTGTCCTGTCCCAAGGTCCTCTGTAACACACAGTAAAATATTTAAGGTGATGCCATCACCTTTCAAGGTGAAAATGTCACCTCCCATTCAGTGATTCTTCTATGTCCCACCAACACCTTGCACAGTTTAAACATCCGGATTTTCATGGACCCATTCTCTTCCATCATTGGCCAGGGTTCTTCAAGGAAGCCACAGAAGACATAGCATCTGGGTCTCAGTCCCATAGAATCTGGTTCTCAGTCCCAAAGAAGGGTTCATTTTCCCTGGATTCAGAGGTCATTGTCTAGTATGCCAGTAAGAAATAAAAATAAGGGGTCAGAAGAAATCTATCTGTGTAAACAATGAGGCCTGCAGAGAGGTGGAAAGGAGTGGTGGGAATTATGATAAGAGCCGTCTAACTGAATGTCTACTATGGGTCGGTGAGTATGTGTGATGGTTAAACCCACAGACTTTGAAGTCAGGCAGATCTGAGCTAGATTCTTACCTGCCAGAGGTATGTAAGTATTTCCATCTTACTAATGACCTTTAAAAAAAAACCTTTATTTTGTATTGCAGTATAGCTGATTAATAATTTGATAGTTTCAGGGGGACAGCAAAGGGACTCAGCTATACATACACATATATTCATTCTCCCGCAAACCCCTCTCCCATCCAGGCTGCCACATAACATTGATGAGAGTTCCATGTGTTATACGCTAGGTCCTTGCACTTTGCATTTTAAATATAACAGTATGTACATGTCTATTCCAAACTCTTGAACTATTCCTTCCGCTCTGGCAACCATAAGTTTGTTTTCTAAGTCTGTGAGCCTGTTTCTGTTTTGTAAGTAAGTTCATCTGTATCATTTATTTTTAGGTTCCACATATAAGGGATGTCATATGATATTTCTCCTTCTCTGTCTGACTTACTTCACTCAGTGTGACAATAAACAGTGTGACCATTTAGTAATGACGTTTTGTTATCTAAGAAGAGCTATTGGCAGAGTTAAAGACAATGTGGCAAGGTACCTAGTATCCTAAAAGTACTCAGCAAATGCTAGTCATACCTGTTTTTGTCACCGAGCACCTCAGTGGTTTTAGAAACACTAGTGGTAGTAATAGTGATGAGAAAAATAGAAGAAAAATGATGACCATTTTTCTTTGATCATTTTATGTCTATGTAAGCAGGTAAGAGTCAGACACAACTGAGTGACTGAACAACAAGAAGTAGAGAGGATTCACATGAAAAATAATTAGGAATTAAAGGGAATCTCCAAGAGAGCACAAAGTAGTTGGGAACATTTTAAGAGAGGTGAGAAGCTGACTGTGTGGATCACAATAAACTGTGGGGAATTTCTGAAAGAGATGGGAATACCAGACCACCTGACCTGCCTCTTGAGAAACCTGTATGCTGGTCAGGAAGCAACAGTTAGAACTGGACATGGAACAACAGACTGGTTCCAAATAGGAAAAGGAGTATGTCAAGACTGTATATTGTCACCCTGCTTATTTAACTTATATGCAGAGTACATCATGAGAAATGCTGGGCTGAATGAAGCACAAGCTGGAATCAAGATTGCCAGAAGAAATATCAATAACCTCAGATGTGCAGACAACACCACCCTTATGGCAGAAAGTGAAGGGGAACTAAAAAGCCTCTTTATGAAAGTGAAGGAGGAGAGTGAAAAAGTCAGCTTAAAGCTTCAACATTCAGAAAACTAAGATCATGGCATCTGGTCTCATCACTTCATGGGAAATAGATGGGGAAACAGTGGAAACAGTGTCAGACTTTATTTTGGGGGGCTCCAAAAATCACTTCAGATGGTGATTGCAGCCATGAAGTTAAAAGACGCTTACTCCTTGGAAGGAAAGTTATGACCAACCTAGATAGCATATTTAAAAACAGAGACATTACTTTGCCAACAAAGTTCTGTCTAGTCAAGAATATGGTTTTCCAGTGGTCATGTATGGATGTGAGAGTTGGACTGTGAAGAAAGTTGAGTGCCGAAGATGCTTTTGAACTATGGTGTTGGAGAAGACTCTTGAGAGTCCCTTGGACTGCAAGGAGATCCAACCAGTCCATCCTGAAGGAGATCAGTCCTGGGTGTTCATTGGAAGGACTGATGCTGAAGCTGAAACTCCAATACTTTGGCCACCTCATGCAAAGAGTTGATTCACTGGAAAAGACCCTGATGCTGGGAAGGATTGGTGGCAGGAGGAGAAGGGGATAACAGAGGATGAGATGGCTGGATGGCATCACCAACTCAATGGACATGAGTTTGAGTAAACTCCGGGAGTTGGTGATGGACAGGGAGGCCTGGCATACTGCAATTCATGGGGTCACAGAGTTAGACACGACTGAGTGACTAAACTGAACTGAACTGAACTGAGAGGCTGAAGGGTAAGTAGAAACTGGATAAGCACAGAAATGACAGGAAATATGGTAAACACAGGATATGGCTGGCAAAAACTCAGGATGATTTGTTGAGGCAGTACCATGGGAAATGAACTCATGAGTCAGTGTCACCCTGCTTCTCAATCCCAGCTTCAGAACCAGGAATGTGGTGGTCATGTCAGTGAGGGATCCTATGTGATTGCCAGTCAAATGTCCTCTTTACTCATCTGTTTGCTCTCTCAGCAGATGTCGATTTCCAGAATGTGCTGGTCCTTGTACTGATAGGGACTGTATAGAAGCAGTCCAGTGAAAATGAGGTCGTCAGGATGAGTCCTAATCCAATAAGACTGGTATCCTTATGAAAAGGGGAAATTTGGGCACAAAGGCACACATAGAGAGAAGAGAATGTGAAAATAAAATACACAGGGAGAAGATGGCGGCCAACCAGCCAAAGGGATAGATCTAGAACGGATGTTTTCCTCACTGCCCTCGAAAGGACTCCTCTCTGCTGACACTTTGATCTTGAGCTTCTGGCCTCCAGAACTGGGAGACAATAAATTTCTGTTCTTTAAGTCACATGGCTTGTTTTCCTTTATAACGGGAGCCCTTAGGAGGCTGTATCTAAAAGGCATTAATGGTGCTTATTTTAAAATTTGAGAAAGCCAGCATAGCTGTGGCACAGATGCCACAGTGACACGAGGCTCTTACTTGTAAGCCTTTTCTGAGTCTTTTCTTGTGAGATCTTTTCTGGGTCTCTGCCTGGGATGTCCTAGTTCTCCTCTTAGCGATCTCCTCTTCTTCAAAATCCAGCTCAGGCAATCGTATGCACTAGGAGACTTTCCTGGATGCCTTCACATCCCGTAAGCAAATCCCTTCCTCAATACCAGATTCTATCAATATATTATATATTCTGTTTATATGTTTTCCCAGTTCAAGAACTTATTGAGGTCCTGTCTCTTTATCAAGTTTGTACTTCCAACACGAGATCTGCTAACACACTAGACACTTAATAAAAATGTGCTATAGATGAGACAAGTGCTCGGGCCTGGTGCACTGGGAAGACCCAGAGGGATCGGGTGGAGAGGGAGGTGGGAGGGGGGACTGGGATGGGGAATACATGTAAATCCATGGCTAATTCATTTCAATGTATGACAAAAACTACTGTAATGATGTAAAGTAATTAGCCTCCAACTAATAAAAATAAATGGAAAAAAAAAAGTGCTATAGAAGCATAACTATGAATGGACCATTAGAGACCTCCATTACCACAAGCCAAGCTACAGCTAGACTCCAAAAATTATAAAATAATAACTAGGACAGGATAAGTAAGCATATAGTCTCTCCACAAATTCCTGAACAACAAAAATATGAAGACACCATCTAAACCATAACAGAGGTGGATCAAGTACACAGAAAGAGTGCTTCTTGATTTTGAGTTTAAAGTCATATTGTATAAGCAGTTACCTATTGCAGCTGCTTCCTACTTGAAATAGGAAGGTGAAAATTTCTAAGCAGCCAAGTAACCACCCCTCTACTACACACCCTCCAAAGGCAGTCAGACGCCAGGTTTCCTTCCCAGTTCCTCCTGCCAGATACCCCTCAGAAACTAAAATGCAATAAAATAATTGCTCCCTTGGGAGAGTGATTTTTACAAATAAAATGCAGTAAAGAAGAACAGAGACAGAAAGAGCATATGGTGGAGTCTGTCATATTCACCTAATTTATCTGTTTAGAATGCCAGATAACCAGGAAGTTGTGGTAAAAGCAATGCCTAGGTCAATGTCACAGACCTAAAATAGATCCTGGGATTTCAGATAGCCATTTGTCCAAGGTGATACCAAGGAGTCATGCTTGGATATTCCAAAAAGTAGAAGTGGAAACTTTGACTTGCTTTTTGACAAATATGGAAAAGATGCCACTCCTATAATTACCTTACAAAATTATATATATGTGTAAATACATACATATATATGTATTGTGTGTGTGTGTGTGTGTGCAGTGAGAGCTCTGAGTAGACTAAAGTGAGAGGGGCAGAGGGGCTCTCCTGCTGACCTTGAAGCAGCAAATTCTCATGCTTTGAATTGTGGAGAAAGTCATATGGGCAAGGAGCTCTGAGCAGGGGCTGGGGTGGGATAGCGGTTACTAGGAGCAGGGGATGCCTAGCACTTAAGGGATGCCTCTCGCCTCTGGTTATAAATAAGACAGGGCTCTTTGCTATGTGCCTAAACTGACTTGGAAGTTAGTTCAGATTCTTCCCTACTCAAGCTTCCAGAAGAGAACGGAGCCCAGCCATCAATTTGATTGCAACCTTGTGAGACCCTGAACAGAAAATCCAGTAAAGCCATGCCCAGAATCATAAAAATTTGATTGTGAAATAATAAGTGTATTTGAACCCCTAATTTGGTGGTAGCTTTCTATGTAGTCAAAGAAACTTCTCTGTCACGGTATGTGTCAACCCATTTTTAAGCCATAGATCTGAGAAGGCACCCAAGTTGCTGAGAGGGATCAAGCCTAATCACAATGCTTTTCTAAGCATAGTACTGAGAACCTAAAGAACATTCTTCATTCTAACTGAGGGGACAAAACAAATCGTAAAATCCTTATCAGTCCTTTAGGAAATGATTCAGAACAGAGGAAAGAGACTGGGGAAAAAGCAGATCTCTGAGGATAATTTTCTGTAACATCAGGACAATAAAGCTCAAGCAACTTGTCAGCAATCCTAAATATAATTTAAAAACAAAATGTCCTTTATAAAATGGAGCAGAAATCAAGGCAGAGATAGGAAATCAGGGGAGACAGAGAAAATAAGAGAGGATTGCCGGGAAAGCAAGCGTTCAAACACATTAATAACAGCCACATCACAGCAGTAAAGAGAACAAATCCTTTCATTTAGCACACATTTATGGAGTATCTCCCATATATTAGGTGCTAGGAAAACACAGAGAACTAAACTGAGAAGGCCCTTGCATTCATGGAGTTCACTTTCTAAAGTGAAAGGTAGCAATAAGTAATTAAGTCAATAGATGAAATAATGGTGCTTATAAAGAAAAATATATCTGCAGTAGAGAATGATGGGGAGGGTCTACTTTCCATAGGATATTTGGGGAGGAGTTATTTAAAGATGAAAGGAGTCAGTCATACTTAGAGCCTAGAAAAGAATGTTACAGATAGAAGGGAGAAATAGACAATTAAACAGTAATAGTTGAATCTTCAGTATAGCACTATCAATCATTAATAGAACATCTAGGAGAAGAACAGCAAGGAAACAGAATAGTTAAACACCACAATAAACCAAACTTCAACAATTTCCAAATATGTGGGAATTAAGCAACACATTCTTAAACAATCAGGGGATCAGTGAGAAACTCTCAAGGGAAATTAGAAAATAATTTTAGATGAATTAAAATGAAAATATATATAAAAACTTATAGGATATAGCTAAAGTAATGCATACAGGGAAACACATGCATTTCCCCTGCAATATATAAGGTAAGCTCCTACAATATGTATATGTATACCCCTACAATAAAAAAGAAGAAAAATCTTGAATGAATAACCTAATTTTCCACCTTAAGAGATGAGAGAGAGCAAACTATACCAAAGGAAACATGAAAAAAGAAACATTTTCTTTTCATAAATATTTTAATATGGATATAAGTGAAGTGGGAATAGAAAATCAGTAGGGAAAATTAATAGTATCAAAAGTTGGTTCTTTGGAAATATCAACAATACTGAGAAACCTTAGCTAGATTGATTAGGAAAAAGGGGAGAGATTCAAATTACTCAAATTAGGAATGAAAGAGGGGGTATAACTTCCAACTTTACAGAAATAAGAGGAATTATAGGGAATATTATGAACACTATGTATAAATACATTAAATAACCCAATGAGGTAGAGAAATTCCCAGGAAGAAACAATGACTCAATAAAAAAGCAAAAATATTTGAATAGGCCAAAGTGAGTTCAAAGTTAAACCAGTGATTAAATTAGTAATTTTTAAAGTCTCTGGAAAGGAAGCCTTGTACCTTGTGACTTGCCTTGATTCTAAAATTAGGCAAAGACATTACAAAATCAATGCACCCTATTAATATAAACACAAAAATCCTCAACAAAATCTCAGCTATCCAAGTCTAGCAACATATAATGGATTATACATCATGGTCAAGCAGGATTACCCAAGGAATGCAAAATTGGTTTAAATTAAAAAACAATAATAATAAAAAATAAATAAATGTATCAGCATGTTAATAAAAAAGACAAAACCACAAGATGATCCCAATAAAATGAAAATATCTGACAAAATCCACACATGTTCATGATAAAAAGAAACAGAAAATTAGGAATAGAAAAATTACTAAGCCTCAACTGGAGCATATACAAAAACCCACAGATAATAGGTAGGATAGAATTATTTTTCCCTACCATCAAGGAGGAAAACAAGATAAGAATGTCTGCTTCACTTCTATTCAACACTGTACTGCAGATTCTTGTAGAGCAGTTAGGAAAGAGAACAAAACAAATGGCATCCAGATTAGAAATGAAAACTTAAAAACCTCTCTATTCTCAGATGATGTCTTCTTGTATGTAACATTCTAAGGAATCCAAATACATACACACACGTGCTTGTGAGTGAGTACACATAAGCACATGTGCACACACACACCACAATATTAGAACTAGCAAAGCCACGGGACACAGGTCCATATTCCAAAAAAGGTAGTGTATTTCTAAATGCTGTCATTCAGCATTCAGACCAAATAAATAAAGCGATTCCTTACATTATCATAAAAATGTGAATAAATTTAGCCATATAAGTTTGACTTATACATGGAAAACTACTAAACATTGCTAAAAGAAATAGAAGAAAAACATAAGTGAGCAGAAACGTACATGGATGGGCTTGAAAACGTTATGCTAAGTGAAAGTAGCTAGTCACAAGAATACACACTCCATGATCCCAGATTCTTACCTATATAGAATATCCAGAATAGGCAAGTGAAAGAGACAAAAAGCTTACTATTGTTGCCAGAGGCTAAGGACAGGGGTGATAACAAGTAATTGCTAATGGATATAGAGTTTCTTTGGGGGTAATGATAATGTTCTAAAATTAATGTCATAGCTCCACAACTATATGAGTATACTAAAAAAATGAATTGTACAATTTAGAACAGGTGAATTTCATGATAATTGAATAATATCTCAATAAAACTGTTGCTTTTAAAAGGTGCTTTGGAATTTTATTTTTTAAAGCTGAAGAGGCTGATTATATCAAAGTTTATTTCAGTAAAGAGAATATTGCCAGGCATGAAAATGTGATTTCATTGTATAAGCTGTCAGTTCATCTAGAGGACCTAACATGTCTAAATGATTATGTACTATCTTAATCTGTTGGAGATAAGTCCTGGGTGTTCATTGGAAGGACTGATGCTAAAGCTGAAACTCCAATACTTTGGCCACCCCATGCGAAGAGTTGACTCATTGGAAAAGACCCTGATGCTGGGAGGGATTGGGGGCAGGAAGAGAAGGGGATGACAGAGGATGAGATGGCTGGATGGCATCATCAACTTGATGGGCATGAGTTTGAGTAAACTCCGGGAGTTTGTGATGGACAGGGACACCTGGTGTGCTGCGATTCATGGGGTCACAAAGAGTCGGACATGACTGAGCAACTGGACTGAACTGAATCTGTTGGACTGCTGTAACAAAATGCAATGACTGGTTAGCTTATAAACAATAAAAATTTATTCCTCACCATTCTGCAGTCTAGAAGTCCAGGATAAAGGCACCGGTGAGAACCTACTTCCTGATGCATAGACAGTTTCATGTGTGTGTCTTTATGTGGCAGAAGGGTCAAGAGACTTCTTTGGTGTCTCCTTTATAACAGCACTAATCCCACTCATAAGGGCTCTGTCCTCAAAACCTAAAGTTCTACCTCCAAATATTATCACATTGAGAATTAGGTTTCAACATTTTAATTTTAGGGGGTCACAGACATCCAGACCATAGCATATCCTTAAGAAGAGATCTTCAGCATACAGGAAGCAAAACTGATAGCATGCCAGAGAAAAAGACATCTAGAGCCATTGTCAGAGATTATAGTAATGCTCTCTCAATAATTTATAGAACAAGTAAATAAAACATAAGTAGTACTACAGGTTTGAATAACACAACCAACCACATAGACTTCATTGATATTTATAGAACACTGCCACAGAGCATAGAATATACATTCTTTTCAAGCACACAGTGGAACAATTGTCAAGATATACCACACACTGCAACATAAAACAAGTTTCAATAAATTTTAAAAGAAAAAAGAAACCTCTTACACTGTTAGTGGGAATGTAAATTGGTGCAACCAGTATGGAAAACAGTATATAGGCTCTTTAAAAAACTAGTTATTATATGATCCAGCAACCTCATTCATTGGCATATAACCAGAAAAGACAAAACCTGTAATTTGGAAAGATATATGCATCCCAGCACTCACAGCAGCACTATTTATAATAGCCAAGACATGGAAGCAAACTCAAGATCCACCAATAGATGAATGAATGGGGGCATAGATGTATAATGGAATATTACTCAGCCACTACACCATCTGTAGTGACATTAATGGACCTAGAAATTATGTTAAGTAAAGTAAGTCAACTTCAGCTTCTTCAGCGTTACTGGTTGGGGCACAGGCTTGGATTACCATATTGAGTGGTTTGCCTTGGAAACATAGAGAGATCATTCTGTCGTTTTTGAGATTGCATCGAAGTACTGCATTTCGGACTCTTTTGTTGACCATGATGGCTACTCCATTTCTTCTAAGGGATTCCTGCCCACAGTAGTAGATATAATGGTCATCTGAGTTAAATTCACCCATTGCAGTCCATCTTAGTTTGCTGATTCCTAGAATGTCGACATTCACTCTTGCCATCTCCTGTTTGACCACTTCCAATTTGCCTTGATTCATGGACCTAACATTCCAGGTTCCTATGCAATATTGCTCTATATAGCAACAGACATTGCTTCTATCACCAGTCACATCCACAACTGGGTATTGTTTTTGTTTTGGCTCCATCCCTTCCTTCTTTCTGGAGTCATTTCTCCACTGATCTCCAGTAGCATATTGGGCACCTACCGACCTGGGGAGTTCCTCTTTCAGTATCCTATCATTTTGCCTTCTCATACTGTTCATGGGGTTCTCAAGGCAAGAATACTGAAGTGGTTTGCCATTCCCTTCTCCAGTGGATCACATTCTGTCAGACCTCTCCACCATGACCCATCCGTTGTGGGTGGCCCCAAACGGCATGGCTTAGTTTCACTGAGTTAGACAAGACTGTGGTCCTGTGATCAGATTGGCTAGTTTTCTGTGATTATGGTTTCAGTCTGTCTGCCCTCTGATGCCCTCTCGCAACACCTACCATCTTACTTGGGTTTCTCTTACCTTGGACGTGGGGTATCTCTTCACGGCTGCTCCAGCAAAGCGCAGCCGCTGCTCCTTACCTTGGACGAGGGGTATCTTCTCACGGCCGCCCCTCCTGACCTTGAACGTGGAGTAGCTCCTCTCACCCCTCCTGTGCCTGCGCAGCCACTGCTCCTTGGACGTTGGGTAGCTCCTCTCGGCCGCCACTCCTGACCTCTGGCGTTGGGTAGCTCCTCTCAGCCGCTGCCCCTGGCCTGGGACATGGGGTAGCTCCTCACATCCACGCTTCTGTGCGGTCCTATGAAGACCTACAAGACCTTTTAGAACTAACACCCCAAAAAGATGTCTTTTTCATTATAGGGGACTGGAATGCAAAAGGAAGTCAAGAAACACCTGGAGTAACAGGCAAATTTGGCCTTGGAGTATGGAATGAAGCAGGGCAAATGCAAATAGAGTTTTGCAAAGAGAACACACTGGTCATAGCAAACACCCTCTTCCAACAACACAAGAGAAGACTCTACACATGGACATCACCAGATGGCTAACACCGAAATCAGATTGATTATATTCTTTACAGCCAAAGATGGAGAAGCTCTATACAGTCAGCAAAAACAAGACTGGGAGCTGACTGTGGCTCAGATCTTGAACTCCTTATTGCCAAATTCAGACTTAAATTGAAGAAAGTAGGGAAAACCACTAGACAATTCAGGTATGACCTAAATCAAATCCCTTATGACTATACAGTGGAAGTGAGAAATAGATTTAAGGGACTAGATCTGATAGACAGAGTGCCTGATGAACTATGGGCAGAGGTTCGTGACATTCTACAGGAAACAGGGACCAAGCCCATCCCCATGGAAAAGAAACACAAAAAGGCAAAATGGTTGTCTGAGGAGGCCTTACAAATAGCTGGGAAAAGAAGAGAAGCAAAAAGCAAAGGAGAAAAGGAAAGATATTCCCATCTGAATGCAGAGTTCCAAGAATAGCAAGGAGATATAAGAAAGCCTTCCTCAGCAATCAATGCAAAGATATAGAGGAAAACAACAGAATGGAAAGACTAGAGAACTCTTGAAGAAAATGAGAGATACCAAGGGAACATTTCATGCAAAGATGGGTTTGATAAAGGACAGAAATGATATGGACCTAATAGAAGCAGAAGATACTAAGAAGAGGTGTCAAGAATACACAGAAGGACTGTACAAAAAAAGATCTTCATGATCCAGATAATCACGATGGTGTGATCACTCACCTAGAGCCAGACATCCTGGAATGTGAAGTCAGGTGGGCCTTAGAAAGCATCACTACGAACAAAGCTAGTGGATGTGATGGAATTCCAGTTGAGCTATTTCAAATCCTGAAAGATGATGCTGTGAAAGTGCTGCACTCAATATGCCAGCAAGTTTGGAAAACTCAGCAGTGGCCACAGGACTGGAAAAGGTCAGTTTTCATTCCAATCCCAAAGAAAGGCAATCCCAAAGAATGCTCAAACTACCACACAATTGAACTCATTTCACATGCTAGTAAAGTAATGCTCAAAATTCTCCAAGCCAGGCTTCAGCAATACGTGAACCATGAACTTCCAGATGTTCAAGCTAGTTTCAGAAAAGGTGGAGGAACCAGAGATCAAATTGCCAACATCTGTTGGATCATTGAAAAAGCAAGAGAGTTCCAGAAAAACATCTATTTCTGCTTTATTGACTACTCCAAAGCCTTTGACTGTGTGGGTCACGATAAACTGTGGAAAATTCTGAAAGAGATAGGAATACCAGACCACCTGACCTATATGCAGGTCAGGAAGCAACAGTTAGAACTGGACATGCACCAACAGACTGGTTTCAAATAGGAAAATGAGTATGTCAAGGCTGTATATTATCACCCTGCTTATTTAACTTATATGCAGAGTACATCATGAGAAACCCTGGGCTGCAAGAAGCACAAGCTGGAATCAAGATTGCCAGGAGAAATATCAATAACCTCAGATGTGCAGACGACACCACCCTTATGGAAGAAAGTGAAGAGGAACTAAAAAGCCTCTTGATGAAAGTGAAAGAGGAGAGTGAAAAATTTGGCTTAAAGCTCAACATTCAGAAAACTAAGATCATGGTATCTGGTCCCATCACTTCATGGGAAATAGATGGCGAAACAGTGGAAACAGTGTCAGACTTTTTTGGGCTCCAAAATCACTGCAGATGGTGATTGCAGCCATGAAATTAAAAGATGCTTACTCCTTGGAAAGAAAGTTATGACCAACCTAGATAGCATATTAGAAAGCAGAGACATTACTTTGCCAACAAAGGTCCGTCTCGTCACGCTATGGTTTTCCCAGTGGTCATGTATGGATGTGAAAGTTGGACTGTGAAGAAAGCTGAGTACAGAAGAATTGATGCTTTTGAACTGTGGTGTTGGAGAGACTCTTGAGAGTCCCTTGGACTGCAAGGAGATCCAACCAGTCCATCCTAAAGGAGATCATCCTGGGTGTTCATTGGAAGGACTGATGCTGAAGCTGAAACTCCAATACTTTGGCCACCTCATGCAAAGAGCTGACTCATTGGAAAAGACCCTGATGCTGGGAGGGATGGGGACAGGAGAAGAAGGGAATGACAGAGGATGAGATGGCTGGATGGCATCACTGACTCAATGGACCTGAGTTTGAGTAAACTTAGGGAGTTGGCGATGGACAGGGAGGGCTGGCGTGCTGCAATTCATGGGGTTGCAAAGAATCGGACATGACTGATTGACTGAACTGAACTGAAAGTAAACCAAAGACAAATGTCATACGATATCATTTATATGTGGGATCTAAAAAATGATACAAATTAACTTATCTGCAAGACAAAAAAAGACTCACAGACATAGAAAACAAACTAATGGTTATCAAAAGGAAAAGGGGGAGGGATAAATTAGGAGTTTGGGATTAGCAGATACACACTACTATATGGAAAATAGATAAACAGAAAGGACCTACTATATATCACAGGGAACTATATTCAATATCTTATAATAACCTATAATGGAAAAGTATTTAGAAAAAAGCTTTTATACACACACACACACACACACACACACCCACACACATATGTATAACTGAATCACTTTGGTATACATCTGAAACAGACACAATATTGTAAATTAATTATTCTTCAATTAAAAAAAAGATATGGGGCTGGAACAATTTGATGTCCTTGTGAAAATAAATTTTAAAAGATCTATATCTTACACCATGTAGAACAATTAACTCAGAATGGATCATAGGACTAAATTTAGCTATAAAATGTCTAGGAAAAAACAAGAGATAGAAATTCCCTGGTGGTTCATTGATTAAGACTCCATCTGCCAAACGGTAAAAACTACTAAAGGGGAAATTGACAGTAACAAAATAATAATGGGGAACTTAACACCCCTCTCATACCAATGGACAGATCATTCAGACAGAAAATTTACAAGCAAACAGAAGCTTTAAATGGTACATTGGACTAGCTGGACCTAATGGATATCTCTGCGACATTTCATCCCAAAACAGCAGATTTCACATTTTTCTCAAGTGCACATGGAATATTCTCCAGGATAGATCACATCTTGGTCATAAATTTAGCCTTGGTAAGTTTAAAAAGGGCTTCCCTGGTGGCCTGGAGGTTAAAGCGTCTGCCTGCAATGCGTGAGACCTGGGTTCGATCCCTGGGTCAGGAAGATCCCCTGGATAAGGAAATGGCACCCCACTCCAGTACTCTTGCCTAGAGAATCCCATGGACGGAGGAGCCTGGTGGGCTACAGTCCACAGGGTCGCAAAGAGTTGGACATGACTGAGCGACTTCACTCACTCACTTACTCAAGTTTAAAAAATTTGAAACATCTTAAAAAACATTTTAAACATTTTTTCTAACCACAACACTATAAGATAAGCTAAGAACTACAGGGGGGGGAAAAAAAACTTATAAAAAACACAATCACATGGAAGCTAAACAATACACTTCTGAACAACCAAGAGGTAGCTGAAGAAATTAAAGAGGTAATCAAAAACTACCTAGAGGCAATGACAGTGAAAACACGACAACTCAAAACCCATGGGATGCAGGAAAAGCAGAGCTAAGAGGAACATTTATAGCAATACAAACCTAGCCTAAGAAACATGAGCAACATCAAATAAAAAACCTACCCCTAGACCTAAAGCAATTATAAAAAGAACAAAAACAACAACAACAAAAAAACCAAAGATGGTAAAAGGAAAAAAATCATAAATGTCAGGGCAGGAATAAATGAGACAGTATCAAAGATCAATAAAACTAAAAGTTGGTTCTTTAAGAAGATAAACAAAATTGACAAACCAATAGCCAGATTCATTGGGAGAGAAGGGAGAAGACTCAAATCAATAAAATTAGAAATTAAAGAGGAGAAGTTACAACAGACAATGCAGAAATATAAAAGACCATAAGAGACTACTATGAGCAACTATACACCAATAAAATGGACAACCTTGAAGAAATGGACAAATTCTTAGTAAGGTATAATCTTCTAAAACTTAACCAGGAAGCAACAGAAGATATGAACAGACCAATCATAAGCATGGAAATCAAAAGTACAATAAAAAAAAAAATCTTCCAGCAAACCAAAGTCCAGAACCAGGTGGCTCCACAAGCAAATTCTATGAAAAGTTGAGAGAAGAGCTAAGACTTACCCTGATCAAACTGTTCCAGAAAATTGCAGAGGAAAGAAAACTCCCAAACTCATTCTATGAGATCATTATTACCCTGATACCAAAACCAGACAAAGATTCCAGAGAAAAAGAAAACTACAGGCCAATATCACTGATGAACATAGATGCAAAAATCCTCCACAAAATTCTAGCAAACAGAATCCAGCAGCACATTAAAAGGATTATACATCATGATCAAGTGGGCTTTATCTCAGTGATGCCAAAATTATTCAATCTATGCAAATCAATGTGATACACCATATTATAGGTAGGAAGATAAAAACCATATGAGTATCTCAATAGACATAGAGAAAGCTTTCAAGAAAAGTCACCACCCATGTGTGATAAAAACTTTCCTTTAGGCATAGAAGCAACATACCTCAACAATATAAAGACCATGTATGACAACTCCACAGCAAATATTATTCTCAATGGTGAAAAACTGAAAGTATTCCTCTAAATTCAGGAACGAGACAAGGGTGTCCACCCTCACCACTATTATTCAACATAGATTTGGAAGTCCTAGCCATAGCATTCAGAGAAGAAAAAGAAAATAAAAGGAATCCAAATTGGAAAAAAAGTAAAATTCTCACTGTTTGCAGATGACATGATACTATACAAAGAAAACCCTAAAGATTCCACCAGAAAATTACTACAGCTAATCAAAAAATATAGTAAAGTTGCCAGATATAAACTTAATACACAGATGCCTTTTGCATTCCTATGCACTAATGATGAAAAATCAGAGAGAGAAATTAAGGAAGCAATCCCATTCACCATTGCGATGAAATGAATAAAATACCCAGGAATAAGCCTACCTAAAGAGACAAAAGACCCATATGGATAAAACTATAAGAATCTGATAGAATTTTGGATTGGAAGAATCAACACTGTGAAAATGATTATGCTACCCAAATCAACCTACAGTTTCAGTACGATCACTATAAAACTACCAATGGTATTTTTCCCTGAAGCTCAAACGGTAAAGAATCTGCCTACAATGCAGGAGACCAGGGTTCAATTCCTGGGTTGGGAAGATCCTCTGGAGAAGGGAATGGCAAGCCACTCCAGTATTCTTGCCTGAAGAATCCCATGGACAGAGGAGCCTGGCAGGTTACAGTCTGTGGGTTTGCAAAGAGTTGGACATGACTGAGTGACTAACACACACAGGAAAAAAAAAAAATTCACAATTTGTATGGAAACACAAAAGACCCTGAATGGCCAAAACAATCTTGAGAAAGAAAAACAGCTGGAGGAATCAACCTTCCTGACTTCAGACTATACTACAATGATACAGTCATCTAGACAGCATGGTACTGGCACAAAAACAGAAACATAGACCAATGGAAAAAGATAGAAAGCCCAGAGATAAACCCATGCACCCACGGCCACTTTATCTTTGACAAAGGAGGCAAGAACACACAGTGGAGAAAAGACAGCCTATTCAATAAGTGATGCTGGGAAGACGGGACAGCTACAGACAAAAGAATGAAACCAGAACACCTACTAACACCATATACAAAAATAAACTCAAAATGAATTAAAGACTTAAATGTAAGGCCAGAAACTATAAAACTCTCAGAGGAAAATATAGACAGTACACTCCTTGACATAAATCACAGCAAGATCCTCTATGAAGCACTTCACAGAGTAATGGAAATAAGAATAAAAAACAAACGAGACCTAATTAAACTTAAAAGCCTTTGGACAGCAAAGGAAACTATAAATAAGGGAAAAGATAACCCTCAGAATGGGAAAAAAATAATAGCAAATGAAACAACTGATGCACTGATCCCCCAAATATATAAGCAGCTTATGCAGCTCAATACCAGGAAAAACAAACAACCCAAACAAAAAGTGGGCAGAAGACATAAACTGACATTTCTCCAAAGAAGACATACAGATGGCTAATAAACACACGAAAAGATGCTCAGCATGTCTCATCATTAGAGAAGGGCAAATCAAAGCTACAGTGAGGTATCACCGCACACCGGTCAGAATGGCCCTCATCAAAATTTCCACAAACAATAGATGCTACAGAGGGTGCGGAGAAAAGGGAACCCTCTAGCACTGTGAGCATGTAGATCGATGTAGCCGTTATGGAGAATGGTACGGAGAGCCCTTCAGAAACTAGGGATAAAACTACCTTTTGCTGTGCTTGCTGTGTTTAGTCACTCAGTCGCATTCACGTCTGACTCTTTGCGACTCCATGGACTGGAGCCTGCCAGGCCCCTCTGTCCACGGGGATCCTCCAGGCAAGAATACTGGAATAGATTGCCATGCCCTCCTCCAGAGGATCTTCCTAACCCAGGGATCAAACCCATGGCTCCCATATTGCAGATGTATTCTTTACTGTCTGAGCTATCAGGGAAGCCCAAGAATACTGCAGTGGGTAGCCTATCCCTTCTCCAGGGAATCTTCCTGACCCAGGAATCGAACCAGGATATCCTGCATTGCAGGTGGATTCTTTACCAGCTGAGCTACCAGGGAAGCCCAATCCCACTACTGGGTATATACCCTAAGGAAACCATTATTGAAAAACATATATGTATCTCAGTGTTCATTACAGCACTGTTTACAATAGCTAGGATATCTCAGTGTTCATTACAGCACTGTTTACAATAGCTAGGATATGGAAGCAACCTAGATGTTCACTGACAGACAAATAGGTAAAGAAGTTGTGGTACATATATATAATTGAATATTACTTAGCCATGAAAAGAAACATATTTGCTTCAGTTCTAAGGAGGTGGATGAACCTAGAGCTTATAAACAAAGTGAAGTCAGAGAGAGAAAAACAAATATCATATATTAACACACATATATATGGACTCTAGAAAGATGATACTGATGAACCTATTTGCAGGGCAGCAGTGGAGATGCAGACATAGAAAACAGATTTGTGGGAAGGAGAGGGTGGGGTGAATAAAGAGATCAGCATTGAAACATGTAGATTACCATGTGTAAAACAGATAGCCAGTGGGAATTTGCTGTATGATGCAGGGAGCTCAAATCTGGGGCTTTGTGATAAGCTAGAGGGGCAGGATGGGGTGGGAGGTGGGAGGGAGGAGACATAGGTATGCCTGTGGATGATGAATGCTGATGTATGGTGGAGACCAACACAGTACTGTAAAGCAATTAATCTCCAATTAAAAATAGATCAATTGGAGAAAAGAATCCACCTGCCAATGTAGGGGACACAAGTTTGATCCCTGGTCCAGGAATATTCCACTTGCTGCGGGGTTACTAAAATGTGTATGCCACAGATACTGACCCTGTGCCCGAGAGCCTAGGAGCCTCAACTACTGAGTCCAGGAGCAACAACGACCGAAGGCCATGCACCACCCCCCCACCGCACTGCAACAAGGAAAACCACCCCAATGAGAAGCCCATGCTCTGAAACTTGAAAGTAGCCCCCGTTCACTGCAACTAGAGAAAACCCTTGTGCAGCAATGAAGATCCAGTGCAGCCAAAAAAAAAAAAAAAAAAAAAAACCAATATTTAATTAATTAAAAAGACAAAATCTTACCAAAAAAAAGAGAAAACATTTGTTAAAGTTGAGCAAAGATATCTTTGATATATCAAAAGAATGACTCATAAAATTTTATAATTTAATTTCATCAAAATTAATAACATGCTCTTTTGAAAGACATAACTGAATGAAAGATTAATTGTAGAATGGAGGTAAAAATTTGCAAACTCATACTATTAAAGACTTGTATCCAGAATATACAAAGACTTTTCAAATCTTGATAATAAGGAAACCACATTTTTAAAATGGGCACATTTGAAAAGGTATTTGATGACAAATAAGAAAAGTTACTCAACAACAGTAGTTATTAGATACATAATAACTGAAACTTCAGTGGGAAATCACCTTTATATCTATTAGAGTGGCTAAAATCGGCCATTTCAAGATTTGGCAATGATGTGAAGAATTGTTAACTTCAACACTGAGGAGAAGGCAGACTGGTGGAATTTGTTTGCAAAAACAGTTTGGCAAGTTCTTAAAATGCTCAACATTGATTTATCATATGATTCAGCAATTTCACTTTCTTGATTTCCTGAGATAAATTAAGTATATGTTCATAAAGGCCTGCATCTATTGTCAAAAACTGGAAATGACTCAAATGTTCAGCAACAGATAAACAGATAAACAAATGTGGTATATCCATAAAATAAATGGTGACTATTTTTAAGTCATGAGACTCTTTGTGACCCCATGGACTGCAGCTTTCAAGACTTCTCTGTGCTCCACTACCTCCTGGAGTTTGCTGAGACTCATGTCAACTGAGTCAGTGATGCTGTCTAAGCATCTCATCCTCTGTGGCCACCTTCTCCTTTTGGGTTCAATCTTATCCAGCATCAGGGTCTTTTCCAATTTGTCAGCTCTTTGTAACATGTGGCCAAAGTATTGGAACTTCAACTTCAGCATCTGTCCTTCTAATGAATATTCAGGGTTGATTTCTTTAAGATTGGTAGGTTTCATCTCCTTGTAATCCAAGGAACTCTCGAGGGTCTTCTCCAGCACTGCAGTTCAAAAGCATCAATTTTTGGTGCTCAGCCTTCCTTGTGGTTCAACTATCACATTGATACATGACTACTGCAAAAACCATAGCTTTGGCTATAAGAAATTTTGTCACCAAAGTTATGTCTCTGCTTTTTAATATACTGTCTAGGTTTATCTTAGCTCTCCTTCCAAGAAGCAAGTGTCTTTCAATCACATGGCTACAGTCACCATCTGCGGTGACTTTGGAGCCTATGTAAAGAAAATCTGTCACTGCTTCCACTTTTTCCCCTTCTATTTGCCGTGAAGTGATAGTAGATGCCATGACCTTTGTTTTGTTTTGTTTTTAGTGCTGAGTTTCAAGCCAGCTTTTTCACTCTCCTCTTTCACCCTCATCAAGAGGCTCTTTAGTTCCTCTTTGCTTTCTGCCATTGCTATTGCTTTTGTTGTTTAGCTGCTAAGTCCTATCCACCTCTTTTTCTACCCCATGGACTGTAGCCCACCAGGCTCCTCCATCCATTGGATTCCTCAGGCAAGAATACTGAAGTGGGTTGTCATTTCTTTCTCCAGGGGATCTTCCTGACCCAGGGATCAAACCCGGTTCTCCTGCATTGGCAGGAGAATTCTTTACCGCTGAGCCACCAGGGAAACCCAAAAGGCACCCCTATAGCAGAGGAGTGGTATAATTTTCATATCTGAGGTTGTATATATTTTTCCTAGCAACTGTGATTCCAGCTTGTTCCAGATTCATCCAGCCCGGCATTTTGCATGTTGTACTCTTCATATAAATTAAATAAGCAAGGTGACAGTGTAGAGCCTTGTCATCCTCCTTTCACAATTTTGAACCAGTCAGTTGTTCTATGCCTGGTTCTAACTGCTGCTTCTCAGGAGACAAGTAAGTGGTCTGGTCCTCCCATCTCTTTAAGAATTTTCCACAGTTTATTGTGAGCCAAACAGTCAAAGGCTTTAGTATAGTTGATGAAGCAGAACTAGATGTTTTTCTGAAACTCCCTCGCTTTCTCCATGATCCAACAAATGTTGACAATTTGGTCTCTGGTTCCTCTGCATTTTCTAAGCTCAGTTGGTACATCTGGAAGTTCTTGGTTCATGTACTGCTGAAGCCTCGCTTGAAGGATTATGAGCATAACCTTGCTAGCATGTGAGATGAGTGCAGTTGTATAGTAGTCTGAACATTCTTTGGCAATGCCTTTCTTTATGATTGGAATGAAAACCAACCTTTTCCAATCCTGTGGCCATAATATAAAACAAAATGAACATTTGGTGTACAACGTGGATAAATCAAAAATATTATTCTGACTGAATGAACTGAGACCAAAAAAATATTAACAGCTCCTGCTATAAGATTTCATTCATAGAAAATTTGAGAAAATATGAACTAACCTAAAGTAAGAACTGATGCTTGTACCAGGGATGGAGGGTGGGAGCGGCAAGAAGAGAGGGAATTCAAAACAGCATGAGAAATCCTTTGGAGGTCATGGATATTTTCACTGTCTTTATAATACAGTGGTTCCACAAATATATTTGCATGTCAAAAATTAACAAATAGTACACTCTAAATAGATGCAATTTATTGTCACTTATTTCTCAGTAAAGTTGCTTAAATATAACAAAATTAGACATAAATATATAAAATAATTTTTCTTATTAGAAATCATTTGTACTATATGGCACCGCTTAATATGATATGCTGTGGAAAATATGACTAGGATATAAACGTCAAGTAAAGACTCAAAGTGAATAAGATAAACGTGAGATTACAGGGGAACTATTTGCTTGCTTTTATTGTTATAAAATATAAACAATTTACAATGAAAATCCATGACTTTCCTAATATAAAAAAATTAATAAAATATTCTTTTCCTCCACCTTCGACAATAAACGTGTGGGATTTTGTTGCCAATCACGGAGGGTTTTCACTGCTGAAAGGCCATGGAAGGTGAAGATACAGGTTCAGGAAGACGAGGGCTGGGTTCAGCCGGAAACCGGGAGGAGGTTGGGCGCTGTGCATTGCCGATGCTCTCCACACGGTCCGCACTGTCCGCTGAACCCGGGGTCGGCAAGCAGGAGCGAAGAGGCTGGGAGGAGACTCGGGAAGCAGGAACTGTAGACACGTTTGTTCTCTCCTGGCTGACACAGCAGCCGCAGCAGCAGACACGCTATATTCTCTCACCGTGGCTGACCCAACGAACGCAGACATGATGCGGCAGGAACGCCGCCACTTCCTAGCTGGCGCTCACATAACAAAGCAGCCCATGACCAAGCGGGGGCCTCGTGACGTGCATGCGCAGCACCGGAAGTCCCTGCGCTGTTCCATAATCACCATTCACAAAAAGCGGGGCACGAGCGAGAGGCCGTGGGGCCAGAGCCTGACCATGCCACGTTGGCCAACTGCTCTTTCCCTACGTACTGTATTCCTGATTTTCTGAACTTGAAGCCTTCTCTCACCTATGGCATAGAGAGGCAGCATAACGACTCAGCCAGCAGGCAGCTGGGGCGCTCTTATAAACACCGATTTCCCCAAATAGAAAATGATAAAACAAAAGCAAGAAAGCCAGGTGGCAACAAAGCGGTGCAGCTGGAGTTGCGGGGGGACGCTCTTATCATTTTCTCCTATAATTCAGAGAAATTTGGTATCCTAGAAAGAACTCAGATTGGAGATACAGAGCTGGCTTCCACAGAAACTGCTGTAGTCTGGTTGCGTGGCTATAAGCACTTCCCCTTACCTGTCACAGCCCTAATTCTCTTGTGAGACGCACACATCAAGACTCTATTGTGAAGATCCGGTAGCATTCAGGAAATCACTGTGTATCCTAAAAGAGAAAGTTCAAGGTAGCTTAAGTTCCTGCTGTTTGCCAACAAGCTAGATCTGAGGCTTTCACCATGATGGAAGCAATAGATTGTTGAGCAGAAAAAGAAAGCACAGACTCAGGACTCCTCCCAGGAACCCATAGGTTAGCATTCCTGCATACGCTCCTCCTCATCTGACCATCAACCCCTGTATCCTTCTTGCCTGTCAACCATAAGTTTGCTTTGTTTTCCTTGATAGGCTCCAGTGATAGCTATTTTAAAGACACTTCAGCAATGCAGTATTCATTGCCAACAGAAGCACTGATTTTTGACTGTGAAGCAGAGCTTGATATAGAAATATTATAGAGATATCAGTGTGATGAGTTGTGTTCTCTAGAAAAAAATGTCCTTCCAATATTTATTAATCCTATTTCTCTCCACTTTGATCTCAAGGTGATATGGAAGAGAGATGGGTATTAAAAGATTTTTTAATCCTTCTACTGCTAATAATAAGGGGACTGAGTGTTTATGGAAACATCAGATGTTGTCTGTAGGGCTTAATCCACCAGTGACAGAGAAAGTGCCATCAATTTGTGTATCCTGTTTGTTAGTAATGAAACCCTTAAAACTGAAAATAAAATCAATTGCTTGTAGTTAAAGAATCTTCTCCCAGCTCTTCCAGAGTGCAGGCCACTCTGCTTTTCTATCATGAAAGCCCTTCCTCCTCTCTTTCTCCAAGCCTGTAACTCGCTCATAAAATTAACATGTGGTTGAAGGCTGACCTGCATGTGGGATGGAGGCTGAGAGAAAACTGGCTTGCTTCTGCAATCTCCGAAATACATTCTTTAGGCAAATCATGCATTCCAGAAGAAGCAAAGCTGCCTCTGCTGTGAATATTTCCTTTTGCTTTTTCTGAAACAGTTGCTATTCACAAAAATTCACATTGAGCTATTGGGAGGGGGGGGGGGGGGCTATTTATAAACATTGCAACAGCTTCTATACTGAAAAAACAACAACAAAAATCAGAGTTGGGAAATGTGCTGGTTTTCTCTGTGAGTATAAAAATACTGCCACACATAACTCCAAAGAGTGAGCATCTATTTTGCGCATATGCTATACACGGAGAAAGATGTTCTAAATTTCTTATTTCTCTGCCCAATCTTCAGGCAATGTTTCCAAATGCAGTCAGCATTATGGATATAGGAGAGGAAATAACTGCACCACACATGTGCACCCTGTGTCCTCACAAGAGGCAGAGGGACTATTTGTTTCAGCCCTATTCTTAAACCAGCCTCAGAAGAAAGGCTTCCGCCTCAGGGTGCAATTAACAAGATTCTTTACAAGCCTGTCTCATTGGCTCTGGTGTGACAACTGCATACCAAGGCTACGCCCAACACTCAGTTCATCGTTCGTTATTGTTCTTCTCCAAGGATGAAACCTTGTGTTTCAAGCGGCAAAAGAAAGGCTGGAAATTTATTTGTAACAGAAACATAAACAAATCAATGCAGGCTTTAATTGGCACCTCTAAGGAGACTTAGATCAGAGGCAGCATCTGGCATGCTGGGGGGGGCTGCTATATTTGTAGTCTATTTTCTTATTAGGTAGACTGACACTTAAGAACTAGTTCAAAAGGGCTCAGCCCCCCATGTGTAAGCTGAGTTGTCCCTAATCTGGAGAACCATGATGGAAGGTGGAATCTACAGCTGAGTTTTAAAACTCCAGTCTAAAAGAGATTTCATTTCTAATTTACTATCTATAGGTCAACATAACTAAAAACTAAACCAAATACTACCAACTCTAGAGTGTATCTCTATTAGTAACTGGTATGCTGGGGGAAGTCCCAAAAGTTTCCCGAAGCAAAGACCAGGCTCATGTTACCATTCTAAGAGATTTCCAGATGATTTTATCACCGACTGATTTGTACTGAAACAAATAGACCCTCCCGTAGTCTACCTTCAAATACCTGAGCGAACACAAGACTAAGGGTGGATTGCTGGAAAACCCCAGAAAGTACAGCAGGAGAGCATTTTTCAACTCAGCTTCCTACGGGCATATCACAGTTTTGGTCTTCATGCCTGTGTGATCCCAAAACACTACTCAATGGGACAGGAAAGGCATCTCTCCAATTTTTTTTTTTCTCTGTGGTCCTCTCTAATTGACATAAATTCAGCCTGTATTGATTGAGCATTGCTAGCTTCAATGCCCATGCTAGGTGCTGGCAAGATGAAATGACAAGAATGCCTTGATTCCTGCAAGTATTTAAGCTAAAGAAGAAGGGAAATTCATTGCATTCTATAGTAACCTTTAAGAGAAAGAGAGATTGTATATTATGAATAATGTACAATTCTTATGGTCATGCAAGACACTTACATGACAAAAGAGAGGGAAAAAATAACCAGTCTTATGGAACAAAAAGAATTGGCGGGAACTCATGATTCAGTGTCTGAGGGTTACTGCAGTAGGAAATATTTTATAACCATTGATGGTATTGGTTATTTTCTACATTCATATGATGAATGAAGACGTGGTCTTCCCACTTTGAAGAGGATTAACTTTTACCAAAGAAGAATGAACATTCTCTAGAACACTAACATGGAAGAAAGTTAAAAGCTTGAAGTTTCTATTCAAAGGGTAAAGCATACACTCATTCCTTTCACTTCTTGAATATAACAACACCACCATAAGCAATATATAAATCACATTTTAAAATACAACCCTAACCATTTTCAATTTATATATTAAATGGTACATTTGTGAATTGATGATAAAGTGCTAAAATTCACAATTTAAAATGAAATTTATGTTACGGTAATGTTAGTGTGATGGTCACTGCAGAATTATTTGGAAAGGGGATGCCCCAAGCAAAATTCTCAGAGGAATACTCTGAAGTAAAAACTCTATTTAAAATGCCACTCTTTTGCAGTTCTAAATGAAATGGCCTTTTCCATAAGATTGGTTGGATACTCATGATGGAAAAGGAAAGCTAGTAAATATTAAGTTTAGAAAAATAGAGATATTTTTCTAAAATATATGAAAATGGTGACAGTGTTAGTCG
Source organism: Odocoileus virginianus (assembly GCF_023699985.2). Classification (NCBI taxonomy): domain Eukaryota; kingdom Metazoa; phylum Chordata; class Mammalia; order Artiodactyla; family Cervidae; genus Odocoileus; species Odocoileus virginianus. The sequence goes on along the minus strand of NC_069689.1, from coordinate 46,189,134 downwards.
CTCAGTCATGTCCAATTCTTTGAGGCCCTGTGGTCTGTAGCTCACTAGGCTCTTCTGTCCGTGAGGATTCTCCAGGCAAGAATACCGGAGTGGGTAGCCATTCCCTTCTCCAGAGGATCTTCCCGAGCCACGGATTGAGCCCAGGTCTTGCAGTCAGACTCTTTACTGACTGGGCCACCAGAGCCCCATGACAATGGTATCATGAGGCAAAGAATTTGATTTTATTGGCATTTTCCAAGTTCCTAGAATTAAAGAATATTTTCTTCTTATTTTCTCTCTGAAGATACTGTAAAACAGAGTTCTGGGGGAAATTTTTATTGCTTTGAATCAATTGAAAATAGGTTAAATGAATGATTTCTTCTTTACAAGGAGGACAAAATATCATAACTTTGCCTATATTAACACAGATATGAGTTCAGGATCATTAGGATCTGTTAAAAATGCCTTTAAAAAAGGGAAAATCATGGTGGGTTATGGCTCTCATGTTGTCGTTTATAACTGAATAAAGTTAGGAAAAGTAGAAAGCATTTCTGTACTCTAGTTTTTCCATCCACTAAGAACATGTATCCAACCCTAGGAATGGTGATGTAGAGTATAATTCATCAATATGATTATATCATAGGTTTGTCTGGATTCAACAAATTCCAAACATGCTTATAAAGTCTTCTCAGTGAACACACTTGCCCACAAAGTGGAAAAAGACATTTTTGAGTGTGTTTCTTGCCTGTTGATGAACAGCTTCCCCAACAGTCAGCCAATTCCATTCATTCAGGGTATAGGGGAGGCCCTCTAAATTGAGGAATTCTTCATAAAAACTTAAAAGACTTTACCATAGTCAACACTCTCAGAATGAGACCTGTTCCTTTTGGAGAACACATGCCCTTAATCACTGTAGCAACTACTTAATATCATGAGCTGCATCAAGCTTTGGGGCCCAGAAAAGAAACCAGCAAATAAGCAATTTGCTAGGATGACTTAAGGCTTGACATTTAGAAGTTTCTGTTGTTCTTTTGATGTGGCTCTTGGCTCTTCCTCTTCTAGAAGAAAGCTCTCATATATTCCATCTCAAACTGCCTTCATATAGGATTGTATAAATTTAAGTTAAATGATGTTCTATTCAAGATGCAATTGTTTACAGGTGATGGACCAACTCTTCAGAACCAACCAACACAGTCCTTGAAAAACTGATACTGTGAGTTGGCAGACAAATGATCCCAGTTCATCCATATAGTGAGTGACAGCTCTGATTTCATGATGGGAAATATGTGAACAAAAACTGCAAAGTCAGTGAAATACCTAGCTATTGGGACTTCACTAATGACTAAATGGTTCAGAAAATGGATCCCTTTTTTTTTTATAGTTGTGTCTAACTATCCCTGATAGCTCTGATGGTAAAGAATCTGTCTGAAACACTGGAGACCTGGGTTTGATCCCTGGGTCAGCAAGATCTCCTGGAGAAGGGAATGGGTACCCACTCCAGTATTTTTGCCTGGAGAATTCCATGGACAGAGGAGCCTGGTAGGCTGGTAGTCCTTGGGGTCATAAAGAGGTGGACACGACTGAGGGACTAACACACACACATGATATATAAAGCCAAACTGAATCTAAATTTAATCTACAGAAGCTGATGAACTGAAAAATAATTTTGTAGCAGATATTTGGGGACAGAGAATTCCACTGGCACGGGCATCTTCATGCCTAACCTCAGAGAATGCCCAGAGTGAGGAAGCCTTAGAGATTATATATCTAATTCTTTTGAGTACATACAAGAGGACTGAAGCCAGAGAGCTCCTCCTCCCTCTGACAGAGCTGGTCAGCAGCTGGTCTGGGACTAGAACCCAGACCTTCTGATAGCCCAGTGCATCTCTCAGTCCACCTTGCTACCTTCAAAGTGAGTGTGGCACTTAGCCAATGCCCAACCAGCTATGCTCCACTGCAAATCCAATAACCCTCAGTACAGTCAGAGGTCACGTCTGCATCATCCAACACGGAATCCCCAGTGTGTGGCATAGTGCAGGGTGTCAGTCAATAAGGCTTTAGTCAAATGGAGTTGAATTGAACTGGAGAACAACTTCAGGAACCAATACTAATAGCAAACACCAATGATAACAGCACATAATTATAAAATGCCTCTTATGGGCAAGGTACTGTTTAATGTACATGAATTCACATGATATTCATGAATTCTTGTTAACAGTAACCCATGCTACAAGTGCTAGGAGGAGTCCCAACCATAGTGAAACGGGAAGGGTGTTTATTTTTGCTGAGATCATGGCAAACACATTGCACAATCACAAGGCTCAGTTGTGAAAAGCACACTCTTGACCTTGGACCTGACTATTGCTTCCAGGCCACTGGATAGGGCACCCTGGCAGGATTGGCTTGACCCACAGGATAAGACTAACGGTGCCACATTTTGGAAAGCTAATTTGAAAGAACTCAGCATTTTAATAATACGTTTTAAAAAAGTATTTAGACAAAGCTGGAAACTCCCTAAGCTGTGAAAGCCAAACAAACTAAAATGAGACCCCAGGGAGCGCTGCTGGGCTAGTTTGTTAGCATTTGCAGTTTGGTGAATGTTATGCACAGAATGTCTACGCCCCTCCTGAAATCTGTATGTTGAAACCCTAATACCCAGTGCGGCTGAGTTTGCCTATGAAGCCTCTAAGGAAGCTGTTAAGGTAAAATGAGGTCCTAAAGGGTGGGCCCCTTATCTGCTAGGGTTGGTGTCCTTATAAGAAGAGTCATCAGAGCATGCTGCCTCTCTCCCTCTCTGTCTCTCTCTCTGCTTTTGAATGCACACACAGGAGAGGCCATGTGATGACACAGCAAGCAGCCAGCTGTCTACAAACCAGGAAGAGACTCTCACCAGAACAGAATTTGCCAGCACCTTGACCTTGGACTTCTCAACCTTCATCAGTTCAGTTCAGTTACTCAGTCGCGTCTGACCTTTTGCAACCCCATGGACTGCAGTGTGCCAGACTTCCCTGTCCATCACCAACTCCTGGAGTTCACTTAAACTGAGTCACTGATGCCATCCAACCTTCTCATCCTCTGTTGTCCCCTTCTCTTCCTGCCTTCAACCTTTCCCAGCATCAGGGTCTTTTCCAGTGAGTCAGTTCCTCCCATAGGTGGCCAAAGTATTGGAGCTTCAGTTTCAGCATCAGTCCTTCCAATGAATATTCAAGACTAATTTCCTTTAAGATGGACTGGTTGGATCTCCCTTGCAGTCCAAGGGACTCTCAAGAGTCTTCTCCAACACCACTGTTCAAAAGCATCAATTCTTTGGCACTCAGCTTTCTTTATAGTCCAACTCTCACATTCATACATGACTACTGGAAAAACCATACCTTTGACTAGACAGACTTTTGTCAGCAAAGTAATGCCTCTGCTTTTTAAAATGCTGTTTAGGTTGGTTATAACTTTTCCTCCAAGGAGCAAGCATCTTTTAATTTCATGGCTGCAGTCACCCTCTGCAGTGATTTTGGAACCCAAAAAAGTAAAGTCTCTCACTGTTTCTATTGTTACCCCATCTATTTGCCAAGAAATGATGGGACTGGATGCCGTAATCCTAGTTTTTTGAATGTTGAGTTTTAAGCCAGCTTTTTCATTATCCTCTTTCACTTTCATCAAGAGGCTCTTTAGTTCCTCTTCACTTTCTGCCATAAGGGTGGTATTATCTGCATATCTGAGGTTATTGATATTTCTCCCAGCAATCCTGATTCCAGCTTATGCTTCATCCAGTCCAGCATTTCTCATGATGTACTCTGCATATAAGTTAAATAAGCAAGGTTACAATTTACAGCCTTGATGTACTCCTTTCTCAACCTCCATACCTGGGAGGAAATAGTCTGCAGTTTAAGTTCGCCAGTCTGTGGCATTTTCTTACAGCAGCCTGAGCTGACTATGACGAAAGATTTGCTTGTCTGTCATTCTAAGAAGGGAGAAAAGAGAAAGGGAGCCTCTCTCTGCTGTGCTACCAAAGCCCACGTCACCACCCTCCCCCGGTATCCACAGCCACACAGAGGCTGGGGTCAGCAGTGAGAGGAAGGTGCCCAGACATCCACGTGGTCCCCAGCCAGAAAGGCCAGACCAGGCTTGCCTCTCTCTTGTGCCTCTGATGCCCTCCAACCAATGCTTCAATCCTTACTCCACGGTGTGGCTGTAAGGGTTGTATTAAGTGATCCCTCACCTGTAGAGCTCTCAGCACAAATCCTGGCATGTAACCATAAACAGCAGTAGCTGTTATCATTAGGGGAGTCTGGAGAACATTTGGATAAGGAAACAAAGAGCTTTGACACAAGATTGATATGGAGCCCAGGCCCTACATCCCCACCACCCTCTCCTTAAGGAAGCAACCTCATCCCCTTGAACTGCAGTGTCTTCATGTGTTAAATGATCACATTTTCCATCTCACAGGGCTCTTGGGACTTGGCACCACTCCCTGGCTTCATAAGATCGGTTTGATGAAAAAATCTTACCATGTGGATGAGACTCCTGGATCTGGGGCTGATGGTCTATATTTGAGGTCTTGGAGGGAGCTGTGAGGAAAGGTGCAGGAACCTTCTGGGCCTCAAGAAAGGCTTGACTTTGAGGCCTGTGCCAGGCAACACAGCAGGTAGATCTGGAGCTCAGCAAGCTTCCTAGGCTTGGGGGGCAGAGCCTGGCCCCCAAGGGGTCTGGCCTCTGGGGTCCTCAGGCAAATCACTATACTCTCCAAGACTCAGCCCCTTTCCCTTTGAAGAAGGTTGAAAACATTTCCCAGGGCTCCACTATCTTGTGCTTTGGTAGATAGTTCCTTGTCTTTTACTGGAGTTTACGTTAGTCAAATGTGAGCAAAGGGCAAATGTATCTGCAAACTTGGTCAGAATGATTTGTATTCCACAGCCTCAGCCCCTCACCACAAGGTTGATGTGTGTCTGGAATGCAATAACCAAGTGTTTTATATTTTATAAAAGCCAAATTAACGGTGAAAACTCACTGATGGTACTTTTCCTCTTTTCAAATTCAAAGAAAATTGGATTCTTCATTGTGTCAGAGTGGCAGCTCACCACTATTAGGAAAGAGGGGATTATTTGAAATCCAGAGAAAGTATTCTAATCAGGGGAGATTTCTAATAGAAGAGACCAGAAGACCACATTTCAGAGCTTGCATATAATGTACCTAGGCCAACTTCCTCAGGCTGTAGTCTTCTTCCAAAATGAAATTGTTCAGTCGTATCTGACTCTTTGTGACCCCATGGACTGTAGCCCACCAGGTTCCTCTGTACATGGAATTCTCCAGGCAAGAGTACTGGTGTGGGTTGCCATTCCCTTCTCCCAGGGATCTTCCCAGCCCAGGGATTGAACCCGGGTCTCCTGCATTACAGGCTATATTCTTCACCATCCGAGCCATGAGGGAAACCCAGTCTTCCTCCAAAGGGGCTACTAAATCCAGAAACGGCCTCTTGAGGTCACTCTATGAGGATCTGGGCCTGAAGGGGAAACCCCTTAATGGGGTATGCTCTGTGATCCAGCCAGACACCCCACACTCAGGTTAACTGTCCTTCCTGCAAAGTTGCTTTTATCCTGGCATGAGGACCACTCTCCTTAGCAAAATGTTACCTGAGACCTCCCTCACAGTAAGAATAAACTCTGAGCTTTTTCTGAAGCTCCCCAAGCCATGAGAAGTGGAGGGGAAGGGGGAAAGTATAAAGTAGACCCCCAAATCCATGCCCAACCAAATAAATCCACAGGAAAATGATCCTTCACTAGGATGAGTGAAATCAAATCCTCCTCAAAAGAGGGAAAGGAAAAAAAATAGTAGGTTATGAAATAACCTTCAACCACTGAATCCTTCATTGTGTTTTGCTTCTTTCTCAGTGATCGATGGATAGACTACAGACGGACAGATAGACCAATAGATATAATAGTTAGGTGATAGATAAAATAGAGTTAGATGATAGATGATATAATAGATAAATGATAGATGATAGATTGAGTGATTCAATTCTTGATGAGCAGGCACAAAAATATAAATTGTTCTTTTCTTTAGGCAGTGGAGAATTCAGATCATTTTCCATTCATTCAACGTGCCAATAATTTAGTCTTTGAGTTGTTGGGACTCGGCAGTAAACAAAAAAGAAAATATCCTGACCTCCAAGAAGCATACAGACTGGTGGGTAGTTATTGAACCAAGAATTTTATCTCATTTTATTATTTTACATTTAAAATTTTTTAAATGTTGTATGTTATGTTATGGTCAGTAACAAGTATTAGTTAAGAAAAATGCGTGAAACCTTCCTGCCTGTAATTGCTCTTGCTTTCCCTGACCAAGCACTTTTCTTCCTTTCCAGTGTTCATTTACAAAACCATAGCTTTGAGCTAAAGGGGTTTAAATTCAAATTCATTCCCTCCCACTGGGCAGTCTCATTGGTCTCTGAACTTTAATGCCCTTTTGCCAGGAAGCTGAAAGACCATCAAGAGAAACTGCCTTCAGGGCAGACCTGCAAAGGGATGCAGGATTCTCTTCTGTAAACAGCAAGCTCAGAGCTCCTTAATTTGAGTGATGGGCTGATCTATTGTACAAAACCAAGAGCTGCAGCTAGAGAGCTCCATCGCTTCTCCCACAGAGGCAATGTGGGGAAGCTTACTCTGTGTTTCCCTTCCTCACAGAAGTAGAAAGACCACAGAAGGATTCTGAGATAAGGCTGGTTTGAAGCCCAGCTCCACCACTTACCAGCTGCTGATCTTGGGCAAATCATTTGATCTCTCCAGCTTTGGTTTCTTCATCTGTGAAATGGCATGGCCTGCTCACCTCCTAGATAACATAGGTGATGGGAAAGTGAGGCAGTTTTCCAGACTGAACCAAAAGTATGCATAAAGACTGTACAGATGTGTTGAAAAGGCAAATGTATATTCATGATTTCAGCAGAAGTGTCCAAGTACTAGAAATGCAGCATTCTGCTAAATGCGTCATACAGAAAGGTCAGGAAAAGTAGGGTGGGTTCCAGAGAATGACGGGCTGCGATGGACATGGGGGAAGGACGATTAATGTCTGGGACTGGGGAGGTGGTGTAGCAGCCGTGCTCTTCTAAAGACTTGTGACCAAGGCCTGTTGGAGCTGCCAGGCCCTAAGATCCTTGGAAACCATTCCAGCTGTGGTCAACGGAAAAACCTGCTCCCAATCAGCGTGGCATTATTTCTCTACACGGTTAAACTAGGGCCTATACCTCAACAGCAACACCGGTGAATAACTTAGGAAGGGCTGATACATACATGAAAAAGATCAGAAAGGCCTGGAGGCAACCCCAGGGCTATTGCTTGTCCTTCTGAGCCAGCATCGAACCCATGACTGATGAAAAGATTGGAGGCTCAAAACCTGCTTTTCTCTAATCCAAATCTCTCTTCTTTCAGCCTCTTCTTTCTTACAAGCCTAGGTCCTAACCTGGAGGGTCATTAACAACCCCTTGCCTCTTCTTACTTAAGCAGAGATGTTAACCCAGGGGTCTGGGCTATACCCCGGCCTAGGTAACTGCACTCTGTCCACCAAAGTCATTTCTGGAAATTACAGCAGCTTGGCCACTCCCTCCCACCACCTCTTTCCACCTCCAAGAAAAAGGAAGTATTGTTCCTGGGGTCTTGGCCAGATGCCAGTTCTGGTCAATTTGATTCCACCCACCAGACAAGATCTTTTCCAGGAGGCTGGGCAGTGGGGCTGCTTCATGTTTTATAGGTCACAGGTTCAAATCCTGTAGAGGAGCTGCTTTCAATAAGATTTCTGTTAACGTTCAAGGGGTGGGAAATGGCCCTGGGAATGCTTTCCTCGCTTTCCTTTCTTTGCCTCAATAACTGTCCTACTGGGAAAGGTAACGGGAGGTTATCTTTCATTTCCGTTATTCTAATATGAGGTCGGTGCCCAGAGCCAAGTTGGCCCTCCACCGTCCCATAAGCAATCTGGCTCCATTTCCAAGATCTGCAGTGGTATCACTCTTTCAGCTGCCTGGGCTGGGGGGGCAGGGTGCGGGGCGGGAATGGACTTTCATTTCCTATCCAGACTTATGATTTATGCAACAGTATAAATTACTATGACTCAACATAGTGAAGTTGTATAACAAGTACATTAAATTCAGGTGCTCAATATGAAAAATACAAAATGTCCAATCAACACTTTCTGACGTGGCAGCTAATGCTTAAAAATGCTTATCTCGTGTGAATACGTTCATGCCTCCTGATAGAGGAAAGAAATCCTAGCACGAAAAATCAAGGGTGAGAGCTGCACATATCTGATACTTATTATGTGCCAGGCATGGGTCTGGATTCCCTGCATGAACCATCTCATCTGTTAAATTTAAAAGGTCAAAGTCATCACTAATGTGGGGCTTCCCAGAAGGTGCTAGTGGTAAACAGCCTGCCTGCCAATGCAGGAGACTTAAGAGATGCGGATTTGATCCCTCGGTGGGGAAGATCCCCTGGAGGAGGAAATGGCAACCCACTCCAGTATTCTTGCCTGGGGAATCCCAAGGACAGACGAGCCTTGCAGGATACAGTCCATAGAGTCACATAGAGTTGGACACAGGTGAAGTGACTTAGCACGGCACAGGATCACTAATGTGATTCCCGTGATATAGAAGATCACACTGCCGTGGCCACACAGCCAGTAGAGTGGTGCCTACACTCACACTTCTAACTCCTGGGGTCAGAGGCTGCAGTTTTGAACACTATAATGCTATTTCTTCTAAAATACAGAGGCTAACAATACAGCAACCTCCGAGAGGTGAGACTGTGGATCAGTTGTATTTGCTATTTATGCTTTCCTAAGTTACCCACATTCTCTATGATGAACGGATATTATATTTATAATCAGGAAAAAAAAATGATATTTTAAATCTGGCTTTGTCACATTCCATTTCAGACAAGGTAAAAAAAAAAATATATCTTAGTACCAAGGAGTCTTTTTCATAAAGTTCTCTTTTCAGTTTCCAGAACTAGAGAAAAATGTTAGAATAAGGCAATTTGGCAAGCTTCTCCATAAAGATGGCATCTTTTTATAAACTTATTTTCACTTCTTTTCAAGCACCATGTCTCCTTTCCCTCCACCCAGATCACAGGTCCTCTTGACCCACAGACCAAATTGAGGGGCAAAAAGTCATGCCTAAGTACCCATCCCTTCCAGGTTTCGCAGGGAGGAGCTTGCCCTCTGGGTACTGCCATTGTTAGGGCCTCAGAGACTTGGCAGCATTTTAAAAGCGTGAGATAATTCCCCATCTAAACGGTAAGAAATATGGACTTGAGATCAATACAGGGTGAATTAGTAGTCAACAGCAATCAAGTACAACAGAGAAAATATGATTCATTTCTTAGAAGGGCTAAGATCTCAAACAGTTTATCGAGAAGCATTGAAGATTGGGCAGCTGAGCTGGGAGGAATGTTTTAATTTAATCGACGAGTGGGTTTGTGGAGGAAGGGCAGACACTAGAAGGCTTTCGAGACTGTATTTTGTATTTTATTTTATTTTTTGCTGTGGCTACAAGAATCTTATGGCTGCACTGCTTCCTGCAGTTTCTTAAGCCCCAAGATCAGTCCCTGGCAAGAGAAGCAAACAACCTCACACCTTATTGCATGAAAATGAAGTTTTCAGCTCATGGTACCAAACAGTAATTAATCTAATTCACGATTACTTGGTAGCAACGAAGTTAAGAATGTCACATTTCGTGACATACTTTTCATTTCAGATGGGCTTTTCAATGTGATTTTTCCTGACATTTAACCACCCTGCTGTGTCTTTCCTCTTGCAGAGAAATGAAATTTATTCATCAAGGATGCAGTTTCCTGTTCCTTCAGTGCTAGAGATATGAACAAATGTGAATTACCTTAATATGAAAAGTGATGGCCCTTGGCATCTACCTGACGATGAATGTTGAAAGGAATGGAGTAGCCATTTTCTTTGGTGTATTTTGCTATTAAGTTTGAATGGCTAAAGGATTGGTTCTAAGCCTTAATGGCACTAGACAGCATTTTGATAAATACAAATTGATTTTTAAATAGTTTTAACCATGTTTACCAAATACATTTCCCACTAAATATGTGTTTCTCTGCCTGCATAGGAGAGGATGAAGAATTCACACAAGAAGCATTTATAAATCCCCAACCCACCCTTCTGGAGAAGGAAATGGCAATATGCTCCAGGCTGCTTATCTGGAAAATTCCATGGACAGAAGAGCCTGGTCGGCTTCAGCCCATAGGGTCACAAAGCATTAAACATGACTGCATGACTGAGCCACACGCAACCCACTCTTTCCTGCCATCCGGCCATTCAGGGATGGAAGAAGGCATGTGGTAGTGCAGAAGTTCTCCAGCAAGGCTATTTAGATTACAGGCACTGAAGAGAAATCCGAACGTCCATGTGGCCCTCCCCAGTGAATATTCTGATTCCGGTGCCTCTCAAACCAATGCTTAGCAGAGTCACTAAGCGCAAAACTAAACTTGAATTCACTTTGAAGCATCATCTCCCAGACGTTACCAAGGCATAAAATATTTCCTTGGAACACAGTGTTATTTTCTAAAGAGAAAAGCTGGGTCTGGAGGCTAAGGGAATTGGGGACTGACTTTGAGCTTACAAGAGCAAGGACAGACTGATCCCAGACTACCCAGGAGGTCACTCCAAACTCTGTAACTCTAAGAAGAGTTCAGACCGACCCACAAACTGACTTACGGGCATCTGTACAGATGAACTCCCAGCAATGAATCACAAATTCCGAAATCTCTTGAGTGTTTTCCTATCCTGCCCAAAGCTTAGACATTTCATCAGGACTCTATGGGCAGAATGGACAGTCACCAAGAGGGTTCATGCTAAAGCATTACTCAGCTTTGAAGTGTCCCAGGACCAGGAGCCTGACCCCCGAACCCATCACTGATGGACACTTCTCCCCTGCACATGTGGCTGGGACAAGGGGACTGTGTTGGACATGAAGCTAGAGGCAGAGAGCACGGAAACACAAGTCTGTGAAGGAAACATCATTTCCCTATTTCAGACAAGTTAAATGTCCTAGTAAAATCATCCAACCAATAAGCAGTAGACGCAGGATCCTAACCCAAGCATGGCTGACCGGATCGAATCTTTTTCTACTTTACCAAGTTAACATGCAGTCAGCATAAACTTTGCCTTGAGCATCATCTTGGTTCTTTCTGATCTTTTTGGCTGTTTCGGTAATAGCTCAGTTATCCAAAATATTTAGGAAATGGGGTGTTCTAGTAAATTGAAATCCTGCCTTAGCAAATGTGTTTGGGTGTGTGTGTGTGTGTGTGTGTGTGTGTGCACATACCCACACACATGCTCAGTCACTCAGCCATGCCCAACTACTTGTGATCCCAGGGATTATAGCCCACCATGCTTCTCTGTCCATGGGATTTCCCAGGTGAGAATACTGGAGTGGTTTACATTTCCTTCTCCAGGAGATCCTCCTGACCCAGGGATCGAACTCGTGTCTCTGTGTCTCCTGCATTGGAAAGTGGATTCTCTACCTCTGTGCCGTCTAGCAAGTGTGGTCTAAAGGAAACAGCCAGGTCGTCATTCACTGCACAGTGAGTAGCTGCCCAGACTCCATCATCATTACTTACTTTATTTGCAACCTGCACGTCCCTTGATCAGAGTAGTTAACATGCTTCCTTCTAATTGTTGCTGTAGCTTGTCCTCCTTGTTCAATTGTAACTCAGTCCCCTAGGACAGAGTCTTTCTTGCCACAGCTTATTCCCAGAATACGGCAAGAGTAAGTCCTCAGTACGTATATGTGTAGATACCTGTGTATGTGCACATATTTGTACATGCATACATGCATGGGCATGTATATGTATGCATGCATGGATATTATATATTACATAGTATATACACTACATTTTATAATAATATGGTAAAATTATATAGTAAATATATAATATGTATTGTATGTAATATATTGTGATATATAATATAGAATATAAATATATATAGGATATAATATGTAGATTATAATACAAAATATAATTTATTTAAGCTTCTTGTCATATATGGAATATATTACATAATACTATATAATTTATTGCATACTGTATTATGTGGTTGTTGTTCAGTCTCTCAGTCGTGTCTGACTCTTTGCACCCCCTTGGACTGCAGCATGCCAGATTTCCCTGTCCTTCACCATCTCCCACAGCTTGCTCAAACTCATGTCCACTGAGAAGGTAATGCCATCCAACCATCTCATTCTCCGTCGTCCCCTTCTCCTCCTGCCTTCAATCTTTCCCAGCATCAGGGTCTTTTCTAATGAGTCAGCTCTTCTCATCAGGTGGCCAAAGTATTGGAGTGACAGCTTCAGCATCAGTCCTTCCAGTGAATATTCAGGACTGAATATTGTCTTTAGGATTGTCTGGTTGGATCTCCTTGCAGTCCAAGTGACTCTCAAGAGTCTTCTCCAACACCACAGTTCAAAAGCATCAATTCTTCAGCCCTCAACCTTATAACATACCATAATTTTCATGTATACTTCATTATATATTGCATACTATAGCCATATAACATACATATATATATGTATAAAATATGATTCAGTGAATGAACAAAAGCACAACAGAGTCTGAGATGAAGGTGGTAAAGAGCTTTGCTGTAAATGTGCACATCTCTGAGGATGCCCCAAATACAGCTGACACCCAGGGTATGAGTCTGGGCTCTGTCTCTAACCAGATCTTTATGTGGCGGGAAATCTCTTCATCATCTGAGCCGAGGGAAAATGGGACACCCCTGCGGGCGGTTGCCAGTACTCTCCATGTACCAGGTCCAGGGCCAAGCACATTACATCTCCAAACTCAACTGACCTCCCAGTAGCCCTATTAGTCAGGTACTATTATCTGCCCCATTCACAGGTGAGGCAGTTAAGGCAGAGTGACGATGAGTACTTTGCTGAAGGCCACACAGCCTTCTGGACCCAGGACTAACTTGCTTAACTTCTTCAGCAGGGACTAAATGACACAGTGCACATAAACCATTTCACATAGCACCCAGCACTAAGAGCTCAGTAAATGCCAGCTAGCCTTCACCTCCCTCTTTGAATGATGACAATCTCTGGTTAACCATATGTGCTGTTAAAAGTTGACAGTATATTTATCTGCCTTATAAAAAATGGAAGGAGAAATCAGCTTGCATAGATTTTATTTTCAAACTATCTATAAATAATAAGTTAAGGAAAAGTTGCCTTTCTTATTTAAAGGTCTAATTTAAATTCTTTATCAAAATGATTTAAAGTGCCTTTCACTGGGAAACCATAATTCAAAGACTTTATTTATTAGACTTCTGGAAAGTGTGTTTTTAATGCACATTCTGACTTTTTGCCAAACCTCTTCTCTGAAACAGTAAAATTAGAGCAGCCCCCTCTTTAAAGAGTTATATTTATTAGATTTTTACATATTGATACAGTACGATTTATCAAAATAAATCTGAAAATTGGCACATCAATCTCTCTCTCTTCCAACATTCTTCATATCGAGAACCTCGACCTTAATTTCTTCTGATATGTGTTCAGAGAAGTCTCATGACATGGAATTTCTTTTCTAAAGAGTCAGAACTCTATCTTCAATTGTAACTTTTCTGTGGCTATCCTCACTCTCCTCATCACTGTAGTTCCACATGGCTGTGTGTTTTATCTGACACTGATAATTAAATGCAATTACCTTTTAAATCTGAAAAATATGCAGGACCTGTAAGCCAAGTCCTAAAACAAAGTTTAAACCTCTTGGGAAAACACAGGAAGAAAGTCACTATTTTTCATTTATTTTGTGCTGTAGCCTTTCTTTTTTGTTTCAATTAAAGACAGAACTTCAAAAGAAGATGACTATTTCCAAAACTGGAGTGATCAGATTCTGGGTGATTTCAGATAGCACATGTGTTACATAAACCGTTGGAGTATTTTGAACATGAGTTTTTCTTTTCTAGAATTCTCAGATATCAATAGTGATATGCAGTAGACACCAATATGGATATCCAGGAATGCTGGCAGGATCACATTTGATACCTGATTGACTGTATAGCAGTAAGAAATTCTAGTGAGAAATAAGAGCCCAAGATCCCTTTCCCACAGGATAAAAACATCTTAATCTTCAAATTTCTAAGCATTATAAATGAAGATATTATATCCTCTCTTCCCAAGTCCATTAAACAGTGTGTTACTTGGGGCTCCAAATGCACTTAACAAATGATAACAGATTTTAAAATTGACGACTTTTAGAGCCTAATCTGACCCTCTGTAATGAGGGGGGGATATGAAGAGTCTGAGTCCATTCTTGTTCCACTGTTAGTAATGGACAAATATTTGTGTTTGCCCAGTTTCTCTCTTGAAGTCTTAGCCCCTGATGTGATGGTACTTGGAGATGGGCACTTTGAGGAGTACTTATGTTTAGATGAGGTCATTAGAGATTCCTCTTAGTGGTACAAGTGCCCGATTAAGAAGAGGAAGAGAGAGATCTCTCTCTTCATATGCAGGCACCCCCCAAAAGGCCATGTGAGGATACAAGAAGATGCTATCCAGAACTCACTAAGACAACTGTCACCAGAACCCAACCATACTGGTACCCTGAACTTGGGTTTCTCAGCCTCTATTTTGTTGTTCAGTTGCTAAGTCATGTCTGACTCTGTGACCCCGTGAACTACAGCACACCAGACTCCTCTGTCCTCCACTATCTCCCTGAGTTTGCTCAAATTCATTCCCACTGAGATGGTGATGCTATCTAACCATCTTATCCTCTGCCATCCACTTCTCCTTTTTCCTTTGATCTTTCCCAGCATCACAGTCTTTTCCAATGAGTGGACTCTTTGCAATGTGTGGCCAAAGTATTGGAGGTTCAGCTTCAGCATCAGTTCTTCCAATGAAATGAAGGTTCACTATTTAAGCCACCCAGTCTATGGCATATTATCACAGCAGCCTGAACTAAGACAACCAACAAAACTAGTGTTCTTTGAAAAATGAGAACATAGCTTCACCAGAATCCATGCCTGATGAATACCCACAGTCTCTCCCTCTCCTGTTTCAGTATCCTCTCCCATCTCCAACATCTGTGCTCCACAGACCACTATGTGATAGAGTCCAAATATCCTAAGGCAGCATCCCAAACATTGTCTCCCCAGGCCACACCGATCTCTCCAGCTGCTTCTCCGGGGAATCACACCTGTACCTGATATGCCTCCCCTTGGCCAGCTCACCATCCATTTCTCTTTTCTAGCAAAAAAGCAGACAAGGCAATGGCACCCCACTCCAGTACTCTTGCCTGGAAAATCCCATGGACGGAGGAGCCTAGTAGGCTGCGGTCCATGGGGTCGCTGGGAGTCCGACACGACTGAGCGACTTCACTTTCACTTTCCACTTTCATGCATTGGAGAAGAAAATGGCAACCCACTCCAGTGTTCTTGCCTGGAGAATCCCAGGGACGGGGGAGCCTGGTGGGCTGCCGTCTATGGGATCACACAGAGTCGGGCACGACTGAAGTGACTTAACAGCAGCAGCAACAGCGAAAAAGCATTCTGGTTTCCACTGTTTCCTGCCCCATCCATGCACCCTGACTTTGACCCTCCTCTTAATCCATATGTTTGGTTGATGCAGACTCTTCAGGTCCAGGGTTAAGTATGACCCTTAGGTTGCATACAAGAAACTAGTCTAATCAACTGGGTAGGTGCCTTTGGGAGGAAGAAATACAGGAGGGCCGGCAGGAGGGACAGAGGAGGGAAGAATAGGGGAAGGTGGGCTCATAGGGCTGGCTTCTGCCTCATACACATTTCATCTGCTGCCTCCACTCATGTGCCCCTTGGCACTTGGAGGGACCTCACCAAGGCCATCAAGACCTGGAGCATAGCTGAAGGAATTTTGCCATAAAAGGAAGCAGGAAACTGATATTTCTTACGAACATACTATGTACCAGATGCATGCTAAGTACTTCAATATTCATTTTCCACTGTAACCCTAAAAGGCAGATTTTTTTTTTTCAAAAAAAAATCTATAGAAGTAAGAAAAAAAGAGACCAGAAGTATTAACCCTCTTGGTCACAGAGTAGTTCAGGATTTGAATGTAGACTTTCTTTCAATCAACTCTTTTTTTTTGGCCTGTTTTTCTTTAATTTAAAATTTTACCTGGAGGGTAATTGTTTCACAGTGTTGTGGGGGTTTCTGCTGTCTGACAAGTGAATCAACTATAAGTATACAAATAGCCCCCTCGCTTGGGTCTTCCTCTAAGCCCTACATCTCAACCCTCCAGGTCATCACAGGGAACCAGGCTGTGTGCTGCGCTTAGTCATGTTTTTGCGACCCCATGGACTGTAACCCACCAGGTTCTTCTGTCCATGGGGTTCTCCAGGCAAGAACACTAGAGTGGGTTGCCACACCCTCCTCCAGGGAATCTTCCAGACCCAGGGATCGAAACCAGGTCTCCCACATTGCAGGCAGATTCTTTACCATCTGAGCCACCGGGGAAGCCCCAGAGCACCAAACTACTCAACCAAGCACTGAGGTGCTGGGAATGACGTGGCTCAGGGAGTGGCCTCCAGTCTAAGGGAAAGAAGCACTCCTGCAAACACAATAAAGTCATGAAGAGTAAATCATATGCAATGACAGGCACATGGAAAGATGCTCAGTAGCAATAATTATCGGGGAAACACAGATTAGAATTACAATGAGATATCATATCACACTCATTAGAATGGCCATCAGCAAAATGAACACAAATAGCAAGTGTTGGCGAGGATATGGAGAAAAGGAAATCCTCGTCCACTGTTGGTAGGGATATAAACTGGTGCTGCCACTCTGGGAAACGGTTTGGAGGTTTCTCAAAAAACCAAAAATAGAACTACCAAACAGCCCAGCATTTCCACTTCTGGGTATATATCCTATAAACGACAAAAATACGATTTTGAAAAGATACACGCACTCCCATGTTCACAGCAGCATTATTTACAATCACCAAGGTAGTGAGGGTCTTCCCTGGTGGCTTAGTGGTAAAGAATCTGCCTGTCAGTGCAGGAGACCTGGGTTTGATCCCTGGCTTTGAGACGATCCCCTGGAGATGGAAATAGCAATCCACTCTAGTATTCTTGTCTTGGAGCTGGAGGGATACAGTCCATGGGTCACAAAAGAGTCAGACCTAACTTGGTGACTAAACAGCAACAAGATAAGGAAGCAGCCTAAGCGGCCATCAACAGTGACTGGATGGAGAAGAGGTCTTACATATGCACAGAGAGGAATGCCGTGCTGTTCTTCAGTCACCAAGTTGTGTCTGACTCTTCACGACCCCATCAAGCCAGGTCCCTGTTCCTCACCATCTCCTGGAGTTTGCCCAAGTTCATGTCCATTGAATCTGTGATGCCATCCAACCAGCTCATCCTCTGTTACCCTCTTCCCCCTCTGCCTTCTATCTTTCCCAGCATCAGGGTCTTTTCCAATGAGTCAGCTGTTGGCAGCAGGTGGCCAAAGTATTGGAGCTTCAGCTTCAGCATCAGCCCTTCCAGAGTGTATTCAGGGTTGATTTCCTTTAAGATTGGCTGGTTTGATCTCCTTGCTTTCCAAGGGGCTATCAAGAGTCTGCTCCAGCACCACAATTTGGAAGCATGGAACACTACTGAGCTATAAAAAAGAATGAAATTTTGCCACCTACAGCGACATGGACAAGCTTGGAGACCATTATGCTAAGTGAAATGAATCAGGTGGGAAAGACAAAACACTGTATGATATCACTTATATGTGAAATCTAAAAAATACAACAAACCAATGAATATAACAAAAAACATCAAATTCACAGATACAGAAAACAAACTGGTGGGTACCAGTGGGTAGATGGGAAAGGGGAATATAAGGGTAGGGGAAGTAAGAGATGCAAACTATTGTGTGTACTGCACAACACTGGGAATATAACCAATATTTTGTAATAACTGTAAATGTAGTGTATTCTTTTATTTGTTTGTTTCAAAGTGGCACTTCAGCCTTTATTTTTTAATTTTTTTCATTTATTTTTATTAGTTGGAGGCTAATTACTTTACAATATTGTAGTGGTTTTTGCCATACACTGACATGAATCAGCCATGGATTTACATGTGTTCCTCATCCCGATCCCCCCTCCCACCTCCCTCTCCATCCCATCCCTCTGGGTCTTCCCAGTGCCCCAGCCCTGAGCACTTGTCTCATGCATCCAACCTGGGCTGGTGATCTGTTTCACCCTTGATAGTATACTTGTTTCAATGCTATTCTCTCTGAACATCCCACCCTCGCCTTCTCCCACAGAGTCCAAAATTCTGTTCTGTACATCTGTGTCTCTTTTTCTGTTTTGCATATAGGGTTAGCGTTACCATCTTTTAAAATTCCATATATATGTGTTAGTATACTGTATTGGTCTTTATCTTTCTGGCTTACTTCACTCTGTATAATGGGCTCCAGTTTCATCCATCTCATTAGAACTGATTCAAATGAATTCTTTTTAATGGCTGAGTAATATTCCATGGTGTATATGTACCACAGCTTCCTCATCCATTCGTCTGCTGATGGGCGTCTAGGTTGCTTCCATGTCCTGGCAATTATAAACAGTGCTACGATGAACATTGGGGTGCACGTGTCTCTTTCAGATCTGGTTTCCTTGGTGTGTATGCCCAGGAGTGGGATTGCTGGGTCATATGGCAGTTCTATTTCCAGTTTTTTAAGGAATCTCCACACTGTTCTCCATAGTGGCTATACTAGTTTGCATTCCCACCAACAGTGTAAGAGGGTTCCCTTTTCTCCACACCCTCTCCAGCATTTCTTGCTTGTAGACTTTTGGATAGCAGCCATCCTGACTGGCGTGTAATGGTACCTCATTTTGGTTTTGATTTGCATTTCTCTGATAATGAGTGATGTTGAGCATCTTTTCACATGTTTGTTAGCCATCTGTATGTCTTCTTTGGAGAAATGTCTGTTTAGATCTTTGGCCCATTTTTTGATTGGATCATTTATTTTTCTGGAATTGACCTACAGGAGTTGCTTGTATATTTTTGAGATTAATACTTTGTCTGTTTCTTTGTTTGCTATTATTTTCTCCCAATCTGAGGGCTGTCTTTTCACCTTGCTTATAGTTTCCTTTGCTGTGCAAAAGCTTTTAAGTTCCATCAGGTCCCATTTGTTTATTTTTGCTTTTATTTCCAATATTCTGGGAGGTGGGTCATAGAGGATCTTGCTGTGATTCATGTCGGAGAGTGTTTTGCTTATGTTCTCCTCTAGGAGTTTAATAGTTTCTGGTCTTCCATTTAGATCTTTAATCCATTTTGAGTTTATTTTTGTGTATGGTGTTAGAAAGTGTTCTAGTTTCATTCTTTTACAAGTGGTTGACCAGTTTTCCCAGCATCACTTGTTAAAGAGGTTGTCTTTTTTCCATTGTATATTCTTGCCTCCTTTGTCAAAGATAAGGTGTCCGTAGGTACGTGGATTTATCTCTGGGCTTTCTATTTTGTTCCATTGATCTATATTTCTGTCTTTGTGCCGGTACAATACTGTGTAGTGTATTCTTCAATAAGTTTATAAAAAAGAATGAGCAAAAATTTAATGTAAAGAAAAGAAGTCTGCATCATTCACTTACCTACCATGCCTGAGGCACAAACATTTATTGGGCAGCTACTAAATGCCAAGTACTCTCTAGTGACTTTCCTGTGATTGTATTTTTAGACCCTATAGAACCAATACCACCAGTCTTATATACACTGTGTGTGTATAGGGGAGTTTAATTAACATGTCCGTGTTTCCTCAGCTGGTACAAAGAGGAAGGCTTAACCTCGTATATTATATGAATATAAGAACTCATACTGCAAATGAGCTATTTGCAGTAGCTCATTCAAAATCTAGCACAATGTAAGAATATTTTATTCACAGATTCAGGGATACATAAATTCATTGGAAAAGCTCTATAGGCAGGGAGCTGGGACAAAACTTAAATCAACAAGACACATCCGTGTCTTCAAGGAGCTTCGGAGTTACGGAGTCCTTGGCCGTCAAGAGTGGAAGGACTCAGTAAATCTAGCCCCCCTGAGCCCATGACCTTGGGGCAACAGCTGGGCTAAAAGTCACCACCAGCTGCTGCCTGAACAATCCTGGCGCTTGCCAGTTTATTACATGGATCAGTCACACGGGCCAAGAGTCACTATGAGACACGTTTAGCGTGTCTATGTAACATCTCATTTAGCACAATGCTTTCTTTCTGAAAAAAGAGAAAGAGATTATAGTTTAGAGATCTGTATTTCGAAGTCCTGAGAAGCAGACCTGAAGAACAGGAGCACAAGCAGTGCTCAGAGGCAGGGATGTTGACGGTGGAAGCCCTGGGAGAAACCAATAAAATAAGAGGGACAGAACCTAGTTTTCCCTCGCTCGGCATGGCCCCAGGGGAAGGCGTGCAGAGGGAGCGTAAATGGCTGGACTCTCGGGGAGAAAATTGCTCCTGGCTCATTACCTGGTTCTTATAATATTGATAGCCTCTCATCTTTTTTTTGCTATTTCAAAGGGTTCGAAACTGCACAATCCTAGTACATAGTTAGGTTCTCTCTCTGTCTCTCTCCCTCCCTGACAGGCACTAGGATGGAGTCTGTGTTGAAAGGTTACCATTAACCTGGCAGTAGACTATTCCTCATGTGTTTCTGTTTTGCTTCATCCTTATTTTTTCTCTCTGTGTTTGTTCTGTAAATCAAAAAGGAAAACCGCCAGTACTAGAGCTTCATTTCTAAGTTCTATAGATGCCATTGGGCTTCCCAGGTGGTGCTGGTGATAAAGAAACAGCCTGCCAATGCAGGAGACATAAGAGCTGTGGATTTGATCCCTGGGTTGAGAAGATCCCCTGGAGGAAGGTATGGTAACCCACTCCAGTATCCCTGCCTGGAGAATCCCATGGACAGAGGAGCCTGGCAAGCTACAGTCCATAGAGTCACAAAGAGTCGGACATGACGAAAGCAACTTAGTACAAAAGCACAGATGCCATTAAAGGAACTATTTTCCTGAGGCGGTGATTTCCATCAGGGTGGTCACTGTTTTCCTTGACTCTTGAGAACCATCCTGTCGTGCCTCAGGCCACATTTCCAAGCCAAAGTGCTGATTCTGGAGTCAACATGAAGTGACGTAATGCAGGACCTGCCTGATTTAAGAAGCTCTGATGTAGAAATTCTCTTAAGACCTGGTTTATTAGAGGGGAAAGACTCACAGAGGCCTGTGGACAATGCTCTCCACACACCATACAGCAGATACTGTGTCCTGCAAGGAATCAGGGCTTTGCTTCCTGTTTTGATATTTCCATAAAACACCGTACCAAGGATATATCTCTCCAGCAAATTTTCTCCAATCCTAGAGCCATCCAGATCTACAGGAGGAAAATTTGGCCCCATCCTTAAAATACAGTTTTGAATCTAAATTGGTACTTATGGTGGCCTATATGACAGCCTCCATTCATTCCCCAACTCCTCACATACATACTCTTGTGTAAACCATTCTCTTGAGTGTGAGCTGGCCATGGTGACTCACTTCTAAAGGATAATGCATATCAGAGGTGATGGAGGTAATTTGTGAGATTATTGACACTCCCATGGCTATTGGCAGACATCATCAATTACTCTCTGTCAACTACAGAGGGTGGGGGTAACACTCCCAAGATAGAAGCCTGATGTCAACAACCTAACACTGGAAAGTCTTCTGCCACAGGCTATTCACTGGAAATGAGACACCATGTAAAATCCACACTCAAGAGAAAGGAAACAAACTGCACTTTTGAAGGGAGAAATGTCAAAAAATGTTGTGGACCGAAAAGTTAGCCTAGTCCCCATCTAACTGGATTGCAAGGAAATTCTGCCAATATTTGCGCCATATTCCTTCTCCCAGGTTCACCCTAGAATCCATGGAACTAACTTGGATCCATGGAAAGATAAAGAAAGCCTCTAATCTCTAAAACTATTCTTAGGATGAACCAATATAAACATAGCTAAAGCCTGAAAGGTGCTGACTGATCAGCAATCTGACTGATCTCTGATGTGGACCTCAGAACAGTCCAGGCAGGCAAGCCCAGTGTCTAGTCAGATGCTAGCTTCATCCTTCTCTGAGCTCCGTTTCCTTCCCAGAGGGCTACCCCTGAGCCGTTCAAGCACCAGCTAAAGCAGAAAAAGTTGTGTCTTGGCCTTAACACACCTTCTCAGTAAGTTTCCTCAACCAAAACCCAAACTCGAAAGTTCTTGTTGCTTTTTATTCTCTACTTCTTTAAGCCCTCTCCAAGAAAAGCCAAGTGCACAAAGTATGTATTTCAAAGGATTGAAACAATATTTTAAAGGGCAATTTAGCCAATTATTATTTTAAAGTACATCCTTTCTTGGAGTTTCCCAGGTGACTAGTGGTAAAGAACCCACCTGCCAATGCAGGAGATAAAAGATGTGGGTTTGATCCCTGGGTTGGGAAGATCCCCTGGAGCAGGGCATGGCAATGCATTCCGGTATTCCTGCCTGGAGAATCCCATGGACAGAGGAGATTGATGGGCTACAGTCCATGGAGTCACAAAGAATCAGACATGACTGAAACAACTTATCATGCATGCATGCACACAGATTCTTTCTTGGAGAAATATCAGTCTCACAGAGAATTTCCTCTGAGAAATGCAAACATGAAAAAGGATTATTTTTTCTTCAAACTTGAAGCTTTTGAATCATTTTAAAATAAAGAGTAGATATGTGGCTTGTAATCAAGAGTTACTAGTCTTGGTTTGACATGGCTCACCGCATCAATTTGATGAACTTGAACTTCTCTACAGACAGCCAGTTCATACAAACAGGATTGTGTCTGAGCCTCAAAGATAGACTTCCACAGTTGACTCCTTGTAAACCATATAGTTTAAGACTCTCATTTGACTATCTGAGAAAGGTAATTCAGAAATAAAACGTTCAGGCATTGAACAGAGGGAGGGTCTTTTAAAGTATGCGTCATTGCACAAAAAGATCAGAAGTGGACCTGAAAGCATGCATGATGGTGTGCTAATTTCAACAATAAATAAGGCAAGTCCGATTTGGTTGCTGTGCTAATATATATCTCCTTTGCAGTCACTTCTCTTACACAAATGTGTATGCTGGTACATGTCTTTATTCTTAATTTTTTTTTAATTTGCAACTAATTTTAAACTGGCTGAAAGGAGCCCCTGAATTATATTCTGAAACAACTGAGAAAAAAATGTTCAGGCTACTTACAGCACATGAGAATATTATGTTACTAGATATTTTAAAGAATAACTGAAGCAAATGTACTAGAACTAGACTTACTGCTTTTTCATAATGGGATGGACTAAATTATCCATTATACAGGAATCACACATAAAAGCCTTTCTCCACATCAACTGATAGATCAAAGGAAGGGAGGATGAGTGGTCTCCAGGCACGAACCACACCTCCGGAATTCTGAGCCCAGGAGTGAGCGGTCTGCACTTTAACTACTTCTCCTTGACATGAAACAGGAGGAAAGTCAGGTAGGCTCAGCTACAAAGATTTCCCTTCCGTCTGCGCCCCTCCCCTTTCCATTCCATCGGCAGGATGACAGCTTCCTGATGGGGCTCAGGTGAATCTCATTTAGAATCTGGACTTGGTGAGTCCCTCCCGTCGGAGCCTTTCAGGGAGGGCGTCTGTCAGCATCACAGCGTGGGTCCCTGGCATATTTACGGTTCCAGCGACGGCCTGCTCCTCCCCACTGCAGCTGCGCTGGCTTCCTTGCCCACCCCCGTCTGCATGAAAACTACCCAACCAGATATTCTGACTCCCAGTGACAGATGAAAGCACGCCGCATCCTCTTGTCATCTGCCGGCCCCCGGCTCTCTCTTCGGAGTATTCAGGGGCCATTCAAGTGTCATCCCAACAATCATCTTGCCGCTGTACTCCCAATTTATCAATATTCCAAAGAAACCATTCATTCACCCCCTGGCTCTTTCAGCAGACATTACTCAGAGTCTCCTGGGGGCCGGTCACTCACCCAGTCATTGCAACTCAATCACAAGCACGCAGCCCGATCCGTGACCTCATGGAGTTCACGTCTCTCACACTTTCCATATGAGTAGCTTCTTGATCTACTGGCAACCTCTGGGCCTATTAATTTCCTAGAAATCGACAGGAAATGGCAGCTAACCTCTGTTGAGGATTTCTCTTGCAGATTTTCCTAAGGGCTAAAAGAAAAAGAGGGCAACCCAAAAGGACTTTCCCAGGGTACACCCGCTACCCCTGAAACAGGGAGAGATAGAGGAACCAGCAAAACCTCTGGTCTAGGTCAAGTCAAGACAGGCATTGGACACATCATTCATAGGGCACTGCTCCATCAGGGCCAGTTCTATGCAAGCACCACCCACCACTCTGGGCACAAGGAGATGAACCAGCTTCCAGGTTCCAGCTTCCAGGGGGCTGACCATCTGGGGAGGATTAGAGTAATGTGTAGGGGAGGTGAGAGTAGATAAACAGTAAACAAATTCATAGATGAAATATTTGCAGGTGACAATAAACTCAGCTAAAATCATCAAAGTAGAGAAGAAAGTCTGGCAGCTAACTAAGCCCAACCCGTCATCCTTCTGGTCTCAGTGCCCCGTCTATAAAATGGGTATGATCCCGAAAACTCTTCAAAGTCTCTTCCCCTGCACCTAGAACGCTTAGTTCAGTCAGTGCCAGCCACTTAAATCTACATGTCCACTCCCTTTCTGCACTTTCTCGAAACACTCCTGACCTGTCCATGTGTTTGATCACTCATGACCCACCCATGACCCACCAGGAATGTACAAATGACTGCTCACATTTGGGAAGCACTCACAAGTTACAAAGAGCTTACAGAGACACTGGCTCATTAATCACATCCTCTTTACACACACCAGGATCAGGGAAGACGCTGTTCTTTCCCTTTTATGGATAAAAACCTTCAAGGCTCAGGGAAGGGAAATAGGTTAATGAAGATCTGAGAAGAAGAAACAGCAATTAAATTGATTTTAAAAGCAGGCTTTCGAACGCTAAATTCCATATCTGTATAGATTACTGATCAGGAGGTAAATGTGAAAGGGAAGCCCTGAGGAGAGAGAAGGAAGGAAGCAAGCGCCCTCACGGTTAGGAAATGTCACCATGGGTGACAGCTCATCCCGACAGAGCTGGCTTCTGACAGATGCAGCCGAGGTGAAGGACCCGAGAAGCTGCTGTCCGCTGGGGACCGCAGCACACCAGGAAGCGGACTCAGACAAGTCTACTTTTACCGACATCTGGACTCTTGGCTGGCTCTGTGGCCTGTGGAGTCCTTCTCCAGCTCCTGTTTGTGAACCAGAAGAGCATCCCATGTGGTACGGGACGGATTAGAGAGACAAAGACATCATTTGCCAGTAAGTTTAAGAATACTTCTGAGGAACACCACACAAACTGGAAGGGAAATCAAATGCAAAATCGAAGCCTCCGGCCATCAGAGTGTGACTTCTCTCTTTGTTGACAACTTCTGTGCAAGGGACTCTGAGAAGCCATGTCCACATATAGAGAGGCAAGGAGACCCGGGTGACCTGGATTCTACCTAACCAAGGTTTCCTTTCCACCCAGGGTAAATTCATAATAATTTCTTCTGGAAATCATTGAGCTGGTTATTTTTCTTACCCCTGAGCCAAATTTGAGACGCAAAATTATCACAAGTTTGTCTATGGTATTCACAAGCCAGCAGATGCTGTGTATTGAACATTTATTCATGAAAAAGAAGAAAAGGAGAGAATGTGTATGAATGAAAAGAAATTGTTACATCTTAATAATGTAGCTATTAGATAACCAGCAAAACGTACTTCTTTGTTTCATTTCACTTGAATTGACTTTACTTCAATACTTTTCGTTAATATATGAAAAGTAAAAGTGTTAGTCACTCAGTTGTATCTGACTCTGCGAACCCATGGACTACAGCCTGCAAGGCTCCACTGTTCATGGAATTCTCCAGGAAAGAATACCATTTCTTATGCATAGCCGTTTCTTGCTCCAGAGGATCTTCCCAACCCAGGGATCGAATCCAGGTTCTCCTGCTTTGCAGGTGGATTTTTAACCATGTGAACCACAGAGAAGCCTTTTTATCAGTGTAAGTTCAGTCAGTTCAGTCACCCAGGCGTGTCTGACTCTTTGCGACCCCACGGTCTGCTGCACACCAGGCTTCCCTGTCCATCACCAACTCCTGGAGCTTGCTCAGACTCATGTCCATCGAGTCAGTGATGCCACCCGACCATCTCATCTTCCATCAACCCCTTCTCCTCCCACCTTCAATCTTTCCCAGCATCAGGATCTTTTTCAGTGAGTCAGTTCTTCACATCAGGTGGCCAAAATATTGAGGCTTCAGCTTCAGCATCAGTCCTTCTAATGAATATTCAGGACTGATCTCCTTTAGGATGGACTGGTTGGATCTCCTTGCATTCCAAGGTACTCTCAAGAGTCTGCTCCAACACCACAGTTCAAAAGAATCAAGTCTTCAGCACTCAGCTTTCTTTATAGTCCATTGCTCACTATCCATACATGGCTACTGGAAAAACCATAGCCTTGACTAGATGGACTTTTTTTGGCAAAATAATGTCTCTGCTTTTTAATATGCTGTCTAAGTTAGTAATAACTTTTCTTCCAAGGAGCAAGCATCTTTTAATTTCATGGCTGCAGTCACCATCTGCAGTGATTTTGGAGCCCCCCAAAATAGTTTTTCACTGTTTCCATTGTTTCCCCATCTATTTGCCATGAAGTGATGGGACTGGATGCCATGATCTTAGGTTTCTGAATGTTGAGTTTCAAGCCAACTTTTTCCTCTCTTCTCCTTTCCTCAACTCTCCTCTTTCACCTTCATCAAGAGGCTCTTTAGTTCTTCACTTTCTGCCATAAGGGTGCTGTCATCTGCATATCTGAGGTTATTGATATTTCTCAATATAAGCCATGGTAAATCAATGGGTCACAATATCACATCTTCCTCCTCATCATTGTCATCAGTGTTAACCTCAAGCTCACCTTAGGAGTTTAGCCTTATTTTCTACATTTTACAGAGGAAGCACATTGTTACCCACCCTAGGTCTCAGAGCTGCCATAAGTGCAGAAAGAACACTGTCCTCCTGCAAAAGCCCACACCCTTCAAAGCTGCAGGTCCTTGGCAATAATCTGCTCTGCGCAGGCCTCATACAGCAAAGGAGGATATGGCCTTCACGTCGGGACTTGAAAAACACCAATAAACCACCCTTGCTCTCACTCCCTCAAAAATATTTTTCATACCAAGCTGGGAATTTGAATTAAAGCTTGAAGAGGCTGACTGAAAAAGAACTCTTTGTGGAGGGAAATGAACCACCCAACTATTATTGTGTTTTATTTACTTTTTCATTCTAAGGGGCCAGGTTCCTGTCAGTGTATGCTGAGGAACCTAACTACTAAGCAGGGTCATGTGTGGGGCTGCAGGGAGAATGCCTTCAGAAAAAATGTAGTTCTGGGAGAAGGGAGGTCAGCCAGTGAGGTGCCTTGTGGCCAACCATTGCTCTAAAGAGCCAGGTTTCTTGGCTGGTACCCACGCGAAGACCCCTTGCTCACTGAATTTTGGCTGGACCCGTGATACACAACGACCAGCAGGATGGGGCAAAGGCCAGCCTGGGCCAGCTCTGGATCTAACAGACCCGACAGCTCCCACTTCCTCTCTCTGAGCCTTGCTTTTTGGCATCATGGAGAGTGAATGAGGCTTCCTTAAAAAATGATGTCCATGTTCTAAGCCCCAGAACGTCTGAACACAAATTTCTTTGAAAAAACAAACAAGGTTCTTGTAAATGTAATTCAGTTACTAATTTGAGATGAGATCGTCTGGAATTATCCAGGTGGAGACCCCTAAATACAACAACAAGATTATAAGAAGAAGGCAGAGGGAGATTCAAGACACAGAGGAGGAAAGTCCACCTGGAGAAAGAGGCAGAGATGGGACTGACACTGCCCGCAGCAAATGAACATTTGAGACCACCAGATCCAGAAGGGGCTTCTCCGGCACTCTCTCCCACACCCTCTGGAGTGCGTCTGGCCCTGCCTATGCCTTGAGCCCAACTGCTAGGTGCTGAGTCACTGCAGCCGCATCCTACTCTTTGCGACCCTATGGTCTATAGTCCGCCGGGCTCCTCTGTCCAAGGGATCGTCCAAGAAAGAATACTGCAGTGGGTTGCCATGCCCTCCTCCAGGGGATCTTCCTGACCCAGGAATCAAACTCGCATCTCTAAGGTCTCCTGCGTTGGTAGGCGGGTTCTTTACCACAAGCACCACCTAGGAAGCCTTGATTCCAACTTCTGGCCTCCAAAACTGTGAGAATAAACTTCTGGCATTTTAAGCCACACAGGTAGTACTGTCCTATGGCAGCCCCAGGAAATTAGGACAGGCGACATGAGAATCCACATAGAAAGTGCCCCTTCCTACTGGGAAGGTCACGTGGAAAGGAAAGGCCCTGAGTATAAACAGTGGGAAAGAGGGCCCCAGCTTCCTTGTCAAGGCTCTGTGACCCTAGCTCCAGTAACTGTGAGACTATAACCTCCAAGAGGCCACTAGAACACCAGCCATTCACAGGCTCACTGAGGCATGGGAGATAATCAAGTGATTGTTATTTCAAGGGGCTAAGTGGAAGGTGGTGTTTGATGGAGCAGTAGATTACTGACAAGGAAACTAAGGACCACTTCAAACAGAGAGAAGTCCGAGGGCCCTGAGGACTAAAATGCAGCTCCAGAGTGGAAGGGGAATGTCATCAGAAAATGAAAGTGAGGAAAAATCACACTGACCGTCCTGTCACAATCCTGGCCTGGCCTGTGAAATGGAAATCAGTCCGGGCTGTACTCACTCCCCACCCAGAGACAGCCCAGGAGATGTGTCTGGCCAGGTTGGGAGTTCAAGAGGCGATAGTAACCCGATGTGTAGACCATGGAAACAGGCTGAATGACGAGTGGATGATGCATGGGACACTGCGGGTGTTACTATCACCACCTTAGTAGATTACCACCAACTGTGACACCAATGTGTTATCCTTTTGGAGGTCAGAAGTCCAAAATGAGTCTTACCGGATGAAAATTAAGGTGTCAGCAGGGTTGGTTTCCCTGGAGGCTCAGAGAATACCCATTTCCTTGCTCCGTCCAGCCCCTTGTTGCCACCTGCATCCTTCGGCTTGTGGCCCCCCACCTCCATCCTCAAAACTCATGGCTCCAACCTCTGGTTCTGTCCTTATGTCTTCTCTCCCTAACTCTGATCCTCCTTCCTCCCTCTTACAGGACTCACAAGGTCCTGAATTACATTCAGGGTCCTGGATTACAGATAATCCACAATGAGCTTTTCAGCTCAAGATCCTTAACTTAATGACATCCAAAAGTCTCTTTTTGGCATAAAGTAACAGATTCACAGGTGCTTGTATTAGAGTGTGGGCAACTGCAGGGGTCATCATTCAGCCTTATATCTAATGGGCATCAACTACGTGTGAAGCATTGAGTTTTTTTCTTTCTTATCTAATCCTCCCAACATCCCTCTGAGAGAAGTATGATTGTTTTCCCATTTTAAAAACCAAAACTCAAAATTGAGAATCCATCCATGTTTACACAGCATACAGAGGCTAAGGCAGGATTCCTGTTAGTATGTCTGACCCGGGAGCCTGGGCTCTCACCCAAACGTGAGAGCTCTGGGGCCCTAGCCCACGTGCCCCACACCTATGGGCAGCACTCCCCAAGCGCTAGCAGTAGATTCACCGTCAGCCAGTCCAATTCTAATACTGCCACTGCATAGAAACCCAGAGAGGTAAAGTGACCTGGTGTGCCAGCAAGAAGCAAGTGATACCAGCTTCATTCATTCATTTGCCAAATATTTACTCAGTTCTACTAAGCGCCTGACACTGGAGGCTCCACAATGAGTGAACCAGAGACCTTGCAGAGACACAACATGTGTAATTGTGCAGTAAAAATCTATAGCACTAGCCATGGATGACCGCTGTAAAAAAAGTAAATTAGACAAGAGGCAGAGGGTTTTAGAGGGAATGGTCAAGGCCTTTCTGATGAAGCACAATTTGAATAGAGATCAAATCCCGCCTCCAATGAGCAGAGCCCACACTTCCTCCCTCTAAGAAACAAAATACAAAAGAAAAATCTGTCCCTGGAGGAATATTAAAACTAAATTATGCACATTTGTTTTAAACAAAGACTCAGTGGTAACCACATACATTACAACTCAGGCATGAGTTCCTGGTTGGACCTTGTCATACCAGCCAGGGGATGGATGCTACATCATCACACTGGGGAACAGAATTCTGCTACCAGGCAGCAAAACATCATGTGTGGTTTTCTACTTGTGCACAATACAAATCATATAAAATGCTATTTCTTTCACTGTAAAACTCTTAATTAGTTCCCACCAGGTTCCCAGTTCTGCAAGAGACTTCAAGGGGAATTCATAGACCACATAAGAGCCCCAGCCCAAATAAGGAGCAATGTTTGTTGTGCCCAGAAGCTGCATGAGATCTGAATTGACTGGGTTTAGAGTCTTGAGAGAGAAGGTAGAATTTTAGTTGGTCTCTAAAGTAGCTAGGGCTTCCCAGGTGGCATGAGTGATGAAAGAACACTCTTGCCAATGCTGGAGATACAAAAGACCCAGGTTCAATCCCTGGGTCAGGAAGACCCTGGGTCAGGAAGACCCTCAGAAGAGGGCACGGCAATCCCACATTAGTACACTTGCCTGGAGAATCCCATGGACAGAGGAGCCTGGTGGGTTACAGTCCAGGGCGTCACAAACAGTTGGACACAACTGAAACAGCTTGCACGCTAAAGTCACTAAACTATAGATAACAGAGGCAAAGGAAAGTGGGGAGTGAGGAGTGATTTCCCAGTGGGAGCACTGCAGAAAGAGTTAGTGTGCTTCGGGAAGAGAAAGGAGACCCATCCAGCCATCCCAAGCACTTACGACGGGAGGAACTAGTGTGCTCATCTTGGGCAGAACCTCCAGGGGTGTCAGATTAGGAATGGTGGTGTGATAAGAGCAACATTCTTTGAAGAGCAATCAGAAAGAGAACTGATGGAAATGGGAGGAAAATTAAAAACTGGAGAACCACTTAGAGGCCAATGCTCTGATGGAAACTGGAAAATGAGGCCCTGGAGACATATTTGAAAGGAAGGCCTGCTCCACAGTAGACCCACAAGGCCAGGAGGGTCTGTGTTGTTCAGGGTCTTCTGTGTATGCCTCTGGTTTGGGTAGACCACCAAGGAGATTGGGGGCAGATTTGGAGGGTCAACGGAAGCAGGAGATGTTGTGTGGCTGATCTTCTGGTTGTCCTCCTTTGTGTGACACAGCATCTGGGCCCCAAACTCTCCATCTTCCCCTGGGTCCTCCTTCGGCTTTTCCAACTCCTAGGCTAGGGTCTATAGGACACTCCCACCACCAAAGTCCAAGGATGTAAGAACTGACACTTTATTTCATCTTCTTCATAGATTCCAGTTTGCTCTTGTTGTCCTGCCCTATACATCCTCCTACC
Source organism: Odocoileus virginianus (assembly GCF_023699985.2). Classification (NCBI taxonomy): domain Eukaryota; kingdom Metazoa; phylum Chordata; class Mammalia; order Artiodactyla; family Cervidae; genus Odocoileus; species Odocoileus virginianus. The sequence goes on along the minus strand of NC_069689.1, from coordinate 46,157,646 downwards.
TTCCTCACTGCATGCCCTGCGGGCTGGAAACTCTAGCATCGGGTCTAACATAACAGCTTTACACTCACAGAACCTGTTAACCAACTCCCATGATTACATAATACCAAATCCTTCTAGGGCTTCCCAGGTGGTGCTCGTGGGAAAGAACCCACCTGCCAATGCGGGAGACAGAAGAGATGTGGGTTCGATCCCTGGGTCATGAATATCTCCTGGAGGAGCATATAGCAACTGACTCCAGAATTCTTGCCTAGAAAATTCCATGGACACAGGAGCCTTGGCAGGCTCCTGGCAGGCTATAGTCCATAGGGGCACAGAAAGAAAGGCACAACTGAACTAACTTAGAATGTGCACATGCAAATCCTTCTAAGAAGTACATATACACATACATATACATATGCATTATATATATACACATGCATATATAATATGCATTATTTATATATTATATATAATATAATCACACAATGGTTCTACTTTTCTGGTTTAACCCCCACTGATACAAAAAGGCAATGAGATAGGATATTAAAGATTAGTAAGAATCAGTCATTAATAATAGTAAAATAAATAATTAACATTTCTGAGCACTTCCTATTTTCCCAGTGCTATGCAAGATATTTGTATAATCTCACTGATACTTAAAATAACTCTATAAATGACTCCTACTCTCCTCTGTTATCAGCTAGAGATCATTTTAGCTGTTCACAAACCTACGAAGTTTCAGCGCTTGATTCAAAGCTATAATTCATCTTACTCTGGGTGGTTGGCCACCACTAATACATTTTGTCTCTTCCATAGCAGAGAGAGAGAAGCAAGGGCCCACTGAGTTTAGGGTCCAGTGATGGACGGACCTTGGTGCCACGGTCAGAGATGGGACACACCAAGAAAAAGGGTTAATTAGCATTGGGTGAAGGGGAGGGAAGGACAAATGGAGGTGCAGGTTATCTGGGACCTGTTGAGGTGGAGACAATGAAAATTTTTAGGGCATTTATACTAATATCCAGGTTAGAAATAGTGTCTTTATTGTGCTTCATGAAGAAAATGTGAGTGGTTTTGGCTTAGAAGTAGGTGACCTGCTCTCACAGACAGTCAACCTGTGGATGGAAATCACATGGAAAGTTGCCTGGTGAGGTACCATTTTAAATCTGTTATTCAGTATGGGAAGCAATATTTCACGTCCTAGTGGGAAAGAAAAGAAAATCTCCCTCAAGCTATCAAGCCCTCTAAATAGCTAGTAGAAGGAGACCTAGTGTTAGAGAAAGATTCTATGCCTGGGTGGGTGGGGGTGCTGGTGAGGGGGCAAGGGTGTAGACAGCAACTCCAGGGGCAGAAAAGGACTAGAGACAGCCCCGCCAGTCGGTAAACTCTGGGTAACCTGTTGAAACCAGAAACCAGACAGGATCCAGGGACTGGGAGTTGCTTGATGGCCAGGTGATATGGCTTATAAAGAGAGAGGCCAAGAGGCCAGACCATGGGAAATGAAATGGGCTCGTGACGGGTCAGGGAGCAGGCGGAGTAGTAAAAGTTGAGTGATTTCTTGTGTGATTAAGGGTTTATTTGGTGTTATCTGGAGTTAGAGGGAAATATGATAGGGAAACCCAGTGTCTAGGACTGTACATACGCCCACCCCAGTTTGACAGAGAAAAGGCAGCTCAAAACAAGTTGTTTGTAGAGATTATTATTTTAACCTCTCGATCTCCCCCTCCAAAAAATAAAAGGCCCCCACTTTCAGTCACTTTCTGTAACACACAGCAATTTGGGGAAGTGTTTCCTAAATCTTCTCAGAGAGATATATTGATAGATAAAGGATAGGTGTTGCTGCCTTCATGCAAGCGAAAACAATCATTTACCCCTGAAATGTTCCCAGATAAAGTTCCATATTTTATAAAGACATATGAGTTCTAAAGCTTAAACTTCTTTCATGCTCTAATTTTCCTTTTCTCTTAAACACATTAAATAAATGTCTTTATTTCCAGTAATCACACACACACACAAACTCCAGAATTAACACATTTTCCCCCTATAGAACATATTTTGATTGGTAATTTCATTAATGTGAGATATACTTAGTTTTAAAAATAAGTAAATATGGGAGAATGATTCCATACAGGACGGTAGAGTAATTTTAGCCACATTTTCATACTGCAGTAATTTTACCTATAATCCCCTCCCACTGGAAATGGGTTTAGTGATTATTTTTCAAGAGATTTTCAATTCTCCTATATTCTCAGGTTTTTAACAAATGTAATCAAATTTAAAAGCCTCAACTCTATTTAAAATCCTAATTATACTTTTTTATATCATTTACTAAAATTTTGACCAGTTCATGCTGGGATGTTAATGCAGTTAATGTTTATGCCAGAATTTCTAGATAGTCACAGATTTGTTTTTAGCATCACAGAAAATATTCAGAGTTAAGTTTAATATCACAAACTCATTTACATATATAGCTAACTATAGGGATATTTGGAATCTTTCCTCATTATCTTTCAAAATCAAGATTTGAAACCACAAGTTTCACAGATTTCCAAGATCTTATGAACCACAGATTTTTGTCTCCAAAATATCAACAAAACCTTGAGAGAAACCTAAGACAGAAGTAAAATTCACAATGCAATTGAAGTTAGTATCCTTTACTTCCATGAAAGGATGGCCTCAGGCTGAGCAAAGAAAACAAAACTGATACTTAAAAAAAAACAACACCAAAAACCTGAGTGCTTCTAATGCATTAGGGAGCAGGTGTTGAGGCGGCCAAACGGAACTTTGGGGTCACTGGGTAGGAATGTCAAAGCTGAGTTATTAAGTTTAAGCAGAAAATATGGCCTGAAAGTTTAGCTTCGAACAAATTAAGGATGTGCCGAGAAATGAGTGAAATATTTTCTCTGAGAGTCACAGGGTTTGCAGGTTGGGATCCAGCATCTGGGGCTGATTACGTATGCTTTAACGTGACAGGTGGCTTTAGGAAATGGAGCCCTAGTGGAGCTTTTAAAATATTTTCCTGGGAAGGGTAAATAATTTGATGCCTTGCTGATTTGGTTTCCCCTCTGCAGGCTGTTTGAAATACAAAAATACATCTTAAGCCACATCAAAGTTGTTTCATGTGCAGACAAAGACAGACATCCTCAACTCTGACACTTGGCCACATCAGTTTCACTTCCGGCATTTTGAAATCTGTTCCATGCACAACTGTTAGAGATCAGTTACCAAACCTTATTATACTTATAAAACTAATATTTATCAGTCATCTTTTTAATACTTGATTTTCATGAGCCTGAAAACTTTTATTGCCCAATTAGTTCCTAGGGGCAGCCACAGATGTTGAGCCAGAGAAAATAAGCTCAGTTCTGGCACCAAAAATTACATGATGAGGAATCATCGCAACTTCTATACAAATAAAAGAAATGTTCTTTAGAGTGTTTGCCAAGTCAGCGGTCATTTGCTGAGATCAAAGATGATGGATGATTTATTCATAAGAAATTCCCCTTGCCTTTCTTTCGTAGTTTTCAACTGATTGGTGGCTGCTGTTTGTTTTAGTTTTTGCTTTTCCTTGCATTTGGTTCAAAACCATGTTTAGTTTGATGTTATGAATCACTTAGAGGTTCCACTTTGCCCTGTTGGGTACATCTCAATTAAAGAGAGTTAGGCCTGGTGTGCTGCGATTCATGGGGTCACAAAGAGTCGGACACGACTGAGCGACTGAACTGAACTGAACTGAAACCATGACTCTAGTACTAAATACTGAATTCTAAATATTCATCTGGGTCAAGAAGTGTAGCATTATTAAGATATTAAATTTGCTATCAAAGTGCAAGTAAAAGCAATTTGCTTTAATTTTAACATATAGAGTTTATAAAGCACTCAATTCTTCACAGCCAAATGGATTTTTACATACATATGCACTCTGTAACCACTACCATTCCATTCAAGGAAGAGATTATTTCAAGATCCTAAAAATAAAGAGCCAAGAGCTTTTTAAATGGAATTTTTAACTGACATTTTCTTTTTAACAGAAAGTGAGTGAAAGAAACATTTTCAAAAGTTTTTCCACATGATTGGTCAACCATTCTTTTTCTCAATCATCTCATTCCTCCAAGCTAGTCTTTTTTTTTTTTTTTTTTGGTAACACAAAGTCCTTCTTCTTCTTTTCCAAATATATATACATATATATATAATATACACACACATATATATATATACATAAAGATAATAGAAAATAAATATGATATTTATATACACAAATTTCAGAAATATATATACATTTATATATACATAAATTTCAGAAATATATATACATATATATATAGCAAGAGATAGATACAGAAAACATACATAAATATATATAAAATTTACATATCACTTAATGAGTCCAGTTCCCCATTCTTCTGGCAAGGACTAGGATGGAATAAAGTCCCCACATATCTACTCAAGAAGAAAAGGAAGAGAAAGTCTCCCTCGGTGCCACCTCCCGACAGTTCCCATGGAGTTCTCTGTTCTGCAACCTGGATCCCTGAACTCCCATATTCTTAGATGCTTGCTACCAAACCCATAATTACCATTGGCCTCAAAACACATGTGCTCCAGTGAATGTTTCCCCTTTTAACCAGACACAAACCTAGCTTTAAACAAAGACTGAAATGAATGACGAGCATAGAAACAGTTTTAATCTCACACGGCACTAGAATAAAAGGGAAATCATGTTAGTGAATATGCGAATAAGGTAAGATAAGTTGCCTTTCTTCTGTGGCTCTGCAAGGAGATCATCATTCGGCGTCTTACTGTCGCACCAGATAAGTTAATCGCCCTTGGCACTTGACCTCCGGGTTTGTTTGTTTGTTTCTGTCTTCTTTGAATATATCCAGCACATTCTAAATTTAAAAGTTTTTAACTGAGTTTTTGACAAAGTAACATGAATTTAATTGTTTTTAAGATATTGCTGCCTTGGAGTTATTTTCCTATTTTGGTAGAACTGCGTAGTTTTTACTTATACCTGTATAAAGCGCTTCATGATGGAGTGGCTTCACATGCAATTTGTATAGTGTGTGTACCTTTTTAACACTGAAGCTCTTGAGGGCAGGTTGTCTTCATTTTAGTGTGCTGCCACTTGCATGCCACTTGACAGGGTACTTTAAAAATATTAATGGAAGTCAAATATGCTCAAAATTGTCTGAACCCTTGCAGATCACCTAAAGCAGAGATTTTCAGACTCAAGTCCTTGAATTTGTTGCATCAAAATCAAGAGTTTTGAGGACAATGAGAGAGTTATGGGACACAGATTCCTGAACCTCTCCATCAGAGAGCATAAATTAGAAGTCATTAATTGGGATTCAGAGATTGCAGTGTTTTAATTATCCAGATAATTTTCATTTGTAGCCATGTTTAAGAGTTATTAAAAAAAAAAGAGTTATTGACTTAGGTTTATCTCTCCCTGATGTAGGGCTTTCCTAGTAGTTCAGTTGGTAAAGAATACACCCGCAATGTAAATTGAACCCCAGTTCAATTCCTGGGTCGGGAAGATCCCCTGGAGAAGGGATAGGCTACCTACTCCAGAAATATCAATAAAGTCAAATATGCAGACAACACCACTCTCATGGCAGAAAGCAAAGAAGAACTAAAGAGACTCTTGATGAAAGTGAAAGAGGAGGGTGAAAAAGTTGACTCAAAGCGTAACATTCAGAAAACTAAGATCATGGCATCCGGTCCCATCACTTCATGGCAAATAGATGGAGAAACAATGGAAACAGTGACAGATTTTATTTTGGGGGGCTCCAAAATCACTGCAGATGGTGACTGCAGCCATAAAATTAAAAGATGTTTGCTCCTTGGAAGAAAAGCTATGACCAACCTAGACAGCATATTAAAAAGCAGAGACATTACTTTATCAGCAAAGTCCATCTAGTCAAAGCTATGGTTTTTCCAGTGGTCATGTATGGATGTGAGAGTTGCACTATAAAGAAAGGTGAGCGCCAAAGAATTGATGCTTTTGAACTGTGGTGTTGAAGAAGACTCTTGAGAGTCCCTTGGACTGCAAGGAGATCCAACCAGTGCATCCTAAAGGAGATCAGTCCTGAATGTTCATTGGAAGGACTGATGTTGAAGCTGAAATTCCAGTATTTTGGTCACCTGATGCAAAGAACTGACTCATTGGAAAAGACCCTGATGCTGGGAAAGACTGAGGGCAGGAGGAGAAGGGGACAACAGAAGATGAGATGGTTGGATGCCATCACTGTCACTATGTTTGAGCAAGCTCCGGGAGTTGGTGATGGACAGGGAAGCCTGGCGTGCTGCAGTCCATGGTGTCGCAAGGAGTCGGACATGACTGAGCAACTGAACTGAACTGAACTGAGCTGAGCTGACCCACTCCAGGATTCCTGGGTTTCCCTGGTGGCTCAGACAGTAAAGAATCCTCTTGCGATGTGGGAGACCTGGGTTTGATCCCTGGGTTGGGAGGATCCCCTGGAGAAGGAACTGGCAACCCACTCCAGTATTCTTGCCTGGAGAATCCCCATGGAAAGAGGAACCTGGCGGGCTACAGTCCATGGGGTCGCAAAGAGTCAGACATGACTGAGCGACTAAGCACATCCTTCTTAATGTAAAAACAGACTTGATTTGATTTTCAGGTGAAAAAGAAAATCTTCAAAGTATCCACAAATTAGATTCCTTACATCTGAGAAGTGGGTTGCCCTTAGAAAATATTATGTTAGTTCCCCTTATTTTGTACTCAAAGAAAAAGCATCTTAGTTCTCAAAGTTATGGAGCTGATTAGCAGCAAAGTGAAGAAAAGCACTTAGTTCTCCTGAATGGAAATTCCAGAATCTCCACCATTATTTCTCCAGTGGGTCTCATTCCAAGCCAGTCCAGGCTCTCTAGTATTCTTCTAATATCTCAAGGATCTCAGAGAGGATGTCTGTTGCCTGTGGCTTCTCTCAAATAACATCATTATTTTCTAAATAATACACATTGTGATTTCAGAGAACATATATAGTCAAGAACTTTATTATCACTGGAAATACATAAACATGAAACATTAACTCCTGGTATTGATAAGGGGTTTAATCAAATTCAGAAGCACCAGATAACAAAATATACCACAACTGAAGACATATTTAAATAAATGTTAAATAATACTCTTTTACAGTTGCTTGATCACAAAAGGAACATGTATACTCTTACAAATTAAGAAAGAATGAATGACGTAGATGAAGAAATGTTTACTGGAAATTAGAAAGTTCAGAGAATTTCATAACAATGTCAGAAAGAGGTTGCTTCTTTATGAAATTTTTTGTCTTTCCCACTTGCCTCAATTTCTGTTCTCTGTTACCAAATTGCATGTCTTCTCTTGTAAATCCAGGTAGACTTCATTGGCATAAGACTATGCCAATTTTCCTATTGGGCTGTTTGAAAGAAAAATAAATTCTGTGGCTAAAGAGTAGATAGATTTTCCAGCATGGCACCCTGGCTTCACAGTCATGCTCTCTGCTCCAGAATGGGTCCAGTCCTGAATTTTCAGGACTAAATTTGACCAAGGGTTTGGTGTATATCCTTTTTCTTAATAGGGAATTATTTTCTGATTCTAGACCTAAATTTAAATGTACCATTTCTAAATACTTAGAAATTTAAAAAGTTATGGGAAAAGGAAAAATATTCTGGTTAAAATAATGGAGTGAATGATTAAAATAATATTTATTTTGAAATACTAGCATCAAATTGCAATTGTGAGGTTCTAGTTCCAGGTAAGAAGGAATGAGTTATCAGCAAACCCTAGAAAGTAAATACTAGCAGGAAGATTGGGGAAAGACCAAAAGTCTCCTTCGGTTTCCTCATTCTTATTTTATATTAGAGTATGGTTAACTTCCTGCAATGCAGGAGACCTGGGTTCAATCCCTGGGTCAGGAAAATCCCCTGGAGAAGGAAATGGCAACCCACTCCAGTATTCTTGCCTGGAGAATTCCAAGGACAGAGGAAGCCTGGTGGGCTACACTCCATGGGGTTGCAAAGAGTTGGACATGACTGAGCAACTAACCACACTCACACACACACACACACACACACACACACACACGGTTAACTTACAATGCTGTTAGTTTCAGATGTACAGCAAAGTGATTCATTTATCCTTACACATATATCCATTCTTTTTCAGATTTTTTTTCCCATATAGGTATTACAGAATAGTGAGTAGAGTCCCCTGTGCTATACAGCAGGTCCTTGTTAATTATCTGGTGTTTTTTTTACATATAGTAGTATACATATTTGTTAATCCCAAACTCCTAAATTATCCATCTCCACCCCAGGTCTCCACTTTGGTAACCATGAGTTCATTTTCAAAGCCTGTGTCTGCTTGGTAAATAAGTTCACTTGTATCATTTTTTAGATTTCACATATAAGTGATATCGTGTGATATTTGTCTCAACCATCTAGCAGACCCAGCCAGCAGACCATCCCGTGCCTATAAGGCTAGTGGTGACAGAAAGGACAACAGCAGAGACCCGCAGGGCATGGAAGCTGTGAGGGAGAGGGACTTCTGCATCACAGGAGCCATGGTCCAAGAGGACCCAGACCACCGCCCCTGTCCTCATCTGCATCCCTGACAGCAGGGTCCTCTCAGCTGGCTCTCCACCCACCAGGCACCGGCTGCTCCAGCACACCTCGGGCAAGCTGGCAGCTAGCTTCTAGTTCGTTTCCCTCTCGGACATCATTCATGGAGCCTCCAAGGCTGGAGCAACTCGGACATGGGGAGAGTTTGGTCAGTTCTCTGGTGTTAGTTTGTATTTTAAATTGTATTTTGTAAAAGTGACACCCAAATGGAAAAGTTATGGTAAATGTAATAAAAGGATGGTTTTCCACATAAACCTAAACACCATCTTTACTGAGAAACATAAATTAAGATAGGGACACAGGAATGACAAATTTATTTCTCCATCGCATCGGAAACTGTCAAGCTGCCAGAAAATGTCTGTTCTAGCTGTCACAGAATTTCATCTCAGCCTTGCTTTCTCCTTTGACCCACAGTTCAGAAGAGGGGGGCTAGTCATGATCAAGTTATTCTGTTCCAGCCTGAGCTTGTGTTTCTCAGAAGGAGAACTAGAGGGACAGCTAACAGAGATGACAGTTTAATGGTACAGAAAAAACTGTAGCAAAAAGTGAAAAAGCAAAAAAACTCACAATGAATCACTTTGTTTATAGAGACAATAAAAGCTCAAAAAATATTGAAGTTGACCAATCTAGATATCATTCTATCTGGCGTTTAGACTGGGATTTCCCTGGAGAGGTCTTGAAGCCTTAGGATCACAGTCCCACCAGGTTAGGGTTAGGGTTAGGGTCAGGGTCAGGGTTAGGGCTAGTGTTAGGTTTAGGCTTTTGGAGAACTTTGCCATCTTGCTGGGCACCTTTCTGTCACCACAAGGCCAGATTTCACCTTGGGTAACTTCAGACCCCATGTAGGCGACTATCCAATACCCGTGCCTTCACCAGTCCCTGACCTTCTCGCCTCCAGTTACCGTGACCCAGACTCCACATAGTCACGCCCTAGAATGAGCTGTCACTCCAAAGAAATTACATTCCACTTTTCGAGCATAATTTCTGGCCTTTGTGGCACATTCACTTACTTGCTGGGTAAATCATAGCCTCATCCTTCGGTTCCTTCACCATCACCCTGTTTAACTGTCCTTGAGTCTCTGGCATCTTTCTTGACCCTATTAGAAGCACAGGGCTGATGGTCAGAACCTGCCTGGGAAAAGCCATCTCCAGGCCTGGACCCCAACCTCCTACTCCTCTCTCCACCAGAACTGGAAGTATTCTCTTCACTGGTTCTGTTCTGGTGACTAAACATTGCATAATGAGAGTCACACCAACCGTATGGGTTAACTCAAGACCCACTCAAGATCTCTAAGCTAAACTGGGCCATCAGCCTCAGAAACTCATAACTTCTACTCAAACACATCATCCTCACTCTCGGCAGGCAAACAGGTTTCCTACTTCACTGAAGCTCTAGATTACTGCCCTTTCAGCTGAATTAAATGTTCCTCCCTTCAAAAGATGCCTCCTTGTTTATGCCAAACTCTTCTATGCTTCATTCTCCTGCAGTCAATGTTTATCTACCTCTAACCAACCTATGTTGTTCTATCACTTGACCCCAGGTCCTGTCAAACTACCATCCCCAAGTTTTTTCCTTCCTGTTTCAAACTTCCTCGAAGAATCTAGACATTCTATGTGCTTTCTTCACTACAAATTCACTTTCCAACCTTGCAAGTCATAGGCACTGGCTTCCTAATACCAAAGGGGTAAGTTGTCAGTTTTAATTTAACCAGAGCTTTGCTACATTTGACACTTTGCCTCACTCTGTCATTTGTTTTATTTAATGCCACAGCACTTATGTTTAATTTTTACTATTTAACTTATAGTTAAGTAAATTCCAAAAAATTCAAATATATATAAAAATCGAGAGACTAATATAATGAACTCCCACAAGTCCATCCCCCAGCTTTAAAAACTCTCAAGTCATCAATATTGTTTCATCTATTCCTTCTCCCACCACCTCACCCTGGGTTGTTTTGAAGCAAAGCACATACATGGTGTCATTTCATCAATAAATATCTCTCTGTATACCTCAAAAGATACAGAATGCCTTTGAAAATAATTTTTAAATACTATTGTCAAATCAAAATATTAATAAGTCCTTAATAGCCTCAAATGTCCAAATAGTGTTCAAATTCTCATAATCACAGAGATATTTTATAATAACTGTGTGAGTCAGATCCAAATAAGGTCCATACATTGCAAGTAATTAAATACATCTCCCTTTTTTCTTGTAATTTATTGAACAAAGAAATAATTAAAGAATGAACAAACAAAGGGGGGTGGGATTTGTCCTGCAGTTTCCCACAATCTGAATGTTGATGACTGTAAAATTTAGTGTCACTTATTTCTCTCCTTCTTTTATTTCTTTAACGTTGTAGTCAGATCTAGAGAGTTCACACACACACACACACACACACACACACACACACACACACACACCCATGATCTATAATGTGGTCACCACCAGGAGGTACTTAAATGCCAGATTGTCTCTCATTTTAGATGTTAGCAAATATTGTTGAACATTGCCTTGATCCATTATTTCACCTGAGATTTCAAAATGATAATATTCTAGTTCAATCATTACTTCTCACCCAAAACACTTTTTCTTGCTCCCTTGAAACTAAACTTTCTCAGTTACAACCAGAGACTATTCTAGACACTAGGGATATACCTGTGAACTCCTTAGACAAAAGGCCCTGCTTCCTTGGGGCATATATTTGAGTGACACATAGTTTCTGCACGTAGTAAATGCTCAACCAACATCAGCTATTGGTTTTATCCATGGTTTTGTTCAGAGTGGCCTCTTGAATGTTAATATCCCCATAGTTTTATCCAGAGCACATGGCTCTTCTTACAATACTTTTCTTAGATGGTCTTATCCACTCTGTTTCAAAGATGATTACTAATAATAGTAAATATTTATTGAGGATTTTATCAGGTAACACTCCAGGCATAGTATGTATACATGTATAATAATTTAATTCTCAGAACAATCAAATGAGGCAGGTACTATTGGTACCAGTTAGAATTTTTGATGGCCACAAGAATTCTTCTCTCTAATATATGCTATTGACTAACAGCCCAACTTCTGGGCCCTGAAATCTATCACAGCCCTTGTCTCAGAGGCGCACTTTTGAATGTTGGTGAGATACCAGGGTAAGTCTGATACTCGGAGACCTGAGACTCCTGATAGGCACCTTCGACTTGAAGACTCCCCCAAAATCCTGCTGAACTTTCACTAGAAATGCTCAGATCTGCTCAAACTTCCCTCTTTCTTCTCTTTCTCTTTCTCTAGGGACCAGACAGTCAACATGGCCTGATGGCTCTCCACAGACCTCCTAGTTTATTTATACTTTCTCTTTCAGGTATTTCCTCTAATAAGCATTTTGACATTTAATCCCTTTTTGGTGTCTGCTTCTCAGATGACCCAGACTGATGCACTATTTTTGTATAAAAAATTATCTCAAGTTTATTGAGATAATTATTTGATGATTTCTGTGAATACTGAACTCAGTAAAAATGGCTTTTTTTCTGCTCCATGATGTCTAGGGCCTCAACTGGGAAGATGGACAGCAAGGGGTAACTCAACAGCAGGGGGCTGGACTCACCTGGAAGCATCTTCACAAATGTGCAACAGTCACTGCGACTGTGGTCTGGGGCTTCAGTCAGGGCTATTAATCACAGAACCTACACGTATCCCATATGCTCTGGGCTTCCTTGCATCATGGAAGCCTCAGGGTCACCTGGTTTCTCCCATGGACTTTCAGGGCTTCAAATGTGAGTCTCCCTGCAAGGTAGATGCCACACTGCCTTTTATGACGCAGCCTCTGAAATCCCATCCTGTCACTTGGGCCATACTCTATTGGTCAAAGCAGTCATAAACTTCCCAGGGTCAAGGATAGGAGAAATATACCCAACCTCTCGATGGAAAGAGTGCCAAAGATCTATTTGGCCAATTTAAAAGCCACCATCCTCTTTGGATATTGATGCTCCAAATGAAGAAACTGAGGCATGGAGAGACGTTATTCACTCGGGATCAAATACCTGACACTTCTCACTTCCAAACTCTGCTGCCTCCAGGTTTGCTTGAATCTACTGTGCACCTCGCATTAATGCTCTCAAACCAAACTTTCACCAAACTGGGTTTTCAGAAGAAAACTCACATTTTCTTTTGCATTATTCTCGAATGGCATATAATTTCACCTAACCATTGGCTCAAGCTAAAAACATGAAAGTAATCTTTGACTCACCCCCATTCATGAATCTAATCAATCACCCAGGCATGAACTGTTCACAGCATCTGAAACACTTGCACAGTTGCATATCTTCTATGTCTATCGATGATATTAGCATCAGCATAAACTTCCCTTTGCTTTATGGGTAGAAAATCCACTATCGCTACTCTTTCACTGCCCACCTTCTGGATCTTCTAGAACACTACGAGGGGAAGTCTGCTCAAGCAATGAGCAATGGCCAGTTCCATTCTGGGACAGGTCCTGGCGGTGGCCAGCCTACTGATCTGGTCACCGCCTTCACGCCTCATCTCCAAATGATGGAACCATGAGTACGGATTCCCCCTCTGTCTGAGCGGTTCTTGCCTTGACAAAATCTCCCTTACTGAGACCCTAGAATAAAGCCAACACTCTCTCTGGTCTCAAGTGCTGACTTCTTTCAGTTACCCACAGGAAGGGCTCTCTGGGGCCTCTCTGCCAACAGGGTCTTCGGAGTCATGGCCCCTCATTCCAGCTTGGGGAAGTAGCTTTCTTTATCCACCTTCTAATCGCAAAGCATTTGTTCCTCTCCCTTTCACACCTGAGAGAGTCTGAGCTCTTCTAAGAAGAGTTCAGAATTCAGTAACACTATAAAGTTTCTTTTCCATCTCTGGAAGGAAAATACCGTGTCTTCTTCATGGAAGCACACAGTAAATCTCCAACCCAGGGTCAAGCCTTTGGACTCTTGTTTCTCAATTGCTGAAGCAATAGAATCAAACACAGGAAAAGTCTTCATAAGCTTCCCTGCTGCACCTATCAACTTTTCCTTCTTAACATTTTTCGGATCATCCCCTCTCCCCAGTCCTGCTCCCATCACTCCAATCCAGGTCCTTATCACTTCCCCACACCCAGAAAGCTCCAGGTCCCCAGACAGTGTCCCAGGATCTCAGGGACAGTTGAGATGGACAAGATCACTTGGGCAGCTCACCATCAAAAACCCTGCCTCAAACCCAAAAGCTCTACTTCTATCTGCTTCATTGGGTAGATCTCCTGCTAAAATTGTCCCTGGAAAACAAAACAGACAAGTTCTGCAGGCAAAAAAGAGGAGTTACAGGAAACTCCAATGGGAAACAAAAATTTGATCATGAAAGGCTACTGCTTAATGCCTTATAATGGTCTTCATAGGCTCAAAATGAAGTCCAACGTCTTTATGTGATGCAAAGCCCTGCATCACTCACCCCCTCCAAAGCCCTAGTATCTTCCTCTTGTACATCATCTCCCAGCCTCACTCATACTTCCCAGCAGACATTGTGTGGTGTCATGGCCCCGGGTTTTTACTCATCCCCCCCTCTCTGCCAGGTCCTCTGCACCCCACACAGCTCCCATTCAGGATTTTACCATCATCTGGAGCAGTATCCCCACCAGCATCTGCCAGTTTAGGTGCTCATTCTGAGTGCTTCAGAAGCACTCAGTGAATCACGATCAGTATTTTACAACTATCAGGGCATAAGGCTGTTTAGTCTCCAGCCTGAGGGTCTCTTAGAGGCATGACCTGAGTTTCATCCATCTTTGTAGTCTGGTGCCTAGCAGAGCCCCTGATAAGTCTACATTGTCAGAAAACGTATGCTGGATGCATGCATAAAAGATGGAGAAATGTGAGTGAACAAGAACTTCTATAAGCTGCAGTTTGCCCCACCAGACGTGGCTGTGACGCTCACACCACGGCACTCTTTCAGGACCCTGGAGACTTCCTTACTCCCAACCCTCCAAAGTAGAACGTAATCCTGCATGATTCACAAGGCACCCGAGTTGCTTCCCACTCATTATTATGAACATCAATTATCCCAACAGCAGCACAGAACAGATGCAAAAGTTAATAGAGTTTTCTGGATGACAGAATGCTGAATAAACACCTTTTTGCTGCATTATATGCAGAAAGATGCCAAAATATGGAGACAAGAAAAAAGTTGTATCCAAGCTGCAAGTGCCGTAGTTGGAGGAGATCAGAGAAGTCCCCCACAATTCCTACTCTGATCGCAAAAAGAAGAAGAAGAAAAAAGAAAAAAACAGAAGAATTTGACACTGAGTGACTGCAAGTAAATCCAAATAAACACCCTGCTAGATGAAGATCCAAACACTCCAGGACAAACCCTGGGAGTTCCAAAGAGCTTAGCATGACATGTCATGACAAGAAGGTGAATTTTATCCCCTCCAGCCTCTTTCCCTTGACGTGGAATAGCCTTCAGGAGGCCCTGGGAAACACCCCACCTCCCCATGTACCATCATCTATTTCCAGACAAGAGTCACCCTGCATTTCTCTGAGTTCTTTAAAAATCTCTCTTCCCAGAGCTCTTCTCCTTGCCCTTCAGAGAGACTTCCTTGCCCCTTTGATATATAATTTTTCATTACAAGAGATTTACTCATTTATATTTTTCTTTAAAAAATAGATTTCAGGGACAAGCCTGAGCATGAACGCAGTGGATTGTGGATTCTGACACATCTGTAGTCTTAGGTAACTATGCAAACACTGTGATTGAAATGCGGAGCCCAGTAACATATCTTTACCATGAGCTTAGGGAGCTTTGCCCCAGCTTCTGCTCTGACAAAGAAAATTCACCTGCAAATTTCTTGCTTATAGTAGGTATTTGGATATAGATGATGGGTATTCAGGCAGTGGATTTTGCAAAGCTTCATAGTTCAATAAAAGTAAAACAATAAATCTAGCCACTAAAGTAAACAAAGGGAGCCTTTTGGGGATAATGAAATTAAATTTAAAATGGGGAGGAAAACTGTACACACAGTCACGCACGTGTGTGCATGCACCTGTATTTCTTCATGAGTTTCCAAACATCAGTGAAGCCAGGTTCATGCGCAGTCCAAGTAGCCGGTAGGAACAAAGTCCTTTGCGTGGGTTTAATTTGCTTTGTAAACACAAGTATAATTGGTATTTAAGGGGCCGTTATAAATTGCTGTCACCCCCTCCGTACGAGCATGAGTAATCTAATTTTTCTGCAGAGCGTGTTGCAGTTTGACAGACAGGTCTCGAAGGACTGTCTCGCATGTCAGCATCCGTGAAAATGAGTTCTGAAGTATAGTCACACCCCCACGCACGCGTGGAATCCCAATCACCCATGACTCATAGATCCATTTGCCCTGTGTCTTACCGCTGATGGATAATATATTCATTTGCTTCTGGCTAAAAAAAAAAAAATTGTGAGAAAGCGCTGGTGCATATTGATGGCAACCTAAAGAAGCTGTAATTAGGAGGAGTGATAGGCAGCTGCTATACACACCGCTGTCTTCCTTCCTTCTGCAGCCAACTGGAAAAAAATGAACCCCCAAACTGTCAGGTGATTGAACCATTCTCTCTTGTTAGAACTGGAAAATTAAAATCTATCTTCCTGACCAAAAGGGAATGTGCTTGCAAATGCCTCTGAGTGTTTTAGCTGCACACTAAATATTACCTGATTAAAAGTACTCCCTGAAGGAAAAGTGTTAGCTTTAGTGTCTAATCCTGTTGTGTTTAAATAATACACAATACATATATGTTCTTCCATATTTAAATATTTAACATTGTAGTTGAAAAAGCAAAATCACATGATGAGACCTCAGTGTGTAAAGGGTAGGATTAAGTCTGCTCAATGGAGAAGTTAGTCATAAGCAAATCTGAACTCCAGCTTATTGAAAAGCATAAGGCAATGTACCCCAGGTTCCAGTCATTGTACCCTATCTTCCCTACTTGTGAGGTAATTTAAGGGGGCAGCCAGTCCTGTAGGAATTCAGGCAGCTACCTGCATTCACTGCTGATAAGCTTTTTCCTGCTAATCCATAATTGGGTGTTTGGTATTGTGGCATCTATGCAAAAAAGCCAAGGGTTTTCTTTTGACAATGTGAATTATGCTGGATAAAATATTTTCACTAGAATACACTGATTTTGTTTTCTATGGGTAAGAACAGTTCATATGTTTGGGTAACTATTTTATATACAACAGCTATTTTTGTTGAATAATTTCAACTTTTGGAAATCTCTAGGAAAGGACTGCTTTGTGTGATGAAGTGCACCTGCTCCATGTATAATGAAATTTTTACCCATTTTTAAAAAAAATCTCCTCAACTTATCTAGTATATAATTGGTGCCCAATAAACTAGCAGTCAAAATGGTGAATGAATCAAATTAGATAGGGGAAATGAGATGCCTCACTACATGGACTACTTTAAGATGTCTCAGAATATACGTGAAGCAACATGATTAAGTTATGATTTACTGGACACAAACACTGAATTCGTTAAAGAGAGCTCACCCTCTGTGCTATGTCGTCAAATACCAAAGAACAGACTTTCCAGCAGCCAAATGTTTTCCAAAAGGGGTGAGTCACCACATGTCTCAGCTGCTTTCCCTAGGGGTCCAATTTGCCTGCTCTCATGAAGCCGGTCAGTCACCATCCTCCCCTGGGCGCGTGAACCATCCTTCCCACTTACTCAGCCACCTGCTCCAGACCAGAGCCTAGAACCTGGAGTCATCAGTAGCATCTAACAGCATAGAAACATGTCTGCGACCCTTTAGGGACGGAGCTGGTGAGTACGCTCGCTCCAGGAAAGACTACTCACAAGTCATTCCACACATGCCCCTTAGTTTCCCGTCTAATACGTCCCCCATTCCCATCACCACCCCCCTCCCCCACATAACCACACATTATAGACATGCAGGTATAAATATGCATAAGGGCGCATACACTTGGACACATCTTAAATTGCTCCTTTTTGCAATTCCAGATTGCATAAGATGAACAAAATGGTGTAAAAATGCCACATTGTTTTATTAAAAGTGCCCAAGTAAATACCATGGCAGACTAACGATTCAGCATAGAGATGATAGAAGAATGAAAGAAAATTAAGTTTACATATTTTTACGGATGTGAAGTTCATAGAACAAAATTAACCATTTTAGAGTGTACAATTCAGTGGCATACAATACGTTCACAATGTTGCAAAATCTATCTAGTTCCAAAACATTTGCATTATTCCAAAGTCAACCCTGAGCCCATTAGATAGTTACTCTTCACTTTCCTTTCCCCCTCTCTCTTGGCAATCACTAACCTGCTTTCTGTCTGTGGATTTGCCTATTCTGGGCATTTCATAGAAATGGATAAAATGGTATGTGGCCTGTTGTGTCTGGCTTCTTTCACTTAGCATAATGTTTTCAAGGTCCATCCATGTTGTAGCATAAATCAGTACCTTGTTCTTTTTTTGTGGCTTAATAATACTTCATTTATGGATGTACCACTGTTTGCTTATTTATTCATCCGTAAATACCACATGTTCTCATGGACCCACAACTTGACAGTGGTTAAGGGAAAGGGCTTTGATGTCATATCTGTGATCTGAACTTCAGTTCTACTGACCACCAGCCTCAAAACCACTGGGTCTCTAAGGACAACAGTGTTACAAGGATGGCCCAAGGACTAAATGAGATAGTATGTTCAAAACCTTAGTACTTCCTTGAGGCACCATGAACTACTGTTATTATTTAAAATTGCCTAAAGCACAAAAATAGTATTAAAAATAATATTTGGGGAAAAATATCCATTATCACTTCAACATTTACTTCCCTCATATTAATTTTTAAAAGCTGATTTAGTAATAATTTAAATTGATATAGCCACTATGGAAAACACAAGGGAGGTTCCTAAAATATTAAAAATAGAACTACCATACTGTCCAGCAATTCCACTTCTGGTATTTGTCCAGAGGAAATTAAAACACTAACTTTAAGAGATAAAGGCACCCCCACTTCATTGCAGCATTGTTTACAATAATCAAGACATAGACATACACACAACAGAGCTTTCCATCAGTGAATGAGTAGGTAAGGAAAATGTGGCGTATCTACCTATCTATGCATATACTTAATGGAGTATTATTCAGTCAGAAAAAGGATGAAATCTTGCCATTTGTGGCAACATAAATGGACTTCTAAGACATTATGTTAAGTGAAATGTCATATAAAGACAAATACCACATGATCTCACTCCTGTGTAGAATCTAAAACAAACAAAAAACTGAAATGATAGAAACAGAGGCAGAGGTGAAGAATGGGCAAAATGGGTGCAGGTGATCCAAAGGTACAAATTTTCAGTTATGAAATGAATTAAGTCCTGGGAATAATATGTACAGTATGGTGACAGAGTTAATTAGTATTGTACTGTGTATTTGAAATGTGCTGAAAGAATAAATCTTGAAAGTCCTCATCACAAGAAAAAAAGTGTGACTTTGTGGTAATGAATGCTAATCAAGATAGGTGATCATTTTGCAGTGTATATGCATATGGAACCATTATGTTTTACACCTGAAACTAATATGTTGTATGTCAGTTATACCTAAATGTTTAAAATAAATAGAAACAGAATGAGATACTACTTCACCTCCACTAGAATGGTCATAATCCAAAATAAAGATAATAACAAACATTGGTGAGGACATGGAGAAATTGAACCCCTCATACCTATGGGAATGGAAAATGGTGAAGCCACTTTGGAAAACAGTTTTGTGGCTTCTTATGAAGTTAAACATATATTTACAATACAGTTTTAAACATAAGAAAAACACAAACTTAGTCCATAGGAAGACATACATTCAGACTTATAGAAGAATTATTCATAATAGCCCCAAGCTGGAAACAACCCATGTCCATCAACTGGTGAAAGCATAAACAAATAGTGGTATGTCCATGCAAAGGAATACTATTCAGCAACAAAAAAGAGCAAACTACCAACATACACTACAAAAAAAAAGTACCACAATTTTCTTCTTTTGCTTGGATAGGCTGTCTGGAATGACCTGGAATGACCAGCTCAAGACTTGTGACTCATTTTCCAAGATCTTGGGAAAATCGAATAGGCTTAAATGTACCTCAGTTATTTTTAATAGCACCATGTTTAGGCCTCACAAGAGGTGCCCCTACACTGGACCACATGCTTTAGACCCACAAATCATAAACACAAAGATATGCATTTATTAGGGAACACACAGGTGCCTCTGTTGCTTGGGATTGGAAGTAGCACGACCTCTCATCTAAATATCCAGGCTGGTGACAAACATCTTGGAGGCCATATCTTTTGCACTCTGCCCCCGTATAAAGGGGACTGGTCTCGAGACGTATAGTCAAGCAGGTTGTGAAGTGCATTTGGAGAACGCATATGGCTTGGAAGGGAGGAAACGGTTTGAACAGCAAAAAGGACTTGGGAAAGTGAATAAACAAATTTAACTTGTCAGGATTTTCTGATAAAATAAATGTGACAGGTTTTTTTTAATTTATTTACTTTTAATTGAAGGATAATTGCTTTATCATATTGTGTTGGTTTCTACTATTTTGCCTGTCATCTTCCCACAGCGCCCAGAGCCATTTCTAAATTCTCACCCTATTCCAATTTGTGTTTCTAGAGTGAAACTGTGCAAGTTAACAAACTATTCACAACAGCTGCCCTTGCTGCTGAGGTCCATTTTGCAACACTAAAAATATATATATATTAAGCTATAAAGTCTCAATAGCTATGGATACAGGTTAACTATAAGTAAAGTATGAGGCTCTTCCTCACATTGGCAGAAAGGAAAATTGAGAAAAGTTTTATTTTTATAAAACTAATTATTAAGATGCAATGAACTTTTCAAGAGGTAATAAAACATGCCATTTTTACTTATATATTTTAGTTTTGATATTATAATTTGTATTTTTTAATTTCTAATAGAAAAATAGATACCTTAAAAGAACTATTTGATTTTTAAATTTTTACATTAACTCTTAATTATGTTTTGATGAAAATATAATAAAATTTTGCTCACTTTGAATATGATTACATTTTATTTTTCAGTTTTGTGCCTCTTTATTTCAAGAGAACAAGAATTATAGAATTTTATTACATAAACAGAGATTTTGCAGAAATTATGGAAAGAAAAATTATTTCTGGGATAATACTTGTTAACTTGTGAATTATGTAAACCTTTTTTTGTTACTTACATCCAAATATCACCACCTATCATACTGAATATCTAGACATATGTGATAATAGCTAGTTCCTAAAGGTGACTGAAAGTCACTCAGTCGTGTCCGACTCTTTGTGACCTCATGGACTATACAGTTCATGGAATTCTCCAGGCCAGAATACTGCAGTGGGTAGCCGTTCCCTTCTCCAGGGCAACTTTCCAACCCAGGGATTGAACCCAGGTCTCCCACATTGCAGGTGGATTCTTTACCAGCTGAGATGGTGGGTCATTATGATGTGGAAACTCAAGTCCTTTTATTAAAAAGAAAAATTAAATAAGTGGAACTACTTGGGTCAGCACAAGTAAATATTATAAACATAATGGGAAAAAAGCCTCAGAGCATTGTATATAATATAATATTATTTATATAAAGTTTGAATACATGCAAATTAATACTAAACATTGTGTATTGATACATTATTGCATAATAAAGTTTTAAAGTAATGAAACATTAAAACCCCAGTTAAGATTGCCTTTGCAAAGGAAAAAGGAAAATGAGATTAGGAATTTCAGCTCCTACTCTGGGTTATAATTTTTTTTATCTAAGTAGTAAAAACATGGATATTTCCATCTATTATCTATACCATTTAGTATATCTGGTATATTTAACAGAAGAGAAAAAAAAATGAAAAAATTCAAGCCAGTTTCAAGAAAAATTAGGAATCCAGAATGGCAACAGATTTTTTAAAAAGAGCACTGGAAGCTAAAATATCATGGAAGAATGCCTTCTAATATCATGAGAAACTGAATTCCAACCTAAAATTCTGTACCCACATAAGCCATTAAACAGGTGGAAGAGGAAAATACAGACATTTAAATTCAACCAATATTTGAAAATATTATCGGAAATCTACTGAAAGATTAAATTTGACTAAAACAAGAGAAGGAACCAGAAATAAGAAGAAATAAACTTCAGAAATGGATAATCCAATACAGGAGGGAAATGAATGGCCTTCCACGATTGATGGCAGAAAAGGTCCATGATAATAGCTAAAATTGGACCCAGGGCTGAAGTCTACAAACTCTGGTAGCAGGATGGCACTCTATGTAAATAAAGCTTTATTGGTATAGAGCTATGCTCTTTAATTCATTTATGGTCTAGAGCTGTTTTTATTTTTTTTTCCCATGCTCAAGCAATAGTATTGAGCTGTTACAACAAAAATCTAAAATATTTATCATCTGGTCCATAGCAGAAAATGTCTGCAGATCCTGGGCTTAAAGTATAAACTTCCCAGTTAGAAGCAGGAAGATGGAGGGAAGCTCTTCAAGAGGGAAAAAAAAAAAAAAAACAACTGGAATTGATATATTACTGGAATGTGTTTAATCTTATTAAGAGGAACTTTACAGCCTTGAGGAGAATTTAAGAACAAATAAATGATGGGTGCATAGAAATTTAAGCAAATAAAAATAACTCACAAGAAAACCTAAAATTTCACAAAAGAGTATTTATTTTAATTCTGGAACTCCAGGTAGTTTGTGAAAAATATTTTATAGACATAATAATGAAAATACCAAATTATGATTTAGCAATATTAGGAAGAGTACTAGGAAATGAATGCAATTGAGGGAGAGAGGGAAAGTGAAAGAGAATTAAATACTAATCCTTCATAGTGGGATATTAATAGATGATATATAAAAATGTTTAAATCAATATATAAAACATAATGTTTTGAGAAATATGGAGGAAAATATCAGAATAAATAGCCATTTTCATTTTAAGACTTGTAGAACTATTTGCTTTTGCTAACTCTATAAGTTTTATTAATATAAAACATATAATTTACAACAAGATGACAACTATAACTCTATTAATTTGTTAAGTCATTTTAAATGAATAGGCAAAAATGATGAATCAATACCTAGATTTTCCATGTACTATTCTCTGGTATCTACCTGCCTCCACTTTTAAACAATGCACAAATGAAAACCAAGTTATAAAAGGGAGGGACAAAAGAGGGTGTGGGACAGAGGGTGCAGAAGAGTGGAGGAAGGAAAGAAGTTTTATTTAGACAAATTATTTTTTTAAATGTTTTCTTACAGGTGTGATTCTGTACATTTTCTGTCCCCTTCCCTCTACTCCTAGCTGGTTTTTTTTTTTAATGGCTAATATTCACCTACTATATGCCAATCACTGTTCTTTGATCCGACAATACAGAATTTTAAAAGACAGATTAAGTTTGGGCTCCCAAGAAAATTACTTTCAATTGAGAACAGAGGCAAAGCATTTTTGAGCAGAGGGATACTTTGTGCAGATATTCTAGAGAGTCAATAAGCCTTGTGGGTTCAAGGAGTAGAAAAGAAAGTGTGCTAACAGCAGAACTAATGAGCAGGAAAAGTAGGGTAGCTGGTTGATCAACACTGTCCAGATGTTGGCTAAGCACACAAGTTTCACCTGAAGGCCTGTAACTGGAGAAGCCCAAGATAGCACACCCATGGCCAAGAAAGACACTAAAGAGATGGGCTACCTGCTTACAAAAATAACCTGGTGTTTTCTGCAGCTATCTGCGTCAATAATGCCTTCCTCACAGCCCCAGAATAATGGCCACCAGGACTTTGGACAATAGGATCCTGATAGCAAACTAATTCCACTTGGCACTTATGGATAAAGCATCATAGACAGAACTGGTCCCTGCAGGCTGACTAGGTCCCTGAATTCTTAAACAAAGACTGGTCCCTGAAGAAGCTCGAGACCCTGTTTATCTGAACTTGGAGTCTCAGTAGGGGCTAATTTGAAAACTTTAAATCAAACTGACCTGTTATACTTTAAGCAGTTGAAGTAGGTCATGACATCACATAAGTGAAAAGAAAATGTAAGAACCATTACCCTCTTCTGTACATTAATTGCTTAGATATTGTGTTATCGGAAAGAATCCATTCATTCTGAATAGCTAAGAGTTATTTTACACAGTATAGAAGCCTCTTATAGCATAAGTAAGCTTAGGAAGGAGACAAATGCTCAGTAAGTATTTTGCAGGACTGGTTTTACAAGGAGTTTGTTCAAGATTATGTTAATCAAGTTCCATGACTTTGTCTGTTTTCCTGGGAAAATAATAAATCAAAGTAGTATGATCCTGTGAAAGGTGAAAGAATCCACCTTCCAAGCAGGAGACGCAGGTTCAATCCCTGGGTTAGGAAGATCCCCTGGAGTAGGAAATGGCAACCTACTCCAGTATTCTTGCTTGGGAAATCCCATGGACAGAGGCGCCTAGCAGGCTATAGTCCATAGGGTCGCGAAAGAGTCCCAACATGACTTGGCCATGAACAACAAGGTTTTCCTAATGATTTATGACTCCTATTTCTGAAGAGAAGCGTGCAAGTGATTGATAGAAGGAAGTGGAGAGAAAACAGGTATGAAGAGACTCTTTGAGAACAAGTTGGGAGGCTAAGGAAAGAGATATTAGAAAAGAGGGAGAAGATATATATATATATATATATATTCATACACATATACATATATGTGTATGTGTGATGATAATATACATTTAGATGGAGATAGAGACCTAGACAATATATGGCCCCCAAAACACCAAGAAAGTGAGAATTTCTTCATTGGGTGTTGCATGAGAAGTTTAATGTTAGTTTCGTTAAGTCAAAATTTGGTTCTTCTTTATGATTACCAGACCCTGCTTTCATCTTGGTTGATCTCCAACGAGGGCTCAGTTTGGATGAGATTTCAGGAAGAGGATGGCCTTTTTCTGATCACCTATAGGGTCTAGCTCTTTGAGGATCACTGGATGAAGAGGACAAAGGGCCAGTGGATGACCTCCAAGTCTGAGACTTCAAAGTCTTTTTCTGTCCCTATTTGGCCCCCACGCCTCCACCATGGTGTGAGGAGCACCCCCTATGGCACAGAAATGGTCAGTCAGGCTGCAGGTCCAGGGACACAAGCTAAATTCCACTTAATCACAGAGCAAGTTCATCAGAAGTTACCAACACTGGAATACTGTGTTTGATCATTTCCTACAACCCAGCCTGTTTATAAATATACAAACTTCATTGTGCATTTAAATTGTTTAAGTCTACTTAAACATAGCAAATAACTTTTTCAAGAATGCACATTTAACTTAAGGTAGGGTTTCACAGTATTTTTTTTCAGTGATTTGATATTCCTGAATCTAAGAGTCTGCCTGCAGTGCAGGAGACCTGAGTTCGATCCTGGGTCAGGAAGATGCCCTGGAGAAGAAAACGGTGACCCACTACAGCGTTCTTGTCTGGAAAATCTTATGGACAGAAGAGCCTGGCAGGCTATAGTCCATGGGGTCGCAAGAGTTGGACATGACTTAGTGACTAAGCCACCACTTTCCTGGATCCAACATTGAGTGATTAATTACCTCCAGTCCTCTTCATATGGGTATTGTTGGGTGCAAATCAATATGTAGAAGCAATTTTGAGTTCTTTCAAGGAGAGAAATGTCAATGACCTAAAAGAATTCAGGCCAGAAGTATGAATAATCACTACCATTTATTTTTCTGTTCCATCTTGATTTGATTTTCATGAGCATCCTGTTTCAAGGGAATTCTGAGTGTACTAGTTGTAGATCAATGCAAAAAAGAGAGGAATGAGAAGCCACAAGGGGAGGGGAGGTGGTATGGTAGCAATTCGAGCAGGAAAATGTCTTTCTGCTTATGTTCATTGTCTTTGCTTTTATTTGCCATTTTTCTATCTTTATAAAAGATGAAAATTTTATTGTCTCAGAGGATAAAAAACAGGAATTATATAACACAACATATTTAATTGCTTTCACATACATTTAGCAATATGATGGCAATTTTTGCAATTACAACTATTTGTCGCTTTCTGGAGTGTGGGAATTTCGCATGGGTATGATGGTGGAGCACATGCTTACTGCCCCTGCCTAATGAATGTTCAAGGTTTGCCAGTGAGGAAAGAAGTAAGAATTCATCAACTTCACACAAAACAGTGGAAATTTTATCAATGGAATAGAATTTGACTGATCTAATGCTTTTTAATAGCCTATAATTTCCCTGAAGAGCTAAAACATTTGCATGAATCACTTCATTGGATTCCACAAGGTTTCTCTGGAATTTTAGCCGCA
The DNA here is from genome assembly GCF_023699985.2 of Odocoileus virginianus. Taxonomy (NCBI): domain Eukaryota; kingdom Metazoa; phylum Chordata; class Mammalia; order Artiodactyla; family Cervidae; genus Odocoileus; species Odocoileus virginianus. Next base: position 46,131,762 of record NC_069689.1, on the reverse strand, counting down.
TATATATTTCTCTGTGGAATGTTCCCACCAGAAAATGAGACAGTCAAACAAATAGGGAAGCAGATTTACAAAAGGAAATGTCATACATTAAGCTTATAATTTAGGTAGAAACTTAGAACACTATTTATTATTAGGATCCTGCTCATACTAGGATGCTAATTATATTTAGGATGCTATTCATTTTAGGTTATTTTTGGGTGATGAACTGACACACAGTGAGAAAAAGGAGAAGTTTGTAGAGAAACTGTCCTGTAAGTCTCTGGGTAGCTACACACTCCACTAAGGAAACAAGTACTTAAAGTTCCAAGCATTATGTCAACATGTATATTTGTTTAATTTCCAAAAGCCAGACTGAATTGTATTTATTTCACAGAGTTCATTCTATTCTCATTTTTCACATATGAAAAAGTACTGTTTTCACAAAAGAACAAGTACTTTCAGCCAGATCAGAGTAAATGAAGTCATGACTTTTAAATACATTGTCTGACAGATGCTGAAGGCCTATTTCAAAGGAAGGATATAGCAGGCAAGCCTGCACACCTGTGGTCTGCCTGCTTCAGGAGATGTCACTAAAATACCCATAAGGAATGAATAGGGGTCTTCCAAGGTGGCAGGAGGAGAAGCGAGCGACAGAGGGTGAGATGGCTAGATGGCATCACATTTCAATGGATGTGCATTTGAGCAAACCCCAGGAGACAGTGAAGGACAGGGAAGCCCTGCATGCTGACGTCCTTAGAGTTGCACAAACCTAGGCAGGATTTAGTGACTGAACAATAGCAAGGCGGCACTCATAGTAACGAATCTGCCTGCCAAGGCAGGAGACGCAGAGACGTGGGTTTGACCCCTGGGTCAGGAAGATCCCCCGAGTAGGAAATGGCAACCCACTCCAGGATTCTTGCCAGGAACATTTCATGGACAGAGGTGCCTGGTGAGCTACAGTCTATGGAGTCACAAAGGGTCAGACACAACTGAGTACACACACACACACACACACTTGATTTGAATATACATAGAATAATGATTCATGTATATTCAAATAAAACTTTTTCCTGTATTAGAAAATTGTATGTTGCCAGCTGGAAGTTTTCTTTGGGAGCTTGTTTTGTTGCCAATTGATACAAGAAACCATTTTCCTCACCCCCAACCCTACCCCACCTCTAAATATTGCAATGAAGAATGTCTGCATTGTTTCCTGCCATCCAAGAGACACTTCCTGGATCCATCTGAAAGTATCAACAGCTTGACTTTTCACATAAATAGACATTGCAAGAAGAAATGCCATTTGTGGGAAAAGAGCTGTGAATGCCGCACTGTGCAGTATCCTATGTCCTGTTACTTCTCACCATCTTAGCCCACACCCAGTGGCCTCAAACACTTCTCATCAAACAACTCAGAGATACTTGCAAAGAACATACCTGATGAAAGACTTATATCCAGAACTTACAAAGAATATCTACAACTTAATAGTAAGAAGACAAGCAAAAAATGAGCAAAAACTTGAAGAGACATTTATCCAAAGATACACAAATGTCTAATAAGCACACAAAATGAAGCTCAACGTTATTAGTCATTAAAGAAATTCAAATTAAAATCACAGTTAAATACCACTTAGTGCAAACTAGCATGGTAATAATAAATAAGACAGGTAATAACATATGTTGGAGAAGATGTGGAGAAATGAGAACTTGGCACATTGCGGATGACATTGCAAAATAGTGCAGCTAGATTGTAAAACAATTTGGCAACGTTTCAGAAAGTTAAAACTTTCACATGACCTAGCAATTCTACTTCTGTGTATACACCCAAGAGAAATGAAAACATGTGCACAACAAATACTTGTGCACAAATGTTTACAGCAGCATAATTCCCAACAACCCAAACTGGAAACAGTCCAAATGTCCATCAACTGACAAATGGACAGGTATAATGTAGTATGGCTATGGAAAGGAACAGTATTCAGTAATAAAAGTAAACAAATGACTGACATTTGCTATGTCATAGACAAACATTATCATCACCTAAGGTGTAAGAAATTAGACACAAGAGATTACATATTGTATAATTACATTTCAAATGTCCCCAAAAGGAAAATCTGTACAATAGAAACTAGATTATCAGTTGCCTGGAATGTGGGCAAGAACTGGATAGGTGAGGGGAAGGGGTTAACTATAAATAGGTCAGAGCAATCATATTAGAGGAATGAAAATATTCCAAAACTTATTTATAGTGATGATTGCACCCTTAGATAAAGATAGCTAAAATTCTCTGAATTGAACACATTAAATGGATGAATACTATGGCATAAAAATTATACTTCAATAAAACTGTTAGAAGAAGGTAGAGAGGGAGACGGAAAGAAGGAAGAAGAGAAAGAGGTGGCAGGAGTGTACAACTCTTTTCACAAATTACATATGCAACCATCACCCCCAGCTATTTACAAAATTTGCTCATCATCCCAGATAGAAACTCTGTACACATCAAGCAATAAATTACCATCCTTTTTTCATTCAGCTCCTGGTAAATTCTAATCTACTTTATGTTTCTATGAATTTGCATATTTTAGATATTTCATGTAAGTGAAATCATACAATATTTGTACTTTTGTAACTGGTTTATTTCACCTAGTGGAGTACATTAAAAATTCATCCTTGATGTGACATGAATCAGCATTTTGTTCATTTTTCTGCTGAATAATGCTCCATTGCATACATATGGCACATTTTATTTATCTATTTATCTGTCTATTCTTATGCTTGTACCACATTGTTTTAATTACTATAGTTTTGTGGTAAGTTTTGAACTAAGAATGTGTATTTCTTCAAACTTTGTTCTTCGTTTTAAAGAACTCCTTACAATTTCATGTGCAATGGAAGACTGGCTTTTCCATTCATTAAAAATAAATAGTATCATAGTTTTTAGATCACAGTGATCTGTAGATCAATTTGGGCAATGTTGGCACTTAGTTTTACCATTTGATCTGTGATATGGGGATGTCTTTCCATTTATTTGGGCCTATTCTTTCTAATACCTCTTATAGTTTTCAGTGTATAAGTCTTTTTCTTCCTTTGTTAAATTTATTCCCAATTATTTCCTTCTTTCTGTTGCTATTGAAAATGGGATGGTTTTCTTAATTTCCGTTCACATTGTTCATTGCTGAAATATAGAAAAGCAAGTTATTTTTGGTGTCTTGCTCTTATACCCTGCAGTTCTGCTGAGTTTTTTAATTAGGTCTAGGAGCCATTTTGTGGATTTTTCTGGATTTTCTATGTATTAGATCATGTCATCTGTGAAAAGAAATGATTTTACTTCCTTCTTTCCAATAATATGTCTTTTATTTCCTTTTCTTGTTTAATTCCTTTGGCTACAATTCCCAGAACAATTTTGTATAGTAGAAGTGGAAATTGGTATCTTTGTGTTGATCTTAGGGAGAAAGGAAACCATCCTCCTTTCATCATGATGTTAGCTGTGGGCTCTTTGCCTAGTTTGTTGAGTGTGCTTATGATGAAAGGGCATTGACTTGTGTCAATTGTTTCCTCTGAATCAACTGAGATAGATCATAATGTGAATTTTTCTTTTGTTCTATTAATGTGATATATTACATATGTGTGTGTGTGTGTGTGTGTGTGTGTGTATTATATATATGTTCTTATATTCAACCACCTTTGAATTCCTGGGATAAACCCCATTTAGTCATAATGGATAACTTTTCAATATATTGTTGGTTTGATTTGCTAGTATTTTCTTGAGGATTTTTGCATCTATATTCATAAGGCATTTTGGTATGCAATGTTCTTATTTATTTTTATCTTGCTTTATAATCAAATAGTACTGGATCATGAGTTAGGAAGTGTTCCATTCTATTGTGTTTTTTTTTGCGGGGGGGGGGGGGGGAAGATTGAGAAGGATTAGTGTTCACTATTCTTTAAATGTTTGGTTTAATTCACCAGCAAAGCCTCTGGTCTTGCACTTTCCTTTGTTGGGAGGTTTTTGATTACATATTGAACCTCTTGTTATAGTTCTCCTGAAATTTTCTATTTATTCTTGAGTCAGTTTAGGTAATTTTTGTCTTTCTAGAAATGTTTCCATTTCATAAAGTTCATCTGATTTATTGACACACATAATAAAAATACCAGAAGAAAGAAACAGAAGAAATATTTGAAATAATGTCTGAGATTTTTTACAAAATTAATTCTAGGCACCAAACCACAGATAAGGAAGCTCAAAGAACACTAAGGAGAATAAATGGCAAAAATTTCAAACCTCAGTGTATCATATTCAAACTGGAAAAATAAAAAATGCAAAGAAAATCTAGAAAGAAGTCAGAGGAAAAATTATCTTACTTGCAGAATGACAACAATAAGAATTACATAAGAGTTCTCTGCAGAAACTATGAACACACAAAAAGAATGGAGGGAAATACATTGTTGATTTTTTTTAAGTCAAAATCAGAATTATGTATCCAAGGAAAGTAAAAGTGAAGTTGTGTCCAGCTCTTTGCGACCCCATGGGCTATAGCCTACCAGGCTCCTCTGTCCATGGGATTCTCCAGGCAAGAGTACTGGAGTGGATTGTCATTTCCTTCTCTAGGGGATCTTCCTAATCCAGGGATCAAACCCAGGTCTTCTGCATTGTAGGCAGATGCTTTACCCTCTGAGCCACCAGGGAAGCCCCTTGTCCAGGGAAATTATCCTTCAAACATGAAGAAGAAAGATTTTCTCATAAAAGCAAATATTAAGGGAACAGGTTGTCAGTAGATATTGCTTGCAAGAATGTTAAAAGAAGTTTATCATAGAAAAGTAAAGTGATATATCATAAACTCAGATCTACACAAAGAAAGAAAGAGTGCTGGAAAAGGAATCTATAAAAGCAAAATATATATAAAGGCAAAATCTTAGTTTTCTTATTCTAAATTAATATATCTAACATTAAAAATCAATACATACTAAACTCTTAAAATTCAACAATGAGAAAAAAAACAATGCAAACAAAAATGGGTAAATGATCTGAACAGGCCCCTCACTAAAGAAGATATGCAGAGAGTATTAGGGAATTTCACATAAAAACAACAATGACATGGTACCACACACCTACTGGAAGTACTAAAATCCTAAACTCCGATAATGTCAAATGCTTGTGAAAATGTGAAGCAACTCCTGTTGGAGTGGGAATGGGAATGCAAAATGGTACAGCAGCATTAGAAGATAGCTTGGCAGTTTCTTACAAAAATAAACGGAGACTTTCCGGGTGATCCAGCTATTTCACTCCCAAATATGTACCCAAATGAGCTGAAAACATATCTACACACATATACACCCCCCACACACATCTCTGCACGTGGATGTTCATTGCATCTTTCTCAACCAAGGAGTCCTTCAATGAGTGAATCAAAAAACAAATTGGTTTATCTATTCCACTGAGCATTATTCAGCAATAAAAGAAAATTATCAAACCACAAAAAATACATGGAGGAACCTTAAATACATGTTTCTAAGTAAAAGAAACCAGCCTGAAAAGATTACATGCTGTGTGGCTCCAACTATATGACATTCTGGAGAAGACAGGATTATAGAGATAGTAAAAAGGTCAGTGGTTGCCAGGGCTTTTGGGGAGGGATATAGGAGGAACACAGGGGTATTTTAGGGCAATGAAACTATTCTGTATGAAGCTCTAATGATAGATGCACATCACTAACATTCTTCAAAACCCACAGAATATACAACATAAAGAACCCAATATAAACTAGGAATTTAGTTAATAATAGTGTATCAACATTTGAGTCATCAATTGTAACAAATGTATAGTTTAACACAAGCTGTCACTAATAGGAGAAATCATGTGAGTGTGGTAACAGGATTCATGGGAACTCTGTACTTTCTGTACAATTTTTCTGTAAACTTAAAAATGTTCTAAAATCAAGTTTACCTAAAATGATAGTCTTTTTATTCAAAAGAAACCTTATATAAACACTAATATTTGCACCAGGGAAAGTGAACCTATTGACCCAAAGACTTGGCCATTTAACTAATTTTGTCCCAAACTTTATCAGTCTGTCCCCTGCCCTGTCCTACTCCTGGAGGTAATGATGAGAATTCTGGGGCTTGAGGTGCATAGCTTGAAGACTCCTGAATAGTAAGCTTTTAGGGTCTTACCTGTATGTACCCCATGACTCTAGTTTTTGTTTTTTCCTTGCCTCATGATGAAATAGGAGCCAAAAGAGAAAACATCAGTTTTAATAAATCTGAACTCAATAATAGCTATATTTATAACCTAGGCACGAGCCAGTCTAGTCTGCCATCTTCACCATGGGGATATTTCAGTGGTTCTATTGTTAATGGAGCTTTTTAAACATGCAAAATGCTCATTTCAAAGCAACTTGATGAAATTGCAAATCCTTAGCCTAGACAGCATCTTTCTTCCTCATCATCCGTTTTCCTGAACTGCAGATGGCAGGGGTCCTCATCTGTATGTGCTCCACCAACATCCTTCGGTGGGAGGGGGGTCCTCACCAAATGACTGCAGTCCTGAAATAGACGTGGAATCTACTGATGCAGCACTCAGGGAACCGTCACAGGAAATCCTAATCAAACGGAAATGTGAGCTCCAGAATTTCTGAGTGTGTTCATTACAACCACTCAACTTTGTCAAACTCTAAGGCTGAAAGTGAATGGTGTGTCTAGAGGTATTCACATTAACCAGACAGTGGGGGCTTCAGAGGCAGAACCAAGTCACCTCAAAGATGTTTTAACAAAGGCAAAGTCGTCTCTAACTAGTCACTGGGTCTGCACAAATTTGAAGATGGATTTTTAAGTTGCATTTGGCTTTCTTTAATGTATGATTTGGGCTTCCCTGGTGGCTCAGATGGTAAAAAAAAAAAAAAAAAAATCTGCCTGCGGTATAGGAGACCTGGGTTTGATCTCTGAGTTGGCAAGATCCCCTGGAGATGGAAATGGCAACCCACTCCAGTATTCTTGCCTGGAAAATTCCATAGACAGAGGAGCCTGGCCAGCTACAGTCTATGGGGTCTCAAAAAATCCGACACAACCGAACAACTAATACAATAATGTATGGTGTACTTTCTGACATGCTTGCCTGATGAGGTGAGAAACAGTCAATTATAGCAAGACAGGGTAGACTGAATTAAAGCCTAAAACTATATCTGCTTTTGAAGTAATGTAGGCATAGATGTTGGGGGTGCAAACTTTAGGAACTAACTAGTAATAAGGAAACATTCAGCCAGAAAAGTGTCTGTTAGTCACTCATTCGTGTCCGACTCTATGTGACCACATGGACCGCAGCCAGCCAAGCTCCTCTGCCCATGGAATTCTCCAGGCAAGAGTACTGGAGTAGGTGGCCATTCCCTTCTCCAGGGGATCTCCCTGACCCAGGGATTGAACCTGGGTCCCCTGCATTGCAGGCAGATCCTTTACTGTCTGAGCCAGAAAGCCAGATACAAAAGCCAAAACTAAAAATTACAGAAGCAAGTCGCATTCCAGGGAAACAATTATTACAGGATTTAAAGTCCAGAAGTAGCGCATGTGGGAGAACTCAAGATGGCAGGCAGCACAGAGCAAGAAGATGGAACTTCTGCAGATGGTCCAACTGCAGCCATCCGGGTGCTGCCCTCAGAGGACATCCCAGGATGCATGTGCACATGCGTGTATACCTGTGTGTGTGTGTGTGTGTGTGTGCATGTGTGTGTTGGGTGGTAGAGAAAGAAGGGGCTCACTTTGAAAGAACTAGAGCTGACATTCTTGGCAAAGGACACAAGCAGAAGATATAAGACTAGTGTCCAAAAACTCATGGAGAAGCTGAGTTTTAAGACCAGGGTTCTGAGCATGAAGAACATAGATCCTCACACACAACCAGAGCAGAATTCCGCCAAGAATGACCTGCAGTGAAATTACCCTGAGGTACAAGACTGACAGTTGGATCTGGGTCAGAACTAGTCTCAATGGTCAAATGAAACTCTCTTTACTTGGTCAAAAGAAGGCTATAGGAGAAGAAAAGACAAATAGCTCACTCATTCATTCTTATTCTAAGCATCGGAGTATACAAGGAAGAAAAAACTGAGTTTACAGAGGAGAAATACACATGTCTCCACCCTCAGGCACCTTGCATCAGCATATCATTGGCCTTTATGATAAAACAGTGAACTTCCTTTCTCTATGACATTTGTTTCATCCACCCAAGAGCCAAACTCACTTCTCCAGAACTAAACATCATGAAGAAGCATCTTTAAGAAATCACTCTTGGTGAGATGTGTGTCTTAACTCACAAAACACTGAAATATAACAGCTTAATAACATGACCACTGTAAGCAGCAGCTGTTAGGATGTCCAGAATAGAGAATCGGTGTTCAACTCTTCTGTTGTTGCTATTCAGTCACTCATTCATACCCAACTATTTGCGACCTCATGGCTGCAGCATGCCAGGCTTCCCTGTCCTTCACCATCTCCTGGAATTTGCTCAAAGTCATGTCCATCGAGTCAGCAAAGCCATCCAACCATCTCATCCTCTGTCATTCCCTTCTCCTCCTGCCTTCAATCTTGCCCAGCATCAGGGTCTTTTCTAATATATTGGCTCTTCATCTGGTGGCCAAAGTATTGGAGCTTCAGTTTCAGCATCAGTCCTTCCAATAAATATTGAGGATTGATGTCCTCTAGGATTGACTGGTTGGAGTCTCCAAGTGACTCTCAAGAGTCTTCTCCAACACCACAGTTCAAAAGCATCAATTCTTCAGCATTCAGCCTTCTTTATGGTCCAACTCTCACAATCATACATGACTACTGGAAAAACCAGAGCTTTGACTAGATGGACCTTTGTTGGTAAAATAATGTCTGTGCTTTTTAATATGCTGTCTAGGATTGTCATAGCTGCTTTCAAGGAGCAAGTGTATTTTAATTTCATGGCTGCAGTCACCATCTGCAGTGATTTTGGAGCCCCCAAAAAATAAAGTCTCTCACTGCTTCCATTGTTTCCCCATCAATTTGCCAAGAAGTGATGGGACAGGATGCTATGATCTTTGTTTTTTGAATGTTGAGTTTTAAGCCAACTTTTCACTCCCCTCTTTCACCTTTATCAAGAGGCTCTTTAGTTTCTCTCACTTTCTGCCATGAGAGTGGTGTCATCTGCACATCTGAGGTTGTTGATATTTCTCCCAGCAATCTTGATTCCAGTTGTGTTTCATCCAGTCTGGGATTTCGCATAAAAGTTAAATAAGCAGAGTGACAACATACAGCCCTGATGTACTTTCCCAATTTAGAACTAGTCCATTGTTTCATGTCCGGTTCTAACTGTTGCTTCTTCACCTATGTACAGGTTTCGCAGGAGGCAGGTAAGGTGGTTTGGTATTCCAATCTCTTTAAGAATTTTGTGATCCACACACTCAAAGATTTTAGTATTGTCAATGAAGGAGAAGTAGATGTTTTTTCAGGAATTCTCTTGCTTTTTCTATGATCCAACAAATGTTGGCAATTTGCTCTCTGGTTTCTCTGCCTTTTTAAAATCCAGCTAGAACATCTGAAAGTTCTCAGTTCACATTACTGTTGAAGCCTGGATTGGAGAATTTTGAGCATCACTTTTCTATCATGTGAAAGGAATGCAATTGTGCAGTAGTTTTGAACCATCTTTGACATTGCCTTTCTTAGGGATTGAAATGAAAACTGATCTTTTCCAGTCTGATGGCCACTGCTGAGTTTTCTATACTTGCTGTCATATTGAATGCAGTATTTTCACAGCATCGTCTTTTAGGATTTGAATTAGCTCAACTGGAATTCCATCATCTACACTAGCTCTGTTCTTAGTGATGTTTCCTAAGGCCCACTTGACTTTGCACTCCAAGATGTCTGGCTCTAGGGGAGTGATCACTCTTTCCTGGTTACCTGGGTCATTAAGATCTTTTTTGTACAGTTCTTCTGTGTATTCTTGCACCTCTTCTTAATATCTTCTGCTTCTGTTGGGTCCATACAATTTATGTCCTTTATTGCGCCCACCTTTGCATGAAATGTTCCCTTGGTATCTCTAATTTTCTTGAAGAGATCTCTAGTCTTTCCCATTCTATTGTTTTCCTCTATTTCTTTGCATTGTTCACTTAGGGAGACTTCCCTATCTCTCCTTGCTATTCTCTGGAACTCTGTATTCACATGGGTATACCTTTACTTTTCTCTTTTACCTTTTACTTCTCGTCTTTTCTCAGCTATTTGTAAGGCCTCCTTGGACAGCAAATTTGCCTTTTTGCATTTCTTTTTCTTGGGGATGGTTTTGATCATCACCTCCTGTATAATGTCATGAACCTCTGTCCATAGTTCTTCAGGCACTCTATCTATCAGATCTAATCCCTTGAATCTATTTGTCACTGCCACAGTATAATTGCAAGGGATTTGATTTGGGCCATACCTTAATTGGCCTAGTGTTTTTCCATACTTTACTAAATTCAAGTCTGAATTTTGCAATAAGGAGTTCATGATCTGAGCCACAGTCAGCTCCTGGTCCTGTTTTTGTTGACTGCATAGAGCTTCTTTGTCTTCAGTTGCAAAGAATATAGTCAATCTGATTTCAGTATTGATCACTTGGTGATGTCCATGTGTAACATTGTCTCTTGTGTTGTTGGAAGATGGTGTTTGCTATGACCAGTGTGATCTCTTGGCAATGCTCTGTTAGCCTTTGCCCTGCTTCATTTTGTACTCCAAGCCCAAACTTGTCTGTTTTTCCAGATATCTCTTGACTGCCTACTTTTGCATTCCAGTCCCCTATGATGAAAGGGAGATCCTTTTCTGGTGCTAATTCTAGGAAGTCTTGTAGGTCTTCATAGAACCATTTAACTTCAGCTTCTTCTGCATTAGTGGTTGGGGCATAGACTTGGATTTCTGTGATATTGAGAGGTTTGTCTTGGAAACGAACAGAGATCATTCTGTCATTTTTGAGATTGCACCCAAGTACTGCATTTTGGATTCTTTTGTTGACTATGAGGGCTACTCCATTTCTTCTAAGAGATTCTTGCCCACAGCTGTAGATATAATGGTCATGTGAATTAAATTTACCCATTTTGGTCCATTTTAGTTCACTGACTCCTAAAACTCAACTCTTTAGTGTTGATCCAATCATTATTTATTGAAAAGCCTATTACATGACAGGCACTATTATAGCTTCTTGGTCTGCATTAGTGAACAAAACAGACATCTTGGAGCTGACATGGCATGGAAGCGACACCATGAACCTGATAAACAACTACATCACTATAGGATACTATGAGATGGTAAGATCTATGGAGAAAACAGATCAGAGTGAGAGGGGTCAGGACATAAATGGACCACATTCTGCAATCCCACTCCTGTGCATTTATCCAGAGAAAACCATAACTTGGAAAGATACACACACCTTAATGTTCACTGCGGCACTATTTACAATAGCCAAGACGAGGAGGCAACCTAAATGTCATTGATAGAAGAATGGATAAATATGTGATATATATACAATGGAATGTTAGTCATAAAAAAAAAGAATTAAATAATTCCATTTGCTGCAATGTGGATGGACCTAGAGATTATCATATTAAGTATGTCAAACAAATATCATAGTCTATTGCTTATATGTGGAGTCTAAATATATATATACATACACAAATGAACTTACTTACAGAACAGAAATAGACTCACAGACATAAAAAGCAAACTTATGGTTACCAATGGGGAAAGGAGAGGGGAGAGAGAAATTAGGAAGTTGGGATTAATATGTACACAGTACTATACATAAAATAGATAACCAACAAAGACCTATTGTATAGCACAGGTAACTATACTTAATATTTTGTAGTAACTTATAAGGTAGAAGAATATATCTGTATGTATATATATCACCTTCCCAGGTGGCACTAGTGGTAAAGAACTTGCCTGCCAATGCAGGAGACATAAGAGATGTGGGTTTGATCCCTGGGTAGGGAAGATCTCCTGGAGAAGGAAATGGCAACCCACTCCAGTATTCTTGCCTGGAGAACCCCGGGGACAGAGGAGCCTGGCAGGCTACAGCCCATGGGGTCGCACAGAGTCAGGCATGACTGGAGTGACTTAGCATGCACACGGATGGTTACTGTGGCTACCCTAGTCCAGACTAACCTTGGCTTTCCTGCATTATCTCTTTTGTGTACTACCTCCTGACCATAAAAGCATTTTATCTAAAGTTAAAAAGTCAATACCATCATGTCAACTCCCTGTTGAACATCCTTTCAGTCTACCATCTCATAGGATCAAGTTCCAGATTCCAAGCACATATCGTTTACTTCAGTAAAGCCACTACCCCTTCCCTCTTGCTTCTGCATCAACTTCATGCCCTCCACATCTCTTTTCCACTCCATGCCTCTACAGGTACCTGAACCACCCATCTTCCCACCCTGCCTCCCCTTTGCTATTTAGGTCCCCTTAACTAATGCTTCCTAAACCCTAAGACACAGTGGGAGGTTGCTATCTTTATCAAGACCCCTACCGCATTGTATGTTTAGCCTGCTTAAGGTCTGTCTCTCCCTTAGATGCTGGTGTCCCTGAGGTCAGGAACTAACTCTTTACCTTTATGGCTCGGGTTCCTAAATTAATGTTTGGTACATTGTAGTAAATTAATAGCACTGCTGACAGTGGGAGATTAATGTTGACAACAAGCCTACATAGTAGGTACTCAGTACTCTCATTTCAAAGAAGAGGCAACTGAATCCTTGAGATAATTTGCTAAAGCTCAAGTTAGTGAGTTGGCCAACAGCAGACTCCTGTAAATAGGCTTTTTTCCCTATAAAGTGATTATATTAAGATCTGCCTAAAGGCGGGAGTCTGGTGGTGCACAGGCGCTGGGTTGGGCTGTGCCCCCATGGAAGCTCCTCCCCAGACTCCCTATATGCCCTCCCTGAACCCTTGATGGTGAGTTACAGCTTATCACAGCAAGGAAATGCAGAGACCCGGGGCCTTTCTGCATCACCAACTTGAAACTACAACGTGCTGTTGGAATTAGGTCACAGTTCCCTGGAGAACCTTTTGCTTCTCCCCTTCTGCTGTGCTGGATTTAGGTGCCTAACTTGAGCAGGTAGTTGGTGATATCCTTGGCACACAGATGTCCACCAGCCATGGATCAGTCCTTTTTCTATACTTTGTCTTATTCTTTCATTTGGATTACATTCCTCCATCTCTTCATTTGAACATACTTTGGCATTGCTTTTCTTTGGGACTGGAATGAAAACTGACCTTTTCCAGTCCTGTGGCCACTGCTGAGTTTTTCAGATGGCAGAGGAACCAGAGATCAAATTGCCAACATCCTCTGGATCATCAAAACAGCAAGAGAGTTGCAGAAAAAATCTCCTTTTGCTTTATTGACCATACTAAAGCTGTTAACTGTGTGGATCACAACAAACTGTGGAAAATTCTTAAAGAGATGGGAATATCAGACCACCTGACCTACCTCCTGAGAAATCTGTATGCAGGTCAAGAAGCAACAGTTAGAACTGGACATGGAACAACAGAATGGTTCCAAATCAGGAAAGGATACATCAAGGCTGTATATTGTCACCTGCTTATTTAACTTCTATGCAGAGTACATCATGAGAAATGCTGGGCTGGATGAAGCATAAGCTGGAAGCAAGATTGCCAGGAGAAATATCAATAACCTTAGATACACAGATGACACCACCCTTACGGTGGAAAGCGAAGAAGAACTAAAGAGCCTCTTGATGAAAGTGAAAGAGGAGAGTGAAAAAGTTGGCTTTAAGCTCAACATTCAGAAAACTAAGATCATGGCATCTGGTCCCATCACTTCATGGAAAATAGATAGGGAAACAGTGGAAACAGTGACAAACTTTATTTCTGGGGGCTCCAAAATCACTGCAGATGGTGACGGCAGCCATGAAATTAAAAGATGCTTGCTCCTTGGAAGAAAAGCTATGACCAACCTAGATAGTGTATTAAAAAGCAGAGACATTACTTTACCAACAAAGGTCCATCTAGTCAAAGCTATGGTTTTTCCAGTAGTCATGTATGATTGTGAGAGTTGGACCATAAAGAAAGCTGAGTACTGAAGAATTGATGCTTTTGAACTGGGGTGCTGGAGAAGACTCTTGAGAGTCCCTTGAACAGCAAGGAGATCCAGCCAGACCATCCTAAAGGAAATCAGTCCTGAATATTCATTGGAAGGACTGATGCTAAAGCTGAAACTCCAATACTTTGGTCACCTGATGCAAAGAGCCGACCCGTTCGAAAAAGCCATGATGCTAGGAATGATTAAAGGAGGGAAGAGAAGGGGATGACAGAAGATGAGATGGTTTGATGGCATCACCAGTGCGATGGACTTGAGTTTGAGTAAACTCTGGGATTTGGTGATGGACAGGAAAGCCTGGCGTGCTGCAGTCCATGGGGTTGCAAAGAGTCAGACACGACTGAGCGACTGAACTGAACTGATCTCTTCCTTTGGCCTAATTCTGTGTTTATTTATTTTATTAGGCAGGTCGGTTGTGCCTCTTGATCTTGGAGAAGTAGTCCCGTGTAGATGTCCTGCGGGGCACTGCGTGCTTCCCTCTGGCCAGCAGAGCCTCTGGGCCCAGGAGCGCTCCCTAGGGGCTGGGTGTGTCTGCCTGTTTCGTGGGCTGACTGCTGTATCATGCTGGTGTTGGAGGCTGACCCTTGGCCTCGCTGGCTCAAGACCCGGCCTCATGTAGTTGCTGTGGATGTGTTGGCAGGTAAGGCACGTCCCAGCAAGTTAGCGGAGAAGCCTAGTTGCCCATGACTGATGAGGGCAAACTGCTGGGTAGGGCAGGGCCCCGGCATAGCTGGCTTTGAGACCCAGTGGTGCAAGTCTGCTGTGAGGCCACTGGCGGGTGGGGTAGGCCTCCAGCATTTAATTTCTTTATAATCTCAATTTCCATTTCTTTATTGCTAATATGAGAAAAGTGAAAGTGTTAGTCTCAGTCATGTCTGACTCTTTGCGACCCCATGGACTGTAGCCACAAGGCTCCTCTGTCCATGGGATTCTCCAGGCAAGAACACTGGAGTGGCTTGCCGTTCCCTTCTCCAGGGGATCTTCCCGACCCAGGGATTGAACCCAGGTCTTCTGCACTGCAGGGAGATTCTTTACTGTCTGAGCCACTGGATTACAATTATATTCTATATAAAGATTTATGTCCTGTAACTTTGCTAAGCTAACTTGACTTCTCATAGCTGTTTTAAAGACTCCATTGGATTTTTTACAGATACAATCATATCTGTGAATAAAGAAAATTATATTTCTTCTCTTCTAATATGGATGCTTTCACTCCTCAATTGCTGTGACAAGAAATTATACTATAATATTGATTAAAATTTGTGAGATTAAATATCCTTTTCATGTTCCTGATCTTAGAGGGGAAACAGTCTTTAAATATAAAAACAATGTTCCCTTGAGGTTTTTAGTTAATTTTATCAGGTTTAGGAAGTTCCCCTCCATTCCTAATTTGCTAAGTTTTTATCAAGAATGGAAGTTGAAATTTTTTCAAAATGTTTAATCTATTGAGATTATCATAAGGTTTTTTATTTATGTTGATAACACAATGAATGCTATTGGTTAATATTTTATACTATTAAATTTGCATTCATAGGATAAACCCTACTTTATCCTCTTCATAAAATGTTGTTCTTGATCAAACTTTTTTAGAATTCTTCCATATGGTTTCATGAAATACATTGGTTTATGGGTTTCTTTCTTTTTTTTTTTTTTTTTTGTAGTATCTTTGCCTGATTTTCATATCAATGCAATACTAGCCTCAGAGAATTAGCTGAAAAATATTTACTCTTCTTCAGTTTTCTTTTAGAGTTTGTAAAGAATTGTTTCTTGGATTTCTTTTTCCATAAGTGTTTGGTAAAATTTACTAGTGAAATCACAGGCCTGTAATTTTCCTTTGAGATGGTTTTAAACTGTAAATTACATTTCTTCAGCAGATACAGAGCTATTTTTGAGTGATCACTGTTAGTTTATGACTTTAAAGGAAATTGTCCACTTTATCTAAATTATCTGGTTTACTATGAAACTTCTGATAATGTTGTATTTATATCCTTTTATCTGCAGAATCTGTTGTGATGTCACCAACATAATTCTTGACATTGGCAATCTGTCTTTTGTTTTTCCCGACCAGTTTAGCTAGAGATGTATCAATTTATTTTAATTTGTCCATAGAATCAGATTTTATTTCAGTGACTAACTCAAAATATTTAATCTTTCTATTCCATCCATTTGTACTTTGATATTTACTATACCTTTATTCTCATTGATGTGCTGTACTGTGCTTAGTCGCTCAGTCACGTCCAATTCTTTGTGGCCCCATGGACCATAGCCTGCCAGGCTCTTCTGTCCATGGGATTCTCCAGGCAAGAATACTGGAATGGCTTGCCATGCCCTCCTCCAGGGGATCTTCCCAACCCAGGGATTGAACCCGGGTCTCCTGCATGGCAGGTGTATCCTTTACCATTTGAGCCTCTAGGGAAGCCCAAGAATACTGGAGTGGGTAGCCTATCCCATCTCCAGGGGATCTTCCCAACCCAGGGATTGAACTGCTGTCTCCTGCATTGCAGGTGGATTCTGTACCAGCTGGGCCACCAGGGAAGCCCTTACCCTCACTACTCGGATTTAATTTGCACATAGTTTTCTATGTTCTTAAGATAGAACCTGAAGACATCAGTTTGCCAAACATTATTACCTTTGCCACAAACCCTACAATAAATTATCATTTTCGTTTAAACTGTCAATGGACTTTTAAAGTGATTTACATAATAAGAAAATGTCTTGCACATTTACTCATTTTAGTATTATTTTGATGCTCTTCATATTTTGTATAGACCCATGTTTCCATCTGCTAAACTTTCCTTCTGCCTAAAGAATTTCTTTCACCTCTTCTTGTAGGGCAGATCTGCTGGTGATTACTTCAGTTTCCTATAGTACATCAAGAAAAAAAGGAAAAAAAAATTTATTTTGCCTTTATTTCTTGAAAGGTATGTTCAAAATACATAGAACTCCAGGTTAACAGTCTTAGCGTTCTGCGCTTACACCTTACTGCGTCACTGCCCTCTCACTCACACGGTTTCCCACAATGCACCTGGAGCCAGCCTCATCCTTGCTCTTCTGTCCGTTTGGTATCACTTTTCTCTGGCAGCCTTTAAGGTTTCTGTTTATCATGGGCTTTGAGAAACTTAATTATGGCATGTTTGTTGCACTTTTCATCTTGCGGATTTATCGAGCTTCTGTATAGCTTTTTATCAAATCTAGAACATATTTGTCTATTGCTTATTTGAATATTTTGCATCCCCTGCTCCGTCTTCAGAGAGTAGAATGACACATATGTTAGGCTGATTAAAGTAGTCCCACAGCTTATCAAGGCTCTGTTAATATTTTTAAAAGTAATTTCCATTTTTATTTTAGATAGTTTCCATTATCTCTCTCAAATTCACTGATCTTTTCTTCTGCAATATATCATCTGTCATTAACCCTACCCAATATGCTTCTTCTCAAAGTTTTCATCTCTAGAATTTTGACTGGGGCCTTCTTTACATTTTTTTTCTGTACCTACTTAACATTTTGAACACATGAAGCAAGCGCATAGTAACTATTTCAGTGTTTTTCTCTGCTAATTCTATGCCAGTTCTAGGTCAGCTCTGACTGATTACTTTTCTCATTACAAATTCTGTGTTTCTGCTTCTTTGCATGCCTGGTAAACTTTGTTTGGATGATGGACTTTTGACTTTGTTGAGTGCTGGGTATTTTTTTTACTTCTCATAAATATTCTGAACTTTGATCTGAAATATAGTTAAATTACCTTGAAATAGTTTCATCCTTTCTGTTCTAGCCTTTATGTTATATTATGCAGGTTTTGCATATTGCTCAGTCTATGGCAAATTACTCTCCCCATTACTAATGCAGGAACTTCCTGAGTTTTCCACACAATGTTCTGTGATTTATGGGCTTTTCCAACCAAATAATGGGTATCAACAGTATCCCCAGGAATGTGTGAATTCCAGGAACTATTTTCTAGCCTTTTCAGATATTTTGTTTGTTTGTTTCTCCCTGGAACCAGGTAGTTTTCCCACACACATGTCCTGATGAGTGTTCTGCTGAACATGCCAAAGAAGCTTGAATCTGCAGATATTCTAGATTCTCTGGTGAAGTCTCCTCTCTGGTGCTCTGTCCTGCAAACCCATGTCACTTTCATCCCCCAGGACACTCAGCTACTTCTCCCCAGATCAGCGTCAGCAAACTTTGCCCTAATTTCTCCCTCCTTGTCCCATGGCCTAGCAACTCTCCTAATGCAATTAACGGGAGAAAATTATGAAGCTGTCTATATTGGTTTCTGGTCTCTCAGTGGTAACTGTCTTTCACTGCCTGATATTCAGTGTCTTCAAATTTATTTTACATATATTTGTCTATTTATTTTTCATTGTTCCAGGTAGGAGGGAAAAAAATCTGTTCCCTCTTACTCTATTTTAGGAGAATCTGAAGTCTGATTTCCCTCTTTTTATCCAGCTAACTCATAAAATCTTAAGTTTGATTTTTCCACTACATAGAAAAAATTTCTGCCATTCAAATTCTTAGACCTTTTCAATTCTATCGAAAGACCAAAGTGGGGTCTGCAAACTCTACTGTAAAAAACCCTGCTCAAGAAAACTCAAACATCCTGTAGGAAAAGTTCATCTTAGTTTCCATTAACCTCTAATTGAAACTTAGCATTTCCTTCCATTATAAATGTATGCCACAAACCACAGTAGTATTAACAGTATAATAGGTAACTTTGTCAACATGGAGGAGGGCCCAGAAACCCACTCCAGTGTTCTTGCCTGGAGAATCCTTTGGACAGAGGAACCTGGCTGGCTACAGTCCACGGGGTCGCAAAGAGTCGGACACGACTGAAGCGACTTAGCATACATACCCTAACTTCGTCACAAATTTTAAAAAATCACAGACATTTCATATTTTATATTTTTACCCTATCTTGGAAAGTGCAGACAGCCTGGAGATCATAACTATGCGTCCCCTCTCTCTCTCTTTCCCCTGGGCAGTCCCCCTCCCTCACATAACAACCTTGGAATATCCTAGAAATTTCTTTCTGCCTTGTGCATTACCCAAATATTTGCTGTATTTGGTCTAGTTCTATTCATGGGTTGGTCCACTGAAGGAGTGGCATCAACACTCTTGTTTCCCATGTGGGAAATGACTCAGTGAGTGTAATCAAGGTCTCAGGGCTGATAGCATCCAGAACACTTCCACTTCTGTTGTCCAACCCCATGATTCCTCTGCTCTACATTATGCCTGCTATTTCTGTCCCAGGGTTTAGCTTAAAGTTGTCACAAAATGACAAACTCAGCAACGAGCTTCTGAGCGTTAAAATGCTTTCCTACCACCAAGAGGTATCTGGAGTTAAAATTCTTTTGCTGTCTGTTTGCATAAAAACCTAAAATTGTGACTTAGGAGACAATACAATATCATTTATTGGGCTTATATTAAATTAAATGTATAATAAATATGGGCTTCCCTGGTGGCTCAGTGGTAAAGAATCCATCTGCTAATGCAGGAGATACAGGTTTGATCCCTGGGTTGGGAAGATGCCCTGAAGAAAGAAATGGCAACCCCATCTACTTGCCTGGAGAATCCTATAGACAGAGGAGCCTGGCAGGTTACAGTCCTTGGGGTCGCAAAAAGTTAGACATGACTTAGCGACTAAACAACAGCAATATAATAAATACTGAATCATGCTCACATGAGCAATGTATACTAGCTGCTCAATGTCTGAGAAGACTGGGAGAAAGCCATAGGATGGAAGATGAAAGGGCCCATCAATTTAATATTACATAGCACTCAGTGCTCTGAAAGATTTGTCATTTTTTGGAAAAATAACTGGAAAAATCACATGTGCTCATAGAAACAAGTAGAATAAGCATTTTCTATTTCTGTCAAAAAGTACAGTATTTCTTATTGCAGTTCTGGTATTTTTAATGATGAGAGGAGGGCCTATGCTCCTATTGCCCAAATCAGCTTCTTAGAGTCAACCTCATCACAAGCACAGGCCCATAACTTGAAAATTTGAAAATAGAAAGGCTTTGAAAGTTGCCTTCAGAGCTACAACATTTAAGCAACTTGTTAAATGTTGATATATCAGCCTAATTGATCTTTATGAGACTCTATGTTGCTTGTTGCATTCAGTCACTAAATTCTGTCCAACTCTTTGCGATCCCATGGATGGTAGCACACCAGGCTCCTCTGTCCCTCACTATCTCCCTGAGTTTGCTCAAAATCATGTCCACTGAGTTGGTCTTACTATCTAACCATCTTATCCTTTGCTGTTCCCTTCTCCTTTTGCCTTCACTCTTTTCCAGCATCAGGGTCTTTTCCAACCAGCAAGCTCTTAGCATCAATTGGCCAAAATATTGGAGCTTTATCTTCAGCATCATTCCTTCCAATAAACATTCAGGACTAATTCCCTTTAGGATTGACTGGTTTGACCTCCTTGCAGTCCAAGGGACTCTCAAGAGTCTTCTCCAACACCACAGTTCAAAAGCATCAATTCTTTGGCACTCAGCTTTCTTTATGGTCCAACACTCACATCCATACATGACTACTGGAAAAACCATAGCTTTAACTACATGACCTTTGTTGGCAAAGTAATGTCTCTGCTTTTTAACACACTGTCTAGTTTTATCATGGTTTTCCTTCCAAAGAGCAAGTATCTTTTCATTTCATGGCTGCAGTCACTGTCTGCAGTGATTTTGGAGCCCAAGAAAATGAAATTTGTCATTAGTTCCACTTAGAAGAAAGAGAAAAAAATATTCTCTTTGAAAAAAAAAAAAAATGACTCTAGAGTGAATACCTGTTAGGGAAACCCTATTTTTCTCTAGACTTCTATCACCAACCCAACGATGCATTTCTCAGAAGGAAACCCTCAAGGGCATATATCAGAGACATTGGTGGAGATGAATCCAAGGAGGTGGCCAGACTCAGAGGCCCTGCAGGATCACAGACTGATGACTGCCTTTCAGGTCTTAATCATCTGGTCTCAACAGGACTTTGTCAGTCTGGGTTTTCTAGGCTTCCCATTAGGCTTCCTGCTGTTCCATCACCCCTTCTAAAGCTGCAGTATCAGCTGCCAAGTCTGGTGACCCAGGAGGCCAGCCTGCTGGGTACAAGTACTTAGCTGCCTCCAGTTCACTGTCTGGATTTATGATTCACTACTGCTTAATAAGTTTATCCCATTCTGGAAGTTCTAAAGAAAGGGGCTACCGGCTAAAACAAAGGAAGGGAATGGCAGAAAGTATTACTGAGCACCTACAGCAGGGCTGCAAGTGGCTACAAATAGTTAATGTTCACTACCTCTTCCATGCTCACAGCACTGGGGTGAATATCATTCCAGTGTTCTAGATAAGGAGCCAACATGTCATTTTCCAAAGGCCCCGGGGTGATATGACAGACTGGATCAAGGTCTGTCCGCCCTAAAGACCATGCTCTTCCTGCGCAGTGGTAGTTACCTGGGTGTATGCATCCTCAGTCACTCAGTTCTGTCTGACTCTTTGCCACCCCATGGACTGTGTGGCCTGCCTGGCTCTTCTGTCCATGAGATTCTCCCAGCAAGAATACTGGAGTGGGTTGCCATTTCCTGCTTCAGGGGATCTTCCAGACCCAAAGATCAAACCCATGTTTGCTGGGTTTCCTGCATTGACAGGCAGATTCTTTACCACTGAGCTCCCTGGAAAGCCCTAGTTATATACATCAGTTCAGTCCAGTCACTCAGTCGTGTCCGACTCTTTGAGACCCCATGAATCGCAGCACGCCAGGCCTCCCTGTCCATCACCAACTGCTACATAGCAGCATCCAAATTACCCAGCAACTCCCAGAGGAATCAAGATCTTCATCTCCAGTGAGTATCATCAGCAAGTAGTGTCTCCCATCTTAAAGTTAAATCTTTGCTCTAGTCCTGTGAAAAATGCCATTGGTAATTTGACAGAAATTGCATTGAATCCAAGTGATGCCATATGTTACAACATAGATGAACTTAGAGATTATCATACTAGGTGCAGAAGATCAGACAGAGAAGGACAAATATCATGTGATATAACTCATATGTGGAATCTCATATTTTAAGGTGATATAAATGAACTTATTTAAAAACAAAAATACACTCAGATTTTGAAGACACGTTTATGGTTACCAGAGGAGAAATGTGGGGAGGAGAGTTAAATTAGGAGTTTGAGATTAACATGTACACACATATATGTAAAATAGATAACCAACAAGTACCTACTATAGAGCAGAGGAAACCCTACTCAATACTCTACAATAATCTAAATGGGGACATAATCTGAAAAAGAATGGATATATGTGTATGTATAACTGAATCACTTTGATATGTACCAGAAACTAACAGAAAATTGTAGATCAACTACACTCCAATAAAATTTTTGAAATGTTCACATTTGCTGAGTGATTTTCTTTTTTGGTCATGCTGCCCAATTTGTAGGATCCTAGCTCCTGATCCTAGTTCCCAGGGATTGAACCTGGGGCTATGGCAGTGAGTGAAAGTACAGAGTCTTAACCACTGGACTGCCAGGGAATTTCCTACTCCAATAAAATTACAAAGAAAAAAGAAATCTGATCAATGAGATGGAATGACAGAAAATACAAAAGGGTGAAAAAAAACTTGCTGGCTGAATCTTTCTAAACTTCAAGAATTCTTAGAGAAGATTTTTTTTTAAAACACTGTATAAATAAGAACCTTTAAAACTACTCTCACTAGGGAAGACAGAGATCGTGATTCCAAAATGTGACTTGATTCAATTTCAAAAGATTCAGTTAAAGGTAGAATTAATTCATAAGTTTAAACTACATGGTGCTTCACTTGACAATAGAAGATTAGGACTAAAGGTAATCATCCGAATTTCTGCCATATTTTAATGCAGTTTTGCCACTTGCCCTATCTCGTTCTGCTGTTGCTAGTACTGACTATACTGACCTTGATACCAGAGTGACCACTGTCTACAGGCTGGATCCATGAGCCTATCCAAGTTAATAGGAAATTCATTTTAATGTATCCGTTATATTTGACTGACAAAGGATGCTCTCTATGTATGTAAGTTCTGAAAAGAAAAATCCATCTCAAACAATAAAATGGAGTGCCTTATGATGGAAAAAGTAAGGCAAATAATTATAAGAATTACAGTAATAATAATAATTTTATTATGATCCCATATAAAATTGAAAAAAGGCAAAAAGCCAATCTACAAAATTGCTCTCATTCCAAGAGTATCTAGCTTCCGGTCATTTCAAAAGGCACCAGATCCTGTTACAGCCACGTCAAGCTCAGGTCAACCCATCCCCACCTCATCCAATGCATTAGGAATTCTGCAAATGAGTGTTCTTGGTTCACAGGGGGTTTGATCACAGAAAGCTAGCTGTTGATCTTTGAATGCCTGCAGGCCTGCAATCTGTGCTACAAGTTTATCCCTTCTAGGACAAAAAAAAAAGCGGGGGGAGGAAGGATGAGACCAGAGGATGGAACCAATACAAGCAGCTGTAAGAGGCTAATTGGACCCTTGTGGGCCACCAGTGGGTACAAAAGTAAACAAACAGGGCCTCTCACTCTGCCCTTTCAGGACTGAACCTACCCTGGGTCTGTCAGCTTTTCCCCTGCCTCCTCCCCTCATCCCCATTTTTAAAGGACCTAATTACGGGTCTCTCTGAAGGATCACAAGCCAGTTTTTATCTAAAAAGAATAAGGTATTTTGCCTCCAAACTGGAGACACTGTTAGAAGTTGGTAATTAGTATGACTTGTTAATGGAGTTTGGCTGTGATTAAGTGGTGATTGAGTGCTAGTTTGGGGCCTGTCAGTGGCTAAGCCGGGAGGGTGAGAGATGTTTAATGAGACACCTGTTGTTGGGGGCCCACTGGGGTTTGTTGCAGTTGATTGGCACTTGGACGCGGTGCGCTCTGTGCGGGGGGCTGGGCTGAGCCTGGCAGGCAGTTGGCATCACAGCAGAGCCTGCTGCTCCCAGCAAGTCAGGGCTGGCCGCGTTTCCCGAGCTGAGCAGTCTGTCCAGGCCTGCAGCCACGTGTTCCCACGTGATCTGGGCTGGCTGACCATGCTCTGCCTCACAGAGGGCGCTGCTCCCACCCTGCAGGAGGAAGATCCCTTGGTCCCCAGGAACCCCGGCTCCCCAACAAACACCAGGCTGGGCGTTGGGCATCCCTCCCCTCCTCCAATCTCTCCTGTCCCCAGTGTACAGATGAGGAAACTGAGGCCACAGCAGGTTAAAGAGTTTGCCCAAGTTGACATAGCCATCTCCAGGACCAGAAACACTGCCCTCAGTCACAAGCCCCTTTTAAGTTTTAAAAGGATCCGCAAGGAGCACATTAAAAATACAGATTATGATTGAGTAGGTCTGGGGAAATTACTTTTCCTAAGAGTTTCCAAGCAGGGCCCATACTTTGAATGCAAGCCTATAGGGTACTTCCTTTTCTTTGAGTCAAACAGAACCCACAAAAGAGAAATGCATTATTGTTATTTTTCAGTTTTATGATTAAGACTTTGCTGTGCTATGCTCAGTCATGTCAGACTCTTTGTGAACCTATGGACGGTAGCCTGCCAGGCTCCTGTGTCCATGGGATTCTCCAGGCAAGAATACTGGAGACAGTTGTCATTTCCTCCTCCAGGGGATCTTCCCGATCCAGGGATCAAACCAGTGTCTCTTGCATCTCCTGCTTTGGCAGGCGGGATCTTTCCCACTAAGTCACCTGGGAAGCCCCACGATCAAGACTACATCATGCTTTTTAAGGAAGAGAGAGAAGGGATGTGCATAGCACCACCTTAACTCCTCTTTACCCCCCAGATAGAGCCTGACATGAAAGATGCTCGGAAGCTCCTTACCCAAGTATGACGTGGGCGCAGCCCAGAAGGGTGAAGCAGATGTAAGTACTCATGGGAGGCTCAAGCCCCACACTAAGGTGTTGGCAGAACATTTCTGGGGGGAACAAGAGTCTCACCTTGGGGGCTCTGCTCGTTGAGGCATTGGGGATCCAGTTGCCACCACCCTGACGCCTGGCCCTGCCCACCCCCTGCAGGTGCCCCCTCCAAATCCACTTGATAAACGTCACCCTTTCCAGGTCAGCGACCAGGAACCTCAGAGAAAACAGCCCTTTGTTCTCTCCCAACAGTTGTTCGGGGCCGAAGGTGGAGTCAAAACACATGTGGGAGGTCACGAAGGCCCCGCACCCACCTGGGCCCCGTTCAGCTTCGGTTCAGGAGGGGGTCACCCGGCCTCCAACTGACCTTCCCACTGACTCAGATTGCAATTTGTGCCACATTTTTTCGGAATTCAGAAGAACCTTTTCTGAGCTTGAAAAAAGACCCATAGCCTCCAGCCAAAGTTTGGGCTCCCTTGGATCACATTTGTTGAGAACGAAAATACCTGAAGAGCAATCTTGGATGCCTCAGGTTCCGACACCAATATTAAAATCAGATAAAACTTCAGGGTAATTCACAAAACAAAAGCCAAATACTTTGTTTTAAATTCTATAGATGATTGAGGGCAAAAGTGATTTTGCTCTGATCACCCAAATAACTGTCTCATTGCTGGGTTTCCCTGTACTGAGGGAGACCAGGCCTGAGGGCAATACGTTACATCAAATGTATTTATCCTGTATTGAAATGATCAAGGTGTTAATTTATTTCTTCTAGAGGAATAAAATATTTAGCTGATGTGGGTGGATTTTATTTCAAATTTGATAGAAAAAAAATGTGTCATATTATCCACAATTTGATCTAATAAAAGGCAAGACCAAAATAAGTTATTTAAAAATTTGTGTAGGTATTTTCTTTTTTGCATTTATATACACAGCATTAGAATGTGAGGTGTTTACCATGACATTTGCAACAGAAAAGTATGCTTTAGGGGTGGGTAGGAGGAATATGAACTGGGTGATTGGGACTGACATATATACACTATAGATTCTATGCACAAAATGGATAACTAATCTGACAGCACAGGAAACTCTTCTCAGTGTTTCCTGGTGACCTAGATGGGGAGGAAATCCAAAAAAGAGAGGATATATGGGAACATATAGCTGACTCACTTTGCTATACAGCAGAAACTAACAACATTGTAAAGGAACTAGACTCCAATAAGAGCTTCCATGGCGGCTCACATGGTTAAGAATCTTTGCAGGAGACCTGGGTTCGATCCCTGGGTCAGAAAGATCCCCTGGAGAAGGGAATGGCAATCCGCTCCAGTATTCTTGCCTGGAGAATTCCCATGAACAGAGGAGCCTGGTGAGCTATAGTCCATGGGGTCGCAAAGAGTTGGACACAACTAAAGTGACTAAAACTTACTTACTTATACTCCAATAAAATTAATTTTAAAAAAAGTATGATTTAGACTTCTAGAAGGATATCAGTCTCTCAACAGGGATTTAGAACTTTTTCTGGTGAACATGGGGTAAGGGACAATCATATGCCAGAAACTTACAGGTGATGTAGATACGGCTGATGGGAATCCTTTTTATAACTGTTAAAGTTTTCAAGTACTAAAAGGTGCTACATCTCAAGGATCCCATATGAAAGAGGAATATGCAAAATGCTTTAGGATGGAGTGCATAAACAGCAGATCTGAAGGCAGATGGGTTTGGGAGAGAGACCTGGTTCTGCCAAGTATGAGCTATGTAGCTTTGGGCCAGGGGCTTAACTTCTTTGGTCCCCAGTTTCTCTATTAATAGTTTGGAGGCAGTCACATTATCTTGAAATATTGCTCTGAGACTTGGACATAAGGTATAGAAAGCTCCTGGTATATGGCAGACACTGGATGAACCCTGAAGAGGGTTTATATTGATCATTGTCCCACATGGTACAACCCTACACTGGTGAACATCTCCCAGGACTGGCAGCTTGGAGGGAATCCAGTTAACCATTTCACACCACAGAGACAGGCTCAGAAACACCCATCCAGGTATCATCCCCTCTCACCTGTACTGTTGCGATAGCTTATAAATAACAGGTCTGCTTGACTGATTCTGACACATTCTCTCCAATATCTATTGTTTACATCAAAGTCAAAGTGATCATTTTCAAGTAGCACTGACATATACACACTACCACGTGAAAAATAGATAGCTAGGGGGAAGCCACTGTGTAAAGCAGGAGCTCAGCCTGCTGCTTTGCGATGACCTGGAGGGGTGGGATGGGGGGAGGGTGGAATGGGGGAGGCGGGGAGGGAGGGGACATATGTATACTTGGAGCTGATTCATGTTGTACAGCAGAAACCAACATAAAGCAATTATCATCCAATTAAAAATAAATAAAAAATAAAATAATGTGTACACAGAGAACTTAATAAAACTTGGTGTAAAAAAAAGAAAGGCATCCTTTTCAAACATGAGACCTGACTCAAATCTAACAGAATGACAGCCGAAGTTCTTCTACTGCCCAAAGCTCTGCCTGGTCCCGCCACTCTCCCCTGCAACTTCCCCCAGCTCACACCCACTGGCTCCCTCTGGCCAGCTTCCCCGAGCTCCACACTGGTTCCAACATGCCAGGTTCAGCTCTCACAATCCCCTACTTAGAAGGTGCTTTCTCCCGCTCTCCACCTGGTTCATCCCACCTGCTTTCTCCTAAACCAAAAGGCCCTTCACAGACGAGGTTATCCTACGGAAATTTGCATTTCAACCCTTCCTCCTAAGCATCTCTTACCTCCTGTGTGCGTGCAAAGTCACTTCAGTCGTGTCCACCTCTTTGCAACCCCATGGACTGTAAACCACCAGGCTCCTCTGTCCATGGGATTTCCCAGTCTAGGTTACCAGAGTGAGTAGCCATTCTCTTCTCCAGGGGATCTTCCCGACCCAGGCCTCAAACATGGGTCACCTGCACTGCAGGCAGATTCTTTACCTCTGAGCCACTGGGTAAGCCCCCTTACCTCCTTACCTTGCTTTTTAATTTTTTTTTCCCTTGTTCCCTTGCTTTATTTTTTAATTTTTATTTTGTATTGGAATATAGTTGAGCCCAGGTGGCGATAGTGGTAAAGAACTCATTTGCCAATGCAAGACATAAGAGATGCAAGTTTGATCCCTGGGTCAGGAAGATCCCCTGAAGAGGAGAGCATGGGAACCCACTCCAGAATTCTTGCTTGAAAAATCCCACGGGCAGAGGAGACTGGCAGGCTATGGTCCAAGGGCCGCAAAGAGTTGGACACAACTGAAGCAATTTAACATGCATAGTTGATTAACAATATTGTGTTAGTTTCAGGTATACCACAAACTCAGTTATCCATATATACACATCAACTCTTTTTCAAATTCTTTTTCCATTTAGGTTAGTATAAAATATTGATCAGAGTTCTCTATGCTATACAGCAGACTCTTGTTGGTTATCCATTTTAAATATACATTGCTTTAATTTCTCCATCATTCTGATCAACTCTAACACATCATATTTTGTTGTTCCCGAATGGTAATATCTTGCTCTTTCCCATGGAGGCAGAGGCCTTGCTTGGTTCCTTGACAAACTCAGGTATTTAGAACCATTTCCTGGAACCCCATAAAAAGATGGTGTACAAATGCACAAATGAGTCAATAAATGAATGAGTGAGTCTGTGACTAATAGTAGGCCCTGGATGACTGTATGTTGAATGACTGAATGGAAATGGCTCTTTTAATAAGGCCTGTCTCTTAATAGGAATCAGCCTCCTGTAGGGCAGGGCCATCTCTTTTGGCCCATGCAGAACACCTCAGCATGTTCTAGTGGAAAAGAATCAGTAAAGATTCAGCCAGTGTGAAAAACTGAAGCCCAGAAATGGAAAACTAATCAGGGCAAGAGGAACTTGAACCCAGGGTCAGGTCTTCGAGCCTCAGTTTGCTGTGACTTTGTCCTTGCTTCCCCTTTGCTGGGCCCACTGCCCCCTAAAATGCCTGAGCAGAGACCTAAGGTTCCAGTAGCATTGGTCAGTCATGTGACTGTCTGATGCTGGCCCCTGTTACAGATCCCCTTACCCATCTGACTGAGAGAAGCAAGGCCTTCTTTATTCCTCAGAGCAGGAGAGTAAACGGTGATAAACCTGGAGTAATTCCTAGTAAAATCCCTGGAGGGAAAAGGCATCATGTGCTCAGCCCTGCTATTCTTTGGGCACAGCAGTTAGTAGGAGCTTCTTCCTGACACCGGGATGCAGTGGTTCAAGAGAACTGCTTGAGTCCATCCAGCTAGGAGGGTGATGTTCTGCACATTCCAGATGTTTCTGCTGAGTAGAAAGAGCCACAGGTCTTCAGGGGGCAAAACCCAGAGTCCCAGCCTGAGAGGGCAAAGTTGCATGGAGCCCAGCCCCAAAGCGGGGAAGACGCCCTGCATCCACCGTTTTAACTAGGCTTGGCCCCTGGCAGAGCGTGTGAAAGAGGCAGATCTGCTTGGGAATTTTTGTTTATTGTTGTTCATTTGCTAAATCCTGCCAACTCTTTGTGACTCCATGAACAGGCACACTGGGCTCCTCCGCCCTTCACCATCTCCCAGAGTTCACCCAAGTTCATGTCCATTGAGTCAGTGATGCTCTCTAACCATCTCACCCTCTGCTGACCTCATCTTCTTTTGCCTTCGATCTTTCCCAACATCAGGATCTTTTCTAATGAGCTGGCGTTT
The DNA here is from genome assembly GCF_023699985.2 of Odocoileus virginianus. NCBI lineage: Eukaryota > Metazoa > Chordata > Mammalia > Artiodactyla > Cervidae > Odocoileus > Odocoileus virginianus. The sequence goes on along the minus strand of NC_069689.1, from coordinate 46,102,120 downwards.
TGCATCAGGTGTCCAAAGTATTGGAGCTTCAGCTTCAGCATCAGTCCTCCCAGTGAATAATCAGGTTTGATATCTCTTAGGATTGACCGGTTTGATCCTCTTGCTGTCCAAGGGACTCTCAAGAGTCTTCTCCAGCACCACAGTTCAAAATCATCAGTTCTTTAGTGCTCAGCCTCCTTTGTGGTCCAGCGCTCAGATCCACACATGACTATTGGAAAAACCGTACCTTTGCCATCACCATCAGCAAGGTGACATCTCTGCTTTTTAAAATGCTGTCTAAGTGGTCATAGCTTTTCTTCCAAGGAGCAAGTGTCTTTTAATTTCATGGCTGCAGTCACTGTCTGCAGGTATTTCAGAGCCCAAGAAAATAAAATCTGTCACTGCTTTCACCTTTTCCCCATCTATTTGACATTAAGTGATGGGACCGGATGCCAAGCTTTGTCACAGAATGAACTTGGAATCATGCCAGTGAGGCCTGAAAACATCCACAGAGGCAGTACACAAGATGGAAAGGACCCCCACAGGTTAAGAACTGCAGAAGGACCCCAAAACAGAGTCTGCAGAATGTGACCAATGCTATGGGATGAGTCACACAGATGAGCTGACAGTACCAGAGACAGTGCTGTCTGTCCCCGTGTAGCCTTGACCTGAAAAGCCTGCCCATCAGAATGCCACTGCACATCACTAAATGTTCAGGGGTGTGGGATTCTGTTTCTGTGTGTGTGTTAGTTGCTCAGTCGTGTCTGACTCTTTGTGACCCTATGGACTATAGACCGCCAGGCTTCTCAGTCCATGGAATTCTCCAAGCAAGAATACAGAAGTGGGTAGCATTTCCTTCTCCAGAGGATCTTCCCTACCCAGGGATCGAACCTAGGTCTCCCACATTGCAGGCAGATTCTTCACTGTCTGAGCCACCTGCAATTCTGGGATTCTCTTTAGGTTAACCATATTATAACAAACTGGGTCTCTAGTTCACACTCCAGAGTATAGGTTTCATCATTCTCAACTGATCATTTTGTTTTCATCCTAAAGTTCCCAACTGGAAAAACTTTCAGGCTAATATTTTCAAAGGCTATATGGGATTGATGGGTATTTACTAATTTTATAATCAAGATCCCAGTGCATCATCCAGAATTGGTAAAAACAAGAAATTTTAGGACATGGCCTTAGTAGGCTTATGTCAAGGTGTGTACACATTATACTGATGCACAGAACAAGGTACAGGCACATCTCATTTTCTTGTGCTTTGCTTTACTGTGCTTTGCAGATATTGTGTTTTGGTTTTGTTTGGTTTTGTTTCTTTACAAATGGAGGATTTGTGGCAACCCTCCATTGAGCAAGTCTATCGGTGCCATTATTCCATAGCATTTGCTTGCTTCATGCATTTGTGTCACATTTTGATAATTCTTACAGTATGTAAACTTTTTCATTCTTTTTTGTCTGTTATAGTGGTCTGTGATCTGTAATCTTTGATGCTCTTTGACTTGCTGAAGGCTCAGATGATGGTTAGCATTTTTCAGCAAAACTGCATCTATTAATTAAGATATAGACACATTGCTTTTTGGGCTTCTCTCACAACTCAGTTGGTAAAGAATCTGCCTACAATGCAGGAGACGTGAGTTCGACCCCTGGAGAAAGAAATGACAACCCACTCCAGTATTCTTGCCTGGAGAATCCCATGGACAGAGGAGCCTGGCAGGCAACAGTCCATGGTGTCACAAGAGTTGAACATGACTTGGCAACTAAACTACCATTGTCTTTTAGATATAACACTATTGCATACTTAACAGACTACAATTTAGTGTTGACAGCAATTGTATATGCACTGGGAAATCAAAAAATTGTTGTGATTTATTACCAAATATGCCTTATTGCTTGTACCCCAGGCATACCTAGGATACAAGCAGTAAAGGATGCTAAGCCTCATATATATTATCTAATTTAAGCCCAAGTGGTAGGCATGATTCTCTCAATTTTTATAGATGAGGAAAGTTGGAGAAAATCAATGGCTGTACTCTTCTGCTTTGGGGCTGATTTAGTCTCTAAGTCATGTCCAGCTGTGGTGACCACACAGACTGTAACCCACCAGGCTCCTCTGTCCATGGGATTTCCCAAGCAAGAATATTGGAGAGGGTTGCCACTTCTTTTTCCAGGGGATCTTCCCAACCCAGGGATCTAACCTGGGTCTCAGACATCGCAGGCAGATTCTTTATCAACTAAGCCACCAGGAAACAAACAATAGTCCCAGGGTGGGGCACTTAAACAGCAGAAATTAAGTCCCTCACTGTTTCAGTAGCTGAAAGTCCGAGATCATGACGTCAGCCGTGTAGGTTTCTTCTGAGGCCTCTCTCCTTGGCTTGCAGACAGCCACCTTCCTTCTGTGTCCTCACACGGCCCTTCCTCTGTGCACACCCATCTCCGGTGTCTCTGTGTGTGTCCAGAGCCTCTCTTCTTATAAAGACGCCAGTCAGATTGGGTTACAACGCACTCTGTAGGCCTCATTTTAATTTCACCACCTCTCTAAAAGCCCCGTCTGCAAGTCACATTCTAAGGCACTGAGGCTTAGGCCTTCTTTTTTGGGGAGGAGCAGAATCCAGACCAAAACAGTAGCCCTATACTCTGGTTTGCCTGGGACACTCAGGGTAAGTTCATTGTCCCTGGGTAACTAGTACATAGCATCCTTTCACTCTCAAAATCATCCATTTGAATGATCAACTCACTCTACTATGACAGCAGGCTTCATAAAACATCTCAGGAGGAGAACAGAAAAGAGTTCCAGCTCTGCTCTGCTCCCCAAACCCCCCTTCCTGCCTCTTAGATCCTCCCTTCGCACCACTGTGTGGCTGCCCCCAAGGAACTGTGCTTACAGACACTTCGCAGGGTCTGGGAGAGGCATGGTGATTCAGTAGGCCACAGTCAGTGTACAAGGCTGGCCACCACGTGGCTTGGCTTCTCCCTGACATCACAGTGAAACACAGATTGTTTGGATGAATGAGGGCAGATGGGTCCTGTCTCCTTCCCCTCACTCTTTGCTTGGGTTTTGGCCAACCACATTTCACTACTGTGCTTCTGTTCCAAAATTAAGAACGTTCTTTGATTCTAAAATTAAGAATGAAAGCAAGTGCCTTTGTCCAGGAGGATGCTGTGTAACATCTGAGGGATGTTGGTGGATGTTGCAGCCGAAGACTTGAGCCAGCCTTCGGCTGTCGGTCACTCCCCTCCCCACACAGGCCCAGCCGCACACGGCGCTTCCCCCACCTCCTGAGCGTCTTCCGTGTTATATGCATCCAGACTCTTCTTTCCCGGGGTGTGTGTGCTGGACCCCCACTGAGACGGCAGCTCTATCATCTGGCAGACTCTGGACCACAAGTTGCTGGGCTCTGCCTCTGCGGGTAGCTAGCTCAGTCCTTTAACAGCCCATTCAGGAAGGATGGCGCTGTGACTGTGTACTTGATGGGTTTTTCTGAAGAGGGAAGTGGGAGCGGCTCTGGGAAAGTCAACAAAGCCCAGGAGTGAGCCAATTTTGATGATTTGGCCCATGGTGTCCCAATTTATTATCACAAAGGGAAGATAATGACAAGTTTCCGTGGAGGGAGTACCTACCACATGCTAGGTTTTGTGCCGAGATCTTTAAAGCCAAATTTTAATCGAACCATGCAGACCTGGGAGGTTTATCAGAGGGTGAGCAGCAAACTGGAGCTCAGGTCTGTGTCTCCCTCTCTAGCTCTGGTGCAGCCCATGGTACGTGCCTCTTTTAATCTTTTTTGTAATCATTGTTAAGGCAAGATTACTCAAATACATTCCTAATCTCTCCTAATACTTTTGCCTTAACTAGAAGTCACACCTAACTCATGTCTGTAGTAAACAATTACAAAATGCTCTCCAAAGGATCCTTCTTCTACAAAATATTAACAAATCCTCTGCCTTTCCGCCTTGATCCCCAGCCCTCCTCAAACAGAGGGGAGTCTGTGACCTTTTGTGTTGGAAACAATGAGTTGTTCAGTTTCATTATTGTAGCACTTCTCCAAGCCTGGAGTGTGTTGCTGCTAATTGTGAATTCCCACAAAGAGGCGGCATCATGCAATGTTTCACAAACTGAGTACCCTCATGGGTCCATTCACCTGGTCAACATCGGTCTGGAAACACTGGCCTCTTAATGCCTCAAGTTTCCGTCTGAACTTCTAGGTCCTGTGTGATCATGTTTCCCCATTATTATTTAGCATGAAAACTCTTTCTTCTGATAGTGGGCAGTGGGTAATTTTCTACCTGCGCTAGTGTGTGTGCTTAGTCGCTTAGTAGTGTCCAACTCTTTGCAACCCCATGGACTGTAACCAACCAGGCTCTTCTGTCCCTGGATTCTCCAGGTAAGAATATTGGAGTGGGTTGCCATTTCCTTCGCCAGAGGATCTTCCCGACCCAAGGATTGAACCTGGGTCTCCTGCATTGCAGGTGGATTCTTAACAATCCGAACCACCAGGGAGGTTCCCTCAAACCCCAGCCCAAACTCAAGTTCTCTCTTCTTATCGTGCCACCCTCTGTCCTTCCCCTGCTTCAAGGCCAAGGATAAACTCTATAGATCCTCTTAACTATTCAACACCCCTTCTGCTGTAATTCATTCTAGCTACTCAATTAGCACCTGGCCCAGGCTCTAATTGTGTGCAAAGCACAAATTAACACTAACTTGCTCTACCTCAAGTGGTCCTTTTTAATGCTAAAATAGTTATGTGCCTATTAGTCTTACTTTATCTGCTAGATTGCAAGCTTCATTTGGAGCTTTCCCCCTCTCTATTTAAACCAACAGCATCTGCCTCTGAAGTGGTACCATGACTCCCTAGTGTGGCCATAACCTGCCTTTTCACTCCTTTCAAGGGTGAACAACATGTGCCACTTTCTCTGGGACTTGGTTTTAACACTAAAATCTCACAACCTCGGAGCCCATCCAGTGCCAGGATAGTTGGTCACCTACCAACTTGCCCTAACACAGATTAAGGTTTGCATTCTAAATCTTTATCCTGAGAATAGCATTGAAACATGTATATTATCAAGGGTGAAACAGATCGCCAGTCCAGGTTGGATGCATGAGGCAAATGCTTAGGGCTGGTGCACTGCAAAGATCCAGAGGGATGGGATGGGGAGGGAGGTGGGAGGGGGTTCAGGATGGGGAACACATGTAAATCCATGGCTGATTCATGTCAATGTATGGCAAAAACCACTACAATATTGTAAAGTAATTAGCCTCCAACTAATAAAAATAAATGAAAAAAAAATCTTTATCCTCTGCCTAAAATGCTCTCATCCCATGGTTGGCCTTTCAACACCAGGTTCAAATGCATTTCTCTTATCAGACATTTCCTTGTCCCTTCACTTATGCCTTCAGCTCAGTTCAGTCCAGCCGCTCAGTTGTGTCCGACTCTTTGCAAGCCCATGGACTGCAGCTCGCCAGGCTTCCCTGTCCATCACCAATTCCCTTGGCCTTGCATCTTAGCTACTCACCCACTGACTCGTGGTCTATGGTCTAGTTCTCAGACAGCTGTCTCCCCTCCAGGTGATTCTTTCAGGCAAGGCTCTGTGATGTGCACCCACACTTCCCTACTATACCCAGCATAGTTCTTTATACCAGGGTGTCATCAAATGGGCAGATTTGCTGATGGATCTGATGGTTCTGATCCCAGGGCAGGCCCAACCCCAGGGCAGGCTAAAGGCCAGGAAGGAGAACAATGGAGAATCTAGAGCTAACGGTACTCATCCCACTCCAGCTAAAAATCTCAGCAAATGACACTGAAATCTTCCATGGCAGAGCACCCAATCTTTCAGCACGATGTAGAGGGCTGTCTATAACCCATTAGATGTGCGTTTGTTTCTTGCTGCTTAAATCTGCCAGGCTTTGCAGATTTATGCAGGTAGAAATTTGCAGTAGTACAGAAAGCCTCCCGGGGATGGGAAAGTCACCACACAGCTCTGCTAGGTCGTTCAGAATGGGGACCATTGCAGCTCTTGCTCAGAGAATTGCAGAGACCACATTTCCTAAACGAATATAAAGTCGAAAGGGAATTTTGTCAAGTCGGATTCACCAAAGCCAAAGTGGGCCACCCTGACTCAAGCTGTCAATAAGGTGTTAGGGAAGACACTGGGAGATTAACACCCTTTCACAGTGACCCAGCTGTTCTCTTGAATGTGATAACATGCAGTCAGGCTCAGGATGACTAACGATAGTGAGGGGGTGGAGGAGGTGCCATGCCGAGCTTTCAAACCTAAGGACCTGCCGAGTTTCTACTTATTTCTCAAAGAGAAAAGAAAAAAAGGTTATTTTTTAATAAAAAATCTAACTAGCATTGTTTCCAACCATAAATACAGGAAAGGAAGGCTTTTATTGAGTATTTTCCTCTTCTTATATTACATTACGCTAATTTTTCAGAAAGTTGTTATACACAAAAAATAGCTCTCTGAACAGAGAAAAATGGTTTCTGTCTTTGTCTCTCTCTCTCTCTAAATATATATATACACATATATATATACACACACACACACATATATATACATACACACATATGTGTATGTATAAAATACACACTTATTTTATGGGCTTCCCTAGTGGATCAGATGGTAAAGAATCTGCCTGCAATGCAGGAGACCTGAGCTTGATCCCTGGGTTGAGACAATCCCTTGGGGAAGGGAATTGCTACCCACCCCAGTATTCTTGCCTGGAGAATTCCATTGACAGAGGAGCCTGGCAGACTACAGTCCACAGGATCACAAAGAGTTGGAAATGACTGAATGACTAATGCTATACATATCTATTTGTGTATAAAATACATACTTATTCTAATTTCTTTTTATTATTGATATGTTATTTCTATTATGTATTATATATTTATTATTCAACTATATACACATATATAGAGAGAGAAAAGAGGTGGATACCAGTGCCCATCCAATTATAACTTGTTGCCTTACCAGGAAAAGTGCATGCACCATGTTGTGAATAGTTCAGACAGTGCCTGAACCCACCCTGCTCATCTCATGTCAGTATTCCTCTGAAGCCGCAGGTGAATTGAACTAAAGTCAACATGGTCAGTGGCCTGTCTTTTCATAAGCCAGCTAAACTACCCATTAAGAGGAGGCACTTATATTTCCAGGATGCTGCTGGTCAAATGGAGATACAGTAAATACAGTAAACTCAATGTCACTCTTACAGTTTGCATAAAAATAGAGCCAGTTTAGACAGCAGTTTTCCAAATATTTAGTAAGTGTGCATAATCCAGAATTCAGTATTAGTGTTTCTCCAATTTTTAAAATCTCTATTGTTCAGTTACCCTGTCGTGTCTGACTTTTTGTGACTCCATAGACTGCAGTACGCCAGGCCTCCCTGTCCCTCATCATCTCCTGAAGTTTGCCCAAGTTCAAGTCCATTGCATTAGTCAAGACAACCAGCCATCTCATCCTCTAACACCCTCTTCTCTTTCTGCCCTCAGTCTTTCCCAGCATCAGGGATTTTTCCAATGAGTTGGCTGTTTGCATCAGGTGACCAAAATCCTTTCTTTAAACAGTTTGATGCCTTCATGTATCTAGTGATGTCAGTGGTGAACTTACAGTTTCCCTATTCACATGTTTGTCCTCCCAGAAAATAGTGATTTTAGCCCAACCCATTCCCATTAAATTGTAGAGAGCTTATTCAGGCATATTGAAGACTTGAAGACAGTTCTCTGAGGTCTAAAATGCTCTAAATGGACAATATAAACATTAAAAAAAATTAATGTCAGGCAAGAAAGAATATGGAAATATTGGAAAGTTAAAAAGAAAATTAGGCAAAGAAAAGAATAAGCAACACCAGCAGTAAATGTCCAGGGGTCTGTCTTCTGATTCTCCCTTCATGGTCTTCTTACAGCTCTTAGCACCCAGTGTTTTAAATGAGCACTCATTAAATCTGACGGAACACGCATCTTCCCTTGTGTGTGGATGTGAGCTCAGTCCCTCCAGTCGTGTCTGACCCTTTGTGACCTGTAGCCCACCAGGCTCCTCTGTCCGTGGGATTTTCCTGGCAAGAGTACAGGAGTGGGTTGTCATGCCCTTCTCCAAGGGATCTCCCAGACCCAGGGATCGAACCCACATCTCCTGCATCTCCTTATTGGCAGGCAGGTTCTTTACCAATGAGCCACCAGGGGAGCCCCACATCCTCCCTTGAGCAAAGTGAAAAGCTCTGTTCTGGACCTCTAAACATATTGATACAGTGCTTTAGCAATTAGTCATGAGCTAGTATAAATAATTCTAAAATATAAAATGAAGTAAATAAAACCAAATTAGCATTTTTAGTAACAGAAGGAAGAGTATAGAGAAGTTAAAAAAAAACAGATAGTCAAGAATGTTCTTGGAGTCTAGCCTTGGCTTTGCCCCAGGTTAGCTCTGTGAACACAAACAATTCACCATGTCTCCTGAAGACTTGATTTCCACACAACTGCATTGATGGAATTAGACCAGGTGAACTTTCTTTAAGGTCCCTTATAGCCCTAATAGTTCATCAGTCTATAAGGAAAAAAAGAAATAAAAATCAATTAATTAGATTTAACCAGGGTATTATCTTCTCTTATAGATACCCAGTCTTAGAACTATAGAATTGTCTTCAATTACACAAGTATTCAGTGTTCACTGTAGAAAATAATGGCAACACCATTTCCTCCACAAAAAAAAGAAAAAAAGTCCCTAAAAACCTAGTACACTGAAAAGTCCATTTTAAATATTGTGATGTTTATCTTTCAGAACATTTCCTATGCAAAATATACACACACATACACATGTACATGAGATAATATATCTCAGTTTTGTGGCCTGTCATAAAGCCGGTTAAAGTTTTCTAGGGACCAGCTCGTCATTACATCCCAGTCTTAGAAAAATCTGTATCCTTTGATTAAGCCATTGTACTGCTAACAGTGATGAGAGAAGTGTGCAAAATATATGTAGAAGGATGTTCACTATAGCATTGTTTAGCATCAGTTTTAAAAGATGAAAAACAAAACTTAGGATTCTGCCTGGTAAATTTTATGGTACATTTTGCACAGTGGAATATGATGCAGCCTTTATTAATGATGGATGCATATTTAGGAGTATGGAAAACTTCATGGGATCGGGATGTGAGGTATTTCCTCTGACAGGCACAGGTAAGGGAGTTTACTGCAGGTCTTCTTTAAAAAGCCACAATGAAGCTGCCGGGATGGCGCAGCCTGGATCTGGGCTGCTGACAGCGATTCCGGGCTCTCCATATGCTCCACAGCTTCTAGAAATGGCAGGCTAACATTTCCCTCCTGTTGGCACTGCTGGGCCTGCGGCAACTGCTGTTCCCATCCTTATTCTCCACTCTGTCTCCAAAGCCTTTGCCCACTCTCACCAAGACCAGAGAGAGCCACATTCTGGAAGGAAAATCAAAGCCCTCGTGAGCGGCCCCCTTACACTTGGCTGCAGCAGCAGCCTTCTTGGTCCCGGGACAGGAGGGGTGGGGGGTGAGTGGGGTGGGAGAGGCAGAAGGCAGGGGAGGGGAGGCATGGAGGCTGCAGACAGCAGGGGACTCACAGAGGGGCAGGAAACTGCAAGAGGCAGCGCTGGGCCTCGAGCAGGAAACGGGGAGCAATGCTTTCTGAATCATCACAAACAGCCTGAGACCAAGTTGCTGTTGCGCTTTCTTTCCGTGGATACTGCAACTGATGAATTAAGGAAGGACTCACGGTAGGGCCAATCAGGCTCTGAGCTGTTTGCTGGCACGTGGGAAAGGAAAGCTTTCTTGCTGCACCTACTCTCCTCTTCCTTCCTCTTTACCCCCTTTCCATCCTCACAATCCGTTACACCCTTTCCTATCTGTTCTCATAGTTCAGCTACCGGTCACAGTGGTTGGGGTGGGCTGGGGGTCGCAAGGTGGGGATGACAGAAAGGATATGGGCGCACCTGTGCAGGGCAGGCCGGAGACAGTGATTCACCTGCTCTGGGCTTCCCTGGAGGCTCAGCTGGTGAAGAATCTGCCTGCAATGCAGGAGACCTGGGTTCGATCCCTGGGTTGGGAAGATCCCCTGGAGAAGGGAAAGGCTACCCACTCCAGTATTTTGGCTTGCAGAATTCCATGGATGTCCATGGGGTCACAAAGAGTCGGACATGACTGAGTGACCCATGTTTAACTCTAGCCATTGACTTACGCATCTCCAGCCAGGTGAGCGCAGACTGTCTGAAGGTGCTGTGCAGTGACTTCCTCATCCTCTCTTGGCCATGCCAGCTACTGCGGTTTTGCTTCCCCTGTCTGCTATTGGGCATAATCTGGCTTTCCTTCACACCCTCATTTCTCTGGTGGTGGTGGAGGTGTTTAGTCGTTAAGTCATGCCTGACTCTTGGCGACCCCAGATTATAGCCCCGCCGAGTTCCTCTGTCCATGGGCTTTCCCAGGCCAGAATACTGGAATGGGTTGCCATTTCCTTCTCCAGGGGATCTTCCTGGTCCGGGGATCAAACCCATGGCTCCTGCATTGCAGGCGGATTCTTTACCACTGAGCCACCTAGGAAGCCTGTAATTTCTCTGGCAGCCCTTGAGTAATGCAGACCACCATCCTTCTGTCTATGATGGGAATAGTACTCAACAGGCAGTTAAATGAATCCAACTCCTTCTCTAAGATGCTGCATACTTTTCCTCAACATGTCTACGTTTTCTATCTAACACTTCCTTGTTAATGTGCAACAATGAACAATTAATATACCTTCTACTTAACAGAGTGCATCTGGGGTACAATCAAAAAAATTAAAAGTCTGCCCCAGCAGCCTCCTATGCCCCTTAGCAGTGTCAACTAACCCACCCTCATGGGGTATGTTTCTGTATCCCAACCATCATGAGGCCACGGGCATGTGCAGCTTTTGCTGGCCAGGCTTGCTGTTGTCTCCTGACTGCCAAGAATCCTGATTTCTTAACTAAAAGTGACTCAATGTAGAAGGAAAGGAAAGAGGAGAAGAGGACAGTGGAGGATGAGATAGTTGGATGGTACCACTGGCCCAACGAATGTGAGTTTGAGCAAACTCTGGGAGATGGTGAAGGACAGGGAGGCCTGGCATGATTCAGTCCTTGGGGTCTCAAAGAGTCAGACACAACTGAGCGACTGAACGATAGCAACAAGAGTAGAAGGGAAGTCCTGGTGTTGCACAGAGCCAAGGGAGGACAAAGATCGCCACACCTACTCATGGAGAAGGAGCCCAGTGAGCCAACAGCACTGCTTCCAGGGGGAGGAAGAGAATTAAATTACCCAAAAACCTACTATATGCCAAGTATTATGCTACATGCTTCATGCTCAGCAGGAACAACTATCTTCCACATACAGAAGTCACAGTTCCCATCCTCAAACCTGACATGTGTAGAGAAATTATCTACATGATAACTGGTTTATAGATACATCTAAGTATAAAAAGATGCTTACTTCTTGGAAGAAAAGTTATGACCAACCAAGACAGCATATTAAAAAGCAGAGACTTTACTTTGCCAACAAGCATTCATCTAGTCAAGGCTATGGTTTTTCCAGTAGTCCTGTATGGATGTGAGAGTTGGACTATAAAGAAAGCTGAGCGCCAAAGAATGGATGCTTTTGAACTGTGGTGCTGGAGAAGACTCTTGAAAGTCCCTTGGGCTGCAAGGAGATCCAACCAGTCCATCCTAAAGGAGATCAGTCCTGGGTGTTCATTGTAAGGACTGATGCTGAAGCTGAAACTCCAATACTTGGGCCACCTCATGTGAAGAGTTGGCTCATGTGAAAAGACCCTGATGCTGGGAAAGATTGAAGGCAGGAGGAGAAGGGGATGACAGAGTATGAGATGGTTGGATGGCATCACAGACTCAATGGACATGAGTTTGAGTAAACTCTAGGAGTTGGTAACGGACAGGAGGCCTGGTGTGCTGCAGTCCTTGGGGTCACAAAGAGTCAGACACGACTGAGTGACTGAACAATAGCAACAAGCGTAGAAGGGAAGTCCTGGTGTTGCACAGAGCCAAGGGAGGATAAGGATCGCCACACCTACTCATGAAGAAGGAGCCCAGTGAGCCAACAGCACTGCTTCCAGGGGGAGGAAGAGAATTAAATTACCCAAAAACCTACTATATGCCAAATACTATGCTACATGCTTCATGCTCAGCAGGAACGACTATCTCCCACATGCAGAAGACACAGATCCCATCCTCAAACCTGACATGTATAGAGAAATTATCTACATGATAACTGGTTTATGGAGACATCTAAGTATAAAAAGATGCTTACTCATTGGAAGAAAAGTTATGACCAACCAAGGTAGCATATTAAAAAGCAGAGACATTACTTTGCCAACAAACGTTCATCTAGTCAAGGCTATGGTTTTTCCAGTGGTCATGTATGGATGTGAGAGTTGGACTATAAAGAAAGCTGAGTGCCGAAGAATGGATGCTTTTGAACTGTGGTGTTGGAGAAGACTCTCGAGAGTCCCTTGGACTGCAAGGAGATCTAACCTGTCCATCCTAAAAGAGATCAGTCCTGGGTGTTCATTGGAAGGACTGATACTGAAGCTGAAACTCCAATACTTTGGCCACCTCATGAGAAGAGCTGACTCACTGGAAAAGACCCTGATGCTGGGAAGGATTGGCGGCAGGAGGAGAAGGGGACGACAGAGGATGAGATGGCTGGATGGCATCACCGACTCAATGGACATGAGTTTGAGTAAGCTCCTGGAGTTGGTGATGGACAGGGAGGCCTGGCGTGCTGCAGTCCATGGGGTCGCAAAGAGTCAGACACAGCTGAGCGATTGAACTGAACCGAACTGAAAGGTGCATCTGCAAGGGTAAGTCAAAAGGGAACCAAACCAGATGAGTTGGTGATAAAAGTAATCTGAATTTATTAAGTGCTTACCCAATGTCCAGGCTTTGTGTAAATCTCTTTAAAATTCAAGATCTCAAACATCAGAATTGTCTTCATAGGTGACAAGATCTGGGTTTAGAATAATGATGCATGCTTCCTGCATCATCAAAGAGATGTTGAATGATTAAGATTTTAAATTAGAAGACTTCTAAAACTGGTGATCTATATAGAGTCTACCTATTGACATGAGTGAGTATTAATTCTCATTTTCTACACATTCTGGATGAAGTGGTGTTTAATAAAACCAAGCATGATATAGTCCTATTGGGTTCAGTTCAGTTCAGTTGCTCAGTTGTGTCTGACTCTGCAACCCCATGGATGGCAGCACACCAGGCTTCCCTGTCCATCACCATTAGGTTGCTCAGACTCACATCCATTGAGTCAGTGATGCCATCCAACCATCTCGTCCTCTGTCATGCCCTTCTCCTCCTGCCGTCAATCTATTGGTTTAAATGTTCCTAATTCTGGAACATGATTAACACTAAGTAATGTTTCAATGTGACTGATATTCAAAACATAGCATGAATTATTACTAGTAAGACTTTGTAATGATCATTTTTGAGCACTGTCCTAAGTACCTTCTGGAAATCATCTCATTTATTACTCCTTGTAACCTATATTCGAGGTGGTGGTATGGGGCTCATTTTACAGCTGAGGAAACTGAGGCACAGAAAGGGAAGGTAATCTGTACCTGGCTGCAGATCTGAGCGGTAGTGGTGGGATTAGAACCCAGTTCTACCTGGTTCCAAGCCCAGTGTCTTAACCCATGACCATGCCAACTAGATTCCGTTATTATTTTTAATAACAAAGAAGCCACAATTTAAAAAAAAAAGGCACTATGGTATGTTTCACTACACTACAGTAGTTAAAATCTAATTGAAAATGAACTGCCTCAGTTTCTTTTTTAATATTTCTAATAACCAATAAACAAGTTAACTCTTCCATTTCCAGAGGATTTCTCTATAGGAAGCTTCGTCCCTATTAAAATTCTTCCTTGCGAACTACCTAGCATGGCTTTAAACCTCTCAAGCTGACTTTTTAGAAGGGTGTTAGATCTTTTATAGATAGTCCATTGCATGAAGTTCTGACACCTGTGAAAGACAAAATTGTTTTTGCTTTTGTTTTGCAGCTTGTTGCTAGTGGGAGGCCTGCCCTAGCACCCTCCATGAGGGCCTTGCTCAGAACAGGCTGCGGGGGCCCTTGCGTGGGATCAGCCCGCGGAGCTTCCTGAAGAAGTGATGGAGGCCGAGCCTGACAGGCTCCCGGGGAGCCACTTGACTGCCTGGTAAAGACATCAGAGACAAAGGGCACGTTTAGACAAGCCTGACTACTGTGCCCCGCTTAGAATGTGGGTCTGACCTGCCTCCTGGTTTCACCTTGCCCCCTGGGAAACCTGGGACCTGGAACCTGACTTCACAGCCAGTCGCCAGTGACTTCGTTGGTTGCTACCTCTTATTTCTAGTAATGAGAGACGCTTCAAATGATCACAAGGTTTTAAAGTTTCCTAAATTTTTCCTCGGAAAATTGCCATTTGTTCTGCCCTAATGTCAGTCCTTTCTGTGGTTGATGCCCTTACCCGGTACCCTGTGGGTTTTCCCTGTGTAGTGATGGGTGCTTTGAACTTGCTGAGTGTTCCAGCTAAGCCTGTATTATGTATTAGGTAAAGTAACTTCAATGACATGAAGATACATGGAGGAAAAGGGGATTCTAAGATTTTACCAAAGGAATTTTTGCCAAACACCATACTCAGAATAAGAAGAATCTCAATTTTTTCCCACTAATTTCTCACCTGAAAGATAAAGATGTTGGCGCACATGGCTTATAACCTTCATCTCTACATGAATATTTTTTCTGCTTGGATACATTTTAAAAACTCACAAGCCTGCATACTATTGTAAGATTCTGAAAGGGGTTTTGCTTCAACTAAAGGATGCTGAATTTGAAGAGAAGCTTCCCTAATAAAACAGTATTGGGATTGTAATTGAAAAAAGATAAAAAATGAAACACTCATTCTTAACCTCTGCTATGCTAAAGACAAATATGTGCTTTATCAAAATAGTCTAGATTCAGAAAAGGTTATATAGCTGAGCCCACACATACATAAAGCTGAAAACTATAATGAATTAGCCTTGAGCCAAAATAAAAATGTTTGTTTGTATCAAACACTGAGAAAAGATCTTTGGAACAAAAGTTCTTCCACTCTTTGATTCTCTAGTGAACTGTACCAACCCTCCCTTCACAAGTAGAGATATTTTCTAAAAGTTCAAAACCAATTATGCTCTCTGGACCTCACTGAATAAGCAAGTCACCTTTGGCATGCCCATGTTTCAACTCATTCATATTAACAGGTGCCAGGAGCTCTGGAAATTTTGAATGCCTTCCTCTGAGACTCCCATCTCCAAGTAATTATTACTTTGCACAGGCTGGGTTAGGAAGTCAAGGTGTTTTTATCCTCTCATGGAAGTTCTCTTGCATTTTCAAAAGAGCACTCATGATTTTCTATTTGAAATCACTATTTTTGTATATTTCTTGATACTTAAACTACAGCCTTCATGAAAGTAGGAAACACCGCTTTACTGTCAAAGACTGAATTCTATTACTTTGTAGCTTCTCGAGCACTTTACACAAAATAGTTACCTAATAAATATAAATGGAAGGACCCAGAAATTCCCCTTCTAGGAATGCACCCTACACATGTGTTGGTACAAATACAAAAAGATACTCATTGTAGCACCGTTTTCAACAATGAAAACTGGAGATGACATAAAATGCTCATCAACTGAGGAATGGTGAAAAAAACACCCATACCATACAAGATATGGATTGGATTGCCTCATATACAAAATATAATAAAATATAAACACTTGGTACCTCATAACAGGAGCAAATTGGATAAATAAAATATGGGAAAGTGTCAATAATATTATTATGTAAAAAGAGTTAAAAAATAAATTTTCAGAAAATATATATTTCATGCTCCCATTTTTAACAAGTGTCTATATATGTATATCTATAAATATATATTATGTATTGTAACATATTTTTTACATTTACAATATTAGAAAGGATATACTCTATGCTTGCATAAGCAAATACCTCTGGGAAGAAGGATGTGGTAGACAAGATGAGAATTTTACCTTTTTACATATTTCTTTAGTGTTGATATTCTTTACACTGAATATGTATGTCTTTGCAATAAAAGGTTAAGGAGTATAAATATTATCTAAATGATTGAATGGCTATTAAATGAATGAAGCCTGTATAATCAAATGACTAATTCTGTATGCCTATTCAGTTTATAAGGAACAGCTGATAAAATCACTCCTTTCCTAGGAATGGAAGCATTACTGAATAAAGCAGGCATTTACTGAAAGGCAACATAGCATTGTGCAAATTATCCTATTTGAGGAGTCCATACCTAAATTCCTGGATCACCTACTACCTACTGATCTGTGTGACCACATAGCTTTTGTATGTCTTACTTTTCTGATTTATAAAGTGAGGTTGCATGGACGAAAGGATTCCAAAATTCCTTTGAGTTCTAAATTTCTTACCCACTTTTTGAGAGGAAGAGAAAGAAAGAGAAATGATGAGGGTCATCAAATGGCCAAAGCATTAAAGAAAGATTTTTAGTTGCACTGCTATTAGAAGACAGGCAGTTAACAGAGTCTAACAATGAAAAAAAAAGGAGTACTTAGGAGGTTAATGTTCATTTTATACTTTGCTTTATGATATAAACTTAGACTTTCATCTGCATTCAACCCTACATAACATCCTATAAGACAAGAGAACACTGTTTACAACATGGCATTTTAAACATCCAGATGACGGTCCATTTGGAATAGATTACAACTCTGCTTTCTGTCATCAAACATTCACATACTCATATTGCATCCATATGTAGCCAGGGACCATTTGCTGGTCCAGTTTTCTTTCACTGGGAGGGAAAGAAAAAAATGGGGCAACAGTTTAGCCCAGAAATATTTCTCCAAATTCCCTTTTTTATTAACGTTTTCTAGATTAAAAAAATCATACAGGGGTTGATCAGCAAGCAACATCGTTAATAATGCTGCAGAGGAAATGAACCTGAATCTCATCAACATGAAATGCAGCCTCCTGTCTCGAAAACCGTTATCGATCCATGAATTTTACTCCAACTGTGTTACAGATATATGACCAGTTGGGTCACCCAGATAGAGTCTAATGAGAGGAGCTTCTTTTTTTTTTTTATTTTCCAGCCTTGGTTTAAAGAAAAAAGGCAATGCCTTTGAGTCATGATATCCTATTAAATGCAAAAGGGACCAACAGTTTTCACTGTCCCCAGTGATATTGTATGCAGTTCTTTTTATGGTTTCTGACAGAAGATCTTAATTAGACCTTAGAAAAGACAAGTTCATTTTTTAGCCAACTTTGAAAGACCATCCCCCCAACCTAATTCTACTTGAAAATCAATACTTGTACATAGAGTTTTGCCTTTAGTAGCTCCCAGAATGATATCTATAATGTGCCATCTCCCACTCACTTGCATCTAGTTTTCATTACCCCAATATTTCTTTGTTCCTCTTTCAGTTCGGTAGCTCAGTCATGTCCAACTCTTTGAGACCCCATGGACTGAAGCACGACAGGCCTCCCTGTCCATCACCAACTCCTGGAGTTTATCCAAACCCATGTCCATTGAGTCAGTGATGCCATCCAACCATCTCACCCTCTCTCATCCCCTTCTCCTCCCACCGTCAATCTTTCCCAGCATCAGGGTCTTTTCCAAGCGGTCAGTTCTTCCCATCAGGTGGCCAAAGTATTGAATCTTCAGCTTCAACATCAGTCTTTCCAATGAATATACAGGACTGATTTCCTTTAGGATTGACTGGTTTGATCTCCTTGCAGTCTAAAAGACACTCAAGAGTCTTCTCCAACACCACAATTCAAAGCATTAAAAAACTACAACAAAAGATCTAGGCAGACTGCATTGAGAACACTGGGAAAGAAGGAGTTTCATCAAAATGGGAAGAATGATGCAAGCAATCGCCCTCTTCCAACTGGGAAGCCCAAGAATGTGTTAAAGGAGGAGACAGAATCATGGCTGGCAGAAGGATGAGCAGCCACATTTTCTGATACGCACCTGCCTCCCATGAATTCTCCCCTCTTCTGCGGTTGCTGTTGCCTCTAGGTACTTTCCTAAGCCCCATCTTCCCCACTGCAGAAGCTCAAACTGGATCAGTCATCCTCACCTTCACCATGTCTGGCAATGGAATCTTCTCTTCCAACTCCTATCCAAATCTACCTAGCCTGTGTAGACCTTACTCACCTGCAGACACTGAAAGAGCTGAACTACGAAAGTTAGAGCTAAAGTGTAAGCATTATAGTCAGGCTTCTGAGAGGAAATCCAGGAAATCAAGACAACTCTTCTCAATTCCCATCCAGCCTGCACTTGTTCCCTCTAAACCCAGGCATAATCATACAAATCTAAACACTGGATTCCAAGCAACCACTTTCCAATGGATTAGAGTTAGCCTGAAAGAGGGAAACGGTTTTCCATCATCACCTCTCTCCCAAAGCAAAAACCACTATCGCTAAGATAAGCATGCATAGCTGCCAAAGAAGGTGGGTAAGGTGAGTGTTTTATCATAGGTAATGTTCAGTTCAGTCGCCCAGTCATGCCTGACCCTTTGTGGCCCCATGGACTGCAGCAGGCCAGGCCTCCCTGTCCATCACCAACTCTGGGAGTTTACTCAAACTCATGTCCATTAAGTCAGTAATGCCATCCAACCATCTCATCCTCTGTCGTCCCCTTCTCCTCCTGCCTTCAATGTTTCCCAGCATCAGGGTCTTTTCAAATGAGTCAGTTCTTCACATCAGATGGCCAAAGTATTGGAGTTTCAGTTTCAATATCAGTTCTTTCCAATGAACACTCAGGACTGATTTCCTTTAGGATAAACTGATTGGATCTCCTTGAAGTCCAAGGGACTCTCAAGAGTCTTCTCTAACACCACAGTTCAAAAGCATCCATTCTTTGGCGTTCAGCTTTCTTTATAGTCCAACTCTCACATCCAAAATAAACCTCTGAGGACACCACACCCTCTGCCCATGGAGCTGGCTCTTCTTCTAACATACCCTTCTGATTCAAGACTGTGAGGATAGAATGGTCCATGTACCACATGCTCTGTGGGGACATTGCCAGTTTCTTCATCCTTGACTGTTTAATGATTTAAGGCTTAACTGCTCCTTTAAGATATTCAACTCTGCCATATATTTAAATGAAGTGGAAAAAACAAAATAAGTTGCCACTGTTCTTGAATACCATATGCAAACACATTTGACTGTTTTCACCTAATTCTGAACTCATAAGCATTTATTCAAGTGTATGGCAAAAGCACGCAGTGTTCAATTATAATGAGAAAACCACCCACCTAAGAGTTCTATTCAGCAAATTTTATTTATCAGTTAGAATTTTGAAAACTTTTCTGACCTCATGTAATCTCACTTGATCTTCAGATAATTGTGCTGAATTCACACATGTGTACACACATACTACCGGACCTATCATATACAAAGTAGCTATGTGGATCAATGACTTATGTGGGATATAAATCATCTGATTTTTGATAAACAATTGTTCAGCCTCAATATAGAAGCATTTCTATTTAATAGCTTGGATTTGTGACCACACCCCCACCTACACATGCCCATTAATACAGGAATCAGATTATTCCTTTTTTAATTCATATCAGGGTATTTCACCACAGATGTCTTCTGAAAACCTGTTCGATAATCAAAAACCCTCATTCATATTCACAGTGTGTCTCAGTTCTTCCTGCATGATTTCAACACATTTTCCCTAATTGTTTGGCACTCTTCTTCTCCAAAGTTTCTAAAGTTAGCCCCAGCCTTCTCTCTGATGAAAACTGCCTAAAATACTAAGTTATTCTTATTAACAATGCAATTTGATCTATCCAATCAACCATTGCATGATCTTTCACACAGCAAAAGATACTAGTTTGACTATTCACAAGGCAGCTGGCAGAGCTCTGTTCAATAGCAAAACTTTTGCAGGTTGTCTTGTTTTTAGCTCGTTTGCCTGTTAATCAAGCTTTTGTTAATTTTTCTATAAACTGAATTGAATTCCAGAGGGACAAGGTAGTGAAACTTAGCAAATAGTTTGGGAACATTAACAGCCCATGAATCTGTTAATAAAAGCTGTGATTTCTCTACTCCTGATGCTTCTTTTCCTGACTAGGAAATCTTACCACAATAATAATTTCAAGTCAGTCAAATCTTAACATAGTGATCATTTCAAGATCAGTTTATTTCACCCTTAATTTGGACCCTAATCTCTCCAAATTACTTTGGATCATTTGGATTTAGCAACTGGTTTGAGACTAAAATTTTCTCAGTAACAAAGAAGTACCTGTTTCATACTAGTGATAACACAATGCTACATACAGAGCATGTGTGTGTGTGTTCGTCACTGACTCAGGTCTGACTCTTCATGACCCCATGGACTGTAGCACATGCCCCTGTCCATGAGACTTCATAGTCAAGAAAACTGGAGTCAGTAGCCTTTCCCTTCTCTCGGGGATGTTCCTGACCCAGGGTTTGAACCTGGGTTTCCTGCCTTGTGGGAAAATTCTTTACCATCTGAGCCACCAGGGAAGCCCCACATACAGAGTATATAGTTTCCCAAGAGACTGAATTTTATGTGGAAATAAAGACGACCCAGATGAGAACAAGTAAGAGCTGTCTACCCTGAGCTTGCTGTAGCAAGGGAGTGAGCCATCATCCCATGCATTTGACAGAGACGCAAAGGCAGACAGAGGTGGGAAAAGCTTTGTAATGAAAAAAAATTTTTTAAAGTGGTGCTTCCTCAAAACTATAATTTATTTTTTTTCCTTTTTTTTTTCCATTTATTTTTATTAGTTGGAGGCTGATTACTTTACAACATTGCAGTGGTTTTTGTCATACATTGAAATGAATTAGCCATGGATTTACATGTATTCCCCCTCCCACCTCCCTCTCCACCCCATCCCTCTGGGTCTTCCCAGTGCATGAGGCCTGAGCACTTGTCTCATGCATCCAACCTGGGCTGGTGATCTGTTTCACCCTAGATATACATGTTTCGATGCTGTTCTCTTGAAACATCCCACCCTCGCCTTCTCCCACAGAGTCCACAAGTCTGTTCTATACATCTGAGTCTCTTTTTCTTTTTTTGCATATAGGGTTATCGTTACCATCTTTCTAAATTCCATATATATGTGTTAGTATACTGTAATGGTCTTTATCTTTCTGGCTTACTTCGCTCTGTATAATGGGCTCCAGTTTCACCCATCTCATTAGAACTGATTCAAATGAATTCTTTTTAATGGCTGAGTAATATTCCATGGTGTATATGTACCACAGCTTCCTCATCCATTCGTCTGCTGATGGGCATCTAGGTTGCTTCCATGTCCTGGCTATTATAAACAGTGCTGTGATGAACATTGGGGTGCATGTGTCTCTTTCAGATCTGGTTTCCTCAGTGTGTATGCCCAGAAGTGGGATTGCTGGGTCATATGGCAGTTCTATTTCCAGCTTTTTAAGGAATCTCCACACTGTTTTCCATAGCAGCTGTACTAATTTGCATTCCCACCAACAGTGTAAGAGGGTTCCCTTTTCTCCACACCCTCTCCAGCATTTATTGCTTGTAGACTTTTGGATAGCAGCCATCCTGACTGGCGTATAATGGTACCTCATTGTGGTTTTGATTTGCATTTCTCTGATAATGAGTGATGTTGAGCATCTTTTCATGTGTTTTTTTGCCATCCGTATGTCTTCCTTGGAGAAATGTATGTTTAGTTCTTTGGCCCATTTTTTGATTGGGTCATTTATTTTTCTGGAATTGAGCTGCAGGAGTTGCTTGTATATTTTTGAGATTAATCCTTTGTCTGCTGCTTCGTTTGCTATTATTTTCTCCCAATCTGAGGGCTGTCTTTTCACCTTGCTTATAGTTTCCTTTGTTGTGCAAAAGCTTTTAAGTTTCATTAGGTCCCATTTGTTTATTTTTGCTTTTGTTTCTAAAATTCTGGGGTGTGGGTCATAGAGGATCCTGCTGTGATTTATGTCGGAGAGTAAAACTATAATTTAAAAAGATACATGTACCCTTAGGTTCATTGCAGCATTATTCACTATAGCCAAGATATGGAAGCAACCTAATTGTCCATCAACAGATGAATGGATAAAGAACATATATACAATGGTACATATACACAATGAAATATGACTCTGCCATAAAAAAGAACAAAATAATGGCATCTGTAGCCACATGGATGGAACTAGAGATTATCATACTAAGCGAAGTAAATCAGAAAGAGAAAGACAAATCCCACATATCACTTCTATGTGGAATGTAAAGAATGACTCAAATGAACTTATATATGAAAAGAAACAGACTCATAGACACAGAGAACAGACCTGTGATTGTCAAGGGTGAGGGGATTTGGAGAAGGGATAGATTGGGATCTGGAGTTATCAGATGCAAACTATAACATATAGGATGGATATATAACAAGGTCCTACTATATAGCACAAGGAACTATATTCAATATCCTGTGACAAAACATAATGGAAAAGAATATTTTACTTTGAAATGTTTATGTAATATATGTAGGGCTTCTCAGGTGGCACAGTGGTAAAGAACCCACCTGCCAATGAAGGAGACACAAGAGTCCTGGGTTAAATTCCTCAGTCAGGAAGATCCCCTGGAGCAGGACATTGCAACCCACTCCAGTATTCTTGTCTGGAAAATTCCATAGAGGAGCCTGATGGGCTAGAATCCATGGAACTGCAAAGAGCTGGGCACAGCTGAGCAACTGAGCACACACACAATTTATGTATAAGTGAATCACCGCGCCGCACGGGAGAAACTAACACAACATTGAGTCAGACAAAGACAAGTATCTTACGACACACGTAGATGAAGGACTTAACAATGACACAAGCGAACTTACTGAAAAGGAAAATAATACAAAATTGTAAACCAACTATACTTCAAAAAGAAAAAAGCACTGCTCACTGATTGGAGGAAGCTGATAGGGAAGATGGATCCTATATGATTGGTTATGTGAACAATTTGGCTTTTTCTCCTTGGTTGTAAGTTGAAAGCACAGGCATAAATTAAGGAAGGTGTCTGACTGATAAAATCCTGGCCCTTTCGGGCATCCTGGACTAGTTGCTGCAAGTTGCAATCAGAAGTCTGTTTTTATGTATTATCAGGCCATTGTCAGTTTGTATATTCAACAGACACACACTGAAAAGTCTTCCTTAAATCTGGAGACATTAAAACGGCTGTGCTATACTAACAAACGTTACTTCCCATCCAGTTTGCTAGTTTAGCATTTCTTTGCTGTAAATGCTAAGTCAAATCTATCAATGTATGTTATTTTGAAGAAAGAAAAAGCACAAAGGAAATAATCATGAAATACTCCACCATGTTTATAAGATAGGCCCCTTAGCACTGTGGAGTGTTTGTTTCCACTATTCTTTCTACACACAGCATTTACAAAATTAGGGTTGATCTAGGTATAATAAATTGCAACGTCTTTGCTAAACCAGCTAAAAGCCACTAATCATAAACATCATTTGCCTTATCATTTAGCAATTTTTCCTGTCATCATTTCAATGACTGTATTTTAATTTAGTGACAGCATATATTAAGTACCCCTGTAATACAGGCAGTTCTCTGCTAATTTGGGATCTTCATGGTCTTTCTTGCCTTTCCCTCTGACTTTTAAAAAATGTATTACACTGAACAGTCTTGCAGGTAACTCCTGCCACACAGTTCTAAGCCAATGGATCCTGAAGGATAAATTTTAAAAAGCATAGGCTGCGTGGAAAAGTAAACAAGAGGCAGCAGAACAGAGTGAGAAGACCCTCGGAGGTCAGTAGGAGCCTTTGGGTCATGCATGTTCCACCACCACCTCCTCTGTTCCTAAGCCCTTCCTTTTTCTTCCTGGACCTCAGGACCTCTGTGCAAGGAGAGAAGCCCAACAAGGATGCAGCAGCCTTCTGCAACCCTGCCACCCCTGCCCCCGGCCTCTCATGAAAGAGGCTCCTGCAGGAGCCTCTCCTGAACAGAGCCTGGCAGAGCCCTTCAGTGTGGAAACCTGGGCATCTCGGTGGGGTAGGAAGCTGCTGCTCCATGACAGGCAAGGGCAGCTTCTCCCAGAAGCTCTGTTTCTGGGTCTATTTAAACTTCAAAGGGGATGGGGCTCAGCCTGCCTGTGAGCTTGGGGCAATCTGGGCTGCCCTACAGCAAGTGAACTGAGTGTGAAAATTGAAGTTCCTGCTATACAGGGCTTCCCTGGTGTCTCAGCAGTAAGGAATCTGCCTGCAATGCAGGAGACCCGGGTTCAATCCCTGGGTGGGGAAGATCCCCTGGAGAAGGAAAGGGCTGCCCACTCCAGTATTCTTGCCTGGAGGATCCCATGGGCAGAGGAGTCTGGCGGGCTACAGTTCAGGGGGTCACAAAGAGTTGGAAATGACTGAGTGGTTAATACATACAGACAAATCTTTGTCTCTGGGTAAGTCATATCACTGTGTTTCTCGTCAAGTTCCAACATTTTAGAAATTTCATAAAGTTTGTGTGAAACACGAAGCTGCCCAGGAAGACCCTAGTCCTACTGGGGGAAGGAGCACATTCAAAGCTGGGACACAGTGAGCAGGAGTGGAGGTTCTGAGGTGTGTTCAGTTTGGGCCCTAAGAAGAGACCTTAAAGTTATTGGTATAAAATCAGCCACAGGGCTTCCAGCTTCCCAGGCGGCACTAGTGGTAAAGGACCCGCCTGCCAATGCAGGAGAAATAAGAGACGTGGGTCCGATCCCTGGGGTCGGGAAGATCCCCTGGAGGAGGAAAAGGCAGCCCACTTCAGTATTCTTGCCTGGAGAATCCCATGGACAGAGGAGTGTGGTGGGCTGCAGCCCACAGCATCGCAAAGGGTCAGATACGGCTGAAGTGACTTAGCGCAGCACGGCCACAAGGCTTCACATGGACTGTTCCTGAGAAGACGCTGATGCTGGGATTTGCTTCTGTGTTTCCCTGGGGGGCTCCAAACTCTGGGCCCTCTCAGAGCTTTCGACTCAAGTAGGTCTGGGGTGGGGCTGAGAAAGTTCATTTCTGATGAGTTCCCTTTGTGATGGAAATGTTCCTGGTCTCCACTTGGAGAGGATTCCCACTTGAGAACTACTGGTTTCTACAATTGGGGGGGGTGGCTCTTTGAGAAAAAGAATGCAGAATTCTTTTTCACATTTTGCAAAATCTATTTGCTTTCCCATATTTTCCAGAGAAACATCACAAGGAGCCTCACCCCCACCCCAGCTCTTGGAAGGGCGGCAGCAAGTGAGGGACACTGAGGCACCAGTTGCCCTGGGGTCAGGCCACCACAGGGGGTGCCTGCTCTACTGATCCGTGGAGAAAGAGGAGATCGGGTCAGTTCTCTTCAAAACACAACGCTTTCCTTCGCCTAGAATACCAGAAATGGTTGTTGTCTATTGTTACCACAAGGAGAAGGTACACGTGTAACAAGCTGTTGCTGGGGCGCTGGGCTGAGCCATGCTGGGGCGCTGAGCTTGTTACCACAAGGAGAAGGTACACGTGTAACAAGCCGTCGCTGGGGAGCTGAGCTAAGGAGCTCAGATCTCCTCACCATGGACTATGAATTTGGTCAGTCACGAAGCTCTCTGGGCCTCCTTCTCCTCCATCTCTACAACGGAGGTGACAATGGTACCTCCTTCCGAGAGCATGGTTTTGAGGAGTCAGCACCCAGTAAGGGCTGGCTGCTATTAATGTTAGCAGAAGAAGCGGCAGTGTGATAGGCTTACAGAACTGACTCTAGAGACTGAGCGGTTGAGTTCAGATCCTGGCTCTCCAGCTTGACGGCTGCGCAAGTGTAGATAAATGAAGCAACCTCTCTGGGCCTTGTCTCCTCATCTATAAAGCAGGAATAGCATCTCCCTCAGAGTTCTATGAGGGTGATGTGAATAAGGTACCCAAACATGCCCAGTGCCCATTGCATAGTAAGGCTCCAGAAATGCTGGTTGCTGCTGTCGTGGTTTCCATGATTTTCTCATTTAAGAACCTTGTATTAATCCTCACTGGTTCAGGAAGCCGGAAGCACGGAGGAAGCCCCCTGACTCCTCCCACTGTCCATTGCTGAGCACATGGGAAGGAGTCCATAAAGTTCTTTCAAATCAAAAACAGCACTGAGTTGAATCCCTTTGTCCCATCAACATCAGTCATCACAATTTGTGATTCATTTTGACATGAATTAATAAAAGTAATTCTATGAAAATATAAGTCCAACTGGCCTGTCCATGCCTTCTATTGCTTTTCACTCAAATTGCATCCACATATTAGAGTTGGGGGAGGGGATGTCAGCCAAATTTGCCCTTTAGGTTGAGCAGTGAATCATCCACCCATGACTATTGACTTGATGATTTTATGAATTTTTTTATGCGGATGATCTTCAATACATAGATCATTAAAACTAGCAAGGAGAGGGGGATACAACAGTTTTAGAGATGGTTGTCGTTTCATCAGCCACCAGCCAAATGGCTGCAGATATGTTGAGGCCACCTAACAACTGGCTAACAGTTGCCAGTGAGCCTATTAGGGGCCATCTGTAAAAGGAATTCAACTACAAAATGTAGAACATTGAAAGATAGCACAGAACCCTGGCCTAAAAGGCTCATCAGGGCACCCCATTGATAAGAGGCTCCTTCTGCCCCATGTCCCAACTTTCTTTCCCTACTTAATTTCCTGTAAGGGCAACTATTCAGAGGTCACCAGTGAAATCTTCAGTCAACCAAGAGCTTCAGTCTATTAGAGGCTGGAAAACATCATTTATGCAGAAAAGAAGCAAAAACATGATGAATCTCTCTAAAGGATTTCAAAATTCAAGTCCATTCATTCAAAAGCATGTATAACAATTCTAGTGGGCCATACATGATTCCAACACCAGGATGTAAAGTATTTCCTTCAACCCATTTGTGATCATGTGCATTGCAAACTGCTTTAAGACCTGTGTTCCCCATTGTGCAAGGCACATAACATGTGTCAAATTAAATCTGGCCAAATTTATATATGCTGGTACCAATTCTGATACTGCAGACTAGAATTATATGGTCACTAACACCATTCTCACTAAGGAAGATGATACCTGGCACGTGTCTCTTTTACATAAACAGGTCCTGTCTTCACAAGGAGACTGGGAATTCCTCCCAGAAAGGGACTACCTAGGAGCTAGCACCGTGTCCGGCTGGCACCATCACATCAACAGCCCTACAGAGTGGACATAGTTCATCACGCTCCACTCGTTCTCCCTCTAATCCATACCAATCCTAACAGAACAAAGTATCATGGCAGCATGGTGTGGAGCCTGCTTTCTGCTGAGAATTTTCAGGAAGGTATTCTAAAGAGCAGATCTTAAAACTAGTCCTTTAAGCATGAATAGGATTGAGGTGGTGGTAAAATAGAAGGAAGAATATTCCAAGCAGAGTGAACACCATGAACAAAAATTATTTTGAATATCAGGCACAAAAATGCAAATCAGGGTATATTTGTTGCTGTTCAGCCACTCAGTCAGGTCCAACCCCATGGACTGCAGCACGCCAGGCTTCCCTGTCCATAACCACCTCCTGGAGCTTGCTCAAATTCATGTCCGATGAGTCAGTGATGCCATCCAACCATCTCATCCTCTGTCATCCCCTTCTCCTTCTGCTTTCAATCTTCCCCAGCATCAGTGTCTTTTCCAATGAGTTGGCTCTTCATATGAGGTGGCCAAGTATTGGAGCTTCAGCTTCAGCATCAGCCTTCCCAGTGAATATTCAGGGTTGATTTTCTTTGGGATTGACAAGTTTAATCTCCATGAAGTCCAAGGGACTCTGAAGAGTCTTCTCAAAAACCATAGTTCAAAAACATCAATTCTTCAGCACTCAACCTTCTTTATGGTCCTACTCTCACATCCATACCCCCAAAGAAGTAAAAACAGGGATGCAAAAAGATTATTTTTCTTCCATGTTCATGGCAATCACAATCACCATGTTAATCACAATCACCAAAAGGTGGAAATTGACAGATGAATGGATTAAAAAAATGCAGTCTATACATACAACACAATACTATTCAACCTTAAAAAAGAAGGCTGTTCTGACACATACTATTACAAGGATGAATCTTGTGAACATTATGCTATCTGAAACAAGCTATTACGAAAGGATGGATATTGTATAGCTCCGCTCATACAGTCATATGACAGTATTAGACACATGACCATACCTACGGTAATCAGATTCAGAAACAGAAAGCAGAATGGTTCTTGCCAGGGCTGGGGAGCAGGGAAATGGAGAATTATCATTTAATACTTACTGAGTTTCAGTTTTGTAAGAGGTGAAGGGTTCTGGAGGCAAATAATGGCGATGGTTGCACAACAACATGGATTACTTAATGCCACTGAATTATACACTTAAAAATGAGGAAGATGGTAAATTTTATGTTCTATGTACTTGACCACAATAAAAATAATTTTTAAAGTACAAAGCAAAAACCCTCACAACTAAGCTCTGAATTCAAACATTAACTTTTAACTACTTAGGCATTTATACTCTCAAAAATATTGGACATTATATTTGCATTGAGCAAATTTGAAATATTAATATGACATTAACTTTACCTATGAAATTTTGGAAATATGAATCTCCCCTAAAATTTGGTACATAGTCAAGAACTATATAATTTTCGGGTTCAAGGGCTAAATGAACTGCAAACTGTTAAAGACATGTGTCAGCATTAACAGAGAAACAAAAATTCCATCATCTTTGGCAGTAACTTCTCAACTGAACAACATGCCTTTAGCGAACATTGAGTTGTTACTTTTAAACACACAGTCATAAATTTAAAAATTTTCTTAGGCTATTTCCTTGAAATTCAAGCTCTTACAAGGTGCTGGTTTAGTTGCTAAGTCGCATCCAGGTTCTTGCAACCATGTGGACAGAGGGATTCTCTGTCCATGGGATTCTCCAGGCAAGAATACTGGAGTCGTTGCCATTTCCTTCTCCACTTACATGGTGGTACCACCACTAATTCCAAAAAAAGTAGAAAGAAAGTAAATAAATTTGGAAAAGAAGTTAGAAGTGGCACCATCTTAAAAATCAAGTGGATCATTCATCAATGATTTCTCTATCTTTTTAGGCTAAAAGATTTGTGTATTTTTTGTAAATTGTAAGCCCTATCTCCTTCAATTTGTATATTCTGAGAACACATCCCCCTGACTTTTAAGTATTTTGGAAATAAGTGTCTATACAAAATGCATATTCACAGGAAATGCAACTACCTTGTGTTCTGACAGTCCAGTTTCCCTTTAGAAGTGCTATGACTGGACGCTCAGAAAATGTCTCGAGTCTGCTGGTCTGCAGCCCTCCTTTGCTATTCCAGTGACTACAACAGTCTCATCACCACGCTAAGTGTCTACAGAGCCTCCCGGTCCCAGGCACGGAGCCCATTTGCTCAAAGATGAACATGTCGCTGAGAAGCAGGTCCAGGGTGGGTCCCTGCTGCCTCCCAAGCACCCAGCCTGGAGAGCCTTCCACGGGACGGGGATGTGTGGGTGGCTGGAGGCTGCCCCCAGAGGCTGAGAAACCATCTCCACTCGCACACAGATTTTACCTCCTGAAACCAGTCCTGAAAAATGGTCACAGTATTGAGCCTTGGGTCACTGAAAGCTTCCAGAGGTGTCAGAATCATTCAACCATTGGCCCATTGGAGAATGGAATAATTTCATCCTGTAAGTATACATTGTCCCAGAAGAAGATATGAATATGAGAAGAAATGGGTACAAAGGATGGACTATTCCAAGACACACATGTCTATCAAATAAAGGAAGAAAACTGAGGGCTAGAAAAATATTATTAAACATACCGGAGCCACATAAAACATGATGCCTCTTATCAAATACACATTTTTGCTCTTCGAACCTTTCCAGCAGGGACACAGTCTGTCTCGATGCCTGCGCCAAGGTCGGTCTGTGAAAACAGGGTTGTGAATAACAGAGGGAAGTTTCCTGCCACTCTCCCAATCCTGAAAAGAGGCCAAGAGCCATGTGAGGAAGGGCGCATCCACTGAGGCTGTCAGGAGTTCTGCGGCCTCAGAGGCCAGCTCCATGGCCCATTGTCACAGTATTGCTTCACCCCATTTGCCAGAATGAACACGAAATTTGAGCTTGGAAGGTGATTTCCCATTTCAGCCAACGTCTTCTGGGGGTGATAGAAGCAGAGGACCTCTGAAGAGGTGGGACTCCTAGCATCCTTGTGGAAAGACTTCCCCAAGTCAGTGCTGAAAGGTTTACCCCAAAACACCACACACACACACACACACACACACACACACACACACACAATCTTCCCAGAAACAATAGGATGGCAGGAAGTAGATGGAATAAAATTATAATGCTAGAAGAAGCATCCCTGCCATAACAAAGATGCGTCTGGAAGTCAGGCCAAAGAATCTGCTCTGATTACTGCCTCCTGCAGAGGTTTTGGTGGGAGACAACAACCTCTGGCTTTCCATTTGTCTCCAGACTGTAATGGATGTAAAGAGGAAAAAGAAGTGTGCTGTGTTTCTAATTCAGTTCTTCTCGGGTTTTATGTTTAATGCCAGTACTCCTTTTCTATCTTCCAGCCACACAAAATGGTACTTAGTAATGAGCTCTCAAGTTACATAAAGAGAGATCTAAAGGGTAGAAATGAAACCGTCCAAGACAAGCCTGTGGCGTTGTGGCTCTGAGTACAGAATGGCATCTGTCTGCAAGCGAAGAGGACCTGCCTGCTGCAGCCATGGAAACCATAGCCAGGGGAGTGGGAGAAGATGCCAGAGTAAGCAGGTAAGGTGATTCGGAAAAGGAAAAACCCTCAGAAATAAGACACTCAGCATCCCTGAACACACACACACATAGCCTTCCCTGGTACCCTAAGCCATGCAACTCTCAGCTCCCAGTAATAATGCTGAGTTATAAAATCATAGTTTCCCACATTAACAAATGTGTTTCTGTTTGTACATGTATATGTCAATGTATATATATATATGCATATATATATATATATATATCAGCTTAATAAATAAAAACAAATAATTTTGCAAGATGTAGAAGTCCTGGGCCTTCAATACATTATGCTGATCCTCCAGGCATCTTCCTCCTTTCCAGATGGTACCAATTAAGAGCAAGACCCTCATCCTAACAGATGTTAAGCAAATAAACCCAATCTGAGGCTTTAATGAACAAAACCAGACACATTTACTATACCCAAGAGAAGCAAAAATAAATATAATGTATACAGTGGGCCACTTGGGTTAACTTGCGGCTGACTGGGGCTTTGACCTGTGGCTGTGATTAGTTTCAACTTTTCCCACGCATTTGTAATTAGCACACGAAAGGCTGAGACACCGTGGAACATGATCCTAACCTTGAATCCTTCCATTCCCTTTATTTTTCCTTCATGTTGCTTGCAGAGGCAATTTCCATCTCTAAAATACTTTGCTTTGCTTCCACTGAGATGGGGAGCGTGGCTTTTTAAGATTCTAATCAATAATGATCGGCAACTAAGTGTGCAGCTTGTTCTTTGTCAAGAAAATATGTCACTTTCCGGGCCCCTCTGCTGGCTCGTGATGAGTAGATGAGTATAACTTACAGGCAGATTGTGTCTCAAAGGGTTACATTTAGGGTGACTGTGCACAATGGGGACACACCTCAGGCCTTTGAACCATCTCCCGGGGCCCCCTCTGAGCCCTTACATTTTCCTGAACAACAGGTGGCAGTAAAGACACACATTCTGCAGGAGCTAATTAAGGAGGTTTTCTATTTCAGACGGGGTTGTACAAATGCTGCTTAAAAGAAAGGATTGGGTAGTTTAAAAAAAACCACAACCTGATTCAAGTTTCTCTGAACACGCTGTTCTGTTTCTGCATATGTTGCACCTAGATATTCTATCCCCACCATCTCCTTGTCTTATTTAAAGAACTCACCTTGTGATAAAAATAGTTTCCTGATCGTGGAGACCTCAGCATTGGCAAACAACAGACCTCTAACCACTGACTCTCCCGACACACACACGCATGCACACAGATGCACACACACACACACATTAATGCCTAACACATCTAAGAGAGCTTGAGCTTGTCAAAAGCACAGATTCCAAAGCAGCAAAGCCAAGGGTGGCTTTGTGAGAAAGCTGCCATATTACGGGAACATTTGGTTTCTGAACTGCCTTAAAATGGTGACCTTTTTTCTATTGCCAAATAAACATTCTGCAAGCTGCACTGGTGTAGAACAAAAGTATTATCCGATAGTTGATCATGCGGATCAAAGAGTTGTCTCTTAGATCCTTTCCTCATTTTTGACCAGAAAAAGGCATTTATTTGAATTCTGAGTGGAAACCAGCCCACTTCACTTTTAATGCATGTTTCACTTTTTAAAAAATATATTTTTAAGAGTACATAGCCCACAGCTCTCCTATGAAAAGAGAGAGAGACAGACTTAATAAAACACCAAGTCCCAGGGAATCTACATGACTAATTTTGTATTAAAAAATACTGAAGACGTCTGTTCCAGTGGGAACTGTCCCCAACTATTAGTAATTGCAAACATTAGTCATGAAGACATGGAAAATACAATCTGTAGCTCATCTAGTACATTTTGCCCAAAAATAAAATCTATGGAACTCGGTATCACCCACTTTGCTACACTGTGCCACCCAGTAATGCAGTCCAACTTTGTAGACAAATATGCCCTGTTTTACAGATTCACCAAGTTCTCCATGCAGCTCTTTGTGAGCCGCGCCTTCTACACTGAGTAGGGCCACATGGCCAGCTTTCTTTTCCCCCTGTCTATTCTGTGTAGCCTGAAACCACATAGACATGCTCTACTTTTATTACTATGGATTCAAATGAAAGAAAGCGCCGCTTTCAGACAGTAAAGAATCTGCTTGCAACACAGGAGACCCAGGTTCAATCCCTGAGTCAGGAAAATCCCCTGGAGAAGGGAATGGTAACCCACTACAGTATTCTTGCCTGGAGGATCCCATGGACAGAGGAGTCTGGTGGACTACAGTCCATGGGGTCACAGAGTCAGACATGACTGAGCAACTAACACAAATGAAAGAAAAGAAAACCTTTAAGAATGATAGGGGATGTGTAAATAAATAATCAGCAATGAAGTTTGTTATTTTGCACTTTTGTGTCTCAATTGCCAGAAAGTAGAGGGGACCTTTCCTCTTGGGTTAATGTGAAATTTCCCAAGCTCACAGAGAATGAACACGTTAAAGTTTTCCCAGCATTCATCTGACTTGATCTTGCCAAGTGGAAAGTAATTGTCCTTAGTTAGAGCCAATTTCTCCAGCTGTGTTCACATTCCACGCATGCGCCAAGCCAGAAATGAAGCCCTTAAAGTCTTCCCTCCACCGCCCACCCCCTCAGTAAGTCTATCCAGAAAATGAGCCATGATTCCTGCCCCGACTTTTTAAATATAGTACTTGACAAAGTAACTCCTATTCATCCTTCTAGATTTACTAAGGCATCAGTCCCTCCCCCAAATTGGCTCTCCCTTCCTGCACCTAAATCAAATCCTGCTTCTGAGGATTTCCATAATCCACGGTGCTCATCTCTATCACAGCAAAGTCACAATTTATGATAATGGTCTAGTTACATGCCTGTCTTCTCTAAGAAATCGTGAGCTCCTTGAAGGACATAACTGTATCGTTTTTCTTTCTCTCCTCCATGTGCCCAAACCAGGTGTTTGGCAGATGGATGGAGGGATGGCTGTGTGGGTAGAGGGACCATTAGGAGCATCCCAGCAAGAGGGCTCTGGGTTCCCCTGTCCTGCAGACTTGCCAAGGACATCCATCCCCATCACAGCTGTCATAAGGACGTTCTTTCCAGCCATGTTGCTTGGACGATTCTTAAGAACAAATTATTTTTTTAAGCAAATTTAATTTACATTCAAAGATAGTCTCTGAACACTAACCCTTGAAGGAAGTCTCTAGGAAACAGCTCTAAATCATGAAAGACTTGTCTCTGAAGCTGGACCACATTTAAATTCCAAATCAAACAGCCTGCTCTTCTGCCCCGATTTCTTTATGTCACCAGCAAATGTAGCTTTACTGTCGTCTCAAAAGCCTGGTTTGAATTCTTACAGGTGAAACGTAACTGCCTAAGCAATTAGAGGCACTTGATCTACTGAGATTAATGGCCTCTTTTGGGACCTGGAATAATTTAAATCCCAAAAGAAGGAGACCAAAACATTCACCAGCAGAAACCCTTCAGACCTCATCA
Source organism: Odocoileus virginianus (assembly GCF_023699985.2). NCBI lineage: Eukaryota > Metazoa > Chordata > Mammalia > Artiodactyla > Cervidae > Odocoileus > Odocoileus virginianus. Next base: position 46,067,880 of record NC_069689.1, on the reverse strand, counting down.
TACACTTAAAATGCCAGCAGTCAGTTCTGGTGGGTGCCTTACACATGACCCAAATAGAGCTGGCAGGTAAAATACAGGATACTCAGATACATTAGTCTCAGATAAATAATAGTTTTTGTAAGTATGACCCATTCAACATTTGAGATGTACTCACACTATAAAAAAAAAAATTATTCATTGCTTATCTAAAACTCAAATGTCACTGGATGTCCTGCATTTTTGTGCACTAAATCTGTGATCCTAGCTCAAAGCTGCAGGGTCAGGTGTCTCATCTGAAATTTCTATATCACCGAGAGTTAAAAGAAAAGTTCTGGCATCTGACTTGGTCTTGCCATGTGAAAAGTAATCGTCCTTAGTGCTCTGTCCACACCGACCATCCCTGAGGGAGGCTCCAACCCTCTCTGCCCTCCTAGCATCGTTCCAAAGCCAGCTTGAGCTCATGAAATTGGAATGCATTTGCTGATGTAAGTCACCCTAAATTCTCCCCAAACCGTCATCTGAGAACCACTAAAAATGAAAATCCCAACATCAATCCTGTGCATAGTCGTGCAAATAAAAAACTTCAGGGAAATATGCAGAACCTTTTTTAATAATCATTTTAGGTTTTGAGACCACAGTTCCGGCAACCACATGGCAGTTTCTAGACACTCTTCACGCCTATTATCTTCTCTGGCTCCCAGTACAAACGTGCAGGGCCTGGACTAGGGGAAGGCGAAGAAGGCATGTAGGGCGCATGGGTTAAGGAGGGCACGGAGTCCCAGGGTACGTGCGGGGCCAGCACTCAAGAAGGAAGCCTCTAATTTTATGCCCTGGGAGCCTCACTTTCCTCTTCTTAATCCTGACCCTGAGAATACAGGTTATTGCTCTTCGACCTGAATGGTTTGGGAGACAAAAAAAAAAAAAAGACCATTTCTACTACCAGCATCAGGGTTATCTCTAGGTGGGAACAATTCCAATACTTGAGGAAGGGGGTTGCAATCTTTAGCAAACACATTAAATAGCTCTTCAAGGACAGAGAAATGTAGGAACCAGCATGAAGTCCTCCACACGAGTCCCTGTCTTCACCTCCTGGAACGCAGTAACGTACGGGTTCACTGCCTGGGGTTGTGGTAACAAAGCAGTGCAGATAAGCAATAGGAACACATCACACAACTTCTGACGCCAGAAGTCTGAGAGCAAGGTGTTCGCAGGCTTGGCTTCTCCTGAGGGCTGTGAGGGGCAATGTGTGGCCAGCCTCTCCCGGCTTCTGGTGGCTCGCTGACCACCTTCAGCACCGTGCCTTGTTGAAGCATCACCCAACCTCTGCCTCGGTCATCACATGACCCTCTCCCTGTGTGCATGTCTATCTGCAACCTCCCTGTTTCCATGACACCAGTCGTATTGGTCTAAGATCCACCCTCAGGACCTCATTTTAACCTGTACGTGCGGGCTTGGTCTTTCAGTCGTGTCCGACTCTTCGGGACCCTGTGGCCTGGAACCCACCAGGCTCCTCTGTCCACGGGATTTCCCAGTCAAGAATACTGCAGTAGATTGCCATTTCCTCCTTCAGGGGATCTCCCCCACCCAGGGATCAAACCTGCGTCTCCAGAGTCTCTTGCACTGGTAGGCAGATTCTTTGCCACTAGCGCCACCTCTGAGTTTCCTCTTTAAGGACCCTACCCCAAATAAGGTCACATTCTGAGGTCCTGGGGGTTGGAACACCAACACATGAATTCGAGTGGACATCAATGAACCCATAATAGGGTGTCTCTACACAGATTGGTCAAGGACACTGGTTGACGCTCAGGGTCCCTCGGACAGGTGACTGTTTCCCTCAGATTTCTTTTGTGTGTGTGTGTATCTTGCTATCCTCCCTCCAACCCCAAACTAGCATCTTCCTCCAAAGATCCCCTGGAGAAGGGAAGGGCAACCCACTCCAGTATTCTTGCCTGGAGAATCCCACAGATGGAGGAGTCTGGCGGGGTACAGTCCATGGGGTCGCAAAGAGTCAGACACAACTGAAGCAGCTTGGCATGCAGCAATCACAGTATGTATTGGACACCCTCTATGGACACCTGTGTGCCCCTCTCTGCAGGAAGATGGGCCCGGAGCAGCAGAGAAGACACGGGCCCACCCTGGCTCTGTGAGCGACCTCACTCAGCAGGCGGATGTCCTAATACTACTGCAGCTCCACAACTTAGTGAGCCTCAAGAAACCTTCCTTCTCTAAGCTTTTTTTTTTCCTTTTCCCTATTTGTTTCATCCCAATCATCACTTCCTGGGAAAATGGAATTCAAGTACCAAAGTCTCAAATCTCAGAACGTTTTATCATTATTATTATTTTTTCACAAGCAATGAGATTGGTGGAAGTCAGCGCATGCCTGCGTTTGGGCCAGGTCTCTCGAGGATACTTAGGACAGGGGGCTAGGGGACCAGACCAACGTCTCAAGGGTCAGCTAGAGTTCCTTTCAACCATGGGATATGTAGAATCTGAAACAGGAGGGCTGCAGTTTATGCGCATCCCGGAAGAGTGGGAAGAGAGGTGAAAGGGGGAGGGGAAAAGACAGAAAGGTGAGGGAGCACTGAACTGAAAAGTGCCGCTGCACTGGCCAAAGCCAGTGATGAGTTTGAGATAAGATTATTTCCCAGTACTGCTGTGTGACCTCGGAAAAAGTACTTCACCTCTCTCTGCCATGCTTAGCCCGCCACGCTCCTCTGTCCATGCGGATTCTCCAGACAAGAACACTGGAGTGGGATGCCATGCCCCCCTCCAGCCGCTGCTGCTGCTGCTGAGTCACTTCAGTCGTGTCCGACTCCGTGCGACCCCATAGACGGCAGCCCACCGGGCTCCGCCGTCCCTGGGATTCCCCAGGCAAGAACACTGGAGTGGGTTGCCATTCCTTTTCCAATGCATGAAAGTGAAAAGTGAAAGTGAAGTCGCTCAGTCGTGTCGGACTCTTAGCGATTCCATGGACTGCAGCCTGCCAGGCTCCTCCATCCATGGGGCTTTTCAGGCAAGAGTACTGGAGTGGGTCGCCAGTGCCTTCTTCGCCCTCCTCCAGGGGATCTGCCAAACCCAGGGACGGGACCCAGGTCTCCCGCATTGCAGGTGGATTCTTTACCAGCTGAGCCACCATGGAAGCCCACTTAACCTCTCTGCATCCTCCGTCCTCTGTTTATAAAGTGAGACAAAGATAGCCGCCCCGCAGGTTTGTTGGAACATCATTATAAAACGCCTCACAGCTTGGCAAGCCTAATCCAAGAGATTCCCAGGGTCCGCTGCCTTTCTGACTTCTCTGAAGGCCTTTTCAGAGGAGACGCCATCCTAACAGAGGCTTCGGGAGGACGGCGGAGGAACAGCGGAGAGCCTGGGCGTGGGGAGGCGGGGAAGCGCGGAGCTTCGCGGGCAGGTGGTGCTGTCCATGGTCCTCGCTCCACGGCGGAGACTAGGGGCTGAATAAAGGCGCAGCGGGGACTGGGGGCCAAGGGCGCAGCGGGCTTTCCAGAACCGTGCGCAATGAGAGCCAAGGGTGCTGAGCAAAGCTCTCCCGTCTGTGGCAAAAGACGGCCCCGGAACCTGGGCTGTTTTCACAACCCGGGGAAAGCAGGCTCGGGGCGAGCCCGGCCCCGCGCCCGGCCGACGCCAGGTGGCGCCGCGCAGCCAGGCAGCCCGAGGCGACCGCCGGGAGGGGCGCGGTCCCGCAAGGGCCCTCTCCTCCGAGACGCGAGACGCGGGTTCTGCCCCATCCACAGGGCGTCTCTGACTTCCTGTTAGCAATTACTGGGCAAATCAACATCTTTTATTTTTTGAACACTCAACCCCCAACAGAGATGTACAAGCAAAACGTGATGTACACAAGACTGAGGCTTTTGTCTGTTTATCCTTAGTTAAAAGGGGATTTGAACTGCTTAAGAGGAAATCAAAACGATATGAAATTATTCTAAATTGTTCCTTTGGCCTGTGGGTAAAGTCTGAGTTGAACAATTAACATTTATAAGGTGGAATGTAAAAAACAAAACAAACCAAAAAAAAAAAAACTAGCTAAAAAAAAATCATATGACAATGAAATAAATCATAACCCACACTGTGACCCAGGAATTCCTCTCTTGGTGGGGAAGTGTTGATGTCCAAAAAACGTGTATGCAGCAAGAATGCTCAAAGAAGATTCATTCATAATAGCCCAAAGCTGGAAACAACCCAAGCGTCTGCCAACAGAATGGATCGACAAATTGTGGTATATTCATACCACAGAGGCGCTCTCAGAAATCAAAAGGGATGATCTGTTGACACTGGGAACTTTTCATGGAAAGTGAAAGGAGCTGGGTACCAAACACTAACACGGAATGTTCTGTGGTCCCATTTTGATGAAGTTCTGGAAGGGGCGATCGCATCTACAGTGATAGAAAGCAGTCCAGCAGGGCCTCTGTGGGTGCCGACTGCCTGGAAAGGGGGACGGCAGAACTTTCTAGAATAACGGAAACGTTCCAGTTCTTAATTTCAGTGGTGGCTACGCAGGTCTGCATAAGTGTGTACATATTCATGGTATGCACTTCGGTAAAATGTGTGCGTTTCACTACAGGAATTATGCCTCAGTTTTAAAAAAGAGACAGAAGGAGGAGAGAAAAGGAAGATTATTTCCACTCCTGCCTTTCCTGGTGTTCCTATATCCATTTTACAATTTCAGTATATGTTTTCCACTAATGTGAAGAATATGGCCTATTTCTGGCTTCTGTTCCTCCTGTTAATTTTTAAAAATAATTTAGCTAACGACTCCATTCATTTTAAGTGTTTATGCTCCCAGCTAATGAACTGTCCAAATACTCATCACATGATCTGCATTTCACTCATTAGAACCTTAGCTGTCAAGCCATTGAAATGATTCTTACTGTTTCTTCTAATTGCTGTTAGGAACAGCGCGGGGATTATATGTGGTCTACTATACACACAACAATAATAAGGGACAAATGAAGTCGTTTTCCCTGAAGTTGTTCCTCAGATACAGGAAGGGGCATGGTTAGCAATGCTGCCCTGGGCATCTCTGAAAGGAACAGAAGCAGGCTTCTTCGGGTACCTCAGCTTGCCATTTTTGTCTTCAGTCCCTCTTTCCCACTCCCCTCGGGCACTTTAGGCCTTCAGAGAGCGCTTTACTTCTTGCTGCCATCCTAATGCCCTCTTGGAAGAATCTGGTGTTGGTCATTACTCCTCCAATGAGATGCCAATGGGATCCCCACTTGCCAGTCCTCCCCAGCGTCAGGGATCCAAGTGCCGGAGAGACAGGGTCACTGTGTTCAGGGACCAGGCACCAAGAACCCAGGGTTTGTAACCAAGAACTTTAAGGGCAGCAGTGTAATGTGGGTACAAGATACCTAACAAGGGGCATGTGGGGGCCAAGCCCAGACTAAAGACCTGAGAGCAGGGGCTAAGGTGGGACCTTTGTCCTCCCCCCAGAGGGATGGAGCTTTCTCCCACACCATCCAGCTATACCCTGAGAAACTATTTGTAATCTGCACAAGTCACTGCTGAAGCTAGGAATGCCCCAGATGTGGCTTCTGGAAGATTGCCTTGCTCTTCTTGTCAGCACACCCACTTTGAGCATCCAGCTGTGACGAATGAGAGGATGTGGATGGCCCAGTCATCCCCACATACAACTTACATCCTAACCAAGGAGGGTACGGTGATGCTTGGAAGCTAAGCCATCTCCATCAGATCCCCTTCGGGAAGCCCCCTTCTGTATGGTCGTTCCTCCAAAAGGCTGTTTTTGATTCTCGTCCTTTGAGTTGGGAGACCCCTCCCTCCAATGCCCTCCAAAACACAGTCCTTGGATCAAGTTTCATCATAATTATCACACATGATGCCAGAGTTTACATGCATGCATATGTATACTGAGGACTTCAGAAAAAATCATCACAATAACTCAGTAAGGTTGTAGCCTCAGTTTCCTCATCTATAAGATAGAAATAACAAAGGTGTTATTTCTAACTCCACCTCAGGGGTTGCCGTGAAGACGAAATAAAGAATACTCATTTGTTTAATGCCCCTGAGATATTCTATTTTGCTAAGAATTGAGGGTACAACTTCCAACTGTGCAGGTTGATTACAGAGGTGGAGACAGAGAAGAAGTATTCAGTTGGTACCCAGATCTCAGGATGGTCACCAGCCTCCTACCAGGCCCCTGGAAGCTTGTTTAGGCTCCTCTCACAAACATGTACACAGGACTTACATGCCTCTGCCTCTGGATCATCTCCCAGTCACCTCTCCACACACCTCCTATGGGAGACACTAGTTATGTTAAAAGAGAGTCTAAATATACAGAATTTTAGGGGAGGGAGGCTCACAAGGGAGAAGATATATACATATAATTATGACTGGCTCACATTGTTGTATGGCAGAAATCAATGCAACACTGTAAAACAATTTTCCTCCAATTAAAAATAAAAATAAATATATAGAATTTTCAGAATAGTTCAGTTACTCAGTCATGTCTGACTCTTTGCAACCCCATGGACTGCAGCACACCAGGCCTCCCTGTCCATCACCAACTCCTGGAGCTTACCCAAATTCATGTCCACTAAGTTAGTGATACCATCCAACCATCTTATCCTCCATCGTCCCCATCTCCTCCTGCCTTCAATCTTTCCCAGCATCAGGGTCTTTTCCAATGAGTCAGCTCTTTGCATCAAGTGGCCAAAGTACTGGAGTTTCAGCTTCAGCATCAGTCCTTACAGTGAATATTCAGGACTGATTTCCTTTAGGATGGACGGCTTTGATCTCCTTGAAGTCCAAAGGACTCTCAAGAGTTTTCTCCAACACCACAGTTCAAAAGCAACAATTCTTTGGTGCTCAGCTTTCTTTATAGTCCAACTCTCACATCCATACATGATCACTGGAAAACCCATACCTTTGACTATATGGACTTTTGTCTGTAATGTCTCTGCTTTTTAATATTCTGTCTAGGTTTTTCATAGAAGTTTATGGTGAATAAAAGTGTCAAGAATGAACATCCTTGTCTTATTTCTGATCTCAGAGGTAATATTCAGCTTTTCCTTATTGAGTAAGATGTTTGCTGTGGGATTGTCATATATAGTCTATACTATGCTGAGGTATCCCACTTTCTAGAGAGTTTTTATCTTAAATTGGTGTTGAGCTTTGCCAAAAACTTTTTCTGCATCTATTGAGATGATCATACGGTTTTATTCTTCAATTTGCTGATATGGTGCATCATATTGCTTTGCAGATATTGAAAAATCCTTGCATCCTTGGGATAAATCCCACTCGATCATGGTGTATGAGCCTTTTAATATATTGTTGGATTATTGCTAGCATTTTGTTGAGGATTTTTGCATGTATGTTCATCAGCGATGTTGGCATGTAATTTTATGGGATTTTCTGGTGGTCCAGTGGTTAGGACTCAGCATTTTCACTGCCATGGCCAGGGTTCAGTCAATCCCTGGTTGGGGGAAATGAGATTTCCCAAGCCACGTGACATGGTCTATTGTTATGTGCCTACAGTTTTAAAGAGGAAAAAAAATTTCAAGATCTCAAAATGCTTGAAATGACTGGCTGTCAAAAATGAAATCATGAGGGACTCATTTTCTTCTGCTTTTTCTTTTCCTCCAGCTTCATTTTTAATTAAGTACATAATTTGTAATTAAAAAAATGTAGCATAGTCTAAAAATTCAAGCCAGTTTTGTGACACTAGTGAAACAAACATCACTACTTCTGCCCTTCCTGCCTTGGCCAAGAAATGCTCTCAGAATATAGGAGTCTAAGGCTGAGGTTGGGGCTCTAGTGCTTCTGATCTTCTTGCAAACATTAAATGGCAGTGGGTGAAAGCTGCCCTTCCACACAAAGTCTCATCAAGGTTTTTATTGCTTATTGGCAAACCTGGCTTTATATATTTTATTTGCTTTATCCACTTTTTTAAAGTTTCCATTTATTTGAAGTGGACAATTTTGTCACATAAAACTAAAAAAATGACCTGGCCATCAGTGATGACCTGGAATCCACTTAGTCCAAGTGAAGACGTGAAGAAGGTCAAGGGCACAGTGCCAAAGCACAGAATAAAAGCTTCCATAGGGGCCACCTGTAGGCTTCCCATGTGGCACTACTGGTAAAGAACCCGCCTGCCAATGCAGGAGACAGACATAAGAGAGGCAGTTTCCATCCCTGGGTCTGGAAGATTCCCTGGAGGAAGGCATGGCAACCCACTCCAGTGTCCTTGCCTGGAGAATCCCATGGACAGAGAGCCTATAGGGCTACCACCCATGGGGTCTCAAAGAGTTGGACACGACTGCTGTGACTTAGCATGCACACACACAGGGGGCACCTGCAGATCTGTGAGGACCGTGTGAACACGCTCCACAAGGGTAAGAATGAGCTTGAAGAGTGAGCTTGATAGTGTGCAGCTCTCCGAGTAGGATTAGAACTCACGGACTGCACTGCTGGGCTGAGACCTCACTCTGCTCAGCCCACACCCGCCAGGTCCACCAGGGGGAGCTGGACCTGGAACTTCCAAGAGCGGAACACAAGACCTCACACTAGAACTACTGATCAGATCCACGAGTTAGCAGATCCTGGTGATGCACAGGCACATTCGTGTATGAGAAGCGCCGCCATAAGCAGCTGGCCCATGGGGGTGCTCACTCATTGAGGATCAGGCCTGCGTATCCAGGTATCGTCATATTGGCTTCTCACACCCTCCCCCAACCCTACAGCAGAGGGATAGGATTGATGCTACAGGCCCTATTTTACAAAGGAAGAGGATGACTCAGGAGGATAAGTGGCTAGAGCAAAGCCCTCTAGCTTGTTGGTTAGGGAGCAGCCCTGGGACACCAGTCTTTGACTCCACATTCAGGCGTCTCTCCACTACATGTGCCTGCTTCTTTGAGCTGGACTCCAGCCCAGGGAATCGGGCCATGTCAGTTACAGATGGCCCATGCTTGTCCTTGTAAGAGAGGTGGCTTCCATTGATGGCAATGTGACTTTTCCTATCCTAACCATCTTTATCTCATTCACACTCTATGTCCAAGGCTGACCATGCCCGTAGGTGGAGTGAGGCAAGTTCACTCTCTCACAAACATCTACTGAGAACCCAAATAGGTGGACTCTGAAACACTTTAATGAGAATAACAGAGGCTCCAGCTTGTTCCAAAATACCCACTCCATCTTCTTCCTCAGTAACAAAACCCCAGCTTTAATTGAGGTAGTATTGTACCTGGGTAAAGACTACCTCCTAACCTACCTTGTAGCTAGATATAACCATGTAATCAAGTATAATGAGAGAGAAGTAGACATTACTAGTGAGGATTAAAATGAAGTTCTTATTTCAGTGTTATTTAGCTGTTTAGTGTTATTCACTCAGTCATGTCCCACTCTTTGTGACCCCATGGACTGTAGTCCACCAGGCTCCTCTGTCTATGGAATTCTCCAGGCAACCATACTGAAGTGGGTTGCCATTTCCTTCTCCAAAAGTTCTTTAGTTCAGTTCAGTTCAGTTGCTCAGTCATGTCCAACTCTTTGCAACCCCATGAACTGCAGCACACCAGGCCTCTCTGTCCATCACCAACTCCTGGAGTCCACCCAAACCCACGTCCATTGAGCCGGTGATGACATCCAACCAGCTCATCCTCTGTCATCCTCTTCTCCTCCCACCTTCAATCTTTCCCAGCACCAGGGTCTTTTCTAATGAGTCAGCTCTTCGCATCAGGTGGCCAAAGTACTGGAGTTTCAGCTTCAGCATCAGTTCTTCCAATGAACACCCAGGACTGCTCTCCTTTAGGCTGGACTGGTTGGCTCTCCTTGCAGTCCAAGGGACTCTCAAGAGTCTTCTCCAACACCACAGTTCAAAAGCATCAATTCTTCGGCGCTCAGCTTTCTTTAACTCTCACATCCATACATGACCACTGGAAGAACCATAGCCTTGACTAGATGGACCTTTGTTGGCAAAGTAATGTCTCTGCCTTTTAATATGTTATCTAGGTTGGTAGTAACTTTCCTTCCAAGGAGTAAGTGTCTTTTAATTTCATGGCTGCAGTCACCATCTGCAGTGATTTTGGAGCCCGGATAAATAAGACCAGCTACTGTTTCCATTGTTTCCCCATCTATTTGCCATGAAGTGATGGGATTGGATGCCATGATCTTAGTTTTCTGAATGTTGAGTTTTAAGCCAACTTTTTCACTCTCCTCTTTCACTTTCATCAAGAAGCTCTTTCGTTCTTCTTCACTTTCTGCCATAAGGATGGTGTCATCTGCATATCTGAAGTTATTGATATTTCTCCAAGCAATCTTGATTCCAGATTGTGCCTCCTCCAGCCCAGAGTTTCTCATGATGTACTCTGCATAGAAGTTAAATAAGCAGGGTGACAATATACAGCCTTGACATACTCCTTGTCCTATTTGGAACCAATCTGTTGTTCCATGTCCAGTTCTAACTGTTGTTTTCTGACCTGCATACAGGTTTCTCAAGAGGCAGGTCAGGTGGTCTGGTATTCCCATCTCTTTCAGAATTTTCCACAGTTTATTGTGATCCACATAGTCAAAGACTTTGGCATAGTCAATAAAGCTTAAATAGATGTTTTTCTGGAACTCTCTTGCTTTTTTGATGATCCAGAGGATGTTGGCAATTTGATCTCTAGTTCCTCTGCCTTTTCTAAATCCAGCTTGAACATCTGGAAGTTCACAGTTCACGTATTGCTGAAGCCTGGCTTGGAGAATTTTGAGCGCTACTTTACTAGTGTGTGAGATGAGTACAATTGTGTGGTAGTTAGAGCATTCTTTGGCATTTCCTTTCTTTGGGATTGGAGTGAAAACTGACCTTTTCCAATCCTGTGGCCACTGCTGAGTTTTCTATATTTGCTGGCATATTAAGTGCAGCACTGTCACAGTGTCATCTTTCAGGATTTGAAATAGCTCAGCTGGAATTCCATCACCTCCACTAGCTTTGTTCATAGTGATGCTTCCTAAGGCCCACTTGACTTCACATTCCAGGATGTCTGGCTCTAGGTGAGTGATCACACCATCATGATTATCTGGGTCATGAAGATCTTTTTTGTACAGTTCTTCTGTGTATTCTTGCCATCTCTTCTTAATATCTTCTGCTTCTGTTAGGTCCCTACCATTTCTGTCCTTTATTGAGCCCATCTTTGCATGAAATATTCCCTTGGTATCTCTGATTTTCTTGAGGAAATCTATAGTCTTTCCCATTCTATTGTTTTCCTCTATCTCTTTATATTGATCTAAGGAGAGACAAATGGCTGTGCAAAATATTTTTGCCTTTCTTACTGCTTTCTGTTCCCATCTGGATTGTGGGTGTAATGGCTGGAGCTTTAGCAGCTATTAGATCACAGAGCAACCTCACGGATCAGAGTCAAGGACTGGGGATGAAAGCAGTTCTTACTGTTGGTTCTCCAGTGGGTGCCTGGAACCCCCTTACCAGCTCTGGTTATTGCTTCTTACCTTATTCTTCTGAGTCTCTGCTGTAGCAGTCAAATACAATTTCTAACTGATACAGCAAACAAGACCAACATACCCTGAGTTTATAAAGGTTAGAGGCTCAACAGCTGGAACTAATGCAGCATAACAAACATGAGATAGGAGATTATAGAAGCCATAAATCCGGGGAACCAGGAAGATAAGATACAGGAATATTTCTCCAGAGAAGCAAAATCTAAGGGCAAAAACTAACAATGGACTGGACATAGCCACACAGAGAGGGAAGAGGAGAATGTTCCAGGAGAAAAAGAGCATGTGTAAGGATGCACTGTTGTGAAATTTATCACAACATTGATAGAGGTTGTTGAAGGCCTTTAAGTAAGAATGTTCATGTTAGAAAAATCCCTTGCTATGCTGAGAAACTAAAAAGGCAAGTGTGAAAACAGGAGGCCAGGTGGGAGGCTAGAGCAGTGGCCTGGGTGAGACGCCCGGGCAGCCGGGACCAGGCGTGAGGCTGGCAGTAAGTAGGGAGAAAGGGATATATCTGAGTGATGCTTGGCAGATAGACTCAGCAGGATGCGGACAGGAAGGGGAAGAGCAAAGAGGGGCTCAGTGTCCTGGTTTTGTTAACTGAGCAAGAACTTACGAGGGCGTCTCAGAAGAGACCCCCATCCATGTCCTCTGCCTGCCTTTGATCTGTAGCAAAACTTTAGCTTTCTAGGCCTTCCCCAAGTTCCAAAGAGTACATTTAATCAGAGAAATGAGAAAATGCAGAAAGAAAAGAAAACAGCCAAGCAAGACAAAATAATGATACTTTAGTTATGAAAGTCAAGGACTTTAGTTCTTCCTCAAGGACTATAGATAATATTCTGAGCCATGTCTGTTGAGCTGTTTTGCAGATTCTGAAACTCCCACCAGGTGGAAGAAGCTAACTGTGTGCTGCCCACAGGCACGTAGAACCGACGGGTTGGAACCAGAAGGATGACGATGTTGACTCTAGATGACCTCACCACCAACCAATCAGAAGAATGTCCACGTGCTGATCACACCCCTCTCCCCGAACAGTATAACACTCCTCATCACCCTCTCAAGAGCGGGACACAGTCTTAAGGGCATTAGCTGGCTGTGGCCCCCTTTGCCTGGCAAAGCTGTTTCTTCCTACTTCACCCCAAAGTCTGTCTCCAAGATTTAATGTAATGCTGATGAACAGAGGCCAGATTTTGGCCACAGCTTGAACAAATCTGGGGACGCGAGAATCAGCTCAGGGACTACATCGTGCCCATCACCGCTACAGCAGAATCTTATTTCTTAGCAACAGACTGTTCTCTTGTTCATGGCTGTGTCAGTGAGTCGGCTCCAGGCCAGTTACCCATGACTGCTGAGAAGAAGTAAGAAAATCCTTTTCTCAGGCACTGAGGCAGCATGAGATTTATGAGGCTAACACCTGCTGGGGAATAAAGAGAAATGTTTCTAAGGTTTTGTGTGAAAGAAAAAAAGTGGAGAGTAGATATTTACACAAATAAGTCTACAGCAGCTATCTGTTAGGAAAATGATCCCAACTATTCTTAGAATCCAAATTCTATGGTTTTCTTCAAGTAGTGTTGTCAGTCTCAATTCTCAGGGACGATTTAGGCAAAGGTTCCGAGATGCAGTACGTGAAATATGCTAAACATCGAAAGAAGGTCCTGGAAACAAAGAAACCCACTTCACTACAAGCAGCACCGTCTCTCCCTGGGTACCTGGCGCAGCTCCGGCGGCCAGTGTTAATCAGACAGAAAGAAGTAAGCTAGGACTACTGACGTGCAGTGCAGTTACCGCAGCTGCCAGAGGAGGGCAGTCTAACATGATTCCCGTAAGAGTCAGGATGCTCAAGACTAAGGTGTAAATCAAGGTGCAAATCCGGCTTCAAAAAGACCAACACTCACAGTCCCACTCAGTGGGCGCCCTTGTTGGGAAAATAATGCAAAATATGGAGCTGGGGATACATCCTCAAAACCAATAACTGCAGTAAAACTTGCAAGAGAGGAAAACGGGAAACAATCTGAATGTGCAATGATGAAGATATGGCCAAGGAAATTATGATATATGTAGAATACTATGCTTGCTTTCATTGGAAATGATAACAAAACTATCACGTTTAGTTTTCAAATGCTGGATAAAAATCCTATGTATGAACATTAAATTCATTTTAATATGCAATTAAAACCAAATTACTATAGAAATGGAGAAGGAAATGGCAACTTCCTCCGGTTCCCTGGAGAATCCTCATGGGCAGAGGAGCCTGGCAGGCTGCAGTCCCTGGGGTCGCAAAGAGTCGGACACGCCTGAGGTGACTTAGCATACTATGGGAAACATGGGTAGAACAGATAAACATCATACACCTTGATAATATAAAAATATGAAGATATAACAATCATGAAACAGGAAATGCAAGGCAGGAACAAGAAGAGTCATGCATGTACAAGGCAAGAAGTGTAAATGTAAATTAAAAGAGAACGAGCCAACCATCTAGAAAGTTTTAAACTATCTTTTAAATCATTCATGGTTATTTTAAGCAGAATATCTGAGGGGAAATGTGTTTTTCTAGATCTAGGAAATCAAAACCCTGCATAACTAAATAAGAAAAATGAATTACCTAAACACCCAAATTGGAGAACTTCATAAAAACAATAAGATACCCAGAAGATGATGATGAAGGTAAGAGTGCAAATGGAACAAATACAAAACAGAAGAGAAGGAAATGGAGCATTTTCTAGGAAAAAGCAGGTACGAAATTGACCTCAAAAGAGGGAAAAGACATCAGGAAAACAATACAAGTGAAAAGCAACAAAGAAAGAAACAGAAAATGACTACAGGGTTCGTGAAAAGCTGCATCCCTTTCATTGAAAACTGAAATATATTAAAAGAATAAAGCTGCTTTGGATGAGCTGATGTGAAAGTAACTTTTTAAAGGGGAAAAGCAAGGTGCCAAATAGCAGATATGATATAATGTGACCTTGGTGTAAAATTTACAGACTCATATAGGCTTCCCTGGTAGCTCACATGGTAAAGAATCTACCTGCAATGCAGGAGACCCCGGTTCAATTCCTGGGTCAGGAAGATCCACTGGAGAAGGGAAAGGCTACCCACTCCAGTATTCTTGGGCTTCCTTGGTGGCTCAGTTGGTAAAGAATCTGCCTGCAATGCGGGAGACCTGGGTTCCACCCCTAGGTTGGGAAGATCCCCTGGAGAAGGGAAAGGCTACACTCCAGTATTCTGGCCTGGAGAATCCCCACAGACAGGAGCTTGGTGGACTACGATCCATGGGGTGGCAGAGTTGGACACAAATGAGTGACATTCACTTTGACACTGACTTTCGATGGATACATAGTGATATACGTTTATGGTTTTTAAGGGTCTAAAACCATCACTGTATAGTACTGGGGCAGTGTGTGTACTCTCGATAGTTACTACTGAGATTCTGGGGTCAGATTTCCTGCATTTGGATGCCTGTTTCACCACTTCCTATTACATGATTGTCAGTAGCTTCCTTAACATCTCTGTGCCTCTATTTCTTCACCAGTAAAATGATAACAACAATAGAGCCTAACTCATAGAACTATGGAAATTAAATGGGCTAATCCATCCAATTTTCCAGTCATCATGTATGGATGTGAGAGTTGGACTATAAAGAAAGCTGAGCACCGAAGAATAGATGCTTTTGAACTGTGGTGTTGGAGAAGACTCTTGAGAGTCCCTTGGACTGCAAGGAGATCCAACCAGTCCATCTAAAGGAGATCAGGCCTGGGTGTTCATTGGAAGGACTGATGTTGAAGCTGAAACTCCAATACTTTGGCCACCTGATGCAAAGAACTGATTCACTGGAAAAGACCCTGATGCTGGGAAAGACTGAGGGCAGAAGGAGAAGGGGACGACAGAGGATGAGCTGGTTGGATGGCATCACCGGCTCAATGGACATGGGTTTGGGTGGACTCCGGGAGTTGGTGATGGACTGGGAGGCCTGGCGTGCTGCAGTTCATGGGGTTTCAAAGAGTGGGACACGACTGAGTGACTGAACTGAATCCATCCAAAGACCCTTGGAACATGGTCTAATAGTCACATGATAAACGCTTACTAAATGTTAGCAATGTTGTAATTATCTTATACATGTTGGTGTTTCCTTTTTAATTTTTTTCCTGAAAGCAAACATTATCAGCAATTGTCCTTTGAAATTGGGAGGAAAGACAGCAGTGGGTGAAGTGTGCTCTTAGGCAACAGGAGGATGGCTTTCATTTTCTGAGCTGTTTGCATGCTCTAAACTCCTACCTTATTCCGTAGCACTGTGTGCACCGTGGAATTATAGAACACTTTGGTTTTCTTTTTCACCCTTTTCAGTATTTAACCAATATTACATTTTCAAATGTTATGCTCCCTGTTAGCACCACTATGTAAGATATATACGAATGAAAACAGATTAGAAAGAAAATCACAACAGTTCTGATAGTACTTCTGTTAGAGAAAGAAGCATTAGGAATCTCTTTCCTCCTTCATTTTAAATAACTCTTTTATATTTCTTTTCAAATATAGTTTAAAATGAACATGTTCTTATAATCCTTCTCCCTCTCTCCAGGGGCAGAGGGCATCTTCCGAGGCCTTCTCTGTGCATTGGCATAGATACACCAATATGTACAGTAATGCATAATTGTTTGGTATTTTTAACAATAGAAGTGTTATCTCACTTCTTGCATTGTTCTGCAAGTGTCTTTTTGCAATTAAAGATAGGTCCTAGAAAGGTTGCTTATCATTATCTATATCAGACACCAATATCTACCTGATTTCTTAAGAGCTAATTAATATAATAATTTTAACATATTAATATGTTCAACTTAAGATCTTAATACCTAAGTAATCAATATGTTCCCTAATAGCAACATTTATGGAAGAGTGAGAGTGTTAGTCACTCAGTTCTGTTTGACTCTGTGAACCCCTGTCCATGGGATTCTCCAGGCAAGAATACTAGAGTGGGCTGCCACTTCCTTCTCCAGGGGATCTTCCCAACCCAGGGATTGAACCCAGGCCTCCTGAATTGCAAGATGTTTCCTTGTTGATGGACATGTAGTTTCTCCTCCCATGCTCACTTTTGCCATCAGCACTGCAATACACAGCCTTCTGAATGAACACTTGTTCATGCTCCTGAAGAGTTCTTCATGATTTTTTCCTATCATGTGTACTCTTGAGGGTGTTGTAACTGCTTTAAATAATATGAAATAATTTTTTAAATAACAAGAGTAAGATAAGGGGAACCGGAACTTGCTTTCCAAACTCAAAAATTCTGTATAAGTTCTGTATAAGTTTAAGTTCTGTATGAGTTCTATATAAAATTCTGTATACAGAGTTTTCAAATGTTATGCTCCCTCTTAGTACCACTATGTAAAATACATAGTGGTTCATCCCTTAAAGCCCAACATGCAAGCAAATATCAGAACCCCTCAAATGAGTAATATAGCCAAAACACACACACACACAAAACAATAATCATTTTTCTCAGGAGGTATTCCTCCAGAAAGTACAAGCATAAATCTGTAGCTTGGCCAAACACGTGGATGACCTGGCATTAATTGTCCACTGGGATGATTAGGGACAAACTGCATTTAATGGAAAAACCATGAACAATCATGTTTCCTGGGAAAGGTGCCAGTGGCAGGTGACTGGACTAGAAGAAGCCAGAGGCAGCCAAACGTGAGCAATAATGCCCTTCCTACCACTGTTACCACAGATGACTAACCTTCACAAAGATCCCCTGGTATTTACTATCTTGTCTGTTTTCTACGCCCTTCTCCAAGGGATCTTCCCAACCCTGGGATCGAATCCAGACCTCCCACATTGTAGGCAGATTTTTTACCATGTGAGTCACCAGGGAAGCCCATCTCTTTTCTAAAATTGACTATTTCATGAGTAAAGATTCCACAGATCAATTAAGTGCAAGTTTATTAATTTGGATATGAAAAAGAAAATACTCTCTACTTCCATTTTTCTTTTTGAGCTTTCATAAAGGCCACAACAAGTCTCATGTCGTTCATCACACCCAAGACCAGAAGAAGCAGCAGAAATCTCTGTTGGAGAGGAAAAACCACGGGTCTCCAGAGCTTTCAATGGAGGAAAACATTCCCTCGTGATCTTTCATGTCAGCGAAGTCAAGTAACAGGAGACTGAGGTTCACCTTCAATATGAGAGCGGAACATGTTATGTTGTTTAATGGAAAGGCACAATGATCCTCTTCTGAAAAAGAGTTTGATTCAGGATTATAAAAAAGAAAAGATGAGGGTCTCTTTAGAACCATACTCCCAACTCTGACCTCTGGAATGCACAAGTAAAGGCCGGCTACACAGCAGCCATTTTGCAACCAAGAAGTGAATGCCAATACCGTACACATTGTCACACTCACAGAAGAAGAAAATAAAATAAATGCATTCTACTTAATCCTGCAGTGGTGGGATAAAATATCTCAATGTGCATATTTGGGAAAGAAAATTATATAAGCACACAGCCTAAAACACAAGTGTGTAGGCTTCATATCAATATGATTATTTGGGACACAATGGAGAAGGAGAGGGTAGGACCAATTGAGAGAACAGCATTGACATATACACACTCAGTTCAGTTCTGTTGCTCAGTCGTGTCTGACTCTTTTTGACCCCATGGACTGCAGCACACCAGGCCTCGCTGTCCATCACCAACTCCCGGAGTTTACCCAAACTCGTGTCCATTGAGTCAGTGACACCATCCAACCATCTCATCCTCTGTCATCCCCTTTTCTTCCTGCCCCCAATCCCTCCCAGCATCAGGGTCTTTTACAGTGAGTCAACTCTTCGCATGAGGTGGCCAAAGTATTGGAGTTTCAGCTTCAACATCAGTCCTTCCAATGAACACCCAGGACTGATCTCCTTTAGGATGGACTGGTTGGATCTTCTTGCAGTCCAAGGGACTCTCAAGAGTCTTCTCCAACACCACAGTTCAAATGCATCTATTCTTTGGCGCTCAGCTTTCTTTATAGTCCAACTCTCACATGCATACCTGACCACTGGAAAAACCATAGCCTTGACGAGACGAACCTTTGTTGGCAAAGTAATGTCTCTGCTTTTTAGTATGCTGTCTAGGTTGGTCATAACTTTCCTTCCAAGGAGTAAGCATCTTTTAATTTCATGGCTGCAGTCACCATCTGCAGTGATTTTGGAGCCCCAAAACATCAAGTCACACTACCATGTGTGAAATACAGAGCTAGTGGGAAGCTGCTCTATAACACAGGCAGCTCAGCTCGGTGCTAATGACCTAGGTGGGCAGGAGCAAGGCTCAGAAGGAGGGGACATGGATATATATGTATGTGTACATTGTTGTAGTGCAGAAACTAACTCAACACTGCAATTATCCTCCAATCAAATATTAATAAATAAAGTAGGAAATAAAAAAGCCCATTTGGGGAAGCGTTGAAGTCTGAAAGCAGAGAGTAGGTTAAATGTCTAATAGTTATGAGGTGTGGTGTCTTTTTGTGAGTTTGCAGGTGGTCTAAGAAAGTAAAAATAGTGTAACTTTGCTCTGGCAGATTAATTTTAAAATCACATTTCAACATTTGACCTGTTTATTGAAACCCCACTGTGACATCACTGCTCACATCGTCGGTTTCGACTTTCTTTCTGCTTCAAAGTCCTCCTGGCTCACTAGTGCCTTTTTATCAGCACCACACTTTTCTCTTCTGACCCCTATGCCTTCTACAGAAGGCAGATTCCTTTTATCTAGTACAAATTCCTTTTATCTCGTCCCTTCCCTGCGCTATGAAGAATCACAATAAACAATGATAAGGATGCATGAATGTTTAATAAACTCTTATTTGAAAGCAATGGCCAAATTAAGGTCTAATTTATAGCTTCATGTCACACTTGAGGAAGCTTCTTTGATAAAGTGTTTGTGTTTGTTCTTCCTGTATCAAAGGCCATGTGATGAAGAATTCTGGTATGAGTGGAGTCCTACTTACATTCCTTCCTTAGCATGTTGTTTATCAATGGAGGATGAGTAATTCGAAATCTATTCCAACTTTCTTTTCTTTACACTTTTCTATTACAGACTGTAAAACTATATATTATATAGGTACTTTGTACTATAAAACACCATCCCTCCACCTCTGCTATAGTCAGGAATTGCTATGTGACTCAGTTCTGATCTACAAGACATAAGGGAAGTCTGTGGTCTCTTCAGAACCCTACTCCCACCTCTGGAATGCACAAATAAAGGCTGGCTACACAGCAGCCATTTTGCAACCACGAAGGGAATAACAAGATAACTTTGGAGATTTAACTTAGTTGTTGTTGAGCTGTTGAGCCAATGACTTTAGGTGCCTACTCATAATATAAGGCAGGAAATTTCCCACTTCAAGTTATTTGAAGCCAGATTTCTATTACAGCCAAATGTAATTCCTAGACTAGATGACAGGCCACAATGATGGCAGCCTAGCAGCAAAGAGTATACCACATCTAAGAGAGGCAGGTATCTAACCAATTAACCAAACTATTGAGCAGAATATGAACAGTACTAAATTAAATAAGCAAAAGTCCAAACATAGAAGCAGAAAGATAAATTTTGTGTTACCAATAGGACCCAGGAAATTCTCACAGAAAACATGGGAAAGACATTGGAGCCACACAGACACTTCATTTTGCAAAGAAGTCAAGGAATGTTGGACTGTCCATACTAAGGAGCTAGCACAAAGAAAGGAATAGTGGCCTGATACAGCACAGTTACCTTCAAAATAGTTCTGCGTGGCTGGAGAACTGAACTGTGTTTAGTGACAACAGTCCTGGTTGATCTTCCTACATTACAAAATGGATCTCGCAGGCCTCGTTCTCCTAAACCATTTCCCACTTTCTATTTCCTTTTATGTTCAGTAGCAATTTCCATCAAAAATTCATCTACTGTGAGAAGCTAGGTACAACTCATTGCCTACTACCCTGCAAAGAGAAAGAAAAAGAAAACTTAATAATGTTCAACAACTGCTGATATGAACATTTAGTCTTTCATATGAGCGACTCTCACTCAAAAGTGATTTTTTTTTCCCTTGGAGGACATTAGGCAATTCCTGGAGACATGTGAGGTTGTCACAATTAGGAGAGTTGGCTTCTGCCAGCATCTAATGGGCAGAAGCCAGGGATGCTGCTAACCCTATGATGCACAGGGCAGGCCCCCACAGCAAAGAATTATCTGGTCTAAAGTGTCAATAATGCTGACATTTCGTGTTATTTGATGGTGGCTGGGGGGGCTGCCACATGTGGCTTCTTATCACCAAATGAGATCATCACAGGGCAGCGAGTAGATGGCAGCATCATGCCAAGAAAAGACCAGTGGTCACTGTGAGATGCACCACCGTGTTTTCTAGTTAATACTGAACCAAACTATGTTGCTTGAAGCAACCTAATACTGCCATACTAATTTGGGATCCTTTATACACCGAAACCCCTCTGACAGAATTTTCAGTCATAAATATTTCTTAATCAACAAATAAAGAAACAGAAATTCCATCATGTAGGGTTCAAAGTACATTTTATATAATGAAGTTTGCTGGAGATGGGGTGACAGGAGAAGGATGGGGTGATTTTCAGAATTTTAAGCCCTTGCGTGCAACGACAAATACTTACAACAATTGCTAAGGCCATATTGGGCTTCTCCAATGGCTCAGAAGGTAAAGCAGACTTAGGAGATGCGGGTTTGATCCCTGGGTTGGGAAGATCCCCTGAAGGAGAAAAGCCAAACCCACTCCAGTATTCTTGCCTGAAAAATCCCATGGACAGATGAGCCTGTTGGGCTGCAGTCCAAAGGCCATATTTACTATTTCATTCAAAAGAAACTCCATGTCAAGAAAAACAATGTTTTACAAAAGTAGTCTTCTTAGAAAAACTTTTTAAAAAATCATACTGAACTACAATGGATCCAGCCTTTGTGAAGAACGGCAGTTAGACCACAGATGGAGTATTGAAAACTGTGCTAAATCACAGATGGTATATTTTTTCCTATATTTCACAAAACAGGCAATTTCTACCATGTTTTTCTTTTACATTTTGCTCTTGGTAATCCTGTAGATTGAAAAAAAAAAACTAAACTAAAAAGAAACGTGAAAACATTTACTTTTAGTGCTGTTTATAATCTTAGTCTTTAGTGGATAGAAACATCACTGAATATTCTGTGGTGTCATTTACTTTTAAAAAAAACTTGGAGTGTAATTCATTTTAGGTGTGCAATTTGTTTTATGAGCCATGCATGCTTATTTGGGGTTGTGCTGTTTTTTTATTGAGTGCAATAAAGACACTTCTTATCAATTGATTTGTTGTATCAGCAGTGGGCTTCTCTCCAGACTGAAGCGTGGCAGCTTTTCTGGGGACATTATCCCGCATCTAATTTCACCACATTCATGAATCCAGGTTCATTAGGGCCCACTTGCACTGCCTGTTATGACCTAATTTCTAGGATTCCTGCTTGATGGTGGCATTATCTTCCCCTGTACACAGTGTATCACACGGCTGTCAAATGGCTTCTCTCCCTTTGATGGTTCATCACATACACAACATACACAACTTTGAATTGCGCCAACTGATCAAATCAAAAGTTCAAAAGTTCACTTCCAGTCCATGTAACATCAAAACTTCAAATACTGTAGAGCTTACACCTTTAACAAATAAGAAATTGTAAAGCAGGGTAGAAACTGGAAGTGTTAGGGGACTATTTCGATGTTATTAAAAACACAAATCCACCCAAGGTGGATTAGTACAGTTCAGTTGTATATTATGCAAGCAACCTGCCTTCTCTCTAGCCCTGGGTGTGATGAATACTGTCCTTCTGGGCTTGGCTGACTTAACCATGACTTCTGGAGCAGGGGATCCTTGCAAGGTCTGAAGTCAATGTGTATCACACATATTTGTGCATTTCCAGGGTGAGAAAATCATGCCTTGAGAACAAGATCACAGTGGGTGCAGCTCTCACAGAAGTGCATATCCCAACGTCCTGGGGAACATTCGTCTGTACTTCAGTCATGCCGTGTGTGAGACAGCACACAAGTGATACACACCCACAGAGAGTGGTGCGGTGCAGTGAAACAGCTGTGCAAATGGGCTTAAGAACATAAAATGAGGAAGCTATGTCTTTAGAAACATATTTCTTTCAAATCCCCAAATATAACATCTGGTTGCATCAAGTTGTCATTATGACATAGTATTTAAGATGATTTAATGGGTTATTGCAGAATAAGAATCTTAGAGTTTATTTAACTACTGTGCACTAAGAGAATGTAGCTCTCTAAACTGTGTTCTGACAAAGCTGATACAAAGTTGTTCTTAATGTTGGATGACTTTATTATATGCTTTTTTTTTCCTTACTGTAGTCAGTATAAATATAGCTTTCAAACATAAACAGAATATATGCAAAGACAGAGTGAAAGTTGAGCTTTGGAATAGAAATGTAAATGAGAGGTACATACCAAAATGCAGAAAGCTATTCACTGTGAAAATTTATGAGGTGCAGTGACTGTGAGTATGAAGATGGGGATGCCACAGTCACCAGGTACCGCTTACCTCCTGGCCCTTGTCAGCAGATCCCCCGACTGGGCCTCTGTCAGCCAGCAGGTCAGCCCCCAACCCGCGGGCGGGTTACCTCGGACTCAGCAAGACCTTGCTCCCTCCTCACCCCCTCACACCCCTTCGCCTCCCCCATCATCATGAGCCTCTTACTACGTCCCCTCAGAAGTACACATCATTTTCAACAGAACACTGAGGTTCTGTGTAGTTAGAACAATTTAAGATAGCTGATCTAAGGCCAAACTCCAAATCCATCACCCCCATTTTCCAATCCATAGCTCTGTCTACCAAATCATCTCATTCCTGCTGCCACTTAGGTAGGTCAACTATCTTCGTGGATGTCAATATTACATGTTTTTCCAATATGGAAAAGTTTCTCAACCTAACGGCTTTTGTATGCTTTTCTATCCCTGCTGTGTTTTTACCTTAACACCCTTTTAATGTGCTAAGAACTTTTATGAAGGGGTTAAATAAACAAACACTACAACAAACGGCAGACTTGGAGCATATCGCAATGACTATTTAACAAGGTCTTAAACAAAACAGAAGTTTAGTCTGGGACTGGCACAGAGGCCCTGTGTGGTAATGTTCTCAAGGATGTAAGCTCTTCCAGACCACTGCTTTCTCATCCCTCCTCACAGTCCAGGCAGCAGGATGCAGGAAGAGATCAAGTGAAAGACAGGTGAAAACCTGGCATTGACTGCCTCCAAAGAGTGTCTCCCAGAAACTTCCACATAATGCTGAGCCTTGCATCCCACTGACCAAACTTATCATGCATAGCCACACCCAGCTGCAAAGAACAGACCAGAACATTTCGTTTTTTCTGAAGAACCATGTGCCCAGGCAAAATCCTACCATTATGAAAGAAGACAATGGAACAGCACAGTTGCTGTGAATGGTGAAATGTGCATTTGCCTGTGAACTTTTAATCATTAACAAGAGTCTTCCTTATTCAATGTTTCTTTCATCAGTTACAGACTCTAGCATTAAATATAGTGCACAAGTTTTATCTTCAGGCAACCCTGATTAAAGTTTAACCTGATTGATGACTGCTTGATTAATCATTAACCTTGATTAATGACTGCTTGAGAGAGTCTGAAAGAAAGTGTGGCCTTAGCAGCAAAGAGTTCTGCTCTCCACTGGTCATGCCTGAAATGGGTACCCACAAGGAGAATGGGGTTGAAGATGCCTTCTCTTATATTCCTGTTCTAACACTCTCATCTGGCAAAGAGTTCTGCTCTCCATTGGTCATGCCTGAAATGGGTACCCACAGAAAGAGAGAATGGGGTTGAAGATGCCTTCCCTTATATTCCTGTTCTAACACTCTCATTTGGCAAAGAGTTCTGCTCTCCACTGGTCATGCCTGAAATGGGTACCCACAGGAAGAGAGAATGGGGTTGAAGATGCCTTTTCTTATATTCCTGTTCTAACACTCTCATTTGGCATTTACTTTCAAATCAAGGTAATGGTTCTACAAGTCAGTCTAGCAGCATGGTAACAACTAACAAAACTGACAGTTCTATGGCACACTACCCCAAACAACACATGCCTACACCTACTATTTCCATCCTAACAGGCTTCTTGCAAGATAAGTATTTTTATGATCCCTAATTTAGAGATGAAGAGGTTAAGTTTTAAACAGAACAATGGGCTTCCACCGAAGTCACCTAATAATAAATGGCAGATACAGAATTTGAATTTCATTTTTCAGCATTCAAAGAAAAGAAAATTTTTCTTGATAGACTTTCTTGAATCTTTAAACTGTTATGGTGCCATATGCTAAAACAAAGACAAAATAGGAAGACAGAGTGATTGTATATTACCTACTAATGATTCTCTCTTCAAGTTTTTTAGTCTTTCCTAATAAACTTCCCATGATACTCTAGCCCAAATGAAACACTCATTCAACAAACCTAAAATTCAACCAAAAAGTTGACTGAAAGGAAGCCTACCAGGAAATAGGTTACATGGATGAAAAAAAATTAGTTTCCAACTATAGAAAAATTATAAACATGTAAACATAAAAACTCCATTGTGTTTAGAGAGGCCAGTACAAGGACCTATGGTGGTCCAAAGGGACCAACAGCCACCATACTAAGAGTGAGTGAGCAGGGAGCGTGTCAGGGTGACTTTACAAAAGAGGAGATGGTTGGGTCCCAACCCAACCATGATGGTTGGTGGGCCATCACCAAGCACGCTCAAGGGGTAGCTAGCCAAGCAGGGAGCAGCGAATGCCAGAACCAGGGCGGGGGTTCCAGAACAGTGTGGTGGGTTCAGAAAGAGCCAGGCAGCATGTATGTGTAATAGGGGTAACTGAGGCAGGGCATGGCATGACTGGAGCATACAGTGAGTTGGAGGACCACAGGCGAGGTAGACAAGATGGTCACAAGAAGCTTGCAGCACCTGAGTGAGGCTAGGTTTTACGGATTTTAGCCTGTAAGCTGTGGGAGCCACTGGAAGCTTTTATAGCAAGTACACAGAATAACCACATTGGCCTTTGAGAAAGACCACTGTGGAAGTGGGACTATGGTTTCCTAAGTCAGAGGCCATGCAATCAGGTAAAAACTGAGCGGAGTCTAAACTGAGAGTTCTTCCTCTGGGATCGACACTCTTTGAAGGATTTATGAACGCCCTCAAGCCACATGTTCCTGATGTGGGAATGAGGGGGTCTCTGAGGAAAGGCTCAGTACTTTTCCCCTGGTTCTCAGGGAAGTCCAGAACAGTCGAGAGCTGAAGTAATAACATTGTACAGCTGAAAAGAATCTGGCCTAAGCTCAGTTCACAAAGTGGAAAGTTTTTAAAAATAGAGATAAATGTAAGAGTTGTACAGGAGTCATATATAAAACAAATAGGATTTTAAATACGGTATTTGCATTTATTTAAAAAAATAAGCAAAGGCCTTGACAATAGGGCAAGTGTATGTGGCTCATATTTTATATATAAAGCAGAGAAATTCATGTGCATATAGGAACCTTGCCACAGATTTTCCAAGACAGGCCAATCTTCTTCAATATCTCATCTTCTTGAACTTACAAGTGCTCTCTTACTTGACAGACCAAATACCCCAAAGGTTAGTTTGAAAAGTAAATTCCACATAAATTCAAGTCTTTGAGAAGGTGGCCAAAGAGGGTTTTTAATAGATAGTTTGGGAAGAGGAGGGTATTGAGAAGCATCAAATCTCAAATCTCTAGTTATAGAACTATAAACAGGAAATGGAGCAGTTATCAGGTAAATATGGAAAGAAAAATCTATAGCAGTTGTTCTTAACATTTATGGGGGTCACAGACCCATTGTCTTCATAATTTTGAAAAACTGATGAATGCTATAAACCTCCTCCTAAGGAATCCATACAGGTACTTCCTTACAGAATTGTGCAGAATATAAGAGATTCACAAAAATCCAAGGATACTGACCTGACCCTGGATGCCAATTTAAGAGCCCACAGTCTCGACAGCTTTCCTTTCTCTCAACGTAAATTCTGTTATCGCAGTTCATCATCTAAATTAGTCCCGTTAATGTTTACATTATCTGGTTTTCATTGATCTCATTCACTCTGCAATTAATTTCACCTTTCCTGCATATATGCAACCTCCGTCAGTTCTAAAATCACAAAGTCAAAAAGGAGACTGATTCCAGTTTCCACTAAGTTGAACTGTTGCCCAAATGTCATACAAGCTCCCAAATGGATTCATAAACCTAAAATATAACACGGGCTATGCTTAAGCTTCATAAAAATGCCTATCCTCTCAGCATTGTTGTGTGTTCTTACAATCAGGTATTTAAATTCTGGTCTATTGCATGGATATATGTCTACATTCTTTAACATTCTCTCCACTACAAAGCAAATTTATAAACTCTCAAAAAAAAAAAAAAAAGTCGAAATCCAGCAATGGTCTTGATCTCTTAATGGATTAGGGAAAAGAATAATTTGAAGGAAAGAAATTACAGCAATTTCTATACCACTTCTTTTTTTTCCCACATTGCAGTTACTGAAAACCTTTGATTAGACCTCTGAAAAGGACCACACATTCAATAATTTGAAGCAAAAGGTTAATGGTGTTGTTACAGCTATTATCCCTTTTAAAATCATTATCCTCTTGTTTTTTATGGCTGTATTACCTTCACCTTTCAATGAACCCACTTTACCAGCTGTTTCCCTCTGTCATAAAGTTTGCTGAACATCATCATAGGAATAGGATAAATGCCATGTTTTATCAATCAAGCCTAAGGGGATTTGAGTCTTCTTATATCCACAACTGTAAAGGGAGTTTATTGCAAGTTTCTGTTTTGATTTGTAAATTGTCCTTAAGTAAAACACATACCTGATGCCAAGGAATAGAATGTAAAAATGCAAGACGTTATACTACAAAAATCTGCATCATAAAGTTTGATAGGTTGACAAATGAGAAAGCTTAAGATTACTGAGGAACACTACAGGCTTGCTTCCTTGGTAAGCTGACATCTACCTGCAGGCATTCCTCAACCTACCCATATGTGAATCCTCGGTCCTTAATGCTGCACCACCCTAGCAAGCCAAGGAATGTATAAAACATAACACAGATGTTTTTATCCTACACAGGGCTACATGGTCTCAACAAGAGTCTGATACAATGAAAATATTATTTAATCATATGCAATAAATATTTAATTTATAGTAAAATTCCCAAAATACCACCACACACTAGAGACTAAAACATGCATTCCTAAATTAAAAGACATTATAAAATATCTATAATTTGCTGATAGCAAATGTCAAAATTTTAGGTTACAGCTAAATGAGTACTTAGGAAATTCTGAAGCCTTAATAAGCACTTTTAAAAATTGAGAATAAATGAACAAAATATTCAACTAAAGTAGACATAAAAAAGGCCAAGAAAACAAATTCAAATAAAGTTGTAGAAAGAAAATAGGCATAAAAATAAAAACTCATACTTTACATATTTATTCAAACTTCATATGTACATAATGTGTGTATATATACAAAGAAAGAGAAAGAAACAGAGATGAAGAACAAAACTGAAATTGAGTCTCTTAAAAAGATGAGTACTATTTATAAATCTCTAGCAAGACTAATCAAAGAAAAACAGAGAGGTCATGAATTAGCAAAATTTGGAATGCAAAACAAACATTATAGATAACTTATACATTATAGATGTTATAAGTTAAAATTGTTGTTATTGAATAGGGGGTCCCAATGCTACTCACTTAGAAAATCTATACAAATGGTAGAAATGAAAGGTGCCTTTAATCAGAATGTCGGCACTCTGGGGAGATGGTGGACTCAGCATCCCTCAGAAACCACCTCCAAAGATTCTGCCTGGCCTTGAAATTTTTAAAGGGAAACAAGGAAGGAACCTCAGTTAATCGCTGAGATGGGGATCAGGGTTGTCGTCATCCCCATCATGTGCAGGCTTGTCCACTCCTGGGGATCTTCTTCTAGATCCTATCTTCTTCACATACTTTGTTCAGGAGATTACTGTGGGGAAGCTAGGGAAGAGACCTGGTCATCTCTTAACGACTTACTCATCATTTCTACTTCTTTGATCTATGGAAAGAACTGACAAGCTAGGCAAACTATTATGTGATTTAAAGACTTGAAAGCTGTACTTGAGCCAGAGATGAGTGGAACATGGGGGTGCCTGGTTTAAGGTTAAGACAAAAGTGTGCCTCTTGCAGAGAGCTCTTGCCTGCCAAAAGCTGCTTATAATACAAATGTGTGTGTGTGTGCGCACACGCCAGTAGCTTTGAAAACATAGATGAAATGTAAAATTTCCTAAAAAAATACTTTAATCACCAAAATGACTCAAAAACAAACTTTTAATAAGCCAGCAAACATTAAATAATTTGAACTAACAATCTAAAAACCATCTCACCCCAACCAGTTTCATGGGATAATTTTGTTAACCTGACCCCAAAAAATCTCTCTTTCCCCCTCTCTCTCTGCTTTACAAAATTTTCCAAAAACACTGAAATAGCAAAACTTCTTCCACTCATTCTTTGATGTTATTATATCCCTAGGCTGAGACCAATCAAGGGCAGTGCAAAAGAAAATTCGGTCCAAATCACTTACAAGTATAAATGCAAAAATAACAAAATAGTATCAAGTTAAATTAATAGTGTATAAAAATAACACATCATGAATGAGCTGGATCTATTTTAGAAAGGCAAAAATATTTCAAAACTATAAAATCAGTCAACACTAAGAGTAAAGAACAAACTAATACAATTATTTCAATAGATGTCGAAAATTTTCAAATAAAAATATTTATCTAGAATAAAATCTTTTGACAAGGTAGGGATAGAGAGAAACTCTCTTAAGTTAACGATGACATCATTCTTAACCTCAAATTTTGTAATGAATCCCAACAAATTCAAGAAAAGGGCAAGAATTACCGGTATTGGTGTCACTGAACAATACTATAATATAGAAATCCTAGACCATGAAATATGATAAGAAAAAGAATCAAGGGGCTTAAGATATGTCTTTAAGAACAAAAATGCCCTAAATGACTATATGCACTGCTTTTTCAGGCATGTCCAACTCTCTGTAGCCTGCCCATGGAATTTTTGGACTCCTCTGCCCACGGAATCTTTCCAGTCAAGAATACTGGAGTGAGGTGCCATTTCCTACTCCAGCGGATCTTCCTGACCTGGGGATTGAACCTGCATCTCTTGTATCTCCTGCATTGGCAGGTGGATTCTTTACCACTAGCACCACTTGAATAAGAGGCTTAGGGTATACCTTTAAGAACAAAAATGCCCTAAACGACTGCATACATTAGAGGTCTGTAAAATAAGGTCCAGGGGCCAAATCAAACCTATCATGATCCAAATTCAGTAACTTCCATGGTCCAAATCTATTTCTTTTTACATTGTGTGTGGCTGTTCTTATCCTGCAACTACAGAGTTAAGTAGTTTTGACAAAAAAATATTCACCATTTGGCCTTTCCCAGAAAAAGTTTAAACACCTCTTACCTACAAACAAACCAGTAGAATAAAAAAAAAAAAACTTAATATAGTTTCTGGGCTCAAGAAGTGTACAGAAAATCAATAGCATCTTTATAAACCAGCATGATCTAATTGAGAGCTATCTCACAAAAAGAACAACTATTTAAATTAACAATAATTTAAAAAAATAAAAACAAAATAACAATAATGATAAATAAATAAACTATAAGGCATATAGAAAAATATCAACTTTACAAAAAACATCTTTAAAGTATGTACAATAACAACTGAATAAAAACTGAGTAAGTGCCTGGTTCTTTGGCAAACTGTTCAATCACAATATATCCAATAACTGTCAAGTCTGCATGGAATTCTCTAGGCCAGAATACTGGAGTGGGTAACCTTTCCCTTCCCCAGGGGATCTTCCCAACCCAGGGATCGAAACCAGGTCTCCCTCATTGCAGGCGGATTCTTTACCAGCTGGGCCACAAGGGAAGCCCAAGGATACTGGAGTGGGTAGCCTATCCTTTCTCCAGCGGATCTTCCCTACCCAGGAATCGAACCGGGGTCTCCTGCACTGCAGGCGGATTCTTTACCAGCTAAACCATCAGGGAAGCCCTTTTCCATTGTGCACCTGCTTCACAACTGTTTTGACTATTTCTAGATTTCCCTCCAATGTATGATGTAGATAAACAATAGATAAGAGGAATGTGAATGTATTCCATATCACAGTAAAATAAAAGGTGTGATGACAAGAGGAGTAAGAGAGAAAGAAAAGCCAATAACCATACTTTTAATGTATTGTGATAATTATAAAATATTTAAATGCATTACATATTTATAACATGCTTAACTCTGAAATAAAATATACCTGTATGTTTCACTACAATCCTATGAGGAAGATATCACTAGTATTTTCAATTTATGTGTGAAGAAACAGCCTCGGAGAAAGTAATGGCTTTGACAGGTTAGACAGGCAGGCATTCAATGAGGATTCAGACTCAGGCAATTTAATTCCAGACCCTGTTCTCTTAATCTTCACTCTATGAAGTAGGTATTACTCCCTTCATTATTATATGTCATATTACTCATCTCATGATTATATACATGGAGAAAAAGAAGCTTGAAGCTATTAAGTGACTTGACCAAATTCACCAGCCTAGAAACTGGTGATAGTGAAATTCAAATGAGAACATTGCCAAAGTTCATGTTATTTCTACTGTACCAACTATGATCCAAAACTCAAATGATACCAGTGAAGGAACAAGGAGAAGAATATAAAGCCTTGGACATTTAATTATTCAGCAGATACTGTGATTTGGGGTAGAACAGAGCTTCAAAGAAATGTCAATAGACTATACATTATTAATCAATTTATCAAAGTCAAGAATCTAAATATTTAAACATTTCTACAACTGAAACATAGGTAACAAATAGCCCAGTCACTGAAATTGTTTATAACACATTAAATCTCTACTTTCTCGCTAATGAAATATACTTCAAATCATTCGATCCTAATAATTTTCTGTAGAAAAATAGGCTGGGAGTATCAGGAGAGGAGCAGTGGAATGTGGGAAAGCACTCCCAAGTTACTGATTCACAATCTGCAAAGCTGCTTCCTTCAATGGTTATATCATCTTTTAGTATCCCTACATTCCATTCTTAGGTAGAAATGTAATTATTATCAACACTAGTTCAAAATAAGTTTGGGGCTTAATTTCTTTAAAATGTAGTATATACTTACTATAGATTTAAGGGAAGAAAGAGAATCTTTTACAATATTAATAGCTATATATAACAATTTTTAACCATCAACTACATTTTTTAAATTGAAGCAATCCCCTTAGAATTGCCATAAAATTTCCTTAGCCAAGAGATTTGCTCGGATCTCAGCTAATATAGGCTATCAAAGTATATGGAATTTTGTTGGGAAAGGCTGTTTGTGATGTAGAAATAGAGTTTGACCTCCAAAGAAATAAAACTTGTATTCGATGCCTAATGAACCAGCCTGAACAACTAGGTGACCATCTCTGAAGCTTCTGGGTCAATGACAAACAGATGGAACTTTCTCCTCAAGCAGCTCTCTGGATTCGGACATGATCCCAGACAGCAGCTGTAAGTACTGGGATAGCTTTGATGTCTCTAGAGAAAGACACTTTTGATCGGTCAGTCATGGGCTTAGGGTCCTGTTCAAACCGGCTGAATGTCAAAGCCTGCGTCATAGGCAAGGATGAACCATGCATGAACCTAGCTAAATGATTGTTATCACTGAGAGATGAGTAAGGAAGCTGGATTTCAGAGAACCACTCAAAAAGTTGGCAAGAGATAATTTTTGGATATGTCTAATGGTTGCTCTGGTTCAGATCCCTCATCCAGCCAATGTTGGTTCTCTAGACTCAGTAATTAGGTAGGAGAGACTACAGCTTGGATACCCTCAATATCCAGAGTTGAATGATACTAAAATACTAGTAAAGATCATGCTGGCACTTAGTAAGCATTGGGAATTCGTCAGTTTTGCTGTATTTCCAAATTCTCAAAGGGTGTTTTTATTAATCAGTTATTGATGCTTCATCAGACAGACTAACCGTACTGGATTAAGGTCACCTCAGGTAGCAGGAATTCATTGAAACTGACCAAAGAGAATCCTATTCAGTACCCTGAACACCACACTTTGAAAATTACCAATCTATCTTCCAAAAAAATCCCACTGCGTGACAAACACAAAATTAAAAAATAGTAATTATTTGATAGAAGAATAAAGGGCCAAGAACTTTTCCACTAGAAGACAAAAAACATTGGAAATTATCTACAGGACACAAAATAGTGGGACAGAACTGAGGTTGGGATCAAAGTGAGTTGTAACCTAATCAAGGCAAACAAGGATGTGACTGAAGGAGTGAATTATAATTTTTTCAAGAAGGCCCCCCAAATCTTCAAATACAGAGTCAGCGGGATGAGGGAGCAGAAGTAAGCTGTGGGCTGCTGGAATACTCCTGGAGTGGGTTCAGTTCAGTTCAGTTCAGTCACTCAGTTGTGTCTGACTCTTTGCAACCCCATGGACTGCAGCACGCCAGTCTTCCCTGTCCATCACCAACTCCCAGAGCTTACTTAAACTCATGTTGATCAAGTTGGTGAAGCCATCCAACCATCTCTTCCTCTGTCGTCCCATTCTCCTCCCACCTTTAATCTTTCCCAGAATCATCCCAGTGAGTCAGTTCTTCGCATGAGGTAGCCAAAGAATTGTAGCTTTAGCTTCAGCGTCAGTCCTTCCAATGAATATTCAGGACTGATTTCCTTTAGGATGGAGTGGTTGGATCTCCTTGCAGTCCAAGGGACTCTCAAGAGTCTTCTCCAACACCACAGTTCAAAAGCATCAACTCTTCAGCACTCAGCTTTCTTTATAGTCCAACTCTCACATCCATACATGACTACTGGAAAAACCATAGCTTTGACTAGATGGACCTTTGTTGGCAAAGTAATGTCTCTGCTTTTTAATATGTTGTCTAGGTTTGGTCCATAGCTTTACTTCCAAGGAGCAAGCATCTTTTAATCTCATAGCTGCAGTCACCATCTGCAGTGACTTTGGAGCCCAAGAAAATAAAGTCTCTCACTGTTTTCATTGTTTTGCCATCTATTTATCATGATGTGATGGGACCGGATGCCATGATCTTCATTTTTTGAATGTTGAGTTTTAAGCCAGCTTTTTCACTCTCCTCTTTCACTTTCATCAAGAGCCTCTCTAGTTGGAGTGGGTATCAGAGCCAAAAAGAGAAATGCAGCAGTTATAGGCAACTTCAGGCCACTACAGTGTGAGCCCATATAGCCTAAAAGAAACTGGCCCACATCTCCTAACTCCATAAAACTATAGATAACATTGCCGTTTATGACTGGAGGAAGAAGGACCTAAGATTGTTATATAGGAATTTCTTCATTATGCTTTAGTATTTAGTATTTTCAGGTAAATTCAATATATGTTAAGGTAGAGCTCTACATCAGCTACTAACATTGACTATTCTAGACAAGCAAGAATCAACAGGAATTAAAAAAAAAATAATGGCATGAAAGTGAGGTATTACCCTGTAAAAGCAAAACAAATGTTTTCTCAAGAAAACAGCGTTAATGTAGAGAAGAGAAGGAAATGCTGCCAAAAATTGAAATATTCCTTGTGATAGTGAGAGCAATGTTGCATCCACATATTAAAAGCAGGCTGATAAAGAAGTACAATTAGAAAGTTTAAAAAAATCTTAACAAACAAAAATATGATTAGCATAAAATGAAACACAGAGGGAGACAGAATAACAAAATGCACATACACTCAAATCCAAAGTGGTTTATTTAAAAGTCCAATTTAAGAATGTAAAGTAAAAGACAAGTGATATGTATAGATTATATGGGAAAGACTTGAGTTTTCATTACTAAAGTGTCATCTAAACACTAAAAAGAAATACTGAAAGTAGATACACATTCCCAAACATATCTTGTTATTGTTTCTGAATTCAGAGGTTCAGAGCAGTAAAAAAATACTATGAGAAAGCAATTTTAGTACAAAGGAAAGAGAAATAAACATATACTGAATGTATCATAAAATGCTAAGTACTAAAACACAGTGAAGAAATGTCTATATTTCTCAGAAGAAAATACTGGTGATCCTTGAATCCTTTAACAGTGCATTTTATCACTTGCACATGAAGACAAGCTAAACACTTCTAGGACTCAAAAATATACCAGCAAATTTGTTTTTTCTGAAAAGGAAAATTACCCAATTATATATTCAAGCCAAATAAAGAATTACATGTATATATCCAAAAAAGAGAAAATCCTTGGATATAAAACACTTTGGAGAGAAAAGCAATCAGTAAATCCTAGAGTAACATCAAAACAATGGTGATAATACACTTCTAAAGCTTAATGTTCAGAACAGATACTTATAAAAACAAGAGGCATAACAAAAAATTTAAAACAATTTAAAAACTCTGGAGCTAAAATAGTCTTTTTTTAAAAATTATAAATAATATGAAGAAACTGAGTCTTGGAGCAGGCAACAAGGTTATAGAAATGCTAAATGTTTTATTTGCTTCAGAGATTATAGACACTGATGTAACAGAAAAACATAAACTGAAAAAAGGTTGCCAAAAATTAGGGGTAACTTTTGGGGGAAAAAATGACTGAAAAAGAACAAGGAAATTTCTGGAGTGCTGATTACACAGTGTTTTCACATTTAAAAAGTTCATCATGCTCTATACTTTTGATTTGAGCAATTACATATACGTTATAATTAATAATAATCATATAATTATAATTATATTATTACACTTGATTTGACTGATTATATATACTATTATCATAATTAATAACATATAATTATTATAGTACTATAATTTCATATAATTACTACACTTTAAATAAAATTTGAAGGATAGATACACAGTTAACATATAAAAATCAATTGTTTCTCTATATACCAGCAAGTGGAATTTGAAATTAAAAATACAATAATGTTTTATTAGCATCTAAAAAGTGAAATACTTAGGTATAAATCTAGTAAAATATGTACTGCTGCTGCTGCTGCTGAGTCGCTTCAGTTGTGTCCGACTCTGTGCGACCCCACAGACGGCAGCCCACCAGGCTCCCCCGTCCCTGGGATTCTCCAGGCAAGAACACTGGAGTGGGCTGCCATTTCCTTCTCCAGTGCACGAAAGTGAAAAGTGAAAGTGAAGGCACTCAGTCGTGTCCGACTCTTCGGGACCCCGTGGACTGCAGCCCACCAGGCTCCTCCGTCCATGGGGTTTTCTAGGCAAGAGGACTGGAGTGGGGTGCCATTGCCTTCCCCAAGAAGTAAGTTAGAGTATACTAAAATTTAAAATTTCTATTCTGTCAAAGGTGGTGCCAAATGAATGACAAGACTAGTCACATGATGGAAAAGATATTTGTGAAAGACCTATCTGATAAAGATGGCTTTCCAAAATAGACAAAAAAAAAAAAAACTTAAACTCAACAGTAAGAAAATAAACAACCCGGTGAAAAAATGAGCCTAACATCTTAACAGACCCTATACCAAAGAAGATATAGAGATATTAAATAAGCAATGAAAAGATATTCTACATCATATGTAATCAGGAAAATGCAAATCAAAACAACAACAGAGGACTTCCCCGGTGGCTCAGTGGTTAAGAGTCTGCCTCCCAGTGCAGGGGGCACTGGCTTGACCCCAGGTCTGGGAAGATTCCACATGGGATGGGGCAGCTAAGCCCACCAACGAGAGGAGCCACCACATGGAGAAGAAGCTCACACTGCAGCTAGAGAAGGCCCACATGCAGCAATGAAGACCCAGCACGGCCAAAATTATATAAACAAATCATTTTTAAAAACACCTCTACACACCTAGCAGAACGGCTAACATCCAGAACACTGACACCACCAAAAGCTGGCAAGGATGTGGGAGCGACAGGAACTTTCGCTCGTTTCTGGTGTGATGCAAAATGGCATAGCCACTTTGGAAGATGGTTGGGTGGCTTCTTACAAAACTAAACAATATACCGTTCAGCAATGTGCCCACTGGTGTTTACCCAAAGGATTTGAAAACTTTGTCCAAAAAGCCTGCACTTAGATGTTTTTAACTTTACTCATTGTTGCCCAAACTTGCAAGCAACCAAGATATTCTTCAGTAGATGAGTAAATAAACTGTGGTAATTTCAGACAATGAAATATTATCCAGCACTGAAAGAGATATGAGCTACTGATTTCAAACATACAATACTCTGAAAAAGGCAAAACTATGAAGACAGTAAGAAGATGAGCAGTATAAGGAAAGAGATGAACATTTTTAGGGTAGTGAAAATATCCTACATGATACTATAATGCTAAGTATCCTCACACATGTCCTTATGCATTTATCCAAGCCCACAGAATGCGTAACACCAAGAGTGACCCTTAATATAAACTGTGAACTTTGGACACCTGTGATGCGTCAATGTTGGTTCATCTTTTAAAACAAATGTACTATTGGCAGATGCTGTAAATGGGGGAAATATATGCATATATAGGGGCATGAGAATATGGGAAATCTGTACCTTCCTCTCAATATTGCTGTGAATGTAGAGCTGCTCTAAAAAATAAAGTCTGGAAAAAAATCTCAATGCCTAAATACAATATTAGAAAATTCAAACTGTTAAAGGGAACAAAAAAAAATTTGATTAAACAGTCAAAAGTCATGAAAGGGACTGAAAGAACAATAGAAGGAGTAATAAGATTATAAAATAGGATAACAAAAAAAGTGATCACAATAAATGCAAAAGAGTTAACTTTACCATTTAACGGTAAAAAATCCTTTTAGAATAAGCTGAAATGTAAAACTCAGTTCTGTGTGTTTAAAAGAAAAGCACTAAAGGAAGATAGACATAACACAGAAACAGATGAAGATAAGGCAGGCAAATATTAAAAACAAGAGAAAACAGCAATGTTCAAGTCAGACAAGTTGGAAGCCTTGAAAGGGTGTTTTGCTCGTGTCTAATTAGGAAAATAGAAACCACTGCAAATATTTTCAGTATACAGAATTTAACAGATAGAACTGTTCATAGGTGTGGAGTTGCTGAGATATCGAAAGGGAAGAGGGTATGGTGACCCCAGACTGAGGAACAGAGGAAGGAGGCAGTGTTTGCGGCGCCCTGTCACTAAGACCGCTGTGGGTTGGCGGGCAGAAGCTGGAGTCACCGGGAGAAGCAGCCTAGACAGCAGGCGAGGAGGAAGGGGGATAAACACCTTAACTCTTCTTTTCCTGCACACTCTTATCCCTCTCCCACTGACAAACCCACCTGAAAACCTGGGAACCTGGGAAACACGGACTCATACACCAGCTACCGTAATACAGAGCAGAGGTGGGCAAGGAATGGGTATGCGGACAAAAATGTCTAGGATGAACAAAGAATGCTGAAAGGACTGTTTTAAAATAGATAAAAGGTACAACCCACCAAAATCATGTAATGATCATGAATCTCTATGCCCTGAACAATACAGCTTTTACACATACTTATAAAGTGAAAACCTTCATTTACAAAACAAATTAGAGGAAACTTTCGGGAGTAGAAATCTTTAGTATAAACTACTGGAAACCTTTCTTTCATCCCCATGTGGAATCATGAGCAAAGTCTGTTGCCCACTGGTGCTTTTGTATGACTTCACTCTCTCTCTAGGGGGAACTCAGGGAGATTTTGGACTTTGCATTGGGTTAACATGGTCCAGAGTCAAGCAGTAAAGTCATGGGACACAGAGGAGAAAGATACATGAAAGAGACAGTCCAAGAAGTTAAAAAGAATCCGGGAGAGGTTTGGGCTTCCCTAAACATTATATGATAAAATATTCAAGGCTCTGAAGATTACACATTGTGTGTATCTGTATGTGCATGTGTGTGTGTGTGTGTGTGTGTACGTGTAATTCTAAAAGCAGGGTGAAATGTACAGAAGGATTCACAGCAACTTTTGATGGAAATTACCTTGTCGACGAGAGAAGGAATGGATGAGAGATATCAGCCAGGGACCAGTTAGAAGACAGGATCATAAGTTATTTTAAAGAATGCAATATGAAAAAATGTTATCTAGGTATAGGTTAATTGAAAAGGCAGAAAGAGAACTCTAAGGTATCACAGGGGAGCAATCGCGGGAAACCGCTCAGAAGAGGCTTCTTATGGACCTGGGACCCATGTCTCAGGACTAGATGCTAGCCAGCAGGTGAATCTGAGGGGTGCCACGGCATCTGTTCTTCATATCTGAGAAAAAACACAAACTTTATCAACTGCTTCTACAAGGGCAGGAGAAGAAACTGGATGCAAGACCCACAGGAGCAAAAGTGAAGGAGTCTGCTAAGTCCCCCTCCACCAGGCCCGCAGGCTCTCTTCAGGGCCCCGAGTGACAAAAACCTGACATGAAGGCAGCTGACAGAAAAGGAATGTGTTCTGTAGAATCCGGGGCACACCCCAGGGTCACAGAGCAGGAGTATATGCAGGTGGTCACATGCGATTAAACTGAAGAAGAGTTTTCTATTTGAATGTAATCACACGAACTTTAGTACTAGTTATCTGTAAAGAAATTTATTTTATTTCCAGTATCATTATTGGCCCCTGCTTTTCACAGATGAAAGCTGTCTAATCTATAATTTACTCTTATCTGAATTAGCCAAATTAGCACAATCTTTCTGGGCTTCCCTGGTGGCACAGATGGTAAAGAATCCGCCTGCAATGCAGTAGACCCAGGTTTAACCCCTGGGTTGGGATGATCCCCTGGAGAAGGGAATGGCTACGTACTCCAGTGTTCTTGCCTGGAGAATCCCATGGACAGAGGAGCCTGGACTCTTACAGTCCATGGGGTTGCAAAGAGTTGGACAGGACTGGGAGACTCACAGTCTCACTTTCATTCATTTTTCATTACAGTCTTTCCAGTGAAAGCCACCTCTCATGTAGTTTCTGAAAATTGTTTATGCTGCCACTAAACCTTTAAAAGCATTCTTTGCTTTTATTTGAACAACAAAAACCCCAGCCCACCTTGAAAACTCCCTACTCCAATACATGGATTCAACTTTCCCCAAGCAGCCCAGGTAAGGTATACTAAGAACATTAGAGCCCAAACCTAGGGTTAGGGGTATAAATCATGTCATTTATTGTGGGCACAGGTGATGTTTTCCCATATCATGACAGAGATAGAAAATGCAGAGCTTAAACTGGTATTTTAAATTTACTGTTAACCCTTTTGTATTATGTGCTTAATTGAATTTTTAATTCTCTACCTAAACTATTCTAAATTGATAAGCCATGTAATATGCCTTTAAATAAAATATTAATTAAAACAAATATAAACATTTATTTATTTCTCCAACAATAAAGTGTCTCTAAAATGTATCAGTGTAGAACTGTGATACATAAGACTTGCCACTAAACTCTTTTGTGACAATTTTTACATATATCTCTTAATACTTTATGATGAAATTAGCATTTTGCATTGTTTGTAACAATTTGGATTCCAATGAACTTGTAAAAGATATAGGTCTATTGTATACTTTAACCCAGTTACTTAAGTTTATTTTAACCTAAACTGTTGATCTTCTAAAGATGGATAGTTCTTATTTTATAATGACATTCATTCATCTTGTGTTCATTTGACAAATATTTAATTTATTTATTAATATATCAGTGATATAGTGACAGATGGTTGGATAGATAGACAAACGGATAGGAAAGAAAGTACAAAAATCCCTATCCTTGAGAAGTTAAATTAAATGCTGTTTTGGAGACAGACAGTAAAAAGCAGTAAAATAAATAGTGTGTTAGAAAACTACAACTGCACCAGGACCTACTGTACAGCACAGGGAACGCGGCTCAACATTACATAACAACCAAATAGGAAAAGAATTTGAAAAAAATAAATACATGTAGAACTGAATCACTTCACTATACACTTAAGACTAACACAACACTGTTAATCAACTATACTCCAATATACAATTAAAAGTTTTTTCTTAAAAAGAATACAGTAAATGAAATGTAGGAAAAATGAAAAGAAATAAGGAGGTACGAACTATTAAGGATGGGATAAACAACCTAGACAGCATATTAAAAAGCAGAGACATTACTTTGCCAACAAAGGTCCGTCTAGTCAAGGCTATGGTTTTTCCAGTAGTCCTGTATGGATGTGAGAGCTGGACTATAAAGGAAGCTGAGTGCCGAAGAATTGATGCTTTTGAACTGTGGTGTTGGAGAAGACTCTTGAGAGTCCCCTGGACTGCAAGGAGATCCAACCAGTCCATCCTAAAGGAAATCAGTCTTGAATATTTATTGGAAGGACTGATGCTGAAGGTAAAACTCCAATACTTTGGCCACCTGATGCGAAGAGCTGACTCATTTGAAGAGACGCTGATGCTGGGAAGGATTGGGGGCAGAAGGAGAAGGGGACAACAGAGGATGAGATGGCTGGATGGCATCACTGACTCAATGGACATGAGTTTGGGTGAACTCCAGGAGCTGGTGATGGACAAGGAGGCCTGCTGCACTGCGGTCCATGGGTCGCAAAGAGTCGGACACGATTGAGCGACTGAACTGAAGTTATTATTTTAGGTAAAATGACAAGGAAAAATCTCTCGGAAAAGGTGAGTGGAGATCTAAATATAGTGAAGATGGTATCTATGAGGATACCTAAGGAAAGAGAACATTCCAGGCAAAGGCAACAACATCTGAAAAGGCCCTGGGGTCAGCATGCTTGATGTGAGAGAAGATTGAGTTCTTCCTCTCAGCTCTAAACCATGACTTCCTGGACTCACAATGATAGCTTTTTACCTTAAGTTGTTAAACTTGTGGAGAATGTTGCATGTAAAACACACACTGAACACACACTCACACCAAGTTTGTTTCATTTTGTGTCTTATTATTATATGAGTACATTTTTTGGTATTTTTGTCAGTTCTAACAATAAAGAGGTTTTTTTTTTTAATGTAATGTTACAATTAAAAACAAAAGTAATGATTAAAACAGTTTGAAATGTAATTGTATTTTAATATTATTGTTAGGAATTCATCTTTAAATGAATAAAAATTATAACTTTCATTTTCAAAAGACATGTTAATTATTTCAAACAGGAGTTTTAAAATAAGTTGATTGTGTTTACACTTTATGTCAATGTAAGGTTAATATCTTCAATTAAATGTTTTAATTGGTTACTCATAAGTTATCTTTCAACAGACACAATTATTTTCAAGAACTTGAGACCTCCAAATACTATCTGAAAATTCAATTAGTTTATAATGTATTTGAATAAATTATAGTTTTAAGGACGGCTCTTTTGAGAGTCTAAATAAGATTAAGTTAAACAATTAAAATTCTGCTCCCTATAGAGCAGAAAAAATAAAAAATTATTTCACTAATTTTTATTATTATAAAATACTTCATGTATCCTAAAAATAAATAATATAAAGGTATAAGGTGTAAAAATAATTGTAAAATACTCAAATCTTCCACAAAGGTTAATAGAGCATCAGCAATACTTTTAAACTTTCTTCTCTGTACCAACTGTCCTCTCTCTTTTTCATCACCTCCTAGGAGCAACTAATCTAAAATTTATATACATTATTTCTTGTTTACTGTCATAACACATGAATCCCTTGATAATACGTAATTTAAACTTCCTCTGCCTTTGAGCTTCATATGAAAAGTATTATGCTATTTGGTTCTTATTGTAACTTGCTTTTTTCCTTTAATACCATCATGACACTTGTCCCGATTGAGATATATAGAGCTGTATTTAACTCAGTTTCATTACTGAATAGGATTCTGTTACGTGAATATACCACAACCCAGTCATCTTCCTATCAATGGACTTTTCTTGTTCTTAAAACTTTCCTATTACACATATTGCTGCTACGAACACTTCTAAACACATCTCAATGCATTGGGTATATCTCTAGAAATGGGCTGTAGACTAGCATATGCATTTTCAATTTTTTAAAAAATGACAAATTATTTTACAAAATGCTTGCATTAATTTACATTCTAACTAGTAAGGTATATTATGGTTACTTGATTTTTTTTTTTAAAGAAACATTTTATCAGAATCACTGACTTTGCCCTTATTTGTACTAATAAACTTTGTCTCGATTTTAGAAGGCTTTTCTAAAACATATTTTTGATACTGACCCTTTGAAAGTTATGTTCTTTGAAATTAGCTTCTTCTAGTATACATCTTATAGTGTAATGAATAGACTTTTTCAAAAGTTAATACACTTTAATTACTCTCTTTAATCCCCTTATTTCCTTGGTTTTATTTAAGAGATCCTTTTCTATACATACAGATTTGACTGTATGAGCCTTTGTCAGCAAAGTGATGTCTTTACTTTTAAATATACTGT
Organism: Odocoileus virginianus; assembly: GCF_023699985.2. Lineage (NCBI taxonomy): Eukaryota > Metazoa > Chordata > Mammalia > Artiodactyla > Cervidae > Odocoileus > Odocoileus virginianus. The sequence goes on along the minus strand of NC_069689.1, from coordinate 46,025,050 downwards.
CTAGTTTGGTCATAGGTTTTCTTACAAAGAGCAAGAGTCGTTTAATTTCATGGCTGCAGTCACTGTCCACAGTGACTTTGGAGCCCAAGAAAATAAAATCTGTCACTGCTTCCACTTTTCCCCTTCTATTTTCCATGAAGTGTTAGGACAAGATGTCAAGATCTTAGTTGCTTGAATGTTGAGGGGTTTTTTTTGTTGTTGTTTTTGTTTTTTTTAAAGGAGAAATGTTCTTTTTTTTTTTTTCATTTATTTTTATTAGTTGGAGGCTAATTACTTTACAATATTGTAGTGGTTTTGGTCATACATTGACATTTGAATCAGTTCTAATGAGATGGATGAAACTGGAGCCCATTATACAGAGTGAAGTAAGCCAGAAAGAACGTTGAGTTTTAAACCAGCCTTTTCATTCTCCTCATTCACCCTCATGAAGAGGCTCTTTAGTTCCTCTTTGCTTCCTGCCATTATCTGCATATTTGCATATTGTGTCATCTGCATATCTGAGGTTGTTGATATTTCTCCTGGCAATCTTGATCCCAGCTTGTGCTTCCTCCAGCCCTGCATTTTGCCTGATGTACTCTGTACAGAAGTTAAATAAGCAGGATGACAGTATACAGCCTTGACATAACTTCTTTGCCAATTTTGAACAGTCAGTTTTTCCATGTAAGGTTCTAACTGTTGCTTCTTGACCCACATATGGGCTTCTCAGGAGGCAGGTCAGGTGGTCTGGTATTCCCATCTCTTTAAGAATTTTCCACAGTTTGTTGTGAGACACACAGTCAAAGGCTTTTGCCTAGTCCATGAAGCAAAAGTAGATGCTTTTCTGGAATGCCCTTACACTTTTGATACTTACTGCCTGAAGAGAGTTTCTAATTCAACAAGCAGGGACAAGGAACCCACAAGAAAGCACGCAAACTTCCTAATTCAACGAGACACAATCAACCGTCGGGGGGGGGAACCAGGTGGCCAGAGTCTGTAACAGAGGGACAGAGAGAAGGAGAAGGGCGGCGCAGGGCTGCGGTGTGAAGAGGCTCTCCCTGCAGGCCTCAGCTGTGTACACAGCAGTGCCGGTTTGTGAAGAAACGGCCTAAAGCGGAGGGAAGAATCACGGGGAGGATGAGAGGCAACAGGGGTCTGTGTCCACGCAAGACTGGAAATAACGCCTGTCCCGAGGGGCCAGACTGGACAAGCTCATGGTCCTCGAGGCATGGGGTGGAGTACTTAGAGGGCTTTGCAGTTGGGAATGATTAGCTGTAGACTGACCGTTACCCTTCTCACAACGCCTAAAACTGTGAGATGTGAAGTAGTCAAATTCTGTCCAATTATCTTAACTTTATCCCAAGAACAGAACTCAAGAAGATCCATAGGGATACAAAAATATACAACATCCATAAAAGATAAATTCACACTGCCTGGCATCTAATTAAAACTACCAGGCATGCAGAGAAGCAGAAACACATAACCCATAATAAAGAAAAGTTCAACAGATACCAACCCAGAACTAACATGGATGTTACAGTCAGAAAAAAATACATCAAAACATTTATTATAGCTCTACTCTATATGTTCAGAAAATTACAGAGACAGAAGATATAAAGAAGATCCAAATAAAAGGTCAAGAGATTAAAAACTACAATGTGTGAGCTAAAAATTAAAAAATAAAACACTAGATGGGATTAATGGCAGGTTAGATATTGAAGAAAATTTAGTGAACTTAGAAACATAACAAGAGAAACTAAAATGAGACACAGAAAGACTCAAAACTGAACAGAGCTTCAGGCAGCCACAGGACAACTTCAATTAGCCTAGTATGCCAGCGATTGCAGTGCCTGAGGGGAAGGGAGATAAACAGAAAAATATTTTAAAAGAATAATGGCTAAAAGTTTCCCAAATTTGATGTATACTCTAAATGCACTGATCTAAGAACTCAAGACATCTCACATCATAATCAACTCCCCAAAAACATTGACAGAGAGAACACGTGTAAAGCAAGCAGAAGGAAATGTCTGCACATTTCTCCAAGGAAACAATGTGAAAAACAAGCCAGTGGAGTAATATCTTCAAAGTAGGGAAAGAAAACACTGCCAATCTAGACTTCTATAACCTATGAAAACGGCTTTCAAGAGCTGAAGATAACCAGAGGGGGAATGTCGGGGTGGCTGGGGGACAAATCAGGAGTTTGAGAGGAACACACGCACACTGGTATAGTAAGTAGTAGTAGACAGCCACGACTCACCGTATAGCATAGAAAAGACCTCGGTACTCTGTGGCAACCCACGTGAGACAGGAATCTAAACAAGATGACTGTGTGTGCTCACACAGCCGAATCCCTCTGCCATGCACTCAAGATCAACACCACACTGAAAATCAACTGTACATCAATACGATGTTTAAAAAACCGAAGTTGAAGTAGAAACGCTTTCTGGCTGACAAAGGCTAAAAAAAAAATTATGACCAATGACAAAATGAACTTCCTTCAAAGCAGGGAGAAAGTGATACCTGATGGGATGAGGGTCTACACAAAGGAATGACGAGCACTAGAAACTGTGCCTGGATTCGTAGATGGTGATTTCCACTGTTAATAGGTAGCTGATTACTTAAAACAAAACTGGTAACAGTGTAGCTCACTGTTTATAATAGGTAAAAAGCAAAATTCATTATGATAATACAACAAAGGCTGCAGGGAGAGAAATGAAAGTATACTAACATGAGGTTTTTAACTATTTAAGAACTGGCAAAACAGCACTTTGAAGTAGACTGTGGTAGTAAAGATATACTCTATAAAACCACTGGGCTTCCCTGGTAGCTCAGCTGGTAAAACTGTGTAAAATCATTAAGCCAACAAAGTGGATTAAAAATAAAATCATACTGGATTACATTAATTTGTATTTATCCTTTATTTTCTGCTTTAGTTTTATACTGAAACTAAGGGGGGGTATATCAATCTAAATTTTAAGATAAATATTAAATAACCATGAGTGCAAAAATATATAAGAAACTTACAAATGAGTTAACAACCATAAAAGTGTCTGACCAAGGTAAAGAATTAATATCTTGGAGACACTGAACAGACATTAAAATCTTTGATTTAAAGACAGAAAACATCTAAATGTATAGCCTGCAGAAATGAGAAAATTTATTTTCTTTTCAGTAACTGTTGAAATTCCTCTGATGTACTAAAAAGTATTGCTATATAATCACTTGCTGTCCATGTAATGCTATCTTTTTGAGTTTAATCATAAATGCCAGAGCTTCCTAAGAAACAGTCACTAATTGAATTCTATTTTTAGTAACTGTGGATCTGAAAGGAAGTGTATAAGCAATACCACCTTTGACAGATAATGTAAATTATCTGGTAGCTCATCACAAAATTGCTATTTTCTGAGTTAAAATCTTTCCTTGGAGAGAGAGGCTTGCAAGTTTTTTTTGACTCAGTATAAAAATATTTTGGTTTTAGCACATAGGACTATCTGTGTTGTATGTAATGAAAGACTAGTGATAAGACATTAAAAAAAAAGGTAACTATTAAAAATTCTATTTTCAGAATAATATAAATTTAGTAATTAATGGGGAACATTAACAACATAGTATACTTACCTTAAATTATACTAAAATTATCGGCACTTTTCTTAAAAAGAAGAGACAGCCAACAAGAAAACGTGGTAGAAATCTAGGAAAAGAAAACTTTCAGTTCATATTAAACAGTAAGTTTGCACTTCTAATAGGAAGCTGTAGAAATAAATATCATCTTTTGAAAAACAGGATTAAGAAGACTTTTTGGAAAATCTTGCCTTTCTAATCACTCTTCAAAAATAACTTTCTTAATTCTTAGTTTTCTGTCCAATTTATTCTCAACTCACAGAAAGTTACATTTCCCCCCCCAATATTTCATCATAGAGTGAAAAGCACCATCACTGATTAAACTGTGAAAACTGGTTCTTCTTATCCCAGCATAGGGATGTGTTGACCATATAATTTGTCATCCAAACCAGCATTTACTTGATATTGAAAGGGAGTCATATTGACAGTATCAGTAGGACTGCCTGGGGAGCAGTAAGATGGATGATCATCCCCAAAGGAAGGTTTTGATGGTCAGCCCGTTTTCTACCTGTTTACATTGCATTTCCACCAGTGTTTCCTTATACCTCAGGTTCTAGGAATTCTGAAGTACTTCTGGTTTCTAAACTATGCCATCTTGCTTCACACCATTAAGGCTTTGCATATTCAAGCCCTCTGAATAGTTCAGTATTTAATATCCAGTACTTCAGAAATTCCTATGAAGCTTTTAACCCTGTTTAGATGGCATCTCTTAGGAAATACTGAGGCCAATGTCCCTCCAGGGTTGACCAGTCTCTTAATTAAGAGTCAGTCACAAGGCATACAGATGAGCAACTGGCACATGAAAAGATGCTCAATATGACTGCTTATTAGAGAAAAGCAAATCAAACCTCAATGAGGTACCACCTCACACAGATCAAAATGATCATCATTAAAAAAAACTATAAATAAAGAATGCAGGAGAGGGTGTGAGAATAGGGAACCCTCCTGCATTGTTGGTGGGAATGTAAGTTGGTCCAGTCGCTGTGGAGAATTCTGTTGTTCAGTCCAGCTCTTTGTGATCCCCTGGACTGCAGTGCGCCAGGCTCCCCTGTCCTTCACTGTCTCCTGGAGTTTGCTCAAACTCACGTCCATTGAACCGGTGATGCTGTATAACCACCAAATCCTCTATGCCCCTTCTCCTTTTGCCTTCAATCTTTCCCAGCATGAGGGTCTTTTCCAATGAGTTGGCTCTGCATATCAGGTGGCCAGAGTTTTGGAATTTCAGCTTCAACATCAGTCCTTCCAATGAATATTCAGGAGAATAGTATAGAGGTTCCTCAAAAAACTAAATATAGAGTTGCTGTATGATCCAACAACCCCAATCCTCAGCATATCAAGACAAAACTATAATTCAAAAATATACATGAGCCCCAATGTTCGTAGTAGCACTATTCACAGTTAAGCCAAAACATGGAAACAATCTAAATGTCCATCAATAGATAAATGGATGAAGATGTTATACACACACACACACACACACACACACACACATCACAAACCATATACTGTAAATGTCTGTGGCTTAAAACACACTTTTTTTTTTTTTAAGCTTATGTGGTGTTCTGGGACCTTCTGCTGATGTGGGCTGCTCTGGCTGATCCCACAGGCCCATGCCTCTGCAGTCAGCTGGACAGGTGACTAGAGGCTGGCTTTTTGTGCTGGTTTCAAGATGTGTCTGGAAATTCTTTCACACTCTTTCTTCTGAAAGGTGGAGCATAATTCTTCTCCCCTTGGATATTGGCCAAATGTAGAGACTCATTTCTAATTGAATGCGGCAGAGTGATGGTGTGGGATTTTTGAGGTCACAAAAGGCATTGTTGCTTCCAGCTTGTTCTCCTGGACTGTCTGCTCTGGGGAGGGGTGTGGGCTTGTTATTAGGACATACAAACAGCCTGTGGAGAGCGGCCCCCGCAAGGAGTAACGAAGGTGTCTAGTAAATAAGTAATGCCAACTTACCAGCCAAGTGAGGGAGCCACTTGGCCTGGAAGAGCAACTTACCAGAAGAGAAAGTTCTGGCCTCAGACGACTACAGGGCTGGCCAAAGTCTTGTCCAAACCTCATGAGAGACTCCCAGCCTGAACCCCTGCATCTAAATGGCACGTGGACGCCTGACCTTCAGAGACCGTGTGAAGTAATAAATGTGGACCGCTGCCTTGAACTGCTGAGGCTGGGGAGCCGTCTGAGGCCCAGCAGAATGAATGGACGTGCTGGTCAGGATGACTCAGCTGGGACGGCCCCTCTGCACGGCACACAGCCTCTCATGCCCCGCCATGTTGGCCTGGACTTGTTCCTGGGACTTGAAGCTTCCCAAATGAGAGAGGAGAAGCTTGTGAGCCTGCTGTGGCCCAGCCCCAGGGATGTCACCTGTGACTGCTAGTTAGTCGCTCAGTCGCGTCCGGCTCTTCTCGACCCCGTGGACTATAGCCTACCAGGCTCCTCTGTCCATGGGATTCTCCAGGTGAGAACACTGGAATGGGTTGCCATTTCCTTCTCCAGAGGATCTTCCCAACCCAGGGATCGAACCTGCCTTTCCTGCAGTGGCAGGCATATTCTTTTCTGTTGAGCCCCCAGGGAAGCCCAAAACATCACCAACTATTGGTTAAAGCAGGCCAGCCAAGGTTCAAGGGTGAAGAAACAATGCCTCCCTGTTGAGGGAAAAAGCTGTGAAGTCATTACAAGGGCCATAGATAAAGGGAGGGTAATAATTCGGGCCGGACTGTCAGTCAAGCTACCCAAACAGAATTGTCTGTCAGCCAAGGTGTTTCCCTGCCTTGGTCCCAGGAGCGAGTTTTGACTGCAGCAAGTTTGTCGAGTGCTCTCCACCCTGGGACTGTATGACTCAAGAGGAAAAATGATGGTTTCCTTCCTGACAATGAGCAGTTTGTAAAGGCGGAGCACTAGTTCTTGACACCTAGGTTTCTGGAGCTCTCCTACTTCCTGTCCCGTCTGGTTCTTCAGTCATTCCTCCTGTAAACTGGTAGATGCTTTCTTATGAATGCTCATTCTTTCCTGCCCACGTTAGCTGGAGTCAGTTTCTGTTTACCACCAAGAAACCCAGGCAAGGAACCCAGTGACCTTGGCAGCACTCCGCTCAGGACCACACTGGGGCTGGAAGATGCCACAGACAAAGCACCAGGGGATCCTTCAGATGATCACTGGCATTCAAAAAATATCTTTGAAAACTCTTTAAACATCCTTAAGGACAATTGTAATAAAAATGCAAAGCAATCATAATTAATGGTATAGAAACTACTCTAAAATGGTGTTTTCTGGGGACCTCCCCCAGTCCAGTGCAGGAGGTGTAGGTTCGATCCCTGGTCAAGGAACTAAGATCCCACATGGTCAATGGCACAGCAAAAAAAAAAAAAAAAGAGAAAAGCCTGATGGATTGTGTATCAGTAAAGAAATGCTGTATCTGGCAAGGGCTGACTGCATTGCCTGGAAGCATTTCCATGCGGCAGTGTGACTGTCTGCCAAGGAAATCATGGAGCAGGAGAGGTCAGAGTTTCTGGCACTTGGACCAAACACTCATATTCAGGCTATGAAGGCAATGGCATTGCACCTCCTGCTTCCCACTGACGTATGGCTGCTTCAGGCTGCTGCTGGCTCCACCCATCTACTGCAGTATAGCTTTATAGTCACTCCCAGCCTGAAATGATTTCCACTTTCAGCTGGTCATGCTTCCTTATTAATTTGCTAAACAATCGGGAATGACAGAAGGTATCAACTCCCTTCCTGGATATTTAAACTGTGAGTAGTCATTTAAATGCAAATAGTGTCCACGAACTTTTAAGAACGTTGCTTATGCAGAGTTCCAGAACATAAAGGTTGCAGAATCAGATGCCTCCCCCAAATATTTCTCCCTCTGACATTCAGCAGCTTCTAAAGGAAACTCATGAGTGGGTTTTCACTGCTGAAGTTATAGCAGCTGTCAATCAGGGATGGGCTTGGGCACTTAGCAGTGGAGACAGTGTGGCCTAGTGATTAGGAGTCCAGGCTTTAAAACTGAATGAAAACTGTGCGTTCCAGTCTTCGTTCCACCTCTCATTACCAGAGTGATTTGGGGCAAGCTCCTTAACCCCCTGGGCCTCAGTTTCTCTGTTACAAAGATTGTGCCAAAAAGAGAAACTATCTCATGGGGTACTTCTGAGAATTATATGAAAAAATATGTGTAATACACTTAGCCTATAGCTTGCAACATACAAAGCAATCAATAAATGCAAATTGTTAGTGTTTGTAACATTATTATTAATACTAATACCAGTACTATTAATAATAATAATCTAGCATGCCAGCAGCTTCCAGGACTGGAACAGCAAGTCCCAACAACATCTGACTCACCAAGTTTCAGTAGCAGAGCTAATGCTGGCCCAGGCAGGATTGGCATCAGCCCCTAAGGGCAGCATCCAGGGAGGCAGGGCGAAATGCTGCGGCTCAGAGTCCAAGTTCCATCCCGAGAAGCTGTCAGCATCTCACCTTCGCACTCCTTCTGGGCTGGATTAGCCATATCTGAAGCAGAGCCAACCCTCAGAAGGGCTGGGCTCCGGACTCAGCAGAGAACCGGAGTGGATGCCTCAACCTGGGCAAGACACAAAACAGCTGCAAGAGTCCGACTGAAGCTCGGGAACACCCGGGGTTCTGGTCACACGGGGCCGGCTGGAGCAGCAGAGCTCTCCAGACCCATCCCATCGGCAGAAGAGGGCCAGTGCTTACAGGGCTGCCGAGGCCACATCTCCAGCACAGTGAGGCCAGGGCTGTAATGTGAGCTGCTCCTGGGTTGTAGGGACAATAAGAGCCCCTCTCTGAGCTAAGGGAAGGAATACAGTCAATAAGGAAACGGAAAACTGGGGCTCACGGAGCAGGACGTCTGCAGCAGCCGCAGAGCACTCCAGGCGGGAGCAGAGCTGCCCGCCTGAGTGGGGGCTGTTATCTCATCCGGCAAACTCAGGGCACCCTCCACCACCCTCTCCCTGACCCTTGGACAGATGTGCTCAAAGGATCCCAGCCGATGAGTCATTCTCAACAGAGCTCTCCCACAGCCTGCTGCTCACAGCGGGGCTCAGAGGGAATCAGTATCAGCATTTTAGCAAGATGCCCACGGAATGCCCACGCATGTTTCAGTTTAAGAAGTTCTGTGAGGAGGCTTCTACCAATTGGTGGGGTTTAGCATGTGAGTTCAAACCTATTTGCCATCCTCCCTCTGAAAACAGACTGAAGTCACGGGCTGCTGAAGGCATGAAGACATCCCTTATTTCAGAAACAAGACGGGAATCTCCAAACAGTCTGCCAGAGACTTTTGGCTCATGAGAAGGCTGCCGGTAGCCAGAACTAAGACTGTCCCAGCCAAGAGGAGATGGAAGGTCAGGAGGAAGTCAAATATTAAGATCTCTGGAAAGTGGAACAGAAATCTGGAGCAGGAGCATGGTAAGAATTAGAAGACGCTTTATGTGACCCTTGAGTGTTATGAAGTATCTTGTCAACAGTCGCTGTTGACTCATCTTGTCTGTTCTACTTCATCATTTGTAGTTTTGAGATGGAACCCACTCAGCTGTGCTAAGGTGCTCCAAGGAAAGATGACTTTCTCAAGGGCAGGACGGCAGACGGGAGCCACAGCAGGCCCCTGAGAACAAGGACCTGGAGACCAAAGGAATCAGAGCATGTGGAAGAAACAGAAGAAAAGCGACAATTTGGGAAAGTACTCAGGACCCTCCCACATTTTCTTTAACACTGTGCATCTTTGTGTGGGTATGAATTTCACGAAAGTGCCTTTTCCCTCTGTGGCTTCTTCTGAGAATCCTCTCTAAGGGATGAATCTTTACCCCTCTCTCCCCATCCCCGGTGGTTCTAGTGGTAAAGAAGCTGCCTGACAATGCAGGAGATGTAAGAGATACAGGTTCAGTCCCTGAGTGTGGACAGTCCCCTGGAGAAGGGTATGGTAACCCACTCCAGTATTCTTGCCCAGAAAATTCCATGGACAGAGGAGCCTGGTGGGCTGCAGACCATGAGTTTGCAGAGTCAGACACGAGTGAGTGACTAACACCCCAGCCCTAAACATAGACATCCACATACGCTCCAAACTTGGCACATAATTTCAGAGGTTTACAGAACTCCTATGATTTCAGGGATCTCAGGTTAAGAACTCAAGTCTGGCACTTCCCATACATTTTTGTTTCTTCTTTGAATCCCTAACTTTAAGCACTGTTACTCCCATTGTTTCTAAACAAATAAGGATTACCAGGTTGTTTTCCATTTCCACTGAGAAGGAACTCACCTTTCAGACAACAAATATTCAAAGCCATGGTCCTTGCACCAGATATGCTACTTAAGCTGGGATTTCTGGGAAAGCTCACAATAAACATCAGTGACGAGGCCAGAGGCTTTGATTCAATTTGTTTGGGTGGAACCTAAGCATCGAGAGAGAGCAAATGAGCCAAGATGGTGTGCTCAGGCTCTCCTGCTCCACATTGTGTAAATAATGACTATGTAGCAGCTGAGATCGTTTCTAGCACTGCCCGTGCGCGTCACGAGGTGCTCGCTCGGCTGCGGGCTAGTGTGTGTGCAGTAACCCCGGATGAACTTCACATGAAAGCTCTCTAGCTGCTGCACTGGGGCTACGCTGGAGTGACCCCACAACTATGTCATGTGAGGTTAGGTCATGGCTCCGTTATGGTTATGTTGTGGCTGCTGCTACGGCTGCTGCTTCAGCCAGGAGAGCAGAAACGTGTCTGCAGTCCCTGTGGCTCCTCAAGTCTTCTCCAGCCTCTGAGCTCGCACCTTGCCTACCCTGGGTTCAGCCAACAGTATGAACAGCAAGGCAGTTGCCACTCTGAGCAGGGTCAGCGATACACCATGCATCTGTATTTTTAAAGCTCCCAGAAAGTTCTAGAGTGCATTCAAAGTTGAGAACCACTGCTCTAGGCTGACCACCTACAATGGATCTGGGGTAATCAGCAGTCACTCTACCTACCTACCTTCCCCGGCCGCTCTCAGCAAGCCCTCTGTTCTGGTAGCACATGTGCGCAACCTCGGGTCAAGGGTGATGAAGACAATCTATCTGTCATCTTTGCCCTCATGTAGAATCCTGTTTACATCCTAAACATGAAACCTGAAAAGATGCTAATATAAATAAGTTTTTATTATATTTTGTTTACAATATTGTATTAGTTTCAGGTGTAGAGCATAGTGATTCAATACTTTTGCAGATTATGTTTCATTACAGATCATTACAAGATTAAAAAAGAAATCAGTCGCTCAGACATGTCTCACTCTTTGTAACTCTATGGACTGTGGCCCTCCAGACTCCTCTGTCCATGGGATTTCCCAGGCAAGAATACTGGATTGGGTTGCCATTGCCTTCTCCAGGGGATCTTCCTGACTCAGGGATTGAAACTGCCTATGAGAACAATTTCCCACTGAGCCACCTAGGAAGTCCCTGTTATGAGATACTGAGTATATAACTTTGTGCTATATCGCTGTTCCTTACTTACTGTATACACAGTAGTTTGCATCTGTTGATTCCACATTCCTTATCCCCCTCCTCCCCGCCCCCATTTCCTCTTTGCCTTTGGTAACCACATTTGTTTCCTGTGTCTGTGAGTCTCTTTCTGTTTATATTCAGTGATATAAAATCCAAGTTTAACAAATACCTGTCAATAAGTCGTGAATCTTAGCCTTCACCCCACCTCTGCACAACGTACAAAGGTTTTCCATAAGCAGGGTGGGGACGTGCCTCTGACCTCTCTCAGAATCACCACTAGCCGTTGTGAAATTTCAGGTGAATCATCTGGTATTTTGTAAACAAGTGTCAGTATCCCAAAGATACCTTCCTATAACTCCACCTCTGGTCTGTATATGCAAATCGTTTCCACGTGCATTTGATGAGAACGTGGATTTTTCCAGTCAACGTGTAAAGTGTGTTACTTCTCTGAAAATCATTGAGCAATAAATGTAAAGCTCAAGGGTACTGGCAACAATTGTGAGGAATTAATTGGCAGACTTAAAAGTTCTACTTGGAAAAGTTCATTACGTTTAATGGCTTTTTTACAAAATAATTTGTTTCAAGGTTAGAATAGATGGTTGTCACATTGGTGGATGTGGTTCATCGGGCTTCACCTTGAGGATGTTCAAATCAGCCACTGCCTGATTACAGAATCTGCCTGGATATGATATTATGGGAAAAAAAAATCTCATCAACAAGGTTTCCTTCAATCAAATGTTCTTACACTGAGACCCACTGTGTCCAACTTTAAAGAATTTCTGACTCAGAATCAACATTTGTGATAATTAATCCATTTTATTAACAGTAATTGAAATGCCTCTTATGCCAGCCTACATTTGATAAATAAAAGAAAAGGATTATTTCTACTCTGTTAGTTAGAAAGAATAGTGAACCCAAGCAACTGAGATGTCTTCACTGCCCCCCACCCAAATAATCTTTGATGGTGTGACTTAGACATGAAGTCAAGGCTGTAAGTCACCGTCATTATGCCTTCAAAAAGCAGCATCCTGTGTGGCTCAGGTCCAAGAAAGAAGTGAGACATGAGGCTCTGAGAAAATGGCTTGGATGATTACCTGGGATCCTTATTACACACCTTTATGGAAAACGGCCTAAGTGAGAATGTCTTCAAAACACCCACAACTCCAGACACCCAAAATCCTGAAATTCTTCTTCACTGGTTACAGATAGTATTTGAAGCTTCCTTTAAAGGTTCTAATTACAAATATGATTTTAATGTTAACCAGTAAAATACATTTCTCTTCTACATCTCAACAAGAGCATTTGTTTTTCTTGCCTTGAGAAGGAAGACTGTCAGAAGTGACATGACTACCAGCTGTCACATGAAATAATACAAAAAATATTACAAAGTACTGACACATATGTGTTCTCACTGAATCCTTTAATTATGACCAGCCTGACTTTGAAGAAACTGAGGCTTAAAGAGTCCAAATGGCTTGTCCAAGGTCATGCGATGAGGAAGTGGCAGAGCCAGGGCTCAAAACCAGCCCCGTCAGACTCAAAGTTCATCTCTACCAAGGACCACAAAGGCCACCATTTGTTGGGCATTTATTGGATAGCAGGCATTTTTCAGGGCTTCCCTGCCGGCTCAGCTGGTAAAGAATCCACCTGCAATGTGGGAGACCTGGGTTCGATCCCTGGGTTGGGAAGATCCCCTGGAGAAGGGAAAGGCTACCCACTCCAGTATTCTGGCCTGGAGAATTCCATATTGGACACGATTGAGCAACTCTCACTTTCACCTTCACACACTTTTCATGCAATAACGTGACCCACAGCGAGGAAGGTGTTAGCATCTAAAGCTCAGAGAGCTTAGTCCCTTCCTCAACTCTACACAGCAAATGCTAGAAATAAGGTTTGAATCCTACTCTTTCACTGTTTCCACTGTTTTCCCACCTACTTGCCGTGAAGTGATGGGACTGGATGCCATGATCTTAGTTTTCTGAATGTTGAGCTTTAAGCCAACTTTTTCACTCTCCTCTTTCACTTTCATCAAGAGGCTCTTTAGTTCTTCTTTGCTTTCTGCCATACGGGTGGTGTCATCTGCATTACTATTCTTGAAAGAAAGTGAAAGTCGCTCAGTCGTATCCAACTCTTTGTGACCCCATGGACTACAGAGTCCATTGAATTCTCCAGGCCAGAATACTGGAGTGGATGGCCTTTCCCTTCTCCAGGGGATCTTCCCAACCCAGGGATCAAACACAGGTCTCCCACATTGCAGGCGGATTCTTTACCAGCTGAGCCACAGGGGAAGCCCACGCACTAGCAATAAGCAATCTGAAAATATATAGGAGGAAAACAATCCTATCACATCAAAATAGCAGAGAAAATATATATAATAAAACTCACCAAAAATGTGTAAGACCCATATGAAGGAAAAGGTACAATTTTACTGAAGAACACATAAGTTCCTGGATGGTGTTTACAATTGCTCATTCCCAACAACTTAACATAACTTCCATATTCTCTAATGCTATCCCTGTTGAATACACAGTTGTTGTTGTTGCTGTTTTTACTGAAAACCAGACAGGTTGGTTCTAAAATTTCTTTTGGAAGAAAGCATGCATAAAAATAGCCAAAATAAAATGCTTAAAGAATAGGAAGGAAGTGATATTTGCTCTACTAGTTACCAAAGCAGACTGTAGAAAAATCTGAAATAAACAAAAATGTTGTTCTGGTGTAGGCACAGCCAACAGAGAAGTACAAGAGAGAATTTTTCTTTTTAAACAGACTGATGAACTTTGTCAATTCATTGTGTGATAGAAAGACATATTCTCTTACTGAAGAATGGGGATAGACCAATCACAATAAACTATGTAGGAGGAATTAGCTATTTCTTGGGGGGAAAATAAGTATTTTTCCTGACAAGAGACTCAGATTATTCAAGAGCTTAATAAAAAATAATTAGAAAAAAATATAGAGAAAGGCTTTATAGTTGCAAGAAAGGGAAGGTCTTTTTATGATTAAAACAATTGATAACATAATGTTAATGATTGATACATGTGACCACAGCAAATGAATTCATATTCAGTTTAAATTAAAAGTATCTGCAATATTTATAAAAGACTAAAATGCACAAGATGAGAGAAAATGTTTGCAATATATAACACCAAGTTTCAATATTCAAAATACATAAAAAATAACAACTCAATGAAAAAAAGGACAAGATGAATTGCCATCTCCCAGAACAACATGCCATGTGAAAATATGCAGTTTCACTCACTGTCACTCATATTCATAAAGAAGGTAAATTTAACCCCTAATGAAATACCATTTTTCAACCATCTGACTGGAAAATATTTCAGACTGGTTATGTCTAGTGTTGGCAAGATAAAAAATTGATGCCATCCACTCATTAAGAGGATATAATTTTTTGAAGGACATTTTAGCAGCATCTATTTACATTTAAAATGACACATCCTTTGAGCCAGCAACTACACTATAAAGGTTTCTATCCTAGGGGAAATACTTATACACATATACAAGAGACTTACACAAGATGTTCAGCACTGTTATTATTAATAACCCCAAATCTAAAGCTACCTAAATGCCTATTAGGGGTACTATGATTATACAAACAATGGTGCTGTTACAAAATGGAATTGTGCATTACATAAAGACAGGCCTTTAGGTACTGATAAAAAAAAAGCTCTAGGATACTTCGACATGAAGAAAAATAAGGCGTAGACCCATAACTATAAGATAATTTATGTATGTATGTGCAAGACAAACACATAAAACTAAATATACACACAATGCGTGCATGCTTAGTCACTCAGTCATGTCTGACTCTTTGCAACCGCATAGACTGTAGCCCGCCAGGCTCCTCTGTCCATGGGATTCTCCAGGCAAGAATACTGGAGTGCGTAGCCATTCCCTTCTCCAGGGGATCTTCCTGACCCAGGGATTGAACCCAGGTCTCCTGCATTGCAGGTTTATATTTTACCTCCTGAGCTACCAGGGAAGCTGACAAATGTACATACTAAGCTGACAACAGTGGGTATGGCTTCAGACCAGGGAGAAGGGCTCCAGTGGCGGAAGGGTCTGAGTGGGACCAGAGCAGGGGCATGGGATGGGCCCCTGTTCCCATGTTCACAGCAGGAGTCCACTGGAAAACAGTCTTGATTCTCTGGACTCAGTTTACAAAGTGATTTTTAAATGTTATTACAATTTACATTGCTTTCATGATAATGTTATTACTTAATTTAATTAGAATTCCTCCTAAGCATCAAATATTTGCAAGGAGGTGTTTTGTGAAACCAATGATAGAGTCTGTTACCGCGTGACTGTCTCCAAGGCAGAGTACGGGGAGGTCATGTAGAACGAATGATGTTGGGTCACAATGAGCTTTTCCCATCGAGCCTCCGTTCAATATAGATCTAATTATATTTACCGAAGATCGTTAATGGTTACTTATCTCACATGCCTTGCCTTCTGATCTGCCTGTTTCATAATGGAATTGTAATGTGCTATTAAGTTCATCCACCGGAGACAACTTTCCTGGCTCTGCCTATTCAGTTGTCATCACAACACAACTACGTTACCTGTGTGTAAACCAAGCAAAAAGAAGGCAGGATCCTACGCTGTTTAGAATAAGATATCTTTAGGAAAACAGTCCTTCTGCCCTTATGTGAATTCCAGTCTCTCCACCAAAACAGAATCAAATAAAACTTGTCTGCAGTATTTCGTTATAGAATAGTGTTTTATTTTCTCTTGTATCCCTGTCCTCAGTTGCCTTCTTCCCTCATATGCCTTCTCCCTTCCAACTTTCCTTGAAACAAACAACAGCAAAAAATGTTCATTTCAGTTATTCCCTCTGCAGTTGCCACAAATCATTTTTGGAAGAAAGCAGAGGGTCAATTTAGGTCCATGGATGGACAGGGTGGGCTTCTTGGGTGGCTCAGCGGTAAGAGATCTGCCTGCGACGCAGAAGACACAGGCGATGCTGCAGGTTTGATCCCTGGGTCAGGAAGATCCCCTGGAGGAGGGCGTGGCAACCCACTCCAGTGTTCCTGTCTTAGGGAATCCCATGAACAGAGGGGCCTGGAGGGCTACAGTCCAAGGGGTCACACAGTGGACACGGCCGAAGCGGCTGAGTATGCAAGTACGGACAGGGTGCCCCAGAACAGTGCCGGCCACGTCCAAAGGGTATCACTCAGAGCGGAGCGCAGCAGTCAAGCACGCACACACTGTGATGGGTGGAAAGCCCGGCCGGGAGCGGTCAGCATCTGATCTCATTCCTTACGAAAGTAAGCTCATCTTTCCTCTCTCTTCTCTCTTCCATTCTTCTTCCCTTCCTTTATCTTCTTCCCCTAACTTACACTGAAGGCAGTTTAATGAAGACAGAAGGCCTTGGTTTTGCCCTTGGCCTTGCACTTACTGGCTGTGGAATGATGCAGGCGACTCCACCTTTCTGAACCTCAGGCTCCCACCCTGTACACTTGGACCTCATTCCAAGGCGCCCCTTCCCCCAGGTTACTGTGAGGCTGAATGGGCCTGCATACATTGAGCATCCCGACTGGCATTCAATGGTGTGCAATAAACATTAGGCCCTTCTCCTACTTCCTAGACATCTTTGCTTTATGAACTCAATTTCCAGCGCTGAAACAGGAATTCAGACAGCAAGCAGATTTCAAATGTCAGCAACCTTGTCAGTGCCACCCCTAAATTAAGATCCGGGTATGGGTGAGCATAAACTGAATTTACTAGGCAAAAACAAGATGAATGTGTGCATGACACAAGAATGAATGGGAGCTGGTACTTATGCAGTGATTTAATTACCTTTATAAGGTAATTATCGGAGAAGGCAAGGGCAGCCCACTCCAATACTCTTGCCTGGAAAATCCACGGATGGAGGAGCCCGGTAGGCTGCGGTCTATGGGGTCGCTAAGAGTCGGACACAAATGAGCAACTTCACTTTCACTTTTCACTTTCACACATTGGAGAAGGAAATGGCAACCCACCCCAGGGTTCTTGCCTGGAGAATCCCAGGGACAGGGGAAGCCTGGTGGGCTGCCATCTATGGGATCACACAGAGTCGGACACGACTGAAGGGACTCAGCAGCAGCAGCAGCAGCATAAGTTAATTATAAAGGTAGCTGTGGCTCACCAGTAAGGAATTCACCTGCGTTGCAGGAGATGTAGGTTTGATCTCTGGGTTGGGAAGATTCCCTGTGGCAACCCACTCCCATATTTCTTGCCTGGAAAATCCCACAGACAGAGGAGCCTGGTGGGTTGCAGTTCCTAAGAGTAGGACAAGAGTAGGGTCACAAGAGTAGGACACGACTTAAGAGACTAAACCACTGCCACCATAAGACCTGAAGGATCAAACATGTATATCTAGGGTGAAACAGATCACCAGCCCAGGTTGGGTGTATGAGACAAGTGCTCGGGCCTGGTGCACTGGGAAGACCCAGAGGGATCGGGTGGAGAGGGAGGTGGGAGGGGGGACCGGGATGGGGAATACATGTAAATCCATGGCTAATTCATTTCAATGTATGACAAAAACCACTGCAATGTTGTAAAGTAATTAGCCTCCAACTAATAAAAATAAATGAAAAAAATAAATAAATAAAAAAAAAGACCTGAAGGATCAGGAAAGATACTGGGCAACTTGGAGTCAGCATGCAATAACCTTTCTCACAGTGATGACAACTAAAACTCTGATGAGGCTAAAATAACAACAACAATAATAATAACAGCAAGTATCTGAGCACCAATAACAGTTAGTAGCTTAGGGAGGGAAGTCAAAACTTAAAAAGTAAACCATATTAAAAGTGAGTTTTGTGGAGGGTTTTTTTTTAATCTCCTGACTTGAAACCAAGGGTGGCCCCTATGTCAAACTAACAAAAACAACATAGGCAGCAGAAATTCAGAGAGAACTCTTAGCTTTTAGTCAGAGAACTAAGAAAAGGTGTTTCCACAAGCCGGAAAGTATGGGGGAAATCCCTGTTGCTGTCATTGTTGCTTCCAGTAAACTTTTACTTTACAATAACTTTAGGTTTTCAGAAAAACTGCAAAGATAGTATCGAGTCCCTGAGCACCCCTCACTCTATTTCGCCCATGGTTAACATCTCATGTTAACATGTTCCATTTTTTAAAACCAAGAAGATAATACTGGTATCTAACTATGATTAAACTCCAGACTTAGTGTCCTTTTACTGTTCCGGGCGACATTCCAGGACACCACATTTCATTGTTATCATGTCTCCACAGTTCTCTGGGGGTTTCTGGGTCTTCTCTTGCTTTCTTGGCCTTGAGTCTTGAGGTCCACTCATCAGGTGCTTTGTAGAATGTTCTTCAGATTGGGTTTGCTGGATGTTTTGCTCATGTTTAGACTGGAGTTCTGGGTTTTAGCAAAGAGCATTAAAGAAGTGAAGTATCCTTTTCATGCTCTCACATCAAGGGTAACTTCTGTCAACATAATGAATCACTGGTGGTGTTAACCTGGCTAACGTGTTTGCCAGCTGGAGACAAGTGACTAAGTCTAGAGCACGCTCAAGGGGAGAGAAGAGAATCTACGGCAATGGTTGGGAATATTGTAAGGAAGATTTGTCTCTTCTCCTCCATATTTTAGTTTACATAACTGCTGTGATCAGTACTGAGTCTCATCGATTTGGGGTTTTCTTTGTCATTTTTTCCTCCTGGCCCTGCCCTGAGGAAGCCGTGGTGGCACAGGAACCTAAACCCAAAGAGAAAACCTGTCCATCTGGACGGAGGACCCTACACCCTGGAGTGTGAAGATCCCACTTTCTTCGCTCCTTTCCCTCACTGTTTTGCCTTGATAGTAACTCCAATAACAGCAGTACTGTAGCTAAAACTCCTAGAAGAACACCAGATTTACTACCTAGAGGGCTGGACGAAGGGGCCCCTGGGAGCCACAGGAAATGGGAAAAATAATAAAGGGGAAAGAAATAGGGTAAGGTAGCCCCTAATTCTATGTATGAACTGGTAAGAGTCCCAGGTTCACTTTGAGCTGCTTGCATAGGGTAAAGACCCATAGCAGGAGAACAAAGCTTTTAAGAACTGAACTGATGTAGGAACTTCTGCCCACAGAAGGAGAGCCCAAGGGCAGTCTGAACATACACAGGGTCACTACCTGTCAACAGAAAATAGCTGGCATTCTCCAGAGCATTTTAACAGGACTCAGAAGCATATAAGATTCAAAATGTTTATGGTATAATCTAAAATTACTCAACATACAAAATACATGAAAATGTGACCAATTCTCAAAGGAAAAGACAATCAGATGTCAAGCTCAGGATTATCCTGATATAGAAACTTTTTCAAAGACCTTTAAACAACTATTATCATTATGATCAATGAGACAAAGGTAGACACTCTTGAAATAAACAAAAAGATTGACGTTTTTATTTTTTAAAGTATTTTAGAACTAAAAAATACAACATTTTAAACAAAGAAATTCATGGGATGATCTCAGTAACACAATGAAGGTGACAGAAGAAAAAGTCAGTGAACTTGCAAACAGATCAGCAGAATTTATCCAATTTCTATAACAGCAGAAAAGAAAAAAGATTGAAAAAAATCACCCTCAAGGTCCTGTGGGACAATATCAAAAGGTCTAATATTGATGATATTTAAGTCCCAGCAGGCGATGGGAAGGAGAAAAATGCAGAAAAAAAGGTAGACATTATCAAAGAAAACATAAATTTGGTGAAAAACATAAATATACAGCTGTAAGACAAAATGACCTCAGAGGAAACCAAACCTATCCACATTATAATCAAACTGCTGACAACTAAGATAAAGGAAAAAATCTTCAAAGTAGACAGTAAAAACAATTCCCTCTATGTATGTCCATGGGAAGAAAAATTGGAAGGACTGGTTTTTCATTAGAAACCAAGGTTCTGAGAAGGCAATGGTGTGACATCTGTAAAGTGCTAAAGGAAAGAACGTTACATTGTACACCTGAACCAACATAATGTTGTAAACCAACTGTATTTCAATTTTAAAAATAAGGTATGCAGCAATGTAAAAAAAGAAAGAAAAGAATTGCCAGCCCAGAAGTCCATATTTAGCACACATACTCTTCAGTAATGATGTCAAAATAAACCTTTCTCAGACAAACTTAGGGAAATCATTGCAGCAGGCCTTCTCTAAAATACTAGAAGGAATCCTTCAACCTGAACTATTCCCTGTGGGAACTTGGAACTTCCGAATAAAGAAAGAGTAACAGAAATGATAATAGACAATTTTTCTCTTAGATTCTTTAAAATACATGTTATTACCTGAAGCAAAAATGTAAACACTGTCTGATAGAGTTATCAATACATGTGGATGTAATATACATGCCAATTATAGCATCAAAGGGTTACTGACCCCTAGAGCAACTGCTATAAAAAAAAAAAAAAACACTACAAAGAGATATAGTTCAAAATTAGTGGATACATTTAAATAGATAACTAAAAGATATAGGAATATTTGAAAAGACAGGAAAAGTGTAATAGAGAAACACCCACCACAGGCACAAACTAAGCAAATAATAAAATAATACACCTAAAACCCTAAAACCAACCATATTAATGATTGTGTTGGTCTAAACACACAAGGATGAAACTGGGGTCTTCTGCATGGCAGGTGATTCTTTACCAGCTGAGGTACCAGGGAAGCCTGCTATACAAGGTTAGATTAGGATATAAAGAAAAGTGGTAGAGTAAGGGCATGCTGGGGGCAAATCTAGATAAACTGGAAAAAAAGAGAAGAGCAGTTATTTCAGGAATTTATGCAGAGATGGATTTGGGGCCTTTTTCATGTTCTTTAGGAAGAGATAAAAGTTGTAAATCTTGTAAAACCTTATTAAAGTTCCATGTTAACACGCTAAATTTAAGCAGAAAATCAACCTTTAGTTTAGGGTTATTTTAAAAAACAAAAGAAACACCGATATCGGGGAAGATTTTTAAATCTCAATATATGATTGGTCATTCCGTGGTCATTCCGTGATCGCTCACAACGTTGGTATTTTTTATAAGGGAAGAATTTATAAGGCTTAGAAAATGATGGCCAGATAGTGGCTGAGACGTTAGATAACAACAATAATAATAAAATGAGAATTGAGAAGGAATCAAGGATTAAAGACGAAAGCGAAACTAAGGAGAGGCGACAGGAGCTGCGGACAAGGAGAACTAGTCATCAAGGCAACTGGAAATTTTCTTGAATCACGACACGGAGGTCAGGAACTCCTTTAGGGTTGGGCAGACACTTGGGTGGCAGACGTTGTTTACAAACAACCTGGTTGATGACCTTATTCACAGCTGGAAGAACGACCATTCCAAGCACTCTCAGTTTAAAGAGGCTGAAAGAGGAGATAGGCAGCCGAACTCCTAGGGGCCTTTCAGGTTGAGAACCGCAGCTTTCAGTCTCCCTGTCTGCAGCTTTATCTTAGGCGGGCAATTCTGAAACGCGGGAGAGGCTGGGGCTCGGAAACCTAAATTCCGAGGCGGCCGGCTCCCAGATCTCACAAAGATATATTGTTGAGTTCGTTTTTCCAGGACACGTACAACCTCTTAAGTAATACAGATGCAACCAGAATCACAAGCCCTTTGCAGCCACCACCTCACGTCCCAGTGTGAATCCCGGTAAGCCCAGGCTACTAGAAACCCCGCCTCCACCTGTAACCATGGGAACGGCTGACACGCGAAAAGCCGGAGATTCCTGTTTCCGCCCCCTCCCTAACAAATATTGTTTCCCACTAGCTGTCCACATGGGCGCACCGCCTCTCTATTGGTCAGGGCCCCAGGACCGTGCCGTGTCCCAGCCAATAAGCGGCCTGTGCACGTGCACCCTTGCGTACCCTGATTGGTCACCACTCCTTGATCACGCACTGCCGGCCTGCGCCAGCCCGTGCGCGGGGGCGCCAATGAAATGACTCAGTAGCCCTTTACAACCAATCGGCACGTCGCGGGGCTCCCAGCCGGCCTATGGGCGCGCGCCGGGGGTGGGCTGTCCCGGCCCCTCGCCTTCGCCAGCTGGGTTTGTTAAAGCGACAGGCCCTACGGCGCGCCGTGGCTCCACTGGGCAGCGCAGGGCGGCCGCGGGGGCCCTCGGCGTGCGCCTGGCGCCCGTGACAGCGGCGCCGCTCGGCTCGTGACCCCGGCTCCGGGCCGCTGCCGACCGCCTCGGCGCGGCCGCGTCGCCCGGCAGGATGGGCGGCGAGGCGGGGTCCGCGACGGCGGCGGCGGGCTTCGAGGGCCGCGTGAAGAGCCTGGGTCTGGTGTTCGAAGACGAGCGCAAGGGCTGCTACTCGAGCGGCGAGACCGTGGCTGGACACGTGCTGCTGGAGGCGGCCGAGCCGGTGGCCCTGCGCGCGCTGCGCCTGGAGGCCCAGGGCCGTGCGACCGCCGCCTGGGGCCCGAGCGCCGGTGCCGCTGCCCCGGCGGCCTCCTCGGAGGTGGAGTACCTCAACGTGCGCCTCAGCCTGCGCGAGCCCCCGGCCGGTGAGCGCCGACCCCGGCCTGGGAGAGGGGCCGGGGGGGACGGGGAAGGAGTGCTCCGGGGGACACCCGCCGGTCAGGGTGCTGAAGGGGAGGTTTCTGGGGGTGGGGTCCGCTCGCGGGGTGGCCCAGCATCCCCTTGGGGTTGTGACGGGAGGGCAACAATGCCTGCGCACCCCCACCTCCCAACCCCGGGGAGACGGTGCTGCTCTCCACCTGGCGCCCCGCCCCTGCCTCGCTGGCCGCTGAGCTGCTTCGGGGTCCCAGGACAGCCTAGGCAGGCTGTGGGAGTGAGCCGTTGCCATGGGAACCAAGGATCTGGGGCTCTAGGTCTTGTTCCTTGTGGCCTAAGGAATGGAGGGCAGAACCAGAGTCTGTCCTGATGTGCCCGGTGTTTTACGGGCCTTCCCTTCACCTGCGTTCCCCCTGCCCCGCCATCAACCCCCACAACTCGCATCCTTCTTGCTTCATGATGAGTTAGCAAAAAGCTCAGATCTTAGGAGGAGGGAAGTCGTTCCCTGAGCATTAGGAGTTCAAAGGAAGTGCTTTTTGACTTGATCCGTCATCCTTGGATTCCCCCCTTTTGGGGAGCGGGTTTAAGAGTTCTACCTTTGTCTTTATCCTTCGCTTCTTTTTGTTCTCTTTGCATCTTCTTCCTTCCTTGCACCCCATTTAAACCTTGAGTGACAACGGGATCTGGCCACTGAGAGAGTTTGTGGAGGAATGATGACCCTGCTTGTGAAGTCGTTAATAGTGTAGGATTTTCCAGAAGTACCCATGTACTTCTGGAAATTCACAGCGTGGATTCCATCAATGTTCGGTGCAAAAATAGATTCCCTTAAAATACCAGGGACAGTGAGTCTTAGTCTTCTTTTAGTTGAGGAGCTCCTTTAAACTGTTTTACCTTTCTGCCTCATCAGCTTCGGCATTTATCTGTAAAATGAAACAGTGATGTAGACTCTCCGCCCTTGAAGAGTAAAATGCAGTGTATCAGTGTTTACCCTTTGCTATGTATTATACAAAAATCAACAGTAAATGCAGTTTTTCCTTGTCCTGCTATGGAACAGTAGACTGTTAACAGTTAAATCCTCAAGGTTTGTGAGAATCAACTAATTCCAAAAACTTCAGTGAGGAAAGCACATGTGAACCAAAGTCCTCTCTGGGATTAATAAATGCAGTATGTTAGGTGACAGTTCTTTCTTGCTTTATGCCCTTTCATCAGTATGGTTTCCAGAATCAATCCACACAGGCCTTCCCCAAAGGTAACAGACAACACAGATTTTCAAGATGGCTGACTGGAGTCAAGGGCAATGGAAGAGGGAAGTAATTGTTTTTTGTCCAGGACTTTAGACTCTCTGTGTCCATAACTACTGAGTTTTTGTCCAGGACTTTAAACTGCCTGGATCTCTGTGCCCATAACTACTGAGTAAATAGATGTAAGATTAATAGAAGTTAGATTTGCAGTGGGAAAAACACTTTGGTAAAATATGGACTATCAAATAGTGTTCTGATTCACAAGTCAGATTTTTTTGTCATTCTGATAAAATAGAATGGTTCATTCTAGACAACCTGAAAAATCTTAGCTTGTTTTAGAACATACCATTACAAACACTGGCGAAAAGTGAAATCATAAGTCTATTTTAGTTGACTTCATGGAGAAAAAAAAACAAAAAACTCCTACTATCTATATCCTGGGAGAAGTTAGCAACATTATATAGCTATAGATTCTTAGGTTTGTTTAATTTCCAAATCTAGCTGAATTTCAGTCACTTGAAGAGATTTTTAGAAATTAGGCTATGGGATGTGTTTTCAAAAAATCTACTGGATAATTTGTTGGCCTTGTTAATCTACCTATTTTCTGTCTTGGTGGTTGATTTTCTTCATATTTTTATCAGTAATAGTGGTAGAAAAACAAGACACATCAGAGAGCTGGTTTCAAGTGTTGGCAGCACACCAGGAGGATGACCTTGTGTATATTCCTCAACCTTTGAGCTCCAGGCTCTGCCTCTTGTATTGGTCTGGTAGCTCCCAGGACTCAACCAGTGCCCTGAATTATGAGCTTGGGCTGAGGAACCATGAGTGAATGAAGCATCTTGTGACATTGTAGGTCTCATTGCATAAGGCAAAGATAATAAACCTTGAGAGCAGAAATGGACACATGATTCAGTTTATAGACCTTCTTAATTAAAAATTAATAAAGAAGAAGAAAGCAAGCAAAGATTTTATTCCAACGCTGTGCTGTGCCCTTAGTCACTCAGTCGTGTCCAACTCTTTGTGACCCCATGGACACATGGAGTGTGTCCTGCCAGGCTCCTCTGTCCTTTGGAGATTCTCCAGGAAAGAATACTGGAATGGGTTGCCATGCCCTCCTCCAGGGGAATCTTCCCAACCCAGGGATTGAACCCAGGTGTCCTGCAATGTGGGCAGATTGTTTACTGTCTGAGGCACCAGGGAAGCCCCAGAATACTGGAGTGGGTAGCCTATCCCTTCTCCAGTGGAACTTCCCAACCCAGGTGTTGAACCAGGGTCTCCTGCATTACAGGCAGGAGACCAGCTGAGCTACCCAACTTTCTGAACACTTTTCTTTCCCTCTTTATGTTTTGAGGTAGTTCAAAGTCATTTTAAATATTCTGGGTCCTATTTGTTTTTTCTCTGAAGAGAGAACTTCATCTCTCTCTCATCCTCTTCCAATGTCCTGCACAACTCTGTTCTTCACACTTGCCCGCTATGCCCTTCCCTTCACCTAACCCTTGTCTCCATGCCAGCCCCTTACATCAACTGCCCAGATGGTTCTAAAGATGCTAGCCCCACCCCACCCCCAACCACCACCAATAGACTTGGCATCCTAGGGTCATTATTTGCATACAAGTGTCTTAGCCATCTTTCCTCCCAAGGTCTATTTGGAGGTTGAAGTTACTTAGCTTTGTATCAGCTTTGTACCTGACAATCACTGTAAATTTTGGACATAATGAAATCCACATCTTTAAACATTCTAAGTACTTTGTCATCTTCAGTTATCTGATGATTACAAATTGGAACTTTAGCCCAGCTCTCAGGAGTATCGGGATTCCTCAAGCCCAGTGCTTGATAGTTAGAGAGTGGAGCGGCTTTCCCGCCTTCCAGTGCTGGGGCTTGTGGGGTGGCCCCGGACACACCTGAGCCCTGGGCCTAACTCTGTCACTGTCATTTAGCATGTCATTTAACTTGTCCCTGTGGCTTATCCTCCAAGTTAACCACCTGTTGAGTATTTCTGTTTGAATGACCGTAAGTGGCAAATGCTGTTAGGATTTTTTTCCCCCTAATATATCACACATTGAAAATCGGAGATAGATTTAGGAGATTTAATGAGCCAATAATGCATTCCCTTTTTCTAAAAGTACAAGGTCGGAAGGGAGAAGGGCCTCTGGTGGCTCGGATGGTGAAGAATCTGCCTTCAGTGCAGGAGTCCCAGGCTTGATCCCTGGGTCAGGAAGATCCCCTGGAGAAGGGGATGGCTACCCATTCCAGTATTCCTGCTTGGAGAATCCCATGAACAGAAGAGCCTGGCAGGCCACAGTCCAGAGGGTGGCAAAGAGTCAGACATGACCAAGTGACTTAACACTTTTAACTTTGAAAAGTACAGGGTTGAAATATTAATTGATGAGGGGCTAAGACTTTTAAGTTCTAAGACCTATTAACTAAGTAAAAAATTATCCCATTTCACTAGTGATTTCTTGCCTTTAAAATTTCTTTTATGAATGGCTACAATAGAAATCTCCATTTTAGTATCAGCTGACCAGGCAGATCTCAGAGAAAGTGCTCAGTCAGCCCACCCTTGGGGGGATTTAGTTCTGTGCTTGGATCTGTGCACGCATAAGGAAGAGAACGTGTACAGGTCTCTCTGGGGGGCCACCCAGCCAACACTGACGTCCCTGGCATTGGCTTTGAAGCTGACCAGGAGTCTGTGCACTCAGCTGGTGCGCCCGTAGTGCCTCTGGCCTTGCTTGGCCCATCCACAGCCTGCCTCCCAGCTTTCTCACGGTCAGGGACAAGCTTCTGTTTGACTGCAATGGGGCCGGCTGACCCCACAGCAGGAGAAAGGAGTTGTGGCCATTCTTCGCCATCTGCACCTCTCTATCCCAAGTGAAGCAACATTCTCGATTGATCAGTAGTGATTCCTGCCTAGTAACTGGCCCTGTTGAATTAGCTATTAAGTATTATACCCAATATTCATAACACGCCAAGGAAATTTTTCACCTCCTTTTCCAGCTCTGCCCAAAAAGTACCTTGTCTGATTTTCGTGGTATACCTAAAATAAGTAGATTTATTTTTTTTCTAAATTAGTTTTCAGTCCTATTTAATATTTGTATCTCAGGTTAATAGTATACTATATACACATATATATGTGATTTGAAACTGATTGAATTTGGTAAAAGTTGATTCAAAATTAATCAGTAATTCTCTAAATCTCAGGTTAATGTACTTTCTGAAGTGTATGCAGTGGTACAGCCAGAAAAACCTCCCTTTTAAAAAAATTATGGTTTACACTGAAAATTATTGATCTAATATGAAACTTAAAATATATTGTCTTTTTTAGGGGAAGGCATCCTCTTACTGCAGCCTGGAAAACATGAATTTCCATTTAGTTTTCAGCTTCCATCTGAGTAAGTGAAACTGTGTAGCTTTGGGGGTTTTCTTTCCCTGGAATATGTCTGTACATTGTATGAGTACTGAGTACCTTCTAACACTCAGGTGTAAATATTTATCCTAACTAACCCCTGATAGAACCCACCCCTTTCACCTTTCTTTTTTTAAGCAAAACTGACACTTAATTTAAGGGGTTTCCCACGTGGATAAGTGGTAAAGAATCTTCCTGCCAAGCAGAAAACACAGGTTTGATCCCTGGGCGGGGAAGATCCTCTAGGGAAGGAAATGGCAACCCACTCCAGAAAATCCCATGGATAGAGGAGCCTGGCAGGTTACAGTCCATGGGGTCACAAAGAGTCACAGCTGAGTGACTAAAAACCACCACTACAACACTCTTAAGAGCTTTCCCCTAAACTGAAAAAGAAACTTTAAAAATCACATCTTTGGTTTCTTTCAGACCTCTGGTAACCTCCTTCACTGGGAAATATGGAAGCATTCAGTACTGTGTGAGGGCGGTTTTGGAGCGACCCCAGGCACCTGATCAGAGCGTTAAGCGGGAACTCCAGGTCGTCAGCCACATCGATGTCAACACACCAGCATTACTAGTACGTTCTTCCCCCTTCCCGTCCCCTGTCCCTCTTCCTCTTTGCTTTCAGCCATTGTCCCTGCATTTAGCAAGTCTAGTGGCCGCCTGTCTTGTCACTTTTTGATGTAATCTTATAACCCTTATGCATTCACTACAAATACGTGATTCTAAGTCGGGCAAATTACAAATTGTGTGCGGTAATACTCTTGATTGTGTCGCTGTTATTCAGGGCTTCTTTTGCCAAAAAGTTACATGGGCTCGAAATGCATTAATAAGGCTTAATAATAATAATGCGCACACACAGAGTAGTTACTTTTCCCAGAGCAGCCACAGTCACAGGGCTGTGGTATTCTAAACTCTTCCCTAATAGCAGGGTGAGGAACAGTAATTACGGAAGAGTACTAATCACGCTCAGCCTGTTATTGACGCTCAGGCCATTATGCTGTGTCTCCGTGCATTTTGCATGTCATTTTCTAACGCTAAGTGAGGATGTGCAGCTGCTCTGGACTTCCTTTCACTTCTCATTTCCTTATGACAGATTTGGCTGCATTAAAGCATTGAACTTCTAATAATCACCAGAAATACTGTAGGCTGATAAGAAAGATCAGGCTGTAAGTAACAACAGAATAGGCAAGATGGGAGCTAATGAGGTAGATTCTTTTATCTAGACCCATATTATCAAAATAATATAAAATTATACCTTGTACTTTCATGATAGCTAGTAAGGACCTAATGGTTCTTCATTTAAATATGAATGAATGATTTTTTTTTTACTTAATAATTTAAACTTTCCATCATGATGCTGATGTTGCAGAGATGTATTTTTAGTACGGGAGGTTTCCTCTTTCTAGCCATTGTTTTTAAAGATCAGGGGGAAAAAAAAACAGGAGTGAGAAGTTGCTTAACTGTATTTTCACACAAAAATAAAATAGAATTTACTCTGTTATGAAATTATGAAAATGTAACAGATAAGCCCTAGCTGCATGATCCCTTTCAGCCAAAATCATGCAATAGCCTGACCCAGCTGTGACTTATCACCTGTTCAACACCTATTTTGAAAATTGATGATGCTAATAACTGCCTTCTGTTTTTAAAAACTACTTAGAATTGGGTGGTTAACTAATTCTAATTTATTTATGGAGGCTTTGTGGAAAATAATTTAAAGTGTTTTTTTTTTTTTGGAAAAAGAGATGCTAATTATCCTTTACTATCCTTCAACAATTAAAAAGCTATATATTGCAGGTTTGGGTTTTACAGTGAATTTTGGCTTGTGCCTCTTATAAACTTGAGTGTTTTAAACCTTGTGTTGTTTCTTTTGCTGATATAGAATAGAAAGTGGGTGGTGAGTTTAATAATCCTTTAGATCCATTACATTGGTCTGTTGTACTGTCATATAACACAAAAGCCCCAAATCATTCGAAGAACACTTGAAATTTCTGCCTAATAATGCATTTGAAGGACAAAAGCCTGTTTGCTTATTCAACATTTTAAACGCCAAGACAAATAGAACATTCTGATTATTGATTTGTATGCCGTTTCTTCTTCTCCTGATCTACACCTAAAGTCTTTTTTTTAGAAAAGGTAGTTCTATCATGTTAATAGGTACTGCTACAGTTAGGTTCTGATTGCTTTTTTAAAGGATGATGTATCATTTCCCAGAAACACAATGAAAATATAGAATAAAATAGGTCCTAGTTTAAATCTGAAAGATCACTTAGTTTTCCTGAAAATGGAGTGATTTTTAATGCTTTCTTTCAGTATGTTGCATAAAATGTCACAGGAAGATAAAAAAGGTTGATTTGTTTTTTGGAAGACTTTTTTTTTACACAACTATTTTATTTTAAAAAATGGCATAAGTTGTATGAATTTTCTAGATCAATTTAAGTAATTTTATTATTTGAACTTTTAAAGACCCCTGTATTGAAAACTCAAGAGAAAATGGTTGGCTGTTGGTTTTTCACTTCTGGTCCAGTCTCGCTGAGTGCCAAAATTGAAAGAAAGGGATACTGCAATGGTAAGCAAACTGTCTAAAATTCAAAATGCAAGATTCATTAATTGCTAGTGGGAAGTAATTTTTAATAGTATGTTTTGTGATTAATGAAATATGTACTATTTTAAAACATGAGTAATACAATTTTCCGGTCCTAGTATAAATCATTGATATTTAAATATTTGTAAATAGATGAGTAGATCCCAACAGTCCTAATATTTCTGACTTCAGTCCTGGTACGTTCATAACTAAGAGTAACACCAGCATGGGAAGATGCCAGCATTTATTTTAATGTTTCAGAAGAATATTCCAAGCAGTGTTGCTTGGAAGAGAGCTGCTGCTGTATGAAATACTGGTAGGCATTCTGACTCCAGGCTGGGAATTGTCCACGCAGGGCCGAAACGTAGAACGTTGACACTGCTAACAGTCAGACTGATCCCAGAACAACCCTCTGTGCAAGGCCCATTCCCATCCAGTGGATTTGGCCCTGCCCCTGGGTTCTGGCTTGTTGGAGATGGGGGTGGTATGGGATAGTATGACAGTGGATGTGTAATGTGGGTGTGAAACTTGTTTACGCCATCCATTGCTTAACATCAGTTCCTAAAATGCAAACCTTGTTCTTTTTGTGGGCAGATTTTGTTAAGCATTGATGATCTTGGTACTTAAGATAGTACTAAATCATTTATTTGTATATTTTCTCTCAATTTTTATAGATCATGGTCATTTATAGGTCTTTAGAACTGGTAGCCTAATACTGCTACATTAGAAAAGTGAATCATGCAATAATTAGAAAATGTTATCTGCACAACGCAGTGAATTTTCTTTTCTCTGACTCAGATTTTTCCATGAGGCTTCTCAATTTCTTAAAGTCACGTTGCTACATTTCAGCTTCCGTCAGGGAGCTCTGTTCCACTGCGGTGAGAACTTCCTGAAGAGTCTCTGAAGGTGTTTATGTTTTCTTTTTAGGAGAAGCTATTCCGATCTATGCAGAAATAGAGAATTGCTCCTCGCGCCTGATTGTTCCCAAAGCTGCCATTTTCCAGACTCAGACATACCTGGCCAGCGGGAAGACAAAGACGGTGCGGCTCATGGTGGCCAACGTGCGCGGGAACCACATCGCCTCCGGGAGCGCCGACACCTGGAACGGGAAGACCCTCAAGATCCCGCCCGTGACCCCGTCCATCCTGGACTGCTGCATCATCCGAGTGGACTACTCCTTAGCCGTGAGTCGGCGCTCGGGGAGGTGTAAGGCACGTGGCGGGGAGCCGCGCCAGGCGCTGTGCCCCGAGAGGCGTCGCAGCAAACAGTGACGCGGGGTCGCCTCTGGTTTCCATCAAAAACTAGCCCCCGAGGGGAGCTGCCGTCAGGGCCGCTCGTTGCGGTGAAGATGAGTCCTCAGCTTCCTGTGGTTTTGTGTGACAGTGATGGTGTCCAGGTCACGGTTCTCCAGCGCAGAGTGCGCTCTGTATTTGGTGGGCTTTTCATTCACCGTGCGCACTTTATTCTGTCAGGACAGTTTGCGGTTTGTCGGCAATAGTAGCAGACAAAAGGAGCTTTTTTATGAAAAAATAATCGGGCTACTCACTCTGAGCCTTCACTTACATCTGTGCCTCTCTCTCTCTTGTTGTTTTGGTTTTTGGCATATTAGGTGTATATTCACATTCCTGGTGCTAAAAAGTTGATGCTCGAGCTGCCCTTAGTGATTGGCACAGTTCCATACAATGGTTTTGGCAGCAGAAACTCCAGCGTTGCCAGCCAGTTCATTATGGATATGAGCTGGTTGACACTGACTCTGCCGGAACAGCCCGAAGGTAAGGTGTTTTGAGGTTCTTTCATGATGAAGTCACACAGAGTACATTTGAGTTTCTTTCATAATGAAGTCATACATACAGAGTACGTAAGAGCAGCACGGATGAGATAGAAGGTGCTCAGATGATAATCACCACTGCCACTATGACTGTCCTCACTCTTTTTATTACTAAAACTCAGCAACCATTATTCTAGGCAGGGACTTAAAGAGTTTAGCCTACCCAAGACACAGAATTCCCAATGGCACGTGCAGAAATACCATCCACATCTCCCGACTCCTGTTTATAATAGTTAAATAATGAAAAATAATCAGAGTATGGTTTGTTATGTAGGTATTTTTTGTAGTCACATTTCATGATTTGTTTTTTTTTTTCTTCACCTAGACTGTAATGTACACAACTCAAAAGAGTAGAATAGTATCGGTGTTAGTAGTACTTAATAAAAGAAGAATCTACTGAATATTTTTTGTTGTAATGGGCATGAAAGCTTCCCGATTAGAGGGAAGAATACCATTTGTTTATTCTCAAATTAAGCTAAATATCTTATTTTTATCAGAGTTCAGAAGACATTAATGTAATTAATTTCTGCCTGGGAATTTCTTAGATCCAACTGTTTTTTTGTTTGTTTGGTTTGTTTTTTTTCAGCACCACCAAATTATGCAGACGTGGTGTCAGAGGAAGAATTCTCTAGACACGTTCCTCCTTACCCTCAGCCCCCTAATTGTGAGGGAGAGTCATGCTGTCCTGTGTTTGCCTGCATCCAGGAATTCCGATTTCAGCCTCCGCCACTTTATTCAGAGGTAAACACATTAAAAGAAAACTAGGTTTGTGTTTTTCTGTTTGTAAATAATCTTTTGTCCGTTGTTGAGTCCCAGTTATTAAAAGACACATATGACAATTTTGTATGATGATGATGATAGATTATCACTGGTCCATTTACCATATTTTGCAGTATTTTCTTGGTACTCTCTAGCATGCATGTAAAGTACCATGAATTGCCTTTAAGGACCCGGAATATAGAGAACTTAATAGTATTCTTAGAATTTGGAAGTCTTTGGGACTTCTTAATAGTAGCTTTAAGCAGCTTGGCTTAACTATCATCATGTAATTAGAAATAGATTCTCTAGCTGTGTTAAAGAACATCACAGTAGTAACCTTGGTCTGCTCATTCTTGCAGGTTGATCCACATCCTAGTGACGTAGAAGAGACCCAGCCTGTTTCCTTCATTCTTTGAACGTGTTTCAGGAATCACTGTGTTCATCATCAAGTTAGAATGCCGGTTCTTTCCCCCTGCCTTTTTGGGGAATAGGGAGGGAAGATTAGCTTAAGAACATAACGTCAAGACCGAAGGTGGAAGAAATTTTTAAAATGTGACAAGAACTTTCCAGTGGGCCGATAGGATTGTTGCGCAAGTTTGTGATGTGGTTTTGTGTCCCCTTTGAACAATGGGATGAAGATATGATGTGAAAAGTCTCAGAATGTACTGAAAGTCCAGATGGTGATAGAGTAAGTTGAAGGGGTGCCTATGTCAACCCAGGAGAAAGAAACGTGCCTGTGAAGAGTGGAAACACTGTGAGCATGTCTTTAGAAGGTTTTCTCGAAGTGAAGCATCTGTATCTTAAGCTTTGAGGCAATGTGGACGTATTGGGAGGAGACTTGACTTTAGAGAATGTAGCCGCACAAGAATGTGCATGAGCAGGAAAGGGGCCCACTCTAAATACGAAGCGAGACCCTCCTGTGTCAGGGTCGTCCTGGTTTCTTACCATAGTCGATAGGACTGCAGGTCCTTAAAAGAATCCTTTTCTGAGGTGAGGATCTTTGGAGGTACTAATGAAGTACAGTTTTCACTCTTTTAGGATAGTCTAAGAAGTAGTTTATAAATTGGCTCTACAGTATTATGAAACCAAGAATGAGTTCCTTGAAAGGCTTGTCAGTTGAAAGGGGAAAGGTGCATTTCAACTTGAGAACACATTTTGTTGAAGTTGCCACTTCTTAACCCCCTTTAAGTACTTTAGCAGGGTATGTGTTTGATTTTCCTCATGTCTTAATTACCTAGGAGCATATTTTAAAAAGGGTTAAAAAAACAAAAAAGCTTGTATCCTTAGGATGCATTGATAACTGCACAGTGGGGGGAAAAAGGCCTTTTCTTACCTACCTCTAACGGTGTTATCAGAATCCGATTCGGTTTAAAGCTCCAGGCCTGAGAAGTCTTCTCTGGAGTTTCTGCTTATTTGTCTATAGCAAGCAGTCTCCTATCCCCAAACCTGAAACTGGACTAAACTTGTAAGGTTAGCATTAGATGAAGGTTAGTATGTATATACCAAAGGGTATTTCAAGTTAATGTAAAATCAAGAAGGCAGAAATACCATTTTTTTTTTTAAGTCATAAAGTTAATTCCTCTCAAGAGACATAAGTGTACTGATACGATGGCAGTCACTGTGTTGTCCATTGTTATTCCACTTCTTTAGTAATTCTGTTTAAACTGTGATTTTTTTTTTTTAATCATTTTGGTGCAATATTTTATTATCCTTTAACCTCAGGATATTCAGACCAACAAGATTGTGTTGCTGCTAAAAGTCTGAGCAGTGTTTTTATGTCCCTCTCTCACCTCCTAGTCAATCAAACGTTCACTTGTTTCTACTTTAATCTGTTGGTTTCGTGAGCTGAAGAGTATTTCTGCATGCTGAGTGGAAGGGAGGTAGGGATCCCCATGATAGACCTTTTGGACCAGCCCAGTGCTTTGGTTTTCTCTATGTCCTAAGGGTTTATCTAGAAACCCTGGTGCTTCCCATGCCAAATACTATACTTCACTCAACTGAACGATTAGCTTTTCTTTCGAGCAGTATACTCAGTTAGAAAAGTCCTAAGGTTAAATTTTGTATGTAAAAATTAGATGGACATTTGATCAGGGATTTTTATATAAACATTAGGCAAATGTACACTTTTAATCCTTCTGGGCATACCTCTCTTCTCTGTAATCACGTAAGCATCTTAAGCCGTTCTTCCATTGTAAGCCCCTGTTGAAAATCACAGTGCAAGCTGTTCTCCCAATAATTGCAATACTGAAATTGTCATGAATTATTACTCCTTCCTTTGGTTTTTTGATAATCTTTTATTTTGCTTTGTTTTCGTGTGTAAGTAATTTACACACAACGTTGTCTGATGCGTTGTCTCATCAGTTTTATTTGTACTTTAAAAAAAGATCATCAGCTATTTCTTGACCTCTAAATTACAGTTTACATGTTTTATCAAGACGTTGTCCATCTCCATGATACCAAAACACAGTGAAAGAAACAACAAAATTGTACAGAGAAAGAGAAAGTTTAATTATCTGACTGAAGGTAGAAAGGCAGCTGCTTACTAGGGTCTTCACTTGGATTGTCTTGCCACCTTTTTTAAAGAAATCATAAAGTGCACCCATCAAATTAAAACAGAGCTGATTTTCTAGCACGAGAATAGCTAAAAGGTATGATTTGCCTTATTGAATTGATATTGGTATATCTGACCTTAAGCAGTAGGTTGAAACTGCATACCTTTTTATAATCAAGAAGTTATTTGATGAATGTAGAAGATTCTACATTGGAATAGAAAATACTTGGGAATGACGATAAAAATTTAGCTGCTATTTGCTTGTTTATTCTTCTCTTGTTTCGTTTGCAAAGAAACCGTGGCCTTAGAATTTTCTTTTTGATGCAAAATTTTTGAAATTGCGAATGTGCATCTTTTGGCTACAAAATTCTTCCATGGGCAGAACTTTCATGTTTTGTTTTGCACAATAAGAAACTCAATAGGCAGGGGTTATGTTTTTGATAAGTTAACTATCAAAGCCTTTTATTTTTATTATAAAAATGTAACAATTTAACCCACAAGAAAAAAAAAATGTATTTTGTACTCTTGTCTGAACCCCATGGGTTCCTTTTGTTAATAAAATGATTCCACTGATGCTGTGAGTTACTAGTCTTGTTTTGTTTTTGTAAGACTATGACTCAAGTTGTTACAGACTTAAGGGAAATCAACACCATGATACAGAGTGTTACTGCTAAGATCCTTCTGTAGATGTGTGCTGTCTTCAGGCCAGACACAACCCTGGTGCATTCTGAGCCTGTTTCTCTGGTGGCCTCAGTTTCCCCAAAGGGTAATCAGTTTTTAGCATTCCAGGAAAAAGAGTTGATGTGAAAGATTAAGCTTAAGCTATATTGGCCATTGAGAGAGCATTATCTCCATTTTTTCCCAAATGATAATGACTGCTGCTTTAAAGTTGCCCGAGTTGTCATGTTTGTTTGGCCAGAATCTTTCCAGGATTAATTTAGTAGGTCTGGTGGCAGACCTGCTAGGTAGGTCTCAGTAGCCTCCTCTCTCCACATATGTACGCAAAGGGACAGAAGTCATGCGTCTGTACAGAGAATATGTAACAATGTGTCACCTCAGAAAACTGCCTTGACCCTCTGTCCTGGAAAATTATAAAGCTTAGGTAAGTGGCAAACATAAACCCAGATGATTGACTCTGCAAGTGTTTATAGTGTGTGAGATGGTGTTAAATGGGTCCCTTCTGCATCCACATCTGCAGTCAGCCATAAATTGAGGTTTGTCTCATGCACTAAATATCGAGGAAAATTTTATAAGATCACCATTAAAGTTGCTGTCATTTATTTTGTAAAGTTGTGGGTTATAAAATTTAGGACGAGGCAGGGCATTGCAGTCTAGGACATAACGTACAGATTAAAAATGGGAATACCAAAACCCAAAGGTGTAACCTGAAAATTTGGCCTACATTCTCTGTAAGATTCCTGCTCACTCTTAAAACTTCCTGATTCTACAACTTTGATAGATGTTATGGAAACAGCAATTGCTTTAAATTACACAGTTTAAAACTTACAGACCTGGGTACTACCAAGCATATACTAAATGAGGAGTCTCAGCATTTATATCTAAAGACCTGTGTCCTGAAAGGATACCAGTCTTTGACTAAATCGCTTCTTAAGTACTTTTAATTGGTAGCTGGAATCCTTTCTTCAGCAGAGGCATTTGAGGCTAACTTTATAATTTGAAATAATTATAGGCTCACAAAAAGTTGCATTACCACTACAGAGAGAGCCTGTGTGCCCATCACCCAGACGCCCCCACCGGTAACTATAACCTTATCAGGAAATTGACATTGACGGTAACTGAGGGTGAGAGTTCAGGCCGCCTTTGGATTTCACCAGTTTTTGATGCACTCATTGTTCTCGGGCACGTATCAGTCAGTTCAGTTGCTCAGTCGTGTCCGGCTCTTTGCAACCCCGTGAACTGAAGCACACCAGGCCTCCCTGTCCATCACCAGCACCCAGAGTTTACCCAAACCCATGTCCATTGAGTTGATGCCATCGAACCATCTCATCCTCTGTCGTCCCCTTCTCCTGCCTTCAGTCTTTCCCAGCATCAGGGTCTTTTCAAATGAGTCAGCTCTTCGCATCAGGTGGCCAAAATCTTGGAGTTTCAGCTTCAACATCAGTCCTTCCAGTGAACACCCAGGACTGATCTCCTTTAGGATGGACTGGTTGGATCTCCTTGCAGTCCAAGGGACTCTCAAGAGTCTTCTCCAACACCACAGTTCAAAAGCATCAATTCTTTGGCACTCAGCTTTCTTCACAGTCCAACTCTCACATCCATACATGACCACTGGAAAAACCATAGCCTTGACTAGATGAACCTTTATTGACAAAGTAATGTCTCTGCTTTTTAATATGTTGTCTAGGTTGATCATAACTTTCCTTCCAAGAAGTAAGCGTCTTTTAATTTCATGGCTGCAATTGCCATCTGCAGTGATGTATGCATATTTTATTTTTGGTTTTGTATATAATTCTATGTTGAGGTTTATATTACCACTACAAATCAAGATAAAGAACTTCATCACCACAAGGAAACTCCCTTGGGCTGCCCTAAGGCACTGACACCCTCTGCTTCCCTAATCCCTGACTGTTCTCCATCTGTGTAATCTTATCATTTTGAGAATGCTTAGCTTAGATATGTACCTTTTGCAACTGCCTTTTCCACTCAGCATAACACCCTGAAGATCCATACAAGTTGTACATACTCACATGGAGAGTTTTTTCCTTTGTGTTTCAGCTACCTACAAAATTTCAAAAGAAACAAATTGGCTATTGCTTAAAATGTCATCTTGCTTGCAATTTTCAAAGAAAATATGTAACGCATATGTGCACAGGCTACCTTTGTAAATATTTTGGTTTAACATTTGAGAACTACCTTTTATGCAGAAAATACATAAGTACTGCTTTCCACAAACTTAGGGACTCAGCTTGCCAAAATCCATGAAGTCTGTGAACATAAATACAAAAACACAAGGGCATCAACTGCCCTTGATAAATTCATTTAACAATATTTCCGTGGTACCACTCTTGGGGCTTCCTAGGAGGCACTAATGATAAAAAAAAAAAAGCTGCCTGTCAATGCAGGAGGCTCAAGAGATGTGGGTTCAATCCCTGGGTTGGGCAGATGCCTGAAGAGGAAATGGTGACCCACTCCAGGATTCTTGTCCAGAAAATGCTGTGGACAGAGGATCTCGGCAGGTTACACAGCCCATGGGTCCGCGAAGAGTCAGGCATGACTGAGCTCACAAAACCTCTCTTGGGGCTTTCCTGATGGCTTAGTGGTAAAGAATCCACCTGCCGATGCAGGAGCCACAGGTTCGATCCATGGGTCGGGAAGATCCCCTGGAGAAGCAAACGGCAATCCACTCTAGTATTCATGCCTGGGAAATCCCATGGACAGAGGAGCCTGGTGGGCTACAGGGTCAGACACAACTTAGCAACTGAACAACAAATATCTCTCTACAAGTCTTGTACTATCTAGGGAAAGACTTCTTTAAAAATTTACTTCCTGATACTATAGCCATTTCCCCACTGGGACCCCAGCCCCATATCTGTTTGATGACTAAAGGATATAAACTGTTCTAAAAATGCTAACTTTCCATATAGACACTCCTTATCATAACATAAAAATGTCCATTTTTTAAATTTGGTCTTTTAGATACCAGAATCCATCTGAGTCCACATGATAAGCATGTGGTATATGACAGCTTATTTGTAGTATCTTTCACTGCAAATATTCAGTCCTGACTGGTTTATTGAGTTGATGCACATAAAGTATAAAGGTTTATGGTCTACAGTTGCGGTGCTTAGTTTTCAGTCATGTATGACTCCTTGCAACCCCATGACTGTAGCCCGCCTGGCTCCTCTGTCCACGGGATTCTCCAGGCAAGAATATTGGAGTGGGTTGCCATGCCCTCCTCCAGGGCATCTTCCAACCCAGAGATCAAACCCAGGTCTCCTGCACTGCAGGAGGACTCTTTACCTTCTGAGCCACCAGGGAAGCCCACGTATATAAATTGGTTTATGGTCTACAGTTAGCTTACTTCAAAATATGTTGTGTGTCCATGTGTGTTCATGTGCGTGCGTGCGTGCACACACACACACACGCACACACACACTTTCTTACCTGGAAACTTCCCTCTGCAGGCAAGATAGCTATCAAGAATTATATTGCTTATGTATCTGGGGACACAAGAAAGGACACATTACCATCACCAAGTATCCCTCTCCTAGAAGACAAAGGATTAGCCTTATTTTTGGTCCTGATACACTGGTGGGCAGTAAACAGATAAGAGTGAAGGAAGCTTTCAACTAAGCAATTCCATATTTCATACACACCCTATGTCACTACAGTTTGGAAAGTTAAAAGCAAAACCCTGATACTGAACCATAATAGTCTCTGGCATAACTCAGAAGGATCCAGGAGCCCATGTGAGAACACGTAAGAAACTACACATTGAATATTCACTATCTGAGAGCCTTATGCAGATTCGTTTAAACAGTTTCAAGAGACCTGAGATTATGGAAAAACAGCTTAGGAACTAAGTATTTTTACAACTGTTTCTCTTTCCTAAATTAAAACATAAGTATGTGTATATATAGCCGGAATACAATACCAAGCAAAAATCTAGTTTATCTTCTTTAGAAAAGGATGAGCTCCAAGATTCCCTGTAAATCCCTTAAGAGAGCCTACTTCTAAAATTGTGGCTTTAAAAGCAAATCACAATGTTTGTTATTCCATCCTCAAATCAACATATGGAACTTTTAGATTTTAATCAATGCAGAATTCTAGGTACTAAGGGAAACTGTAGCAACAAACGCCCACTCTTATCTCATCTGACATAACAAAAACCTGTTATGATGTCAAAAGATAGCTTATCTCAAACACAGAGGGATGCAAACCCAACAGCTGTTCCTCTAAGAGAGTGGCAGGATCACATCCGATAAATGTGATGTTTTGAAGAAAATTAGTTGCGTTGTACTTGAAACCATCTTAAACCAACCAGCTCCAGAATTGTCCTCCCAGAAATAAAACAAGAATGATCCCTGCTGCCAACGGGAAGATATTTTAAATGATATCTGCATTGATCAGAGGGATTCCTGATGGGCTCAGATTTGTTTTGGATTGCAATACAGAAGTCTCACGGGGAAAATTGAGCCGGTGGTAGCTGGGCAATCTACATGTTAACCTTCTCTTGCAGCCTCACCCAGTCTCAGACACCAGGTCTTTGACCTTTCAGCCTTGTCTGGCTGGTTCCAAGATAAGCTGTCCCGCGGCAGGCTCCGAGGCAGATACTGGGGTCTGGGATGTCTCTCACTGCCCCAAATCTGCCTTGAGCTTGGTTTATCCCCTGGCTCTTCAATTGCCTCTTGCTGACCGTGTGCCTCACATGTAGGACTGGACTCATGCTGGGAGGCAGCGCTTCCCCAGCCTGCAGAGCTGAGACCCAGAACCTCACTCCCAACACCAGGGAGAGGAAGGTACAAGAAATTCCTTCAACCCAGGGATAAATCAGAAGTGGTTGCCGTCAGTGGAAATGAGGGCTCCCTGTATCAGATAAGTTCACTGACATGAAATTGTCCCTTTGGGTGGTGGTTTTGGTTTGGGGTATGAGATTTTCCCCCTGAATTTGGTGAAGAAAGGTTACATCTCAGATGCTACCCCTCCCTCTAGCCAGAGCCTCAGTGCCCTGCACCGTGGCTGCTTGTCCTCATCCAGGGAGACCAACTTGTCCTGTTGGCCCGGGATTTTCCCCACATGCCAGGACCCCTTCAATCACAGACACAAGGGCACAGTGGGTCACCTAGCCTTGCCTGGTTATTGGGGAGAAACCCGCGCGCCTGGACACAGCACAGCACCCCCTCGTGAGTCACTGCCTGGGCACCTCCTGTCACCCAACAGCTCCCTGCAGCAGAGGGTCCGCCGCAGACACACAGGGCAAGGCGGCTCAGCTTTGGGTTTTGGACTGGGACCCCCGTGGAGGCCAGCCCGGCAGCTGGCCCAGACTCCACCTCCCCACCTCCTCCTCGCTCAGCTGCAGAGGCCCCGGCCTGCCCGAGGCCGACTCTGGGCTCCCAGGACCAGTGTCTGGACCTTGGGTCACATCTCTGCACCCACGTCCTCCCAGGCTGTGAGCTTTGTGCACAGATGCACGTGGTCGGAGGCCGCCGTGGTGCTCTTTAGGCTGACTTCTCCTTTTCTGTCTCTCTC
This sequence comes from Odocoileus virginianus, assembly GCF_023699985.2. Taxonomy (NCBI): domain Eukaryota; kingdom Metazoa; phylum Chordata; class Mammalia; order Artiodactyla; family Cervidae; genus Odocoileus; species Odocoileus virginianus. Next base: position 45,983,901 of record NC_069689.1, on the reverse strand, counting down.
TTTTCAAAGAAAGGAGAGCCTGATTTCCCAAGAGCTTTGGGGTCCTTTTCTTCCACTTGCAGCAACCCCAACAGAGACCTGGGTCCAGGATGAGCTGGGCCTTCTCACCGAGTAGTCACCTTGATGGGTAATTGCTGGGATGAGCTGGGAAGCTGTTGCACAGGAGGACCCATCGTTAAGTGCCGTGGCATCGCTGTGCCCACAGGACGTCTGGATGGCTTCCCTGCAACTTGCCCCCGAGCCTACGGCACAGTCTTCTCAGTATCTTCCTGGTGGAAAGTCTTTGTCTTCTGAGATGGGGATTTATGTTGTGAGACTGTCTAAAGACCATCCAGAAACTAGCCTGGAGTGTAAAGCTGAGTGATGGGCTCAGAGGGCACTGATTAAACTGGCCAGACAGAGGAGAGGGACAGCAGTCAGCAGGGTGCCCTCCTAGGTGTTGACCAGCTGGCTCTGAAGAAAGAGGTCAAATGTGATACCTTATTCATGCCTCCTCTACCTGGGTGTTCCCAGATCCCATCAGCCCGCAGAGGAGCACTAATTCTCATTGAAAATATATTACCTCAACTTCCTCTCCAAAGTCCCTCTCCTACTCCCAGGAATGTCCCAAGGTCCCCAGGAGTAAGTCCATCCTCACAGCTCTGGTATCACCTGTGAAGCTCTGAAGGCTTCACAGACCCAGAATGAGGGAGGTTGATGTGTAACAAATGGAGAGAAAACCACTCCTGCCATTTCGTAGTTTGTTTTGTAAGAATCCACCCCCTCAAAACAGATTCCTGAGCCCCAGTCTATGGTTGAGTTTCCATCAAAGCTGCAATTCTAGCTTCTGATTTGTGTATTTCCCTCTCTGTTAACCTTCAATGTGAAAGCTTGGAACCAGGCTGCTGGCACGGGCGGGAGACCCATACTCCTCACCGCCTTGACCTCCTCTAAGACTAAAGCTCTGACTTGGGCCTCTCTTCCTGGGTGTCTTCTTGCCCGAGGATGGCTCTTCCCCACCCCCAGAAGTTCCCTAACCATCTCCCAGGCAACTGCATCCATCAGTGAGCTCCAGCTCGGAGTCAGGCTGGGTCTCTCCCTCTGCACCGCAGCGACCAGAGAGTCACGGAAAAGCAGGGTGAGCCAGAGCTCGGCTGCAGGAGGGAACCGACACCCAGCTCCCGGGGTGCCGCCTGCCCCAGACTCATGGGCATCAGTGGCCCCTTCAATGAGAGACGGGCAGAGGGACACACCCAACTATCTATAGGTTCTCATGCATGCATCTATCTGGAAAATCCCAGAGCCAGCAGGTACGCGGGGAACAGAGGACTGGTGTATGTTTTGGAGGAGGAAGCGTTTTTGAACACGTGGGTGATTGCAATGAGGGCAGGTCCAGCTAAGCACAGGGCCACGTGCTGATAGGTTGTCAGCAGGAGTGAAGCAGGAACGGATAGGCCCGCGGCCTTGCTTCACACTTCATCTCGGTCCTCACTGCCGACTCCACAGTGCTCTGGGCTCAAAGGGAGCCCTCCAACTCCCAGCTTGGACAGAACCGTGAGAGGAGTGTGGCACTTACTGAAATCTTGCTGATGCAGCTTTCACCCTATCTCCTTTTCACCTGTTTTGTTGGGGTTGAGGGCCTCAATTTCTCCAACGAGTGTCTCTTATAAAAGGCATCCATTTGTGCTCAACACAGGCTCAGAAGCCCAGGGAAATTTTATATTTATTACAGAGAGAAGCAAGCATCCATTCTGCCTGCTTCCATTAACACACACTGGCAATTAATGTGTTTGGTTCAAAAGCCTTCAAACATTTGTACTTCCATTTGCACGTTTAAATGGCTCTGTATAACAGTTAAGCAGGTGGTTAACTATATGTATATTAAATTCATAGAGAAACTGGTAATTTTCAATTATAATTGTCAATTCACAGTTTACATGATAAGAATTTTTTGAATAGACCCATTAGCTGATTTAGTTAGCCAGGGTTTTTATAAATCATGGTTTATTTGCTTATTTTACTTATAAAGGAGGGATTTTCAGTGTTCTCCCATGAATTAATAAATATTTACTTTGGTCTTTATTCTGCCCAAATGCCAAGTTTGACAATGGATGAAATATCATTGGAGTTTCTTAAACAGCTGTTTGAATGCGGCTGTTTTATTAGTTGTGTTGTTTAGTATTATTACCCAGAGAATGGTTTAAAAGTTTTATTCATTTGCTATTAATCTGTTTTTTATAAATAAAGTCAAAACAGGGCTGAATTGCGGTTCCTTGTAATTTTACAATGTATTGTACTTCCCTGGTAATATGTTTTGACAATAGAAACTTCCAAGCCCATGAAAAGCTGTGCCATTTTTCTAAATGATATCCTTTAAAGCAAAACTCTAAAATATATAGCGGTGGTTCGCACATAATAAAATTTGATGATTTTGTCACCAGGGATAAAATTTCTCTTTTCTAGGCAACAGAAATAATTTAAGAGCCTCTCATTTGGGTTTTACAGCACAAAAGGCAAGGAGACACCAGATCTGGTGGGGGTGGGCAGACATTGAGCTAGAATTGAGATGCTGAAGTCCGCACTGAGAAATACCTTCAAAGCTGTCCAGCCTCATGATGCCCTCAAGTCATCCCTGGATCTCTCCTTTGAAAGCAAAACTGAAACAGGTAAAGAGGGCTACTGGAGGAATTTCAGGTAGTTTCCAAAAACTTGGAACCCCAATTCCATAAACTCCCATAAAACCCCATGAACCTCTTAAACAATGTCTGAAACAGGAAACCCTCACCTTCCTTCCTGTGGGTCCAACCCCAGAAGACACAGTAGGACCTCTGCAACTGGACATAGCTTGTCTCAACTCTGATGACTAATGCCTTCAGGAGACAAGACTTGGAGAAGAAGCTACCCAGCTATAAATGAACAGATAATGAAAGAAAACATTAAAAAGAAGTGTTTTCTCTGAGACCCTGGGGAAAGATTACAAACCATTTTGCAAGCCATCACAAGCTGCCACACACTTTAAAGAAAGATAAACTTGTTATTCTCCTTTAAAAGTTATCTTCATAAACTCTCTTCTGTTAACCCTTGAATAAACACTGATTGAGGGTAACATCAGCCTTGACTCTGACTTAGAGCAGGTTACAAAGGTCTGTGAAGTTAACAAAAGACGTTCTGTCTCTATGTTTGTGTCCAGTGAGGTTATCAAGTGGGATACTGGATGAAAAAGTGTCATGTTATTCTTGAAATGTGTGTTTACAGGTGACCGAAGAACACCTGGTTCTTCCTGGTTGTCCAGAAAGAGAGATAAGAGATCGTGCTTTGAGAGAGGAAAACAGACAAGAGAGTGAAACAGATCAAGTCAGAGGGTTATCTAAGAGAGAGTCAGCAGCTTTAACTTCTGGCTCCATCAGTGTACACCCTCAGGCAAGTCACTCAGTTTCTATGGGCCTCAGTCTCCTCATCTGAACACAAGGAAATCATAACATAACCTCAGTGGTCATTTAGAGAAATAACAGGGTAACATCTGCAAAGCATAGATTCCATCAAATGTGAAGCCAAAATGGATGTTAAATAAATGGGCCACGAATCCACAAAAGTTACATTTTTCATTCACTTCAGGGGTGTGCTCTGTCACTCAGTCGTGTCTGACTCTCTGTGACCCCATGGACTGTAGCCCGCCAGGCTCCTCTGTGCATGAAATTCTCCAGGCAAGAATACTGGAGTGGGTTGCTATGCCCTCCTCCAGGGGATCTTGCCAACCCAGGGATCGAACCCAGGTTCAGTGGTGAGATGAGTTAAATTTGATTCCAAGGAGGCTGAACGTCTAGACTCCTCCTCTGCCCCTCCCCGAACTGTACCCCTTAACTTGTAATTCTAAAACACACCCTCCTGTGGAGAAAAGGGAACCCTCTTACACTGTTGGTGGGAATGCAAATTAGTATAGCCACTATGGAAAACAGTGTGGAGATTTCTTAAAAAGCTGGAAATAGAACTGCCATATGACCCAGCAATCCCACTTCTGGGCATACACACTGAGGAAACCAGATCCGAAAGAGACACGTGCACCCCAGTGTTCATCGCAGCACTGTTTATAATAGGCAGGACATGGAAGCAACCCAGATGCCCATCAGCAGACGAATGGATAAGAAAGCTGTGGTACATATACACCATGGAATATTACTCAGCCATTAAAAAGAATACATTTGAATCAGTTCTAATGAGATGGGTGAAACTGGAGCCCATTACACACCCTCCTCCCCCCTCCTATAGCAGTTCTGGGGTGGCCAGTGTAGCCACCACTTCAGGCCCTGGTGGTCAACTTCTATCCAGCCCCCCTGGCATGCCATTCGGGCAGAAGAAGGTGGTGACGGGACCTTGGGGAGAGGTGTTTGTTTTTTTTTTTTTAATTTCCACTAAAAAGACACAAAAGGCAAAGGAGAAAAGGAAGGATATACCCATTTGAATGCAGAGTTCCAAAGAAGAGAAATGAGCTATAAGAAAGCCTTCCTCAGTGATCAATGCAAAGAAATAGAGGAAAACAATACAATGGGAAAGACTAGAGATGTCTTCAAGAAAATTAGAGATGCCAAGGGAATATATTTCATGCAAAGATGGACACAATAAAGGACAATATGGACCTAACAGAAGCAAGAGATATTAAGAAGAGGTGGCAAGAATACACAGAAGAACTATATGATAAAGATCTTCATGACCTAGATAATCACGATGGTGTGATCACTCACCTAGAGCCAGTCATCTTGGAATGCGAAGTCAAATGAGCCATAGGAAGCATCACTATGAACAAAGCTAGTGAAGATGATGGAATTCCAGTTGAGCCATTTCAAATCCTGAAAGATGATGCTGTGAAAGTGCTGCACTCAATATGCCAGCAAATTTGGAAAACTCAGTAGTGGCCACAGGACTGGAAAAGGTCAGTTTTCATTCCAATACCAAAGAAAGGCAATGACAAAGAATGTTCAAACTATTGTACTATTGCACTCATCTCACACACTAGAAAATGCTCAAAATTCTCCAAGCCAGGCTTCAACAGTAAGTGAACCATGAACTTCCAGAAGTTCAAGCTGGATTTAGAAAAGGCAGAGGAACCAGAGATCAAATGGCCAACATCCGCTGGGTCACTGAAAGAGCAAGAGAGTTCCAGAAAAACAGAAAAAGCAGATGTAGATTCTGCTTTATTGACTATGCCAAAGCCTTTGACTGTGTGGATCACAATAAACTGGAAAATTCTGAAAGAGATGGGCATACAAGACCACCTGACCTGCCTCTCGAGAAACCTATATGCAGGTCAGGAAGCAACAGAACTGGAAATGAAACAACAGACTGGTTCCAAATCAGGAAAGGAGTACATCAAGGCTGTATATTGTCACCCTGCTTATTTAACTTATATGCAGAGTACATCATGAGAAACACTAGGCTGGATGAAGCACAAGCTGGAATCAAGATTGCCAGGAGAAATATCAATAACCTCAGATATGCAGATGACACCATCCTTATGGCAGAAAGCAAAGAAGAACTAAAAAGCCTTTTGTTGAAAGTGAAAGAGGACAGTGAAAGAGTTGGCTTAAAGCTCAACATTCAGAAAACTAAGATCATGGCATCTAGTCCCATCACTTCATGGCAAATAGATGGGGAAACAATGGAAACAGTGACAAACTTTATTTTTAAGGGCTCCAAAATCACTGCAGGTGGTGACTGCAGCCATGAAATTAAAAGATGCTTACTCCTTGGAAGAAAAGTTATGACCCACCTAGACAGCATATTAAAAAGCAGGGACATTACTTTGCCAACAAAGGTCTGGTCTAGTCAAAGCCATGGTTTTTCCAGTAGTCATGTATGGATGAGAGTTGGACTATAAAGAAAGCTGAGCACTGAGGAGTTGATGCTTTTGAACTGTGCTGTTGGAGAAGACTCTTGAGAGTCCCCTGGACCGCAAGGAGATCCAACCAGTTCACCCTAAAGGAAATCAGTCCTGAATATTCATTGGAAGGACTGATGCTGAAGTTGAAACTCTAATATTTTGTCTACCTGATGTAAAGATTTGACTCATTTGAAAAGACCCTGATGCTGTGAACGACTGAAGGCAGGAGGAGAAGGGGACAACAGAAGATGAAATGGTTGGATGGCATTACCGACTTGATGGACATGAGTCTGAGTAAGCTCCAGGAGTTGGTGATGGACAGGGAGGCCTGGCATGCTGCAGTCCTTGGGGTCACAAAGAGTCGGGACACGACTGAGCGACTGAACTGAACTGAAATGTCTATGTCAAACTCAGCATTTAGCACTGAATTGTCAATAGTGGCCATGCTAACAGCCCTAGTTAGAAAAGAAGAAAAAAAATAACACAAAGGTCATCTTATAGGAGAAGCTATTTCTGCAGCAAAAATTGAAGCTTTTTGCATAACGTCTTTGTTGTTGTTGGGGCAGACCTTAATTGTCTGGTCCATTCCATCATCCCGTTATCCTGCCAGAAGGGTCTTCAAGTGACAGGTGTCCTAGTGAATTTTAAGTGTCATATGACTATAAATGGCCTGGTCCTCAGGCTAAGGAAGAAAGGGGGAAGGAAAGCCCTCACCTGCTTGGGTGGCAGCTACTGGGGTGCAGTAGGCTACGTGGCCTTTGAAACACGCTGGGAATAACCCTGGCCAGACTTCCTCAGTTGCTTCCACAGCTATTCACTGTTCACAAGGGGTTTGAGAAAAAATAATCGAGAGAATTAGGGAGGAGGAAACCCCTGAGAATCCCCATACGGGCCACCAAAATGTTGCAATCTGTGTGTGAGTTGGAAAAGAATTTCCAGACAGGAGGCAGAATGAGAAGAGAATAAAGTTTATTAGAGTGGGAGACAGCAGGCCAGCTCAAGGGAGAGCTGAACCTAAATAATGTTTTTAATAATGTATCTGGATTTTCAGAATCACATTAGGTATGATTCTGTATAGGTCAATGAAACCCCTGATCATTTCTTTTGCGCTTATTGCTGAACATTTTGGAAATAAACATTTGGGAGTCAGCCAGTCCTTGGGACAGGTTGGTGCTTGGTAAACCTGAATTTCACTGAGTAACCCATTGTGTCCCCCAAAGTTATATACTATATTTAATATTTTCAACTATTAGGACTTTATAGTTGAGAAAACAAGACTAAAATAAAAATGCTCCTAGTCACCACCTAGTTTTTCTCCACCCCTATATACTCCTGATGACTTCCTCCCTCTCTCCATCCTAGAGTCAACCAGGCCACCAGTGTTGTGTGACTATCTTGCCTGTATTTTCATAATCTTACTAAGTCTCCCCCTCCAAAAATAACACAGGGAATTTCTGTTTATGTGTATATGTGTGTGGACATTACACATAAATGTGGTCATACTGTTCCAGACCTCTGCAAGTAGCCTTTGTCAGTCTTCATCATTGTCTGTTCTGTTTTCAATGTCTATGCTTGATGACACATGAGGACCAGGCTCACTGTTTTCACACGTGTCCATATTTTACTATAGGAATATGCCATGATCAAGCTAAAACATGCATTTTTTTTAAAAAATTATTGCAATAGGTTTGATTTATAGTGTTGGGTCAGTTTAAGGTGTGCAGCAAAGTGATTCAGTTATACTGAATGTATATATATTCTTTTAAGGAATCTTTTCCATTATATATTATTGCAAGATACTGAGTACAGTTCCCCATGTCATACAGTAGATCCTTGTTGGTTATTTATTTTATATATAGTAGAGTGTACATTTTAATCCCAAGATCCTAATTTATCCCTCTCTCCAATCTTTCTCCTTTGATAACCATAAGCTTGTTTTCTATGTTTGTAAGTCTATTTTTGTTTTGTAAATGAGTTCATTTATATCATTCATTTTAGATTCTACATATAAGTGACAGCATATGATATTTGTCTTTGTCTGACTTACTTCACTTATTATGATAATCTTTAGGTCCATCCCATATTGCTACAAATAACATTATTTCATTTTTGTGTGTGTGGATAATACATACGTGTGTGTGTGTGTGTGTGTGTGTGTGTGTGAGAGCTTTCCCAAGTAGCACTAGTGGTAAAGAACCTGCCTGCTAATGCAGGAGATATGAGACCTGGATTCAATCCCTGAGTCGGGAAGATCCCCTGGAGGGGACATGGTAACCCATTCCAGTATTCTTGCTTGGAGAATCCCATGGACAGAGGAGCCTGGGCTTGCAAACAGTCAGACTTGACTGAGGTAACTTAGCATATATATATATACACACACACACCTATATATCTGTATATTAGGTATATATATATATATATTATCTGTTGATGGACATTTAGTTAGCTTCTGTATGTTGGCTGTTATAAATAGTGCTGCTATGAACATTGAGATAAAACATGCATTTTTTGAGCTTTTCCTCAGCTTCTTTAATACTTAGTACTTCCAAAGTTTCCACTTTATGAAATGGCCCCTCATTATTTTAATTTTCATTTTTATAATTACACATAAGGTCCAACAACATTTCAATATGTCTATTGCCCATTCGGGATTTTATCTTCTCTGACATCTTCTGTTCCTACTCTGACCATTCTTATAATTAGTTCTTCTTTCTTACTGATCATAGAATTCTTTATGTATTTTATATCCTAAACTTCTTATCAGTTATATGGGCTCAAATATCTTACAGAAAGACCATTTTCAAAACCCTTTGGGCTTTTACAGGTAGAAATTTCTCTTCCTACCCTATTCAGATAATAATTCGTGGAATGTTCACTCACTAATTCATTTTACAAATGTTTTTGAGTACTATATCTCATGGGCAATCAACTGTGCCAGCTTTGGGGCAAAATAAGGGCAAAGAAGATGTTTACTTTCTAGTTGGGGATATGATAACAACACAAATACCTAAAATACATGATAAAATGTAATTTGGGCCATAAGAGAACCCAGCTGAAAGCGGAAGTACTTCTGGATATTTCACAGTAAAATTGGCAAAAGAGTTTGAAAGTTGTATAGAAACTGATCATGCAAGGACAGGGTTCAGGACATGGAGCTGGAAGAGATTTCATGAGTGAATATCAATCCATTCTTTGAACGATTTTTATATCTTAGCTCATTTTAGCTTTAAGGCAATTCTGTAAAGTAGTCATGATTAGTCTTTTCATGTAGAAGGAGCCCGAGCTTCAGAGGGCTTGCAGAGGAAATTTGGCAAAGTCCTCAAAGCCAGACATTTTGGAATGTCAAGCAAAACCAGGTCTCCTTGACTTCACAGCCTTCACACTTGCCACCCAACTACGCTCAATGCCTCGAGGGGCAGTAAGCCAGCTTGTAGAGTCCAGGGGTCACTTGCCACCTGGGCACTGGCCAAGGGGAGTAGGTCAGACAGCGAAGGGCTCCCACCACCCCAGACACATGGACTGATGGCCTCCAAGCAGCTGTTCCTCAGCCTCTTGGAGAGCAAAGGCTGGGCAGGGCCGTATCGCCTGAGAGAGTGTCACAGTCAGTCCTTGTGAGACGCCAAGCAGAGAAACCAGAATACTGGCTCTTTGACCTGAGAAAATGAAAACTTAGCAACAGGGAAACACAAAGCCTGGGTCCGTGATTGCACAGATAAGAGGGCCAATAAAATTCTACTTTCTCTATCAATGTTTTTTGAATGAGTGTATAAACAAAGAGTGTATAAACTAAAGGCTTCCCTGGTAGCCCAGCTGGTAAAGAGTCTGCCTGCAATGTGGGAGACCTGGGTTGGGAGGATCCCCTGGAGGAGGACATGGCAACCCACTCCAGGATTCTCGCTGGAGAATCCCATGAACAGAGGAGCCTGCTGGGCTCCATAGGGATGCAAAGAGTAGGACACAACTGAGCGACTAAGCACACAGCACATCAACGAAGGAGGAAAAGAATAAAAATGCACACACAACATGGGGAGAGCAGACCGAGGAAGGGCACTTCAGCACAGAGGAGAAACAGATCAGGCCACTGCTGCTTTCTTTCAAAAAGTGCATTTCTGTCTCAGCACTACTTACCTTTTCATATTTGCACCGTGGAAGGGGGTGAAGTGGACGTAACCTTCATTTTCCTTCTATTATGATTACATATGTGAGCCTCTTCCCATGTAACCTCGGAGCACAGAACAACTCTTCAATTCCTGGCAGGGGGCTTCCCCGCCGACACAGAAGGGACCACATAGATGGCAGAAACAGTGACTCAGTCTATACGGGAGGGTGCTAAGGCCCAAAGAGAATTTGTTACAGAGCACATTCTCCTCTCTGGCCATCCTCTACGGCTAATACTGGAGTTTACCTTTAGTTTTATAGACTTGAGACATATTGACTGTTCATATGCTGAGAAAAAGAAGCAAATATGTACCAGTGTCTCCCAGATCTTGGGCACTGACTCTTTCTAAAGATCCTCCTCTGGAAGATGAAACTAAGGGATGATGATGGTGTCACGAAGAGCAGAGACTTGGAAGTATTTGAGCAGAGGAAACACAAGATAATCCTTCACATGGGTGGTGACAAAGCCCTTTAGGTCCACTGTCTCCACTGGCCCCCACCCAGAGTCCTGGGTGACAGTCCTCCCCTTTATCTATAAAGTTCAGGAAGCCCACAGATAGTGAATGTCTGCCCTGCAGATGATGAACTAGGAGCCAAAGTTTTCTCTGGACTCTTGCAAGTCCAGCTTAGATCTTCCCAGTATCACACAGAGGGGAAGACAAAGATATATAGATGGAAGAAAGGATCTCTGCCACAGTCACATTCATGGAGTGCATTCATGGGTTCACTCACTCATTCACTGATCTATTTGTTGTTTTATTGAGAGCTTATTGTATGCCAGACACCGGAGGAAGCATGTAGTTGTCTCCACGCTCATAAAGCTAATTATTTTGATGTGTTCCAGGCAGTCTTTTTATGCAGAAAAGGGATAAAACCTTTGAGCATAAATCTCTCCCTTTCTACCTTCCATGACTACTAAACTGTCACCCATGAAAACACATGCTCATATTTCCAACACCAAAAGATGCTTCATAAAAATTAGTTGAAGCTGGAATATGTCAGCATCTAGGCCCCTTTCCCAACTTTCTGTGCACAGCGTTCCTTATTCCTCCGTTAGAGCCACCCCACGCTGATCAGACCATCTATACAGTCAGTCCTTCAGCAATACAAACGCTCCTAGGACAAAACAAAGGTCTACTTGAAGAAGTAAACATATTTTCAACTCTTCTCATTTCAATAAGAAGTCAAGCTGTTTCTCAAACTCACTTGACCGTAAGACTCCCCTAAAGAACATGTTAAAGTACAGATTTCTGGACAGTCATGCATTATATCATTTAGATCTGCCAAGGCAGGGAGTCTCCACACCTTTCCTTCCACAAGTCCAGAAATTTGGAAAAACTCTGCTGTCAACTACCTCTGCCATTTTAGAAAGCAGAAAAAAGAAGTCTGGACAGGGCACTTGGGCTTTGTGGTTTTGAAGAATATTTGGAAGCTAGAACACTCAAAGGCATTCAAACTCTATCAGTCAGGGGACTAGATGAGTTGTCTACTCCAAGTGAGGCAGGTAAGAGATGGGCACAGAGGATCAGGAGGCAGACGGGGAAAGGGGTGCTCAGACGAGGACCCAGGGTGTAGGAAGGGCAAGAGATCGACAGCTCTGCAGATAAGCGGCTCAGCTTGGCCAAGGATATGATTGCACAAAGTAAGCCAGTTAGACCCAAGCCCACCTCACTCTGATCTGCTCATAAACAGAAGGACTTGCTATTAATGCCTACTGCCGGCAGCACTGGGAACTGAGTCAGCCCTTGATAATTCCTGGGGTGGGAGAGGCATACAGTGCCTTACAGCAAGCCTAAGCGCCTCTGTGGCTCTCACTCAAGCCTATTTCTGTTTTGACAGGGGTGAGGAAATTGGTTGAAAGGTTTGGTCCCTAATCCTGAAGCTCTATTGCTTCCTGCTTTCTTCTTGCAAGAATCAAGTTACCAAAATCCCCCATTGTCTTGGCCCTGAAATGTGCTTTTAGATTAGAGTAATGCTAACTGCTTATCTGAACTGAACTGAACTGCTTATCAACCAAGAGCTGTAACTCACATAAGAATTCCTAAGCTTGGCAACCCTGATAAATTAATAAAAATTGGAGTATGTATCATTTTAGGAACAGAGTGGGAGATAGTTTCAATTAATCAACATTTTTAAAAATGAACCCATCGTCTATAAGGGTGCTAAGTAAAATTTTGGAACATGAAAGGCAGAGGGAAAACTGTTTATCAAGGTCAAAAATGCACCCACTTTATTCCCTGTCCTTTACATTCAATCACCTGCAACTGACTTTCCATAAAGAATCTCCCTTAATCCTCTGTATGATACAATGAGGTAGGAATGATTATTCCAATTCACAGAAGAGAAAACTAAGGTTCAGAGTGGTTATGTAACTAGAGTGGGAGATGAAGCTCTGATTTGAACTCAGGTTTGATACCTTGATTCCAAAGAAAGAGCTACATACACCGTGTGATATCATTTGTATTTCCCAGGAAAACTGGGGGAGTGTTCTGATAGGTAGTATCTCCCAACTAGATCATGAATCCAGGCGGTTTCTCTTACTCATCTCTGCCTCCCTAGAGCCCCACACAAAACTCGGAAAATGTTTGATGACTGAATGAATAATTTAGCTTGCTTTTGAACTTTTCATGATTGCAGCCCTTGCAGATTTCTAAAGGAGATTCCTTTTGTTTTAAGCCATCCCCCTGTTTTAAAACTTTATTCTTCTAGAGAACCCATTCTTGGGGTTTGGTTCCCACCTAATCATTTGCCACCAGGGCTGGGATTCAGTGAACCCTTCCTCAAATGCTGCCCAGTTCAACACCATCTAATCCCTCAAAACACCTTACACTACATCTCAGAGACGTGTCCCTGATACATGAACAGCTAAGAATGTCCAAAGACTAGGGCATTGACCGGTAGATAATTAGATGAGTCCTGAGCCATAAGGGTGATATCTGAGCATCTTTGTCAGAGCACCAAATCCTGGGTGAGTGGTGGTTCTGTTTAAGTGACAGTCAGCTGTAAGGTTAGGCTTCAGCTTGCCTGCAGGAACTCCATCCTGTGGGATGGATCTATGAGGCTGCTTCTTCACGTGACAACTGGAGAGACAGCCATGACCTTAAGGCCCCCTGACACAGCTCACAGAGACCATTCCTGGGGCAGGTAACTGCTCCTATGAGGCTCCCTCCTTAGGACGCAGCAGCTGCAGCCCAGCACCTGGGTTTGAGCCTATTTCTGCCAATGTCCAGCTTTAGCACTTCTGACTGGTGGTATCACTTTTCTCAGCCTCAGTTTCCATGGATGTGGGAAAATATATCATAATGCTACATTTGCCACTGGGTTGTCATGAAATTTAAAGAAAGGCTCAGTAAGGAAAAGCTTAAAGCCTAGTGTCTGGCACATTATGAACTTTTGACAAATGTCAGTTATTATTAGTCTGATATTTTTTCACTCTTACAACCATTTTTTTTTAAAAAATTCAAATGGATTGTCTGACAAACATCTGCTACTCATTACCTCATTGTTGTGGTTCAGTCACTAAGTCACGTCCAACTCTTGGTGACCCCAGGGACTGCAGCACGCCACGCTTCCCGTCCTTCACTATCTCCCTGAGCTTGCTCAGACTCACGTCCACTGAGTCAGTGATCCAACTGTTTTATCTTCTGTAGCCCCCCTCTCTTCCTGTCCTCAGTCGTTCCCAGAATGAGGGTCTTTTCCAGTGAGCCGGCTCTTTGCATCAGATGGCTGAAGAATTGGAGCTTCAGCTTCAGTATCAGTCCTTCCAGGGAATTTTCAGGGTTGATTTCCTTTAGGTCCTAAACAACATCAAATAGTATGTGATAGCCATTTTTGTCCTTCACGGGCTCACAGAACCTGGTGACCTCAGAGGACCCCAGATACTATGTCTCACTCTGGACAAGGCAGAGGCCGGGAGAGGTGGACCATCCCGACTCACATCAGAGCTCAGGCTTCTCTTATCTCATCTGTGCTGGCTCTGCTGCGCTGTTCTCTCCTCTCACAGCTGCACTGTCTTCAGTGTTCAAATAAATATCTCTCTGGAGCCTAAAAATGTGTTTGCTATCAAAGGAAACTGCCAAAGAACTATTTCTATGGCTCTTCAGTCTTTGCATGTAAAAAATCTCTTACACTTATAACCTAAGACATAAACTCTTCAAAAGTTCAGCTTAAATTTCAAGTAGATGAGTCATGTGTATGTGTGTGTGTGTGTGTGTGTGTGTGTGTGTGTGTTAGCTGCTCAGTCATATCCTACTCTTTGCCACCCCATGGATTGTAGCCTGCCAGGCTCCTCTCTCCATGGGATTCCCCAGGAAAGAATCCTGGAGTGGGGAGCCATTCCCTTCTCCAGGGGATCTTCCAGGGAATGAACCCAGGTCTCCTGCATTACAGGTGGATTCTCTACTATCTGAGCCACCAGGGAAGCCCAGGAAATCATAAAAGAGAGGCAGTTTCAGGAAGGTTTGAAGCTAGAGAATGCTCGCATGTCTTATAAGTCTATTGAGAGATCTTGTTTCCGGATTCTTTTTGAATATTAATTAATCCATTTATTTGGCGCACCAGGTCTCAGCTGCGGCATATGAAATTTTCACTGGCAGGCAGGAACTCTCTACTTGTGGCCCTCGGGCTCAGTTGCTGCACAGCTCGTGAGGTCTTAGTTCCCCCGCTAGGAATCAAACCCACATCTCCTGCATTACAAGGCAGATTCTTCACCGCTGGACCACCAGGGAGATTCTGCTTACTGGGATTCTGATCCAATATTTTTAGACCAAAGAGCTTCATGACTTGAAGGCATTATGGCAGTGGAGACAGGGGAAGGGTAGATGAGAGGGTGGGGAGTGAAATTCCTCTGTGGAGGTCCTTTACTGAGGTCCATGCGAGCACTAGAACTTTCAGCGGGTAGGCTGTCTTTTCTCATGTTGCAGTGTAATGAGAAGCACCACTGTCCTGTTTACAGACCTCAGGATTGGAAATCCTCTGTCCTCGTATGGAGGTAGTGTCTCCAGAAAGACAGAACGAGGTCTGGCTCCCACTGCTGCACTTTCACAGCCTAGAGCAGCGTCTATCTGATGGTGGCCGGTCAAAAATACTTGGGGCTATTGCTGTTGCTTACAGGCAAGTTTTAGAATAGAAGATATTAATTTTGATCTCTCCATAGAGTTGACCCCATAGAGTTAACACGAACAAGAGTAACAACAGAACAAACAGAAAAAACTTAGTCTGCCAAAACTCAACTCCGTCTGTTCGCCAAGCCGCAGAGTTTGTTTCCCTGTAGTCTCTGCAGTGATCGTTTAGGCGTGCTACTCTTGCCCGGTTCGGGGATCCACACTGTCTTCCAGGAATTCACACAATAAACAGGTTTTGGAGAAATGCCAGCGTGTTACTCAGACTTCCTTTTCGTAATTCAGGTCAGTTTCTATCCCCATGTCTTTCTGTCACCAGTTACTGAATTTCAGTTTTGGTTTTCTCCATGGGACAGAGAACAAACAATTGGGTAACTGGGTCACCTTCTGACTTAAATCATTTCTTGTCTCAGTATCTGAGGTGATCAGCTTTACTTTCACAGTAGATTGGTGCCCTCAGGAAACCTGAGAAAACTTCCCAAAGATCTGATCCCTGGGATGAGGTTAATTCTGTAATGAGGAAAACAAAGAAATAGCATTCAATGGCAAGCAGTAGAACAATTTTTACATGAGAAACGAATTCCAATATAAAAAAGTCTATTGATGCCACTGTGTTCAGAGGGGGCAAAAAAATAATTCTCTGGTCAAGGTGGCTGAGAGAAGCCTCTCCTAGTCAGATCTCAGGTGGGAAGGAAGAACAGATGTGAAGGAATGAACGGGAATATCCAGATATTTAAAAGATGACCTAGTTTCCCAACTTTTTTTTCAGATTTATTTATTTATTTGTGTCTGCTTCGTTTCGGGCCTTGCTGCTGCCCGCAGCCTTTCTCCAGTTGCCGTAAGCAGGAGTCACTCTCCACTGTGGCGCGGGGCCTTCATCGCG
Source organism: Odocoileus virginianus (assembly GCF_023699985.2). Lineage (NCBI taxonomy): Eukaryota > Metazoa > Chordata > Mammalia > Artiodactyla > Cervidae > Odocoileus > Odocoileus virginianus. Next base: position 45,967,886 of record NC_069689.1, on the reverse strand, counting down.
GTCGCTTCTCTCACTGCGGAGCTCGGGTTCCAGGCACGCGGCCTGGGTGGTTGCTGCAGGCGGGCTCAGTATCGTGGCGCAGCTTTTTGAGGTGTTTTCTGGCTTCCTTATCTCTCACGCTGCTGCTCTCCACCGACTTTCTCTCCCTGGAGGCAGGTGTGTCCTGGCGCAGAGTCGTTCCGTCAGTCTCCAGAGCCCAGTTTGGAAAACTTACTGCGGGCTTCCAGAGGGAAGGCCTCTGGGAAAGAATCGCGTCAGAGCAACATGGGGGTGATGATGAGAAGTCAGCCCCGGGGCCAGCCGGGAGACTGCTCCTGACCGGAAGAGCGGGTGCAAAGTTCGGAGCGCCGGAAGCACTTGGTGAGTCCCAGAGGGCGAAAGAAATCAAGGAGAGGAGCCCGGAGAGAAGCAGGGAGGCCGCAGATGAGCTAGCTGTGCCTCTGGACGTAAGCAGGACCCCGTGTCCCTGTCACTCAGATCAGCTTACGGAATTTCTGAGGGAAAATAATCTCCAGCATTTTATGGAATGTGACTGGCTGGTGAGGTCTAATGAAAGAGGAAATTTAAAAAATAAAGTATAGGAATTTCTTAGTTCTGTTTTGTTGTCTATGGGAATTAAAAACTTGTTTGAATCAAGAATGGCAACAACCCTCTTTAAATCTGATGACTCAGAATTCTGGAGAGTTCCTTTGTCTGGATGTCTTACTAAAGCTAATGGAATACAAACCTAGGTCTGGAACTGGAATTGTTTTACACATCTCCAGAAGTGTCAGGACAATGCCTTAAGAAAAGCAAGAACGTGGCCATGCCGGTCTCCCCAATTGCTGTGTGACTTTTACAAATTGCTTAGCCTCTCTGAGCTTGTTTCCCCTTCTATAAAATCCTCACATAGTTATTGAGAGGACTAAATGAGATAATAGTGGAGGCTCAGCTGGTTTTAGTTTTATCTCCTCCCTCCTCCCTCCCCACCCATGTAGACTACGGGAAACCGAACCTCAAAGAGGAGATAGATGCTATTTAGTAGAGGGAGTGAAGGTGAAAATTAGGGCAAGTATACTGTCCGTGCTCAGAGCTGTGTCTGGAATATAGCACTTGCTCAACAAATATCTGTGGGATGAGTATTCTTAAAGGGCCCGGGTCCTCTGTGAAGGAGCTGGGCAGAGACACCTGAAGGTTACCAGATGGTTGATGTGGGTTCATTCCCAGTTGGTTTGGTTTGTGGCTTGTGGATCTTTTTCTGATTCATGATCTAGCCAGGAAGTGATGAGAACGTAGTGGGGGGAAGGAGGGAAGACACAAATTTTTGGGAAATCTAATCTCCAGAGGTCATCTGCAAGATTAGAGCATTCTTTGGTACTTGGTTTGGAGGATTTGTTAATCTTCAAAAAATTGAATAACTTCTATTGCCTGTATCAACTCATATGGTACAGAGAAAGTAAAACAAAATCAATAATCTCACATTCAGATGAATGAATACCTTTGTATTTGGTTCATTTAAATTATGAGTTTAGATATAATTGAGATCCCATTGGGCACTTGATTGTAAAACCTGCCTTTTCAGTCACTATGCTGAAATAATGGTCCAGACTTAGAGTTTGCAGTAATTAACCAGTATGCTACTGTTGGGCATTCAGACTGTTTCCAATTTTCCTACCTTACACTCTTAGCTTCTTTGACTTCACCATATGACCATGAGGGAAAGGTACGGAAGAGAGCAGATACAAGCGTTATCTAAGCCTCACCGAGCCCCAGGCCACTCGGGCCTGATGCCTCCCCCTGAGAGCTGCCTTCACTGGGCACTAGGCTGTTTGCCTTTGCTCCTCTGAGGCAGAGCTCAGGACCATGTCCTGACTGGCCCTGGGATTCTCAGACTCCTAGCAGGACAAAGGACCAGAAGGTGGATAAAGGGGTCAACCCTTTAAGACGTGGACTTTGGAGTAAGACTGGCTCGTTCAGAGTCTGCACAGGTGGAGTTGGGTGCTGAGACTGAGGTCTCCTTCCTCCAAGACTGGACTCTGCAACTGACCCATCTCTTTTCAGGCTGGACAGTCCGGACACTTAGCTCTCACCTGAATGCACTCAACCTTTGTTCTAAAGTCATGGAGCCTCACAAGAGCTAAAAAATAAAAATATATAGAAAGGCTACTATCATTATCGGGCCAATAGTTGGGCTGGTAGAGGGTGTGTGTGCATTAGTTGCTTAGTTGTGTCTGACTCTTTGCAACTCCATAGACTGTAGCCCACCAGGCCCCTCCATCCATAGGATCCTCCAAGCAAGAACACTGGAGTGGGTTGCCATTTCCTTCTCCTAAAGGAACTATCATTTCAGTTCAGTTCAGTCGTTCAGTCGTGTTTGACTCTTTGTGACCCCATGAACCTCAGCACGCCAGGCCTCCCTGTCCATCACCAACTCCCGGAGTCCACCCAAGCCCATGTGCAAAGGAACTATAGAAAGAAGAAAGTGAGGTTGTGTCCGACTCTTTGCAACCCCATGGACTGTAGCCTACCCGGCTCTTCCATCCATGGAATTTTCCAGGCAAGAGTACTGGAGTGGGCTGCCATTTCCTTCTTCGAGCTGGTGTAGTAGTGATCTTTATTCCTATCCACTTCTGCCCTGCTCTCCTCTCTAGAGGAAGAAGCCGAACTATAACTCCCTTGCCCCTTCCCCCATCCCCAAAGAGGACACTCCTCGGGTACAGTGTTGACCGCACTGTGTACACATTCTTGTACTGAGAATGCATTCTTGTGTCTGCTGCTTGAGAAAATGACTGCTGAATTCTTCTTTACTTTTCCAGTGCTTACCCCATTTCTAGGCTGAGAGCAGGTACTCAAAAAAGGTCTGTTCTTATGGCCAAAAAGCACATGAAAAGATGCTCATCATCACTAATTATTAGAGAAATGTAAAGTGAAATTACAATGAAGTATCACCTCACAAAGGTCAGGATGGCCATCATGAAAAAGCCTAGAAATAATAAATGCTGGAGAGAGACTGGAGAAAAGGGAACCCTCCTACACTTGGTGGGAATGTAAATTGATGCTGCCATTATGTAGAACAGTATAGTGGTTCTTCAGAAAACTAAAAATAGAGTTACCACATGATACAGCAATCCCACTCCTGGGCATATACCCAGACAAAACTATAACCTGAAAAGATGCATGCACATGAATGTTAATAAGAGCACTATTTGCAATAGCCAGGACATGGAAAAAACCATTCATTGACAGATGAATGGATAAAGAAGATATGGTGTGTATAGACAATGATGGCATAAAAAAGAATAAAAGACTGCCATTTGCAGCAACATGAATGGACCTAGAGATGATCATACTAGGCTAAGTAAGTCAGAAATACAAAGACAAATACCACATAATATCACCTATATGTAGAATCTAAAATATGACACAGATGAACCTGTCTATGAAACAGAATAAGACTCACAAACATAGAGAACAGCCTTGTGGTTGCCAAGGGGGAGGGGGATCGGGGGAGAGACTGGGAGTTCAGGACTGGTAGATGCAAACTCTTGTGTATAGAATGGATAAACAACAAGGTCCTACTCAAACCTGCATCTCCTGCCACTCCTGTATTGCAGTGGATTCTTTACTGCTGAGCCACCAGAGAGTCCCGAAAATCAACCATACTTCAGTAAAAATGTAATAAGTTTTGTTGCTCTTTATTGATTAAAAGTAAAAAGAATTAAAGCTGATTTTTTTTTTAAATGAACTCTGCATAAATACAGCTAAGGCTGTGACCTTCAGAGTTGCTGCAGGCCCGCTCACATTGCTCACACACAATTTTGCAACTCTCTTCCGAATTGTCTTCAGAGCCAGATCATCAGATCTGTGCTGACTCTCTCAGCAGCACGTCTTTTCCAGCCACTGCACCGTGCCTCCGTGGGGCCCCTCACTCTTCACCCAGTTTGGCTCTGCACAAGGGCTGGAGTTTCTCGGAGCTAAAGCTGAAGACTCTGCAGTCACACAAGTCATTCTGCTTCAGAACTTTCTGGGGAAAATAAAAAAAACAAAAAAACAACAACAAAAAAAATAGAACTTTCTGGGAATTCCCCAGATGCTCGGCGCAGGGACCGAGGCTGGATGAATGGGAACTTTCCCAGCAATGTGCTGGGAAGAAGGCCAGGTCCATGGGTCTGGAACAGGTTGGAAGGATTGTTGACCGCCTTGGTCCCGCAACACGTACAATTTCCCTGTAACTTAAAACCAATTCGACCACCCCACCCCCAACAATTCCTACTGATTTCCATGGAGCCTGTTCTCTCTCTGAAGGACAGCAGAGTTAAAAGGGCAATTGCTCTTTGTTGGGCTAAATCAGACAGCACCACTATACTTTGCCCAGGGCTGCACTGGGAAAAGGTAGACACACAGACTTCTGGCTCTTAATAAAAACCCAAGGGAGGCGTCTGGGAAATTCCCTAGGAAAGAGTGACTATAACAGGACCCTCCCTGATTTAAATCTCCTTTGTGATGAAAACAAAGTCTTTGGCAAAATCACAGGAAAGGAAAAAAATTCAGCATTGGCTACTCTAAATGGTATGTTTGGGTGATAAGAATCAAGAAGTCCTCTCTTCCACAAAGGAGGCTCCAGTAAATGAAAACCACCAATAGCCTGTGCCAGATGGAGCCTCGTTTTCAAGAGAACGTCATGTGTACAGACAAACCGTGAACAGAGATAAACAGAGCAAGGCCCCGTGGAGGGGAGTGTATTGGCACTGCTGGGCCCCATTCCAGAGTCTTTCATGCCAGGGGTTGTGGATTTTAAAATCCGCACAGGGCCCAGTCCTCCACCAGGATGGAAGCGAAGCAAAGCAGTGCTTTAACTTTCCCCAGCGTGAAGAACTGCTGAGAACAAATGATCCAAACAAATAATATAGCTGTTTACTCTAACCAACTCCCCTATTATACAGCATAAGAAAATTAACTGGACTCTTTCTGGAACTTCACAAAATGCTAAAATCACTAAGAGGCTTCACTTTCACTGACAATGTTCATCATGCCCTCCTGCCACCTGCCCCTCCTCTCCAAGATCATCACCTTTTATTCAAAGAGAAAAGAAACTTCAAGATGTGTCAGGGCCGCATGAATCTCCTGGCCTAAGAGCCACTTTGGAAATCAATTCTGCACCCAGTTCTACCTGATTCAGAACAGTTTTCACCCCATTCTTACAGCGCTGGAACCGACAAAGATGAAAATAATTCTTGTATTTGTCTAAGGGGTTATCCCATCATTTGTCTCCAAGGACAGACTTTGCTTAGGAGTGAAGTTACCAAAGAATTAAAAATGTGTGTGTATGTATGTGTGTGTGCACATGTGTGCGTATGCATTTCTGCATGAGTCTTGAGACCACAGGCGTGCTTTCCTTGTTCCTTTCCAGGGCATCCTTTGGAGGTGATCAGCAGGGGGCTGCTACTCACACCCGCAAACTATCCATGTGCCCTTCCTAACGAGCTGCTCTGGGCAGCTCCCTCACTCGCCATCTGCCAGGAGCCATAAGGAGAAAGGGGAAAGTGGTAACAATCAGAGACCAAGGATGTCTATTTCCACTTCGGTCACTCAGGCACAGTCCCTGAAAGACTCCTGCCGCTGTCCTTGGAGCCTCCAAAAGGCTCTGGGTGGTGCGTGCTGGATGTGTGCAATGAGTGCCCCACGTGGCCAGGAGGCACAGCAGACCGCAGAGCACATGAATGGAGGAACAGAAAGCCACCCATCAATGGCCAGACAGCTAGAGGAAACGCAGTTCAAATTTTTTGCTCATGCTCTCAAAAGATCCAAAGGTTGGTCTCCCTTTGTTGTGCTCGAGACAGGCGCTGTGTTCCAGAAAGAAGTTATTTATCATCTTAAACTTAGACTCCAGGCCCTGTTCCACTTGACCTCGTTGTAAGATCAAGGGCTGTGGAGGCTGAAGGCGAAGAGAACAAGTTAAAATTTTACATAACCTCCTTCTCCTTCTGCCTCTGTAATTCAACTTGCCCCTTGCAAAGTCTAGATCATGTAGGTCACGTGGTCTTAGAAAGTGGGGACTTGCAATACTAGGAACTGGAGTTTATCTCACTCACCCTTGCCCTGCTCTTTGCAATGGCCCAGCCCCTGCAAACCTGCTTAATCATGCCTGTCCAGGCCAGGCATCCCCCTCCCCATCTTGACTGCTGTCTCCACATGTGCAAAACCCCTTAGTTTAAACCAGCCTATTAACAGCTAGTGCTGGCCACTACAGTCTGTCCATAAAAACTGTAATCCCTTTGTTCGGGGCTCAGAGCTTGGGGTGTTAACTCCTCTCGGCCCACCGGCGTAATAAACCTGAGTTCTCCAACTCTCCGAGTGTGGTGCTTCGTTTCTCGAGTACTGGTTTCAGCAACAAAGAGAGAGACACATTGATGAGAATCTGATCCGAACATCTGAGCAGAGCCATGGGAGTCGGGAACCAGGTCAGTTCGACCGACATTCGCTGAATGTCTATGAACGCATCCTGTGTCAGGTGCTAGATCTTCAGAGTCAGATAAGACCAGGGCCCTGCCCGAAGGGATTTCACTGCGTCATCCGGGAGATGGGCACATAATCTTGAGATCAGTGCGGACATAGAGCCATGCCTGCGTGTCAGGGGAGGAATCCAGGTGTTTAAGGAAGGCTTCCTGGAGAGTGTCATGCCTGAGTACATACCTGAATGATGAGTACGAGCTGGCCTGATGGTGACGCTGAGGGAAGCATTCCAGGAAGAGGCAGGATTGAAAACAAAGCGATGAAACAAACAGTGGAGAGCTGCAGGCAGTCTGCCGGAGCAGTGCCTGAGGTGGAGAAATACTGACCTGAGGAGGTGACAGGCAGGTCAGAGCAGAAGGAGGCAAGGCCACATTTGAATTTAGAGTGTGTGGGAACTGCACTGAAGCAGGTAGTAATAGTTTCAGCAGAGGCAAAAGGGAAAGAAACCTAGACAGGATGCTAAGGGGACATTCTAGGTGACGAAGGTGGCCAGTCTCCTCAAGTTCACCTGGATACCAATTATTGTCCATGGGACTCTAAGCTGCAGGAACTGACTCATACATTTGGATGTTTCCAGAGCAAAGGATCAAGTGAGTGGGTGTGCCCACTGTCATAGGAAAGAAACTACCTGAGTGGCATAACGCTCTGCACTCAGTATCCTAAAATTGTGCAGAATCCAGCCACCTCCATTACTCAACCAAAAAGGCTGGTTCAGCTAGTGTGTAGGCGAGGATGACCGGCTCATAACGCCTGTTGCTAAATAGGCATCCTCCAACTTGAGGATAAACTGGGAGAAGAGTCCAGTTTAGCTTCAGGGGAAAGGCTGACACAGGCAGAGAATTATTTGGGTTTCACAAGCATAACAGTATTTCCATAAAGTGAGGATTTAAATTAAAAAAAAAAAAAAACTCTTTGGTGATTTTCCATTACTTGAACCATCCTTCTGGAAAAATTAAACTATGAAGTTTCCTCCTTTCTTTCTCCATCTGCTCACCTTCCTCTCCATTTTAGATGCCTGAGTATTTGCCCTGATGCTCAGAGTGATAGTGATGAGGCTTGTCGTTGATCCAATGTGATGCTATTACTCTGAACCCTTCTTTACCATTGGCTTTCTCTATTTTACACTCCTGAAACTACTCTGAAACCCCGCAATGGAAAACTCCCGTGTGTTTCTCCTTTATTCTCATGCTGCTGTCATGTTTAGAACATGTCATCAAGTGCACATTGGTTTTTTCACACTTTAAGCAACACCAGCTGGGTGTCTTACAATTCCGTTCAGTTTTGCTACCTATAAATGCTGGAGAAGACTCTTGAGAGTCCCTTGGACTGCAAGGAGATCAAACCAGTCAATCCTAAAGGAAATCAACCCTGAATATTCACTGGAAGGACTGATGCTGAAGCTCTAATACTTTGGCCACCTGATGTGAAGAGCTGATTTGTTGGAAAAGACCCTGATGCTGGGAAAGATTGAAGGAAGGAGGAGAAGTGGGGGACAGAAGAGATGGTTGGATGGTCTCGCTGACTCAATGGATATGAGTTTGAGCAAACCTCAGGAGATAGTGAAGGATGGGGAAGCCTGGTGTACTCCAGTTCATAGGGTCCCAAAGAGTCAGACACAACTTAGCGACTGAACAACAACCTATAAATAGTATCAGATTCCTCAGGTTGAGGACCCAGTCCCAAATACTGCCTCCACTTAAAATGCCAATTGCCAATCCCAAGCTGTCACCTGTACTCAAGACCAACTGGCTACAGGTTAGAGTTCCCAAGACCCTCTTCTTGAGTTCAATAAATTGCTAGAATCGCTCACAGAACTCAGAGAAACACATTTACTGGTTTATTGAAAAGGATTTAATAAAAGAAACAAATGAACTTCCAGGTTGAAACTGAGCAGAACCCTCCTGGGAGGCTTTCCCAGGGATAGCCTGATCCCCACCCCATGTCCCTCACCTGCCTCTTGTTCATAGGAAATCTTTAACTTCTGAGGTCTTCCTCAAGTTCCAAAGAACACATTCCATTGGAAAAGTGATAGAAAGCAGAAACAATGAAAATGGGTCAAGCATGACAAAATAATAATAGTTAAGCCTTAAAACAAAGTGAAGGACTTCTAGTTCCTCCTCAAAGGCTATAGATAATGTCTTGAACCATACCTTTGAGTTTTTTGGCAGATACTAAACTCCCACCAAACAGAAAGTTGACAGCATGCTGACCACAGGCACATAGACCTCAGACTGATTTGAGCCAGAAAATTGATAATGGATTCCCCAAACACCATCCTATTATATCACCACCAGTCAATCAGAAAAGATCACTATGAACTAATCACATACATTACTCTCTCCTTCACCTTGGCTTTAAAAACCCTACCCTGAAACCCTTGGGGAATTTGGGACTTTAGAGCATTAGTTACCCATACTCTTTGCTTGGTGCCTTGCACTAAATGCTGTAATCTTTCCTTTACCACAACCTGGTGGTAGATGGTACCAGCAGTAGATGGGCTTTGCTGCTTGGTTTAGTACCAAGATGAAGGGATTTGGTTTAGTACCAAGATGAAGGGATACATAGGGCAAGATCTGGAAGGACCCCAAGCACAGAAGCTCTATCCCAGGAAGTTGGAATCCACTACTCTCCTGGCATGTCCATCAACCTTGAAATTTTCCAAAGTCCGTACTTTTGGTATCTTTACAGAGGCTTCAACAAGTAGGAAGGATAGATCATTAACTCAATTTCCAGCCCTTTCCCCTTCCCAGAAAAGAGCAGGAAGGGCTGAAAGTTCCAGTCTTTTAATCATGGCTCAGTCTTTATCATGATCATCCTATGGCCATCCAGGAGTCCACCAAGGGTCACCTCCTTAGAAAAAATGACACTCCTATCACCTAAGGGATTTAGGTGCTCTATGCCAGGAACTGAGGGGCAGAGGCCAATATAGATATTTTCTATTATTTCACAAACCCTTTATAATTTTTCACTTTGGAATATTGACTTCATTGTTCAGCTTCCATTCTTACCACTTAGTCAAAAGGAGATCAATTTTCTTCCCCAAAGTTGATTTCTGTAGAAAATGAACATGTAACAAGGGATTAGTATTTATGGTTATATCAACCACATTAGTGAGACACAGGAAAACTTCCAGCATTTGGTCAGTTTGATAAAGAAGTCCGGACATCAACACAAGGAGGAGGTAAGGCACTTTATCTAAAACACTCCTTTTTTATTCACGAAAACAACAGCAAAAACGACCATCAGAGAAGTTGTCTGCCTGAGCCAAAACACTGCCTGAGTCATCAGTTTCGCTCAATCAAGAGGTGCCATGTGCACGGGGCCTGCACCTCCCCGCTTAGTGGGAAAGTTCCTGTTTGTCATAATTCCTTAGCGACCTTCAACAGAAGGCAACGAGCACAGCAGAGGAGTGGGGAGGGGCCCACTTAGTCACCAAGCAGGCTGCCATTAGAAATCCTCCAGGAGTCTCCTTTCATTGCAGACTAGTTGCCATTTCCGGCTTGCAAGCCACACCCTTACTCTGAGCTTTGCCATTCATCATTTGGATGTTGGAATCAGAGACTCCTAAGGAAGTTTTTCTGGTAATGGAATCTCGAAGTAAGGGCCTTGTGTAATTTTCAAAACCACTATTTAATTTGAAAACTCAACCAAATTTTCTCTTTTTTTGATCACCCACTGTCTTCTAGCTGCTCTGTCGGGTATAAAAGCATAACACAATTATAATCACAATAACTATAGCTGATATTTGGGGGGCTTGTGCACTGCATCATCTAGGGGTTTATATTTACTAACTCATTTAACATTTATTCAGCTTCCCAGATGGCTCAGTGTTAAAGAATTCACCTGCCAATGCAGGAGACATGGGTTCAGTCCCTCAGTTGGGAAGATTCCCTGGATGAGGACAAGGCAACCCACTCCAGTATTCTTTCCTGGAAAACTTCATGGACACAGGAGCCCAGCAAGCTATATAGTCCATGGGGTTTCAAAGAGTTGGACGTGACTGAGCATGCCTGGGAGTTGGTGATGGATAGGGAGGCCTGGCATGCTGTGGTTCATGGGGTCGCAAAGAATCAGACATGACTGAGCAACTGAACTGAACTGAACTGAGCATGCATGCGCACACGCCTTCATACTTATTACAGCCCTGCCACAATGATACTATTATGTTGCCCATTTTAGGAACAAGGAAACTGATTGACAGAAAAGTTAAGGCCATTGCTAATATTGCACATTTAGACACTGGTGGAGCAGGGATTTAAAATTTTATGGCTAAGAGCACAGAGGATATCTTCGAGCAGATTTTGATCTGTCTGCTGCCTCTTCTTTTACAGATGTTGCCTTGGGAAAGTGATCCATTGCTTACAGCCTCTATTTTCTCACTAGATAATTATATTTACCTCATTGGCCAGTCGTCGGGATAGAAGGGGCCTAGCACATACAGGGTATGGAATTGGGAGAGGATCCCCAAGGTTGATCCCTCAGTGTACAAGCTGTTACTATTATTGTTTCCAGCCAGCCTCCCCAGGGTGCCCAGTTCCGTCATTAAGCAGCTAAATCCCTGCCGGGCCACCACCAGCGCCTGCCCTCTGTGGGGTCTGCCCTTGTGACTTCCCATCTGGGCTTGTATGTGAAACCACCATTCGCTTCCTCTGTGCAAGGACAGGCGGGCCAGTCCGCAGTCACAGCAGCCCTCTTACCATCCCTTGGTTAGGTTCAGTTCAGTCGCTCAGTCGTGCCTGACTCTTTGTGACCCCACAGACTGTAGCACGCCAGGCCTCCCTGTCCATCACCAACTCCCGGAGCTTACTCAAACTCATGTCCATCGAGTCAGTGATGCCATCCAACCATCTCACTCTGTGTTGTCCCCTTCTTCTCCCACGTTCAATCTTACTATCCCTTGGACTGTAGCCCGCCAGGCTCCTCTGTCCATGGGATTCTCCAGGCAAGAATCCTGGAGTGGATTGCCATTTCCTTCTCCATGGGATCTTCCCAACCCAGGAATCGAACCCGAGTCTCCTGCACTGCAGGCAGATTCTTTACCAACTGAGCTACCAGGGAAGCCCTAGTGTCAGCCTACCTAGAGGACAAACCTGTCCTTTGGAGGAGTTCCTTAAAAAAAAAAAAACTGAAAATTTTTTTCTATTCCAGAGGCTATATTTTAAGTTGTCTCAAAACTCAAACTACAAATCTGATAAACTTTCTTCTGTCTCAGCTCTGAAATGAGTTCCACCTCCCCTCCCCTCCCCGCCGTCACTTCCTGCTCACTAGATAGCCTGTATTTTGAGTAAATGTATGCTCCCAAATTTCCTGATAATCCATCTAGCCACTTTCATATGATGAAAGTATTTCATTGATTTGTTTGTATAAATGTGTATAAGGCTGGTAAACACATATTAAAGATCTTTCTGATGAAAGTCACGATGTTTTAAAATCAAGAGGCATATACAGGGAATATTAAGTTGTAGTTTTCAACCAGGTCATCCTGCTGAGACCCCAAAACTTGGCCTAAGGCCTGACCTTTGACCACCTTGATCCCCAGATCCCTCATCTGTCAAGTGGAAGCGACGGTAATAGTGCAGATTTACTGAAGGCATACTGTGTGGCACATTCTACTGTTCTGTGTGTTCCTCACATACTAAATTGCTTAATCCTTTCAACACCTCTTTGGTATAGCCACAGCATACCACTCTACAGTGTTCCCCACTCTACAGACAGGGATACTAAAAGCTAGATGATAAAGCTTTATTAGTGGGGAGGCTGAAACTTGCACCCACACGGCCTGGCACCAGGGCCTAAGTTCTTGGTCACCGCATATTTCTGCCTCCCATTTCATACTGAGCTAATTAAAGAGCTCAGATACTACTTTGTAAAGGGTCAGCCGTCTTTAACCAAGGACCCCACTCTGAGGATTCAACCAATCACGGATGGAAAATATTCAAGAAAAACAAGTCCAGAAAGTTCCACAAAGCACAACTTAAAATTTGCCACACCCAGAAACTATTTACATTGCATTTATTAAGTTGTAATAAGCAGTAATAGTAATCTAGAAATGATTCAAAGTATATGGAAGGGTGTGTATAGGTTATGTGCAAATACTGTGCCATTTACATAAGCGATGTCATGGGCTTCCCCAGTAGCTCAGCTGGTAAAGAATCTGCCTGCAGTGTAGGAGACCCCAGTTCGATCCCTGGGTTGGGAAGATCCCCTGGAGAAGGGAATGGCTACCCACTCTTCTTGCCTGTAGAATTCCATGGACAGAGGAGCCTGCCAGGCTACAATCCATGGGGTCGCAAAGAGTTGGACACGGCTGAGTGACTTTCACTTTAACATAAGGGACTTGAGAACCTCAAAGTTTGGTATCTGTGCAGGGTCTTGGAACTAGTACCCTGTGGGATATCAAGGGACCCTGTAAACTCAAAATATAACAGATTTGAAAGTAATATATTGCATTCACAGTCTGAGACATGAAATCATGCTAACTAAGGGCCCCCAAGCCTAAAAAAATCATAGAATAGTACTTTAAACAATCAAAGAATTTGTGTTTGGGGCCATTATTTCTAGTCTGAGTATCTTGTAAATTTTCTTGGTAGGATTAGTTGAGAGGAACAGAGAGCTGGTGGTAAGCATTGTATAAAAATCCCATAATGAAGTTTATAAAGACCCTATATTAGTTCTTACAAATACAGTTATTTAAAGATGATATCTTTCCCCCCATAGGTACATTTTCCTTCCAATTTTATTTCACTGTAATGATTTGTACTCATTCTTTAAATGTAGCACTCCCTTTGTTGCTCAATCCCAAAGCACTTTAAGAAAAAGCAGAAATTAGTATATTTCTAAGCAATGACTTTGGGAGAAATTAAAAGGCAAGAGATCAAGTGCCATAAATATAAAAATTAAAAGATAAGTTGAACTCATAGAAAAATAGATGTTTGTCTTGTCTGCCTAAAAGAGAGTCAATCTATCTTTGATTCAAACACTGAATTTTCTTCAATATTAAAAATAAAATAAAAAGTTAAAATACAGATAATTCAAAGAAGCAAAACATTTCTACCTCCTAGTTTATCTCTTTTCCTTTATGAAACTCTTTATGAAAGTTTTAAAGAAAAGTTATTTGTTTTGTTTAAACTAATACACTGCATTGAAAGAATTCAACTAATATTTGAAAATGTATGCGTAAAGATATAAGTAGGAAAAAAGTCCTTCTAGGACTGGCCACCACTAATCATAGGGAGGCCGCTCAGTGTGGGGCTTTTGGATGCTTCCTGATCCATTCATGTTTGTCCACAGACACAGCTGTGTCTCGGTCTCCTCATTTGTAAGTTGCGATGATAATAACTATAGTACCTTCACTACAGGATGGATATACATGAGCTAAGCCACATAAAACACCTGGAATTTTGCTTGACATACACTAAATAATAAGTATTATTGCTCTTAGTATTATGTTATTGGGCTTCCCAGGTGGTGCTAGCGGTAAAGAGACAAGGGTTCAATCCCTGGGTTAGGAAGATTCCCTAGAGGCGGTCATGGCAACCCACTCCAGGATACTTGCCTGGAGAATCCCGTGGACAGAGGAGGGTGGCGGGCTGCAATCCTTAGGGTTGCACAGAGCTGGACATGACTGAAGTGACTTAGCACACACTGTTGCTATTATTACTACGGGCACTTTTTTTTTTTTTTTTTGCCACACTGCAAGGCGTATGAGATCTTAGTTCCCCAATCAGGGATTAAACTTATACCCCCAACACTGGAAGTGTGGAGTGCTAACCATCGGGGAACCAGCAAAGGTCCCAACAGAAATCTTTTTATGCATATGCAGAGCTGGAAAGTAGCGAGCTGATTGGAAACATTGAATCATTTTATAGGCTCTATATTTATTAAAATTATTGTATTTTATTATGTGTGTGTTTAGTTTCTAAGTTGTGTACAACTCTTTTGTGATGCCATCAACTGTAGGCCACCAAGCTCCTCCGTCCATGGGGACTTCCCAGGCGAGAATACTGGAGTGGATTGCCATTTCCTTCTCCAGGGGATCTTCCTGAGCCAGGGATCAAACCCATGTATCCTGTGTCTCCTGCAGGCGAATTCTCTACCACTGAGCCACCTGGAAGTTTCCCTATTGAAAATGAAAGGACTAACTGAAGGGAACTTCACTTTGGATTAAATGCTTCTTTATCACAAGTGTAATTTTTAAAAAGATCTCTCTAATGCTTCTTTATCACAAGTGTAATTTTTAAAAAGATCTCTCTAAAGCCAGAAGTGGAGATTAAGGGGGAAGAAATAGAGGTAAAAGTCATTTTTAAAAAGTCTTATGCTTCAGTTTTAGACTGGGGCTATTGAACACTATTGCCAAGATTTTTGTTGGTAGTGTCCCTGCTGCTACAGAGCTTTGTTATTTTAGAATTTTCAAATGATTTTCAAGTTGATAATGTTGGCAATATCATCTGTATCTGTGATTCTTATGATTATTAATTATAATCTTTATATTTAAATGGGTTTAGTGCTCAGTACAAGTCATCTTATTTTATCCATTCTGATTTCTTTCCTTTTTTTTTTAAACCTCTCAGTTGGATATTACTTATATGGAGATTTTGTTGTCTTTGTTTCGTTTTTACTTTTCTGAAATGGTTCATAAGATATTCTCTGTGTTCTTTAATGTTTGACAGTGTCTGTTTACTACCTTTAGATTTTAATGGCAACTTGACCATGTATAATATTTTGGAATGATCCTTTCGCCTAACTCTCCACATTTTTCTGGTATGTAGAAAACCCTGAGGATAGTTGACTTTTTTTTTTCATTGTAGAAACGAGTTTTACTTTTCTGCTTGGATTTATGAAAAAGAAAAAGCAATCTGTTTATAAAGTTCATATGGGATAGATCTCTCTTTTAAGTGTTCTGAAACTTTTTAAAAAACAAACATGGTAAGTTATTCTTTATTTCAGAAAAATTTTCTTGTAATATATGTTATCTTGTATTAATTATATACATTTTCCATCTTAATATATCTATTTTGGGGTTTTTTTGTTTCAGAGGCTTGCATTAACCTTAGTTGAATAATTTCAATATAATGTACTAGCTTCTCTCCTAATATTTTAAAATTAATTTTCTTAAGTAATTTTTTAGAACAGTTTCAGGTTCACAGCAAACTAAAGAAGAAGGTACAGAGATTTCCTATTCACCTTCTGCCCCCTCAGATACAGGAATAACCTCCCCCATTATCAACAAGCCCCACCAGAGAGAACATCTGTTACAACTCATGAACCCACATGGACACACTATTATCACCCACAGCCCATAGCTTAAATAAGCAAAACCACTACAATTTTGTAAAGTAATTAGCCTCCTACTAATAAAAATAAATGAAAAAAAAAAAGAGTCCACTTTTGGCTTGTACATTCTATGGGTTTGGACAAATGCTGGCAACCCACTCCAGTATTCTTGCCTAGAGAATCCTGTGGACAGAGGAGCCTGGTGGGCTGCTGTCCATAGGGTTGCATAGAGTTGGATATGACTGAAGCGACTTAGCATGCGTTGGAGAAGGAAATGGCAACCGACTCCAGTATTCTTGCCCGGAGAATCCCAGGGACAGAGGAGCCTGGTGGGCTGCTGTCTGTGGGGTTGCACAGAGTCGGACACGACTTGAAGCAACTTAGCAGCAGCAGCAGCATCCCATACAGAGTACTTGCACAGCCCTAAAAAATCCTTTTTGCTCCCTCTAATTATCTCTCCCTGTCCTGACCAATTCCTGGCAACCACTGACTTGTTTACTGTCTACAATAGTTTTGCCTTTCCCAAAAGGTTAAATAGTTGGAATCATATAGTATGTAACCCTTTCAAATTGGTTTCACGCACTTTTTAATTTGTATTTACATTTCCTTTATATGTCTTGTCATGGCTTCACAACTCATCTAATTTCAGTGTTGATTAATATTCTATTGTCTAGATGTATCTGTTTATTAACTCATTTGTCTACTGAAGGACATCTTCCAAATTTTTGTCAATATGAATGGTTTTTATATACATTATTGTGCAGGTTTTTGTGAGGACATAAATTTTCAATCCCTTTGGACAAATTACAAATGATTACTAGATCTTGTAATAAGATTGTGTTTAGCTTTGTAAGAAGCCACCAAGCTATGTTTCAAAGTGGCTGTACCATTTTTGCATTCCCACCAGCAATGAGTAAGTTTCAGTTGTTCTGCATCTTCACCAGCATTTGGTGCCATCAAGGTCCTGGACTTGGGCCGTTCTAATAGGTGTGTACTGGCATCCCACTGTCGTTTTACTTTGCATTTCCCTAATGACCCTTGCTGTGGAGCACATTTACATATGTACGTTTGCCGTGAGTCTACCTTCTTTGGTGAAGTGTTTGTTAAGGTCCTTGGTCCAATCATTTCCTTATTTTTGAGTTTTAAGATCTTTTGATGTGTTTTGGATAACCATCCTCTTTACACACTTTGGATAACCACGTGTGTAACCAAGACATGTTTTGTCAGACATAACTTGTGTGAATGCTTTCTCTCAGTCCGTAACTTGTCTTTTTACTCTCTTGAGAGTGATTTTTGCAAAACAGAAATTTTTGATTTTAATGAAGCATAGTTTACCAATTCTTTCTTCAATGGATCATGCTTTTGGTATCATATCTAAAAAGTCATTGCTAAATCCAAGGTCATCTAGTAGATTTTCCTCTATATTATTCTAGAAGAGTTTTACAGTTTCGTGTTTTACATGTCATCTTATGATCCCTTTATTTATTTATTTATTGGCCACCATGTGGCTTGTGGGATATTAGTTCCCCAACCAGGGATTGAACCCAGGTCCTTGGTAGTGAAAGCACAGAATCTTAACCACTGGACCTCCAGGGAATTCCCTCTATCCATTTTTAATTAAGGATGTAAAGTGCATGTTTAGATCCATATATTTTTTTGCATTTTTAAAAATTGAAGTATAGTTGGTTTACAAGACTGTTTTAGCCTCAGGAATACAGTAACCTGATTTAGAACTCTACAGAACTTCCAGTACGATGTTGAAGATGAATGGTGAGAAGGCACGTCTTTGCCTTGAATTTTATCTTAGTAGGAAAGCCACAAGTATCTCACCATTAAGTATGATGTTAAATGTAGTTTTTTTGTAGATTTTTTTTTAATCAACTTGAAATTCTTCTCTGTTCCTAGCTTACTTATAGTTTTATCTTGAATGCATGTTGGAGGAAGTTGAACCAGACTTGCATATTTGGGACAAATCCCACTTCATTGTGACATATGATGTTTACATTTATTGTTGCATTTGATTTACTAATATTTTGTTTAAGATTTCTGTATCTATGTTCAGTAGAGATATTGATTTGTAGTTTTTTCTTTTCTCTTCTCTGTCTTGGTGTTAGGGTGATGCTGGCCTCACTGAATGAGTTAGGAAGTGTTCCCTCTGCTGCTATACTCTGAACCAGATTATTTCCTCTTTAAATGTTTGGTGAAATTCACCAGTGAACCCATCTGGTCGGATGCTTTCTGTTTTGGAAGATTATTATCTGTTGACTCAGTTTCTTTCATAGACACACTCTTTTTTAGATTGTCTACTTCTTTTTGTGTGAGTTTTGGCAAATTGGGTCTTTCAAGAAATTAATCCATTTTATTTTTCCTGCTTATTTTAGATTAAATTTGCCTTTCTTTTTTAGTTTCCAAAAGTAGAAGTTTAGATCATTGATTTTAGATTTTTCTTCTTTTCTAATACATGCACATTCAAACTATAAATTTCCCTAATATCACTGCTCTCACTGCATCCAACAAATTTTGATAAGTTGTATATTCATTTTCATTTACTTCAAAATGTTTTTTTTGTTAAATAATTTCTCTTGAGATTTCTTTTGATTTTTGTGTTATTTATAGTATGTTGTTTAATCTCACTATATTTGAGGATTTTCCAGTTATCATTATGTTATTGATTTCTAGCTTAATTCCACTATGGTTGAGAGCAATCATTGTATGATTTATATTTTTTTAGCTAGCTAAGGTATATTTTATGCCCCAGAATATTACCTATCTTGGTGAAAGTTTCA
This sequence comes from Odocoileus virginianus, assembly GCF_023699985.2. Lineage (NCBI taxonomy): Eukaryota > Metazoa > Chordata > Mammalia > Artiodactyla > Cervidae > Odocoileus > Odocoileus virginianus. The sequence goes on along the minus strand of NC_069689.1, from coordinate 45,949,335 downwards.
TGGGATGTTGAGAAGAATATGTATTCTGTTATTATTGGATTAGTCTATAGATGTTCATTGTATTCAGTGTTTTGATAATGGTGTTAAGTCCAACTATAGTCTTACTGATTTTCTGCCTGTTGGATATGTCCATTTCTGACAGAGATATGTCAAAATCTCCACCTGTAGGATTGGATTCATCTATTTCTCCTGGCATTTCCATTAGTTTTTCTCTCACATATTTTGATGCTGTGTTGTTAGGCACATACATGTTAATATTGTTACATCTTCTTGGAGAATTGACCCCTTTATCAGTATGTAATGTCCCTTTTAATCAGGAATAATGACAGTTTTCCTTACTCTGAAATCTGTTTCATCTGAAATTGAGATTGCCACTCCTGCTTTCTTTTAATTCATGTAAGCATGGCATGTCTTTCTCCATCCATTTACTTTTAACCCATTTGTGCCTTCATATTGAAAGTGAATTTCTTATAGACAACATAATGTTGGTTCTTGTTTTTTTGGTCCACTCTTAAAAATCTCTACTCTTTAATTGACATATTTAGGCCATTATGGTTTAGAGTAATTATTGACATAGTTGGATTAATGGCTACCATATTTGTTACTGTTTTCTGCTTGCTGTTCTGTTCTTTGTTCCTATTGTCTTCCTTCTCTAGTGTTTGTGGTTTTAACCGATCTTGATTATATGATTATATTTTCTCTCCCCGCTTAGAATAACAGCTACTCTCAAAAAAAAATAAAAAAGTTAGTAGTTGCTCTAGAGTTTGCAATATACATTTGCAATATAAGTAATCAAGTTCACTTTCAAATAACACTATACTATTTCATGGGTAGTGTAAGTACCTTATAATGAGCCTAACTCCTTCCTTATATATGCATACATACATATGCATATTTTTTCATTTGATTTTCCACTCATTTCTTCTTCAGTTTTTTTTTTTTTTTCTTACTTTATATAGATCTGAAACTCTGGCCAAGATATTTCCCTTTCCTCAAAAGACTTTCTTTTAACATTTCTTGCAAGGCATGTCTACTAGCAACAAATGCCCTCAGTCTCTGACAAAGTTTTTACATCTCTTTCACTTTTGAAGAGTAATTTGCAGGGCACAGAATTGTGTGTTAGTAACATTACATATGGCAAGTCACACTCTTGTTGCTTGCGTGGCGTCTGAGAAGTCAGATATACTCTGGTCTTTATTCTTTTAGAGGTAAGATGTGTTTTGTCTCTGGATTTTTCTGGATGTTTCCTTTATCTTTGATTTTTCTGTAGTTTGAATGGTTTTATTTTTATCATTTATCTTCTTGGTGTTCTCTGAGCTTTCTGGATCTGTACATTGAGGTTCCATATTAATTTGGGGAAATTCTCAGTCTTGATTGAAGTATTTCCCCTGGTCCCTGCTTTCTTTCATCTCCTTTTGGTATTCTCATTACCTAGTACTATACCTTCTCCAATTGTCCTACATTTCTTGAATAGTCTGTTCTTTTTTCTCCATCTTTGTCCTCTTTGCTTTTCAGCTTCGGAGGTTTCTCTTGATATATCTTCAAATTCACTGGTTCTTTCTTCAACCATGTCCAATCTCTTAATAAGCCCATCAAAGGCATTCTGTTACAGTGGGTTTTGTTTGTTTTTAAATCTCTAGGGTATCTCTCAAGCGTTTTCTAAGAATTTTTATCTTCCTGCTTATATTGCCTATCTGTTCCTCCATGCAGTCCCCTTCATCCATTTAAGTGCTTCACATACTGATCACAGCTGTTTTAACTTCTCAGCCTGATAATTCCAGTAACCCTGGTTATTGCATTCTGTGTGATTGTGATGTTTTCTGTGTTTCCTCAAACTGTGTTTGTTTGCCTATTAGTATGCCTTGTAATTTTTCCTGATAGACAGACATGGTGTGCTGGGTAAAAGAGACTGCGGTAACGAGGCCTTTGGTATGTTGCAGTGTGGTGTGGTTGGAGGGGGATGCTCTACAACCCTGGGCTTAGGTCTCAGGCCCTCAGTGAGCATATGCCTCTGCAGAGAGAACCTCCTCCTCCCTTAAGCGGGACAGGATGAGTAGGTGGGCTGGAGTTGGGTATTTCCCTTCCCTAGCCTCAGTTAGGCTCTGGAAAACCCCAGAATGTACGGATCTGGTTATATAGTTTCTTTCAAGGGCTGGCCTTGTTAGAACAGAGCTGTCTGACAAACTTCAAATGGCTGCCAAGCCCTCCCCCTGCCAGAAACATGAGCTGATTTTTCTTTGATATTCATCATGAAAACATAGGCAAGTTCCCAGAGGTAAAACCTGGAGAAGTGTAGGGGGTGCCCTGTAACTGGGATCCCCCTGGAGTTTTTAACTCTCCGAGTTGTCCACACTGAGCCTCCAGCAATTCATCAATACTAGTTCAGGATTTTGTGCCTCACCTTAGATTTCCCTAGAAACTTCAGCTGAAGATTTTTTGCCCTGATAAGTTGTGACTCTCACCTGTTATTCTCCCCAGGTTCATGAGCGGTGACCTCACTTCTCATACAAAGTTTAGAAGAGTTACTGAATTTTCAGTTTGCTTAGCTTTTTACTTGTAGTTGCGACTGAGGGGAGACTTCCAAGCTCCTTGCATGTAGAACTAGAGATTGGAAGTCTCCTAAAATGTAAATGTTTTTGGCTTGATGAGCTTGCTGACTGTTTTCTTTGGATCACTAATTTCATTTTCATACTGTTTTTTTGTTTCTCTCTCTCTTTTTTTTTTTTTTTTTACTTTTTAGAATTCTTTCCATTTTCTTGTTAAAGTACAGTTTATATAACATAAGTTCACTCCTTTTTAGTGTAGAGTTCTGCAGGTTAACAAACAGTAATATAACCACCACCACAAGCAAGAAGAACATCCCATCATCTCTGAAGCGTGTCCATGCCTCTTGGCAGTTAGCTTACCCCACATCCACAGGGTCTGGCAACTACGCATCCATTCTTCATCTCTGTTGTTTTGCCTTTTCCAGAATGTTATATAAATAGAATTATACAGTGAGTGGACTTTGGTTTCTTTCATGTAGCATAATACATATGAGGTTCACCCCCATTTTGCTTGTTCATTTTTATTGCTGAGACTATTGCATTTTATGGACGTGCCATAGTTTATATCTATTCTTCAGGCAAGGGACATCTGTTGCTTTCCGGTTTCTGGCCATTACAAATAAAGCTGCTATCAATGCTCACGTGTAGATTTTTATGTGGGCATAGGCTTTCATTTTACTTGGGTAAGTCTCTAGAACATTTTAAACTTGATTTGTTTGTTTTCTTACTGTTGAGTTTTGAGTGTTCTTCACATACTCTGTGTACAAGTCCTTTATCAGATAAGTGACTTGCAAATATTTTCCCCCAGTCTGTAGCATATCTTCTTAACATTTGAAAACTAATTTGTATTTGAGGTCAGCAATGATTTTGTGGGCTTATGTCTTTAGGTCTGTCAGTTACACTTTTTTTTTTTATTTAGCTATTTATCAATTCCTCTTGAACTAACCCAAATTTTTACTTTTACTGAGTTGTTCTGTAGCATAAAGCAATTGCTAAGAATTGCTTCCACGTTTTCCTCTATTTGGCATCCTCTTATTTTCCATGTGACGTTCCTCTTGCCTACCTCCACCCTGCCCCTACACAAAGTACATTTTCCCCTGAATAACCTGAAGTAGCTTGACTAGATTGCCATAATGTCTTTTCCAAATGACTCTGGTTTGTCCAGCTCAGATCAGGCTTTTGTTTGCTCTGATAACAATGTGTGGGTTGCTGATTTCCCACTGAGCTGTAATTTACAGATGAATGCGTTTCTTCTGTTCCACTCCACCTGCTTCTCTATACCCTGAAAACTCCTTAAGGAGAGGTGCAGGCAATGCTCATTGGATGCTGCTTTTCCTTTTCCTGTCTTCTCTTTCAAAGAGTGCCTTTGCTCTTCTCTCCCTCCAATATTTGTGGACTATTCTTTAGCACAGCTCATGTCATCTAGGTGGGGTGAAATGGGAGAAGTGATGGTCCCACTCCCGTTGAGATTAGCCTCCGTTTCTTGTGTAGCTGTCATGTCCTACTTTTCCTGTTTCACCTCTTTTTTTTCCCCCCAGCAGCTGTTTCTATGTCTCTCTCAGATAAAGAAAATTTAAAAAGATCCTTTTCTTTGAAGATCTGGGCACACAGTGGGAATTTCAAGGCTCTGGCAGCTCAAGGGCTGGACGAGAAACAGTCTTCGTGAGGTCTCTTCTCTCTCTGGGTCTTCCATTTCTTTCCTTGGCTTCGGCCTGTGGATGTTGAGGCTTTAGCTCAAGTCCTTTATTTGTTTACTGTTGGTAAAAATTTTGTGATTTTGTTTTTACCTTTTGCTGGTGTTGTTCCTTTTATTAGACTTGGAGGAGGAGGATATGGGCATACACTTTCAATTCATTTACTACTTCCACACATTTTCTTTTCTGGCAAATTTCCTCCTCCAGGAAATGTTCTCTGACTGTACTTAGTATAAGTGTCTCTCCTCTGTGTTCCCACAGAGCCAGCATTAACTAGTAATATTTTAATCTAATGGTCAAAATATTGAAATACTCTGTTCCTGCAGAAAACAGCCACTGTACTAGCCTCACTTAAGCAACCCTCTGAATCCTTCCCATACCTCTGGCTGCCCTGGCCTCTCTGCCTGGTTGTCCCCACCCCCCACCCAATCCCCCACCAGCTCCCCTGGATCCAACCGTGAAAGGAGTGATGTCTGGACATCACTGGGCTTGCAGGGCCCCGTATCAGCATCGCTGGTCACTGATGGATGTGCACCATGGGTTGGTACCCAAGCCAAACCAGAAGCTAAACATGTCAGTGTCACGCCTACCTGTGCTTTTCTCCATCATAACTTTTTACACAGTTCTGAAGTTGTCTAGTCACTTGTCTTCCCACTGTCTAGAGTGCAAGTTCCTTTTTCTTTTTGGCTGCCTGACATTCAGTTTTGTGGGATCTTAGTTCCCCAACTAGTAATTGAATCCAGGCACTTGGCAGTGAAAGCATGGAGTTCCAACCAGTGGACCACCAGGGAATTCCCTCAAGCAAACACTTGTTTAGCCTCTTTTATGTGTCATGTTCATCTCTCACTTAATTGTCCCCTAAATATTGCAAAGTTGGTATCATCACTCCATTACACATCAAAGAAGGTTCAGTGAGTTTTAGCAACTGATGCAAGGTCACACTGATAATTTGGGTCAAAAATAGTATTTAGATTCAACTACTCCACACCAGTTTTCTAGGAAAGATATTTCCAGCAGAAACTTGTTTATAGCTAGCGTTGCAACTCTGGAGCATCCGCCACATGATAAATGACGTGACATTAAGCTCATAAAACATGCACCTGAAGCTATTTTGAGGGCAAGGACCACATCCTTTAAAAATCCAAATATCCACTGCATGCATGCTCAGTTGCTTCAGGTATGTCTGACTCTTCGTGACCCCATGGACTGTAGCCAACCAGGAAGCTCTGTCCACGAGATTCTCCAGGCAAGAATACTGGAGTGGGTTGCCATGCCCTCCTCCAGGAGACCTTCCTGAACCAGTAACTGAACCCATGTCTCCTGCATTGCAGGTGGATTCTTTACTGCTGAGCCACCGAGGAAGTCCAAAAAATTTAATCTTAGTAAGCAGGATAGAGCTATTTCTTCAAAGGTTGTGCGTGCATGCTCAGTCATGTCCGACTCTTTGCAAGGCTATGGACTGTAGGCAAGAATACTGGAGTAGGTTTTATTTCCTTCTCCAGGGGACCTTCCCAACCCAGCGATCAAACCCATGTCTCCTGCATTGCAGGCAGATTCTTTACCGCTTGAGCATTAGGAAACGTAGCAGAAGGCATGGTTCCTAGTTAGTTTAATTGAGTGATTGTGAAATAAAGCAAGAAAGGATAATTGGATGGATGAGCTAATTAATTAACTACTAGATTGAGTGCTATTTCAGAAAATGTTATTAGGAATATGTGAAGATAGTGTAGAATGAGAGACAGTGTATGTTAAGAGCATGCACTTTGGACTTGCCCATGGTGTACATAAAATATAATTTATTTAATCATTCTTTATTGATGGACATTTAATTTGCTTCTATTCTATTCTAATAATGAGTACTATTACTCAAGTATTAAAGCAATTAATATCTTCTACACACTATGCAGAACACTTATGAATACTCATATAGTTTAAATTTCTAGAAACAGAATTGCTTGGTCAACCAGCAAATGCATTTTGAATACACTTGGATACTTCAAATTACCAGTTTATACTGCTACTAATAATCTACAAAAGAGCCACTTACCCACACCTCTACCAATGCTGGATATATTTAATTTGTAATTTTAAAAAAATGCTATTGTCTTAATGTTTTAATTTACATTTTCTGGGTTACCAATGAGGTTTAACAAAATTACCACTTTTTAGTATTTGCCCTTTTTCTATGGCACAAGCTATGACTGTTCTAGATGTCTTTTTTTTTAATTTGACAATGAATCTTAGAGATATAAGGGTATAAGAGCTGCTCTGTTCTTCACAATGGCTACATAGCAGTCCTATGTGTAACTGTTTCATAGTTTATAACACTACACTACTCATAATCCATCTCTAGGTTTCTTCCAGTATTTTTCTGCTAAATACAATGCCATTGTAAATATCCATGGTTAATACTTCTCATACATAAAATTTGATTTGTAGGAAAAACTATCTATAATGAAATATCCAGGACAAAGTGTATAGATTTTTTTTTGAAAGCTGTTGCCAGGACACCTTTTATGCAATTTATATCAATATATAATGTCTGTCAGTGACCTTTCCTAATTTTCCCATTTGGGTCATTTGTCTTTATTTCTCTGATTTCATATGCCTTGGAAATTAGCTGTTTATTGGTCCTATGAATTACAAATATTTTTATTTTTAAAATTTTGACTGTTTTTTAGCTATATGAATATTTATATTTGTATAAGATTAAATTTTGTTTTTGTTGTTGTTCAGCTCTTAAGTCATGTCCAACTCTTTGTGACCACAGGGACTGCAACATGCTAGGCTTCCCTGTCCTTCACCGTCTCCCAGAGTCTGCTCAGATTCATGTCCACTGAGTCAGTGATTCAGTTCAACCATCTCATCCTCGCCGCTCTCTTCTCTGTTTGCTTTCAGTCGTTCCCGGCATCAGGATCTTTTCCAATGAGTTGGCTCATCACATCAAGTGGCCAAATTACTGGAGCTTCAGCTTCAGTCTTTCCAATGAATATTCAGAGTTTATTTCCTTTAGGACTGACTGGTTGGATCTCTTTGGAGTCCGAGGGACTCTCAAAAGTCATCTGCAACACCACAGTTCAAAAGCATCAGTTCTTTGGGGCTCAGCTTTCTTTATGGTCCAACTCTCCCATCTGTACATGACTACTAGAATAACCATATCTTTAAATATGTGATGTCTCTGCTTTTTAATATGCTGTCTAGATTTGTCATAGCTTTTCTTCCAAGGAGCAAGCATGTTTTAATTTCATGGTTGCAATCACCATCCGCAGTGACTTTGGAGCCCAAAATAAAATCTGTCACTGCTTCCACTTTTTCCCTTTCTATTTGCCATTAAGTGATAGGACCGGAGGCAATGATAAGTTTAAAGCCAGCTTTTTCACTGTCTGCTTTCACCCTCATCAAGAGGCTCTTTCATTCTTCTTCACTCTCTGCCATTACAGTGGTATCATCTGCATATCTGAGGTTGCTGATATTCATCCCAGCAAACTTGATTCCAGCTGGTGTTTCATTCAGCCTGACATTTTGTGTGATGTGGACTGCAAGGAGATCCAACCAGTCCATCCTAAAGGAGATAAGTCCTGGGTGTTCATTGGAAGGACTGATGCTGAAGCTGAAACTCCAATACTTTGGCCACCTCATGCGAAGAGTTGACTCATTGGAAAAGACCCTGATGCTGGGAGGGATTGGGGGCAGGAGGAGAAGGGGACAATAGAGGATGAGATGGCTGGATGGCATCACCGACTCGATGGACATGAGTTTGAGTAAACTCTGGGAGTTTGTGATGGACAGGGAGGCCTGGCATGCTGTGATTCATGGGGTCGCAAAGAGTCGGACATGAATGAGTGACTGAACTGAACTGACTCTTCATAGAAGCTAAATAAGCAAAGTGACCAATAAGCTTTGACATAACTCCTGTTCCAATTTTGAGCCAGTCCATTGTTCCATGTCCAGTTCTAACTGTTGCTTCTTGACCCACATACATGTTTCTCAGGAAATAGATAAGGTGTTCTGGTATTCCCATCTCTTTAAGAATTTTCCACAGTTTGTTGTGATCCACACAGTCAAAGGCTTTAGTGTAGTCAACAAAGCATAAGTAGATGGTTTTCTGGAATTCCCTTGTTTTCCCTAGGATCCAATGATCGTTGGCAGTGATCTCTGGTTCTTCTGCCTTTTCTAAACACAGCTTGTACATATAGGCATTCTTGGTTCATGTGCTATTGAAGCCTAGCTTGAGAATTTTGAGTATTACCTTGCTAACATGTGAAATTACTGCTATTATACTATAGTTTGAATATTCTTTGGCATTACCCTTCTTTGGGATTGGAATAAAAAGTGACATTTTCCAGTTCTGTGGCCACAACTGAGTTTTCCAAAGTTGCTGGCATATTGAGTGCAATACTTTAACAGCATTATCTTTTAGGATTTGGAATAGCTCAGCTGGAATTCTGTCACCTCCAGTAGCTTTGTTCATAGTGATGCTTCCTAAGGCCCACTTGACTTCACACACCAGAATGCCCAGTTCTAGATGAGTGATCACACCATCATGGTTATCTGGGTCATTAAGTGCGGGGAGCCAGCCTGACTGCTCAGGCTCCTTCTTGGCTCTGAGAGAGATCAAGAGGTCCCTCTCTGTCCCGCCACCCCTGATTTATTAAAGCACAGGTTGGCCTTTCTCACCTCCCTCAAGGAAATTGCTGTAGCATCTTTCACCTGTTGCTGATAAACTCGTCATGATTGAAGCCTGTTTTCTATCTAGTTAATGTTCTATTGATTTCAGTTGGGTGCTAGGGTGATGCTTTATTGATCTTAAGTGGAGGAATTTAAAACATCTGTGCCTGTAGCTCTGCACATATGCAAACCTTTAATCTATTAGTAACTCCTGTTAGCATATATATAGGTGTGGTATTCTTCAATAAAGTGGGCAGAGTCAGACGCAAGCAGACTCTGTCCCTCTCAACCCCATTCTTTTCTAGTCTTTTCTTTCCTAGTCCTTTCTTTTATTTCTCAGGTATTTCGGCGATTGCGCCCGTGACCGGTTCGTTTGCCGGCAGGCTCCGGCAATTAAGACCTTTTTTTTGTACAGTTCTTCTGTGTATTCTTGCCACCTCTACTTAATATCTTCTGCTTTTGTTAGATCCTTACCATTTCTGTCCTTCATCATTCCCATCCTTGTGTGAAATATTCCCTTGATATTTTCAATTTTCCTGACGAGATCTCTAGTCTTTCCCATTCTATCGTTTTCCTGTATTTCTTTGCATTATTCACATAAGAAGATCTTCTTATTAACTTTATCAACATTTTAATTTGGGGATTCTTATTTTTGAGGCATACTCAAAAAGGTCTTCCATACCCCAAGGTTACATTTTAAATTTCTTCTGCAGTTTCTTACAATACTTTTATAATTTCACTCTTTGGCTTTTAACATTTTAATGTATCTGGGATTTGCTTTAAGGTAAAGTACAAAGTGCGAATCCAATGTTTTATTCATCTTCAGGGGAACACCTAGTCTTCCCAATACATTTATTTTACAGTGTAAGACATTCTCTAGCCAGTTCCTTCCTCATTCTGTCCATCTGATAGTTCTTAGGCAATCTCACCTCCTCTTTTCAATGAATGTAGTACTTGCTAGTTAGCTTTATGTATGCAGGATCCAGGGTATCACTCCTTCAGTATGAATTTGTCTTTTTCTCCAGTGTGTGCTAGGGCTTCCCTGGTGGCTCAGTGATAAAGAACCCACCTGTCAATGTAGGAGATGTGGGTTGGATCCCTGGGTTGGGAAGATCCCCTGGAGGAAATGGCAACCCACTCCAGTATTCTTGCCTGAGAAATCCCATGGACAGAGGAGCCTGGTAGGCCACAGTCCATAGCGTCACAAAGTCAGACATGACTGAAACAACTTGGCACACATCAGTATCTCTGTTATGAGAACATGAAAAGGACATTTCAGACACCTCTTCCTTTTTTCTAGGACCTTTGTGTTAGAGTTGCCTCACTCCTGCAGACTGCTCAGATAGCTTCTTAGTGTTCTCGCAGCCTCCACTCTTGCTTCTTTCCAATTGATTCTTTATCCTGCAGGGCAGGTATGTTCAAGTCCCCTCCTTGATTAGAAGCCACTGAATCATCTCCTTGTCTCCAGGTCAAGACCACCCCACTCCCCGATTTGCCCATAGCTTCCATTCTGCTCATGTCCTGCCCCCAGTAACTTATGTTCCTCAAAAGCCAAGACGCAGTTCTCTGCCTCAGAGCCTTTGCGTGCGCCATTTCCTCTTCCTAAGCAGCCCTGCTCTCTTACACCTCCCCCCGGGGCTCTGCTCTGCCCTCCCACAGCTCCTGTATTTCTCTCAGGGCATTTTCTCCGCTGTAACGTGGGCTGAAGGCGTCTGCCTCCCTGAACTCTACTCTGAGCTTTCTGTGGGAGAAAAAAGAAAACGGCTCTTTCTGCTGCAAAGCCCATAACCAACAACCGTGGGCATGTGACTGACGTAAAATGGGCCAAGAGCGGTGTAGAAGCACCTTGAAATGTTTACAGAACTCCAAGTGGGTATCGTTAAGGGTTATTAATGCAGTGTGGGAAACTGCCCGGAGGAAACACCTGGAGAAGTTTGGGACCTGTGACTTTACTGCTATGCATTGCCTTGCGTGCTTCCAGCCAACGTTACATTACATGTGAAGACTAATCGTGTTCACTTTATGACTGCCGCTTCACCAAATTATCCCCAGGATGCTGTCTGAACACCAGAAAAGTGGTTCTTCAGCTTATTTGGGGAAGCCAAATAGAGACCCATTTTCATTTCGCAGTAGGAATAAATACCCTACCTACCGCGCTTTGCTTCCAGCTGGAAATGGACCAGGTGGCTGTGTATTCTCTCATGTTTGAAAGAGAGGAAGTTGCTGGCTTTGTTTCTTATGGCTTTAAGTCAGCCGGGCCAGGAAGTCAAAGTGCCAGGGCAAATGTATATGACACACGGAGTCCGTATCTGGAAAGCGGGAGCAGCAAGAGACAGATGCTGACACCATATGAGCAATCCACAGCACAGAGCTCTGAATAGTACCTCGCAATCTGGTTTTCTTCCAACAGAGCAGCACATTAAGTTAGGCTATTAACCCAGATGAAAGGTTTCAGATTTATTTCATTGGCAGATGGAAATTAAGTTGCAGAAACTCAATCAGCACAGACTAGAGAATAGTTAATTTCATTTATTTTTAATTACCCGAGTAATCCATGAATATATTGTCACTATAAAAATGGAAACAATACCAGATAAAGTTGAAGTCCGTCTTGACTACTCACCACTCTCCTCAATTGCCCTCTCCGGGATTACTACTGCTATCAGTTTAAGTGTCATCAGACATACACCTGTGTGTACACACGAGCTCACACACATACACACACAGGAGCACACTCATGCACACACAGAAATGTTTTTAAAAAGTTATTTAATCTTAGCTTTGCCTGAGGCCCCAAGATGCTCTAATTCAATGTGAGATATAAGATCAATGTGGAGGACATCAGTGGTTATCATCCATGGACCATGTCTAGGGCATAGAAGGATTTTGAAAAGAATATTAGCTGGTGAGTGATGGTTTTTGGCAAAAGTTGTTGGACCTCATATCCATGGAGAGAGAATTGACATGTCTTTGTTCACTCAAACCAAGGAAAGAGTTTCAGTGAGACCACTGAGAGTTTATGTGTCCCTGATATGATTGTATCATGGAGCCATTTGCTTTTGCAGTTACTTTCTTATAAAATCTTTTTTGCACTCTCAAGGTTAGAAATATATTCTACTGTTCTCCTAATGCTTTTGTGAAGTTTTAGTTGTTTAGGAATTTGATTTGTCTAGAATTTTGTTTTCAGGGCATGAGAGAGTGAACTAACTTTACTTTTTCTCTATTCTGATTAATTTGATTTGGATACCAAATTATTCCAACACCATTCATTACACGCTGCCTTGGAAGTTCACTTTCAGCATACATTAAAGCTGCAGTTATTCACCAACTGCTTTCTGAATTGTATTCTGTGGCACTGGTCTACTTGTCCACTCTTTCTGAGCATATTTCTTAGAATCCAATAGTGCTTCCCTTCCGTGAAGCTGAGAGCCTGACCCAAAGAGTGGTACCCACAGGTCACTGTAGTGAGGTCCTGTAGTGAGGCAGGGGTGAGCTCAGAGTCAGGACGGGGTGCAGCAGGTGTCTGTCTCAGCCCCTATCACTAGGGCAGGCCCTTTTGAGTCTGCTTTTCCTGACCCCTCTGTTCAGAATTCCCAGCATTTCTGGAAAACTTTTCACCTCTGCTCCAGAGACACTTTGTCTAACCATTGACACTTCCTACTTCTGCTTCAGCATCCCAAGGGAATGCCTGATGGAGCTTCTGTGAAGTGATGCACTGCACACACTCCTCAATTCCCTGGCTTCAACCCTGGGTGCCACCTGGTCGCCCCTTCCGAAAACGCGTCCTTACTCACGGAATATCTTCTGGAGGGCTCAGTGATTTTCTGTCTTCTCTCACGTCTTTTTCCAGCCCTGTCTTCCTTGAATCAGGCATGAGGTGATGAGATGCCAGTGCAAGACTCTTGGAGGAGTGGACACAGAGAGATACTTACTTCTGTGATCCTTGCCCACTGTCCGGCAGACAGCAGCTGGTGGTTCTGCACCCCTCACCATCTGGACATGCCTGGAACTCTCAGATGTGCATAGCCTCAGCTCTCATAGCTGAGCCATCTGCTTTCTGCCCCAGAGTTTACAGAACGAAATCATGGCTTTACTCGTCTCTGGGGTGATGTTGTGTTCTTTACAAGGCTTTCATGAGAATTAATGAGAGCTTATTGTAAGGAGTCAATAGATGCCTCTTATCTCTCCTTCCCCACTTCCCCACCCCAGCACCACCTATTCGCTGAAACTTTGTCCACTATGTCACTGTGCTAATCCACAATGATCTTCCCATATGGACTTCTGTCAGCGTCTGGCCTTTTATTATTTTCCTTAGGGAAACTTCTTTTTACAGACAATAATTTAAGTCATAGTATCACAGATTCTGACTTAGCTATACTGATCATCTCAGAAATGTCTATGGAAACTGAATTAGGTACACTCCAGAGGGCTGGCCCTACAAGTATTTCACAGCTTCAATTAATTATAACCAGCAAAGTGAATGGGATTTATAAACTGTCTCATAACATACCAATGGCAATGTGATTGGAGGGGAACCTAGACTTGCCATTATAAAACTAACATGTCAGAAAATGCACAATTAAACAGTGCCTTTGCTCTTATAAAGAAACACACAGAAGCATGACTTGGTGACATTTTCACACTTGGTAAAATTAACTTTCAGTCAAAAGAACAGTAGCGTTGGTAGCTTTATTTTCTTAAAAAATTGTAATTTCAAGTTGGATATGCAATTTTGTTGGCAATTAAGTGTGAGGCTACTTAAAGTAAAGTCATGCAGACAATAGGACATTATATAGGAAAGAAAATGAAAAGAGGAATAATTGTGTCAGAAACCAGGTAAACTGGTGTGTTAGGGTTCTCTACATTGATTCCAGAGAACCCATAGGAGAGATAGATAGGAAAGTAGATGATAGACAGAGATACAAATGTAAAGAGTGTTATCACATAGAAACAGCTCATGCAATTATGGAGACTGACAAGTCCCAAGACCTACGGAATGATTCAACAGGATGGAGACTCACGAGAGTAGATGGAGCATTTCTGATGGCAAGCAAAGGTCAAGGTCCCAGCTTGAATGCAGTCAGGCAGAAGAAATAGTCTCCTACTCAGGACAGTCAGCCCTTTCATTCTATTCAGACCTTCAACTGATTGATCAAGGCCTACCCCCATCAGGGAGGGAAGGGTGCTCTATATAATGTACTGATTTTAAATATTCATTTCATGAAAAACACTCTCACAGAAATACCTGTTTAATGTTTAACCAAATACCTGAGCACCCCTGGCTCAGTCAAGTTGACACAAAATTAACCATCATACCTGGCCAATATATGTTAACAGTTTCTGTACTGGGACTTCTGTATCCACATCAGTGTGTGTGTCTGTATATGTGTGTATAGTGTTTAAGAAATGTATTCTTCTGACTTGTTTTTGAAGCTATCCTCTTGGATTCTTAAAATTGTACTATAGATTATTTTTGTAGTTGAGGTCAAATTTAGATAACATAAAATTAACTATTTTAAAGTATACAATTCAGTGGCATTTAGGACACTCCCAATGTCCTACAACAATGACCTCTATGTAGTTTCAAAACATATTTGTCACCCCAAAGGGAAACCCTATGTGCATTAAGTAGTCATACCCATGTTCACTTTGGCAGCACATATACTAAAATTGGAACGATACAGAGAAGATTGTGCACATGCACAAAGATGACGTGCAAACTCCTGAAACATTCCATATTTTTATTGCCATCCTAAATGCAGTAAGTCAGAAAGAGAAAGATGAATACCATATGATACCACTTATATGTGGAATCTATTAGTAAAATGTGACACAGAGGAGCCTGTCTATGAAACAGATACAGACTCGCAGACACAGAGATCAGACTTGTAGCTGCCAAGGGGGCAGGGGATGGCGGAGGGATGAAGAGAGAGGTTGGGGTTAGCAGACGTAAACTATTACATACAGATTGTATAAGCAACAAGGCCTACTGTATAGCACAGGGAACTCTTCAATATCCCAAGATAAACCATAATGGAAAAGAATATAAAAATTTATGTATGTGTAAAGCACAGTAAATCTCTGACATCCATAGACTTTAAAAAAGTAGGCATTCCCCATCCTCCGTTTACCTAGCTCCTGGTGGTCATTAATACACTTTCTGTGGCTGTAGATTTGTCTGTTCTGGATACTTCATATAAATGGAGTCATATAATATGTGGCCCTTTATGTCTAACATCTTTCTCTTATCATAATGTTTCCAGGCTCATTCTTTGTAGCATGCGTGTATCAGTACATCATTCCATTTTATGACTCAATATCCCATTCTATGTATACACCACATTTTATTTATCTGTTCATCCTCTGATGGGCATTTGGCTGATGGGCCTTCTGACTATTGTGAATAATGCTTCTATAAGTAACAGTAGCATTACTGTGCACAGTATCTTTTCAAGGGTGTACAAATAACAATTTAGAAATCCTACTTTCAGTTCTTGGAATTTCCAAAGACTGAATTGCTGGGTCATGTGGTAATTCTACATTTAAATTTGAAAAATTGTTTTCCCCATCATAAGAAATCAGGATGGTATTTAACACACACACAGGTTGCAATCTGCCATTTTAAATGCTTGTGATGATGACAAGTCCATCTGATATTGTAAGTACTGCAGAGGCCTCTTTTAAAGGTAAAATGTGATAAAGCTACTCTATTCCACTGATCCTTTTCTTTTCTCTCCCCATCATTTGTGATACCAAACTCAAACTTTCAGTGGTAGAGGCCATGTACTGACTTTTCCTGTTGCCTCAAGTTCAGCCAACAATGGACTCTCATGCCTTTTGTTGCTTCGTAACATTCCGGGCTAGGAGACATATATAGGCCTCAGGATCATTATGAATGGTCACCTTCCAGTTCTGCAGAAACTCAGCAACTCGCCCAGAGAAAGAAATAACTGAGGTTTCTGGGGTCAATCTTGTATAGGAGACTTACATAGCCCTCAGGGCCATTATGAATGGTCACCTTCTAGCTCTGCAGAATCTCAGCAGCTCACCCAGAGAAAGAAATGACAGAGGTGTCTGGGGTCAAGGGTTCTAGCTTGACTTGTGTTCTCAGCCACAGAGCTGAGTTCCCGTCCTGGGTACCCTCCAGGGCTGGGGTCAGGCAGAGGCAGCCGTGAAGGAAGCAGAGAGGAATGGACTGGGGAGTCCCTGAGAACACTTAAAGCCTTCACAATCAGGACTCTAACTTTGCTAAACCAGAAAAGATTCCCTTTCCAATTAACATTGTTTCAGTTAAGATATTTAAGGGATTTTCTTTCAACAAAACTATTAGAGACGAAATAAAAATCACACACTCTTGAGAGAAGAGAATTGGTCACATATAAAATTTTGGTCTTCATTCTTAAGAAGCTGGACCACAGATGAAGACTTAAAATTTGGGCTTCAGACTGATTCATAAGCCAGCATAGTAGAGCAACCGGATCTGTCCAGTAGCCAGACAACACTAATGCACATCCTAATCTCCTGATTTTCTCCAATATGGCTCTCTCTCTCTGGTCAAGACATCTTTAAAAAAATAGACCCTTCCTTGGAAAAGATTGATGACCCCTCATTGTACTGTGCTGTGTTCAGTTGCTCAGTCATGTCTGACTGTGACCCCATGGACTCCACTGAGCCCACCAAACTCCTCTGTCCATGGGATTCTCCAGGCAAGAATACTGAAGGGGTTGCCATGCCCTCCTCCAAGGGATCTTCCCAACCCAGGGATCAAACCCACGTCTCCCACATCACAGGTAGATTCTTTATTGCAGGTGGATTCTGTACCATCTTAGCCACCAGGGGAACCCAAGAATACTGGAGTGTGTAGCCTATTTCTTCTCCAGGGAATCTTCCCAACCCCAGAATCAAACCGGGGTCTCCTGCATTGCAGGCAGATTCTTTATCAGCCGTCTACTAGGGAATATACCTCTTTAAGAAGGACTGAAGAAACTTCAGTCATCTTAGAAGTCTTCCTACTATATAATAAAGAATCTTGACCTCCCTACCCAAAGATATTGTTATATGTGTGTGCTCAGTCACTTCACTCTCGTCCGACTCTTTGCAACCCTAAGGACTATAGCCCACCAGGCAATACTGAAGGGGGTTGCCATGCCCTCCTCCAAGGGATCTTCCCAACCCAGGAGTCAAACCTGCATCTCCTGCATTGCAGGCAGATTCTTTATCAACTGAGCCACCGAGGAGCTCATATTCTTGAATATCAGAATATAAATTTTGAAATATAAATATAAAAAAAGGGGAGATACAATCCACTGTTTTTTACATAAATACAAGCTCTTACTTTTGTCAGAAAAGATAGTACATACACACTGGGATTCTGGATTTCAAGATTTGCCTCCAGGGAAAAAGAATTAAAGCTCACTGGACGAGTTATTTAAGTCAAGTTCCCTTCCTCTGACTAGCAGGCACTGTGCAGACTCATAGCTGAGAAGCTGGTCCTATAGCTGTTACAACACCCACCCATCCATTTCACAGGACCCAGCCTTGTATTATAGGAAACGATGCAGGTGAATGGCAGAGCTTAGGAACCAGGACTGCATTGTTCTCTTCTGTGGGGGAAAGCCTGGAGCATAATCTAACAATGTGCAAAGTGAAGTTTCTTTCTGAGTCACCCCTTGCTGGATACAGGGTATAGTGATTACATGATGATTACGTCATGAATCAGGAGGCTGTGAACCTGTTGACGATGTGAAGGCAACTACAACCATGCTAACATGACACAGTACAAGAAAAGATGATGCAGGGGGTGAGGCTCTTGGGACATATGGGTAAGCTCTGAGGACACAGCAGTGGACCTTAGAGACCTCACAGATCCCTCTAGGATCCAAGGACAGGAATCACACCAGCTTGCCTGAGCCACTGCGCAGTAAGCCTGTCTCCACCATGGGTCTCCCATTGTGCAGTCCAGGCTTCATTACTTTACCACATACACTATTTCATGAGAAGGTGACTGGTCTTATTTTTCTCAACTCTTGGAAAATTGGAGGGGGAGAAGTGATGGACTGAGTGTCTCGTTGCCTTCAGTCTGCCCCCACCCCCACACAACCCAACAGAGTGGATGCCACAGTCACCAATGCAGGACTCTAGCGTTTTGATGTGACACTGTTCCCAGGAGGAGCAATGCTGATTAGAGAAAAGCGCATTAATAACAGTACCCCCACCCACTGAGGACCTACTGTGTGCCAGGCTGAATGCTTCACATCCATTCTCCACCAGGACGCAACTATAAAGATGTGACCAAGGGAAACCAAACAATGTCATTAATTTCAGCATCTAAAACCACACTGTTGAAAACCTTCTCGTGAACCATGAGCGCACCACACTTACAGAGTGCTGTAGTTTGGAGTCTCTCATTCATAGACTGTTTTGTTGTTGTTGTTCCAGAGATGTTTAAGCAAACCTACAAGTTCATTTATATAATGCCTTAAGGACTGAATTTAAAAGGATCATTTTCGCATGGTCAGAGGAGAGTCAGAAAGTGTTTCAGGGGGCCTGGAAGAGTCTTCACTAGGCTAGTGATCTCAGTGAGCATCTTTCATGTGGGCTAGATTTAATGTTAAAAACATACTATTTTTCAGATGAAGAATCAGAGGCTCAAGGAGGTTAATTGACTCAGCCCAGGTCTCAAAAATGGTACAGGGCAGAGTTGGACTGTTAAGCCCATGGTCGGGGGGCTGTCTTCCCCAAATCTGGCTGAGCAGTCTTTCTCAGGAAGAAAGAACTGGTCTAGCTCTTACTGACCACAACCTGACCCAAAGCCATCCCTTCACAGCCAGCTACAAACAGCATCAAGTGGTTGAGAAAACTGCACTGGGGCATCTGACCTCTCAAAGGCAGTCCTTGGTTCTCCCTGGTAAAAAGTTTCTCATTTCCCAAGTCCACTAATGTGAGTTGGATTGCAGAACCAGGTGAGGTTGAAACAAGAAACTCACCTCCACCATCACCCACGATCAGATGATCCAGAAGACTTGAGAAATTAAGGGAGGGACCACACGTACAGGGTAACAATTAACAAAGGCATTTGAGTCGGCCTTTGGCCTGCATTCCCTAATATTTCCAGGCAGAACTGAGTGGACTCACAATGTAGGGAGAGAATCATATTCCTTGGAAAGCATTTTAGATTTTTATACAAGCATTTAACTAACTTGCAGTTTTTAAAATGCACTCCAAAGCACGCTGTTCGCATGAATACTTCTTCTATGGGAGATGCTCCATATAGCGCAGGATGTGAGAGTGGCACCTTCTTCTCAGGTCATGGGAAGACATTTCCTGGGTGCTTCAGTGATACACACGAAAGAAAGGTTGTTCATCAACTTGCCAGTGTTCCCTTATGGTTACTGGAGAGCTGCCTCTTTCTTTCGATCCCCTGGAGAAGGAAATGGCACCCCACTCCAGTATTCTTGCCTGGAAAATTCCATGGACAGAGGAGCCTGGTAGGCGACAATCCATGGAGTCACAAACAGTCGGACACGACTGAGTGACTTCACTTTTACTTTCACTTTTCAATCTTCGAGAAAAATATTGTGAAATATTTCTGGCATATAAAACTATGGAGAAAACAATATAATAAATGCGAGGGTATCTGTCTTTCAGCTTAAGAAATAGAACTGCACTAATACACCTTGAGTCAGTCTGTGTTCCCTGTCTGATTCCTCCTGGAGATGCCCATCATACCTGGGCATCCATAATCCTGCACAGCTAAGCAATACTGAGTATCATTTTGCACAACTGCACGCTATGTAACAAACTGGTTATATACATCTTCTGTACGTGCAAAGCATGACTTCCTCTTTCTCCACATTCTCATCAACATGTAGTATTTTCAGTTTTCAGTCTCTGTCAGTCTGATGCCAATCTGATTGTCTTCTAACTTTGTGAAAGTCGCTCAGTCATGTCTGATTTTGTGACCCCATGGACTATACAGTCCATGGAATTCTCCAGACCAGAATACTGGAGTGGGCAGCCACTCCCTTCTCCAGGGGATCTTTCCAACCCAGGGAACGAACCCAGGTCTCCCACATTGCAGGCAGATTCTTTACCAGCTGAGCCACCAGGGAAGCCCACCTTTGAATTTCTTTAACTGCATTTCCTGATTATGATGAGGTTAAGTATTTTTTTCATTATGGCTCATTTGGGTATTTTCTTTTACAAATTATCTGTTTATATCATTTGCTCCTGTCCCTAATAGGATTATCTGTTTTCTTATCATCCAGTTTTAAATGTTCTTTATATGTTGTGGGCTTCCCTGGTGGCACAGATGGTAAAGCGTCTGCCTGCAATGCAAGAGACCTGGGTTCAATCCCTGGGTTGGGAAGATCCCCTGGAGAAGGAAATGGCAATCCACTCCAGTACTTGTGCCTGGAAAATTCCATGGACGGAGGAGTCCGGTAGGCTACAGTCCATGGGGTCGAAAAGAGTCGGACACGACTGAGTGATTTCACTTTCACTTTCATTTATATGTTGTATGTATACATTGCAAACATCTTTACACCTTATCCTTGTCTATGGTTTTCTCCCCCCACCCTTTGGTCCCTTCTGCCTTGAAGTACAGACTTTCCATAATTGTAATCGAGTTGAATTTATCATCATCTTTATGTTTATCCTGTTTGTATCTTTAAAAAAATTCCTGCCCTACCACACGATCACAAATATGTTTTATTAAATGTTTTTATAAAAAACAATATTCTCATATTTTATGTCTTTATTGTTCTTAAGGTTGATTTTTACATATGGTGTGAAGTAGGGATAAATTTCATTTCTTTCCTTAGTAGATAACCAATTGCTCCAAAAGATTTGTTAAATGGACTGGTTTTTTTTGACACTGATTTACAATACAACCCTCTCAAATAATAAGTTTCTGTTTAAGCATTAGATAGTTACTGGGGTCATTTATTTCTTTCACTGATCTGTATATCTGGGCTTTTGCCGATTGCACACCAGTCAAATTACCATAGTTTCAGAATAAGTCTCAATTTCTGGTCAAACATCACCTCTCTGCCCTAGCTAGTTCTCTTCAAAATTGTTTTGAAAAATAGCAATTATTTGTTGGCCTTGTCAATTTTCATAAAATTTTCTGATATGTTGTTTGGAGTTATACCGGATTTTTAAATTATTTGGGGGAGAGTAAAATTTTTTTGTAATTTTTGGGTTTTTCTATGCACAAATATAATCTATCTCCCTCATTGATTTGACTCTGTTAAAATATATTTTAATAATAATTTTTATTTTCTCCATAAATATCATTCTTGCTGCTGTTGCTGCTGCTAAGTCACTTCAGTCGTGTCCGACTCTGTGGGACTCTGTAGACTGCAGCCCACCAGGCTCCCCCATCCCTGGGATTCTCCAGGAAAGAACACTGGAGTGGGTTGCCATTTCCTTCTCCAATGCATGAAAGTGAAAAGTGAAAGTGAAGTTGCTCAGTCGTGTCCGACTCTTAGCAACCCCATGGACTGCAGCCCACCAGGCTCCTCCGTCCATGGAATTCTCTAGGCAAGAGTACTGGAGTGGGGTGCCAGGTCCTTCTCCAAAACATCATTCTTAGCTCTTCTTAAATTTATTCCTAAGAAACTTATATATTTTGTTACTGTAAATACTTCTTTTTGGAGAGTGTTTTTTTTCACTGTAGCTGATCTGTACCTTTGTGACTGATTTTATAAAAATTTATCTCTTTTCCAGTGATATTTCAAACTTTCATTAATACTAATAATTTGTCTGAAGAGTCTAAGATTTTATGAAGATAATCATGTCCTCTGTAAATAATAATAGCTTTTTTCTTCTTTCAAACTCATGAAGTTTACTTCTTCTTCTTGAACTCGGCTATGCTCTATAGAAGAGTCTTGCAAAGAACAGTAGTTCTGAGCATATTATTCTGATAGCTGTAAGTTTAATCACTAAACATATTTGCTTTGTTTTATGTGTTTCTTTCAATGTTTACTAAATCTTATTAAAAATCATGAATAGGTATTGAATTTTATCCCAAGCTTCTTCTGAATCTATTAAAAATGAACATTTTTTCTCTTACAATTGGTGTCATAAATTACATCAGGTTTTCTAATGTTCAGCCATCATTGTACATGTGGAAAGCATGCAGCTTGGTCATATGAATCACAATTCAATACTTTACTTCAGTTGACTGTATGTGTGGCAACTGGTGGTTGTCTACCAGATAGTCACCTACATTCCACCTCCAGAACTCTGGCTGGCCATGAACTTTAAGAGAACTTTTTTCTTAGTTCAAATCAATCATTGCAGTTCCCTTACCACACAAGAGGAAATCTGCTCATGGGGAAAAGAGAAAAAGAATATGTGGGAAATTTTCTTTGAGACCCAAGAAAGAGAGTCTTTCTAACATTTGGACATCGCTTTATGTATGGATGTGATGCCTGGAGCCTCTGCAATCTTCTTGCTGCCGTATACAGCTCTCTCGCTACCTTTTCACAAAAATCAATATGTCAAGAATGGCAGAGGAGGACAGCGGACTCCTCGAGGACGTTCCTGAGACCCCGACTGGTCCCACCTCTGGAACGGCTCCACCTCTGAACTTTTTTGTCAATAATTGTTACCCCTAATTATTTAAACCATTTTGAAATATATATTCAGGAAACTATGACCAAAAGTGTTTTTACAAGCATCCTGTTTTTGGATGACTCTAGACTTTGGTTCACTTATTGATTCATGTATGACTTTGACAAATATGTTTGGAGGGCTGATCACATGCCAGACACTGGGCTGAAGGCTGCAGACAGAGAAGATTGGGCTCTGTCTTCTAGGAGCACCTAGCCTGAGAATAGAAACAGAGTAATAGGCAAATAATTGACACCCCATTCTACACATTCAAAAGATGAGGTAGCTCCACAATTACATGGGAGTATGGGAGATGGGGGAGGCTTTAATTCTATCCTGGGACAGACAGAGGAGATATCCAAAAGACAGCTGGCTCTTGGAGAATAATCAGTTTTATAATGAATCATGGAGACAGAATAAAGGAATTTAAAGGGAAGGGGCTATAAGTGCATGATCTTGACGTAACTTGGGAAGCAGTTGGGCTCAGTTGGCCTTGCAGAAATGAGATGCAAGGGTTCTTTTTTCCTCTTTTGAAAAATTTTACTTATTCATCTTTTCATTGGAGGATAATTGCTTTCTCAGGTTGTGGTGGTCTCTGCCATACATCAGCGTAAATCAGTCATAATTATATGCATATCCCCTTGCTCTTGAGCCTCCCCCACACCATCCCACCGCTCTAGGTCATCACAGAGAACCAGCGGGGCTCCCTTTGTTATGCAGCAGCTTGCTACTAGTTACCTGTTTTACACCAGAGAGTGTATATTTGTCATTGCTGCTTTCGCAATTTGTCCTAGCGTCTCCTTCCTCTGAGAGAGAGGAAGTTCCAGTTTCCCTTTAAGCAGCCGGGGGAGAAGGGGGGCAGCCAGAGCCCGTTACAACACCCTCCTCCGCTCCGGCCAGGTTCCCAGGGAACAGGAAGGTGTGAGTGGTGCAGGCTGCGGGACGGTGGGGAGCTGAAGGCAGGGCTCCCTGAGAAATGAGACTTCGATAGCGGACATCCCTGACAAAGGATCTTCACCAAGAATGGTCAGGTGTGGCTGGTGGGGTGCTGAAGTGGAGACAGGGAGATTTCCTCAGGTACTTACGGCCAAAGGAGGGAATTTCTCCAGTACATTGCTCCCCACCCACCCCATATCTGCATACACTAGGGAAAACTCCAGGCCACCTATGAAAATCCACCTGTATGCAGCTCTTCTCACCTCCACATCCCTGACATCACAAATGATTGCTTGAAAATTAGCCACAGTGAGAGCACTGACACCATGGAAATGGGCAAATGCTTCCTATCTGTACTTTTGTTTTGGAGCCTATTGTTAAACATTTACCAGCATGCTACTGCTTGGAATTATGTGGGACACAAATTTTCCCACAGATTCCTCACTCAGGGGATCTACTACAGTTCTCCCTTCAGAGAGCTGGATGTATTCTTGCAGGATGCAAAGTAACTGGGGTTAGAAACTAACAATCTCTTCCCAGGCACAGCAGCATACCAGGACCACCAGCTGCAAAGATTCGATGACAGCACTGAAAATTCAGGAGCAGCCCATTATAGAGCTCCCTCTGCCCTGCTTCTGAGACTGGTTAACACAACGCCTGGAGGAGTATCTATGGTGATGGGAAATCAAGGCAACCCTCCTGTGACCAATGTCATGACCATAGTAACCGCCCCCCTCCCTTCCTACCTGAGCTTCCTCTCCCAACACTTGCCAACACACCTGGGCTGCTGCAACTCAAGGACACGACATCATCCTTTGGCGTTGATATGGGAAACCTCTTGGGCATCTCTTTGTGGCATAGAGTGAGGGGTCAATAGACCCGCTCAGAACCTAGCACCTGGTTTATTTCTTCTTTCCAATTGCTTAATTTCTTTACTTAATTAAAATAAGTGTTTATCTTTGAGATTGTCAAGCCACCCTGTTAAAGGCTGTGGCCTCTGAGATGACATGACTTTTGAACCTGCACAGAGCTGCTGTTGGTTCAGATTCTTAGAGGGAACTGGGGCTCTCTCTAATCTCCATTCCTAAATCTCAATTTCTCTTTAACTTTAATCTTAACAGAAGAGAAGGGACAGAATTGGCCATCCTTCAGGGATCACCAGAATAGGAAACTCCAACCAACGAATGACTGAAGACATTTCACCCATTGCAAAGGTCTAGACAGACAGGAACAGGAGCAAGAATAAAACCCCCTCTTACTCACTAGCACAAGTTGTTTACCACTGAGTTGTTTGTCACAGCAATAAAACTAAAACCCTTAAAATGACAATAACCAAGTGTTCAAAAGAGGAACTTGGTTAAATAAGCCCTGATACGTGATTACATTGGCATGCTATATAACCATTCAAGACCATGATATAGAATAATATCTAATAACATGGAAGAATGCCCAAAATGTGTGGTTAAAAAGATAGGAAAATTGTAATATGCCTCACACAGAAACACACATACACAAAATAATTATGTGGATACTGTATAGATAAAGAAAAACAGACTGGTAGAGGCCACACATCAAAAACCACTGAGAATTCTGTAACATGCTTTTTACTAAATTTATTTGTATTTTCATATGATACAGCACTTTCATTTTAGTTTAGTTCCAGAGATGCTGTCTCCCTACTTCCTTGTCTCTTTGGAAAATCCCTTCTGCTAATGACTTGTCTCCCTCAGATGATTGCTAAAGGCCAGTGACCTCATTGACACTCACAGAAATCAAGCTACAATCTCCTTGGAGGCTCAGCTCTGAGTTCAGAACTTGCAGAAGAGCCTCCTGATACAGACACAGCCTCTGGAGCCTATGTCCTGCCAAGAACACTCCAGTTTATTTATTCAGCTACTGCAGCTGGTAGCAAGGTGCTTTCAAATCATGCCTCCAGTCACCTTGCAAGACATTGTGGTAGGAGTTCAGCCGGGGCTGGGGTAGAGGAGACGGGGAGAAACTTTAGACTAAGTTGCCTTGTTTACCTGGAAATGATAGGGGAAATGAGCCTTGTAATCCTGCGGGAATGAGGAGTTCCTTTACTAGAGATTTCCAGTTAGAAATTTAGAAATTACCCTATATTGTTAATCCCAATTTTACTTTCAAATTTTAAAAAGATTTGAGGGAAATCTTTCTAAAATCATTTCATGGTTTTCCGCCTTGGTAAGGAAAGCAAACAAAATCTTGTGAATTTATTTTAACAGATGCTAATTCTAATTACTTTGTTCTTCCCCAAGTGATATCCACATGGCATGTGGCTGTGTCTCTTAGTCCCCTACGCTTTGCTCTTCACATCTTCTCTAAGTGCATCTCCTCCCCCACTGGTAGGAAGACACTTCACACTCCCTCCGAAGAGAGATCACCAATTTCTAATCTCCTCTACAATCCTCCACAGCTTTATTATGATTGGGACAACAGAAGCACAGCTCATTCTTGTTGTTTTAAATATATGAGTAAGTAAGCTCTGAGTAAAGCCTTGGTTTTTTTTTTTTTCTTACCCCTATGGGTTTTTGTATATATTTCCAATATGATTGGGTCAGAAATTTATTTATTTACTGTTTGTGAGCATTTTTATTGGTTATGCTCTGACTAGTTTAAGTATTAGAGAAACAACCTCCCAATATGAGCTGTTTGCTTGTCTTTTACATATAGGTTACTGTTGTTCAGTCAGTCATGTCTCTTTGTGACCCATGGACTGCAGCGCGCCAGGCCTCCCCGTCCTTCACCATCTCCTGGAGTTCACGCAAACTCATGTCCACTGGGTCAGTGATGCCATTCAGCCGTCTCACTCTCCGTCGTCCCCTTCTCCTCCTGCCTTCAATCCTTCCCAGCATCAGGGTCTTTTCTAATGAATTCAACTACATATTTAAATGCAATTAAATATAGTGTGAAATATCAGTTTTAACCAATATTTTATTCACATTTGTCATCTTCACTTCAGTTCAGTTCAGTTCAGTGGCTCAGTCATGTCTGACTCTTTGTGACTGCATGAATCTTCACTTAGGTGAAGACTGAATACATATTATATATATTGGTAATATATATAATATTATATATATATAATCCAGTGTATATAGTATATATACTATGTATAATATATATAATAATATATAATATTATAATATAATATATTTTGTAAAATTTATAAACATATATGAGATATATATAATATATTTATATATATAATATATAAATTGTATATAGTATCTATAATATATATTATATATTTCAATAATATAAATATTATTTTATATTATATATATTATTTTATAATATTATATATTTCTATATTATATATAATTATTATATTATATATATTTACATATTATATATATAATTATTATATATTATATTACATATATTATTATTATATTATAATAATACATATATTATTATGTATATTATGTGTAATATTACTATATTATATAATATAATAATATATTATCAATATTAATTGATATTATTAATATAATTAATTGACAATTAGAAATATAACTAATATTATATATTAATATATAAAAATTTTTATATTATTATGGAAAATAATAATTATAAATAATAATATAAATATTTTATATGTTAATATATAGATATATTCTATATTATATATAATAATGTTAACATTATTATATATATAATATTAATATATACAATGATATTATTATATATTGTTAATATATATAATATATACAAAGACATATATATGAAGACTGAATGTATATTATATATTAATATTAGTATAATATTAAATAAATATATATACTATACAATATATTATATTTATTATATATTATTATATTTATTATATTATATTATATTAATAAAAATTGTGTGCTACATTTGTGCATGAAATGCTGTTCTAAACACAGAGCAGATGCTTGATAAACCCTTGTTAAGTGGCAATTCTTGAAACTCAAAGGCTCTAACACTGGAGCCCAGAGATTAAGTCACACAGTAGTAAACTAAAGACAGAGTATGTAACAGTGTCATGAAATATCAAGTTACAAGGTGAAAAATATACTAAGACAGTGGTCTTTAAATCTTTCTGTTTAGCAACTCTCTGCAAAACACTGAATAACATATTCAGTGGCATATTTAAAATTTGATTTCCAAAATGCATCATTATAAATCTAGTTACAAAGAACATATTTTTCTGTATAATGTAAATAGTGACTTTCAAAAATAGTGCTCTCTCTTCATTTTGAATGTATCCAATGGAATCTAGATAGTATGGTGTTTGGATATCTCTCAATGAAAATGAACAAACTCAGAGAAAATGAAGGTCGGGGAAACCTGGCATGATGCAGTCCATGGGGTTGCAAAGACTCGGACATTACTTAGCACTTGAACAACAGCAACATCCATTATAAAAATGCAGACAAGTTCCTCTTTACCAGAAATTTCATATCCTTCCTTTTTCTCTTTTAACTAGTATTTCTAGTCAATGAAACTGACAAAATTTTATTTTTTCTAAATGAGTTTAACATTACAGTTATTAATACTGCATAATTGATAGGTAAGTACTTCTCATTACTTTGCCTAAAAGAAATCAATTTCCTAAAGGAAATCAACCCGGAATATTCATTGGAAGGATTGATGCTGAAGCTGAAGCTCCAATTCTTTGGCCACCTGACACATAGAGCTGATTCATTAGAAAAGACGCTGATGATGGGAAAGATTGAAGGCAGGAGGAGAAGGGGATGACAGAGGACAAGATGGTTGGGTGGCATCACCGACTCAATGGGCATGAGTTTGAACAAGCTCTGGGAACTGTAGTCCATGGGGTTGCTGAGTCAGATACGACTGAGCAATTGAACAGAATCTCATATGATTGTGTTGGAGATGTACATTTAATGAGATGCATGAGATCTTTTTCAACTTGATCATGTATGCATGGGTAGTTAGTGCATATTGCTAGACTGAGATACAATATGACATCATTTATACTCCTATTTTTATTTGATAAACATACTGAATAAATATTTTACACAAACAAGTAGATAAGAATGAAAGGAATACTGTTAATGTTGCTTATTATAAAGAATGCCATCTGAGATATATGCCAAAAACCACATAGTAATAAATCTTCAGAAATTATTTTACTAATCTAGGAGATCCTTCTACAATATTGCTGAAAGTAAGAAACTAGAATCCACCTGCTTGCAAAAAGATGTGTTTTCCTGGACACTTGCTTTCTTAACATCAAAGTTCAAAGTTTCCCTTGGTTGGTATCCAGAGCACCTTTTCTGGATCCTGAGTCTCTGCAGGATTTTAAGATTCCAGGTGGGTGAGGAGTGGGAGGAGGTGCTTGTGAAGGCAAAATAGGGGAGGCGGCATGACAGACAATTTCACAGGAAGATCACCTTGAAGGAAGCCCAAGTATGAAGGCCAATGGCTTTAGAAAACTATTTCTACTCCCTTGAGAAGTCCAGGAGCCATCCTTGTGGGAGGATCAATGAACTAGAAGATTTGGGAAAAGCTTCATGGAGTTCTCTTGAGTTGAGCCTGGAGAGTGGGCATGATTTAGATAAGCACAGAAACCTTGGGAGGACCTGCGACTTGAGAGGCTCACCTGGAGCAAAAGCTCTGATGGGGTGTCCCAGTGGAAGACACTGGAGTAACAGAGTCCTGGAAATGCCCAAGGCTAAACACTGGCTATCTTATTCTTCTTGAAGATTCCACAGAGGTAAAAAGTGTGAGTATTTGGTGGAAAAGACTCATGTTGTTCATTTGCTAGGTTGTGTCTGACTTGTGACTCAATGGACTGCAGCATGCCAGGCTTCTTTGTCCATCACCAAGTCCTGGAGTTTACTCAAATTTATGTCATTGAGTTGGTGATGCCATCCAATCATCTTGTCCTCTGTCATCCCCTTCTACTCCTGCCTTCTATTTTTCCCAGCATCAGGGTCTTTTCCAATGAGTTGGCTCTTCGCCTCAGGTGGCCAAAGTATTGGAATTTCAGCTTCAGCATTAGTCCTTCCAATAAATATTCAGGACTGACTTCCTTTAGAATGGACTGGTTTGATCGCCTTGCAGTTCAAGGGACTCTCAAGAGTCTTCTCCAACACCACAGTTCAAAAGCATCATTTTTGGTGCTCAGCCTTGTTTATGGTCCAGCTCTCACATCCGTGCATGACTACTGGCAAAACCACAGTTTTGACTATGTGAACCTTTGTTGGCAAAGTAATGCCTCTGCTTTTTAATATGCTGTCTAGGTTTGTCATAGCTTTCCTTCCAAGGAGCAAGCATCTTTTAATTTCAGGGCCACAGTCACCATTTGCAGTGGTTTTGGAGCCCAAGGAAATAGTCTATCACTGTTTCAATATGTCAGGATAGTGTGTAGTTTCCTCTGTTCTGTCTGTCTGCAGCAAAAATTTGAAACAGTGGACCAGTATTACAGCTTGGTTATAGCTCAGTGTTGCAAGCAAAGAAAAATACATTCTCGCAGCATGGGGGTAGGCTGACCCAAAAGAATCAGCAGCTCAAGAGGTGAGCGGCTCAAGTTTGGCTCCTCTTTTTCTATGTTTTTTTTCTCCTACCCCTGAGCCTACCCTATATAAACTGGGCTAGCCAGGAGGGCTGTTTTTTTTTTTTTTGTTTGTTTGTTTGTTTTTTAACCTGAGGTTCTCACTCAGGTCTGTGGATTTTCTTTTGTTTCATTTTTGCAGCCTTTTCCCTTGCTTTGTGTTTTAGCCACTGACATTTTGGAGTCCTTTTTCCCATTCTAACTACCTAACATTCCTTCCTGAAGAGATGGGAGGCCCAATTCTTTGGGAATATGGGCATTGAAGTCTCTCTGGCTACTCTCTGCTGAGCTGGGATGGCGAGGGGCATTGGGCCTCCCCCTCTTGCTAGTCTCAAGCCTTAGAGTCCGTATAGCAGTGTCCATCTAAGCCTGAGTGATATTTTCTATGGTCAGGTGTAGTTTTATATATCCTTGCTGAACTGGCACTGTGTGTTGTAGCTTGTTGACCTGGGCAGAGACAAAATGGATTAGACAATTGATAATACATGGAGCAATCATAAATCATAAGCAGCATCAATATGGTGATAACAGGGATTAGTAGGGGCATTAGCCAACTGCAAATTCCCCCTCACCAGGAGAAGGATCCCCCAAAGAGAGACTGTAGCTACCCTGAGGACTCTCCAGGTTGTTGAGATCCCATAGGATCTGAATGTTTTTCTTGAGGACTGTGGGACTTTCTTTAACTTAGCTGGAGGTATTTACCTAGAAACAGCATGTCTCATTCAAGATGGCTCAAGTCCAACCTTGTTCAGGAATTGGGAGATCTATCTCCTGTCTATTTTGGAGTACAACCCCTGCCAAGCTGTGTTGACTCTTTAGAACTATCCTAAGAAAGTTTATCCTCAGCAACTTAATTTTGGGATGTTCATTGGAATGGCACTCATTTGTAGTCCTGAATAGGTATCTGAGATTGCCCAGGGCTCACAGGTGGATTGAGTGTCCTATTCTGTTTTTTTCCATGGCTTGACTCATGAGTAGTGAATCCAGGAGTCATGTCCTGGTTCCTTGACTGTGATGGGGGTAGAAAGTATTACAGGGTAGGGAACCTTCCATGTGGCCTGGAGTTGAGCCTTTGGGGACCCATCTTTCCAGACTTTAATTAGGACTTGAGTCCCTGGAGCATATAGTGGTAGCTCTTTAGAATCTTTTGGGTCCTGGTTGACACCCCACAAGCGTATATCCTGTTGGAATTGCCCAATGGCCATGGTATAAGACCAGAGGATCTGAGCCTCTGGATCTAGGAAAAGGTCATTGACATAAACAAAAGGTCTCCCATAGAGCATCTCATAAGGACTAAGACCAACCTGTTCCTTAGGGTCAATATGGGTGTGGAGCAGAGCTATTTATTGGTAAAGCCTCCTTTCATCACAGGGAGGTCTCCTGGGTTATCTTCTTTTATCACTGATTTTAAGAATTGGTTGGCTCTTTCTACTTTACCTGAAGACTGAGGCCTCCAGGCACAATGGAGATAATAAGTAATGCCCAAAGCTTTAGAGACCCCTTGGGTGACCTTAGAAGTAAGTGATGTCCCATTGTTACTTTGTAATGACCTGGTCAGACTAAATCTCAGAATGATTTCACAGAGCAGTTTTTTTCTTACCACCTCCTCAGCCTTCTCATTCTGGATGGGAAAGCCTTCAATCCATCCTGTGAATGTATCTATCATGACTAATAGGTATTTATACCCTTGAGAAACTGGCATCTGGGTGAAGTCCATCTGCCAGTCCTCTCCTGAGTAGGTCTCACGCTGTTGGACAGGCTGGGCCAGCTGGGGTCCTCGAGCTCCTTGGGGGTTGTTTAATTGGCAAGTGGAACAAGAGGAAACCACTTGCCTTATAGTCATTTGGAGGCCTTTTCCTCTGAAGGACATTTCTAATAATCTTTGGAGGGCCTTCAACCCTAAATGAGTGGTGGCATGTAAGGAGCTGACCAAGTTCCAATGGAGGTTCCCAGGCAGAAAAAGGAGCCCCTCCATTTGGAACCACCCCATATGATCTTCTTGAAAGCCCTCACTCTTAGCTTTAAGAGTCTCACCTTCAGTGTATGAAGGAGTTTCTAGCAGATCAGTCTGTGGGACTAAGGTGGCAAACCCTATTAGGTCATGGTTCTGTAACACTGCTCTCTTAGCTGCCTGATCAGCTGCTTGGTTCCCTCGTGCCACTTCCGTGCTCTTGTTTTGGTGTCCTTTTCAGTGGGAGACTGAAACCTCAGCGGGCAGATGGACTGCCTCCAAGACCCTAAGGATTTGATCACCATACTTGATTGGGGACCCATGGGTGGTCAAGTGGCCTCTTTCTTTCCAAATAGCAGCATGTGCATGTAGCACCAGAGAGGCATACTTGGAGTCAGTGTAAATGGCTATTCTTTTTCCTTTTCCCAGCTCTAAAGCTCAAGTCAGGGCTATGAGCTCACCTAATTGGGCTGAAGTATCTGGTGGCAGAGGCTTAGCCTCTGTGATCTCAAAATTGGAGACTACTGCATATCCAGCTCTTCTTCCATCCAAGACAAAGTTGCTTCCATCGGTATACCAGATTTCCTCAGGATTGGTCAGAGAATCTTCTGACAATCCTTCTTGGGGTTTTGTCCAGTGGTCCAAGGTTTCTAGGCAAGAGTGAAAGGGGAGAGGGCCCTCGGAGATAAGCAGGAGGGTAGCTGGGTTAAGAACCTCACAAAGGGGTATTATTCAGGCCTGGATTGTCCATCAGCAGTACTTGATATCTGAGGATCCTTTGATCAGACATCCATAAATGACCTCTCCTATTCAGGAGTTGTTTCACTTGGTGGCTCATAAGAATAGTTAGTTTGCCCCCAAAGAGAGAGTTTTAAAGCATCTTCTCTTAGGACTGCAATAGGTGCAAGATTTCAAAATCAGGGAAAGATCTCTTCCCAATAAGGGAGTTGGACACTCAGGGACCACCAGAAACTGATGGGAAAATATTTGTCCATCCCAGCAACAAAGAAGTGCTTGGATGAATCTTTTGATAATTGTTTGTCCTGTAGCACCCAAAATGATATAGGTTTGGAAGGAGAAGGCTCTTAAGTAGGAGGTCAGGACAAAGTAGCAGTCCCTGTGTCAATTAAGAAATTTTCAGACCAACCTGCCACTTCCAGCTGCGCCCTTGGCTCCAGCCCCACAAAGGTTATCTGTGCCAGGCAGGCTGGCTGGAGCGGGCCACTTCAGTCCTGTTGAACCATCATGAGGGAAGGCTTGGCGCTTGACCTTGAGACTCTTGGGTCCCCAGGGCAGAGTGCCACCCAGTGTCCCAGTTGATGGTATTTGTAGCAGGCCATTTTAGGAGACTTATCAAGATTTGGACACTCTTTGGCCCAATGTCCTGCCTGTCTACAGATTAGGCACTTGCTTCATGTCTGTTCTTTAAGGACTCAGGGTTCACCTTAGGGCTTCACTGGAGGGCAGCCAGCATCTGGGCATGCCTTATCTCTTTCCTTTCTCCTTTTCCTGGGCCTTAGCCTCCCTCTCCTGTTCTCTGTTATAAAATCTATTAGTGGCTGGCTGGACCATCTCATTTAAAGAGGCAGCAGGGTTCTGCTGCTGTAGCTATTGTGACTTTATCCTGATGTCTGATGCACATTAGGACAGGAATTTGTCCTTTAAAATCACCTGTCCCTCGTAAGAGTCTAAGTCCAGACTGGTAAACTTTTGGAGGGTCTCTTTTAGTCTTTCCAGGAAGGCAATAAGGTTCTTATTTTGCTCCTGAGTTATTGCTGAGACCCGGGCAAAGCCAATTACTTTTGGCTGGGCTGCTTTTAGTCCTGCCTTTACACAGATCAGAAAATGATTCTTTTCCCAGATGTGCTCATGGTTATTATAATTCCAATTAGGATTTGAGGAGGGGACCGCAGTTTCCCCCACTGGGTATTTATCAGTTGACATGTGAAGCCCCGCAGAATACCTTTGGGCTTCTTTTAAGACCCTGGCATACTCAGGGTCAGATAAAGCTTGACTAAATACGATCGTGTCCTTCTGTGTCAAGTCAAAGGCCAAAGTAATGTGTTGGAATGTATCTATCTATATATTTGCCTGGGTCATCTGTATAGCTTTCCAGGTCTTGTTTGATCTGTCTTAGTTCTAAGAGGGAGAAGGGCTTATGGACCCGGGTCGGTCCAAATTCTCCTCCAGTTTCAACTAAGGGACATAGTTGAGTTGGCTTTTGTGGAGGCTGTGCTCCCGGATATGGGGGCATGTTTGGCCCTTGAGGAAGGAGCACCAAGCAACTCAGAAGCCATGAGAGGTGAGCCTTCACGGGGGGTTCCTTCTCTTGGTTGCCTATGCCTAACACCATCTGCCTAGTAGGCTCACTTTTAGGGCATCCAACTAACCCATACTTAAGACAGAGTTCCTTCACATCTCTTAGTTGGAAGAAAATTTGGACATAGGGGATCTCTGTCCATTTCCCTTGTCTTTTGCAGAATAAGTCTAGCTGCAGGATGGTATTGTAATTTAGGCTCCCATCCTCAGGCCAGTGTTTCTTATCCCCCAGAGAATACTGTGGCCATGAAGTGGCACAAAAGAATTTTAAGCCACTTCTCTCTAGAGTTAGAGGGTTGAACAGCTTCCAGTTATCAAGGATGCATCTCAAGGGTATCTGTCGGGAAGTGGATTGGTTATTTCCCATCTGAAAGACAGTGATGACAGGGAGGAAAAGGAAAAAAACTAATAGGTCTCCTTCTATTTTTATGGGTGGACTTCCTTAGTTGGGGAGTCTTCCTGAAGCTTATCCTACTCAGTATTGTTGCAGCCTGAGAGCTGGGCATCCCCAGGTAAGGATGCAGATCCCCAGACAAGCTGAGGTATGACAACTTCCTAGAGATTGAATCTCTGGGTAGGTTGAGGCAGGTTGGTCTCCTGAGAATTAGGTCCCTGGGCAGATCAAGGCATGTAGACCTCCTGGGACCCCTGGACTGGTGGATCCCCAAGTAGGTTGAGGTGTGACAACCTCCTAAGAACCAGATCCCTAGGCAAGTTGAGGCAGGTCAACCTGAGGCAGGTTGAGACCCCCAACTGGTTGAGGCAGTTGGGACCCCCAACTGGACTTGGGTAGTCTCCAATGTGACCAGTGCTGGGTAGGATTAAGGGGTTATAATCTTAACTCATTGCCGGTTTGTCCACCATGGATGGGAATAGATACCATGATGTAAAGTGACCCAAGCCTATGTCCTGAGACCAGGAGCCTGGTGAAACAGCCATAAGCCTTACCTTCTTATTGCTCTGAGGGAATGTAAGTCATTGATTTCCTCTCCTAGTCCTCCATAAGTGCAGCTGAGAGTGTCTCCAACAGTAGACATTTCATTGTCATAGACACGCTCTAGGTAATAACAGAAGTAATGACAAAGGAGTTGGTTATCTGGTCTTTTTAGAGGCATTAAGAGCATTTTAATAATAAGCACGGTAGAGTGATATTGCCTACAAGGGGGCAGGGTCCTGGTTGTAGGAGTTAGTAAGTGGCTTAAGGACAAATTGATAAGAGGCAACAGACCAGATGTTCCATAAAAGTGGAATGGAGATTTGATCTGGGGTTATGTTTGTAACTTTAGGAGAAGGGTGGTAAGGGTTTGGGCCCAAACAGCCTGCAGGGCTAACTCCCAAAGTGGCAAGCATTATCCCTGGAAGCCCAGTTTCCCTTGAAAGGATGCCACCAACAGATGAGCTGTTAGCAGGTGGATGTGCCTGTCACCCACCCCAGTCGTTTCACTGAGAGATGCTGCTGTTGCACATGCTGTAGGAAACATGGAAGATGAAGGCCTGAGTGTCCAGAGGGATTGGATATTATACAGTACTTCCCTCCCAAGGGCCAGCTATTTTCTGGTTGTCCCCCCAGAAGATTGTAGAGGCAACATTGTAGGCAAAGATGGGGGCTCAGGAAAAGAGCATGAAACAGGAGCAAAGGGGACAGGGCATGACTTTGACAGAATGAAATAGCCCAAGGGCATAACATAAACCAGTTAAAATCAAATGCGCCCAAGATGGCAGACAAGTCAAATTCAACTAAACCTTGATCCTCAGTCTACAAGCTAAATGCACACCCAGAGGCTCCCTGACATTTCCAAGGCACTACCAAAAGACCAAGGAATGGGGGGTTCCCCAACTGTTGGAATGATCCTCCCACTCATTAGCATATGAAATCACCCAGCTCACAAAAACTAACCACACCACATTTCATGGCCACCCAATACACCCTCTGTGATGTCATACACTCTGTGGACTGTGCTTCTCTCTGAATCTGAACAAATCTGCCTCTTACCTATTTCTGTGTCTCTCACTGAATTTTTTGCAATGGGACATCAAGAACCTGAGCTTCATTAGGTCCTAAAACCAGGTACCATGGGTTTTGGCTGGGCTCAAATCCCAGTCGGATATGACTGAGTGACTTAGCATAGCAGAGTCCCTGCCATGTGGGTTTGAGTCCCAATCTTAGGTAAACAGTTTCAAACACAACTTTCAGAAATGGAATGGTGATGATCTGCCCAATACTTTGTAAGCAGTGGCATATATGGAGAGAGGAGCTGAAGGATGGGAAGAAAAGTCAACGGGAAAAACATGCCAAGCAATCTCCTTCATAACCTGCCAGAAAGCCTGCTAAATACCTGACCTGTGCTCACAGTTTTCATTGGCCTGATCCTTGGCGCAAAGAAGATTAAGGACAGAAGAATCCTCACTTGCTTGGGCAACAGCTACTAAGGCACAGCAGATAGTAGAGCCTTCAGGATACACTGGGGAGTAACCCCTGCCAGAGTCCCTCAATTGCACCCACTGCTGTTCATCTATTCCCAGGGGGTTCGAGGAAACAAGAAACAAGAGATCGTAAAGGAATTAAGATATTTTTAGCCATGTGTCCTTCCAGCCATAGGGGCGAGGACCTCCTACCTTAACTGGAGGCCTTCTGGAATCTGAGACTGAGGTGCATGAGCTTTCTGCCAAATTTGTTTTTGCTGTCCCAGTTTTCAGCACCACTGGGCCTCTTGTCACGTCCACTGCACTGGGATTTCTTCGTGTTCAGCTTTCACTATATGAGCTGTTGCCAAGTTGGTCTTCTGCTGTGCTTGGCTTCCGCCTTGCAGGGGGCTAAGCTGAGGTTTTTTCAACCAGGTTAAATACGAAACACGGTGCCAGATATCTTGGGGGAGTGTGTAATTTCCTCAGTTCTGCCTTGCCACAGCAAAAATTTGAAATGGCAGACCAGCGTTACAGTTCAGTTACAGCTCAATTTAAACGGTGGACCAGTGTTATAGCTCAGTTTTATTTGGCAAGCAAAAGGGAAAATACATTCTTGACGCATGAGGGCAGGCCAGCTCAAAAGCTCAACTTTGGCTCCTCTTTTTATATGTTTTTGTCCTCCCCCTGAGCCTGTCCTGTGTAAATTGGGCTAGCCAGGAGGGTTATTTGTTTCACCTGAAGTCCTCACTCCAGTCCTCAGATTTTCTCTTGTTCCATTTTCTCAGGTTTTTCCTTTCTTTGTCTTTTAGCCACTGCCATTTTGGACTCCTTTTCCCTATTCTAACTACCTAACACTTTGCTTCCCCATCAATTTTTCATGAAGTTATGGGACTGGAAGTCATAATCTTGGTTTTTTGAATGTTGAGTTTTAAGCCAGCTTTTTCGCTCTCCTCTTTTACCTTCATCAAGAGAACCTAGGCAGCTAATGTAAGAGGTAGAGGCTGTTATGGCAGCTCATGCCAAAAGTTGTATGACATTGCACATGGTGGGGACTTGTGGGCACTGGGGAATGTTGTCCTGTCCAAAGAGGTAATCTCTGCTCTGCTCAGCAGCAGTTGGATGATGGACCAGTATCACAGGTCTTCCAGCTTTTCAGGAGAAACTAGAAATCTGGGTTTGAAAGTGGAGCTCCCCGCTGAGCAGGATTAAATATGTTTATGGGCTACACCTGCCTTGTGGCCACCAATTGCTACTTCTGCTCTAAAGGCTAAATTTTAACTGTAGATCAAATCGCAATACCACAAAACATTGAAAGTTGGAGCATTTTTCCCTATAAGAGTAGATGCCTGGAATGAGGTTAGGTGACCAATCCATGGTTATCCACCCAAATATAGCCCAAAGTGGTTCCTTTGAGGAAGTGCACCTTTACAGGGACCCCTTTTATCTCCTAGCAGAGGAGCTGGAGATATTTACACCAAAGAGTAGATTCTTAAAGGCAAAAAGATTTCTGTGAGGTCTTGCAT
Source organism: Odocoileus virginianus (assembly GCF_023699985.2). Classification (NCBI taxonomy): domain Eukaryota; kingdom Metazoa; phylum Chordata; class Mammalia; order Artiodactyla; family Cervidae; genus Odocoileus; species Odocoileus virginianus. Next base: position 45,911,110 of record NC_069689.1, on the reverse strand, counting down.
GTATGCATGCTCAATCACTTCAGTCATGTCCGACTCTTTGTGACCCCATGGACCATAACCCACCAAGTTCCTCTGTCCATGGGATTCTCCAGGCAAGAATACTGAAGTGGGTTGTCATGCCCTTCTTCAGGGGCTCTTCCTGACCCAGAGTTCAAACCCACATCTCCTGTGTCTCCTGCATTGCAGGCTGATTCTTTACCTGCTGAGCCACCTGGGAAGTACCTTGTGAGGTCTTAGCACCAAGCATCTATTTCCAGAAGTGGATTCTGTTTTCCTCCATTTTAGACAGTAGGAGGAACAATGGAAATTTTTCCTGCTTCTGCAGGAGTCTGTGCTTCCCAGGTGGCACTATGGGTAAAGAACCTGCCTGCCAATGCAGGAAACGTAAAAGACGTGGGTTTAATTCCTGGGTCAGGAAGATTCCCTGGAGGAGGGCATGGCAACCCACTCCAGTATTCTTGCCTGGTGAATCTCATGGACAGAGCATACTTCAGGGCCAGAGTCCACAGGGTCTCTAAGAGTCAGACATGATTGAAGTGACTTAGCATACACAGACCAGGAGATTGGAGACTGCTGTGTGCATTTCTTGTGCTAACATTTCCAGACATCTAATTTTTCCTTTCCTATTATTTTTTGCCCCTGCTTTGGGATTCCTCCTGTGTTTATTTTATCCTAGTGTACCCTGTGTATTTTGTAAGCCTTCTCGAGGCGTTTTTGGAATGAGGTAGGGTATAAATAAATAAAAGTACTATCTCTGGAGCCTTTTCTGCCCCCACCTAAGTTTACACTCTGTTGGCACTTCAGGCCCCAGTGCTGTGGGGATGCCAATTAGCAAATTACTGCTTCTGTGTATCCTCAAGGTACTGGGGTTTCCAGAGGTGTAGAACAAACCACCAGGGAATTGTTTAAGCACTAGGAAAATCTGGCCCAAAACATTTTTCCAAATCCATATTTGCTTTCATGGCTTATGAAGAACCTTGGGGCCCTTTGGGATATGAAAAGCTGCATGAATCTAATGAAATATTATTAAATAGATTTATTTGGGGTTTGCTAAATAGTGTGAGGCCCTCTTGAGAACTACTGGAGGAGAATGAATTGTTTTCTGCAATTTCCACTACTTGTCTTTTTAAGAGTCTCCCATGAACCCCTGGTGCCACTCTAATAGTTCCAGCTAATCCTGTTGCTATAGTTACAACAATTAATTATATGCTTAACTAGCCTTACTAGTACATTGCAGCAAATCAATTAAAATCTGATTTTATTCTTCCTATACTTTCAGTTTTTCCCCCAGTCTCCAGCTCTAAAAACTGTTCATAATGTGGATTGAAAGGGTCCCAGAAGCTGTTCAGCTCATTTCCCATTGATTCCTTTGGCTAGAACTTGATGGAACAAGACACAATTGCCCTAAAAGAGACCTCAGTACTAGAGCCAAAACATTTGGGAGACTTTAACTCAACAGCTGAGCAAATTGTAGAACTAATACCCAATGGGTATAAGGCTGCTATGAAGAAATCTTTTTTTCCCTTCCTAATTTTGATAATGTATTGAATAATAATGAGGATACATAGGATATCTAAATTAGTAGCTGTGCCCAGGCACTGGTATGGCATCTGAAGTCACTCCATGTGGACCCAGCAACTGAGCAGTAGACAGAAAGGGCACTGGTATGGCATCTGAAGTCACTCCACGTGGACCCAGCAACTGAGCAGTAAACAGAAAGGGCATCGCCTGGGCTGCCCTGGAGACCTGTGGGCACCAAGAAGCTGTGGGATCAATCAAAGTTCCAGAGTGCACTGGGATGCTTGGTGTCCAGGTCCATGAAGGGAACATGTTGCTTGGAAATACTGGACTGTCCTCTCTTCTGCTAACTACTAGTGTCAGAGTAAGGACCCAACACCTTCATTTGTTTAGGAGGGAAACTGTTTTCATTTTTAAAAATATTTAAATTTTAGTTAGTTATTAGATGGTGTCAGGTCTCAGTTATGGCATGAAGGGTCTTTGTCTTGTCCACGTTTGCCCAGCTTTGCATCTGGCCCCTTAGTAATTACATCTAACATGGATGCATTCTATGTGCCAGGCACAGTGCTAAGCGATTTTCCTGCACTCTTTGATTTTGCAGGTGTGGAAATTGAGAAGCCCCAGGGCAGTTCCCAGTCATCCTCGGGTCTGCCTGGCTCCCCAGTGCGTTCTTAGCCTTTATACGCCCAGCTCCTCCAAATGCCATTTCTGCTCTGACCCTCCTTCTTCAGGGGCCACAGGACACTCCTGCTTCAGCTTCCATTTCTCTGAGAAGATCACCAGTCCAAACTCAGCCATGACCCTCCCTCAGCTGCCCCCTCCACACCCTCCCACGCCCTCCTGTGGCCATCACACCCCGGGTGTTCACATCACAGCAGCCGCCGCTCCCCTCTAACCCGCCTCCCTCCATCCTCCAGCCTCTCTGCATCTGTGAGGGGGCCACTGACTTTCTGGTCACACAGCTCCGAAAGCCCAGAGTTCTCTTCGATTTTGGACTCCCCGCCTCCTTCAACTTTATAAGTAACCAGTCCCGGGCTCTTAGCACCCCCTCTGCCAGCTTGCTCACCTCCTCCCCGTGCCCCCACCAGACCACTCCTGGGGCCTACCCTGAGCCCAGAGGAGGAACAGCCCTTTGCCATGAGCCAGAGTGCAGGTTTAACAAGAAATCACAACACATATGAAGGTTCTCTCCAGCTTTCCTCACCCTGTGGTTCTGCAGCATCAGGTCTTCCCCACTATCTCTCCTGGGTTTTCAGAATTCTGTGCCATCCTTAGCAGGGCAAGTGTCTGACTGTGCCCCTCTTCCTGCACTTATCGGGTGCTGACCTCCTTCTCTGGACCATACCCCCACCCCCACCCTGCCCTGCACGATCTCTAGGATCAAATGCAGTCTCTGCAGAGTGTGCACTTGCAGAAGATGTCCACCAATTCCATTTTTAGCTACACTCTATTCTCAGGACAAATCAGCACATGGTAGGCCTTTAATCAAGCTGAATTTCTAAATTTGAAGTTGCTTTTTTAAAATAAGATTTTTCTGAAGATACCATCCTATTTCAAAAGAATTATTCAAAAAAGAGTGTGTGTGTGAGTGTGTGTGTATAGGTGGGAAACGGGAAGAATGTTTATATATAAATGTAGAAAGGAGACTGTCTTTCAGGCTGTATTAAATTTACAATATAATTTAATGATTTGAGAGAATAGCATTGAAACATATATATTATCATATGTGAAACAGATCACCAGTCCAGATTCGATGCATGAGACAGGGTGCGCAGGGCTGGTGCACTGGGATGACCCAGAGAGATGGGATGGGGAGGGAGGTGGGAGGGGGACTCAGGATGGAGAACACATGTACACCCATGGCTGATTCATGTGAACATATGACAAAAACCACCACAATGTTGTAAAATAATTAGCCTCCAATTAAAATAAATAAATAAGAAAAAAATAAATTTACAATATAATTTAAAAGATTTTATCAAATGTGTTATATCTGCAAGGTGCTGTGTTACATGCAAATATTATCTATCTCCTAAATATTTTTCAAATGATTAAAAGAATGAGTGAAGGGAAGAATGAATGTATCAATTTAGTTATTCATTTATTTATTCAACTTGGGGACCACAGTGAGCTCCGAGAACAAAGTTGTATTTTTGTTATTCACTTAGTCCACAAATATTTAATAAATGTCTCCCATGTGCCAGGCACCACCCTGGGCTCTAAGGAAACAAAGGTGAACAATAGAGCTCAATGCCCAAAGGTGGGGGCAGACAGGTGCTGCAGGGATAGGTCAAGAGTAGCATCACTGGGCCACAACCTCCCAGGACCTGTGCCTGCTTCAGGGAACCCTCCCAGGCCCTCCTTGAGCCAACCAACTCTCCCTGCAGCCCTCTACTTGATTCATCCTTAAAACTGTGATTTTCTGATTTTATCTTTAAACCACAGCCCCCTCCCTTTCAGTTTAGTAACAAAGAGACACCTCTGGGAGCCAGTGCCATTGTTGAGACTCCCAGTAATCCCTGAAGAGGGCAGGATTGGTCCTTTACCATCCAGGCTTCCCTGAGTGCCTGGCTGGCAGCCCTGGGAAAGCAGGAGAAAGTATTTGCTTAGGCAAAATCTATGATGCTCATATGATGCTAATTACATCAACAGCATGTCCTCTACCACTGCAGATGTTACAAAGGAGCCCCCAGATCCCACACTGACTTTACTCATTGACGCTCATATGTGAGCAGGCTTTATCTCAGCAGCTCCACTAAAGGGAAAATGTTCCAGGGACAGCTGCTCCTTACACAATCACCATGGCAATGCTGCCGTCACAGGGCTCTCTCGCTAGGCCAAAGCAGTGCAGAAAAGAGAGAATGACTATGGTGTGTTTGTGCCTGCAGCCCCCACCCACAAGTGACCACAGCAACGTAGGGCATGAATGGGATCACCGAGCCTGGAGCGTTTTCCTGCCTCTGGCCCAGCTGCTATTGCAGGAGTTAAGAACCAGCATCCTGATCCCTCCTCGGAGGATCCCCAGAAGGAGTCTCTGCAGAGGTGAACCAGGCTCCCAGGCTTCCTCGGGCTCTTGCTGGGATAGGTCCTGCACTCGCACTTTCTGAGGGCATCAGAACAGACAAGGGAGGCCCCAGGCAGCCAGTCTCAGGTCAACGCTGAGTCCCGGTCAGGAACTGGCCTTGCTCTCTCTGGGGGACATGCTCCACCAGCCACGCTCGCCTCTGCCTGAACTTCCCCCTCCTTCACCCTCCTCTCTCTCCAGTCTCCACTCCCCAGATGCTGAGGGAATCTCCCCAGCTCGAACCCCCTTTTTCCTGCCCATCTGCCCTAAACTGTGCCCCAAGAGTCCATCAGCCTTATGCATCTCCACTCTTGCTTTCCATATGATGGGCTCTTTCTCCAGAAGCCCTTGCCCTCTAGTTCCTCACATACTTAATCCCTAAGAGACTAGCTCTTCATCCCCAGACCTGTTCAATCCCTACAGAAACATATTCATATTAGTTTTGACTTACAGACAACTAATTCAAGCAAAGCCATGAGGTTGAATGATTTGAGGGAACTTAACATTGCTTCCTCAACTACCTACTTCGACTTTCCAGAAAACTGGACCCCATTACAAAGTTATAGGTCAGAGGCCCCTGCTGAATTGGAGAGAAGGTAGTGATATGGGCTGAGTTGTGTCCCTCCATAAGTCCTATGTTGAAGCTTACCCTCCAATGTGCCTGTGTTTGGAGTATGGAAGTAATTAAGGTTAAATGAGGCCATAAGGGTGGAGGCAGATTCTTTTCCCCTGCACTGCCTGGGAAGCAAAATTGTAACTGACCCCTTGCAACCAGGTCAGGACTCAAACCTGCATCCTTTGGATCCAAGTCCAAAGTCAGGCAGCTTATCCATTAGGCCACACAGCCACCCATAAGGGTAGAGCCCTCCTCTGATAATGTAAGTGTCTGGCAGAGTTCTTTCTCTGCCAACTGCAAACACAGTGAGGAGGCAGCTATCTGCAAACCAGGAAGGGTGCTATCATCAGGAACTCAATGGGCCAGAGATTTGATCTTGGACTTCTCAGCTGCCAGGACTGAAAAATAAATGTCTGTTGTTTATGCCCCCCATTGTGTGGTATCCTCTACTACATCAAATGCAGAGATATTTGGCAGAATACCAGGATAGGAAAGAATAGGAGAGCTTGGAGAGAACAGCAGAGATGTATATTTAGGGCTACCTAGGTGGTGCTAGTGGTAAAGAATCCACCTGCCAATTCAACAGACATAAGAGATTTGGGTTTGATGCCTGGGTTGGGAAGATCCCCTGGATTAGGAAATGGTACCCCACTTCAGTATTCTTGCCAGGAGAATCCCGTGGATAGAGAAGCCTGGTGGGCTACAGTCCATGGGGTTACAAAGAGTCAGACATGACTGAGCATCTGAACACAACACATATTTAGATTGAAACAATATCAGATTAATTGAAGCCTACAGATTAAATTGTAGATAATTGACATCTTTACAATATTGAGTTTTCTATTCTACAAATATGGATGTGTTGGTTTGCTAAGGCTGCCGTAAGAAAATACCACAAACGAGGCAACTTAAACAACAGAAATTTATTTTCTTATGAGTCTGGAATCTAGAAGTCCAAGATCAGGGTGTTGGCAGGGTTGATTTAGGTCTGTCTGCTTGGCTTATCGATGGTAATATTTTCCCTGTGTCCTCACATGGTCGCTATTCTATACAGATTTGTTTCCAGACTTACTCATCCTATAGGGACACTAGTCATACTGGATTGGGGCCAACCCTAAAGAGCTCATTTTAACTTTGCTGTTGGTCAGTCACTCAGGCATCTTCAACTCTTTGTGACCCCATGGACTGCAGCATGCCAGACTTTCTAGACCTATCTCCCAGAGTTTGTTCAGACTCATGCCATTGAGTTGATGATGCCATCCAAACATCTCATCCTCTGTGGCTCCCTTCTCCTCCTGCCCTCAGTCATTCCCAGCATCAGAGTCTCTTCCAGTGAGTCAACTTACTCAATGCTTTAAAGGTCCTATCTCCAAATAAGGGCATATTCCAAGTTACTGGGGATTAGGACTTCAACATATGAGTCAGAGAGGGGACATGGTTCAACCCATAGCAATGGAATATCCCTCTCTTTACTCACGTTTTCTTGCTTACAGTAACATTTTATGGTGAAGTCATGTACATCTTTTGCTAAATTTATTCCCATATATTTGATGTTTTGGGATGTTCTCATAATCAAGTGTCATTTTATATGCTATTTTTCTATGTACTTGTCATTGATATTTTGAAATATTATTGAGTTTTTGTACATTGATCTTTTTTCCAGAGATCTTGTTAAATTAATTTCTTAATTACAACAGCTTATTTGTAAATTTTTCTATATTTTCTACTTCAAAATCATTATGGTCTGGAAATAATGTAAGTTTATTTTTTCCATTTTTGTCTTTGTACTTTTTGTTTATTTTTCTTGCCTTGTTGCCCTGGCTAGGACAACTACTACAACAATGAATGGAAATTATTATAATTAGAAATAATTCTTTCTAAGCTTTGGGGAATTGCCATCTAGATTGCATTATAAAGTATAATTTTTGCCATGGATTTTTTAACTCAAAAATTAATTTTTGATTAATTGTCAGTTTAGGAGGTTGTTTGCTATTTCTTATTTGCTGAGCCTTATCAGAAACAGATCATAGATTTTAAATGTTGATTCTATACCTATTGAGACCATTATATCATTTTGTTCCTTCATTCTGTCAGTGTGATAAAATATGCTGATTGATTTTCCAAAGTGAAATGAATCTTACATTCCTATAATGGACCCAAATTAAAAGGAACATATTGTCTTTTTAACATATTGTCAGATTCATTTTACTAAGATTTTATTTAAATTTTTTGTATATACATCTTTGAGATTGTTTCTTAACTCTTCTTTCTTGTAAACGTTTATGTTTTGGTCTCAAGGAAATACTTGCCTCATAAAACAAGACACACATGTTCTCCATTTTTGTTTTTTAATTTTCTGGAGATGTTGGTTTGAAATTGGTGTTGAAAGAATGAATGAATGAAAGTTGCTCAGTCATGTCCAACTCTGTGAGACCTCATGGACTGTAGCCCGCCAGGCTCCTCTGTCCATGGAATGCTCCAGGCAAGAATACTGGAGTGGGTAGCCATTTCCTTCTCCAGGGGATCTTCCCAATCCAGGAATTGAACCCAGGTCTCTTGCATTGCAGGTGGATTCTTTACCATCTGAGCTACCAGGGAAGCCCCCAGATCAGTGTTATTTCCTCTTTAAATATCTGGAAGAAAATACCAGTGAGGTCAATTGTGCCTAGAGACTTCCTCGTGTGCATGTTGGTAGTTACAGTTTAAATTTACTTAATATAGAACTGTTAAGATTTTAGAAGTTTTCTTCTTGTTTCCATTTGAGTAAGTCATGGTTTCTAAGGAAGATTTTCATTTCACCTACATATGAAAATTTATTGAAATAAAGTTGTTCACCACATCCTCTCATTATTTCATTTAAATGTCTCCTGGATTTGTGGTGATTTCTTTTGCATTCCTGATTTGGTCTTATATATCTTTGCTCTCTTAATCATTCTTGCTTAGGGTTTAGTTTCTCGAAGAACTGATTTTGAGTTTTGCAATTTCTTTCTATTTTACATTTGTTCTATATTTGACAAATGTCTGCTGTCATGATTATTATCTCCTGTCTTCATTCTTTGTGATTAATTTGATACTCTTTTTAACTTCCTGGTATGGATACAATCCAACCAGTCCATCCTAAAGGAAATCAGTCCTGAATATTCATTGGAAGGACTGATGCTGAAGCTGAAACTCCAATATTTCGGCCACCTGATGCGAAGAACTGACTCATTGGAAAAGACCCTGATGTTGGGAAAGATTGAGGGCAGGAGGAGAAGGGGACGACAGAGGATGAGGTGGTTGGATGGCATCACCGACTCAACATGAGTTTGAGTAAACTTCGGGAGTTGGTGATGGACAGGGAGGCCTGGCATGCTGCAGTCCATGGAGACTGCAAAGAGCCAGACACAACTGAGCAATTGAACTGAAATGAACTCTTGGGTACAGTCAAGAAAGTAAATATATGACTAATTCTCAGTGTATCTTCTTTTCTGATATATGCATTTTCCTTTCAACCATACTTTTAATTGACTTATTTTAGTATGCCATATTTTTATTTTCATTTTAATTAAAACTATTTTAAATTTTCATTATGATTTAATCTTTGTTCATAGATTATTTAGACCTATACTGTTTAATTTCCAACCATTTGGTGGCTTTCCAGTACCATTATCATTGATTACTAGCCTTATTTCACTGTATAATTTGAATACTTGGAATTTTTTAAGATTTGACATATAGCCCAACATATGGCCCAGCATCAGTTTTGCTATGTACCTTTAAAATTAATGTGAACTCAGAGGTTGCTTGTACAGTTGGTAAATATTTCTCAGATTTTATATATACTAATAATTTGGCTTTATCTGCTTAACCTATCAGTTATAGAAAACATGTTAAAATTGGCCAATATGGCTGTGAGTTTATCCATATTTTTAAATTTCATTTTTTGTTTTATATATTTTGATGCTACATTATTGTCTGCTTACAGTTTTAAGAAGTATTGACTTTCTGGCTGATTGATATTTTTATTATTATGAAATGTCACTCATTATCTTCAGGAATCCCTTTTGCCTCAAAGTCTGTTTTGTCTTAAAATTAGACCATGTTCCTTTTTACTAATGTCTGTACTTTAAGTTCTTTTGTGTCCTTCTACATAAGATACATCTTTGTTTTATTTGTTCGTTTTGAGATGTTTTGTTTTTTAATTGATTTAGTTAATTTACATTTAGTATAGTGAAACTGAAAGTTGCTCAATCACATCCGACTCTTTGCAACCCCATGGACCTCAGGCCAGAATTCTGGAGTGGGTAGCCTTTCCCTTCTCCAGGGGATCTTCCCAACCCAGGGATTGAACCCAGGTCTCCCACACTGCAGGCAGTTTCTTTACCAGCTGAGCCACAAGGAAAGCCCAAGAATACTGGAGTGGGAAGCCTATCCCTTCTCCAGCGGATCTTCCTGACCCAGGAATTGAACTGGGGTCTCCTGCATTGCAGGTGGATTCTTTACCAACTGAGCTATGAGGGACATTTAGGGGTAAAATATTTAGCGTTTCAGCTATTATTTCTTGTCACAGCTGCTCTACATTCTGTTATATGCCTTTCTTGCAACATTTTGAGCTAATAAAAACATTTAAAAATTATTTTCCAGTTCCTTCTCCCTTATCTTGGTAGTTATATGGCTTGTTTTCCTTTAATGGTTACACAGTGGGTACAAGAAACATCCTTAACTTGTTGAAGTCCAAAACAAATCAGTACTTGGATCACTCCCAGGTAATTCTAGAACTTTGCCAATTTCAATTCTATTACTTCACTTTTTTTTAAATGTGTTTGTTCTTCGGGTGTTTTAAATCATTATTATTCTGTATAGTCAATATTCATTTAGATTTATCTACATATTTACATTTCCCATTTATCTTTAATTCTTATATGTCTGTGTTTCCTTCTCTTCAGGAAATGCTTCAGCACTTCTTTTAGTGTGAGCCCAAAGGCAACAAATTGTTCTGGTTTTCCTAAAAATGTCTTTATGTTTTCTTCGTTTTCAAAGAATGTTTTCCTTGGATAAAATGCTAGACTGGCTGTTATATTCAGAAAGTCTATTCATCAATATTTATCTAGAGCCTAAAATTTATCAAATGCTTGCTTTGACCAAGTAATTCTACTTTTAGGAAATCAATGGAAACAAGCTAAAGTGAAAATAAAGCAAGAGGTACAAAGATATAAATTTCATCATCATTCACAAAAGTGAAAAAACTATAAATTACATAAAATCCAATACTAAAAAACTATCGTTAAGTAAATTATGGCAAATCCATAAAGTGTAATACTGTGAAAACCTTAAAATGATGCATATCAAGAATTTTTAGTAAGGAAAAACATGTATATTATTATTGTATATAGAGAAAACGAGATGCAAATTTTGATATAGTGTGTGATTTTAGCTAAATAACAAAGTTATATGCATAGAAGAAGCCTAAGAGGAAATGCATAATTCAGTTAACTCTCTTTATCTACAACTGTAGTGTTATGGGTGGCTAGTTTTCTGTGACTGAAACAAATGTTTTCACATATAACTCACTTGTCTTTTTCCATTTCAAATTATAAATAGAACGAATGATAAAATTTATAGCTCAGTTAAAGGACATTTAATTCGAGGGGTTTAGGTTGTCACATTTGGTTCCACACACACAAATTTCTTGTGAAAGGAAAACATAAAAATATACCAAAGAGACCTATTTACATTGTCAGGAAGTGTTCCAAGTCTCAAATCACTGAGAAATACCTATCTCACACAAGTTGCCATAAACACCTGATTCCTAAGCATAAATCTTGGTGTTAAAAATTGCATCCCACACACATTTCACCTGGAGTTGAAAGAACAGTATGCAGTATCCACCTTCCTTCATATACACTGGTAGTCACTTCCTAAACGTCATTAGGGGTGGTAATAATGCTTCTCCTACAGGAAGTGGCAACCCATTCCCATTCTTGCCTGGAGAATCTCATGGATAGAGGAGCCTGGTGGGCTATCCCTGGGCTATCCCATGGATAGAGGACCACAGGGTCGCAAAGAGTCAGACACAACTGAGCAACTACACTTACTTACTTACTTACAGGAATTAACTTTATGCTACTCATATATGTCAGTGACACTCACAGCTGCTTCACAGAGCAAGGGTTTTGCAAATTAGCTGCTTTCTTATTTGGGGAAGGTGTAGGATGGACCAGAAGCAAAGGCATCATTGGAACTCATACAATGTTTTTACACTTGTTAATGAGCCTAGCAGTCTGATTTTATCATTTCATCAGAAGACGGCTTGGGGCAGAAGCCGTTCTGAGGTCATCAATTCTGACTCAGCTGATTAACACTGGGCTTGTAAGATAATTGGAAAGGTCAAAAAAACAGTGTCTAGTCTTTCTCCTAAAGCTAAAATTGTTGGCAGGAAAATGTCCAAGAGACACTCCTGCCCTTGTGGGAAAGGGCTTAGGAATCAGGCAGACCTGAATTTGAATCCTTGGTGCTTGCTCTCTCACTGCCTGGCCTGGGGGGAAAAGCTTATCTTTATAAATCTAAGTTCCCTTCTCTGTTCAGTTGAGTTCAGTCACTCAGTCCTGTCTGATTCTTTGCGACCCCATGGACTGTAGCACACCAGGCTTTCCTGTCCATCACCAACTCCTGGAGCTTGCTCAAATTCACATCCATCGAGTTGGTGATGCCATCCAACCATCTCATCCACTGTCGTCCCCTTCTCCTGCCTTCAACCTTTCCCAGCATCAGGGTCTTTTCCAATGAGTCAGCTCTTCACATCAGGTGGCCAAAGTGTTGGAGTTTCAGCTTCAGCATCAGAATATTCAGGACTGATTTCCTTTAGGATGAACTGGTTGGCTCTCCTTGCAATCCAAGGGACTCTCAAGCGGCTTCTCCAACACCACGGTTCAAAAGCATCAATTCTTTGGTGCTCAGCTTTCTTTATAGTCCAACTATAATGGAAATAAAAATGCCTCTCTCATAGGGAAGGACAAGAAAAGACACATGAAATGTAGCATCCACCACACTGTCGGGTATAGTAAATCTCTCAACTCTAACTGGAAAACCTTGCCTATTTGGGAGGACCAAGCTTCAAAGGTCTGAACAGACGGGACAATTTCCACCCCCTGGATTGGGCTAGTTAGACACCTTTAGCTTGAAAGTGGAATGTGATATAGTAACAGGGGTTAAATGCAGGTGGGAATGGTGACAAAAATGAGGGAGAATCTGTGAATGTTTAGGATTCAGGTAAAGGACAAAAAAATCTGAAAAAATGTCCAGTGAAGAAATGGTAAAAATTTGATTCATTTAAACAGCCAACGTTTATGGAACTCTTACTATGAGATGGGCAGAACTTGATGCAGCGGATACAGTGGGGAACAGGCTTGATAAGCCCCTTCCTTTTCTTCAGAGGGCTGATCTCGGCTGGGGCAGCAGGTGTGGAGGCAGTGTGGTGATGGATGTGGCACAGGACGACCTCGTGGCTGTGGTGACAAGGCCTGGCCCCCCATGCTCCCCACGCTGGGGCAGCCCTGGTCAGCCTGCCGTCTTCCCACCAGCAGCAATTCTGCCCACAGGGGACATAGCCACCTTGGAACAGAGAAGCGGTTGGCCGAACTGGAAGTTCAAAGAATGGTATTGAATAAACAAACATAGTATATGTTTTATTCTCTCTTGAGCCCAGTCTTTGGGGAAGGTTGCTGCCTTCTCCCAAGACCCAGAATCATCACAGACATGCACAACTGTAGTGAGTCATTCTACGCTTACTAGCTACTGGAGAGCCACTGAGATGAGCAGCATCTTGAGGGGAAGACTCCCTTCTCCAGAGAAGGCTGACTTGTTGACACATCACACAGCCTTTCTCTGAGCTCACCTTTTCTTTCCTCTCCCATCCTCCCTCTGGAATTCTAATATGACTGTGCCACATTACCTGAGTGCCTCCACAAACTGGTCTAGGTCAGCAAAGCTGGTGGGATGCTCAAAGGATACAACCATGACTTCTTTCTGGGATGGTAGGTCACTGGGAGCAGGAAGGAATAATTTAGCCTGGGTTTTGAAGACCTTGATTAGTTTGAGAGGGCAAAGGAGGCTAATCCTCCTGAGTTTTCCCTCCACAAACACTTGGGGAGCGCCTGATATGTGCCAGGCACCACTCTAGATGCTGGAGATACACGGGTGAGTCAAAGCTGACCAGTCCTCACAGGTTGTGAGTTAACAGACCAGTGAGCAAAGAAGACCTTAAGTAAATCAAACTAGAAATTCAACATGAGAAGCACTGACATGTTCGTAGGTAGCATGACACAGCATGACCATGACATGACATGGTCCTATGTAGCAAAGACCCAGGATGCCACAGGAGGACAATGTTACCTGCTCACAGAAGCTATCTTAAGGAAGTGATCTAAAAGGGTGAGTAGTGAGTGAATGCAAGTCGTTCAGTTGTTTCTGACTCTTTGCGACCCCATGATACTGTCCATGGAATTCCATAGTCCAGAATATTGGAGTGGGTAGTCTTTCCCTTCTCCAGTGGATCTTCCCAACCCAGGAATTGAACCAGGATCTCCTGCATTATGGGTGGATTCTTTACCAGCTAAGCCACAAGGGAAGCCCAAGAATACTGGAGTGGGTAGCCTATCCCTTCTCCAGGGGATCTTCCCAACCCAGGAATTGAACCTGGATCTCCTGCATTGCAGGCAGATTCTTTACTAACCGAGCTATGAGGGAAGCCCAAAGAATGGGCAGGAGCCTAGCAAATGAAGAAGGAGGGAAGGCAGCAGGAACAGTCATGCACAAAGGCCCTTAGCAGAAGAAAGCAAGGCATTACAGGGACGGAAACAATACAGCGCAACTGCAGTGGAGAGACAGGTAGGAGAGAGGGAGCGAGGGGGCCAGCTGAGGCTGCAGAGGTGAAGCCGTCCATGGTGGTAACTTCAGGGATTTTTATGTCAAGCTAAACTCAACCTCAGAACTCACTGTTTTCTTAAATACTGATTACTGGGTCTCATTTCTTTTCCAATTTTTAATTTCTATTGTTTTTTCTTGCAGTTTACTTATTTCTCTGTCCCCTTGATTCTGCTGCGGAATCCATCCATTGAGATTTTTGTTTCAAGTGTGGTGTTTTCAGCCTGATAATTTCCATTTGTTTCTTCTTTAAGTCTTCTATTTCTCTGCTGAAATTTCTTATTTCTTTGGTAAGGTTTTCTATTTTTTTTTTCTCATTTTCTTCAAATAGGTTCATAATTTCTTGTGGAAATCAAATCATGACCCCTTAAAAATCTTTGTAAATATGTCAGTGTTGGCATCTATGGATTACTTTTTCTTTTTTTCATTCGATTTGAGATATTCCTGGTTCTTGATTTTCCACTGAAACCTGAGCATTTGGTACTATGTTCTGAGACTCAGGGTTTGATGGGAACACGCCACCTTCACTAGCTTTCTTCCACACCACTCTGGCAAGAGCAGGCTTAGTGCCACTTTGTTACTGACAGATAAGAGGACAAGTTCAGGTTCTCTACTCGGCCTCCACGAACACACAGGTGGGGAGGGCGCATCACTACTGCTGAGTGAGGAGGGGGAGTTCTAGCCCCCCACACGGTCTCCACTGACCCTGGGCTGGAGCAGGAGATCTCAGATGGGCCTCTGGGGTCTCAGGTTGGCCTCTTGAATCAGCTGTTTGGGTGAGGGCTGGAGGGACACCTCTTTACAGCCCGTGAGTGTCAAAGGCTGAGCTCCCCATGCAGCTTTCGCAGGTGTGTTTAAGAGGGCTCAGTTGCTTCAGCCGTGTTTGACTCTTCATGACCCTATGGACTGTAGCCTGCCAGGCTCCTCTGTCCATGGGAATCTTCAAGCAAGAATGCTGGAGTGGGCTGCTATGCCCTTCTCCAGGGGATCTTCCCAACTCAGAGATCGAACCCGCATCCCTGTGTCTAATGCATTGCAGGTGGATTCTTTACCGACTGAGCCACAGGGGAGGCCCATGGTTAAGAGTGGAGCTGTCATATTCCTGTGGTGTCTGGGTAGACTGGAGTGTTATTGTTTGGAAGTTTTCTGTCTTGCGAGGTTGCCTATTTCCTGGTCCTCCCACTAGACAGAGCAGGCTTTTCTAGAAGCTGTTTTTCCCCCTGTTCATTGGCATTCACTGGCTTCCTCAGCCCCAAGACAGGATGAATGAAGCAGAGAAAACCCAGGCAGCTCACCGCCATGTCATCCATTGGGTCTCAAATCCTTAGCTGGTGTGTTTTCTCCACCTTCTGGGGTTATCATGTGTTTCTTTTGCATGTAAGATCCAAAGTACTTAGTCTACTTCGTGAGACTTGGGTATCACTGGGAGGGCCTTGAGTTGGAAAAATATGGAGAAAAATCATATAATCATGAATCAGCTGTTAATCTCTCTCTGGAATAAGAGAAAATGAGCTTCAACTTGCCCTGTGTCACCTTACCCATCAGGGTCTGGAAACTGGCTATCACTTAAAGGTCATGGGGGCAAAAGCAGAAAACCAGAGAGGCTTTCCTGGCCATGCCCAGATATTAGATATGTTCTCATTCAATTCCTATTTCCTTCTGTTGTAGTCAGAGCTTTCAACCATCTAGTGAAACCCTCTTGGCTAATATTTGGGCTAACCACAAGAAGCAGATGTGAGAAACTTTGCAGGGGTGTGTTTCTCAATGTGAAGTGAAGTGAAAGTCCCTCTGTCATGTCCAACTCTTTGCGACCCCATGGACTATAGCCCACCAGGCTCCCCTGTCCTTGGAATTCTCCAGGCAAGAACACTGGAGTGGGTTGCTGTTTCCTTCTCCAGGGGATCTCCCCGACCCAGTCCTTCCTAAAATTACTGGGACATTCACTTGGAAGGTGCACTTGAAGCCCTTTAGTCCCTTCTGCACTGACAATGCCAAAGCTTTTGATAATGAAAAGCGGCCAGCATCTAGCAGAGGCTTCACCCAAAGTCAGGATGAAGTGATCAGTCAGTTGTTCCTCTTTTACAGACTCAGAGAATCATGGAACTGAGAGGGCCAGGGGGGATTCTCTTAACTTCTAGTCCAGGGTTGCGGGAAAGGCAAGGGCACTTATCCTTATTCTGTGAGCCGTGACTTCCACACTTACATGGAGCTGAGTGAGGTTATGGCGACACCATCATGAGGAGGCATTCAATTCCTCTTGGTTTTCCCACCCCTCCCCTGGTCCTGCAGAAAACCAGCCTATGCTCACAGTTCCGAGGGAGGAGGTGGGCAGGTTGTAAAGGCAGAGCCTCCCTACATGGCCTGCTGGTGTGTGTTCCCCAAGGGAACCTAGAGAGAATCACAAATGGCAGCATCACTGACTCGATGGACATGAGTTTGAGAAAGCTCCGGGAGTTGGTAACAGACAGGGAGGCCTGGTGTGCTGCAATCCATGCTGTCATAGAGTCGGACACAACTGAGTGACTTGCCAACAAAGGTCCGTCTGGTCAAGGCTATGGCTTTTCCAGTGGTCATGTACGGATGGGATAGTTGGACTCTGAAGAAAGCTGAGTGCAGAAGAGTTGATGCTTTTGAACTGTGGTGTTGGAGAAGACCCTTGGACTGCAAGGAGATTCAAACAGTCCAGCCTAAAGGAGATCAGTCCTGGGTGTTCATTGGAGGGACTGATGTTGAAGCTGAAACTCCAGTACTTTGGCCACCTGATGCGAAGAGCTGACTCATTGGAAAAGACCCTGATGCTGGGAGGGATTGGAGGCAGGAGGAGAAGGGGACAACACAGAATGAGATGGTTGGATGGCATCACCGACTCAATGGACATGGGTTTGGGTAAACTCCAGGAGTTGGTGATGGACAGGGAGGCCTGGTGTGCTGCAGTCCATGGGGTCACAGAGTTGGACACGACTGAGCTGCTGCACTGAACTGAGCAACTGAACTGAACTGACCAGACACAAAAACATAAAAGAATCTCCTCAAAGTGGGTGCAGGGCATTGGGGGAACAGCTGGGGGTTGGAAGACCAGAGCTGCTTCTCTTCTCCAAACAGCATGGGCAAGAGAAAGAGTGACTGAGGGTTCATCTGGACACATGGGGCTCAGGCTCCTTTGAAAAGCTCCATGCTCCACACACGGTGTGCGACGGCAGAGGTTCTCAGCCACAGACCCGGGGGGTGGAAAGCTGTGTGTTATCCGGGCATCAAGGTCTTGGTGTGACTTGGGAAGGGAGACCACTGAAAGGGACGCTTGAGTGAGGGGTTCACCTAGAAACGGCTATCGTGGAAAATGCGGTGGTTTTTGCTGCTCCTTCCCTGGGTTTGTGAGCTGTGATTCAGTGGCGACCTTGGTGACTCCCACTGATCCCGATGACACCCCATGATGAGGTCAGACCGCCAGTAGGCAGAAGAGTAGGCTCTGGGGTCATGTGATTCTCAAAACCCAGACCTTTGACTTCACCATAGTAGATAGCCCTTTTTTTCTGCCAGGTGAGTCTTTTTTATTTATTTTTGGCTGAACCAGGTCTTCACTGCTGTGTGTGGGCTTTCTCTAGTTGCGACCAGCAGGGCTTCCTCTCTGCTTGTGGTGTGTGGGTTTCTCATTGCCACGGCCTCTCTTGTTGCGAAGCACAGCGTCTAGAGCATGCAGGCTTCGGTAGCTGTGGTGTGTGGGCTCGGTGGTTGTGGCCAACGAGCTTAGTTGCTCCATGGCGTGTGGAATCTTCTCAGACCCGGGATAGAACCCATGTCCCCTGCACTGGCAGGTGAATTCTTAACCACTGGATCCCCAGGAAATAAAACACTCCTTGGAGAGCTCCATGGAAGCAGGAATACATCCAGGGGATGCAAGCAAAGAAACACCTTAGGTTTCTACATTTCCTCCTTCAAGAAACCGCTGCTTCTCTCAAGCTCTTGTCTCGCTGGTCTTGGAAGAGAAGGCAGCTGGTGTCTCTTTAGCAGCTGGCTCATCGCCTCTGCTCATTTCAACTCAGATGCATTTGCATGTGAAAATTACCTTTCCTCAACTCCCAAATCAAAGCTTATAAGAAGAGAGGCTCCTCTCTTTGAAGCTGCAGAAGACATTGTTATAAAAAATAATCATTACCTGTATTCTGATGCTCACCCCGTGGCCTGTCGCACCTCACACATCAGAGTGTGCCAACAAGAAACCACACACACACATCTTATTTTGAGCCCAGGCCTGAAGTGAGAGGCAGATATTGCTTATCTCTGATTTAGTCCAACAAAACCTATTCCCTGCAACTTAATTTCTCATGTTTTCTTCTTTCATGTCACTTTCTAATATCAGCGGTAATGTGATTTCCTAGTTTACAAAACCAGTTTTCAGGTCCTGGGATTCCTCCCTTTCTTTGTAGATTGAAATAGGAAGACAGGGAGAGAGGATGTAGGAATAATAACTTTGCCAAAGTTAATGACAACAGTAGTCTGTTATTGATGTAGGAGCAGAAGTCTCCTCCTTCAGGACCCAGAACATTGTTTCAAGCCTTTCCCAGAACCCTAAGGCTCCTCAGAGGTCTCTCCCCTCTGGTTCCCCCACGGCAGGACCCTGGGACCCATCCTTTACCTGAAAGCCAGACGATCAGAAAACTACCAGCAGCTTCCTTTCCAAGGGATGCTTCTCAGACCCTAGCTCTCCTGACCCATGAATCACACAGAAAGGTGGGACTCATCCCTGTATACTGCCCGTGGCTATGACGGCAATGATAAACTGTGTCAACCAGACCCTCACTTCAGAGCTTATAAAATTGGCTTTCAACTCGATCCCCACATGTTCTCAGACGCAATTCTAATAAAAGAGCACACACCACGCTGGGTAGATATAGCTATCCAAATTTGAGATGTGGGACACCAAGGATCAAAGAGCAATTTTCTCAAGTTTCACAGCCAATAAGGTGTGAAGATTCATTCGGCAAACTCCTCCAGGAAGACGTGACCTGGGGAGCGAGGCGTGTCCACACACTCACACTGCTCACCACTGCTCCCAAGGCAAGCCCAGTGGGCACCAGAGGACCCACCCCGCCCCCCTTTCTGGCCAAGTCTCTGAAAAAAGAGAGAGAGAGAGAATGAGCATCTCTAGACATGAAGGTAACACCAAAGCTAGACAAAGGGTAGTCTCTTTATCACATCACTTGTGGATTCACCATTTATGGGTTTTGTTTTGTTTTGTTTTTTTATCTTTCAGAGCACTCCTTAGTTCCCTCAATACAATAAACATTTATTTCTTGTCTACAATGTGTTATGTATTCTTTTGTTCTCAT
The DNA here is from genome assembly GCF_023699985.2 of Odocoileus virginianus. NCBI lineage: Eukaryota > Metazoa > Chordata > Mammalia > Artiodactyla > Cervidae > Odocoileus > Odocoileus virginianus. Next base: position 45,891,681 of record NC_069689.1, on the reverse strand, counting down.
TTGTTCTTGTCTTTAAGAAACTATGGTTTCTTTTTAATTGAATAGTTGATTTACAATATTGTGTCCATTTCTGCCATACAGCAAAGTGATTCAAGTAGAAAGACAGATAGCCATGCACACATGCACACATGCCTATTCTTTTAATGATATTTTCCATTATGGCTTAGCTTGAATTCCTTCTCTGACTCACAAAAGGAAGGCTGGCAGCCATGGCCCAGACTGTCTTAGTCCCAAGCCAGGCTTTCAGCATCCCTCAGCCACCAAGAGGACTTCAGCAAGAATCAGGTTCTGCAAGGGAGAGGACTCTCTTTGAGGCAAAACAGCAGAAACTGCACACCTGTCAGACCAAAGCCCTGTGAGCTGCAAGGGATTCAGAAAATTTGAAACCACACAGAATGCAAGTGGTAATATAGGCTCCCCTAAGAGCACTTTCACAGGTGGACCTGGGATAAATGATTTCATCGTCTGTTGGGGAAATATGCTCAAGAGGAGGAAATCTATCATCAGCCAACTTCAGGGCCTTCGGAAGCCACTTACCTTCTTGGGTACCCAGGTACCATCACCAAGCACCAACCACAAGAGCTGTTCCATATCCAAGGGATGCAGAGTTCAGTACATCTGAGACGCACTCGCAGCTCCAGCCCCCTCCTGGAGATTCACAGTGCACAATAACCACTCTGAGAAGTTACAAAACAAGGAAGTGCACTGTTAATGGCAAATTTCTTTTGAGCGCCTCCTCACCTGTTTTTCAGAAGAATGAGAGAAAATTTACTGAAAGTGAGATACATTTTCATGACTATGAAAAGAACAAATAAAAGAGGGTTGTGCCCCCCCCGACCCATCCTAGAACTTTACGTTGGAGACTTGGGACTTTCCTTTGATCTGAGGCCAAGCTCAAGTATCCTTGCATGAAAAAAAATTAATTGATCCAAGAAATGGAAGGGTCTCTGGGGTTAGGAGGAGTTAACCTTGATGGAAAGAGATTTTCCAAAGAGAAACCGTCAGTGGTTTGGAGTTTGTGTCCAGCGGAGGGGCAGGCCTGCAATGAGGGTGCAGATGTTCAGGGATGAGCCCTATGCTTCTGCAGCCAGACCTCAGGCAAGAATCAAACAGCTGGAAACAGGAAGCTGCCCTTGCCTCCCCCCAGCACCACCCTCCACGGCAGGGGCCGCGCTGGCTTGGAAACAGAGACAGCGGCATGGTTTAGTGTGCACCAACCTCTGAGAGCCTTTGCCAAGTGTTCCTCCAAGTGTGAGTCCCCTGAAAACTCCTCCTGGAGTGTGGCAAGGAGGAGGATACCCCTAAAATAAATGTGCTTCAATGCCTTCCCTCACAGGGGCATGGGGTTTCAGAGTCATATTTGATTGGACTTGGGGAATGAGAGTAAGAAGATGTTCTTACACTTCAAGTCTCATGGTGATCGAAAATTTGAACTGCACTCCATGGGTAACATCTACCAGCACTTTCTAGAACTTGTTTCATGCAGAATACTCATTTTGAAATGCCCATGTGGGTAGATTTTGTACTGTGCCTAAGTTCTTCACCCCCTTTCCTTCCCATTATAAATAGGGGTGAATGAAAGGTGCTGTTTTAGTGACCAGATGAATATGACCTCGACTAGAGCTGACTGTCGGAGAAGGCAATGGCACCCCACTCCAGTACTCTTGCCTGGACAATCCCATGGACGGAGGAGCCTGGTAGACTGCAGTGCAGTCCATGGGGTCGCTAAGAGTCGGACACGACTGAGCGACTTCATTTTCACTTTTCATTTTCATGCATTGGAGAAGGAAATGGCCACCCACTCCAGTGTTCTTGCCTAGAGAATCCCAGGGACAGGGGAGCCTGGTGGGCTGCCATCTATGGGGTTGCACAGAGTCAGACACGACTGAAGCGACTCAGCAGCAGCAGCAGAGCTGACTGTCAGCATTCTGGCAAATATCTGGAGGAAATGTGAAAACCTCACTTGGCTTCCCTCCTTTCACCTCATACAGACGGAACTTTCTCTCATTAATTTCCGCACTTTTGGACCTGAATTAAAAAATTAGAAGCCACTCATCCCAGTTTTATGATGGTAAGTTACCACCTGAATTGTGTTTTAGAATAATCTTGATTGTTTGTGTATGGATATATCAATAAAGGGCTTCTCTAGTGGTTCAGTTGGTAAAGAATCTGCCTGCAATTCAGGAGACCTGAGTTTGATCCCTGGGTCAGGAAGATCCCCTGGAGGAAATGGTAACCCACTCGAGTAGTCTTGCCTGGGAAATCCCATGGACAGAGGAGCCTGATGGGTTACAGTCCATGGGGTCAGACAATGGGTCGGACACAACTCTGCAACTAACTTTCACTTTCTTTCATGGCACCAAACAGAATGTGCCAAACAGAACCATCACATGTCATGATCCGTGGTATTCACATTCTCTAAACGGGCCATGGACACTGAATGAGCACATCTTGAACCATTGCCCAAGGGAAACTAAAAAGATTAGGTTCCTGTGAACCTTTAGTCATGGCATTTCCATCAACCAATCAATATACCACCTTGTTTTAAATGTGTTTCTCTTGAAAGACACCGTATATAATATATGTAGTTGACTCATTAGCATTGAATTCATGACCAATGGCTCCATAGCTGCCTGAACGAAGCTCGTCCAACACGTATTTTCTCCATAAGGTGCATAACAGCCTTTTTGCACTTAGGAACACCAGTCAGCACTTCAGCACTATCCTTGAGTGCTGAATAAAAAGCACAAAAATGAGACTAAAGAGATCTCAAAAGGAGCTTATTTACAGTGTGAGCACCGAAACAGGAAGACAGAGGCTTGTCTGACCTTAGCTGGGAATGAGCGCGCCTCAATTTTTTGTCCCACATTTCATGTCCATGAGTGGCCTTGACAATGTGGCAAGCACTGATTTGGGTTGGAAGTAAATTTTAGCTAGTAGATGAATTCACAGATACGGAATTCAAAAATAATGAGAATGAATAGTATTACTTTTATAATCATTAAAAATATGATCAAGCTTAAAAACTCTCAACATAAAACAACAAAGATAACAGCTGTACTGTATCTAGCATGCGTTGAACAATCAATGTGCTCTGGGAACATCACCGAAGTTTCTCTCTCTGAATGAGGCACTATTTCTCCATTTCTCCGACTGCAGATACAGAGCATAATTGGGCTTTCCCTTCTGATTCTACTCCTCTCTATTGAACCTGAAAATGTTATTAAAAAATTAAAAAAGAAAAGTGTTCCATCTCCTCTCACTGTAAAGTTCTGAATATAAGTGGACCCCTGATTTTCCCAGTGTGATTTTAATTTAGCATTCTTAACTGATGCAAATAAACTTGTAATATATAGTTCAGATTACATAGTCAAATAACTTAGCTATACATAGATAATTTAAATCTCTCATACCACAGAATAAGGTATTATTTTTTAATTGATAGCTTTTTTGCTCTCTATCATATAACATAACTTTATTCAAACTGGCCACATGCTTCAAAATCCATTTCTTCAGCATCCCTAGAAACCGCTTGTGAGTCATCACACACCATTTTCCAGAAATATCACCTTCCCTCCTGAGTTAAGATAATGAACTTTTCTAAGTCTGTAAATAATATGATTATTCCAGTCTTTACCCCAAGCTTTAAGTATCCAGTGGCACAACATCAGGAAGTGTTTTCCCGCAGTTCTCCTGTAGTGATCTGACAAAATATGTCTTTTTAAAGGATCTTTCAAAAGCTAATTTACAATTGACAAAACTTGGAAGAGTGATGCTTTTTCTCTAAGGATAACTATGACTCCTGCACTAATAGTCTTTCCCTCTCCCTCTCTTTCTTTCATGAATTCTTTCCAGTGACTTCTACAGGCAACCCAGACTAGAATCGATTGAGCTCAGTTAAAGCTACTGTGTCTTTCTTACATGGTACTTACTGTTCAGAACACAGTAACCAAGAGGCTGCCCTGTAACAGAAGAGAGCTGGTAAGGATTTGAGTAGAGGGCAATTCCCTCCTTTCAAAAAGATGGTCTGGGGAAGAGGGAAGGAACTTCTCCTTACATGTGGGTATATATTGTAATTTAGTTTGGCAAAGCCACTCTATGGACCATAGTCCCATTCTAGAAAAATCCGACCTTTTATTTCCTAAAGCATGATGAGTCGTGATTTTACCTGTATTTGGGGCTGAGAAAAAGTGAGCAGGGAATTAGTCACTGGCCTTTCGGGATAAGTGAGGGGCATGGCCCATCCTGCCACCAGGGGTGACACGTGCTGCTTTACGAGCCAGGCTAAACATGCTCAAAGCATTTGGAAACCTTCGGGGTCTAAGACCCATTTAGAACAAAAGTCTGGTGCACCCAGGCAAGGTAAATAATTTGTGTGATGGAATTTGAGGAAAAACTGTTAAAGGAATAATGTTGATTTTTCAATCAACTGCCTTCTGAAGGCAGTTCCTAAAAGTGATGGGCTTGTCTTTACACTGAAGTTCTTTCTCTGGCTTTCCACTCTTGAGGCCCAGCTGACTCCCCATCCTGACCCCATCCTGCTCCAACACAAGGCCTCTCCTCATACACACTGCTCAAGGAAACCCTTCTCCACTGACCTCTGCCCCTCGGGCCTGCCCCGGGCTGCAGTGCGCACTCACTTCTGTGCACTGACCTCTGCCCCTCGGGCCTGCCCCGGGCTGCGGTGCACACTCACCTCTGTGCACTGACCTCTGCCCCTCGGGCCTGCCCCGGGCTGTAGTGCACACTCACCTCTGTGCACTGACCTCTGCCCCTCGGGCCTGCCCCGGGCTGCAGGGCGCACTCACCTCTCTGCACTGACCTCCGCCCCTCGGGCCTGCCCCGGGCTGCAGTGCGCACTCACCTCTGTGCACTGACCTCCGCCCCTCGGGCCTGCCCCGGGCTGCAGGGCACACTCACCTCTGTGCACTGACCTCTGCCCCTCGGGCCTGCCCCGGGCTGCAGTGCGCACTCACCCCTCTGCACTGACCTCCGCCCCTCGGGCCTGCCCCGGGCTGCAGGGCGCACTCACCTCTGTGCACTGACCTCCCCCCCTGGGGCCTGCCCCGGGCTGCGGTGCACACTCACCTCTGTGCACTGACCTCTGCCCCTCGGGCCTGCCCCGGGCTGCGGTGCACACTCACCTCTGTGCCCTGACCTCCGCCCCTCGGGCCTGCCCCGGGCTGCAGTGCGCACTCACCTCTCTGCACTGACCTCTGCCCCTCGGGCCTGCCCCGGGCTGCGGTGCACACTCACCTCTGTGCACTGACCTCTGCCCCTCGGGCCTGCCCCGGGCTGCGGTGCACACTCACCTCTGTGCACTGACCTCTGCCCCTCGGGCCTGCCCCGGGCTGCGGTGCACACTCACCTCTGTGCACTGACCTCTGCCCCTCGGGCCTGCCCCGGGCTGCAGTGCGCACTCACCTCTGTGCACTGACCTCTGCCCCTCGGGCCTGCCCCGGGCTGCAGTGCGCACTCACCTCTCTGCACTGACCTCTGCCCCTCGGGCCTGCCCCGGGCTGCGGTGCGCACTCACCTCTGTGCACTGACCTCTGCCCCTCGGGCCTGCCCCGGGCTGCGGTGCACACTCACCTCTCTGCACTGACCTCTGCCCCTCGGGCCTGCCCCGGGCTGCGGTGCACACTCACCTCTGTGCACTGACCTCTGCCCCTCGGGCCTGCCCCGGGCTGCGGTGCACACTCACCTCTGTGCACTGACCTCTGCCCCTCGGGCCTGCCCCGGGCTGCAGTGCGCACTCACCTCTCTGCACTGACCTCTGCCCCTGGGGCCTGCCCCGGGCTGCAGTGCGCACTCACCTCTGTGCACTGACCTCTGCCCCTCGGGCCTGCCCCGGGCTGCAGTGCGCACTCATTGCCTCCAGCTATAGCGCCCCTGAGAGCAAGCCAAGTGTTCTCAAACTCTCTCAGTAGAAGCCCGCACGATGGGTGATTTCCCTGCACCACACACTCCAAAGTGTGGAAGCGCAAGGCTCGTGGACTGGCCGGATGCCACTTGCCCTCATTCCAGTCGTCTGCTGTTCAGGGAAGGCACAACCCTGAGAATCAATCACTGCATGCGTGCTAAGTCGCTTCAGTTGTGCACGACTCTTTGTCACACTATGGACCATAGCCCACCACGCTCCTCTGTCCATGGGATTCTCCAGGCAAGAACACTGCAGTGGGTTGCCATGGCCTCCTCCAGGGGATCTTCTCAACCCAGGGATCAAACCCGCCTCTCTTATGTCTCCTGCATTGGCAGGTGGGTTCTTTACCACTAGCGCCACCCATCACTGCATTGATGAAGCTTAACCTCCTTGAATGTTCAAACAATGGCATTCACATTTACCACGGGTTTGCCCACTCTGTTATTGATAACGCATTACTTGTGACACATGTTCAGTAAACGGAGACAGACCAGTGTGCCAAGACGACTCTACTTCTCTTTAGGAGCTTTTCTGATCACTTCACTGTATCACTTCACACACTTTAGCTGAGATTTTTTTTAAATGAACCTTTTCTTCAAGGGGAAAAAAAAAATGCTGCAAATGGAGTCACCAGAAAAGCAACTAGGAATATATTTTTTCAATTCATAATGCAAGGCACTAATTTCCTTAACCTGCAAAGAACTCTAAATCAATTAGGGAAAGGGTAAAAACTCAGTACAAATTGGGCAAAATACATAAACAGCCCACAAGCAAGGAGCTACAATGGATATTGATATCTCATTCATAATAAAAGGAATGAAATTAAAACTAAAACCACATCTGCTTTCATTATAAGTTTGGCAAAAATAAAAATATTTAAAACATACATTGGGAAGGCTGTTGAGAAACACATGTTCTCATGTACCACTACTGGGGGTTTACACTGGCTCAACCCCTGTGCTTGAAATGAAACAACTTGCAACATTAAAAATACATATGCATATAAAAATACATATGACTTATTCAGTCATTCCAATGATTGTTCTTACTGTACAACGATAAACATTGCTGCATTGTTGCAATAACAAAGATTAGAGACCAACAGGGGACAAATTAAACAAATCACGGTATATACACACAATGGAAAACTGACCAGCCATTAAAAAGAATGAGATGCCTTCTGTACACAAGGATATGACAAGGCTGATAAGATGAACTGATAAATGAAAAGAATAAGACAGAACAGTGTGGATCACATACTATCATGTATCAATGCAAAAAAAAAAGGTACATTTTTGTAATTGTGTAATTCCCTCTCTCCAAAAAAACAGAAAGAAAGAAAGAAAAGAAAAATCACTAGTAAGACTGATTGCTTATGGAAAGAAGAATTGGATTGCTAGGATTTATGGGAAGGTGACTTCTTTTTCACTATGTATTTTCTCAAACCTTTTGAACTGTGGACATAAAGTATTGATTATAAACAATGAAATTCAAATAATCTAAAAAATATATCCAAAAAGGCAGAGACTAGGAGAAAATATTTATAAAACACATATCTGGATTCACATCCAAAATATACCAAGACTTCTCAAAGCTCAAAAATAGAAAAATAAAACAAAAATGATATTTATATTACCAAAAAAAAAATACTTTATGTAAACCAACACTCCAAAGAAGAGATATGACCAAAAGTATATAAAAAGATCCACAGCGTCATGAGAAATGCAAATTAAGCCCACACTAGGATACTTTTACACACTTATTAGAATGATTTTTTTAACATGACAATAACTAGAGCTGGTGAGTATATGAAATAGCTGAAACTCCTCTGCACAATAACTAGTGCTGACAGGGATGCAAAGTGATACACCTATTTTGGACAGCTCATTTTCCTTTAGAAGTAAACTAATGCCTACCATGTGACCTAGCCATCTCACTTTCAGGTATTTGCTCTAGAGAAATGAAAACACAGCCATACAAAAACCTGTATGCTCATGTTCATAGAAGCTTAGTTGGAAATTGCCAAAAATAAAAAATGACCCAAATGTCCCTCAGCTGATGAATAGACAAACTGTGGTATATTCGGACAATAAAATACTATTCAGAAACAAACAAAAAATACCAAAACAAAACAAACAAACAGAACATAAAGAAAGCACTAAGGTACTGAAAGAACATGGATAAATCAGGAGGATTATACTAAAACTGCATTATATGAAAAGTGGTAAAGAATCTACCTGCCAATGCAGCAGGTGCAGGAGACCTGGGTTTGATCCCTGAATCGGGAAGATCCCCTGAAGGAGGGCATGGAAACCCACTCCAGTATTCTTGACTGGAGAATCCCACGGACAGAGGAGCTTCGCAAGCCATGGGATTGCAAAGAGTCATACATGACTGAAGCAACTTAGCATACAACACGCATACTAAGTAAGAGCAGCCAGTTACAAAAGACTATATGCTATGATGCCAATCATACAACATTCCGGAAGAGGCGGAACAGGTCAGTGGTTATCAGGAAAGGAAAAAAGGGATTGGCTACAAAGGGGTCCTTTGGTGGGTAATGTGATTATTATACAATGGTGTATATTTGTCAGAGTGCATAGAACCGTGGTTGGCTATCTAAACTCTGTTTCCTGAAGAGAGGGAAAAGGGTCATGAAAAATTCAGGCAGTTCTGCCTGACTCCCTGGGAACATGCCTAACCATCTCTCTTCAAAGATGCTAGAGTCTCTACAGAGGCAGACAGAGCCCTGTTTCAATTATGTTGCCCACAGGGAAAAGCATTTACTGGCTTTATCTACCCCAAGTGCTGAGTGACAATATTATCTTTCCCCACTGGACAGGGAGATTTCAAGTTTGAATGTAATCTTAATTAGAGGGTCCTCTTTGCAACTTGATTATGAAGACAGTTGCACTGAGGTTAGAAGGAGATGGGAGAATTTGATCAAAGCCAGTCACTAGGAAACTAACGTGAGCCCAGATATGGAATCTAAAGAGGATATGACAGGTACACTTCTTTACAACCTTGTCCATTGCATTGACAATTATCCTTTTAGTGGGCATTTCTATTTTGACTGTCCAGTATATTTACAATATAATACAATTTATTTGGATGATGTTCACTTGTAAAATATTAGCTTGAACACAGACATACACCTATTCAAATGCCCTGCTAAACTACTTTGTCTTCAATAATCTAGAATTACCTGCACCTCCTGGTTATTAGTTTCATTACTCTGACAGCTGAAATAACATGCTCATGGCTTGTATGAGTCTTGAGTGTTTGGGGTTAGGAAAAGAATGGACAGGTTATGCATGATATTTTCTAAATTAACTTGAACTCTGCATTTGTTGACAGCGCTACAAAGTTTAATCACACAGATGGTACTTGAGGGGAGCGGGGGGCAGAGGCAGGAAGCAGGTACACGCAGAAGGTTCCACTTGACTGGATGCCATTGTCATGAAAAGCCAGGTGTCACCCCTTGCAATGTAAAGGAATCAAGTAATTTAATCTCTCAAGACAGATTCAACGAATCCATTCTACCTTGAAAGAGATAAATTGGTACATAAAGTGCAAAAAATAATCCCTTTGATAAGCATGTTTTTATATCTGCCTCATGATTGAAACTGGAGAGCAAATTTAACACTGATCATTAATATGTTAAAGTTTAAAGCTAAAAGAAAGAAAAGGGAGGGAAAGAAGCAGAAAGAGAAGCAGCAGTAGTAGCGGCAGAGATGGTAAAAACCATGATGCTGTGACTATTTCATGACTGCTTCCTCAGAACCCAGCAGTCTTCCTGGGAACCACACAGGGAGCCGCTGCAGCTGCTTGATTAGGAACAGCGGCACGTCAAGGGGCCTGACAGGTCTTTTCCTCCTAAACCTAGACAAACGGAACTCAGCCACCCAGAAGATCTAGTCACAGGAACTTCCCTATTCCACTCAGAAAAGACACATTCCAATGAAACGAGTTGCTCTGAACTAGTGCGATTGGTGGGTTGAACCTAGTGTGACTTCCCCAAATGCCACTAACATGGAAAGAAAGGGAATTTTTAAGGAAATCAAGTGATAAGGACAAAGAGAAGAAGTGGAAGCTGCAGTGGGGAGGAGAGAGCGATGATAGACAGCCCTCTTGGAAGCTGGGTGTTGAGTGGAGCTAGGCAAGCCAGCCCAGCAGAGCCTTGAGACCTTCGCGAAGAGAAGTTCAGACACCCATGTTGGGAAGCGGGGAGTCAGAAGCACTGTGGCTCTCGTCTCTGACCCTGAAATCGAGGGACTGTGGACCCCAGGGCCCCATCCAGCAACTGCTGCCCTCCAACTCTTGCAAGGCCTGAGAAGTCACTCCAGAAAGACAGAAACAAAGAAACCCAGGCTCATAGAAATGTTCATAGCAGTGTAAGGCAGAGGACTGGAAATAGGATCAAGGGAAGGTGTGTGCCTGAAGGGTAGGGAGACCTCCTTCCCGGGGCCCCACCTACACCAACCATCACGCATGGTCAGATAGAGAATTCCCGCCTCTGGAAACTTTTCTCAGTATTTAGCACTTGACTTTTTTGATATGGTTGGTATTTATGGAAGGTGTCATTATGTGTCAGGAGCGGGGGGCATTGAGGATGCACCTGTTCAGAGTTCACAAAACAGGTAGGACTGTGTTAAAGTTATGAAGCATAATTGTGAAGTGGGTACCCCTGATTCCACCACCCAACTTCAGAAGGTGCTGTGGCCAATCTACGTGGAACCTGCATGTATCCTCCCACCCTGTGACTCTGCCTCTGCTCAAAAGGAGCCACCGCCCTTCAGTCTGTGCTTCTCCTTCTCTTGCTTTTTTAAAAAATAATGCTGCTAATTGTGCATGTATTCCTAAACGATATACTTTTTTTTACCTTGTTTGGTAGTTAGCTTGATAAAAGTGACATCATCTTATCTGACTTGGAATGTCTGAGAAAGTAGTTTTCAGTTGTCATTACATTTGTTTACCTGATGTCTGTGCCACCCAGCATCCAGGATCTTAAGTCTCCTCACCAGGGATTGAACCCGAGCCCCCCGCAGTGTAAGCAGAGAGACCTAAACCCTGGACAGCCGAGGAAATTCTTCATCATTACCTGTTGGTGGGCGGCATTAGCTAGTTTGTTTTCTTAACTGTGAAATATTCCTCTGAGTGAATATACTCTCCCTTTACTTATACACTTTCTTGTGGATGGAGATTTAATTTGTTCTCATTTTGGCTACTACCTACTACGATATCTGCTGAAAGTGTTCTGATACATGCCTTTTGAGTGCCCATGGAAAGGAGCTTTTCCAAAGTATACAATTGTTGGGTCATAGTACTAACTTACAGGCAAGTTTTTAAGATATTGTTTTTCAAAGTGTTTATATCAGTTTACTCTTATCTCAACTGTGTGTGTGTTCTTGTTCTTTATATTTCAAACATTTGATCTTAACAGATTTTTTTTTTTTCAGAAGTCATTGGCAAAAAAGTATTCCATGGTGGCCTTTTTATTTTCTCAACTACCCACAAGATTGAACTTATCTTCATAGATTTATTGACTATTTTTATTTCCATCTCTGTGAAATGTCTATTCATATCCTTTGTTAATTTTTTATTGGGTTGATTGTTTTGGGGGTTTATAGTAGTCCTTTATATATGCTGAATACTAATCCTTTATCAGGAGTGCATGTTACTATGAGTTTCTATGAGTTTTGGAGTCATCTTTTTTTTTTAAACAATGATTTCTAGAGAATACCTAAATTACCAAAGAATTCATTAATATTCAAGGATAGGAAGTCTCAATATCATTTTAAAAAGAAAGAAAGAAAAAGCCAGTTCTCCCCAAAGCAGTCCATAGATTCAGTTTATTTCCAGTCCAAATCCCAACTTTTTTTGAGGCAATGATTATTTTGTGCAAAATGGAACACGTGTTGGAATCGGCAGCCTTTCCCATACTGGTAATAGCCCAGAGGGCATGGGCTAGGAGGTCACAGAGACACAGGTTAAAATCCTGGCTGTATGCTCACCAGCTCAACACTTGAGTAAATGGCTTCTCTGAGTGTCAACAGGTCTAACACCTAATTGGTATTCAGTTGGGGTTAAGAATGTCTAACGTAGCTTTGTTAAACCAGATAAACACAGAATCAATATCTAGCACACAGCAAGCACTCAGTAAACGCAGGCTGCCTTCCTCTCCTTTCCTTCACTGCCTTCACTTAGAGCACAGAGCTCTAAGGACTTCCTGAGATGGAGGGCCCAACACCTGTTAGAAAAGAGAGGCTTTCCCCACCTAGGACTGGATGATGAAGTGATGTTGTGGGGCCTGCCAAGAGAGCAAATGCTTTTCATCTTTGTCCTGGAACGTAATTTAAATCTATTTTTTATCACAAGAACTGGAAAATGCAAGCTACAGAGAGTAGCCCAAGGCCTTGACTGTCTCTTTATTCCCTTTGAACCTGATAAAAGCAATACCTGCCCTTCCTTGAGCCCAGAGGTGAAGCTAACAAGAGGCTGATGACATCGAAGCTTCAGAGTGTCTCATTTGCACAGGTCCCCCTGAGGCTCTAGAAGGGGTTCTGATAGGGGTGTGTAACCTTATGTTTTTGTGAAATTTTCAAAAGTGAGGTATTTTCACTGCCAATCAGTTAAGGCTGGGTCTTTCTATTGACATTCCATTTGCATGCTTCCCATCACGTCCGGTGGTGGAGGAGAGGCCATGAGTACTTTTGGGGCCAAGCTAAGGGGATGTTAAGTTGGTGATACATTTAGTTTGGTTTTCATGGAACATGTACATGTGGTTCGGAGTCACTCCCTTGTAGAGCTGAGTTAGTAAGGACTGTCCTGGCGGTGTTCTGGCTCCCGGGGCTCCTCTGCCATACCCCATGTGGACTCATCCAGTGTCACGATGTCCAGATGCAAGGCCAGAGGTCCGGATGCAGCCCTGTGCTGCGTGGCATGTCCAACATCAAAACTACAGGATGGGAGGAGGAAAAGCACAGGAAAAGCACAGAAGAAGCTAGTCTGTGAAATATCCTTCCAAACCTCATAGCTCATATATCCATATGAGAGCAACCTGAGATATTTTAAAATTTGACAACAATCTTAAACATTTCCATGACATCCTCCATGATTTTTGTCTGTGTTTCTAAGAGTAATTGTTTGGGAAGCTAAAAGAAGCTTTCCAAACAATCAATAATACCTCCCCCTCTCCAAATTTTTTTAATTAACCATGCCACAGGAAGGGCTAAATTATCTTGCCTTGTTATCTGTAAAAAAAAATCACAAAATTGTCATTAAAGAGGATACAGCCAGAAGATCTAGGGAAAAAAAATTACTGAGTATGTCAGACAGATAATTAATTATAAATTATGAGTTTTTTGTTACATTTGCAATATTTGTCAGCTTTAAAAGTTTGTAACTTATAATTTATTTTCTATTCTACATATTCTCTTTCATACCCAATTTGACTAATCTGTAACTATGTATTCTTATTCTCAGAGACGATCCCACAATGGCATAAGATTCAGACCCACAAAACCCAGATCTATCCTTTGTCTTACCCGAAGGTGAGACTCTTCAGTTTAATGACTGGCCTTGGGCCCCAGAGTGGACGTTACTCATAGGACTGGAGGAGACCGCAGAGGTGTGGCCACAAGCAGTCAGGGCTAGGAGCCAGCACCGGATGGGGTAGGCCCAGGGGACAACTGCTCACAACGCTCTTGCCTCATTTAGGGCAAGTAATGGACACTCCACACACACACCCCCCAAGCCCGCAGTGTTTATTAACATGGCCTGAGGCAGGATATCTTCTACAGTCTCTTCCTCTGCAGCGTTGCGGCCCACCAGGATCCAGAGACTTCTGGTTACAGTCCTCAAGGACGGTCAAGGAGAGTCTGAGAACCCCACCTGCTTCCAGCCTGAAAGGAGTCAAACTAAACCGGCAGACTATCTCCCTCCTGCCCCCCACCCCCACCCTGGGAATTCGGAAGAGGAAATGAGATAGTAAGCACGAAACCTGTCAGGCAGTCAGGAAGCATTTGTGGAATCCAAACAAGAGATGTAATCAAAGTTCAGGCCCCACAGCAGCCGAGGTTTGTTTGAAGAGTAGAGTTATCTTTCAGTCTGAACAAGACCCAGTTCTGCCCCCTGACCCTGGGCCACTGCAGGGATGTTTGTGACCAACCAGGCTCTGCAAGTATTTGAAACTGCAAGGGGCCACTCGAGCTGTCAAGGCTGGGGTGTAATGCCTTCCTTACAGGTGAGCCTTCCCTGCCCTGCCCTCAGGCTCTCAGGCCATTGCTTTGGTTTTCTGAACCCTCTAGAAGTCCTAAGTTCCCCTGGAATTTGAACTTGAGGTTCCAGTGACAGACCAGGCCAGGTGCTCCTGTCTGGCATGCCTCCAAAAAGTATCCATCAGTCCTGCTCCAATTCATGCCTCAGTGAAAGCCCATGAGACTGGGGAGCTGCTTTACAGGGAGAGGAGGCGGGCAGGGGCGGGGGACAGCCAGACTCGATGGGAGGGGTAAACAACGTGGCTAGAAGAGCCTGTCCATTCACTCCAGCTTTCCAGGCAAACAACTATCAGAGGCTCACTGCGATAAAACATCCATTTCTGTGTATTCAGCAGCACCACAGCTCCCTACGCCCCACCTCCATCTGTCAATCATCCTTACAGAAGTGATTCCAGTGAAATGGACAGTGAAAATTAAAACTGCCCAGGACATCTCTAATTCACTGGGGCTCTTTTCACCTGAACCTGTGTCTGTAAGCTTCCTTCCCTGCGGTCCTTCCCAGACAGTGACAGGAACTGGGCCTGTCTCCATTTTCCCCTAAATCTGTCTATAGTGCAGGCATTTAGTCTCATCACAGAGAATGCTGAACACTGGACAAAAAAATTCAGTGTCAAAAACAGCAGTCTGTCTCACAGCTGTCAGGCAAGGTCCTTCTCCAGCACAGTAAGGAAGTAAGTAAGTGTTGGTTGCTCAGTCGGGTCCGACTCTTTGCAACCCCATGAACTGCAGCCCGCCAGGCTCCTCTGTCCATGGGATTCTCCAGGCAAGAATACTGGAAAGGGTTGCCCTTTCCTTCTCCAGGGGATCTTCCCGACCCAGGGATCAAACCCGGGTCTCCCACATTGCAGGCAGATTCTTCACCGTCTGAGCTACCAGGGAAGCCCCTCTGGCACCATAAACAGAAATTAATACCAAATTTCAGTTCCTGCTTTCTCTCATCTTCCCTGATTCTTGGAAGAGTTAGTGAGGAAAACAGAAACAAAGAATAACAAGAGGTTGTTTGGGGACTTCTGCTGAAGACATTAATACATGTACTTAAAAAAAAAAATTTTCTGTGTACACTGAACACCAAGATTGCGCCAGGCTGTATGCTAAGTACCTTGCACACAGTATCCTCTCCTATCCTTGCAATAACCCTTGAAATAAAAAGTGAGCTAGTAAGAGGCAGGATGGACCTGGTTTTCTCAGATTCCAATTCTGTGCTATGTTTGGTGTATAAATTTAAGAACCATAGGAACCTCTCCTGTAAGGGTTTCCCAAGAGTTCCAGGCTTGGGAAACAGGTCTTGGAAAGGAAAGATGTGGGCAGAGTCAGAGGTCAGGGATGAGGAGGAGGGGGCATGGGGGTGTTTAGTAGTTTCCCTTAGCTCTTGGCAGGAATGACAAAAAGAAAATTAGAGTTATAGGTCTGTATAGTCCTAGCCCGAGAAACGAGAAGAAAACAAAAAGTATGTGGCTATTAATCAGAAGATACAAAGCTGCATGCCTGAAGCTGAGATGTTTAGCTCAGACTTGCCCAGAATCTAACCGAGCTGAAGTTGTCTTTTGAGAAAAGTTTTTTCATTGCTTAAAACTATCACACACATACACACACATAGACACACACAGACACACACAGTAGGATAAAATAATAGGCAAACACTTATTCTCCATCCAAAACCAAACAAATATTGTTTCCTCCTCTGAAAACAGCTGTGCTCTGGGCTGTGGTTAGTTACTCAGTCTCGTCCGACTCTTCGTGATCACATGGGCTGGAGCCCATCAGGCTCCTCTGTCCGTGGGATTCTCCAGGCAAGAATACTGGAGTGGCTTGCCATGCCCTCCTCTAGAGGATCTTCCCAACCCAGGGACTGAACGCAGGTCCCCCGCACTTCGGGTGGATTCTTTACCATCTGAGCCACCAGGGGAGCTTATTGTTTGTTCCTCTGAAAAGAGCAGGTTTGCTAAATTGTCCCAAGTAATTGGAAAAGGGGGCCTTTTAAGAAATGTTTTCGATGGTGCCATCTGGTGGACTCATCCTAAAAGTGCTATCTGTTCTTGCAATTAAATTGACTTACTTGGGAGGACAGATTCTAGTACATAATGAGACATTTGGTCCCTCAATTTTTCCCTGTGGCTTTCCATTATTTTCCCTCTGGGCATTCTTAGCCTCCTTTCCATTCCACTACAATCAACTGATCCTTGAAGTTTCCCCTTTCATTTCATAGCTTTTCTGCTGCATTAAAGCCATTTTACTGGCAAGATTTATAGCAATGTCAAGAATAAAGAAAACTGCTGTAAAATTACCATGGACAACATTATAAACTGGCAATAAAATTGGCCATAATGCACAGCTGGTATTTATGTGGGCCACCTGTTCCATTTTAGCCACTCCTGATCAACTGTTTTCACCCCATTCACTGTATTCTGAAAGCCCTTTCACTTGCCTCCTTCTCCTCCAAAGGACTTCAGAACTGATGATAAATTCTAGAATGTGCTAAGGCCTCACATCAAGCCAACCTTGCTTGTCCATGTGGCCATTAGCCTGCCTAGAAGCCCATCATGACTGATTCTTCCTTCTGAGTCTCTGAGCTCTGCCAAAACCCAGATAATAGACATAAGAACAGTTTCACCGAAACTCATGGCAGCTACCAGATACACTTAATCCCAACACACATATTCATATCAGAAAATCAAATGAAATGTTGGAGAAGCTATGCACTTCATGAATGTGGGAAGGTACAAAGAGCCATAATTTATAGGAGCAACTCCCATTTAATGAGCACCTACTCAGTACAATTTTAAATTTTTACATACTGCTCATCCTTGAAGGAAATGGCAACCCACTCCAGTATCCTTGCCTGGAGAATCCAATGGACAGAGGGGCCTGGCAGGCTACAGTCCATGGGGTCGCAAGAGTCGGATACAACTTAGCGACTAGATCATCATCAATCCTTGCAACAATTCTGCAAGATTGGTTGAATCAGTTATTCATTGCCTCTGTGACTTCAGTAAATAATTTTACCAACTTCAGTTTAAAAGCTAGTCTATCCACAGTTTAGTCATGTAGTGAGATTCCGGTAGTAACAGTGAAGAGCCACCATAACTCTATTCTATGCTAAGCATCCTTATAAGAACTCTCCATATTACCTCAGTTTATTTAGTCACAGTGCACTCATAAGGGCTTCCCAGGTAGGACTAGTGATAAAGAATCTACCTGCCAGTCCAGGAGACGCAAGAGATATGGGTTCAATCTGTGGGTCAGGAAGATTCCCTTGGGTAGGAAATGGCAACCAACTCCGGCGTTCTTGCCTGGAAAAATGCCATGAACAGAGGAGCAGAGGGCTACAGCCCATGGGTCCACAGAGAGTCAGACACACTCAGTGACTAAGCACAAACACACACTTATAATGTGCTATGAATATGCTCATTTCACAAAAGGATGCTGATTCCCAGAGGAGCTAAGTTACTTGCCAAAGCAAGAGCTGGTAAGTGACAAAGCCAGGACATGAACCCAAGAAGTCATATTCCAGTGCTCTTTTGATAACTGTGACTACAACTTAATAATTAACGTAAAAAAAAAAAAATCAATGAGTCAAGTCAGCATGACTGTTGGAGTAAAGACCCAGAAGTTCTCTTCTCCCTAGAAGCAATGAAAAGATTGGCCAAAATTACTACTATCAACTTTTTTCAGAACGCCAGAAATGAATCAAAAGCTTGCAGCAGTTGGGAAAGCATGTAATTAAAAACCAGCTGAATCTTGCTGAGAACAATGAGATTTGTGGTTTTGCTTAACTGAGTCCTATCTCTCTCTGGCTCAGCAGGAACCTTGAAAGTCATTCCCAGTGAAGGCTCAGAGCCACCAGAGGAAGCAAAGTGGAACTGGAGCTCCTTCAAGGCCTCATTCACAAAGAATTATCATTATCTGACCTATCTGGTCAGACTGCCCAGGGGTTCGCTGAAAGACCACTTGCAAAGCTGCCTGTGTGTATTAGTTGCTCAATCATGTCTGACCTGACTGTAGCCCCCCAGGCTTCTCTGTCCATGGAATTCTCAAGGCTACCCCACTCCCTTGTCCAAGGAATGTTTCCAACCCGGGGACTGAACCCAGGTCTCCTGCATCACAGACAGATTCTTTTACCATATGAGCCACTATGTATTTGACCTGACCTGGAGACTTACTGGTTCAATCCTTATCCAATCATGAGCTGAACGACCACTAAGCAAACCAGACAGAGATTTCAATGGCCACAAATGATAAAGAATACAGACTTCATAGAACGAGTTCAGAAAAGTTACCAAATAAACAAGAACAACTAACAATACTCCCTGGGGAAGGGAGAACCTGATTTCCAGCGGTGCCACATTATATGTTGTTTTAAATGGCTAGTTTTCAACAGAATTTTCAGTGTATGTAAAGAAACAAGTATGGCTATTTAAAAGGACATAAAATGATCAATAGAAATTGTCTCTGAGCAAGTAAAGACATGGACTATGCTTTACAAGACTTTAAATCAGTCATTTTAAATATACTCCAAAAGCTACAAGAAATCATGTCGAAAGAATTAAATGAAAATATGAAAATGATGTCTCACCAAATATAGAATATTCATAAAAGGATAGAAATTATATACTAAAAATATAGAAATTCTGGAGTTGAAAAGTACAATAACTGAAATGAAAAATTCACTATAGGGAACAGTATCAAATTAGAGCAAGCAGAAGAAAGTGTTGCATATTTAAAGATGGGTCAATTAATGTTATCTAGTCTGAAGAAGAGAAAGCAAGTAGAATTAAAAAATTAACACAGCCTTAGAGGCTCATGGGACACCATCAAGAAACCAACTTATGCAACAATCCCAGAAGGAGAGGAGAGACAAAGGAACAGAAAGACCACTGGAAAAAATATGACTTAAAACTTCCAAATTTGATGAAAAACACTAATATACACATCTAAGAAACTCAACAAAGTCCAAGTGAGAAACGTAAACTCAAAGAAATACACAGCCAGACACTTCCTAATCAAACTACTAAAAGATACAGGTAAAGAAATAATAGTGAACGCACAAGAGAGAAAAGAATTATCATTGCAAGGATCCCTCATCAGCTGATTTCTCATCAGAAAGTATGAAGTCCAGAAGATGTTGGAGGACACATTCAAAATGCTGACCTAAAAAGAAAAACCTACTAACAAATAATTCTGTATCCAGCAAAACTATCCTTCACAAATGAAAAATTAGGATATCCTCAGATAGACAAAAACTGAAAGAAGTTATCACTAGACCTGCTCTGCAAGGAGTCATTTAGACTGAAATGAAATGCCATTAGAAAATAAGTCAAATCTACATAAGGAAATAAAGAGCACCAGTAACAGTAACTACATAAGTAAATATATAGCACTGTATAAAGGTATTTTTAACATTTTTATTGAAGTATAGTTGATTTACAATGTTATATTAATTTCTTCTGCACAGCAAAGTTATTTAGTTTTATACATATATATATATATATACATATATATATATATATATTATTTTTCATATTCTTTTCCATGATGGTTATCACAGGATATTGAATCTGGTTCCCTGTGCTATATAGAATGTTTACTCATTCTATATATAGTACTTTGCGTCTACTAATCCCAAACAAACAAAAGCATGTATTTTTTATTATAATTCTTTGTTTCTCCTATCTGACTTGAAAGCTGAATTTTCATAAATACAAATCTATGTTAGTGGGCATAGTATGTATAAAATGTAATTTCTATGGTAATAAAAGCACAAAGGAGGGGATAGGGCATAGCTATATACGAGTAACATTTTTGTATACTATTGTAATTAAGTTGTGTTATACAAAATAGATTCTAATAAATTATGATAATTATAATCCTCAAGGTAATCACAAATCAATAAAATATATAGTAAAAGAATCATCAAGGAAATTAAAGTAAAATATCAGAAAATATATATGTATATAACAAAAAGGAAGTTAGTAATGGGAGCAACAACAAAAAGGCATAAGATAAATAAAATGCAAACAGCCAAATGGCAGCTATAAGTCTATATAACAGACATAGATATAAAATAATTAAACTTTCCAGTTAAAAGGCAGAGCTTGGTAGGATGGACTTTTTCAAAAATTACATGGTCTAATTCAATAACCTAAACTTCTACTTTGAGAAACAAGAAAACAAAGAGAAACTAAACCCAAGGGAAGCAGAGAAAAGAAATAATAAATATCAAGATGGAAAAAAAAAGGAGAAAGGATAAATAAATTTTTAAAAGACAAAACCAAAATTTAATTCTTTGAAAATATCCACAAAATTGACCCCAAAAAATCTTTATCCTGGCTAGTGGAGGGAGAGAAGTTTTAAATTACTGAAATCCATAGAGAAAGGATGTTTCTACTAACCTTTTAGGGATAAAAAGGTTTGCAAGGAATACTAAGAAAATTTTATGCCAACAACTTAGACAACCTAGATAAAATGGACAAGTTCTAGAAAGACAAAAACAACCTAAACTTACTCAAGAAGAAACAGAAAATCTTAATAGACTTAAAGCAAGTAAAGAGATTGAATTATTAGTCAAAAAAGCTCCTACAAAGAAAAGCACATGATCAGATGACTTCACTGGTGAATTCTACCAAATACTTAAAGAAGGATTAATACCAACCCTTCACAAACTCTTCTAAAAAAGAAAACAGAAGGGAAAATTTCTCAACTTATTCTATGAAGCCAGTATTACCCTGATATCAAAGCCAAATAAAGATATCACAAGAAAAGAAAACTATATCTTATGAATATGGATGCAAAAATCCTCAACAAAATATTAGAAAACCAAATCCAGCAGCATATAAAAAGGGTTACACTGTACGAGGGCTTCCCGAATGGATCAGTGTGTAAAGAATCTGTCTGTAATGCAGGAAACACAGGAGATGTGGGTTAGATCCCTGGGTCTGGAAGATTCCATGAAGGAGAAAAATGGCAACCCATTCTAGCATTCTTGCCTGAAAAATCCCATGGACAGAGGAGCCTGGCGGGCCACAGTCCAAAGGGTCACAGAAAATTGGACATGACCGAGCAGCTAAGCACCAACACCATCACATACTCTATGAGTAAGCAGAATTTATCCAATCAATGCCAGAGTAGTTCAGTATGTAAGAATCAATGCAATACACTGCATTAATGGAACAAATGTTAAATACCCATGACAATCTCAATAGAAAAAAATTTACAAAATAAAGACCACGGCATAGCAGGAATACTCAACAAACTAAGAATAAAAGAATTTTCTCAACCTGATAAAGCAGATATATTAAAACCCCATACTAAGATATCTTACTTAATGGTAAAAGGCTGAAAACTTCAGCAGCAAGACAAGGACATCTGCTGTCACAACTTCCATTTAATGTTGTGCTAGAGACTCTAGCTAAAGGAACTTAGGAATCAAAAGAAATAAAATGAATTCAGATTGAAAAGGAAGATGTGAAACTAACTCAATTAACAGATGACATGATCTTGAATATAGAAAAATCCTAAAAAATTCATTGAAAAACACATTAGAGCTAATAAATATGTTTATCGAAGTTTCAGGATATAAGGTTAAATACAAAAGTCAATGGTACTACACTAGAAATGAACAAACCAAAATGAAATTAAGAAAACGGTTCTAAAATAGCACCAAAAAGAATAAAATTTAACAATAAGTAACAAATTTAATAGGGGCTTCCCTCTTGGCCTAGACGGTAAAGAATCTGCCTGCAATGCAGGAGATGCAGGTCCAATCCCTGGGTCAGGAAGATCCCCTGGGGAAGGAAATGGCAACCCACTCCAGCATTCTTGCCTGGAGAATCTCATGGATAGAGGAGCCTGGCAGGCTACAGTCCATGGAGTCACAAATAAATTTAATGAATGAAATACAAGACTTGTACAATAAAAAATACAAAACATTCTCAAAAATAATTAAAGAGAAGATCTAAAGTTGGAAATACATCCAATATTTATTGATTAGAAGACTAGACATTGTTATGAAGGCAATATTCCCCACATTTATCTACATATTAAATGCAATCCCTTTCAAAATTCTAGCTTTCTTTTTTGCATCAATTGGCAAAATAATAAAATTCCTAGCAAAATGAAAGGGAGCAGAAGAGTCAAACAATCTTGAAAAGAAACCAGTGTTGGAGGACTCTCCAATTTCAAAACCTACTGCAAAACAAAAGTAATCAAGATAGTGTGAAACTGGAATAAGATATGTAGGTCAATGGAACAGAATGGAGAGTCCTGAAATAACCCATATACCCTTGGTCAATTGATTTTTGACAAGGTGTCAAGATCACTCAGTGTAGAAAGAATGGTCATTTTAACAGAAGGTGGGGGTGTGGGGGTGAATTGGAAGATAGGGATTGACAATAAGTGCAGTATTAATACTTTGCATTAAATAGATAAATAATGAGAACACACTGTCCAGCACAGGGAACTCTGCTCACTGCTCTGTGGGGACCTAACCGGGAAAGAATCCAAAAAAGGAGGGAGACATGGGCATGCAGAGCTGATTCACTTCACTGTACAGCAGAGACTAACACCGCATTGTAAAGCAACTTCACTCCAATACAAATTAAAATGAAAAGAGAGATGGTGCTTGGATAACTGGATATTCCCATACAAAAGAATAGGCTCGGACCCCTACTTCACACCACATACAAAAATACCTCAAACCTGAGGATTAAAGACCCAAATGCAATAATTAAAATCATAAAAATCTTATATTTTAAAAAGTCATAACTTATCAATAACAAAATAGATAAGCTAATTTAATAGTGGGCAAAGGATTAAAATAGACATTTGTCCAAGGAAGATATGCAAATGATTAGTAAGCACATGAAACGATGCTCAGTATCATCGATAATTAAGATATTAATACAAATCAAAACCACAAGGAGATACCACTTCACACCTACTAGGATATCTATTATAATTTTTTAAATTAAAAAAAAAGGCAATAGCTAGTGTTGGTGAGGTTATAGAGAAATGTGAAGCCTCACACATGTCTTGAGTATATAACATGAGGAAGCCACTTTGGAAAACACTCTGCATTCCTCAAAATGTGACCCAGAAATTTTACTCCTAAGTATATCATAAAGAGAATGAGACATGACCTGCATCATGAAACATAATACACCACACACACACACACACACACACAACTTGTTATAAAAACACAACACAAATTCCTGTACATGAGTATCCACAACAGCATTATTCATAATACCCAAGACTTCTGTAACCATGGATGTCATAAGGCCCAAGTCCATCAATTGATAAATGATAAACAAAAGCTGGTATATCCATATAATGGACTAGTATACAACCACAAACAGGAGTGAAGTACCACGATGCTACAGCATGGCTAAGCTGTAAAATATTACGCTGAGTAGAAGCAATCAGACACTAAAGATCACATAAGTCTGATTCCACTTATACACCACATCCAGAATAGGAAAATGCATAGAAACAGAAAGTAGGTTAGTGGCTGTCAAGGCCTGGAGGGTGGAGAAAATGGAGACTGACTGCTAAGGTACCAGTTTTCTCTTTGGGATAGTGAAATGTTCTGAAATTAGATAGTAGTGATAGTTTCATAATCTAGTGAATATACTGAAGTACACTGAATTGCATACTTTAAAATGATGAACTTTATGTTATATGAATTATATCTCAGTTTTTAAATATATTCTTAAAGTCAAACAAATCTTTTACATTTATGTAATGATGTGTAGTTTCCAAATTTCTGTTTTTTACAGCTTCTGGTTTGACTTTCACATTCTTGTCCCATGTGAAAGTCAAATGAGCCTTACGACTCCCCTGGTCATTTGGGGGTTCAGAGTCTTTCCTTTTTTTCTTTGTCAAACCCTAGGGCATTGTTTTAGTCAGGACCAAAGCCTGGAGCAGCGTAGAACTCTTGTTCAGATTCCACTAGAGAGAACTTAGTTATATGGCTGATATCTACTTTGGATGGAGGTTCAGAAATGTAATCTAATCTAACAAGGTGCCTCGTGTCAGAGAAAATAGATTCTGATGGACAGGCTTCTCTCTTTGCCATAGACATCAAATTCTTTAGGGAAAACACATTAGAGGACCAGCCTATGTGTGAGTCACTAGCCATTCTGCAAAAGCACATCTGGAGATGACCACGACCACCTGTCATAAGAAATCAGCTCCTCTGTCTCACCTGCAAGAACCTCCATCATCTAGCCCCAGCTCACGCAGGCTGCACTGTGACCCCTAATCCTTACCATATTATATGCTCCAGTTCCCCTGGTTTCACGAGCAGGTGCTGATCACTCCAGTCCCGCCACCTTGCCTGCATGTTTGCCTCTCTCCCTTTGCTCCATCTAAAACTTACCCTTCCTCCAAGTCCGGGGTGACCTCTCCTGTAACGCCGCCCTCGACAAGCAGCCTGTGCGTGGCTGTGTCTCCCTGAGCTCTTAGCAAACGTGGAGCTCTACCTTGCAGTGTGCTGACCACTCTTTATCCAAAATGAAGAAGCACCTTATGGGACGGTTACCCTGATAGAACGAACTAAGAGTGTATCTACTGGGGCACAATAAGACGAAAGATCTTCCCTCAATTATTTCATTCTCTAATAGGGGAGATAATGTAATTATCCATAGAAGACATTCAGTTAAATTGCCCCAGGAGTCCACATGTTGGAAGAAGATTTCTCCTGAATGGAGAGATGGGAACGTTGACTAGAGAAGGAAATGTCGGGGTCAGAACATGAAAGTATGTGACAGGCAAGAGACTGAGTGCCCCTCACCCCAACCCCAGTGCATCCTTCACACCAGCTACCAAAGTGATCTTTCTAACACCTGGCCAGGCCAATCTGCTGCTGAAAACCCTTCCTAATCCTCCATAGTTCACAGCAGCGTTTTTCATCACTTCACAACATCAAGTGTTCCACAGGCAGTGAGCTCTCGGCCAGCACTACAATAAACAACGCTCGAAAACTCAAAATGCACATCAATTCAGTTAATGGTCTGAGTGTTCTCTGGTCAAAAAGGCAATTTTTAAAAATACTTTTTATTGAAGATTTGTTGATATATGATATTATATAACTGACAGATTATAATATAGTGATTCATAATTTCTAATGATTATACTCCATTTATGTGAAAGTGTAAATCGCTCAGTCATGCCCAACTCTTTGCAATCCCATGGATTATAGCCCATCAGGCTCTTCTGTCCATGGAATTCTCCAGGCAAGAATAATGGAATGGGTTGCCACACCCTTCTCCAGAAGATCTTCCCAACCCAGGAATCGAACCTGGGTCTCCCGCTTTGCAAGCTTATTCTTTGCTGTCTGAGCCACCAGGACTCTCTGTTTATAATTATTATAAAATATTGGCTATTTTCCCCATGTTGTACAATATATCCTTGTAGCTTATTTTATACATAATAGTTTTTACCTCTTAATCCCCTACCCTCTCCCCACTGGTAACCACTGGTTTGTTCTCTATACATGAGTCTGCTTCTTTTTGTTATAGTCACTAGCTTGTTGTATTTTTTAGAGTCCACAAATAAGTTAGATCATACAGTATTTTTATTTCTCTGTCTGACATTTCATTTAGCAGAATACCCTCCAACTGCATCCATGTTGCTGCAAATGGCAATTTTTCATTTTTTATGTCTGAGTAGTATTTCGCTGTCTATATAAACCATGTTTTTATCCATTCATTTGTTGATGGGCAGTTAGTTAATTAATGCTTTCCTCAAGTGCATTTGACCCCAGGGTGTTTTCTTCCCTTGAATATCTTTTGTCCATCTCAAAGTGCTGGTATGGTCCCTATGGGGAACAGCTCACCTGTCAGATGGCGCTCAGCCCACCTGGAAGCTGATTCTGTGTAGCTGTCCAGCATCTTCTCCAACCCCACCCCCATCTTGCTGTGAGCTTTAGCTACACTGAAATTCTCACACAGCCTCCAGGGTGTGTGGCTGAGCACTAGCCTTTCTTTTGCCAAGACCCTCTTTCCTCTTGGGTTTCCCTGATAGCTCAGTTGCTAAAGAATCTGTCTGCAATGCAGGATACCCAGGCTCGATTCCTGGGTTGGGAAGAGAGAAGGGATAGGCTACCTACTCCAGTGTTCTTGGACTTCCCTTGAGGCTCAGCTGGTAAAGAATCGGCCTGCAATGTGGGAGACCTGGGTTCAATCCCTGGGTTGGGAAGATCCCCTGGAGAAGGGAAAGGCTACCCACTCCAGTGTTCTGGCCTGAAGAATTCCACGAGTCCATGGGGTGGTAAAGAGTTGGACACAAATTTCACTTTCACTTTCACTTTCTTTCCTCTCGGGTAAACCCCATGCCCACTCCTGGGAGGTCCTCTGCTGAATCTCAGGCCGCTCCCTGCAGGCAGAGCTGACCTGCTTCCTCTGAACTGCCCTTGAATGTCCTTGGAATTTTACATGGTTCTGCAGTTACACATATTCACTTGGTTTTAGATGTTTAAAAGTCAGCTTCTCCCAGTCTAATGGGAACTTCTGAGGATAAAGGTTATAACTATTTCTTTTGTTACATCCCTAGTCTTGATCCTGAGTTGTGTTCAGCAGATGTGTCTATGAGTGAGTGGTAAAATGGGGTCTTTCCAGATGTGACCTAATGCTTTATCCCAGTTGCCTCTGGTCATTAGCTATCCCAAGGGGGAGAAAATATCAGACTTTGTGGTTGAAGTTGCATGCTCTATTCCTTAGAGATCCAGGAAGCACATGAGCAAATTAAGGCTGAAGAGGGCTATATAAAGGACCTTGTCTAACCCAGCCTCTCCCAAACACATGGGCCCTAATTCTGGGGGCTGTGAGCGACACAGAGTTGATGCCATGCTGGTCCACCTCTGTGTTCTGCATGGGAAGTGCACTGATTCCCCTTCAGATGAGATAGGCTCCTGGCCTCCGCCCCATTCCCCCCACCACCATCCTCTCCTCTCACTTCTCTGCCTTCCCCTCTGCAGGACGGTGAAGATCGCATGGATCCTTCCAAATCCAATCCTGTCCACTCACGGAGATCCGCCACACCTTCACTCAGATGTCATTTCTCACGTGCCATAAGGCAGTGTCCTCAGCTGCACCTCAGTGCCTGTCGCCCCATCCTTCCCACTGTCACCCCATCGCCCTGTCACTCTCCCCCTCAGGAACACAGCGTTCCAACAACCCCACACACACAAAGGGGGAACCCCAGTGAGATTTCCCCTAAACCCTGACAGCTAAGCCGTCACACTAGGCCCCAATTTCAAAGGAGTCCTGGATCTGCATCTGGGTTTGTTGGTCACTTGGGTTTTAACCAGCAGTAGACAGCCTGTCCAAGGCCTTTGGGACCCTTCTGATCTACTAAATTTGATGGGGAACACCAGCTACCTTAACGATAAAAGATCAAGCCATTTCCCCAGCACAAGTTAAAAGAACAAGCCACAGAAGATAAAATTTAAGAAAACTGTCCAAATAGATTCTCCATTAAGATCTTCCCCAGCTCCCGGGGCTCTTTGAAATGTGCTGTGAGAAAAACAGAGCCAGCTTCCTTTACGCATTTCTCATCTTTGCTCCAGTCTTTTCAAGATTTGGAGACTTCTGTCAGGCCACACAGAGGAAGTCACTGGGATCGGGTCAGCAGTCCAGGGTCTGCATGGTGTTTTGCTGCAGCAATAGCAGCCACTGGGGTCTTCCGCCTTCAGAAGAAGCCCCCTATCCTTCAAATTGTGCCCTCTTCCTGCCCTTTAGGCTACAAGTCTGATGCAAAAAGGTCATACAGTTAGCATGAACCCCTCCACACCTGGCCTCCTGGCTGCCCTGGTCTGAGCTCAGGCCCCCATCTGTCCTCTGACAGCCTCAAATGTCATCTTAGAATAACTTCAAGGCATTGCCTAGGTCTCTGAACCTTCAGTCAACCCCAAAGACCTGGGTTCCCTTGGAAAATCCCTGAGGCTGCAAAGCAGTACTTGGATCCATTGGCTTGAGGGTACCTGTCTTTTAAAAACTCTCAGTGCAAGAGAAAGAAACTCAGGAATCATAGAATAGAATGTCTCCTAAAGGATGGAGCCCTTATCGCTAGGGAAAGTGAGATGATCTCAGGTGACATCAAGAGAAATTAAATCACACAGAGAAGTTTTCAATCCTTCTCATTAGGGCAAGAAGAAAATTCCAGCTTGGTGATACAATTTCTCTAACACTCCCCACCACATATTGA
The DNA here is from genome assembly GCF_023699985.2 of Odocoileus virginianus. Taxonomy (NCBI): domain Eukaryota; kingdom Metazoa; phylum Chordata; class Mammalia; order Artiodactyla; family Cervidae; genus Odocoileus; species Odocoileus virginianus. Next base: position 45,863,274 of record NC_069689.1, on the reverse strand, counting down.
TTGTTCTCTTCAACCAGTAGGGACAGGGCCTCAGTTCTGAGCCTTGGGAGCCGTCATACTTCCTTGCTTTTATTTTGTTTTTTTTTAAATACTTATTTTCTCTTTGTGGCAAATAAAAATAGATTTCCAGTTGTGGGAATGGTACAAAGTTTTCTTTCCAAAATAAACAGAAACTCAAAACAAGTCCACTGGAAGAGAACAAATCAGGGGGTGTTCTGTAGACACCAGCATTGGGAAGGGATATGTGCCCAGACAGGAGCATGGCCACACCATGTAAGTGTTCTATGAATGGTTGAAGTGTGGGAGTTCCCTTGTTTCAGAGATGAGAAAACCTAATCAGAAGGGGTCATGTGCTCTGCCCATGGAGGTGAAATGGGCCTGAAAGGCCAAGATGAAGGGCATTAATTAGGCTTTCACTTATATTAAGAAGATATAATCTGTGGTAGACCCTACTAGCTTCTCCATCCTCCTCTTCTCCCTGGACCTCAATGTCTAGTTGGACACAATGCTGTCCAAACAAAATGCCCCTCTCTTGTCACTCTCACTACTAGGTGTGACAGATGACTAAGTCCTAATCAACAAGATGAAAACAGGTTTTCTGTGAAACTCCCAAGAAGTCTTTTCATAAGAAAGACCCACTCTCTCCTTTCTCTCCTCTCATCATCTTACCATCTGGAATCATGATGTGATGGCTGGAGCCCTAGGAGCCACCTTTGGGCAATGAGGATGAAGCCACATGTAGTCAAACTGGAAGTAGTCTGGGAAGCTTAACCTGTCCAGGAACACACACCTCTCTGCTTTTACATGAGAAGGAGACATTCACATTGTATTTAAGCCTTTTTCATTTAGAGGTTTTATGCCACCAAACTTAATGTGAACTGGTATATAAGCTTTGCTTCCTAGTGTAGAATTCTTTGGCACGGACACAGCCCTATAAGATCCTTGTCTTGCCTTATCCTCATAACAATCTTGAGAGATATGCAGGTAAAGCATGTCCTGTCCTTTTTTAAAAACATAGATGAAAAGACTGTAAGGCCCTTAGGTGGCAGGAGGCCAGAGCTGTTGGTTAGGACTGAGTCGTCATGCCCTGGGCCCAAGCTCAGTCTCTACATCCAATCAGCCTGACTTGCCACGGCTCATCCTTGACCTGACTGTTCTTCAGCCCCTGAGCCAACCATTCAGGAGGGCCCCCACCTCAGTCAGTGTCTGCTTTTCCTAAGCAGCACCTTTGGCTTTCATCCCAAAGAACTCTGTATAATATTAGATGAAGCAACACCCCCACCTCACCCTCACACACAGGCCTTCCCTTATTTACAATTTAAAACCACGCTTTCAGTTTCCATCCAAGGCTAGAATAAGAAAGCACCAAGGGCAACCTTTTACCACTTATTTTTCACAAATCCATGGCAGCCAGTTCCAGACCAGCCATGTGGTCATGGAGATGGCTGTGTTTTGCTGCCTCAACTGAGGAAGCATCATTCGTGCCCCAGCATCTCAGGATATGTGTGGGGTGAGGCACCTCACCCGGCGCGGGTCCAGGTCAGTCCAGTAGCCACACGGCCTGTTCAGAGCCAGGAGCTGCCAGCAGCGTGTGCTGTGTCTTCAGGCCACCACACCAGGCCCAGGGCTTCTGCGAGCACTTTTCCTGCTGGGTCTGATGAAGCAATGGGAAGTTTGCAGATTAAGTGAGGTTAAATTCTAGGCAAATCTTTTAAAAAGAGTCTTCACCCAAAGCAGATACACACAATACAAGGCAGACTGATCAGGAGCAAAAGCCTTAAACCCAGGAGGGCTGAGCTTCAGAAGACGCAGGAGCAGAGCAGCGGTGAAAGCACTGCCGGTCATCAAGGACCATAGGTCTGGAGGCAAGTGAGCCTCCTGGACATGACTTTCAAAGTTGAAATGAATGAGCAGCACATGGAAGTCCAGGAACTAATCCTCCTAATGGATTCCACACTGCTTGCTTCCTCATTAGCATTCTTTACCCAGTTTGAGGCCTCTGCATCTTAAGAGAGATGTCAAGACCTAGAGATGGTCCAGGGAAAACCAATAAAAATGATTAAAGGGCAGGGAAGTAAGTCTTAGGAAAGGTGAGTGGAGAATTTGACATTGGAGGAAACAAGGCCACGAGTGACCCCAACCGTGGTCTTTGAACTAAAGGTCGAAAGCATCTGAGCCCTGAAAAACTCACTCACACCCTGGCTGCCTCCAGTGGAAATAATGTCTTGGTATCTTGAAATAACTTCTTTTAAACCTCGATTAAAAAAAAAATTCATCCAGGTGATGGTGTGTTAACCCAGCTGAGTCTAAATCAAGCACAGACATTTGCCTCATGCAAGTTCTCTCTCCCCTCTGTTGATCCCTGTTTTTTACTTTCATCAAGTGAAATGAACACACAGACTTGCTGAGTCTACAATTTTAGATAAAGAGGGTGAAGGAGACGTGGGAATTCTCAACCTGGTCAGAGAATGGGTTTTGGAGGGAGCACCAGAGTACCATAGGGAAGAAGAAAGGCAAAGAGGCCAAACACTCTGTGGGTCAACTAAGGCCAACCAGCTGTCCCAGGTGGACACAGACACCAGAGATAAGTAAGCCCTGGTGCCTGCCCTAGAGGGGCTCTGGGTGAGTTCAACCTTGTGGTGTGAGAAGTGTCCAGATGGGGTCAGAGGCAGGAGCTGTGGACTCACAGATGATGAGCACCCACCTCCCTCTGAGCAAGGATATTCCCATCAAATCTGGGAGGTATTTGTCATCTAATCTGGAGTTCTCTGAAGTGAAGTTTCCTTCCCAAGGTTGCAAAATCAGTAAGCAACACAGTCAGGATGAATTTGAAAAAGCAGCTCTAAAATCATCCCATTTTATCCATTTAATGGATCATCTCCTCTTATCCGGGGCTTCCCAAATGGATAAGGAATCTTCCTGCAATGTAGGAGGCACAAGAGACTCAAGTTCGATCCCTGGGCGGGGAAGATCCCCTGGAGGAGGGCCTGGAGAATCCCATGTACAGAGGAGCATGGTGGACTACAGTCCATGGGGTCGCAAAGAGTCAGGCATGACTGAGGGACTAAGCATAGCACAGCACTCCTCTTAGCTACCTAAACAGAAACTTACAGGACCTACTGAGGACCTACTGCACATGAGATGCTATAGAGGTTTATGGTCAAGACACCTGACCCAATGTGACTAGGATCCTAAGGAGAATCACACAAGGGTAGTTATGGACACTAGGTAGTTATGAGACATCACAGAGTCCACACTGGTCCACCTACTCACCTCCAACCTGTTTTTCGGGGTATGAGGATGCAACTGTGGCCCAAAAAGGTGAAATGACTTTGGTTGTGGGGTCTTTTGACTCCCAGTCCAGGGCTGTCTGCAGCAGCCAGTACATCAGGATACAAATGGTAAGAATGTAGTATGGATGCCAGTCCTGAGGTGTGTGTGACCTCAGACAGAGGAGAACAGATTCTATGCAGTGGAGCAGGATGGCTCTGGGGAGAATTACAACTAGAAGAAAAATGATTGCACTGATCTGGAGCAAAGAGGTAGGACAATTTCACCCATGAAAATATCATTTTCCTGCCCCACACATATTAGAGTAAATCAGTATCAATATGCCATGATGCATATTGATGCAGTCATAACGCAGTCCACTAGTTCAGTTCAGTTCAGTCGTTCAGTCACGTCCGACTCTTTGCAATCCATGGACTTCAGCACGCCAGGCCTCCCTGTCCATCACCAGCTCCCAGAGTTTACTCAAACTCATGTCCACTGAGTAGGTGATGCCATACAACCATCTTATCCTCTGTTGTTCCCTTCTCCTCCCACCTTCAATCTTCCCCAGCATCAGGGTCTTTTCAAATGAGTCAGTTCTTCACATCAGATGGCCAAACTATTGGAATTTTGACTTCAGCATCAGTCCTTCCAGTGAATATTCAGGGTGATTTCCTTTAGGATGGACTGGTTGGATCTCCTTGCTGTCTAAGGGATTCTCAACAGTCTTCTCCAACACCACAATTCAAAAGCATCAATTCTTCAGCACTCAGCTTTCTTCATAGTCCAACTATCACATCCACACCTGACTACTGGAAAAACCATAGCTTTGACTAGATGGACCTGTGTTGGCAAAGTAACGTCTCTGCTCTTTAATATGCTGTCCAAGTTGGTCATAACTTTTCTTCCAAGGAGTAACTGTCTTTTAATTTCATGGCTACAGTCAGCATCTGCAGTGATTTTGGAGCCCAAAAAGATAAAGTCTGTCATTGCTTCCATTGTTTGCCCATCTATTTGCCACGAAATGATGGGACTGGATGCCATGATCTTAGTTTTCTGAATGTTGAGCTTTAAGCCAACTTTTTCACTCTCCTCTTTCACTTACATCAAGAGGCTCTTAAGTTCCTCTTCACTTTCTGCCATAAGGGTGGTGTCATATGCAAGTCTGAGGTTATTGATATTTCTCCCGGCAATCTTGATTCCAGCTTGTGCTTCATCCAGCCCAGCATTTCTCATGATATACTCTGCATATAATGTAAATGAGCAGGGTGACAATATACAGCCTTGACGTACTCCTTTTCTGATTTGGAACCAGTCTGCTGTTCCATGTCCAGTTCTAACTGTTGCTTCCTGACCTGCATACAGGTCTCAAGAGGAAGGTCAGGTGGTCTGGTGTTTCCATCTCTTTCATAATTTTCCAGTTTGTTGTGATCCACACAGCCAAATGCTTTGGCATAGTCGAAACAGCAGAAATAGATGTTTTTCTGGAACTCTCTTGCTTTTTTGATGACCCAACAGAGGTTGGCAATTTGATCTCTGGTTCCTTTGCCTTTTCTAAATCCAGCTAGAACATCTGGAAGTTCATGGTTCACATACTGTTGAAGCCTGGCTTGGAGGATTTTAAGCATTACTTTGCTAGCATGTGAGATGAGTGCAATTGTGTGGTAGTTTGAACATTCTTTGGGATTGCCTTTCTTTGGGATTGGAATGAACATTGACCTTTTCCAGTCCTGTGGCCACTTCTGAGTTTTCCAAATTTGCTGGCATATTGAGTGCAGCACTTTCATAGCATCGTCTTTTAGGATTTGAAATAGCTCAGGTAGAATTCCATCACATCCACTAGCTTTGTTCCTAGTGATGCTTCCTAAGGCCCACTTGACTTTGCATTCCAGAATGACTGACTCTAGGTGAGTGATCACACCATCGTGATTATCTGGGTCATGAAAATCTTTTTTGTATAGTTCTTCTGTGTATTCTTGCCACCTCTTCTTAGTATCTTCTGCTTCTGTTAGGTCCATATCATTTCTGCCCTTTATTGTGCCCATCTTTGCATGAAATGTTCCCTTGGTATCTCTAATTTTCTTGAAGAGATCTCTAGTCTTTCCCATTCTATTGCTTTTCTCTATGTCTTTGCAATGATCACTGAGAAAGGCTTTCTTATCTCTCTTTTCTATTCTTTGGAACTCTGCATTCAAATGGGTATATCTTTCCTATTCTCCTTTGCCTTTCACTTCTGTTCTTTCCATAACTATTTTTAGGGCCTCCTTAGACAACCATCTTGCATTTTTGCATTTCTTTTGCTTGGGGATGGTCTTGATCACTGTCTCCTGTACAATGTCACAAACCTCCGTCCATAGCTCTTCAGGCACTCTGTCTATCACATCTAATCCCTTGAATATTTTTCTCACTTCCACTGTATAATCATAAGGGATTTGGTTTAGGTCATACCTGAATAGTCTACTGGTTTTCCCTACTTTCTTCAATTTAAGTCTGAATTTGGAATTAAGGAGTTCATGGTCTGAGCCACAGTCAGCTCCAGGTCTTGATTTTCCTGACTGTATAGAGCGTCTCCATGTTTGGCTGCAAAGAATGTAATCAATCTGATTTATGTATTGACCATCTAGTGATGTCCATGTGTAGTGTCTTCTGTTGTGTTGTTGGAAGAGGGTGTTTGCTATGACCAGTGCGTTCTCTTGGCAAAACTCTACTAGCCTTTGACCTGTTTCATTCTGCACTCCAAGGCCAAATTTCCCTGTTACTCCAGGTGTTTCTTGACTTCCTACTTTTGCATTCCAGTCCCCTATAATGAAAAGGACATCTTTTTCAGGTGTTAGTTCTATAAGGTCTTGTAGGTCTTCATAGAACAATTCAGCTTCTTCAGCATTACTGGTCGGGGCATAGACTTGGATTACTGTGATACTGAATGGTTTGCCTTGGAAATGAACAGAGGTCATTCTCTCATTTTTGAGATTGCATCCAAGTACTGCATTTCGGACTCTTTTGTTGACTATGATGGCTACTCCATTTCTTCTAAGGGATTCTTGCCCACAGTAATAGATACAATGATCATCTGAGTTAAATTCACCTATTTTACTCCATTTTAGTTGGCTAATTCCTAATATGTCGATGTTCACTCTGATGAAACGCTTACCTACACACGCACAGACAGCTACAGTCTCTCAGCATTGTTGCTGCAAGAGATGATGTGCACGTGTGTTAGCTGCTACCCTGTGGATTATAGCCCACCAGGCTCCTCTGCTCATGGGCTTTCCCAGGCAGGAATACTGGAGCGGGTTGCCGTTCCCTTCTCCGGGGAATTTCCCTGACCCAGGGATTGAACCCAGCCCCCCTGCATTGCGGGTGCTTGCTTTACCATCTGAGCCACATGTTCTCAAGAGATAAGGGGAACTCAATAATGCACTGTCCACTATTTCAGGATGTATTTATCACAGTACAACATTATGAATGACACACTACTTATTTTGGAAGTGGAGTCAGGGAACTTGGAAGCAGGAGAAAAGAAGAGGAAACTTTCATAAAATAAGTATCATCCATTCTTTGAGTATCCCATGAGTGCCTCTGCAGCAGACCCTGGTGCTTGCCTGCCCAACAGACGATCCCCCTTCACCTCACTCCATGCCATCTGGATTCTGGCTTTGTATCAGGACTGTGTGCTCTACCAAGGTCATGAGTCACATTGATTCCGCTTAGGATGGCAACACCATTCTCCTTTGTCAGACAACCAGGTTCTCAACCTCTGCTGTGCTTAGAGTGGAGGACCCATATGATTCAGTTCTTACCTATAAAGTTTATGGGAAAACTCTCTAGTTAGGAGAGAAGCTTCAGGGGCACCAGACAAGACTTGCCCACTGGGTGGACCTTCCTCACTGCTGTCTTGCAGGCTCATCCCTAAGTGGGATGCTTGCCATCCTCATCTTGCACTCTTATAGCAAGCCCAGCTATTGGAGAACTGAGCTCAACATCTGCCTCTTCCATTAGCTGGTCCTGAGGAGACCCCCTTGCAGCCATGAGTCTGAGCTGATGGAGATGCAGAGGATTGGTGGTGCTGGTTTATCTGAGAACCCGGGCCACCTGCTCATGAAGCTTACTTGGTCCCACTCCCGGATGCACCACTGTCACCTTATGCCTTGGTGAGTCAGATGGAACCAAACTCACTGTGGGAAGATGCGGTCACCTGGTGATATCCAACGTCAGCAGCTCTGCCTCTGCTGGGTTTCTCTGGTGGTTCAGACAGTAAAGAATCTGCCTGCAATGTGGGAGACCTGATTCTTATCCCTGTTGGGGAAGATCCCCTGGAGAAAGGAATGGCTACCCACTCCAGTATTCTTGCCTGAAGAATTCCATGGACAGAGGAGCCTGGTGGGTTACAGTCCATGGGGGTCACAGAGTCGGACATGACTGAGCAACTAACACACTGCCTCTGCTAGGGCCAGTTGCATGTCAGGATCTTTGCCTCAAGTGGTTGATAATTCCTGATGCAGATGCCATGGTCTTGCCCTAGAACCCTAGGTATCTACATGATTGTTCTCGCACTACTTGGGAGCTCTTCCATTGCAGTTACCATAGGGGCTGCTCAGTAGCCTGAACCACAGCCTGAAACTGCTACAGCCCTTTCCTGCTCTGCAAGAAGCAATCACTCGTTCTATTCTTTGAAGGAGCTGTCACAGTATGCATAAGACCACTAGACCCCTGCAAACCTTACTGATATGGCAGCCTCCTGAATTTCTATAGGTTCCCTCACTCTCCGGAGTTTATGTGTCTTACCAAGGACTCCCATGCATCTTCTTGCTCATCAGTTGCTCATCGTGTTTTCACACTTTGCTTTACATTGTTGATTAATCACCCTCCGCCTCTCATTGTCTTTCTCTGATGCATTGGTAGCCCCATTAATAGCCTTATAATTTCTAACTTTTCAAGTTTTACCAAACTCCCTTAGGTGCTGTGTCCACCTTCCTCTGGCCATCCCAGCCCAGCCTGTGCAGAACAGCAGCGCCCAGGCCAGGACCATCAGACTCCACCTATCACAGGGCAGGGTGCTTTCACTGTCCCTTGGCCAGTAGTGACCCAGCCCCCAAATCCCATTTTTGAATCTACTTCCTCAGATCACTGTTGGCACCAACAGCTGTTGGTCAAGATCCCCAGAAAACAGGCTGTGATGGCCCTGAAACTGAGGTATCTCTAACTGAAGCAGGTTTGTCCAGCCTTCAGTCCCCATCAACCTATCCTTGGATGCAGACTGCCTCCAGAGAAGGGGTGCAGCCACGGGTGAGACACATCCCTTAAGACCCAGAGAGGACAATGCCTGGAGAGAGACACGATTCCAGTGGTCAGCAGGCAGCACTCCCAGAAATCAGGGGAACAAGGGTGTTAGTCTTAAAGGGAGACTCAGGCACCATAGCCAGCATCCACTAGAGCATCTTAGTCTAAATAAATCAAAGAAACTTGTAGAAACCATACCACACAGAGGTGACAAAAGAGGAATGAAATAGAAAAGCACACAAAAAATAATCAAGTAGCACGCGAAGGGGCCTCCTCAAGACAGACCCCTCCCCATATGCTCTGCCATCATTCCTCTCTGAAGTGCCTAGATAACAGTATCTGATGCACATTTCCTGAGTTGCTTTACAGATGCTCAAGGCACCAAGAGGAAGAAATTTACTTGATGACCATGAGTGGTAGCCCCAGACTTGCCCCCAGACCTGCCCCCAGACCTATCCCCGCCTAAGAGTTGCTCATGTTAACCCCTGAGACACCACCTTGTTACCTATCAACCAATCAGAGAACTGTGCACAAGCTGATCACAAACCCTGTGACCCCCTTCCCTGGTGCATGAGTGCTAAGTCGCTTCAGTCATGTCCAACTCCTTGCAAACCTATGGACTGTAACCCACCAGGATCCTCCATCAGTGAGATTCTCCAGGCAAGACTACTGGAGTGGGTTGCCATGCCCTCCTCCAGAGGGTCTTCCCGACCCAGGGATTGAACCCTCACTTCTTACGTCTCCTGCATTGGCAGGCAGGTTCTTTACCACTAGCACCACTTGGAAAACCCCACCTTGTCTTTAAAAAGGCTTTTCTCAAATCCATCTGGGAGTAAAGGCTTTCTGAGCATTGGCCTTCTCAGACTCCTTACACAGAGCACTGTGATAAATGCCGGATTTTCCTTCACCACAACCCAGTGTCAGTAAATTGACTTTATTGCTTATGGGCAAGTGGACCCATTTGGATCAGCAACAAAAATTTGCCCCAAAGATGCTACACATCTATTAAACAGGAACCACAAACTTGGTTGTAAGCTTCCCGGATATGGTAACAAGAGGAAAGGTGATCGTCTTCAAGATTCACAGAATCTATAAGACAAACGTGTCCTACACCCTCTAGAATGTGAAAGTCACTCAGTCATGTCTGACTTTTTGTGATCTCATGGACTATCCAGTCCATGGAATTCCCCAGGCCAGAATAGTGGAGTGGGTAGCCTTTCCTTTCTCCATGGGATCGTCCCAGGAATCAAATCGGGGTCTCCTGCATTGCAGGCAGATTCTTTACTAACTGAGCTATCAGGGAAGGCCACACCCTCAAGAGCATTACTGCTTTTCTTGTGGGTGAAATCTAAAATGTATTTCTCCTCTGGATCCTGACAGATCACGGACCCCATGAACCAGACGAGAAGGCCAACAGCAACCCTGTAAACAGTGTAAGAGTGAGTGTATCCTGTTGGTGGGAATGCAAATTAGTACAGCCACTATGGAAAACAGTGTGGAGATTTCTTAAAAAGCTGGAAATAGAACTGCCATATGACCCAGCAATCCCACTTCTGGGCATACACACCAAGGAAACCAGATCTGAAAGAGACACGTGCACCCCAATGTTCATCGCAGCACTGTTTATAATAGCCAGGACATGGAAGCAACCCAGATGCCCATCAGCAGACGAATGGATGAGGAAGCTGTGGTACATATACACCATGGAATATTACTCAGCCATTAAAAAGAATTCATTTGAATCAGTTCTAATGAGATGGATGAAACTGGAGCCCATTATACAGAGCGAAGTAAGCCAGAAAGATAAAGACCATTACAGTATACTAACACATATATATGGACTTTAGAAAGATGGTAACGATAACCCTATATGCAAAACAGAAAAAGAGACTCAGATGTATAGAACAGACTTGTGGACTCTGGGAGAAGGCGAGGGTGGGATGTTTCAAGAGAACAGCATCGAAACATGTATATTATCTAGGGTGAAACAGATCACCAGCCCAGGTTGGGTACACGAGACAAGTGCTCGGGCCTAGTGCACTGGGAAGACCCAGAGGGATCGGGTGGAGAGGGAGGTGGGAGGGGGGACTGGGATGGGGAATACATGTAAATCCATGGCTAATTCATTTCAATGTATAACAAAAACTACTGTAATGATGTAAAGTAATTAGCCTCCAACTAATAAAAATTAAAAAAAAAAAAAAAGAGTGAGTGTATCATGGCAACTACGCGGTGCCCATCTCGAGGCTTATCGCAGGCACCACACCAGGAGCAGCAGGACCAGCAAACTGAGAGTCTGTACATGAAGCTCTTCCCAGGCAATTTCATCTCAAGTTCCACCTTCTCAGAGAGAAATGTATGAAAACATTCTCAGAGCACCTGTCTATCCGTTGGTAAATTTTTTAAAAAGTAGGTACAATAATTGCAATAATCTGTTGCATTTTTAAAACATTTGTTCAGCAAACAGTCTCTAAAAAAAAAGCAAATCATTTTCATTTGGTTGAAAGGTTGGTAATAAATTAAGCCTTTCACGCTCATAGAAAACGATTTTGTGTTTTATTTCCAAATCTCCCCCTGTCAGCATTGAGAGAGACGTATTTATGGAAAACAAAAAGCAAAACAGATGATCTGGCTGTGGTGCTGAACGAGGGCCACATCTGTCTCCAAGAACCACAAGCCGTTTACAGGGATAAATCTCCCTGTCCTGGAAATGACAAGACACTGGGCTCCTGGGCCGCCTCCTCGTGATGACCTGTGTTTCCAGCTTCCTTTCCCACACAGGGATGCTCACCGTGGCTCCAGCCACCCCACCGGCCCCCACCACCTTGGGACCCCTGCCCACCTTTTCCCTTGCGGACTCAGTCCTGCTTCCTTTCCCCACAGGTCATCGACATACCCACAGTCTTTTCCAGTTCAGGGAGGTCAGGCATTAGTTTCCCCATCTTTTGCTGCATTCCAAGTTTATTTTTTCCCCCTTTTGAAGGTCTCCAACCATTTCCAAGAGTCAAAGCATCAGCGGTGAAGCTGGAAACATGTTCCTCTTGTCTTCAGCCTTAGATTGGACACATAACCAGCACTGAAGAGGGAAGCAGAGCCTCGCCAGTTCTATCACGCTCTCCCTGGGAGACACAACCAAGCCTTTCTTGATCCACGGAAGTTGACAGAAAAGCAATCCCCAGGCTAAAGTCTCATTGAGGCCAGTCACAAGTTCCAAGTCCGAAGGGAACAGAAAGTGTCCCTGAATGAGATCAGCCACAGGCTTTGGGCAGGGGCAGCATGGGAAAGAGCAAGGGGTGGGATTTACGCAAAACTGAACGCCACGCGCCCCTCCCCTTATCTTTGTGGGCCTCACTTCGCTGACCTGTTAACGAAGATGACTACAAAGCCCACCTCCGCATTTGTTGCGGGGATGAAAGGACAGCTGGTCTTCATGGTTTGGGTTCCTATCTTAGCAGACCATGAGACCAAGTCTCAAGAGATGAAGCATTTCCTGCCATATCCATAAATAAGGATGTCCCAGCTATCAGTGATTCTGCCCTCTGGATGTGAGTTTCTGAGCCCTGAGGGTGCCCAGGAAGAAGAGTGCCTACTACCTGGCAGCCATGGGGCTGCCCCCACTGGGCTAGTACTGAGGGTCTGGGGGGGTGGTGGTGGGGTATCTGAAAGATGCAGGATGCTGGCCCCAGACAGCTAAGATGCATATGAAAGGAATGCTTTCAGTAAGCCCAGACACTTGCATCTTCCCATATATTGAAGAGTGCTAAATTCCTTAATTTGAGATATCTGATTTTCCTTAATTAACAATAGTCATTTGATATTCAGACTACCCACCCCTTGTTGCAAACTTCCATATAGCCTGGCTCCTCCCCTCACCTCCTTGGAGCAGTTCTCTCAGGGTCATTTGTGATGCTGTTTCCAGGGCTTGAAGTCCTAAAAGAGAGAGACAGAGAGAGTCAAGTCTTTCGGTCGTGTCCGACTCTTTGCGACCTTGTGGACTGTAGCCCACCAGGCTCCTCCATAGATGGGATTTTCCAGGCAAGAGTACTGAAGTGGGTTGCCATTTCCTTCTCCAGGGGATCTTCCCGACCCAGCGATAGAACCCAGGTCTCCTGCATTGCAGGCAGACGCTTTACCATCTGAGCCACCAGGGAAGTTACTGAAGTCTTAAAAATTCCCACCAAATAAAACACAGCTCTCCACTTTAGGTTGTGCCTGTTTTCTTTAGTCAACAAGGGCAGGAGGTAGATTTGGAGGTAAGCCTGTGTCAGTCGTCCAGCCCTGCCCGATTCCCACAGACCAGGGGTTTAGACACAGGAAGGCATCGTCTCACAGTCTGCAGTCCAGAAGTCCAGGATGAGACTGTCTGCAAGCTTGTTCCCCTTGAGGACCGTGAGGGAAGGATCTGCTCTCAGCCTCTCTCCTTGGATTGTACGTGGCCATCTTCACACTTATTGTCTCTCCCTCTCTTCACACTTATTGTCTCTCCTCTGTGCCTAAAGATCCCCTTGTGTGTTAATTGCTCAGTAGTGCCCGATTCTTCATGACCCCATGGACTCAAACCCGCCAGGCTTCTCTGTCCATATGATTTCCCTGGCAAGAATGCTGGAATGGGTTGCCATCCCTTCTCCAGAGGATCCTCCCGACCCAGGGATCGAACCAGGGTCTCTTGCATTGCAGGAAGATTCTTTGCCATCTGGGCCAACAGGAAAGCCCAAAGATCCCCTTAGGAGGGCTTTCAACTTCAGATTCCTAGGGCACACTCTGTGTGGGCATAATGTTTATTGTGGGCACAAGAGTGTGGGCATACTCTATTGTGCACTTAAATGCAGATTCCTAGGCACACTCCTTAGGAATGCTAATAGAGAAAGTTTAGACTCTTTCCTAGCATTTTTATCCAACTGAACTGGCAGTTCCCAGGCGCTTGGTCAGGAAGCCACAAGGAGGGGAGGGTCCTCTGTAGCGCCCACTCTTGGCAGTGCCTGTTTGCTTCTGAAGAAATCAGCAACCGCCTGCCTGCAGTGCCCCTTAGGCCTCCACACACACTTGCACCCCTGCATTGCCAACTCAGTCCCCAAGAGACTTCCACTTAGCGGCAAGGAGCCTAACCACCTCACGCAGATATGTATTCTCCAACTTGCAACATAAAGTCTTATCCCAAGTACCTCTTAACTCTGAAACTCAAGGCACCAGTCTGGGTGCAATCAGGAGACAGAAATCTGATGAGAGATGGCAAGTTGGGGAAAGAATTGCCTGCCCCAGAACAGGATGAGAGGGTTGATATAAAGAATGGTTATGTCATTGTAAATATGTAACAAGGACTCGCAGGGCGCCCAAAGGGAGCTCAAGGAAGGACACACCTCCCCGAGGCTGGGATTCAGACCTCATTGGAGACGGTGTAGTTACAGACGACTGGATGACGGAGAGGTTCACCCGGATGTCCAGGCGGAGCTGGTACACTGGCGAAAGGCAAGCAGGAAGCTGCCTTCCAGGGTGCAGGCTGACAGAGGGCGCAGAGGGGTCACAGTGCCCAGAGTCCACTCACAGGTGAGCTAATGCTAGGCCTGGGTGTGTGTCTGCACCGGGACGGCTCCAGAAAGGCGGCCAACAGGCCAGGGTGTGTGTCTGCACTGGGACGGCTCCAGAAAGGCGGCCAACAGGCCAGGGTGTGTGCAGTCTAGGCGCAGGGGTGGGACAGAGACCTACAGACGTCCCCGCCGCAGCCACCTGTGGGACTACGGCAACTGGAGACGGCAAGCGGAGCTGCTTCCTCCTGCGATGACCCACCGGCGCCCTCTCCTGGCAAAGCCTAACACTGCGGTCAGCGCAAGGAGAAAAGCCCCTGCAAAGGTGCTTTTCCAACACCGTGGTCACAGTCAAGGAGAAAACGGGGCCTCAGAGGTGAATTTGGAGTTGAGGACAAAAAGTTGCTAATCGGTAGAGTCAAGAAAACAATGGGGGGATGAATCCATGCCAGGGCACAGTGAAAGCTAACACCCCTAAAATGTTGACTTTTCCATCATATGAACCACACAGCCCAAATGTATTATGCCAGGAAAACAGGAGATGGAAGTGGATTCCTTTTTAGGGGAGGCACTGGTTTAAAACGGGTTCTTCAGCAGCTGTCTCAAGTTTAGGAGATTATGTCCTGTGCTTAAAATTGTAAACAAAAGAGTAGGAAAATATAATTGCTCTGTCTCGGGTGGAAAAATCATCTCTCTCCACTACTTTTCTTTCTCTGTATATGTGTGTGTGTGTGTGTCAAAGGTAGGCCAGGATGAGAAACCTTGGCTTAGAATTAGGAAATACACTACCTTCTTAGGGGAAACTGTGGCTCAGCTGGTAAAGAATCTGCCTGCTCTACTGGGATACCTGGGTTCACTCCCTGGGTTGGGAAGATCCCCTGGAGAAGGGGATACACTCACTCCAGTATTCTGGCCTGGAGAATTCCAAGGACTGAATAGTCCATGGAGTCGCAAAGAGTCGGACACGACTGAGTGGCTTTCACTTAACATCACTTCACTCAGGGGGACCAGCAGCAAATCCAGGAGACTCTGGGACACATTGCTCTTCCATTTGAAATGTAAGCCAGGTTGCAAATCCTGGGTGGTTGGACCCCATGATCAAACACACACGCTGAGCAACTTTTGGTTTCAAATAACAGAATGCCTGACTAAGAATGGCTTAGAAACAAAAAGTCTGAAGGAAGACTGCTGCAGGACTGATTCTGTGACTCAGCCATGCGAGGGAGCTGGCTCAACAACTCTGGTATTTTATTACCTTTCTCCTCATGGTCACAAAATGATTGCAGGAACTTAAATCATCCACTTCCCACATAATATTACTTAAAACAGACAGCATAGGAGTCAAGAGTGCCTTCTATCTTGTGCTGGTCTCTTTCTCTATGAGGGAGGTTTTACCCAGAAAACCCCATCTCATGTTCCATGACACCTCATTAGCCAGGATGGGAAGATGTGCTCACCTCTACACCAAGCACTGGCCAAAGGTCTGGCGTTGTCATGACTGATGGACAGTAATCATGGTTCATGTCAGGAGATGAATACATTTACTCCAAACAAGAGCAAAGAAGAGGAAAGGGATGAACTGACTAGAGGCAGTGAACATTTTATCAACCCTCTTCTTGTTAGGCTGCAATCACGCTGAAAGAGCAACTCTGTGTGGAAAGTAAGCACCATGTTTTCATTTTAAAAGCAGAGTTTTTAAATGAATGAAAATACCATTGTCAGAAATTAGAAAAGAAGTTCTGTTTTGGAATTCAGACAGGAACTCCTAACAAGTTACAAAGAGCTGAGCGTGAAAGAGCTATGAATTCGACGCTTTAGTCTGTTTTTAACGAGTAATCTTTAATTCTCCCACAAATTCAAAGAATCGTCTCCAGAGGGAAAAAGGAAACGCTGGAGGGATGGAAATAAATAGGCTCATGAGGTGTTCTCTTGACTCCTCCACTGTCCTGACCTCCTCCCTGTCCTCACCTGCCTGGCCACTGAAGAGAGGGCTCGGGAGAGCCAGGCCCCCGCGTGCACACCTGAACACGGCTTCCAGGAGGCCCTCATCCCCCAGTGGGAGACGACCCCCTCACCTCTCCTCCCATGCACTAGACTCCTCTACTCTTTGCCTTGCTTCCTGTTTCTCATTAGTGCTGGTCATCAACATTTTCCCTTCAGCTCTGAAATACTGTACGGCCTCAGGGCCAGGCCCCCTGCAACATGAGGGGTGACGCTGGTGTCTGTTCTACCCAGCAGGACGTTCTACCCAGCAGGACGTTCTACCCAGCAGGACGTTCTACCCAACCGGCCCTTCTCCTTGTCTCACCCTGACGCGTCGTGGGGCATCATCTCACAGACCTCTTGCAGTGAGAGGGTAACAGACAGGAAGGCCAGGGGTCTCCAATTGGAGGAAATAGTCTGCAAGTGTCAGACATTTTTTATCTCTCCCTTAAGCTGCAGGAGGAAATAAACTACAAGTGTCAAATTTCTTTTTCCTTCTCCATACAAAATTAAAAGGTGGTTTCTCTGTGGAAATGTTTTTCTTAAGCTATGTTCATGAAACTATATATTTGCTTTGGAATTTGCCTTTCTTCAAAATGGTTCCACCTGAGACTAACTTTTTTCTTTTCTCAAACCTTGGGTTGATAATACCTCAACAAACTAGTATTCGTACCAATTGTTTTATGGCTGGGGGATGACACACCTCCTGTCTTCCTATCTCAGAAATGCATGTCGTGGGAGAGGGGCTTCCGTCAGCCTTGAGGTGTCTCTTATCTGATTAACAGCTTTCCAACAGACATTAAAAAAAAAGCTCTGACCAACCTAAACAGCATATTAAAAAGCAGAGACATTACTTTGTCAACAAAGGTCCATCTATTCAAAGCTATGGTTTTCCCAGTGGTCAAGTACAGATGTGAGAATTGAATTATAAAGAAAACTGAGTGCTGAAGAATTGGTGCTTTTGAACTGTGGTGTTGGAGGAGACTCTTGAGAGTCCCTTGCACTGCAAGGAGATCCAACCAGTCCATCCTAAAGGAAATCAGTCCTGAATATTCATTGAAAGGACTGATGCTGAAGCTGAAACTCCAATACTTTGGCCGCCTGATGAGAACTGACTCATTTGAAAAGACCCTGATGCTGGTAAAGATTGAAGGTGGAAGGAGAAGGGGAAGACAGAGGATGAGATGGTTGGATGGCATCACCAACTTGATGGACATGAGTTTAAGTAAACTCCAGGAGTTGGTGATGGCCAGGGAGGCCTGGCGTGCTGCAGTCCATGATATCGTAAAGAGTTGGACATGACTGAGTGACTGAACTAAACCAAACAGACATAAAACAGCTTACTAAAGACTCTCAGAGGGACCACTCTCCATCCCCCTTCTGATGTCTCTGTCAGAAGCTTTGTCTGTCCCTTTTTATACTTTAATAAAATTCTGCTACACAAAAGCTCTTGAGTGATCAAGCCTGGTCCCTGGTCCCGAAGTTAAATCACAAATCCGACACCGTTCACCACAAGCTACCAGCAGCTATCTGTCTATTTACTTGGTGACCCAGCCCTGCTTGTAATGAGGAACCCTGTGGCCATCACACAGAGGATGCCACAGAGGCAAAGCAATTGGGGGGGGGAGGGGACAAGGATTTTGAAGGTAAGCAAATCTGGGCTCCAAGTCCCCATTCTACCTCTTACTAAATATGGGTGTGGTAGATGAAAGAGAGAAAATTCCTTGCTACTCCTCCCATTGAGATAAAATCCAATCTCTCTCCTCTTAAGCCTAAACTGGCTTCAGTGATTTGCTTGATCAACAGAATATGGCAGCTGTGACAGTCTGTGACTTCTGAGGCCAGATTGTAAGAAGCCTTGTAGACTTCTGTAACCTCTGGCCTGGGGAAGGCCAGGTGCTGGGCAAGAAGTCCAGCTGCCCGAGGCCACTCTGCTGTGAGGAAGCCAGGCTGGCAACGTGGAGAAAGCGGCTGGAAGGAGAGAGTGGTATTAGCTAGACCAAGTGCAGACGAGGGGGAAAAGTTCACGTGGGCTTTCTAGCTGTAGCCAGTGTGATAGGAGAACCAAGGAATCTAACAGAGAGCTGAACCCAAACCAAGTTGTCCTAGCCGCCTCCAGTCACTGTGGCCAAACCAGCTGAGGACTCACCACAGTGGAGCAGAGCTGCCTTCCCACTGTCTCTGAATTTAACAGCCTTGGTTTCATGCATAGATTTTGCTGCCAGAACGAGAGGCAATGCGCAGACCCTCAAGCTTTCTGAGCCTCCATTTTCTCATTACAAAATGGAGCCAAGGATAGGACCTGTTATACCTGTATTACCGGACTCAGGTGGATTAAATAAAACAGCTTCCTCAAAGTGTGGTCCAGCGCTTTGTAGAGGGACAGCGATGATTTACCACTGGGTCTCCTGATACAAGGTTAAGAATACATTCTAGGTAGCCACATGTTAAGCTCTAACTCAGCTCAGGTCAGTCGCTCAGTCGTGTCCGACTCTTTGCGACCCCATGAATCACAGCACGCCAGGCCTCCCTGTCCATCACAAACTAATTAGGAAGCTGCTAATCATAGCTAATGATGGCTTTTTTTTTAATCAGTGGGACTTGAGTTGAAATCAAGAGAATTGTTCCTGAGCATCTCTTAGGTGCCAAGCAAAGCCCATAGAACCAACCCCAGCTTATGCTTCCCTGGAAGATGGCCCAGCTTATAAAAACTATCTGTGCTAACAGGAAAATGTAAGCAGCTGTGATTCAGGGCCATTGCAACAATTCTGAAGCTATAGGAGGTGTGCTAGGTACTACATATTATATATTATATATATGTACATCCTATTGGTTCAGTGTCCCTGGAGGACCCTGACTAATACAGTTTTCAGCCCTAGACATCCAATTGCAAAGTGAGGCTTGTCTTATCATGAATTAACCATATAAACTCATAAATATCTCCTTGATTTTAAGTCAGCTCCAAAACTTCACAAACTCAAGAGGTCTTTAGAGATCCTTGAGCCCAATCTTGTGATTTTCTCATTATTTAGTGGGAAAATTATGAATAACCTTCATTTAGTTTTTTTTATTGAAGTTATAGTTTATATATAATATTATATAAATTATAAGTGCACAATATAGTGATTCAGAATTTTTAAATGTTATGCTACATTTATAGTTATTTAAAATATTGGCTATATTCCCTGGAGTTTGTACCTCTTAGTCTCCCACCCCTGTGTTCCCTTCCCCTCTTCCCTCGTCCCTCTGGTAATCATTACCTTGTTCTCTGTATCTGTGAGTCTTCTTCTTTTTTTGGTTATATTCACTAGTTCATTGTACTTTTTAGATTCTACATATAAGTGATATCATACAGTATTTGTCTCTCTCTTTCTTGCTTATTTCACTTAGCATAGTAACCTCCAAGTCCATGCATGCTGCTGCAAATGGCAAAATTTCATTCTTTTTTCATGGCTGAGTGGTATTCCATTGTATCTGTGTCTACTTATCTATCAATATCTCTCTCTATACATATATACGTATACATATTTGTATGAAAAAAGTGAAATTGTTAGTCACTCGGTGGTGTCCAACTCTTTCTGACCTTTTGGGCTATAGCCCATCAGGCTCCTCTGTCCATGGGATTTTCCAGGCATGAATACTGGAGTGGGTTGCCATTTCCTCCTGCAGAGGATCTTCTCAGCCCAGGGATCAAACTGGCACCCCCATGACTCCTGCCTTGGCAGGTGGATTCTTTAAACACTGAGTCACCTGAGAGATCCATATATATTTACACTACACCTTCTTATTAATTCATCTGTTGACAGACACTTAGGCATCATTTCATTTCAACAGGATTATAAGCTTGTTGCATCATAGATTGAGCAACTTTTATTTTGGCGGGGGAGGAATGATCTCTAATTCACTCATTCGTTCTACAAAGATTGAAAGTACCTACAGTGTACCATGTAGTGTGTTAGACAATGGAAATAGGGAAGTATACCCACGCTTTTTGAACTTACATTGGAGAAAACGAGGGCTGGTTTCAAGGGCAAATAGGTGAATCAGTAGCCAGATGAACAGCTATACCCAGCCAGAGATGATGGCGCCCAGGCCATATGAAGGGGACTGTCTATCAGGCCACTGTGGGGCTTCCAGGATATTTTTAGTTTTACTCTTATTTACATCACTTCACTTATTTTATTTTTTGCTTGTGACACATGCTATCCATATGCGCAGATGACTGAAGCTGGAAGGAATTTGGAGGGTGGGCTGTGGATAACTGCTGACAGATCCCCCACAGGCACTGACAGACTAAAATGATGGGGCGATGGGGCGAGCCCCTTTAGAGGAAGTTTAGCAAAGATATGCCCGCCCCGAGAAATAATCAAAGAAATGCTGAAAGGGAGACAAGGGGGCCTGGGCACAGCCACTTATAGGAGAGTCAAAAATAAGTCTGTTAGTGGAATTTGGTCCCCTAACTGACCATCGTGACTCTCACTGGGAGCTGGGTTCTATGGCACTGAGCCATCCTGGTTTCTTTTTACCTCTCTGATGGCGAGGGGAGGGCTCTGTTGTTTGCCTTTGTTGCTGTTCTCCAAAGCTTTGTCCCCACCCCATTTCTCCTTACTCTCTCCCATGCTCACCCAACATCGCTTCAGGTTACAGTCCCAGCTGGCCGTGGTCCCCATACCCCAGGGCACACCCACCTGGAGCTCTCTCAAGTACTTTGCTGTTCCGCAGGGAGATCGACTCAACACATCCCCAGGTATTAAACACTGGAAATTTGCTAGGATAGCAAATTTCAGGTACTTTCACACACACACACAAATGGCAACTATGTGAGGAGATGTATACATGAATAATTTTGACCACAATCATCATGTCGCTCTGTACATGTATATCACATCATCTTGTACAAATTTTTATTTAATTTTTTTTTAAAGCCAAGTTGACAAGTTCAAAACCAAACTTCTGGTCTTTGCCTGAAATCTGTTCCACCTTCTCTCCCTGTATTTTTCATTTTTGTGGTTGTACCATCACCAGTCATCAACAGACGACCTGGCATTTGTTCTTTGTGCCCCATTTACCCTCACCTTCCACACCCAATCCGCTATCCCGAGTGAAAAGTCCTCCTACAGCAATCTCCCTCCTCTTGTCCTTCCCACTGTGTGGGTCTTGGTTCAGCCCCTCAGCATCCGACACCAGATTCATGGCTACAGAATCCTAATTTTGTCTATTTTACTCCAGGCTAACTTAGCTCTAATTTAGCTTCCTCTTTTTCAGAAGAGCAGTGTCTGAACATAAGTCTGACCATTTCACTCTCTTGTGAAAATCCTTCATGCAAAGTTCATATTGTTATACTCGGCATAAATGACAAGGTGCTCTGTGGTTTGGTCCCTGCTGTCTTTTCCAATTCTATGTCCTCCCCGCTACATTCACACCCTTCATTCTAGCCAAGCCAACCTTCTGCAGTGTACCTATGATGGTTTTTTGGGCAAAGCCTATGCCTTGAATATCTTTATATTCACAGTAACTCTCTCAGCACTGGATGCTTTCTATAAGTGCAATATACTGTGGAATAGATGGATGAATACATGAATTAATGAATAGTATACGGAGGACCCAAAGACAAGAGTAGCCAATTCAGTTTGGAGAGTTCAGAGAAGCCCTTGCCAAGTAAGTGACATTTGAATGAGTCTGAAAGTATAGGCGGGAAAAACACTCAGGCAACAAGAATAGCATATTGGAAAGGTTTGGAGGTATGAGAAAGCACAGCAAATTCCAGAATCTTCTGTGGTTTGTTAGGTGGAAGTGACAAAGACGATGCAGAAAAATAAGGAGAAGGCAGATAATATGAACCCCTTTATCATCACAGGTATGCATTGCAATCTCACATGCTAATAAGGGTCAGACAAGCAACCAAAATGTATGCAGAATATAGAAAAGAGAGGCGAGGGGTGGTCCTCCTTAGAGTTTCTGTCCCAGTGAAAAACTTCCAAAGTTCATATTACAAATGGATATTGATCTGGTGGAATAAAAGGTGTCTTCAGGTCAGATTATATCTGCAGGACACCAGTATAGGTGATGGGGAGTGTTGAAAGAATCATGTGATCAGTTGGGATTTGGAGAAGACTGCCGTGGCAGGAGTTTCAAGGAGGAAGGCAGAATTAGGGTGGGGTGATGGCAGAAAGTGAAGAGGAACTAAAGAGCCTCTTGATGAAGGTGAGAGAGGAGAGTGAAAAAACTGGCTTAAAACTCAAGTTTCAAAAACTAAGGTCATGACATCTGGTCCCAAAACTACACGGCAAATAGATGGGGTAAAAATGGAAACAGTAACAGACTTTATTTTCCTGGACCCCAAAATCACTGTGGACAGGGACTGCAGGCATGAAATTAAAAGAGACATGCTCCTTGGAAGAAAAGCTATGACAAACCTCAGCAGTGTATTAGAAAGAAGAGACATCACATTTCCAAAAAGGTCTGTCTAGTCAAAGCTATGGTTTTTCCAGTAGCATATGCAAATATGACAGTCAGACCATAAAGAACACTGAGTGCAAAAAAAAATGATGCTTTTGAACTGTGGTGTTGGAGAAGACTCTTGAGAGTCCCTTGGACAGCAAGGAGATCAAACCAGTCAATCATAAAGGAAATCAACCCTAAACATTCATTAGAAGGACTGATGTGTGACGCTGAAGTTCCAATACTTTGGCCACCTGATGCGAAGAGCTGACTCATTGGATAAGACCCTGAAACTGGGAAAGATTGAGGGCAAGAGAAGAAGGGGTGACAAAGGATGAGATGGCTGGATGGCATCACTGACTTAATGGACATGAATTTGAGCAAACTCAAGGAGATAGTAAAGGCCAGGGAAGCCTGGTGTGCTGCAGCCCATGGGGTTGCAAAGAGTCGGACACGACTGAGCACTGACCCACTGAAGAACAACAAGAAAGGCAGGAAGAGATGGATGAAGAAGGTGCTATTGAATCACTGGGATGAGAGACGACAGAGAATGAACTGGGGCAGTGGTGATGGTCATGGAGAAAAGAAGAGACAGGTTCCACAGGAACCTAGACTTAGAGTCAATGGCAATGGAAGATAAAATGTGGTGATCCTCTCAGAACAGAGACACTTACCATGACGTATTAATACATGGTGTCCTCTTTCCCAGAGCCATGGTCTGTATATGTGCCCAAAGCATGAAGACATTTAACAATTTCTTCAGTTCAGTCTGAATAAGTCATGTTGACTTTTAAAGGTTCAATATAAAAGGGGAAAAAAAACTTTTTTTTAACCTTTTGGCGAATTAAATAAGATTATCATGCCATCAACTATCTTCTCCATTTTCCAGCTTTTCTAAACTAATCAGCACTTTGCCAGCTTAGACATCTCTATTATGTCACCAGTGGGTGGCTGAGGATGTGAGAGGCAGAGAGTCATCAGGGCTACATTGCTGGTGAGTGCTCTGCCAGAAGGAGGAAGGGGTTCCATCAGCTGGGTCACCGCATTAGCATTTATCCCATCCAAGACTGTGTTTCTCATCTACTGTTCACTAATGGATTACCCTAAGCCCATCAGCCAGCATTTATCACTGTTTAGTAGCTTTCTGTGAGACATGGTTTCCTCACTTCTATTATTTCTGCCAGGAGTAATAAATCCTTTTCTGACATCACATTTATATTTCTTTAAGTCAGTAAGTATTGGCAGACCCATGAGGCGGGGGTTTCTAGAGCCAGAGCAGATCTGGGCAGGACAGGCTCTCAGCTGGATGGTGTGCCCCAGACTCATCTCCAAGCCAGCAGGACCCAACCTGCCAGAGATGAGCCCCAAATAGAGGCTATACTCAACTGCCATCCCAGGTGACCTGATCATTCTGAGATGCAGGCTTGTGGCCAAACTTTCCCCATTATCTCATCTTAAAAGGAAAATTTCAGGGAGCTGTAGTAGATGCCATTAGTACCCATTCCTATCGCCCTAGCACTCACCCTCTAGTACATGCCCAGGGATTCTTACTATGAGCACCTTCACTCCCCTGTTTAGGGCTTTCACTGGCCAAAGGAGCTTGCCATCTGATTGCTTTCAATCCTCTGCTTATTAGTAGAGCCTATTTGGTGGGGAGGGGGGATGAGTCCAGCTCTAGGAAAGGATGGAAAAGCCAAAGAGTTAATGCCTGTCCCTGTGAGCAGCTCTCAATAGTGCTGGATGGGAGCTGGAGGAAAAATAATCCAGTCCACTGAGGCATGTTCTACACAGACTCCCCGAGGGCCGTAATAGGAGGAATCCTGGTTGCCCACAGTGGTAATTTACTTATTAAGGCATCCAATATCAACATACTGCCCTTCCCTGCCTTTCCTTAGGACCTAAGTTTCTGTCTAAGGAAATATCTTTGCTTCCTGAGATGTCTTCCTTAAATAAACAACTTACATCCAAATCCTTGTCTCAGGGTCTTCTAGAGAATCTGAATCAGAGACTAGAGCTATAAATAACTTCTCATTAACTTTATCTTTTTAATTTAAGTATAGTTGATTTACAGTGTTGTGTTAGTTTCAAGTATACAGCAAACTGCTTCAGTTACACACACACACACACACACACACACACACACACACATACACACACATATATTCTTTTTCAGATTCAATTCCTTTACAAGTTATCACTAAATATTGAGTATAGTTCCCTGTGCTATGCAGTAGGTTCTTGTTGGTTATCTATTTTATATATAATAGTGTATATATGTTAATCCCAACCTCCTAATTTATCCCTCACCCACTTTCCCCTTTGATAACCATAAGTTTGTCTTTTTGTCTGCAGATCTATTTCTGTTTTGTATATAAGTTTATTTGCATTTTTTTTAGATCCCACCTATGAGCAATATCATATGGTATTTGTCTTTCTCTTCCTGGCTTACTTCATTTAGTCTGATAATCTCTAAGTCCATCCATTTTGCTGCAAATGGCATTATTTCATTCCTGTTTATGGCTGAAGAGTATTCTATTGTATATAATCTCATTAATTTTAGATCATTCCCAGCCCTACAATTTTGGCATCCCAATTATCTCACAACTACATCCACTTCTCTACAACACATTGTTCAAAGCCTCATCCTTTCCTGGTGTGACATATAAATAGCCCCTTAACTCATTTTCCTCTCTTTCTCTATGGCCCTTTTCCATTTCTCTCCTCCACTGCTACAGAGTCATCTCTGCAAACTACAAATCTCATCATGTCATTGATTTAATTCTTCAAAAAGTTCCTATTGACTAGAGAAATACTTTCAGACTACATAGTCTAAACTATAAGACCTCTCCCCTTTGATTTGGCCATATTCTCCATATCCACTCCACTGCATGCTCATACACAGAGTTCTGGGATCAGAGTTCCTCTGTCAAAACCTTCCTTCTCCTCCTATTGATGCTTCTTTATGATCCCATTAGTCTTTATCCATTAAAAGCCAGCTAGGAGCATGTTGTCCTCTTGAATTTGTTTTAGAAAGCTTCGTCTTTCTTGTTGTCATGAAGGTTATATGGAATATAGAGCATCTGTTTGAACTTTTGGTGCTAAACCTAGCAGAGGATTCAGCTCCAAAATGCAAGATGCTGAGAGTTCCCATGGAGAAAATCAGAAAGGATGTCACAAGATAAGCCTTTTGCAACAGGGGGCAAAGTTCACAGCAGCAGGCTGTCAAAACTCACCCCTGATGATGTCGAAAGAGATCATGGTAGGAGGAGAAATCTGACCTTCAGAGAGAATTGTAAGCTTCCATGAGTGAGGGTTGTTTCTCCTATGATTTCTTTAAAATCCTGGGAGGAAGGATCTATCTCTTGCTCCCAGAATGTGGCAGACTTCATAATATCAACAAAAATACTCTAAGACCTTGTAATCAGCCAAGTTTTATTTCTTTCTGTTACCTCAGAATGCATAGAACCATGGTTCTGAACTAAGGATCCTGCCAGTAGATTTTACATGTGTATGCATGGATGCACACACATACATGAATATTGCTTTTCATGGAATCATCTCAGTAACTCAATAAGGTACTTGCCTCGGTTTTGTTGTTTCTAAAATGGGGGAAATAATAGTATCATCTCACTAGGGTATTTTAAGGAAAAAAATGATTTAATATATGTCAAACAGAACAACACCAGGCACATAAAGGCTGAAGCTTATCTTTTCTTCCTCATTATATTTGCCATCATCATCAATATTCTGTGCTTAAAAAGAAGGGAAATGACATAGAGCTGTGTGCTCAGTTGCTCAGTCAGGTCTGACTCTGCGACCCCATGGACTGTAGCCCACCAGGCTCCTCTGTCCGTGGGAATCTCCAGGCAAGAATACTGCAGTGGGTTGCCATGCCCTCCTCCAAGGGATCTTCCCAACCCAAGTCTCCTGCACTGCAGGCAGCTTCTTTACCATCTGAGCCACCAGGGAAGCCCTGGACACATAGAGAACTGAATAATTTGTCCAAGATCCAATAGCTGTATCAGAACAGGAGTCAACACCCATGCTTGCACCTGTATGTTGTATTGCCCCTCCAACTGTAACTGAACTGGGAACTCCCACAAATGCAATATCCGAGGTACAATACTCTGCACCTTTGCATATGCTATTCCCCTGTCTGGCAAACATCTCTTGATCATTTTAAACTCAACTTTTCTGTGTCCCCACAGAACTATGGTATCTTACGGGTTACAAGATTTTGAACTCTTTTATTTATTTATTTATTTTTTATTTTTATTGGAGGCTAATTACTTTACAATATTGTAGTGGTTTTTGCCATACATTGACATGAATCAGCCATGGGTGTACAAGTGTTCCCCATCCTGAAACCCCCCCCTCACCTCCCTCCCCATCCCATCCCTCAGGGTCATCCCAGTGCATCAGCCCTGAGCACCCTGTCTCATGCATCCAACCTGGACTGGTGATCTGTTTCACATATGATAATATACATGTTTCAGTGCTATTCTCTCAAATCATCCCACCCTCGCCTTCTCCCACAGAGTCCAAAAGATTGTTCTATACATCTGTGTCTCTTTTGCTATCAAGCATATAGGGTCATCATTACCATCTTTCTAAATTCCATATATATGCATTAGTATACTGTATTAGTGTTTTTCTTTCTGACTTACTTCACTCTGTATAATAGGCTCCAGTTTCATCCACCTCATTAGAACTGATTCAAATATATTCTTTTTAATGACTGAGTAATATTCCATTGCATATATGTACCACAACTTTCTTATCCATTCATCTGCCAATGGACATCTAGGTTGCTTCCCTGTCCTGGCTATTATAAACAGTGCTGTGATGAATATTGGGGTGCACATATCTCTTTCAATTCTGATTTCCTCAGGTATGTATGCCCAGCAGTGGATTGCTGGGTCATATGGCAGTTCTATTTCCAGCTTTTTAAGAAATCTCCACACTGTTCTCCACAGTGGCTGTACTAGTTTTCATTCCCATCAACAGTGTAAGAGGGTTCCCTTTCCTCCACACCCTCTCCAGCATTTATAGTTTGTAGACTTTTGGATAGCAGCCATTCTGACCAGTGTGAGGTGGTACCTCATTGTGATTTTGATTTGCATTTCTCTGATAATGAGTGATGTTGAGCATCTTTTCATGTGTTTGTTAGCCACCTGTATGTCTTCTTTGGAGAAATGTCTGTTTAGTTCTTTGGCCCATTTTTTGATTGGATCGTTTATTTTTCTGGAATTGAGCTGCAGGAACTGCTTGTATATTTTTGAGACTAATTCTTTGCCAGTTGCTTTGTTTGCTATTATTTCTTCCATTCCGGAGGTGGTCTTTTCACCTTGCTTATAGTTTCCTTCATTGTGCAAAAGCTTTTAAACTTAATTAGGTCCCATTTGTTTATTTTTGCTTTTATTTCCATTACTCCGGGAGGTGGGTCATAGAGGATCCTGCTGTGATTTATGTCAGAGAGTGTTCTGCCTATGTTTTCCTCCAGGAGTTTTATAGTTTCTAGTCTTACATTTAGATATTTAATCCATTTTGGGTTTATTTTTGTGTATGGTGTTAGAAAGTGTTCTAGTTTCATTCTTTTACAAGTGGTTCACCAGTTTTCCCAGCACCACTTGTTAAAGAGATTGTCTTTTCTCCATTGTATATTCTTGCCTCCTTTGTTAAAGATAAGGTGTCCATAGGTGTGTGGATTTATCTCTGGACTTTCTATTTTGTTCCATCAATCTATATTTCTGTCTTTGTGCCAGTACCATACTGTCTTGATGACTGTGGCTTTGTAGTAGAGCCTGAAGTCAGGCAGGTTGATTCCTCCAATTCCATTCTTCTTTCTCAAGATTGCTTTGGCTATTCAAGGTTTTTTGTATACAAATTGTGAAACTATTTGTTCTAGTTTTGTGAAAAATATTGTTTGTAGCTTGATAGGGATTGCACTGAATCTATAGATTGCTTTGGTTAGTATACTCATTTTCACTATATTGAGGCTTCTAATCCATGAACATGGTATATTTTTCCATCTATTTGTGTTATCTTTGATTTCTTTCATCAGTGTTTTATAGTTTTCTATTTATAGATTTTTTTGTTTCTTTAGGTAGATATATTCCTAAGTATTTTATTCTTTTTGTTACAATGATGAATGGAATTATTTCCTTAATTTTTCTTTCTGTTTTCTCATTGTTAGTATATAGCGATGCAAGGGATTTCTGTGTGTTAATTTTATATTCTGCAACTTTACTATTCTCATTGATTAGCTCTAGTAATTTTTCGGTGGATTCTTTGGGGTTTTCTTCGTAGAGGACCATATTATCTGCAAACAGTGAGAATTTTACTTCTTCTTTTCTAATCTGTATTCCTTTTATTTCTTTTTCTTCTCTGATTGCTGTGGCTAAAACTTCCAAAACTATGTTGAATAATAGTGGTGAGAATGGGCACCCTTGTCTTGTTCCTTACTTTAGGGGAAATGCTTTCAATTCTTCACCATTGAGGATAATGTTTGCTGTGGGTTTGTCATATATAGCTTTTATTATGTTGAGATATGTTCCTTCTATTCCTGCTTTCTGGAGGGTTTTTATCATAAATGGAGAAAATTAGGAATGAAAATGGAGAAATCACAACAGACAACACAGAAATACAAAGGATCATAAGAGACTACTATCAACAACTGTATGAACTCTTTTAGAGCCTTCTTTGACCTTTCTTAATTATCTTTTTATTCCCAGAATATAGAAGACTAGTCTATAGAATAAAACTAGTCTATAGAATAAAAAGATAATTAAGAAAGGTGCATGTGGTTCTGCCTTGGCCTGGGAGTGTGGGCCCCCTAGCTGGCCCCCAGGCTCAGGGGCAAGGGCCCTAAGAGAGGACCGCCCCAAAGCGCTTTTCTCCCGGGCCCGGGAGCAGAGTGTGCAGGATGCGGGGAAAGTGGGCCTCCCTCGGGGAGGGAGCAGCAGCCAGCCGGCAAGCGTGCTTGCAAACCGGCCTTTGCAAGCAGCCGGGGAGGTCTTCCAGTGGGAGAAAATGTATGTGTGAATATATAAATACATGAAGATGTTGGCTTTATCCAAGAAAGTGAGACAAAAATATGTTTCATTTAGGAAACTTGGTTGATACTTCCAAGAGCCTCCAGATTAAATTAGTCCCCTTCCCATACTTTATTTCTTGACTGAGTTATAAGGTGTCCTGAGGAAGAAACTGGGGTGTGTTTGTGGGAATGGAGAGGAGGGGTTTATACAGTTCTTCTGGAAGGCTCTATAGTTCATGTTTTCTACAGAAGAAAAGAAGTCATATTTCATACATGCATCCATACATTGATTCACTCATTCATGTGTTCAATACTTATCTCCTTTATTCAATAAATATTCAATAAAATATTTAAGTCCCCTTAGAATATAGCTTGGAGAAGGCAGTGGTACCCCACTCCAGTACTCTTGCCTGGAAAATCCCATGGATGGAGGAGCCTAGTCGGCTGTAGTCCATGGGGTCGCTAAGTGTCAGACACGACTTAGTGACTTCACTTTCACTTTTCACCTTCATGCATTGGAGAAGGAAATGGCAACCCACTCCAGTGTTCTCACCTAGAGAATCCCAGGGACAGGGGAGCCTAGTGGGCTTCTGTCTATGCAGTCGGACAGAGTTGGACACGACTGAAGCGACTTAGCAGCAGCAGCAGCAGCAGCAGAATATAGCTACCATTTCTAGTTGCAGGAAAGTCTTGGCAGAAAAATGAGAGACAGACTTTCAGGGGATCAAGTATAGTCCCTGGGTAAGTTATTTAACATCGCTAAACCTGACCTTCTAAAGTAACTTTCCCCACCTATTGGGGGCCAATGATGCACCAGAAATGGTGCCGGGGTCTTTTCACACCAGCTTTTTAATCCTCACAAACCTTCAAGCCTACTCACCCCTCAGAAGATAACTGGGGAAGGATTAGAGATAATGAGCTGAAGGCTCTCTGAACAAACCTGGCAGGTAGTGGAAATTAGTCTACTGTAATACAGAGGGGATATCATTCAGTGAACAGCTGTGTTCCCTGTGTTCCCAGCCCATCAGCTGGCCCCCAGAGCTGGTCTGAGCCATCTCCCCCTGGAGGGCTCTAAGCAGGACTGCCCTTGCCCACACTCCTGCTCCACAGAGTGATCACTGGCCCTCTTCTGATTCACTGACTGGACTTCCACGGGATGTTGGAACATTTTGTAAAACCCATGTTTCTCCTCAACTCAAGCAAAGAAGAGGATCTCAACATTTAAGAGCTCAGGGTTGCTTGAGGTCAGACTCCATAGCAAAAACCCAAAGGGAGGAGAGGGTGAGATGTATGGAAAGAGTAGCATGGAAACTTACATTACCATATGTAAAATAGATAGTCAACCGGAATTTGCTGCATGTCTCAGGAAGCTCAAACAGGGGCTCTGTACCAACCTAAAGGGTGGCATCGGGAGGGAGATGGGAAGGAGGTTCAAAAGGGACAGGATATATGTATACCCATGGCTGATTCATGTTGAGGTTTGACAGAAAACAGCAAAATTCTGTAAAGCAATTATCCTTCAATAAAAAATAAAAAATTTTTTTAAAGTTGAAATAAGAAAAAAATAAAATAAACCCAATCAGGAAGTATAACGAAGTCAGCAGGCAGCAGAAACTCTCCCCAACCCAAAATGCACAGCCCCGCAGTGTTCACGGCCCTGGGAAAAGAGGAGCCCCAGATGGGGACCTCAGGTATGGGGTCCAGGGCCTGCCCCTCTTCCTTGCACACAAGTCCAAGATGCCCAGAGAGAGGTGTCCAGTGCACCACAGAGAAAAGAAACAAAGTTTTGAGCACTGACCTTGTATCAGGGGCTAAGCAAGCTGCAATTCATACATTAGACTTCATTCTCCTCAAGAACCCTGTGAGCCCGAGCTGATCATTTCACAGGAGAGGACCTTGAAGCTCAGAAAAGCGGGACACTTGCCTGAGTCACCCGACTCAGAAGTGACAGTGCTGGAAGTCGAACCATGCTCTGTCTGACTCCCTGGCACGTGCTTTCTGCTGAGCCATGTCGTTTCCTTAACAAGTTGGTTAGTGTTTGGACTCTATCCCAAACAGGGCATTTATTGACTGTTGACTAGAACATGTGGGACATTCAATCAATGGTAACCACCACTGTTGTACTCCTGTTCTTTAATAATAATAAGTAATAATTTCTACTATCTTACCAGACATCATAAATAATGTAAAGTACTCAAGCTTTCACTCACACCAGAACTTAAATTCACCTATGAAGACTAAGATAAGGAGAAAGATGATCTCAACCTGAACAGTTGCCCAAAGCTGGGCCCTGTTGGAACACCTCCTCTCATGTGAAGAGACAGAAGATTATTTGTTTAATGAAACAGCAAGCCATTTTCCTACTGTGACAGGACCCTGTATGAACATTCTGGTAGATCTCAAATTCCGTTAAGAATCTTCAAATTACAAAACATTATAGGCCCCTACAGTCTCCAGTTTCCAGCTCCTCCTTGACTGCAGACAAGCTAAAGGCTCCCTTGATAAAGATCTGACAGCATCTAGAGGTAGCCCCATGGTTCCTTGGGGTTGGGGTAGGGCTCATGTAAACCAAAGGTGTCTTGTCCTGTATTTTCAGTGCTGACATGTCTAGAAACTACCTGCATCTATGAGAATGTGAAGTTCAAGCTGACTTTGTTTACTTCTCTGCTCTTAGCATGGAGCCTAGCCTGAGATACTCAGTGAATGTTGGCAGGATACGTAAATGAATGATTGGGACCACTGTAATTGTCTCAATGTAAGAGTCTGCCTGCAACATGGGAGACCCGGGTTTGATTCCTGGGTCAGGAAGATCCCCTGGAGAAGGAAATGGCTACCCACTCCAGTATTCTTCTCTGAAGAATCCCATGGACAGAGGAACCTGGAGAGCTATAGTCCATGGGGTCACACAGAGTCAGATGCAACTAACACTTCACTTTGACTGAAGCACAAAAGAGCTAGAAGAAGGATGGGCTACTCCTATTCTCCTGGGAGGCCCAGGAGTCACGTCCAACTGTTTTGCAACCTCATGGAATGTAGCCCACCAGGCTCCTCTGTCCACGGTATTCTCCAAGAATCCTGGAGTGGGTTGCCATTTCCTTATCCAGGGGTTCTTCTTGACCCAGGGGTTGAACCCATGTTTCTTGCATCTTACATTGCCGATGGATTCTTTATGGCTGAGCCATGACAAGGGAAGCCGAATGAAGCAGGGAGGGAGGTAGACAATTCTATGCTGTTATATCAGTACCGTTACATCAGTACTGTTATATCAGTACCATGAGGAGAAGGAATGTCCAAACGCATCTCTGAAAGATCAAAGAAGGAACTTCACAGGCCCAGGAGTCAAAGTAGTTCCCTGGAGAAGATGAAACCCTACATGGAGGGTAAGTATGAATTAATCAGGCCAAGAAGCAGGAGAAAACGTTCCAGCCATCAGCAAAGGAACAAAACATTCCACAGAGAGTGCAGAAAAGTCTGAGCAGTTCCTGTGGGCTGGAATGTGGTCTGGGGAAGAAGGAGCCCAGGGGTGGGGCTGGAAAGTAGAAGAGGACATCCTTTTTATTAATAATTAAAGCGTCACTTCCTAGAGTGTTCCTGAAAGAGCAGTTTTTTTGAAATGCTTGCCAAGAAAAGAAATCCATGGTCAAACAGATTTGAGGAACACTCTTCTACCACTTTCCCCAAAACGCACACTGTCCTTAGGAAGCTTATGGTAAAAACCCTGAGTGAGGTTGTTGGCACCAGCATATTCCAAACTCTTAGGAAGAAGGTGTCTGACCATAGAAACTTTATATTCTCTTTGCAAATCTTATAGAGAGACCCAGAATACATATTGGAAAATGTTCTGCAAAGGTATTCAGGAGTGATTGAAATGTTTTCATAAAAGGAGTGAGATAAGTTTTCATTATTTACATTTTAGAACTGATAATTGGCAACGATAAAGAAGACTAAACGAGCTGCTCCTGCTGCTGCTGCTAAGTCCCTTTGGTCATGTCCAACCTTGTGCGACCCCATAGACGGCAGCCCACCAGGCTCCCCCATCCCTGGGATCCTCCAGGCAAGAACACTGGAGTGGGTTGCCATGTCCTTCTCCAATGCATGAAAGTGAGAAGTGAAAGTGAAGTCACTCAATTGTGTCCGACTCTTAGCGGCTCCATGGACTGTAGCCTACCAGGCTCCTCCGTCCATGGGATTTTTCCAGGCAAGAGTGCTGGAGTGGGTTGCCATTTCCTTCTCCAAGACTAAATGAGAGGGGAAGCTTTTTGGATAATGGTAGAGTATATTACCTGAATCAACCTTATCTCTGAGGAGAAACAGAAAAGGCTGGACAAAGTGAAATAACAATAACAAAATATCTTCTTGAAGATGTCAGAGCACTAACAAGGTAGTGAAGAATTATGGGCCAAGATGAAAACCCAGGGAGGGAGGGGTCAACATTTAAAAGCCTTTCTCCTCAGGGCAAGGAGATATTAATTTCAGATGAGACTGAGTCTGAAAATTGCCTATTCATGTGGGGAAAAATGAAACTCGACCCCTACCTCACAGTGTATACAAAAATCCCCAGTGAATTATAGATCTAAGTGCTTCCCAGGTGGCACTAGTGGTAGAGAATCTGCTGCCGCTGCAGGAAATGCAAGAGACGTGATTTCAATCCCTGGGTCAGGAAGCTCCCCTGGAATAGGAAATGGCGACCTGCTCCAGAACTCTTGCCTGGAAAATTCCACGGACAGGCAATAGTCCATGGTGCTGAGGTCAGTTGACAAAGAGTCACTGAGCAACTGAACATTGAGCACTGATCGATCTAAATGTGAAAAGCAATGAGTAATTAATCTTAATCACTTCAGGGAAGGGAAATGTTTCTTTATAAAGGCATTAGCCATTAAGAAGAAGTTGGGTTTGTTAATTGGATGCATTAAAATCATGTCTCTGTTCCTCCAGAGACATCATTATAAGAGTGAAAGGGGAAACAGTGAAAAGATACTTACAGCACAGATAGGTAACAAAGGTCTTACATACAGAGTATGTAAAGAACTTACGCAAATCAATCTGCTCAAAAGATAGACAAACCAATCAAAAATAAATATATAATAGGAACTTCAAAAGAAAGGATATCCAAGTAGACAATAAATGAATGAAAATATGCTCAATCTCATTAGTAATCAGAGCTGCAAATTAAAACTACAATAAAATATCACTTACCTGGAGTCACTAAAATTGAAAAGACTGACAATATCAAGTGCTGACAAGGACTAGAGGGTAACAGGAGGTCCCACATGCAACTGGTGGGATTTGAAATCATGACGAGAAGTTTGGGAAACTGAAATTACCTAGGTTGAATATATGTATGTATATGTACACACATACATGCTTACACACACACACAAACACACATACAT
This sequence comes from Odocoileus virginianus, assembly GCF_023699985.2. Lineage (NCBI taxonomy): Eukaryota > Metazoa > Chordata > Mammalia > Artiodactyla > Cervidae > Odocoileus > Odocoileus virginianus. The sequence goes on along the minus strand of NC_069689.1, from coordinate 45,828,349 downwards.
GCATGAGCTACAAATCACACACATATATGCATGTCCTACAAATCATAAATTCCAATCCAACAAAAATATGTGTACATGGACATCAAGAGACTTGTACAAAAATGTTCACACTGGTGTCATTCATGATGACCCCAAGATAGAAAAATAGACAAATAAAATTGTGGTATATTTGTTCAATGGAATGCTGAGCCACAGTGCATACAAAACATGGATGAAACTCAGGAACATGATCTTGAGTAAAAAGAAGTCAAAGTCAATAAAATACATCCCACATAATTCCATTTGTGGGATGTTAAATAGGAAGACAAAACCCAACCACAGTGTCAGAACTCAGAATGGGGGAAGGGATGGAGGGCATAGTGGCTGGCAGGGAGTGTGCAGAAGGGCTTCTAGGGTGCTGACATGTTCTGTCTGTAGAACTGCTTGTTTGGTGAAAACTTATGGAGCTGTATGTTATGCATTATGCCCTTCTACATACAGGTTAAACATCCAAATAAAATAAAAGTTTTTTTTTTTTTTTTAAAAAAAAGAAGGATTGGAGGAGATGTGAGACCATAGCAGAAAGAAGCTGTCATTCACTATGCAAAAGCTTATAATGCAGAAGCAGCATGAAAGTGGAGGAAGGGTTTGATAACAAGAAGCTTTGACTTTGAAAGATACCACGGGAGAGAACTGGCACAATTTCAAAGGATTTAAGCCAATAGGTATCTTTAAATCCATTAATTCACAATGACTTTAAGGGAAAAATAAATCATGTTCAGCAACTGAAAGGAAACCAACATCTTATCCTGAAAACTGTTTAATATAGGGAAAGAATCAATTATTTATTCTGCTTTTTTTCATGAACTGAACAACTGAGTAACCAAGAGGCAAATAAGAAGAAATATCTCTTTATGAAATAAGTTCAGTGAATATATGGCAAAGAAATGGTAGAATTACAATATCTCTCTTTGCAGCCCTCTGTTAAGTAATGGACTTAGGTACTGCCCATCCATGACTCTTCACACTATAAAAAAGAGACAACCAGAAACCATAGGCCTCCTGTGAAAGGACACGGGGTCACCCATTCATCTGGCCAAGAAGGTCTAATCTGAATCTGAACAAACTGACCATATGCAAGAAATGCAGAGGAGAGAGGAGCAAATTGAGTTGCACCCTGTGTGTGCCGTCAGCCAAAGCCTAACCGTGGGAAACTGCAGATCTATATAAAGTGCAAGGGAGAATCAATGTATATTAAAAGAGCTTTAAAAGACGTTATCATTAACCTTTTAAAGGCAACACTATATCATAATGTTTGGGGATGCACATCTGGGTAATGAAAGGAAATACAAGGAAATATCTTTTATAAAAGTCAGGATAGTAGGGTCTGTGATAGAGATGGGACATATGGGGTGGGAGTGGGTGCTTCCTAGGTGACAAAGATAGCCTACATGGCCAAGTCTATGTCTTATCTATGGTAGTGGTTGCAGGATGTTCACCTTATGATTTATTAAGCCATACACAGATGTCAAATGGTTTTCTGTATCTGTGTTTTCTTTTCAGTAAAAATATATTTATATACTAGCATTAGCTTTTCAGAACAATCTACCTAAAGAGAAACTTAAATTCTTTGGAATTCCAAGAGGAATATATATTCAACACACAGCATTTATACAGCACTTTGTAATATTTTTTGGCCATCCCACATGGCTTGTGGTATGTTAGTTCCCCCCACCAGGGACTGCACTTGGGCCCTCAGCAATGAGACTGCAGAGTCCTAAACAATGAACCGCCAGGGAATTCCTAGCACATAGTAACTATAAAGAAATTTTCATTTACATTACCTCATATAATGATTACTCCAGTCCTTGGTAGTAGGCATGATTATACCCATTGATTAGATGAGGAATATGTTAGTCATGTTTTGCCCATGTTTGTTTTATCTGTATTTTTTCCAACTCCAAATTCTATATCTCTCCTTAAAACAATATTTGAACATTTTTTAGCCATGGATTCTGTGGCTTATCCAGTTGCACCATTATCAATATAAATTCCAATGGGGAAAAAAAAACTATTATAATAACAGAAAAATAATTTAACGAGAAAAAAGAGAAGAATATCACATTTTGAGACAATAGTCAGTTCATAGGATTACTGCTTCATTGCCTTTACTCATATGCAAATGTTAAAATATATGGAACAGTGCATAATTGCATGGTAGAAACTCAAAAGAAAAATGCACAGTTTGGGATCTATTTCTAGCTCCTGTGCCAGGAGCATTTTTCATAATAGCAAAATAACCTAAATGTCAGCAGAATAAATGGATATACAATTTGGCATATTCCTATAACATACGATTATTAAAAATCATAAAGTAACCTCAAAAATATATTGTGAAAGAAAAGCATTCTTTGTCCACCTCCCTATTCTTTCCGCTTCCTGAATAGGTCTCAGTTTAGCCCTCTTCTCCAGACCCACTCATCAGACACACCCTCTTCAGTTCCTGGTAGGGTTGCCAGGTAAGCCCTCAGTGCTCTCTCTGCTCTCAGCTTTGCCCTACTATGGCGCTGAGCAGACTTCTTAAAGAAGACTAATCCAGAAGCACATATAGAGAATTAACTTCTACATACAGACCTGCAAACAAATTCTGTCTGTACCACATAATACTCCTGTGAATTTAGTCAAATCACATACCTTCTTTGAGGCTTAGCTTTGTTATCTGTAAAACAGGAATAATCACTGTGCTCTTTTCACATGCTAACAAGGTAGTGCTCAAAATTCTTCCAGCTATGCTTCAACGGTACATGAACCAAGAACTTCCACACAGACAAGTTGGACTTAGAAAAGGCAGAAGGACTGGAGATCAAATTGTCAACTTTCATTGGATCACAGAGAGAGCAAGGGAATTCCAGAAAAATACCTACTTCTGCTTCACTGAGTATGCTAAAACCTTTGACTGTGTGGATCACAACAAACTATGGAAAATTCTTAATGAGACAGGAATACCAGACCACCTTACCTACCTCTTGAGAAACCTGTATGCAGGTGAAGAAATAACAGAACCAGACATGGAACAATGGACTGGTTTAAAATTGGGAAAGGAGAACATCAAGGCTGTATACTGTCACCCTGTTTATTTAGCTTCTATGCAAAGTACATCATGCAAAATTCTAGGCTGGATGAAGCACAAGCTGGAAATCAAGATTGTGGAGAAATATCAATAACCTTAGATATGCAGATGACACCACCATACTTTGGCAGAAAACAAAGAGGAACTAAAGAGCCTCTTGATGAAAGTGAAAGATGGGAGTGAAAAAGCTGGCTTAAAACTCGATATTCAAAAAACTACGATCATGGCATCCATTCCCATCACTTCATGGCAAGTAGATGGGGAAAATATGGAAACAGTGGCAGACTTTATTTTCTTGGGCTCCCAAATCACTGCAGATGGTGACTGCAACCATGAAATTAAAAGACTCTTGCCCCTTGTAAGTAAATTTATGACAAACCTAGACAAACAGCATTAAAAAGCAGAGACATCACTTTGCCAACAAAGGTCCATGTAGTCACAGTCCACCAGAATGGATTAGTTTTACACCTCCTTCTAAAAACACGGACTCCTTTCAGTCCCTCCACCCAGAGCAAGATGGTCACCTTTAAGATCTGACCTAGTGAGGGCTTCCCTGGTGGCTCAGCTGGTGAAGAATCTGCCTGCAATGTGGGGGACCTGGGTTCAATCCCTGGATTGGAAAGACCCCCCTGGAGAAGGGAAAGCCTACCCACTCCAGGATTCTGGCCTGGAGAAATTCCATGGACTATGTAGTCCATGGGGTCGCAAAGAGTTGGACAGGACTGAGTGACTTTCACTTTCACTTTTCTAATTAGGTGTCCATGCTAGTACACAGAACCTGTATTAATGACTTTCTGGGTCATAAATTCTCCTTTAGTCTGAGATGATTGCTGTAGATTCAAGGCCCTGACAATTGTGAAGGAATTTTAAGCAGATATTTGGCCACACTTCTGAAATCAGATTAGCTTCCCAATTTGATTTGGCCATGGTGCCTTCATAGGCAGCTGTGGTTTCCTGGAATAAAGGCTCCCTGCTGTAGGTGGAGTTCAGGAATGTACCCCTGGGGGACAGCAGGCAGTCTGAATTTCTTCCACCAGGTCAAGGAGCTACGTCACAGATAGAATCTGCACCTGGGGCTGGACACCTGGAACCAGCCCAAGAGACCATCAGTGAGAGAAGGTATAGGATTTCTGCCTGGGATACTCCTCATTCAACTTTCTTGCACAAAACCTGGCCCTGCTTTAGCTCCTTCAGTTTTTTCTTCCTGGAGTGACAATGGGCCAGCCGTGGATCAGACCTCCCTACGTTCTTCACTTCCGGTTTCCAGAAGGCGAGGAGTTGGGCCCCCTGTCTTTATGATGCAGGCAGCGAGTTCCATGTCAACCAAGAGTTCTCACTTTTATTTTTTTTAAGTATAGCTGATTTACAATGTTATGTTAGTTTCTGATGTATAACAAAGTGATTCGTAGTCTTTTCTTAGTCTTTTTCATAGTCTTTTCCATTAAATTTGTTACAGGATATTGGATATAGCCGCTTATGCTATAGAGTAGGACCTTGCTGATTGTCTATTTTATTTACAGTAATTTGTATAGGCTAACCCCAAACTCGTAATTCATCCCTCTCCCAACCAACAGTTCTCATATAAAAACTTTCTAATAGCAAAGGGAAAGGAAACATACTGTTTCGTCTGTGAGGAAGGTTTACTAAAAGTGTAGAGGTTGAAGCTGAATTAGCTTCTGTACCTCAACACAGTTAACTCTTTGAGACAGAGCTTTGGGTGAAATAGAATATAGCTTTGTTGCTTTGCTGGGTAAAGGGGGCCACCCTGGGTGAATGCTCTCAAAACTGTGTGTCCCAGCCTGGCAGAGGTAGTGAGAAGTTTTATAGTAATGATTCGAAGAGGGTCATGGACATTCTTCTGATTGGTTGGTGGAGAGGTGAGAGTCAGCATCATCAAGCTCTGGTTCCAACAGGTCTGGGGTCGACGTGCTTGTGGGTAGAAACCATTAACTTTCTTCAGTATCTGCAAAACAGCTCATAGATGTTGTTATGTGTATCCCTGAGGAGGAACCAAAGGACCCTGCCCCAAGATGTTCTTTTGTTTCTTTGGACTCTTTCTCTCTAGTCTCCATGGCCCTTCCCGTCCCTAATTAACATCTGCTTGAACCTGCTCACTGGAACTCAGGGAAGTTCATGGAGGTTGAATAAAGCCTGTTTGCTGTAATCAAGAAATGGGAGACACAGGAAGACTCTTGTGCCCAGGAGTCCCACGGGGCCCTACTAGGTGTCAATGTCCAAGATGGGGCACAATTTTCCGGGTCCCCAATGATGCTCACACCACCCTGATGTCTCCCAGCACAGGAATCAGTCTTCTGTTGGATTTGAGGTTCTCCCAAAAGCAGACCCAGAAACAAGAAATGGGTTGAGTGTTCTGTGTGGAAGGTAATCCCAAGAGGAGGTAGGGGAGTGAGGTAGGAGGGAAGAAAGTGGATTGCACTGCAGGTAATGGGACTCCACCCACTCTCACTGCTGAGAGCCTGTGCAGAGAGGCCCCGGTGTGTGTCTGAGGACTGAGGGAGCTGGAGCATTTGTTCACCAGCCTCTATGCTGGCCAGCTGAGGAGGGCTCCCGGGTCATCAGAGCCCAGGCACTGCTCCCTCTTCTCCATCAGGGAAGAGTAAGCTTTCTGGCTTGAAAAGAAAACCACAGTTGGGAAATGTCTCTGTGGGGAGAAACACACTGATTGAAACTGCCCTCCCTGGCAATACACCCTATTAACCATTTGAGTGTTATTTTGCAACAGATCTTGGTAAGGAACCCAGAACTAACAAGTACCAACTGGAAGAGTCTGGGAAAGGTCAAAAGGACACACCACGTGTCTGACCACCTCCCAGAATCCTTCTCGCTGGCATCCATCGTGGCTGAGTGACGCACGTGCCAGAATGGACCCTGAGTCAGAATGACTGGCCACAGACAACCTGGAAACTAATTCCATCACCATAAAACTCGAGACTGCAAGCCACATGGCAGAGCAGTCCTCCTGGGCTCCCTCATGCTGCTGCTCTCCACCCGGCGCCCCTTCCCAACAAAGTCATGTCGACTTGTATGTTTTCTTGGACAATTCATTTCCAAGGCTTAGACAGGAGCCTACTCTTGGGTCCTGGAAGGGGTCCCCCATCCAGCAACAGCTTCAGTGACCAGGCGTGTTTCAAGGGCCCGTGGGCAGGATACGGAGGTTTCTGTTCCATTCCCTGTGTCTTTAGTGTCCTTGCCTTGGGGGAAGCCTGGTATGTACCAGTGGTCAATAGGTTTAGGATGAATGAAGAGGGGCCATGGAGCTGCCACGTGAAATGTAGCAGGATGAGCATGGGGACAGGGTAGATGCTCAGCAAGTGGTGACTTAAAGGCTCTTTGAACAATCAGTCAAACTAAACAGGAGAAGAAGCTCGTGAAAGTTTCCTGATGGGAGGGACTTGCTGTGGGGAGAACTGGGTCTTGCTCTGGTGGGCAAGGACATGCTTAGTAAATCTTTAATCCAATTTTCTGCTGATAGTTTGGGCTGTGTTCCCTCCCTGTAGCTTGCCCTGAGGCCAAACTATGGTAGGGTAATGGTGACCTACTCCAAAGGACTTGTGCCAAGATGCCAGGCCTCTCAGGCAAAGCCTAAGGAGAAGAGGAAGGATATACCCATCTGAATGCAGAGCTCCAAAAAAAAGTTATGACCAACCTAGATAGCATATTAAAAAGCAGAGACATTACATTATCAATAAAGGTCTGTCTAGTCAAAGCTATGGTTTCTCCAGTGGTCATGTATAGATGTGAGAGTTGGACCATAAAGAAAGCTGAGCACCAAAAAATTGATGCTTTTGAACTATGGTGTTGGAGAAGACTCTTGAGAGTCCCTTGGACTGCAAGGAGATCCAACCAGTCCATCCTAAAGGAAATCAGTCCTGTATATTCACTGGAAGGACTGATGTTGAAGCTGAAACTCCAATACTTTGGCCACCTAATGCAAAGAACTGACTCATTTGAAAAGACCCTGATGTTGGGAAAGACTGAAGGTAGAAGGAGAAGGGGATGACAGAGGATGAGATGGTTGGATGACATCACCGACTCAATATTCATGAGTTTGAGTAAACTCCAGGAGTTGGTGGTAGACAGGGAGGCCTGGCATGCCGGAGTCCATGGGGTTGCAAAGAGTTTGACATGACTGAGTGACTGAACTGAACTAAAGAATAGTAAAGAGAGATAAGAAAGACCTCCTAAGTGATCAATGCAAAGAAATAGAGGAAAACAATAGAATGGGAAAGATTAGAGATTTCTTCAAGAAAATTAGAGATATCAAGGGAATATTTCTTGCAAAGATGGGCACAATGAAGGACATACACAGTATGGACATAAGAGAAGCAGGAGATATTTAGAAGAGGTAGCAAGAATACACAGAAGAACTGTACAAGAAAGATCTCAATGACCCAGATAACCATGATGGTGATCACTTACCTAGAGCCAGACATCCTGGAGTGTAAAGTCAAGTGGGACTTAAGGAGTGTTACCACATACAAAGCTGGAATTCCAGCTGAGCTATTTCAAATCCTAAAAGATGGTGCTGTTAAACTGCTGTACTCAATATGCCAGCACATTTGGAAAACTCAGAAGTGGCCACAGGACTGGAAAAGGTCGGTTTTCTTTCCAATTCCAAAGAAAGGCAATGCCAAAGATTGCTCAAACTACTGCACAATTGCACTCATTTCACATGCCAGCAAGGTCATGCACAAAATCCTCCAAGCTAGGCTTTAACAGTACATGAACTGAGAACTTCCAGATGTACAAGGTGGATTTAGAAAAGTCAGAGGAACCAGAGGTCAAATTTCCAACATCTGTTAGATCATAGAAAAAGCAAGAGAATTCCAGAAAACATCTACTTCTGCTTCACTGACTATGCCAAAGCCTTTGACTGTGTGGATCACAGCAAACTGTGGAAAAATTCTTAAAGAGATGGGAATACCAGACCACTTTACCTGCCTCCTGAGAAACCTGTATTCAGGTCAAGAAGTAACAGTTAGAACTGGACATGGAACAATAGACTGGTTCCAAATTGGGAAAGGAATGCATCAAGACTGTATACTGTCACCCTGCTTATTTAACTTATACGCAGAGTACATCATGCGAAATACCAGGCTGAAGGAAGCACAAGCTGGAATCAAGATTGTCGGGAGAAATACCAATAACCTCAGATACGCAGATGACACCACCCTTATGGCAGAAAGTGAAGAGGAACTAAAGAGCCTCTTGATGGAAGTGAAAGAGGAGAGTGAAAAAGCTGGCTTAAAAGTCACCATTCAAAAAATTAAGATCATGGCATCCATTCCCATCACTTCATGGCAAATAGATGGGGAAACAATGAAAACAGTAAGAGACTTTATTTTTTTGTGCTCCCAAATCACTGTAGATAGTGACTGCAGCCATGAAATTAAAAGACACTTGCTCCTTGGAAGAAAAGCTATGACCAGCTTAGTGTATTAAAAAGCAGAGACATTACTTTGCCAACAAAAGTCCATTTAGTAAAAGCTATTATTTTTCCAGCAGTCATGTATGGATGTGAGAGTTGGACCATAAAGAAGGCTGAGCACTGAATAATTAATGCTTTTGAACTGTGGTGTTGGAGAAGACTCTTGAGAGTCTCTTGGACAGCAAGGAGATTCAACCAGTCCATCCTAAAGGAAATCAGTCCTGGATATTCATTGGAAGGACTGATGCTGAAGCTGAAACTTCAATACTTTGTCCACCTGATATGTAGAGCCAGCTCATTGGAAAAGACCCTGACTTTGGGAAAGATAGAAGGCAGGAGGAGAAGAGAATGACAGAGGATGAGCTGGTTGGATGGCATCACTGACTCAATGGACATGAATTTGAACAAGCTCCTGGAGATGGTGAAGGACATGGGAACCTCATGTGCTACAGTCCATGGGGTCACAAATAGTCAGACATGACCAAGTGACTGAACAGCAAACAGGAGAAACTGTGGCAGAAAGAGTGAGGAAATGGATGTGGGAGGGGAGTGGAGAAAATAAAGGAATGGATCTGTCAGTAAAAAAAGAAAGCAGAAGAAAGATGAATGAAGTAAAGTAGTAAATGAGAAATGAGCAATTAACCTGGAAGGAAATTTGAAATTCCACTCAAGACTTTTTTTGCATGGAGGCCTCTTCAAGAATGTGCTTGCATGCTAAGTCACTTCAGCCGTGTCCAACTCTTTGCGACCCCATGGACTGTAGCCTGCCAGGCTTCTCTGTCCATGGAAATCTCCAGGCAAGAATGCTGGAGTGGGTTGCCATGCCCTCCTTGGGGTTTTCCTGACCCAGAGATTGAACCCATGTCTCTTAGGTCTCCAGCACTGGCAGGCGTGGTTCTTTACCACTGGTGCCACCTGGGAAGCCAGGTGCATATAAGCACAGCTGGATGTAAAAGAGGCAGAGGGTGACAGGCAGGATGAGCACCCCAGCTGCCAGCAGAGATGCCCACGTCGTAATCCCAGAACTTGTCCATTTGTCAGTATTTACATGGCAGAGGAGGTTTTACAGATGTGACTAAAGTTAAGGACGTTGAGATGGGGATGACCCAGAATTATCCAGACAGGTCATATCTAATCACACAAGTCCTCAAAAGGAGTTTTTTTCCCCAAGCTGTAATCTGAGAGAGATGGCCGCAAAAGAAGGATTCAACACCACTTTCTGGTTCTGAAATGTGTGTAAAGACCAGAAAGGCCTCTAGAAGCTGGAAAAGGCAACGAAACAGATTTATCCCTGGAAACTTCAGAAAGGAACACAGCTCTGAAGATGTCTTAAATTTAGCAGGACTTCTGACCTTGAGATTTGTGAAATAATAATTTTTCTGTTTTAAGCCACAAAGTTTGTGATCATTTGTTGCAGCAGTAATAGAGAATGAATACATCTATGGACATCAAAAATGGAAAATTATCGAAAATCACTGACACCCTGGTATTCTGCCTGTAATCGGTTTCCCATTTAGGCTGGAATTGTTTTTCTTCTCTGCAGAGCAGAGGATGGCTGCTCACAGACTCATTAATATGCATAGATGGTGGCATAATTAGTTGCCACAGGTAACCCCACTCTGGCTGCGTGAACTGAGCCGATGTGCAGACGCCTGGTGCATGGCGAGCAGGGCGGTGCGCATGTGTAAGTCCTCATCTCATAAAAGGAAATGCTTGAATAATATGGAAATGCACTGGATGTTATTAGCAGGATGTCAGGTTTGACAGTCCGTGTTATTGTGAAAATAAATGAGTTTTGACACAAATAACTTAGGTATGCATTGATTTTTTTAAGCAAATCTTGGAACAAGATGTTATGTATTGTGCTGTAGGTTTACAAAGATTTTGACGGCTATTAGGGGAAAATCATGGTGAAGGATTGTTTATTAATGTATTCATTAAGCTGTTCTAAGGTGTAACAATCATTACTTTCCCCCAAAATGTATACTCTCGCTCTTGAATATTTAGTTGACTCTGGCAACCCACATTTAAGACAATGAGGGGAGAGCCGTCAGCAACGGGAAGACAGAAATAAAGAGAGATCAAATCTCTATCACTGACATCAAAAAAACCTCGCACTGTGTCTTTTAACTGATGGGAATCTTTTCTCTGGGCTATTTCATCTCTGAGCAATCTGAAATACGAACAAAATTTCTATGGCCCACTTTGTTTTCTTTCTTTCAGATGGTGACTCTCTTGACTTTTCTTTCTTCAGAGGCTCTGGTTGACAAACAGGATTGAGCACCTAAGTCAGCATTCCTGATACAGATCAGGACCTGGGAGTCTTGACCCAGATTCCCCTGGCATTTGTTCTTGAAAAGCAAAGGAGAGCCGTGTTCAGGGAGGGTCTCTGCCTAAAGGCCAAACGTCTGCAGGAGAAGCTCCAAAGCCAAGTTTATGGGCTCGGTGGGGGCTGCCAGCTGGCCCCATTCATTGCCTTTTGGGTCTGGAGGGGAAAAGCTGACAGGTTGTCCCATCAGTGTGTGATCTCCTGGCAGAACCAATGGCTGACTTCCCAGCACTGCCCATGTGAGACGGGGACGGACATCTCTGTGAGATGTGAGGCCAAGCCCTGAGACAGTTCTATCCACGTATGGATAGAGCTTTGTTTGCCATCAGGCAGCTCTGATCTCTGGGGTGTGGGTTACAACTCTGGGAGTGGGAAGCAGACACCAGCCTCCTGAGCCCAGATTGATGGGTGTGTGGATATTAGGCACCCATAGAGCCTGCACTGCACAAGGACTGGTTCTCAGTTGCCCCCCTATCCTCTCAGGAACTTGAGAACAAGTTCCTGGGGTTCAGATGAAAACACAGCTTCACTCAGAACAGAAGAGACAAGGTGCTCTTGACTGTTGGAAAAGTCTAGAAAGGCCACTTAGGGAAGAGGTCTTAAATATGGTGCTGAATGTCTCCAAAGGACCCTCAGACTTGAGCAAGCTTCCCTCACCCTCTGGACTACTACTACAGATATGACAGCATCACAAATCCTGCCCTAAGTAGACTTAGGGCCATGGGAGGAGATGGATGTATAGGAAGATGTATATATTTAATGTGCAAGGCCCGGAGTAGCTACAGGCACAGGACATTCAAGGCACAGAAGAGGGCCATTCTGGGTCATCTGACAGCATACCAAAGATTTCCAGTTGCTCCCCTTTGGGGCATATGGCAGGATTATGCTTCCCTCTCTCCTAAAACAGTGGTGATCTTATGATTTGCTTTGCAATGAAATGTGAGCAGAAGTGCCACGTGTCACTTGCAGCTGAAGCTGTAACAGCAGTGCCTGCCTTGGCAATTCTTAAGGCCCAGAGATAAAGCCCCGTCAGCTGGGCTGAGCCAGAAAGATTCAGGGCAGCGCCTCCAGCCTGTTGGCCATGGCTGTGTACCATAAGCTCGAGCAAGCAGTGTCTTGTAGTTTGAAGTCACTGAGATGCTAGACGTGTTTATCATTATAGCATAACCTAACCCATACTGGTTGATACAAGCATTAAATCCAGCTGAAGTATGGTGTTGTGGGGCCTCCGTGAGCAAAGACTTCCTGGAGGAGGGACCCCTGAGCTGAGTCTCAGGTGATGAGATAACTCAGCGATGGCAAGCGTTCCAGTGATAACCAGAAGTCAGTGCATGAACAGCGGTCAGCTCCAGAGAGAACAGTTTCTCCAGCACTTGTTCAGCTAAAGTTATCTCTGGATCACTTAGGAAGATGCTCCAGAATCCTTCCTGGCAATGGGCTCTAGCAGCTGGCTGGCTGGCTGACTGGCTGGCTGGATGAACAGATGGTGGGAAAGTGGAGCTCAAGTGTGAGCACCCTAATGAAATCTTCTCTGACATTCCTCCTCTCCCCATCCCATCCTCCTACTCCCCACACCAAATCAGCAATTTCTTACTTAGAGTTCTTGGATCTATAACACGTGCTTCTGTTGTAGCAGTTAAGAAACAACTAATTTACACTAGGAGATTTGGGAAGAATTCCCCAGAGGAGACATTTGGCCTTGAAAAAATGTGTAGGCCACACAAGGAGTAGGGTACCTGGAAAGCCTGTCAAGTTCCTTTATTTCTATTTCCTCACTTACATTCATGCACAATTTAAGTACCCCATTTCATAAGCAAGAAAACAGTAGAAAGAAGAAGTAACTTTTCTAATATCACATCAATTGTATAAGAGAACCAATGCTTAAACCAGGACTCCATCTCATACCTAATATTCTTTATCCTGTGCCATATCGCTGCACATGAGGGAAGTTCATAAGAAGGTTTAAATTGTGATGTACAGATTTTGCTTGACCTGCATGGGGTTATGTCCCAATAAACCCACTGCAAGTTGAAAATGTTGTTAAATGAAACAGGTCACCAGCCCAGGTTGGGTACATGAGACAAGTGCTCGGGCCTGGTGCACTGGGAAGACCCAGAGGGATCGGGTGGAGAGGGAGGTGGGAGGGGGGACCGGGATGGGGAATACATGTAAATCCATGGCTAATTCATTTCAATGTATGACAAAAACCACTGCAATGTTGTAAAGTAATTAGCCTCCAACTAATAAAAATAAATGGAAAAAAAAAAATTCCTACTGCTTCAGCTAGAGAGAACTCAAAAAAAAAGAAAATGCATTGAATACACCTAACCTACTGAACCCCATACTTTCCCAGTCTACCTTAAACAGACTCAGTATGCTTACTCTAGCTCCAGTGCGGCAAAATCATCCAACACAAAACTTATTTTATAATAAAGTGTGAACTGTCTCTTGTAACTTATTGAATACTGTACTAAAAGTGAACAGCAGGATGGTTGTCTAGATACGGAATGGTTTTGCGTGTACTGTTTTCCCCCCATGATCGCATGGCTACCTAGGAGCTGTGGCCCAACATCACGACACATTGTACCATATATCCACTAGCCAGGGACATGATCAAAATTCAAAGCATGCTTTCTACTGAATGCATAATGGATATTTGCTTTTGCAGAATAGTATATGGAACAGTCATTAAGTCGGAACCCGTCTGTGGACAGAAAAAATCACCAAATTATGTTGGTTTCAGTTTATTAGACATGAACATAGAAGAGTTTATCATATATGATATCCTTGTTTTATACAAATTGGAGGTTACTTAGGCTGAGCGTATAGAGTTGTGGTGAAAATTAAATAATAAAATATCTGTAATTGGAGCTTTGCTCTCTGTCATTGCAAGTCCCTCCTGCCTAAGTACTATTGTTCAAAGAACTCGTGTCCACCTTTGCAATTCTCTTTAGCCAGCCAGATTCTGAACGCACTTCCTGTGTGTGTGACAAATCTCCTCTGGTGTAAAGCAGAGCCCACATCCCACCCTAGAAGCCAGAGTGACCAAAATCACCTTCCCAGCCTCCCTTGCAGGAAGATGCAGGTCAGGACCTAGGTCCTGCCCATCACACACCGCTCCCTGGACTTGCCCAGGGAGACAGAGAGCCATAAGCAGATGACCCTTGTGCCACCAAAGCTGTCCAGGTGGTCAAGGTGGCAGCATCTCTGTCCAGTCTCTGAAGGCAACGGCATCCATACCTCCTGCAGCATCTAAGTTGGGAGCAGGAGTGACAACTCTCTGCTGCTTTGGGACAAGGCTCCTGACTGCAGAGCCTTGCGGTGGTGGAGGTGGAAACTCAAATAGACATGGAAGGAAGTGTAGGGTGTGTTCAAAGCCAAAATCAGGGATAGGATTCTCCAAAAATGGTATGAGAAAGAGAGGACTTGGAAGCAGTCGGCAAGTTGTGTGGCTTCGATGAGTATTGTCTGTGAGTGGGACAGGTGATGGGAGATAACAACCAAAAAAGTAAGTTGGTACCAGATCTCAGGGCAGCCTGTGTACCCACTTGCTGTATTAGTTGGGCATTGAAGAGTTAACTCAGCAGGGCTGAGGCAAGACAGCACCTCCCCGAGAAGTGTAGACCAGATTTAGTGAGAACACTTGGAAGGTTGCTGTGATCATCCTGCTTCAGCCTGGTTAAACCTGTAGGAGTCAGAAACTGGCTATCTCGGCTTCCCCTCGTGTAACTCATTAACACCACACACCTTTCCACAGGAGGAAAACAAAAGCAAAGCATCAGTGTAGCGCTAAGAGTCGGAGTAAAATGTGGTGGCTGGACAAGAGAGCTTTTAACTTCTCTTCCACCTGAGGAAGCTAAACACCTTGAAAGTGCCTCCATCCAGCACTTTATCAGAATGTGAGTTAGGAATCAAAGAACTTAAAGGGGAAGTTCATTCCTCTGAAGAGGGAGTATGGCAACTGTGTACAATAAAAAAAAATTATTATTTGGTGATACAGAGCTCCTAAAACCCTTGGAGTCTCCTGAACCATGAAAGCCTTTTGTCGGCTAAAGAGATGGCTTAGGTCCAAGCTGTATCAGGTCTTGATACCACCATGTGCGGCCTTGGACAGCTAATTGATTATGCTGCCTGTGTCTCAGTTTCCTCCACCTTAGCAGAGTTATAACACTTCACAGGGTTGTTTATAAGTAGAGTTGGGACTTCCCAGGTGGTTCACTGGTAAAAGAACCTGCCTACAATGCAGGAGATGCAGGTTCAATCCCTGGGTTGGGAAGATCCCCTGGAGTAGGAAATGGCAACCCACTCCAGTACTCTTGCCTGGAGAATTCCATGGACAGGGGAGCCTGGTGGGCTACAGTTCATAAGGTCACAAAAGAATTGGACATGACTTAGTAACTAAATAGCAACAATCAGATGAGTTAGTGCAGGCAGAGCACCCAACACACAACACATGCTGACAGCAGTAATAGTCATAAATATTGTTATGGACAGATTCACCCTTAAAGAGGGGGAAAGAAAGGAATGTTAATAGAGCCTCTATTAGCTACTCTGAATTGGGCTAGGAATGCTATAATTAATTCATTCAAGTTTAAACTCATTCATCTAAGCATGTGATGAATGTCATCCCCTCAACAAGTGCCAAGTCCTGTTCTATGTCTGGGAATAGCACAGTGACCAAAAAATGAAAATCCTTGGTCTTATGGGAATGGGATTCAGAGAAACTGAATAACTTCCTTTCAGTCACATGTTAGTAAGGAACACAGTGTGAATTTCAAGTCTGTATTCCTATGACGCCTTGGGGTTCTACTCACAACCCCCCAGATGAACTTATTCAAGTTGTCCTGTTTTCAGAGAAGGAGCAAATCTTCAAAACGCAGATTAACAATCGTATGATTGGAATACTTTTCTTTGTAACAACCACTGTCTGCTTGATGGTCATCCTTGACAAGCAGGGTCTTAGGACTAGCAATTTGGTGAAACAGTGGGAGGGTGGGACTGACTGAGCCCCAAGCCCTACCCTGGATTCGTGGCCCATTCCAGCAAAGAAGCTGAAGCTCAGAAGATAGTGTCATACAAAAAGTGGGGAGCTAGGGGAGGGAGACTATGACTACTTTGGATAAAATATATGCAAGGAAAGGAAGCTATCATTAATAGCCTTGGGTACATGAAAGAAGAAACTAGAATAAGATTCTACTTGAATCTTGAAGAGGTAGAGGAGAGAAAGATACAGGGGAAAGAGAAAGGTAAAGAAGACACAACATTTTAAAGGACATTCTTGGCCCACTGCCACCACCATCTTGAACTGAGCTGTCTGAGTTGGGTGCAGACGTTTCCCCTTGGAATCCTGGTCTGAAGTGTCCAGTGCAAGGCCTCCATATGCAGTTCCCTGTGAGCAAGTGAAACTATACGAAGCATGAAGGAAAAAAAGATATACCAGAGAGGAGAACAAGATGGTGGGGAGCAGGTGGACGTGGAGTACATCTCCCTCCACAGATATATCAGGAATACACCTCCAGACACAGAAGTGCATGCAGAACAGCAGCTGAGAGCAGACAGGAGGACCTGACCAGTGAAAAAGAATAGATAGAACTACATAAAACTCGGCAGGATGAAGGAACTTGGGGGGAAAACAGGAGTGTTAGTAGGACTGGACCTGCCCTCAGCAGGTGGGGGAACTGAAGCAGGGGTTCGATGCCCACATCGGGGCAATTGTCTGAGTCAGAGGACAAACATTTATTGCTGAGAGTGAAACAGCTGATCTGTGGCAGCCTAAATGGAATGAGAATTGGACAGTACTTGCCACAGCCATACACACCCTGGACAGGGACGCCGGTCATCTGGAAGGGGCAGCGGCTGGGAGCTGGGGTTTAGGGATTGTGGGGCAATCCCAGGGTGAGGGCTGCTGCTGACTGCGAAGAGATAGATGTGAGGGAGGAGATCATGGTGGGAAATGCCTGTAGAGGAAAGCCAGGCAGCCACGGAAGCAAGGCGATACCAGTGAGTCACGCGTAGAGGGTGGAGCCATCACCATAGCCTCTCTCCCCACAGGCCAGTATTGGCAGCTGAACAATAGAGAGGCTGGCCCATCAAACACCTGATGCACTGAACTACAGAGTAGGACCCCACCCAGGGGCCCCTTTAAGTAACTGATGTGCTGAACTACAGACTAGGATGCCATCCAGGGGGCCCCGTTAAGCACCTGATGCACCAATCTACAGAGTAGGACCCCAGCCAGGGGCCCCTCTATATGCCTGATGCACCGAATAGCAGAGAAGGACCCCAGGCAAGGGAACCCTCTAAGGCCTGAACGGGTGGAGCTACAGAGAGACTGGCCAAAGAGGCCTTCTGATCAACAGCTACAAGAGGCTCGAAAAAAGACTCTGATAGGGTCACAACTCCTGCGGTGGAGGCAGTCCGTGTCCCTGCACACTTGGTGCTACCGGGGCCCCTGCAAGCTAAATAACTGAACCTCCTTCACACTCAACTCTCCCTGGGGCAGAGCTGCCACAGGCAAAAAAAGCATTGCGTCTATGCGTGCAGGGTCGCTTTGGTAGTGTCCAACTCTTTTCGACCTATAGACTGTGGCCTGCCAGGCTTCTCTGTCAGGGAGGAGGGTTCTCCAGGCAAGAATACTGGAGCATATTGGCCAACACTGCTCGCCATACCCTTCTAGAGCATTATATTTCCTGCTGCCCGAGCCGCCAACCCCCCTGAGTACCTCGTGGTGTCAGAACCCTGCACCTCCTCCACACCTGCCCCCACAGGGGCAAACCCAAGCCCTCCAGGGCAGCCTCAGGAGCAAACCCCAGTGGACGACCACATGCAGAGGTGGAAATAAAACCACAGCTGAAACCCAGGGGCAGTGTGGCTGAGGAAGAAGACCCAAAACCTTCCCACCAGCTGTACAAGCTGCAGATTAAATCCACACGATCAACTAGGCAGACTCTGCGTCTATGGAATATACAAAAGGACACTGAGAGCTCCCGCAAAAGAAAACGCACTAGTTCTGACAGCTGCGGGCACTGGAGGCAAGAACACACAGGAGCAGGACCAGATTGGAATCTGAGCTGCCCCCACAGCAGGTCCAGAGACGAGCACAGTGTTGGGGGGCATCCTAGGGAGGGGAGGTGGACTGTGGCTCCCAGCGAGGGAAAGGACCCTGACAGCAGCGACTCAAGAGAAATATTTATTAGTCTTATGTTTTGACTTGTTCTGCAGAATCTTTTGGATCTTTTTTCTGCCCCCGCTCCCCCCATTGTAGTTGTCAATTTCATTGGTGCTATGAAATCTGATTAAGCTTTTCAGTTTGTTTTTTTCTCAGTCACATTGTTTTTATTGTTGTTATAAACCTCTGCCTCTATGTTGGGCTTTTGCAGTTCTGTGGAGTTTTCCTTTTCTCTCTCTCTCTTTTTTTAAAATTTAATTTTTAAGCCTATTATTATTTTTTCTACATTTATTCCTTTGTTTGCTTTTCCTACTGTTCTTTTCCCCTTGCAGTTAACCTTTAATGTATATAAATCTTTATCTACCTCCATTTAACTTTGCATATCTATTCTTTCTTTCCTTTCCTCTCAACATATTTGTTAGTTTTATTTTCATTGTTTATTCCCCAGTTGTCACCTTCCTTTAGTTTTGTTTTCCAGTTTGTGCTTTAGTTCTGTTCTTAACTGGTAGGAAGAATATTTGATTTCCTTGGTTCACCAGGTCAATCTGTTGTACTTTATTTTTCTTGGGATGTCTTGATTTTACTTATGGGTGTATATGCATATGTGTATATTCAGTTACATTTTTATTGTTGTTATAAACCTCTGCCTCTATTTTGGGTTTTTACAGTTCTTGGAGTTTTCCTTTTTTTTCTTTTTTCCCTTCTTCCTTTTTTTCTTTTCTATTTTTAAAATTTTAATTTTTAATTTTTTAAACCTATTATATTCTTCTACATTTATTCCTTTGTTTATCTTTCCTACTGTTCTTTTCTGCTTGCAGTTAAACTTTATATAACTCTTCTTCATCTACCTCCATTGAACATTGCATATCTATTGTTTCTTTCCTTTCTTCTCCACATATAGGTTAGTTTTGTTTTCATTGCTTTATTTCCCACTTGTCACCTTGTTTTAGTTTTGTTTTCCAGTTTGTGCTTTAGTTAGTTTTGCTCTTAACTGGTAAATATAATTTTTGATTTCCTTTGTTTGCTGGGTCAATCTACTGTACTTTATTTTTGTTGGACTGTTTTGACTTTGCTTATGGGTGTACATGTTTATGTGTATATTCCATTATTTTAATTATCATTTGCCTGATTTTGTACCTACCGTTTATCTGGGGTTCATTTTTGGTTTCTCATTTTTGGGTATTTGTTTTAATCTCAATTAATGCAATAAAATAACAAACCAATTGTGGAATCTTTGTTCCTGAGCAGAGATCAATCCCTGAGTCTTTGAAGTGGAAGCACTGACTCCAAGACCCTGGGCTACCAGAGAACTAACACTGATGCTGCTGCTGCTAAGTCCCTTCAGTCATGTCCGACTCTGTGTGATCCCATAGACGGCAGCTTACCAGGCTCCCCCATCCCTGGGATTCTCCAGGCAAGAACACTGGAGTGGGTTGCCATTTCCTTCTCCAATGCATGAAAGTGAAAAGTGAACGTGAAGTCGCTCAGTCGTGTCGGACTCTTAGCGACCCCATGGACTGCAGCCTACCAGGCTCCTCCATCCATGGGATTTTCTAGGCAAGGGTACTGGAGTGGGTTTCCATTGCCTTCTCTGGAGAACTAACCCTAGGGAGTATCAAACAGTGAGAATTCCCACAAAGGAAACCACTTGAATACAAGACCAGGCATCACCCAACCATCAGTAGCACCCTGTGTAGGATGCCTCATTTAAACAACAAACAAAAAAAAATACAAACTCAGTCATCAGCAGATAGGATCACCACCTCTCTCAGCTTCTCATCAGAGGAAAAGCAAACAAACAAACACAAATTCAGCACAAATTTCACCCTATTCAAGCTTACACAAACCCCTGAACCTAACTTAGGAGGGCAGAAGCCAAAAGGAAGAAAAAAATTTAACCTTGAACCCTGGGAAAAGGAGACCTCAAACACAAAAAATTTTTTTAAAAAATGAAAAGGCAGAGAAATACCACACAAATGAAGGAAAAAAACTATAAACATAGAAGTCCAAATAAACAAAGAGTAGATAGGCAAACTACATGAAAAAAGAATTCAGAAAAATGATAGTAAAGATGATCAAAAACCTTGAAAACAAAATGGAGAAAATGCAAAAATCAATTAGCAAAGAGCTAGAAGAATTAAAGAATAAACATAGAATAAACCCAACACAATTACTGAAATTAAAAATATTCTAGAAGGAATCAGTAGCAAAATATCTGAAGCAGAAGAGTAAATCAGTGAGCTAGAAGATAAAATGGTGGAAATAATTTCTGAAGAGCAGAATAAAGTAGAAAGAATGAAAAGAACTGAGGATAGTCTCAGAGACCTCTGGGACAATATCAAACACACTAATATTCAAATTATAGGGGTCCCAGAAGAAGAATAGAAAAAGAAAGAGTATGAGAAAATTTTTGAAGAGATTATAGATGACAATTTCCCCAACATGGAAAAGGAAATAGTCAATCAAGTCCAAGAGGCACAAAGAGTCCCATACAGGAGAAACCCAAGGAGAAACATGCCAAGACACATACTAATCAAGCTAACAAGGACTAAACACAAAGAAAGAATATTAGAAGCAGCTAGGGAGAAGCAACAAGAAGCATACAAGGGAAACCCTGTATGCTTAAAAGCTGATCTTTCAGCAGAAATTCTGTGGGCCAGAAGGGAATGGCAGGATATATTTAAAGTACTGAAAGGGAAATATCTACAACCAAGATTACTGTATTCAGCAAGGATCTCATCCAAAATTGATGGAGAATTAGAAAGTTTTTCAGACAAGCAAAAGTTAAGAGAATTCAGTACCACCAAACCAGCTTTACAATAAATGTTAAAGGGAATTATATAGTCAAGAAATACAAGAGCAGAAAAAAGATCTACAAAATCAACCCCAAACAAGAAAATGGCAATAGGAACATATATATCAATCATTTTTTTTCCATTTATTTTTATTAGTTGGAGGCGGCAAGGGTGGGGTGATCTGAGAGAACAGTATCGAAACATGTATATTATCAAGTGTGAAACAGATCACCAGTCCAGGTTGGATGCATGAGACAAGTGCTCGGGGCTGGTGCACTGGGATGACCAATACTTACTTTAAATGTAAATTAATTAAATGCTCCAGCCAAAAGACACAGACTGGCTGAATGAATACAAAAATAAGACCCAAATATATGCTGTCTACAAGAAACCCACTTCAGACCTATAGAGACTATATGTCTATAAAGACACATAGAGACTGAAAGTGAGAGGATGGGAAAATATATTCCATGCAAATGGGAAGCAAAAGACAGCTGGAGTAGCAATCCTCAAATCAGACAAAACATACCTGAATATGAAGATTACAAGAGGTAAGGAAGGACACTACATAATAATAAAGGGATCAATCCAAGAGGAACACATAAAAATTGACAAAGACATAAAATGAGAAATTGACAGTAATGCAATAACAGTAGGACACTTTAACACCCCACTCACACCAATAGACAGGTCATCAAAACAAAATTAATAAGGAAACACAAGTCTTAAATGAGATGTTAAATGAGATGGATCTCATTGATATCTTCAGGACATTCTATCCAAATGCAGAAGAATACACCTTCTTCTCAAGTGCACATGGAACATTCTCTAGGATAGACCACATCTTGGGTCACAAATCAAACCTCAGTAAATTTATGAAAATTAAAATCATATCAAGCATCTTCTCTGACCACAATGTTATGAGACTAGATATCAATTGTAAGAAAAAAAAAACTGTAAGAAACACAAACACATGGAGATTAAACAACACATTTCTAAATAACCAACAGGTTAGAGAAGAAAACAAGGGAAATCAAAAAATTTCTAGAAACAAATGACAATGAAAACATGACAACTCAAAACCTTTGGGATGCAGCAAAAACTGTTCTAAGAGGGAAGTTTACAGCAATACAATCATAACTCAAGAAACAAGAAAAACATCAAATAGACAACCTAACTTTACACCTAAAACAACTGGAAAAAGAAGAACCAAAAAACTCCCAAAATTAGTAGAAGGAAAGAAATCATAAAGAACCAAGCAGAAATAAATGAAAAGGAAGTGAAAGAAACAGTAGCAAAGATTAATGGAACTAAAAGCTGGTTCTTTGAAAAGATAAACAAAATTGACAAACTTTTAGCCTGACTCATCAAGAAAAAAAGAGAGTAGAATCAAATCGACAAAATCAGAAATGAAAAAGGAGAGGTTACAACAAACAATGCAGAAATACAAAGGATTATAAGAAACTATTATTAACAGAGTGAGTGAGTGAAAGTTGCTCAGTCATGTCCAACTCTTTGCAGGCCAGAATACTGGAGTAGGTAGCCTTTCCCTTCTTCAGGGGACCTTCCCAACCCAGGAATCGAACCCAGGTCTCCCACATTGCAGGCGGATTCTTTACCAACTGAGCTAACAGGGAAGCCCATTATGAACAACCATATGGCAATAAAATGGATAACCTGAAGAAGTGGACAGGTTCTTAGAAAAGTTCAATCTTCCAAGACTGAACCAGGAAGAAATAGAAATTATGAACAACCCAATTATAAGCACTGAAATTGAAGCTGCGATCAAAAATCTACCCCAAAACAAAAGCCCAGGACCAGGTGACTTCACTGGAGAATTCTATCAAACATTTAAAGAAGTGCTAGTGCCTATGCTTTTAAAACTCTTTTTAAAAATTGCAGAGGAAGGAACACTTCCAAACTCATTCTATGAAGCCACCATCACCCTGATACCAAAACCAGACAAAGACAACACAAAAAAAGAGAAGAACAGGCCAATATCACTGATGAACATAGATGCAAAAATCCTCAACAAAATTTTAGCAAACAGAATTCAGCAGCACATAAAAAAACTCATATACCATAATCAGTTCAGTTCAGTTGCTCAGTCATGTCTGACTCTCTGCAACCCCATGAATCACAGCACACCAGGCCTCCCTGCCCAACACAAACTCCAAGAGTTTACTCAAACACATGTCCATCGAGTTGGTGACGCCATCCAGCCATCTCATCCTCTGTCGCCCCCTTCTCCTCCTGCCCCCAATCCCTCCCAGCATCAGGGTCTTTTCCAATGAGTCAACTCTTTGCATGAGGTGGCCAAAGTATTGGAGTTTCAGCTTCAGCATCAGTCCTTCCAATGAACACTCAGGACTGATCTCCTTCAGGATGGAATGGTTGGATCTCCTTGCAGTCCAAGGGACTCTCAAGAGTCTTCTCCAACACCACAGTTCAAAAGCATCAATTCTTCAGAGCTCAGCTTTCTTCACAGTCCAACTCTCACATCCATACATGACCACTGGAAAAACCATAGCCTTGACCAGACAGACCTTTGTTGGCAAAGTAATGTCTCTGCTTTTTAATATGCTGCCTAGGTTGGTCATACTTTCCTTCCAAGGAGTAAGTGTCTTAATTTCATGGCTGCAATCACCATCTGCAGTGATTTTGGAGCTACAAAAAATAAAGTTGGGCTTATTCCAAGAATGCAAGAATACTTCAATATATGCAAATCAATCAATGTGATACACCATATTAACAAATTGAAAGATAAAGACCATATGATAATCTCAATAGATGCAGAAAAAGCCTTTGAAAAAAATTCAGCACCTATTTATGATTAAAACTTCTCAAAAAATGGGCACAGAAGGAACCTACATCAACATAGCAAAGACCATATATGATAAGCCTACAGAAAACATTATTCTCATTCCCACAAGATCAGGAACAAGACAAGGGTGTCCACTTTCACCACTATTGTTCAATATAGTTCTGGAAGTCCTAGCTATAGCAATCAGAGAAGAAAAAGAAATAAAATGAATACACATCAAAAAAGAAGAAGCAAAGCTCTCACTGTTTGCAGATGCCATGATACTGTACATAGAAAACCCTAAAGATAGTATCATAAAACTACTAGAGCTAATCAGTGAATTTAGAAGGTTGCAGGATAAAAAATCAATACACAGAAATCACTTGCATTTCTATATACTAACAGTGAAAAATCAGAAAGAAAAATTAAGGAATAAATCCCATTCACCATTGCAACAAAAAGAATTAAGTACTAGGAATAAACTTACCTAAGGAGGCAAAAGAACTGTAGACAGGAAATTATAAGACACTAATGAAAGAAATCAAAGATGACATAAACAGATGGAGAGATATTCCATGTTCCTGGGTCAGAAGAATCAATATTGTGAAAATGAGTATACTACCAAAAGTGATCTACAGATGTAATGTGATCCCCATCAAATTACCAATGGCATTTTTCACAGAACTAGAACAAAAAGTTTACAATTCATATGGAAACACAAAAGACCCCAAATGGCCAAAGCAGTCTTGAGAAAGAAGGATGGAGCTGGAGGAATCAACCTTCCGGCCTTCAGATTACACTACAAAGCTACAGTCATCAAGACAGTGTGGTACTGGCACAAAAACAGAAATACAGAACAATGGAAGAAGATAGAAAGCCCAGAAATAAACCCATGCACCTATGGGTACCTTATTTTTGACAAAGTAGGCAAGAATATACAATGTGGCAAAGATAACCTCTTCAATAAATAGTGCTGGGAAAATTGGACAGCTATATGTAAAAGAATGAAATTAGAACACTTCCTAACACCATACGCACAGATAAACTCAAAATGGATGAAAGACCTAAATGTAAGATCAGAAACTATAAAACCCTTAGAGGAAAACATAGGCAGAACACTAGATAACATAAATCAAAGGAAGATCCTCTATGACCCACCTCCTAGAGTAACAGAAATAAAAACAAATGTAAACAAGTGGGACCTGATTAAACTTGAAAGCTTTCACACAGCAAAGGAAACTATAAGCAAAGTGAAAAAACAACCCTCAGAATGTGAGAAAATAATAGCAAATTAAACAACTGAAAAAGGATTAATTTCCAAAAATATACAAGCAGCTTATATAACTCAGTACCAGGAAAACAAACAACCCAATAAAAAAGGAGGGAAAAGACCTAAACAAACATTTCTCTAACAAACACATGAAAAGATGGTCAACATTGCTTATTATTAGAGAAATGCAAATCAAAAGAACAATGAGATATCACCTCACACCAGTCAGAATGGCCCTCATCAAAAATTCTACAAGCAATAAATGCTAGAGAAGGTGTGGAGAAAAGGGAACACTCTTGCACTGTTGGTGGGAATGTAAATTGATGCAGCCACTATGGAAGATGGTATGGAGGCTCCTTAAAAAACTAGGAATAAAACCACCATATGACCCAACAATCCCACCCCAAGGCGTATACCCTGAGGAAACCAAAAGTAAAATACACATGTATCCCATTGTTCATTGCAGCACTATTCACAACAGTTAGAACATGAAAGCAGCATAAATGTCCATCAACAGATGAATGGATAAAGAAGTTGTAGTATATATATACAGTGGAATATTACTCAGCCATATAAAAGAACACATTTGAGTCAGTTCTAGTGAGATGGATGAACATACTATACAGAGTGAAGTAAGTCAGAAAGAGAATGATAAATATCATATTCTAATGCATATATATGGAATCTAGAAAAATGATACTGAAGTATTTATTCACAGGGCAGCAATAGAGAAATAGACATAGACATAGAGAATAGACTCATGGGCATGGGGAGAGAGGAGGAGAGGGTAAGATGTATGGAAAGTGTAACATGAAAACTTACATTACCATATGTAAAATAGATAGCCAACGGTAATTTGCTGTATGGCTCAGGAAACTCAAACAGGGCCTCTGTATCAACCTAGAGGGGTGGGATGGGGAGGGAGGTGGGAGGGAGGTTCAAAAGGGAGGAGATATATGTAAACCTATGGCTGATTCATGTTGAGGTTTGACAGAAAACAACAAAATTCTGTAAAGCAATTATCCTTCAATAAAAAACAAATTAATTTAAAAAATCACATTCTTGGAAAATAAAACATAATAAACATGAAAAACAGCAAAAGAGTTGGAAGATAAAGTTCAGGAGATTTCCAGGGAAGTAGAAAAGAAAGAACTAGAGGTAGAAAATAGATGTTAGAAGAATGAGCCAGAAGGTCCAACATCCCAATGATAGGAGTTTAAAAAAAGTAAAGGGGAAGGAAATCATTAATAGGTCAAGAAGTTTCCCTAAATGGAAAGATATGAGTTGTTAGAATGAAGAGACCACCAAGAGGGCATAATAATAGATGCAAATTGACCCCTATCATATGGGCTCAGAGCGTGCACAACGAGATCATATCCAGAGAGTCAGGAAGCAGAGTGTCTTAAGACTTCTCAAAGGGAACTCCAGGAGAAGAAAGATAAAATTATGTGGAAAATTATTTCCAACCTAAAATCCATTCAAGCTATCAATATGATCAGAGAATAAAGAATTTCAGGAATGCAAAGTCTCAAAAACATCCCCTCAAGATGCTGATAGACAGTGTGCTCCACACAGAGTAAATCAAGAATGGGGAACACCCAGGGTGCAATAAGAAGGAGATTCCAGGAGAGAGGAGCTCAGGGAACTGCAGGAGGGTGGTGGACACAGAGTACCACCTAGTGCTGTGCAGCTCAAGAGTTAGGCAAGGTGACGGCTGTTGTTAGTAAAATCGCTGCTGTCACAGTGCTTTGCAACCCTAAGAAGAAAGAACCTGGCTTAGATCATCACCTCTCATTTACTCATCCAAAATACCTGCTCAGTGCCCCATGCCCACGGAGTTACTGAAAGCATCCCTTTTTCACCCCACTGAGGAGCCCAGAGCCACCCACTCCCCTGTAGCTGTATTCCCAGCAGATGCCAGTGTGAGACACAAGTGCCTGCTCTTCCAGATCCGCAGACCAGTGATCTCTGACTCCCAGGACTTTCAAGACCCTGCCTGATGACTTTCCCTGGAGAGGGTCCTGCAAATTCCGAGTCAGTGAATCCAGACTGAAATCGGTAGCTATGTATCTTACCATTTTGTATCTTCCATCTTCTTCTGAAACAGCAATGCTGCCTTTCCCTTGCATAACTTGTTTTGTGTTGGTCACAGAGGTACTCAAAACCAAACAGTACACTGTTTCTGGTTATATTCTGAGGGAACTGAAATATAATGAATAATTGACACAAAATTGGGGATGGGTGGAGTAAAAGGAATGGGCAGGGAAACGGTACCCGGAGTCTCCCCAGGCACTGACGAAGTTCTAGTTCTTTACCTTACTGGTGGGCTTATGGGTGCCTGTGTTACTGCTTTTCTTTCACCCTTCCAGATACTTCTCTTTATACATTTACTTCTGTTATATCTATAAAAATATGAAATTATAAAACCTCATGTCATTATTATGGAATGTGAATTAGAATAAAAGATTCATTTTTAAAAATCCTGAAAAATGGGGAAGAGTATAGGGATGAATCTTTAAAGCATGGTTTTTCAGTGTAAAAAATTATTTAATGCCAAATTATATATTATTTGGTTTGGAGTCAAATGAATACAAGCTTTAAAATTTATGTTGTATCATCAAAATAGACTAAAAAGAAAGAAGCTGCTTTTATAACCTGATATATGGAGTTCTTTCATTTTGCACTTTAAAAAAATGAGTGCCCACCCCAACACACACACACACTGTCTCTGAATTTTGATTTTAAATGATGAGATAGAAGAATTATAACTGTTATTTCAAGAAATTCTCAAAAAGCACCATGTAGACATGTATAACAAATGGTGTAAACAGCCATGGTTTGTGGATTGGATGATTATCCTCAACTGTCATGTTTGTGTCCAAAAAGAATAATAATTACAACGCATTCAAACCCTTCAAATATGCTTAAATTCATGAGTTCATATTGATATCAAGTTTTAAAAAATACTTATTAACTGCATTATGAGAATGGTAGGGAGCTACCTCATTTTGGAAACAGGCAAGTAAAAAGAAAGAATCAAACACCTTTTTTGCCTTTCTTATAAACTATACCACTGAGTAAATAAGAGAAAGTTTATCTTTACAGAAGTATTCTCACTAATAAATAAAAAAGCATGACAGGTTAAAGTATCAGCATTTTACCACCTAAAGCAATAAAAGACCAAAACTACCATTTGCCATGGTGGAGCTACTGTGATTACAGAAAGGACCGCCAGACACAAGGGGCCTAGTGACAGAAGCACCAACAAGATCTGTGAATTAGCCTTGCAAGAGCACTCAGACATAACCTAGATATTCTCAAATCATTAGACCTAACTATGAGTTTATAGGATATATACCTAGAACAATATATGGAGAATACTTTGAGGGCACAACCATAAAAAACCCAGACAATGAAAAATTCTGTAGAACAAACAACCTGGTTTCTTTATTAAATAACTGCAAGAGAGAGAAGGTCTACAGAGTAAAAGAGAATTAAAGGCAAAAAATCAGTAGTAATGAGGGTATGATTCTAATCCTAATTCAAATGAAGACACTGTAAAAAATTATGAGACCATCTGGAACACTTGAACATGGATATTTCATAATATTGTTAGGTTGTAGGTGAGATAAAGATAGAGTAATTGTGTATATGAAAAAAAAAGCTTTATCTTTTAGAGGTATATGCTCAAATGCCACCAGTAAAATAGACTGATGTCTAAGATTTGCTTCAAAATAACTCAGGAAGCTGGAAATGGGTGGCTATGGGGATAAGATTGAGCAAGACTGGTCATCTGTCAATAACTGTGGAAGCCAGTGATGGCTAAATAGGATTTTCAAATTATTCTCTTTACTTTTATATTTTTTTGAAATTTTCTCACAAGAGAAATTTTAAAAGTTTTTGCCTCAAATAAATAGTAAATTACTGTGTGGCTCACAACAAGCTGTGGAAAATTCTCAAAGAGATGGGACTATCAGACCACTTTACCTCTCTGCTGAGAAACCTGTATGCAGGTCAAGAAACAACAGTTCAAATTGGACATGGAACAATGGACTGGTTCCAAATTGGGAAAGAAGTATATTAAGGCTGTGTATTATATTGTTACCCTGCTTATTAACTTCTATGTAGAGTACATCACGTGAAATGCCAGGCTGGATGAATCATAGGCTGGAATCAAGATGCAGGGGAAAATATCAAGAAACTCATATATGCAGAAGATACCACTCTAAGGGCAGAATGTGAAGAGGAACTAAAGAGCCTCTTGATGAAGGAGAAAGAGGAGAATAAAAAAGCTGGCTTAAAACCCAACATTCAAAAAACTAAGATCATGGCATCCAGTTCCATCACTTCATGGCAAATAGATGGGGGAAAAGTGGAAACAGTGATAGATTTTATTTTCTTGGGCTCCAAAATCACTGCAGATGGTGCCTGCAGCCAAAAATTTAAAATACACGTGCTCCTTGGGAGAAAAGCTATGACAAACCTAGACAGTGTATTAAAAAGCAGAGACATCACTTTCTTGACAAAGGTCTGTATAGTCAAAGTTACAGTTTTTCCAGTAGTCATGTACGGATATAAGAGTTGAACCATAAAGAAGACTGAACACTGAAGAATTGAGGCTTTCAAATTGTGGTGCTGGAGAAGACTCTTGAGAGTCCCTTGGACTGCAAGGAGATCACACCAGTCAATCCTATAGGAAATCAACTCTGAATATTCATTTGAAGGACTGATGCTGAAGTTGAAGCTCCAATACTTTGGCTACATGATGCAAAGAACTGACTTGTTGGAAGATGCTGGGAAAGATTGAGGGCAGGAAGAAAAGAGGATGATAGAGGATGAGATGGTCAGATGGTATCACTGATTCAAAGGACATGAGTTTGAGCAAACTCAGGAATATAGTGAAGGACAGGGATGTTTGGCACACTAAAAAGTTCATGGGGTTGCAAAGAGTCGGACATGACTGAGCAACTGAACAACAATAAAATATTTGTGGTATATATGATTAACAAAGGGTTTCTGACATTAATACAAAAAATTTCTTACCTATAAATGAGAAAAAGAAGTCACAAAAGGACAAAGAATATGGACATGCTTCACCAGAAAAGAGATACAAAGGGCCAATGAATATATGAAAAAGAATTTGAACTCCTTAAAATTAAAGAAACTACAAGGAGTGAGCCTAATTCTGGAGAAGAAAGTGAAGGAGTAATTATGAGATTTCTCATAGACTTGGAAGAAAAAGAAGAGTCAGCATCCAAGCAAGTCTCTTGAGATATGCTGTATACTCTGTATGTGTGTGCACACATAAATAAAATATATGAACAAAGTCAAGAAGATAAATTTAAACAGTTATAGACATTCTTACTTCATTAAACACATAATTGGGATAAAAATAGACCAAAAATTTTCATCTAAAAAGTTAAGAAAGTGCTTCAAAATTATTTTAAATGAGATGGTACTTTGTATTCTGCCTGGGACTCCAG
Source organism: Odocoileus virginianus (assembly GCF_023699985.2). NCBI lineage: Eukaryota > Metazoa > Chordata > Mammalia > Artiodactyla > Cervidae > Odocoileus > Odocoileus virginianus. The sequence continues at coordinate 45,797,943 of NC_069689.1, read as the reverse complement.
TCCTATAAGTTAAAATATTCTCAAAGAAAACTTTAATGCCAACATAAAGGGTGTTGTCCAGGCCAAAGACAATTCCCCAAGACATGGAAGATGACTGAGCAGACTCTAAGATGTTTAAAGCCACCTTAAGTAAGGAAAATGCTGATAAGTTCCTGACATTACCAACCCCACTTTCCAGTGGGAAAAAATGCTATTGTTACAAATAAACATCACTATACATCATGGAGTTAAACAAAACACACAACAAACTAAATTTAAAAAGTGAAGACAATAGCAAATTACCATTCAAAGTAAAAAGTAGCAACAGCTGAAAAATGAGACCAACTCTAAAAGCATTTATGATGCAATTTTTTTCCCGAAATTGGGACAAGTTCAACTCACTGAGCATGGACATCTAAGAGATATACAACCTGACTAGTATTGTATGTCAGAATATTTTTTCCTATACAAAAATAATTCAGGAATATCTACTCATTTAACAAAATTCAGCTGAGACATAAATGGAGAATGAAAAGCGTTTGCCTTGACCTTCTCCCACAATGCAACTGTAACAAAGGAGAGCAAACCTGACTCCACGTTAGACCTGCTTCTTTAGCTCTAACCCTTGTGCTTTGTTGCCTGTGCTTAGTCATGCTGGCTCTGCACCTTTGTAAAAGAAAGTTGCTATAGCCTGAAATATACTTAATAGCCCATTCTCAAGGCTCTGACCTTTCAAAGATAACACTTTTCCGTTTATGTATTCAAAGCATAACACTTTTCCGTTTATGTAAGATAAAAGCTGCAGAACAGAAAATAACAATTGTCTTGTTGGAGGAACTTTGTGATCAGACCTACAGCTCCAAGAACAAAGGATTCCTTCTCTAAGAAGTTTGCAACAACCAGCCACACCTCCTCCCCTTTTAGTATAAAAGAAGCCTGGATTTTAACTTTGGAAAGATGGTTCTTTGGGACACTAGTCCACCATCTTCTCAGTCTGCTGGCTTTCTGAATAAAGTGGCTAGTCCTTGCCTCAACAGCTCACTTCTCGCAGTGTGTTGGTCTGTCATGAGGCAAGCAGTATGAGCTTGGAGTCAGTAACACAACTTGGAAGAGGAGATACAGGTAACGGGGAAGAGAAAAGAGTTCTATTTGATAGCCAAAGTATGGAAACCAATAAAATGTCTGCCAACAGAAGAATGGATGAAGAAAAAGACAGTGTATACATACAATGGGATATTATTCAGCCATCAGTAACATCAAATATTTAACTTTTGTTTTTGGCGTGAATATTTAAATTCTACTCTCTTAGCATATTTCAATCACACTTGACCCCTGAGCAACCCAAGTTTAAACTGCACAGGTTCACTTACACATGGAATTTTTTCAATCCATACATACTACAGCACTACATGACTCAAGGTTGGTTGAATCTGTGGATGTGGAACCACAGATATGGAAGATGGACTGTACAATTTAGGCAGACATTTTACTTCAAGAAGAACTGGCCTGCCTAACCTGCATGTCGCTCAAAGGTCAATATCATATAGGGTTATCAACTATAGCGTAATGTTATACATTAGATCCTTAGGGTTTATTCATCTCATAAATGAAAGTGTGTACCTATTTACCTACTTCTCCCTATCTCCTCCATTACTCAGTTCTTGGCAACCATCATTCTATTCTCTTTCTATGAGTTTGATGTTTTATTTTAGATTCTGTGTATAAGTGATACCATGCAGTATGTGTCTTTCTTTGTCTGAACTATTAAACTTGGCATAATGCCCTCCAGATTCAACCTTGTTGTTGTACATCACAGGATTCCCTTCTCTTAATTACCTTGATACATACTTACATGTTAAATATCTTACAATTCTATTGGTCAACTATACCTCAATAAGCTTTAAAAAAGAGTTCTGTTTACACTATTTTGTCTAAGATGACTATAAACATAGACCCAGTAGTAATTTCTAATAGATAGTTCAATAAGAGTTTGGTGCTCCCAGGAGAAGGCAGACCTGGAGATACAAATGGATGAGTCACCAGCACTGAGGTGATATTTAAACAATGGGATTGAACAAGATTCTATAAGGAGAGAATGGAGATTAAAAAGGGGCAGGATTGTGAACAAAGCAGTGGGCACCCTAGCTTTTATTGAATTAAATAAAGTCAGAAATATAAATTAAAATGATAGAAGTGAGTTTAACATTTGTTCTTTGCTCTCTGAAAATCCATTGATGCTAATTTTAAAAGAAAAATAAGTAAAGTTGCAGGATATAAAATTAACACACAGAAATCCCTTGCATTCCTATACACTAACAATGAGAAAACAGAAAGAGAAATTAAGGAAACAATACCATTCACCATTGCAACAAAAAGAATAAAATACTTAGGAGTATATCTACCTAAAGAAACAAAAGACCTATACATAGAAAACTATAAAACACTGATGAAAGAAATCAAAGAGGACACAAACAGATGGAGAAACATACCGTGTTCTTGGATTGGAAGAATCAATATTGTCAAAATGGCTATACTACCCAAAGCAATCTATAGATTCAATGCAATCCCTATCAAGCTACCAAAGGTATTTTTCACAGAACTAGAACAAATAATTTCACAATTTGTATGGAAATACAAAAAACCTCGAATAGTCAAAGTAATCTTGAGAAAGAAGAATGGAACTGGAGGAATCCACCTGCCTGACTTCAGACTATACTACAAAGCCGCAGTCATCAAGACAGTATGGTACTGGCACAAAGACAGAAATATAGATCAATGGAACAGAAAAGAAAGCCCAGAGATAAATCCACGAACCTATGGACACCTTATCTTCGACAAAGGAGGCAAGGATATACAATGGAAAAAAGACAACCTCTTTAACAAGTGGTGCTGGGAAAACTGGTCAACCACTTGTAAAAGAATGAAATTAGAACACTTTCTAACACCATACACAAAAATAAACTCAAAATGGATTAAAGATCTAAATGTAAGACCAGAAACTATCAAACTCCTAAAGGAGAACATAAGCAAAACACTCTCTGACATAAATCACAGCAGGATCCTCTATGACCCACCTCCCAGAATATTGGAAATAAAAGCAAAAATAAACAACTGGGACCTAATGAAACTTAAAAGCTTTTGCACAACAAAGGAAACTATAAGCAAGGTGAAAAGACAGCCCTCAGATTGGGAGAAAATAATAGCACAATGAAGCAACAGACAAAGGATTAATCTCAAAAATATACAAGCAACTCCTGCAGCTCAATTCCAGAAAAATAAATGACCCAATCAAAAATGGGCCAAATAACTAAACAGACATTTCTCCAAAGACAACATATAGATGGCTAACAAACACATGAAAATATGCTCAACATCACTCATTATAAGAGAAATGCAAATCAAAACCACAATGAGGTACCATTACACACCAGTCAGGATGGCTGTGATCCAAAAGTCTACAAGCAATAAATGCTGGAGAGGGTGTGGAGAAAAGGGACCCCTCTTACACTGTTGGTGGGAATGCAAAGTAGTACAGCTGCTATGGAAAACAGTGTGGAGATTTCTTTAAAAAACTGGAAATAGAACTGCCATATGACCCAGCAATCCCACTTCTAGGCATACACACTGAGGAAACCAGATCTGAAAGAGACACGTGCACCCCAATGTTTATAATAGCCAGGACATGGAAGCAACCTAGATGCCCATCAGCAGACGAATGGATAAGGAAGCTATGGTACATAGACACAATGGAATATTACTCAGCCATTAAAAAGAATTCATTTGAATCAGTTCTAATGAGATGGATGAAACTGGAGCCCATTATACAGAGTGAAGTAAACCAGAAAGATAAAGACCATTACAGTATACTAACACATATATATGGAATTTAGAAAGATGGTAACGATAACCCTATATGCAAAACAGAAAAAGAGACTCAGATGTATAGAACAGACTTGTGGACTCTGGGAGGAGGCGAGGGTGGGATGTTTCAAGAGAACAGCATCGAAACATGTATATTATCTAGGGTGAAACAGATCACCAGCCCAGGCTGGATGCATGAGACAAGTGCTTGGGCCTGGTGCACTGGGAAGACCCAGAGGAATCGGGTGGAGAGGGAGGTGGGAGGGGGGATCGGGATGGGGAATACATGTAAATCCATGGCTGATTCATGTCAATGTATGACAAAAACCACTACAATATTGTACAATATTGTAAAGTAATTAGCCTCCAACTAATAAAAAGAAATGAAAAAAAAAAGAAAAAAAAAGGTTAATCTAATTTGATTAGCGTGTTTCACCAGACTGGCAGTCTTCAGTCATCCTCCTAATTCTAGAAAATGAGCTGTGCCTTTTCTTCCAGGCACCTATCACACGCCTCTGCTATCATTGATGAGGCATCAAGTCATTTTCATTGTGGGATATTTGGTGCTTCCAAACCTTTGATCATAACTTAGAACTGAACACAGAATATCATTGACAGAACTATGGGCCCATTGGGAATGCTGCTCATGTGTGTCATCTGCTCTAATTTAATTTCTCCAGTGTAAGAAAAGCCTTCAATTGCAATTTGGGCCGAGTATGAGTAGGCAGCTCCCAACAGTTAACGACAAATGCATTTCTCTAGCGATTGAGCTTCAAATTGAAGGAGGAGAGAAGAAAAGAGCTGGAGATCATCTGTGAAAAACTGTCATCCAGTTTGGCCTCCCATTCCCCACTAGTTTGTCCTTTCTTCCAGTTTTTTTCTCTGCCAAAAGGGAGAAAACTTGGCTGGATGCAAGAAGCACTGTTGAGGTCCTTCACCAATCACTTTGGGAATTTCCTTGCAATAGTTATACTATGTGACGACTAGGCTTGGCTATGGTACAGTTGTTTGGTCAAACTCTAGTCTAGATGTTAACATTTTAATCAAATTACCCTCTATAGTACAGGTAATTTAATCGGTTGAAGGCCTTTATAAACAAAGACTCAGGACTCCCAAAGAAGCAGCACTCCTGCTTCAAGACTGCAACATAGAAACCCTGCCTGAGTGTCCGGCCTGCAAATTTCAGAGTGAAAACTGAAGCATCAACTCTTCCCTGAACTTCCAGCCTGCCCATCTCTGTGAACCAAGTCCTGAAAATTAATCAGTCTCAGTAGACAGATAGATAGGTGATAGGTAGATTGATAGTTATAGATGATAGATAATCATAGAAGACAGATGATAGATAGATGATAGATAGATGATAGAAGTAGATCCATCTCCTATTGGTTCTATTTCTCTGGGGAATCATGTGTAATAAATTTCCCTCCTCTCTTTCTCCAGCCTTTTCACCACATCTGCCCAGATAAATGCAAAGTGGCAATCTGCAGCCCTTGTAGCAGGCTTTGTGCCAGAGGCTGAGGAGTAAAGGTGATGTGCTGTGACCCCGGGCAATTGTGACTCCAGCACTTCAGAGGCATGTGGACAAGTGATATGAACTCTGAGCCTCAGTGACTGGACAACAAGGGCTGGACATGGACTCCACATCTGAGCTCAATGTGCTTTTCAAAATCAGCATGTAAATGCTCTTATAAGAAGCCAAGAGCTTTTTCTCCAGTGCTATCTATAACATCAAGGTAAACAGATTTAAGTAAATCATCCCAAGGGAGTGTCTAAGGGAGAAGGAGAGGATGGTCCCTCAACTTCTGTACAATGTTTGCTTAACTGAGTTTTTCCTGTTGTTCAATTTCTGATACAACCAACCAAATGGCTCTCAATGCTCACCATATTCAAATTTTTACATGAAATTAAAGCACACCCCTACTCTGTAGAGAATTTGAACTCTATTAGAATTAACAATATGTTATAGTTGGTTGATCTCTTTTGAGGGCTATTGGCAGGAGACGTAACAGATGTGGATTTGATCCCTGGGTCAGGAAGATCCCCTGGAGGAGGACACAGCAACCCACTCCAGTATTATTGCCTAGAAAATCCCATGGACAGAGGAGACTGGAGGGCTGTGGTGCATAAGGTTGCAAAGAGTCAGACACTACCGACGCTGCTTAGCACACACACCCTATCGCTTTCAATTAAAAGAGTAATAATAAGAAAGAAAAAGTAAACTCACAAAGAACTAAATAATTCAGTCTTAAGCATTTGTTCAAAGAGAATCACACCCACCCAGAACCCATGTTCAGGCTTCAGGGGACTTTTTTCTTTGGGCCAAATCTGGAACTGGATGTTCTCAGGTTTAAGAAATGCCTTGTTGCATAGGTAGGAGTTTGGAGAAGTACAGAGTCTGATGACGTAGGTGGTAATGCAGAGATTTAACAGAAAGGCCACTGAATTTGGAATCAGGAATTCTAGGTGGCCCCTTCCACCTTTTAGCTACATGGCTTCAAGAAAGGCAATCACCTCAACCTCAATTGTGTATCTTTAAAATGGATTAACAGCCTCCACGTCACCATCTTCAGTTTGTTTAGTTTTTTTAAATCAAATAAGTGTAAGTGCATTGTGCTGCATTTTACTAATATGAGCTCTATATTACATGATGACACTGCATACGAGGCTTAGTGGTTTCATCTTAGCAAAAAATCCAGAAAGGGATTCCCTGCTCCTTATTCTTCACAAAAGGCAGAGAATTCCAGAAAAAACAATCCCCCTTCTGGTCATGCCCTACCTGATGGTTAAGACTGACTGTTTCACTACCCGGGGGAGTAGTGAGATCTGAGATCTTTTCTAGCCCAAGTATCAGACTTTTTCACATGATGCCTAAAGCAGGAGAGGCAAACGGTAGGAGGCTCAGGGCTGACTCTCAGTCTCGGGGTAGAAGGTTTGCTTTCAGGACCAAGTTTTTGAGTTGTCTCTTTCTTCACCCTAGCCCTGAACTCTGGAGACACTTGGGTATCTGTGCATCCCAAGAACAGCAAACCCTGCACCTCCTTAACCAGGCAGAGAAATCTCAGAAGTCTCCCAAGCCTGACTTAATGTAACATTGCTACAGAGTGCTGAATGGACACCATTTTCTCTGGGGATCTACTTATATTATCACATGACAGGAGTCTCCCAACAGGACCAGAGCCATAAAAGGGGGGACTTGAGCCATAAAAAGAGGAACAGCAGCCTTCTGTTGGAGGCTGGCCACTGGACTCAGGGTGCAGCCAGGAGCCAATACCAGGGCTCAGAGAGCAGAACTGAGCAGGAATAGTGAGAAAATGTGACTGGAGCCAAATAACAAGTAACAGCTAACCTTCAGTTAGTACTTCACTATACCAAGCTTCCTGATAAGCATTAACATGATCTATTTCATTTAACCCTCATTTAGACAGTGTGAGGCAAGTACTCCATAGTGTCCGACTTACAGATGGGGAAACTGAGGCTCAGGGTGGGTGTATCTAGTCCGACATGGCACCAGTTGGCTGCAGAGGATTTGCAATCAGGGATCTGAACCTCTACGCACTCCGCTGTCTTCCCAGGATATCGCCTCCTTGTTACAAGCCTCATTTATTTTGGTCATCCTAAGCATTTTCTCAGTGACCCAAATAGATAATGTCCAATTTAAAACTGTTGATCAAGGATCAGTGAATATGAGTGGCAATGGGAACCAAGGGAGCAGCTGGTAGAAAAGAACCTCTTGCTTCTACCAGATGGCATTTATTTGGCCTGGCATTTATTTTAGCCAAGTCTGTTCCTCAAAGCGGAAGCCAAATACTTGATGAGGAGGATCAGTTGGCTATGTTAATCAGTCACCTGAGATATGTGAGGTCCTAATAGGCTACTTTTTACCATATATACTAAAACATATCTAGATATAGCAGCGTCATTGCCTCCACTGTAAAGAAAAACATCAATATTATAAAAGCAAAGCATAGGTGCTTCCATCAAATAGATGAGAAATTAACAATAGTTTCTATCTTGCATGTAATTATAATTGCTGCTGGGTAGCTGATGCCTTCAGCTTGGTAGATGCAGGGATCTCTGAAGTGAAAGACAGCTAGCCTGAATATCTCACTGATGCTTTTCAGGTGGGCTTTGTGCTGTTAGATCTCTGAGAGGAGGTGCCAGGCATCCAAGGCAAATGAAAACCTCAGGATTTATCCCCTGCTGAATGTATGGTTGTCTCCGGGTAAAACCCAGTAAGAAGGGAACAAAGGGGAAAAAAGAAGCTTGCTAGCTACCCCATGTCCTCTGGTTTGGAGAGATTATGCTTGACACTGTGAAAAAAATAATGCTAATAACATCTCCATGGCTTCTCAACATATGTCCTCACCCTGTCCTGTTCAAAAAGGAATCTGCAGTCCTATGCCATCCGCCTCTGCTTGGGTTTGGTCTCCCCACATGCCTGGGGGTCAGAGCACATCAACTTATGACGGGAGTCTCCAGCAGAACAGGAGGTGCAGCCCACTCGCAAAGCCACGCGAACCGCGGTGACAGGCTCATTTAGAAACAAGTGAGAGGTTAAGTACGAAGTGCATGACGGAGGCAAGACCGAGTTTCCCTTTCCCCCTTCCTGTCGGTTAGAATTAGAAAGTGCCTATGAGCAGCGTGTGTCAAGAATATGAACGTGAGATGTCATTTCGGCTGCCTCTAATTGAAGGCAGGATAAATGGAGTGGAAAGGCAGCGTCTAATCCAATCAAAACATGAAAAAGGTATTTTGACATGTAAATTACAAACTTCCTGTGTATTTTGTCTCCCCAATTACACCCTCCCCTGTCATGTTTTTTTAAATTATATCTTAATCTCCCAGTCTCCTAATAATTATGTCATCATTCTTGGGCCTTGAACACTGTGTAATGGTATTTTATGGGATATGCCATTCATTATTAACTAAACTCACTTTCTGTCCCCAGTGATACCATATCTCACCGTGTTCAAATATGCCTGGTGTCAGCTTTGTAAATGCTACAGCAGTTCCACTCTCTGCTTCACGATTACATGGAAGTGAATTGGTGAAGCACTTTTGGACAGTTAATCCGACTCATCAGTATTTTATGTGGGGATGGCCGACACCTTTTTCTGTTTAAATGGGATGAGCAGTTGGTTTAAAGTATAAATCTCTCATCTTTGGGGCTCATTCAAATAGTGCCTTGCACAGAGATTTTACTGCTGCTCTTAAAGTAATAGCTGATATTGATATCATACAACTGAGATCCCAAGAAGAAGTCAGATAGTAAAGAAAAACTGTAGTTTGGTATGCAGAGAGCAGTGACATGGCACGGGTGGGAAGCACTGGTAAATACTATTGTAAATTGTTCCCAAGCAGGAGAAAAACCTTCAAAATCATGGCCCATGGTCCCTGGATTTATAGGTGAAAAAGATAATAACAATAACAGCTACCAGGTAAAAGAAATTCACCAGGTCATTCTGTTCTTAGGAGGCAGAAACTAAGATTCCTCAGGGCACCAATGGGACCACACCAAGGTCCTGTCAGCCACGCCCCAGAGCCCCTGGTGCTATATTCTAGAGCCAATGCATCACCTAGGGGACCACCTATAAGCAGGAGTGAAGCATCTCTGGGAAACTCACCCAGGGCTTGGACCAGGGCAGTAGCATGTCAGGGAGCAGCACATAACACTGAAAGTCACCACTGAACAACCTCAGCTACTAAAAAGCCACTGATCTCTTCAAACACTTTCTTCAAACGGCTATCTTTGAATACAGGGCTTATTCACACTCAGAGGAGCGGAGTAGAACAAAAAGAGGAATTGCGTTCAGAAAGATGAAAGTTCTCATCCAGGAAACACTCCACTCTAGTTCTTGACCTCGGGAATATCAGCAGGCCTCCATGACCCAGCCTCAGGGTGCTCACCTGTAGAACACAGGTAATAATACCATACCTGCCACGGGGATAGATGCAAGCAGACTTCATTTTCTGTACATAGTGTACTTTTAGGACTTCTCAAGTGGCGCTCATGGGAAAGAGCCCACCTGCCAATGTAGGCAGATGTTAAGAGACGCAGGTTTGATCCCTGGGTTGGGAAGAGTCCCTGGAGGAGGAAATGGCTTACCCACCCCAGTATTCTTGCCTGGGGAATCCCATGGACAGAGCAGCCTGGTGGGCTACAGTCCATGGGTTCCAAAGAATTGGACATGACTGAGCAATAGACCACTTGTACTTATAGTGTACTTTAAACACTAAATAGCTAAAACTAGAACATTAAAGTCAAAACCACTGGATCTGTGTCCCTGTTCTACCCTCTGACCTCAGTTTCTACTTTTTAAAAAACAGGTACAATAATGGATCTCCCAGAGTTAAAAAGGAGTAATAATGCCAAAACTTCAGCCTCTGTGCACCAGTGCTGAATCAAATCTCAAAGACAGAGTTTTGTGTGAAGTAGAAAAGAACAGATTTATTACTTTGCCAGGCAAAGGTGGAAACAGTGGATGCCTGCTCTCAAAAAACTATGTGCCCCAACCTAGGAGAATTTGATTAGGAGTCTAATAGCAACAAGGGTACAAGGGTAGAGTGGCTGGTGAGATTGGGGTATGTGCAGGGCCTGCACTCTAATCTGGTCTCAGGTAATCCTGATGAGTTTCTTTTGAATGAACAAATTCCATTTGTTGTGTTTTAAAGTTTAAATGTGTCCCTTGAGGTGGAACCAGGACCCTGCCCCAAGGCTGTACTGCATTCCTGGCTGTTTCTCCCTTGTCTGTGCAACCCCTCCCTTCCCAATTTAGTAGCTGTTTGAATCTCTGCCCTTTGGAGCTCAGGGAAAGTCATGGAGGCTTGAGTCAGTTTCCTGCAAGAAACGGGATGGAAAGGTTTCCCCACCCATGGGCTCCACAGGGCTTTGGTTTCAGTAATGTGTGCATCAGGGTTTTACTGGGTACCTGGCATGTGTGAGGTATTGAATGGCCATCAGGGCCATAAACTTTTCTACTGGAAGCAAGTCTAAGTGAAAGATTGAAACATGAGACTGGGAGGGGGAATGTCAAAGATGATCCAAATATGTGGGCCCACTGCCTGTTGTGGGCAGGTCATTGAGATCACATCAGCTGCCACATTGAATCCTCTGGCTGAATCCAGTGTGATAGCCAGAAACAACATGGGTGCCTCGGAGTGTTCCATTTGTAGCATCCTCTGAAGAATGAGGTGGGTTGTTCCGTTTTTACTGAAATCCATGAGTATACGAGGCCTTCACGGGCCATCTTACCCACCCACCTCCTCAGGCGTGGAAGGGAGGTTTCAGATACTGGCAGGAGGCCAGCAGCTTCCCTCTCTACTTTTCTTCAAATAATACTGATGTTAGGCGCTGCAGAAAATCAGAAATACTGAAATCACAGCATCTGTCCTTAAGTCCTGAAGCAGAAATTAAGAGCTGTAGGAAAATTATCCCTAGTTTAAAATAGAAAGTGAGAAACACTCTACAGGTGGTGGTGGTTGTTTAACTGGTTTAGTCACTAAGTCATGTCCAGCTCTTGCAACCCTATGGACTGCAGCCTGCCAGGCTCCCCGTCCGTGGGATTTTCCAGGTGGGAATACTGGGGTAGATTGCCATTTCCTTCTCCAGGGGATCTTCTGGACCTAGGAATCAAACCCAGGTCTCCTGCATTGCAGGAAGTCTCCTGCATTGCAGGCAGACTCTTTACTGACTGAGCTAGGAGGGAAGCCCGCATGCTACAGCAGTTGCCAGCCAAGTTTCAGGAAGAGATTTTGTGCTGTGCTGTGCTTAGTCACTCAGTCATGTCAGACTCTGCGACCCCACAGATTGTAGTCTCCCAGACCCCTTTATCCATGAGATTCTCCATGCAAGAATACTGGAGTGGGTTGCCATGCCCTCCTCCAACAGATCTTCCCAACCCAGGGTTCAAATCACATCTCCTGCACTGCAGGGGGATTCTTTACCAGTTGTGCTACCGGTGAAAAGATTTTAGTATAATCCTAATCTTTATTGTATTAGAGGTCTTTTTGAAAAGGTAAATGGAAGCCCATTCTCATTAGGAAAATTATTCTAAAAAGAAAGAATAGTAACTAAAATGAAATCTATGTTTTAAAAAATTACAGATACAGAAATTGGACCAAAAATAGTGATCTCATTATCTAAGAGAGTACTTTAAAATGGGCCAGTGATAGTCTCTGGGTATCATCTTAAAATTGCCCCCAGACTGTTTACTTCTTTGAATCAGGTTAGTATTGGATGAGCTTCCCAGGTGGGGCTAGTGGTAAAGAACCTACCTGCCAATGCAGGAGACTTAAAAGATATGAGTTCAACCCCTGGGCTGGGGAGATCCCCTGGAAAAGGGCATGGCAACCCACTCTAGTATTCTTGCCTGCAGAATCCCATGGACTCTATTTGAGATCATGCACATTCAGTTATTTTAAACACAGACCTTTAGCTATTTAGAGCCTACTTACTCCACAGGTCCTGTGAAACTGCACCATGTGGAACCATCTTCCAACCACAGATAAGACAAGCTCTGTAACTATACAAGATCCCAAGCCACTGCTTCCTTTCAAAGTTCGCCGACTCACAGACGTCCCACCTTGTTGCTAATCACATCACCCGAACACGTAAGACGGCTCTCCTAGTCCCCTCTCCCCTGAGAGTTTCCTTGCCCGTTCTCCTCCAGGTGGTGACCTCACAATAGCCTCGGAAGAGATCTCCCCTCTTACACAACCCTGTGCAGGCCTCACCCGCTGAAACGTGCTGTGTTCTTTCTCTTTCTTGGTCAACCCTGGAATCCTCAAACCTACCACAGAAGGTGTTCTGTTTGGGCCACTCTGCTCTGACAGAATACCATAGACTGGCTGGCTTATGAACAACAGACATTTATTTTTCACAGCTCTGGATGCCAGGAGACTCGGTGTCCGGTGAGAGCTCAATTCCTGCTTTAGTTCTCTCAGGCCCCACATGGAGGAACGGAGGTCTCTGGGGTCTCCTTTATTAAGTCCTTAATTCCCTCCCAAAGGCCCCACCTCCGAACACCGACACTCGGAGGTTGCGTTTAGCGTATGAATTTTATGGGCGCTCGGGGGAACCACCCCGAGCGGAGTGAACCCGGGACTTCGCGTCAGCAGAGGGACGCCCAGCTCCCCCCGCGTCCTGGCGCTGTGGCCTCAGGCCAGCCACTCACCCCCTCGGGCGTCACATTCCCCAGCTGAGGGAGAGAACGTCTACCTCTCCGCGTCGGTTTGACCCGGACCCTGTCAGCGCGTGAGGAGGAGCCAGGAGAGGAGCTCGGCAGACCGTCAGCAAACCACAAGCGACCTTTCAGTGTCCTGGTAGAACTCCCATGTTGTATCTATGGGGAAGCGACACGTGAGGTGAGAGTGCATGTCTCGCCCCCAAGTAGTGAGAGGCGCCGCAGAGACTAGGAGGGGAGCGCCTTAACAGCTTGGGAAACTTCCGGCGGCGCCTGCCCCCTCCAGTCCCGTGAAGATGACCATTCACCAGCGAGCCTGCCCCAATGGCGCCGTCGACCCCATTTCCCAGTGGGAGTCTCCTACGCCTAAGGCTGGCTTATGTCTACCCGCAGGCCCAAGTGAGACCAGGGCTCCTTAGGTGACCAACTAGCTCCCCTGGTTTCTGGCTCCCATCTCAAGAGCTCAGCCTGTGACCAGTGTCATGACCTGCCTTCATCAAAGGCAGACCTGATTCTGGTGTTTGGCTGCTATTCACTATCATAAGCAGCTCTTACCCAACGATGGTGAGAGTGGTAATGGTTATCTGGGTAACCATTGTGGAGACACCCCTGCCTCTAGGCATTTTCCTTACCGTAGATCAAGACAGTTTTAACCTTGTCTCTTGATTCTAGGTCTGTGATGTCCAAGAAGTCTTTCTACTATGACAGAAATTGTCTATATACGTGCTATCCAATATGGTAGCTGCTAGCCATGCTGAGGACTCGATATGTGACTCATATGACCAAGGGGCTGAATTTATAATTGTATTTAATTCTATCTGATTTAAATAGTTACAAGTAGCCAGTGACTACCAAACCAGACAACACAGTTCTGGACTTTGTACATTTGGAGACTCCAGTGCAGTTCTCTAAACATAGTAGTTAGTTTTCCTCGCCCTCTCTCAACCCCAGCAAACTTACTCTCCAGTATCAGAGCTTTTAGACTAGGAGCTTAACTAGCTCAATTTAGTTATCACTCTTCCTATTAGACTTGCATTTCCCAAGGCCCTTAGTGCACCTATCAGATGCAAGTCTTGAGTGAGAATGTGCTATGCACATAGGACCTCCTGTGCACACAGCCTGAGGAGTTAAAGGAACAGAGATTCAGCCCTGAGGGAACTTGCTTTGGACAATGGAGAGTAAGTCTTGGTGATGGTGATAGTGGTGGAGATGGGGAAGAGAAGCCAGATTCTGGATTTATTTTGAAAGAAGAGTCAATGGTCTTGCATGAGCTTGAATATGGTAAGTATGAGGGATGATACAGAGGAATCAAAGAGAGTTTGAGCCTCTAAGAAAGAGCCAGTGTGATAAGACATTGGGCAATATGGAGAAATACTAAAAATGACTCAAACTTCTCTGTGCGGCACCTAGGACCTTGAATCCCACTCCACACTGTCTCCCAGTTCTCCAGACATAACCATTTCACAAGCTGCTTTCCTCAGAGCCCTGAGAACTTACTGTGTTCATTACAATCTCAAGGTTTTTGCTTATGTCTACACCCTATGACATCCCAGAAGGCCCCCTAACTCTTATTTTCATTCTACATTATTCAAGAATAGACTTCCCACTGGATAACTTTGTCTTTAGTTTCAGTCTCCTCTGATTCTCCCACCTATTGATATTGCTAACTTTTTTACCTTACTGATGTCACTTTTCTGCTTAAAAATCCCATGATGAGCTGCAGATATAGCTACAGTAAGACATATGTACAAAACAAGTCCCAAACTCACTAGCATCCTCTGTGACGCATTCCATAATACTCACTGAAGGATTCATGGTCCCCAATGACACTTTTGTAGCTTACTTCACTTTCCATACTATATTATTTTTCTCTAGATCCCTATTGTACATCAGCACAGACCCTGACACCTGATAGATACTCAATAGATATTTATTAAATCATTAAATCATCTATTTAGCATTTTACAGCTTTTCAACAGTTTTACTTGTCTTGGTCTCATGACTTGGAAAGTGTCTTCCAGAAGCTGTAAATGCAAATATCTACAGGATGCAGTTAGGGAAGGCAAATAAATATAGTTAGGAGTAGAACAATAAGGTACAGTGGGGCTTGTGACAAAGCACAGTGTTTATGGCCTATCTAAAAGCATTCTAATGAGAAAATAATTAAATACTGTGTCAATCAAATGAAATAATCTGCAGCAAATTTGATCCATAGGCAATGTAGCCCACTGGGCTGGTAGATCATCACCTCTGAGTTAAGTTTTAATGTAATAAAGAATTCTTTCTATCAGTATAGAATTTTTGTGTTTTGCAAAGTGATCTGTAACTTACAAGACAAATAAGTCATTGCAGATAGATAAATAGAAAATTCCTTAGGAGGATTCATCCAGAGGAAAAACTACCATGAGATGATTTCTACAAGAAGCAATCTAGAGCTCCTAACCACCTACTCCCTGACTAATACTTCCATTTGCCCCATTGTTGCAGGAGCAACCTTGCTGTTGAATTCATCCCTTTATCCCCAGCACAATATCTGGAATCACCCAAAGCCTCAAAACACATGTCAAAGTAATGAATGAATAACTTTGGTGCATTGATGCCTCTCCCTTTCCAATTCTGACACATTCTTGAAGCTACTCTTGATACCAAAACTTCAGGGGCAAAAAAGATCTCCCACTGCCATGGCAGGCTTCATGTGAGGGCAGCTATGGAAGGGCAAGAGGCTGGGTTGAAACTCTAGCACTTTGACAGCTTGTGTTAGTCGCTCGATCGTGTCTGACTCTTTACAACCCCATGGACTTTAGCCCGGCAGGCTCCTCTGTCTATGGAATTCTCCAGGCAAGAATACAGGAGTGGGTTGTCATTTCCTTCTCCAGGGAATCTTCCCAACCCAGGGATTGAAGCCAGGTCACCTGCATTGCAGGCAGATTCTTTACCATCTGAGCTACCAGGGAAGCACTTAGAGAAAACCCAAGGCCCACCTGCAGCAATAAATTAAGCAGGCACAGTCGTTTGTTTTTTCAGCATGCATGGGAGGCAGCTGTAACTTCCGGGATCCTCTGCAGTGAAGAGCGCAGGTGGGACAGAAGAAGCAGTTAGTGAAGATGCTCAGTTAAAGCCTGAACGCTGAATACTCCCCGCCCCATCGAGAGGCTGCACAATCTGCAGAGTGATGGTGGTAGGACCCCTACAGATGAGACAAGGAAATCCAAACAGGACACAAAAGTCCTGGTGAAGCATTTCCTCAGTCCCTAGGGAAGAGGGATTGAGAGCTGAGGCTAGAACTTTATTGTGTATTGATTATTGTTCATATTGCTTAATTGGCTTACGTTAACTGAAAGATAAATGCTATAGAAAGCACTCAGTACCTATGCTTTGATTGATCATCAAAACAATACCCTTAATCCTCATGCACAGAGTTCATGGTTTATCCAAAAGCTACAAGTTTTTCCATAACTTTTACCTGGGCTCCTGAATGCACAGAGGGCATTCATTTCATTCTTTCACCTGCTCTGCCCTGTAGTGTCTTAGAATACCCCTCTAGAAGCATTGCTTTCAGTCTTTTTTTTTTTTTTTAATAAGCCTTGGGACTTTTCACTCAGATGAAATCTTTAAATAAAACATAGTGTATAAAGCAGATGCAGGCTATAGTGTTCTGTAGGAAGAAGTACCAGGGGCTATAATCAGCACAGTCCTTCCCCTCCCTCCTTCCCCACTCGCTGCCCTTCTACCCCCAACCTGGGCAATGTCAGGACACTCTGAGAAGCCTCACAAGATTTGCAGCGGTACTGAGTAAGCCCTGGGCTATCTCATCCATTCTCAGTGGCTCTCCAGGTAGCTCTACCTAAGATGTCTGATTTCAGCAAATCAGAAGTAAAGTTGTTGAAACTGACCTAATTCCTTCACCACTTGAGAATTCCAGATCCTCCTTTCCTTTGTTCCCACTCTCAAAACAAGCTGGCTGCTAATAAAGCCTCTTCGGTATTCAGAGTATTTCAGGAGCATCCTCTGATTTGAGCATGAGTCTCTCCTCCTGGCTGTGAGAAAAAGAGACTAGCATTGCCATTCCACATCACAGGAGCAGAGACCAGTCCGGAGGCCCTGCCAGGAACTGGTGCCCATTCCTCTGACTCTCTCATCTATGATTCAGGGAAGCCCGGGCCCCAGGTAGCTGTGTGTCTGGGATGCCTCACTCTATACCTCACTCTGCACTTCAAAGAAGTCAACTTTCCCATATACCACCCCCCAAATCGAACACTCCTCCCATTACTCATCTCTACCTAACACACACACACAAACCAAGCTACAGATACCTGCGTTTGGCACATAACCCATGTCCTAAGCCCTTTTCTTCCCTTATCCCACCTCAAGTTATTTTTCCTGGTTTGTGCCCGACGTTGGCTTCCAAAGATCGCATCTCTTCCTGCATCTCAGGATTCAGATTCTCCCGCTGGAATCCTGAACCCTGGATCCTCTCACATGGATCTTGATTTATCCCAGTGGTGATGGTTTGAAGATCTACATGCACCAATCACTCAGATTATAGATGAAGCTGTCATCCAGGCAGTCGGAGTGACACCCGGTGAACACACCCTTCCCCTGGGCTCTGGTTGTCTTGAACTTCCATCTGATGTCAGCTACTCCAGGCGGACAAACACACCTTCCAAATACTCACTTTAGCCTATGCCCTCAGCATTTATCAAAGACATAGGAGTAGGGTCAGATATATGCCTCCCACATTGTTGCAGCAAACCCTAGTCATTAGTAAATATATAACCTTCCCATGGGAGAAAAGGTTAGTCTCTCGGTGTCTTCTTTTAATAAGACTAATAAAGCTTATTAGGAATTGACTCGCATAATGCTTCAATTCGTACTATATAGCTAGATTAAAATAATTTTAAATGAATAAAAGCAATGAAGTAAAAGGAAAATGAAGTAAAGGGAAAGCAGTTAGAACTGGACATGGAAAAATGGCTCCAAATTGGGAAAGAAGTACGTCAAGGCTGTATATTGTCACCATGCTTATTAAACTTATATGTAGAGTACATCATGAGAAACGCTGGGCTGGATGAAGCACACATTGGAATCAAGATTGCAGGGAGAAATATCAATAACCTCAGATATGCAGATGACACCACCTTTATGGCAGAAAGTGAAGAGAAACTAAAAAGCCTCTTTATGAAACTAAAAGAGAAGAGTGAAAATGCTGGTTTAAAACTCAACATTCACAAAATTAAGATCATGGCATCCAGTCCTATCACTTCATGGCAATTAGATGGGTAAACAATGGAAACAGTGACAGACTATTTTCTTGGGCTCCAAAATCACTGCAGATGGGGACTGCAGCCATGAAATTAAAAGACATTTGCTCCTTGGAAGAAAAGCTATGACCAACATAGATGGCATCTTAAAAAGCAGAGATATTACTTTGCTAACAAAAGTCCATCTATTCAAAGCTATAGTTTCTCCAGTAGTCATGTATGGATGTGAGAGTTGGACCATAAAGAAAGCTGAGCACCAAAAAATTGATGCTTTTGAACTGTGGCATTGGAGAAGACTCTTGAGAGTCCCTTGGACTGCAAGAAGATCCAACCAGTCATTCCTAAGGGAAATCAGTCCGAATATTCTTTGGAAGGACTGATGCTGAAGCTGAAGTTCCAATACTTTGGCCACCAGATGTGAAGAGCTGATGCACTGGAAAAGACCCTGATGCTGGGAAAGATTGAGGGCAGGAGGTAAAGGGGACGACAGAGGATGAGATGGTTGGATGGCATCACAGACTTGACGGACATGAGTTTGAGCAAGCTCCAGGAGTTGGTGATGGACAGTGAAGCCTGGCATGCTGCAGTCCATGGGGTCGCAAAGAGTTGGACATGACTGAGCAACTGAACTGACTGAAAAGGAAAATGAGAAAAGTTGAGGATAAACATGAGTATAGTTTGCAAAATATAAATAACAAAATTCTATGCACTTGAAATGGTCGACTCTCAAAAGTCAGAGCAATCAGTAGTATCAAGGAGGAGAAGAAATATACCATCTATCAAATGGATAAAATAGTAACATCTACTTCTTAGATTTCTGAAAGAATTAAATAATACATGTAAAGCAATAAGGCAGTTCTATTAAATATGTAAATAATATGTGTTTAAGGAAGGTTAGCTACTGTTATTTTTTTTAAATGCATGCATTTTCTGATACTGAGGCTAGAGAAAACGTACTTTTCAGATCCTCTCCAAAAGGATTAACTGTTATTTTGGATGATACACAAAATTCTCAACAACATTATTACAGGAACTTGACCTGTGAAGTTCAAGGTGTTGTCTGTCATGATGCCCTAAGAGAAGGCTGGGCTGTGTGGCGTCAGAGTGCACAGCAGGGATGATGCTTTCCACGGCCCATGGAAGGAGTCCTCTGACGGCTTACTTCACATATTTTGAAACTCTGTTATTAAGTACCTATTTAGAAATGTTCTTTTGATGAATTATCATCATCATCATTAAATGACCTTTTAAGTCTGATAAAATATGTTTGCTCTAAAAGTGCTTTATATGATGTTACTGTAGCCACTCCACTGCTTTTGTTTAATCAGTGTTAGAATGATACATCTTTTTCCATCCTTAGGCTTCACTAATTAGTGTGAAAGTGTTAGCTGCTCAGTCAATCCAACTCTTTGAGACCCCACGGACCATAGCCCACCAGGCTCCTCTGTGAATGGAACTCTCCAGGCAAGAATACTGGAGTGGGTTGCCTTTCCCTTCCCCAGGAGATCTTCCTGACCGAGGTTTGAACCCAGATCTCCTGCATTACAGGCAGCTTCTTCACTGTCTGAGCCACCAGGGAACTTACAACAATTCATTTGTATCATCTGTTATTTTACATTATATTTTTACATTGGTTAAAACTCCGAGCTATATTTTTATTTTTCCTCTAAGCTGTTATCTTTTAAAGATATTTCTATGACAAGAAAAAGATGGTCCTTTATATCTGCCCATGTAGTTAGCATTTCTGAGTGTCTTCATTCCTTTCTATAGATTTAGACTTCCATCTAGTATCACTTGCCTTCTGCCTGAGAGATATCCTTTCACATTTCTGGTAGGAAAGTATGCTAATTATGAGTTGTTTTTGCGCTTTATGTCTAAAAAAGCTTTCATCTCGTCTTTGTTTTTGAAAGCCATTTTGCTGGCTTGACATTTTTTTCTTTCAGTACCTTGAAATATGTTGATATACTGTCTTCTTCTGACTTGCATTGCTCCTGATGAGAAATCTGCTGTCATTCTTATCTTTTGTTTTCCTGTATGTAGTGTGTCTTTTTTCTCTGATCATTTTTAGAATTTTCTCTTTGTCATTGCTTTTGAACAATTTGATTATGATGTACTTTGGTGTATCTTGTTCATGCTTTTTTTCTTTGGGTTTGCTAAGATTCTTGGATCTGTGAGTTTAGAATTTTCATCATATTTGAAAAATTTGAGTCATTGTTTCTTCCTATATCTATTGTCTTACTCTCCTACAATCATTTACATTTTATATTTTTCACTTGTGTGTATGTGTATTTCACATTTATATTTTGTCCCAAGGCTAACTGATGTTCTTTTTCTTTGAATCTTTTTCATGTTTCATTTTGAATAGTTGACTATTGCTTTGTTCTGAAGTTCATGGATATTTTCTTTGATGTCCAATCTGTTTGTTATTTCATCCAGTGTATTTCTTCATCTCATACACTGTAGGTCTTTTTATACAGTAAGTCCTGAACTTACTCAAGTTATGAAATTTCAAAGTTGCAACATGTGTTTGCATGTCCAATCACATGTTAGCTCATGTGCTTGGCATACATTGTCACATGTGTGCATCTTTTACAACTGGTTGTACTTTTGTGTACTTTACTGTACAGTATTATATAGAATACAGTATTTTTATTTCAAGTCCAGGATGTTGAAAAGCAAGTGTAAAAGCAGTGGTGATGTAGCTGGTACTGCTAAGAAGCACCAAGGAATAATGATGGAAACAAAAGTGAAAATCATTGAGAAAGTGGAGTGAGGCGAACAGATGGTTGACATCACTCATTCTTATGACATGAATTGTTCAACCATCAGCATGATTCTAAAGAACAAGGACAAGATCATGGAATACATGAAGCCTGCTGTGCCAGTTATGTTGACAATAATATCAAAGTAGCATGGAAAAGTGATGGAGGAGATGGAGAAATTCCTCAACATATGGATGTAGGATCAACATCAGCTTCAAGTCCCACTCAGTTTAACTCTGATTCAAGAGGAATCTAAGAGTTTTATGAAGACTTAAAGAAGAAACATACAACTTAGCAACCCTCAGCAAGAAGCTGGAGCTAGATCTGCAAGAGGACATCTCCAGTGGACTCTCCTTGTATGATAAGATGAGCTTACTAATGAAGACCTGATGCAATTGGAGGCCCAGGGAAAAGAGGAAGAGAGATAAGAGTAAGAAGAGATTCATGATGTGGGAAATAACATGGGGATTTTCTTTGAAGAGGCGTGGTTAGTTTTTGAGGTACAAAACCTGAATGAAGAACAGTACTGCAGCAGCTACTCAGAATGCAGTTCAGTGCTACCAGCAGCTGTACTAGACTACTCTACTTTTCGAGATACTGTATGTAAGATTAAATTTTTTCGTTATTTTTCGTGTTTTTTTTATGTATTGTTTACATGAAAAGTACTATAAATCTGTTACAGTACAGTACTGTATAGTCAATTGTGTTAGTTGGGTACCTAAGCTATGTTGAACTTAAGAACAAATTGAACTTACGAGTACATTCAGAAAGGAACTCATGTGTATGTGGGAGACTTACTGTATATTTGGCATATTTTCTTAATATGATCACTCTTTCTTCTAGCTTCTTGAATATGTGGAATACAATTACAACTGTTTAAATATTCTTATATGGTAATTCTATTGTCTATGCTCTTTCCCCAACAGTTTTGATTGATTGATTTTATTTTTCCTTATTATGTTCGTATCTTCCTGATTTTTTTACGGATGGTAATTTTTAAGTGAATTCCAGACATTATAAATTTTACTGTATTGAGCCAACTCTGTTACTTCAAAATAAAACATTTAGTTTAGGGCTAAGTTTCCCCACCTACGATGCACTGAATAAGATAGAATTCTTATGAATACTATATCTTATGTCTAGTATACTACTGAGGTTTTTCACTCTGACTGGTGGTAAAAGGAACTGTTCTGGGCCCTATGGGAGTCCTGGGGATTGTTCATACTAATCCTTTTTTGTTTCTGTTTCCAAAGCCTTGGGTAGATTCCTCCCACATGTGTGCGATCAATCACAACTGAAGACTCAGCAGGGACTCCCTAGAATTCTCTC
Organism: Odocoileus virginianus; assembly: GCF_023699985.2. Lineage (NCBI taxonomy): Eukaryota > Metazoa > Chordata > Mammalia > Artiodactyla > Cervidae > Odocoileus > Odocoileus virginianus. The sequence continues at coordinate 45,775,569 of NC_069689.1, read as the reverse complement.
TTGTCTGGTGCTCTACCCCATAAACTCTTGGCCTCTATGTTCCCTTCTCCATATCCTCAACTCAGAGAGACCCCCGGCAGTGCCTGGGCTTACCCTCCCTGTGCAGTGACCCCAAAACTCTCCAGACAGTGAGCTGGGGACCACTGTAGGATTCACTTGGTTTGTTTCCCTCTCTCAGGCCTCACTGTCCTTCAGGCCTAATGTCCTATATCTCTAAAACCACTTTTTCATATATTTTGTCTGATTTTTTTTTTCAGTTATTTCAAGTGAGAGGATAAGTCCAGTCCATGTGACTTAGTTTCGGACAGAAGCAGGAATCGTGATATCCTGGTCTTGACTCGTGGATGAAGTCAAACATGACTTCAGTCCCACTAACCAGCAGCACGTGCCTCATGAAACTGCGTGCTCAATTACAGAGGTCTTTTTACAGCCTGTTTCTTGGTTAATTATGCCCCCTTTCTTGCTTGGGTTTTACCCTTTTATTCTTTTTTCCTGTTTTCTCTTATTCTCCCCATGTTCCTTCCTCCTTCTCTTTTATTTCCCTCTTTCTCTTTCCTTCTCTCTTTCTTCCTCTCAAACATCCAGCAAACACTCCCAGACACTAGGTGACAGGTTCTGACATAGGCTCTAGGGAGTCAAAAATTCATGAGACAAGATCCTGGCCCTCAGTGAGCATTTAATGTTTTATTCTGTGTGTGTCTATTTACAAACTGGCCTAAAATAAATTAGGAAAATAAAAAGTACCACCATCATTCAGCTCAGTGCAATAGAAAAAGTGTGCACAATGTGACCCTTTATCATTGTTTGACTTTGAACAAGACCCTTGATTCTCAGTTTTCGTGCCCAGAAATAATAACTCATTCCTCACAAGATTTGAGTAAGGAGTGAATGAGATAATACATGGGAGATGCTCCTCACATCCCTGGCACATAAGAGGTATGCAGCAAACATTGGTTTTCCTTTCCACACTGTCTTTCCCAAGAACCTAGTTCAGTTCAGTTCAGGTCAGTCACTCAGTCGTGTCTGACTCTTTGTGACCCCATGAACCTAGCATTCTTTGTAAATCAATACTCTTTCCATTACAGTGAATACATACTAGTTACTCAGTCATGTCTGACTCATTGTGACCCCCTGGACTGTAGCCCACCAGGCTCCTCTGACCTTGGGATTTTCCCAGCAAGAATACTAGAGTGGGTTGCCATTTCCTCCTCCAGGGGAATCTTCTTGACCCAGAGATGGAATCCATATCTCCTGCCTTGCAGGCAGATTCTTTACCACTGAGCCATCTGGGAAGCCACCTTCCATTATAGTGTCGTGCTTGAAAAGCCATAAAAATTATACAATCCAAAATTCATGATTGATCTTGTTACCATGAGTCTAAGTCACACATACTCTGAGTCCTTGGTGAGAATAACTGAATTAGCATAGAGTTCAAAGGTAAATTCAGTAGCTTTGGGTGAGAGGGTAAATCAAGTCCATGTCATTCCATCTTGGCCAGAAGAAGCGTTCTCCCCCACAGCTAACTTTTCTTGACCTTCATGAGGTGTGACACCATCAATATGACTCATAACTGTGGATTTCAGGAATGCAACTGAAAAACAGAAGTCTGAGGATGTTGGAGTCCTACACTGTTAACAAATTGATAACTTGAGAATTATCAATTCAGTTCAGTATATTTCAGTCATTCAGTTGTGTCTGACTCTTTGCGACCACATGGACTGCAGTACGCCAGGCTTCCTGTCCTTCACCAATTCCCGGAGCTTGCTCAAATTCATGTCCATTGAGTCAGTGATGCCATCCAACTATCTCTTCCTCTGTTGTCCCCTTCTCCTCCTGCCTTCAATCTTGCCCAGCATCAGAATCTGCAAAAGAGTTTACTCTTTGCATCAGGTGGCCAAAGTATTAGAGCTTCAGCCTCAGCATCAGTCCTTCCAATGAATATTCTGGGTTGATTTCCTTTAGGATGGACTGGTTGGATCTCCTTGCAGTCCAAGGGACTCTCAAGAGTCTTCTCCAACACCACAGTTTGAAAGCATCAGTTCTTCGGTGCTCAGCCTTCTTTATGGTCCAACTCTCACATCCATACATGACTGCTGGAAAAACCATAGCTTTGACTAGATGGATCTTTGTTGGCAAAGTAATGTCTCTGTTTTTTAAGATGCTGTCTAGGTTGGCCATAGCTTTTCTTCCAAGGAGCAAATGTCTTTTAATTTCATGGCTGCAGTCCCCATCTGCAGTGATTTTGGAACCCAAGAAAATAAAGTCTGTCACTGTTTCCATTGTTTTCCCATCTGTATGTCATGAAGTAGTGGCGCTGGATGCCACAATCTTAGTTTTTTGAATGTTATGAGAATCATAGGGGCACTATTTACTTATCAGTTTTAGGTGAAGTTACTATTGTAGGGGTATGCCTAAACAAGAGGTAATAAGGGAGGAAAGATTCTAACCTAAAGAATGACAAATGCCCCAAGTTTAGATACATATTTATACTCTGGAGAAATTAATCTTAAGCTAACCTCCTTTAAAGACAGAAGCTAACCAGGCAGATTCACAAGCCGAGAAAGCTACAACAGCCTAAGTGCGTGCAAAGGCAGGGCTTAAAACACTGCCGTGGCTTCCCAAGTCAGCGAGGATAAGAGCTGACATGAAACGCATGGTCTGCCTGCTCCATCTTCCCCACACTCTGCTGCTTCCCATTCTTCTACCAAGACATTTCCCTCACCTCCCCAAATGGGCCACTGGCCCTTGCATCTTTAACTCACTGTCCTCTCTATGCCCCTACCTGCAGCACCCTTCCCCCTCTTCACTAGTCCTCTTTAAGACTCCAATATAAAGCTGCCTTTCCAGGAAATTCATGCTGACTTCCCCAGTGTTCACCCTCTAGGGTATATTAAGTCTGCCCAAAGCTGCAGACATTGTAAGGTTGAAAAGTGGGAGGAAGTCACAGATTATTAAGGCAAATTGATCCAGTAGTTTAGTTCAGCTCATATGGAAATATGCAATGACATTAGTTGAGATGCTAATCCTTAAAAGGATTTCAGACCACAGAGAGATTTTCCCATAGGATCAGAGTCTAGCCTATACTTAGCAGCCTCACAATAGGGGAGTGGCTGAAAGAAAATCAACGTCTCAAATGTCGGGGTAGGAGACACACAGGCAAATATTACAGTTATACATAATCAAGTGGCCCCTGCTGAGTGCAACACATATACCAACACGCGGCAGAAGCTCCTTAACAATCCCCTTGAACGGTCACCGCCTCATCTTCATCCCCTGCTTTTATGACAGGTCAGAGAAAACAACCAGGAGACTGCATGGTAAAGTTGCGAAGATTATCACGATTAAGAAGCCATTTTTCATTTTGTTCTGGGGTACAGAGATCTCACTGCAGGAAAATAGAGCCTGTGAGATTTGGTGTGAATTCACACACACGCACATGCTCACCGAATACAAATGCCTGAGAGAAGAGCCATGGGCATAAGCTCGTCGCGCAGACAGATTATTCGCACATTCAATTAGGTGAGAGGAGGGAGCTGAAAATCCAATCACCTCATCTCAGGTATCCTAAGTTGTTATTTCTTCCCAAACCATTTTCAGTGACAGGAGCACCCTGACCACATGCCACCTAATACTTCCGCCATGTGTGCCTCCGGTGACCATGCAGTTTGCATCTGCAGTTCACAGCTCAGATTCAAAGCTGGAATCTTTTTCACAGCGCATTCTTCTTCCCTTCAAGAACAGAATATGTATTAAGTTGATATATTTTCTCAGGGAAAAAAAATATTTGGCTGAGAGTGAGTTCTATTTTCATTGTTTCAGTAATTTTCAGTTGGGATTTTTTTTTTAAACACTTGTTTTGCAGTGGGCTTGCCTATCATTCTCATTGGTTTGTAACTGTGTCAAAGTGAGACCAAAGCAACTGAGCAATAAACAAGGAGATCACAGTATTTTTTTTAAAGTCTCGGTGAATCCAGCAACTGGTCCATATACTATTGGCCGTGAACCTGAATGGAAGCCTAGCTCATATGCAAAGGAGTTTCTTCAGCTCCTACTTCCCAAGGCTACCTGCTTTCCATCTTAGCACTCCCCCGCCCCCACCTTCTTAAATGGCAATAAGAACTGACAACCTACCTTTTACAGACAAGACAAAAGTCAACAGAGGCCTTACCACTTTACCAGCAGACTTGAGAGCCAGTGGAAACCGCAGCTCTCGTAGGGCCAAGTCACTCACTTTCCAGACTCAATACTGATGAAATGAAAAGTATATCCCGAGTACACAATCCAAGGCCTGATACAGACAAATCAAAAACTATATTAACTGATTAAAAGCATAAATAAATAAATGTAATTTGCAAAATAAATTAGCACAGTGTATCAAGGAAATTTACTGCTGAGAATTTATTAGAGTCATCCTACTTTGCTATCACCAAAATATCCCTCCCCCAAATGTAAGAATATTTCAATATTTGAAAAATCTATCAATTCAATATACCATAGACCAAAAATCATATGATCATGTCAATAGATACAGAAACATATCTTATCCCACTAGAAACACAAAGGAACTTCATTAAATTGACTATATATATGTGTGTGTTATATATATATATGTGTATATATATATATATATATATATATAGCTAGAAACTTATAGCAAGCTTTAAAATTAATGGGAAAATTGCAAACATTGCCTTTAGACTAGAAACAAGACAGGAACTCCCATTATTACTGTCACTATTTAGCATAATACTTTGAGAAATGATATATAAGTAAAATGTGTAAGGATAAAGAAGCAAAGTATTATTATTTGCAGGCAACATATTCCTTGCCAATAAAATACAATAAAATCAACACATAAGCTATTAGAATCACTAAGATTGTTCAGAAAATTTGCTAAGTGCAAAACTGCTTACAAATTAATAAATTTGTCAACACCAGCAATAAACAACCAGAAAATATATCTTTAAGGAAAAGACACGGTAACTGAAAAAATTATAAAACATCTGGAAATCTACTCAGGAATATACAAAATTTCTATGAATAATGTTTTTAAAGTCTAACAAAGAATATAAAAGAATATCTGAATAAGCAGAGAGAACTTCCCTGCTCTCTAGACTTCTAGTCAAAGATACAGAGATGTCTGATAGGGAGCTGCTAGTAGGAACATAAAACGGAGCCGTCAAATTAGTTATGGTATATCCAGCAACACAGTGATGCTGTTTCTGGGCATATGTTCCAGAGCCACACAAGTCCACAAGAAGGCAGGAGTAAGAATGTTCATCACAGTATTGTTTGGAACATGGATAATTATCAGCAACTTAGTTGTCCACTCGTGAGGGAATGGAGATGCATCATTTGATAGCTTGGAATCCTCTGCAGCTCCTGGTGGCAAGAGACTGGACGCACATGTGACAATGTGAATAAAGTCTTAAATCAGAAGACTGAGTGGAAAAAGAAATAGAATGAGGTCCGTAGCACAATATGTAGGTATATGCAATGCATTAGCATAACTGCCTGTGAAGAAACAAGGGTGATGGCTGGCATGAAAGCAAGAAATGGGGATAAAGAAAAAATGAATTAATTAATTAAAAGAAAATCTTTATACTTACTCATGTTGACAAATATGCCAAGAATAGAGGAGCATTTACAAGTTTATATCTAAATTTATTACATATTTTTATTGGTTCTCTATATATAATACATATGCTAGGGTATGGTATTTTAACTAACAACAGGACAATACTTTAAATCCTACCTGATCTTCTTCCAAAGAAAATAGAAGAGTTATACTAGAAATTTTTTGACTTCATTTCCTTCTGTACTTTTGAGAAAACTTTTCGTAATCAGACACTTCACAAGAAACATTGATAGCCATTTAAAAATGTTTAGTTATACTTCACTCCAAAAAGGATGTTATGACTACAAAAGGAATTGTAGCTATAAAGGAAAGAGGAAAAGAATAAGACAAGAAGAGAGGGAAGAGAAAGAGAGGACACACCGTAAGAATGTGAGAATTAAAGCCAAAAGCAATCATCATATTTCCTAAGCAAATTAAAGTGCAAAATGAAACGCACAGCTTAGCAGGAAATACAGTTTCCTGAATTTGCTCTGTTACTGCCTCGATCTCGTAAGTCCATGTGTGACAAGGGTTTAAAAGTCCTCTTATCTGATTCACCGCCTCGGCTTGTCTTCATTTTTTTTCCCTGCAGTAACGCCAAAAGAGCAGGAGAGGCTGAAAGCGGGGCAGCGTTTGCAGCCTGGCCGCCTGGCGGTCCATCCGCGTTGCTCTACTCCCATCTGCTGATAAGAGGCTGCTACTTCGCCAGGAGCTCCTTGCCCGCCCTCACCACGACCAAGGCAACCCAAGTCTGAGAACCCACTGCAGTCGTAAGTCACTTCACCGTGGAGATCTTCAGGGCACTGGTGTGTGTGTGTGTGTGTGTGTGTACATTCTGAGAATATCTAACAGCATCCTGGTTTATTGACAGGTGAGTTACTGTTTTCCTATTATTTTTCTTTGACAATAAAAAGTCAGCACAATTATCTCTTGAAGCTCTTTCCTCTTTTTGAAAAGGTATATCAGTTCAATTAGGAAAAAAAAAATCACACATTTTGTGGCAGTTTTTTTCAAAGCATATCATTACTCTATCTGTGCTGCTGTACACCCAGGATTTTATTTTGGTTTGATTTAGGGGGTTTTTGAGTTACAAAGGATCATTTTCCCACTGACTTAAGGAGTGAGGCGGCTATGGTGGTAAATGAGACGCTCAAGACCCTCATGGATAGGGTCCCCAGTGGAGAGCAGGGGCATGTGTTTAAGTTGTTCTTTTTTTTTTTTTTTTAAGTTGTTCTTGAGTACTGCAAAGATTTGGGTGGAATTCTGTTAGGACAAAAACATTGAGAGGAATTGTAACCCCACTAAATCACTCCCATGAGCCTGTGTTCAATTCAATATCAGCAATTTAAGAAAGTAAAGCAATTTTTTTCAGGGTTACCTTTTCCATCATGGGCAACTGCCCCTGCCCCACAGACCAAAAGAGAAGACAATTCACCTTTAAGTTTGGTCTACAAGATTAGTTCATCCAAAAGAAATTAAATGTCAATTTTATCTTGATTCATCACAGCTCTTTAATCAAAGTCGATGCATCACCTCCCCTGATTACCCCTCTATCAAAGGCTGACCTGGAAATCTGACACCAAGCTTCCCTGTGCAGGCTGCCTAATTAAGAACTTGGTTGTTCCACCTACAGCCTTGGAGAGAAGGGGATGGCAGAGCTGCCCCAAAGAGGTGGCCTCTTTATGGAGAAGGGTCTTGGAAAGAGGTCAGTGGTAATTACCAAGCAGCAGAACAGTCCATGTACACGTTGGACATTATTGGTCCATAAAACGTCTGGAGATTTATAGCAGAAAACAGAAGCCGTGTGTGTTGAATGTCAAACTGAACTAAATTAGCCCAGCATGGTGAACTAGAGAACAGGAGTCCCCATTGGGACCACAGGGAAGAGCCCAGGAAAAGAGCTTGGACCTCGGAGGATGGGTACAAATCTTCAAACCTCCCATCCTCCAGCTGTCTGACATTCAAATAGCAGGGGGCTTCCGTCCTATACTAGCTGAACTTCACAATTCAATTGCAGGAATCTGTGAAAAAGAAAGAGAATTGAAAGGTAAAAACCCTTTTAATGATAGATTTAATGAAAAACCCACTGTTTCGTTCAGTAAGTCCCAGAGAAACAGGGACACAGACCAGGGGACTCTGCCATGCTCAGCTGAGATCTCAGGCTTCTCTTCCATCCAGGAGATTCCTGTGATACAATTCACTTTTTTCATACATCACACGCTGATAATTGCAAGTCCACTGCTTTATCTGATGTTTGGTTGAAGAAATAATGGTTTGATTCAAGGCGGGATGGAGGACATGTTGTGTTGGATTTATGGGCGGTCTAATATATTGCTCTCCATTGTAGCCATCCATGGCAGGAAATTCAGGATGACTCAACTGTACGTAGTTTTCACTCTCCGTGCTGACTTCAAGACTCAGTTCCACATAAGCTTCTTCTCTGCTACATTCAATTTTCTCTCCATAAAATATAGAAATAGCAGAAGTAGCTTTTGGTCGGGAGGGTTAAAGGAGACTTGAGCAATGCCTGGCAAAAACTAGGTGCCCTTTGCCCCTTTCCATGGAGAATTGGGAGACCTGGATACAGATACAGATGAGGGCTGTCACATAGTCATCAACTCCTACTTCTTGGGTCATGTTTTCTTCTTCTGAGAAACCAGCCAATTGCATATGCCAGGCTTGACAGCCCCTTCCAGCCTTGCTCATGGTTAACCTGAGGTTTGTCACTTATGATGCCGTTTTTCAGACCAGATGTGTATGATTCTTTGTTGAAGTGGAGATATAAACAATATCTATATCAGACTTAACCTTGCACAGTTTCAACAAAAATTTTGCAGACAGCCATCGGAAAAGGCACACATTATAGAGTACACATTTGTTGACAGTGTATTGCGTGTCAGGCATGGGGCCTTTTTTCAACTCTCATACCATCCCTTAAATAAGATACTGGTTTTATCTCTGATTATAAGGGTGAGGAAAGAGAGTCAGGGAGCCTTTAAGAAATGAGCCCCTAGGCCCTCAGCTTAGGGAGTGTTGGTCCTGGAATTAAACTTCCTCTTTTATAAGAGGAAATATAAACTTCCTCTGTATAAGAATTGGGGGCTTCCCAGGTGGTGCTAGTGGTAAAGAACCCACCTGCCAATGCAAGAGACAGAAGAGATGTCAGTTCGATCCCTGGGCGGGGAAAATCCCCTGGAGAAGGGCATGGTAACCCACTCCAGTATTCTTGCTTGGAGACTCCCATGGATAGGGGAGCCTGGAGGGCTACAGTTCATAGGGTCACAAAGAGTTGGACATGACTGAAGTGACTTAGCATGCATGCATGATAAGAATTTTCTCTTGATTAAAGTATTCAGTGAACGCCTCTTTCCATTTTCTTATTCACAGTCCAAGGAGAGTTGGATGCTTTGGTCCCACCTGTACCATTAAGAATGAATTAAAAGGATTTCTTGTTCCACATGGTAGATAGAGCACACTCATGTACATTCACTTCCACAAAATCTTCCATTGAAAGTACAGAACCGAGGTAGGAAACAGGAAATAAATCCAGGACTGCTTTAAGACACTAAGGGTTGAATGGTAAGGCAATCAGCAAAACATAAACTTTATTCTAAGACACAGAAAGTAGGCTGGTTAAAATTAGATATTGACTGTGTGTGTGTGTGTGTGTGTGTGTGTGTGTGTGTGTGTATAGAAGAAGGTGCCATCTGCCATAATAAGTGCAAAAGCCAACTGGAGGAGAGGTTAGAGCCAGTCTTCCTGGGATGAAGAAACTTAGGGAACAAGAGGAAAAGGGGGCATGGGAGAATGGGTCTGGGGGATCGGCGCCCTCTCTTCAGCACTGTGACTTTGTGGGTCTGTTTCCAGGCCACTGGAAGCAATGTTGGTTACCTCCAGAATGAACCTAGGGACTTCTCTAAAGCAAATGAAGGCTTGGCCAGGAGAACATGCGAGCTTCTCAGGTGGGTGATGCGTCTCCACGTTGAAGCCCCATGTTGTCGCATGGAGGATGCACAGAGAAGGTGACGTCAGCCTGTCTGTCAACCTGCCTACCCTCGGGAAGTTAGGTTGTAGTCACACTGGCCCGTGCATAGAGACAAAAGTGATCAACAACCTAGGAAAGCCAAGCCAGCAGATGCACTTACCAACACACCTTTTCATTCACAAATATGAGCCAAGAGTCAGTAGATACTTGAAGGGGGGGAAAAAAAGTAGCATGAATGAGAAAAACCAATATGAGGAAATATAACTTTCAACCTCAGGGCAAAGAAGTCAGGGAATAGAAAAGAGCTGTTAGAATCCCAGGGAAAAGTCCCATTATGAAATCCAAAAACCAAAAGTAGGAACACTAAGTGAGTTTTTGGAAATTAAAAATATCCTGAACTTTAAACAAGAAAAAAAAGGACTGAAATATAAAGTCAAAGAAATCTCTATGAAATTGTTTAAAAAGAAAAAGAAGAAATATTAAGACAGGAAAAAAGCAACACAGATAAATCCATGAAGTTCAATAGATACAGTTTTTTAATGGAGAAGAGAAAATTAATCAAAACAATTAAAAATTACCAAAGAAATAGGATTATGATTGAAAGATCCCATTGAATGTTAAGCAGTGAATTAAAGATTGTAAACAAATCATGGAATGCCAGGATAAAAAAATGCCTTAAAAACTATTAGAGAAATGGAAAAATAGTTTACTTTCAAAGGAATAAGAATCAGATTGGCATCAGAGTTACCATTGGAAAAATTAACTGATAGGAGATAATGAAGAGATGCTTTAAGAGTTATAAAAAGAAGTTATTTCAAATCTTTTTTTTTCCATTTATTTTTATTAGTTGGAGGCTAATTACTTTACATCATTGCAGTGGTTTTTGTCATACATTGAAATGAATTAGCCATGGATTTACATGTATTCCCCATCCCAGTCCTCCCTCCCACCTCCCTCTCCACCCGATCCCTCTGGGTCTTCCCAGTGCACCAAGTCCGAGCACTTGTCTCATGCATCCAACCTGGGCTGGTGATCTGTTTCACCCTAGATAATATTCATGTTTCGATGCTGTTCTCTTGAAACATCCCACCCTCACCTCCTCCCAGAGTCCACAAGTCTGTTCTATACACCTGAGTCTCTTTTTCTGTTTTGCATATAGGGTTATCGTTACCATCTTTCTAAATTCCATATATATGTGTTAGTATACTATAGTGGTCTTTATCTTTCTGGCTTACTTCGCTCTGTATAATGGGCTCCAGTTTCATCCATCTCATTAGAACTGATTCAAATGAATTCTTTTTAATGGCTGAGTAATATTCCATGGTGTATATGTACCATAGCTTCCTCATCCATTCGTCTGCTGATGGGCATCTAGGTTGCTTCCATGTCCTGGCTATTATAAACAGTGCTGCGATGAACATTGGGGTGCACTATTTCAAATCTTGAATTCCATATTATCCAAACTGTCAGTCAGGAATAATAAAATGAATGCTTTTTTAGACGCACCAAAAAAAAACATAAAATCTTTTAAAATTGTTTGAGATACTTCAGGAAAATGAAAACAAAGGCAGAATGAAAGAAAACATAGGATCTAAACCAACAGAGGAATTAACTTCGGATGAAACAAAATGAACCCCTGGCATCCATGCTGTGTAACAAGCTAGAAATTGATCCAAAGAGAAGGAAAGTCCTACCATGCTTGGTAAACATAAGAAAATTAAAGTGATTTTATTCAACAATATGATTCAGCAGCCGAAAGTCAAGAAATGTGATACAAAGGGTATATGTTTGTTTTCTCAGTAAGAAGAGAGAACGAGAAACTCCACTAAACTAAAAATGATGCATGAAAGGAAGTGGTCAAATACAAAGTATTTTGCAAGCACTCACGATAGATAAGCAAAAGTGTACAGCGACTCATACATAAAACCACTACCTAGAGCCACAAATTCAAGTGTAATTCTGCTGGCGTTTTTGTCTGCTCACCAGCCCTTGCTGTCATGCTAAAGTCCTGCCAGGTAATGATCAATATGGTATTTTGTCCCCAAATGAAAGGTGAAAGATGCTTAGAGGCATTGCAAAACTCAGGCCCGTAGACATTCCTGGCACCACCAAGAATGTAAACTAATTATTATCTTATAGCTAAGGTCTTTTCATTTACTAAGTGTATAAATTTGGGTTTAAAGTAGGCTATTTGGAAAACACTAAAATGCTCATTTCTCACTTCCTGTAAATTTTGTTAGGCAACAGCTGAACTTACAGTTAATTATTATTTTTATCATAATGTTGTGGCAAGTTTTATTTATGCAAAGTCATTTTAAAATTATTATATTGATAAAGTATTATTTTGAAAGGGCCTAGGGATGCAGCAAGGTGGAACTTCTGACCCCGGGACAAACAGTCCTCAGCCCCACAGCCAGTAAAGCTGTAGACTATGTTTGTAAAAAGGCAATGGGTGTGTCTCAACTTAGCAGCAAGAACAGACTAGGTGCAAGATGGAAACCTTGCTGTCTCCATTATTCCAGTAGCTTCATATGTTTCTTTTTCAAGTGGGATTTGGTACCTGAGCCTCTGCTCCGTGCCACGCTGGATTTCCAATCTATGGCCATCTCCTGCCCTGACCCCCGCCATCTCTCCAGATGTCTCTTCACTTCCACAGCACTTTCCTTCTCCTTGCACATTCGCATCTCTCCCCTTGGATGGTCAAAAGTATATGATCAAGAGTTATATTTTCACCTTTTTATTCTTTGAGTAGTTTTTGTTTCTTTGTCTGGGGCTTGTGGGGTCTTAGTTCCCTGGCCAGGGATTGAACCTGGTCCCTCGGCAGTGAAAGCAGAGAGTCTCAACCACTGGATCATCAGAGAATTCCCAATTCTTTGAACAGTTTTATACCCACAATTATGACTTTTAATTTTATTCTCAAAAATAAATGAATAAGTGAATGAGCGAAACAAGCCTCAAGGCTGAGCTGCCTGCTTTCAATGGATTTTTTTAAAATTTAGAATAACTTCAGATTCATATAAAAATTGCAAAGTGTAGAGTCTGTATATACCCTCACCCAGTTTCTCCTTTTGCTAGTATCTTCCATGAGTGTGGCACAGTTCACACACATTTGTCACAGTTCATGAACCAATATTGGTACAGTATTAACCAAACTCTTTCCAATTGCCTTACTAATGCCCATTTTCTGATCCAGAATCTTACCCAGGCTTCTATGTTATATTTAGTCGTTATGTTTCTTTAAGCTTCTCTTACCTGGGAGAGTTTCTCAGACGCTCCTTGTTTTTGACAACCTTGTTAGTTTTGAGAAATACTGGCCAGGTATTTTTAAAAATATGCCCAAATTGTGATGTCTGCTGTTTTCCTCATGATTAGAGAACAGTTACGTGTTCTGGAAGGAAAATCACAGCGGGAAAGTGCCATTCTCACATCACATCATATCAAGGATATGTACTATCAACATGATTTATCATTGCTCATCTTGACCTTGATGTTGACCTTGAGGTCATGTGGGTCAGGTTTCTACACTGTAAGTTATTTTTGTCCCTTTTCATACTGTGTTATTTGGAGGAAAGCCCCTCTGTGCCACATGAGCTATCTTTTAATTTGGCTTTTGGTTCATTTGATTTTCTTGTCAATCAGTAGGTATCAGTACAGATTTCCCCTTACAGGATTAAATAACACAGTGATCAAATTAATAGGATTGTAAAGACACCCCACAACTATATACTGTGGGCAATGTTGGACAACTGGAGGAAAAATATAACTCAAGGAAAAGGTAACTTTAACTCATCCTCAATCACCAATAATAACTATTCATTAACCCTCTGAGTCAATTTGTAGTTTTCACCTCCCAAACATCCTCAGAGGATAATCCAAGTCTGACGAAGGCTGCACCTTCCCTGAAGAGCAGCTGCCGTGGCTGGAAGAGTTTGGGCCAAGCAGCCTCTGTTCTGTGACACTTCCCACCTTCTGGGGCAGCCAAGGCCAGTCCTGGGCATGAAAAGTGCCAGACGGAGCCTCCTAGCTTCACACTCAAACAGCCCACGCTGAGCACATTGGTTTAATAGACGGCAATAAATCAAGTAAGTGTATATATCTCAGGATTTTGTAAGCATCAATTCAAACAATATAATTTGCTTCACAAAGATGAACATCTGTATTAAAGAAAGCACCAAAACAGCACTAACCAAGAGAGTATCATGAGACTTCTGGTGTTGCTAAAGCATCTCAGGGTCCTCGATCATCACCAGTTCAGCATATAGGACATTGTATGTGCTGAACAACATGGAAGCAATCTCTTTTGTAAGCCTCATAATTGCTCTAAGAATTTACTATCATCATCATTACTGTTATCATCATCATACCCATTTTGTTGATGAGCACAATAATGCTTACAGAGACCAGAGGTCACAATGCTAGATCTTGAGTCTAGGTCTGACTCCACATTTCATACTCTGAGATTAATTTCTAATTAAACAATTAATTTAACATTTTTGCTCATCCAGAGTGTACATGGAAGTGAATGAAGATAAGCAACCATTCTAGTTGGGGATTTCCACAGTTTTAATGATCCCCATATTATTGCCATCTCATACCCAGACCAGTTGGACTTAATCTGGCTTTTAGAAGTATTCAAATTCTATAAAGCTACATAATATCAAAAAGATGATGCAACAATTTTTTTTTTGCATTGCTACCAGCTGTTTGAGCTCAGAATGTAGCCAGCTTTCAGTTCCAAGTGTTTAGCTGTTAATTCTGACGTCCAAGGCACCATATCGGTAACAGAAGCAGAGTTAATAAGGCCTAAAGAAAGGCTCATGACATGGGAAAATTATAAACTTGGAAATACTAGCCCTACCGGCTAGACGAATGGCCTGATGGAGCCACAGAAAACGAGGTCATCCAAAACCTCAGACCCCACACAGCCTTGACTTCAGGGCAGCCCCACCACCCTGCTGGGTCTGTGGGCCCGAAGAGGGATAAGGTCAGTCTGGGGTGTGCTGGAGGAGATTCACAGTGCCTGCATCTCCTCCCAACTCTAAAGCCGCTGACGTTGAAGCCAGCCACGGGGATAACGCTCACACCGCAGAAATCAGCAAATGCTGCAAATCAGGGCCCCTGCCACCTCCATGCCACAGGAAGCTCACTGTGAATACTCACCACCCTGCACCCTGGAAGGTTCTAAAGTGGCCTCCTGATGTCCGAATTTGCCATGCCTCATCTCAGATTCACCTTGAGATACTGGTTTCCTGGACGTTTTGTTCAAGTGTGCCATGCACTTAGCACAGGCCTTGCTGTGTGCTGGACACTGTTCCACTAAACAGCAGTCATATTGGTCAGAACCACCAGAGAAAGGTCTGTTACCTCCCATGCACGTTACCCGCGTCTCCCTGGAGTGAAGGCCACACGCTGAGATTTGCACGGGCTTCAGCACAGCCCGCCAGTTAATCTGAGGCAACCTAGCAATAGTATCTGACGAAATGCTTCTCAGACACATTTTTAAGCTACTGCCAAGGGGACGCACTGTACTGTGGGGGATTCAAGGATAAATCGGTTGATGACACACCCTTGGAGGAGTTCTTATTCTACAATGGGAAATGCAACCTGAATATCCTCACCTATTATGCAGAATTAAAGGTGACAAGCTTTCACAGGGAAACACTGTTATGAGGGCTCTGAGTGCTGAGAGTGAGACATTACCCTTCCACGTGGTCGGAGAGAGAAGTCAAGGAAGGCCTGCGCCTGAAGTTCCAGGCAAATTCCTACCAGAAGCGGAAGGTGTCCTTTCCTAGGGCCTTTTCCAAAAAGAAAAAAAAAAAAAAAAGAGGGGAGGGGAAGCAAATAGAAAACAGAGGAACAAATGAGAGACATTTGTCCTTGTCTCTGATAGTAAGAATATCAACCCAGAATGTGACAGTTTCAACATCAAACATACTCAATTTTTATGGCCTCAGTTTCATACAAGAACACTCGGCATGAGTTTTTTTTTCTTCCTCCTGAAACCTACCGGCCCAAGAATGAACAACATTCAGTGATCTTTTGCCTCTTGATCAAAATCTCAGATCTAAGATGTTTATACATCTGAAGGGAACAAGGCCGCCTCGAGCTGAAGCAAATCCCAAGGGCAAATCTGGAAGGTCAGGAGGTTGTCTCAGAAAGGCGTCATCTCTCTGTGCCACCATCTCCCCAGGAAAGGCGTTTTGGAGCCTCCCATACTGACCCAACAATCAGATGGAAGGAAGTCTCCCCTGTGGGATCTCTGTTCAGTACACTCCCCAGCTGGCCCCAGAGTCTACATCTGACTTCAGAGGGAAGGATAGAGAGAATCTGAGTGGATGCCTATGTCCAAATTTGAATTTCTGTGACTTCTCTGAGGCCCCATCTTCTCAACTGGAAAATGAGAAGGTTGGACTCAGACCAAAAGGTATCACCCAGGGCAAAGGATAGAGTGTAAGGTAATTCACCCAAGTGAGCTCCTATCCTGTTTCTTTTTAAAGTGGCAATTCAGAGCAGCTCTCCAGATTCACTGTCCAATTAAGTAGCAAAATTGTAAAACACTGTATTCATTCAACAAAGCATGTCTGAAGGAAAGCACTATTTATATCAACTTATGTATTTTAAAGTCAGAAAGTTATTTGCCCCCTTCCTCGCTAGCACTCTCTTGACCCCATTGTATTTTCTGCTTACCCACTGTTCTTGAATGCCTTTAACCATTCTTCAAATAGCCATTGCTTAGCTAGATCATCATAACTCACAGGGAATAGCCAGATGTCCTCTGAGACATTTGTCCAAAATGACGGTAATATTTTATGAAGGGCACTGACAGGCAACTTGTTTCTGAATTTCATTTAGCATATTGAGCTTCAGCCATGAGAACTGCCCTCCAAGGTGACCCAAGGGGAAGGGAGAAGAGGGACCATATGTTGAGGACCTACTAAGCGCTAGAGACCTTGATGGATGCTTTGACGATGTCATCCACTCATTCATTCCAAAAAGCAAGGGCGGACACAATGGCTTTCAAACACAGTGCCCAGGCATATTGTAGGCGTCATGGAAAAATGCTACATTCTGAGAAAATGCAGGCCACTTTTGTCAGTGAACACTGAAAAGAGACTGAGACAGGAAAAGTAATTCAAAGTAAAAGAAGGAGACGGTTACACTCCAGGCAAGAAACTGGAAGCAGAGAAAAGATAAAAATAAAAATCCATCTAGTTTTAAATAAATGAATGTCTGTTATAATTGAACAATTTATAAATATTTACGCCCCTGGACTTCAAAACCTTTCCATAGACACTTCTGCTCAAATATTGGTATGTTTTTTACCTGTGCTCATAGACAAGTTAATTTTTTTTTTTTTTACCATCTACAATGGGCAGAGAAGTTTTAATATATCTAATCCCACAGCAGGAGCAAGAGGGATGGAGCAAGCCTTTGTCTTTGGTTATGTGACAATCAGAGAGGGGCTTCATAGAACTTATCGAATCTTCAATTCAAATTTAAATAAAATAATACTCCTGTTCTGCAGAAGGAGAAACAGAGACTTAGCAAGGTGAGCTGCGTAGTCAGGGTCTCACGGCCAGAGAAAGAGACCAAGCTTCAAACCTCTGGCCTCTAAGCAGCTTTAGCTCGACCAGTAGCAAGAGGGGCTGCACCCAGCAGCGGTGAGTCCGCCTCACCAGAGACGCTGCCGCAGAGGCTGAGCACCAGGGGGCGATCCACGAGCTGCAGGAAAGCTGTCTCCCTCAGGAGGAAGTCTAGAGGAGACGGCCTCTCAGAGCCTTTCCGACTCTCCAGTGTGTTGGATGGGTGACCACAGGGATCGTTAAGGCTTTGCACAGACATTCAAGTTGCTTCTGCCTTTTGGGCATCTGGAAGGCAGGTGTGCCTTATCCCCTGTTTTGGCTGATGAAGTATAAACAGATGTGATGTGTGCCTTTTAAGGCAAAGCGTCGGGGTTGAAGCGCAGCTCATCCTGCTTGTCTCCACCACTTCAGTGGTCAGTGTTAGGAGACGGTCTCCTTCCGCTTGGATCTCTGAACAATTCCAAGGAGCAGAGGCACTTGATGACCTACAGTGGATGAGGAGTATGAACAGAAATTGAATTAAACTCAGTGGTTTTAAGTAACTGAGAGTGGAGTTTTTGTTACCGCCACATAACCCAGACTATCCTAACTGATCACAATGACATTTTAGTTCTGAACTCTTCAGAGACGCCCTCTAGGATTGACCTCCTACAGGAGTCGGTTAAGGGGCTAGGGAAGTCCTCACAAAGAAGTTCTGCAGGGACAAGCAAGTGACCTGGGCCAAAGGAACTGCTTCCTGGGTTAAGAGCGTGAGAAGTGAGAGGGAAGAAACATAAGAGAGGAGGGGTATTTTCATTCAAGGAGTAGAATTCTCCCCAGCAATCATCTGGGCACAAAATCCAGTAATTTACTGCTGCTGCATTCTCTTGTCCCCCAAGAGGAAAGCAGAGGGCTTTCTTTCTAGAAAAGAAAAATATTGACCTTTTCTCTCACACAGACTGACTAGCAGCAATTTAACAATGATTCCTGTAGTTCATCCCCCAGGACATCAGCCGTGCAAGGGAGAATATTGATTTTTGTCTTTTTAAAAAAGAAGCTTGCTAAAATAAGCACAGTAGTTGTGGTATTTTTTTTTTTAATGTAGAAGCAAGTTGAATTTTAAAAAATAAATAAATAAACAGTGAATTACTCCGCCCAGATTATATGAAAGGACTGTTTGAGGTTTCAGACAGCACAGCCGCCAAGAATAACAGCCCACCACTTTACCTGTGCATCCTGGGACAACCAGTGCTTTACATATGGATGCTCTTCAGTCTCTCTTAATGAACTTCACGTCTGCATCGCAGGGCAGCTCTGGCAGAACGTAAGCTTTATTGGGAAAAGAGGTTGTCTGGAGGCTGGTATGGACCTAATTGTTCTTCCCAGGTGTCTAGCCCAACGGCCCAGCTTTGCTTGTGTGCAATCCTGCACACAGCCAGCTCTGAGAGCAGCAGACTCAGACATCCTCCTGGCTCAGAAAGAGCTCAAGCAAAAAGTTGCCTTCTGAAGACAGAGCTCACAACACAGGCTTCTAAGAGAGACCGGCTCCTGCTGCTGTAATCCATGCATACAACTTCCGGGGGGGAAAAAAGGGGCTCCAAAATAGCAGAAGTTCATCTCTGACCTGACTCCTCTCTTAGGCCTCACTAGATTTTATTCTGACTCACTCCAGAAAAAAAGAAAAAAAAATACCGCTTGACAGGCCACAGTAACATTAATTGGAATCTTTTAGACAGCTTAAGTGCTTACTCGCCTCTGATAAATCTGTTCTCCAGAAAGGGCCTGTGAGTTTCATGCAGGAGTCCCATCAGATAATCACAGACACTTCTTATGCAATTTGCCGATTACTGACAACACACATCAGGAGTGTCTGGCCACCCCTATTTTGAGGACCACCTTCCATCACCGGTAACTTCAACTGGAATAACTAAACAGGATCTGCAGGGTTTATTGTTAACACATCATTCCCCTCACCAGGCTAGACATACTGTGTATCATGGAGGTGAAAATGTTGGCTCACTCATCCTGATGCTGAATTCCCAAATCTACTCCCATATGAAAACCAAAAAATAAAAAAAATCCACTGTATAGACAAGGACAGATGGAAATGTTGGGGACAGCCACCCCAAAGCTGAACAAGTGCTCCCCTGCAGTAAAATAGGGTTTTGTCTTTCCCAAACTTTCCTTGTGTGAATGTGATTTCTTTCTTTAAAGTCTATCCTGACTTTTAAGTTTTCAGACCCTGGCTAGACAGTCCTGTTAGTTAGTCCCCCTTCGTGAGCAGTTGAATGCACACATCGATCACTGCCCTGATTGGACCTTTTCACTGTGCACCTGTCCTTCTGGGGAGACCCAGGCACCAGATGATTAGCAGTAGCCTCTCTACCCCAGAGCCCACAAATTATTCAAATGAGCTAGTCTACGTGGAAAGAAACCAAGCTAACTGCACCCAACTGGCCATACAACGCCTACCCCGGCAGGCCCATCTTGCTGTTACCCCACCCCCAGGTTCAACTCCCTGCACGGCCCTGACTAGCAGCCTTCTCTCGTCTTGAGCTATAAATAACGAAGCGTTGTGCCCTGAATCTATGTGAGCACCCATGAGTTCTGTCATGCCATCAAAAGAACTTTTAAACTTTATAAAACACCCTGAAGGACTGAGTAGATCCATTTTTTCATGCAAGAAGATGAAACACACAGGCTTCTTCCAGCCCCACAGCCATCTTGACTGATCTGACCACTTAGATGCATTGAAATCACTTTCTGGGACCAGCCAAGACCACAAAGTAAACGTTCAAACTCTTCACCTTAATCTCAACTCCTGGTTTCAGGAAATGAAGACTGTCTATTTCTGCTGTGCCAATTAACTCTCTTTCCACTCACCTCAGTAACCCAGCATAAAGCAGAGTTCCCATCATACAGCAGGTGCTCCATAAATGCATGTTGAATGAATATAACACAGGACCAAAAATGCATAGAAAAATACAGCCAGTTCATTCAGAAACCCAACACATATTTAATGGATGGCTATAAGCCTGATGTGCTGCAGCCCATGGGGTCGCAAAGAGACAGGACACGACTGAGCAATTGAACAACAAATGATCCAATCATCTGGGTTTAAAAAGTGATGACATTGCATTTTATATTAAGGGACTGCTAGCAGTGTGCCTGCATTAATTAGTTCTCACTTAGGGGCATGCCATTTAATGATTTAGTTCTACACTTATCTGAGTGTACGTCTCATGTTCTGAGTGAAACATTCCTGGACCTCCCCAGGAGAGTTGATCACTCCTTTTTCTCTTATCTCCATGCATCTATCTACAGTATCACATCCACTGGCTGATCTTGGGCTCTCTAGGAGCCAGGACCATCTAGAATGCATCTTCCCAACTCCAATGTTTAGCCCAGTGTTACCCAGGACTTAGCAGGTATCCTTAGCAGGTACCTTGCTTAGCAGGACTTAGCAAGTATTGAGTGAATAAATGAAGAGCAAATGAATGAATACCTTTCCTACCAAGTGCTTTGCACTGTGTAAAAGCTGAAAAAAAGGTAATGGGAGAGGAGAGTTGACTAAAACAGCAGTTCTCAAATGTGAGTGGGCATCAGAACTCCCTGGAGGGCTTGTGAACACACAGAGCGCTGGGCTCCAAACCCACCCTCTGATCGGGTAGGTCTAGGGAAAGGCCTGAGCACATGCATCTATAACAAGCTCACAGGCGATGCTGATGCTGTAGAGGTGGGGACCACACCACGAGAACTAGTGGTCTGCAGAAAAAAACAATGTGACTCCCCTGACGTCAGGGAGCTCACTGCGACCATATGCAACACAGAGGAAACGAGCGAGAATGCAGAGATGTGGATAGTACAAGCTTTCTGCAAACCTGCCACAGACAGTGGGGCAGAGAGAGTCTGTCCAGGCTGACCTCATTAACCTGTTTCAAAGAGAAGGAAAAGGATCTTAAGAAGGTGAATGACTTGTCAGAGGTCGACTCAGGTACAAGGTACAAGAGAAATGTGTGCCTGTGAGCACCAAACAACATGTACCAAAATGTCCAATTTTTGATGCTTAATGATCCCAAAATGGACACATGTCCATCAACAGTAAAATGAATAAGTATACTGGGGTGTATATTCATGCAAAGGAAGATTATATATTATTTTTTTTAAAGAACAACTACAGCCATTTGCTACACCATTGATGAATCTCACAAATGCTGGTGAAAGAAGTTAGACACGAAAGAGCATGTTCTGTTAAAATCTGTTTATACCAACTTCAAAGAGAGGCAGAACAAATCTCTTTTGGAGGTCAGAACAGTTACTTTGGGGAATAAAGTAAGTGGGGGGACTTCAGGGGAGTTTCTGGAGGTGCTATTGATATTCTACTTGTTGACCCAGGTGGGGGCTAAGAGAGTATGCTTACTGATGTTTTCACACTTTTCTGCATATATATTATACTTCAAAATACAGAGGGGTTTTCTTCTTTTTTTTTGGCTTGTTTGTTTTTCAGTGGTTGAAAGGAAGAAAACAGACACTGAGCTGAATCTATCACAGTCCTTGTCCCGGGAGCTGACCCAGATACCCAACAGGAACGGACAGGAAGACGGTGGTGAGCTCTCCCAGGGGACAGAGAGGAACAGGGTCACTGCAGATGCTTACTTCAGGCCAATTTCACAGGCGCAACCCATGAAACTGTGAGATAAGCTGAAGAGTACAACACATATGTTAATCTTTTACATGAGAATTATAGAGTTGGAACATACCTGGGAGATCATTAAAGCTCAGAGGAAGAACTTAAAGAAAATTTTCTTAGAGCCTTCCCCGTGGACCATCTCAGTATTTAATCTCAGCTGGGAACTTGGCAGGGTGGGCCAGGCAGCTGTCTTTTTTGGCTGAACTCCCCACCCCTATAGAAATGTTTTTCCATTGGATCCTCTAACCTTTTTCAATCTTGAAGAAGACTTAGTTATCAACTCAGAAGATGACAAATTCTTTTCCTAAACCTCATAGTTTGGATACCTATTCACAAACTGAGAAGGCTTCTGAGCAATCTGAAACTATTGATACCAAATCCTTTCTTGGGAGATGACACCGTGTTTGTCCAAGATGTTTCTGTAAACCAAGCAGCCGAGCAGCTCTGTAGGCATTGTAAACATCTGGCTAGTTCAGAAATACAGCCTCCTAACTGATCTATTACAGTAAATGGTCTAGACAGCGCGACTGGAACTCCTCGCTTTTTAATACTTCATAAACCTGTATCTAAGTGCAGGTGAAGTCAGTTGTAAATATAAAAACCACCAGAGCGGAATGGCCTTTGATTCTTTGTTTATCACAGGCTAATTAAAACACAAGCTGAACATAACTCAGTTCTTTAATGGAGGTTACCAGATGTGTTATTACTTGACCCTGCTCAGTATGAAGTCCTTGTATAATAACTATAATTTTTTTTATTTAGTGCAGCAGCCCTGTTATAGTTAAGGGTGTGTCTTTCTTTTGATTACAAGGCCCACATCTAAAGGAGGGGAAGGAGGATGGTTAACTACTGAGAACACGTTCTCTGGGCATTGAAACTATGATTAATATAAGCCCTGTCCAGGAGTGAATTCTTGGCTGCCCTGCATGCTATGGTTATGCACTGTGCCGAAGACACATTTTCACTGGAAGTATAATTACTGACTTTTAAAAGTCACCTTTCATCCCAACAAACCCAGCTTTCTCTAAAGCATTAGAGAGCCATTACAAATTACAGTTAGAGTAATAGCTTCAGCCGCTCAGCCATCACTTAAGAAGCACTTCAGCTGCCTGGAGCAGGAAAGGTCAGCCCGGTAGGGCCACCCCTCCGCAGTCAGGAAGTCACGTGGAGCTCTTTCCTGAGGGGTGGCCCCGCTGAATCGCCAGGCACCCTGAGCACCTGGAATCAGACACACATTCCTACGTACAGGGCCCAGCAAGCACCCCAAACACCTGGGCACCCAAGATGCATCATTGACAGTGTTATCCGTGGAGTCAGGAGAGCGTAGATGAAATATCAACCACCACCTACAGGACGGGCAGGTGTGCTAAGTCGCTTCAGTCGTGTCCAACTCTGTGCGACCCTATGAACTGCAGCCTGTCAGGCCCCTCTGTCCATGGGATTCTCCAGGCAAGAATACTGGACTGGGTTGCCAAGCCCTCCTCCAGGGGATCTTCCCAACCCAAGGAAGGAACCCATGTCACTTACGTCTCCTGCATTGGTAGGCAGATTCTTTATCACTAGCGCTACCTGGGAAGCTCCACCAAAAGGACGGCAGCTCTCAAAAGTCTTTTCTCCAATTGAGAACCCTTGCAAGACTCCCTTGAACCCCAGATAGACTCATCCCCATTGGTTATCTACTTGGCTGTCCCCTGGGCACTTTATTTATTTTTTTTTTTAAGATGGGAAATGATTTATTTGAAATGGCCAAAAATAACATTTTACAGAAAAGGAACCATAATACTACACAACCAAGTGTAGCTATAAAAATCTCAAACATTCAGGCAATGCTCTATTTAAATCACCAAAAATAAGGTTTTATAGAAAAGGAACTGTAACAAGCAAATGTGTAGCTGCAAATTTTCTTTTGCCATCAATATCGACTCCCTCTAAAATATTCGGGGACTACTTTGCAGTTTCCAAGCAAAACTAGAATTTGTGGGACAGAGTTGCTCAACCTTATAACAAGAATGAAAACAGTTTGCAAAACAATTTTGTTCAATGCCAACAAATAACTAAAAGACGTGGTTTAAATACCAGCATTTCCAAAACAGGATTAATCATGTTCTCTGGAAAACCTGTCTTGGGTCCCACAACTCAGGAATAACACCACCCATCACTTATTTGCCAAATGCCCAAAGCTAGGCTTCATCTTTCAGCTCTCCCTGTTTCTCTTTGTCAACCCATTCCGAAGATCTGCCGATGCCACCTGTTCCCTTCTGATCCACACTTCTGTCATGATCTTCCAGTTCCGTTCAGATCATCATGGTATCTAGCCTTTACATCGAAGGTTCTCAGCCAGGAGCAACTTCACATTTCTCCCCCCTTCCCCCAACACACACACACACCAGGGCACATCTAGCAATGTCTGGAGACATTTCTGGTTGTCACAGCTGAAGGCTGGGATGATGCTACTCACATTCAATGATTAGAGGCCAAGGATGCCGCTAAATATCATTACAATACACAGGGCAACCCACAGAGCAGAGAAGGAGTCTAAACTGTCAGTAGCACTGAGACTGACAAACTGCCCTAAAACATCTCCTTGCCAAGGTGCCAGTCATAAGACATAAGTCTTACTACGTAACTCTTCAAATATCATGGTTCCTGGAACAGGGTCCCTAAGGTCCTTCAGCCTTTGTCCCCAGCCTTCTCAGCCTCATCTGCAAACACTCTTCTCTACCTTCCCTGTAGCTGCCACGCTTCAAATGTCCACACCAGCTTCTTTCAGTTTCTTGAACTTCTGGGTCTCTGGACAACATTTTCTGCCCATGCCCACCAAGGAGTTCTCCTGTACTCAGCCTTCAGATTTTAATCTCACCCACTGTCCTACACAGGGGATGGACCTGTGCCCTCCCAAGGCACACAGATTTTTACCATCCTTTGCCTTGACTGTGTGTTGGCATTCAGCCTTGTGCATACTCCCCATGGGCAGGAACCTGGTCCGTCTTCCACTCTATCCTCTTTCTGCCTCTCAGTCAGGCACTCAATACATGCTCATGGAAATAATGACTAAATAGCATAATACTACAGTAAAACTGGTCTCTAGGGGAATTCAGACTGGAGCAACTCAGCTAAACAAAAACTTCTATCTTGCATAAATAATAATTTTCTATACTTAGACTCATTCATTAAATAAGTGTCTTGGACACTTAGGATTTTAGTCATCCACTGCAGCTTCTCATCTGATATCTATGTCCCCTCTACACAACTGCCCTGTGCACACACAAACACATGTGCACACTCACATGCACTCATGACCAAAGGCAACCAGGCTTGACTTGGACACATACAGTAAGAGCAGTCTGACTTCCTTGGAGACAGTTTAACATTTGAAAACACCCTTAGAAAGTATTTCTTCACAGATGGCCAATGGGCACATGGAAAGATGCTCAACACTGCTAATTATTAGAGAAATGAAATCAAAGCTACAATGAGGTACCGCTTCATGCCAGTCAGAATGGCCATCATTAAAAAGTCTACAAATAAATATTGGAGAGGATGTGGAGAAAAGGGAAGCCTCCTACACTCTTGATGGAAAATCTAAGTGCAGCCACTACGGAAAACAGTACAGAGATTCCTCAGAAAACTAAAAATAGAGCTGCCATATGATCTAGCATTCCTACACCCGGGCATATATCCAGGCAAAACTATAATTGAAAAAGATGCATGCACCCCTAGGTTCATAGCAGCACTATTCACAATAGCTGAAACATAGAAACAAGCTAAATATCCATTCATAGATGAATGGATAAAGAACATGTGGTACATATATATTAGACTGGCCAAAAAGTTCATTCGGGTTTTTGGGCTGTTACAGAAAAATCTTAACAAATATTTTGGTCTACACAATACAATGGAATACTACTCAGCTATAAAAAAAAAAAATGAAATAATGCCATTTGCAGCAACATGGAAGCACCTAGAAATTATCATACTAAGTGAATTATGTCAGAAAGAGAAAGACAAATACCGTATGATATCACTTATATGTGGACTCTAAAATATGACACAAATGAACCTATCTATGAGTCAGAAATTGAATCAGGGGCACAGAATAGACTGGTGATTGCTGGGGTGGGAGGTAGGAGAGAAATGGATTGGAAGTTTGGGATCAGCAAAGGCAAATTGGTATATACAGAATGGATAAATAAGCAGCTCCTACTGCACAGCACAGGAAACTACATTCAATATCTTGTGATAAACCATAATGGACAATAATTTGAAAAAGAATGTATACATAAATGAGTCACTTTTCTCTACAGTGGTAATTAAAATAACATTGTAATTCAACTATAATTCGTTAACAATTTTTTAAATATTTAAAAATATTTATTTCTTCATACTAAGCCTTAGTATGTCTCGTCCACTTGTTAGGTGCAGTGCCTTTGGGTCCTACAGGACAAGGCAAACTCCTCCCCTTTATACCTGATAGAAGGACCATCAGCCTTCCCTAGTCTTCCTCCTACTATAACCTCTAGTTCAGTGTTTGTCTTACCATCTGAACAAATTTCACTTGATGAAGTTCTATCTAAAAATGCCTTTGGAACTGTTGGTTAGCATCCCATAGCTAGTCAGCATCCCATAGCTAGTCAGCATCCCAAATCACTGTCAAATCTCTGGAAAGGAATGTCACAACATCCATCAGAATTTTAAATGCACATGCCATCTGGTCTGCGGCATTGCCCTTCTTTAGGATTGGAATGAAAACTGACCTTTTCCAGTCCTGTGGCCACTGTTGAGTTTTCCAAATTTGCTGACATATTGAGTGCAGCACTTTAACAGCATCATCTTTTAGGATTTGAAATCACTCAGCTGGAATTCCATCACCTCCACTAGCTTTGTTTGTAGTAATTCTTCCTAAGGCCCACTTGACTTTGCACTCCAGGATATCTGGCTCTAGGTGAGTGATCACACCATCATGGTTATCTGGGTCATTAAGACCTTTTTTGGGCAGCTCTTTCGTGTAATTCTGCCACTTCTTAATATCTTCTGCCTCTCCTAGGTCCATACCGTTTCTTTCCTTTATTGTGCCCATCTTTGCATGAAATATTTCCTTGGTATCTCTAATTTTCTTGAAGAGATCTCTAGTCTTTCCCATTCTGTTGTTTTCCTCTAGTTCTTTGCATTGTTCACTTAAGAAGGCTTTCTTATCTCTCCTTGTAATTCTTTGGAACTCTGCATTCAGATGGGTAAAACTACCACATAACTGCACTCATTTCACACGCTAGCAAGGTAATGCTCAAAATCCTTCAAGCCAGGCTTCAACAATACGGAAACCAAGAACTCCCAGATGTACAAGCTGGATTTAGAATAGGCAGAGGAACCAGAGGTCAAATTGTCAACATCTATTGGATCACAGAAAAAGCAAAGAAATTCCAGAAAAACATCTACTTTTGAACACTTGTGCCTTGCTGATAGGAATTTAAATCACTGAAGCCATTGTGAGAATGGCTTCTCAAAACATTAGTTTCTCAAAACATTAAAATAGAACAATCATATGATCCAGCAATTCTACTTCTGAGTATGTATGCAAAGGAAATGCACATATACTTGCAGACATATCTGTATCCCCATACTCATTGCACCATTGTTTGCAGTATCTGAGACAGGAAAAAAGCTGTGTCAATTGACAAACAAATGGATAAAGAAAATGTGATCAAGAAGATATGGTATACATATATGAAGGAATATTACTCAGCCATAAAAAACAAATGAAATTGGGTCACTGTCAGACATGTGACTGGACCTTGAGGGTGTCATACAGAGTGAAATAAGTCAGAAAGAGAAAAACAAGTATCATACATTAACAAGTATTTGTGAAATCCAGAAAAATGGTATAGATGATGCTATTTGCAAAGCAGAAATAGAAACACAGATGTAGAGAACAGATGTATAGACACCAAGGAGGAATGGGCTTCCCAGGTGGCAATGCAGGAGACATAAGAGACACAGGTTTGATCCCCGGGTTGGGAAGATCCCCTGGAGAAAGGAATGGCAACCCACTCCAGTATTCTTGCCTGGAGAATCCCCATGGACAGAGGAGCCTGGAGGGTTACAATCCATAGGGTCGCAAAGAGTCAAACATGACTGAAGCGATGTAGCATGCATACAGACTCTCACACCAAGGAGGAAGGTGGGTGGGAGGAATTCTGAAAGTGGGATTGACATATATTTACTATTGACACTATGTATAAAATAGATAACTAATGAGAACATATTATATAGCATAAGGAGTTCAACTCAATGCACTATGGTGACCTAAAATGGAAGGAAGTCCAAAAAGGAGGGAATGTACGTACACCTCTGGCTGATCCATTTTGTCATACAGCAGAAACTAACACAGGACTAAAAAGCATCTATGCTGCATGGCCTCACCGACTCAGTGGGCGTGAGTCTGAGCGAAATCCGGGAGCTGGCGACGGCCAGGGAGGCCTGGCGTGCTGCAGTCCATGGGGTCACAAAGAGTTGGACATGACTGAGTGACTGAACTGAACTGATTCTCCAATAAAAATTAATCATAAAAAAGAAAATGTGAGATATTTATATAAAATTATATACAGCGATAAAAAGAATGAAATGCTTCCATTTGTAATAACATGGATTGACTTTGATGGCATTATGCTAAATGAAATATCATACAGAGGAAAAACAAATGCTGTATAATCTCACTAAAATCAAACTCATAGAAACAGAATAGATTGGTTGTTGCCAGAGGCAGAGGGTGGAGGAGGGGGAAATGGGAGAAGGTGGTGAAAAGGTACAAACTTCCAGAATAAAGAAAAAAGAAGAAAATGGACCATCACTTAAACTTTAAATGAGTTAATGTTCAAAGTTGGACCATCAGACGTCTTTGTGAACAGGAGGGAAAAAAATGTATCAAATCCCAATCACTAGCAAAATTCCCAAGAGTTCCTTTATGGAGAGATCTGTTATGAACAATGCATATCTATCAGCACTGGTGGCCACTGAAGACACTTCAGGGTTTGAGGATGAGCATAGTTTCTGGCAGGAGGAGACGGGGACGACAGAGGATGAGATGGTGGGAGGGCATCACTCAATGCCATGAGTTTGAGCAAGCTCTGGGAGTAGGTGATGGACAGGGAAGCCTGGTGTGCGGCAGTCCAAGGGGTCACAAAGAGTCAGACGCAACTGAATGACTGAACTGAACTGAACTGATAGCTTATGAAATGTGTTAGGCTTATTGAACTTTTATCATGACTCAGGCTTTCCCATTGAGGAAGGTGGAAGGACAAAAAGGTAAGGTGGTAAAAAGACTTTGACCAAAGCAAATGCTGAGATGGTATTCTGAGAGGTGTCTTTTCTTTATCCTACAAAAGCACTGTTTTAGTAGAGAACTTTTCTTTCTCATTTTGTGTATCATGACCATATACCAAAAAATGACCACCACTTGTTGAGGGGATGGTTCATTTGTAGTCTCTACAATCTGAAACATCCTCATTCATTATTGTCCCTGAACCCTCAGTTTCCTTGTCTACATGGAGCTAATATTCCCACTTAAGTATATTGGGATACGTATGCTAAGTCACTTCAGTCATGTCCAACTCTTTGAGGCCCCATGGGCTGTAGCCCGCCAGGCTCCTCTGTCCATGGGATTCTCCAGGCAAGAATACTAGAGTGGGTTACCATTTCCTCCTCTGGGGGATTTTCCCAACCCAGAGATTGAACCCCCATCTCTTATGTCTCCTGTATTGGCAAGTGGGTTCTTTACCACTAGCAGCACCTGGGAAGCAACTTGGGGTATAAGTTAAATAAAAAATGATTATATGGTGACTATACAACATGTTACTAAAAACACCAGTGGGTCAACAATGAAATCAAAAAGGAAATCAGAAAATACCTCAGGACAAATGACAATGGAAACACAACCACATTAATCTATGGGATGCAGCAAAAGCAATCCCAAGAGGGAAGTTCATAGTAGTACAGGCCTTCCTCAAAAAAAAAGAAAAAGAAACATCTCAAACAACCTAACCTACCACCTAAAAGAACTAGACGAAGAAAAAACAAAACCTAAAGTCAGTAGAAGAAAGGAAACAATAAAGACCCAAGAGGAAATAAAATGGAGGTCAAAAAACAAAGTGAGTGCAGGATCCTGCCTTACCTAGAGCAAGAGAATATTTCTCTGCTCCTCAGGACTCATGTTCTTGTGATTTATCTCAGAAATCCAGGGTGTCCTCCAGGTTTGCAAGGCTAGTCATAGCTACATTCCTGCAGAAAAGAGCTCTGACAATCTGAGTTCTGAATCCCGTTGATGATGAGATGAGGTGAGATGAGATGAGATGAGATGAGATGAGATGAAAGATGATGAGAGCTCTGAGTCATCTCTTGTTGATGAGAGAGATGAGAGCTCCTCTGAGTCCTGTTCTCTGGCCAGTGCTACTCTGGTCCGCTCTGGAGGCTCGGTGATGACCTGCCAAGTGCAACCACGGAACTCTGCGGATTCACCCTGTGAACCAAGAAAGCAGGTGGAGGACAGCTCGCCAAGCACCATCTCTCATCAGCAAGAGGAGAAATTGGGCAGAAAAGGACATCTCTCTTCTGCAGGCTTGGTTCTAACACACCCTAATCTTAAACTCAGTTATACTACTCCGCTGGTTGTTGATACACACACATAGCAGTGTTCCCCTGGGATGTCCTCAATCCCAGGCTGGGGAGCCCAAGGGAGATTTCCAGTCTCAGATCCTTCCCATCTCCATCTTCGAATCATAGCCCTGAATCAGAGTCTAGGACCCCCCATGCCAAGGCCTCAGAAAAACTTACTTTCTTACATGTTAAAAAGGCACTGAACATGTAACTCCCCATGAATCCCACAACCTTAAATTCCATGGTCCTGTTTCTATGATCTTTTGTAATCCGAACTGTAGGCACTGAGGGGATCACATTGTTTCTTTTTTGGAACAAGAAACAAATACATCAGATCTGTATTTAACAAACGGTTATTTAATGACAGAATTCAATTTCAACTTCTCAAAAGTTAAAATACGATCTTAGTTGCCAAATAACCTGAGTTTCCAAAACCTAAACTTTGGTGAAATGCCACTTTTTTCTTTTTCATTTCCAGATAAAAATTATTCATTCCTTCAGCAAAGCTCATAAACCTATTTCTCTGACTGTATCCCTGTTCTTGTGCCGGGGCTGTGGGAACGGAAGGAAAACAAGGTAAGGCTATCGACTTTCTCAAGCTCATATTCTGATAATAAAAATAAAACTGTCCCAGAAACACCCTTAATACTGGCATGTGTGCCAACCCTCCACACATTTGACTCCACCAGGAAAACACACTGAATGATGCCTATATCCCACCCCCAGCACAGAGGCACTCAAGACATCGGAAATCAGCAAATGAATGAATGAATGAATGAGTGACGCACATCGAAGAATCACCACCAAAGCCTTGTCATCTCACACCGATCATGAAAACATCTTCATCAACTGAATCAGCCACTTGTTTGCCAGCAAGAATGCAATGAGAATAAAATATGAACCCCAAATCTATTTTGATTCACATGTTAATGGGAAGGACCTGGAATTGAAAGATCACACATTTCATCTCCAGAAAGTCCTCAAATGGTAAAAACTAGCTTTGACTTTTAAGCTTAAGCTTCAGATTCAGCTGGAACCCAGCCCAACCCAGAAGCTTTAACTGGTGTGGATTTAAAGATGAGGTTTTCCTAAGAAATATTTAACACTTCTCTAATATTTCTTCTGAGTTTGCTTCAGTCATCTGATGAATCTAGCTACTGGAAAGAAATCATTTAACCCCTAGGCTTTGAAAACCAGCCAACAACATCAACTTATATATCCATGTGTCTCTTTGGGGAAAATCCTGCCAGCAGCCTGAGGGTTAAGCGTAATCCTGTCATGTTTGCCCTGAACTTGCCCAGTTAAATTGCAACAGCATGGGTCTCCATAATTATCTAATCCTTAGTGTTGCGCCTTTACGTAATTTATGATGTAGCATTAAAGTCTGACCCTGAGTTTGAAATGAACTGCAGTTCTGCTGACATCCAAGCTCAAATTAGTAGGTAAGCACCCAATTAACGATTATGCTTCTGAGCTTTCATTTCCATCTGACCACACTGCTACGCTAATCAGTTTTCTAAGCCGTTCACCTTCCCCATAACTAACAAGCATTTCTGTTGCCTTTTATGTCTTTGGATACTCTGCATCCTCATAAAAGGCTCTCCACCACTGCTGTCTTCAAGACTGCTGCCCAAAACGACTGTCCGCGAATGAGCTGGCCGGTTCTGATGCACTTTGTTGGCAAAAACCAAAGGTCAGCTTGATGGGTTCCCATTTTCCTCCTCTGTAGAAGGACTGGGTTCCCTAGATGACTTCTGTTGGCTGCTGGAATCACTCAAGTGAAGGATGGCCCCCTGTGGACGTTTAGATCAAGGAGTTAGCAAATACTCTCAGGCAATGGACTTCACCAAAACCCCACCATCTATCTGAATACCTGGGGAAGGGGTGAGGGGGGACCGGAGAGTGATGATAGGAGAGGAAAAATCAGGCAATGTTCCCTTTTCCAACTTCACACCTCCTTCCCTCTTTGTTTCCCCACCCCCTGAACAACACTCCCCACTTCCTGTGCTCATCTGCACACCGTGTAAACAGCAGCAACTGAGCATAAAATATTAGAATATTTTTAGAGACTCGTGATATCATTACTTTGACTTCAGTACCTACACACAAAAAAGACAATCTATGTGAATGCTCAAATGAGTGTCTGTGCGGGGGAGTGATTTGCTAATTACCACGTATGAGCACAATTGCTGTCCTAGACCTGTGTCTCCTGTCTTCCCAACTGCTGTTTCTTCCTGGACCTCTGTCACTTGGCATTTTGATTCCTAGTTAGCTGAGCCACTGCTAGCCTCTCCTCCTAAAGTCAGAGAAGAACTGCTTACACCCCCTGCCAAACACAAAATCAGAACTGAATCTGGACTCTCCATAATTACTTTCCCTAATGTATGCCCTAATTATACACCTAAACTTGCCTTCCACTCCAGATTTATCAACTTTTGGACACAACACAGATATTTTCCTTTCCAACTCATGTAGAAAAGACATGAAGTCATCAAGAATTTTATCCAGCATGACTGCCTTTCAAACTTGAGTACCAGAAGCTTGTTTTCTGTTTCTAATCAAACTTACTCCTTATTCCAATATCAAATCTCATTATGAGGAGTGGGGAGAGGGATGAACAGGAAGAGAACACAGTGTTTAGGGCAGTGAAAATACTCTGTACTATGACACTGTAATGATGGATACAGATCACTTTACATTTGTACAAACCCACGGAATGTACTGCACTGAGAGAGAACTCTAAAGTAAATTATGGATTTGGGTGACTGGGACGTATCAGTGTAGGTTCATCAGTTGTAACAGTGTACTACTCTGGTGAGGGATGTTGATTATGAGGGGAGCTAAAGGAAATCAGTCCCGGGCATTCACTGGAAGGACTGATGCTGAAGCTGAAACTCCAGTACTTTGGCCACCTCATGCGAAGAGTTGACTCATTGGAAAAGACCCTGATGCTGGGAGGGATTGGGGGCAGGAGGAGAAGGGGACAACAGAGGATGAGATGGCTGGATGGCATCACTGACTCGATGGGCATGAGTTTGAGTAAACTCTGGGAATAGGTGATGGACAGGGAGGCCTGGCGTGCTGCGATTCATGGGGTTGTGAAGAGTCGGACACTACAGAGCCACTGAACTGAACTAAGTGTTCAGGGGGACAGAGGGTGGATGGGAAATCATTGTAACTTCCTCTCAACTTTGCTGTGA
Organism: Odocoileus virginianus; assembly: GCF_023699985.2. Lineage (NCBI taxonomy): Eukaryota > Metazoa > Chordata > Mammalia > Artiodactyla > Cervidae > Odocoileus > Odocoileus virginianus. Next base: position 45,741,869 of record NC_069689.1, on the reverse strand, counting down.
ATCTTAAACTGCTCTTACAATAATCTTAATTTTTTAAAATATCATTATCAAAAAGGGTAAAAATAGAGTTATTCTGATGAGAATGGAACTGAATCCTTCCACCAGCACCAGGGTGCCATTACCACACACTGGCACACACTGCTTGAAAGCCATCATCCTAAGATAAACTATGTACAGAAGCTCACACAGATAAAGAAACCCAGTAAAAATTAAGCTTTGGTTTGATCAGTGCTTCCTTTCCTTCCTAGCTGGCCAAAGTGGTTTCATATTCACGAATTAAAAAATTTATTTTCATTTATCTTTTGAGAGAAGAAAAGATGAAAGAAGGCATCCATGTTTTCATTTTACGAGTGCTCCGAGACAGAACTGGCTCAGTTGGAAAGCTGGAATGGGAACTGGATGCTCTGGCCCCTCTTCTTTCCTCTGGACCAGTGCCCCACCTTACGTGCTCATATCACATTGACAAGCATCACAACACACAGACACTCAAGAGGTATTCTTGTGGGGACAGTGAGGATGATAATAGTGAGAGCAAGGAAAATTGAGTTGAAAGTAGGTTGAAAAGATTTCCTAATAACACTGTATTTGAGAAGCATATTGGATAGCTGACTTACTATGGAAAAAGTCCCGAGGTTCTGGACTTCTAATTCAACTTGACTCTTCCATATGCAAACTAGTAAAGAGGAGCTCTTATCAAGCCCAGTGAGATAAGAATGATGAGACAACTTTATCTTTGCACAGAATTGTTTATGGCATGCAGATACCTATGTGTGTGAAATAAATAAGTCAAGCTCCTTCCAAAGTTAGTGGTAAGTGGATGTAGATAACACGCAGCTCTGAAAGAACGACTGCAGAGTAGTGGCCCCTGACCCTGGACATTGCCAAAAGGATGATGCTTATACAAGAAAACCACAGAAAGCCTCATGAGATGATGGAGCTTGGAGAGAGCAAACAGATTGAAAGGAAGACCCTGACCAGGGGGAGGGGAGGGGTGAAGTAATATTTTCAGTGGAAGTTCCCTCCTGTCACTAGTCCTACTTGAGTTGCGTACATACACACTTCAGATTCTTTAGGGAAAGTCTACATTATTCGCTGGACAGAGATTTGTGGAAGAAATAAACAAACTGAAACTCTGAATTAGCCATCACAGGCTCCCTGCTTTTCGAAGGCAAAGTGTTCCTTGAGAACTTTTGCAAGCCTCAATGGCGTAAAGCAAAGAAGCAAGTACCTTAGATCTCATCTTGCTAAAGGATGCACAGAATGAATCGAGAGCCAGCCCAGATGGTCGGAGACACAGTTCAAAGCTATGGGGGCTTGATGATGAGCTGCCAACTGTGGTTCTCAGGGAAGGAGTCTGACGGGGCTGCTCCCACGGCTTACGGTGTGTGGTGCCTCTATAATTGCTGCTGCAAAACAAGCACTGAGCCCTATTTTCACCTTTCTGTAAATGAAAATCCTCTTCAGATTCCTTTCAGTTAGCATACACTAGTATTAATGCAGACTTTCATAAAAGTGAAGTGACATAAAGCAGGGGATACCTGTACTAAGAAATCAAGAGCTTTTGAACTAGAAAGCTCTAGATTCAAAACCAACTACCCACATACTAACAGAACCTAGCCAAGTAATTTAACCTCTCCAAGATGCCAGGTTCTCATCTGTGAGGTAGAAATACTAACACTCATTTCCTTGCATAATTTGAGGATTAGATGAGACCACACAGAAAATGCATGTGAAACTCAGAGGACAAAGCAGAGGACAATAGCAAAGGCTATTTCCTCTCTTTCTGCTCAAAAGATCTCAGATCAATGACTTGCAGCTCTCAGCCCCACAATTTAAAGTAGTTTATTAAAAAATAACCTCAAGCCTTGCACTCACTGAGTTGCCAACCTAGGAGTTATAGCTAAATCTCCATAAAGCCCAGACAGTGGAGTAAAAAGTGGAGACATCTCTATCTGGCCAACAAAGGTCCATCTAGTCAAAGCGATGGCTTTTCCTGTAGTCATGTACAGATGTGAGAGCTGGACCATAAAGAAGACTGAGCGCTGAAGGAATTGACGCTTTCGAATTGTGGTGCTAGAGAGGACTCTTGAGAGTCCCGTGGACTGCAAGGAGATCCGACCACTCAATCCTAAAGGAAATCAACCCTGAATATTCATTGGAAGGACTGATGCTGAAGCTGAAACTCCAATACTTTGGCCACCTGATGCAAAGAACTGACTCACTGGAAAAGACCCTGATGCGGGGAAGGATGGGAGGCCAAAGGAGGAGGGGGTGGCAGAGGATGAGATGTTTAGATAGCATCACTGACTCGATGGACACGAATTTCAGTGAACTCTGGGAGACAGCGGAGGACAGAGAAGCCTAGCATGCTGCAGTCTGTGGGGTCGCAAAGAGTTGAACATGACAACTCCATAAAACTAAAAATAACCCCTGTTTTTCCTGATTGGGAAGGTGACTACACTGCTAATTCTTAAAGGCAGAGGACAAAAAACATGGATCAACCTCCCAACTTTCAATTATAATGGGAGCCAAGATGCAGTGATTGCATTTACCCTAGAGGATGCATGTCAAAGGCAGTGGCAGGCAGAAACAACAGTCTGTATTCCATCAATACAGCGTAATTCTGCCAGAGTCTTTCCGTCTCAGCAGCCTTCTTCATTGTACAGAATGTACAGAGAGCTCATCACAGTTTAACTTAGATTGCCCTAAAGCCTGAAGCTAACAAGGAGATTTGTACTTATGAGGACAGAGACTCTCCCAACAACTTTGCAATAATCCCCCTGTCACAGAGCAGGATTCTGTGCAGCCTTCTTAGGACAGACTTCCCATGTCCTCCACCTGTCTCTTGTTTGCAGAAAAACTTTAGCCTCTCTGAGTTCCACAGAAGAGATTTAATCAGAGAAGTGATAACATGTATAATTAAAAGAAAACAGTCAAGCAAGACAAAATAATACTAGTAAAGACATTAAATAAAACCAAGGGCTTATAGTTTATCCTCAAGGGTTATATATATATAAAATATCCTAAGCCATATCCTGTGAGCTATTTTGAAGATACTAAAACTCCCCCACAAGGTGGAAGAAGTTAACTGTATGTTGACCACAAGAAGGTAGACTCTCAGACAGCTGGGAACAAGAAGGTTGATGATATTGATTCCCAGTTGCCTCACCACCAACCAATCAGAAGAAGGTCCATGAGTTGATCATATACCCTTTAACCTTCTCCCTCATCCTGTCTTTTAAAAAACCTTTCTTTGAAAGCTTGGTGCCCTACAATAAGCACTACAATTTTCACCACAATTCAGTCAATAGGTTGGCTTTACCACATGTAGGCAGTTTGCTTTGGTGACAACCCCAGACGTTAACCCACAGCACATCATCCAGGTGTCACTGGGGGTTTGACCCAAGAAGCAAGACCACTATAAGGTGTTTAGAATAGTATAAGTGTTGATAAAATTAGACCTAGAGCTTAGAGGAGAGTCTATACAAGGTGATTCCCTCTGGTGTTGTTGCTGAAGTCACCACTATTGAGTCAGCCAGCGGGTGGTCTTCCAGGGAAGCTGTGTGTGATCTGGGAGAGGGCAGTGAAAGGCTAGACCCACATGCATAAGCTGGAAGCCACAGACACACTCTGGACCTCCCACATCTATCTCTGACCACCTAAAATTCACAGCGGCCCAAAGGAAGAGCGGGCATCCTCTGCCGCTGAGGTGTGCACAGGAGAGACTCGATGGGAGCCAGCGGAGCCGGCGGTCCAGGGTCTTCCTGAGCCTGGAAGGTGAGGTGGCACCGGAGGGGCGGTGCATGTTGGCTGCCACAGTGTCTTTCCCTCCGAAACCCTCAGAGCATCAAGTTGGCGGCTGCTTCACGTTCACCTTCCAAATCTCTCACAAGTTTCTCCTGCGACCAACCCTGATGAGGAATCAGACAGAAAAGGGAACCTGGGAAGTGTAGCTCCAGCTGAATTAAATTCACGCAGTACATAACTACCCTGGAGAGTAAATAACAACGCAGTGATGAAAACACACTTCACTGCTATACTGGCCACTGGATCACACGGCAGCCCCTTCATTCCCCACCATCCGACCTCCTCATGACTTCCAACCACTGCTGATCCAAAATTCTGGCCTCCCTTCCTCCTGTAGGCCTGTGTTTGGTTAACCCACCAGGACATAAAATCTAAGTGTGCCCTTCATGTCTGCGGCCGCAAACCCTAGATTGAAGAAAGGCCTCTGGTGCTTAAGGCATCTCTTTCCCCTCTCCTCCAGCTCAGGATTTACCAAGGAAAGGATGTCCTAATGGAGAGGGTAATTTAATCTGAATTGCTCTTTAATCCCTGGGTAGCTCTTGACTGCCTGGCTGTCAAAATAAAGTGTGTTTTTTCAGCTGCATGGTCTATCAGGCTCTCATTAATCTACCATGTTTTAATATCCATTAGTGAGCATTAATCTAAAAGGATGGATCTGGGGCAGAGATTCCATGCCTCTTGTCTTTTCTAATTTTCTATCATCAGAGAAAGTTTTCTTTTTCCCCTCTATGGAACTCCAAAGAGGATGAAATGGCTGAAGAGTGCTTGTCTCTCTGTCCACATTGACAGATGGCTATTTGAAATTTAAAAACCACTCCAGCTGGCTTTGAAGTTTTTTCTTGCCAAGTGCATAGCACAAACTTAACCTCATCTCATACTAGGTCATTAATATCACTCTTCACTGATGACCACCAAGACACTCCTTGTTTAGGATACCTTCTTCTTCATTCTCTTTGGTTCCCACCCTTTTGCTCAGCCCCACAACACTGGCTCCTGAACAGGGCTATTCTGCAAGCTAACAGCTTGCAGAAGCAAAATGTCCGAATCTGAAGTCACTGGCAGATGAATGTATAAGAAAGCTGTGGTATATATACACAATGGAATATTACTCAGCTATCAAAAAGAATGCATTTGAATCAGTTCTAATGAGGTGGATAAAACTGGAGCCTATTATACAGAGTGAAGTAAGTCAGAAAGAAAAACACCAATACAATATATTCACGCATATATATGGAACTTAGAAAGATGGTAACAATGACCCTATATGTGAGACAGCAAAAGAGACACAGATATAAAGAACAGACTTTTGGACTCTGTGGGAGAAGGCGAGGGTGGAATGATTTGAGAGAATAGCATTGAAACGTGTATATTATCATATGTGAAACAGATCACCAGCCCAAGTTCAGTGCATGAAATAGGCACTCAAAGCCAGTACATTGGGACAGCCCTGAGGGATGGGATGGGGAGGAGGTGGGAGGGGCTTTCAGGATGGGGGACACATGTACACCCATGGCTGATTCATGTCAATGTACAGCAAAAACCACTACAATATTGTAAAGTAATTAGCTTCCAATTTAAATTAGTTAATTAAAATATATATATAAATAGTATAAAAATGAACAAAAAGAGGGGAAAAAATGATTCTAAGAGAGCAAAGAGACAAAAGTGTTTCCCAGTGCATCTAATCACTGTTGTAGTGAGATTATTTTTCATGTCACCTGTATCTTTCCCAGCACAATCTGGAACCTTGTCATCTCTGAAAATATTGCAATCTTGAGCCAATTTTTATGATTAAGGTTTACTTTCAGAGATGAAATGCATTCAGAAAATGTGGACTCCTTTATGATTTAGAAGTGGAAGTCCTCTATCCTGTATGCTTAAACTCACCTAGCCAGAGAAACTTAGTGCTATTTATTCAGGCTTGGAGTCCTCATTGAAGAATTCGAGGGATTTTTTTTTTTTCTTTTTACTATGATGAGTTTCCCAAAGTCACATTCCCTTTGTAGATTTCATTTGGTCTTAAAGAGGCACTAGCCCAAGCCTCCTACCTAATCTCTTAACTGATGTGAATCAGTGAATTATCTCAATTCACTTTCTAGATCACCCCAGCATACGGCCTGGATGGGACATGAAGAAATTCTAATTCTTGTTCTTGAACTTGAGGACCAGCAGGATAATGTTTGTGTGTGAACTGGGGTGGAAAACCAAGGCAAACTAAATAGCACAAGTTTTGTTAGGGCAGGAATACTATTTGCCTTGGTTGATGCGGCCAAATGGAATAACAGAATTTAGGGCTTAAACTTATGGGACTTTTTATATTCAGGAGAAGTTAGAAATCTATAAATTTTATGTAAAATCTTCCAAATCTAAAAGTAAGTTTAAAATACATTAAACCCTGTGTAGGTCAGTAAAGTCAGTCTGCAGACATAGCCAGTCTAGAGACTGCCAGTTTTATAATCTTGTTCCCAGTGCATTGGCAGAAAGGCTGGCCACTTAGAAATGACTTGTCACTAGAAATACAAGAAATATATATATATATATATATAGTTGTTGTTTAGTTACTGAGTCATGCCTGACTCTTTTGCAACCCCATGGACTATAGCCTGCCAGGTTACTCTGTCCATGGGATTCTCCAGGCAAGAATACTGGAGGGGTTTGCCATTTCCTTGTTCAGGGGATCTTCCCAACCCAGAGATCGAACCCCTGTCTCCTGCATTGGCAGACAGGTTCTTTACCACTGAATCATCAGGGAAGTGTCCAGGTCACTGTCAGTGTTCTTATAAATTATGAATATGTAAAAAAATATAGCAAACAGATATGGGATACTAGGCTGCAATAAAAGTGGATGGCCATATCCATTCATGGAAAAGTAGAAAAAAAGGAAAAAATAATTCCAGAATGTAAAATCATATTATTATGCTTAAGAAATAGAGTTGGAGAAATCATATTATGATTGGTTCAGTGGTCAAAACTCTGTACTTTCACTCTGCATTTCCCATAAAATAATTCCTAGAACAATAACTAAAAACACACCATGAGGAGTAGGTAAGATCCCTTAGAGAAATGAAAATGAAATAATAAAGAATAGAATTGATCACCTAAAGAAGTCAAGAAAGGAGCAACAAAAAACCAATATACAAGGAGAAAACAAACAACAAAATGTCAGACTAAACCCAGCCATACCCCAAAATCCATTAAATGTAAACAGACATACATTTCTTATTAAAATACAAAGATTGCTATACTGAATTAAAAAATAAACAAACAACAGCAGCAACAAAAACCCAAGACTCACCTGCATGCCATCTATAAAAGAAGAACTTTTAATATAAAGATATAGATAGGTTAAAAATAAAAGGATGGGAAAAGACCATGCAAACTCAGGGTTTGTGACTTTACTCTACCAGGTAAAATAATCAACAAGATAAGGAGATAAAGGGGGACGTTCCATAGTGATAAATGAGTCCATTCATCAGGAAGGTATAACAACTCTGAATGAATATGCACCTCATAACAAAGTCTCAAAATACAGAAAGCAAAAACTGACAGATCTAAGAGCAGGCAGAGACATATCCACAATCCTTATTAGAGATTGTAACAATCAGGGTGAAGATCCCACGAATATAATTGTCACCATATCTCTTCTTTTGGGAAGAACATCACGATAATCTAACAAATAAGGCATGGGTTCTGAGCCATCAAAACGGACACTGACCATAGTGCTGGACGCCTTCCCAAGCATTTATTGTTTCAGTCGCTGGACCAGAGCAGAGGAACCAGCTATGCCAAGTATGGGAGGGGTTAGGAGAATGCACATTTTAAAACAGGCATGAAAGTATTTCAATATTTTGCCAGTTAATATGACTCCACATGTATAGAAGCTGTAGATCAGCTCTAACTCCTTTAATAAGAAGAATGCCACTACCAACTTTTTCAAGACAGTATTTTATTAGACTGAAAGTTCCTTGAAAATAAGATCTGAGGTTGATTCATCCATGTAGTTCTCACAAAGTTTGGTACAGAGCCTCCCTCATACTAGAAACATCATAAAAAATCAATTCAGTGAAACAAATAATAAATAATTCCCTTCTTTTTTTCTGGATGCATGAGGCACTCTTTGGAAACAGCTCCATAAAGATGACTCTCCTGCACTTGAATTCTTTCATCACAATAGTTAAAGCCAAAACTAAGCAAAACATATTGGGATGCCGGCACCTTCTGTTGAACAAGTTGTATATAAAATGCTGTGGAAAAGGAGCATATGTTTTTGATAACTGTAAAACACATATTTAAGAACCAGGAAGGAATGTAAATGCTGAATATTAATGCACTTGAAGTCTTATTTAAATTAAAAGTTGGTCTTGGATGTGACCTGATTCTTCCCCAAACATAAGAATCCCTCTCAGGGTCTCATCTGCCGAGGCTGCACAGGGAGAATCAGCTCTGCCCCAGCGCCACTGGAACCTGTTTTGGGTCTGGAGGGAAGGATCAAGACACCAACACTTTGCTTCAAAAGGGAGTTGGGTTAAAAGAAGAAGATGAAATGAAGCCAAGATACAAAGCAAGCAGTGCAGTGTGTTACTGGCCAGCCGCAGACTCACTGTGAGCCTCAGAAACAGTCGTAACTCTGCAGACATGCTCCCTGGGTGGTCCACGAACGCACAAGGGGGAGGGTGGATATCAGCTTGGCTCCTTTCCATCTCCCCTTGCCCCACGTGGGCTGCACCTTGAGGCCCTCTAGTGGCCGCTCTGGGATCCAGACCTCATGACTTTATTCCTTTAGTCACTCAAGTCATGTTCAACTCTTTGCGACCCCGTGGACAGGAGCACGCCAGGCTTCCCTGTCCATCACCATCTCCCGAAACTTGCTCATCACAAACTCATGTCCACTGAGTCAGTGATGCCATCCAACCAGCTCATCCTCTGTCACCCCCTTCTCCTTCTGCCTTCAATCTTTCCCAGCATCAGGGTCTTTTCTAATGAGTCAGCTCTTCACATCAGGAGACCAAAGTATTGGAGCTTCAGCTTCAGCATCAGTCCTTCCAATGAATACTCAGGGTTGATTCCCTTTAGGATGGACTGTTGGGTCTCCTTGCAGTCCAAGGGACACTCAAGAGTCTTCTCCAACACCACAGTTCAAATGACTTTCAGGTGGATGGCTTTCAGGTGATCATCCCGAACTGAGAACGAAGGAGCGCCTGAGATGAGGGGGAGACTTGGAGAGAAAGAAAGCCATCACAGCCATCGGGGAACAGGCCCAGCTCTAGCCCCATGGCACCCTGGGCCTGCTGTCTCCATGGGTCCAGTGGAGACACAGCCCCCAAAGCGGTGACATTATGCACCCCTCAAGGCAGAGGGGCTGCAGCCTCCCCCTGAGGTTTGCCTATGAGAAAGGCAAGGGTCAGAGGCCAAGGCAGAGAGCAAAGGGGGGAAGAGGAAAAAGCAGGCACTTAAGAGAAATGACCCTGCATCCTGGAAAGAGTCAGAGCTTATTATCAGACAAACTGGTTCAAATCCCAATGCCACACTTAATAGTTGTGTAACTGTGTGCAAATCACTTAGCTCTCTGAGTTAAGCTTTCCCATTCTTAAACAAGGATAGAAACAACTGGTCTAAAGAGATGTTATGCCAATATAGGTCTCGACATAGCAGATGGCTCTAGTCACCCATCAAACGTGAGTTCCTATACACGCTAGAGAATGCATATCAAAATCCTGTGGACCTCACGTTGCTTAATAAATGATAACTGTTATCAGCTCATTGCCTGATGGGCTTTCCAGGTGACTCAGTGGTAAAGAATCCCTCTGCCAATGCAGGAGACATGGGTTCAGTACCTGGGTCAGGAAGATCCCCTGGAGCAGGAAATGGCAACCCAGCCCAGTATCCTTGCCTGAAGAATCCCATGGCCAGAGGAGCCTGGTGGGCTCCAGTCCATGGTGTTGCAAGAGAGTTGGACATGATTTAGTATCTAAACAACAACATTGTCTGATAAACTAAGAACATGAAAGAAAGTCACCACAATCACAAGAGCCTGACATTGCCTATACATGGCCTGGAAACCCACGAGCACATACAAACACCCTCCTAACTGCCTTCGTGCACCTCTCTGGTGCCTCTGACTGTCTCCTGCAACACACACAGGCCGCTAAACTTTAGAGCTCAAAAACTCAGCTCGAGGACACGTCGCCTTCCTTCCTTTTTTTTTTTTTTTCATTTTGCAAGGACAAATCTGACAGAAATGTAGAACCTGCATAGATATTTAAACAGCCCAAGCATCAGGGAGAGCCTTCAGCCTAGCCGTGAAGGATAGACTCTCCGACAACATCCACTATACAGATGAGCCCTCAAATTAGTGCAGGAGCTGCGAGTCCCTGGCTGGAGGAAAGAGGCGTTCACCGCTCTGCCTCTGCCACGGGCCGTGCCGCCAGGGGCATCCATCACGGTAAGTACCAAGGAACAACACCTCTGATACCTCTTCATTGGGCCGCCAGCAAATGAGGCACTAGATTAGGCCTGACACCGGCAGGGCACAAGCTGAGGTTTGCCGGGTGTAATTAATTGGAACCTCGCCAGCTTGACAAATTGGGATGATGAATCTATCTTGTATGAATAAGGAAAAAAATGCATAATCAGTCAAAGATTTAGTTAAGACAGCTTTACTCTGACTCTCTGCCACAGCTAAATCCATTAAGGCAAGGAAACATCACTTTAAAAAAAAAGCAATGTCCTTCATACCGTTCAATTTATAACTTTTTGTTCTTGAATTTATGAGAGAAGTCAACTCAGATTTGCTTGACTTTAAGGGGAGAAGAGGTTTCTCTTGCGAGTTTAAAAAATTTGTTTCCCATGTCTTTTCAGTTCACTCAGAAATCTGTGTAAATAGACATTGGAGGGTATTCATCATTACTTTTTAAAGGAATTTTAATAGTAGTTGAGTCAAACAGACCACTCTGCCTTGATGGAGATGATCTTATGTCCAGTGTAAAGACAGTAAGACTTTTACAATGGGTTTGCTTACCCCCCACCCAAAACTGTTTTCTCCATCACTGCTTATAAACGAGGATGGATCTAGCAATATATGAGTGAGAACTGTTTTTCTTTTCTAAATTGGCAGGGGAAATCATTTTTTAATTTGTTCTGCATTCAAGTTGGGTCTCATGAAGTGAAAAGTATCATTTATGTGATTATCCAGCTAATTTGAAAAGCACTAAAAAAAATCAAAGATAAATCAGCCCTCTCATAAAAAAAAAAAAAATCATTTGAATTACTGACCAGATTAACTAGATGGTTATGCCCGGGGCAAGAAGACATTGCTTCCAAGAAGAAAGAGAACAGCCTCACACATTTTTACTGCAAGAGCTGTGGGTATAAATTAGGTCATGGTTCTTAAATCTGCGGTTCTTTAAAAATTTAATCTGTGTGTCAATACTGCATACCCATTCTACTAAATAATGAAGCAACTCTGTTTGCTTGTTTTTTCTCATCCTTTGGAAAACAGAAGTGTCTGCAGCTTTCAAAACCCAAGTCTTACAAGGATTAATGACAGTGGTTTATACTTCAACTTGTATGTGGTTCTTTTTTACCCAAATAAAAGAACAAAATGTGAGGACAATAGTTAGATTAAAATGGTATAAAAGCCAAGATGTCACATGTGACCCCACAGACAGTTGAACACAAACACCACATTTACCCACTGAGGCAGGCCCTTTGGGGCACCCACTGATCCCAGTCACCTGTACATGCTCAGTGGGAGCCCAGGTAAGGAGCCGTCCATGGAAGAGCATGCTAAGGTTGTTCAGTAAGGGGTGAAGGAAAGGGCCTGAGAAAAAGAATGGGCCAGGCTGCAGGGTGAACAGACCGAGGTTCAAGGTTGGTTACCCAGGAGCTTCTAAGTCTTTCCCTCATTCCAGCATTCTGCTCCAGAAGAAATGTCCTGTGAAAAAAAGATATCTGTGAAACTCGCTAAACACCACTTTGGAAATAGACTCTGCTGTCCTGTAATTTGAATCACACCTTAACTTCAAGTGGCAAAATGCCTTTCCTCGTGACCCATAAAAAGTTTTAATGGTCAATGAAACTTGAAAAGTATAAAGTGGGTTAAAAGTCAAAGGGTGCTTAATTTTTCTTTTGTGGATCTTTTTTACAATCTTTTTCAAAGGACGGAGAGATGCCACAGGCAAACATACCAGTTTACAGGGTAGGGGGCAGGGTGAGGGGGAAGAAATGCCTCTCGGGAGACCACTCAGGTGACAGTTAACAAGGGGCAGGGTGTTTTGCTAGAGGCACAGAATTTATACTTATGAAGATAATCACTAAACGAATCGGGGCAGCTGCTAGTCAAAACTTTACTTCCATTCATTTTCAAAATATCTGGTTTTGTTTTTTTTTAATGTAGTAGTGTTGCTGAAGGCTTGTAATCTTTTCATTATTCAACAATTCCTTCCACTTTTGCCTAAACTAGTCCAGTCCTCCCACCCACTGTAGGATAGAAATTCATGTGTTGTCATGCATTATCTCAATTAATCCTTTCCATCTCCATAGAGCCAGAACTGATGTTTAAAAAGGGATTGGGGGAAGTAAAGAAACACACAGATTGTTATAGAAGTATATACGCGTGTGCTGATGTGCTCAGTCACATTTGATTCTTTGTGATCCTGTGGACTGTAGCTACCAGGCTCCTCTGTCCAGAGAACTTTTCAGGCAAGAATACTGAAGTGGGTTGCCTCCAGTATTTCCTCCTCCAGGGGATCTTCCTGACCCAGGGATTGAACCCACATCTCCTGTATCTCCTGCACTGGCAGGTGAATTCTTTACCCCTGAGCTACCCGGGAAGCCATAGAAATATGTAGCTGGGATTTAAATCCAAGCACCCCGTGGGACCAAGCCTGAGTGAGTCTCCCCAGGCCCACCACCTGCAGTCAGCTTCCTTGCTGCAGATACCCACAGCCCACCACCTCCTCTGTACTCCTTTGCTGGAGACACGTCAGCCTGAAAAGCTGACTCTCCAGGTGCCCTGGCTGTGACATGGCACCTGTCCCAGCTGAAGCTGACGGGCTGGAAGTCAGAGCCACAGCAGCCTCACTCTCCAGACAGGTCTAGGCTAGTGTCAGCCGCCCATCAGCAGCCTTTCCTTCTCCTTTCGGGCCCTGCTTCTCCCTGAATCCTCCTCCTCGGACCTCAGGGGAGGCCCACTGTTCTCCTGACAGAAGGCAGCATCACTGCCCTCAACAGATAGAACACCATCAACCTGGAGGAGATTTTGCTCATGAAAGAGCTGTGAGACTCAGAAGACCTCAGGACGCATCATAAATGCAGGGGACGTTGCCTTGGGTACCTCTCTCTCCTTTCTTCTCCCACTCAGCTTGCCGGTTCTGTCACGGAAAAGCAGATGTGACCATGGGCAAGGCCTGATGTCCTGCTCGGGCAGCAGGAAGCTATGGGGCAGGACAAGCATCCCAACTGGCCCACCAAACTGAAACATATGCTGGAGATAAAGATGAGACTTCAGAGGGGATCCAGAAGCACCAAACATGCAGGGCCAGTGAGATCATGACAGCCAGCCTACTTTGATCCCTGGATTTCTAATCCCACAGGAATGTGGTGATGCAGACTGGACATTGGGTAACTGGCAGTGGTCTTAGGAGACTTGCCCATAACCTGCAGGAGCCCAGGCCAGGGAGGGTGCAGGACAGAGAAAATGGCAGACCCTCACGGGGAGCAGAAGAAGGGCAGGAGTGAAAAGGAGACACTCGAGGTGTGAGCTGAAAGACACCAGGAGCTGCTGCATGACGACCACAAGGAAGTCGTGTAGCTGTGGGTAGATGATCCTAGGGCCTAGACCCAGAAGATGATTAACCCTAGGTTTTCCCCCATCAGTGCTGGCTACGTAACTGAAACTGCAGGGCAGACATTCAGAAGCTTAGCTGTGAAATGCCCTTGGGAAGGGGTGGCCACCACCTTCTGAGCTGCAATTCTCCAGAGGGGAGATGTTAAACCGAAGAAGGGAATTTCTTAAAGGTAGTGGGTGGTGAGGAGACCAGGGTCCTTCATTCATGAAGAGAGGTGTAACAGAATGGCAAGTTCCATAGTGGGACATCAGAAAGACATGTGTAACAGATACACACGACTGTATATAAAGTAGATAAACGACAAGGACCTGTTCTATAGCACAGGGAATGCAATGGCTTGTAATAACCTATAATAGAAAAGAATATGAAAATGAATATATACACACACATACATATATATAACTGAATCACTTCACTTTACACCCGAAACACTGTAAATCAACTATCAATTCAGTTCAGTTCAGTCACTCAGTCATGTCCGACTCTGCGACCCCGTGAATCACAGCACGCCAGGCCTCCCTGTCCATCACCAACTCCCAGAGTTTACTCAAGCTCATGTCCATCAAGCCGGTGATGCCATCCAGCCATCTCATCCTCTGTCGCTCCCTTCTCCTCCTGCCCCCAATCCCTCCCATCATCAGGGTCTTTTCCAATGAGTCAACTCTTCTCATGAGGTGGCCGAAAGTACTGGAGTTTCAGCTTCAGCATCATACTTCAATTAAAAAGGAAAGAAAGATGTGTGTGAATCCCAGTTCAGCAACTCACAGCTATGTAAGCTAGGAAATCTCAGTTTTCTATTAAACAAGGAAAATAGTAATAAGTCCTACCTGCAGTAGACATACTCATCATGCCTCCCCACTAAAGGCCCTTTCTGAGCCCTCAGTCCTGGCAACCTTTGGGCCATAAGATCCTGGCTACACTCCTCTATTAACATTGGACCCATGCTGAACCCAAGACTGAAACTAGACCAACAGGCATTTGGAATTGGAATTTGGAATTGGTCCAGCCAGTTAGCTATGAGGAACTGAGCTTCTGGGTTATATGGCTGGTCACTAGGCCATGACCGATGGATGGTCTTGATGTGCACAAAGTTGAATGAGCAGATGAGCAGAGGGAAGCAAAGATAGAGAAACTGCCTTTCTAACTCAACCCCACAGAGCTGTAATTAGGTTCTCAGGGATTTGTTGGTATCTTTCAATGAAGATATCTTCCTTTTTATTTGCACCTCGAGTGAATTTTTGGTGCTCGCCAGCATTTTGCCCTGGTTGAGAGCCTCAACAAAGAATGGCAATAATAGTGATGACTCCAAAATGAGTACAATGCCAATGCCAATGACTTCCATGGCCTCAAACGTTCTTGTATAAAGACCAGCCCTGGCCTGGGTAAAGCCTCTTATAAATCACTGACCTAATCATGAGATCAAGACCACAATAACATAAATGCTTATCCCAGGACCTTGCTACTCAAAATGTGGTCCCTGGACCAGCAATGACAGCATTACTTGGGAACTTATTTGAAATGGAGAAACTCAGGCCCACTCCAGACTTGGAGTCAAAATTTGTACTCTTACAAGACTCCCCTGTCATTTGTGTGCATATGAAGTTAAAGAAGCATGACTCTGGAAATAATACCTGCCCAGTGAAGAGAGGTACCTATCAGCCACCCTTTGATCACCAGACCTCACTCAGGTGATATACGTGGCTGAGCACATCTCCCACTCCTCCTCATGGCTCCATAGAGGTCCTCCCAACTCCAAGTGCCAAAATTTTAATGGACAACATCCCCTTTCAAGGGGACCATTCTGTTGTCAAGAAGAAAATCTGGATTAGGCATCTCAAGGGCCATTTATTGGTTGTTTGATCCTTGCCGAGTTGCACAGCACCATTAATTTACAGAATTTAACATTCA
This sequence comes from Odocoileus virginianus, assembly GCF_023699985.2. NCBI lineage: Eukaryota > Metazoa > Chordata > Mammalia > Artiodactyla > Cervidae > Odocoileus > Odocoileus virginianus. The sequence goes on along the minus strand of NC_069689.1, from coordinate 45,726,306 downwards.
TTTCTCAGATTATAAACTCACAAAGGGTTCTGTCCAGTAACCAACACACCAAATAAATACATCCATTAAATATTTGCTGCAGGCTTTCTCAGTCCCCACCATCTGAAAGGTTACTGGAGGCAACTTGCAAAGCACAAGGAAAACTAAATCATGCAGCTTTATTCTTCCAAGACCTGATTTTCAGTAAGACGGGAATAACCACCAATCCTAGGGTTTTAATGACACAATAAAAGGCTTAAATTATGGATCTCATAGAGTCAGAAGAATACCTGTGCTTATTCATTCACTCATTCATTCTTTCATTCACTTTTTCCAATTACTCTGTTCAGACAAAAAGAGACAGGAGGATTCATTCTTTCTGTTTGGATGAAGACATGGGGATTTCCAGAGGGGCAATATATTAGGTCTACCTGACTCTCAGAAACAAGTTGCTGGATTTCTTTTCCAGGTTTTTAATTGAGTTTAGGGTGGATGAGAAAGTGAAATATGGGAATTAAAGCTAAGAGGGCAGATGTTACCGTCGGTCGGTCTAACATAGCTGAAATTCTAGCTGTGACTTAGCACCACCTGAGCTTGCCTGAGCCATGTGTCTCTCAGAACCTGAACTCATCCATCGGTAAGGTGGGGACACCACCTGACTTATGGGTTCGTTCTAAGGCCTGGGACAAATGTCATTTCAAATCATCATTATTCCATAAAGGGAGACATCTCATGACTGTTAAACTCACCAGGAGCCTCCTAACGATGGAGCACCTCAAGTTCAGCACCCTGAAATAGTGGTGGAAAGTAGTCCCCAGAGCTGTTGCAAAGATGAAATGAGATAACTATTGTGAATATCTTGGCCTTATGCCTGAATGTTATCTGTATGCTTGATGTCAAATGCTCTTATTATCTTTGGGGTCAAACAGAGGTGCTCATATCCCAGTAAGACACTAACTCTGTGACTGTGAACAAATTAATTGATGAATACACTACCTTATTTCAGAAAAGATTCAGTGTACCTTGTCAAAGTATCTCAGATTCCTCAACCACACAATGGGACTGTTTGACTATTAAAGGAGAAGACCTACAGAAAAAGAGTTGGTCATTTTTTTGTTTGTTTGTTTTATTTTTCTTTTATTCCCCAAACCCCTTCTCTGCTCTGCTCTATGCAGAAGACCGAGACGTTGAATGGTGGTGGGGGTCCCAGCCTCAGAGAACAGAGGAAGAGAATTTGGGGACAGACCTTACAGCACTGTTCATTATGAGCAACCCATAGATTATGGCATTGCCTGGAATGGGGACCACCCCCCAGTTGATTCCCAGGGTAGAGATGCAGGTAACTCAGGAGGAAGAGAGGCAGAAATCGAGGTGTGCCACCAGGAAGAACATCATTGTCAGTGACATGCTAGTAAAAAGTGAAGGTGTCCAGAATTACAAAAAGCTAAAGTGTGGCCTTGATGCTGGAACCATCTAACCACTGGATTTAGGACATCTGTGGAGCTTTTGATTCTTCATAAATGAGACAAGGGGGTTATTTTACAGGCTAATCTCGAGATACTTGCTATCTCCAGTGGTCTCTTTGTCAGGAGTTGGACTTTCCCTAGTTCTTCCTACATGCTTGAAACTTGCTCTCCGAGGTGCAGCAAATTTCTTCCTGTCCTTTGCTTTTGGTTTCCCTGTCTAGCCGTGAAAATCCCTCTTTTGAAAGGCAATTTGGACTTTAAAGCTGTTCATGTTGTGGCTGACGAAAGTATTTCTGTTAATGGATGTAGCCACAACTAGATTTGCTTTTAAAAGGCTGATCTCTCAATAGTCACATTTGGCTTTCTACCTCCATTTTATTTATCTAGGTTGAAAACCAGTTTAATGTTTCAAGATGTTGGTTTGGGGGAAAATGTTTATAGAATTCTTTTATAGAGAGACAATGACCCATGTATAAGGAATATTTACTTAATCACTAATGCAATCGTTGACTCAATTTGGGAAAACGAAGTCTTTGGGGAATGTGGGTCCTTCTTTTGTCTTTGTTGTTTGTTTAAAAATGATCTGAAACGCCTCACTGAAAATAAAGCACAAAAATGTGAAATATGGATTTTCATTTGCATATATTTGATTCCTCAGTAGTAGAGGGGATACTGTGCATTACAGCACATGTCCACAATTGAAACAAAAGATTTTGATTCTTTCTTAGGGGCAATAACATTAATATTGCTATTTTTTAAATAAATGTTTTGGCATCAGATATCTGCTGGTATTTTCCAATTTAAATTTGCAACTTCCATGACTATTTAGTTATCAGCAGAGATGCCAAATACAATTTTTTGGTAGAGAAACCAAGATAACATGATTGTTCCTCAGGTTCACAAAATAAACTGGAGAAAGACAGAGTTGTTGTCCTAGGCATAAGGCTTTGCTGCAAGTAAAAGGAATATATATATATACCTGAGGCTTAATTTTAAAAATAAACAATATCAGAAAATCAAATTTCAAAGATGACTACTTCCCCTAATCCCACTTAAGTTTAAAATGAGGCAGCTTATGTGTTAAGATTTCTTTAGATTCAAATCCTATTGTCCTCACTTTTAATTCTAAGTAGTATTAGAAACTATATGGAAATACAAGTTATACATTAAGAAGTGTGTCAAAGGGGCTTTGGCTCAGACTTCTGTGGTGATCATGTTAAGAAATAACCGAAGAAACAAAACTCACGGAAATGAACATGTTCATTTTCACATTATCTATTACAGGTAAAAATTGGAGACAATTAATAAGTCAAATAGTAAAACATTTAATAAGTAAAACAGGGAACCTACACTGAGTGGACTGACCTAGAGTCATTGACAGAAACAGCTTTGGTAACAACATGGAAAATCTGTGTGAAACTATGACCAGACCTCCTAAAGAAAGAAAGAAAGAAAGTGAAGTCGCTCAGTCGTGTCCGCCTCTTTGCGACCCCGTGGACCGTAGCCCGCCAGGCTCCTCCGTCCATGGGATTTTCCAGGCAAGAACACTGGAGTGGGGTGCCATTTCCTTCTCGAGGGGAGACCTTCTAAGGGAACATGTAAGAATGAAACCACCATGTTCGATGTATGAGATTAGCGGTAATACATTTACAAAAGAAATCCTTTATTATTGTGATAAAATTTTCTTTGCAATTGAAGATTGAATCTGGAAGAAAAAATTCTCTGATAGGACTCAGTGAAGTTGGAAGGGAAAGAAATGAAGGTTTATTTCTGTCTTAGGGATTATCAGTTGCCAGAAGGAGAACCCCACTCAACCCAGCTTAAGTAAAAGGGAATTTATTGCAAAGAGACGATGAGAATACAGAATCCTAGCTGGGCTGCAGGACAGGGTGAGCCTAGAACTAGACAAGGAGCTACGGGCACATCCTGGCCTCACCAGCCACATGAACAAAGCGTTTTAAATGAAGACCAGATCCAACCCCAGTCTTGCAGGACCCTGAGAGTGTGAGCTTCCTGGCCTCACCCTCATCATGCCCATGGGTTCTATATTTACAACTCTGACATTTGGTTCATCATGGACTTGCATTAAGTTTTATTTATTAAAATGCTGTAATAAACTGTTCATTGTCTTAACTCTTAAGGTTTTTTTTTCCACTCTCCCTTCAATTTTGTGCCCACAGAGAGTGCCTCACTCACCTCCCACCGATCCCTCCCCTGACTATAACAGAATTTGAAATTCTTCCATAAAGTCTGTCCTTGGATTATGGTATTGTTTCCCAAAAGGCTCTTTGTGATCTTAGCCCATTACCTGATAATAACAGATGAACCCATTAGTAGGTATTTTCATGCCAGACTGACTGTGTTCATCAGATGAACTGAGAGTGATCACAGGGCATAAAACGTTTGATTAGAGAGAGCAAGAAGACAGGAACAGCCTGCCGGGGGGAGGCCCCTGGAGGGAGAGACGGGGCCAGAGCAAATGCACACACTTTTACAGCGCCCCCCATCCCCAACCCAGCCTCTCACCTTCCTTTCTCTACCAGCCCCCAGTTAGGGTGGAAACTAGCCTTTTGCGATGGGTCTGCCCATGACACAGATAGACTTCCCTCTAAAGAGCAGTCCACTAAAGGGACTTTTGATGTTGCTTCCTTCAACCAGCGGCCACCCCTGGATGCCCAGCGCTGCCCTCCTAAAGCCCAGACAAGCCTTTCCTCTTGAGGCGCTCACCCTCAATCCCCACGTGAGTCTCACTTGGCCTCGTGTACACTGGTAGTTAAGGCGTATCAGGAGGAAAGATGATGACTGACGCTTGCTTACTTGCGTGTTTCCCGTGGAAGAGAAATGTCACTTGTGCCCATTTGTTTTCCTGCATTTGCCATTCTCTCTTCTGTTCTCTCTTTCCGTTCGAATCTGCTCCTCACACTTCCTCCTGCTTTCCCTTTTGCCTCCTACTCCTCACCGTACCCCAATATTTCTTTCTAAGTCATGGCCCAGCTGCTAAGGGATCTGTCATCTTTAGAACCTCTTGTAACAATGGATGCAAAGAAGAATCCTTCTAATGGGAGAAGCCCAGCTTTTCCTGGAGGGTGAATCACTCGAGTCCGAGCAGAAGGAGCATTAGCCGCCTTCTCTCTGTGCATGCTTCCAAGTCTTCCCTTTGGGTTACTGACCTAATCACGTCTCCTTCTTCCTCTAGGAAGGACCTGAGGCTGCTCCTACGTCACATGTAGGAGCTGATGGACCTGATGGCAGATGAGACTAGGGAGTTACTGATAGCCAGCCTTTCCTAGGACTGGATGCCCAGAGGAGAATGCACCTGGATTTAATTACCAAACCCATGGAGAGTTCCAGGAATGTCCAATCTCGGTGCCATCTTCAATTGTTTCCCTTATTTGGTAATTAATTACCATATCTGTCAACTGTATTTTTTTAAACCAGTCATCACGATCCTGGATACTCTTGGCTGGTCTTTAAACATCTAAACTTCATGGTCAAGACAATGGCATTCACCTTCCAATTTTCATTCTTGTATTTCATCTGCAAATCATTTGCCTTCAAAGAAAGTAACTGAGTAGTTCAAACGTCCTGATTCATCTGTTCTTGGCAGACCTTGTAGAGCCTCAATAGAAGGATTTTACAAATCATCCTCACCACACACAGTCCATACAGCCCCGTATAGTGCCTATTTTAACACCAGAACCTAACAAGAAACTAGAGAAACAGGAAGACTTCAACTGTAAGTTTCCAACCTTAATTTATTCCCCTCTTAATATAGCAAGACCAGATACACTCAAGTGTCAAAGACACTAACCACTGTTTCTAGCAATTTTTCTGGGTTTAAACCCATGAATTCATACTTATATATATAACTATTATGCTCTTTAATTATATAAACACACTCTGTAAGCATATTTCTTCTGAACCAACTCTGGAGATGATGGCACTTTGGCTAAGTGGTCCACTGGGCTTGCTCCTAGGTTATTCGAATAAAACTGGGAGTGGAAACCATGGCCACTCCCCCACCGTTTCTCCCAGTCTCGTTTCTGTCCACCTTTATGCAGCCTCCAAAATGGGAGCACAGAGGGCCTCGGCATGTGCTGCTGCCCTGCTCCCCGCCAAGGGACACTGTTTCCCTGGAACACAAAGTGTGTTTTATGCAATGCATCAACCAGGTTTCCACCACCCGCTAGCAGCACAAACCTCCAATCAGGCTCAGGACCAAGCTAAACTATTGTCTTTGTTTTGTTCTTGTGCCGTCAGAGGGTCCTCCACGAAGCCAGAAGCAAACAATGTACAACCCAATAGTGGAATCACTTCAGTGTGGGTTCAGACAGACCCATGCTTAAGAGCTGCTATATCACTTAAGAGCCGTGACCTAGGGCAATCCATCCACATTTTCTCAGCCTCAGTTTTCACATCGCTAACCTTGGGTTAATAATGTGCACTGTAGTGGCCTCTAGCAGATATAAATCACAAAGCATCACTCCAGGAACATTTTAGGGGATCAATAAATGTGAATCTGCTCCGTGTCACACATTTTTCCTTGCCTTTTTGAATCCTCCATTCTGAGAAAGGATGGCCAATTACCATCTTCTAGAAGAGAAAACTGTCCAGTATTACTAGTAGCGAGCGCATCAAACATGAATGATTACAGCTACCCTGGGATCACAGCAACTTACCATGTCCTTTACATCTAGGGGATTGTCCAGCTTCGGACTTTGGGTAAGAGAGGACCCCAAAGCATCATGTACATTTGGCACAACGCAAGCAACAGAGATTTTAATGACATCACCTCCCAAGGGAAAGGCCAGCCAACTTAAGGTAACCTGCTGTAGTCCTTTCTACACGATTTAACATCTGACAGTTTGCAGAGTCTAGCCAGCCATGGTGCTGTGTTTTATTACCGGCCATTGAAAATAATTAGTTGGTGACCCAGAAAACTGATATATAAAATCCTTTTAATCACCAATATGGCTTTCAATTATATAGCGTAAACTTATTAACCTTTTTACTGCGGAGACTTGATTTATGGAATTTATCTACATGACCATTATGAGCAGAGATAAAAAGTGTATTATCTGAGGTGTTGGCATTAACAATAAAGAACTGCTTTTCCCCATCGTGGAGTCTTAAGTGGCGATGGCAGCCTTCTGGGAAGTCTCTAGGGATTCATTTGTCTCCTGCAATCACTCGGCAATGGTTGACTGAGGACGTACTGTCTGTGTGTGTGGCTTTGTGACTTAACAGGGTAAAGTCTCACTACCTCAGCATGGTCCCAGCCTTAACTGGGGTTAGTTTAACCCAACCCAAACTGTTCCAGCTTCCTCTCCTAAAAATTCAGCATCCTCCAATGAGCCCGGCTTTTCTCTGTGCTCCATTTGCTGGACGTGTGTGTTTTCTATCTTTAATGGACCCACCTATGCCTGCCAACAGCCAAACACACACACACCCAACTCCCATCCACACATCCCCAACCCCATACATACTCATAACCCCGCTCACACCTAAACCCCCCACGACATCCGCACACAATCCCATATACACATGCACACAGCCCTGACACACACACAGCATTCCCACAGTGCTACACCCTCAACCCACCACACACATGTATAATTCTCCCACACACACCCTTCATATATACCCTTGATACACACCACAGTCCCTACACACAGCCCTGACACACACACAGCATTCCCGCAGTGCTACACCTTCAACCCACCACACACATGTATAATTCTCCCACACACACCTTTCATATATACCCTTGATACACACCACAGTCCCTACACACATACTCACAACCTCACGACACACATATACCTTCCTAACCAACCCCCAAGCCCCACACCCACCACTTCACACACACCTACCCGCACAGTCTCCTTCACACATACAACATACATGCACGATCCTCCCATGCTCACTCACACACACCTGCAACTCCCCCAAAGCACACACACGCAATCCTACACCCACACACATTACACAGAAGAAACCTCCCTTCCACATACACTAACACATGAACTCCTTTCTCTCTCATTTTGTTCTTGGTTTTGGTCTGGTATAATTTTATTTTCTTTCTTTATCAAAGTACACTTGGTTTACAATGTTGTGCTAGTTTCAGGTATATAGCAAAATGAAGCCGTTATATACACAGTAAATTTTCAGATTCTTTTCCCTCATAAGTTACTACAAAATATTGAATATAATCACCTGTGCTGTATAGTGGGACCTTGTTAAGAAGGTCCACTTTATGTACAGTAGTGTGTGTATGTTAATCCTAAACTCCTGATTCATCCCTTCCCCACTTTCCCCTCTGGTAACCGTAAGTTTGCTTGCTGTGTCTCTGAATCGATTTCTGTTTTGTAAATAAGTTCATTTGTACCATTCTCTTTTAGATTTCACATGTAAGTGATATCATATTTGTCTTTTTCTGTCTAGCTTACTTTACATAGTTGACAATGTCTAGGCCCATCCACATTGATGCAAATGGTATTATTTTGGCACTTAGAAGACATGGAAGCAAACTAACTGTCCATTGACAGGTGAATGAATCAAGAAGGTCTGATAGGTAGTATTCCACTATGCATGGCAATAGATGCTACACACACACACACACATACATACACACACCATGGAATACACACACACATATACATACTCAACCACACAAAAGGGCAAGCCCTTTCTCTGACTGGAGAGCATTTTCTCATTTAGGGTCATGCGGAATTTCTCTAATCTCGAGGGCAGAGGATGCCACTGCCTCGTTCCTGCTACTTCACTCTGCTGAGGGGACTCACCAGGGACCAGAGTACATGCCATCGCAAAGGACGAGGCCCTCCTTGTCATCCGGCACATGTGCCTCCTTCCTGGGTCACGCCCAGCCGAGGGGACTGCCTCTCAGCGAGCTGAGGGCGCAGAGGAGGCGGGCAGCAGCGCTCTGCTCCCAGGAGCCTTTGTCTCTCCCAGTGGAAGTGCGTCTGTGCACACACTTGAAGCAAATACAAACAACCAATCAGAAAACACGTTTTAAATAACATACTGCGTGGGTAGAGAGGGAGGATGCACAAGAGCTGTCAAAACACAATTTTGCTACTTCGATAGTGTATGTGGTGATGACTCGGAGCAGGAAGTGACCCGAGGGATAAAACACCAAGAGGAGCACCGGAGTGGCGCTTCAGGAAATAACCAGACCTCTAGCTCACCTAGCGGGTCTACCGGACATGAGAGGCCAGTGGTGACAGGGTGAGCAAGTGCCCAGACGAGATGAAAAGGCTTCAGGTTTTATCACGAGAGCCTTGGCAGGCTCCAGAATTCCCAAAGTGCCTTGAACGTACCCCCGCCACGGCCAGTGCCAGGCACTCAGGCCTATGCTCCCGGTTGGGTACACGGGGGGCACCCAGCATGAGTGCAGGTCGGGAGAACAGGGGCCCCAAAGACGTATTACTGAGAGCGGTGCTGCAGACTGGTATCCCAATAGTCATCTCGGGAAAAATCAGAATTCCGTTGGCTTTCCTTACACTTATCTGGGGGGTTCCCAGGTGGCTCTAGTGGTTAAGACCCTGCCTGCCAATGCAGGAGACATAAGAGACGTGGGTTCGATCCCTGGGTCAGGAAGACCCTCTGGGGGAGGGCGTGGCAGCCCACTCCAGTGTTCTTGCCTGGAGAGTCCCATGGACGGAGGAGAATGGACTACAGTCCATAGGGTCGCAGAGAGTCAGACTCTACTGAAGCAACTTAGCACGCACACACACTTATTTTATGATTTCCTTCAGAATTCTAAGGGGAAGGAACAATAAGGGTGAAACCATAACTGTTTCACAATTTAAGGACATAAGGGCTGAATCTTGCTGGGATTAAGTCATATATTATACAACAGTAATTTTATTAATATTTTTCCCAAACCAAATTTTATAAATTCCCCAGTGATAAGAACAGTTACCATCTTGTTGTTCAGCAGTAATTAACACAACACTGTAAATCAACTATACTTGGATTAAAAAAAAGGAATTAGCCTTAAAAAAGCAAGTAACATGCCTTATTAATAAAATTTGAATGTCAAAAATAAATAAAATGCAATTATTGGGCTATTAAAATTAATTAATCTAAAAAAGAGTGGGGTAATAAAATTGGATTGAATAAGGTTTAAAAAGAAAGAACACTATCATATTTTTCTCTGTAGCCCTATATCTAAGCCAGGGCTAGAATACATAAGTTAGTCATTTATTAGTCATAAGTGAATTAGTCATAAAATGAATAAATAAATGAATAATTAGTGTTCTTTGTTCATTTCATTCTCCATTTCCTCCAATGGATTTCAACAGAACCCCAGTGAAACTGACTCAAATGTTTTGACTTACCAAGTATATTGCATGGGACTATGCATTCTGTTGGGGAAATAAATATAATACTAGGAAACCAAACTTTGTGGAGGCTTACTATAAATCAGACCGTGAACTACATGTCCTACATAAGTTTTCTCATTATTTCCTACACAAACCCTGCAGTATCACTCTTGTTTCACAGATAAAAGAATCAAGCCTTAAAAGATTTAAGTGACTTATCCAACAACACACAATGGGTAATTGGTTGATCCTGGATTTGAACCAAGGAGCCAAGCTCCAGAGCTTCACCATGAATTAACAGCTATCTGATTAGACTGCCCCAAAACAGAAATAATTTCAACATTGATTCACTGCACAAACACTTGGTGCACTTTCACCCCATACCAAGACATGTGATAATAATTAGGATAAAATAGCCAACACCATGGGTATGTTTGCTGCCCTCAGAGAGCTTGCAGTTCAGTGTGAGCTCAGAGCTGAATCGTGTAATCACACAAGTTCAGCGTGAGCACACCAGTAAGGATGGGCGTCACCAGGGTGGCTTCCCTGAGGAAATGGCAATTGTGCCCCAAGCTACAAAATGTGTAGGAGCTCATGACACATTGTGTGCTTGGAATCTGAAAAGATTTGAGGGAGATATCTTTTGTCGATTGGCTCATTTCTTAATCCACCTTGCTCAAAAAAATTTTTTTGAAGTGGTTTGCAGAGTTATGTAAAATACCCAATTCCTTTTTTTAAAAATTGGAGGATAATTGCCTTACAATATTGTGTTGGTTTCTGCCATATATCAACATGAATCAGCCACAGGTATACATACATCCCCACCCTCTTGAACCTCCCTCCCACCTCCCACCATTCTAGGTTGTCACAGAGCACCAGATTTGAGCTCCTTACATTATACAGCAAATTTCCACCAGCTGCCTATTTTACATATGGTAACTTATGTATTTCCATACTACTTTTTCAATTTGTTCCACCCTCCTCTCCCCCCTCTGTGTCCACAAGTCCAATCTCTACATCTGCATCTTTATTTCTGCCCTGCAAATAGGTTCATCTATACCATTTTTTTTAGATTCCATATATAGGAATCTAAATATATAGATTTAGATAGATTATATAGAATTATATTTCTATAGAATCTATAGAAATATATATATTATATAGATAATCATATATATCTAAATATATGCGTTTATATAGGATATTTGTTTTTCTCTTTCTGACTTTCTTCACTCTGTATGCAGACTCCAGGTTCATCCACATCACTACAAATGACCGCGTTTCATTCCCTTCTATGGCTGAGTAACATCCCATTGTATATGTACCACCTTTTCTTTATCCATTCACCTGTTGATGGACGTTTAGGTAGTTTCTAGGTCTTGGCTATTGTGAATAGTGAACCTAGGGGTGCATGCATCTTCTTAGCTCTAGTTTTATCTGGATATATGCTCAAGAGTGGGATTGCTGGATCATATGGTAATTCTATTTAGTTTTCTGAGGAACCGCCGTACTGTTTTCCACAGTGGCTGCACCACTTTACATTCCCACTGATAGTGTAGGAGGCTTCCCGTTGCTTCACAACCTCTCCAGCATTTGCTATTTGTAGATTTCTTAATGATAGCCATTTTGACTGGTGTGAGGTGGTACCTCAATACAGTTCTGATTTGCCTTTTACTGTCATTAGCAATGTTGAGCATCTTTTCATGTCCCTATTGGCCAACTATATGTCTCCTTTGGAGAAATGTCTATTTAGCTCTTCTGCCCATTTTTCAATTGAGTTATTTGTTTGGAAGTCTGGAATTCAACTCAGTCTTTTCATTTCACTGATGAGAGAAGTCAAGATGTTTCACCAAGGCTGTTGGCTGGTCAGTGTCAGAGCTGGGACAGTCCCTTCCCGTGGTGCCTCCCACAACACTCAGCCTGAACAATATGAGGGTCATGAACCACACAGGGGTTTCAGCTTTGACTCTAACAACCACTTGCTTCAACCCTGGGATTAACTAGCTGCTGTCTCACATCTAGTAAAAAACCGTTCCATGCAAACAAATACAGCAGTAATTGATTTGGTTCACTAGTAATTCACTTCATGGAACCATTGTGTCTCCAGTTTTCAGGCAGATACTCCCCTAAACATCAGACTGCATCTGTGAGCCTTATCATAGAGACAGTTTTTGAGTTATTTTAATAACTATCTGCTTGTAATAAAGAAACCCAGGGATTTCTCACAATCCACGACTTCCTCCATCTACTCAGAGAGATTCCATTCCGTAAGCCATCTGGTCTGGTGGCTGAAAGCACAGACTTTGAAATCTAAAGCCAGTTGGATATGAATTCCATTCCAACTCTGCCTCTTTCTAGCTTATGACTTCCTACAGAATCTTTAACTCTGATGTCCAGCTTACATGAAAAAAATACAAATGGTAACCAGACAGATCAAATGGTTATAAGGTTCCAATGGGATGATTAATATAAAGCACTTACCTTTACAGGGTGTTTAGAACATAGTAAGCACTCAATAAATGCTAGCTATCATTGTTGCTCTACAGGTCGCTCCCCTTATAAATCTGCAGCCATTAGTAATGACACCAACAGAGATGATTCAAATGGTTTAAAAGAGATTTTGTGAAACAAGAGCAATAAAGAAATCAACGGCACCTCATTATCTAGTCCGTGTCTTACTTCACTCACAAATCATCATCTGTTCAACAGGGGAAATTATGAACTGTCTGGAAATAATACAGTAAAGACAGTCAATGACAATTAGAGTGTAAAGAGTCTAATATAGACTCAGAGATGAATGTGGAATCTTCTATTCTACAAAAATCCATTTATTACAAAAAAATTCTGGAATCACTTTACCATAAGTGGGTATCATTTAGTGCTCAATTATAATGAAATTCCACTGGAAATATATATTAAATGCAGAACATCTACGTTAATACCAGGAGAATTTGGTAAGATTGATGTAGTGCAATGACTACCAGATGAATACTAAGTACTCCACTTCAACCTTCCAGGTTCTTGAGCTCAGATCCTGCCATCACCTTACTCCTATCATCTCCATTTTCAAGGGCTTTTTATGGAGGCAGAGGGAAGACTCCAAATCTGTTCTATTTTATTTTAATTTTGCTTAGAGCTAGATGACTCTCAAACACTGATTAATCAAGATACATTATATAATAAAATTAAAATCACAAACATTCCACCCTCACCATGAAAAACAACTCATTTTTGAAAAGACTGTAGATCTATGTAATGGGGAATTTCGTAAACGGTGGTAATTTCAGACTAAGCACTAAAAGGATATTTCTAATAGCCCCAACATGGATTGAACTTAGTGGAGCAAAGAAATCTCAGTTGAAGAATTAGGAACTGCCTCATTCAAACTCAGGGTTGTTAATGACTCAGAAGTGGGCTCTGCAGGGTAAAGGAGGTTTCTGTTAACATCCTATTTCAACACAAGTTACTTGAGCTGAGAATGAACTTCTCCTGTGGTCGTTTTTTATGCTAATCAAGAAAATAAAGCTCTTCCTATGCAGGAATATATGCAAATGTGAGGCCAGATTCCCATTATAAAAATCTGGGGTTATAAAAAAATAGGTGAAAGCCTTGATGTACTTGCCATTTGTCATCCTATATTCCTGGGCAAGGAGACAGGGGCATATTACCCTGAGTTCAGTGTGATGGGTCACTTATCATCCCACCAGATGATCCAGATTCAGGTCCCAGCTCAAACATTTACTGACTGCTAAAACTCTCAGACCTTTAATCCCATCTTCAGAAAAGTGGCAATAACAGCCTCATCACACTGTGTGTAGGTTAAGTGAAATGCAGCATGTGAAAGCTCCAAGGACAAGTGTTCTCCATGAAGAGGATACAGTCAAGCCTTATTCTTCTTCTGTTGTGGGTAACTCTTCTGTGTGGTAACTGCTATATCAAAGTCTACTTAATAATAAACACAAAAATTACTGTTTTATAAATAATAATTATAAACATAATTATAAATAATAAATAGAGAAATTACTCCAACTTCAACCACCATCAAGGGCTAGATCCTCTTGTGTAAACAGTCAGTTTCATCCCATGTCACTTGCACAGAACCTCCCCATCACTTTCTAGTTGCCCACTAGGGTTTTGAGCCTGCCTGTCACCAGCTGGCCAGTCCTTGCCTTAGGTTTTCACCACATGGACCCAGACAGGGGATGGAGACCCGAGTCCTCCATTGGACTAGGATGGGCAGATGGCAAAGCTGAAGGAAACCCTACAGAAAGTCTGCGCAGGCTGCTATGCACCTATCCTGCTGTCTTCTCTCTTAAAAAGAAAAGTCAGTAGATGGGTTGAGGCCATAGATTGCAAACTGGCAGCTGAAAGCCAGTCGAGATATCACCCAAAGGTGGTTTGTTTGTTTCATCTGTAGGGTGCCTCCGTTTTGAAATAGAGAAATTTCACATTTTACAGGGCTTTCCAGGTGGCACTAGTGGTAAAGAACCCACTTGCCAGTGCAAGAGACGCAGAGACGTGAGTCCAGTCCCTGATTCAGGAAGATCCCCTGGAAGAGGGCATGGCAACCCACTCCAGTATTCTTGCCTGGAGAATCCCAAGGACAGAGGAGCCTGGTGGTCTACAGTACATAGGGTCACAAAGAGTCGGACACAATGAGGCAATTAGCATGCACACACACATATTTTATAAATCTAGATTCTGGGTTCATTTCATAAAACCTGAAATTCTGATTTCTATGTACCACAAACAGCCCCAAGTCAGTTGAGGCTGCCCCTTTAAATGGGTCCCAGCACCCAGGCAATCTCTATCATCCCAGGACACCCCGAGGCCTCAGAGGTTGGCCCGATAATCTCACCATGTACCCAGCCAATTCCTGCCATTATTACGATAAGCTTGGTTACTTCACAAATATTCATCTTTTCATAATCCTCCTAGCACAGTGAAGCAAAACGAAGCCACAGACAGAGAAATGTGACAAGGGAAAACCAACGGTGCTAAAAAGTGAAATATGTGTTAAGTCCCCAAAGAAGTCCATTACCTGAAGGACACATTATCCCCTTCTCTTCCCATGAGTCAGCACAGTCAGTAGTCATTCCTAATTGGTTTAAAGCTTAGTGTGAAATATTGGGATGCCACAGTACGTGATGACACAGCTGTATTCCTGAGGGGCCGGCCGAGACGAATCTGTGTACAGTGGAGACAGGTGGAGATAGAGGGAGCAGGTGGAAACGGGTTGTAAATACACTATAACTTAAAAAATAATGGGGTGTTTTTTCCCTGCAGGTTTCTGGTACTTCATCACTAATTAAATATTGAAACTACAAAAGGAGGAATAAAGTTTGGTGGCTCTTTGGATCTGGGGTATAAATGTAAATATTTTGTACCATTAACTACAATTTCATTTGAAAAACACCCACCTGGCCTGGTAGCATTGAATTGTAGGCATGTGAGCTGAGAAGGGGTAGATTTAGGAAAATATTAACAGTTAATGCTGACTTTTTTTTTTTTTTTAGGCTGTAATAGCGTCTAGGGTTGTGCATTTCAGAGCAGTATTTTTCAAGTTTAGAAAATTTATGAGCTTTTTAAACAAAAGAGTAGATTCTCTGTAATATGGATTGCAGTCAAAATCATATCCCACAGAGCAGGTAGGCTATTGCCAAATGCAGAAAATCAATAGGCAAATCAGCCGGAAATCTTGGGAGCACTAGATGAATCATTTATGGTCTCCATCCTCCAAGTTTGCAAGGGTAAGGCACTTGGAACGCTGAGACATTGGTTCTCAATCCTGGCATTAGGCTAAGATGATCAATAATTCTGTGAAAGGAAGGAAGAAACTCCTGGAACCACAAAGGTCATAGGTACTTAGAGTTGGTTGGCCAAACTTCAATACAACTGTAGCTCACCAGGCAGAGGCGGACCTCGTGGTCAGCTCCCACTGGGGGTTCATTCTTCCCATTGGTTCACCCAAAAGTCTGTCTATATCCCTTCCCTCTGGGTTCCACACTACCCACAGAATCACACAAGAATGTGTCTTCCTCCTTTTCCTCCATGCAATGAATCCACTGGGTGGACTTAAAGTCAAAAGATTCCGTTCCCTGACCCGTTCTCCCATGCACAGCCCATGAGCACCCACCTCTTCATCTGCAAAATGTCATCCATGCCTCCCTCCTGAGGTTTGGTTTGGGGGAAACATCCAAATAGGATGAACTGTGTATTTTGTCAAAACGGGAGACAGTGCGGATTAGCAGACCAACGCAGGTATCCTAAAAGGCTAATACAGAGATTCAGTGTGTGATCTGGAGGAAAGCACTAAGGAATCTAAAATAACCAACCTCACAGAAACAGAGAAGAGAATGGTGGTTACCAGCAGTTAAGAGAGAGGTGTGAATAACAAGGTCAACTTTCCATTATGGGAGATGACTGCATCCTTGAGATCTACTGCACAGGCCTACAGTTAGCAGTGTTACATTGTATACTGAAAAATGTGCTTCAAGGGTATATTAAGTACTCTCAATCATAAAAACATAACCATAATAAGTAAAGTGGAGGAGAAGAAATTTTTGAACGTGTTGAATTTGTGTATGGCAGCAATTGTTTTAGGGATGTATTAATAATACATTTATCTCCAATATAATCAAGTTACAGATATTAAGCCCATACATGTGTACGTATATGTGTGTGTGTGTTCATATAAATATGCACAGTCCTTTGTAAGTCAACTGCATCTCAGTAAAATGGATTTTTTTAAGTTCAGTGTATAATGGTTTTCATGAAGAGCTTCTGTGAAAGCTACAGGAGACACATAAAATCCCTGGTATGCATTGGTGCTAAGCAAGTTTTGGTCTTTCCCTTCCCCAAGCATTATTATGAGCTATATGAACTCAGCCCAGCTGAGTGAGCTGGGCTGCAAATGGGACCTTGAAAGTCACAACATCCTCTGGCACCTGTGGCTGACATCCGTGCCCCCGTAATCTGAATGCCCCCCCCCCAGCTCCGACCCCTGCCTCCTCTCTCCAGAGTCGACTCACAGATGGGGGCCAACAGCAAACAACAGCTTAGGTTGTAGGCATCCAGGGATGAACTCAAACCCACTCTCCCTCTTTTTCAAGACACCACAGATCTGGTGGTGGGAGGCGCTTGTAGGAAGAGTGAAGGGTCTTCAGAGAGAGCCATTTTGGGGGGCTCTTGGATGGAAGTAGCCTTTGGGCTGCCAAGACTCTTGGATTAGACTGTTTTCCACGTAGGAAAGCCCTTATGCTCGGAAAAGGGCAAGAGAGACCAGGACAGAATCTTAAGAAAAAGATCTGAGTGGTTAGAACTGATATCTCTCTGATGTCTTTTAAAGGAGAAACTGAAAGAGAACCTTGAGATTTCCTTCTGCATTTTCTAGTTCAGAGATGGAGAGAAGGCAGGAATCGGGGGCAGTTTTATTGAGGAAAAACGTGTGCATGTGGTTACCCTTCGTGGAGCAGGATAAACAGGGACCTCAGCCGGACATCCCGAGACGGGGAGGAGCAAGGACCACAGTCGTTGCACAGAGTTAATTACTGAGCAATCTTGCAGATTCAGTACTGCTCAGAAGCAACTGTCATCATGATGTGCCCGGGTGACGGGAAACTTATTAATAGTGATGGTTGAATTGCCGTGAAGAAAGCTCAGGCCCTTCCATTGAGTTCCATTGGGGTGAGAGGTAATAGGGAGTGGGTGACACAGTGGTTTATCATGAAGTGTTCATTATATCAGTTTTGGATCCCAAATGCAATGGTCAAGTCCATAGAGAAATATCAAAAGTTACGATTAAAAAACAAAGATCAAGTGACCATCAGAAGAAAGTATGGTGCTTTCTCACTTTTCAGAGAGGTAAAGTGACTTCTCTGAGGTCACACAGCTGTGAAGATCAGAACTAGGGCTTAACTCTCAGCATGCCTGGCTACAGAGCAGGTAGTTTTTTCTTTCATCACCACTGCTTCCCAGAGAGGACTTCCTGGGGGTGGACCACCCTCAATTGGCCATTGTTTGATACAGACCCTGTGTACACCTAACCCGCCACTAATGGTGGACTCACACCGTCTCACTTTCCTTTTAAGTCACCAGCCTGGCATTAATTGGAAAAGAACAACAAAACTGTGGACTGCACAGTGCAAATATATTTATTACTGCACGCTGGACAGATGCACCACCTGCATTCAACAGAGGTAGACAGGCTATAAGCTCAACTACAGGGCTGGCACCAGGCAAAAAGAAATAAAGTCCCACCCTTCGAAAATATCCTTCACACTAGTGATTCACACAGAGCCACCTTCATCAGAACCCCTTCTCTTACAGTATATGTTACAGAACAGGGCTCATTTCCCCTACATCTTTTCATCGCTTCTTCCTGGGTCAGATTGTGTGTACTGGCAGAGGGCGTGATCCCCACAACAACATGGGGAGGTGGACACTGGTATCCCCGCTTCATAGATGTGCCCACTGAATGTCAGGGATGCTGGGGTCCACATCTCACAGCAGAGTGTGGCAGAGGAAGACTTCAGCCTCACTGGGTGCCTCCTCCAGCCCCGGGCTCTTCACCTCTCCTTTCTCCCAAGCCTGTCCTTCCTCCCCCTCATTCTTTCCCCTCTTTTTTTATCCTTCTATCATTTTCTTTGTTACAGATCATTTTCCTTGCTCTCTGCCTAACTCATAATTCCTTTGAGGAAAATGCCAGGCTTTGTAAAAATCCAGTCCTAAAATCCTAACAGGAATACAAATTTAAACTATTCCCATATGAGTTAAAATTTTCCACATGAGTTAAAAATCATGCTGTCAATACCTAATGCTGACTTGTATTCAATAGGAATGGATGCAATGTGGTGATGTCAATAGCCATCCTCCCTGGACACATGGAGGAAATTTAAGCCCAAAGGAAACAACATTCCTACCTGAGGGAGGCAGATCCAGAGACTAAGACAGTGAGAGTCTTGATGAGATTATATGAGATCCAGAATCTCATTATGCCTGAAGATGGCTTTGACTTTCCAGTAAGATGAACCAAGGTCTCCTTTTCCCTCAAGTTACTTTGAGTTGAATTTCTGTCAATTGCAACTAAAATAAAGCAAATCTCTTTTAGGAAGAAGCAACAAAATTGTAAAAAAAGAAAAGCCACAATCTTTTTATCACCTTGGGCCAAGAAACAGCATGAAGGTTGTAGTAACAAATGGCATTTTTACAGTGCTTTATAGTCTACAAAACACTCTCACATCTCTTGTCAAAGTGGATGCTCCTTGAAATTTTGGAAGATGAACAAGGTGAATATTATTATTATCCACATTTCACAAATGAGGGATTTGAGTCTTGAACCTGGGACTTCTGTCATAAGTCCTTTCCCAGCCATCTGGACTGCTCTTTAATCACTATCATTCCCAACACTCTCAGAGCTGTTGGGAATTGAGGTAAATACTAACAAATTTACTTTACAGGTGGAGAAAGCAAAGTGTGTGTGTTGGGAGAAATGGGAGCAGTCAGCCTGTATTGATCACACATGGTGTCCAACAATCAGCAAACAACTCGACGATATTCTTTGATTGAAAAGTTTCCAAGTCCATTTATCTGAAAAGCTTTGGAAAATATGAAACATTTGACCCTCAGACTTGAGAAAAAATTCTTTACATATGTCCTTGGATCTACTTTGCAAAGCCTTCCAAGAATGTTCTAGAATCATTACTTTCAACCAAATTATAGACTGTGTCTTATGACAGAAACACATCCTGTGTACAAGATAACTTCTTAATAACTGAGCTTAATATTATAACTTAATAATATCAAACAGGGGATGGGTCAGTGAGGGAGGAGAGGGCATGGAACCCACAGAAGACAGGCAACATTCCCAACAAGTTAATACAGAAGTTTTAAGGAGAAGGAGACTTAGTGAATTTCAGCATTGCATGGACCTATATGCCACTGGAACTAAAAAATATAATCATTTTGGAGGAAAGGGTGACTCTGAGCCATTGTTGATGCCAATTTTGAAAAATCTCTGCAATTAATATTTTAAAATCCTTCAAGTCTCTAATTAAAGAAACAATATTCTAAAGCAAAGGCAGAAGATATGAAAAAACTAAACAGAGAGTAAACGGATGGGTGGGTAATAAGAGACTCTAAACTGGAATGGGACTGAAGGATTTTCTTCAGCCACATGTGAAAAGAATGTCAGTCATTCTTTCATGAGGTGGGAGTAGCCAACATATACGCATGCGGGTCCCTGGAGGAGGGCATGGCAACCCACTCCAGTCTTCTCGCCTGGAGAATCCCATGGGCAGAGGAGCCTGGTGGGCAGTAGTCTATGGGCTCGCAAAGAGTCAGACACAACCGAAGTGCCTTAACATGCATGCGCATGTGCATGTCGGTACATATACATTTGCTAAATTTAACTCTATAGTAAATGTTGCATTCTTTTTCCACTTTTTAACTCCTTTGTTGAATCTTTCAGCTCCAGATAAAATGGAATATTTAATATTTAGATATATATCTTGGTCTGTGAACTCCAAGGAACCACTACAGTCAGAATTTTGGTGACCAGAGGGGCGGGCCAACCAGACTGCCTCAATTTTCATATGACGCTTTGTTTAAACTTGCCTTTCTTTCGGTGCATCACATGACCTTGAGATCACATAAAATTATCCAGCAAAACAATAAGGCCACAAAGGCAAATAAGAAATAAAAATGCCTTCCCACCTGCCAGTGCAAGGTTAATGATGGTACCCCAAAGGGGATTGGAATATGTTTGGGTTTAAAAATTCAGATATCACCAGAGCCATCTATGTTCATTCCAAGCAGCAGTGTCTTATAGACTTGTAACCTGTTATGTCACAGTGATGAATATCCAACCCTTGTTTATGTTGCTAGATGTGTATTAATACATATAATAGGATTATTATGTGATATATATATATATGTATGTAGGTATGTATGCTAAGTCATGTCTGACTCTTTGTGACCCCATGGACTATAGCACACCAGGCTCCCCTGTCCCTCAGTATTTCCCGGAGTTTGCTCAAACTCATGTCCATTGAGTTGGTGATGCCATCCAACCATCTCATCCTCTGACACTCACTTCTCCTTTTGCCTTCAATCTTTCCTAGTGTCAGGGTCTTTTCCAATGAGTTGGCTCTTCATATCAGGTGGCCAAAGTTTTGGAGCTTCAGCATCAGTCCTTCCAATAAATATTCAAAGTTGATTTCCTTTGGGATTGACTGTTTTGATCTCCTTGCAGTCCAAGGGACTTTCACCACCAGATACATCCACAACAGAGTGTCATTTCTGTTTTGGCCAACTGCTACATTCTTTCTGGAGCTATTAGTAATTGCCCTCCACTCTTCCCCAGTACCAAACTGGACACCTTCTAACCTGGTGTGCTCACTTCTGGTGTCCTATCTTTTTATACTGTCCATGGGGTTTGAGAGGCAAGAATACTGGAGTGGTTTGCCATTCCCTCTTCCAATGGACCACATTTTGTCAGAACTCTTCACTATGATCTGTCTTGGGTGATCCTGCATAGGAAGGGTCAATAGCTTCATTGAGTTATGCAAGCCTCTTCATCACGATAAGGTTGTGATCTGTGAAGTGGGGATATATATATATATATATATATATATATATATATATATATATATATCTTAGATCAGTATAAAACATAAAATTAAGGCTTTAGAGAATTTACATACACAGAATTTTATATTGATGATATTCAAAGTTGTGACAGAGATGTCAATTTTGATTCCTAACAACTTCCTTCATGAATACAACGCCAGAGTTAACTCAGTCAAAAGACTGCATTTCCCAGACTTCTTTGCAAAAATTTATTTCCAAAACTTCTTTGCAAAGAACTGTGGCCATGTGACTAAGTTACAGCCAACAAGTAGTAACTGGGAATGTCGTGTAATTCTTCCAGGAAGTCTCCTTAAAAAGAAGGGGTTTTGGGTTTTTTTTTTTTCCTTCAAACTGATGTGATGTGACATAGTATGATGTGATTAGATGATGCTGTAATGTAACATATGATGAGTAACAAGATTCAGGTTTCATCTTGGAATAAGAATATAGAAGCTACAATCTTGGAAGGCACAATAGGCAACTGTAAGTAAGTTGGGTCCCTGAAAAGTTTGTGTGGCTTCACATAATCCTTGGATTGCCCACCCTTGAACTTCCTTACCTGAGAGGGAAACATCTAATTTTCTTCTGTTTTCTAATATATGCAGCCTAATCTAAAATCATGTACCTGGATTAAAGGAGAAAGAAGGAATTGAATTTAAAAAATGAGTTATAGTTGGGTGAAAATATTTTGTTCCTTCTCACTTTTTCCTGCATCTAAAGACAACCATAAATGTCAAATGAAGGCCAGAGCCTAGAAGAAATTTCCAGAGGCCTTTGTCTTCAAATATCTAGGAATTTCAATGGGAGCTAAAACATGCTTCATCTTCATAAGGTTAATAAACTTTCTTCATCTTCATGGCATGAGCAAAAGCAAAAGACATCACAGAGACACCTCAAATTGCCAGCTGGTAATCACTCTTAGTTACAGCAATAGAGATTTCACGTTTCATTTTGATATCACAAGTATTGCAAAGCTACAGTAATCATGAGTGCAGATACAAAGTGCAGATACAAAGCTACAGTGATCACGAGTGCAGATACAAAGACCAATCAGTTGACTTCAGCTTGGCTTCGGTTTGCTCTCATCAGCAGGTGCTAAACTAAAAGAGTTCTGATCTTATCAAGACTCGACCTGGACTCACGGAGAAGCTGCTGATGTTTGATCTGTCACCCCTCTCAACTCCCATGACTATGTCTTGGTCAAAGAGGCCTGGCTTTTCTCCTCTCTTAGATCCTCCCCATCCTCTCCTGACCCAGAATGAACAATTAAGAGCCCAATGATCACTATGGCTCATGCTGAGAGGACTAGCCGTTATGGTCTGGTCTCTGAGCAACTCATCCTGGCCAGTGGCTTCCGTGTCAGACCACTTTCCTCAGTCCAGGCCGGCCAGTGGAACAGAGCACGGCGTTCCTGACCTCCCTCTGCCTCTGTACCTGGCACCACCTTTGCAGATATTACAGCAATCCTATTTTCCAGATTAAAGATACTGAGACCCAAATTTGTACAACCAGGAGTTGGCAGAAGTGGTGTTTAGACTCAGTTAAGTTAGACTTGAAGTCAGCATCCCCACGTCCAGATTTCTCTGAACTGAGGAACTCAAAAAAAATTTTTAAATGCCACATCCACCCCACCCAGTCCTTTGCCCATTATTATGGCCACTTGTCTATAACCCCACGGTCTGACCATCACATACCTTGAATAAGACCAGAGGTGAAGTCCCCTGGCCAGAGTTTCTGTTATGATGTGACATGAGATTCTCCGCAGAGACCAGAGGAGGGCTTAGCTGCTAGGCAACAGATGCGAAGGCAAGAATGAAGAAGCATAGGACTACCACAGAGATGATCTTGTGGGGAAGATGTGTTTTCATCTCAGTCAACCAGTTGGTCCATGAAGTGGCTCAGGCGACCTCCAAAGAAAGAAGAAAACCATCCTGGAGATGAGGCAGAGTCTTTGGGAAGCTGGGAGTGTGTGAACTGGTGAGTTTGCCTTATTGCTTTTAAGGATTTTCTCTTGGCTTTAGCTCATGTGATCCTGTATTCTGGCATGTCTAGTAACTGTTGAACTCATGTGTATTGTTAATAAAACTTGTAGTGACTCCAGGTGATGTTATTTTGCTCCATAGACAGTTTAAGCCCTTCCTCACTCAGGCATATTGTTGATCATTGCAATCTAATCTCAGATGATGCTATTACAAGGCTGTGTCGCTATCAGTGCAAGGCTCCATCTATTGTGTTGGCGCAAAAGTTGGTTGGGGTTTTTTCCATAGCATTCATAGAAAAACCCAAATGGACCTTTGGGCCAACCCAATACTTCCTGTTTGCTTTTATTTAAGGTGCAGCCTTCCACAGTTTTCACCTAAAAGCTTGGTACATTCATTGTACCACCTTCCCATACTAAGTTCTGACTGTAAACTTCGTCTCCTGACACTATGAAGACTCTTGACAATGAAAACTCTGCCACTTCTTTCCCCCCGAGGACTGTCACAGAGGTTTCTTGCCTCCTACTCCATGCAGCCTCAGAATCCAACTGAGGGGGGACCAGCTGCATGCGTGAGGCCCCCCAAGTGTCTTCCACAAGCTCTCCTGGTTTCCCTTCTCCCCAGGACCAGCCTTCCACGAGCACAAATCTTGGAAATTCAACCTCTTGCCTGTACCCAAGAGGCTACAGAAGTCAGTTCACTTTTCCACTGTCTGAGTCACCCTCATACTCTTTGTCTCAGCAATTTTTTGCTGCCTTCAAAGGGATGGTTTCTATATTTTATCCAGGCTTTTGTTTTGTTTTGTTTTTTTCAGTTGTTCTCTGCAGGATCAAACTTTGCTACCAGCTACTCCTGGCAGTCTCTCAATGTAACCTTTTTAAACTCACCGTCCTACAAATCTAAGCATTCCTGTGCTTCACATCTCCAAATGTCCCCTACTAGGCAATGGACGTGAACTTGGGCAAACTTCAGGAGATAGTAAGGGACAGGGAGGCCTGGCATGCTGCAGTCCATGGGGTCGCAAAGAGTCAGACATGACTGGGAGACCGAATAACAACAACAGTCATTAGAGTGAAATTCAAATTACAAGCCTACTTTCTGCTGCCTGTCTGCCTGCTACTTCCCCTGACTACCTTGCATTCCCTGAGTGTCCCATGCCCACCGCATTGCAGTCAAGACATGGATTTTGTCCTCACTCCAGGCCTTGACATCCATGCTGTCTCCTACCCGGGATGTGCTGCTTGAAAAGCCTTCCGAGAAGAGTCTGGCTTGCTAGTAGTGATCCTCAATCTGATGTCTGCGTTTAAGAGGTATGGGGAGATGAGAAGGGATACCTCTTGACTCCCCAGGACTCCTCAGGCAATTATCAGGTGTACAAACTCAGAAAAAGTGTTACTCTCTCTAAGCCTCAATGCCCTCATCCATAAAATGGGAAAAGCATTCAAAGCTCTTTGTGAGCACTAAGTTAGGAGCTGCATTTTTATTTTTTCAATTGGAAGAATTGCTTTACAATATTGTGTTAATTTTTGCCATACATCAACAGGAATCAGCCATCAGTATACATATGTCCCCTCCCTCTGAACCTCCATCTCACCTCCCACCACATTCCATCCCTAGATTGTCACTGAGCACCGGGTCTGAGCTCCCTGCATCATGTAATAAACTCCCACTGGCGATCTATTTTATATATGGTAATGTATATGTTTCAATGTTACTCTTTCAATTTGTCCCTCCCTCTCGTCCCCCACTGTGCTCACAAGTCTACATGTGTCCACATAGAGAACATATGTCTGTATCTCCATTGCTATGCTATGCTATGCAAAGTCACTTCAGTCATGTCCGACTCTGTGCAACCCCATAGACGGCAGCCAACCAGGCTCCCCCGCCCCTGGGATTCTCCAGGCAAGAACACTGGAGTGGGTTGCCATTTCCTTCTCCAATGCAAGAAAGTGAAAAGTGAAAGTGAAGTCGCTCAGTCGTGTCTGACTCTTAGCAACCCCATGGACCACAGCCTACCAGGCTCCTCCACCCTCCATTGCTGTCCTGCAAATAGGTTGATCAGTATCATCTTTCTAGTTTCCATATACATGCACTAATATATGATATTCATTTTTCTCTTGCTGACTTATTTCACTCTGTATAATAGGCTATAGGTTCACCCACCTCATTAGAACTGAGGAGTTGCATTTTTAAATGGCTGCCTTTACATGACTATGGTCTTCCCTCTTTATTCCAAAGCACATCAACCAAGAAGGAACATTCCCATCAGTAAGACTGTCTTGAGTTTCTACGGCAATGGTCCATTTCCCTTTTCTCAGCAGTCTGGCCTCAGCCATCAGATATGTTTGGAGACACTGTAATGACATACAAACATTCCCATCTTAACAAGAACCATGCCCCCACTTAAAGCCAAGAAGATGCTCTTGTTACAAGTCATTATTTCTTGAAGAAACAAGAAAAAAATCCTTAGAAGCAAGTATGTCTCATATTTTTAAAATATCCTAATCCTTGACTAACTGCAGTATGTCTGTAATTGCTTTTTTCTCCTCAGGTTTTATGTCCATTTTGTGGTTCTATTGTTTGAACATCACTGCAAATGAAATTGTGCCAGTAAAAAACATAGCATCTTTGGATCCTTTTAGTCCAGCTGTGAACTTTAGACTTAATCCTTTAGGGCACTCTTGTCTGGTAAGGTTTAATTTATATTAAATTTTCTAAAAGGAAAGGCAGGATAGT
This sequence comes from Odocoileus virginianus, assembly GCF_023699985.2. Taxonomy (NCBI): domain Eukaryota; kingdom Metazoa; phylum Chordata; class Mammalia; order Artiodactyla; family Cervidae; genus Odocoileus; species Odocoileus virginianus. The sequence continues at coordinate 45,700,170 of NC_069689.1, read as the reverse complement.
CAAAGCAAGATAGTGAGACAGACAAGAGTCTGTCTCTCATAAATTAATAAGCATCACCACCCGCCTTTCTTGACCCTTTAAACTCTGTGAAATTAATATAAGTAGACAACTAAGACCCACTTGCCCCCCTCCAGAGCCTTGCAAGTTCACTTAAGCAATCCAAGTTTCCTTAAAGTTTTATAAGCCAGCTTTTAGAGCAAGTCCTTTGTACTTATTACTGGTGACAGTGAGCATTACGGCAGCCAATGAACCTTACTGACTTACGACCCCAGTATGGTCGAGCACTGTTATCAAGGGAAATATCAGAATCAATGCTTGTATATTACACTGAGGTCCTGACTTCTGAAAAAGCCCCCTATAGACCCTTCAGAATATGTCAGTGAAATAAACAGCTAATACTGCGAGACAGTCTACCGACAATGGTCAGAAAGGGCTGTTTATTTAACCACTTTTCAACCATCTTAACCCTTCTAGAAAGTGTATGTTTCCAAAAGAAAGAAGAAACAAATTTTCATGCCCCCAATTCTTTTGCAATGGAACCACGTCTATGCCCATTTTTTTCAGGTGACAACATGTGTGGTCTTGCCATCAAGAGCAAGGAATGCCATGCCATCTTCTTCCTTAATTAACAAGCTTGCATCATTACACGGCTCTGGAGAAAGGAGTGAAGGTCCCACGCCTTTTCTCTAAGCAGCACCCTGCCACATGAGCTTTCATTTGCCGCCAGCATTTGCAGGAGGAAAGCTAGGCTCACCACCACCTTTTACTTACTGGAATTGCTCATGTCACTGCTTCAATAGTAGCTTCTTCTACATGTATATTCACTAACTCTATGCATAGAATTTTTATGTAACTTAAAAAAAAATCCCTTTCAGTCATGCTTAGGTTTTTATATTACTTAGATGTTCTGTCAGGCATAAGAGAATAATCTATAATTATTGTGATTTTCAGAGCATAAGTTTTTAGAGCTTTTTTTCCCATTGTAGTTGGTCAAAGGACTAAAAAAATCTTACTGGAATATCAAAAATGAATATGTAAGATACTTCTTATGTGAAGAATACACCCTTTCCTTTCTGGGTGATAAGAGAGTAAACCTAAAGATTTTTGAAGTCCTCCTGATGCTGAGATTTGTCTCTTCTATTATTTGACCTTTTCTCTTCCCCCCAGTCACAGTGCACTGAGCCATTCAAATGTCCCTATCTGCGGAGCGATGGTTCTTAAGGCTGGATGTCTTAACAGCAACACTTGTAACCTTCAAGCCCTGGCACCGCCCTTGATGTGAGCTAACCTGCCCAGAACTCAGTCCAGAAGCCAGAATTGCCCAGGGGTGCTCAGCAGAAGATCAAAAGGTCTTGCCTCCCCCTCTGCAAGTCCAATCATCTTGCTTTTGGCAAAAAGTAATTCATATACATTTAACCTTTTATTGGGGGGCAGGCACTATTTCATGTTCCTCAGAGGAACACGTTTGAACCAATTCAACAGCTGACTTACCTCAGGCCTTTTCTAAAGAGACAGTGTCAGTGATCACACCTGGGAGTGGGGTGTGGGCCAAGCTCAGGGGGAGGAGAGAGTCTGCCAACAGGACTGAGAAAGGCAGGCGTCCTGCTCAAAGCGCCCCCAGTGTCACAGCAGAACAAGGTGATTTCATCTGGGCAGCTCCAAGGGTCAAGGCTCTAAAGGCAGATTTGTCAAGCCCCTGGGTGAGAAGTTGGGCAGAGTTAGGAGAGACAGAGAGCAAGATCAAGGGCAAAATAGGGGCTCCTATGCAATCACACCCAAAGACCCAGAAACGATTCTTCTTGGCATCCAAGCCCAAGTTCCAGGGGGTGGAGTGGATGAAGGTGAACTATTGGCTCAGTTGAGCCAGAAGTGCCTTTCCAATATAATGCATTTACTAAGAAGATACTTTTCCTCATGGAAGGGACTTTGCAGGAAAGGAAGCATCCTAGCACATTATCAATAAGGCAGCTGCACCTCTACAAAGAAGGCCTAATGTCAGTAGGTAGAGTCAAGTTAACACACACCATCAGTGAGCCTTGGACTCTCCAAGACATTGACGATAAACGTTGACAGTGCCTTGTGATGACTTGGCAGGGGAGGGGTGCTTTTGCAAATTGTTAGGGCCAGGGGCATCCCCCTAATCAGGTAAAACAGAGTCTTTAAGGGTACTTTTGTTCAACTAGCTGACTCATTAGAAAAGACCCTGATGCTGGGAAATATTGAGGGCAAAAGGAAAAGAGGGCAGCAAAGGGTGAGATGGTTAGATGGCATCACCAACTCAATGGACGAGCAAACTCCAGGAGATAGTGAAGGACAGGGGAACCTGGCCTGCTGCAGTCCATGGGGTCACAAAGAGTCAGACATGACTTAGCGATTAAGCAACAAGGTGATTCTAATGTACAACCATAGGTGAGAGCCACTGGCTTAATACAAACCTGACTTAAAAGAAAGATAAGGAAAGGAGATTTCAGGTTAACTTCATTAGAATCCCATGAAGCCCACCAGTGCCAGTGCCACCACAGTTCATGCCTAAAACCTTCTGAATCAAGCAACATCCAGCCTGCCTGATGCTCACCAGGAAAAAAAAAAAAAAACATAAAATTAAATCAACTCTGAACACTCACAATTACTCCATCTTTCATCTCAGGGACACCTCCTGAGAATGGGTCTTGAATCACATCGTCTTCAAAATAATTTGAATCAAATCATCCACTCTTTAATTTTTTAAATGCCCTTGGGAAGGTGTAACCGCTCCCTCCTCCACCCCTAAATACAAACCAAAATCAAAGAAGATCAAGTCCCTTGTCATAGAGGGAATTTTGTCCCCTTTCCCCTACCCCCGCCTTTATCTGTGGAGCCTCCATCCAGCCTGTTAAATTTCAATTCCCTGGATGACCCATTCATCTGCCCTCCCCCATCTCCCCAAGTGACAAATTCCTACTTATCCTTTAACAAAAACAATAGCCAGGATCGTAAAGGCAGATCACATCTTTGTTGGTGATTTGCTTTGCGCATCACAGTGCATTAAGCATTTTGTTTGCAGGCACATCTCATTTAAAGCTCACAACACCACTACGATGCTATGATGCTAATTGACAAATGTGGGCATGGCAAAGGTCACAAAGCTAAGAGGTAGGGGGGCAAGCTTACAGACCCATGCAGCCCACTCCCAGCCAGTTTTCTTGTCCTCATGGTAAATGCTTCTCTGAAAACTTAGCCCAAATGTCACTGTCTTCATTTTTTTACAGTTGTAATAATTGTTAAAACTGTACCAGACACAGGAGAGTTTATCAAAATGAGTATCAAAAGCATGAGTGTATTTGAAAATTTTCACAACAAAAAGCTTTTTAAAGTGTTATGGAAAGAATGATATTTTCAGATATTTAAAATCCATTGTTCCTCCATAAAATATTAGCAAAGTTTTAAAATGTTACTGTTTGTAAAGCCCATCCTTTTCCCTTTAAACAGCCCAGAAAGGGGCCCTTCATTCCTGTAGTATTTCCACATTTCCTACATTGTATCTCAAGTGGCATTGTCATGTATTTTTTGTTGTTTAAACATATGTATTTGCCACAAGATTATGAACCACACAAGGGGGGCACTCAATTTTATTCATCTTGGTTTATCCCAAAGGCAGCACAGAGTCCAGCAGATAATAAGGTCTCAGTATCTGCTCAGTGAATGAATGAATTGCCAAACAATTCTTTCTTGAAGAAGAGTCCCTTCACCGTTAAAGTCTAAGCAGTCTATTTATCACAAAAGCCCAGTATTTACTCTCGCATTTTATTCCCCTTTCTCTCCTCCCCATTTGGACAAAATAAAGAAAAATGCCTTTTTCACACAATTCCCCCCACACGCTTGCACTTTTTTTCTGCTTGGAAATGACAGCGGAAGCCTGTGGGATCTAGAAGGACATTGATCACTTTCACAACTAGAACCAAGCACTTTCCTCAGAGGAATCTCCCTGCATCAAGCAGAACTTGCTTCACCCTCCAGGACAGGTCCAGGGTCAGCAGAAGGAAGAGCCAGCATCCTACCCATCGGACTTTGATGCCAGTGTTGGGGCTGGAGGAGCAAACTTAGTCTTCTACCCAAGAAAAGTCTGTGGTCCGCCTGCCTCTATTTCCCTACTAAATTTAAGGAGGAATGCAGAAAATGCCTGGAAGCCAGTCCAGAACAGAACACGGACTTAACTCCAGGGCTACTCAAACCTGGGTTTCCAGGGAAGAGGTTACCAGTAATCTCTCTGTCCTTCCTTCCTTCTTAGAGCCCCAAACACTTGAACTGAACTCTCAAAATGCAAAGTGCAGACATCCTAAAAGAAGTATACTCTTGCTTCATATGTGCCTTCAAATGGGAAATGATTCACAAATCAGGAGAGGCCATTGGGAAGAGTTTGGGCAGAGCATCATTTTCAAGCACTGACATCTTCAATCCTATCTGAGAGCTTTTTTATTCTTGACAAAATCCTGTCTGCTCCCAAGACTACACCTAGAAAGAGTGGGGTCACCAGCCTCCTTTGAACGTGGCAGAACCAAGCTTTAAGGACCGAGACCCAAGTGCTGGGCCCCGGCCCCTCCTCCGTCCACCCTCACTGGCCGTTGGCCGGAGGCGCACTCCATAGATGGGGAGAGGACCCACATGCGCAGCTGCTCAGCCGTGTCCGACTCTTTGCAACCTCATGGGCCATAGCACACTGGGCTCTGTACACAGGACTGTCCAGGCGAGAATACTGCTGTGGGTTGCCATTCCCTTCTCCAGGGGATCTTCCCAAGCCAGGCATCAAGCCTGAGTCTACTGCATCTCCTGCATTGGAAGGAGGATTCTTCACCACTGTGCTAACTGGGAAGCCCCAAAGAACCCGCAGACCCATCAGAAGTCACATTCACGAGGCCAAGAGCAGGGCCTTTGTGGTCAAGTGGACTTTGATTCAAATCCCAGCTGCTTCTTTACTACAAAGTCTCAGTTTCTGCACATGGGTCTCTTATATATGATTCACAGGAAGAAGATCAACTGGAATTGGAAAATTTATGTAATTATATGCCTAAATATAGTTTTTAGTTACCTTATTGAATAAAGGCCATTAAATCCAAAAGTAATCCTGAAAATATACATTAGTTTTCATCAATAAATCTTGAAAAAATTCTGGTAGTTCACAGAACATTGTTTTTAGAAGAATAGCATTGCTGTTTAATACAACTCCTGCTTATTGAAATTTAGAACACTCTAAAATTTTCAAACCCTGTTTCTAATACCTTCAGTAGAAATGTGTATAAAACAAGAGAAACCTAGGAGCACTGTGTATCGTTACAGCCTGATCATTTCTATTTATCCCTTTATTTGACACCCTTGGGGTTTTAACAACCTAGCAGGGAACAACTCATCAAAGTGAGATCTGGAAGGGGTGAGAGATACGTCTTGCTACTGGAAAGTGGAGAAGGGTTATTACACATATGGACATCTTCTTAGGCAGAACGTTTCTGGAAAGTACATATCTGAAAGTGGAAAACCTGGGAAAGGATTCCCTCAAAACTGTGCGTATATGTGAACTTCCCAGAGAACTTTCAACTACCAGGAGTACTGCTGAAGACACCATGTGCTTTTATAAGGCTTATACTTACCATTAACTCTGTTTTGAATAAATTTCTCCTATTCATATATTGGATTGGCAAAAAAAAAAATTATTGTTCTGGTTTTTTCATAAAATGGTACAGAAAAACCCAAATAAACTTTTTGGCCAACCTGATACTTCATAAATTCATACCCATCTTTGGGGAAAAAAGTAAAAGTGGAAGTGTTAGTCACTCAGTCATATCCAGCTCTTTGAGAGCCCAAGGGCTGTAGCCTGCCAGGCTCCTCTGTCCATGGGATTTCTCCAGGCAAGAATACTGGAGTGGGTTGCCATGCCTTTCTCTGGGTTATCTTCCCAGCTCAGGAATTGAACCCAGGTCTCCTTCATTGCCAGCAGATTCTTCACCATCTGAGCCACCAGTGAAGCCATCTTTGGGGTCACAGTTCAAATATTCCTCAGCAATGGCCACAGTTAGTTGCTTTCCTTTTACTGCACTTTCCACCTACCTCCACTTTAGTGCATCAGTCAGTTCAGTTCAGTTCAGTTGCTCAGTTGTGTCCAGCTCTTTGCAACCCCATGGACTGCAGCACACCAGGCCTCCCTGTCCATCACCAACTCCCAGAGTTTACGCAAACTCATGTCCACTGAGTTGGTGATGCCATCCAACCATTTCATCCTCTGTCATCACCTTCTCCTCCTGCCTTCAATCTTTCCCAGCATCAGGGTCTTTTCCAATGAGTCAGTTCTTCCCATCAGGTGGCCAAAGTATTGGAGCTTCCGCTTCAGCATCAGTCCTTCCAATGAACACCCAGGACTGATGTCCTTTAGGATGGACTGGTTGATCTCCTTGCAGTCCAAGGGACTTTAGCACTTATCTCATGATAATGTAGCTGCGTGTCTCCATGTCTGTCTCCTCCACTAAAAATGAATTGCCAAGGGTGGGGTGCCTGCCACACACAGTGTCTGGAATACAGCAGATGATCAACGAGGTCAAAGGCTGTTACGTGGATTCAGACACTACTGCAGAAATCTTGGCTAAATGCATGGTCATTTGGACAACAGTGGGGGTGGCGGTGATAAGAAATAGCAGGATTTGCTCACTGGTCCTGTGTAATTTGAAGAAGAAATAAGAGCTAATGATAACTCCAAGATCTCTGGCCCAACAACTAGGTGGATGGTGGTACAATTTCTGGCTGCAAAGAAGACTAGAGTGGGGAAGATTTAGCATGTTGAATAGGTCATGGTTATATTAGTCTGGGGGGTTTCCCTGGTGGCTCAGATCAAAGAATCTGCCTGCAATGCAGGAGCCCTGGATAATCTGGAGAAGGGAATTGCTACCCACTCTAGTATTCTTGCCTGGAGAATTCCCTGGACAGAGGAGCCTGGCGGGCTACAGTACATAGAGTCAGAAAGAGTCAGATACAACTGAGCAATTAACACCTTCACTTCACTTATGTAAGTGCGGAGGACAGGGATGAAGGTCAAGGCTGCGAATATGATGTTAAGATCCAAAAGCATATAGAAGGTATTCAAAGCCAGAGAACTGGATAATATCACTGGAGAAAAAAACTGTGCAGTGGAAGGAGATGAGAAACAGGGCTGGGAAATTCCAGTCTGTTGAAAAAGGGCGTTGCTAAGAAGACACACTCAGGTATGTAAGGCATTCACTAAATAAAATGTATCACATTTCTCTGAGCAGGAGATACAGAATTTTTATTTTTTAATGTTTACTCCTTATTTCTTTTCATTGTTATGTTATTTATTTGTTAAATTACAATTTAAAGTACAATTAATGATGGTTTTCACAATGTTTTTTTGCAGAGAAAATAATACTTTCATTCCAGTAAAGTAAATATCATTTTTCTCATTTATTGTCATGGTTTAGGCAGAGAAACATCTTTCTTCATGCAAATGTGCCAAACTCATACACAGGAATAGGCAGTCATGTGATTTCCTAACACCACCTGTGAACATTTCATTATCAAATCACTGCTCTGCCTACAACTGCATTCTCTCTCTCATTCCCAAAAAGCAACAGAAAATAGCCTTCTGTGGGATTCTACTTATACCGCCTCCTCTTTTAATTTGTTTTTAGGATCTGTTTGTGCACTTCACTTTGAACAGCAAAACCTTGTCAACGGACTTTTAGTTTTTCGCTTTGCCCATGGAGACGTCAAGGCTCCCTGATTAATGGATGGTATTTACTTGACAGCAGTGTTTATTTAAGTCAGTGACAGATTCTAGTTTTTTTTCCCTCAGATTAGGAAATCTTATGGAATCTGGAAAAGCCTTGGGACTTGGCTACAGAAGACTAGGGAAGAAAATAAAACATTTTATCAGTCCCCCCAATGGTTAATTCATATTGAGAAGAATCTATCCTTGTCCTCTTTTTTCCAGATTCAGGTTTTAGAGTCTGAATTAGGATTATTGGTTTGAGTTTCTACCACATACCTCTGCTCACCCATCACATTATTAGCAAGACCTGAGAAATTATGAGAATTCCTATACAGGTATGGGCACCATGTGTTACTTTGCTGATTTCTTCCTTCTGATCTCACCAAGTCTGAAAACAGACATTTGGCAACGAAGGGGTATGTGTAAAGACTTGAAGTTAAAAACTGAGCAGTCATTGTCTGTCAGTTGGAAAGTGATTAACTTTCCCTTAAAATTATTTTAGATGCCCTAATCATTATTAATGTAGGTCACTTAGCATCCAGATTGTGGTCTCTAAATATCATTTTCCATTAAAAAATAAACCAGGGTCCTAATGCCAAGTCTGGAGCAGGAAATGGACAAAACGAATCTAGAATTTTCTGTATCTGAAAGTTAAAAAAAACACTCAAACACCAATAGAATTCTGTCAAAGGATTCAGAAGCCAGCTTAAGGACCTTCCACTGGCCAAAGGAGATACAATTTGAGAATAAAAGGTGCAATGAATTATAACCTATCAAATGCATTAATATGAGCTCATAGTAATAATTCTTTTTTTAAAATTTACTGGCCATCTTTGGAGGTTGCTTCTTCATTAAATCACTGTTTTCAAACTTAGGAAATAAAAGGAAAGAATCAGGTATTTATCCAACTTTCCAAATGAATAATATGGAAAGTTAATCTAATAATTGATAAGGGGAAGTACCATTTTACAGAGGTACTCAACCTGCTAAAAAAATTTTTTTCCCCCATCAACTGTTCATGTCAATCTGTCATGATTTTACCCCCATAAATGGCAAAATCAAAAAACAATCAACACACATTTTCTTTCAGCAGGATAATGTCAGTACTCACACAAAAGAAAGCACTGTAATTGCAACCTGCTTAAAAATTTTTTAACAATAAAATTAGAAGGACATGATTTTTCAACTTCTGATGAACTAATAGATCTAAGTAGCATTTAGCAGTGGCCTGATAAAATCACAGAAAGAAAGAAAACCAGTCATTCTATAAGCCCTAATGGAAATACACATCACCACTGAAAAAATACTTTTGAAAAACAAATTTGAATCAAATGAAGCCTCCAGGATTATCAGTTTGGCAGGGGTGTGGGGAGTGGCTACAGTAGAAGATGTTAAACAATACTACAAAAATGTAATCAGCAAAATACGGACTTGAAATTCTATAGCAGTGCTACTCAACATATAATCTATTGATTATATTACTATTGACAATGTAATCCATAAACTGTTTATTACTGACCCATGATAATTATAAAAATTGAGAGGAAGCATTTAGAAAAGCTTACAGCAATGTAACATAATCTAACATCCAAGCCCCTGGACAGAGGACTCATCTTATTGAGTAGAGTATAGCTATATTCAGGTCACACAAAATCATACCTAACTCATGATGAATCATATATACTGTGAACTATTTATTAGTCAAGAGCAACAGAATCATGTTACAATTTGTCTCTGTTTAACTATAACTGGTCAACTGTGACTCTAAAAGGTAAATTCTGCAATCTTTTTCTTTCACCAAAAAATTATTTAAGATCAGAAATAGGTCAGTTATTGCTAGGGTATGGGGTTATGGTGAGGGTAGGGGGAGATAGTTTACAGAGGGTTCAAGGAAACTTCACTAATATGGTCATTATGTTGATATGAGAATTATTTCACATGTGTCAAACTCATCAAATTCTTTAAATATGTCTATTTTATTGTACATAAATTATGCCTTGAAAACTAAATTTAAAAAAAAAACAAGTTTAAGGATATCTGTTAGGGTTTAGGAAACTGCAAAAAATATTACTCCCACATTAATAACAAGGGAAATTTGAATAATCTACAAAAACATAACTTACTTCTTGAACCCATGATTAAACTGTGGTCACTAGGCAACCAAGTGACCCATTTTTCATGAGTGACTGGTCCTTCCAAGGGAATATGAGACTTGTGAACTGTTCATACTTGACATTACCTGGAGAAAAGAAGTGGGCACCACACAAGACTGAAAGAAAGAAACAATAAATTTTAATGAATTCTTAAAGGCAATTATGGACCAGTAGGTCACTGTGGAATGGCTGGGGGCTTCAGCCATAAAGGAAGTTTGCAGGTGCTCATGCCTCTCCTCCACCAGCTTCTGATGAGAAAGATTAGGTGTTGGACAGGAGACTTGGGGAAAAACTCCCTCGGTAGCATGCAGGGGCACAGGCATCAGGAGGTGATCAATGGAAGCAAGAAGACAGGTAGGAAACCTCATCTTCATTCTCACACCTTCCTCTCCTGTGAATCAAAAACCTCAGCCACTGGGAAAGGGACATACGGCCTTTGACTCACAAGGGCACAGACCAAGATCCATAGCTCAGGAGATAAATAGAAGCAAGATTTGTCTGCTTTGGGGGAAAAGATAGAAAACTCTTTCCAAAGCACAGGCAAAAACCCCTTGCTGCTGGAAGAATGGTAGAACCAAGCCCTCTACCCCCAGGAGGAGAAAGAAATAGTATCACGTTAGGACCTTACACTGATACAACAGGCTGCAAACTCAATCACGCCCGACTCTGTGACCCCATGGACTGTAGCCCACCAAGGTCTTCTGTCCATGGAATTTTCCAGGCAAGAACACTAGAATAGTGGGTTGCCATTTCCTTCTCCAAGAGATCTTCCCAACCCAGGGACCAAACCCTGGTCCCTTGTGTGGTCTCTTGTGACTCCTGCATTAGCAGGAAGATTTTCTTACCACAGTGCCAGCCCTAAATGGAAGGTTTTATTTTTTTGTTTGTTTGTTTTTGGGGGAGAAAGGGGCTGTTTGTTTTGGTTTCTACCACTGAGGAAGGATTATCATGCTTGCCTACTAAAGACTAAATATAAGAGATAGTGTGTTGGTAAAAGTTTAAACACCAGTTTTCTGGGACAGAAAGTCTAGACTTGAGGTTTTACAAGAAATTTGTTTGCAGATTTGTCAGAAATGTGGCCAGTTTCCTTGATGCAAGCATGGCCACAATGCCTTATTTCAAACTGTGATCTATGACATCGCTGAACACCGAGTTGAAGAGAGAAGTGCAGAGCTGGCTTTCATGAGCCTGCGTGAGACTGTTCCAGCACATCACAGAATACAAAGAAAAGTTTAGGAGACTGCCTTTCACCCTCCCACCATGCTTCAGACGTGCAGAGATAACTTGTAGCTAATTCAGAAGCAGAAAGACTGGGAAAATACTCAGAAAATAACCCAGAAAGACTGGAGTTCAACACTCAAACCCCAACTCTAAACACAAAGTAAGAGCAATCTACTACTACCAAAATTTGAAGCCTTAGCTGCACCAATGGAACAATACTGAAAAGAAAACTCACAGAATGGAATAAAATATTTGCAAATGAAGCAACCAACAAAGAAGTAATCTGCAAAATGTACAAACAGTTCATGAAGCTCAATATCAAAAAAAAAAAAAGAAAAAGAAACAACCCAATCAAAAAATGGGCAAAAGATCTAAATAGCCCTTTCTCCCAAGAAGACATACTGATGCTCGAGAGGCACTTGAAAAGAAGCTCAACATCACTAGTTAGTAGAGAAATGCAAATCAAAACTACAATGAGGTATCACCTCACACCAGTCAGAATGGCCATCATCAAAATCTACAAACTACAAATGCCAGAGAGTGTGGAGAAAAGGGAACCTTTGTATATTGTTGGTGGGAATGTAAAAGGATATAGCCACTATGGAGAACGGTATGGAGTTTCCTTTAGAAACTAAAAATGAAGCTACCATATGATCCAGCAGTCCCACCCTTGAACATATATCTGGAGAAAACCGTATGAAAGGATACATGTGCCCCAGTGTTCGCTGCAGCACAGTATACATTAGCCAGGACACGGAAGCAACCTAAAAGTTCACTGATGGAGGAATGGGCAAAGAAGACGTGGTACATGTATACAATATTACTTAGCAGCTGAAAAGAACAAAATAATGCCATTTGCAGTGACACAGATAGGCCTAGAGATTGTCACACAGAATGAAGTAAGTCAGATGGAGAAAGACAAATATCATAGGATACCACTCATACGTGCAATCTGAAAAATAATGATACAAATGGACCTACTTACAAAATAGAAATAGAGTCACAGATGTAGAAAACAAAGTTATGGTTCCCCAGAGTGAATGGGAAGGAAGGATAAAGTGGGAGACTGGGATTGGCAGAAATACACTAAATAGAAAATAGATAACGAATCAGAACATACTGTGCAGTGCACGGAACTCTATTCAGTATTCTGCAGTGACCTACACAGGAGCGGAATCTAAAACAAGAGTGGCTGTATGTATACATGTAACTGATTCACTTTGAGGTACAGCAGAAACCAGCAGGCTGCATATCAACTATATTCCAATAAAAATGAATTTAAGTAAAAGATAACAACAGCAACAGCAAAACTCAATCCCAGATCAAGTTTGAAATATTTAACAGGAAGGAAATTTATAACTCATTATGCTGTTTCCGTTATAGAAAAGAAAAATACCCTTTGCCATCGGTAGTAAGTGTACCTGCATGTGAGAGCTGGACCATAAAGAAAGCTGAGTGCCGAAGAGGTGATGCTTTTGAACTGTGGCATTGGAGAAGACTCTTGAGAGTCCCTTGGACTGCAAGGAGATCCAACCAGTCCATCCTAAAGGAGATCTGTCCTGGGTGTTCATTGGAAGGACTGATGCTGAAGTTGAAACTCCAGTGCTTTTCCACTGGATGCGAAGAGCTGACTCATTTGAAAAGACCCTGATGCTGGGAAAGATTGAGGGCAGGAGGAGAAGGGGACGACAGAGGATGAGATGGTTGGATGGCCTCACCGACTCAATGGACATGAGTTTGAGTAAACTCTGGGAGTTGAAGAAGGACAAGGTAGCCTGGCGTGCTGCAGTCCGTGGGGCCCAAAGAATTGGAACCGACTGAGCGACTGAACTGAGCTGAACTGTACGCACTTCTGAATGACTGACTTTCTCCTAGAACAACTGATCCTATGTGGCTGGAGCTACATACACTAAAGTTAAATGGCTTTCTGCCCCCTAGGCTTGAAGCAGTTGGAAATCAGTGGCCCAGACCTGGAGCTCACTTACTCAGGGAGCATCTCTACCTGAAAACGGGAGGGTAGTCCTCCTCCAGCCCCACCTGGCCCCCTTGTGGCCACAAGGAGGAAGCTTAGAGAGGGAGGAAATGGAAACAGGACTGGAAAGAAGCAGTAAGGAGCAGATGGAAGAAGAGCCAAGGCCGGGGGGCCCCTAAAGCTAGACTTCCCGACGCTCCCCCTGTCCTGTCACGGATACAGTGAAGCCCAGCCCAGGGGACGTGCCCAGTCCAGCCGTTTATCACATCTTTGTTATCCTTCCACTTCGGTGGAGACTTCTGCCCAAAACTATGCCAAAGTCTTGTAAAATTTAATTTAAAACCTAAGAAAATGAAAATCAATCACTAAATGGGAAACCTCGCCCGGCTCAACTATTCTATTCTATTTAACTTAGTTAGCAACATATTCTCAAGAGAAAAGCCAGACCATATTTTCAAATGACCTCAGAATTTCAAAGAACATTAAAATGTTAAGTACTGTATTCGGTTTTTTATTTTATATAGATATGATTTTCTTCCCTTTCCGTTGAAAAACAAGTTCCAATTAAGAAATTAAAAGAAAAAAACCCATGCAGTACTTACATTTTAATGCTCTTTATAAATATATATACACACACATACATATATATACACACATATACACACACACACACAAATACATAATACACAGGCACATATATGTGCTAAGACACTTCAGTCATGTCCAATGCTTTGCAACCCTATGGACTGTAGCCTGCCAGACTCCCCAGTCCGTGGGACTTTCCAGGCATGAATACTGGAATGAGCTGCCATTCTCCTTCTCCAGGGGATCTTCCCAACCCAGGGATCGAACCAGCATCTCTTACATCTGGTGCACTAGCAGACAGGCTCTTCACCACTAGTGCTGCCTGGGGCGCCCACACCCAGTCGCGCGGCGAGTGACTTGGAGGAGGTGTCTCCCAGGACAGCAGCGGTGACTCCCAGGCGGGAGCACTCTCTGTCCAGCACAGAAGCCACTCTGTTGGCTTCAGGAGTGTGGATTCTCACAGGTGCCATGAGCAGCCTGCATCTGGAAGTGGGAGGGCCAGGATACAGCTCTAACCACTTTACAATATGGTGTTGGTCTTTGCCACACGTCAACATGAATCTGCCACGGGTACACAGGTACCCCCGACCCTGAAACCCCTCCACCTCGCTCCCCAGGCCATCCCTCTGGGTTGTCCCAGAGCTCAGGCTCCAGGCGCCCTGCTTCATGCACCGAACTTGCACTGGCCATCTATTTTGCATATGGTAATGTACATGTTAAATGCTATACTCGCCTCAGTCTCTATCTTACGGCCACATTTTATCTCATTAAAGCAACATTCGAATTTGTCTACGCATAAGAATTTTGTGTTCTCCACTCTCTCATTACCTTGATGAAAATTTACTTTCAAATCTCTTTTTTTCCCCTCTTCTTATATAGTTGGTAACAAAAAGCTCTTCTTCCCTTAGAAGAGGGAGGAAAATCTCTTTGATGTCCAAATTTTCATTTGTGATTCAGAAACCTCCCAGCCCCAAGAGTAATTTTAAATTCAAAGAGAAACTTGTTTGATAGGATTTTGTCTGCTTTTGTGTGTGTGTTGGGGGGAAGGGAGAAACTTTTTTTTTAATAATGATCAAACACAGATATAAAACACTATAATTAGCTAATTCAACGCCATGCCATCCAAGTGGTGCTTGCTTTGAATTTTCAACCTTCATAAAGTCATGTCTTTTGGCTTTATAAAATTACCCATTTTCACTCAAATATGCTGCCTTGATAACTGTTTCTGCCTCATCAGTGAAATCCGTCGTGCCCTTACTATGGTTATTAACAGGAAGGCATGCTAATTGGCAGCTGCAATTCAGAAAAGGGTTGTGCACTTGAAATGGGCACAAAAGGGTAAAAGAGCCATCTTCTGATGCCGCCAGGACAAAGTAGGAAGAGTCAGTGGAGGGAGGTGACTGGAGCCGTGACATCTCAACAGTGCAGGTGCTTTGGCCAGACTTGCCAAGGGGAGCGTGCGCGTCCTGGGAGGGAGCCGGGGCTCAGTCTGTGCAAAAGGCCTTCTGCTGCTCTAGCAGAGGTCCCAGAGTGAGCCCGTCGAGCTGATGACAGGGCCCAGGGCAGGTATTGGGCTTCCCAAGTGGCTCAGATGGTAGAGCATCTGCCTGGAATGTGGGAGACCCAGGTTCAATCCCTGGGTTGGGAAGATCCCTTGGAGGAGGGCATGGCAACCCACTCCAGTATCCTTTCCTGGAGAATCCCATGGACAGGGGAGCCTGGTGGGCTACAGTCCATGGGGTCGCACAGAGCCGGACATGACTGAGCGCAGGACAGGTATTGGCAGGAAGTACACACGGAAGGGAAGCGAGACACTGTGTGTTTCAGGAATGTCTCTTGACACCTTGAGTCTGAGGACAGCTGCTATATAACTGTGGGTGGAGAGACTAAGGATTCCCGATTCTGGGCAGAGAAAACACCAAGAAAGCAGAGGTCATGCTAACCCAGAGTTGCCCAGGAGGTGGACCCAAAGCAGCTTAGCAGACGCATCTACCAGGCTGACAAAAAGCAGAGCTCTCAGTGCGACCGGGACAGTCCTGGAGGCCCAGTGAGGGCATGAATGTGAGTGGGACCCAGGGTTAGTAACAGAACCAGCCCACTCAGCACTCAGGGGCACAGTGCTTGCTGAAAGGAATTTAGTCAGCTTTCTGGAATAATAATTAGAAAGCCCCAAACTGTTTCACGTCAGGGAAAGATTGAAGGCAGGAGGAGAAGAGGGCGACAGAGGATGAGATGGTTGGATGGCATCACTGACTCAATGGACGTGAGTTTCAGCAAACTCAGGGAGAGAGTGAAGGACAGGCAAGCCTGGTGTGCTGCAGTCCATGGGGTCACAAAGAGTTGGACATGACTTAGCAACAGCAACAGAAATAAATTGCCTCAGGTGCAAACAAAAACAAACATGTGGGCCATCTGAAAACTGAGTCAGAGTGTTAGCATTCTCTTCTAAAAATGTTCGGAAGGAAAGTCAGATTCTGGCCTCTGGATGCTTTGTAGGTTTCAGAGTCACTCCCACTGAAAGTCCCTTCACTCTCCTGATGGTGGCCATGGGGTTGTCACCTGGCCCTTGCTTTCTCAGCCACGGTTAAGACAGGACTTATTGGAATTAACCTTTCTCATATGCCCCTCAGGAAAAGGTCTGTGAGGGGGGCTAAGTGGTTGCAGGTGAGATCCCCACACCGTCGGGGTTGGCCCTGGGGGCTCCGTGGCCAATGGCCATCACCCCCTTGCACCCTCACAGATGACGGAAAGCAGAAGGCGCGGGCTAATGACAGTACTACCAGGCGAATTCAAGGGACATTTCACTGGGGACCCAGCTTATGCCCGTGCATGAATCTACGTCAGTCTGGAAGACAGTGCAGTGTCACGGGGCTCTATCTGGTTCAAAATCCTCATCGACCTGAATCAGCCAGAGGAGGAAATTTTGCTTAGCAAAATTGAACTGAACTGGGAGGGAGAGGAAATATAAAGGTAACAGTACCAAAATCCAAAAATAAATGTCCATACAGATGGTCGTGACTGCATACAATAGAGTCTAAAACATGGATGAATATGAAGTTCTTTGTGGGAATGTAAAAAACCAGGACACAATCGAAACACTTTCCCAAAGGAGGGAAATGGGGGAAGGAACGGGGTCTCCCAGGAGGAAGCATGAAAAAGGCTCAAGGGTTGCTCACGTAAGTGAACTGAAAGTCTAACCATGTGTCTTCCTGCTTATAAGGGTCTCCCTGCCTTAGCAGAAGGCAGAATCCTTGTCTGAACTCCAGGCCCTCCCGAGAACGGTCTGGCTCCCGTCTCTCCCTCATCCTGGCTCCCGCTCCCTTTGGTCCAGCCACGTCTGCCCAGCGTGATTCATGCAGCGCACCCCACCCTCCCTCACCTCTGGGCCTTTGCACATGCTGCCCCTCTCCAGGAACACCTGCCACACCTCAGTACCACCCCCCTTCACCCAAGAGGCAGAGCAGCACCACCTCCAGGTCTCAGCTGGAACATCCGCTCCTCAGGGGGTTTCCACCTCCAGTGAACCTGGTCCAAGCCCGTGCCCTGCACCCCCATCATCGCCCAGACCTCTCCTTCCTTCATCCGCATGACCAATCCCTCCACCCACCTGGATCTTCCTCACCACACTGCAAACTCTGTGCAGGAGGGGGCGTGTTTGTCTTGTTCATCTCACTACTCCCAGTTCCCAGCACATCACAGGACTCAACTTAAAGGGAACAGACTAAAGATCCTTCATGCTGCAACAAAGATTGAAGATTGGACACGCCACAACTAAGACTCGGTGCAGCAAAAGAGAGAAAGATGGAAAGGAAGAAATTGATAATGACGTTTAGTGTGATATACCTGGCAAAGAAATCAAGATGCTCTTGGAATGCATCAAAAGAGGTATGTGTTCTGTGACAAAGGAGGTGACAGACCCTTTCTATGCCAGTCAGGTCACACACCAGGGTTTATGTTGGGAGATACACCAAGATGATGGTGAAACTGGGGAGCTCAAAACCATGTTCTCCCAAGAATGTTAAAGGAACTACGCCCACATAGTCTGGACACAAGGCGGGAAAGTCACAGCCACTTTTCACACATATCTGAAGAGCACATATGACAATGCAGGTTGTCTACTCAAAAGAGGAGTGCAGGTGTGCGATGATGGAACACGCCCCCTGAGGCTCCTGCTGCTGAAAATGTCCAACCTGAGTCTGCAAGACACTCAGCAAGGTCCCCAGTGTGGGCTGGGCCATGAGACAGTTTCTCTCTTTTCCAGCCTGGGGTGGGAGGTGGGGGAGGGGCGGTCCATGCATTTCCATGGAACTGCATTCTGGACATCAAGGCTTTATCAGCTAGATGAGAACGCTGGGCCAAATTCCCCCTGCTGTGTTCTCTAAGCTTATGCATCTGGTAGGCATTGACTGGGAATTTCTAATCTATTAAGCTAACATTGGAACCAGCCACTCAAAACTATCTTCACACCTAGAGGATCATTTCTTAAGATGGCCCATTTGCATCTGGTTTCTGGGAATTAATGAAGAAAGAAAAGGAAGAAAATGATCAACTGGAATCCAGATCTGTGACGCAAAAAAATGTGTCCCCACTCAACTTTTGCAAGATGTGACATGGAGGGAAATGTCTGTCTTTGCTACTTTTTGGCCTCGTGGTTGCATCCTCCAAATCCTATGCAGACCTCGCAACTTTAAGGGCATCTAAGTGCAGATGCTCAAGACAGAAGCCGAGGAACTCTCTCATTTCCAAATCACAGGAAATATCCCTGAAGCTGCCTTCACCACTTTTGCCCAAAATGTTGGGAGCACTTGAAATCATATTTGAATTTCAGAGCCACATTCCCTACCAGAGATGCAGCGTCTCCCTCTGCCCAGAATGTCAGTGTCCGTGTAAACCCTGGAGAGGTGCTGGTGGGTTTTCCTACCTGGTTTGTCTTCCATCCTGCATGCCAGGCTGCCCTTCCTAAACGCCTCTGCCCCTGACCCAGGAGATTTCTATACTCCCCCCTCTCTCCCTGGAGTGTTAAAAGGCTACACTTTACTCTGAGATCCACCTCTCTCTTTTCCCCCCTCCAAGTACTTCCATCCCCATTTGTAACAGCCCCTGATATGCACTTCTTTCTATTCGATTTTCCTCACCCAGCTTGAAATCCTCTCATTCTAATTACCGTTTCAGTTTTCTTATATTTCTCCCTCGAGATGTCTCAATTAGTGTACTTTTTCATCCTGGCTGTCACCTCTGAGCTGCAAGGTGGGTCTTACTCCAACCGAAACCAGGCAGAAAATAAATGAGGAGTCGTTCTGGGCGGCCAGGCCGAAGGTGGGGTTACTTTACAAACTAGCGCACCTTTAATTGATGATAAATGGACAAGAAGGTAGCCTTATTAATACAGTGGCCCCGATTCGGTTGGCACACGATGTCCTTTCATTACTCAAAGGGGCAGTGGAGGCAGGCCACACTCAGTGCTGGGCAAGGAACGTCCATTCAGAGAAAGACGGAGCGTGAGGCTAATTAACACAGTTCTGGTCAAAGTCGGAAATTAACTGGCCTCTTTAAGACCACAGCTTCAAATGCCATTTGTCTCCTCTGTGATTACACTCACAGGTAATTACACCTGATTGTAGCACACAGCAAGTTAAACAGAGGGAGGGCTGCCCCCCACTGCCTCCATCACATAACTCTTTTCATTCCAGCCATGTCAAAAGACTAAACAATAATAAAGGTGTCTGCCTCCATATATTTCTTCTATTAATGAGCGCTTTGTTGTCTTAAGGCTTCTCGAGGAAGTGGCAATTGTGTGGTGTTTTTTTCCTTCACTCCACTGGGAATGCAGAGGCCTTATCTAAACCTTTGGGGATTTAAAAACACACAGGAGGCAAGTTGGACCTGAAAGCCTTTCCCACCCACTAATTCCTGCTTGGTGGGTCAGGGAGGGTGGCAAGGACAAGAACCAGAAAGTCACCGTCCATTCTTTCCCAGGTGATACAGAATTTAGGTCTTGCTGATACAGTATCTCTAACTGAAACCTGGGAACAACCCCTTCCCATCACTTTAACTCTATGACTATTATCTTTCTAAGGATCTCTAAGAGGCCAAAGAAATGAGCACATGCACACAGAGGAGTGGCATTTAGCTCCCTTCAGCTGGCCATGTGCGCACAGCCCTGATATCTAAGACGCTAGTGTGGGACTCATTAGCGGTGGCCAGACTCAGCCCTCCCAAGAGCCATGCACGGGGCTGTCAGGGTCCCACTCTGTACCTGCCACTGGGCAGAGTGTGAGAGGCGCCTTCAGAATTCACGGCTCCCTAGAGGAGGTGGTGGGATCCTCAGCTAGGCCCATAAATTAGTCCCCCAAGAATGCAAAGGGTCCAGTTTCCAGTGGTAAATCCTCCGAGGAGTTTAAAAGTGGGCAAAGGTGACTGAGGGGTCACGTGTCTGCTTCCTGCCTACCTCACCCTCTCATGCCTTCTTGTTGGGATTTCCTCCTCCACTTGCTTCCTCCTGCTCGCCCACCCCCAATCCCACCCAGCCCCTTTTGGCCTCTCCTATATCTTTGCAAATTCTGCCACTTAACAGTGAAGGTTGGGCTGAAAGATCAAGTTGAGCTTGTCTAAATCCCAACTTGCTTTAAATGTTGCCCTGAAGCCACTTTGCAGCCCAGAGGTGGCATTCTTGCCTCTGACTCCCATCTCACTGAGCTGAGTGAGATGAAGAAATCAAGAATTAAAAAATAAACATCTTCAGTCACACATTTGCCGGATAATTACTTGTAAAGCCCTCTCATGAAGCAATTTGGCAATATGTATTAAGAACAATAAAAATATTGACTGTGAAACTTTCATGAGGAAATAATCTTTAATTCAGAGAAGTGTTCAGTACAGTGCAAAAATATTACACAAAACAGCCATGACAAAAAGGAAAACAATCTAACTGTTCAAAATTGGAATAATGTTCATTTAAGTGGCACATTCACAGGATGGATTGTTATGTGACCATTAAAAAAAGGATGATTATGGAGATTGTGCAAAATCTGAACCATTGGTTGCAATATTAGGTTTAGAAACTTGGACTATAAATCAGAAAAAAGAAACACCATCATAAATACCATCCCCATACCAAAATACAAATAGCAACTGGTTTAAAAGAAAAGGATTATGGTTGATAATTTTCCCTTTCATTTATTGTCCAAATTTTCTGCATTGCGTTTATGTTCTTTCTTATGGAAAAATACATAGTAGTATGGTATGAAAAAGAAGCAAATCCATCACTCTTGTAAACATGGCTCTTGCAAGCATGCCCGATGAATCTAAACTGAGAGGTTGGTTGATGGACCTGTCGCTAAGGCCTCCCTTCTCTTCCATGGAAAAGCTGGTGACCAGAGGGAATCATCTAACTCTCCAAGCTTCAATTTTGCCATGAAAAGGAACAAACTCTTCTCAAAGGTGGTTGCACCCTCTCTCCCCGTCCGCCTTGTGGGCTGCCCCTTCCCAGTCACCTTCGTGGAACACTTGCCTCAGTCTACTTGTTAGAAGCTGGGATCTACCCGGATTCTGTCCTCCACTTTCCCTCTCTGTCCCCTTATTGGGAGTGTCACCGCCCCGCCACCCACAGCTCACCCACTCTGTCCTCTACCCTGCCCAGGCCTCCAGAGCATCAAACCTGGATTTCCAGAGGCTGACCTGGCTCTCCACACCCAGCATCTTCAAAACCCAACTACTGATCTTTCCCCAGCAAGCCTGGGGAATTTCCAAATTCTCTATCTCATGATAGAACCAACATCCACTTGCTTGGCCTACTTGGGGACACTTGGATTCTACTCGGTCCCAATGCCATCACCTCTGAGACGGTCACATCATCTCTGCCCCTCTTCTAGCCAGTCAGCTTCTCAACTGTCCCCAGAGGGAACTTTTCTAAAGTGCAAATTGAGCTTGTCACTCACCACCCAACACTCTCAGGCGCCCCCTGATCACATGCACAGGGGAATCCAAGGTCTGGGACAGGACTTAGGATGAGGCTCTTCCTGGGTTCCCAGCCCTCCCAACCCGCTCACCCGGATGGTTTCCCACCTCTCTCACTTGCTCACTTCTCAACCAGCTGATCATCCGATGGCAAGGCAGCCCTGGATAGTGGAGACGGTGCTCTAATGGCCCTGCCTCCCGACACAGCCCAGGTGGGTACCCAGCATCCTCCCCTCCCTACCCTAGGAGTCTTCCCCATGAGAAGATGCTCTGCCCAGGCTCACCCATGGGAAATACCAGGGCAGAGCGGGTCTGCACCTTCTCAGTGACTTCACATCACTGTGACCCTGGATATGCACCATCCCCAGGAAGGAAGTGGAATTTTCCCAGTGGTGCCTTAGTCAGGGAAACAGCCTGTGTCTGGGGGGAAGCGCAGCATGTCCCGTCTCCAGCGTGGAGCTTCAGGGAGTCTTTGAGAAGCTGGTCGACACTAGCGAGGGCCCCTCCTCTCCACAATGATCAGCACAGAAAATGGAGAGGCAGGAGGACTGCTTCCTTCCGGGTGACCCTTCCTGTGTCCTGCTGACCTTTGCCCAGGAACGTTAGCAAACAAAGGTGGGCTCTACTGCCGAAATAACATGTGTGGGCAGTGGCTTGAGGCAGGGGAAGCGGAGAATCTAGCCCTGGAATTTGCTGGTCACATAACTTGTCACTTGGCCACATGGGTCTTGAATGCAATTCCATCCACCTTCTAATATCCTTGTCTCTCTACCTTAAGACACCTGTTCTCTTCCTTGTAGCATTCTGGTTCTGATCAAGTCTTACTTGTCTCTCACAGTCGTCGCTGTGCAGTGCCCAGTAGGGACTCAAATATCTATGAGCAAATACTCACTGTGCCCTGAGAACACCCCAATCTCTGGTCACAGGCTTCACCCCTTTGCTTCCTCTGTCTGCTGTGCCCTTATTACCCAGGCCCACTCTCGATAAACTTCCACTCACCCTGGAGCAAGCCCAGATCAGCTTCGATCCCTCAGGGAGACTTTTCTTGTGCTTATTCCCCCCACGGGATGCCCACTGTCCCCTCTGCCGTCTCCTGCCACCTACCAGGTGATACACGCATCTCAACCCACGCTGCAGTAGTGGAACTTCACAGAGGGTATCAAAACTCTTTATTTTAGGTCTCACCTTAAGTAGACTCTGAACCTTTCCAGTGGGTCTTATTAGGATTATCCCCAGGCCCCAGGGTGCAGCAGCCACAAATCAGGTGCTCAGTAAATGTGGGTTGCAGGCGTTAACAGCAGACCCAGGTGGGGCGGCCACCTCCCTGAGAAGGCAGGGTGCTGGGAAGCTAGCACTTTCCAGGTGACACAGTGAGTAACAGGGACACGGCTGCCATCGATGTCCTGCTAAGCAACAACCACGACTTTAAAAACAGCAGTCCCCGAAAGAGTCCCCCATGGCCACCCGACGACTTATCTCCGCAGGGCCAATCTTTCCTCAGTAGATTATGCAATAGGAAACATTAGCCTCAGCCTAGTCAAATTTTCAGATTCCAGATTAATGAGGCCTTCATATAACACACTTTCTCAGGAAGTAATCAAGGTCCCACCGGCTGTAGGAAACATCCAGTGGAAATGGTGTGGGCCCTGAAACAAGATAGATTTTTGTTCGGATGTGTTACCAGTACGACTCTGGGCAAGTTACTTAACCTTTCTGAGCCTAACTGTGTCATCTGTAAATGGGGATGACACCCACCATCATGCCAACTGAACATGGCTCATGTTAATCCATGAGGAATGTAACACAGAGCAAGCCCATGATGATCAATGCAAGTCAGTTCTAGACATTTTTCTCCCGGTGCTAAATCTTTACTTTTTACTTTCATAAAGAAAGAAGGGCTTCCTAGCTTCAGCACTCTTGGTATCTGGGACCTGATCATCCTTTGCTCCCCCTTTGCAGGGAGGGAGAGCTGTCCTGTGTATTACAGGGAATTTAGCAGATTCACCACCCTCAGGAGCACTCCTCTCCCCAGTCATGACAACCAAAAAAGGTCTCTTTGCCAAATACCCTTAGGGGAACAACTTCCACCAGTTGAGAACCACTGAGCTATAGTTCTCTAACTCAGGTCACCGAGAAAGAAAAGTGCCTTGATTTTCCTTTAGGACCTGTTCTGAAAGGTGCTGAAGGCTCATGTGGTGGAGTTCCCGCCTGTCAACCTTCAGGACAGGCTAGGGTGCGTTCTGGATGCCAGTGCTGTCAACAGCAACCACATTTGCTATGGACTGAATCGTGTCCCCTCAAAATTCATATGTGGAAACTCTAAACCCCAACGTGATAATATTTGCAGATAGATCTTTTAGGAGGTAATTAAGGTTAAACGAGGTCTTAAGGGTGGGGTGCTAACCTGATAGGATTAGTGCCCTTCTAAGAAGAGACCGCCGAGAGCTGTCATTTGAGGACGAGGTGAGAAGGTGACAGTCTGCAAGGCAGGAAGAGAGCTCTTGCCAGAAACCAAATTGATCTTGGACTTCTCAGTCTCCAGAGTGTGAGGAGATAAATATCTGTTGGTTAAGCCACACCATGCATGATATTACGTGAGAGCAGCTGCAGCAGACTCAGACATCGTGCTTTCAAACTGAAGACTGAGCTACTCCATCCACGTGTGCACCCCCAGAGATGGCTGCATTTTGATCTTGCCCCAAAATTACTTCTCCTCGTAGTAACCACTAATGCTTTCAAACTGGGGTGCTGGAGAAGACTCGTGAGAGTCCCTTGGACTGCAAGGAGATCAAGCCAGTCCATCCTAAAGGAAATCAACTCTGAATATTCACTGGAAAGACTGATGCTGAAGCTCCAGTACTTTGGCCACCTGATGCTAAGAGCTGACTCATTGGAAAAGATCCTGATGCTAGGAAAGATTGAAGGCAGGAGGAGAAGGGGACAAGATGGTTGGATGGCATCATTGACCCCATGGACATGAGTTTGAACAAATTCTGGGAGATAGTGAAAGATGGAGAAGCCTGGCGTGCTACAGTCCATGGGGTTGCAAAGAGCTGAACATGACTGAGCAACTGAACAACAACCATAGTAACTAAAATAGTTTAAGGGAGACCATCAGAGAAAGAAAAGTCTGCATTGTCTCTGCACCTACCTCACAACATGATGGTGACACCAAGCTGCTAAAACTGGCTTAAGGGAAAAAAATTAAAAAGCACACCAGACTATATGGGTGCTAGTCCATCCTTGTTTGTTCAGTATAAAGAATAGCATAATGATAGCTATGCTGTTTAAAAAAAAAGAAATGGAATTAACAGTTGGTTTGCTTTTGATTGGCAGGATTATAGTTGGTTTTTACAAATTCATTATATCTTTATTGTTTAAAATGTCTACAAGGAGTGCTATTTCTTATAATTAAAACATCTCATAAACTTTCTTAAAGGCAAGGGGCGGGGGATGGTCCACCGTGTCTGGTTTGATCCTGATTTATAACCAGAGTTTCTCATCGATGGAGGAGGTTGCCACAGGAGGGCGGTGATTTACGACAGAGCTTTGTAATGTTTAAACATACAACATAGAAATGGAATTTTTAAAGCTTGAATTATTGAGTCCAACCCAGTGGACTCAGTCAAGCCAGTAGTGTGAAAACAGCAGGCACTTTTTATAGTCTTTTGATCTGAAAGATTCCAGCATCTCCTTTTGAAACTATTGCAAAGACAACTTAAAAATGGAAACCCTTTTCAATTTGCAAATTATTGACCCTAGAATGCCTCAGGGTTTCAGGACAATGTCACAGACAGAGCCCTTTGCAGGATCAGGGCTGAGTCAGGATCCTCAGAGGGGGCCCAATGCCACACGTATCTGGCTTCAATCCAGGAACAGAAAAAGGGAAGGACCCCAGAAGCCATCTCCAAGCTGAGAGCCAGTACTCTTTTCTTCTTTTTATTTTTTTTTTCAAGAAACAGTGTCATCACTCCATACATGCTGTAGCTGTTAGACTCAGAAAAAAATTCATTGTCTGTACTTCTTTTCAACTGTAGATAACATTCTAGTTCACAGAGCAGACTAAAGAACAAAAATATACTCTCTGCATAGAGAAAGGAGGGGAGCCAGTCTTCGACTTACAACTTCTGTCTGTTTTCCCATGCCTGGTGAGGGCTCCTAACGTCAGAGCTTTGGGGGTGGTTCCAGGGACAGGGTCCCCGTGGCAGAGAGGAGCATCCAGGCTGACTGACTGTAGGGGTTTATCGCTCTCCCTCCAGATGTAACTCCAAGAACAGCTTCTGGCTTACAGACCACATGTGGGCAGACCCCCAATCTCTCCTCCTTCACCTGCCAGCCTCTGGGAACCCCACTGCAGAAGCGGCTGCTCCCCTCCCTTGGAGTGGAACCCTTGGGAACCGCAGAACCCAGAGGCTCTGTTCTCAGTTTCCTGTGCATCATCCCAGTTCCTAGCCTGCACGGGACTCTTAAGAGCATAATTATTTTAAGAAGTGTTGTCCTGATGCATTTCATAGGAAAATATCAGTACAAATTATGTCAAGCTTTGCAAACGTTGCTGGCATAAGAGAGAGAAATCAATCTTTTTTTTTTATCTCTATTTCCCATTTGCCTCCTCGTTTTCTGTTTCACTAATTGGCCAAAAAGGATCTAAGATGAGCCCACTCTTTACAGCTGCTCAGTTGTGATGTAAATTCCTCTTTGTTTTTTTCTCTCCTAGTCCTCAGATGACTTAGTGGTAAAGAATCCACCTACCGATGCAGAAGCCACAGGAGATGCAGGTTCGCTCCCTGGGCTGGGTATATTCATCCCCTGGAGGAGGAAATGGCAATTCACTTCAGTATTCTTTCCTGGGAAATCCCAAGGACAGAAGAGTCTGGCGGGCTACAGTCCATAGGGTCACAAAGAGTTGGACTCGTCTGAGCACTGACCAAGCACTTGACTCTTTAGCTTGTTCCATAGTAATACATTCCTGCTTACAACTCTCTAACATTTTTGGTTAAGGTTCTTGTCTCAAAAAGCATCCCCCCAGTCACTCTGTCTCTGGTAGAGACAATTTCTCCTGGAATCTCCATGCCTTCCTCCCACACCCAGAGCATCTTGCCCCTAGAGCCATCATCTGGGTCTGTGTGGCACATGAGTTGTTCCCTGGTGTGTCTCCACGAAACTGGGAGCCCCTTGAGGGAGAAGCCTTCCCCCTATCCTGTCTGAATTCTCGGTGCCAAGATCAAGTTCTGGCACACAGAAAGGGCTCAGAAGTGGCCAAACAAACGATCAAATGAGAGAACCCTTGGATTTCCTTATTTGAAATTGACAATGCAGCGGACACTCTCTACTCCAAACAACAAAGAAAACAAAAGTCCCCTTTCTAAAAAGCAAGGTGAGATTATTGCCACAGACAGAAGAGGCTAAAGTGCTACCAGAGGGAATCCATCTAAACACTCAACAACCTGAAGGTTACTGCAACCACTGGGCTCCCTCCCCTCCCCAAGGACGTCTGGATCCATCGCTTGAAGCTGGAGGTAAGGCCAGGATATCCAGCCCCGGCTCTCTGGGTGGCTCAGGGCTACGTCACACAAACGCTAGAGGAGTTCAGGCAAGTGCTGAACCCTAAGCTTAACTCTAACCAGAATCACGGAAGTCCATTCCTAAAAGCCACAGGTTGGAAGTGAAAAAAACAGAGCTTTGGGAATTCAGCACATATGGGTTCAAACACCCAAAGTCTTCTGCTGGTAGAAGTGTGGGCTTGTCTCAGTGCCCCAGCTTCCTTATCTGTAAAATGGGATCACGGCAAAGGATACAGCTTTCAAGATGTTTCCAAAGGTTGGGTCAGCCATCACATTTGTCAGCCGTAACTGTTTCCAATCCTTGAGAAGGCATCTGGGGTGAGTTTTGAAAGCTGAGTGTGAGGACATCAGGTGAACCAGAGGCAGATGGTGCCCCTTGGAAGGCCCTTTCTGGCCCAGAGCGTTCAGATCTGCACCAGTGCTGGGAGTAAGTGAGGACAGGGGACCTGCCTCCGAGTGACTGGCCGCGAGAGGATGCTCAGTGGCCCTGAGCATCCTCCTGCTGAACTGACTCTCCTCCTGCTGACAGTCCAGAGCGGATGGCAGACAAGCAAGGGGGGTGCAACACAGCACCCTGTGAGGGGTCCAGAAGTTCAGCCCATTACCATGAATTAGGGGTTCCTTAAAGCCACAGCATCATTTTCCAACCTGTCAAATGCATTTTTGTCACTCAGCCAGGACAAGAACAAGTTGCAGTCACAACTACAAGCTAGAAACGGTCCCATTTATTTCATCATCATAATCAAAACAAATCACATCACTAAATCTCTGCAAACTTTGAGATGATTAGAACTGTTCTTTTTTGCCCAACAATTTTTCTTGTGGAATTCACCCAGAGGAAACAAACAGTTTACTCAGAGATATGTGTATAAAGTTGGGTTTCATCTCAGCATGATTTATAAAATGAACCAACACTTGAAGAGAACATAAATGCCTGAACTTTAAGGAGACTGATTTTTAAAATGTTTCAGTACACCTTCATAGGGTACTGGAGAAAACTTTTGAGAGTCCCTTGGACTGCAAGGAGATCAAACCAGTCAATCCTTAAATGAAATCAACCCTGGATATTCCTTGGAAGGACTGATGCTGAAGCTGAAGCTCCAATCACCTCTGTTCACCTGATGCGAAAAGCTAACTCCTGGAAAAGACCCTGGTGCTGGGGAAGATTGGAGGCAGGAGGAGAAGGGGACAACAGAGGATGAGATGGTTGGATGGCATCACCAACTCGATGGACATGAATTTGAGCAAACTCCGGGAGATGGTGAAGAACAGTGAAGCCTGGCATGCTGCAGTCCATGGGGTGGCAAAGAGTTGGACCCAACTGAGTGACTGAACAACAACATCAAACTTTTACTTATAATAACAATTTTTAAAGTTACATGACAAAGCACACTGCAAATCAGCATATGGGACAAGGTCCTGAATTTGTAAATATGTGTTATGTGTATATGCATTTCAGAAGAAGAAAACCACGTGTTATTTGTAGTTTCCCTCAGAGACACTAGAGCTCCATGGCTAAAAATGTAGGTTCCAGAGCCAGACTGCCAAGTGTGAATCCTGACTCCATCCCTTCTGAGTGTGAGACCCTGGAGAAGTTGTTTAACTTCTTGTGTCTCAGTTTCCTCTTATTAAGAAAGTGGTTGCTAGTTGTTCCCTCATAAACTGTTGGTTGGAATGTAATTGGTACCGCCACTATGGAGAACAGTATGGAGGTTCCTTAGCAAACTAAAATTAGAGCTACATATGACCCTGCAATCCTATTCCTGGGGATATACCCAGAGAAAAACATGATTCAAAAGGGTACATGCACTCCAGTGTTCACTGCAGCACTATTTACAATACCAAAGACACAGAAGCACTCTAAATGTCCATTGACCATCGACAGAGAAATGGAGAGAGACAATGTGGTACATATATACAATGGAATATTACTCAGCCATCAAAAAGAATGAAACACTTCCATCTGCAGCAACATGGATGTTCCTAGAAATTGTCATACTGAGTGAAGTAAGTCAGACAGAGAAAGAGAAGTATTGTGTGGCATCCCCTATATCGAAAAAGAAATGACACAAATTAAATTTACAAAACAGAAACAGACACAGGTGTAGAGAACAAACTTATGGGTGCAGGGGATAATTAGGGAGTTTGGGATGGAAATGTACAAACTGTGTATTTAAAATAAATAACCAATAAGGACCTCCTGAATGGCACATGGAACTCTGCTCAATGTTTGTGGCAGCCTGGATGGGAGGGGAGTTTGGGGGATACATGTATATGCATGGCTGAATCCCTTTACTGTCCACTTGAAACTATCAGAACATTGTTAATCAGCTACTGTGAAAGTTGCTCAGTCCTGTCCAACTATTTGCAACCCCATAGACTATACAGTCCATGGAATTCTCCAGGCCAGAATACTGAAGTGGGCAGCCTTTCCCTTCTCCAGGGGATCTTCCCAACCCAGGGATGGAACCCAGGTCTCCCACATTGCAGGCAGGTTCTTTACCAGCTGAGCCACAAGGAAAGTCCAAGAACACTGGGGTGGGGGGTGTCCTATCCCTTCTCAGAGGATCTTTCTGACCCAGGAGTCAAACCAGGGTCTCCTGCATTGCAGGCAGATACTTTACCAAGTGAGCTATCAGAGGAGCCAATAATTGGCTATACTCCAATATAAAATAAAAAATTTTTTAAAAAAGAAAGTGGCTGCTAGCTGTTCCTACCCCACAGGTTAGATTGATGTGCTAATAGAGCAACGGTTCATAGAGTGTAGCACTATGTTAAGTCGCTTCGGTCATGTCTGACTCTCGGTGACCCTATGGACTGTAGCCTGCCAGGCTTCTCTGTCCGTAGGATACTCCAGGCAAGAACACTGAGGTGGGTTGCCATCTCCTCCTCCAGGGGAATCTTCCCGACCTAGGGATTGAACCTGCATCTCATGTCTCCTGCGTCATCAGGCAGGTTCTTTACCACTAGCACCACTGGGGAAGTCATACAGGCACTTATAAATGTTATCTATTGTCATCAATTGTTATTCATGGTAGGATTACTGGTCATTTCAAGTCTCAACTCTTCTTTATATTTTCTGCATGAAACTGTTTCACTCTTACAAGCATGGGAACAGAAGTAACTTTTTAATCCATTTCAGTCAACAAGATGAATTCAATGAAGAGATTAGTGAGAACTACTTTGCAGTAATTGAGACAACATCTGCTATTTCTAGGGCTAAATCAAATAAAATAGTCAACTCTCGATTCTACACAAGGCGCGTTCATTTATCTACAGCTAATATTGCTTTCCTGTTTTTACTAGCCTCATTAAACACTGGATAGAACATCATATGTTACAGCTCTATCTAGCGTCTGTTTACTTTCTCCCCCACAGCCAACAACTCAGCAAGAGCCTTGTAAACCAATTCTCTTAATGATCTTTCCAGTCGGGGAAGGTGTGAATCAATGATACAGGGAACTCTGAAGCGAGGCTGGTGGCTGTGACTCAGCGAGGGGTCGCTGTGCTGCCAGCTCACACGGTTAGGGCTGAAGACTGAGGGGGACACTCTGTGGGCACCTCTCAGAGCCCCTCCAGTCCCCGCCCACCTGGCCACGCACAGCAGTGCCTGGAGGTAAAGGGCTTTTCCCTTCATGCTGAGTGGATAGGGAATGATGGACCCCACAGTCAGTGATGAGGGTCCACACTATTTATAACATATGAGTTTTTATAATGTGTCTGCTAAAAAGCACAATTGCCGGTGAGTTTCTGATATCAGCGCTCCAGCTCTTGCTATTAAGCACACAAATCCCTTGCTCTTGGCGCATACCTGGAGGGGGGCTGTTGCTTCTCATCTCAGGGCCTACATTGGGGGATTTTCCGTCTTTCTATCATCCAAAATCAAGGTTCCCTTCAAATAGAGCTTGCCTGGAGCTTTCCTTCCCACCCTCCTCTCTGTCTGTCTCTCTCTGATGGAAGATGCCCGCCCTGCATCTTGGCCCCATCGTTGTTCCATGCACTCAGGAGACAAGGGTTCAAGGCTGAGTACCGCACACAGCACACTCTCCATGAAGTCCTACACACCTACACATGATACATCATACACGACACACCCACATGCAACACACCTGCAGGCGATACACGAGACACCTACACGCTATTCACCTCCCTGTGGCTGCAGCAGCCTCTCTGGATTAACTATCCTTCTCTGCAGTGATGGACTGAGCATCTCCTTGTGACAAGCAACAGGGGCAAGCGCTTTAAAGACAGATAAAACTCACTGGAGATTTGATTCTTATTTGGTAATTGATCCTTCACTGGTTGTTTGAACAAGGGACAATTATTCAACTCCAGTTTTCTCAACTGAAATGGTAATGATGAGACCAATGCCTCTGATACAGCCTCAGATAACACCAGTGAAAGCCCAGTGCCTGGCTTGTGGGAGATCCTGTAGAGAAATGTGGTTTTCTTCTTGGCTCTCTCCTAGCCAACTTCTCACCATGATGGTCTATTTGAAAGTGCATTTGGTAAGAAATATTTGTATAAGTAACACGTAACCTACTAGTGCTTTAAACAAATAGAGGCTTTCAGACATCCTTGATAGTCCAGTGGTGAGAATCCATCTGCCAATGCAGGAGACATGGGTTCAATCCCTGGTCCAGGAAGATTCCACATGCCTGGGGGGAACTAAGCCCATGAGCTGAGCCACAACGGCTGAAGCCTGCATGCCCTAGAGCCCAGGCTCTGAAACAAGAGGCCTCCACGCTGAGCTTGACCACCACACTGAAGAGGAGCCCCTGCTTGCCACAACTAAAGTCCGTGCACAGCAATGAAGATCCAGCACAGCCAAAAATATATAAATTAAATGTCCAAAAAAAAGAGGCCTGCTTTTCCCCTATAACAAAACATTTACAGGCAAATCACTTCTGAGGTTGACTTGTTTCCAGGGTCTCTCCTTTTCTCCTAGTCTTACCCTCAAGGTTGCAAGATAGCTGTGTGTGTTCCAGGCACCACACCTCCACTGCAGGCAACAAGAAAGGGAAGAGGTGGTGGTGGTCTTCTACATCTCTTCTAACACGAAGAAAAGGCTTCCCAGAAACCCTTGATAGCGGACTCTGCCTTGCATTCTGTTGACCAGCTCTGTGTCACGTGGTACCCCCTGCAAGACACTCTCATTCCTCACTTTCTGTTCCAGGAGGGATTAGGGCAGGGAGTGGCTGTCAGGCTAGGCAACCTGCAGGATCTTCCCAGAGTATTAGACATTGTCAGGTTAGAACTACCCAGGTAAATGTTAACTAAAATAAAAGTAAACACACAAATAATAAGCATTTCAGAGCCAAAAGTATAAGGTTTACCACCTACCAGGTGGGATTCTGTCCTTCCTCGGTTTATATCAGTTCTCCAGCCAGGATGCGCTTTAGAGTCACCCTGGGGTCTCGTAAAACTCACCCATGCCTGGGTGTCCTCTTAGACCAACGAACCCTGTGGGCCGGGCAATTGGACTCCCAGTCAAAGCTCAGCACCATAGGTTAGGAGCTCATGGAGAGAGCGTGGGTGAACCACAGAGGGCGCAAGAGATAGCAGCCCTGAGGAATCAGGAGCCTGCAGGACCGTGATCCACATCCTTGGCAGCTTCCCATTCCCCTAGGGACAGAACCAGAGGCACAACAGGCATTCTGACCCACACAAACACACCCGTCTCTCAGGACTCCTCACTAAATCTTCAGTTCAGTTCAGTTCAGTCGCCCAGTCATATCTGACTCTTTGCGACCCCATGAATCGCAGCACGCCAGGCCTCCCTGTCCATCACAAACTCCCGGAGTTTACTCAAACTCATGTCCATTGAATTGGTGATGCCATCCAACCATCTCATCCTCTGTCATCCATCCCCTTCTCCTCCTGCTCCCAATCCCTCCCAGCAACAGGGCTTTTTCCAATGAGTCAACTCTTCGCATGAGCTGGCCAAAGTACTGGAGTTTCAGCTTCAGCATCAGTCCTTCCAATGAACACCCAGGACTGATCTCCTTTAGGACAGACTGGTTGGATCTCCTTGCAGTCCAAGGGACTGTCAAGAGTCTTCTTCAATACCATAGTTCAAAAGCATCAATTTTTCGGTGCTCGGCTTTCTTCACAGTCCAACTCTCACATCCATACATGACCACTGGAAAAACCATAGCCTTGACCAGACGGACCTTTGTTGGCAAAGTAATGTCTCTGCTTTTTAATATACTGTACTGAAGCCTAATCACCCAGAATACACTGTGTTGCGCTATTGTACTTTCAGTCATTTGATAAACTAAGCCCAGCAAGGCTCAGAAGCCTGCTGCACAAGAGCTGGACCATCAGCAAGGACTCCACCTGGCAGGTGTCCTCGCCTCGGTGTCTCCCCTTCTGTCCCACAGACAGAAGCCTCTCCCCTGGGTGCACCCAGCCGTGCTTCTGCTCCGGCCTGCATCCATCAGCTGCAGCTCCAGCTCTGACAACAGCTTCAGCAGGATGGCGGGTGGCCTCCTTCACAAACTGCCTTCATCTCCATCACCCTCATCTCCCCAAAGGCAGCTAGTTTGCCAAAGCTGCCAGGTAGCTCACCTCCCGGCTTCTAGCTGTAGTTTTCTCCAACAGAGAATCCGGATGGTAAGAAGTCTTCCCTAGCACTAATTCTGATGCACAAGCAGCTCCCAACACTTCAGATTTCTGTAAAGCCCCAAAGCCAGCAGAAGATGATTTAATTACCACGTGAATGAGTCAAAAAACAGATGTGAGGTTTCCAGAAATGCCTGCAAGTGCCTAGTAAGTAGCCACAATTGATAGAGATATTGCAAACACACGCTGGAAACAAAGGCTGGCTCAAGGCACAGTCGCAGCCCGAAAAGTGCTGTCAACAGAGGGGCACTCCCACCCCCCACCCCAGTCCTGTTAAGTGCAGAGAGCTGGGAAATTGTCTGTAATAGTCTGGCCCACGTGAACTGCAATTAGCAACAACAAGCACCACCCACAGACTCTGTGGGAATGTGTTCATGGTTAATCGATTCGATTGATCACTGTTTATTAAGTAAAAACCTGCTTTCTAAACTGTTCTTCCCTAAATGGTGTTTTTGTGTTTTTTTTTTTTTCAGTCTGCTAGAAAATAGGAGACTAATTAGAGCTTTTAATTTGAATCCAAGCAGGGAGATGTGATCATGTACTACCGTAAGATCATTAGCACAGGGAATGGAGATGAGGAACCCCACCCCCGGCTCCCCAGAGCCTCAAAGCTAAAGCTGACACACTCCCATAAAGACCTCCCGAATCCTCACTTCACTCTTCAGGTCAAGAAGCCACTGAGACCAGGTCAGACGAGGACATCAGGAAGGCAGTCCACTGGTAATATAGATTATGGGAATGTTTGCGTCTCACCAGCGCTGTGAAATTGATCGGCTCCATTCAGCACCTTGCGAATCAACAGAGGAAATCAATGGTTGGCAGATGGGTAGGTGCTGAGATAAGAGACCATAGAGTATTTTTTCTATCTCCTTACAGAAAATAATGATCTCAACCACCTTGAATGCTCTAAATCTAAGCAAAATACACACACAAATCCAATCCAGGCTTGGATGCCTCACAGAGCGGTCAGGGCGATTATGTCACTGTGATGCAGTCCACAGGAGGAGGGTCTCCTCGCCCGTGGTTAAGGTCTTTCTGATTTGGACGTGCATGTCCTGTGCATTACCTGCCTCTCCTGTGTGTCCTCACCTGCAATCCACAAAGCTACTGCAAAGTGACAAGTGTCCACTGTCCCCGTGATTTCTCGTGAAGTCTGGCATTTGATGACGTCTTTGATGCCTACCCAGTTTGGAACCCCAGCCCCCCAGATGAGGATTCTGCAAAGTCCTTTATAAGTCTCATCAATCACAGATAGAACACCAATGAAGACAAGGTGTTAATGGGAAGCACAGATTTTTGCCTAAAGTGTACATATTTCTGCAAGGACAAGTATCCAAAACTTTAGGAATCCAAATTAGAAATACTGTTAGTTACTCTGAAAAGGCTCAAGCCAATGAAAATTGAAATTTTCTAGTGATGCTGACATAGGGATTTTAATTTATACAGTGGTAGTGATGAGTAGACTCAAGGGATTAGATCTGGTAGACAGAATGCCTGAAGAACTATGGATGGAGGTTCATAACATTGTACAGGAGGTAGTGATCAAAATCATCCCCAAGGAAAAGAAATGCAAAAAGGCAAAACAGTTGTCTGAGAAGGCCTTACTAGCTGAGAGGGGAAGATAGCCAACTAAATGCAGAGTTCCAGAGAATAGCAAGGAGATAGAAGACAGCCTTCTCATGTGAACAATGCAAAGAAACAGAGGAAACGATAGAATGTGAAAGACTAGAGACCTCTTCAAGAAAATTGGAGCTACCAAGGGAATATATCATACAAAGATGGGCACAATATAGGACAGAAACGGCAAGGACCTAACCAAAGCAGAAAAGATTCGGAAAAGGTGGCAAGAATACACAGAAGAACCACACAAAAATGGTCTTAATGACCTAGACAACCATGATGATGTCGTCACTCACCTAGATTCAGAAATCTTGGAGTGTAAAGTCAAGCGGGACTTAGGAAGCATTACTGTGAACAAAGCTAGGGGAGCTTTTTCCAGCTGAGCTATTCCAAATCCTAAAAGATGATGCTGTTAAAGTGTTGCACTCAATATGCCAGCAAATTTGGAAAACAGCAGTGGCCACAGGACTGGAAAAGGTCAGTTTTCATTCCAATCAAAAATGAAGGCAATGGCAAAAAATGTTCAAACTATGGTACAACTATACTCATTTCACATGCTAGCAAGGTCATGCTTAAAATCCTTCAAGCGAGACTTCAGCAGTACGTGAATCAAGAACTTCAAGATGTACAAGCTGGATTTAGAAAAGGCAGAGGAACCAGAGATCAAATTGCCAATATTCATTGGATCATAGAAAAAGCAAGAGAATTCCAGAAAGACATCTACTTCTGCTTAATTCACTTATATTAAAGCCTTTGACTGTGTGGACTACAACAAACTGTGGAAAACTCTTAAAGACATGGGAACACCAGATCACCTTACCTGTCTCCTGAGAAACCTGTATGCAAGATAAAGAGCAACAGAACCGGATGTGAAACCGGTTCAAAACTGGGAAAGGAGTAGGTCAAGGCTGTATATTGTCGCCCTGCTTATTTAACTTATATGCAGAGTACATCATGAGAAATGTTGAGCTGCATGAATCACAAACTGAAATCAAAATTTCTGGGAGAAATATCAACAACCTCAGATATGCAGATGATATCCCTCTAATGGCAGAAAGTAAAGAAGAACTAAAGACCTTATTGATGAAAATGAAAGAGGAGAGTGAAAAAGCTGGCTTAAAACTCCACATTCAAAAAATGAAGATCAAGGCATCCAGTCCTATTACTTCATGGGAAATAGATGGGGAAAATGTAGAAACAGTGTCAGATTTCATTTTGTGGGGCCCCAAAATCACTGTGGATGTAACTGCCTCCATCAAATTAAAATATGCTTGTTCCTTGGAAGAAAAACTATGACAAACCTAGACAGCATATAAAAAAGCAGAGACATCATTTCGCTGACAAAGTTCCATATAGTCAAAGCTGGTTTTTCCAGTAGTCAAGTATGGATGTGAGAGTTGTACCATAAAGAAGACTGGGTGCCAAAGAACTGATGCTTTCAAACTGTTGTATTGGAGAAGACTTTTGAGAGTCCCTTGGACAGCAAGAAGATCAAACCAGTCAATCCTAAAGGAAATTCTGAATATTCATTGAAAGGATACTAAAGCTCCAATAATTTGCCACCTGACGCCAAGAGCAGACACATTGGAAAAGACCCTGATGCTGGTAAGACTGAGATCAAAAGGAGAAGGGGACAACAGATGATGAGATGGTTGGATGGCATCACCAATTCAACAGACACGAGCTTGAGCAAACTCCTGGAGACAGTGAAGGACCGGAAAGCCTGGCATGTTGCATTCCATGGGATGGCAAAGAATTAGACAGGACTTAGCAGCTAAACAACTACAAGCCATTTTGAGTTTCAGATCCCAGCCTCAACCACTTCAGATGCAAATAATACTGTTCCCACGAGATACCAGTTAGTAGTGGTATACTAGTAGCTAGTCTTGTGTATCTCCAAAACAGGAATGAGAAACTGAAATTTCTAGATCATTGTTTGCACACAGTTTGGTCCATCTGCCAGTCCATATCCAGAGCTGTATTAAATCCATCTCTTCCTCGGTTTCATAGAGAAATATAAACCATATCAGCATTTGAAATCAAAGTGACAGGTGCTTTTCTCCAACTGAAAAATGAACATCAAAAAGTTTGGAGGGTAAGGAGAGGAGCGTCCTCAGTTAAACTGCCTGAAATGTGACATTTTCACGTGGAAATTGCAGGGCTGGGGTTGAAATATGCATGTCACAGCCACCACGGTGCTGTGGGAAAGAGGAAACTTTTAATAGGAGCGAGGCTGCATCAAAGCAACTCATAATTAGGTACAAATTTGGCTCACGGTTCAGCAATTTATACAGATTAGCTGTGCTGACCTTCCCTGCCCCTGGGTGCTTACTTCACATCTGTGGTGGCACAGTGACCTCTAGTGTTAAAAGGGAAGGAATCTATTTTTTTTTTTTTTTTTCCATTTATTTTTATTAGTTGGAGGCTAATTACTTTACATCATTACAGTAGTTTTTGTTATACATTGAAATGAATTAGCCATGGATTTACATGTATTCTATTTTTAAAATCACATCCAAAATTACTCTCTCACGCAGCCTTACTCTTCCTGGGAAATCTTTGTAAGGTAATAAGATAGAGATGTGATCTCGTTCAGCATTTAAATCACCTTTAGTTAGTGCATGTTCTAAACCCTCTGTCATGGAAATTTCCAAAGGGTTTATAGAAGATCTATATATATATTTTTTCCTTTCATGATGTCTTGAGGTTGTGTGAAATTTCATTTTCATAAATATGCATGCTGTGAGTACTCTATGGCTTCCAGACAATTAGATGCCTTCTTTTTCCTTCTTAAGGAGAATTGACAAGATTTGACTCCATCCAAATATGATGTTTGGGGAGTGTTTTGAAAATTCTTCTCCTCACTCATTGAAAGTAAATGTGGAGTCGGGGGAACCACATGGGAAACTCTAGGATCCGGGCTGTGTGTGTGATGCTGACTCATGTTTCCCACTCAAACTCAGCTTTGCTGGGACTTGTCGAGGAGTGAGCAGGGCCCAAGGTTTTGCTGACCAGGGTAGGCTGCTTAATCTGCATGAGGAAATGAGCCATTAAAGGTACTAAAATATGAAGCGTTTTCCCTTCTTCTGTGTTCTCTCTCTTGACTCAATATGGTATTTTTATTTTCCATTTAATGCCTCCTAAGGGATTGGAGGCAGGAGGAGAAGGGGACGACAGAGGATGAGATGGCTGGATGGCATCACGACTCTATGGGCATGAGTTTGAGTAAACTCCAGGAGTTTGTGATGGACAGGGAGGCCTGGTGTGCTGCAATTCATGGGGTCACAAAGAGTCAAATGCCACTGAGCGACTGAACTGAACTGACTGAACTGAAGGGAAGAAAATTTTAAATCTTATTTTTTTACTTTTACCATTTATCCTTACATCATACAATGCCAACTTAGTAGGCAAAGAGAAGAGCATCCAGCTCAAGCTCAAATGTGGAATCACGGAAGTTACTGAATTTTACATCATTGCTTATATAAACATGTGCATTTTTCCCCCTTACTAGTGTGAAGGATTGAATTCTGAGGCACAACCACTATATAATATAATCACCCAGATCCTTCTCATTGTCCTGACCAGGCCTTCACTGGAAATGCTGAGCAGTACAGACTCAGCTGTTTTCATTTCATTTCACTCCCTCCACCTGCAATGCCGGAAACCCAGGTTCGATCCCTGGGTCAGGAAGATCCCCCGGAGAAGGGAATAGCTACCCACTCCAGTACTCTTGCCTGGAGAACCCCATGGACAGAGGAGCCTGGCGGGCTACAGTCCATAGGGTCACAAAGACTCAGACATGCCTGAGGGACTGAGCACGCAGTATGCATGAGAGCCTAATCAGTTTGGGGGGTGATTCTGCATCATGTGGCTTGCACGTGAAATATGCACCCACAGGGAAGTCCTCCACTGTCTCTAGAAATCAGCTAGTCTTGGGGAAGTCAGGCTCCCCGGGGTCAAGTGAGTAAGTCCCCAGACATCAAAACATCAGAATAAAAAGATATGGTTCATATCCTTTCAGGTGCCCAGGTAACACCCCTCACCTGGCTCCCACTAACAGGCTATCTGATTCTGAAGGCTGAAGAACCACTTAGCTCTGCCAAGGGTGGGCTCCTTCCTCAGGAAGCCCCTCCCTACTGTCTCTCCCCTTTTCTGCTTCCAAGGAGCCCAGGCATGGCTCGCTCACCAGGCCCTGCCCCTACCACCCTCTCTGCCTCTGGTCTCCCACGTCTGCACAGTCCCCGGGCCCTGTGTACCCTCCTCTCTGGGGCCCCCGCCCTCCTACTGGACCCCACAGAGCTTGCCTTCAGCTCTTCAAACCCCTGCAAAGTGTCTCCAGAATAACATTTCTTCTGACCCCCAACCAGGCACCCCCTGATGCTACCAATAAAGAAGATGCTGTTTTATCTAAATGTCAGTTCAAGGGAATGTCCTCCTTCTCCTCAGGCTTCGATTATGGGTTTTACAGCTTCACGCTCTCCCCTTCTTCCTAGGGAGTGAGGTTGTGGGGATAGAGGGGTGAGCCTTCCATCTAGGCTGCCCCCTCCCAACTGCATCCATCCAAGTTCACTCTCCACATCCACATAGCTTGCTCTGTGAGTGTGTGTGTGTGTGCGTGTGTGCATGCATACTCCTGCAGTGCATGCGTACCCCTGCAATGCGTGCATACCCTCCCTTGCACGCTGCAGGGAGGATTCCGACAGAACCTCGCGTCAAACAGTTTCATCGCCATCTCCGCCACTGCACTTTCTCTTACTTTAAGCAGTTTTACAATCAGGATGAGGCTTCAGCCACAATTTCCACAAAGGCAGCAGGAGGTGGTTTCTAGCATCGTCTTCCTTGGATGTCTGGAGGGAAATGCAGGCTTACAGGCGAATGGTGACTATGCTGCTTTCTCTAGACAAGTCTCAATCTCAAATACACTGTCTTATATTCCATGCAAGTACTCTGAGACCGAGGAAATACTATCGCTTTAGACCTGAATGGGTCATTTATCTCTGTTTCTCATTGCAAGAGTGAGGTTGTAAGGGCAAAGTGAACCAACCAAGATGTGTGCACTATGAAAAAGTTAAACATGCTACAAAACTATGAGACCTCAACCAATTCTCTGCTTCTGGGGAGAGAGGAGAGGGTGAGATGTATGGAAAGAGTAACATGGAAACTTACATTACCATGTGTAAAATAGATAGCCAACGGGAATCTGCTCTATGGCTCAGGAAACGCAAACAGGGGCTCTGTGTCAACCTAGAGGGGTGGAATGGGGAGGGAGATGGGAGGAAGGTTCAAAAGGGAGCAGATATATGTAAACCTATGGCTGATTCATGTTGAGGTTTGACAGAAAACAACAAAACTCTGTAAAGCAATTATCCTTCAATTAAAAACTAAATAAAAATTTTAAAAAAGAAATAAAAAACATGGGGAGTAACCTATTTCTATTCTGGAGTTTTAAACTCTGGCTATGGTACCACCAGGATTCTAATTATAGATTTGCAGAGGCATTCTTTATGGGGTTTTACTGATCACAGTAACAAGAAACCTATCCCCAAAATAAGAATTGAATGGCACCAATAAACAAACAAAAAATGCCTCCAGCCATTTCCAAATATGTGAACATACCGGTGCATGCCCATCAGTGGTGTAAATGTATGCATGTATGTGTATAACAGAACTGTATCAAATGATACTTGTTGTCAGCTTACCAAGTGGCTCAGTGGTACAGAATCCACTAGCCAATGCAGGCTACGTCAGAGACAAGGGTTCAGTCCCTGGTCAGGAAGATCCCCTGAAGAAGGAAACGGCAGCCCCCTCCAGTATTCTCACCTAGAAAACCCTGTGGACGGAGGAGCCACAGACATGACTGGATGACCAAGCACGCACATGCCTGTTGTCTTGTCCCTGCTTCCCCCTCGGCGTTAGATTCAGGACATTTCCCCAGGTGCAGTCATGGTTATTCAGGATTATCCTGATTTACCCTGATTTTCTGAATCCCCTTTAGCTGTACATCTCAGTTCTTTGCTTTTATTTTTCTATTCCTCTCCATAATAGTATTATAACACTACAATGAACATCCTTAAAAATGCTTATTTGATGATTCTAATTAAATCCTTAATAATAGATTCCTGAAGTGCTGGAAGGAAGGGTATCAAAAATTTTGAAATAGCTTATTTTTTATTGTGGATAAGGCCATCTTGATTAACATACCCCTGCCCTTCAAACATGACCGATAAACACAAAACGCACCTGGACTCTGACAACTGGACCCAACAAACTTGAAGCCCTTCCCTTCTGACCCCAAAGTGCCTGGCCAAGGCCCCCTGGAAAGTGGAGAGCCTGGGGCCTAACTACCACTGTTTCCTACGCAGATTTGCACCACTGACTTGAAAACTCTAAAACCCAAACTGCAGGAGCTAGGGTTACCAGTGCCATGCAAGCAGCCCCTGTATTGATGAAGGACACAGAGATTTGTCTCCCTGTGGTGGGGTGTGGGTGGTCAGTTGGATTTGGTTTTAGAAAGGGGATGAAGCAATTATAATTAAGCAAAGAAGAAAAAGCCAGGTCCACATTCTCAGGGAAATCTTGTCTCCTGAAGCACCTCTCTTTCACCCAGGAAACCCAAAAGAGAATGCCCATTACCCACAGCCCTCCACTCCAAACCCATGTGTGAAATTGGCAGTCACGCAGCTTCTATTTGGGTTATCAATGCCTGTGTGCTGAGGTTGAGGGGCTCACAGAGCAAGAAACAAACAAAAGATATGAGCAAATGATTCCCTCCCTAACGCTCTAAGAAAAGGAGCCACAAAGGGTATGCAGAACATGCTTGGCCTTGAACGTGGACCACAGGTTAAAAAGGGGATTTCATTAGCAGACGGGGAAGACAGAGCCTAAGCCAAGTGGCAGCCCGGGTGGATGGAGAAGCCTGGCTGGTACGAACCTGCTCCCTGTCCCACGAGACAAACTTGTTGCCCCTCTCTCTTCCCTTGGGCTTCCCTGGTGCCCAGCTCAGACGCTAAAGAATCTGCCCCAGATGCAGGAGACCCAGGTTCAATCCCTGGATTGGGAAGATCCCCTGAAGAAGGGAACGGCTACCCACTCCCGTACTCTGGCCTGGGAAATCCCATGGACAGAGGAGCCTGGAGGACTGCAGTCCATGGGGTCGCAAAGAGTCAGACAGGACTGAGTGACTAACACTTTCACTTCTTCCCTCCTCCCTACTCCCTCCCAAGTGAGGAGGCATCACTGAGAAGTGAAAGTTCAGCCCTAGAAGGGAGCTGGAAAAGCAGAAAGCAGGACATCTCCAGGCTTCGCTGGAAGATGCTTCTTCGTGCCAAGGAACAGCAGGACATAGTCACTTCTGCCTTGTGGGAAACATCTTCAGCTCAGGCCTCATCCAGACAAAAGACCTTTAAAAGCAGCCTTTCCATAATCATAATCAAGGATGGTGCAAACAGGTAGTTGCAGGGTGTTCACCCCAACGTGGTTGGAAATATTGAAAATCTGGAAACAACCTATATCGTCCAACAGAAGTCAGTTATACAGACCTTCCACACAATGATGTACTAAATTATCATTTCTAAAAACACAGGAGGGAAAAAAAGACACTGCCACTGAAATGATAACTTGCATAAATTTTAATAAACAAACTTTAAAAATAAGAGAATGACTTTAAAAGATGCTCAAGATGCCACATAAGTGGAGAGCAGATTGCCAGATGGCAGAATCAGTCCCTGCTGTAGACTAACATGCTGATGTTGTTACTTCTGGGATGAGACCGTGGAAGACACCCCTCTCTTTTTAGTTCCTCTGTATTTTCTAACTTGCACAGCATCTATATTTATTAGGAACACGTTGCTGTATATTTTAAACCTATGTAATCATATTATCCTTTTAAGGAGTGAAGGGAGTCTAGCTGATGCTTTGCCTTCATCCTTCCTTCACCCTCACACAGCAGAGAATTTCAGGGGCTGCAACACTGACCCAGCAGACAGCCCGGGTCAGAGCACAGAGCTGAAGTGTCGGACAGGTTATTAATAAGTAATCAGCAGCCAGCATTTCTCAGAGCACTTTGAAAGAAAGCAGTGCCTCCTTGTAAGCCTCACAGAGAAGACTTCAGACTTGGAAATTTGAGTGAGTTCGAGCACAGACATCCACAGGGACCCATCCAGCCTGAGCGAGTTTGCTTCAATCCAGAACAGCATGATATCCAGGAAAAGAACCCAGAGAACCCAGGCGAGAGCAGAGAGACGAGGACAGGCCCTGACCCTTTGAAGATGCCAGCCCTGTCCTAGGCACTGGATGCTTCAATCAGGACCCAATGGCACAGCGCGTACAATCTGTGACTTGGGGACAAAACTACCAGATTGTTGCAAATGGGTCAACAGACCTGCCTGATTTGGGCAGTTACCCAGAAGAAGCAATGCAGGCAAAAAGGACCCCTGTGACATTGCAGCATCGGCTTGCTGCTTCAGAAGATAACAGTCTCAATTCAGATTGCAGCCCACCCCAGAGAGATGACCAGCCCTGCAAAGTAACCGCCATATAATAAAGTAAAATAAAAGAAATACAAAAGGAAATTGTGGGGCAAGGAAGAGGAGATGTCAATTACAATGAAAGTGGCCTTCTGGTTAGGTTATGTGAAACAAAATGGGAAAGGTTCTTTCTTTTTAATCTGTGCTTAAGCCTTCCCCAAATTCCCCAGACTTCAAGGGAAAATCTGGGCTTCCCAGGTGGTGCTACTGGTAAAGTACCTGCTTGCCACTGTAGGGGACATAAGAGACGCAGGTTTGATCCCTGGGTTGGGAACATCCCCCAGAGGAGGGCATGGCAACCCACTTCAGTATTCTTGCCTGGAGAATCCTACCAACACAGGAGCCTGGCGGGCTACAGTCCACGGGGTCACGCAGAGTCAGACACGACTGGAGTGACTTAGCACGCACACACGCGAGGGAAAATCTATGCCCCTGAATTTTCCATTCAGTGATGCCATGAGGGCCTGGCTCTTCCTGGGATGGGAGGGACGTCATTATAGTGGCTCTGCAGGTGGCAACTGGAGCTTCCAGTTCCTCAACCAGGGGAGTTAAGGAACCCACTCTGAGACAAGTGCTGGGTTGGGACCCAGGTCCCCCAGACCCTAACACCTGACACCCTAGGAGCCCAGAAACTAAGGCTCTAGAAAGAGCATCAGGTTTCCAACTCCATTTCAAGAACTTTTGAGTGGGAACAG
Organism: Odocoileus virginianus; assembly: GCF_023699985.2. Taxonomy (NCBI): domain Eukaryota; kingdom Metazoa; phylum Chordata; class Mammalia; order Artiodactyla; family Cervidae; genus Odocoileus; species Odocoileus virginianus. The sequence goes on along the minus strand of NC_069689.1, from coordinate 45,655,508 downwards.
TATCACATTTTATTAAGTGATTTTTTTTTATGAGTTGCAAATAGTTGGCACTTGACTTGAACCACCAGAGAGACTCACAGATTCACATCAATTTATTATTCAACTCCCTGGGTTTTGTATGTTACAACCACCTGTTAACTGATTCGGTGACCTTTAGCAGGCCACTTAACCTGCTTTGCAGTTTCTTTATACATAACAGAATCGCTCTCCATCCAATAATGCAGAAGCCTCATTACCTAGACTCTCAGTGCTCCGGGGCTCGGTTCAAAATTCAATATCCCCTGAGAGTCCTGCCCAAAATGCAAGCACCACTTCTCAGAATTTCTGACTCTTTAGGTCTAGGCAAGGCCTGGAGAACCGCACTTTTAGAATAAGCATCTCTGGACATGTGGATATGGGCGGTCAGAGGACTTCATATGAAAAAATAGCAGTTCATACTTTTCTCATCCAACATTCTGCTGATCAACAAAATGTGTAAACTGTGGAGAGGAGAAAGTAACATGAAGGGTAATGGCAAATCAGCTGTGTCAGCATAACTTGTCCTTTCATAGAAATACTGAAAATATATTTTGCTAGTAAGTCATGAGCCTGGTAAACAGTAGGAGTTCAATAACTGATGAATAGATGCATCTGTCAACTGCAGCAACCTTCTGCAAAAAAACATGGGCTTGATTGCACATACGCCCCCTTCACCAAAATCACATATGTACTGACCTCCCACCCTACTTTGGAGCAGTTTCTCAGAACTCTCTGAAATGCTGTCTCCTGGGCTATAGTCCTCACTTTGCCCCAAATAAAACAACTCACACCTCTCATGATTTGCATTTTTTCAGGTGACACATCTTTTTAAATTACTTTTAAAATTTTGTTCCACATTATTTATCATCAGCAAAAGCAAGTTGAAGTAAGATTATGAAGGACCAAGCACAATGGGCTGGGTCTCATACACAATTGCTCTCAAAGGGAATTTTGACTGTATACCCATGGCCTAACCCCAGCAATTTTCCAGCTCACAAGTCACAAACTCACTGGAAATGTACATCTAAACACACTGCCAACAGAGGGACCCAGGCTGAAGTTACATGGATTTTATGTATATTGTGAAAATTCTTTTATTCTGTCATCATCAGTACCATTGGGGTCAACCACAGGGGAAATGTCAGAAAACAGGATTTGAAAGGATCAAAAAAGGGAGGGGCTGGAGGTGAGGGTCCTTTGCTGTCTCAGGCGTCCCTGCCTTTTGATTATTTCTTTTCTGCTAGAACCTTCAGTGGCCATGAGGAAGGCAAGGTAGATGGGGCCCAAGGTTCCAGTTCTCTTCCTGGGATGACCACCGTGTGGAAATAAAGGAAGATCAACCAAAGGGAGGAGGCAAAGGCCTTCCAGAGATCGCTGCAGCCGGTGAGTCGCCACTGCCAATTTTGTCAGAGGAGTGGGGGAGTGTCATCGAGGATAAAGGGAAGGCTTTAGGTGTGACCTGATAAAGACTGTGGATGGGGAAGCTGGAGGCAGCTAACGAGAATAGGGACGTCCTATGTGATTGGTTAGGGGATCATATTCAGCTGTGTCCACTTAGTCCTAAATTGGAAGCAGTGAAAAATTTAACGGAAGTAGTAAGTTATTCATCAAGTCCAGCCCATTTGGGGCCAGTTGTCCTGGACTGTCACTAGATTATCACTGGATTATCGCTGTATGGCTTAGAGCAGGCTGTCTTCTGTCTTCTTGGGTTGGTTATTATAGATCAGTTCAGTCATTCAGTCATGTCTGACTCTTTGCGACCCCATGGACTGCAGCAAGCCAGGCTTCCCTGTCCATCACCAACTCCTGGAGCTTGCTCAGACTCATGTCCATCAAGTTGGTGATGCCATCCAACCATCTCATCCTCTGTTGTCCCCTTCTCCTCCTGCCTTCAATCTTTCCCAGCATCAGGGTCTTTTCCAGTGAGTCAGTTCTTCGCATCAGGTAGCCAAAGTATTGGAGCTTCAGCTTCAGCATCAGTCCTTCCAATGAATATTCAGGACTGATCTCCTTTGGATGGACTGGTTGGATCTCCTTGCAGTCCAAGGGACTCTCGTGAGTATTCTCCAACACCACAGTTCAAAAGCATTAGTTCTTTGGCTCTCAGCTTTCTTTATATTCCAACTCACATTCATACATGCCTATTGGAAAAACCATAGCTTTGACTAGATGAACCTTTGTTGGCCAAGTAATGTCTTTGCTTTATAATGCGTTATCTAGGTTGGTCATAGCTTTTCTTCCAAGGAGCAAGCATCTTTTAATTTCATGGCTGCAATCACCATCTGCAGTGATTTTGGAGCCCAAGAAGATAAAGTCTCTCATTGTTTCCATTGTTTCCCCATCTATTTGCCATGAAGTGATGGGACCAGATGCCATGATCTTCAGTTTTTGAAATTCGGTATTATAGATAATGAGATGCTTTCCTAGGCAGTTTGCTACAGGTAGTTGGTCAGAGTTTTTGTTTTTATATATGGTCTGGTCACATCTTTTTGTATTTTCAGTGGCTCAGCTTTACCAAACAATCCAGTCTATAGCAAAGGCCCTTGGATAAAGCCCCAGCAGAAGGGACACCCACACCTAGAGTCTATTCTGCAAGCTATGCATGTCACCCAGGCAGGGAAATCTCCCCATGGAGCTTGTGGGGAAGCCAGCTCCCCATGGCTTCATGTTATAGATGAAGCTGGGGATGGCCATGCAGGAGTACAACCCCAGGCTCCCGATTCCCATCTCAAGGCTCCCCTGACCGCAAGGTTGAACCCATGATTCTAACAAGAGATGCTACTATTTATTCTGAGTATCTGTGGGTGATCTTTGAGTTCACAAAGATGCTTCCAGTGTTCCAGAACTCCAAATGAGCCACACGTTATGGAAGGCAAGCTAGGGAATAAATGCTACAAACCGCCAACCAGGCCAAGCCCTCATTTCCTTCTCTGCAAAGTTATGGGACTAAATGAATACACGTCTAAGGAGTTTTCCAGGCTAACCTACCTAGTCTATGATCTAAATGTGTCTACTGTGAGTGTTTCAAAGAAATTCCTTCTGTTAGGAGCAGCTAAAGAAGTTGCCAGTGGAACTCAAACATTCTACTCACCTATTGCTTCAGCTCATTGGAGTAGCTGCCTATCTCGCTGTTCGCTGAACCCAGGGTAGGCAAGATGGGAGCCGGGAAGATGGAAGAAGATGCAAGGAGCCATAGGAACTAGAGGCATTCTTTATTCGCAGCAGCAAGGTGGCAGCAGCAGACATGCTACTTTCTCTCTTGGTTGACCCAGCGGATGCAGCTGCAAGGATTTGTCAGGTGGTGCTTATATAGGTTACGCACATGCGCAGTGCTATAGATGATCTCAGCTGTTACAGAATCATTATTTACAAAACGCAGGGCAAGAGCAAGAGGCCATCGGGGTGAGAAAACCTGACCACCGCCATCCTGGCCAATCACCCTTTCCTACGCTGCCCATTTCAAAATAAGGCCATAAAAATACAATCCCCACGGGCCTTCCATTGTAGAAACAACTTCCAAAAGCAGAGCAACTTAATGTGCCATCCTAACAAGCTACACCTGTGGTCATACAAAGACAAAGGCTTTCCCCCAAAGAGCAAACAACAGGCAATGCAAGAAAAAAATTTAAAAAATAATAAAGGGCATCTCTAAATGTCACATGACATTGATCCTGTCTCTTCATCTGCTTGCTTCTCAAAGTGAGTAAATTTGACCTAGTATCCTGCTCTATCATATCAGATTGTAAGAGAAGTTATGTGTCGTTCAAGTTTAAGAGATTATTTCTATAGTCTATCCAGTTTTTTCCAATTCCAGGAGTGTAGATTTTACTAACAGATGTTCATGGTATATGAACTGATAGCATCTCACAGTTACATGATCATATAGTCAGAGCAAGCAGTAGACTGTTCTTGTTCACATGCTAATAATTTGGAGTCCACGAACATTCCTTTCATATCTGGGATGGCAAGGGGGAATAACCCCACTTACTGCTTTAGACAGATTCTCTGCTGGTCATGAATCTTTACATCTTCTTATTCTTTAGGTTCTTATTTCCTTTTCTCTTTCAGTTTTTACCACATCCTCATTTAGATCCCATTGCTACCCCATCCTTTCTTTGTGTGTGTGTGTGTGTGTGTGTGTGTGTGTGTATGACATGCAATATTGATTTTAATTTGCGCAAAGCATTTCAGCTTTTCTAGACAGCGAAATAAACAAGCTGCCTTTCCCTCTGCACGAAAACACTGGCCATTAACGTGGCACGCTGGAGCTCCTGGCCCTTCTTCCAGCCTGCATGCATGCTCAGACATGTCCTGCTCTTTGCAACCCTATGGAAAGTGTAGCTTGCCAGGCTCCTCTGTCCATGGGATTTTTCAGGCAAAAATACTGCAGTGGGTTATCATGCCCCTCTCCAGGGGCTCCCAACCCAGGGATCAAACCCACATCTCCTTTGTCTCCTACATTGGCAGGCAGGTTCTTTACTACTGAGCCACCTGGGAAGCTGGCCCTGCTTCATTGTGCAATTTGCCGAAATCACTCTTCAAACACCAGGACAAACTCAGCTTTCTTTTAGTCTTCTTTGCAAGATCTCAGGGGGTCCCTCCTTTCTGACAGTCCTTCTTATAGCCTTGGCCCTGACCTTGGGCTGTGAGCGCCTGGGGCCTCTCCTCTGTCACTAATTGTTTGACTCTGAAACAATGAGAGGCAAATTCTAGAAAGAACCTCTTGCGGTTCCATAAAATTCTAGGAACTTACAGGGACATGCAGACCCTCAACTCACCGAGTCCAAAAGACATATCTTTTAGACAATCAAACTGGGGCTCAAAGGCTGTAGGGATTTAATTGAGTTCTTCTAGGTAGTGATTTTTCTTTCTTTTATTCATTCCAAAAATGAATATTCCCTCTCCCCAAAAAAGTTGCTAGATTACAGAATACAAACACAAAAGTCTAAAATAAGTCACACCAAAAAATGTTTAACTAGCTATCATGTGGATAAATCTAAGTAAGCATAGACAGACTGATAATGATAGTGGTGATGTGGCAGCTACTGTGAGATATCTAAAGGAACCTGGAATTGTCTTAGAGAGTATAACATAGAAAATGAAGAAATGTGAAATGAATTTCAAGCAGTTTAAAGTCTTTAGACTATTCAAGAGAAGGGAAGCAATGACTATTACCTTTAGACTTGTTAAGTCAAATTACTACTAAATAAGTCTTGGGGGGGTGATATACAGCATGATGACTACAACCAATAATATTTTAGAGCGTATTTGAAAGTTGCCAAGAGAATAAGCTTTGGCCTCCAATACTTTGGCCTCCAAAGCTTCAGCCTCCTAATGCGAAGAACTGACTCATTTGAAAATACCCTGATGCTGAGAAAGATTGAAGGCCGGAGGAGAAGGGGACGACAGAGGATGAAATGGTTGGATGGCATCACTGGCTCAATGGACATGAGTTTGAGCAAGCTCAGGGAGATGGTGAAGGACAGGGAGGCCTGGTGTGCTGCAGTCCATGGGGTCACAAAGAGTTGGACACAACTGAGCAACTGAACTGAACTGAACTGAAGAGAATAAATCCTAAAATCTAATTTTGTATGGTGATGAAGAGTAACTAGACTTACTCTAGTGATTATTTCACAGTCTATACAAATATCAAATCATTATGAGGTACACCTAAAACCAATATAAAATTATCTATCAATCAAATCTTATTATTTAAAAAAAGCACTGTATTATAATACTAATTTAAAGGTAGAAAGGCATCTTTGAATATATAATTTCAAAATAAGCAAATGAGGAGAAAGAATTTTTAAAAATACTAGGCCTCTAATAGAAAAATGATATTTAAAACAAAGCATGGTAAACAGATAACAAAAAATGTGGCAGAAATACATCTAAAGTTATTCACAACAAATATAAATGGGTTAAACTCTCCAGTTAAAAATCAACTTTTCCAGATTGGATATTTTAATTTAGTTATATGCAAAAAATAATCTTTTAGATTTACTTATAGAAGCATTAATAAATATCATAAATACAATGTTCAATATAAAAAGCACATTGAGAAAACAATAGAGCATCACCCAACTGTTTACAATTTTAAATATATTAAATAATACTGACAGATTGTTTATAGATATACGGAAGGGAATTTGATGGTGAGGGCAGGGACAGATGTGAACTACATCCATACCTGCAAAGTTGTGTTTCCTTTTTAAAAAGTTCTAGAGCAAGCATATAGCAAAATGCTAAAATGAATTAAATCTAAATAAGTGAGTTCATGGATATATGCTATATTCTATATTGGGGTATGTTTAAAACATTTCTTGATAAAAAGAAGTAACCAAATAAAACAAAGTCAATTGGGGTTTTTTTCAAAGAATATTTATGTAAAGAAGATATGAGAAGTTGAATGTTAGCTGAAACTATTGTGGTAATCATTTCACAGTATATGTAATTCAAATCTTCATGCTGTGTTCCTTAAACTTATACAGTGACTTAAGTCAATTATTTCTCAATAGAACCGAAAAAAAGAAAATACATGACACAATCCTTATACTTTTCTGTTTCCTCAATTTTCCACAAGGACAATGGTCTTATTTTTAATAAATTTTTAAACGTCAATTTTAGAAAAACAAAACATTTTATAGGCAGAAAAAAATTTTAACACATTTTTCAACTTTTTCACGTTTTTACCTTTTATATATACAGACAAAAATAACCATGGGGAGCAATGCATTCACTCTACCTGAAGTCCAGACCCTTTACTGAGGTGCCTTGACCTAATACCTGTGTTGGCCAGCAGGTGGCGGTGGCACGATAGTAATTTTAAACCAAGAGTTTAAAATCTAGCCATTATTCTTAACGTGGGTAGTCTAGATTACACCTGCTTTTGGTACCAAAGATCTAAGTGGCTTGTGTGTGTTTTCCCCACATACATTTTTTCCTCTGTATTCACCAAGAATTAGGTTACAAAGCTCTGACTCTCTCCACGTCATTTGCACAAATATCTCCTGGAGAAGCAATAAGGTTTAAAAAGCCACAGGTAATGAATTGTGGAGTTCCGCCCACCTCGCTCCTTTAGTCCAGTAAAATGTTTCATTGTTATACCACATAAACCTGACCCAAAATAATGTTGGCATTTTCGATTCAAAATTTACCAGCTGGTTTAAAAAGCATATGAGACCACATCCAAAAACCAGCCCTATCCTTCCAGCATTCTACAAAAACAATAGCTCCTTTCACCATCTAAACGTCACCTCTCTATGACATGAAGTGCCCAGATCAAAAGTTATATGGATGGTTGTGTTGTTTGTGTGTGCTGAAAGTGGAAACATCTCATCCTACACTTGTCTTATTAACATTGCTAACTGCGATCCCGTACTAGCAGAGCTGACCTTCAGAAATACCATGTTTAAGTCACCTCAGAAAGCGGCAGCAGAAGCTGATGGTTCTCCGCGCTACTTGATGGGCATCCTGACTGTGCGAGCAAGGTGCTTCTTGGGAAATTCTCTGTCCACCCTTCTCGGGTCATCCCAGAGGCCTCTCCTACCTCCTGCCGCCCTGGACGCAGAGACCTATAGGCTCCGTCTCAGCCTCACACTAACAGATCAGAGACCCAAGGCAAGCCCCCAGCTTCCTCAGAAGAAGGACTTTCACTTTTATCCTTATCATTCTTTCTCTACCTCTTTTCTTGTGTCTCCCATTAGCCACACCCAAGCCCTGTTGGATCCTCTCTTTTTAACAGCTTCTCCGGGCTTCTTCTTACGGTAGTTTCGCAGCCATGAAACAAGGATAACAGAAGTGAACCTTGTTTGCAACCACTGAATAAGCTTTGAGCACAATTGCATGTAGGAGAGGCAGGTTGTAGAAGCCGTTCACGACTGACGACCCACATGTCTGGGCTCCTGGGCTCAGAGACCCAATACAATGTCAGTGTATATTCCCATACAACCTCTTGCCCTTGGTTCCATATTCATCCTCCTAGCTGCTCCACGAGGTGGGTGCTACAAGTATGCCTTACCTGAATTTCACTAGTAGAATATATGTTAGAAAGCTTTGCAAAAAAGGGTTTACCCAAAAGTCACTATTTGATGTTCCTGCATCTCATGAGAGGGGATATAAAGCTGCATCCTCACTCACTGATTTAATTTAAACCTTGTTTAAGTAGTGCTTAAATACAATGTGTCTTATTGCTAGTATCTTCCTTACATTAAGGAGCAAAAATGTCTACTAAGAAAGTGGAAAATTCTGTGAGACTAAGATGTCTAGAAAAGCACATACATTAGGCAAAAACGTGGACATGTAGGAAATGGGCACATGAAGATATAACACTTAGCACATACAAGCCCACATTTTTATGCATGGGAAAATAAAACTATAAAAGTGGCTGGTTGTGGAGAACTTCAGTGTGTTACTCAGGAAATCATCATACTTATGAGAAACCAGAAAAAAAAACAGGTGAGGGGCTTGCTGGCCACCATGGGATGCCAGAACCTTCTGTAGGAACAATAGATGGGATTAAGCATCCTCAAAGGTCAGAAGAAGGAGAAAAAACATACTGTGGAAAATCTGAGCTCTAAACCAAGGCCTGGATGGTTGGACAGATTAAAGAAGATAGGAAATGTAAAAGAAAGGTTATTTTCAAGATGGCAGGTGCAGTAACTACTGCTGATGGTGAGGCTGCAGATACTCTCCCCAAAACAGCAGAAAACCTTGAAGAAAGGTAGCTGACTATTAAAAATTTTATGTTGATGAAATGAAGCACTCTTTCTTAACTAAAAGATGCTTGCTCCTTGGAAGAAAAGTTCTGACAAACCTAGACAGTGTAAAAGCTTTGGCAAAATCTTTGCCAGCAAATCTATGTCAAAGCTATGGTTTTTCTAGTAGTCATGTATGGATGTGAGAGTTGGACCATAACTGAACAGCTGAAAAAAATTATGTTTTTGAACTGTGGTGTTGGAGAAGCCTCTTGAGAGTCCCTTGGACTGCCAGGAAATCAAACCAGTAAATCTTAAAGGAAATCAACCCTTAAAACTCATTGGAAGGACTGGTGCTGAAACTGAAGCTCCAATACTTTGGCCACCTGATACAAAGTGTCGACTCATTGGAAAAGACCCTGAAAAAATAAATAAAAGAAAAGAAAAGACCCTGATGCTGGGAAGATGGAGGGCAGGAGGAGAAGGGGGCATCAGAGGATGAGATGGTTGGATGGCATCACTGACTCAATGGACATGAGTCTGAGGAAACTCCAGGAGATGGTGAAGGACAGGAAGCCTGGTGTGCTATAATCAATGGGGTCACAAAGAGTCGGACACGACTGAGCGACTGAACCAAACTGAACATTACCATACAAATCTAAAGGAAAGAGCATTCACAGCTGAGACCAGAGTTCACTCAAGAAAAGAAAACAAAACACGCTTTGTATACCTTTCTTAGTGTATCACTAGGGAAAGACTGTGTTATTTTACATTTTCTGCTTGACATTAAATGTCACTGACCTCGCTTCTCCAGAGCCAACAGACACCGTGCCTAGGGCCCATAAGACTTCTAAGGGTCATGAAAATATTTTCCTTCCTTTTAGAAACAGAAGAAAACCAATACAAACCTTAAGGTGGAAGAAAAAGCTTTAGTAGGTAATATTAATAATGTCATCTTTATAGCAATGGGTAATAAAATATGGTTTTTCTTTTTTTTTTCATGGAAAGAGTACCATGTAGGCAAAAGTGCTTAGAGCACACAGATGTCACGCTGGACCCTGACTCTTTCCTCACATCATTTACTCAACGTTCCAAGTGTTGGAGGTCAGTCTCCATCTTACTCTTCTGGGCAGGGGGGGATAAGAGAGCAAGTAAGAGGGGTGCCATCTGATGAAATAATACCACTGCCCACAGGCCATACACTGAGGCAGGTGTCGTATACTCACATCCTCTGTGGGAGGACAGCAGATTCTCCAAGAAGACCCATCTAGTGAGCCACACTGCAACTGGGTCATCAGCCTAGAGGAAAATTAGCCCTTTATATCTGGGAAAGCCAAAAACTAATTCCAAAAGATAAATGCACCCAAATATTGACTGCAGCAATATTTACAGTGGCCAAGACACAGAAGTCACGTAAGTGTCCATCGACAGATGAATGGATAAAGAAGATGTGGTATGTATAGATGATAGAATATTACTCAGCCATGAGAAACCATGAAATAATGCCATTTGTAGCAACATGGATGCAACTAGAGATTCATACCAAGTGAAGTAAGTCAAAGACAAATGTCGTATCATTTATATGTGGAATCTAAAAAAAATTAAAAATGAACCCCATGGACTGTAGCCCACCAGGCTCTTCGTCCATGGGGATTCTCCAGCCAAGAATACTGGAGTGGGTTGCCATGCCCTCTTCCAGGGGATTTTCCCAACCCAGAGATCAAGCCCAGGTCTCCCACATTGCAGGTGGATTCTTTACCAGCTAAGCAAACAGGGAAGCCCTATGATATCTATTCAACTTATACATGGAAAAAAAAAAATACAAATGAGTTTATTTACAAAACAGAAACAGACTCGCAGACATAGAAAATCTACTCAACAGTTATCAAAGGGGAAAGGCAGGGGGAGGGATAAATTAGCAGCTTGGGATTAACAGATACACATGACCGTATATAAAATACACAACAAGGATTTACTGTTTGACACAAGAAACTATATTCAATATCTTGTAATAACCTATAATGGAAAAGAATCTGTATATAAACACATATGCATATATGTATATGACTAAATCACTTTTCTCTACACCAGAAACTAACAACACTGTAAATGAACCATACCCCAAAGAAAGATTTAAAAGTGTAAAAATTAGCCCTGAAAGCAGAATGCCGTATCAGTGGGAAATGATGCAGATATTGATGGATACTTTGATGCGGGTCTAAATCGAGATATACACCCAAAAGCCTAGTCAAAGAGTCAGGAACACCCCACCATGGCCTGTCACTGTGGCAGTCAAGCCCTGGGACACGAGGCAGGCAGTGTGGGCAAAAGGGATCCAGAGCCTCATCAGAAACCATTGAGTCCTACACGCCATCTCCTCTCTTCACACACAGTTTTACTTTCAACTTGAAGAGAAACGTCGCACGCAGCCTTCATTGCTTTTTTCCGCCAGCCGTGACTTGCCCTGACTCGAGTCTGCATTCCGGCAATGTCACAGTCGGCCGACCGAACATCAAACCCGGTCCCCACGCGCGTGTCAGCTCCAAGAGATGCGGCACCCTGACACACACCCCCACCCACCGGCGGTGTGTGTCACCAGCCAGATCAATCCCACGCTGCTCCACACACTTAGAAACCAAGACTAATAAATCATTTGCCCTCTCTCTGCACACAGATGCTAAGTGTGGTTCAATGCAGGTAATTATAAAAAAAATGACTTTGGGAGCAAAAAATCAAAACTTGGGAGTCTGTGTCTAATAGAAAAGGCCTGCAAAGAGATTTGGGAGTTCTAACGACGCTGAGGAGCAGGTGAAAGGTCCTGGAGCCTGACAGTCGCCAGGCAGCCTGATTGACAGAATCGATCCCTCTTCTCTCCAGCATCACCAGGCCCTGGGTCTACTCGCCTCTGGGTCCCCATGCCAGGCGGCAGGAGGTGGGGCGGGAGTATTCCCTCCTGCTTTCCTAAGTCTGCAGAACAGAGCCCCCACCAACCCATCAATTACCAAGACTGTCAGTGCGAGAAGGTGTCGGGACAGTGACAGGGTTAGGTAAAAGCCTCGGGGGCTAAGCTGAAAGGCGCCAACGAGAGGCATCAAATCACTCTTTGTTTCCACGCCCAACCTCCCTCCCCAAAATACACAGTTTTCTTCTCCCTTTTAACTTTCACAAGGATGTTAGGGTTTCTGCAAAAAAGTAGCATGGAAGGCATGTCTTTATTATTTCAGCTGTCATTCACTATTATGATCGGTCCTCCCCTAAGCTCGAAGCTCCCTCTCTGCTTCCCACCGTGAGACGTTGGTTGATGTTTCAGCCCTTCCACCATATCATAATGAGACCATCCTCTCCTAAGAGACTTCAAGGGTTTACCTGCTCTGTAAGAGATAAAAGACACAGCCTCGTCTCCGATCCCCTCCGAACATTTGTTTGTTTACTGCAGAAGGAGATTTTCTGGATGTCATTCAGAGCTGAAATTTTCACATCAATTATCAGAAAGCTCTAATCATTTTCTAGGAGAAAATGGCATTATACCCAAGCAGAATTCAACTACTGTTGGGTCCATTGCAACAGAATGCCTCCAACAAACATTATTAACCAAGGTGACTTTATTTCTCCAGAAATGTATGAATATCCCTAAGTCCCAAAGCAACTCTGCACTAGGTTAATTCAGTCAACCAATGAACTAAGTGCATGAAATTAATTCAATCGATTGTTTTAGAGAACTGTTCCATCATTACATCATTCAATAACTGACTTTAATTTTTAAACTGTATATACTTAAGGGCTTCCCAGGTGGCGCTAGTGGTAAAGAACTAGCCTGCGAATGCAGGAGGCATATGAGATGAGAGTTTGATCCCTGGGTCGGGAAGATCCCCTGGAGGAGGGAATGGCAACCCACTCCAGTATTCTTGCCTGGAGAATCCCATGGACAGAGGAGCCTGGCGGGCTACAGTCCATGGGGTCACAAAGAGTCGGACACGACTGAAGAGACTTAACACACACATACACACACACAAGGTATACAGTATAGTGAAATGATTCCTACCATCAGGCTAATCAACATCTTCATCTCCTCACATAATTGCCCTTGTTTCTTTTGTTTTTTTCATTTTCACAAAATATTTTATTGAACAAAGTATTCACCATTTTGTTCCATACTTTCTGCCACTTTTCAGCAGTTGTTTACTCTTTCAGTCGTGTCCAGCATGTTGGTGACCCACCAGGCTCCTCTGTCCATGGGATCTTCCAGGCAAGAATAGTGGAGTGGGTTGCCATTTCCTTCTCCAGGCTTCTTTTTTATATATTTATTTTTATTTATTTATGTATTTATGTTGGTCACACCAGCTCTTAGTTGCATCATGTAGGATCTTTAGTGGCAGCATTTGAATTCTTAGTTTCGGCATGTGGGATCTAGTTCCCTGACCAGGGGTCCAACCTGGGCCCCCTACACTGGGGGCTCGGAGACTTAGCCACTGGACCACCAACCAGGGAAGTCCCTCATTTTTGGGGGGGAGGGGAGGGTGGCAGAAGCACTTGAAATATACTCTTAGCAAAGTTCCAGTATTTAAAATAATATTATTAATTATAATCTTCATGCTGTGCATTAGATCTTAGACTTACCCAGCCTATAAATTCAGCTTTCTACCCTTTGACCAGCAAGCATCTCCACACTTCCTCCCACCTCCCTGCCCTCGTGACCACTCTTTAACTCTCTACTTCTCAGTAACTGTTGAGTGTCTGCTAGTTTCTGGGCAATATGAGAGGCATTCAGGATACAAGGATTAAAGCTTTCCAGTCCTACTTAACATCAAGGAAGTCACAACAAAACGTTTCACATCTACGTAGAAAGCTTTGGTGATTTTTTTTTTTTAACTATAGCAAGAAAAATGGGATTCATGTAAAGAGATGAATGGGATTTCAGAAAAACAGTGCTACTACAAGATAGATTCTCACCCCAGGTGAAAAAGAAATCCTATAAATTCAAGATATAATCCTGTAATTTCATGAGTTGTGAAAGATGCGGAGTGGTGTGCTTTAGAAACTTGCTGATGCTGCAAGTTATAGTCAAAGGCATGGAAGCAAACCCAAGTACTTAGCTTTAGAAGAAGCATATTCAATGCCTGGGAACCAATTCCCAGGAGAACATCATGGTTCTCACTCCCCAGGAGTGAGCACACAGGGCCAGCCAGGGGCATGAATTTACCTCACATTTTCATTACTGATGAAGTTGCATCCTCTTCATTACATTCCCAACATTTACAAAGTGAAGAGAGGGAAGAAGATAACAACTGTTTCCAGGGTGCACATACTTCTCTGTGGATTCAGAAACTATTCAGTTTCATAGACATGGAGTTACGGTTACCACAAACTGCACAACATGTAATTTAGTGCCAAACTCCCTTTGAGTTGCCCTGGAGGCAACCCCATAGGTAGTTTGAAGAACTTGTGCTGATGAGCTCTAAACCAGTTCTCACTGGCCTGCTGCTGCTGCTGCTGCCAAGTCGCTTCAGTCGTGTCCGACTCTGTGCAACCCCATAGACGGCAGCCCACCAGGCTCCCCCATCCCCGGGATTCTCCAGGCAAGAACACTGGAGTGGGTTGCCATTTCCTTCTCCAGTGCATGAAAGTGAAAAGTGAAAGAAGTCGCTCAGTCGTGTCTGACTCTTAGCGACCCCATGGACTGTAGCCTACCAGGCTCCTCCATCCATGGGATTTTCCAGGCTGGAGTACTGGAGTGGGGTGCCATTGCCTTCTCCATCTCACTGGTCACAGGTCCTCAAAAAGCTGGAAACTGAACACACACACACACACACAAGCATGGACAAGCTAACCTGGGTCTTATGTGTCCTTATACAAGTGTGTGTTAGTCACTCAGTCGTGCCCAACTCTTTGCGACCCCATCAACTGCAGCCCACCAGGCTCCTTTACCCATGGGATTCTCCAGGCAAGGATACTGGAGTGGGTAGCCATTTCCATCTCCAGGAGATCTTCCAACCCAGGGGTTGAACCCGGATCTCCTGCATTGCAGGCAGATTCTTTATCATCTGAGCCACCAGGGAAGCCCCTTATGCATCCTGGAACAACACAAAAAAACAGGGCCAACAGCTACAGCTTAACTAGCACCTTTTGATAGTGAAGTCTGTCAAGGTGAAATGCAGAGGACACAGTAATCATGAAATCAGTCAGCAGTGCCAAGGCAACAGATGAGAAGGAGCAAAAGAGAAAGATGGAGAGGCTGTATCTTAGATGCACCAAAGGAAGATGGCGCAAACAACCAAACAAGCTCGAGTGTCCGTCACATGCATTATACAGATGGCATTCCAGAAAAGATAAAAAAATTGTATCACAAGGCAACAACAACAAAATAAGGCATATATAGGCTAATCAAAACATTTTTAGGAAAGAGTGATCTGAAAACTTTCAAGCTTTTCTTCATCTGAACTTTCGTGGGAGAGAACCAACCGTGGGAATGCAGTTGGGATTGAGCATAAATCATTAGGAGGCTGTGTTATTCACCCATGTTACACATCTCACCTCCCGGGTGGGAGGTTGCCTGGTCCAAGACCCCAAATGCAACTCAAGGTCACTCCCAGTGAGGTCATTCTCTCACCTCCTTGACCAACCAGGTGGAAATTAAAGATCCCAGGATACTTTTCAAAATAGTTCCAGGGATCACCCAGCTGCCTGGCTTCAGTCTCAATAAAACCCAACTTAATGTTCCCAGCTGGGACTGAGTCCTTCTTGAATAGAGAGGAGAGTCTGTGTTCAAGTCCGCAGTTATTAAGCTGTCCTTCGAGCACTGTAATTACTTTATAATCCACAGAGGACTTTAGGATACTTGGAGAATGAGGGATGCTAAGAAAAAGTCAATTCTATTGTAATTTATAATTGAATTTATCCACAGAGAAACAATTGGTCACTAAATGAAAGTGTCACCTAGGGAGCAAATTCACAGGTGTAGACTTTACAATTATCAGAGGGCTTAGCTCCAAGAAAATTCAAATTCCAAAAAAAACAGCTTTCAGGGAAAACATAGCTTTTGGGTTGAATGTTCATAGTTTTAAACACGTATTCTCCCAAAGTAATATTTTAATAGCTCAATCCCCTGTTAGTTTGATTATACTCAGTTTGGGGAAAATATAATGGACTTCTCTGGCGGCTTAGACAGTAAAGAATCTGCCTGCGATGCAAGAAACCCAGATTCCATCACTGAGTTGGGAAAATCCCCTGGAGGAGGGAAGGGCCACCCACTCCAGTATTCTTGCCTGGAGAATTCCATGGACAGAGGAGTCTGGCGGGCTACAGTCCATGGGGTCACAAAGAGTCAGACGCAACTGAGTGACCATCACTTAGCGACTTACACATTCTGATGTGTAATGAAGACAAACCTTAAAAAAAATCCCATTAATTTCTCCTACTGAGGAGAAGCTTATCCTTTGAATAACATTGGGTAAATGTATGTGCTTTGTCTTAAAAGAATTAAGAAAATTACAAACCTAAAAACTGTACTGACTTGTTGCAAGGAAAAGAAGAGATAAATAAGAATGTCTTAATTTCATTCTATGTGTCAGAGTTCATATGAACAGCCATAAAGGTCATATTTAAACTTAAATATTGCATCTATAATCCATCTTTCAACCTGCTGATCTGAGAGATATTTCTATAACCTATTGTCAAGCAGATTTCCAAGAGAAAAGAGCAGAGGATAGGCTAATGTGATATTTTTATGTTAGTTCATGAAAAACTATCCCAACACTTAGCAGCTTTAAACAGCAGGCATTTATGTTTTCATGGCTTCTGCGGGTCAAATGTGGTTTAGTTGGGTGTCTCAAGGAATCCAGGGTCTCACAGGGTTCAGTCAAGATGCCGATCAAGACATCATGCGGGTCTCATCTCAAGGCTCAGCTGGGGAAGGGTCTACGCTCAAGCTTGCCCACATGGTTGTTGCCAAGACTCAGTTCCTCACAGGCGGTTGGATGGATTGAAGCCTTAGCTCCCTGCCGGCTGTTGGTGAAAGGTCTTCCTGACTTCCTCCCCACGGGCCTCACCACAGGGCAGCCCACAACATGGTGGCTGACTTCATCAACGCAAGAAGATGGGCCGCAGGAGGCACGCCAGAGTCTTTCTGTAACTAATCCCAGAAGGGACATCCATCACTTTCCAGAACTCTATTTACTAGAAATGAGTCTCTGGGTCCAGCCCACTCTCAGAGGAAGGGAATTAGAAAGGTGTGAACACCAGGCCCGGGGGATCATTGGGCCCCATCTTAGAGGCTGCCTGCTGCAGACACGTACCTGTGTGGTGAAGAATGAACTTTACCCAAGGAGAATTTGGGTAAACCTCTGTCCCAGCTCCATCTCAGCTGAGAGGGAACCTCTAAACCTGGGGATTTCCTGAGTGACAGCCACGTATTTGTTATTCATGGTAGGTCCCTGGCTGGTAACTTGGGATGGGCTTGCGACCAGGCTTGCGACCAGGCTTGCGACCAGGCTTGCAATTAGAGGGCTGGGGCTTTGAGCCACCCAATAGTAACAGGCCTTTCAGGGAGGGGAGGGGGCCTAGAGGTTGAAGCCCCCTCAATCACAAGGTCGAGGATTCCATGAATCATGCCTGCATAATGAAACCCCAGCAAAACCTTGGGGCTCTGAAACTTGGTGAGCTTCCCGGGCTGGCCATATTCCACGCATACTGTCACACGCCTACCACAGGAGTAGGCAGCCCGTCGCTGAGGACACTCAGTGAAGATTTGCACGTCAGGTGCTCCCCGTCTCAGATTCTGCCCTATGTGTCTCTTCCTTTGGCTGGTTCCAACTGGCGTCCCTTTGTTATGATAAAACTTTAATTGCAAGTATAGTGCTTTCCTGAGTTCTGTAAGCTGTTTTAGCAAATCACTAAATCAGAGGAAGTCCACGAAGACCCCCCAAGCTTATAACTAAATGGTTTCATGTGAAGGTGGGCCTGAGGATGCTGACCCGCAGAGCTGGCATCAGAAATCTTGGGCAGGCTTGGCAGTCTCAAACGACTGCGTCTTCCACCTTGGGTTTGGCTAACTCCAGGTAGTACCTAAGAGACTTCTGCCATTCTCGTATTCCAAAAGGAATTGCCTATCTATCTATTTTGCCTGTTTTGTTTGTGGGCTCATTTGTTTGGGTTTTGGTTCTGTTTTTTGGAATGCCTCCCTCCAGATATGTCCAAGATAAGAATGTGGGGAAAACTACAACTATTTGTTAAGAGACCCCAGCCCCACGGAGTGAGCACTCCCAGCCTAAGGGAGGTGACACTGGTGACCGCTGGGTCAGAGAGAGAGCTGGAAAGTGAACATGACCATGACATGAGTTTACCAGCTCATCAGATACAATGGCAACCAAATTATTGAATGTTTGTCAATTCAATATCATAGTTCTTCTCAGTATATTTTGTTGAGTATATTTTAGACAGTGTGAAGTTTAGATTATACCTTCATCATACTCCTCCCCAAAATAAATATTTACTGAAAGTGTTCTACATGCCAAGCACTGGCATAGTGCTTTGCAGCATGTCTCCACCTAAACCATGAAAATTATGCCATAAAGTAGTTACTGTTATTTTATGTTGTATTTTATGTAGGAGGAAACTGAGGAACAGAGAGATTAAGTTGGCAAGAAAAATAACATTTGAAATTCACACTGAAAAGCAAGGTAGCAGATCTTACAACAATTCTTAAGTTGGATCAGTTTGTACTTACAATGTAAATTTGACGGATAAGCATTAGACATTGTGTTTTCAATGCTGTGAACTGATCCCTGTAAACTTAACTGCTCTTTACAGGCAATTGAAATTATGTGCAAATTTTTTTTCATTTATCTTCTTATAATAAAGATTGCAAACTCAAGATATACGGGTTGGGCAGATGATATTAACGAGTGAATGGGGGCTTAGTGAACCCAGGTAAGCCCCATCTTTAGGAAGAAAAGACCACATGCACCTATTGCAGCCTGTAGGAAATGTGTCCAGCATTACTTGCCTACAGACTTTTCAAGAAAAGCCCCCAAAACCTGGAGTTTTCTGTAAAAACTTCTGATTTTTAAACGGTGCCAAAAGAGTCTTTTCTTTTTTTGCAACTCTACTGGTAAAGAATCTGCCTGCAATGCAGGAGACCCAGTTTGATGCTTAGATCGGGAAGTTTTCCTGGAAAAGGGATCGGCTACCCACTCCAGTATCCTTGGGCTTCCCTGGTGGCTAAGATGGTAAAGAATCTGCCTGCAATGCGGGACACCTGGGTTCCATCCCTGGGTTGAGAAGATCCCCTGGAGGAGGGCATGGCAACCCACTCCAGCATTCTTGCCTCGAGAATCCCATGGACAGAGGAGCCTGGTGGGCTACAGTCCATGGGGTCGCAAAGAGTCAGACACGACTGAGTGACTAAGCATAGCACAAGCCAAGCAAAGCACATCAGTGCTTCAGAGTTTTGACCTAGAAAAATTAACAAAGTAAAACAGTCAATTTTTGTTCATATGACTTCCGTGAAGAATGAAACCAGATCTCCTAGTCTAGGATTGGTGCCATAATAGCTTGACTCTGTGGAGTGGAAAACTTCACAGAGTAACTCTTCACACCCCAAACATTGCAGGCACTGCACTGACCAGGGAAAGACAGCTAAGAAAGTTCCCACGAAGTCATGAGCTCATGAGGTTGAGATCAAAATCTTAAAAGACAAGCTAGTCCACTCAAGGAAATCCCTTCTGCAAGTATTTCTAACAAATAATTACCTCTGCTGGAGTCATATAAAACAGTTTGTCAAAGCACACCATCTTCAGTTCTAAGTTGTTCAAAATGAAGTTATATTTAAATATTTCACTGACATACAACCTACATATACACAGAAATGCACAAATTCATGTTGGCTCATTGGTTTTGGACAAAGTGAACGAACCCTTGCATCCATCACATGGCCAGCACCCCAGGGGCCTCCCCCTTGCCCTCTTCAGAAGATAACCACCATCCTGAATTCTAACACAGTCAATCAGAGCTACTTGTTTTAGAATTTTGCTTAAGTGCTTTTTTTGCATTTAGCTCCTTTTAGTCAGTGTTCATCCAAAGTTCATTCATTTTGTAGTTGTAGTTCAAGGAATACAGCACTATTTAAATCTTTATGTAGTGCATTTACTTAAAAAAATTTTCCCAGGCCACAGATATTTGTTTGCATAAAATTAAGCAGCTGGGCTTTTTAAATTTATCTCATAGGTTTAGGTGTGTGATTTCTACAATATAACTCCTAATGGGTTGGGATTTGCATGATGATTGCTAAATGATCAGTGAAAGACTTGTTTAAATCAATATTCAAGTTTTTAAATTGTGAAGGTCATATACTTGGGAATAATCATTAAATTGATGTTAAACTTCTTGCCTCCTTTTCTAACTGGTTCTACTAAGAAGCTTCTGAAAGTATCAAAACTAGCATTGACTGAGGTATTTTTAAGTTAATATATCTTTCTAATATATTTCCTTATAATATGAGAGACTGTTAGAACCTGAATATAAGGCTTTTTTCTGATGAATAACTTTGGTAGGAAAAAAACATGCATTCAGGAACGAATTGTGTCTCATATTGTCCTCTGATCACTTGGGTCCCACCACTGTCTCTTATTGAGTTTGCAATCAGTTAAAATATCCAGATGTTTTCCATGTGAACTCCTATTAAAACTTTTATCTCCAAAGTATATCTATCTATATATATATATATATATTTATACTTATACTCACACTTTTCTCTAAATATAAATTTTTACATTTAAATTTTATGTTAAGGTCACCTTGCATGTATATAATGCTTGGGATTTTTCAAAACACTTTCAAATGCATTATCACAGCAATTTGATACAATAGCTCAGGGAATGAATTATTATGCACATTTTATAGATATGAACATAATTATCACTGCCAGGCCTCACTTTGTTTAAAAGGATAATGCTCATGTTTTATAAAGGGCTCATTCAAATGGAAAAGAATACTGTATAGCCAAATCAGCAAAAAGTCACGATATTTGAATATTCACCAAAAAAAACCACAAAGAGTAAGCAAGCACATGGAAAAATATCATTGCTATAAATAAAAGAAAAAGCAAATTGAAATAATAATGAGTGTCATTTCAGACCTAGTACATGAACAAAAGAATGAGGCAAAATCCAACACTGATAAAATTGTAGTGAAATTGTTAAGCTCATTATTTGCTGTAAACTAGAATAATTCTCCTAAAAAGTAAGTTGACAATACACTTTAAATGTCAAAAAAGTCATACCCTTTTTTCAATTATTCTCATGTGTAGAATATATTTTGAGGAAATAGTTTAGAAGAAGAAAAGTTATTTGTAGGAAGATGTTCATTGAAGAATTATTTACAATAAGGAAGGGAAACAATACAGGTTTATTTCAAATAAATGAAACAAATTAAGCTTTGCCCAAATGACCAGGTTACCCTCTCTCTCTCTAATGTATGTAGTTCTACCCTTTGGAAATACAGGAGAAAATATTGGTGTTTCTCCCTCATATCACAATTTATTGATTTCCAATATTGCCAAAGAGAAATGCATTGCACTTCATATAATACCTTTTCATCAGACTTTCTCATCTAACCATGCAGTTAAGTTTGCATTTGTCTCAGAACGGTCTCTGCAAACCCCAGCCCAAGCAGGTTAATGGGCTCCACAAGCACACGAGGACGGTCTCCTCAGAGCAGAGCGGGCAGTGATGCCTGCTCATGGACAGATGAACTGTGATGAAAATACGTTGGCATGAAACTCCAGATACCCTGAGCCATTGCTTATCCAATGACTGCACCCTCTAAACACCTAGGAGGCTCCCCACACGAGTGTACCCCCAGAACACACATCTCTTGAGGTGTAAAATTCATGGTACCTTCCCAGTGACCTGCTGTTGGGGAGAGAAGGCCCAATCTATGCCATCTGGGACAAGTGCAGCCCAAAGAAACATCATTTAGACACTAACATGAAATTCGAGTTTCTCCTAAAAGGGGAAATGTTTGCTTGGTACAACCAACTGCTTGGATGTACACAGACTACCTGGAGGAGGAAAGGGAAATATTTAAGGGAGATTCCCCCGCAAGCAAGCTCGTGCCTTCAGTTGCCCTCCTAAGGGTCAGTGGAGCCTGCTCAGACTGCTGAAACACTCTGCTCAACGACCCACATCTCTGGCCACTTCATGACGTGTTGACTGTTCTTGACGGGCAAGGAACAGAGCAGGGAACTGCAAACTTGCACCCATCTAACGTGTTTCTGGGCAGACCTGCCTCAGCTTGGACTTCACGGGGCTCCACATGGTGGCAGGAGCCCTTCCTGCTCTTAACCCCCCTCACATCCAATTCACTGTAAGACTCATAACAGCAAGTCTAGGGCAGTTAAATACACAGCGTGGGTAATTAAACAGGCTACAGATGAGTACTATTTGGTCTGCAAACAATCCTGTAAGTGGTTCCAGAGGGTTGTGTCTTGAGGATTATAGCTCATTTGTGGGATTTTGCCAGGAAATGGCTAAATATGACACCTGCAAGCATTTCTCTGCAATTGGGCCTCAGGGACTGGCTACCTTGTGTACACAAATCAGCCTCGCCTCGAAGGCTGGGGAGCCAGGATGGTCTCACGAGGCAGAGGACGGAGATCACTCAGAGCCTCATTAGCAATGCCTTTGGAGGAAACGGCTCAGCTCCCTGTGTATGAAACTAGCATTTTCCATCCATGTGTGTCTTCAGGCAACCAATCTTAGGGACATTGGCCTTGCAATAAGCCCCATCCACTCCAGGCCTTCTGAAGGTGCACTGGTGTTTTCATCAAACAGTTACCTAATAGACTGGACCATTTTCAGAGGACAATTTCTCAGTCCCTCTAGATCAGGGATTCTGCCTACCTCATCTGGGAATGCTCTCTAAACATGCAGGTAGAACTGGCAATTGGTATAAGGACTGGGAGACGTTCTGTAGCTTTTATTTGTTTCCCAAAGAAGACTGTGAGTTTGCTCTGCCTGGTGTAAATGCACCAGTCTCAGAGCAGTGGGGATCTTAATGCAGAGTATGTGAGTCCTCTCCTCCTCTCCCCAGGTATCCAGTGGACCCTGTTTCTGGGTACACCTTGCTGGCAGGTGTGGCCACATGTCTGGGTCCTGGGCAGTGTGATGGGAGAAGGAAGATGGTGTCTGATCTGGTCAAGGCTTTTCAGAAGCGACCCATTTCTCCCATCAGTGCTTGCAGAGGATGGCAAGGGTGTAGGGCAGGTGGAACCAGAAGACAAAAGGAAGTGGATTCCTGAATCACTGTGTGGAAGAAAACTTCCTACCAGGCCAGAACAACTGCCTCAAACTATGCAGCAAAAAATAAAGCTCTGAGGTATTGAATCATTCTACATATTTGTACAGAGTACAAGCTGTCTACTTTAATGCAAAAAGTGAGTAATGTGTTCAGATTTGCATTTTAGAATGGGTCTCACATTTCAAATATAGTTTTTGTGATGAAGAGAATCATCAGGCTTTCATTTTACTGCAATGCTTTTTTTATTATCACTTTTCAACGTGCTCGACACATCCCATCATTCCCAAAGCACCAAAATCTTAGACAACAACAAAAAGAATTTTATTTATAGATTGGCTGCTGGGTCATCTCCTTCAGACATTGAACACAAGGGCACAAAGTCTTCCCATACTATTTCCCTAAGTATTACATCCAATTTTCCCTTGAATATCTCTAGTCCTAGTGTCTTGACAGCTCCCCGAGCAAAATTATTCTACTGCCTGATTGACCTTCATGCTTCAGAATGTCTGTTTCCTCCGTGTCAGACTTTAGTTTTCCTTCTTCTAACTAAAGCACATAGCTGGCTGGACTCCAGTGAATGAATTAGCTCTACAGTAAAACTCAGAAATATGGTTTTAAATGACTTAAATTAGCCTTGATTAAGTTCTCCCTGGATGAGATCTCATTTAATCATCATAACAAGAGTATGGAACATGATCTGCATTTGACAGCCTCTGGGATTTCCAATAAATCGGCCTTGGCTCAACAGGAGGAGTGGGGTCATGCCTGAGACTAGTGTTGATGAGCGCAAGCCTAGATCCATCCCGACCCACTTGGCTTCCTCATATCCAAGCGACAGAAGCACTTTGGCCACTGACTCGTGTTCAAGTTCTTCAATAGTCTGGGGAGATAAAGCTCTGAATTCACTGAGTATTTTAAGGTCCATTTCCCAGGGTTGGAATAATCTTGTTTTCATAAGAACTATAACTTTTTTTTTAATGTAAGCCCCAATTTTATCATGTCTAAAATTAGTTATACACACACAAGATTTAACCGACACAAATCCCGGACTTATACACTAGGGGTCTTCCAAAGTTTACACAAGTGCTCAGTTTCACAGTTTCAACAATTCAATTACTTATCTTAGGAACATACCAGAGCCGTGGCCAAATAAACCCCATCTAGAACTCTGGGAAACGAATTCACCTACGCGTTCCCATCTCTGGGCAATCAATCTCCTTCCCAAGGCAATCCTCTTTGCCAAATAAGTCTTGCTTCCAAGAACTGTGATACTTTTGAAAATGACCAGGAGAGCCTTTTGCAGTCAGGAGTTATATGAGGCAGTAGGTTCAAAAACATTACTGCCTCATGGTTCAAAATGAACTTCCACAACTGATCCAAAGAGGAGTGGGGAAATTCGGAAATCTTATGTTGGTCTTGCCTGGGCCCCTCTGTTCACGAGCTAAGAATCTGAGATGGGGGGCTTCAGTATCCCTTCTCTTCTCCTCCTCCATCCCCCATGCTCCCCCATTGTGCAGCACATCCCCACACTCCAGCGGTCCTTGTTCAGTGACCACAGCTGGTCTTTGCTGGGGACGGGCTCAGCCTTCCTAAGCCGAGAGAGAGGCATCCACACCCAGCACGCTCCCCCGCAGGACAGAGGTGCTGGGACTTGGGGGCCAGGCAGCCCAGGGCAGCTAGTAGCTGAATTGCGGCTCTGCCAAGCTTGGGCCAGGCTTGGGTAATGAGGTCAACATGAAAACAACTGTGAGGCACGTGCCCCAGGAAACACAGGCAGAGTGGAAACAGCCCGCACTTACGTTGTAGCATCCCAACCCACCGAGTCAATTGCCAGGAAACATGACATGACCTTTCAAACGCAGGGAACATCGCTTGGAGACCAGGCTGCCGTGATCTTTTCCATTTCACTGCAGCCCCGGAGGCTGCAAGTCACTGGAAATAATCGCCTGGGCTGCAAATCTATGCTCCTTTGATGAAACACACACATATGCAGCATGGCATTTGACACTGGGGCACACACACATATGCATATAGGGTATATTTGTATACAAACATACCTGTATACACACGTCCTGTGTATATATATTTTTAAATTCATTTCAGTCCCTCCCAACCTAATATTTTATATCCTTTATTAGAATAGTCATCCTAGCTTATAATTTTAATATTATTAGAGCCGGTGCATATTTGCAAACAAGAAAATGACCTTTACATCTTTGTACAGAGTAGGCTGATCTACTCCAGGGCAGGTCTCTCTCAGCCGCAGCTGGTCATCCCCATATGGACATCAGCAACAGAGTCATTCTCCAGCCCAACACCGACCCAGTCCAGAAGTCTACTTAACCCTGCACTTGCTTGTTCTGTTATCTTCCTTCCTTCTATCTCCTTCACAACCAGCTAGAATCCAGACCCAGAGCATTTGCTTCATGACCACATGCTCTCTCTTCAGAAAAGCTGTTAACTCTTGTGCTTGGGGTCTAAGCTCTAGCCAGGAATGCTTGCCTTGGAAACCGGGACAGGTTCAACAAAGAAGTAGGGAAAAGAGCTAGAGCATCTTTGATCAGGACACTGCTTTTATAAATATGTTGTCAGGACCCACAACACATTACTTCAAACTCTTCCAAAGATTTGCCAAGAATCTATAGCTCTAAACTTTGTAACAGAGAAATTTTCTCATGAGAAAATGGGAAATGCTAGCACTTCACCCAGGCTTCCCAGGTGCCTCAGTGGTAAAGGATCTGCCTGCTGATGCAGGAGACTCAGGAGACTTGGGTTTGATCCCTGGCTGGGGAAGATCCCCTGGAGGAGGAAATGGCTACCAACTCTAGTATTCTTGCCTGGGAAATCCCATGGACAGAGGAGCCTGGTGGGCTACAATCTATAAAGTCACAAAGTCAGACATGACTGAGCCCACACACAGGGCACTTCACTCGGTCTGAAAAAAATCTGATCTTATTTAAAAATAAAAAAAGAAACATGAGATGGGGGTAGGGGGCCCAATGTGCAATTCATAGAATGTTTCATATTTGATTCCAGGACAAAACAGTATCATCATGAGCAGCCTGGCTAAACACAGGTTAATTGCATGAGTGTTGCATCCACTGAGTTCCCCAGAGGATAATGTATGCCAAGATTGCTCTCCTCTTATTCTGTGCTCCACTTAAAGCTTAGAATGACAAATAGGGTAGCTGGGAGGGCTCCCAGGAGCTGTGAAATATATTCCCTACAGATTACAAAATACTTTGAACAATCATTAGAAAATGTAATCACTACGTTATCACATAATACTGTTTCTCACTATTGGAAGTTGATTTTTGTAGGCTTAATGTAGCTCTAGGTCATGCTTTATGGATTGCTCTGCAGAAACACTTGGCTGAAAGTTTCTATCAAGGTCAGCTCCGCAACAAGGAGGGAAGGGGGCCTGGGCAGGGGTGTGGGCCTCCTTCCCACCAAGCTGGAAGATTATAATTCTCAGCCCCCCTGGGAGGACCTAGCTTGGGAGATATCCCTGGCAGAGGAGCCCTGCTTTCTGTAGGTTAGCCCCATGAAATTTATAAAATCAGCAAGTAATGGGAAAATCACGTGGAGTCAGAGTTGCCCTTGAAAATCCCTTACAGAGCTCTGAGTTGAGTAAGGATAATTGTGATAATAACTAGCACCCATTGAGAGCCATGTGCCAGACTTATTTCATTCTATCCATAAGAAGTAAGTATGATTATGAGTTCTATTGTAGAGCTGCGGGAAATTGAGGCCCAGAGCAACTCAGCTATACTCACCCAAGGCCACTGAGCCACCAAGTGAGGGAGCCGGGATTCTAACCCTGGAAATCTGGCTCCAGAGCCCTCGCCCAAATCCCTTGCTTTACCGCCTCTTGGTATACCTGGTATGGTAGATACTACCCAGTAGATTATTGTCTTTGCCTAAAAATGAAACACTCTGATCAACTGTGAATGCAGTTGAATCCTCTGTATTGTCCAGGGGTAAGTCTTCCCTTCCTAATAATGCCAAAGAAATGATCATTTTCCACCCAGAAGGAGCTCATAGAGTTGCATCTGAGTAATTTAGGTGTTCATTTGATGGGATTCCACTGTGCATGGTGTGATTTTATCAGTGAGGGATGAATAAAACTGGAGACTGCCTGGGAGAGAGCTACATCCTGCCCAAACTGGGGCACTGCGGCATTGCAGTCAAGGGCAAAGGCAGCACATGCTGGTCTGAGAATGCATGATGGCTGCAACTGGGACTCTCACTCGTCCTCTGAAAAATATCAGAACCAAACCTGTGGCCCAAGTGGGCATCCTTCTGGCTCCAGGACTGTTTGCGACACAGTTAGCAGCAGCAGTGTGCTTTATAAGCACTTCTGTTTGAAGGGACCACAGTTAACAATACTATCCTCATTTAACCAGGAAGAAGCCCAGGGTAGCCTAGGAAGTTTACAGGATATTGTGCAATTATTTTTTATTTATTTTTAATTGGAGTATAATTGCTTTACAGTGTTGTGTTGGTTTCTACTGTATAACAGCGTGACTCAGCTGTAAGTGTACATACACCCCCTCCCTCGGGAGCCTCCCTCCCATCCCAACCCTCCCCAGGTCATCACACGGCCCTGAGCCAAGCTTCCTGTGCTGTACGGCAGGCTCCCACTGGCTATCAGTTTTACAGATGGTAGTATAAATACATCAGGGCTACTCTCTCCATTCGTCCCAACCTCTCCTTCCCGCTCTGTCCACAGTCCTTTCTCTATGTCTGCATCTCTATTTCTGCCTTGCAAATAGGTTCACCAGAACCATTTTTATAGATTCCATGTATATGCATTAGTATATATTTTTCTCTGACTTACCTAACTCTGCATAATAGGCTCTAGGTTCATCCACATTACTTCGTCTGACTCAAATTCATTCCTCTTTATGGCTGAGTAATATTCCATTGTATATATTACCACAATTTCTTCATCCATTCATCTGGCAATGGATATCTAGGTTGCTTCTCTCTCCTGGCCATTATAAATAGTGCTGTATTTCTCTTGTCTTAAAATACCAAGTATGAGTAAAACAAAACATGGGATTAGAGACATTAAAAAAAAAAAAAAACAGAAAGGAAAAAGGGAGAAATTAGGCTTGCCCAGGATAACAAAAGAAATATTTAAGAACTTCTTCCTTCATAGATTTACATAATTAAATTGACAAAATCTTTTTGCTTAGTAGGAAAGATATGCTGTGCATTTGGAACATTTCCAGGAGGAAATGGAATGGCATATTTCTCGAAGCGGTCACCAGAGAGCTGAGTCATATCCTTCAGTCTTAAAGCCTCAGAGTCTGGCCTTATCAGCCCGCAAAGATTTGTCACCCATGGCAGACTCACCATACTCAAATTAACAGAAACTGAGGTATAAACCCATTGTCTGTTGGTTAATGACTTTGGCATGACTGGACAGTTTTCTTGGGTATGGGCAGGAGAAAATTCAGAATAGAAAGTCAAATAATGATCAGAAATAGCCTTGATGTACATGAAATCAGAACCAAGACCTGAGCCAGATTTAGAGAGTGTAGCTCAGCTAAAGTGATGGAGGCACTCTCCCCAATGATGAGAAGAACACTGCTGAAGCCATCACCCCAAACTCCTGTTGCCCAGTCCACAGGCTCATCACCCTGGGGACTGAGTCCCTCCCTGCTCCACACATCAGCCTTCAGGTACTGTCTGACCTTTACAGGAGACTCCTCCCTCTTGTTTGAGTAGATTTCTGTCACTTGAAACAGGACCAACCATCAACTGCCATCATAAGCAATGCCTTTCTTTGAACCTTTGAACAGACTGGCTCCCCTTAAGAGAAGTTGTTATTGTTCAGTTGCTAAATCACGTCCAAATCTTTGCAACCCCACGGACTGCAGCACACCAAGCTTCCCTGTCTTTCACTATCTTCCAGAGTTTGCTCAAACTCATGTTGATTGAGTCATCTCATCCTCTGTCATCCCCTTCTTCCCCTGCCTTCTACCTTTCCCATCATCACGGTCTTTTCCACTGTGTCAGCTCTTCGCATCATGTGGCCAAAGTATTGGAGCTTCAGCTTCAGCATCAGTCCTTCCAATGAATATTCAGGGCTGATTTCCTTAACGATTGACTGGTTTGATCTTCTCACTGTCCAAAGGACTCTCAAGAGTCTTCTCCAACACCACAGTTGGAAGGCATCAATTCTTAGGTGCTCAGCCTTCTTTGTGGTCCAACTCTCACATCCATACATGACTACTGGAAAAACCATAGCTTTGACTAGACAGACCTTTGTTGGCAAAGAGACATCTCTGCTTTTTACTATGCTGTCTGGGTTTTTCATAGCTTTTCTTCCAAGGAATAAGTGTCTTTTAATTTCATGACTGCAGTCACCTTCCACAGTGATTTTGGAGCCCATGGTAAGTAAACACATTCAAATCAACTTCTGGTCCAGTCTGACTGTACTTAGAGATAGCTTCTTTAAGGTGACTTTGTGTCTCTCTGTCTCCGTCATTTTAACTCTCTGAATGCTGGATATTAAACTCTTGCCACTCAGCTTTTGCTCTCTGCCCTGGGATGCCAGGTCTAGCATTCCTCCTTTGGCTGCTGCTCCTGTTACTCTCTGCCAATAGGGGGGCGAAAGAGGGAGACTGCAGGGTTGGAGGCAGAATAAAGGACTGGCTCCTTCACTGCTCCCATCAATCATGCCCAGGCCCTGGCACTTCACCCTGGCAGCTGCAACAGGTTCCAACCTCAAGCTTTTCTGACATTCCGAGAATCAGCAGCACACCGTCCCTTGCGGGGGTCTGGGTCTCAGCTCCACGATACCCCTTTGGCATCCTCCTGAAGTCCCATCAGCAGCCAGCTGTGCTTCTCCCTCAAAGATCTGAGTCCCAACTCTACAGGGCTCCACGTCTGAGCTCCTAGTTCTGATAACCCAAGCTTCCGCCAGCTGGTGTCTCTGTGCTACTTCAGAATTCATATTTTGCTCTTTCAGTCCCTTCAATCCTACATTTGTTTAACCTCATATTAAAATATCCCTACTGAAATATCTACTGTGATTTCTGTTTCTCTGTTTTCCCGACTGGGCCTTGACAATTACACAACTATCTTTATTTCATTTGTAACTTCTATAATGGACCTCCTTGGTTCTCCAACATTGTTCCCAGACAATGTGATGCAATCTGCTTGAGGATGGTGGGGGATTGAACAAGAAGAAAGAGGTCAAAGTCTCTCCTATTTCTCCATGAGCTATATTGGACTTACAGCCATCATCCTGAGTCGTCTACAGTGGACCTAACAGAATCACCTGGGGAGTTTATTTAAAAACACAGATGCCTCAGTCTTACATCAGATCCACTTGCTGAGAATCTTCAGGACTCAGACTGGACAGATATGGATTTTAAAAGCTTCATAAGTGGTTCGTTCAATCGATAGGTCACATCTGACTCCTTGTGACCCCATGGACTGCAGCTCGCCAGCTTTCCAGTCCTTCCTTGTCCTTAGGTTTAGTAACCTAGGCTGAAAACCACCACGCAGATTGAGTTGTGTATGCTGATTGCAGGCTACTCTAGACAGCATGCTAACTTGTCTTGGACCTGCCTCGGACTCCAGCAGCTCACAGCTGAAGACAGTTTAGGCCCAAACAGAGTTCAAGTTCCAGCCCTGACATGTAAAGGGTTTGGAAGCTGTCTTTACCTTTCTTAGAAGAAAAGGCTGAACAAACTGAAAATCAACACCTCTTGGAGCTCATCAGAGAACTGAGGTCTAGAAAAGTAGGCGAATCCAGAGTCACAGTCAGGATCTGCTCACCTGGAGCAGAAGCCCCTGCGGTCATAAACTGACCGCATGGCTTAAGTGGCAATTTTGAGGAATTGCTGGAGGCTGGGCGGAGCAGCGTTAAGAGGGAGGAATCCCTGGGGCTACAGTGCTGGGGGCCTCCATGCTTCTGTGCATTGTGCAACCAGATTCACGGTGTGGATCTGAGAAAGATCCGCCCAATAGTTTGGCAGTAAAGGGAAGTCATTATTGTAAAATACCCCTAAGGGTTCCATATGAGGAGGGCATGAATCCCACTCCAGTATTCTTGCCTGGAGAATCCCATGGACAGAGGAGCCTGGAAAGCTACAGTCCATGGGGTCACAAAGAGTCAGACACCCCTGAAGCAACTTAGCACACACAAGGGTTCACATAACAAAGGCCATCTCTCCAAGGGAAAAGAGCCTCATCCCAGTTTGGGGAAGGGTGTTCCTCCCACTCCAGCCCCTCAAGACTGGGGTTGAATAATGTGTATCACTGGAAAGACATTTGTGAAGGCCCAGAGATGCAGGCACACCAAAATACTGAGACTGAATCATAAGATCTGAGAACACTCCCCCTCCTAGACACATGACACCATACCAACGGGGATCCCGGAGAACACAAGGGGCTGACAGCTGAAAGAGCCACAAGATTCAGACCATTACATAGAGAAACCCAAAGTCAATAAGAGACACAAAAATAAGGACACTGGAGGAATTTGAGGCTGCTTGTTATTTAAAACTTAAAACAATGTTTAAAAATATTATGCACCATTAAAATATAAGTATAATAAAGGCTTTGGCACTTGAAAGTTCAGTTCAGTTGCTCAGTCGTGTCCGACTCTTTGCGATCCCATGAACTGCAGCGCGCCAGGTCTACCTGTCCATCACCAACTCCCGGAGTCCGCCCAAACCCATGTCTATCAAGTTGGTGATGCCATCCAACCATCTCATCCTCTGTCATCCTCTTCTCCTCGTGCCCTCAATCTTTCCCAGCATCAGGGTCTTTTCAAATGAGTCAGCTCTTCACATCAGGTGGCCAAAGTATTGGGAGTTTCAGCTTCAGCTTCAGTCCTTCCAATGAACACCCAGGACTGATCTCCTTTAGAATGGACTGGTTGGGTCTCCTTGCAGTCCAAGGGACTCTCAAGAGTCTTCTCCAACACCACAGTTCAAAAGCATCAATTCTTCGGTGCTCAGCTTTCTTTATAGTCCAACTCTCACATCCATACATGACTACTGGAAAAACCATAGACTTGACTAGACAGCATTTACACTATAGCAAATGTTAAACACAGCCCAACTTGTAGCTAGATCAACACAAAATCTTGCACCAAAGGCCTATTACCCAATACAACATGTTCAACTTTCAACAATTACTAGACATGTCAAAGCACAAGAAAAACACATACTGAAGAAATAAAGCAAGAATCAGAGTTAGGCTCAGATACGGCAGAGATTTTAGACTTATCACACCAAGAATTTAAAATAACTATGAACAATATGCTAAGGTCTCTAATGGGAAAAGTATACAACATGGCAAAAAGATAGAAACTCTAACAAAGAATAAAAAGGAAATCCAAAATTAAAAACAAATTAAAAATCAAGAACACCATAACAAAAATGAATTTTTTGATAAGCTCTTCAGTAGACTGAACATGCCCAAGGAATCAGAGAGATTGAAGAAATGTCAAAAGAAGTTTCTCAAACTCCAATGCAAAGAGTAAAAAGCATTTAAAAAAAGAAAAAACAGAACATCGAAGAACTCTGGGACAACTTCAAAAGGTGCAACATATGAAAGTTGAAAATACCAGAAGGACACAAAAATGAAAGGATGGAGCAGAAGTATTCAAAATAAAAACAGTCGAGAACTTGGCAAAACTAATGGCAGACACTAAGCCACAGACCCAGGGAGCTCAGAGAACACCAACCTGGGTAAACACCACAGTAACTACACGTAGGCATGTCATATTCAAACTGCAGAAAACCAAAGACAGTGAGGAAATCTTGAAAGAGTCACAGGCAACCTGTGAAACATGGACACAATTAGTTTTAGAAATCACAGCAGTAGCACGAGAATCAAAGAGAAACTCAAATTTCCACTGAAGTGAATTAAATCTAACATTGTTGTTCAGTCATCCAGTCATGTCCAACCCTCTTGCGACCCCATGGACTGCAGCTTGCCAAGCCTCCCTGTCCTTCACCACCTCCCGAAGTTTGCCCAAGTTTGTGTCCATTGAGTAGGTGGTGCCATCCAACCATCTCATCCTCTGACACCCTCTTCTCCTTCTAACATACTAAATCTACTATAGCTCTTAATTAAAGTTAGATGGAAGTAATGTTTTGCATACCATACTTTAATAACTAGTGTGTTTGCAAATTTATTCACATTACACTCAAATGTGCTTTGAAAATGCACTTTATCTATTTTCTCCCTTGTAGCAGAAAAAATGTAAAGTGCCAATTAACGATTCTCCCGTCTCTCTGGGTCTGAATAATCCCCTCTTGGTTTAAACAGTCTGTGCAATGTTCGACCCTCAGGACAGGAGTCATTTGGCTGACTCCTTCTCATCAGGCCGAAGCTTGTCCTCTTCTCTAAGGTGGGCCGACAGGTGTGAGGATGTCTTCACGGGCATTGGGTAGGGAAGAAGAAAAGGCTCTTGGACCCACGGTGGATCCTCCTTGGTCTCTGCAAAGCCATGTTCTCATGTGACTTTTTGTCCTCAAGAAGATGGAGCTTCCCTCTAGAGTCATGGCTAGGACGAGTCAGTTACCACTAGTCTCCAAGGCCCAGGCCCTGGTCCCATCACCCCTGCACTTCCCATCACTGGAGCACAGAAACCTCTGCACCCCAGGCTTGGTCATGGTCAGGCCAATCTCTAGCTCACTGAGCAAGCTCCCTCCCACCAGGGCCGCTGCACTGTCAACCTGAGTCGTGTTGGAAGAGGCAGAGAACAGGCTTACCCCTAGAGGATAAGCCAGACGGTATGCCATTAGCCCCATCTGCTGGGAATCCCCCAAAACCTATTTGGATATTTCTAAAACACCACTCATGCACCTGAAGGCACAGTCCTCCACTCTGTCCCTTCTTTATGCCACACTCTACTGCCAGACAGGCAGGCTTAGCCCTTCCACTCCTACATGATATCCTCTTTCCTACTGGGCAATGAGCCTCAGGGTCCAGCCTTCATACATGAAGGAAGACCCTTTCCATAATATAGAGCAGCTATGTGATGTGACACCTCTAAGCTCTATTCTAGTGCCACTAAAGAATTTGGAATATCCTTTTGCCTTCGATGATACCAAAATCATGAAACCAAAACCAAATTTGAAGGGCAAAGCTGAGGAATGACTCATTCCAGCAAATACTCACACATCCCTGGAACACCTAATACCCATTCTTTTGCCAGCATGAAGCCCCAAATCACAGAATAATGAATTAAAGAATACAGAAAAAGAGAACTATTTCACATAAAACAACAGTATCCTGGGTAGCGCCTGCAGCTTGGATCTTTAGAAGTCATGATTACAGGCTATGTAATATGAGGGAAGGACATTAACATTTTATTGAGCCCTTGCCAATAGGGCACACCAGCTACTAAGCAAGGCACTTTATATCATGTTATTTAACTCATCAACAGTCCTGAAAGACAGATGTTCTATAACTATCCCGCATTTTACAGATAAAATAACTGAGTACTAGGCCCAGATCTTATCTTTTATAAAAGGGTGCAGCTGAGTCTTGAACCCAGGTCTGCTGGCCCTGATGCACTCCATGAAGTTGCATTTTCTTTCCTCTCAGGCCCTCCTCCTCTCCAGTTCACAGCAACCACACCAGTAATAAGTGAAACAAGGCTGATGATATTTGAACATCTGACCATTTCCAACAAATCTGGTAGAGAACCAGTTTCAATACAACCCTCCCTGGACAAATTTTTCAGATCAGAACAAACAGTTGGCTGATTCTGTGCCTTGCACAGCCATCTTAGCTGCTGTGTTAATGGGCCAGGGACCCCCAGGTGGGGCTGACTTGGTTGGCACCACCCAGAGCCACCCACTTAAAGTGCCAGCAAGAGTAAAACTCATCTAGTTACTTTTCTGTCCTGCTTTCCTCATGGGGCAGTGCCCAGAGCATAATTTTCAGAAGCCCATAA
The DNA here is from genome assembly GCF_023699985.2 of Odocoileus virginianus. Taxonomy (NCBI): domain Eukaryota; kingdom Metazoa; phylum Chordata; class Mammalia; order Artiodactyla; family Cervidae; genus Odocoileus; species Odocoileus virginianus. The sequence goes on along the minus strand of NC_069689.1, from coordinate 45,620,564 downwards.
TTAACACCTTCATTTGAAAGAACAAATTCTATAAATGGAGAACAGGGCGCTCCCTCTACACAGATCCTCAATCCTAAAGACTCTGGTAGCCTTACCCTAAAGAAGGAGGAAACCGAAGTGGCATTTGCTGCAGTCTAAAAATGGGAGTGCCCCCCACCTCCCACTCAAGCCACCCACACACACACACACACACACACACACACACACACACACACAGACACACACATACACACAAGTCTAAAAATGGGAGTGCCCCCCACCTCCCACTCAAGCCACCCACATACACACACACACACACACACACACAAGTCAAACACAGTTTCCTATTGATTATAATGAGGCACAGTCTGCTTCTTCACAGAGCATTCAGGGTATAAGGTTTATCTCAGGAGAAAGTGGAAGGAAAACGCACCAATAAAAACCATGGAAAATGTCTACCCTCTCATTTTTCTTGTTACAAGCCTACATTTCAACTGTCCTTTTCCCTGCTCACCCTTCTGGCATGTGAGTGTTGGAAGATGCAAAATACACAGGCCCAGGTTGAAAGTGCTCAGGCTGGAGCATTGTGGCTGACGCCAGAGCCACGGAGACCCCCAGATTGGAGTGGACGGTGTCACAGAGGCCAGGGAAGAATGCAGGGAACCTCGGCGGCCCCAAGAGCAGGGGGAGCAGGAAGGGCCAGATTACCAGCAGTGAGGGCCTGCTGAGTCAGGACCCTGCAGAGGAAACCAAAATAAAGGCAGGGATCTGAGGGCGTGGAGGCTGACCACCCCTCACCCCCAACCCTCCACCCCCAGGAAGGCCCTCCTCCCGCAGGCACAAGCAGAAGCTTGTGTGCTGGGAGTTGCTGGTTCTCCATGTCAGCGAGGGGGCAGAATCCGGAGAGGTCCCCATCCCCCAACGCCAGGGTCCCAGGATCCAGGGCCTGCAAACAAGTCCACACTGGATAACAGGCAGGATGGAGGAGCAGAGGACTGGGCCCGGGTGTCCTCCACAGCACAGTTTTGGGTGGGGTGTCTGGGAAAACAGCTCCAGGACATCCTTTCTGGAAGCCCGTAATCAGCGCACTTGTATCAGGGAGGCAGAGAACAAGTCAAAGACTGTGAGATGAACAGCAGCTCTGCGATCACACAGAGCCCACAGCCACGGCTGCAGTCACAAAGAACTACAGCTCTGTGACTTAAAACAACTCACGTTTATTCCCTTACAGTTCTAGAAGTCAGAAGTGCAAAAGAAGCCTTCTAAGGCTGGAATCGATGAGTCAGCAGAGTAGCAATCCTTTTTGGAGTTTCTAAGAATCTGTTTCCTTGACTTTTCCAACTTAAAGGGACCGCCTGCATTCCTTGGTTCAACATCCTTTCCTCCATCTCCAAAACCAGCTTCCTGTCTCCCTCTTATAATGATCTTTTGATTACATTGGACCCACCTGACAATCCAAAATAACCTCTCCATCTCAAGGTCCTTAGCTTAATTGCAACTTCAAAGTCTCTTCTACCTTTTAAGATAATATGTTTACAGATTCCAAAAACTAGGAAGTGGATGTGTTAGGGAGTGGATGTGTTATTCGTACTACCGTCTGTTGTTACAGCTTTTGTCTGTATTATTTTGCTCATATTCTTCAGTCCAGCATATACAGTCAATCACACAAGTCTTTATTCAGTAGCTCTGTCACAGATCAGGGTTTCCTTGTAAGAAGCAGCCTCTGAGATGGAGATTTGTATTCTGGTAACTTACAGTAGATGCAGGGCGGGGGTGGGGGGGTAGTTGTTCCCCAGGTGGCTCAGTGATAAAGAATCTGCCTGCCAGTGCAGAGACATAAGAGACGTGGGTTTGATCCCTGAGTTGGAAAGAATCCCCTGGAAGAGTAAATGGCAACCCACTCCAGTATTCTTGCCTGGAAAATCCCACGGACAGAGGAGCCTAGGGGGCTACAGTCAATGGGGTCTTGAAGAGTTGGACAAGACTGACTGAGCGTGCACACAGCCTGTTGTGACCGAGATTCACACCTGAGGTAGAGGCAATGACTAGGCTAATGCCCTATGAGGGGAAATGTCCAGAAGGTCACCTTGATGATAACAAGAGCAAAACCCAGAGGTAAACAGAAATGACATCCCAGGAGGCAACATACCTGTCATAAAGTACAAAGAATAAATACTCATAAATGCTAAGACTGGAGCTCTTTCGACCGAACTCTGCCATTTTACACAGGGGAGACTGCAGTCCTGAGAAAGACACAACAGCGGCTCTCTGTGCAGAGTTTCTGTTTGTCTGTTCAGTCACTCAGTCGTGCCCAGCTCTTTGTGACCCCACAGACTGCAGCACCCCAGGCTTCCCTGTCCTTCACTGTCTCCTGGAGTCTCCTTGAACTCATGTCCATTGAGTCAGTAATGCAATCTAAGTTGTCCAACCGTCTCATCCTCTGCCGCCCCCTTCTGGTCCTGCCTTCAATCTTTTCCAGCACCAGCGTCTTTTCCAACTTGCTGACTCTTCACACGGTGAAGAGTGACCAGAGTATTGGAGCTTCAATTTCAGCATCAGTCCTTCCAGTGAATACTCAGGGTTGATTGCAGAGTTCGGGTCCACACATCTGAGATCCCACACAGAGCCTAGGGCCTTGTCACAAGCGTACTGACTCTTCATTTAACATATAATACCAACAGTTCATACTGTGTCGCTCAGCCGTGTCCGACTCTTTGCGACCCCATGGACTATATAGTCCACCAGGCTCCTCTGTCTATCTGATTTCCCAGGCAGGAATACCGGAGTGGGTTGCCATTTCCTTCTCCAGGGAATATCAACTGTACTGATTATCTATTTTTCAATCTCAAAGTTTACATTATGACTGTAGGGTGGAAGAGAGGGGAATATTAGAAACAGCAGCAAAGAGAGAAAAATGAACAGCTTGGTGATGCAGAAAGAGACAGAACCAATGAATTAGAAGTTCTAGAAAGAAGCCTGAGAACATTTTGAAACTCTTGAAGACATTGCTTTGTCATTCAGTCACTCTGTCGTGTCCCACTCTTTTCGACTGCATGGACTGCAGCATGCCTGGCTTCCCTGTCCTTCATTATCTCCTGGTGCTCGCCCATTGAGTCGATGATGCCATCTAGCCATTCCAGCCTCTGTTACCCTCTTCTCCTCCTGCCCTCTATCTTTCCCAGGATCAGGGTCTTTTCCAATGAGTCAGCTCTTCACATCAGGTGAAAGTATTGGAGCTTTAGCTTCAGCATCAGTCCTATGCTCCACGATTTAGATTCATCACAACTTTGAGTCATGAAGAAAAGATCAAATTATATTCATTTTATGAAATGGTGAGAAATGTGTCATTAAAGTATTTTTCATTCAATAGACTTTGTATAGGGGCTTCCCAGGTGGTGCTAGTGGTAAAGAATCCACGTGACAATGCAGGACACATAAGAAATGCAAGTTTGATCCCTGAGCTGGGAAGATCCCCTGGAGGAGGGCATGGCAATCCACTCCCGCATTCTTGCCTGGAGAATCCCATGGACAGAGTGGCCTGGTGGACTACAGTCTATGGGGTCGCATAGAGTCAGACAGGGCTGAAGCGACTTAGCACCCATGTGTACTTTGTATAATGTTTAGAAAAAACTCCCTGTCCTAATCACCCCAAAAGGACAATAAGAGGTTAAAATGCAGTATCTTTACTGAATATAGTGTAACTTAAAAAGTCTGTTGCTGTGCCATAAGCATTTCATCACCCAAATACAGCAACACTAAATAAAAACAGTTCTGGGAATGCAGCCCACATTATTAGGCCTCTAATCACATTTTATATTATTTCCCAGAGTGATAAAGAATAAACTGATCAAATTTTTTCAAGTGAGAAAAATACAGACAAAATGAGTTTAATCATATGCAGAGCTTCATTCACTTCTTGTATTATTTACTGAGGCATAAATTTATTATGCATTTTATGTTGTTATCTGAACTCTTGGAATTTTCAAAGAAAAGAATTTGAAGCTGGGGAATATAGAGGAGACAGAAAAACAGACACAGTAATAACCATAAATCCTGAAGCATATGGATAAATGGAATGCTGATGCATTGAAATAAAAAACCACAATAATGTGTTGTTAAAACAAATACAGACTCCTACATAATAGAAAAGAGGTCTCAAGGTTCCACTCATGTGAAAGGATCAGCAGATTTCTTCTCCATAATAATAACTGTTATTATTATTTATTAAGCACCTATCATATAATGGATGCCTGAGGCACTATCCATAAATGAAAGAGAAAATAATTTTTTAAAAAAAATCAGTGCTGAAGGCCTTATGAAATAAGAAGATTCTATATCCAATTTAGCAAAGATGATAATCGTTACAATGTGCTTTCCCCTCATGCTCCATTTAATGGTTCCAATCAACACCTGAGTAAGCTTCTTGTCTTTCCAGGCCTTGGGGGGAAAAATCAATCATGAGTGCCTACAGTAACAATGGGGTTATGGGGCAGTTATCAAGGACCCACTGGATCTTCAAACATCACAAAATTCCTACTTTTATTTATATCATGTAGCTCTTCATGATAGTATATATTAAGAATGAATGGGGAATTCCCTGGCAGTCCAGTGGTTAGGACTCAGCACTCTCACAGCTGTGGGCCCAGGTTCCATCCCTGGTCAGGGAGCTAAGATCCCACAAGCCGTGCAGCACAGCCAAAAAAATAAATTAAAAAAAAAATTTAAAGAATGACTGACACATCAAAAATGGAACTGAAGATAAAGACAGGCCCCATTCAATATTTTTTAATTAGGACTACAGGTTAATGCTTTAGCTGGTTCTATATAATTAAAATAATTGATCTCATTGAGTTATCAACAAAGTTAACAAATAAGCCAACTCTAACTTGTTTTATAGATGAGAAAGTTCTGACAGCATGTAAAAAGGGTGGATGGATGGATATAAGAACAGAGAAAAGGAGAACTTCTTGTTGCTAAAGTCTCATCCAAACCTGTTCCTAATCCCAGGCTCCAGGCCTGGGGCACCTTCATGCACCTTGGGCTTCCCTCATAGCTCAGGCGGTAAAGAATCTGCCTTCAATGCAGGAGACCCAGGTTTGATTCCTGGGTTGGGAAGATCCCTGCAGAAGGAAATGGCAAGCCACTCCAGTACTCTTGCCTGGAGAATCCCATGGACAGAGGAGCCTGGTGGGCTGCAGCCCACGGGGTCTCAAGAGCTGGACACGACTGCGCGACTAAGCAACTGCTACTACACGTACCGGGGGAGGTCACAGGAGGAAACCAGACAGTCGTGGGCAGAGTCACGTCATGGAGAAGGCCGCATGTCATGGAACAGGGGACAGAAAACCAAAGCAGAGACTTGAGAAGGACAGCAACTTGACCTCAGAAGTCATACGGAGGAAGAAATGGGTTCTCATGAAGTTAAGCTGGGGATGCTTCCTAAAAGGCGAGATGGGACTCAGGAGCAATGACCTGCTCAGGTTTAGAGAAAAGGAGAACATGTAACCAGGGATTTCTTCCCAGCAGGAATGCCACCCAAGGGACCACAAAGACTCAGGGAGGGACTCTTCATCTGAGAGCCCACCTCTGACAGACCTAGACAGCGTATCAAAAAGCAGAGACATCACTTTGCAGGCAAGATCTGTATAGTCAAAGCTATGGTTTTTCCAGTAGTCATGTATGGATGTGAGAGTTGGCCCATAAAGAAAGCTGAGCGCTGAAAAATTTATGCTTTTGAACTGTGGTGTTGGAGAAGACTCTTGAGAGTCCCTTGGACTGCAAGGAGATCCATCTAGTTCATCCTAAAGGAGATCAGTCCTGGGTGTTCATTCGAGGGACTGATGTTGAAGCTGAAACTCCCAATACTTTGGCCACCTCATGCGAAGAGTTGACTCATTGGAAAAGACCCTGATGCTGGGAAGACTGAAAGCAAGAAGGGAAGGGGATGACGGAGGATGAGATCGTTGGATGGTATCACCAACTTGGACATGAGTTTGAGCAAACTCCAGGAGATAGTGAGGGAGAGGGATGCCTGGCGTGCTGCAGTCCATGGGATCACAAAGAAGTGGACATGACAGAACAACAACATCGTGTTGTTCCATGTGCCCTGGAACTCTTCATCCCATGACCAGATGAGATTCATGCATCCCCCAAGGCAGAGCTATGGCGTGAAATAGGTCAGAGCCTCGTGTCTGAGTTTATCTCCTACACTAAGACAGAAAATGGACCCAGAAGATAGGGTAATTAAAAGTCCTGGTATTTTTAGAAAACAGGAGGCAGTACTGTCCTCAGGGAGCTAATTTGCTGCCCTGAGAGTAGAAGGCAATTGTCAAGCAGATTCCCAGCACTTTTAGGCTGGCTCAGCTCAGTCCTGAACAAGAGCAGCCTTGAGCCCCATGCCGCTCCTCTGCCCCGTACTGTCCCCAGAATCCTGCTCACCTCTCACCTACCCTGTGTGCATCAAAGTCCATCAAAGGATACGCATATGTGCAAAGGAAGATCAGTTCAGACAGTGTTCAGAAGTGTTCAGACCCTTCATCCCTAACGAAGAGCCCCTCCAACATTTTAAGGTTACCTGCAGAGGGGGGCCCAGAGAGAAAGCGGCCCAGCTTCCAGGAGACTTTCTTGGTAAAATAAAGCTTTTAAACCTCACCTCTTCAACTCTCCATTTACACACGCACAACAAATTTTTTCTTCTTTCCGTCCTCACCACTTCACAAAGCTCAGTATCAGGTCTGCTTTCCACATTTCACTATGAAATGTGACTGTGGGCTTTAACCCTAGGCTGAAGTCCAGCTCTGCTCCTAAGTAGCTCAGAAGTAGGCAAGATATTTGACTTCTCCGAGTCCCAGGGCCTCATCTAGGAAATGGGGGCCCCGACACCTATCTTCGGTCTTAGTGGAGTGTTGAATTTGCTTGCTCTTGCTGTGTAAAAAGTCGCCACAAACCTCAAGGGTTGAAACAGTGCACGCGTATTATCTCACAGTGTCCCTGGGTCAGGAGTCCGGGCACAGGTGGCAGGTCCTCTGCTTGGGGTCTGCCACCAAGGCTGAGGCTGAGGTCCCGTGTGAGGCTTAGAATCCTCTTGCACACTCACGCAGTGGCTGGCAGAAGTCTGTTCCTTGTAGACCTGAGGCCCCTGGCTCCTGGAGGCTGCCTGCAGTGCCTTGACATGTGGTTTCGCCACTCAGACCACATCCCTGCAAATGCCCCACACTACTTCCTCCAAACCAACAGGGGCACGGCTCACTTCAGTCTATTTGTATGGTTTTATACGATGCAGACCATCACGGGTGGCAGCCTGTCACCTCTGAAGTCTGTGGGTTAGAAGCCAGCCCCGGGTCCTGCCCAGATGCAGGGGGAGAGAATCACATAGAATCATAGACACCAATAGGCAGGAATTTTTCAGGGCCACACTAGGGTGTGCCTGCCCCAGCGCCTACCACAGTAACATATGTGTCTAAAAGTAGGTTTCATTTTTGTGTGCGATGGTTAATTATGTGTGATATCTTAGCTAAGTTACAGAGCCCAGTTGTTTGGTCAAACACCAGTCCAGTTTCTGTGAAAGCATTTTTTTCAAGGTCAAAGATAATCTCTCCAAACAGTGGGCTTTGAGTAAATCTGGTTGTGTGCCACAGTGTGGGCGGGCCTTGTCTAATCAGTTGAAGGCTTAGGTGCAAGGACTGGAGGTGCCCTGAAGAAGAAGCAATTCTGCCTCAAAACTATGATGTGGAAATCCTGCCTGAGGTTTCAGCCCGCTGTTCGGCAGAGCTCAGACTCAAGACTGCAACACTGATTTTCACCTAAATCCCATCATGCTGGCCTGCCCAACAGATTTTATACTTGCCAGACACTAAAATCTTGCAATCCAATTCCTTAAATACATACATACATAAAAACATCTTTCTCTAGGTGAATCCTGACTAATACAATATCATTGCTTTCTTGTTGCTACTGTTATTGTTTTATAAAAATCTAGTCAATAACTAAAGACTAAATCACACTCAATAATTTCAAAATATATGCACACATTATACACACATTTATATATATATATGATATATTCACATATATATCACACATATATGCATGTAACTTTAAGCATGTACTATGTGGTAGGCATGGTACTAAGTGCTAAGAGCTGGAATACTTGAATAAATTAAGAGGCATACTCAATTTGTTGAAATAAGGAAGACCCAATATTAAAAAGATATTGAGAAAAAATTTTTAAAATAGAGAGAGTCCCAACTTTCCTAAATTAATACATAAATTTAATGCAATCTCAATATAAATACCAATCAAAAGTTACAGAACACAATCTGATTCTAAAGTTCAAATGGAAATACACAGAAAATCAGACAAAAATTGGAAAAATGTAAAGTAATTAGCCTCCAACTAATAAATGAAAAAAAATTGGAAAAAGAAGTTGAGGAAACACTTGTCCTTCCTAATATCAAAATATATTAGAAAACTAGAGTTAAAACATTATTGAAATAGCATGTGAATAATTAGATCAAAGCAACCAGATATAAATTCCAAAAATTGACCAAAATATCTATTAAAATCTAGTAGATTATTAAGTGACACTGAGTATAAGGTGAGGGTGGGGAATTCAATACAGTAATGGTTTTGAGCAACTGAGTAGATATTTGGGAAAAATTAAGTTAGATCTCTATCTCAACCCATAGGTTGGGGCATCTTCAGATGAAGCTAATTCCAAATGATGGGATATTGTTAATATAAAAATGAAACTGAAATCATACTGAAAAGAACATGGAGTCTTTTTTTTAAGTTCTTAAAGTGAGAAAGGCCAGTTAGAAAATGTATTCTAGGAATACAGACTGAATCACAAAAGAATAGACTTTTGCTGCTGATGGTTTAGAGTATCAATGATGCCAAGTATCAGGTCTCTGAAGTTCTTTTGTCCCTTCCTTCACAAACCAAAGAAGGGCTTGCTAGGTGGTACAGTGGTAAAAAACTAAGATCATGGCATCTGGTTCCATAACTTCACTGCAAATAGAAGGGGAAAAAGTGGAAGCAGTGACAGATTTTCTTTTCTTGGGCTCTAAAATCACTGCAGACAGTGACAGTTAACTGCAAACAGTTAAACAATGCTTGCTCCTTGGAAGGAAAGCTATGATAAACCTAGAGACCATATTAAAAAGCAGACATCACTTGCTGCCAAAGGTTTGTATAGTCAAAGCTATAGTTTTTCCAGTAGTCATGTATGGATGTGAGAGATGGACTGTAAAGAAGGCTGAAAGCCAAAGAATTGGTGCTTTTGGAAAAGTCTGGAGGAGACTCTTGAGGGTCCCTTGGACTGCAAGAATATCAAACCAGGGTCATCAATCCTAAAGGAAATCAACACTAAATATCCATTGAAAGGACTGATGCTGAAGCTGAAGCTCCAAGACTTTGGCCAAATGATGTGAGGTGCTGACTCACTAGAAAAGACCCTGATTGAAGACAAAAGGAGAAAGGGCAGCAGATGATAAGATGGTTAGATAGCATTGCTGTCTCAGTGGACATAAATTTGAGCAAACTCTGGAAGATAGTGAAGGACAGGGAAGCCTGGTGTTCTACATGCAGACCATGGGGTTGCATAGTTGGACACAACTTAGTGACTTAACACCAAAACAATCAAAACAAAGGTGACTGGTGAAGCTTCAGCCATATTTCCTGCTTCCTAGGCAGCTGGAGAGAGAACGGCAAATTGACTTTCACTGAAGCCCTGCTTAACAGTCTGCTTTAACTACCCTATTCTGCAAAGAAACTGTAACACTGCCCAGGGTTCTGTTAATAAGGAAGGAGGGTAAAATAAATATCAGGTAGACATTTGGCAGCCTCTGCCAAACTTGCAAGTGTTTAACTTTTAAAACTTACAAAAAGTTATAAAAATAGAGAGTTTTTTAATATATTTTCCCACCCAGCTTCCACTAATGTTAATGTCTTACATAACTAGAGTATAATTATCAGAACCCGGAAATTCATATTGGCACAATACAAAAGGCCTATTTCAATTTCACCAACTTTTCCATCAATGTCCTGTATCAGTTCCAGGTCTTATCCAGGGTACCCTGATGCACTCAGTTGTTATTTCACCTTAGCATGAAAAGTAGCACATTATTTTGTCAAATCATCCTCAATTTTGACCTGCCTGAAGTTTTCTCCTAAGTAAACTAAGGCCATATACAATTGCCAAATTTCATTAGATGAAAATTGAAATTTTCTGCTAGAAAGAAACACTGTAAACAAAGTCAAAAGATAAATCTCAAATAGAAGAAAATAATCTGCAAGACATAACCCAACAAAAAGCCAATTTCTTTAAAACATAAATAGTGTCAACAAGTCAATAGAACATATAATCCAATAGAAAATTTGGCAAAATACACTATTAGATAAGTCATATAAAAAGAATTATAAATGGCTCTTAAATATATGAAAACAAACTCAAATTTATCCATGTAAGAGAAATGCAAAATAAAACTATAAAACTGTAATCATATCTCATTGTAATTCTTTATCAATTTTCAAAGAAGAAATAATTTAGCAATATTCTGTGCTGGCAAAAGCCTGGAAAAATAGTACTGTTTCTAGAAATGTAAACTGGTATAGCCTCCTTGAAGAACAACTTCATCATTTCATACAAATTTAAAATGCCCTTGTTGTTTTAGCCAGAAATTCCACATACAGGAATTTACCTTTTAGGAAGATGATAAACACAAACATGAAATGACATGTGTATAGAGTATGTATTCCAGATCTGATGATAACCCAAATTTTCATCAGTTGAGCACTAGTTACATAAATTTGGGTCTATTTATATGATAGAATACTCTCTAGTCATTATAAAGAACAAGGCATGTTTGTGTAGAACAGTTCCTAAGACATATTATTTTTTAAGTGAAGGACATTGTGTATAATATCTGCTGTTTCTGGGGGAAGGAAAGTATATACATACGTGCTTGCATGTGTATAATTTTCTCTAAAAGAATTGATGAGAAATTCCTATTGCTCTGTAGTAGGAATCAAATTGCTAGGAGATAACAATGGTGGAAAAACATGTTTTATTGGAAACACAAAAAATAACCTATATAATCAAAGAAATGCAATCATAGTGTTATCTTTGTCTCCCCAGGAAACCATAGTCCTACAGACATAATGATGTGGACAGTTTTCATTGATTTAACTAACATTTGTGATACCATGAAACCATATAGGGAAGAGGAGAGGAGAGGCTGGTGGGGTGTGGAAGAGAGGTGCCAGGGAGATAAATGCTCCCCCACATCAGCAGGAAGATGAGGCCTAAAAGGGCAGAAATCAAGAAGGAGCAGAATGAGCATATTGTTTAGAAATATGGGAGTAACAATCGAAAGAGGCAGTCAAAATAATTAAAAGTGATTGCTGGTTGGAAAAAGCAGGGCAGGGCCTCTTTTCTTCTTTACCAATCTGTTTGGTACTACGAGATTGTTTACAATGGGCATGTTTTACTTTGATAAAATTAAAACGTTAATGCACAAATAATTTGTGGTAATAAGCTTACAATCCCACGTTGCGAAAAAATATTCAGGATTGATATATAATTCCTCTCTATTCTCACCCCCCCGATCATCACAGTCTCATGAATGTATTTATCTTTGCACACATTTCTCCATGCCTATGAGAACACAAACACAGACATGAAGAGATAGCATATGTACCTATCCACCTGTTTATACCTGTTTATATACATATGATTTATATACATTTGTTACATATATTACATATGTTACATATATGTAACTTTGGCCACCTGAGGCAAAGAACTGACTCATTTGAAAAGACCCTGATGCTGGGAAAGATTGAAGGCTGGAGGAGAGATGGTTGGATGGCATCATCGACTCAACGAACATGAGTTTGAGTAAACTATGGGAGTTGGTGATGAACAGGGAGGCCTGGCGTGCTACAGTCACAAAGAGTTGGACATGACTGAGCAACTGAACTGATATACATAACATATAAATATATATTACACAAGGACTATAAATGTAGAATGGAGAAGGAAAGGGCAACCCACTCCAGTGTTCTTGCCTGGGAAATCCCATGGACAGGGGTGCCTGGAGGGCTACAGTCATTGGGGTCACAAAAGAGTCAGAAATGACTTAGAGACTAAACAACAAACAATAAATGGAGAAAATCTTTGAAGTTGAATATTTTGTTTTTAAATTCTAGAAAATCTTCTTTTGCTACACTGCATGCCATTGAATTGACCTATATAGGCAGACGGACTTAAATACAGATGTAGATATAGATGTATGAAAAAGAGGGAAAGAGAAAATATTACATATCATACGTACCTATACACATACATATACATATAATACAGCTCCATCTTCAACTCTGTCTCTCTTTCTTCTCGTGTCCTATCTCCATTCATTCATTTAATTCCAGTTTGCACCCTGGCATTCTCCCTCAAGTTACAGAGCCCCCTTGCACAGTTATTCCAAGCTGGTCTTCTCGTGGTTGTATGAAGAAGAGGCACAGTTCAGGTCATTAGGATCTTTTCATCAGCACAAGCCTGAAAGCGAGAAGGCAAGGCAGACCTTGCTCTTCTGTGCTGGTGGCAAATGAGGGGATCAAACTGAATCCCTCGTAGCAGCCACTGAGATAGCTGTTCAGGTCTTCCTGCAGGAACTTCCCCCGGGAGTGCAAGTAGCAGCCTTCAGCTGCAGTGCATTTAGGATCTGCCACAGTGCTCAAGCCGAGGGCCTGTCCTCCTTGGGCAGCTTGCAGCCAATGACTGAGCCTGGTCAGGCACCAGACCTGCTTATTTCCGCTCCAAGACCCTGGGACGCAATCTCTGCACTGCAGCTCCACACTGGGACCACTCACGAGCTCCGAGGTGCTTCCCCATCCTTCTTCCCTCCCCTCTTCCGAAAAGATGCCGCATCGCAGTCTGAAGGTTTTCCCTGCTCAATCCTGCTCCTCTCCTCCTTGATTTCTCAAGCCTTAACTCCCAGAATAGCTTGCACTTCTAGCTGAGTTTTGGCAGCTGCTTCCTGCAGAACCCCAAACCATCTCATTTCTCAACTGAGAAACACCAAAGGAGCCTCACTACTCTTAGATTTATTCCACCTCAGCCAACAGGTTGTCTCCCAACCAGAAGTCCGCAATGGTTCTCCAGCCTCTTTGAGGGGCCCTTCCAGCTTTCTGGGGTTAGCACTGTGGGCGGCCCCAGAGTAGAAGGTTCAGGAAGATCCCTACAGAGGACCCAGCCTCTGCCGGCCAGGCTTTCTCAGGAAACCCCATGTCTGCGATCTTCCCTCTAGGCTACCAGAGGAGGCAGGCTTTTGTCTCTGTGCTGGTCCCTGCCCAGGGCAACGCGTACCCCGTGCCCTGGAGAATGCCTCGCCCATCTTCCTCAAAGAGCACCGACAAACTCACAGCCAGGCTTGCATCGGTCATGAGTCGTCGTGTTATTCCAAAGAGGAAGAGGGCTCAGGGACGGGTATGCAAGCTGCCATCTTCCCAGAGTTCCTCGGGCGTGACACAGGAAGTAAATGAGGAGAGTCCCAGGTGCCTAGATGGTCAAAGACCAGGAAGGAGTGTGGGGGAAATCTCAGGGTCCCCAGGACACGTGTGACCCACCACCCAACATGCCAAAGAACTGGACGCTTAGACAGACCTCAGGTCGCCCTTCAGGCCAAACAGTACCACACAGATCTTGGTCTAACAAGATAAATCTCTCAGACTGTTCTATTCTGTGGGTCTCCACATTCCCAAGCCGTCACAAGAGAATGAAGATTACACAAGATCTCCAAACTGGCTTCCACTCCTTCAGAAATTCTGAATCCTTTAAATTAGCATCAATGAGTTTTGTCAAATAATTGGGGGAAAATAGGTGGAAAGGGAATAAAGAAATAAAATAAGCCTAACAACATATTATGTTCTTTCTACAGAGTATTGATTGTACGTCATTAACTGTTGGACTGTTTTCCACCTTTTCACTTCAAAATTATTCCAGGAAGAAATGAATATTTTTTCAGCAGCTGATGGAGATCATCAAACTTCTGAACTCATCTAATGAAAGACAATTACTTTACGTTGCCTTAGGCTCTTTCCAACCAACAGAATGTCAGTGTCAATTTCTCCAATTAAAAGGGACATTTTTGAAAAAAACTAATACAGTTTTTAAAGAACAAAGTTGGGTAAGCAGTGATGCTAGCAATCAGAACTAGCATGGCCACCACTGTAGTGGAAAACACACTGAGATCTCCCAAGGTCCTGGGTTTGAACCCCAAAACTGCCACATAAGCTGTTCAACTTGAGCAAAGCAGCTATCCCCATTAGGCCTCCTCACCTTTCAGACAGTGAATTTTCAAAATATGTAGAAATGAACTTCTTTCTCCAGCACGTCTTATCCAAAGCTCCAATCCATTATAAGCATCTGTTATGGATTGAATAGTGCCACCCCCTAAAATGATGTATTGGAGTCCTAAGGCCCAGTATCTCAGAATGTGACCTCATTTGGACACAGGGTCTTTACAGAGGTAATCAAATTATGGGCTTCCCTGGTGGCACTAGTGGTAAAGAACCTGTCTGACAATGCAGGTTAGACATAAAAGACGTGGGTTCGATCCCTGGGTCAGGAAGATCCCCTGGAGGAGGGCATGGCAACCCACTCCAGTATTCTTGCCTGGAGAATCCCATGGAGAGAGGAGCCTGGTGGGCTACAGTCCATGGGGTGACAAAGAGTCAAACGCAACTGAAGTGACTTAACACACACCATCAGGTAAAAATGAGGTCATAAGAACGGCTGCTACTCCAATATGACCAGTGTCCTTATAAGAAGGGAAATGTGGACACAGACGTGCACAAGGGGAAGACGCTGTGGAAACACAGGGAGACGATGACCTAAAAGCCTGAAGCTACTGGAAGCAAGGAGAGAGGCCAAGAATAGACCCTCACCACCACCACCCCCAACACCTTAGAGGGAATATGGCCCCACCGACACCTTGGTCGTGGATTTCTGCACTCCAGAACTGTGAGACAATAAACTTCTATTGTTCTGAGTCACCCACGGTGGTATTTTGCTACAGCAACCCTACCTAGCAAACTAAACAGTATGAATGCCCAGGTAAAACCTTCCATTGCCACAGACCCCACAGAGCCCATCCCCAAATCTCCTGAATGAAAGGATGGCTGAGCCAGGCCTCTCCTAGTCCAGGAAAGCTCATGTTCCTACACGACCCTGAGGCCTCATCTACAGAAAGACCTTTCCCTCTATAACTTTCGAGTGTTAAGCATATGCTTGGGCCATCAGTGTCCCTAAAGATGACTGAAATATGGCTAGTTACCTGCTATTCTTCATTGCAAAGTTTAATTGACCTCAATATGCTGTGTACTACTCACGACAGAGAAACGAGAAAACAACTTGAATCTATTTTTAAAATATCTGGTGACAGAAAGAGATAGTAAGATTATATGTGTAAGCTCAGTTGTGTGAGCAAAGTCTAAAAGTACCTGAAGATACAATCCATTGCTGGAAAGAAATCTCACCCTTAGCTGATCGTGGTCACACACCACATTCAGTTCTTTACCTTTTTCTTTCCTGCTTGACAGGGCTTCCCTGGTAGCTCAGATGGTAAAGAATCTGCCTGCAATGCAGGGAGACTCAATTTCCATCCCTGGGTCAGGAGGAGGCCCTGGAGAAGGGAACGGAAACCCACTCCAGTATTCTTACCTGGAGAATCCCACGGACAGAGGAGCCTGGCAGGCTACAGTTGGACATGACTTAGCAACTACACACACACACACGCCCTGCTTGACAGACCCCCCAGCTCACAATCACCAGGTCAGAGGACTCCTGAGAGGCTCTTTAGAGACATCCTCTACCTCCTTCAGGTTGAAACACCTGCATGGCCATCAATCATTTGTCACCTCTTACAGCACGACTTCAACTATAGTATTA
This sequence comes from Odocoileus virginianus, assembly GCF_023699985.2. Taxonomy (NCBI): domain Eukaryota; kingdom Metazoa; phylum Chordata; class Mammalia; order Artiodactyla; family Cervidae; genus Odocoileus; species Odocoileus virginianus. Next base: position 45,604,636 of record NC_069689.1, on the reverse strand, counting down.
ACTGACCCTCTCTAATTCTAACCACAAAGTAAGATATTTCAGGAAATGATGCAAGGCAGAGAAAGGAAGGGGGAAGAAAAAACCCACCTATCTGTTTTTCTGTGTTATATCTATAAAGATATAAATCTAGATAAATTTTTCCATATTTACACTCGGCACAAAGAGAGGACATAAGACCCCAAGGTGGGGGGGGAAAGTTTCCAAATTTAAAACTTGCTGATCAAAAAAAAAAAAAAAACTTGTTTATCAATTAAAAGAGAGAGACCATTTCTGGTGTAAACACTTCCAAACAGTATTGAAAGACATACATAGTGATATTAAATTTGAGTCACTGGACAGTATCATAGAGACTGGCCTGGCTCCAAAGTGTCCTCTCTCGAGGAAGCCAATGGGTTCTCCAGGAAAACAAAACCTTGGGCGCTGTGAGTCTTTGGCTCAGATAGAGAGTCACCAATTCAGTGAACATAAAGCATGACGACTGCCGTGCTTTTAAGGCCTCCATTTATGGAGCTTGTAGTATTCATCATTTCATTTAATCCCACCATACCCTGAGGGCACTATATATCCTCATTTATGGTCAAGAAGGAAATTAAGGACCAGATGATGAAGCAAGTGTCCCAGACTGCCTAACAGAAGGACACTCTAGTATGCCAGTTTTTAAACCTAGAATATGTATGCTCTTATGCCTGAATTCTTTCACTCAACATGTAATTGTGTGTAGCTGTAGTTTATTCATATTCATTGCTGTATAGTATTCCATTTATTATCCAGTATAATTGAGGGACATTTAAGATGCTTCAAAAAAATCACTAATTTTTAAGGCACAAAAATATCCATCAATGCACTGGAAGAGATAACTACAAGAGTTGTTCTCAAAACTCCTTTACACATTTAAAACATATTGAGGAAACCAAAGCAATTTTGTTTACATAGGTTTTATCCATCATATTTACTATATTAAAAATTAAAACTAAAAGAAATGTTTAAATATTTATTAGTTCATTTAAAATAACCATAATTAAACCCATTACATGTTAACATAAATATATATTTTGAAAGAAAAAGTATATTTCCCAAAAATAGTGAGAAGAGGAAGCATTGTTTTAATTATGCAAATCTCTTCAAAATCTGGTTTTGTAGAAGACAGCTGTATCTCTGAACCTGCTTCTGCAGTCCGTATGCTGCATATGTTGTTTGGTTGAAGCATGTGAAGAAAATTCCGCCTCACGCAGACATGTAATTGTGTAAAGGAGGGTCTTGAAGAATCTCTGAGAGTCTTGGGAATTTCCAGGGGTCCTCAGATCATGCTTCACAAAAGGCTGATTTAGAAGATGCTCTAGGAAAGTAAACACAATTCTTAAAGGTTGCATAGAGAAAGGCCAGGTACACTTTGGCAGTCCTTATGATTCAAATGGGCTTCCCAGGTGGCGAGTGGTAAAGAGTTCCCCTGCCAATGCAGGAGACACAACAGACCCCAGGTTCGATCCTTGGGTCAGGAAGATCCCCTGGAAGAGCAAATGGCACCGCACTCAAGTATTCTTGCCTGTGAAACTCCATGGGCAGAGGAACCTGGCGGGCTACAGTCCATGGGCCTCAAAGAGTCAGGCATGACTGAGCACACACACATGGTTCAGACGCTTGGGCTTGAGGTGCCTCTTCTCCCTTAGCCAGCCGCCTACTTTGCACCCTCGTGAAGAGAAAATGGACAGTAAATTCACATAAATAGCCTAGCAGGGGCAGGGGGAGGGAAACGCATCACCCCGCCTGTGGACCATTTCCTTCTCCGGGGGATCTTCCCAACCCAGGGATCGAATCCGGGTCTCCTGCATTGCAGACAGACGCTTTACCCTCTGAGCCACCAGGGAAGCCTCCCCTGTTGATCAGGCTCTGATCCGGCTCTGCCATATCTCACTCCTAGCTGAAACTCAGCTAGAGCATCCTCTCTAAAGATATTTTGTAGTTTCTACAGAAAGCAGATAACACTTTTATAATAAGAAAATAACTATCATTTTCTCAAAGAAAATAAAAGGAGAAGGGGGAGAAAGAGAATATCCAGAAACTTCCCCTACTTTTCTCCTGAACAGTGGGTCCCCGAGGCAGAGATCAAGACGGCGACTGAGAGGGAAGAAGGGATTCGAAAGGAGCAACGGAGCAGCCAGGAAGCGCGGGACTCTGCTCGCAGCTGAGAAATTCACACGACACGTGTCCGAAGCGACTTCTTGTTCTGAAGGAAAGAAAAAGAGTGTTTTTCTGAGCCCATATTTCCCCGTTAACAGGATTGAAATGCAAACCTCGAGAGCCAGGAGTAGAAACAACGGGCAAGAAGCCTGCGTTAAGACCCTTCCACAGAGACCCCCAGCGCGGCCTCCCTTTCACACACGACTCAGCGTCTCAGTTCCTGCTTGAGTGAGTCAAGTATTAACCCCTCAAGATCCCAAGGCCGTCCAGGAACTCAAGATAAAGAAACCGGCCGCAGAGTAGCGCCCCATCAGAGCGCAAAAGGTGAATCCCCGCCGAGGGACAGCGGCCAGGGTTGCCAGTCTGGGCCGCTCGCCAACTCATCTGTTTCCAGGCCTTCGCGTGCCAGCCGAAGTGGTTGAGAATTAATAGGTCCCCAAAATATTTCTTTGGAAACATGATGTACGAGCTGCTAACGCTGGCCACTTCCACTGATGCTAGAAGAAGCAGAGTCGAAATGGCAACGAAAAGGAAGGGCCGAGGTGCCGTAAAGCAGCATCCGAGCCGAAGGCATCCCAGGAGGACTGCAAGGGGCAGCTGCTGCCTTCACCGAGACGAAGGCGCATCCCGCATCCAGCTTCTGACCTCCAGTGTCAGCAGACGGCAACTGAGACCGTGAGAAGGGAGGCCTTCTTCGACTCCCGTAAATAACAATTAAGTGTTCTAATTTACGGCTTGTTTTCTCTTAAAACAAGCTCCATAGTACATACCAACCCGCCTTGAGGGAAATGATAGCAAGTCTATTTTAACTGAAACAGAGGATAAAAGGTGAAACACAGTGATGGGAGAAAAGTCCTGGAATCCTGAGAAAATGTAATTCTTTTCAAGGCATTAAAAACTTTTTAAAAATAGGCTGATTGAAGCCAATCAGTAGCTGCACTTCCTCTCAGATCATAGATCTTCTCATTACGTATGTTAATCACTCAGTTGTGTCCAACCAACTCTTTGCGACCACATGGACTGTAACCCACCAGGTTCCTCTGTCCCTGAAATTCTCCAGGCAAGAATACTGGAGTGGGTTACAATTTCCTTCTCCAAGGGATCTTCCCAACCCAGAGATCAAACCCTGGTCTCCTGCATGCAGGCAGGTTCTCTGCCATCTGAACCACCAGGGAAGCCCCTTAATTAAGCCACTGTTCAACATCTTAAGAATCTCTGAATTTGCCCCACCCTGTGATTCAAACCCAGAGAAATCTGTGCAGTTAATAGACATCACACCCCCAGGTCGTGAAGCCCAGGAAACTCAGGGCCTGTCCTTTACCTACATGATTATATTCTGTTCTTACAACAACCCACAGACATGGGTATTTTCATCTCCATTTTCCCCATGAAAAAACTGAATTTCAGAAGTGAAGTGACTTGCTCTCAGATATATAAACACAGTCTCACAGTACCACTACAGGGGATCAAAACACAATATGACTTTACACTCTGTTGAGTTTAAAGTCGAGTGAGTGTGTGTGTGTGTGTGTGTGTGACGGGGAATGTGGCAGAAAGTGATGAAGGTGTCTAGAGTTACTTCTGCAGCTTGAGAAACATTCGCTATAAGCTAAATCCAAGAAGTTATTGTGAGAAAAATCACTTTTATGTTTACAGGAAAAACCCAAGGAGGAATTCAGTTTGGGGATTAAAGTCACCACTAGTTGAAAACTCTAGTTTCAACTAGAGACTGAAGACAGACAGTCCTGGTGGCTGGGGGTTGAGGGCTATATTCACACTTCAGTGGCTCTGTTCCTAAAAACACTGTACAGGTCAACCATCCTCAGAGACGTGTGGTCACAGGAATCTCCAGTTGTGAGAGAGTAGCTGAAACTCCAATACTTTGGCCACCTGGTCCAAAGAACTGACTCATTGGAAAAGACCCTGATGCTGGGCAAGATTGAAGGCAAGAGGAGAAGGGGTTGACAGAGGATGAGATGGTTGGATGACATCACTGATTTAATGAACACAAGTTTGAGCAAGCTCCAGGAGTTGGTGATGGACAGGGAAGCCTGGCATGCTGCGGTCCTTGGGGTTGCAGAGAGTCAGACACGACTGAGCAACTGAACTGACTGAATGGCTGATCTCCACGGAAAACTTACATCCATCACAGAATATCTGGAACATGGTTTCTTCCCACTAACCAGTGAAGATTTACAAGATCCAGCATAGATATCTATGGGTCAGCAACCCAAGCAGCCTGTATTGGTGAGGGTTAGGAACACTAGCTGCTGTAACAAACAGGTCCCAGATTTCTCACTGGCACAACAGACCAGTATAAGTTCCATTCTGACATATCGCAGATTCCTGTTACCTTTGGCTCTGCCGTTGATAAAGGGACTTGTCAAAGTCCCCCGGAATCCGCCACAATCAGGGACCTTATCACACGAGAATTTTTAGAGACCAGGACTGAAAATGGCAGGAATCATTTCTACCCACATCCTTGGGGAAATTCACTGTACCGTCCAACACACGAGAGGCCTGGAAATCGTGGCTGAGATGTGCATCCAGGAAGGGGTAGAAGCCTGGGCGTGTGTGTGCACGCAGCTCGGGCGTCAGTCCCGGTGACTCTGGGGCTGTGGCACCGAAGGGGATGTGTGCAGAGGAGGGGAAGGAGAGTGGAGGTCGAGGTGGGAGAAGGAAGCAGGCTCCGTGGCATTCAGGCCCTGCTCTGCCATGAAATAACTTTGAGACCCGGTCACAAAACCTCCTACATAGTCAGTCTCCTCAAATGTGACAAGAAGCAAAAATACTGGCTCGGGCTTTCCTGGTGGCTCAGTGGTAAGAAGCCACCTGCCAGTGCGGGAGACATGGGTTTGATCCGGAAAGATCCTACATGCCGCGGAGCAGCTAAGCCCATGCGCCGTGACCGTTGAGCCTGAGAGCTGCGACTGCTGAGTCCGTGTGCTGCAGAACTGACGCCTGTGTGCCCTAGAGCCCTCGTTCCACAAGAGAAGCCCTCTCACCTGGACATAAGCCCCGCTCACCACAACTAGAGAAAAGCCTACGCAGCAGGAAAGACCCAGCACAGCCAAAAATAAATAAGTAAAAAGTTTTAAATAATAATAAAGTACAAAACTAAAAATAACTAGCTCAAGATGTTATGAGGACTAATTAAAGTAACGCATGGAAGTGTGTGGGCTTTAACTGATGAGCCACCAAATACTGGACCCTTCAGACAAAGAAGGACTTGATGTCACCTAGCAAGTGTGAGGGAGCTGAAGGAGAAGGGTTTGCAGGAAGTACCCTGCCTGAGAGCTGTGCCCTGCCCAAATCCAGGCAGGCCTGGTCAGCACTCATCCCTGCACCCCAGTTCCCCAGCAGAACCAGCTCATCACAAAGAGGCAAGGTGGAGGTATGGAGCCCTGAGAATGAAAACCCAACCCCAGATAATAAGCAGCTCTGATGGATCCTTCACAGGGATGCCTGGAAGGAGGGAAGCATCCTGGGGCTCAGCTTTGCCTGCATCCAAAGAGCAGCATCCTAGAAAGAAGCGAACTGGCCAGGTGGGAGACAATCTAGACCATCACCTTTGGATACTGACAGGGGGAGGGGTTGAAGGGCTCTTTCCATTAATCCTAAAGGCATAGGCGCAGTATGACTTCTGTTCAACTCAGAATCCAGAGAGAAGGGAACCAATCAGGGCACTGGAGGCAGATATGTGATACACCAGGAGTGACTGGGGAGACCCAGCGATGACAAGAAGAGCCACATCCCTCAGCAACACACCAGAGGAAGACATCAGCGCCTCCTCCATCCCTCCTGCGCCCAGAGAATGCATCCCTGGGGGCCCAGCTCACCCTCTCAGGGAAGACTCCCTCTGGGTCATCCAAAACGGCACCCCCATGCTGGCCATGACTGAATTTCTTTTTGCCATTTGCCTGAAATTAGTAACATGACTTTACTGTATTCTAAATCTAAAATTCATGGCTTGGGGCTTGATTAGTTAAGATGACTGATAGTACAGCTTTCTCCTTGCCGTTTGCCCAAGTAAATCACAAAGGATCCAGGTTCCTCCTGGCCCCACCACCCTTAAGGCAGAAACTTCATCCATATGGTGACAAAAGAGCTGCTGAACCTCCAGCCCTTGTATTGCTATTCCAGACAGGGGAAAGAGGAGAAGGGAAGGCAAAAGGCAAAGGGCAAAAGGCACATGGCAGTCAACTAACTAACATTGTCCCTTTTAAAAAGTAATTTCATGAAACACAGCTGATTTAGAGTGTGGTGTTAGTTTCAGGAGTAGGGCAGAGTGAATCAGCTATCCATACATATATCCACTCTTGTTTTTTAGATTCTTTGCCCATGCAGGCCACTACAGAATACAGGATTCTACAGAATCCTGTGCTGTAGAGCAGATTCTTATTAGCTATCTATTTTTTGTATAGTAGTGTATATATATAGATCCCAGTCACTCAAGTATGTCCCTTTTTATCAAGAAAACTAACCTTCCGGGAAGCCCCATTCAGTACATTTCTACTTGAGTGTCTTTGGCCAGAACACACACAGAGACACCCCCTAACTGCCATACTGCCTGAAAATTACCTTCTTTAGTCTGTGCACTGCCCCCCTGAAAAAAAAAATCTGCTAATAAAGTAGAAGAGGGATGGATACTAGGTAGGAAGCCAGTAGAATTGGCCATGGGATGTATCCAAAAGGCCCACAGAACTTCACTTTGGGGAAAAAAGAAAAATTAAATCTAGAGTTGGGACTAAAGTGGGTATGATGCCTTTTTCTGCATCCTCTGAGGGTTCATCTCCACCAAGGCCCCCATGCCTGGGACAAAACTGTTACCCCATCAGCCACTTGACTCCCTCAAATAGCTCAAAATGTGTGCATTTCCACATAATTACTGATTTCCTCAACAGATTTAGTGTCTAAGTTTATCTTCACTTTAATCCAATTTCATGCTTGGAGCAGAGGGATTCCAGCAGCAGGTCTTTCTTAACCTTCTGATATCATTAATTATTGCTACACTGGGAGTTACTGCCTGGAACAAGCAGGTTTTTAAATAGAAATCATTTGTCTCTCAGCAGGGAGACTAACGGATTTATTTCCAAATCCTCAAACTGCTGCCCTTGAATAATCGGTTTCGTGGTGATCCCCACTCCCGCTCCGCACTCACCTCTGTGCGGGGTAAACCCTTCCTCTGCGGCTCCCACATCAGCCCAATTTGCCACCTGTAGCGGGAGGCGTCCATTTCCTCCTTTGATTGTTGGATAGGGTTTTCAAGAAGGAAAGGCCAGCCTTTCCCTGAGCTCTGGGCATTGGGTCATGCTTCCTGGTGAGTTTCTGCTGAAGGAAATCCCCTAACTCATTAAAAAACAAAAAAATAGATTAATTGACCAGTTCAGTAACAAGTCGCTCCAGGACCCAATAAACTTTGCAAAGAATACATTCCAATTACTACTGCGCTCAGCAGGAACCCAGTGGGTAAGCCGGCATAATCTCTCTGCAACACAGAGGAATTTTTACATTTTCTTCCCCATTCATGTCGCTCTTTCACCTAGGTGTGAGCCCCGGGTCCCCGTGCTTCTCCCACCCTGTCACTCGACCTGCTGTGAATCAGAGTGGCAGCAAATGGCTCTGAAACCAACGGGAGTCTCAGAAAGGGTCACTGCAGGCCTGAGCTGGCAGGAGCCCTTTGCAGAGAGGCGTGGGGCCCTGGAGCACCAACATCTGGGAAGCTGTCGGGGTCCTGGCTGGGGGTGCAGCTGCAGCCCACCCTCCCCAGCAGAATAAGGTCAGCAGGAAACAGGACCCTGGTAACTAGCCTGATTGCAAAAGCAGGCAAATGGGAGTGGGAGCAATGGCCTTGCTCAGACCATCAGCAGTGGCTGCTTCTTCCTGGTGTTGCTCACTTTAGGACGGGCTCACCCATCGTTTGTAAATTTTGGACACCATAAAAAGAATCTGCCTGAAAGCACGCCCACGGGAGAGTGTAAAAGACTTCTCCCAAGATGAGATTCCACATCAGCAAATGTTTTTTAAGCATCTCCTTTGTGTTGACTCTGAACCTAGAACTCCTGTTCTTGTTTAGTTGCTCAGTTGTGTCTGACTCTTTGCAACCCCATGGACTGTAGCCTGCTAGTCTCCTCTGTCCATGGGGATTCTCCAGGCAAGAATACTGGAGTGGGTTGCCATTTCCTACTCCAGGGGATCTACCCAACCCAGGGATCCGACCCATGTCTCCTGTGTTGGTAGGCAGATTCTTTACCACTAGAGCTACCTGGGAAACCCAAGATCTCCTGGATTGCAAACAACTCAGTCAAGGTCCTTGCCTGCCTCCACAAGTAAAATATGATGTAGAAATAAAACGTTAAGGACAGCTAGGCATTCTGAATTCTGTGTAACTTAGCTGTTTTCCTTCAACTTTTCTTTTCTATTCCAACTTCCCCATGCTCATCTCACTTGTGATGCAGGCCGAGAGACGAGCTGGCGCAGCAGTGAAGGAAGGAAATGGCTCTTTTTTTCACACGAGAAAGGGCAGAGCAAACACCTTGGTCCTTGCACAGACTTAGGCATAGGTGCTCCTGTTTCTGGAAACATACAGCCCACAGCACTCCCCTGATCCCAGCTATGCCTCTCTAAGTCTATCCTTGCTGGAGCTCACAGGTTTCTCAAGGCCACTGAGCAAGTCTAATTTATCTCAATATCCCCAGTGATTGGCCTATAGTTCAGAGCTGGTAAGTACTAAACCCAGATAGCGTTTGTGGTGAAGAACCCACCTGCTAATGCAGCAGACTTAAGACACATGGGTTCAATCCCTGGGTCAGGAAGATCCCCTGAAGATGGGCATGGCAGTGCATTCCAGTGTTCTTGCCTAGAGAATCCCATGGGCAGAGGAGCCTGGCAGGCTGCAGTCCATAGCATCGCAGAGTCAGACATGACCGAAGCAACTTAGCGCGCACAAGTACCAAACCGGGGTTTCTCGGCCTCAGCACTGCTGACACTTGGGGTCAGATGATTCTTTGTTGTAGGGCTGTCCTGTGCATTGCAGGATGTTTAGCAACACCCCTGGCCTCTGCCCAGTCGATGCAATGCCAGGATCACTCCCACAGCGGTGATGATAAGCAAAATTGTCCGCCTCCAGACATCTTGTCTGGTTGGGAAACCACTGAATGAAATAGTGTTTGTTAAATCAATAAATGACCGCTGCAGTGTCTGAGAGTGTAGCTGCACCAATATTGCTTTTGAATTCTAATTGGCCATGATGTTTAACCTCACAATCTTTGTGTAAGTAAGACCCCAGGGTTGGCGGGAGTGGGTGATTTACTCCTCATTGTCAATGGATCACAGTGTATTCAACAGAGTTAAATGAAGTTCCCCTGCCCAGAGCATTGATGCTTCAGCCCAAGAGTTGCTTATCTCAGAGCCAGACCCATCAGTGGTCCTAGTGCACTGCCCCTGAGGAAAGCTGTCGCTGAAGTCCACAGTTCTTTGTAAATTTGCAGGTTCGTCCATGACCTTGAGCCTGTCCTCACCAGCCTCACACCCCACCCCCTCCCGTGGGCCCCTCACCTGCCAGGCTCCAAACCAGTGTGGTCGCATTCCCTGAGGCGGCTCTGTCTTTCCTCCTTCTGTCCGGACCATCTTGGCTCCTCGCTGCCCTGAAGGACACCTCCAAACAGTTCTGCAGTCGACTCTGAGCTCATCCTCGCCCCCCTCAGGCAGGGGAATCACCTTTCCCAAACCCCCACCTGCTGCGTTGCTGCAAATGCTGGCTGCACTGCTCCAGCCCAGAGCAAGAACACAAATGCTCCATGAAGGACTTTATTCGTGGGTTAAAGCCAGAATCACAGCTGCCATGCCCTCATCTGTTCAACGTTCCAATGAGTGATGGACCTCCCCCACGGTCCAAGGCAGTAACACAAAGTGAACTTGGTTTTTGGACATCATTTCGGGGAAAAAAGTTGATTAACTGAATTGAGGGGCGGGGTAGTTTCTGCTGGTTATTTGGGCAGTGTGGATACACCATCAGAATTCTTAGTTCTCAGAACCTTGCAATAGTATTCTAAGCATGCTATAGAGATTCAAAAATTATACACGGCAGTGGGAGGTGTTTAGAAACACACACACACATTAGTAAAATTGGATCTGCAGCACCAAGTGTTAGCTGTGGTTTAAAATATTAATGCATGTTGGATGCCAAGTTATTTTGAAGGCTCAACCAGACTTCTATTTGGCAGGAACAATTTCACAAAGGCAATTAGATACACGTGCAAATATTTAACTATAAATTGCTGCTTATACCATTGAAATATAGTGGTTCATCAGCTGGCCACCTGGTTAGCAGGGCCAATTAAGGATTTGCTCTGATGAGAGCAAAATCCTTCCTGCCTTCTAAAATCCATCTACCTTTGCAGCATGCTAGAAATACAAACAGTTGCGCTCATTGTAGGGGGAAGGTGAGAAAGTTTGAAATTCAGAATTCCAAGTTATCAATGGAGTACAAAGGGCCAGAAATACACCAGCTATATATGTTCCTCTCTAAGTTACATGTCAGGTCTCCTAAGAGATCATGTGTCACTGCGTTGGCTAAACACACTCAAACTCATTCTTCAGTTTGGGTGGATTTTAAACAATTACACATATTCAGAAAAATAATTAGCATATGGAAGATTGAGTTCTATCATTATATATATTAAATAGTGTTAATGTGTGTATAAACACATACAAATATGGAAGATATGCCTGTGGAAGATACATCTATGGAAATGTATAAGGAAGTGGGAATTTCCTCTAACTTTACAACTTATCCTAAAGAACCTGAGAAATGCAATATTTTCAGCCATATCAGCAAACAAAAGATGTCACAATCATGAACAATTGCAGCCAACCTAGACGATGAGCTGGTGAGCGCTAAAGCAGCAGGAAGGAAAGAATACCTGCTATCAAGCAGCCATCAGACTGTAGCCCCTCCCGATGGTGAGCCCTGAGGAGACTCATATGGGAAAATAAGGGATACTGGTCCTAGTTAGCTAGTTGTTGTTATTCATTCACTAAGTCATGTCCAATTCTTTGTGACCCCATGGACTGCAGCACGCCAGGCTTCCCTGTCCTTCACCACCTCCTAGAGTTTGCTCAAACTCATGTCCATCGAGCCATTGATACCACCTAAGCATTGCATCCTCTGTCATCCCCTTCCCCTCCTGTTTTCAATCTTTCCCAGCATCGGGGTCTTTTCAAATGAGTCAGTTCTTTGCATCAGGTGGCCAAAGTATTGGAGCTTCAGCTTCAGCATCAGGTCCTTCCAATGAATATTCAGGGTTGATTTCCTTAAGGATTGACTGGTTTGATCTCCTTACTGTCCAAGGGACTCTCAAGAGTCTTCTCCAGCACCACAGTTCAAAAGCAGAATCAAAAGCACCACAGCATTGAAACCAGATATCTATGGTGTAGATCAAAGGAATGATTTCTCTGAACCCAGACTGCTGCATCTTCCCATACTCAGAAAAGTGCTAAATTCCTCAACTTCAGATATCTGGTTTTCTTTAATTAACAGTCATCCTTTGATGTTCTGACTACCTACTCTTTGTTGCAAAACTTCTCTCGCCTTGCCTCTTTGAAGCAGTTCTCTGAGGCACCAAATAAAACATAACTTGCAACTTTTAGGCTGTGAATATTTTTTAAGTTAACAAACCAAATGACAAGAAGTTTAGCACAGTTTGCAGGAACAAAAGCTGGACTGGGACTCAGGACGTAGGACCACATCTGGCTATTTTGTTTACTGACTTACAGAGTTACTGACACTTCTGAGTTTCTATTTCCTCCTTGGGACTGAGCGCCAAAGAATTGATGCTTTTGAACTGTGGTGTTGGAGAAGACTCTTGAGAGTCTCTTGGACTGCAAGGAGATCCAACCAGTCCATCCTAAAGGAAATCAGTCCTGAATATTCATTGGAAGGACTGATGTCGAAGTTGAAACTCCAATACTTTGGCCACCTGATGAGAAGAGCCAACTCATTAGAAAAGACCCTGATGCTGGGAAAGATTGAAGGCAACAGAAGTGGGCAGCAGAGGATGAGATGATTGGATAGCATCACTAAGTGGACATGAATTTAAACAAACTCCAAGAGATAGTGGAGGACAGAGGAGTCTGGCGTGCTGCAGTCCATGGGGTTGCAAAGAGTCGGACACAACTTAGCGACTGAACAACAGCAAAGTGGACAAAACAATGTCTATCCTAGAAGGTAGTGGTGACGATTGAAATAAATGAAACCAAATGCTCATTTCCTTCCTTTCTTCTTTTCAGAAGGAAGGAAGCCATCTCTGCAGCCTTGCCTTTGTTAGGACCCCTAGTCTTTGAAGAGAACTCGATCACAGGGCAAGGAGTTATCTCTACAGTCCTACAGCACACTATTGAGAGTGGTCCCTGGAAAGCCTCTCATGTCTCCTGGGACACATTTCTAAATCAACGTGACATTTTATTGCAAATCAGCCTGACATAGGACAAATGCTTTAACACATGTGATCTACAGGGAGACTGCACTCACTTCTACGAACTACTCCAAAATGAAGATACAGGCATTCCAACAATTCTAAGACCAATGTTTTCCAAGAAAAGGATGGCTCATTTTAGTTGTGATACCCATATTTTATGAGTTTTTAAAATACACAGGCCCTTAAAATTCTCTACCCCAAGTCCATCCAAAGAATTTTCAGATACATGTTTTCTTTCTCATGAAGCCCAAAGCAGCCAGCTTACACAGCATTCCATTTAAATGTTCCTGTTCCCTGCAAAGATGAATCCCAATAGCAGAATGTCTCTCATCTTTTTGTCAGTTACTCAGCCATTTTGCATTCACAGTTGCATAATTCACAATGGATAAAAGGTGAAAGCCATCTGAATGCCCACTGATGGATGAATGGTTAAACAAAATGTGGTCCATCCACACAACGAAATGTTGTTCAGCCTTAAAAGGAAGGAAATTCTGATGCCTGTTACAACATCATGCTAAGTGAAATAAACCAGTCAGAAAAGGACAAATCCTATATGATTCCACTTGCATGAGATACCTAGTCAAAATCATAGAGACATAAAATGGAACAGTGGTTGCCAAGGTTTGGGGATGGGTAGAGGAATGAGGAGTAATTGTTTAATGGCTTCAGAGGGTCAGTTTTACCACACAAAAAAGCTCTGGGGGTTGCTTCACAACAATGTGAATACACAGATCTACTGAACTGTGTACACCTAAAAAGTCAAGATGATAAATTTTTATGTTATATGTATTTTTTACCATGATTCAAAATAAAAAGACAAAAATGCAAATAAAACTGATTTCAACTATGTGGGCTGCAGGCATTCTGGGTAAACGTGGGCATCATCCTAAGGAGGAAAAGACGTGGAAGGGCAGTTAAACACACAGCCCCCAGAATCAGGAAGACCTGCCTGGGTTCAAATCTAAGCCTGGAATATTTACTACCTATGTGGCTTCCACCAGGCCCTTAACTACCCTGTGCCTCCATTTCCCCATCTGAAAATGGCAATAATTATAAGATACATCTCATGAGGTTTTATGAAGATTAAATAACATAATATTTTTACAAAGTGCTCAGCCTGGGTTTCATGCTCAGTGAATGCAAGACCTTGGCTTGTAAAACCATTGCCCTCCTTGTGGGCACCGCAAGCAAGCGGCACAAGATGAGACCTGGGAGTGACATTAAAAAATACTGACCAAGCAGAGCAGGCCCCTGTCCCCAGGTCAGTGCGTGCCCACTGCAGGACCCGGAACCCTAGCTCACCCCGGGAGCGCTCTGACTACCCACTCACCCCATTGCAGTTTTATCACATTTCTACTGATTTTAAGTCAAAACAGTTTTGTGGGTTTGTCCCATTTCAGTCCTAAATCCCACTTGCCCCGCATTGGTAGCTTAAAAAATGTGAGAGGTCAAAGAAAATATAGGCCAATGAAAATAACACTGCAGCAAGAAATTAATTGCAAAGCCTGTTTAATGTGACAGGGGATTCCCTAAAATCCTATTATGTCGTTCCCTGCTTCCCTTCGCCATGTGCACTGATTCTGTGCACAAAGGCCAGGGCAGGCTCCCCGGGGCATTGCTGCATTAATTTGACATTTCTGGCTCCAATTAACCTTACATTTCAGCTATTTTCTAAAGATTGTTCTTTTAATTTGAGATAAGGTTATTTTTTTTTCTATTGGTATTCACTGGCTTGTGCACAAAGGCCTGTTGTAGAAAAGTCAGCCAGTTTCCACATGTTTCAAGGTAACGTGCTATCATCTGTACCAGACCTGTTGGTGTAAGCAGAAGAGTTGAATAAGAGTCAGCTTGCTGCCATGTATGTGAGCATGGGACACACAGTCATTCCAGGAGAGCTGGGTGGGGTGACTTTACACTACACAGTGGCATTTTGAGCTAGTTTGCCCACACTCCAAGGCAAGACCCAGGAAATCATGGAGTAAAAAGAACACTGGATTCTGACTCAGTAGATCTGGACTCAGCTCTTACCTGCATCTCCTACCAGCTCTGTTTCCATGGGCAACTTGGCTGATGCTATGGAGCTTCAGTATCCTCATCTATCAAATGGGGCAAAGCTGCCTTCTTCCTTGAATATTAAATAAGAGATCAGGAGCAAGGCATTCTTTTCAAGAGAGATCTTCAAGAATCTGTTCCATATATGCCTCTCCTATTGCCACAAACAGTTTTAGAGCAGCAGTCGGCAAACTATGGTCCAGGGGCCACATCCAGCCCACAGCTTGTGAAAACACAGACACGCTGATTCATTCATTGTGTATGGCTGCTTGCTCACTAGAATGGCAGCGTGGAATAGTTGTAACGGAGACCTTCTGGCCCTCAAAACCTAAAATATCTGCTATGTGGCCCTTCATAGGCAAAGCTTGCCAACTGCTATTCTAAAGGACGAGAAGAGAGTAAGGAACCACAGGGCTTGGCACATGTCATCTCTCTCACTGCCGTCTAGTGTTGGGTGGTGGCTGGACCCCAGCGGTCTGAGGACTAAGGATGATGCCCATGAGCTTCCCCGCCTTGACTGTAGCACAGCCTGGAAACAAGGCTTCAGCCGATACCATGGGCAATACCCCCATTCAACTGGGGATGCAGGATTTAGAATTCTCAGTTTCCATCATTTATTTCCTGAGCTCCTCTAACTTTAAAAAAAAATCGTCTGGAGAGTTGAAGCCCACTATGGAACCAGGTTTAACTTTTGCAAACACAGAATCTACTTCCTGGGAGATCCTTTGACTGAGGCAGTCTCCCTATAACTTCCTTCAAAAAACTCACCTTTTAGCTGCGAGTTGACTCTGGGGGAAAGGTGTTATGCTATTCCAAGGACACTTGGAAGGGAACAAAGCTAAGCCAGACAAGGTTCATTTTCTCCTTGACCCCTACACTCTGGCAGGGAATACACGGAAAATAAAATAAAACTTGTGATACAAAGCGCCACCCAGGAGGCAAAGGCAGGCTCACTGGACTCAGCACGTGGTCCGGGTACCAGCAGCCACATCTGGAGCTGGTGCGAGATTGGGAATCACGGGCAGATGGCTGATGAGCACCCACATCAACTGGCTCCTCCGGGAGTTAACATGCAAGAGATCTGTAAAGGGAACAGTAATCAAGAGCAGGACGGAGAGCCTTCAGCTGACAATGCAGTTCTGACTGGGAGAGAAGATGAGAAGGAAAGAGGGAGGACTGGGAGGGAAGAGCCTCTAGCCCTGGGACCACTTTGAGAAAGGCGTGACCAGCCCCTCAGAAGGCCCAAATGAGCTGGAGGGTGCAGTAGTTATTCCAGCAAAATAATGTGCCCTCCGTCTTAACAATTGTGCTGCCCTTACTTCCTTCAGCCTTGATTGCCTCACCTGATTCTTGTGGCTTTGTTTTTTGTTTTATAAGCTTCAAAATCTATGTGTGTAATTACATAATTTTTAAGTCAGATAAAACTATTTTTATTTATTGAATTTGAGCAACTTTTCTCAAAAGATTATCCCTGTCATTGAAGATTTAGACCTCTTTTTTTTTTTATTTAAGCAAACAATATTTATTGGAAGAGTTTTGTGGCTGAAATGTCAGGGATCGTTTCTAAATACATTCTGGAACGTCAACTAAGTTACCCTCGCAATACTGTCATCTTCTGTCCAGGCTTTATGCTCCCTGGTAAGTTAAGAAAAATTGCCCAGCTTTTGGTATGCATGTAAAGGATGAAAAAGAATTTTTTCACACCTCAGGCATCAGATGTTGGGTTTTAAAATACACTGTCTGGTGTGAACTTAGCTTTCAACATCAGATGCAGCTTTTCCAAGTTTCAAGTCAAGCAGCTGAGAAATAAAGATGTTGGACAGTAAAATGCACACTGCGGAGTGAGCTTCGACATAAGCGTGGGTGAGTGTGGCCATTCACACCCAGACAGACATCTGGAGGTCCTTACGTGATTCTGAATCTCCCCCCTCAGTGGACATGTGCCCGTGTACACACACACACACACACACACACACACACACACCACATCAGTTACCACACAAGCCAGCTGAAGTGCCGTGTGTCTTTTGCACATTAATGTGCAATTCCGTCTGTGTATCTGACATCTGTATGGGATGGGGGCAGTTAATGCTGTGGAAATACCCAACGAAACAGTCGCTCTTCTTCATCTTTCAAAAAGAAATCATCCCTTACGCCTTGGAAATCACTATGATTGTGTATCATCCTGATCTGTTACATTGGAACAAACCAGAGTCTCTAAGAACAAAGTTTTTTGAATAAAATGACCCAGCTGAGCCTCCATGGGATGGGTGCCTTGCTGGTGGCTTGGAGGAGCCCCCAACAGTGACCCTGCCAGTGACGCATGTCCCTAGATCCCTTAATCCACATTCCCGAGTTTAGCCTCCAACACACAAAGGGTGTGTCCTTGTGGCTGCCCTGCGTGCTAAACCTCAAAGGAAGCCGGTGGGCAATGATTCAACAGAAAGAAATCTAATTTTGTGTCACAAGATCTGCCGTCAGTCCTAGCTCTGCCCGGGGCTTCCTCTGTTGACCAAGTGAATCTCAGTATCTTCATCTGCAGAGTGTCTCCACATCACTTCCTTGCACAGCTTAAGGAAGGATTCAAGGAGTGCAGGTGAATGGATTTCCATAAAGGGGCTTGCAAAACAAGGTAATCTTGGTGCCTGTTACCCAGGAAAGTACAAACCCTGACTTTCCCAGATCTGAGAAAATTCAGGAAACCAAAGGCCTTTCTTAGACTTGCCTTCCAAAGTGCTTCTTCCAAGGGGAAAACCATTTTAATATTGAACAAAGTAAGAGAAAACCTTTTCAATGTACTTCCTTCCAACACTACCTAGCCCTTGCAAAGCTCAATCTTTAAGGAAATCAGACTCCTAGTCTTTGTGGTTTTTGAAGCTGACCAAATCCATTATTTTAAAGCTTTTAATAATCATACCATAATAGCTACAGTCACTGAGTGGGCATTATATACTAAGGGGCAATAATAAATGTCATTTTAGGTTCTGTTACCGTCATAGCAATCCCTATTTTACAAATGAGGAAAATCAAGGCACAAGAGGTGAAATAAGACACTTTAGGTCACAGAGCTAATAAAGGGTAACACCATTATGTGTCCCCTTAACTAATGAGCTCTTCTGCCTTCCAAGCACTTCTTCGGGAGAACTTAGCACAACTGCCTTACACATTTTAGACCCATAGGAATAGCTCGGTGGGGAACCTGAGGCAAATACCAGGATGGTAAATGTAGAGACAGAAAAAGAAGAGGCCCTGATTACACTGGTCCTGAGAAGCCTCTCCTGATAGTCCCAGTTAACATCTGATTGTCTGCTTAATTACTATTAATAATAGCTTTGCCTTTCACGTTAAAAATAGCCAGACTTGGACGATAAACTGTATGCTCACTGTAAGGTTAAAACATTTGCAAAGCTATATAGACTTTAAGTGAATAATAAAAGGAATTCCAAGAGGCAGCTGTTATGGAAACTGACTACTCTCTCTGCAAAAACCCTGGGCAGACTTGACTTCAGGCCATAATATTCTTAGGTACCAAGTCCTTAAACCTAATTGGGATTGTAAATTAGAATACGTGCTCAGCTAAGTCATGTCTGGTTCTCTGAGACCCCATGGACTATAGGTCGCCAAGCTTCTCTGTCCATGGGTTTTTCCAGGCAAGAATACTAGAGTGGGTTGTCATTTCCTACTCCAGGGGATCTTCCTGACCCAGAGATCGAACCCATATCTCCTGCCTTGGCAGGCAGATTTTTTTACTGCTGAGCCAGCAAGGAAGCCCATAGAGTATTTCTTTATAATTTAAATGTTCCCTGAGTATACAACACTTACAAATCCAGGATCCTGAAGAGTGGAGGATCACTCCAAATTGTTTTAAAATCTTGTCACTTCCTGTTTTGAAATGTAAGTCTCTGCATTTGGTTCTGTCTTGTTTTGCATCTATGTCCCAACCTCCAACATTTCTTCCAAATGTATTCCATAAGCACAGCTAGTAAATAAAAAAGCTAATTACTTAAATCTTACTCTAGTTTTGTATTTTAAGACCATGTTTTTACTAAAACTAGTTAATGTTTATACTTAATTTGAGTTAATAAAGAGTTCCAGTTAACAGAATTCTTTCTAGTTACCTCCAGATGCCATAGCTAGTCCATAAGGAAAGTTGAAAACAGAAGTTTAGTTACCTACATCTTACCTATGTAAAATTTAAATGTAGCGTTTGGGTTAATAATTAGCCTGTTGTGTGTGATGGATGTGATAAAGATTTCTCTGTGTCAAGGGTGTACTTTTGTAGGAAGAACCTGCTGCTGGCTTGGTTCCTAGGAAACAACCCCTTTGGGATCTTAACCCAAGGGATCACAAAGTCAATTCTATTGGTAAGAGGTGCCAGGGAGGAAATAAAGAACCCTGTGTGTATAAACCTGGCAACAACCTGGAGCCCTCAGAGGCCAAAATTCTCTCCAGGACCTACAGATTTGCTCCCTAAGACCTGGGAGCCAACAAACATCCACCCGTTCCTGGTGCTTAGCCCTGGACACTGGGAAATACAGGAACCACCACCCCCCCACCCCCACCCCCACCGCCAGTGGCTCAGCGTTAAAGAATCTGCCTGCAATACAAGAGACACAGGTTCAAACTCTGGGTCAGGAGGATCCCCTGGAGGAGGAAATGGCAACCCGCTCCAGTATTCTTGCCAGGAAAATCCCATGGACAGAGGAGCCTGGTGGGCTACAGTCCACGGGGTCACAAAGAGTCAGACACGACTCAGCAACTGAACACACGCTGGGAAACAGGGCAGGGCCCTTCAGAAAAGTCACTCTGCACGTTCCTCGGTGGGAATGTCCACTCATCTAGGTTGGGCAAATTGCAGACAGAGTTCCAACTTCATCAACCTTAAATAAAGCATCTATATTCCATGAACAAAGATTTTCTTAAGCTGCATTTTACATAATGAAATTATTCACATTTCAAAGTCTTTTCTCAGAGCCCCAGAGCTGGAACATTAGTTTCCTGTGAAATTGGGACCTCTGACCCTTCTACGGTGAAGTGTATCCCAGGTTGGGGCTACTGATTATCTCCATTTTATTTGAGCTAGTTTCACTCAAAGGACAAAACATACTGGGCCTTGAGAGCTTGACCCTCCTGAAAATATTTAACATCTGAATTAAAACGGCAGGCTTTGCCAGAAGTGCTCCTGGAATTTTATGTCTGAGGCTCTTTTTCCCCAGCCCCAAATCACTAAAATGTAAGTAGATAAAGACAGCTCTGACAAATTGTGTTCCCTGAACTAAATGCCATCAAGCAAATTCTTGATTTCCCCTTTTCATATCAAGTGTTATAAAGTGTTCTACACCCTTTGTATCCCTGCTGAACTCAATTATTCTGGAAACAAACATTATTGTTTAAAGTGAAGATCCAGGGGCTATTAGCGTGATCCAACAGCTGTACTAGGGGTGAACCCAGACGCAATGAGGCAGAGCTGCAGATGGAGGCGAGGAAGTCGGCTCTGATGGAAGATGAGAGACAATAAAATTATACAGCCATCTTTGTTTACTGCCCTTTCAGAATTAATGCCAAAAGGTCCATTTCACTGACTGCAAAACAGAAATAATGGGGCTTATTGGACATTTCCAGAAGGCATGTCTGGACCACCTTTTCCCCAGTGCATCAGTGAAAAATATTTATTAGCACTTCTGTCGTATAAAACATGCTGCAAGGTGCTATGGGGGCAACAGAAACAAGCAAGCACATCTTTTTCAACAAAGATGCACGTGCTTCTCACTGGTAAACTATGTACCTATTCCAAGCAAAGTGATGGGCTGGACACCAGGAACTGGACATCCAGGAAAATACAATCCAGCTCCAGGCTGCAGGAGGCATGTTCCAGAGGACTAGTCCAGATTCCACCCCTCCTGTGGCTTCAGGGGCCGTGTTTAGGTTGGTGGTCTTGTGGCTCCAGCCACAGCTGGGCTCACAGGGCAAAATCCATGTGCCAGATAAAAAATTAACCCTTCTAAGTTCTGATGGAAACCAGTGGTCATCTTTCTTAGGAAGCAGGACCACAAGACAAAGCAGGTAGATGTGGTCCAGTCAGCAGCAGTGAGCCCACGTGGACTTGGGCTTGCAGAGGAGGATGGGTGAATGTGGATGTGTGGAAGGTCACACACCTGCACAGCCCAAGCTGGGGGTGGCCTTGTGGCCTCCATGAAATGAAATAGGATCCCAGGTGCTGACCTCACTGAGGCTTCAGTCTCTCTCTCAATGGGGGGCTCTGAGCAGATGCTTGGACCGCTCTGGAGTACGGGATGCATGGGGTTGAGTCTGGCTCATGCCTAAGGGATCAGGAGAGAGGCTGAAGCCAAGGCATAGGGTCTTCCCTCCACAGGTGAGTTAAGGACCCAGAATCCACAATTGGGAGCTTGTCCTGGTAACATTGTTCAAGGGATGATACCACACAGAGGTCTGTGCAGGGGGACAGCTGGAGAAACTGGACCTGAGGAGGGGGCAAGAGCTGGAGGGAAGAACCCCTCTTCACAGCAGCTTTCGCCTCTGAAGACCCACCCCTGCAGGATGAAGGAGAGGCAGCTCTGAAAGGAGATACACCCAGAGAGTGGCTAACATCTCCTGGTGGCAAGGACGATGGACTGACTCATGTCTCTGGCAAATCCACGTGTAGAAGCCCTATCCCAGTGTGATGGTATCTGGAGCAGGGTCCTTTGGGAGATAATTAGTTTTAGATGAAGCCGTAAGGGTGGAGTCCCTATGATGAGATTAGTGCCACTTCCCAGGTGACGCTAGTGGTAAAGAACCCGCCTGCCAATGCAGAAAATATAAGAGATGCAGGTTCGATCCCTGGGTCAGGGAGATCCCCTGAAGGAGGGCATGGCAACCCACTCCGGTATCCTGGCCTGGAGAATTGCAGGGACAGAGGAGCCTGGCGGGCTACAGTCCATGGGGTCACAAAGATATGGACACGACTGAGCAACTTAGCACCCAAGAAGGAACTCCAGAGGGCTGGCTTCCTCTGCCATGTGAGAAGCAGTGAGGAGGCAGCTGCCTGCAAGTCGGGAAGAGGGGTCTCAGCAGAAACAGACCCTGATGGCACCTTGATCTTGGACTTCAGCCTCCAGAACTGTGAGGAAGTAGAGTTCTAATATTTAAGCCCCACTCCCTGTGGGTTAGGAAGCTCACATTGACCAAAACATCAAGTAGAGATGCTCTTAGCTCCCTCCCATTCTCTCTCCAGGCTCTAGCAGAAACAGCAAACCAGGGTGCAAGGCAACAGGGAAGGCAAGCGCGCTGCTCCTGTCCCCCACACAATGGAGCAGGCAGCCGGCCCTGGTCCTTGGAGGAGGGAGCTATTAACTTGAATCTGATTCACAGCATTGGGTTTGGCTCGGGACTGAGCACCTTCAGTCCTGTGTGGAAACCCTGTTTGCTGTCAACACTACAGGGCGTTCCATTGCTTTAGAGTGGCTGGTGAGGTCACGGAGTCCAGGCGAGGCAAGAAATGGAGAGGAAACCGTGCTGTGTTTTGACCACATCCCCAGTTCTTGTATTTAAAAAAAAAAAAAAAAACGATCAGAGACTTTGGAAAAGCCTTCCACTGGAGAGGTGGCCTTGAGTGAGGTCATGGGGCATGAACAACGTCACGTAAGTCAGCGGTGGGGAAGTGAGAAGGTCAGGACAGGAAATGGAAGGGTAATTGTGGCCAGAATGTGAACCAGTCTAAGAAGGGAAGTGGCACGCGGTGAGCTGTGTTTGGGGAAAGCATCTCTGCAGAGAAGGAGAGGGTTAAGTTGCAAGTAAAGACACCAGTTAAACAACTTAAAAATTCTTTAGCCAAGAAGGTAGGAAGGCCCGGGGGACAGAATCACAAACGGAGGCTAGCAGGCACAGCTGACACACTCAGAGGGGCTCAGCCAAGACTGGGGGCTGAGCGTGGGGAGGGCAGGTGACAGAGCGAGGCGGCCACTAGCCCCCAGCCTGGAGGACTGGAAGGTGGGACACCACTGGACAGAGGGAGAAAACAGCAGATCCGGGAAAACACCTGCCCCAATTAGGGTTCTCCAGAGAAAGAGAACCAGCAGGAGGTGGCCTGGGACAGACAGAATTATTACACAGAATTTACTCAGAGTAACGGAAGCTGGGGAGTCCACTTCTGCATTGCAGACAGGCAGGCAGAGACCTGGGAAAGCCAACAGTGCGTTTCCAGGCCAAAGACAGTCTGCTAGAGAATTTTTTTTTATTTGGCTTAGACACGCCAGTCTTCCTGGTCTATCCTGGCCTTCAAATGATTGGGCAAGGCCCACCCACACCGTGCAAGGCAACCTACTTTACTCAGAGCCCACCAATTTAAATGATGGGATTCCCAGGTGGCTCAGAGGGTAAAGCGTCTGCCCACAATGCAGGAGACCCAGGTTCGATCCCGGGGCCAGGAAGATCCCCTGGAGAAGGAAATGGCAAACCACTCCAGTACTTTTGCCTGGAAAATTCCATGGAGAGAGGAGCCTGGTAGGCTACAGTCCATGAGGTCACAAAGAGTTGGACACTTTGCTCAGAGCCCACCAATTTAAAAGTTAATCTCATCCAAAAACACCTTCCAAGCTGATACATTAAATTAACCATCACAAAGATCATCAAAGCCGCCATTAGACTCCACTGTCCCCATGTATGGTAACTGCTAGCTCCCCTCAGAGCAGACGTGATAACATTCACAGCCTCCGAGGGTTGGGGCACATTTCTTGAAGAACCAGGTGAGGGACTTCGGCAGACACCAAGAGAAGCATCACCCAGCCCTGCCGAGGTCCAACCTGCTGCACAAAAGTCACGGCCTTTCAGTGGAGTCTTTGGAAACTTTCCCGCTGTATCCATCAGCCGACCATGACTCCACTATTAACCTGAGGGATGAGCACCCAGACCATGGGACCCCACGGTCAATCAGCAAAGGTCGTTGCTCATCGAGGTATAGTAACTGCTACAAGGAGGGAGAAGGGGGATGTAATCAGTAAGTGGGGAAAGGAGCTGGGAGTAAAAGAGGAGAACAGTGAGGACCACTTCCCAGCAGGTCAGTAGAATGTATATAGAAATGATTCAGGGGATAAAGCTTTCTTCACATCCCTGCAGCCTTATCTGCAGGAGGCTTTTCTAAAGGCAAGCAAACCAGGCTGCTTTCACCCAAACGAGCTCCCCAGATACAGCTGGAATGATACACTTAAAATAACAGGTATTGCTGTGGCCAGCAGAATTCTGGGATGGTATATACTCTTATCTTCTCGCCGATGTTCAGTCAAATACTAGTCTAGATGCCCCTGTGAAGGGGCCTCATAAATGTAATTCAGGTCCCAAATCAGCTGATCTTAAGAAAGGGCCATCACACTGGGTAAATCATGTGATCCCTTAGAATGGACAGGGCTCCCCATGGCTAAAGAGATTCAAAGCCTAAAAGAGATTCAATGCAAGGGCTGATGTCTGTGGATGACTTTGAAGGTGGAGGGGACCACATGGTGAGGCATGTGGGTGACCCCTACGAGCTGAGAGCAGCCCCTGGCTGAAGGCCAGCCTAAAGAAATAGGGGTCTCATTCCTACAATTGTAAAGAAGCGAATTTGACAAGAGCTGCATTCAAGCTTGTTGGGAGAAACACCAGCAACCACAGACATGCAGATGATTCCACTCTAAGGGCAGAAAGTGAAGAGAAACTAAAGAGCCTCTGGATGAGGGTGAAAGAAGAGAGTGAAAACTCTAGCTTGAAACTTAACATTCAAAAAAACTAAGATCATGGAATCTGGTCCCATCACTTCATGGCAAATAGAAGGGGAAAAGTGGAAATAGTGACAGATTTTATTTATTTTCTTGAGCTCCAAAATCACTGTCGATGGTGACTGTAGTCATGAAATGAAAAGACACTTGCTCCTAGGAAGAAAAGCTATGACCAACCTAGACAACATATTAAAAAACAGAGACATCACTTTGCCGACAAAGGTCCATATAGTCAAAGCTATGGTTTTTCCAGTAGTCATGTATGGATGTGAAAGCTGGACCCTAAAGAAGGCTGAACACCAAAGAACTGATGCCTTTGAATTGTGGTGTTGGAGAAAACTCTTGAGAGTCCCTTGGACTGCAAGGAGATCAAACCAGTCAATCCTAAAGGAAATCAGTCCTGAATATTCATTGGAAGGACTGATGCTGAAGCTCCAATACTTTGGCCACATAACGCAAAGGGCCAACTCATTGGGAAAGACCCTGATGCTGAGAAAGATTGAAGGCAAAAGAAGGAGGAGGCAGCAGAAGATGAAGTGGTTAGATAGCATCACTAACTCAAAGGACATGAGTTTGAGCAAACTCCAGAAGACAGTGAAGGACAGGGGAGCCTATACAGACCTTTGTCAGTAAAGTGATGTCTCTGCTTTTTAATATGTTGTCTAGATGTGTAATAGTCTTCCTTCCAAAGAGCAAGTGTCTTTTCATTTCATGGCTGCAGTCACCATCCACAGTGATTTTAGAACCTCCCAAAATAAAATCTGTCACTATGTCCACTTTCCCCCTCCTATTTGCCATGAAGTGATTGGACCAGATGCCATGATACTAGTTTTTGAATGCTGAGGTTTTTTTTTTTTTTAATTTGTTTATTTTAATTGGAGGCTAACCTTTAGTCAGTACTGAGATTCCAGGTGGCTACTGGCCTCTCCCTGAAAGGCTCCTGATCACTTTCCCACCTCTTGATCTTTCTACTCATAACTAATCTGAGGAGTGCCTGTCTATGCATTAGGGCTCCGGTTACCTCCTTAAAGACTAACAGGGTACCTCACCCAATAAGGTGACTTGCTGGTCCCCAACACAGGGCTGGGTGGAAGACAGTGGCTCAAATCAAGCAGAGTGAAGGGTCCTTATTCACCTGCTCAAGTTGCCATCACAGAATACCACACACTGGTTGCTTACACAACAGTTCTGGAGGCTGGAAGCCCAGGATCAAGGTGTAGGCAGGACTGGCTTCTGCTGAGGCCTCTCTCCTGGGCCTGTCGACGACCACCTTCTTCCTGCGACCTCACAGGTCTTCCTTCAGGGCATGCCTGTGTCCTACCCTTGTCTCACAAGGATAGCAGTCCAACTGGAACAGGGTCCACCCTAATGACTAATGACTAATAGGGTCCACCCTTTTAACTTAATTACCTTTTCAAATACTCTATCTCCAAAAACAGTCAAGTATATTTTGAGATACTGAGGTCGGGCCTCCAACATATAAATTGGGGGTGAAAGGACCCAATGCAGCCTGTAAGAAGCACCAAGTCCAAAGTCAAAGGTTTGAATAAACTTGTCAGAGCCCAAGGGAAAGCCTCCTTCAGGGTACGCAGCCAGCAATTCATGGGCTAACACCCAGCAGACCTGCAAGTGCCCCAGCTCCACCTCCTCTGTCTCCCAGAAGCTCCCACCACTTGCTCCAGGACCCTCGCCACCGTCACCAGCCCCTGCCCCACACACAGAGACACGGGCGGCCCACAGGGCAGCCGGTACCAGAGTGCGTCTCAGGATTTCAAAGCAGAGCAATATTTAGCAGTTCAAGTGGGGCCAAGGGCTGACATTAAGCAAATTTCAAGGGTTATTTGAAGTTAATTGAGTTTAATCACATAATGATTTTATAATTAGTCATCATGCTCTTGTTTCTACATGGGCAGACCAGGCTCTGAAGGAAACAGCAGCATTGGGCAGGGACGGGGCAATAGAGACAAGACAGGGGGGTCAGGGGTGGGAGGTGCTGGCTGAGCCCACGGAGATGCTCCGCTTCACTCGCTGGGCCCCCACCTGCACCAGACATGAGCTGACTCCCCGCAGGGGCTCCACGCCTCCCCACATCTGTGAGACCACGTGTGCAGACCACGTGTTTGTCCTGTCTACTTGAGGGTATGTTCCATCCCTGCTGAGATGGAGCCTTGTCACCAAGCGGTCTGCAAAGCGACCTTCTAAGGTGACTGGACTCATGGTAAGCTCCACAAATGCTGCTTCAGACCTAACTGGAAAGCGTGTGGGCTTTTAGTTCAAAACTGAAGTTAACCCAATCTACCAACAGCACTTGCCACCTGGGCGATCATCAGGCTATCAGGATGCAGGGATTAAATCTCTGCACGTCTCTAAGGAGCACGGGGTGGGTCCCCTGGTCTCTCAGCCAACCAGACCCGGGTTTAAGTTCAGCTTCTGATGCCATGACGTTCATCCCCTTGGGTCTTCACTGCAGAGTGGAACTAAGGTGAGCCCTGGGGTGTTCTAGGAAGGCTTCCTCTCAGAGGCAGCCCAACACTCTGGGGGTTTGAGGGCGCCCTGAGTGACCAGTGTGAGGGCTGACACAGGGACTGTTTTCTCTCTCTTCTCTGTGACTTTCAGTGGAATACAGTTGCTCTACACTGCTGCGTCAGCCTCTGCTGACAACAAAGTGAACCAGCCATATGTACCCATAATGCCCTATTTTCTGGATTTCCTTCCCATTTTGATCACTGCGGAGCAGTGTGTAGAGTTCCCTGTGCCGTGCAGTAGGTCCTCATTAGTTATCTACTCCATGCACAGTATCAACAGTGAACACACGCCTGTCCTATAGAGGTCAGGTTCACAGAGACAGAAAGTACGGTGGTGGCCAGGGATGGGGAGCGGGCATGAGACGGGCAGTGGGCACGGCTGTACAACAGTATGAGGGACTTAATACCACTGAACTGAACACTTGAAAATGGTGGAGACAGTCGATTTAACATTCTGTGTATTTCACCATAATTTTTTTTTAAAACTGGAAGGACAAAAAGGCACCATGTAAGTCAGGGCCCATGCTGTTCCCCAGATCTGGCCAGTCCCACTGAGTCCAGGCCTCCCAAGGGGACTCCCATTTCTAGAGCAAGTCAGGTGAGGCTGCAGGGCCTGATGCCAGCCTGTTTGAGTCTCTTCCTCCCCCTGCAGGAATGCGTCCCTAACAGAGGCTGAGTCCACCACTCAGGCTTCACCTGGGAGGGCTTATCCTGTGCAAGCGCAGGGCTGCAGGGTCAAGGCCAGATTCCCAACTGGCAGAATCACCACAACGGGGACTGCACTTCACTGCCCCAGGTCTCACTGTCCACCCTGCCCAGGCTCCTGCCACAACTAGTCAGTAACCTTTCTCATTTTCAGAGACAAATCCTAGTTTGGTGCACGTTGTACGTGGTGCCGTGACTACACAAGTCACACGTGCACACCTTGTACATGGTGCCGTGACTACACATGTCACATGTGCACACATTGTACATGGTGCCGTGATTAGTCACACATGTGCACGTTGTACGTGGTGCCATGACTACACAAGTCACACATGCACACCTTGTACTTGGTGCCATGACTACACAAGTCACACGTGCACGTTGTACATGGTGCCGTGACTACACAAGTCACACGTGCACACCTTGTACATGGTGCCGTGATTATAGTCACACATGTGCACATTGCACGTGGTGCCTTGATTACAGTCACACATGTGCACGTTGTACATGGTGCTGTGACTACACATGTCACACGTGCACACATTGTACGTGGTGCCGTGATTACAGTCACACATGTGCACGTTGTACTTGGTGCCGTGACTATACAAGTCACACATGTGCACGTTGTACATGGTGCCGTGACTACACAAGTCACACGTGCACACCTTGTACATGGTGCCGTGATTATAGTCACACATGTGCACATTGCACGTGGTGCCTTGATTACAGTCACACATGTGCACGTTGTACTTGGTGCCGTGACTACACATGTCACACGTGCACACATTGTACGTGGTGCCGTGACTACACAAGTCACACGTGCACACCTTGTACATGGTGCCGTGATTATAGTCACACATGTGCACATTGCACGTGGTGCCTTGATTACAGTCACACATGTGCACGTTGTACTTGGTGCCGTGACTACACAAGTCACACGTGCACGTTGTACATGGTGCCGTGATTACACAAGTCACACGTGCACACCTTGTACATGGTGCCGTGATTATAGTCACACATGTGCACATTGCACGTGGTGCCTTGATTACAGTCACACATGTGCACGTTGTACATGGTGCCATGACTACACATGTCACACGTGCACACATTGTACATGGTGCCATGATTACAGTCACACATGTGCACGTTGTACATGGTGCCGTGACTACACATGTCACACGTGCACACATTGTACATGGTGCTGTGATTACAGTCACACATGTGCACGTTGTACATGGTGCCGTGACTACACAAGTCACACGTGCACACCTTGTACATGGTGCCGTGACTACACAAGTCACACGTGCACACCTTGTACATGGTGCCGTGACTACACATGTCACACGTGCACACATTGTACATGGTGCCATGATTACAGTCACACATGTGCACGTTGTACGTGGTGCTGTGACTACACAAGTCACACGTGCACACCTTGTACGTGGTGCCGTGACTACACGTCACACGTGCACACCTTGTACATGGTGCCGTGACTACACATGTCACACGTGCACACATTGTACATGGTGCCGTGATTACAGTCACACATGTGCACGTTGTACGTGGTGCCGTGACTACACAAGTCACACGTGCACACCTTGTACATGGTGCCGTGACTACACATGTCACACGTGCACACATTGTACATGGTGCCGTGATTACAGTCACACATGTGCACGTTGTACATGGTGCCGTGACTACACATGTCACACGTGCACACATTGTACATGGTGCCGTGATTACAGTCACACATGTGCACGTTGTACGTGGTGCCGTGACTACACAAGTCACACGTGCACACCTTGTACGTGGTGCCGTGACTACACAAGTCACACATGCACACGTTGGACACGGTGCTGTGACTACACAAGTCACACATGTGCACGTTGTACACGGTGCCGTGATTACAGTCACACATGTGCATGTCATATGTGGTGCTGTGACTACACAAGTCACACATGTACATGTTGTATGTGGTGCCATGACTACACAAGTCACACGTGCACACCTTGGACACAGTGCCGTGACTACACAAGTCACACATGTGCTCACTGTACGTGGTGCCGTGACTACAGTCACACATGTGCATGTCGTATGTGGTGCTGTGACTACACAAGTCACGCATGTACACGTTGCACACAGCTCTGTAACCACACAAGTCACGCATGTCCATCGCACTCTGGAACAACATGTGCTTCTCCCTCCTCTGCCCCTCCCATTTCACACACAGTTAATCCCTCAGTCACGTTTCTTAGTCTCTTCCTTCCAGAAAGGACCCTGTCATCTTCAGCTTTCCTGCTGCCACTGTCACTGCTAATCCTCAAGGCAATTATCCAAAAGCTTTATCTACAAAATAATTAATTAATTCATTTTAAAAACTCCTGGGAACACTTTCTGAAAAGACAGACGCCTGAGCCCCATCCTGGGAGACCACACTTTTCTGTAAGCCTGGGGCTGGGAGTCCGCAGGCCCCACCGCTGGCTTAGAGGGCGGGTGAGGGGCACTGGGATCACTACCTCCCTCGCCCCTCGGAAGCTTCTGGTCTCTCCCTGTGTTCCCACTATGGAGCTGCTCTTGATACTGAAGGTGCTAGAATGCTGGCCTCTGACTATCTGAGGTTCTGCTCTTCTTTAGAGAAGAAACCATTGTAAAGCACTATTACGTGTGACTTCTATCAGTCGTGGGATGACAAACCATTAACGAGTGGAACTCATATAGTGAACCACAGTCCACTCTGAACAACTCACAGTCTGTGGCATCCAACACCCACACTCTGTCCCTGCCCAGACTGTCGCCCAGAACACCCCCCATCAAGAGGTCTGTAATTAATCCCACTGGCTTCCCTATGGGTAACACACACCTTTTTTTTTCAGACTTTCTGTAATTCAAACTCCCTCCCCACATCCAGTGGCCCAGACTGTGGGTTTTAATGTTAACCAGCATTATTTGACCACAATCCAGGATCACAGCTATACCATGATATCTGCCTGGTTTGGATGTTTTCAACTCTAAGTAGCAGACAACCCAGATTCAAACTGGTTTTAAAATATGAACATTGATTACTTTCTATAATAGGGCGCCTAGGTTGAGCACTGGTTTCTCAGTTCAATGGGATCTTCGAGGATTGTGCTCCGCTGGCCATAGTCAACTTCATGATGATGCTGGTCTCCAGGAAGCTGAAAGATGGTGGCCAGCAGCAGCTATCCATCAAACAGGTGGACGAGAAGGTAGACTCTTTATCCCTCAAGAGAGCGAGCCCCTCTTCCCTCTGTGGACCCTGAAACCTTCCTCCCATTGGCCAGCATAGGTCATATGCTCCCCTCGCAACTCAGCTCAGCCACTAGGGGACGCTACACACGGATTCCGCAGTCACACTTCCCACTTCCCACAGTTGCCCCTGGGGTGTGAGGTCCCTGAGGACCGAGGCAGAGAGACTGGGTGCTGGGTAAATAAGAGTCAGGGAAGCTGCTATGTCACCAGCTCCTCTCAACACAAATGCTGGACATGACCTCCAGAAAGACGCGTGGTAAGATGCCAGCACTTGCTCCCGGGGATGCTTCTCTCCAGAAGGAAAGTGTAGGGAGTGTCAGATGCTGACCCAGGAAAAGCCAGCTTCATCACGGGACTCTTCATTAGTCCTACGGATCTGCGGGAGTTTTTAAATGCTTTGCTTTAAGCACCTGATTAAACATTAATAAAAGGTCCTAGGGACCTCCTAACAAAATCCCTCTTCATCTTTCTTCCTGAGGAATTCTCCTGTTGCAATGCTTGTCTCTTCCCTACCCACCCCCCATGCAAACCTCATGGCTATTTAAGAGCTGAGGGACCCAGAGAACAAACTCCTTTGATTCATTCAGAGGAACATTTCTAAAGCCTTGACTTGAAGGTACATGGCCAGGATCGGGGAGGTTTGTGGCTCTAGTTTGGAAAGTTTTGCTTCCTTGCAAAGCACTTACAGACCAAAAGAAACAGTGGGTCAACGTGATGGGATTTCTGCATTCAAGGCCACCTTTCCTGTAGGTTAGTGTTATTGATTACCCGCACCTCAGGCCCTGACAGGTAATCAATAGACCCTCTGACCCAGATATGTGACTTGGCCTGTGGGGGGTTTAAAAACAAGAAGTGAACATGGCAACTCTGGTTCATGCTTTTCATACACGAGAATTACATTTTCCCCCAGAGCTGCAAAGCCGTTTCTGCTCAAATTACCCCAGCCGTCTCAGGAGCCCACAATCAGAGAGGCCTGTTCATTTTTCCTGTTGGAGAAGAGGTCTGCAACCAACCCCAAGCCATTAAGAACAAGTGACAGGCCAAAGTCTGGAAAAATCTATTTATGCCCCCAAAGCGCTAGGATTCTTTAGGCGGGGCCACCTAACCTTCTTTGTAAGAGACATAGGGAAACAGTAATTGATGGGGACAGGAGAACAGAAAGGGAGTCGAGGGCCTGCCGGGGGCGAGGATGGACTCTAGGGGCCCAGCTGCTGCTGCTGTCCAGTCGCTCAGTTGTATCCGATTCTTTGTGACCCCACGGACTGCAGCACATGAGGCCTCCCTGTCCTTCACCATCTTCCAGAGCTTGCTCAAACTCATGTCCATTGAGTCAGTGATGCCATCCAACCATCTCTTCCTCTGTCATCCCCTTCTCCTCCCGCCTTCAGTCTTTCCCAGCATTAGGGTCTTTTCCAAGACTGATTCAGGTCAGTCCAAGAGCTGACCTGAGTCAGCTCTTCACATCAGGTAACCAAAGTACTGGCGCCTCAGCCAGCTTCAGTCCTTCCAATGAATATTCAGAGTTAATTGAGAGTAAGAATCACAACCTGGTCACATGTCAGTCTCAGCCCCAGATGAAATCCAGCACCTAAAAGACTCAAAAAAACTTATTGAATAGATGAATGAATGAATGAGTGAACAAATTTATAACTGAGTGTGTGAATGTGAGTGGACGAATGAAAATATAATATCCAACTAGAGAAAGAATATCAAAGTACTAAATCCTCAAGGATAATAGCCCTAAGAAAAGGGGACCTTTCACCCCTTTCCTGGAAATTTTGCAAAGAAGAGGCTAGATGAAATAAAAAGATTGACTTTTACATCCAGAGTTGGGTGCAAATCTTGGTTCCATTAGCAAAGTGAGTTCAAGCAAGGTATTTAGCCTCTTTGTCCCTCAAAGTTATCATTGAGAATAAGGCCTATGCAGAGAATCAGAAATAAGATATGCTCATTGCCTCGTTCATGGTCAGCACTCACTAAGTCGTAGTCATTATCAACATTAACCAAGCTCTGCCATGGAGTAGCTTGTCCAAAGCTGGGGTATCTGTTATCAGGCCAGAAAGATTAACCACAAAAGTGTGGTTATCAGACCACTGGGCTGAGTGGCCAAAAATAGAGTACAACTCCTCTTTTCCAAATCTTGCAAAGGACAGTAAATTCTAAACATCCAATAGATCATTAGTGAAAATTCTCTCAAGGAATGTAAACTGGTAAACCAGGAAAGGCAAATATATTTTCTCTGTGTAAGTGAAGTTATAACAAATATTAGGTTGCCAAAAATGCCAACACTACGTATCAGTCAGGGAATGCTAGGTTATGCTGCAGTAACAAACAGCTCCAAAATCTCAGTGGGCTAAAAATCATGTCACATAGCCCTTGCAGGTCAGCAAGGGGACTCCTCTCAGAGATCAAGGCTTTCTGAACAATTAGCATCTCAAATGGTGCTGATCACCAATGCCAAGAAGAAGGTGAGCCCTGGAGGGTCTCATACTGGCAATAAAATGTCCCCTCCGTGGGCGAACCACAACCATTAGCTTCAGCTAATCGCTTGGCACCACCCAACCTCCAGGGAGCCAGGAAGTGCAATCTCAGCATATGCACAGAGTAGGAGAAAAGAGAAATATTTTGTGGATCACACTAATGAGCATACACTGCAACAAAGCAGACGCCTAGGAAGGTCTACTCAAACCTGACCAGTGGCAGCAAAGACGACTGGAAGGCAAAAACACCAAGTCCCTCCCAATATCTGCAAACTCAGAGTGGAAGGGGGCTGGTGCAGAAGGCAGCTTTGCTTTGCATTCAGCATGGCTATCATCCAAAAGTGTACAAATAATAAATGCTGAAGAGGATGTGAAGAAAGGGGAACCCTCCTACACTGTTGATGGGAATGAAAACTGGTGCAATCACTATGGAGAATGATGTGAAGGCTCCTTAAAAAACTAAAAATAGGGTTACCATATGATCCGGCAATCCCACCCCTAGGTATATATCTGGGAAAAAATGAAAATTCTAATTTGAAAAGATATATTCACCCCAATGTTTCATAGCAACACCATTTATAATAGCCAAGACATGAAAATAATCCAAGTTGATATCAACAGAAAACTGGCTTAAGATGTGAGATACATATGCTTATACACAGATATATATATATATATATATATATATATATATATATACACACACACACACACACACACATATATATAAGATACACAAATACATATTCACATCTATGATGGAATACTTGTATATGTGCATGCTCAGTCACTCAGACATGTCCCACTCTTTGTGACCTCATGGACTGTAGTCTGCCAAGCTCCTCTGTCCATAGAATCCCAGCAAGAATACTGGAGATGGTTGCCATTTCCTCCTTCAGGGGATTGTCCCAACACAGGGATCAAACCCACATCTCCTGAGGCTCCTGCATTTGGAGATGGATTCCTTTACCTCTGAGCCACCTGGGAAGCCCAATAGAATACTATTCAGCCATAAAAAATTAATTTTTGCGACCTTCAGTAACATGGATGGACCTAGAGATTATCATACTAAGTCAAACAAGTCAGATACAAAAAGACAAACATATGTGTGTGTGTGTATATATATATATATATATATCACTTATATGTAGAATCTAAAAAATAATACAACTGAATCTATATACAAAACCAAAACAGACTCACAGACATAGAAAACAAACATGGTTACAAAAGGGAAAAAAGATGGGGGAGGGATAAATTAGGAGCATGGGATTAACAGATACAAATTACTATACATAAAATAGATAAGCAACAAGGATTTACTGTATAGCACAATGGATTATATCCAGTATCTTATAATAATCTATAATGGAAAGTAACCTGAGACATATCTGTGTGTGTGTATTATGTGTGTGTGTGCTTGTGCTCAGCAGCTGCAGCAGTGTCTGACTCTCTGTGACCCCATGGCCTGTAGCCTGCCAGGCTCCTCTGTCCATGGGGTTCTCCGGGCAAGGACACTGGAGTGGGTTGCCATTCCCTCCTCCAGGGGATCTTCCTGACCCAGGGATTGAATCCGCATCTCCTGCATTGGCAGGCAGATTCTATACCACTTAGCCCCCAGGGAAGCCCCACGTGGCTCAGTCAGTAAAGAATCCACCTGCAATGCAGCAGACACTGGTTCAACCCCTGGTTCAGGAAGGTGCCCTGGAGGAGGAAATGGCAACCCACTCCAGTATCCTTGCCTGGAAAACCCCTGGATAGAAGAGCCTGGTAGTACAGTCTATCGGGTCACAAAAGAATCGGACACGACTTAGCATCTAAACAACAATAACAAATATGTATATAACTGAATCATTTTGCTGTATATCTGAAACTAATACAATATTGTAAATCCACTATACTTCAATTTGAAGAAAAAAAAAGTTGCTATTTTGCATTTAGCAAAGGGTAGGGAGCTCTGCATTTGCTAACTGCTCTCTTTATTTTTTTTCTTTGTTCTGTGCCTTTAAAGTTTTTGTCAAAACATTCAACATTTTTTTTAAACTTTTCATTTTGCCTATTGGGGTATAGCTGATTAACAATGCTGTGATCCTTTCAGGGAAGAGACTCAGCCCTCCACATATATGTATCCATCCTCCCCCAAACTCCCCTCCCATCCAGACTGCCACATAACATCAGCTAACTGCTCTATTTAAAAGTCAACTGTACTCATACTGCTTTTAAAAAAGAATGTATGTATATATGTATAACTGAGTCACTCTGTTGTATAGAAAAGTTAACACAACATTGTAAATCAACTGTACTTCAATTTTAAAAAATTTAAAAAAACAACCAACCGTACTCATTCTAATGAGCACGCACGCCACCCACAATACCGTCTGTGTTGAGCAGGAATAGGACGGACTGCCTCGGAGAATTTGGCTTCTTGCATAGGGGTGACAAAGCGCTTCTTTCCCTCATTTGAAAGTGCGTTTAAAATGCAGAGAAGCAGGAATTCCTCTGGGCACCTTCCTCCGCCAGGGACAGCTGTGAGTTCTCAGTAGCAGCGCGGGTCCTGGTGCTTCAAGGCTTACCGGGGACTCGGGACAGGGCCTCACCTTCCAGGTCAAGATCAGTAGGGAGTTTAATTAGCACCTTGGTTTCAGAATCTCTGCGTAGATTCAGAGAATATAGGTCCTCTGAGGCCCACATAAAATTGTCTGGGGACCCCATTCCTTGCCAACTATAAAGTTCAGTGCTCCCCAAATGTCTCTGGACTCTGGGGACTTACATTCACAGGGCCCCCACTGTTCTGCTTCCCCTCTCCCTTGTCCTTCAACCCACCTGCTAAAGGGAAACAGAAACAGGATGCTAAGGCGGGGGAGTGCTTGGCAAGACGGTGCTGCAGAATACCACGTGGCTTCAAGATTCCCAGGAGCAGAGGGCTGCGGCCCAGGGTCCCAGGTGCCACACAGGAAGGCGGGACAGGACACAGCCCTTGGTGGGAGGGCAAGCAGGGATTTTAGGCAAGGAGTGAACATGATCAGATGTGCACTTTAGACAGATCATGCATAAAGGCATCTCCAGAAATTGGTGCAGAAGTGAACAAAAATGAAAAGTGAGTCCAGAGCACAGGCTCCTGCAGGAGTCCTGGAGAGTCAATGGCAGAGTGAAGGGAATAAGGAGACCTGGTAGACAGCCCTTGCCAAGGTTTAGGGAAGACACGTGAGGGGCTGGATGAGGGTGATGGGAACAGTGATGAACGATGGAAACGCTACGGATCTGGGTAACTGGCTGATGATGAGAAGTTAGAAAAGAAAGATCAAAAAATGATTCCAAGGTTTGGAGACTGAATGACTGAGAGGGGTCTGAAGGCCTTTGCAAATGGAAATTATGTGGTCCTGTCACTGGCATCATGAACACCATCACCAGTTTGGGGATAGAGTACAGGTTTCCTTTTTAAAAAACATCTTCTCAAAAATGGTGTCCTGGATTTCACTTAAAGGGGTTTCCAAACTTATCATTCCAATGACTGAAATGGCCAAAGCATATCTTGTTACACTAAGAAGTTTCCATTTTCACGTCTTGCTTTTGAAAATGCTTGTAATCATCCTTGAGCACCTGAGCAACTTGAAGCAGGCACAGCCTCTTTCGACACTGAAATGAGCAAGATGAAATCCTTTCCAGCAGCATCTTGTAGCACTTTAACTGAGTATGTGTTGACCAAGGAGCAAGCTCACACGCACAAGCAAGTACACACACGGGCACACAGGCGCCCATCAGAACTCCCAGCTGAGATAAAATTGCAAGCACGGCATTGATTGACCTATCAACATTTTGGAGCTGAGAAAAGAGAAAGAAACCCAGCTGGACGTGGGGAGAGTCATGCAGCGGGTGTCGACAGCATCTCCTGTAAAGGATTCTTGAATCAGATGGTCCTCTTCTGCTGGACGTCACAGGAGCATATGGACATGCCTTCGCCAAGCTCAAGATGCAGCCAGACACCTGGCAAAAGCTGAGGCTGGCCCCCTGGATGAGGCACAAGGAAATCCAGTTGCACACTCTCCTTTGCCTCCCTTTCAAGGGGCCTGGGAAACCCGGTGGAATTCGAGGCTTATGCAAAAAGTAGACAAAATTCAGATGGTCGGTCTGCTAGCAAATGAATCCTTTCTCCTACACACAGTTATTTCAAGGTGAAGCTAAGGCCAAAATAGAATCACAGGGAAGGTCCTTTTGTTCTTAATCTTATTCTCTGATACCTCCACCTACCTTTTCGGGTGATGCCAATTAAGAGTTTCCATGACAATCCTGCCCACGTTATTAAGACAGGTCCTCTCCTGGACTGGCATTTTATTTGGGGACCCGTGGTCAATCACTTTCTCAACAGGAACAAACTGAGCGCCATCTGCCAGCTCCACCGGCCTGACTGTGAGCAGGAGGTGACATTGTACAGATGCCATCGAGGCCCTCCGTGCTCCAGGAGTGGGACTGCCAGGTCACCCACGGACACTGGGTCTTCCAGGTAGAGGCCGGGATGCTGCTAAACACCTTCCAGGGCACAGAGGCCCCACCACAAGGACGCATTCGGCCCCAGGCGTGAAACCAAAAAAACCGGTCCTGATCATCACTCCAGCCGGGCAGACATTGCATCTTCTTCCCTTGTTCACTGTTCTGTGCCCCGTGCCTAAAACACAGTAATGGGTTCACGGATGTGCAGAAGGGAGGAAGGGAAGGCGAGAGGGAGGAAGGGAGGGTGAGAGGGAAGGAGGCATCACACATTCTCTGGAAAACCTAAGGCTGGATGATGGGCTATTAGTCATTCTGGCTCAATGGACAGGCTGTAGTCTCCCACCCAAGAGTCTGAATGCTTCTAAAATTTCATCAATCCAAGCGCACTGATGCTATCAAGCCAGACCCACTCCCAGACATTGGGCTGCATCACGCTAATCAGGAGCCCCTCCTTCCTGGTCAGAGACCTGAGGAAAAGGGGTCTGTCTTCCCCACGCTGGGTGTGCACTCATCGGAGCCCAAGAGTGACGTTCACCCTCATCCCGAGAACCCACAAAGGTCTGACCACCCCATGGCCTGTGCTCACACACATACCCATGTGCATGTGTGTACGCGCACACAAACTAACATGCAAGGTCACTCGATTCTACTGCCCAGCCCCGGAAGTGGTGACCTAGGACGATCTCATTCCCAGCTGCAAACAAAAGCTGGTAAATTCTGACTTCTGCCATTCCAGAGTCCGTACAGTTCTTTCTTCTCCTCCCAAGTTGCCAGCGGAAAGAACTGAAGAAGCTCAGATGAGACATGGGCGAGGCACCCTCACCACGCCTCCCTCTCCCACAGGGGTCACTGTTTCCTGGGCCTCACCAGCCCATCTGAGGGTGGCATCCCTGGTGACCGCCCGGCTGATGATTGAGCAAGAAGAGGAGGAAAGGCTTGCATGAGGCATCGGTGCGCCCGCTCTGCCTGCCAAGATTGGCGCGACACCAGAAGCATCTCTGTTTGAATGAGACGCCCAGCCTTTCTATGTTCACCCAGCAAGTTTTTATCTGTGGCCAGGAAAGGTGCATTTTAGAAGACCGCAAACACAAGTCATGGCCTTGAGGGGCCAGAGCACAGCCTCGTTGGGTTGGGATCCTCAAAGTCAGGTCTTCCTCCTTCCTGGGGATGGAAGGCCCCGACTGGCCATGTCACTCATTTTCTGTCTCCTGAGGCCCTGACATCTCGGGCCTTGCTGACCCTGGAGGGCCTGTGCCTTCCAGAGTTCACCATTTCCTCCAGATGAGCAGCAATTTCACAACACTGAAAGACCGGCCAATACAGACCACACACCCTCAACCACCCTATCGGCGCTCCCTCAGACCTCCACTGCCTCCACCGCTCTCCAGCCGCCCCACCCACCCCAGGGCCAGGCCTCAGACCATCAGGCCGTGTGCCCAGGACACTCAAATGACTCCAGTCAGCCCAAGGCTGCACACTGCCTCAGTCGTTGCCTCCGTGGAAACCACAGTAAAGGCTGTTACCCACCCTGCCCCTTCCCCCGTCTCCTCCGGATCCACCCTGGGCTTCCCCTGTGGCCAAGGTGGGACCTGTGCCTTCTGCTCCTCGAAAACGGTGAGCACGATCACAGTCTGCTGCAGGACAGCCATCACTTCTGTTTCCGCACGTCTCTCTGGACCAGGTCCGTAGCAAGTCCTGGGTACCCCGCAAACAGTGCCAAACAGCGAAAGTCAAAGGTGGCAGGGCAGCGGGAGCCCACGGATGACCGTGCCCAAGCGGCTCTGGGTCCCGGCAGCGCACCCAGCACCCGGGCCTCCTTCTGGGTCTCCCCCCGTCCCCCTCCTGCAGAGGAGAAAGCAGAAAGGTGGCCAGGAGGCGAGAGCAGGCAGGGACACCACGCTTCGGAGACACCAAATGTGGGCAGCGCGATGCCTGTTAGACACCTTCTCTGTCACTGATGCCAACTTTGAACACAGAAGCGGCCAGGAGTACTTCCGGCCCCACAGTGTCGGAGGCAGAACCAAGATCTGAACTCAGGACTCAAGCATGCCTCTCCTGCCACCTCCCCAGGCCGCTGTCCCAGCATCGAACATCAGAAGTGTCTTCTTTCTTTCCTACACCGGCAAGGACCACACAGAAGACTGACTGCAGGGATGTCACTGCTGCAGCCGCGAGCCCCCGCGGCCCAGCACGCCCCATGCCTCCTCCAGAGACGCTGCGGTCACCCCCGCACCCCGCCGGGATGTAACAGCCTCCAGCACCCCCTCTCCTTGAGGACTGAGCACATCCCCTGGGCCCCAACATGCCACCAACCCCCTGCCGTTTGTGACACAGCACACACTGGACTGTTTTCAACACTCTGCCGCGACACCACCAGGGAGAAGGAAGGTAGGCGGGTCCCAGCCCGGAGCCGCTCCTCCGGACGGTCCCCCGGAGGCCTGGCGGTTGGTGTAGACAGAGGAAGCGATGCAGAGGGAACCACGGGGGCCCGCCAGCATCACTCCCGTCCGAAGCCAGGCCTTCCTGCCAGGAGCCAGGAGGCGCCTTCAGGTCTGACAACCAGAGCTGAGAAGAAAGACCTTTTTTTGCCTGAGCCCACAGGGGAAAAGAGCCGCCTCCTGAAGAGAGAGCGTTTGCACAGAAACCGTGGAAGCAGAGAGGAATCGGAAGAGGGCCCTGAGGGAAGGCGCTGAGGAAGGTTCTGACTTTAAACTTGCCTCTGGACACGACGCTTGAGTAGGAACAGCAGTATTACCACATGCTTCAAACAGGTCAACGTCATTTAAAGAAAAGAAAGAACGAACGTGGAGACAGGGCCGAAGGGCCATGGCATAATGTTCAAGTCAGCAGAGCATCAGTCAGTACCCAAGTGTGACCTAACAGGGATGGGACCAGCGTGAGGTTCAAGAGGAGGCCAACTCCAATTTTCTCCAGGATCCACTAGGTTCCAGAATCTTCCCTAGGCCTGAGCACAATGGATATCAAAATTGACAGTGTCATGGAGCTTAGGGGGAAAGAGGAGGCGGATGACAAACCAGAGAACACACAAGCAGATTCATCATCACAAACCTTTGGAAACTCTAAGGGAGAAGTTCAAAGAAAGACATAAGTGTGAGGAAGTAAACTTGGAAATGTAAACTAGATCAGGACTCGGCCTTCCCTGGGACAAACCCACTGGCCCCTGTCCTCTGCCTGCCTCTTGTCCTTAGGAAACTTTAGCCTCCTAGGCTTCCCCAAGTTCCAAAGAGTAAATTTAATCAGAGAAGTGACAAAATGCAGGGAAATAAGGAACACAGTAAAGCAAGGCAAAATAATGGTTTCATTATTAAATGAAAGTCAAAGAATTGAATTCCTCAAGGACCATAGATAATATTCTGAGCCATGTCCTTTGAGCCATTTTGCAGATATTGAAACCCCCATCAGGTGGAAGCAGTTAATGGCGTGCTGTCCACAAGCACGTAGACCCCAGACTGGTTGGAACCAGAAAGTTGAAGATGTTGACTCCCAATTACCTCACCACCAATCAGTCAGAAGAAGGTCCACAGATGATCACAACCCCCCTCCCGTGCCCTGTCTTTAGAAACCTTTCCCTGAAAGCCTTTGAGGAGTTCAAGCCCGTGAGTGCTAGCTGCCTGGACAGCTTGCTTGGCGCCTGCAATAAACTCTGCACTTGCCTTCAGCCCAACCCTGTGTCTATACATGGTCTTTACTGCACGTGGGTGAGCAGACCCGAGCTGGCTTCAGCAGCATCAGGAGGCGTGAGGAGCTAGGTGTCTGGGGGTGATCCTGAGGGTCTCAGAGTTGTATCCGCCCCAGGGCAGACGCCAGGGAGAGGTGGGGGCCAGAGCAGTGAGGTGAAGGGGTGCCAGCCAGCAGGCTGAGACCACTGCAGACTCCCGTGGACACGCGGGGCTCTGGCGGACTGCCTGTCCTGACCCGGGGCTCCCTAGCGCCCCCACCTGGTCTCGCCCCTGCCTGTGGCCCGGGTTCTGTTCCCGAGAAGCGGTCCTCTCTGAAGCTGCAGCTTCAGCGATCCTGCTCCATGCGGCCTTGGGGGGAGGAGGCGGGGGGCACGGAGCACTTCTGAAAGGCCCCCCCGGAGGAACCAGAGCTGCACCTGTGGGGAATCAGGCTCCGCAGGACCCTGAAGCTCATCTGGGGGGCCTCCCTCAGAGCAGTGGCTGGGCCCCTCTGGCTCCTCTTTGGCCTGAAGCCAGTGAGAAGAGTTGACCCCCAAGAGGCCCCAACAGAGGCAGCACCTCAGTCAGGACGCTGTTTCCAGGGACCCCTCCTGGAGCCAATGGCCACCAGCTTTGTGTCCAGGAGGTTCTGGAGCCAAAGAGGCTGGTGGCGCGGCCTGACTCACCTCTCTGTGCCTCTATCTCCCCAGGGCTTCCCCGGTGGCTCCGCGGTAAAGAATCTGCCTGTCAATGCCACTGACGTGGGTTCCATCCCTGAG
The DNA here is from genome assembly GCF_023699985.2 of Odocoileus virginianus. Classification (NCBI taxonomy): domain Eukaryota; kingdom Metazoa; phylum Chordata; class Mammalia; order Artiodactyla; family Cervidae; genus Odocoileus; species Odocoileus virginianus. Next base: position 45,562,252 of record NC_069689.1, on the reverse strand, counting down.
TGGGGAAGATCCCCTGGAGGAGGGCGTGGCCACCCACTCCAGGGTTCTTGCCTGAAGAATCCCACGGAAAGAGGAGCCTGGCAGCTACAGTCCATGGCATCCCGGAAGAGTCAGGACACGACTTAGGGGCTAAACAACAAAACTGGGGCGCACACCTCGTCCGTCACAGGGGCAGGGCGGGGGTCACAGGTGCTGGTGCTTTTGAACCGGGGCCTGTGCCTGCTAAGCATTTACTGCCGCCGCTGCTGCTTATTACCGCCACAGCCTCGTCCTCCACCGAGCGCCCTCCTGGGCGGCGCTCACGTGGCCCCTCGGCCGCTCCGCAGCCGCGGGCGGTTCTCAGGCGCCCGGCATGGCCCGGGCTCCGACCCCCGCGCCGGCCCCCAGCCCGGGCCCAGCCTGGCTGCCCCAGGGCTCCGACCCAGCGCCTCACACCTGACGGCGTGCTTTCTCTGTGCGGCCTTCGGCGGGGCCCTTGCCCTTCTGGGCAGTTTCTGCTTTTTACTCCCTGTCATGGCTGAATTGATGCACAGACACACACACACACACAGAGGAACAAGCGGGATGCGATCAGAAGAGAGGCCGCCCCGAGAAGCAGCCCTTGTCCGCTTTTCTGGGCGCTCCTCTGATAATATCCGGGCCCGTGACCCAGCCCTGCCCTCCGGGCGCCCGGGACGCGCGGGGCCTGCGGGTGGGACAGTCTAGTCCCTCGGGGCTTTGCAGCTCCGACCCGCGGCCAGCGCCCCCTCGGTCCGAGGCCTACGGGCGCCTGTCCCTCCCGGGAAGCCCCAGAGAAAGGGGCCCCGGCTGACTGCGCGCTGTTCACGGCCGGTGGGGCCGGCGGGGCCGGGGAGCCGGAGCCCGCGGGGAAGTGCAACAGCGCCACCTCGCGGCCGCCGGGGGCAGGCGCGGAGCTGCGCGCGCCGGAGCCGCCCGCCCCTTCCCGGGAAGCGCGGGTCCGCGGGCCCGGGGCAGGGACGCCGCCTGGGGAGCTCGGACACCGCAAGTGGCTGCCGATGCCACATCGCTAAGAGAAGTAAAAGCCAACGCGTACACACAGATCGAGCTGTTCGGCTTGGGCGCCGATGAAGGACCCAAAAGGGTCGCTGGAGTGGGATTCCCGGATTCCCCACGTGGAACGTCATGCGAGACCTCCCAGGTTTCGGGGCCTACTTGCCTAGATGAGAGCCGCCCGTGCGGGCTCTGCACGCTGGGTCTGCAGCCCGTGAGCGGAGCTGCCCTGGGAAAGGTGTTGGTCACTCAGTCCTGTCTGACTCTGCAACCCCATGGACTGTAGCCTGCCAGTCTCCTCTGTCCATGGATTTCCCTGGAAAGAGTACTGCGGGGGGTTGCCATGCCCTTCTCCAGGGATCTTCCCGACCCAGGGATCGAACCTGGGTCGTCCACATTGCAGGCAGATTCTTTACCATCCAAGCCACCAGGGATGCCCTCAAATAAAGGAAAACACTGCGTTCTTCGAAGCAGACGTCATACCAAGGCGCAGGTTCTCAGACCTGAGTGAGCCTCAGCTTCACCTGGAGGGCTTGTCAAAGCAAGGGTTCCTGGCCACGACGGGAGCCTCTGAGAGCCTGCATTTCTATCATGTTCTTTTGGTGACCGCTGATGTTGCTGTTCTAGGGCCCCACTCTGAGACCCGCTGTTGAAGCTTAATAATATTTATCTACCCCGGACAGCTTCCTCCTGACATTTGGCAAGCTCCCGAGGTCCACACTTATCTCGCTCCTGGCAGAGTTCCAGGGCCTCCGTGTGGGAACTCTTAGGAAAGTCAGGGGAGGCACTGGGGGAACATGGGAGAGGAGATAAGATAGAACAGAACATCAGGATTGTCTTTCCCACCCCCACCCCTACTGCTCTCCCCACCCCCTTGCGCTTGCAGGCTGGAATCCACGGGGAGACAAGGCTGGCCCAGTCGCAGACCTTCTGACTCCGGGAAGACCGGTGGTTCTAACCACAGTATCCACCCAGTCAATGAAATTAGAATACCGACCACCAGCATTCAGGGACAGCTTTCGGTAAACTCTGCAAAATGTAAATGTTCCTGAGTTTTCCATAACCTTTACGGAAAGACTTGTACTGGAGGTATTTCAAGCCGGAGGCTTTTCGACAGAGATGGGCAGCTTCTTTGCTGGTGCAACCAGCCCAATTACATTACAGTGTGATTTTCTTCAGCCTGCAGTCTTGAGCACCTCGGGGCATCTGCGGACACTGGAGCCAACGAGCCAGTGTTTGCATTCAGCCAATTGGGTATTGCTGTGGGTATTGCTCTTAGTAACAGCCTATTACATTCTGGTATCAGACCACAAGCGTATTCAGCCACTCAGAAGCCAGCATTCCTTGAGCCCCGCCCCATCCTATTCAAGTCAAATACACCACAAAAACATTCAGCCAGTCAGAAGTGAGCTAGTGATCTGTATCTCACACACACACACACACACACACACACACACACACACACACACACACACACACACACCCTATCGCAGTCAATCAGACCACAAAAGAATCGACCCAGTTAGAAGTGGTCAGTGGTCTGAGCCCCTACCCAACACTGCTTGTACCTGTGAAATCAAGAACTGGATCTCAGGTGATGGGGCTCTTGATTGCATCATACATCAACTGAAGGAGCAACTTGCTCGTAACTAGGAACTGTGAGTTCACTACAAATGCATGCCCACACAAACGTGTGTACAAGCAGGAGAAAAGTTAACCTCCATAAAGCTGACTTATCCATTAGCACAATAGGCGCCGTGCGAGGGCCCAAGGAAATGTTTCAATTTATTTTTAAATAAGAAAAAAATGAATACAGTCTGTCCTGGTTTATGCTCCTTATGCTAATACAGTAGCAAAATGGGTTTTGCGGTTTTGTCTTTTATGGAGGGAGAGACCCACGGAGGCAAAAATGACAGGTCCCATGAAAGTCATGTGTGAGATCCTGAACGTGTGTACAGTGCTAACCATCTGTCGGTCCATGTCACCTTCCTTTTCCTTCCATTATCACAAAAAGACAGTAAATTAACAGTGTGAACTCGGCTTCAAGTAGCCCAAAAAAGAAATAGAGAAAGGGGGGGAGGAAGAAAGAACGAGGAAGAAGGGAGGGAGAGAGAGGAAGGGAGAAAGAACGAAAGGGACAATTCAGACTGACCCAGGCGAAAGCGGGAGACCTTTAACTCTCACAGCTCAAGGGAGAGCGCCAGCTTCAGTCACGGAATCCAGCGTCTCCCTCCGCTCCGATTCTGCCTTCTGGCCCTCCTCTGCGGCCGCAAGATGGCAGATGCCTTCCCAGAGGCTTCCCGCCAGCCTGTTTTCAGCCTGCTCGGATTCATTTCGTCTCGGCCAGCTCCTGCTCTGACCAGCTTAGGTCTGGGTCACCTGCCACATTCAAACCGCGCGGCGCCTTCTGCACTTAGAACAGCCAAGGTCCCAGCCCAGCAGCGCACACCTTACAGCTGAGAATCCCGCACAAAACAGCAGCTTATGGGACCATCCAGCAAACCCTGGGAACCAGATCTCAGTCTCCCCATTTCCCACATGAGGAGACTGAGGCCCAGCGAGACTAAAGTCGGCCAAGACCACCTGTGTGCAGAGGGGCGCAGAACACAAAGCCAAATCTTCAGAGAGAGGCTGGGGCAGGCCAGGGGCCTGGGGCAGGGGGCGACTCTTAGACCTAAAGCTTGGGCCAAGGAAACAATCTCAAGGAAAGCTGGTCTCATGAGGGAAGGGTCTGAGAGACATCAGAAATCCTCCCCAACCAAGAATCTGCCCCTACCTCCACACGTTGCTTTTATTTCCTGGGATAAGATCTCTGTATTTGGCAGATTGTTCTTTAGAACCACTAAAAATAGGAAACACCTAAATAACCAAGAAGAGGAACGTGGTCATGTAAATTGTGCTACACCTATTCCAGGAGATCTTAGGCAGACTGAAGTTCGATGGTTAAAACATTGGGGTAAAATAATTCAGGTAATGCTCATTTAAAAAAAAAAAAAAGCAGGAAGCAAATTGCATGTACAATATTAACTACTATGGCCTTACTTTTAAAGCAACGGGTCTAGAAGTATAAACACCAAAATATAGCAGTGTACCTCCACACATCAGTGGTCGGGGCATAGACTTGGATTACTGTGATGTTCAATGGTTTGCCTTGGAAACAAACTAAGATTATTCTGTCATTTGGAGACTGCACCCAAGTACTGCATTTCAGACTCTCTTGTTGACTATGAGGGTTGCTCCATTTCTTCTGTGGGATTCTTGCCCACAGTACTAGATAAAATGATCATCTGAATTAAATTCACCCATTCATGTCCATTTTAGTTCACTGTTTCCTAAAATGTCAATGTCCACTCTTGCCATCTCCTGTTTAACCACTTCCAGTTTACCTTGATTCATGGACCTAACATTCCAGGTTCCTATGCAATACTGTTCTTTGCAGCATCGGACTTGACTTTCACCACCAGTCATGTCCACAACTAGGCATCATTTCTTCTTCAATCCAGCCACTTAATTCTTTTTGGAGGTGTTAGTCAGTGACCCAACCACCTCTGCTGAAGAAGCTGAAACTGACTAGTTCTATGTAGACCTACAACACCTTCTAGAACTAACACCAAAAATGATGTCCTTATCATCATAGGGGATTGGAATGCAAAAGTAGGAAGTCAGGAGATAACCAGAATAACAGGCAAGTTTGGCCTTGGAGTCCAAAATGAAGCAAGGCAAAGGCTAACAGCGTTTTGTTAAGAGAACATGCTGGTCACAGAAAACACCATTTTCCAACAACCCAAGAGACAACGCTACACATGGACATCACCAGATGGTTGATACAGAAGTCAGACTAATTGTGTCACTCACAGCCAAAGATGGAGAAGCTCTACACAGTCAGTAAAAACAAGGCCTGGAGCTGACTATGGCTCAGATCATGAGCTCCTTATTGCAAAATTCAGACTGAAATTGAAGAAAATAGGGAAAACCCCTAGGCAATTCAGGGATGACCTAAATCGAATCCCTTATGGTTATACAGTGGAGGTGACAAATAAATTCAAGGGATTGTATCTGGTGGACAGAGTGCCTGAAGAACTATGGTTGAAGATTCAGGACATGGTACAGAAGACAGTGAGTAAAACCATCCCAAAGAAAAAGACATGCAAAAAGGCAAAGTGGCTGTCTGAGGAGGCTTTACAAATAATTGAGGAAAGAAGAGAAGCAAAAGGCAAAGGAGAAAGGGAAAGATATACCCAAAGGAATGCAGAGTTCCAGAAAATAGCAAGGAGAGATAAGAAGGCCGTCATAAATGAACAGTGCAAAGAGAGGAAAACAATAGAATGGGAAAGATTAGAGATCTCTTCAAGAAATTTGGAGATATCAAGGGATCATTTCATGCAAAGATGAGCTCAATAAAGGAAGAAATGGCAAGGATCCAACAGAAGCAGAAGAGACTAAGAAGTGGCAAGAGTAGACAGAAGAACTGTACAAGAAAGGTTTTAATGACCTTTCTTGTGGTGTGACGACGGTGTGGTCACTCACCTAGAGCCAGATAGCCCGGAGTGTGAAGTCAAGTGGACCTTAGGAAGAATTACTAAGAACAAAGTTAGTGGAAGTTACAGAATTCCAGCTGAGCTATTTAAAATCCTAAAAGATGATGCTGTTAAAATACTATGTTCAATATGTCAGCAGATTTGGAAAACTCAGCAGTGGCAACAGAACTGGAAAAGGTCAGTTTTCATTCCAATCCCAAAGAAGAGCAATGCCAAAGAATGTTCAAAGTACAATATGATTGCATTCATTTCACATGCTAACAAGATTATGCTCAAAATCCTTCAAGCTAGGCTTTAGCAGTACATGAACCAATATACAAGCTGGGTTTTGAAGAGGCAAAGGAACCAGAGATCAAATTGCCAGCATGGCAATTTGGATCATGGAGAAAGCAAAGGAGTTCAGAAAAATATCTACTTTGGCTTCATTGACTACCCTAAAGCCTTTACCTATCTCTTGAGAAACCTGTATGCGTGTCAAGAAGCAACAGTTAGAACTGGACGTGGAACAACTGACTGGTTCAAAATTAGAAAAGGAGTACGTCAAGGCTGTATATTGTCACCTTTCTTATTTAACTTTTATACAGAGTACATCATGCGAGATGCTTGGACTGGATGAATCACAGACTGGAATCAAGGTTGCCGGGAGAAATATTAACAAACTCAGATATGCAGATGACACCACTCTAATGGCAGAAAGTGAAGAAGAATTTAAGAGCCTCCTCATGAGGGTGAAAGCGAGTGAAAAGTCTGGCTTGAAACTTAATATGAAAAAAACTAAGATCATGGCATCCAGTCCCATCACTTCATGGCAAATAGAAGGGGAAAAAGTGGAAGCAGTGACAGATTTTATTTTCTCGGGCTCCAAAATCACTGTGGACAGTAACTGCAGCCATGAAATTAAAAGATGCTTGCTCCTTGGAAGGAAAGTTATGACAAAACTAGACAGCATATTAAAAAGCAGAGACATCACTTTGCCTACCAAGGTATGTCTGGTCAAAGCTATGGTTTTTCCAGTAGTCATGTAAAGATGTGAGAGTTGGATCACAAAGAAGGCTGAGTGCCAAGAATTGATGCTTTCAAACTGTGGTGTTGGAGAAGACTCTTGAGAGTCCCTTGGAAAGCAAAGAGATCAAACCAGTCAATCCTAAAAGAAATAAAGCCTGAATATTCATTGGAAAGACTAATTTTGAAGCAGAAGCTCCAATGCTTTCACCTGATGTGGAGAGCCAACTCACTGGAAAAGACCCTGATGCTGGGAAAGATTGAAAGCAAAAGGATAAGCGAGTGTCAGAGGATGAGATGGCTAGCTAGCATCACCCACTCAATGGTCATGAATTTTAGCAAACTCTGGGAGACAGTGGAGGGCAGAGGCGCCTGGGGTGCTGCAGTCCATGGGGTCGCACAACTCAGCAGCTGAAAAACAACTGCCACTTCTGGGCAGGGTAGAAACACAACAGGATTTGACTTCCTTAAAGGCAAGGGCACCTGTTCTCCTTTAGAGCCCGATTGCACAGCTCTGCCCTGCGGGCTCCACAAAGGTGTCTCCTGGAGCTCAGGCCCCCAACCTGGGTGTGGGATCACCGGCCCTGCCCTGGGCTTCTCCAGAGGGTCACCGCCAGATGTGATGGCATCCAAGGTCTCTGGACATTATTGCCATCTCTTCAGGCTTTCACGGTTAGGAGGGTGGGGATCTGGATAACTGCCTCAATGCTGCGAGGTCAGGAGCCCAGATCTTGAATTTAGGGAGCTGACAAGCAGGGTGAACAGCCACAGTGGGCCATCACTTCCCGGCGGCTCCTTCAGCATGGTAACAGAAAGTCAACGGGCGCCGGACAAGGCCATCAGCCACTGCCTCCCACCTTATCAGCCATACCCCAAATACTCCTCCTCCTCCTCCAGCTCCTTCCTTCCTCCACCTCCCTTCCTTTCTCAATAAGCTGTTTTTAAAAAGAGAGCTTAATGGAATTTCTCGCTGTTTCTCCCGGTGCGGATGGAACGGTGTGAATCGCACACAGCAGCACATGGAAATCGAAAGGGAACAATTCCCTTTGCCGACGCACACTGTCCGCTGCAGATGGTATAGTGTTCACTCAACACTTTTCATTCCCTCCCTTTCACAGCACGGAAGCATTCACTCCGTGAGCAACCCAGGGAGTAGGGAGGCCTCTTTCAACCTAGAGGAGGGAGGCAGGGTGCATTTTAGTGGGTTGGTGTCTCCAAGTCTCCCCCCTACACCCCCCGCAAGTCTACGGGGTGAGTGAAGAAATCAGGAAACTTTGACATCTGTCTGCACTCCTCAACTCATAAAAGCTAAACAATTTTTCCTTTAAAAAGAAAGAAAGAGATCTGAGCTCTCTCAAGAGTAAGTCTAACCTATTGTCTGTGTATTGCTCACTGCAGTTCCGGAGCTGGGGGGCGGGGCGGTGGCAAACTAGTTCCATATTGAAAATCCACAGAAACAGGCATGAGCAGTCTGCACGGCTCTTTCTTTCCCTTGCAAAGCGCCGACTTCCCAGCTGTGATTAGAGATGCAGGCTCAGGCTGGGCTTCCTCCGCGGACTCTGCAGGAGGCAGGCTGGGTGCCCTGCCGAGGACACACGCTGAGAGCCGCTGGCCGCCTGGGCCAAGCGGGCTTTGGTTTGTGCAAGGCTGCCATCGTGTGGCCGCTGCGGGTATTTCCCTGGGAAAACGGCCCAGGCTCCCCAAGCCTAGGATCGCTGTTCTCTGCCACCGGTCAGAGGGCTCAAGATGAATAAAACGAAAATCAAATTCTAAGTTTCCCGTCCAGGTCTGAATCTTCTTCAGAGCATCTCATGGGCCCTTCCACAGAACTCAACTACAGGCATGCCGTAATTTCTCCTGGAAACAAGGAAGGACTTTCTTATCAGGACAGATGGAAGGTCCAAGAGATAAAGCATCCATAAGACTGGCCTGGTCTTGCTGAGTCATCTTCCAAGATGCCCTCAGTCTCAAAGATGGAAACAGCCCTATGAGTCCCTGGAACCCACTCTGTGTAGGAACCGGGCCAGCACAGAACAAGTGCGCAGTTAAAAGTGGTTTAGTGTTTCACAGACATCTTCTCCAGGCAGAACTTTCAGCTTGCTGCCAAGCCCTAACTAAACAAGCCTGAGACTGACTACCTGCAGATACCCAGGGCTGGAGGGCTAAGGGCGCTGTTAGTCTGCATAGGTTTTCTCAACCTAGGATGATATTTTAAGCCTCATAATTCCTGGGGCTCTAGGGGCTGTCCTCACGTTGCAGCTTACCTGGTTTCCACCTGCTAGCAGCCCTCCTCACCCCATGGTGACAACCAGAAATGCCTCCAGATGGGGCCAACTGTCCCCTGGAGTCAAATTGGCATCAGCTGAGAACCACCGTCGAGGGTCTGCTAGGGTCTTGTTGCTGCTGTTAACAATTACCACACATTTGGTGTCCCCAAGCTGCATGGACTGATTATCACGCAGTCCCAGTGGTCAGAAGTCCAATAGGTCTCCTTGGGCTAAAATCAAGGTATCAGCAGGGCTGTGTCCCTTCTCCAGGCTCTAAGGGAGAATCCATATCCTTGCTTCTCCCAGACCCTAGGAGCCGCCTGCATTCCTTGGCTCGTGGTCCCTCCAAATTAAAACCCTGCGGGGTTGGTGGAGTCTTTCTCACACTACATACGTGTCCGACGTTGTCTTTTGTTGTCAGATCTGCCCCTGTCTCCCTCTTGAAGGACCATGTGATGACAGTGGGCCCATCTGGATAACCCATGACCATCTCCCTCTTTGAGATCACTAACCGCATCTGCAAAGCCCCTTTTATCACCTAAGGGAACATAGCCACGGGGTCTGAGGAGCCTGACCTGGGCATTGGGGCGGGCTGGGGGGGGGGGGGTTACTCAACCTGCACAAGTGAATACAAGTGTAGTTGGCTCCAGCAAAGCTGAGAGCACAGGGGTGCTCTCAGCAACACAGCCAGGGGTGACGGGCCACGGCCTCGCTAAGAAGGAGAGCAGCGCCCGCGTCCCGAGGCCCTGGGTGACCAAACAAGTCTCACCTGCAAACACAGCTGCTGGTTCACAGACCCTGACTCACCCGTCGACTTTCCCAGTGAGGACCCTCTGATCCCAGAAGGGACGTGGCCACCCCGGAATCCCCGGAAGGGAGGGGGAACAACGCCATGCCCTCCCCTGCCCTGTGTCACAAATCCTGGGTACCAGCCACCCCCCGAGGGAAGCCATTTCTAACGGTGGGACTTCAAGCTGCGTATCAGGCCTGGGAGAGAGAAACGGCCCCGTGGTCGTCTACAGCCCTGCCCCATACGAGGCTCAGAAATGACAAACGTCAGCCTGGAGCCCGCCCTGCCTGAGTGGGGACCGTAGGTCTCGCTGGGGAGACGGGACCTGAGCTCGGCTCTGTGCTGAGGACAAGGATACAAGGTCTCAGTGAAGGAAACCAAAAAGGAATGTCCGCTTAGTTGGCTCTTAAGTCCAAAAAAAAAAAAAGGTTCAGTTAGGTAGGGACAGGAAGAGGCTGATAGAAAGTCTCTCATAGATTTGGTGGCTCCAGAGTAGAAAGGGGGGCTCCATCGATGGCTCAGCGGATAAAGAATCTGCCTGCAATGCAGGAGACAAAGGAAACGTGGGTTCGATCCCTGGGTCAGGAAGATCCCCTGGAGGAGGAAATGTCAACCCACTCCAGGATTCTTGCCTGGAGAGTCCCATGGACAGTCCCGAAGAGTCGGACATAACTAAGCGACTAAAGAGAACCAGAGAGGGTAGAACGGAGGTGTGCCCCGCCCCAGCCGGGAGCTCCCAGAGGGCCCCCCGTGAGCGCCAGACCGCAGGAGAGAGCCACCCCTGGGCACCAGGACCCACCCCTCACAAAGCCACCTTGCTTGGGTGGAAGCAAACGATTCCCCTGCGGCCAGAGCAGTGAGGATGCAGCGCCGCCTCCTTGTGGGACCAGGGGAAGCGTCAGTGGAGGGCAGCAGGAGTCTGGGTGGATGGGAGCTCCAGAGAGCCATGCTGCCCCCCTGGGAGGCCGCCTGAGCCAGAGACCCGGAGAGCCGTGCCTGTGAGCGGGCACCAGGGTGGGCGGCACAGACCCAGGCCCAGGGCCCGAGTCTCCTCCTCACTGAAGCCCCTGTCTGCTCTGGACAAGATCCTGGGAGGAAAACGGCACAGAGGAAAGTCCTTTTAACATCTTTTAATGTAGCTTACACGGATTTAGTTTATGTGGGCTTTCACACTTATTTTATACACACAGCGTGTGTAGTTGGTTATGTGTGTGTGTGCGCGCATGCTCACTCAGTCCTGTTTGAAATAAAGTTTCTGTACTACTGTACTCTCTACACTTGTTAAGTCACTAAGTCGTATCTGACTCTCTGAGACCCTGTGGACTGCAGACCACCAGGATCCTCTGTCCATGGGACTTTCCAGGTAAGAACACTGGAGGGGGTTGCCATCACTTCCTTCTCCAGGGGATCTTCCTGATGGAGGGATCGAACCTGCAGCTCCTGTCTCGGCAGGTGGATTCTTTCATTCTGGGCCACCTGGGAAGCCCATATATAACCCTGTAAGCCCCCTGCATATGAATGGATTCCATTCCAATAGTGTGTTCCCATGTCCAGTTTGTTCCTAAGTCCTACACGGTTAGCCTAGGTACCCAACTAACAAAATCAACTATAGAGTTCTGTACTGCAATAGCTTTATAACACTTTTCACACAAATAATACCAAAAAATACAAAGAAAACATTTTTAATCTCACAGTACAGGACCTATAAAACTACAGGAGTCAGTACCGCAGCTGGCACACGGCGGGCATCCAGTGAACAGGCCGGCAGGGTTACTGACGGAGCAGGCGGGGGAGACAGGAGGCGGGAGAGCTGCAGGGCCATCAGCAGCAGGAGACGGAGGCCCAGCTGAGCGTCACTCGGGCCCGTGCTGATGGTGCGGGTCCTGGCTCCTGGCTGGATCCGATTCCACCCACCCTGTTGAATAAACAATCCAGGGGTGTCTGGGCAGCGGCTCTTCTCTCCTCATCAGAGATGATGCGGGAGCCCTGGCCTGCGTGCTGAGTGGCTGCCGCAGCCTCCACGGAACAGTCCACGTCTGGGTCCTGCGCCTCAAAGCCAACGGTGCCTCCTCCAACGAAGACAGTCCCCTGCCGTCTGCTCGTCCCTGAGGTTCCTGGGTTGCTTCTCCTTGCTCTCGTCTCTGCCCCTCCTCTGGGCCTCCGATTCCATCAGGTCTTCGTTAGCAGGCACCTCGTGCTGCCCGGCAGGCTCCGGGGCTGTCGCGGGGCGCTTCTTAGCGGTACCGGCTATGCCCCTGCCGCTCTCCCGCTTGCTTCCCAGCGTCCTGGGTTTGCAGTAAAGATGCTATGGTCTACACGGTGCGGTGCGGGAAGGGACACGGCACAGCCAGGGGGAGAAACGCGTGTCCGTGGGAATGGACAGCAGACACGTGAACGAGCGTGCATGATTGGGCCTGTGAACACACGCTCACTGCTTTGAAAGTTCGCAACTTGACGGTTTGTAAGGAGGGGACTTAGTGTTTACACACACACACTTATCTATATGTACATATTTATAGATATGTCTGTCTATATATACATATACATATATATTATGATCATGTTGATTTTATCTGCTTCTCTTGGTCATAAGAGAACCCAGCAAACATTCCCCAAATCAAAGCCCCCTGATCTGCAAGTGGAGGGCAGAAAAGGGATGAGGATCAGCCGAGCCAACACCCTCAACTCGAGCGACCCCGGGCAAATCTTCCAGAGTGCCCGGCCCCACGGGATGTGAACAGACCCGGAGCACTCAAGGACACCCCAGGACCCAGGGTTCCATCTGCTCAGCATCTGCCCTCCACAGCACCCGAGAGCAGCCTCAGGCTGTGGACAACCAAGGCCAAGAGCGCCCTCAAGCTTTGCAGCCTGCCCCGCGCTGTCAAGAGCCGGTTAGGGAAACCAGAAGGGAGGTAGTCTTATTCGGGCTTCAGAGACGAGAGAGGCCTCTGACCTGCCCGGACACGGCCCTGACTTCATGCCTGCTCACAACAAATGCACCAGTTGACCCCAGTAAGCGGAGAGGCACTATCGCTAAGAAAGGGAGTGAGACTTGGAATTCTCCTGAGCCCTGAGGTTCTGGCCAATCCCCCAACCGTCTGGAAAATCTCATCACTCACAAGCATTGTTTTAAAAAAAGGTTAAAGTGGAACAAGAGCTGCAATTTTGCTCACAAACTGAAGATGATGTCAGTTTGCGGCCTGGGATTGTAAGCAGGAACCCCTAAAACTGCAGTGTGAAGTCTCGCCCCTGGGGTGGACACTGCCTAGGACCTTCTCCCAACAGGGACTCCAGACTGCTGTTACAGGACTTCCCGTGCTGTCGGAATCTTGATGCTAGTCAGCCCAACTCAGAGACGTATGTGCTGTGACTCTCCTCACTATTTCTACCTCTCTTTTCTATTAATGATGGTATAGTGAAGGTAACTTAGATAGTTCTCTATTAAATACTGGAGTCGCTTATTTGTGCGTAACGAGTGGTTCCTTTTGTTAACGACTCCCTCGAACCTGAAACAAAAGTAAAAACTCCCAGCAAGACAGGGTACCTGGTGCAGAGATTGCCTTCTAGCAAGTCTGAAGGTGACTTTTGCGTGGTAGAAAGGAGGGCTCCGTAAGATAAGTCAGTATGTTTTAACACAGGCTCATGGCAGCCTTTCCACTGCTGTGGCCGTTTACAGGGTTCCTCTGACAGGAAACTACTCTTTCTGACTGTGTCTCACTTGATGCTGACAGCGACAGAGACCCCGCTCCTCGCTGTCTGGCTGGGCGCCGGGCCTGCGGGCCTCACGTGACCGTGTCCACGTGTCCCGGCTCCCCTTCCCCAGCATGGCCGCGGCGATGTTCTGTGCCCTGTGAGGGACCGACAGAGGCTTCTCAACATGCAAACTCAGCCCCTCCCTCCAGAACTTCTGGCTGCTGACCATTTTCTCCTCAGAAAGAGAACTAAACCAAAATCGGAAATTTTACCTTCCTTCTCACAGAAAATAGGGATTCTAAAAACCATCTCACAAGGCGGCCTCCCACCCAGCCCGCTGGATTCATTCATCCTTCATCCCAAAGAGCTTGTTCCCAAAGCTCTGGGACAAGATGCCCAATGCCGAGGTGGCCTAGAACTGACACTCCAGCTGAGGTCCGGTGTGGAGCAGGGCATCACCACCGCCGCTGGACCCTGCCCCCCGAGGTGAGCTTTCGCAGGACCCGGGTCCCCAACATGCTCCACACCCCTTGCATCTGGTCTTCTCGCTGAGTGGGCTGCTGAGGCTTATCCGTGCTGTAGTGTGCATTAGCACTTCACCCATTTTTATAGCTGAAGAATATTCCATCACATGGATATACCACATCTTATATCCCCCTACCAAGTGATGGATTTTTAAATTGATTTCCAATTCTTATTATCAGCAATGCTGCTATGAACATGTGTGTACAAGTTTTGTGTGGACAGCAGCCTTCAGCTCCCTTGGGTGTATACAAGAGTGGGATTTCTGGATCTCACGGTGCGGGTCTGGGATCTAAGGACAGCTTTCTTCCAAGTAATGGCTCCTCTGTGGATTTTTCTATATTCATTGTAGAGTCAAATAACTTTCTCCACAATAACTGCCATTAGACGGGAATAAAAGGACACATGTTTATAAAACACAACCATTATTACTGCAACACCAAAAGTAACCCAAGGAAAACCAGACAAACTGGACTTCATCAAAATTCAACATGCTGCGCTTCAAATGACATCACCAAGAAAGTGAAAAGACAGCCACGGAACAGGCAAAAATATTTGCCAATGATGCCTGTGATAAGACACTTGTATTCAGACTTACATTCTTCAGCTATAAAAGGAAATGAAGTGATACACACTACAACATGAGTGAACCTTAAAAAATTATGCTTAAATAAAAGGTGCAAATGATCACACATTATGCGAACCCACGTGTACGGTGTGTCCACAACAGGCAACTCCACAGCAGGAGGGTAGATTCACGGCTGCCTTGGGCCGGGCGGGGGTGGGAAGGGAGAGGCTGCTCACAGGCACAGGGCTCATCCTTGGGGAACTGACCGCGGTGACAGATGTGCACTCTGTAAACATACTGAAACGTGGAGGTATATGCTTTAAGTGAAATGAAGTCTACGGACTGTAAATTATATCTCAATGAGCTGTTAAATAAGAACATGCAAGAACATGGAGAACTGAATAATACATTTTAAAAGGTGGTTTAATCCAACAACACCCCGCACACGCCACCTCACTGATGCTCTTGCCCCCAGCCCCACACCAGCAGGGCCGGGCACAGCCAGGAACGGCTGCTCTGAGCCCGTCACGCGTCCCTCCCATGCAGTTCACATGTTCATCCTCAAATGAATTACATCAACAGATGGGTTTTTCTTCCTTGGGAGGATTCCTTTATTGAGTAGTGACTTTATCAAACTCCTGAGCCACCCTGATCAGTTCATCTCCACCTAAACACAAAGCACCAATGACTGACCTCAAACAGTGCAATGTTCGCAGTTCACATCGTCGCGTGTGGGAGGTTCCATCCTCCGTCACTCACAGCAGCCCTCGGCTGCACACCCGAGACCCCAGGACGGCTGTGCCTCCTCCCAGGGAGCCCACGTGCCCTGGGGGCGGCTTCTGGCACCTCCGCACGGAGCCCTAGGCGCTGTTACTGCTCAGCTGGCCTCCTCGCTCTTCCCAAAGGTATAAGAGAGACACACGCACTGGAAATTCCAGGAAGGACGCTTTCAGAGAATGGTTTCTGTGAGTCCAGGGACCATAGCTCACTTCTCTGTAACATGCAGGGTTGGCCCTGAGCATGCACACTGAATATGTGTTGTACAACAGGACGGACGGACCACGGGTGGATGGATGGACAGACGTGAAGAGATGGCGGGTGGACAGACAGGAGGGCAGCTGGGTCAATGGGCGGGTGAGCAGACGAGTGGAGAAACGGAGGGAGAGAGCAGGAGGGCCACAGAGACAGATGGGAGGGTGCAGGGATGAACAGATGACAGGGAGACAGTGAGTGAGTAGTAAGTACCACGTCCCACCCCACGCGCCCTCGGATCACTCGGGAGCAGTAGGTCGGCATCTCGCCAGCACTGGGCACCAGGGGTCTCCTTCCCAACCTCAGGCTCCAGGATGGGCTTCCCTGTGTCCCTAAAAAACCGAAACTGTCCTTCCGCCCACCTCTTGAGGGTTCAGCAACAGAGGAACAGAAGGAAGGTGTCACCCCTCCCTCCCGAGGAGAGCTGTTACCATCCACTCCCCCCCCCCGACCCCAGTTACTGAGGGCCAGCTCTGCCCTGATACTGGGGACAGGAGAGACAACTCACCCCACCCCGAGCTGACCCCAGTGGAGGCTCAGGGAGGCCCAGCAGAGACCAGGGCATGGAGGCCACGTGGGAAGGGTGGAGGCCATGGTTGGGGGGATGCCTGAGCTGAGAGCAGACGTGTGAGCAGGAGGGAGCCTGACTGATGTGCACACGTGCGTGCATGTGTGTGTGTGTATGCGCGCAGGAGGGAGCCTGACTGATCTGCCTGGCTGATGTGCATGCGTGTATGTGTGTGTGTGTGTGTGCAGGAAGGATCCTGACTGATCTGCCTGACTGATGTGTGTGTGTGTGCGCACGTGTGTGTGCACGAGGGTGTGGTGAGAGACGGGAGGCATAGACCCTCGGTAGACCCTAAGTAAGACCCTTCTGTGCCTGAAGATGGGAGGCCCTGGAGACAGAAGGCGGGGCGGGGAGCGCAGAGGGGGACGCAGGTCGGGGGGCTTCTGTGATGGCCCTGGGCGCTGCAAAGACAGTGTTAAGCCAAGGGAGTGGGGGTCACCGGTGATACGGTCAGATGGACACTCCCCTAGAAGTCAGGGCAGCACTCAGCTCACCCACCCCAAGACAGCTGACTGGCCTGCCCTGGGAAGAATGCTACTGACCCTGGGTGAGGCCAGGCCAACGTATGCAAAGTCCACCCCAAGTTCAGGAGCTGGGTTCTGGGGCCTCGTGGGGCTGCTGGACTGCGCCTCACCCTGTGAACCACCAGCAGCATGGCCAGGGCAAGCCTCACCTGTCCTCCCTGGGGTCCAGGGGTGGGAACCCCGACTGGGCCTGGGAACTGCCTGGAGCAGGGCTGGGCAGGTATGCAGAGAGGGGAGGCCCACTGTCCCAAGCACTTGCCCCAAACAGTGCTTCGGGATTAACTGCAGTGCTTCTCAGACTTCCCGTCACCTGAGCCCACACATCAAGCCTGGGGTAGGGCGGTCCGTGTGGTCGTCTGTCCCTCAAAAGACAGCACAGCGGGACAGGGGCCAGTGCCTGTGACAGGAGCGTGGAGGGCCGGCAGCGCTCCAAGCCTGAGGGCAGGCCAGCCTCCCGGGGTCAGCTCGGCCTGCGGGGGTCAGCTCAGCCTGCGGGGGTCAGCTAGGCCTGCCGGGGTCAGGGGCGGGGCCGGGCTGCGGGGGGTCAGCTCAGCCTGCGGGGGTCAGCTCAGCCTGCGGGGGTCAGCTCAGCCTGCGGGGGTCAGCTAGGCCTACGGGGGTCAGGGGTGGGGCCGCAGGCCCGTCCCCCAGGGGGCAGCCGGCATCCGCCGCCATCCTCTTGGTCTTCCACCTCTCCTGTCCCGCCCTGCAGGCTCGCCCAAGCCACCCCGCTGCCGCCTTCACTGCGCGGTCTCCATCCGTCTGCTCCCGGTCTTCTCCGCTGATCCTCTCCTAAAACCAGAAGAGAAGCAACAGAGCATCTCAGTGAACGCTGAAGGCCTCTTGGGGTCCTGGCCTGGCCGCACCCCACACTGTGAGCTCAGAGCAGGCAAGCCAGGTTCAAACACCAGGCCAGCCATAGCGTGGGCATCATAAGTTTTGTACCTAAGATGCTCTGTGTGCAGATTTACTGATGGGAATATATTTACTGGGGGGAGGGGGCGCGTGAAGTCCCGGTCGGGGGAGATCAAAGAAAGAGGAGGCTAAGGAAACTCTACTTCAAAAGTTGGAAAATGCAGATGTCCCCAGACATGCACGCCCATGGGCATCAGGGCACCCTGAACACCTCCTGCTTCCTCTAACGGCCTTCGGGGTTGCAAAGGAGAGGCAGAGGTCAGCGAAGAGGCACAGCTCAGTAGCCTGAGAGTGTCCTAAGTCAGCCCATCGTTCCACTGCAACTCGAGGAACATGAAGGCCCTTCTCTGCCAGAGGACGAGAATTGATGTCAGACACCAGGCAGCTTTTCCAAGACAATCCAGCACTTTCTGGGATATTTTCTGCCTTTGATGTTGAGTCTTCTATCCCAGAACCACCTACTTTCCAAGATAAGCAGCACTCCCCACAACGGGCAATTGTCAGTTTTGGAATTTAACATTGTTATCACCTCTCCAGGAATTCAAGAGCAGAGGCCCTTCTATGCCAGCGAATGGATGTCAGTGCCATCCTCTTGTGGGTACAAGTGTCTGGCGTGGCCTCAGGCAAATGCTCGCAGAATCACATCTCACCAAAATCCTACAAAATGCTGAGTGACAGCAGGCCCGAGAACTATCCAGTAGCCCAGCCTTGCCCACGGTTCTGTCTGCCATCACTCTGGGCCAGCTCATAACCTAAGGCCCGATTCCATTTTCTAGCATCTGGACTCAGCAGTGAAGAATCCGCCTGCAATGCAGGAGATGCAGGAGATGAGGGGTCGATCCCTGGGTCGGGAAGATCCCCTGGAGGAGGAAATGGCAACCCACTCTGGTATTCTTGCCTGGAGAATCCCATGGACAGAGGAGCCTGGCAGGCTGCAGTCCACAGGGTTGCAAAGAGTCGGACACGACGGAAGGGACCAAGCAGGAGCATGTGGACTGGAGGGGCAGGGGAGGAAAGAAAAACACGTTCATCCACGCATTTGTTCTGCCTGAAAGACACTGGTCTGTCGCAGAATTTGAAATTCAGATTTTCCCATACTTCCTTAACATAAAGTTATGGCCGATTCCCACGTGTTCTCTGCTTAGTCTTGGCTTCATTGGAGCTGGTCAAGCTTAGAGAAGAGGGCCACGAAAAGTCTGATTGCAATGGTGTTTCCATCCACCACAGCTCAGGGATTCTGAGCGTAAATCAAGGGCCCACTGCCGCAGAGGAGCCCAGAGCATGGCCCGAGGACCAGCCCTAGACTGACACAGGCTCGTCACCGTACCTGTGGTCCCCTCCGTGATGGGAGAGCCTGGGTCCATCATCCCGAGAGCCCACGAGGAGCCACGGCCTCCTTGGAATGTCCTGGGTGAGCTGCCCTCCCCAAGCAAGAGAGGGAGGTGAGCAAATGGAGTGACTCGCAAGGGAGCAGACAGACAAACGATTATTAATAGAAGGGGGCCCTGTATGATAACGTAAGGCATGGCTCCCCACGACCCAGTTCTGTCCTGATGACCTTCACCCTGACATCTGCTACGTGCCTTCCTAGGACAGGAAAACCTGCCAGGTTGTTGGGAGGGCACCTCTATTCAAGCATTTCTGAGCTGGAATTTTGATCCATCCCCCCAGCTTTTCAGGCATTATTTGGAGTCAGATTTCCCATTCTATTCCTCAGCCCTCCCGTTCGCGCACTGGAATTCTTACTCACAATAGAGACCAGAGTCACACACACTAACTCAGCCTCCCTCTGCGTCATACCAAACCGGCATCAACTTGGAAGGGGGTGACTTTCTTATCCTACTGTGTAACCTCCCCACACCTCAAAATCCATATGTGAAGGTGTGGTGGGGGGTTCCGATACCTTAGAAAAAGAATAGGCAGTTTTCTATTTGAGCTGAAAAGACAAATTGCATTTTTCAAATAAAGAATACATGTACTACATTTTGCCTATATAAATAAATGTGTACAGTTTCATTTCCAGACATCATAAATGAGCAAAATTTGGTTTGGCAAAATTTAATTATAAGCATTTAAAAACACCAGTCCTCGTTAGCTCTCTCTGATATGTAAAGATTTTATACAACACAGTACTAGTTGCCCATGTACCTTCCTTCACAAAAACCAGCCTTGTTCACTACTGTATCCTGATCACCTGGACAATGAGAACTGCTGAGAAATGCTCCATTATCAGTGCTCAGCTGAATGAGGGAATGAAGTAGATATTTCATTATACACTTTCTTCCTTTCCTGATGTGTGATCCTTTGTTTTCATGTGTTATGGACGTGTGCGTGTGTGCTAAGTCGCTTCAGTCGTGTCTGACTCTTTGCAACCCCATGAACTGTAGCCCACAGGCTCCTCTGTCCATGGGATTCTCCAGGCAAGAATAATGCAGTGGGTTGCCATTTCCTTCTCCAGTGTTATGGCTGAAAGTATGCCAGTAGGTATCAAACTTTCGCCTGCATTTTATTCCTAGGCAATGAAGGTGCAATACTTCTTTTTTTTTTTTTTTTTTTTTTTAATGAACGCACTAATCTGGACCCACAAGGATGAGAAACGGCGAAGCAGCCACACAGGGCAAAGGCAGAAACTAACCATTACCACCTTGGGCTGCAGATGATAACAGTGGCCACTAGAGGGAGCCACACAACCTTTCGAAGAGCAGCGACAGCTCAAAATGCCCTCCTGATGTGATGGTTCTGCCCTTTGCTCCTCTCAGCATAGCTCTCCCCCATAAACATGCTCCATGTAACGTCCGACGCCCCAGAGCAAGCTGGAACAAGTTACAGCTGCAGTCTGCAAAGCATCAGGCTTTTAGAAAAATGACCCCACCTCCTCAGCGCAAATATTTCACATATCTTAATGTCCATTCCCTCCAGCTTAAAAATTACATGTAAATACAAAAAAAAAAAAAAAATTTCCCCCCTGAGGATGACAATTGAATCTACTAAAAATTCACCTGGAAAAAGAAAGCAAATATATAACCTAAAAATGAAAAAAAAAAATTTTTTTTAAATCTGTGTGTAATTACTTCTTGCGTCCAGCAACTTTTTTCCTTTAAAAAAAAACAAACAAATCAACTGTTCATGTAGGTTAGTTTCTTCTCCTCCAGGAAAGAAACTTAGGCATGTGCAGGCTTTCAGGGAAGTCACATAAGACAGAATTCTGATCCTATTGGTCAAGTTTCAAAGGTTTCATCTGTAACTGAGTGAAGGAAGAAAAAGTTTCCCACAAACTCCTTCTCTCAAAAGATCCAAATAACCCTGAAAATATTTTAAGGGCCTTTATAAGCCACAGATGTTATCAACAGTCAGGACCATGCAAACTCTAAAAGCCCCAATTCACAAATGACACAGCTTCAAAAATAGATTTTAAAACATCTGAAAGGAGCAGAAGTTAACTTCCCGCTGGGATGTTGTGGAATGTTGTAAAAATGTCTACGCCTTACTTAGAATGTAAAAAGCCACGGCCCCACCGGGCTTCTTGCTGGAGTTCTATTCCTATGGTCCATGAAACTGTGGGAGACCTCCTAAATATTAGTCAGGAATGAAGGGACAAAAGATAGAACTTGAAGAACAGAACAAATCAAGAAAGTGACCCTAAGAATAATTAAAAACTAAAAATAAATGGTCTCATGAGATTTCCAGGGAGGAGAAGCTTCCAGTACCTGCTCTGTTTGGTGATGGTTGGGAAACCCCAGTGGGCTAACATGTGCTGATTTCTGGAAGGAAAGAAACAGACTAAAAATTGAGGAACTGCAAGCATCTGGGCTAATCTGTGACTGCATCTGTGGCTTCCACTCGGAAAAAACCTGAGTGTCAGCGCTAACTGACAAAATTGTTACAAGATGAAGCTGGTTGGCAGAAAACTTTCATGAGCGAATTAAAATCCTGACTGCCAGCCCTGGGGGATTGACAGGAGGTGTGGGTGAAACTGGGAACTAACCATGATTTACACAAGGAGTGAAAAGACCCTAATTTAGAGTTTTCAAAACCTTACAGCTTCAGTAATCTAATTAGAGCCCTAATTATAATAATGACCCTTCTTCCTTCAAGGGACTCCAGCATGTTTCTAGAACCTTCTCTGTGAAAGTTCATTTGCTGTTTTAAGGAGAGAGTTGGTGCATCTCGGAGTGAGTTACAGTGACAGGGCTGGCATCGGAATCCTAGCTTGCTTCCCCTGACCAGATGACACCAGCTTCCTCAGCTCCTGAAATAACCCCCAGGGGAATTCTCCTGAAAGGAAACCATCTCCCCAATTATGCGACAATGTCCTCCCCTGCCAGCCCCCTCCAGCCTGTGCTATTTCCACATTCTGAAGGGCAGCCCTTTTTTGTCCCCCCATTTCCAGCCAAGGAGCTGCAGTGTCCAAGCCGCAGAGTCTGGGCCAGCGTGGGGGCTGCAGGCTCATTTGTGAAGCCCCACGGCCGCTGGGCCAAGTGCCCCGGACCCGGCGGGCTTCCCTTCATCTCTTGACTGCGCGCCGCAGGGCAAGTCACTTAACTGCCTCATTAGAATCGCAGTCACGGCCCTGCGCAGCCTCCTTCCCGGTGGCTGGCCACCCCGTTAATTTCTGGAAAGACCCATTAAGCCTCCTGGCCGAAAGGCAGCCGAGGAGCAAAACCTATCGCTATCGTCATCAATGAGCTCCCCAGCGGCCTCCCCGGTCTCCACCTCGGGGAATCCATCTCCCAGGGGAAGAGCAGGCCTGGCACCCAGCGCGCCCATCCCTAACGAGCTGCCTGCAGCCACGGGGCTGGCACAGACGCTGGAGGGGGCTGGGGACCAGGAGGAGAGGGCAGCCACGCTTTCACTGCGGCCGACGAATCTGAACAGTTAGATGCCCCCCACTGCAGCCCTGCTGCCACTGAGACCCGGCCTGGGGGGGTCAGCCTCCCCACCTGAGACTAGCCCACCCGGGCACAGACGCCATCCATCGCCAAATCCACTGCACGCTTGTTGGAGGTGGCAGGTGTGACCCTAACAGGGTTGCCCACCACCCAGCGCAAGGCAGGCCTCACAGACACAGAACGCGGGGTGCTGCCCGTGGGAACCCTCCCAGCAGACGAGGGGCAGAGTCCGCTCCCCCACTAACCTCTGTGTGCCTCAGAATCTGTACAGATGATGCACTCCGCCTGCGAGAACCGGCGTCTCCAAGGCGTGATCCTTCCAATCGGACCAGGGGGACCCTGACTCCCAGGGAATCTCTGATCTGGCTACACTGAGGGAGAGCTGATATCTAAGCAAGAGGGTCTGGAAGGTGTGGCTACTTCAGGAAGGGAGGCGGCAGCAGGCCAGGATGCCACCACCCGGCTTTTGCTCCCTCCTTTGTTCCTGCAACAGCGACAAAGAGATGGCCTCCCCAACGAACTCGATCCAAACCTGTGCTTATGCTACCGACCCTAGACGCGATCAGCCCACAGGGCACGTCTCCACCCCAACTCACAGTCGGCTTGTCTTGACTGTTGAAGCTGAACCTTCAGCCAGATGTTGCCTCGCTGGCCCCAGGCTCCGGGGGGCTCCACCTCCCACAGGCGCCCCCGCTCGGCTGGGTGGGCCGCCAGGAACTTCCTGCAGACTGGGGGGAGGTACACACCGCGGTCAGGGGGGCCGCTGGCCCTGCCGGCCCTCCCCTGGGTCCCCCGCCCGGCCCACCCCCGGCTCTCCCGGCCGCACACAGACCACTCTGTGCCCGCCCCTGCCTCCCATGTTCACCCACCCCGTCTAGCCTGCGTGGGTGGCCACAGTGAAACACCACACGTGGGGGGGCCCTAAACCATGACAGTTATCTTCTCGCAGCTCTAGGGGCTGGAAGTTCGAGATCAAGGTGTCAGCAGGCCTGCCTTCTCCTGAGGCCTCCCTCCTTGGCTTGGAGACAGCTCTTCTGACTGTGTCTTCTCCCCATCTCCCTTCTGTACCCACTAGGCCCTATCCCCTCTTCTTACGGGGGCCTCCTCTTACTAGTCCTGTTGGATCAAGGCCCCCCCTTAGGACCTTGTCCAACCTTAATCACCTCCTTATAGCTCCCGGCATCACTGACACAGTGGATGTGAGTGTGAGCAAACACTGGGGGATCGTGGGTCACAGGGGAGCCTGGAGTGAGGCAGTCCGTGTGGTCACAAAGAGTCAGACATGACTGAGTGTCTAACAACAGGCCCCATCTCCACATACAGTCACCCTGGGGGTTAGACTTTGGGGGACCCAAGTCAGGCCCATAACATCACCCACCCAGTCCCCTCTGCAGACACCGTCCCTCCCTCTGAGCTCCGCCGCCCTCCTCTCCCAGGGAACCCCAGCTCATCCACAGACGCCCGACTCCGAACCCTCTCAAGGTGGTAGACGTCTGTGCCACATTCACAGGGTGAGCATTTCCACGCGACAGGGGCCCCAGCCGAGTGGGAACGGCCCCTGTCCTGCCGGTGCTGGGGGCTGCATCAGGCCCCTGGCAAGAGCACAGGTGGAAACCCAGAGGGCGTGATGCTAAGAAGGTGGAAGCCGAGCTAGTCGAGTGCTAGATAGAAAGCCCTGCTCTCCTGTCTTGACAAATATAACTCCTTAACAAGAGGAAAAGCCAGTTTTAAATTTAGAATTCTTAGACTCCTGGGTGTTTTGCACTTGAAGGGGGCAATGCCAAGAGAGCCGGCCCCCAGCTGGCAGCCCCCCCTCTCCTCCCTGTCCGGCTCCCCACACACTGTACATACGAACGTGGGCCCCACAGCCACACTCCATGACACCCCACCAGAATGAGGACGTGCAGATGGGTGTTACGGTCTGCCCTTAAGTGCACAGGTCCAAGATGGAGTCCACTCGGGCCCTTGGCAGCCCCAGGCAAGAATCCTGGGGTTCCAGTAGCCTGAGCTGGTTGAGGAGTGGCCTGGACCAAGCTGAGAACATCCCCTTGGGCCCACAGATTCCTCACTCCATGGACAGAAGTTCAGCCTCAACAGGGCACTAAAGCATGGGGCCCTGGGCAGCAGGCCCTCTGGGCCATTCCAAGGCAGGATTGTACCGGATAAAAGGCGGTCAGGGAGGCGTGGAGCAGCTGGCCTAGAGCCTCCAGCTGCTGCGCTGTCCACAGGCTGCCTGCTCACCCCCGAGCCCCGGCACAGCGAGGGTGGCGCAGAAGCAACTGAGACCCCCAGTGTGATTCGCAGTCAGAACCTGCAGAGCCTCCTTCCCTGGGTGGAGGTACAGGCCGTGGGAGGGTCTTGGCAGCACCGGCCGGGGGTGGGCCGTGTCCTCCCCAGGGGAACCCAGGGAGGGCTCGGAGCACGCTTCCCTCAGCTCCTGGTCCCCCTGGGGCTCCTGGCTGGAAGGGCAGAGTGATGATTACCATCTTCTCGTGAGAGAGCAAAGGCCCTCTGAGGCCCGACAGCAGCCGTCAGTGGAGCGCAAGTTCCTTGCATTCTGCTGCTCTCTGACGCTGGGCTGGTTTCGTTTTTATTATTTTCTAAATCCAGCTCTTTCTCAGGGGCTGGACAAGGTTTGCCCCTTGTGATCAAGCTTGCGGTCTCAGTGCTGAAGCAACGGGAGGTTTCTCAGAAGGAAGAGAAAACCCACAGGCCTGTCATGGTGCCGGGGCTCCGAGGGATCTCCCGCCCCAGAAGCATCTGGAACACACAGGAGATACGCGTCCCACTCCCCAGATGCTCCTCCCCAACGCAGCCGTCACCTTGGTACATGGCGGGCGAGATGGGCCAGCTGATGCCCAAGGCCTCGTCATCTCGGAACGTCTGGCAGAAGTCCCGCAGCATGGCTAGCCCCAGGCCCCGCCGGCGGTGGCTCCTCCGGACAAACACGGTGTCAAAAACCGGCAGGAGGTAGCAGGAGCTCGTGCCGTCGCCACACAGGCTGCCTGTTGGAAGACAAGAGACACACGTGGTCCCCCGGCTGGACCAGCCTGCCAGGACCCAGCGGGACCCCACGTGGCCAGGTCCCTGGTCCCCCTGGAAGCAGCACCAGCCTCTCAAACTAAATGCCCGAAGACAAGACAGCAGATCTCTTGAAACCACCTGCTTCTCAGCTGACTGGCAGTCCACACGCTCTCAACTGCTGAGAGAAAGGCCACTCGGCCATCGCCCTGAAATCACAGCGAACCCAGGGGACTAGGCAGGGTGAGGCCATGACGCACACAGACTCCTCACACCCCTCCCTCACTGTACACAGTTCAGAGACCCCCCCAAAGCCAAGGAGGAGCATTTGGGCAATGTCAGACTTCCCCCTGAACCCAGGGTAACGGGCTAGGACTTGTTTAGAGTTCACCTTGGCCAATTATGGCAAAGCACATTTACCATAAACAGACCAAGTCCTGATTTCCATGCAACATCAGTGACACTGCTATTGCAGAGAAAAAGGGCTACAGCCGGCCCCTCTCCCACTTTGCTACACTGATTTAACTTTACTGCAACCAGAACTAATACCAGCACAGCTGCTATTTCTGCAACAGGAATATGCCCTTGCAGTCAGTCACCTCTGTTATCACCCTACGCTAGAAAATGCCACATGCACCCAACTACATCACCTTCCTCACTTCCCAACTACATGGTTGCTTGTGCTCTGAATGTCCCAGAATCTAAGAAAAGAAATATATCACCTACTCAGCGCCTATGGGAAGAGGTGGTATTTGTGCCTGCAAAAATTCAAAGGTAAGTAATTTCCCAAAGAGACAAACAAAGAGACTAATTAGCCAGGCTGAGTTATGGAAGCACACACTATCGTAGTGAACTGTTTGCAAAAATGGCCAGTTATTCCCCTTCCTATATCCACACACCTCTGCATGTGATTCTGAAGCTCCTCCCATCAAGAGATGGGGTTTATCTCCTCGCCCCTTCAATCTGGCTGACCTGTGACTCACTCTGAGCAGCAGAATGAAGCTGGCAAGAGCTCACCAGCTCTGAGCCCAGGCCTGCTGGGGTCCAGGGCCCCTCAATTCTCTCAGATCTCTACCTCTCACATGCAAACAAACCTGGGCTAGCCTGCCACCAGGCAAGAAACATGTCCAGGCACCCTCGTGGTGACAGCCAACATCTAGCTGGTCCTAAGAAACAGGTGATCAGGTGACTGTGGACACATATGCCAACCCAGCTTAGGGCAGAAAACCACTCAGTCAGCTGAGCCTCGCCAAAATCACCACCAAAGGAATGTGAGCCAAATAAATAGCTGATTTTGTGCACAAAGTTAATGAATACATAATCTATGACCAACAAGCAACCCCAAGTCACTTGAGATGGTAATTATAAAGTATTTGTACTTTACCCTCAATGTGCCTGAAATGACAGCACAAACTTGGTTGGAATAACATAACTTACAACTTTTATAGACGAGAACAATGTTCCCCAAATAGCAAAGTCCTCCAAAGCTGAGAATGCTCAAAATTACATAAAGATACAATCCCACTCACAACAGCACTTAAAGAGAAGTAAAGACTCAATATATTTAACAAAGGAAGCATGAGCCTTAAATTACTGAAGACGACAAAACATTGTTGAGAGAAATTAAAGAAGATCTAAATAAATGAAGAGAAACTCCATGTTCAAGGACTGGATGGCTCAATACTGTTAAGCTGGCAATTCTTCCCAAGTAGATCTGTAAGTTTCGTTCTATCAAAATCCCGGCAGGCTTTTTTTGTGGAAATTGACAAGCTGATAGTAAAATTCACATGAAATGGGTCTCTAGGATAAATAAAACAGTTTGGAGGGGAGAAAAAGAAGAAAAATGAAGTTGGAAGGTTTTACACTACCCAATTTCAAAGCTTCTTATAAAATCAAGGTAATCAGACAGTGTGATCATGGGGCAAGGGTAAGCTACAGATTAGTGGAGCAGACAGGTGGGTCCAGAAGTAACACTTATGCTCTGAATTTCTATAAAATACCAAGGTAACTCAATGTGGGAAAAGACAGTGTTTCAACAAACAGTGGTAGTGTGACTAGACATCCATAAGCTAAATATTAATTAACTAAAAATGAATAAATAAAGCTGGAACACAACAAAACCCAGAGTTAGATCCACACAAATAGTCAACTGCTCGCAGACAGAGGAGGAAAGCAGAGTCCATAGTGGAAGAACAGTGCTTTTCAACAAACGATGCTGGAGCAGGTGGACATCCACACGCAAAACCACGAATCAACCTGAAACCCTTCACAAAATGTAGCTCAAAACGAATCACAGACACAAATGTACAATGCAGAACTATAGAACTCCTAGAAGATAAATAGGAGAAAATCTAGATGGCCTTGGGTTTGGCAATAAACTTGTGCCTATGCATCAAAGGCATGATTCATGAAAAACCATTGATAGCTAAATTTCATTAAAATCAAATTTTTCTACTCTGTGAAACACACTGGTAAAAGAACGAGATGCCACAGTGGGGTGGGGGTGGAATGTCTTCAAAAGATATGTCTGATAAAGAACTATTATACAAAATATACAAAGATCTCATAGAACTCAAGAATAAAAAGACAAAGAACTTGATTAAAAAGTGAGCCAAAGACCTTAATAGACATCTCACCAAAGAAGTTATGCAGATGGCAAGTAAGCATATGAGAAGATGGTCCACATCATACAGCATCAGGGAAATGCAAGTTTAAAACCAGTGAGATGTGACTACATACCTATTAGAACAGCCAAAATCCAGAAAACTGACATCACCAAATGCTGGTGAGGATATGGAGCTGACGAAACCCTCCCTCCTCCACTATTGGGAATGCAAATGGTACCGCCACTCTGACTGATAGCTTGGTGGCTTCTTATAAAACTAAACCCACTCTTACTATAGGATCCAGCAATTGTGCTCGTTTATATGTGCCTGAAGGAGTTAAAAACTTCTGTGTACACAAAAACCTGCACACAAATATTTATAGCACCTATATTCATAACTACCAAAACTTGGAAGTGGGACTTCCCTGGTGGTCCAGTGGCTAAAACTCTGTGCTCCCCATGCAGGGGGCTTAGGTTTGATCCCTGATCAAGGAAATAGATCCCACATGCTGCAACTAAGACCCAGCACAGTCAAATAAAAAGAATTAAAAAATAAACCTGGAAGCAACCAAGATATGCTTCAATGGGAGAGTGGGTAAATAAACCATGGGGCACCAGATGATGGAATATTATTCAGTGCTGAAAAGAAATGCACTATTATGCCATGAAAAGATATGGAGAATCTTACAGCATATTACTAAGTGAAAGAAGCCAATCTGCAAAGGATGTGCTGTGCATGGTCACTCAGTTGTGTCTGACTCTTTGTGACGCTATGGACTATAGACCGCCAGGCTCCTGTGACTATGGAGGTTCTCTAGGCAAGAATATTGGAGTGGGTTGCCATGCCCTCATCCAGGGGATCTTCCCACCCCGGGGATTGAAGCCAGGTCTCCTGCATTGCAGGTGGATTCTTTACCTCTGAGCCACCAGGGAAGCCCCAGAATGCTGGAGTTGGTAGCCTATCCCTGGTCTCCAGGGGCTCTTCCTGACCCAGGCCATATAACTATTAATGCAATTATATGATATTTTGGAAAAGGTGAAACTATGAAGGCAATAAAAGTATTAGTGATTGTCAAGGGGTAGGGGGCATGGGATGAATATGTGGAACATGGGATTTTTAGGTCAGTGAAGCTACTCTGTATGATGCTACAATGATAGAACACGCCTTTCTATAGCTGTCAAAACCTACAGAACGTATGACATGAAGAATGAATCCTAATGTAAACTATGGACTTTAGTTACTAATGATGTATCCTTTATGGACTGACTTGTGTCTCCCCAAACCCCAAGACTTCAGAATATGAGTGTATTTGAAGAAAGGGCCTTTAAGACGTGATGAACTCAAAATGAGGTCTTCAGATGGGCTCTCATCTAAGCCAGCTGGTGTCCTCATAATAAGAGGAAATTTGGACACGAGAGGGGTTCCAAAGAATGAGCACATACAGAGGAAAACTGGGAGAGGACACGGTGAGTAGATGGCCATCACAAGACAAAACATAGGCCTTGGAGGAAAGTAAACCTGCCTACACCGTGACCTTGTACTTCCAGCTTCTAGAATCATGTGAAAATTAATTGCTTAAGCCACCCAGCATGGGTGCTTTGTTACAGCAGGCCTGGTGGACTAATATATGCATCAACATCGGCTTATAACAAACGTACCACATGATGCACTATGTCAGTAAGAGAGGATGCTCAGTGTGTGTGGAAGTGGATGGGCGCTTGCTGTACTTTCTGCTCCATCTTTCTATAAACCTAAAAACTGCTCTAAAAATTAAAGTCTGCTCATTTTTCTAATGTGTAAGGTATTTTTTAAATGAAACTGGATTTTTCACATCATATAAAAATTAATTCAAGATGTGTCTAGACATAATATAAGAGTTAAAGCTATAAAGCTTTTAGAAGGAAATCTTCACAACCTTGGGTTAGGCAAAGAGTTCTTAGTTTTGACATTAATGGACACAACCAACTGGCAAATCTGACTTCATCAAAATTAACTTTTGTGCTTCAAAAGATACCACCAAGAAAATAAAAAGACAAGCCACCAACTGTAAGAAAATGTTTGCAAATCACATTCCTGGTAAATGACATATTCAGATTATATAAAGAACCCTTATGATTCAACAAAAAGAAAATAAACAACCAATTAAAAATGGACAGATGATCTGAACAGACATTTCTTTGAAGAAGACATACAAATTATTAATAGTAAATGAAAAAATACTCAATATATTAGTCATTTAAAAATGTAAATTAAAGCCACAATGAAATGCCACTTTGGACCTACTAAACAGCTATAATCAATGTACTTGAGTCAGTTCTCATGAGGTGGGTGAACCTAGAACCTATTATATAGAGTTAAGTAAGTCAGAAAGAGAAAGACAAACATCATTTATTAGCACGTATATATGTGCTAATCCAGAAAGATGGTACCAACAATCCTACATGCAGGTCAGCAGAGGAGACGCAGATGTAAAGAACAGACTTTGGGACTCAGTGGGAGAAGAGAGGGATGATTTGAGAGAAAAGCATTGAAACATATACATCACCATATGTAAAACAGATGACCAGGGCGAGTCTGAAGCATGAAACAGGGCATCCAAAGCCGTGCTCTGGGACAACCTGGAGAGATGGGGTGGGGATGGGGGGGACACATGTGTACCTGTGGCAGATTCATGTTGATGTATGGCAAAAACCATCACAATATTGTAAATTATCCTTCAATTAAAATTAATTAGTTAATTTTTTAAAAAAGCACAAGCAAGTGTTGACAATTAGAAGCCTCATATGTTGCTGGGAGGATAAATAGTGATATAGAAACTTTGTCAAATAATTTGGCAGTTTCTTAAAAAATTAAAACATACGCTAACCAAATGACCCACCAATTCTAATCCTAGAATCCCACTTAAGAGAAACAAATGCATGTCCATACAAAGATGGGTATATGAATATTTACTTATACCAGCATTATTCATAATAACCAAAACTGCAAACTATACTGGTAAATACATAAACAAAATGTGGCATAGTCATACCATGAAATGTTACTTAGCAATAAAAAGGAATGAAATACTAATAGTTGCTATGATTTAGATGAACCTCAAAAACACCAAGCTAAGTGAAAGAAGCCAGACGCAGGAGACCACATACTGTATCTTTCCATTTACATGAAAAATCCATGAAAGGCAAACTGACAGAGCCAGAGAGCAGAACAGGGCTCCCAGAGCTGAGATGAAGAGACTGACGCCAAACAGGCAACTTCTGGGGTGATGGAGACACCCAAAATTGGGATTGTGGTCCTGGTTATGCACCTCTCTATGTTTGCTTTAAAAAATCTTTGAATGGTACACTTAAAATTGGCAATTCTTGTGGGATGTAAAAGTATACTTTAATAAAATTGACTTGAAAAGATATAATAAATTGTATTAGATACAATTAAGGAAAGGAAAAAATAATAAACTTACAGTATAGAAAAGAGACAGACACTCCCTTGAGTGATCAGGGTGAACATCATCAGCAGTAACGCTGGCATCTTGTGCCCCAACACCTGATGTGAGCACTTGAGGAAAAGGGCATTTCTTGTGCCCCAAGTCCATAAACCTGGGTGAATCATAGGAAAATATCATATGAACCCACATTAATGGACATTCCATAACTCTCCTTATAGAGACCAGCACTCCTCAAAAGTGTTCAGGTCATGAAAGACAAGGAAAACCGAGAAATGGTCCCAAATTGGTAGAGGAGGCTAAGAAGACCTGAAGATTAAAGGCAGCAAAGAATCCTAGGTCAGATCCTACAAGAGAAGAACACTGCTGGAAAAATCAGCCAATGTTAGTTTCTCAGTTCCGACCACTGTGTCATGGTTATAAAAGAAGCTAACATTAGGGCATGGTGACTGAAGCGTATGACGGTCTACCCTACTTTGCAACTCTTTTGTAAAGCTAAAACTATTTCAAAATAAAAATCTGCAATAGTGTAGGGGAACACTCCACCAGCCCGCCAACATGAAAGTGTGATGAAGGCTCATCACACCTTCATGCTGGTCAGATAAAACCATCTCCATTCCCAAAGCCAACAAATTTGCCTTTATATAAGCATATTAATTAACTCTAATAAGAATATTACAGCCTGACTGTGTACTGGCTGAGGCAGTAAGCTGGTTGCACACAGATGGACTCCACTCATAGTCAGAACATAAAACCCAAGGAAACCTTGCACATCGCACAGAACAGTTGGTAGGACCCCAGCCATGACCTCACCCACACTACCCACTTTATAGACAAGGCAGCTGACAGGGCCAAGGAAGGTTAGAAACATGGGACTTGGCTCCTTTTTTTGTCAGTGACAACTGTCCAGTGTCCTCCTGTCAGCTCATGGAGAGTGTTGATGCCACAGCAAAGAAATTATAGGGAAGGAGACGAAAGGATAGAAGTGCATTAAAAAGAAAACAGGGACACAACAGAAAGCATTTTTTTAAAAATTCAAGTGTTGCTAAAGCAGGGAAGAGGACACAATTCATAAAGCACATTAGGAATTAAAATAGAGATATCATTACAAATGTGGCAGAAATTTAAAAGGTAGGAGAATACGATAAATAACTGCAGACTGATAGATTTGAAAACAGATGAAAAGGACAAATTCCTAAGACTGGGTGTGTGTTTGTGTGTGTGTGTGCATGCACACACGCTAAGTCACTTCAGTCAGGTCCAACTCTGTGTGACCCTATGGACTCCTCTGTCCATGGGATTCTCCAGGCAAGAACAGTGGAGTGGGTCGCCAGGCCCTCCTCCAAGGGATCTTCCAGACCCAGGGATCGAACCCTCATCTCTTAGTCTCCTGCCTGGGCAGGTGGGTTCTTCACCACTAGCCACCACCTGGGCTGGGAAGCCACCTAAGATAATACAACCCACAAAAACTGACTCATGGAAAAACAGAAAAACTAAACGATCCTATGACCGTGGAAATCTGAACTCAGTACCCCTCCCACACTGAACACACCAGGTCAGGTGACTTTAGAGAGAAGTTCTGCCAACTCTTCCAGGAAAGCTTTCCAGAGCACTGAAAAGGAGAGGAGAGTATTCTCCAACTCAGTCTATGAGTACAGGGTAAACTTTTCAGAGAAAAATACACAAAGCAGACCGAGATCAGATAATTAAACAAATAACAGCTATTCACGAACATAAGACAAAAATGCTTAAACCAATATTAACAAACCACACCCAAGAGGGTAACCCATGTTACTCTAGATCAGGGGTCCTCAAACTCTGGGATCTAATGCCCGGTGATCTGAGCTGGAGTTGATGTAATAATAATAGAAATAAAGTACACAATAAACATAATGTGCTTGAGTCATCCCAAAACCATCACCCCCACCCCAGTCCACGGAAAAATCATCTTCACAAAACCTAGTGCCAAAAGGTTGGGGACCGCCGCTCTCGATCACCATGAGGAGCTGGTTTCTCTTCTCACACCCAAGGCTGTGCTGGGGGAGATGCACGTGATCAAGAAGGTATCCAGGGTGAAACTACCATCCCAGGGAGCAAACACACCACCAGAATGAGAGGGCTTTCCCAGCCACAGCTTGGGAGGACCTGAAGGAGGACCCTCTGTGAGGACAAGACGAAGCCCACCAGAGAGTAAAGGAGGGCCCCCTGTCCCCTGAACACGAGACACCGCAGATCAAAGACAGAGAGGAGGACCGTCACTCCAGGGAGAAAGGAGTGAGTCTGGGGCTTCCCTGGGGGCTCAGCTGGTAAAGAATCTGCCCGCATTGCGGGAGACCTGGGTTTGATCCCTGGGTTGGGAAGGTCCCCTGGAGAAGGGAAAGGCTACCCCCTCCAGTATTCTGGCCTGGAGGATTCCATGGACTGTATAATCCATGGGATCACAAAGAGTCGGACAAGACTGAGCAACTTTCACTTTCACTTTGGGACACCCAAGACAGATTTCACAAATGGTGCACTCAGGGAAGTTATAGCAGCAGACAGCCAGGAAGTAGTGGAGGAAACTGTTTCTGCTTCAAAAAGAGACTGGTCAGGAAGGAAGAAGGTGTAAAAGACAAGTGGTAAGACCAACACCACAGGGCATTTCCACTGCCCTGCTGTCTTGCCACTCCAGGCCTAGACACCAGGAAAGTTAAAGTGTTGCTCTAAAAAATCCAATTCGGGCCAAGTAGTCACAGTTGCCAGTCCAAGAGATTAGGTGCAAATTATAAAGATATTTGGGATACTCCTAAACCAGGGAAACTCAAAACAGAAGTAGCAAGAGTAGTGTTAACTTTTGCTAATCATTTCCACTATCTTTTCATGACAATTGTATTCCTTGTCTGTCATGAGCCCACTTCACAAGGTTAGAGCCAGACTCCCTGGGCACTTGGAGCAGCTGATCATCTATTGATGATACCAGTAAATGATCTAGATGTTCCCAAATTCTCCCCACCAAGGAGCATTACTAACAACAATCGGGATAAAGTCATTTTCTTTAAAGTATGAGACATTTAAATTGTATTCTGTAGAACAGGCACTGGCAAACTTTTTCTATAAGGATCAAGTAGAAACTACATTAGGCTCTGGGAGCAACCACTCACCCTTGCAGTTGTAGTGCAAAATCAGCCATGGACACTACGAATGGGCAAGGCTCTGTTCCAATAAAGTTTCACTTACAAAAATAGGCAACAGGCAGAATTGGTCTCTGGGCCACAGCTGCCAACACCAGCTCCAGAAAAACATCACTTCTAACAAGCAAGACTAAGTGTTTAGAATCCTATTTGTACAAAAACATCTTTTCTCCAAAACAACTGAGAATTCATTAACATGAACCTCCCCAAAATAAGACACACCTGGAGATAAACTCTAGTTATTGCTTAGTTATTGTTTTCTCTTTTAAAAGTATCATTTACTTCTATGTATTTGACTATTATAACAGGAATTTATTTTAAAGGTATGATAAAACTATGTTTTTTAAATATTGAAGAAAAACTTTTTGCTTAAAGAAAATAACCATGGCCAAGATGGCTTTATCCTGGGTGGTTTAACATAAGAAAATCTGTATCAGCGATTCATTTCGTTTATCAATTACAAGAGAAAGAACTGCTTCGGTTTAATATAGCAATGGATCCTGAACATTATCAGCTCATACAACACAAAACATAGGAAAAAAATTTTAAGCAAAAGAAACTACCACTGAAAAGTGCATGCCTTAGGTGATGGGGTCTCCAACTCTAGAATAAACATGAGAACCACCTGAAGGGTTTATTAAACCCTAGATGGCTGGGTCCCACTCCAGCGCTGAGGGTCTGGTGCCAGGGGTTTAGGGCAGAGTCTGAGGACTCGTGTGGCCCAGGACATCCAAGCAGCACAGACTATGCTGCTGGAACATTCTGTTTTGAGTGACCCTCTGTGCAGCAATGAAGGGCTGCCGATGGTCCTGACCGGAAGCACTCCAACCCAGGCTGAGACCTCATCTACCAGTTCCTCTCATGGATGGTTATGGGGCGTCTGCTCAGCCAGAGTTCTTTACAATTGCCCCGACTGCAGCCCCAGCTAAAAACCTGAGGCTCCTGGACCACATCAGAACCATGAAAGCCTGCCCACCACGGGGGACCCACAATTCACAGGCCAGCTGGAGCAACCAGATTCTCGCAGGAGGTTCTGAGTGAACTGAAACCAGGACTGTAACAGGTAATTTGAGGCAGTACAAGTAGAGCTGGGTAGGCATCATGGCAAGGTTATGAGGAAGCAGGAAATGTAAGTAAAGGCTTCCAAAGATGAGAATGGGGCAACTTCTGGGCACCCATCCCAGCACAGGAAGCCAGGCTGCACCCCATGAGCATCCCCTGCCCCGTTCCAATACCTCACCCTGCAAGCCCTTCTCCGTCTTACAACCGAAACCCCCTTCTCATCAGACAGCAGAGTTGGTACCCAAACCTACAGCACACTCCCACTATTTCACTATTGCTGTGTGTGCAGTGCTAAGTCGCTACAGTCGTGTCCGGCTCTTTGCGACCCCATGGGCTGTCGTCCACAAGGCTCCACTGTCCATGGGCATTCTCCAGGCAGGAATACTGGACTGGGTTGCTATTTCCTCCTCCAGGGGACCTTCCTGACCCAGGGATTGAACCCAGGTCTCCTGTGGCTCCTGCATTGCCTGCAGATTCTTTACCACTGAGCCACAGGGGAAGCCAGTGTTCTGCTGTTTATGTCTCTGCTTAAGTCCAGAAGTTGGCGTGACGGGCTCTTGCCTGAGGGGACAACAGGGCAGGAGTGGCCTGTGACATGGAGTATCGGGGGACGGGAGAGCAGAAGGGCCTGGTGACCAACACACCAGCTGGGGCCACTTCAAGGCATCACAGGTCACACGCTGGTCTGGGCGCCTAATCACTCAGTTGAACACTTTTAGGTGCTGCTCCTATTTTTATGACTTGTATCAACGTTGGGCTTTCAGGAATCTGAAATGCAAAGTGTTCTTTTTATAATTTTATACAAAAGCAAAATACTTACTAGCTCTGCCTTAAATTGGCTGACTCTCCACTTACCAATCCAGTATTTTCTTCCCTTGAATGCTGTCTTGTAGATCAATGGCTTGAGGGCAAAAGTTAAAGTAAATGCTCACTAATTTTGATTGTCTAAGGAGAGTTTCAACATAAAATAATGAAATGACTAAAGTGTCAATATTTTGTAAGAAAGGCAATTACAGAACCATCAAACTAAGGGAGAAACTCAAACTGGCCCATTAACAAATGTTCTGCCAAAGAGGTCTACCTGAAAAGATCTCATTCATTCTACAACAGGGCACCCACTTGTTTCAAAACTGGATGCTCTCCTCACACTAAAGAGGCACAAATTACTAACAGACACACCAATGTGAATAACTCACAAAGGCATCATGAAAAAGTGAAAAAAGTCAGTCTCACAGGCTATACATGGTAAGGCTCCACTATGCGATATTCTAAGAAAGACAAAACTACCGTGATAGAGAAAATATAAGTGGTTTCCAGGGGTTATCGGTGGGGGTGAGGAGGTAGAAAAGACTAGAATAAGAAGTTTTGGAGAGGGGTGAACTATTCTGTATTTTAAGTATGTTTGTGGTTATAAAATTCACAGAACTGGAAAGCCAAAATAGGTGAATCTTACTGTCCAGTAATTTTTTAATAACACCTCAATGTTCAAATAAAAGTGTTTAGAAACAATGTATACTCTTAAATAGGTGAAACGAGCCCCCTGTGATCCAACTGATACAATAAATCTGCACATGTTCTTTTCCTCACTGAATGAAACTACAAACTGCAGCCTTACTGAAACTAAATTAACAGATATTCCAAATCATGTGAAATTAAAAGACGTTTGCTCCTTGAAAGGAAAGTTACAACAAACCTAGACAGCATATTAAAAAACAGAGACATCACTTTGCCAACAAAGGTCCACATACTCAAAGCTATGGTTTTTCCTGTAGTCATGTATGGATGTGAGAGCTGGACCATAAAGAAGGCTGAGCACCAAAGAACTGATGCTTTCAAATTGTGCTGGAGAAGAGTCTTGAGAGTCCCTTGGACTTCAAGGAGATCAAACCAGTCAACCCTAAAGGAAATCAACCTTGATTTCCAATATTCATTGGAAGGACTGATGATGAAGCTCCGATACTTTGGCCACATGATGCGAAGAGCTGACTCATTGGAAAAGACTGATGCTGGGAAAGACTGAAGGCAGTAAGAGAAAGGGGCAGCAGAAGATGAGGTGGTTAGATAGCATCACCAACTCAATGGACATGAATTTGAGCAAACTCTGAGAGATAGCATAGGACAGAGGTGTCTGGCTTGCCACAGTCCATGGGGTCACAAAGAGTTGAATACAACTTGTTGACAGAACAACAACAGCTGACTCATGTGAATACAAATTAATGAAGAGAAATTTAATTGCTTCAAAGTTGTGAAGCATGCCGTGTGCTATGCCCGTAACTAAGGTATCGATACAACATTACATGACTTTGTGACAAGCACTAAGGATAGGACCACAACTGAAGAAGCACCATTAACTGTTCTGAACTTTTGATCTATAAACTCCTGCTGTGGTCAATTAAACTGCATGTACTTGCCAGTGACTTTTTTCACAAATCATATGTGCAAAATAATAAAACATTGTAAATTATGTCTAAAAATTGTAAATTTGTTATCTAAATTATTTTTTGCTTAATTTACCTGCAGGTTGCTAATATCAACCATTTTTTAGTTCATCAAAGTAAATTCCTCTCTTACCTTATAGAAAGGGATGGAAAAACAAAGAATAAAATTTTATGATTCTTCCCTGGACAGAGTCCTCATCAGATGATGGTGGTAGAATGAAATGGTCATGCAGAGTCCCATATATAATAACTATTTGAAAAATAAATTTTAAAAACTCACTCACAGATGCCATAGGGCATTCAAAAGCACATAGAAACCAGAAGAAATTTTAATTTCAAAAAATTGTAAATAAAATAACTAAAACCTGTGTGTTCACAGCTTATTGGCCATGGGGGCATAACTCAACCCCCAAGGCTACAGAAAATATTGGTAGGAAAAACTGCAGCCTTACCAGCTAAAGGTGTCAAAGATCAAATTTCAAGACTAGGAAATTCTCAGGCAGCTAGAAATTTAAAGGCAAAGTGTCAACATGGAACCACAGAATGAATGAAACCCTAATTCAGAGCAACTGCCAAATTCCTCGCTCATAAATAATCTACACACGAGTGAAGGAGACCCCAGGGAACCCGACCAAAAGAAGTCAGAAACCAAAGAGATACCCAGCCTTGAAGGATGGAACTACACAGGATCAGGTCTTTATGAGTTTGATGCTTTTTTTAACCCAAGGACATTCCTCGAGTGGCAGAAAGCTGAAGCCAGATGGG
The DNA here is from genome assembly GCF_023699985.2 of Odocoileus virginianus. Taxonomy (NCBI): domain Eukaryota; kingdom Metazoa; phylum Chordata; class Mammalia; order Artiodactyla; family Cervidae; genus Odocoileus; species Odocoileus virginianus. Next base: position 45,523,429 of record NC_069689.1, on the reverse strand, counting down.
CTTGATGGGTGAGGGTACAGACCCTAAAGCCAGCCGAAGCAAGGAAACCACAGGGGTCAACAGCATCCATGCCCAAATCTTATCTAACCATCAGCTTCACAGGTACAGAGAAGACCCCTACAGAGCTAAGCTACAGAGGCAGTCATGAGACAAAGTGCCAAAACATATTAGCAGCTACGTATCAAAGGAGACAGAGTTTGTGATTTGAATCCAGGCAAGCTGACTACCTCCCAGATCAAAAATCCTCAAAAACACATACATAAAGTCAGAGCTGATGCAATATGACTGCAACTGCTAGTCTTCAACCAACACATGCAAAGAAACAGGAAACTGTGACCTAAAGTCAGGGAAAAAAAGAAAGGTAATAGTAAAAATAACTGATTTCATTTTTTTCACCATACAGTTCAGCCCCTTTACCCATTTCACCCTCCCCTGTGGTAACCACTGCTCTGTTCTCAAAATCTAACTGTCCTTACGAGGTTTGTTCATTACTTTGGGTTTTTGTTTGTTTTATATCTCCCATATGAGAAGTTATGCAGTATTTGTCTTTCTCCATCTCATTTATTTCATTTAGAACAATGCCCTCAAGGTCTACTCATGTTGTCAGAAAGGGCAATGTTTCCTCTTTTATGGCTGTATAGTATTCCATCATACATACATGCCACATCTTTGCCCATTCACCGCTAATAGGCACTTAAGTTGTTACCATATCTTGGCTATTATGAATAATACCATGATGAACATAGGGGTGCATGTATCTCTTTGAATTAGTCTTTTCATATTCTTTGGATACTCAGATGTAGGACAGCTGGATCACAGAATAGTTCTATTCTGAATTTTTCAGTGATCTCCCAACTGTTTTCCATAGTAGCTACACCAATTCACGCTCCTACCAACAGTATATGGAGGCACATGAAGGTTTCCTATTCTCCACATCCTCGCCAACACTCGCTATTTCTTGCCTTTTGGTAACAGTTATTCCAACAGGCATGAAGTAATATTTCATTGTGGTTCTGATTTGCATTTCCTAATAATTAGTGATGTCAAACATCTTTCCATATGCCTGTTGGCCATCTGTATGTCTTCTTCGGGAAAAAAGTCTATTTCAGATATTCTGTCCATTTTTTAAACCAAGTTGTTTTTCTGTGGTTGAATTGTATAAGTTCTTTATCTATTTTGTGTATTAACACCTTATAATATGTACATTTACAAAATCTTCTCCCATCTGGTAGGTAATCTTCTCATTTTGTTGATGATCTCTTTCACTGCTGTTTCTCTTGCCTGAGGAGACATATCTAGAAAGGGATTGCTAAGATCAAAGTCAAACAGTGTGATGTCTACATTTCATTTTAGAAGTTTTATGGTTTCAGGTCTTTCATTCAAGTCTTTAATCCATTTTGAGTTGATTTTGGGGTATGGGGTGAGAGAGTGTGTAATTTCACCTATTTCCATGTTGGCTGTCCCCAACACCATTTGCTGAAGAAACGATCCTTTCCTCATTGTATATTCTTTGCTATTTTGTTATAAATTAATTGATTTTATATGTGTGAGTTTATGTCTGGGTTCTCAATTCCATTCCATTGACCTACGTATGTTTTCCTGCAAATACTGCGCTGTTTTAATTGCTATACTTTGTAAACAGAGTGTGGAATCGGAAACTGTGGTCTCTTCAGCTTTGTCCTTTTCTCGGGATTCCTTGGGCTATTTCAAGTCTTTTGTGGTTCCACATAAATTCTAGATTTTTTTTTGTTTAATTTCTGTGAAAAATATCCTTTGTATTTTGATAGGGATTGCACTTAATCTGTAGATTGCTTTAGGTCATATGGACATTTTAACAATGTTAATTCTTCCAATTCATGAGCACAGAATATCTTTTCATTTATTTATGTCTTCTTCCATTTCGGGTCTTTTACTTCCAAGTCAAATTTATTCCTAGGTATTTGATCCTTTTTGTGGCAATTATAAGTGGAATTGTTTTCTTAATTTCTCTTTCTGCTAGCTCATGGTTAGCATATAGAAACATAGCACATTTCTGTATGTTTAATTTGTACCTTCCAACTTCACTGTATTCACTGATTATAGCTAATAGTTCTTTGGTAGAATCTTAAGGGTTTTCTATACATTAATATAAAATCATGTCATCCACAAAGAGTTTTACTTCTTCTTTTCTAAAATGGATACCTTTTATTTCTTTTTCTTGCCTAATTGCCCTTGCTAGGACTTCCAATACTATGTTAAATAAGAGTGGCAAGAGTCTTGTTCCTGATTTTATACCTGATTTTCAAGGGAGAGCTTTCAGTTTTTCATGACTGAGTGTGATATTGGCTGTAAGTTTACAATATATGACATATATTATGTTTACATATGTCCTGGTAATCAAGATTCCCAGGAGAAATATCAATAACCTCAGATATGCCGATGACACCACCCTTATGGCAGAAAGCGAAGAATTAAAGACCCTCTTGATGAAAGTGAAAGAGGAGAGTGAAAAAGTTGGCTTAAAACTCAACATTCAGAAAAATAAGATAATGGCATCTGGTCCCATCACTTCATGGCAAATAGATGGGGAAAGTGGAAACAGTGACAGACTTTATTTTGGGGGGCTCCGAAATCATGGCAGATTTTGATTGCAGCCATGAAATTAAAAGACATTTATTCCTTGGAAGAAAAGCTATGACCAACCTAGACAGCATATTAAAAAGCAGAGACATTACTTTGTCAGCAAAGGTCCATCTAGTCAAAGCTATGGTTTTTCCAGTGGTCACGTATGGATCTGAGAGTTGGACTATAAAGAAAGCTGAGGGCCAAAGAATTGATGCTTTTGAACTGTGGTGTTGGAGAAGACTCTTAAGAGTCCCTTGGACTGAAAGGAGATCCAACCGGTTCATCCTAAAGGAAATCAGTCCTAAATATTTATTGGAAGGACTGATGCTGAAGCTGAAGCTCCAATACTCTGGCCACCTGATGCGAAGAACTGACTCATTGGAAAAGACCCTGAGGCTGGGAAAGATTGAAGGTGGGAGGAGAAGGGGATGACAGAGGATGAGATGGTTGGATGGCATCACTGACTCAATCGACATGAGTTTGAGTGAACTCCAGGAGTTAGTGATGGACAGGGAGGCCTGGCGTGCTGCAATCCATGGGGTCGCAAAGAGTTGGACACAACTGAGCGACTGCACTGAACTGAACTGATGGCCCTTCTACATCACTTTATTGAGAATTTTTACCATAAGAGGATGTTTAATCTTATCAACTGATTTTCTACATCTACAGAGATAATTTTATGCTTTTTATCCTTCAATTTTTTTTATGTGCTGCATCATGCTGACTGATCTGCATACGTTCGAACCATTTTTTAAGTATTTATTTATTTTTGACTGTATTGAGTCTTAGCTGTGGCACACAGGCTTAGTTGCTGCATGGCATGTGGGCTCTTAGTTCCTCAGCCAAGGATTGAACCTGTGTCCTTTGCATGGGAAGGTGGATTCATAACCACTGGACTACCAGAGAAGTCCCTACGTTGAACTGTTCTTGCATCTCTGGAACAAATCCCATTTGATCATGGTACACAAACCTTTTAATGCATTATTGGATTTTGTTTGCTAATATTTTGTTGAGGATTTTTACAACTATGTTAACAGAGATATTGAACTATGTTCATCACTCTGTGTGTGTGTATATATGTGTGTTGTCTTTGTCTGATTTTTATATTAGGGTGATGCTGTCCTTGCAAAATGAGTTAGAAAGCATTCCCTTCTATTACATATTTTGGAAGAGTTTGGGAAAGACAGGCCTTAAAGCTTTGAATATTTGGTAGAATTCACCAGTGAAGCTGCCTGGTTCTGAACTTCTGTTTAGTGGGAGCTTCTGACTATTGTTTCAATCTCTGTACCAGTGATCAGTCTATTCAGATTTTTCATTCATGATTCAGCTTTGGACTCTTGTTCAATTCTAAGAATCTGTGCATTTCTTCTAGGTTGTCCAATTTGTTGGCATACAGATGTTCATAATATTCTCTTGTAGCCCTTGGTATTTCTGTGGTATACGTTGTTATTTCTCCTCTTTCATTTCTGATTTTATTATTTCTTTCCTTCTACTGACTTTGTTCTTTCTTCATTCTTTCTCTTCTAGCTCCTTTCAGAGTAAGTTCAGATTGTTCATTAGGCTTTTTCTTGTATCTCGAGGTAGGCCTGTTTTGCTATAAACTTCCCTCTTAGTACCCCTTTCGCTACATCTTACAAATTTTGGTATGTTGTCTTTTCATCTTACTTTAATCTCCAGGTAATTTTTTATTTCTCCTGACTTCTTCTTTGACTTAATAGTCACTCAATAACACTTTGTTCAACCTCCACATATCTGTGATTTTTCCAGCATTGTTCTTGTATTTGACTTTTAGTTTCATACCGTACCATTGTGATCAGAAAAGATGCTTGATATGATTTCAGTCTTCTTAAATTTACTGAGATTTGTCTTGTGTCCCAACATATGGCCTACCCTTGAGAAAGTTCCATGTGCACTTCAGAAGAATGTGTATTCTGCTGCATTTGGATGGAATGTTCTGTACAAATCTATCCAATCCATCTGGTCCAATGTTTCATTTAAGGCCCAGTTTCCTTGTTGATTTTTTTGTTTGGATGATTTAGCCACGAAGTCCCCCACTATTATTATGTTGCTGTCAATTTCTCCCTTTAGGTCTGTTAACAATTGTATATACTTTGGTGCCCTTATATTAGATGCACACATGTGTGTGTGTGTGTGTGTGTGTGTGCATCAACCACTAGTTTTCTTGATAAATTGTCCCTTTTATCCCTTTATTTTTACATACCATCCATTTTGGTCTCGGTGATTATTTGACTTTAAGTCTATTTTGTCTGCTATGAGTATGGCTTCACCCACTTTCTCTTGGCTGCCATTTCCTTGGAGCATCATCTTCCAACCCTGCACTCTTAGCCTGTGTTTATCTTTAGAACTGAAGTGAGTCTCCTGGAATCTCCAGTAACAAATTGGTTCTTGTTTTTTAACCCACCCAGCCACTCTGTGTCTTCTGAGGGGTGAATTCACTCTATTTACATTTAGGGTAATTATTGATGAATGAGGACTTAGTACTCCCATTTCCTCATTTGTTGCTGGTTTCTCTATATCATTGCTGTTTCTTTTTCTTTGTGTTCCAGCCTGTCATCTTGGTTTTGTGGTTTTCTACGATATTTTTTCACAGTTTCCTCCTTTTTTATGTTTCACGCCTCTGTTCTAGATTTATGTTTTGTGGTTACCATGAGGTTTGTATAAAACATCTCATGGATAAAATAATCCTTTTTCTGCTGATAGCATCTTATCTTCATTTGCCTTAGGGTTCTTGCCTTTTCCCCACCTCTCCTTCTCTATTTTTGTTTTTTTCAAATTATCCCTTTTCATGTTGTAAGTTTTTTTTGCCAAATTGAAGTAGCTCTAGTTATTTTTTTCTGATTTTTCCCCTTTAACCTCTATGCTATAATAAAATGTTTAAAACTGACTCTGATAAACAGTTACAATTTTCTGATTCTATTCATATTTCTTAATTTAGTTTTCTGTCCTTTTACCTTTTTGGTTCTGGTAGAAAAACTCCTTTCAACATTTCCTGTAAGGCACATCTAGTGTTGGTGAATTCCCTCAGTTTTTATTTATATCAGGAAGTCTTTATTTCACCTTTATATCTAGTGATAATATTTCTGGATAAAGTATTTTCAGGTCACATTTTTTATCTTTCAGTATTTTTAAAATATCACTCTCCTCCTTCCTGGCCTGTTGACTTTCTGCTGAGAAATCTGCTAATAGCCTCTGTGGGTTTTTCTGGAAGTTATCATCATCCCCTCACCCCTGGCTGTCTTTAAAATTAATTCTTTATCATTGATTTTTGATAGTTTTAAGATGGTTTGTCTTAAAGAAGGTCTTTTTGCATTGAGGCAATTAGGTGTTCTCTTAGTTTCAAGGACTTGTATACCCAGTTTCTTTCGCAGGATTGAGAACTCCTCAGCTTTGATTTCTTTAAGGAACCTCTCTGCTCCCTTCTCCCTCTCCTCTCCTCCTGGGATACACATTACCCTCAGGTTTACCCTGCCCATAAAGCTGGATAGCTCTCATACAATGTCCTCATTCTTTATGTCTTATTTCTCTTTCCTCTTCTACCTGCATCACTTACAGATTTCTGTCTTTGAACTCACTACTTCTCTCTTCCATATGGTCTGATATATTTCCAGTGCTTTCTAATGCATTATTTATCTCATTTATTGAGTTCTTCAGCTCCAGAATTTCTGCTTGATTCTTTTTAGAGTCTTCAGTACAGTATTACTTCTGATCATTAACTTTATTCCTGAGCTCACTGAACTGCCTTTCTGAGTTTTCTTATTGTTCAATGAATGTCTTCATGACACTTATTTTGAATCTTTTGTCAGTTAAATTGTGATATTCCATGACTTTACATTTGGCTTCTGGGGAACTGTCATCTTCCTTTTGTGTATGGTGTTACCTTGGTTCTTCATGGCGCTTGATGAGTTGTTCCTCCGTCAGCATTGACTCTGATTCAACAGGGCGGAAATTCGGTCGGTTTTCCAGTAGGTGGCGCGACAGCACAAGCTTATGGTTTTCCTTACCTGCGCTGCCTCCAGCTCCGTTTGAGAGTTGGTCCGTTCCACCTCTACCGCTTCTGTCGGAGATGTGGCTCTGTATCCTCGTGATTGCTCCTTGCGCCTCCAGGAGCCACTGAGGCCTTCCTGCTGCCGTGGTCACTGTCTGTGCCCCCTTCCCTGGCGCCCAGGATCCCTGGCGGGAGGGAGTCGGGGTGGGACGGGCCCCTCAGAGGCCAGGGCTGCTTCCCCTCACCCCCCGCTGCTCTCTGACGGGCTCAGGCCCCACAGCCAGAGAGCCAGGCTGCTGTTCCCTAGCTCTGCCTTCCCTCTGCGTTCCAGTCCACCAGCTTTAAACGTACAGACACGTAGGATTTTCCACCATACTGGTGTGTGGAGTAGAGGCACTTTTGCTGAACTGCGAATGCTTTACTGGGTGTAGGCTGAAGGGGAGCTTCTTATTCCGCCATGTTGCTGACGTCACTCTAATACAACTGATTTTAAATAGGTCCGGATGTTGGATGAGGCAGACAAAGAACTCAAAATGACTTTACAAATACGTTCAAAGAATTAAAGTAATCCTTTAAATTAAAGGGAAAGATATGCTCAATGAATAAATAGAGAATCTCAACCAGAGAAATAGAAACTATACATAATAGAAATTATACAGGTCAAACGTACAATAACTGAAATCTTTAAATAGGCTTAACGACAGTTTGGAGATGGCAGATAAACTTAAATACAGATCAACAGAAATTATCCAACCAAAAAAGAGGGAAATGTTTGAATAAAAATGAACAAAATTTCAGAGACCTACAAGACAATATGAAGCGCCCCAACATACATATAACTGGAATCCCAGATAAAGAAAAGAGCATAAAAATTTGAAGAACTAATCACCAAAATCTTCCCAAATTTGGTAGGACACTTAGATTCAAAAAGCTCAACAAAGCCCCAAAGAGATAAATGAAAATAAAATCACTCCTAGAAAAATCACAGTTAAACTTCAAAAAAGCTAAAGAGAAAGATTTGAAAGCATTCAGAGAAAAATGCCATTTTATGTGTGAAGAACAACAATAAATTAATTGCTGACTTCTCACCAAAGACTATGAAAGCCAGAAGATACTGGAACAATATATTGAAAGTTCTGAAGGAAAAAAAGGTATCACTAACTATTCTATAACCAGATAACAACACTTCAAATATGTAAGTGAAATAAAGACATTTTCAATAAACAAAACCTGAGAGACTTTATTGCCATCAACTCCCTACAAGAAATTTTAAAGGAAGAACTTTGGCCTGAAGGGCAACTGGAACCTATACAAAAAAATTTTAATGGTAAATATCTGGATAAACATTTCTAAATTACATATTTTTTCTTTGCACCTTTAAAAGATATAACTATCTAAATTAAAATGTATAAGTCAGTAGCAACAGGTTTATAACAAACATCTAATATATCAACACAACAATAGCACTATGAAAATATAATAATAGGTACATAAAAATATACTATTGCAAAGGTTTCTATATTTTACCTTAAGTAATTCAATATTCACTCTAAGTTAATCTAAGTTTAAGATGCATATGTAATCTCTAGAGCAACAACTTTTAAAAGTACAAAGACATAAAGCTAGAATGCCAAGAAAGAAATGAAAATGAAATAGTAAAAAATATCTGATTAAAACAAAATGATACAGGAAGAGAAGAACAGAGAAAGACAAAAAGAAACAGAAGACAGAAAACAAACTGCAACAGAGAAGATCTAAGTGCAACCATATCAATAATTAAATGGAAATAGACTAATATTCCAATCAAAAGACAGAAATTATTAAAAGTAGATTTAAAATCTAAGACCCAATTTTATGCTGTAAACAAAACACATCCTTTAAATAGAAAGGCATAAATGACTAAAAGTAAAAGGCTAGGAAGAATATATTCTATGCAAACAGTAAGCATAAAAAGATGAAGTGGCTGTATTAATAGCAGAGAAAATAAATTTCATAACAAGAGATATTACTGAATACAAGTGGAGGGCCACTTCATAATGACAAAATGGTCAATACATCAGAGAAATACAGCAATTATAATTTAGATGTGATTAATAACAAAATTCCAAAATACATGAAGTACAAAATACACAAAATACAGACAGAACCAAAAGAAGAAAGAGGTGAATCCCCAATCACAAAGACTTGAACATACTTACCTCAGAACTTCACAATCAGTTAAAAATATTAGTAAGAATATTGAATGACAGTATCAATCACCTTAATCTAACTAACTTTCAAAATATGAAACCCAATACCTGCAAAATATACCCACTCTTTCAAGTGCATATGGAGTATCTACCAAGATAAACCACATACAGGACTATAGAACAACTCTCAATAGGTTTCAAAATATTAAAATGTTACAGACTATATTATCTTATTGCAACAGAATTAAAAATCAACAAAAAATAAAACATCTGTAAGTGCTCACAAATATCTGGAAATTAAAAACTTACTTTTAAAGAAACCATAAAAATCATAAAGTAAATTGGAAAATATTTTGAGCTGAATTATAATGAAATTTGGTAAATGATAAATCAGGTTGCACTAAAATTTAAAACTTCTGTGCTCTGAAAAAATTATTATGCCAAAATGAAGATGTTTTCAAAATATATCTGATTAAGAACAGAGAGCTATAACATAAAGAATACTCAATGCTCAGTAATATTAATAAGAAAACAAACAACCCAATTAAAAAAATAGGCAAAAGTATCTGAACAGACACTTCACCAAAGAAGATATATGACCATCAGAAAAGCACATGAAAACATGATAATACCATTAGGAAAATGCAATTTAAAATCAAAATTAGACATCAGATACCAAATTGCAGAATGACTAAAATTAAAAATACAACACCAAGGACAAGCAAGCATGTGAAGTGACTGAAACTCTCAAACACTGATGATAGCAAAGTCTGTATAACTATTCCACAGAAATGCTTTCATTCTGGCTCTCCAAAAAACAAACTAATCCAGAAATAAGCAGTAAAAAAAAAATGTTTTTAATTGTCAGAAAAATAGTTTTTATTTACTTAATTTTCTATTCATTTGATACTTTTTAAACTAACTCAATTTCTGGGTGACTAACAGTCAATTGCCACTTAAAAAAATCATTAACTTAAAAAAAAAAAAAAAACAGTTCATGGGTGAAAACAACGAGACCCAGTAAGCAGCTTCAGAGAAAGTGAATGTGAAACTGTTAGTCACTCAGTCATGTCTGACTCTTTGCAACACCATGGACTGTAGCCCACCAGGCTCCTCTGTCCATGGATTCTCCAGGCAAGAATACTGGAGTGGGTTGCCATTTCCTTCTCCAGGGGATCTTCCCAACCAAGGAATGGAACCCAGGTCTCCCGCATTGCAGCCAGATTCTTTATCGTCTGAGCCACCAAGGAATCCCAAGCAGAGAACTTTCCATCAGATTTGTAGATTCATGAGAAACGAAGAGGGGGCAGGAATCCAGGCACCAAGTCTGATCTGCCTCAATTCAACAGCTTACTATCCTCCTTCCGCGCCACAGTCCTGGGTCTGCTTGAGATGAATGAGACATCACACCCAGCCTCTGCTTGATTCTCTTGAAACAAAGTCTGGGATATCACGGAGACTAGCAGCAACAGGAGCACTAGGCAAGACCAAGGTCGAGCTGTTTCTGCCCCTAAACTGTGGCTCACACATCAAGTTCGGATCTGTTAACTGTTTTCGTTACTATTAGTAGGACCTTTATAGCACAAAGGATTTTGCCACAAACTGAAGACAAGCCATGTGGTAGAAGATGACAACAAATGAGTCTCCCAAGAAAGAGAAATTACCAAAATACTTCCTCTTTGAGTATTCTCCAGATCCCTTGGTCTATCTAAATGAATGACTAAAGAACACAGCCACCCCAAGGAGTGAACCAGTACATCAAAATAGAAGGACAGACGGCTCTCAGTAACCCAAGAAGCTGACAGACACGGTACCTCAGCCTCTATGACTGACTTTGACAAATAATGACCTACGCGACTTGTTTGCGTGAGACACAAGTTGTCTCACACCACACCGAGGGAAGGGAAAAGAAGTGAGAAATGCAGATCTCCTCCATCCTGGACATGTGGAACAGATACACATGTGAACACAGTTCAAAACCACAATAGTAGCCTTTGTATTCCCAGGGAAGAACTCTTAGCTAAGACAACAGCATATCTGTGGTGACGTACTCGAAAATTTTATTTTTGCTAAAATCCAGAACTTTGTAAGAATTAAATGATAGGGCTTGACCAACTGGGTCAGAGATGTTGACAGAACTTTCAAAGAAACTATTAAAGAAAGCAGTGTTAAAGAAGAGCGTGATCCCTTAGACAAAACAGCACAAGTTCCACACACCCTGCTCCTCACCACCCCTAAAAATAAGTCCCAGGACTTTACCCTAACCTCGCTATTGTGGCCGACCTCCCTCTTTTCTGAGGTAATGTCTATAAATCTTGGCATCCAGTGTGCCTTTAAACCACATGTCAGCTATTAGCAATGGTGTTTTTCCCGACAGCAAACTGGTAACATTAAAGAAAAGAAACGAATAGCATTGTGCTTGCAAAGTCATTTTACAACCATTAACGGCAACAACCATTTTACGGGGGACGTGGCACTACCTGGGAGCCCAAGGGCCATAATAGATCTTCATCCTCTTTGCCAGTAAAACGAGAAATGTGGTGAAAACGAAATCCATACCTTGGGCTTATTTTCATGACAGCTGAATTAGTGATACTTCTCACGCCAGAAGATTCTCTCCAAGGAATGTCTCTGCTCAGGGCATCCTCCGAGCAGGCAGGCCCCCAGAGCCTCCCTGCAAGCCTGAAGCGGTGGTGGCCCCACACGACCACACAGCCCTCACCTTTCCTTTTGGTTGTGTAAAATCCAACAGCTGCTCCATCTCGCCACAGAATCTTAGCCTCCTCCTTCACGGAGTGAGGTAAAAAAAACATGTCATCATCATCCAAATTCCTTTCTAGTCTTCCAAAAATAACGACGTTCAGAATGAAAAGCACAATCCTTTCCCCAAATGACTGAACCTTTGAAGGAAAAACAAAAAGAACATCTAAGTAAGACAAGAAGGGAAAGTCAGACACAATAAACTCTAGGCTTGGAACCAACCCGCACGCCGGGGGCCAGGTGTGGGCGCCCCCGCCCCGCGGTTCTTCTCCTGCTTGAGATCCAAACTGAGGGTCACAGTTTCTCACAGAGGTTTTCTCAGCCCTGGCCTTTCACACCTACCCTGGCCTCCAGGGGCAGGGGGCAGGGCCAGAAAGGCCCCCTTGGTCTCCAGAGCCTCAGACGTGGAGCGTGAAGAGACAGAGATCAGTCAGTCACCTATCAGTGAAACAGAAGGTGACTTCCAGGCAAGCCATTTCAGCAGAAACACTGGATGTATCCAGAGAGGAAACCCAGTCTGCCATCTTTAATGACAGCTCCAAAATTCTGACCTTCGGAAGAAAGGTAAATAACAGAGGGTCATTATTGGTGTACAGTTGCTACACCAAGATCAACTGGTTTTCAATGACTTGTGACAGATTTTGAGCACATGCTAGTCTCTCAACCCCACAGTTACTGGAACTCAAGGCCCAGCCCATCCTAAGGCTACATATGGAACCATCTCTCACCTATTGCAATGTCACAACAATTGAGGAAACTGTACTGTGGTCAAGGTCAAGCCCACAAAAGGGCTTTATCATTAACAAGTCAAAATGACTTCCTGTTCCTGCCTGTCAGCATTCTCTGCATTCAAATAGCCCAGGGCTGGCACAGTTCAGTTGCTAGTCGTGTCCACTCTTTGCACCCCCATGGACTGCAGCATGCCAGGCTTCCTTGTCCATCACCAACTCCAAGAGGTTGCGCAAACTCATGTCCGTTGAGTCAGTGATGCTATCCAACCATCTCATCCTCTGTCGTCCCCTTCTCCTCCCTCCTTCAATCTTTCCCAGCATCAGGGTCTTTCCTAATGAGTCAGTTCTTCGCATCAGATGGCCAAAGTATTGGAGCTTCAGCTTCAGCATCAGTCCTTCTAATGAATATTCAGGGTTGATTTCCTTTAGGATTGACTGGTTTGATCTCCTTGCAGTCCAAGGGAATCTCAAGAGTCTTCTCCTACTCCTCAGCTCAAAAGCATCAATTCTTTGGCACTCAGCCTTCTTTATGTTCCAACTCTCATATCCATACATGACTACTGGAAAAACCATAGCTTTGACTATATGGACCTTCATTGGCAAAGTAATGTCTCTGCTTTTTAATATGCTGTCTAGGTTAGGTTTTCTTCCAAAGAGCAAGCGTCTTAATTTCACAGCTGGCACAGGTGGTACAAATGAAGGCCTCCTGCACCCACAGTAGACGTAACTAATTAATCCCCATTCTATGTGACTCAGCCCAGATACAGTCTAAATTCAGTCCTCTGGACAACTACAAGAAACCATTAAAATGTGGCACTTGAGGTAAAATCAAACAGCCAGTGACACAATGACAGTATTATTAGATTTTACTCCAACAACATTCCCGTATGACAGCCTAAGGGTCTGGATTTTTATCACCCCTTCGTATGCACCATGATGAAATCACCAAGAGTATTATTAATGCCTGGGCTGAGACTGCCACCCACATGCTACCAGTTGATTCTTCCCAGCCACGAGGGAAATCCTGGTTTACAGGTGAGGAGACTGGAGCTCAAAGAAGGTAAGCAGTTCCATTTGTTGATTTCACTGCCTCATTCACAAGAGTTAAGACAAGACAGTGGATGAGGGCTCTGCCAGGCCAGATCTGAAACCCCAGACCAGGACATCTGCATCCCAGTGGACCTGCTGCAGCCCAGAAGGCTGCTCCCCTATGCATTTTCATCCATTAGGGCTCTAGGAGAGGGAGCTGCTGCAGCGTGCATGCTCAGCGGCAGCCCCCTGGACTGTAGCCCACCAGGCTCCTCTGTCCATGGGATTTCCCAGGCAGGAATACTAGAGTGGGTTGCCATCCCTCCTTCAGGGGATCTTCCTGACCCAGAGATTGAACCCACTTCTCCTGCACTGCAGGCATTTTCTTTTCCACTGTGCCACATGGGAAGTCCGTAAGTTTGACATAAATATGATGCTTGGTTTTATATTTAATGTGTGCTATGCTCAGTTGCTTCAGTCATGTCCAACGCTTTGTGACGCCATGGATTGTGGCCCACCAGGCTCTGTCCAGGTGATTCTCCAGGCAAGAATACTGGAGTGGGTTTCCATTTCCTTCTCCAGAGGATCTTTCTCACTCAGGGATCGAACCTGGGTCTCCTGGATTGCAGACAGATTCTTTTACTGCTGAGCCACCAGGGAAGCCCTTTATATTTAATACTTGACCCTTAGATATTTATCATCATCATCATCACTTGTGGTTGTGGCTTCTCAACTTGGATTTGCTGGGAGAGCTTCAGCAACTCACTAGTCGAGGGAGAAGACTGCCTCAGTGCTCTCTCAAACACTTGTATGCTTTTCAGATGCTTCAATAATAAAAATAAATCAGCTTTCAGCCCTCTAACAAATGGCACAAAGTGCTTAGTGCCAATAAACTTATTAATTGGCCCAGAACGCAAACTATTTCACCTTCATCTGGAGCCAAATCTTAGATGAGAAAAAGATTTGCAAAAGCCACACCAGCTTAACTCTGAGAAGCCACCCCAAATTTGTATTTCAGACAGTAGCAGCCAAATCAAGTTCTGACTTTAAGAATAACTAGTTCATCACAAAACTCGACGGGTGTGATGTGGGAGGTTATATTTTTCAACTTATAAAACCAAAAAGTTCAGAGGAAAGCCAGAAGAGAAAAACAGATTGCATCTGGAGAAGGGAAATAACCAATCAAAACCTGGCAGGAGAAGAAAGGAAAAAAGAAATGCACTTAATTTGTCCAATTTCATTATGGGGGCGGGGGGAATGTGTGACATGTGATTCTGACTTAGAGACATTTCTGAAAGCAAAAAACTAAGATCCGGTTCTAATCCCTCAATTAGGACCACTAATGATGTTCACAGAAATAACACTAAGGAAGCTGGGTTTCAGTTTGGTTTGGTTTGGTAATTTGTGAAGAAGAGCTGGCTAAGAAATAGAATGCAATTAAAAGGAAAGAAGTCAAGACCCCATGTTCTATAAATTGGAGGAAAACTATCCCCACACACAGCTGGGGCAGACAGATCTTTACAACCTGGTTCATTAAGTGGAATTAACACTCAAGTTTCTGTTCACAGCATTAGCCACATTTTCAGAAAATGTGAGGGCTTTTCCTCATCTAAATTTAGAATTGATACACAAAGGAAGTTACCACTCTTATTCTGGAAAAAAAAAAAAAAAAAATATATATATATATATATATATATATATATATATATATATTTAAAGAGCAAACCAGACTCTTCCTGGAATTTAGAACACCCAGTTGCTCATGCCACCTGCTTCAGTATGGACAGTGACACAGACCGCTACGTCAGGCAGCCTCACTGAGTACATCATGCTTATTTGCTGAACCTCCAGCCATCATTAATTTACTGGAAGAAAGCCCTTTTCAAAATAATATCTATCACATCAATTAAAACCAGACCTGAAAAGTTCCTGCCTTTTGTGACAATATCATGGAACTAGAGGGCATGATGCTGAGTGAAATAAGGGGAAAGAGAAACACTGCATGACCTCACCTATAGTGTAACATTAAAGGGTCAAACTCATGGCCACAGAGACTTAGGGTGGCTGCCAGGGTCTAGGCGTGGGGAAAAGGGAAAGATGATCGGCAGGTTCAAACTTCCAGTAATAAGATGGACACGTTCTGGGGGTCTGATACACAGCACAGTGATTGTAGCTAATGATACCTGTATGATATACTTGAAAGTTGCTAAGAGCATACGTCACCACGCAAAAAGAAATGGCAGTTATGTGATGTGGTGCAGGTTTAACTGACACTGTGGTGGTAATCATTTTGCAGTGTATCAGTGTATCAAAGCAAGACTGACCACCTTAAACTTGTTCTTTAGTCGCTAAGTCGTATCTGACTCTTTTGCGACCCCATAGACTGTACGCTGCTAGGTTCCTCTGTCCATGTGATTTCCCAGGCCAGAATACTGGAGTGGGCTGCCATTTCCTCCTCCAGGGCATCTTCCCAACCCAAGCACTAAGCCCACGTCTTGGCAGGCAATTCTCTACCACTGAGCCCTCCTTAAACTTACACAGTGTTATATGTCAACTGCATGCATGTGTGCTGAGTCACTTCAGTCACGTCTGACTCTTTGTGACCGTGTGGACCACAGCCTGTCAGGCTCCTCTGTCCACAGGATTCTCCAGGCAAGAATACTGGAGTGAGTTGCCATGCCCGTCTCCAGGGATCCTCCCAGCCCAGGGATTGAACCTGTGTCTCTTATGTCTCCTGTATTGGCAGGCAGTTTCTTTACCACTTGTGCCACGTTATACCTCAACAAAGCTGGTGGGAGTGATAACCTTGAAACATACTTGAAAAAGATAACCCATATAAAAGGGAGAAATATTTGCTAATAGTATATGCAATAAGAGCTTGCATCTAGAATATGGAAAAACTCCTACAACTCAACAGTAAAAAGTCAATCCACTTAAAAAGTGGGCCAAGGATATTAATAGCTACTTTCCCCAAAATGGACAATAAGTACATGAACATCCTAAGCCACAGGGAACCTTTACCCTCACCATCCTCGGTCTCTATAAAGTCATAGCACCTCAAAGCCCACCAGTCCTGCCATCAGAGAGGCTAGAATTTGTGTCCAGTTAAATCACTCACTAGCTATGTGGCTCAGCTTCAATTTCTTTGTCTACTATCTGAAGTCAGATAGTCCCTGTCAAAAGTCTGGGTAATACATAGGCTAGCATCTAGCACAATGTCTAATTCATAGTAAGTACCAATAAATCTACTGGAATGTAATAAAACTTCCCTACACACTAGAGAGATGATATGGATTAACGTTTCAGAATTAAGACAGGAGAGACCACTCAGGAAGGCAAGAGAGATTTACCAATAGCCAGACACCTGTTGCATATAGCCATTAACACTATTTTTCTTGAAGGTGGGGTGTTATAGATGGAACGGTGCCCACCAAAAAGATATTAAAGTCCTAACTCCCAGGGCCGTGAATGTGATTTATTTGGAAAGAGGTGACCTCACATCAAGGTGAGGTCATTAGGGTGGCCCCAATCCAACATGACAGGTGTCCATATAGAAAAGGGGAATTTAGACAGAGCCAGACAGGGACAGAGGGATGAGGATGGGAAGATACAGGGGGAGCACCACTGATAAGCCAAGGAAAGCTGAAGTGAGGAGACAGGCCTGGAACAGATTCTCCCTCACCAGCCTTGGAAGAAACCGCCCCTGCCAACACCTTGCTTTTGGATTTCCAGCCTCTGTGACTGGGAAATAGCACATTTCTGTTGTTGTTTAAACCAGCCAGTCTGCTGGCACTTTGTTAGAGCAGTCCTGTAAAGTGAATCCACAGGGGTAGACTAACTTAGTAACATGATACTAAGTACACCAACCTTTACAACCCCTTTCACACTATCCACTTAAATTTGCAATGCCTCACCTTCATCAGACCTTCTCTTGAAGGATCAGAGGTTCTTAGTACATCTTCAGTGGTCCACCAGGACTCCTTCACATAAACAGCCACAACTGAAAGAGAAAGCCAAGAGAAAATGATGAAGTGCACGTGGCCAGCAAAGGGGCAGTTTTATCAGCTTGCAGCCACTGTCAAGAAGCACAGGAAAGTTTACGTGTGAGGAAAGAGATGATGTTTCTCAGATGAGCTGTCTGAGAGCGCTGACCAGGACAGAGCGACCACTCTCACCTGGAAGGACTTCACAGGTGTCTGCAGAGATGGCCTGTTAACGACCCCAACACAGGATGTACCCCAGTGCTGTTGGATGCAAGAGGCTACACAGTAGTACTGACAAATTCAATGGGTGAGAATTACATTTTTTTTTTAAAGTCCAACTATATGACCCAACTTGGAACTCTGCAAATTTAGGCAAACCCAACATTATCTAAGGGCATGGAATGACCCCTTCATTATCCAGGGTGCTGGATTTGGCATTGGTTTCTTTTACATGCTTTTCTTTCATTCTCATGATGAAATTGACATCTGCATTCTTCTGAGGACACAGACATTCTGAGCAGGAAAGGCAATCAGCAAGGAGGGCTGAGCTCAGGCCCATCCCTCAGACCTGGGACTCCAAGCTTAATGCTCTTTCCAAGAGGCTGGAGATGGGTCAATTGTAGATGGGGCAAATTGTGCAGGGTTGGTGGGGATCTTTGTGTAAGAGAACTCTGGGGCTAGGACCTACAGGAGACGGAGGATAGAGACATCTCTCCTACCCCACTCCTACCCCCACGCTCTGAGACAGTCACTGAGACCTGTTGATTCCACCCACTCTGAGTTTGGACATGGGGGCTTCCCTGGCGGCTCAGACAATAAAGAATCCACCTGCAAGGCAGGAGACCTGAGTTTGACCCCTGGATCAGGAAGTTCCCCCGGAGAAGGGAATGGTTACCCACTCCAGTATTCTTGCCTGGAGAATACCATTGACAGAGAAGAATGGCAGGCTACAGTCCATGGGTTTGTAAAGAGTCAGACATGACTGAGCGACCAGCACCTGCTGCTTAGTAGAGATGATCCTGGAACACCCTCAATCTCACCAGGCCCCAGATGTCTCATTGGAACTACCCAGGCTGATGAGCCAAGGTGGCTGACAAGTTCGGATGAGGGTCAGGTGTGAAACACCCAGCACAGGGCTAGGCAGGTAGGAGCACTCAGCATCTGCTAATTAACACGCTAGTTCCTCCTTGCTCCTGCTGCAGCCGCCGGGTCCCATCATTCCACCTGCTGCCTCCCAACAGGATCCACCCCCTCCAGAGCCCCGGATGCCCGCTGGTCTGTCCCCACCTGGTCCCCTATCCCAGTTTCCCCTGCCAATCTTTCCATCCTGAGGGGCTGCTCCAAAGGCAAATCCAGTCACGGCCTCCACCTCTTATCTCCCAACAGGGCAGCTCTCCTTTCCTGGCTTTAAAAAATCACATTTTAAAACACTAAAGTCACCGTGGCTGCTTTCTGACTTTTTTTTTTAAGATTGTTTTTTAAAAGAAGTTTTAGGGCTTCCCTGGTGGTTCACTGGTAAAGAGTCTGCCCGCCAATGCAGGAGACATGGGGTTTGCTCCCTGATCCAGAAAGACCCCAAATGTTGCGGAGCAACTAAGCCCCTGCCCCACAGCTGGTGAGCCTGTGCTCTGGAGCCCAGAAGCCACAACCACTGAGCCCATGTGCTGTAGCTACTGAAGCCTGCATGCCCAGGAGCCCACGATCTGCAACAGGAGGAACCAGCGCAATGGGGAGCCTGCGCACCACAACGCGAGCAGCCCCCACTCTCCGCAACTAGAGAAAAGGCCATGCGGCAACAAAGACCCAGCACGGCCAAAAATAAACAAACACAATTATTTTAAAAAGCAAGTTAAGTGCTTTGAAAAGAGAGACAAGTTTTAGGTTCATGGCAAAATTGAGAGGAGCGAACAGAGATTTCTTATATTCCCCCTCCCCCCGACACACAACCCTTGTTATCATCATCCCCCACCAGCGTGGGACATTTGTGACAACCGGTGGACCTAAACTGACACTTCATGATCACCCAACCTTTCCATCAGGGTTCACTCTTGTACATTCTATGGGTTTGGACAAATGTATCATCACACATACCTATCACTACGATATCACACAGAGTATTTTTGTTGCCCTGAAAGTTCTCTGTGCTCTGCCTGCTCATCCCTTCTTACTACCTTCTACCCCTGGCAACCACTGATCTTTTTTCTGTCTCCATAGTTTTGCCTTTTCCAGAAGGTCATAGAGTTGGAGTCATACAGTATATAGCATTTTCAGATTAGTTTCTTCCTGATGCAAAGAACTGACTCATTGGAAAAGACCCTGATGCTGGGAAAGACTGAAGGTGGGAGGAGAAGAGGACAACAGAGGATGAAATGGTTGGATCGCATCACTGACTCAATGGACATGAGTTTGAGGAATCTCCGGGAGTTGGTGACGGACAGGGAAGCCTGGCGTGCCACAGTCCACGGGGTCGCAAAGAGCCAGGCATGACTGATTGACTGAACTAACAGTGAAATGCTTTTAAGGTTGCTCTATGTCTGTTCACGGGGCTTCTCTTATAGATCAGTTGGTAAAAGAATCCACCTATAATGCAGCAGACCCCAGTTCAATTCCTGGGTGGGGAAGATCCCCTGGAGAAGGGATAGGCTACCCACTCCAGTATTCTTGGGCTTCCCTTGTGGCTCAGCTGATAAAAAATCTGCCTGCAATGCAGGAGACCTGGGTTCGATCCCTGGGTTGGGAAGATCCCCTGGAGAAGGGAAAGGCTACCCACTCCAGTATTCTGGCCTGGAGAATTCCATGGACTGTATAGAGTTGGACATGACTGAGCAACTTTCACTTTCACATGTCTGTTCATGGGGCTTCCCAGGTGGCGCTAGTGGTCAAGAATCTGCCTGCCAATGCGGGAGACACAAGACACACGTGTTCTATCCCTGGGTCAGGAAGATCCCCTGGAGGAGGGCACAGCATCCCACTCCAGTATTCTCACCTGAAGAATTCCATGGACAAGAGCAGCCTGGGGGGCTACAGTCTAAGGGGTCACAAAGAGTCAGACACGACTGAGTGCATGTGTCTTTTCATAAAGACATAGATATTTCACAGCTCGAAATTATTTTCAGCACTGTATTCAGTGCTAAAATATTCCATTGTCTGAATGTACCACAGTTTAGTCCTCCTCCACTATCTTTTTATACTACTTTTATCGCCATTTTTATACCTGCTTCTCAAGACAGGTATCTGAGCCCCCAGGGGTCCAGGAGCCACAAGATAAAAAAAAAAAATACATCTTCCCAGTCAAATCTTTTTAGTTGGAAAATTGAAGGAAAACAACCCAGAGCAGAAAACAAAAGTCCCTTGAACATTTAACGTCAGGCTCAAGACTTTAAAATAAATTTTGTGAGACAATTGAGTTAAGCTGCCACCACCTTCCTCCCTATTCCTCTCTGCTCTTGGAGGAACTTAAGACCAAGTGATGACATTAGCTATTACTGAGCACTAACTCTGCACAGCCAGTTCCTTCTTTCCAAAACCCAATAGCATCTAATTCACTGTCAGTTTCATACCAGTGGTGAATTTTGTCTTCTCCAACAATAGTTCCAAAATTGATAGAGCTGACTGAGAGAGAGAAGAGCCAATTAAATGCTTGACATCTGCCTTCATTTATTCAACTAAATTCGTGCTCCAAATGGCACCTACTAGAACTTGCAGGAGGCTTATAAAACCATAAGGGTTATTTTCCTGCTTAACAAGGTGAATCAATAAAAGATGTTCCATTTACTAATATGGCATATTATTTGTAATACAGATGTTCAATTTACTGAGACAGTTTCAAACAGGAAATGTGTTACAACTTGGTGTTTGTGCGGTGCCTTGCAAAGTTTCCCGGGGCACTGCAGAGCATTAATTAGCCACACAAGTTGTCACAGACTAGATTGAATTTTTTTTCAAAACTAATCTTAAACTGTTAGGTATACATAACAATGAAGGTGAAGTCTGATCAAATTTAATAGGCTTAAAATGAATTGTCTCAAAAACGACTCTTGAAAAAAAATCAGCCTTCCAAAGAACAGCAGCTTTTGATCAGAAAAGCCTGCTACCTAGTCAAGAGGAGACAGGCAGGAGGAACAGGGCAGAGCCCTTGGAGAGAGGCTGTTTCCAGCTCAGCAGGACAAAAGGTGGGCCCTCGGGGGACTGCAGCCCTGCAGAGCAGCCTCAGGGCATCACTCCCGAGACACTGGGGCCAGCAGTTTCCGAGAGGCACAAAGTAGACACCGCACATCTGTAGTTTTAAAAGACAAACAGAATCCTGATCAGTAGCCTCTGGCTCTCCACCACGCAGGACCTGGGAGACAGGACCCCTGCAAAAGACTGAGCCGTGCTGACAGCAGTTGGCAGGGCACTGTGGGTGACAGGCCAGCCTCACTGCTCTGATTTAATGCCCGTCTCCCGTGAGTGACAGGTGACCACAAAGAAGATGCCAGTAATGGACTGTACTCTGTGACACCCCAAGGTTTCCCAAACAAGTTAAGACAATGAGGCTGACTCCCAGTGGTGTGGCTTCATCAAGGCTCAGCAGGATGAACTGAATTCAACTAGCTGGGGCTGAGTTTCCAGATGCACAAATGGCCCAGCTCCCCAGAGGCCGCTGAGTAAGTCTACATCCTTGCCCCTGGGAGTCGGTAGCCTGCAGAGAAGAGAGAGCTAAGCAAGCTGCTGCTATATGGGGCAGGATGTGACAGATGCTGGAATCGAGCTGGGAGCCAGAGTCCAGAGGACCCAGAGGAGGGGTCAGTTCTGCTGAGGGGCTGGGAAATTAGAAGACGCTTGCTCCTTAGAAGGAAAGCTATGATCAACCTAGACAGCATATTAAAAAGCAGAGACATTACTTTGCCAACAAAGGTCCATCTAGTCAAAGCTATGGTTTTTCCAGTAGTCACGTATGGATCTGAGAGTTGGACTATAAAGAAAGCTGAGGGCCAAAAAAGAATTGATGCTTTTGAACTGTGGTGTTAGAGAAGACTCTGAGAGTCCCTTGGACTGCAAGGAGATCCAACCAGTCCATCCTAAAGGAAATCAGTCCTGAATATTCATCGGAAGGACTGATGCTGAAACTGAAGCTCCAATATTTTGGCCACCTGATGCGAAGAGCTGATTTCACTAGAAAAGACCCTGATGCTGGGAAAGATTGAAGGTGGGAGGAGAAGGGGATGAGAGAGGATGAGATGGTTGGATGGCATCACTGACTCGATGGACATGAGTTTGAGTAAACTCCGGGACTTGGTGATGGACAAGAAGGCCTGGCATTGGGCCATGGGGTTGCAAAGAGTCGGACACAACTGAGCGGCTGAACTGAACTGAACTGGGAAAGCGTCCACAGGAAGTTGGCCAGATCAGGTTCTGGATCACCAGGTAAGGCGTCAGAACAGGCAGAGGCAACAGGCAAGGGCAGGGTAACCCTCGAGCAGAGGCACAGAGCCGTGCAGATCCAAGGCCACACTCAGGACACCTCAAGCAGTGTGCTGGGCGAGGCTTAAACACGGGAGAGGCAGAGGGGCAAACTGATTATAGCAACTTGCAGCAAACATGACTAACGTGTAGAAGCCCATCACTTCCCTACATGTCAGCAATGGACAAGTGGAATTTGAAACTACAAGCAATACTGTTTACATTAGCACCCCCCAAAAATGAGATACTTAGGCTTATACAAAATGAGATATATATTTTATACAAAATATGTATACAAGCTATACAAGGAAAATTATTTACAAAACTCTGATGAACAAAATCAAAGAAAAACTAAATAAGGAGATATTCTGTGTTTTTGAATAGGAAGCTTCAATAGTATCAAAATGCCAGTTCTTCCCAACTTGACTTATAGATGCAATACAATCCAAATGAAGATTCCAAGAAGTTATTTTATTGATTTCCCTGAAATATTCTGAGGTTTACAAAGAGAGGCAAAAGACGATACTAGAAGAGAACAGACTTGGAAAATGTATACTACCCAACTTCAAGATCGTGGTAACCCAGACAGTATGGTATCAGGAGAACAGACAGATCAATGGAACAGAATGTAGACCCCAGAAACAGACCTACATGAACATAATCTACTTCTATTTAGTCAACTTTTACAGAGGAGTTGGAGAAGGAAATGGCAACCCACTGCAGTATTCTTGCTTGCAGAATCCCATGGACAGAGGAGCCTGGAGGGCTGCAGTTCATGGGGTCGCAAAGAGTCAGACATGACTGAGCACACACGCATGATGGAAGAGCAAGTGAACACAGAACACAGACAGTCTTTCTAACAAATGATGCTGGAACAAATGGACATCCACGTGCTGAGAAATAAATCTCAACACATAACTTCCACTCTTCACAGACGCCACCCCTCAAACATAAACCAGTGCCAACAGAGAGCAGGAAACATGAAGCACTTTGGACACGGCCCTGTGGACCTGGTGTAGGGAGAAGACAGACTTCAGTGCCAGGCGGGGCTCAGAGTCCAGCTTCTTCAATCACTAGCAGCATGACCTTTACCCCCTGGCCTACCTTGGGTCCCCCATCTGTCGTATGGAGCCCTCAACATCCTCTTAACCTGCCTTTACAGTTTTGCTGAAAGAGCTCACTTCACTCAACTGCTTTACTCAAAGTGTCTGAAGCTTTTCAGTCATTTCCAAAGACTTCCTCCACCTGCTTCAAGTGTTGCTCTGGGATTCCAAAGAAGTATGAAAAGCCGTGGTTATTTGCTGGCTTTTGTCAGGGACACAATGGAAGCTCGTGCTAACACCCTATTTCTTCCTGGGAGCTCCCTTGCCAATCTTCCTGCTCCGGTTTGCATGGGAAAGGTCTGCCTTTCTGCCTCACCTTGACCACTACCATCCTGTCCGCCACCTCCCAGTGTGAGTGGGGACACGTTCCTACCCACCACGCTTGGTCCTTTTCCATCGGGGCACGTTAGCCGACTGTCATGTTCTTTGCTTCCTCCTTCCAGGCTTGTGAGGACACACCACACCTGATCAAGGCACACACTTTCACCTGCCCAGGAGCTCCCAAGATTTTTAAACCTTTCCCCTTGCCTAAGATTTCTTAATGGAGCTAAATCCTTTTTTATTTAAATGTCTTTAAATAAAACAATCACCTTTTAAAAGTTGGGTGAGGGAGGCTGGTGGCCACCCGTCACCTTGCACCGGGGCGCTGCGGCAGTGGGGAGCTCTCCTGAGAAGGACTTGGAAGAGCAAGGAGCAGCTCTGCAAGGATCAATGACCTTGGCGGGGGCGGTGGCCCGTGCGCCCTGCTTGCTGGGCCCCCTCATCTGCCAGCACCGAGGACAGGGGAGCAGCAGGGTGGTTCAAGGCACTCCAGAGGCCGCAGTTCTGAAGCCCACGGTGCTCATCCAACCCACATGTTGAGTAGCTCCTGTGAACACTGCACATCATAAAGCCACCAGAGGAATGCAAGTTAGACTCTGTCTTAAGACACTTACAACCTGGACGAGGAGACAGCACCCGGGACATAAAGCACCTCCGGCCAGGGAGGCCTCTGGGGCCACACCCTACAGACCATCAGTGGCCACCATGCCTCAGAGGAGGAGAGGAACAGGCTACTATTACTGTCTTAAAGTAATAATATTCTCCAGAACCACATGTCCAAGCATCTACCAAGCACCTGGCTGTTTTATTTTCTCAGATGAGGCTCAGAGGGGTTAGGAAACTCAAAGTCAAGTGCCTGCAAACAGCAGTGTTGGGACTGGACATGAACCGGCTCTCACTGGTTCCAGAAGCCAGCTCTAACCACTATACTCCAGGTGCAGAATGGACAGAGAGATGGAGGACAGAGCCAGGACCAGGCCCTGAGAAGGTCGGAAGAGTAGGGAAGACAGAGATGAGAGGAGAGGTGAGGATGTGGCAAGGCAAGACATTGATGAGCAAGGGGAGGCCGACAGGAAAGATCTTAACACAGTGAAGCTCGCCCTGCACTTTGCGATGGGAAGGAGGCGGTCATTTATGCAACAGGCGCTTGACACCAGGGACCCAGGACAGAAGACACTGCTCAACAAGAGCAAGACAGGCCACCAGGCGAGGACCGAACACGCCATGACCAGCACCCAAGATGTGAGCAGCATCAGACACCCGCTCAAGGCCTGTGTCTTCATCCACTCTTCCTGCTGTGACAGACACCATGGATGACAACACAGATTTACTTCTCACACTTGTGGAGGCTGGAAGTCTGAGATCATGGTCAGGCTCTGATGAGAGCCTTCTGGGTCACAGACAGCCAACTTCTCACTGTGTCCTTACGTGGCAGAAGGGAAAAGGAAGGCCTCTGGGGTCTCTTTGGTAAGGGCGCTAATCCCATTTGAAAGAGCCCCACCCTCAAGACCAAAGCACATCCCAAAGGCCCCACATCCCAACCCTGTCACCTGGTTGAGGATTTCAGCACATAAACTTGGTGGGTGACACAGACATTCAGACTATAGCAAGCTGTCTGGAAGGGCAGAGTACCAAGAACAGGCATGAGCCAGCCTAGGTTCTGATGCTGGGGTACCTGGGGAGCAGGCTGAGGTATTGGCATTGTAATAGGTCTCTGGAGGAGTCCAATCAATGAGAGACATGATCAGAGTGGTGGTTTACGAAAAGAACATGTAGGTTGGGCCCAGGTGGGAAGAATTAGCCCTTTTGCAATTAAGAAGAACAAAAACACTGCTTGAGAAGATCACACTGGATTCGGGGGTGGGTTAAGGCTGCAGCCAGGGAGGACAGTGGGAGGGTATGAAGATCCAGCCAAGAAGTAAGGAAAGGCTGAGCTCAGCAGTCACGCTGCCGGGGAGGGGGAGGTCTGGGGGGCAGGGAAGACCACCTGTGAGCCAATCTGGCCCTAAGGCAGAAGAGACAGGGGAGGTGAGGCTTGAGCAGAAGGAAGTGGGTGCTTCACCAGGAGGGAGTAAGGATGAAGGAGAGGCGTGAGGGTTCCTGTCCTGAAAAGCCTGTTAGATAGCGAGGTCAGGGTGGCCAGCAGGATACACAACCCAAGCTGAGCAGAGTCAGAGAAGGTCCATGCCCCACACCATCACAGGAGCCCAGGAGGGAGGAGTTTTCACGTGTGTGTGTGTGTATGCAAGCTCACAAACACACACACCCCTTGCATGCGTACTATGTAGCTTCTTTGCGACCCCATGGACTGTAGCCCACCAGGCTCCTCTGTCCAGGGGATTCTCCAGGCGAGAGTACTGGAGTGAGCTGTCATGCCATCCTCCAGGGGGTCTTCCCGACCCAGGGATCAAACCCTCACCTCTTATGTCTCCTGCATTGGCAGGTGGGTTTTTTACCACCAGTGCCACCAGGGAAGCCCTCATACCCCTTGCCTCCCCGTGATGACTGCCAGTTGTTCAGGTACTGGCCCCTGGTCCCCACTTCTCCCATCGCAGCTGAAGGAACTTCATGCAGGTCTGCCGGCTGCCCCCCACCCTCCTGCCTTGGTTGCTCCTCCAGAGTCTAAGCCACCACTGCCTTGTTACAAATCTAAGAAATATGTAGTTCCCCCAAAATAGAGCACAGTTAAACCAAAGTGACAGGCCATCTTCCCGAAAGCAAAATACACGTAGGAAAAAAATGCTGAAAAGTCCTGGCAGAGGACAGCGCATAAACACATTCCAAGGCATTGCATGACTTTTATGCAACAGCGACTGGGCCGGTCAATAATCTGAGGGGAGGGGAAAAATATACGAGTTGACATGGCAACTGTCACATCGCATTACTCGGGCTACCATTTCCTTACAGATGTCTTCCTTAAAGGAAAACACTTCCCCACACGCCCTGTGAACTCGGGCGCCTCTCTGCCAGGGAGTAGGGAACATCTGGTTTGCCTTGTATCCGCATCAGCCTCCCTGTGGGTCTCAGGCCCTTCTTGCTTTCAGCAACTTGGTTTCCATGAGTGGAGATTTTAACTCAAGGAAGATGGAGTGAGATGGGGATGCCTGGATGCTGAGGCCCAGCTGGACTACGGGGTGTTGGAGGTAGAAAGAAACCTACTCTGGAGCTAGTCTATCTAGGAAAGGCATTTTCAAAAATCACAGGCTGCACCCAGGCCAGCATAGCACATTTCTCAGGCCTGGGGAAGCAGAGAGAAGTGCAGACAGCCCAAGCTATAGTGGTAAAACCCTCAGATGACTCAAAGAAGCACCTCCCAGCCCAGACAATGGCTCCATCCTTGACACTCAGAATATTTTCCTTGGAGCTTCCCTGTTTTCCAAATACCATCAGTCCCTTGGTAAGAATGACATGTCTCTGTTTGTGGGATGCTGTTTTCCCCTACACTGACATCCAGCTCACAGTAAGTGCCATAAATTAACAGGGAATGAAGAAGGAAATCCCAAACAATAGCCAACATGTGTTCCCAAAACCCAGTGCTGTCACTGCAAATAGCTCTTCAATCTGCACCCGTCATGGCCCAAGGAAAACAGAACTCCTGTGATTTCCAGCACGGAGCTCTCTTAGAGCTTCTGTGAAGGCAGGTCCTGCTCAACCTGGGGGCAGCCTGACGCGCCCCCCCACCCCACGCTTGCCCAAACACACGGGTAGCTCAGCCACCAGGCAGAGCAGGTGCTTAAATTGAGGCTGAATTTCTGAGGCTCTTTTCCCCCAAACTGGCAAGCCCATGCAAGTGGGATGGCCACTTGTAGAAGGCAGGAGGATGGGACCCATTTAAAGGTGATGCCTTCCTCCACATTATCTAAAAGGCAAGCATAAAGGCATAAAAGATCAACATTCATGGAACGATAGGAAGCTGCACCAAGGAGGCTGCTCACCAGGTGGTCCCTGGACCCGTGAGTCTGCGGGGGTCATCACACTTCAAAGCCAGGAAACCTGCGGTTACTTCTCCGCATACCAAGTCAGCAAGCCTCTCCTCCACTCCCACCACATTAGCCTGCTTTTCCCAGAGAGACAAAAATCACTTCACCGACTCACATCTGTAGGCTCACTCTGCAAACAGCGCTGGGTTTGGCCCCATCCCTCCCACCCACCGGGAGGCCTGACGTCTCCCTCAAGGCACCCAGGGAGCCAGGAGCTGCTCTGGCCGGGTCCCCTCTCCCTGAAGCTCAGAGATTCACAGTTCCTCCCCCACTCCCCCTTCCCTGGTGACTCAAATAGTAAAGAATCTGCCTGCAATGCGGAAGACCAGGTTCGATCCCTGGGTCAGGAAGATCCCCCGGAGAAGGGCATGGCAACCCACTCCAGTAGCCTTGCCTGGGAAATCCCATGGACAGAGGAGCCTGGTGGGCTATAGTCAATGGGGTTGCAGACAGTCAGAGACGACCTTCACTTTCTTATCCCCACTCCCATCTTGTGGTCTTCCCCCCCAGCTCCTGCTCACAATCTCTGCCGCCTGCTCAGGGGTGGGGAACGTCCTAGAAAGACCCTTCCGTTCCTACAGAAGTTCCCTGGGCCTCTCGGGGCACACCTCGCTCCCCCACCCCACTGCCCACCCTTGGTGACCCACCACCCACCTGCCCCAAACACAGCCCAGACAAAGCCTGGCCCTGGGCCCACCGTGTCGCAATCCCCGCCCAGCCCACGACAGCCACCGGGAAGGCGGCTCCTCAGCGGCTCTGGTTTCAACTGAATGTTTGCCTTGGCTCTTGCTGTCACTGCAGGCCTAGAATGGGCACGCTTTTCCAGGAAAAAATCATCATTTTTTGATTCCCTGCTTGTTTTTCTCAGGGTGCACATGACATGCAATCACCAAAAACCGTAAATAAATTAGCAGCAATTTGAAGGATGAGTGTTATGCTTGGTCACAAAATGTCCTGGAGGCAAGCTGGGGGGAGCGATGTTCCAATCAGGGAAGCCAGCATGTGGTAACAAACACAAACATCTTCCCCCCTGGCCCGGCCTACTCCCCTTCTCCTCAAGGACCCTGCTTTCCATTTCTCAGCCGTGCCGCCTCCCCTGCAGCTCACCCCGCTCCCTCCAGGAAGAAAGAGCCAGGAAAGACTGCAGAGCGGTGTGCAGCTGGGACCCGGTCCATGCCCAGACCCCGCCTCCTATTTGACAGCCCCCAGGCCCTGCAGACAAGCTCAGGTTGCCCTCACCCCAAGCGTTTCCTTCCCGATCACCTAGCATCGTGGGCAGTATCACTGATTCAGGCCGGAGCCCAAGTGTCTCCTGAATTCCCCTCCTGCCCGCTCCAGTCCATCCCAAACCCTGGTGTTTCCATCGGGTGAGCCCTCAGCACCCTCCTCTGGGCGCCCCCAGCCTCCTGGACCCCCAACACTTGTCCTTCCCTCTCTCCACCCTCTCTTCTGATCATGACTAAGACATTCCGCGAAGGGCTGAGATCCAAAGGCAGGAAGCTCCCTCCCGCCCCAGTCCCTACCCAGCCTCCATAACATCACCAGGCATCTTGCCAACTCCCCCATCACGGCCTCCCCAACAGTCAGGGGCCAGAAGCGTAGAGAAGGCATTAAGAAAAGTGAAAAAAAGTGAAACTGCTAGTCACGCAGTCGGATCCAACTCTCTGTGACCCCATGGACGGTAGCCCGCTAGGCTCCTCTGTCCATGGGATTCTCCAGGCAAGAACACTGGAGTGGGCAGCCTGGGGATTTTTCCTGACCCGGAGTGCGAACCCAGGTCTCCTGCATCGCAGCCAGATTCTTTACTGTCTGAGCCACCAGGGTCTCCCAGGCTTTATGAAAGTAAACTTCAAAACATTCAGAGAAGGGGGCCAGCGAGACTCAGGGCCAGAGTCACAAGGTGGGGCACTTCTTGGGGTGAGGGGGGCCTCCCCTCTGGATCCCTGGGGCCTCCATGGGTGCTGCTTCAGGCCCAGAGAGCCCAGCCCTGCAGGGCAGAGAAACGGCTATGTGCCCACTGCGTGCCCACCAGCCAGCTGGACGCTGGGAGAGAGGAGAGGTCGCAGTGAGCGGGCAGTGGAGAACTTCTCAGGCCTCCTACCTTCTGCATTGGCCAGACGGGCACTTCCCTGACAAGGACTCCATGCTCCTGCTACACCTCACAATACTCAAGAGTCCCTGTATTCTGGAAACTTCTGTAGCACTGTGGCATTGGGTCTCTGACATGTGACTCAGTTACAGGCTGCCATTTTTAATAAGCCTCTGGACTTTCTTTGTCCTGCCTTCTAATCATCAACTACTAGGTTTTATAAGGGAGGAAAAAAGACAACAAACAAACAGATATCATTCAGGAGAGCTGAAAAAAAGTCTGACAAATTTCCTGACAAGGAAAACAGGAAGAGAGCCTCTAAGAAAAGTTTACACGTGGCTTAGGAGCCCTCAGAGAGCTTCCATCAGAAAGGGCAAATGCTAAAAAGGATGAGCATCAAGGATAGAAGAGGACCCCCCACGGCCAAGGTCCCCAGGCGCAGCACAGTCCTATAAGATCAAAGTATGAAAAAGCAGGCAGGGAGGAAGTTCAGGCAGGCCAGGAAGACGGTCAAGGAAACAGGAGACCTCCCTGGGGAGGCTGCTCAGACAGAGGAGAGAGCCTGAGGCAGAAACCCGCCTTAGCCAGAGGCGCTAAGGGCCACAGGGAAGCCTCTTCACAGAAAGGTGACAATGGTGGTTTAGTCACCAAGGCGTGTCTGATTCATGCAATCCCAGGCTCCTCTGTCCATGGGATTTCCCAAGCAAGAATACTGGAGTGGGTTGCTATTTCCTTCTCCAGGGGATCTTCCCAACCCAGAGATCGAACCCAGGTCTCCTGCATTGCAGGCAGATTCTTTACCAACTGAGTTACCAGAAGGCTCTTCACTGGGAAGGTGAAGGCCTCCAAATTAGGAGTGGGAAGTTGGAAATAGTGGAAAGGCAATGGACTGCATTAGCTGGTTTTACATGCCAGTCAGGATGGCTGCTATCCAAAAGTCTACAAGCAATAAATGCTGGAGAGGGTGTGGAGAAAAGGGAACCCTCTTACACTGTTGGTGGGAGTGCAAACTAGTACAGCCGCAATGGAGAACATTGTGGGGATTTCTTAAAAAACTGGAAATAGAACTGCCATATGACCCAGCAATCCCACTTCTGGGCATACACACCGAGGAAACCAGATCTGAAAGAGACACGTGCACCCCAATGTTCATCGCAGCACTGTTTATAATAGCCAGGACATGGAAGCAACCTAGATGCCCATCAGCAGACGAATGGATAAGGAAGCTGTGGTATATATACACCATGGAATATTACTCAGCCATTAAAAAGAACTCATTTGAATCAATTCTAATGGGATGGATGAAACTGGAGCCCGTTATACAGAGTGAAGTAAGCCAGAAAGACAAAGACCAATACAGTATACTAACGCATATATATGGAATTTAGAAAGATGGTAACGATAACCCTATATGCAAAACAGAAAAAGAGACACAGATGTACAGAACAGACTTTTGGACTCTGTGGGAGAAGGCAATGGTGGGATGTTTTGAGAGAACAGCATCAAAACATGTATATTGTCAAGGGTGAAACAGATCATCAGCCCAGGTTGGATGCATGAGACAAGTGCTCGGGGCTGGTACACTGGGAAGACCCAGAAGGATCGGGTGAGGAGGGAGGTGGGAGGGGGGTCGGGATGGGGAACACATGTAAATCCATGGCTGATTCATGTCAGTGTATGGCAAAAACCACTACAATATTGTAAAGTAATTAGCCTCCAACTAATAAAAATAAATGGAAAAAAAAAGTATAAGCCTCTAGGCTCAATGAATGTACATCTCAAGGGCCAGAAGTTCTGCAAATGAGAAGTTGTAACCTTTACTCACTTAGAGCATGAGACGCTGCAAGGGGCTAGAGAGACGCATGAGCCAGTGCTGCTCTGGCATGTGAGCGGAGGTGCAGGCCTTGGAACTCATGCCTGGCTCCTGAACCTCTCTGCCTCACAATGCTCTGGAGTGAATTATGGAAGATGGTCTCTAAGTACCCAAGAAAAGAACGACCAGAAAAGACAAATTGGCTTTTCTGATTAGTGTTCTAGGCTGGTGTTAGGAGAATAATGAAATAGAAGACATCTTAATTTCAGCAGCCAGATTTTCATCGGTTCTTAACTGCAGGTATAGTGGGCTACAGTCCATGGGGTTCTAAGAGTTGGACACAACTTAGTGACTAAATCACCATCATACCTATTATAAAGTCTCCTGACATTTTCTGAATGTCTCTTGAAATGTATACTAAATAATGGGTTGGAAATGTGTTTTGTGGTATAATGACTACAAATAAACTAATAATGAATTTTAATAAGCATTACTTAAATACTTGTATTAAGAATAAAGAATGCACACCTTTAGAACTTCAAATGATATTAACTATACAGCCAGAAGGAAGAGTTACTATAACTGGATGAAAGGACTTATTCTTCATACAAAGTTTTCTTAGATTTAACACCAAAAGCAACAAAAGAACAACAAAAAATAGACAAATATGATATAAAAATTTTAAACTTTTGTGTTTCTAAGGATACCATCTAGAAGGTAAAAAGATAACTCACAGAAAAGGAGAAAATTTTTATAAATCTGATAAGGGACTTGTATCTAAAATATACAAAGAATTCACACAACTCAATTGCAAAAAATAAACAAATAATGTGGTTAAAAAATGGGCAGAGGATCAGAGTGATACTGTGGTTTACATTAAGAAATATATATATATATATTTTGGAGAAGGCAAAGGCACCCCACTCCAGTACTCTTGCCCGGAAAATCCCATGTACGGAGGAGCCTGGTAGGCTGCAGTCCATGGGGTCGCTAAGAGTCGGACACGACTGAGCGACTTCACTTTCACTTTTCACTTTCGTGCATTGGAGAAGGAAATGGCAACCCACTCCAGTGTTCTTGCCTGGAAAATCCCAGGGACGGGGGAGCCTGGTGGCCTGCTGTCTATCGGGTCGCACAGAGTCGGCCACGACTGAAATGACTTAGCAGCAGCAGCAGCATATATATATTTGGTCTTTGACCCATTTCTGGCACAGTACTCCTAAAATCCTTGAAACTTCTTAAGTGATGAGAGCTGGGAGTGAGTGAGTGAAAGTCATTCAGTTGTGTCCAACTCTTTGCAACCCAGGAATTCCCCAGGCCAGAATACTGGAGTGGGTAGCCTTTCCCTTCTCCAGAGGATCTTCCCAACTAAGGGACTGAACCCAGGTCTCCCATATTGCAGGCAGATTCTTTACCAGCTGAGCTACAAGGGAAGCCCGAGAATACTGGAATGGGTAGTCAATCCCTTCTCCAGGGGATCTTCCTGACCCAGGAATCAAACCGGGGTCTCCTGCATTGCAGGTGGATTCTTTACCAACTGAGCTATCAGGGAAGCCCTGAGAACAGGGAAGGTGTCGCTTATTATATTAATGAGGTGATTTTTGGACCCACCTAAGGATGAACTCCTTATTGCCAAATTCAGACTTAAATTGAAGAAAGTAGGGAAAACCACTAGACCGTTCAAGTATGACCTAAATCAAATCCCTTATGACTATACAGTGGAAGTGATAAATAGATTTAAGGGACTAGATCTGATAGACAGAGTGCCTGATGAACTATGGACGGAGGTTTGTGACATTGTACAAGAGACAGGGATCAAGACCATTCCCATGGAAAAGAAATGCAAAAAGGCAAAATTATTGCCTGAGGAGGCCTTACAAATAGCTGTGAAAAGATGAGAAGCAAAAAGCAAAGGAGAAAAGGAAAGATATTCCCATTTGAATGCAGAGTTCCAAAGAATAGCCAGGAGAGAAAAGAGGTGGCAAGGATACACAGAAGGACTGTACAAAAAAGATCTTCATGACCCAGATAATCACGATAGTGTGACCACTCACCTAGAGCCAGACATCCTGGAATGTGAAGTCAGGTGGGCCTTAGAAAGCATCACTATGAACAAAGCTAGTGGAGGTGATGGAATTCCAGTTGAGCTATTTCAAATCCTGAAAGATGATGCTGTGAAAGTGCTGCACTCCGTATGCCAGCAAATTTGGAAAACTCAGCAGCGGCCACAAGACTGGAAAAGGTCAGTTTTCATTCCAGTCCCAAAGAAAGGCAATCCCAAAGAATGCTCACACTACTGCACAATTGCACTCATCTCACACGCTAGTAAAGTAATGTTCAAAATTCTCCAAGCCAGGCTTCAGCAATACGCAAACCGTGAACTTCCAGATGTTCAAGCTGGTTTTAGAAAAGGCAGAGGAACCAGAGATCAAATTGCCAACATCCGCTGGATCATCCAAAAAGCAAGAGAGTTCCAGAAAAACATCTATTTCTGCTTCATTGACTATGCCAAAGCCTTTGACTGTGTGGATCACAATAAACTGTGGAAATTCTGAAAGAGATGGGAATACCAGACCACCTGACCTGCCTCTTGAGAAACCTATATGCAGGTCAGGAAGCAACAGTAAGAACTGGACATGGAACAACAGACTGGTTCCAAATAGGAAAAGGAGTACGTCAAGGCTTGTCACCCTGCTTATTTAACTTATATGCAGAGTACATCATGAGAAACGCTGGGCTGGATGAAGCACAAGCTGGAATCAAGATTGCTGGGAGAAATATCAATAACCTCAGATATGCAGATGACACCACCCTTATGGCAGAGAGTGAAGAGGAACTAAAAAGCCTCTTGATGTAAGTGAAAGAGGAGAGTGAAAAAGTTGGCTTAAAGCTTAACATTCAGAAAACTAAGATCGTGGCATCTGGTTCCATCACCTCATGGGAAATACATGGGGAGACAGTGGAAGCAGTGTCAGACTATTTTTGGGGGCTCCAAAATCACTGCAGATGGTGATTGCAGCCATGAAATTAAAAGATGCTTACTCCTTGGAAGGAAAGTTATGACCAACCTAGATAGCATATTAAAAAGCAGAGACATTACTTTGCCAACAAAGGTCTGTCTAGTCAAGGCTATGGTTTTTCCAGTGGTCATGTATGGATGAGAGTTGAACTGTGAGGAAAGCTGAGTGCTGAAAAATTGATGCTTTTGAACTGTGGCGTTGGAGAAGACTCTTGAGAGTCCCTTGGACTGCAAGGAGATCCAACCAGTCCATCCTGAAGATCAGTCCTGGGTGTTCATTGGAAGGACTGATGCTGAAGCTGAAACTCCAATACTTTGGCCACCTCATGCGAAGAGTTGACTCATTAGAAAAGACCCTGATGCCAGGAGGGATTGGGGGCAGGAAGAGAGGGGATGACAGAGGATGAGATGGCTGGATGGCACCACCGACTCGATGGACATGAGTTTGAGTAAACTCCGGGAGTTGGTGATGGACAGGGGGGCCTGGCGTGCTGCGATTCATGGGGTCGCAAAGAGTCAGACACAACTGAGTGACTGAACTGAACTGAAGGATGGGACCTGGAGAAGGCAATGGCACCCCACTCCAGTGCTCTTGCATGGAAAATCCCATGGATGGAGGAGCCTGGTAGGCTACAGTCCATGGGGTCACCAAGAGTTGGACACAACTGAGCGACTTCCATTTCATTTTTCACTTTCATGCATTAGAGAAGGAAATGGCAGCCCACTCCACTATTCTTGCCTGGAGAATCCTGTGGATGGAGGAGCCTGGTGGGCTGCTGTCCATAGGGTCGCACAGAGTCGGACATGACTGAGGTGACTTATCATCATATCAAGGATGGGACCTGGGCTTCCCTCATGGCGTATATGGTAAACCATCTGCCTGCAATGCAGGAGACCTGGGCCCAATCCCTGGGTCGGAAAGATCCCTTGGGGAAGGAAATGGCTACCTACTTCACTATTCTTGCCTGGAGAATTCCATAGACAGAGGAGCCTGGCAGGCTACAGTCCATGGGGTCACAAAGAATCAGACACGACTGAGTGACTAACACATACGAGGATCGCAAGGATGGGACCTGGTTTCCAGGAGAACCAACCATGTGATTAGAGAGCTTGAATTTTTGGTCACATCCCCCAACATCCAGGGGGAGAGAGCTTAGAGGTTTAACCAATTGCCAATGGTCGGTGATTTAATCAATCGTGACTATGTAATGAAGCTCCTATAAAAATCCAAAAGGATTGGGTTCAGAGAGATTCTGGGCTGGTGAACACGTGGAAGCACAGAACCACTCGAACCTCTGGCTTATCACCAGTCAGTCAGAACTGCATGGGCTTGAGACTGACACCTAAAGGGGGGAGCAGGGGAGTCTAGTGGGACTGACACTTTAACCTGTAGACTTCAGTGGTCTCTCCAGGTAGTGTCCGAATTGAGTTGAACAGAAGAACATCCAGCTGGTGTCTAGAGACCTACTTGATGCTGTGGGAAACCACCCACTTCCACACCCTGGAAACTGGATCTCAAAACACATTTCATCTGAACAGACATTTTCCAAAGACATACAGATGGCCAACACATACACAAAAAAGTGCTCAACATCACTAATAATCAGAGAAATATAAACCAGAACCATAATGAAATATCACCTCCCATCTGTTAGAATGGTTATCATCCAAAAGTCAAGAGATCATGAGTGTTGGTGAGGATGTGCAGAAAAGGGAAACTTCATGCACTGTTGGTGGAGATGTAAATTGGTGGAGATGAAGGCATGATGAAAAACAGTATGGGGGGGTCCCTTAAATTTTTTTCAAAGAGAACTACCCCATGATTCAGCTATCCCAATTCTGGGTATTACTTCTGGGTATTAATCTAAAGAAAAAAAAAAACTTGAAAAGATATATGCACATACATCTACACAAAAGCGTGTGTAAGAATTTTCACAGCAGCATTGCTCATAATAGCCAAAAGGTGGGAACAACCCAAATGTCCATCAGTCAGTAAACAGATAAACGAAAGGTGGCAAATCCATACAGTGAAATAATATTCAGCCATAAAAAGTAAATGCAGTACTGAAAGATGCTAAAACATCGATAATCCCTGAAGGCATTATGAATGAAGAAAGTCAGATGCACAAGTCCACACATTGATGAGCCCATTCACGGGAACTGTCCAGAACAGGCAGATCTGTAGAAACAGAAGAGGTTGCCTAGGGCTGAGGCGGGTAGGGAATTGGGGTCGGTTTCTTTTAAGGGTAATGAAAATTAAGTGTGGTGAGAGATGCACAACTCTGTGAATACACTAAAAACCACTGAACTGTATGCTTTAAATGGGTAATTATATGATACATGAACTACAGCTCCATAAATCTCTGTGTGTGTATACATACATACTTATAGGAATAAAAATAGTCCTTCCTGTGGATTCAAAACAACTACACAAACATTGGAGGACAAAGGCACATCTTGACAACAAGTTTGCATTAAAAGCCCAGGGGCTGGTTATGCCCGGGAATGAGCTGTCAGCTTTGGGCTGGTTCTGCTGAAATGCCGAGGTAATTTTGTGGAAACAGAACATCCAAGGAAAGAGGCATGGTCTCGCCAGCCACCCCTCTCCTCCCAGTTCTCTGGCTCTGGGAATCTTGATACAGGGCAGATGCTGACTCAGCAGGTCTCAGTGGTGCACAAGCTCCCGCGTTTCTAACAAGTTCCCTGGTGACACCCGGCTGCTGGGGCACGGGCCACTCCTCTGAGCAGGAAAACAGGAAACCGAAGCCCAGAGGTGCTAAATAGCTTAATCCAGGCCACCCACTCACAGAGGGCAGAAGATCCGAGCTCAGGTCTACTTGACTCCAAAACCCAGCGTCTTTCCACCAGACCACCCCTGACTCAGGGTCTGGTCACCATGCCCCCACCGAAGCCAGATCTGAGAGAAGGACTGGGAAACGGCAGGCTCTGGAGCCCACATCAGAGGAGCAGCTGGAGCATGAGACACATGGCCATCTTAAAGGAAGACGCAGGAGACATGGCAGTTGGCCGCAAGCCTGGGAAGACCTGCCGTGTGGGATGGCCATGCCCACCTGCCTGGACGGCCCCTTGGAGGGCGGTAGGTCCATGAGGAGACATCTGGACACATCGGTGTGGGCTCCTTAAGGAGAATATCCTAATGGAGCTGTCCCAGAGCAGAGCAGGCTCTCCCAGGACACAGGAGCCCCAGACGAGAAGCCAGAGCCCCTGACCACACCTTAGTGATTCTGGCCTACCTCTATTCCATCTTCTGTGTGTTCAGACGCTCAGTCGTGTCTGACTCTTTGCAACCCTATAGACTATAGTCCATCAGGCTCCTCTATACCATCGTCTTAGCCCTGTCATAAAAGAGGCATCATGTGCTATGATTATAAAAATAAATCTTACAATGACAAATCTTTAAATTCTAGCTAAGGGTACTCTGCTGGGAGACCTATTTTCTTTCTTCTTTTAAAGGAGATTAACAAGTGTTCTAAGTGTTACAGCCATGTTAATAGGAAACAGAAACTCTTTCCTTGATACATTTAAGATGGAAATAAAATTCAAAAGATCATCCTTTTTCTCCTTCTGAAATTCAGCAGTACCACTTCAATCATCTTGGAAAGCACTGGGCCTAACGATCTAAATGCCCTTTCGACCATGAGCTTCTGGACCCCTGCCTCCCTTCTCTAAAGCTAAACAGCCCTAGTTTCTCGAGCCTTGTTCAAATGGTTTCAAGCCCTCTCATCCCCCTGTTGCTCTCCACAGATAAGCACCAGTTTGTTTCAGCCACAGCTTGAGCAGCACCAAAGAGAATGGGGCTGTAATTGAGCGGGAACATCATCCTTCCATTAAGACAGCCCTGGTCCCATCTGCTTCCCAGCCACCCCCACTGCAGCGCCCGGGGCCCTGCGCTCCAAGGATGAGAATGCAGCTTCCTTTCCTTTCCTCCATGAGGTGTAGACATATAGCTTCCCTGGCCTGTCCTTGATCTCTGGCTGCTTTGGGACAGACTGCACGATATTCATTCAATGAGGCAGTTTGGGATTAGCAAAAAGAACAATGGTCTTACCGTTAAGAGTGCTTCCAAAACAAACTAGATGGCCTTAGCGTGGGGTTGCCTTCCCCTCCATAAGGCTTGCAAGCAGAATCTGCCAAGGAAATAATTCAGCTACCGAAGCCTGGCCAGCAGTTGATGGGAAGGCCTCCCATTCTACAGCCCTGTGCCTCTACAACGCAATACTCAAAGACAGAGAAGAACATGCAAAGACGCTCCATGATGGAAGATTACTTCTGATCCCACGCCTGCTCTCTGCCCTGAATAGTCCAAAGCATCAGATTCTTCTGCCACAAATCATTTCATCCTCACAGCTACTCTGTGAGGTAGCTAAGGTGTCATTTTGCAAATGACCAAACTGGGACTCAGAGATGCCAAACCATTTATCTGGGTCACCCAGTCAGTTGGCAGAGCCAGGACGCCAAGTGTGTTGAGTCTGACACCAAAGTCCACGTTCATCTCATTCTCCAAAGGTCCTGGGTGGAAATGAGAGGAGCAAAAGGCCATCAGCTGAAGGAATCTGGAACACCAGGATGAGCACTCTTAATTCAATATGAGAGGTAAGAAAAGACAACTTTTTTGACGAGAGGAGTTATTTTCTTCATCTTTGTAAACACTTGAGATCAGTTAATAATTTAAAAACCAGAGGAATAGTGAACGAGGGGAAATAAATGAAAGACAGGGCCCTGGGAGAGGCGCAGAAGCAGCTCAGACAGGGAGGCTCCTGGCAGCCCTTGGCTGTGTGCCCTCGGGGACAGAAACCAGCCTCCGACTGAGAAACAGCTGAGCGTGAGCGCGGCAGGGAGCAGCCGGATGGATGGGACAAGGGCACACGCCCCTCAGACCACCTTCACGGAAAGCACGTCCCCAGCTTCTTACAGGAGAAAAGCTGGAAGGTTGCATTACAGGCAGACCTCATTCCACTGCGCTGCACTTTACTGTGCTTCACTTTATTGCATTTTTTTTTACAACAAATCAAAGGTTTGTGACAACCTTCGGCCAGTGTCGTTGTCCCAACAGTAATTGCTCACTTGATGTCTTTATGTCACATTTTGGTCATTCTCACAATATTTTAAATTCTTTCATTATCATTACACTTGTTATGATGACCTGTGATCAGTGATTTTTGATATTACTTATTACAAAAAAATTACTATGACCTTTTGAAGTCTCAGATGTTCTTGCCTGGAGAATCCCAGGGACGGGGGAGCCTGGTGGGCTGCCGTCTATGGGGTCACACAGAGTTGGACACGACTGAAGCAACTTAGCAGCAGCAGCAAATGACAATCAGCTTTTTTTTAGCAATAAAGTATTTTTAATTAAGGTGTGTACATTCTTTTAGACATAATGCTACTGCATACTTAATAGATAATAGTATAAACATAATTTTTCTATGCACTAGGAAACCAAAGAATTTGTGGGATTCGTTTTATTGCAATATTTATTCTACTGCAGTGGTCTGGAACCTCCATAAGGTCTCCAAGGCCTACTTATACTCACATCTTCACAGTACTCCGCCATGAACATTAACTGCTTGCCACCAGGGAATTCACAATTCTGGGATGTCTTTCATTTGCTCACAGGGTTACTGGAAGTTACTATAATAATTAACTCATACACAGTCTCATCAAACAGCTCTGATCCCTGTAACTTCCATCTAACCACACAAACAGGTTTCCCAGGCGACGCTAGTGGTAATGATCCCACCCGCCAATGCAGGAGACATAAGAGACTCGAGTTCCATCCCTGGGTTGGGAAGATCCCCTGGAGGAGGGAACGGCAACCCACTCCGGCATTCTTGCCTGGAGAATCCCATGGACAGAGGAGCCTGGTGGGCTACAGTCCAAAGGTCATGAAGAGTCAGACAGGACTGAAGCAACTTGCATGCATGCAGGCAACCACCCACACACACAAACACACAGACCTTCACGAATGCCACTGGAAAATTACAAAGGAACCAGGGCCAGCCTTCTCAAAGGTCACAGGTAAGCACATGGCTGAAGCGGCGCGTGTGTCAAGAGGCAAGAGGCTCTGTGGTACCACTGGCTGCTTGGGAGTCCACATGTCTCCAGCCACAGAGGAGCATTTACATATGATGCCCACTTCTAAATACCAGAGTAAAGAGCACAAGATGTGGATAACACCTGAGCGCTTTTTGGAAATCATGCAAAACTTCAGCAACGATCATGGAGCCCAACAGCAGGAAAACATTTGGAAACTTTATTTAAAGCTCTAGGAAACATAAAGAAAGATCCAGAGTGATATTTCTTAGAGCTTATGAATATTTATTATAATACATTCTCAAAAACAACCGAAAAATTAAGTACAATGGAAATAGGAAACAGATTTATGAGTCAGTCATATGTTTTTACATTATGCAAATGCAGTTAAAGACCTTTAACCAGAATATTGCTAAATGCCAGAAAAAGGCAGAGGAGAGGGCTGCTGATATTTGGACATCCTCTTAAAATTGGCAAATGATATTTTCAGAGTGTTTTGACAATCTGTGAGCTCCTCCTGTTACTTTCTCTAACCTGGGGCATTCAAGGCGAAGTCAGAGTCCTGGGGTTATCCCAGCCCCTTTGTTCAACAAGGACTTGGCCAAACAGGAATAGGAAGTGTCCTAAACCTTGACCAGAAAGCTCTCACACACGGTTCAGCCAACCCTAGCCCTGAAGCAAGGAGGAGGCTTCACCAACATGCCCAAAACTCCAAGACAGCTAACTAAGCACACTCGTGTCTCAGGATTAGTAATGAGAGAAGCATGCATGATAGATATGTGCTAAATAACGTTCTCTGGTCAAGGATGTCACTTTGGGCTTTGTGACACCTGTGGAACAGGGCATCCTCTGACTACAGGCCTGAGATGGACATGCAGGGTGAAAGGCAAAAGTTCATCCCCGGGGAGCTGGAGAGTTGAAGGAGGCCCCTTTGGCAAAGTGTAGTTGAAGACCCCTAACCCCAAACTTTCAGCAGACACCGCATCCTTGAAGGAGGGGTAACTCACTAAGTGTTGGTTTGGTTTTTTAAATTTCTTATTAGGAAAGCAATATATGGTCACTGCAGGAAATCTGTAAAAACACATTAAAGTATAACAAAAGAGTAAATTTCTAAATAGGATTGACCTTATATTGGGACTCCCTTGAGGTCACAGATGAGGAGCTTTGCTTCCAGCTTGCTGGGTGGCCTGGGCTCCAGGCAGACTGTTGGGCTGGAACCCTCTCCCACCCCACACTGCTCACTGCCAGCAGCCCCAGGCCCGCCCCGCCTCCATGCAGCCGAGAACAGCCATCCACGCGAGCTCAGAGCACTCACCCGAGAACCTGAAATTGGTCAGCTTCCAACAGTGAAATTGGTGACAAACAGGTCACGATGCAGAGGAAGAATAAATGTGCTACTGATTACATCAATTTCACCACCAGAAACAAAACCCCACCAGATCATCACCTTGCAAAAATCCCCTACCCTGCACCAGCTTTCCTCATCCAGTCTGGCAGGGATAAAAATGGTCCCTGGGCTTCCCTGGTGGTTGAGTGATAAAGAATCTGCCTGCCAATGCAGGAGACGTGGGTTCGATTCCTGGTCCGGGAAGATCCCACATGCTGCAAAGCAACTAAGCCCTTGCACCACAACTATTGAGCCTGTGAGCCTCCGCTAGAGCCTGGGGGTCATAACTACAGAAGTCTGCACACCCCAGAACCCATGCTCAATCATGAGAGAAGCCACCGCAATGAGACAGTAGCCCCTGCTCACTGCAACTAGAGAAAAGCCCACAAAGGCCCAGCAACAAAGACCCAGCACAGTCAAAAATAAGAAGAAGCGAAATTTAAAAAAACAACAGTCCCTGCACTTGACAGGGCCGCGGTGACCCTCCAGGCTGTGCACGCAATGCTGTTACTAATAATAAGAACAGCACGTGTGACACTCAGAAGCAGCTCTGAATACCGTGACTCTGGGCCAGAAGGTGTCTGGTGTCTTTAACACAAAAATCAATATGTGTGTCAATAAACAGAAACCATAACACCCTCATGGATCTCTAAAAGATGAAAATAAATCAGTTCCGCCTTGGTGTTCTAAGTCCAGCCAAAGAGTACAACCATCACTTCTGAGGTATTTGATTCCATTCATCGTAAACAAAT
Organism: Odocoileus virginianus; assembly: GCF_023699985.2. NCBI lineage: Eukaryota > Metazoa > Chordata > Mammalia > Artiodactyla > Cervidae > Odocoileus > Odocoileus virginianus. Next base: position 45,480,167 of record NC_069689.1, on the reverse strand, counting down.
CAGAATTCTCGTGTACTAAAGTCATTAATAACTACTAACCTGTCTTTGTGTCCTGGGGATTAACCAAGACCAAGATTTTGTGTTGAGGTTCATCACGGTGCATGGTGCAAAAGCAAACAGACGAAGCTTCAAGTTTAACCTGAAAAAAAAAAAATCACCATTTGGTTCTGTCATCACAGCAAGAGCACAAGAAACTGCTGGACAGTTAAGCCAGCACACTGCTCGTTCAGAGAACACGGCGGCACAGAGGCTCCTCTGACAGGACGGAGGAGCAGGAACACGGAACCTCAAGCACCCGGAGCTAAACACCAGCGCAGCCTGACAAAGGGCCCTCCTCCGTCTCCCCCAGCAGACCCACTCGTCCCCTCCCTCACCTGGCTACCCGATAACAGCTGACTGTCTCCTCAGTCCTCGCGGCCTCTCCTTCCACCCCCTCTGGCCCCAGCAGCCTTCCCCACCCAAATCCCCGCCGGGTCTCCACCTGCGAAAGCCGGAGGCCACGTGAGGCCCCACCTGCCAGGCTGACCTCAAGGATCCTCCTGTGGCCACTCTGTGCAAACTGCCTGGGCAAGCCTGGGAAGTGACGTGAAAGTCGCTCAGTCGTGTCTGACTCTCTGCAACCCCAGGGACTAGACAGTCCATGGAATTCTCCAGGCCAGAATACTGGAGTGGGTAGCCTTTGCCTTCTCCAGGGGACCTTCCCAACCCAGGGATCGACCCAGGTGTCCCACATTGCAGGCGGATTCTTTACCAGCTGAGCCACAAGGGAAGCCCAAGAATACTGGAGTGGGTTGCCATGACCTCCTCCAGGGGATCTTCCCAACCCAGGGACTGAACCCCGGTCTTCCGCATTGCAGGCAGATTCTTCACCAGCTGAGCCACAAGGGAAGACAAGCCTGGGCCCACCCGCGGAGCCAGGCTGCCTGCTGCCCTGGCTCAGGCCCCTGCCAGCAGCCTCGAGAAGCCCACACCCTCTCTGGGAACCCAGGCTGTCCTCTGGCTCTGAGGCGCGCCGGGGGTGAAGAGCCGCAGCTCAAGACCCTAAGGACTCCAAGCAGAGTCTCTGACACTGGGCTGCCTTCTCTCAAGTGCCCACGTGCCAAGTCCTGTCCCCGGCCACCAAACCCACAGGCCTCAGCTCCCTAAGCAAAAGGACAACGCATTCCACGGCAAAGTCTGTTTTGACCAAGGAGAGTGGAAGAGAATGAGAAAAGGATGTGTGGGCTGAGTGAGGCAGGCAAGCCGCCTGTAAAAGCTTATAGCAGACCTCCACGGTTTCAGAGGACTGCTTCTTAAATCTTGAGACCCGTCATCATTTTGGCACCTGATTATGTTCCAGTCACCTGAACGAAGAGTCGCTGAGCTGGCCCCTGAGGTGGCCATGTGAGGCCCCCAGACTCACCCAGCGTACAGCCATTATAAGGCCCTTAGAAACAATATGTACAAAGCATCGTATCGACATGGAAATACGCTTATTATAAACAATATTGTATTCCGAGTGCGATCTGCATGTTTAAAAGGCATGCCCAGAAATAAAACCAACAGAAACACTCCACATGTCCACAGCAATTAACATGGGTGATTTTATTTTCTCTGTCCTTGGCTGTAGTTCTCAAATAGTATACACTGAGCATACACTGTTCTATAACCAGGAGAAATCAATAAGTATTATCGTATTTTAACTATGATAAGACAATTTCAAGACTGAAAACAGAGTTCATTATGAAAAGAAAAGATTCTGGGCAGGACCAGTGTGATGTGGTATGGTACAGCCTTATCTTGTCTTTTATTGTTTTGTTTGAAAAAATTTCTCTGGGATCAAAAAGAAAAGTTAAATTTGCTAAAAGCAATGAGGAGATCCATAATCATCACAAATCAAACTATTTCAAAACCTGTTATGTGGTAGGAAACAGCTACCCTTTCTTAATTAATTGCTAAAATGGTAGGAAACCAAATGATTATTTTCAGGACTGTTTTTTTTTTTTTTAGGAGAAGCAAATTGGTGGAAAGACATTTCAGCACTTCTATCACATTAAAACAACTAAATTCTAGTAACAATCTTATTTTATTATGATTTTTGCTAATAACAACACTAAAATTATTCACTTTGTGAGCACACTACATATTAGAATTTGTTTTGTTGTGTAAGTAATGCTGTAACCCATAAATAAGCATGAAATAAAAGCAGATGAGTCAGAGTGCATCCTAAAGTACTTCAGGACTAACTCCTGCATTTCACCACCCTTCTTAGATTACCCAGCATGCCCCATACTCTGTCCAGCAGCCCTCAGCCCACCAGCCCCCCACTCCCCAAGAGGAAGCCCAAGAGTAAGGCCTTAGCCTTGACTGAGCGCCTACTCGCCTTCCAGCATAGGTGTCACTAGGCGGCGCTGAAAGCGTGTGCTTACAGCCACCTCCCTCTGCAAATCCAGAATAAGGAATCACCCTTGGGCGCTGGATTCTTCCAGAAGTAGATTACAAACAAGCATCTCTGAAATCTCAAGGAAGCCACACTATATAAACTGTAGAAGCCATTGTTTTAATTAACTCTCGAACAACTTCAGTACAGCGAAATAAAACCCTGTCTTCCTCAACTAACTTTGCCTGCCAGACAGCAGCAACTCCTGGTATGAGTGAACTTTTATTTGTATAAAACAAGAAAATCTTGCCTCTTTCAGCAAATCAGCCTCAAATCTGAAAAGCAGCTAACCAATTTAGGTACAGTCCAAGATTCACATATTCTTTTTACTTAAGGGGGGAAAGGTCTTAAAAATAGCACAATTATTAAATTTCACTCACAATCCCACCATCCTAAGTTTTCATTTCTGATTTCTTCCAGTCCATATTCAAAAGCATAATTTTATCAGTGCTAAAAATCATAATTGGTGCAACTTCATTCCAAATCACAAACTTTTAGGACTTAATCAAACCTTAGAGACTAGAGGTCAGTCAATCCCCTCATTTACAAATGGGAAAACTGAGGCCAGCCAGACAACACACACAGCTCTCATTTAATCCTCAGAACAATAGTACGAGGTAAGCACTGCTATTGTCCCAAATCCTGAGATGAGAACAGCAAGACCAGAGAGGTAAAGACACTTGCTTAAGATCACACAGCTCTAGAGTGGTAGACATGAAGTTCACGGCAGATTGTCATGCTGACTGCCTTATAGATCTGGACTTACCCTCATAACCCCAGTCCAGGATTCCTTTTGCTTCTCAAAGTGGAATCATTCCAGTATTCATTCCAGAAGGATTTATTTTTTTAATCTCTAATACTCTTTCACTAACATTCTCCTTTCTAATAAGTTAGATTATACGAAACTCTCCACCAATTAGAAGATCACACATACCTGCTCCCCAGTGGGAAGAGAGAAAACCTCCGGTGAGGGCCCCGCTCCTTCCCCAAGCATGGCATAGTAAGCCAGAGTCGCTTCCTGATGCCCAGCAGGGTCGTCTTCCAAAATATCCACGGGGTAAATGCCTGCTAGGGGATAAAGAAGGCAAAAAATGACATGAGCTCCACTCTTTCATTGAGATAAAGGTCACTTACTTCTTGAATATGAAAAAGAAAAAAAGCAGCCAATTGAAACTTGCTCTAAAAAGTACATTCATTTATTTTTTTAAGTGTAAAAGAAAAAAGCAGTATAACAGCAAGAATCAAAAGAAAATAGAAGATAGCCCTGATGCTGGGGTTGGCACCCAGCCCAAGAAGACATGAGGTTCAATGTGAACCCTCTTAGACCACTGCAGAAACTTTCTTTATATCCTCAAATTATAAAATGGTTTCCCAAGTATTTTCCAGTAGGGCCAGCCACCGTGGCCACATGTACAAACAGGTACCCTGAGAGTGGACCCCAGCAGGTGAGAACCTTGATAACTTGGACAAAGTCCAGCCTGAGTAATTATTTTGCCAGCTTACATTTGCTTTGAAGTTGGTTTGTCAGTCTGCTCAATTGTAAGAGTTTAAGTGTACTAGTTAGTATGAACTCGGAAACGACATGTGCAAACCTATATGGCCATACACAGACTATTACAGATTAATTTGTAAGTTATCTCCTATCTCTACTCAGCATCTCTTTCTTATCACCACACTTTTAGAGGAAGACTATATCCTTGAATAATCATACACGCTGAGCTCATACAGTTCAGCTCAGAACCGGCAGTTGGTTTTCCCTTGAGATGCTAGCTCACCTCTGACTGGCACATCCCTGGGCAGGGGGAGGCTCCGTAGCTCTGCCCTCCTGCAGCCCCCTCCTCTGACGCACCTCTGGGCCTCCCGTGGTGGGAAGCGTGAGAGAGTAGCTGTCTTCTCCTCCTCTTTCTTCTTCCCCTTCCCCCTCCTCTGCCTCCTCAAGGAAGATAAGCCTGCACATAAACACCCACTGAAATACCAGCTTCCTACTCTCTCTCAGAATCTCCATTCCTTCTGCCAGCCACTTTTCAGGGAACAGAGACTGCTCTTAGCAGCAAACAGTTTCATGTCTCCGATTCACCAAGTTTGCCTCTGATGACTTATACTGCCATTGACTGGGGGAAGTGCTCGTAGACAACAGAGGCTGTCAAGAGCAGGGCTGGACCAGGCCTCAGCCCTGCCCCTGACTCTTCATGGTGAAAATGTCACCGGCACAAAGAGTGGTGAAAGGATGAGTAAAAACACTCTCCCACTATCAATTTTAAATATTTGAGTGTGAAACACATATCAAAAAAATTACAACTATAAATACACAGATGCAAATGTTTTAGATAAAGAGGTAAAGAATTAACAGCCCATTTGGTGACGATGAACAAGGCATTGATGAAGCTGGGGGTCTCTTTCTAAACAAGGTTGTGCCTCTAGGTAGAGGAGATATCCTGCTATGGAAGGCACACACTGGGGTGTGGGTGTGTGTCTGTGTGTGTATGTGCATGTTTTCTCTCTACACACATACACACACACACACATTCAAGGAGGCCCAGGTTCCTTCTCACTACGGTGGGCCAGGAAGCCCCTAGCAGCTGATTAGACATGGTGGCCAGGCAGAGCCAATACACACCCCCACTCCCACTCCTTACTGGGCACTCTGGACATTTCAGCTCAAAGCTGACGGATCCAAGCCGTGTCAGATGGCTCCTTACTGGGGGACCCCTTCAAACCTGTCACTGAAGCCTCAGCCTGCAGCATCTCTCTCCAACTGTCCTGATGCCGTCAGTTCAAGGCCTCAGCATCTCGTAATGATAACCTCTGGCCTCACCTCTCCCCTTCCACCCATCCTTCCTCTGCCCCCAATAAAAACACTGTAGCCAGTCCTTGGCGCCAGGTGACAGCAGGCTGCAGAGTCCTCCTGCCTCTGATTTCACCGAGTCCAGCCTAACTCCCACTTATGGCTGAGAAAACTGAGGCCTGCAGAGACGACCAGCTGGCTAGTCAGCAGCAACACCAGGGCAGGAGGGCCTGTCTGGTCTCAGAGTGTGTAAAACAGTCCGATGACGTTGGTGACACCATCCAGGCAGCCTTTTCTGCCAGCCTCACAGGCCTTTACAGGCCCACATCCCCTCCTTGGCGGCCCCCACTCCCCGCCTTGCCATCCTCAAGGCCCATCTCAGTCTCCGGCACTCCTGGGGTGCTCCTGGAGCCCCGGAAGCAAGGGCTCTGAGAGGCCCTGAGTCCCAGGACGGGACCCTGGCCGCCCTGCCCCGCCCCATGCTGCAGGGCCGTGCACACCCGAACTTTGACAGCAGTCAACAGGGGACCTGAAGATCCCTGCAGACCCTCGGAGCGCTGGTTCTCTCTTCTCCCCGCTCTGCCTAACCCCCAATATGGGTCTCTCCCTGCCGGCGCCTTTTTCATCCCAAGCACTTCAGAAATGTGGGTGGTTGTTTAGCTGAGCTCTCTGTTCACACTGCTATTCATCCAGTTGATCCAGTGGCTTCCCACAGGTATGAGAAACGATTCCACGCACGTCCCGGTAAATTAAGGAAAACGCACAGGCAAGTGGGCTGCTCCAGCCCTGGGTACCCGACTCAGGCCGCGTGGTTCTCCCACGAATGCGGTTTCAATCCGCTGCCTTTCTCCAGACACCCCCAGGAACACCGTCTGAAGGAGCAAGCGGAAATCCCACTCGGCCTGTCCTCTCTGGGGCTGGTCCCGCAGACGCGGGTTTTGGTCCACTCCAGTGAGGTTGAGGGCAGCTGGAAGAGCCTTACAGATGCCCCCTGACCCCGCCCCTACACACACACACACACACACACACACACACGTGCGCACACGAGCTGAGACCCCTGACGACAGGGGACGGGAGCACAGTGTAATCCCCCAGCTTTTCCAGACAGGCTCAGGAGGGGGTACCTTACCCGAGACCACCGGCCCCAGAGGCCTCGCCGGGTCGCCCTGAGGCTGTCACAGCTTGCCCGCCATCGGCTCTGGCCGCATGTGGTCAGGAGAAATGTGTCCCAGCTGGCTGTGCTGCCGGAGTTGTGAGAGCCTCTCAGAGAACCCGGTGGGCACCCCGGTCCCTCAGGCTCCTGCAGTGCAGCCAGGGGCAGGCCCTGGGTTTCTCCACAGAAACCCAGCAAAACCAATCAGCCGGACGGCATGAGCATAGGGGCTGCACGGGGCCTGCCTCGAGGGAAACACTAACCCTCCGAAAAAGGGATATCCAAACGTCTCGATGCCCACAGCAATGTGGCCCCCACGCTAGCTTCCCCTCTCAGACGCCTAAGCCGGGCCAGACCGCCGCACCTCCAGAAGGAAGACGCACCCCGAGCCAGCCAGGGACAGCGGGAAGCTGTGATCCTCCAGCCTTTGGGGCTTTAATGCCTTCTCTTCTCTCCGGGGAGACTGCCCCATCCGAGAAGTTCAGGCAGATTTCCTCTTACACGGAAAATGCTTGGGTGAGCTTTCTGGAAAACTGGGTGGGAGCAACAACCGGAGCTTAGTTAAGGCAGGACAGGGGAGGGGGCCTCCAGTGCCAGCTGGGAAGGGAGACCCGTCTCCAGCCGAGGAGCCACACACACAGGCACACAGAGGCACACACAAATACACACACACACAGGCACACACAGACACACACAAATACACGCACACACAGATACACGCACACACAGGCACACAGAGGCACACACAAATACACACACACAGGCACACACAGACACACACAAATACACGCACACACAGGCACACACAGACACACACACACAAATACACGCACACACAGGCACACACAGGCACACACACAAATACACGCACACACAGGCACACACAGGCACACACACAAATACACGCACACACAGGCACACACAGGCACACACACACAAATACACGCACACACAGGCACACACAGACACACACACACAAATACACGCACACACAGGCACACACAGGCACACACACACAAATACACGCACACACAGGCACACACAGACACACACACACAAATACACACACACACAGATACATGCACACACAGGCACACAGAGGCACACACAAATACACACACACACAGATACACGCACACACAAATACACGCACACACAGGCGCACAGAGGCACACACACACAAATACATGCACACACAGGCACACACAGACACACACACACAAATACATGCACACACAGGCACACAGAGGCACACACAAATACACACACACAGATACACGCACACACAAATACATGCACACACAGGCACAGAGAGGAACACAAAAATACACACACAGACAGATACACACACAGATACACACACACACAGGCACATAAAGACACACACAAATACACACACACACAGGCACACAGAGGCACACACAAATACACACACACAAATACATGCACACACAGGCACACAAAGACATACGCAAATGCACACACACAAATACAAGCACACACAGGCACACAAAGACACACACAAATACATGCACACAAAAATATAGGCACACACAGGCACACACAAACACAGGCACACACACAGGCACACACAAACACATAGGCACGCACACACATACACACAGGCACACGCAAACACGGGCTAGTGGCCCCACGTCACACAGGGAAGAAGGAAGCCCCCCGCCCAGCCTCCCCCCGCAGGGCACTCCCGGGGTGGGGGGGGGACAGGGGGCCTCAGGGGCCCGCGGGGAGTCAACAAGTCCGGAGCACTTTCCGCAGGCACTCAGGCAGCCCAGCCTCCCAGCTGCTGGGGGAAGGCCGACCCAGGCAGGGGCTTCCAGATGCGAAACGCTAAGAGGCTTTAATGGTTTGAACCCAACAGGAAATATTTTTCCAAAGCCAAAAGAATGTAATCTTTTTAGTGTGATGTAAAACGCTTTCATGAAAAAAGGCACACAGTTGAAATGATAATTCAGTGCAGACCGTAAAGAAATTGAAATCCCCAAACCAACTCCGCATGTAAGAATTCACTCTAAGCACATGTTGGCTATGGTCACCCAAAAAACAAAAGCAGAGATCTGTCTTAGAGCATTCTTCCAGGGAAAATGCCAAAGTCATTCAGGATCTTCATCCCAAAGCTTCCAGGGCTGGTAACGGGCCTGCCACACTCTTCCGAGCCACTGCCCGTCCCCCGCTGCTGATCCCTCAGCCACGGCCGCCAGTCCTAACGTTCAGAGCTTTTCTAGCGTTTCTTGGTCCTCTCAATGTAAACACCAAAGCCAACTAATGAAGACCTTGAAAAGGATCAATGCTCTGCACCTAACTATCAATTCAGTATCACTTGCAGAGTATTCTTTCCAAACACCACCTCATGCCAAAGATTAGGAAAATTCTTCCATTTTAGGAAAGTGCAATTTTTCTCATATGGATCTACAATTAAGAGAAACATTAATAAGGAGATTCTAAATTCTGCTAACCCCACTCAAAGAATTCTGACTTTACTGAGAACCCCTGTCAGTAACCGCGTGGCATATGTCACTGGAAAAAACTGGCTGGAAGTTGTCATTCTTGAACTACAGAAAGAACAATTCTTGCTCATGGTTATATGTGAAAACAATTTTAAGGATGCAAAATTAGAGTCTGCTACTTTTGTTTTTAACAATTGGCTAAGAGTAGATATCGCTAGAACAGAAATTTGTTTCTTTCCTTTTTCACATAAGCAGGCTGATTGTTTTCGTCACAAAGTAGTTTGCTTCTAAAGGGAAATTATTAGGAGAAGGAACCCTTATTACAGGAGAAATCTGTTGAGAGGCATTAAGTGCCTTCCTCTGAGCTGGGCAAAGAGCTCAGCTCCCCCATGCCAACCAGAGAGAGGGCATCTGACAAGAAGTGTCTGCACCCAGGTGTTCGGCAGGGTAGTGCCTAAAGGAGAAGCTTTCCAAATGCCACCGGCATGGCTCAGAACTCAGCAGCAGGAATTCAGGAGGGTCCCTGATTCCCAGTGAGCATGCACCTCAAAAATGCACTTCCGAGCTGTCTGCTTTGAGAAAGTTCGGTATTCACAAATGCAAACTTCATCCTGACCCTCCACAGCACGCCTCAAAACTGAGAACTACTTTTAACTTGAAGTATGATTACATATAATTTTTAAAGAGGGCCACTGCGCACAGCGAGAAATACCCACAGTTATGTGAGGCAGTGTCTGGGGTTTACTTAATATCAAAGAATCCAAGGTTCCTGACTTCCCTTGTATCCTGCCAGCATTTTCACACATATATTCTCTGGAACACTAGCTTCACAAGATATGCTGTGGAAGGAGGTTTCTGAGGCCAGCAAGTTGGGAAAAGGGGACCTGCTGTGATGCTCGGAGCTCACTACTGGGGGTTCTATGCACCTATCAGCAGTCAGGACGTTTAGGAACCTTGTAGCAATGGGATTTTCTTAATCCAGTGTTTATCTCCCAACTGGCTTAACGAGGGACCCCAGCTCCAGAACACTAACACTTGACAAATGACACAGAAGAGTGAGGTGACATGATGTCAGGGCCAGACGACCCATCACTCTTAGAGAGCAAGCCTGCCAATGTCTGCAGCCCAAGGACCACAGGCAAGGGGAGCTTGGTGTCAGCGGAGCAGTCCTCCACTTGGAGGACGAGAGAACAGAAGGTGAAGCAAATACACACTTGGATATTTTTGTTGATTTTTGAAGAGCAGCTGATCGCCAAAATATTCTTAGCAAAGAATTGAAAAAAAAAAAAAAGTTGGAAGACAGAATGTAGAATATGTTAGAATTTCTGAGCAGATGAGCGAAGTTGTCAGGGAACGGAGGCAGTGCTGAGAAAGGTCTGCAGGTGGTAGGTAGCAGGGTAGGTCTCGTCGCCAGGAATTGACAGGGAGCCTGTTGCTCTGTTACCACAGATTTAGTATTGGCCAACTTGCAACTTGTCATTGCCTTGGCTGAGAATAAATCACTTATCCCACCCAAATCTAAGATGGTAAAGTATGCAGATGACTTGGTATGCCACCCACACAAAGATTTATGTAATCCTAATTGCTTTTAATATGAAGGTCTCATAATCTGAGCATTGGTGCATCTTATTCTTAGGCGAATGATACAAAGATAAAACTATTTTTCCCTCTGAATCACTTGAAAGGAGATGAGGTGGGTCTGAAACAGACTGTTCCCTTTGCATTCAAAGAGGTGTCATTTTGGGGGACAAATGTGGAGCCCTACGGGGGCAGACAGGAGGAAATAGCATCTCAAACGTCTCACAAATGGTAACAGAAGGGGGCCTCACCTGATGCAGCTGCAGGAGGCTCAGGCCCACCTTGACCCTGACTTTGAGTCCTTCCTCCCCACGTGGTCAGTGTTATGGTGCCCTGTTGGTCTAACCTTTGCCAGGAAGGAAGAGGGCTTTGGCACACACTCAGGAAAACATGGAAAGCCTGATTCTTTGTACCCTGAATTTAACTGACCAGGAACTTGTAAAAATACCAAACTCCAGAGTCAATAACACACCACAACACGCGGCAGTCCTGAGCCGGTGGGAAAAATGCTGTGGGGGAGGGGACAGCTGTCCAGCAGGAAAGCAGAGCCCTAAACCACATGGCACACGACGAGAGGGGAAAAAATAACTCACCACCAGCATGCTTTTACCCGGTAGTCACAGAATAACATTTCTCAGAACCCACCAAAAAACTGTGGCTGTTGGAGGACTTTGTAAACTTTCATCCAGAAGTCACACATCCCTGTATGTCCATCTATTACACTGCTAACAATAATATTTCTAAAAAGGGTCTAAAGACCCTAAAAACTGGGTCTCTATCTGGCACGCTCAGCCCTGTGCAGAGCAACAAGGAGAACTGAAAGTAGAATAATCCTCAGTCTCCATGACTCAGTTGTAGATTAAGCTGGAGCCTCTGTTTTTTAAATACTCAGCCATATCACCCCGACTATTACGCATGGAGAATGAGTGGAGAAGAGTGGGGTGACCTTAGACTTAGGCAGCGAGCCACGCAGTGAAGGCGCAGGTATGTCCCAATATCTGGAAACCTGTTGAGAAAGCTGCATTTTTTTATTGGTGTGTAATTGCTTTACAAGGCTGAATGAGCTTCTGCTGAGAAGCAGAGTGAATCAGCTCTATGTATCCCCTCTCTTTCGGATTCCCTTCCCATTTATGTCACTGCAGAGTATTGAGTGGAGTTCCCTGTGCTATACAGTCAGTTCTCATTAGTTATCTATTTTATACATCGTAGTATAGACATGTCAATCCCAACACATCCATATGTTTGTTCTCTGCATCTGTCTCTCTTTCTGGAGAAAGCTACATTTTTATAAAGGCATTGGTCTTTCCTGTGCAAAACTGAAAAGTAGACGAAGTATGCATCCAGGTGAGTACCAGCTCAATTTTAAACAGAAGACATATAAAAGAAAGTTAACATTCTGCCTTCTGTGGATAAACAATTATCTCAAGTACTGGTTGGGAAAGAAAGCATTAAAAAAAAAAGTGGTGTGTTCTTACATTAAATGTACCCTTTTATACCTTATACTTGAACAGTTTTTTCCAGTTAACAAAAGGGCTATAGCACTTCCTCATTTGTTTGAAATTTACATCAGCTCCTTGAAGTTAAGAAAGAACAAAAAATTAAACCCGTTTTTTAGAAATGGAAACACACTCAGAAATGGAAAGTTAGTAATGGAGCTGAGACTCAAACCCAGATCTTGAGATTTCCATCAGAGCCTTTACCAGTTTGTGTACTTACTAATTTATATCATGTCGAGGACCACACACTGTGTACCAGCACAAATGGCAGCGAGCGCTCAGTATAGCATTGTTTAAAATATCTGCCTTTTAAAGGCTGAATAATATCCTGCTTTATACACACACACGCACACACACACACCCCATTTTGCTTATCCATTCCTTTGTTGATGTTCACTTGGGTTGCTTCCACGTTTTGGCTATTGTGAATAATGCTGCCATGAATATGGATCTAGAAATATCTCTCCCAGTCCCTGCTTTCACATCTTTTGAGTACATACTCAGAAGTGGAACTGTTGGATCATATGCTGGTTCTATGTTTAATTTTTTGAAGAACTGCCACACTCCACAGTGGCTGTATCATTTTACATCCCCACTAGCAATGCACAAGTGTTCCAATTTCTCCATATTCTCACCCAACGTTTGCTATTTTCTGCTTTTTCTGATAACAGCCATCCAAATGGGTGTGAAGTGGTATCTCACTATGGTTTTCATTTGTATTAGTCATGAGGAGCATCTTTTCATGTGCTAACTGGCCATTTCTTGTTGCTGTTGTTTTAAATATTTCTTTCTCTCTTTGGCTGTGTTGAGTCGTAGCTGTGGCATTCGGGATCTTTCACTGCAGCGCCCAGACTCTAAAGGGCACAGACTCAGCAGCTGCAGCCCGTGCACTTAGTTGCCCTGTGGCATGTGGGGTCTTGGTTCCCCAACCAGGGATTGAACCAACGTCTCCTGCACTGGGGCTTCTTAACCACTGGACCACCAGAGAAGTCTCTTACCGGCCATCTCTATGTCTTTGGAGAAATGTCTATTCAATTCTTTGGTCCATATATTAATAATTTTAACAACTATTTTAAAAGCTTGTAAGAATTAGAAAGAGTGACAGGAATTCACAAAGAGATAAGTGGCAAGGCTGATGTGGCCTAAACGGGCTAACCTACACAGCATTCCTCCAGCACCTGCATTACAGGGCAATGATGCCACCTTTGCCCACTGTCTAGCTAAGCCAAACCCCCAAGAAAGGTGGCAGAAGCTAGGAGCTGGCTGCAGTGAAAAGAGAACAGACTGTTTGTCATTGATACTTTAAGGCTTGGAGGAAAAAAAAACACTACCCGTTTTTAAAAATACAATAATAGTAGTAATAACAGTAGTAGTGGCAGTAGTAGAATCGTAGTGATGCCCTGAGGCCTCTATGATATCTGCTCCCAGAGTCCCTGCCCAAGGGTGACCTCAGCTTAGACCAAGGTCTTTCCAATAACCCATGGTCCTAGAAAGAGGTCTAATCAGACACAGATCACATTCATTACCAACTCTACAGCAAAGGCTTAAAGAACTTTCTGCTATAAAGCTATTTTATAAATGTATAATATAAAACTGGGCCATCACTTAGGAAATTTCATATTGCCAGATACCATATTAAGTGCTAGTCAACACAGTGGTGAAAAATCAGAAGTGGCCTCTGCTCTTATAAAACTTACAGCCTGGTCAGGAAACATAAAGAGTTAAACACCCCCATGGCATGGAGGGAGGAGAGTGACAAGGGAGGTGGGAGACAGGACAGAATGACCAGGGCCGGTCTCTCTAAGGAGGTGACCATTAAGCAGAAGACAGAAGAACAAAATGTTGGCCTCATGCTGAGCAAGATCAAGGGCCACCCAGCCCAAAGGAGCAGCCGTGCAGAAGGAAGACAGGAGCAGAGGGAGTCCACGAGGTCAAGGGCAGCCAGCGTGCCTGCAGCATGCCTGTCAAGGGAAGAAGCGTAAAGTCACAGGAAGCATGCAGGCAGAGGCCAGGGTAACAGGACTCTGGCCAAGTTCCAGACTTCAGGTTTCAAGGAAAATGCAGTAGGAGGCTGCTGAAGGGTCCCCAATGGGGTATAACCGCAGTTTACTGCTCCGCCAGGTCATACTGCCCCAAGAAACCAAATCGGAGGCAGTGCAAGCTGAGACAAATGGTGACAATGGCTTAGACTAATGATGACAGTGAAGATGATGAGAAGACATGAGCTAGATGTGGCAGTGGACAGGGCAGAATTTGCTGCTAGATGGATGGGGGGTGAGGGGCCAGACTTTCTACTTTAGCCTCACCACTTCATATAAGTCAGTGCAATTCAACTAGTAGCTTTCATATTGTGACACATTTATAAACTAACACTGGAAACAGTCTAATTGCTGTTAAGATCCTAGCTCTTTCCAAAGTGGGAAATTGATGAACCTGCTAACAGAAGAACAAGCTGTACATTATTCTGAAATACTAAATGTTTTCCTTGAGATATTACAAACCGAACTGGCATTAAAACACTGATAAAATTCTGAACATGAGGGCAAGAGCTCTGGGGTCATTTAGACCCAATTTCAAAAATCTCTAACGTATGATGAAATAAACTGCCACAAAAGAGTCAGCACAAACTATAGGTTCAGACTCACAAAGACTGCAGATATCCAAATTATCTCATATGGAAGATAGAGATGTGAAATATCTTTTTAAAAGTTTAAATATGGAATGTACATAAAGGCCCAAGATTTGTTAATTGCCCAGTAAGATTCAAGAGGGAAAGAAAATAGAGCTTCTAGAAATTTATGTCTGACATAGCCAATGAACTGAAAATATGTATCTGAAGAAATTATGCAGAATGCAGCACAGAAAGACAGAGCAAGGGGAAAATATGAAAGGCAGGTTAAGGGAGATGGAGAGTAGAATGATGAGGTCCATCCAGCAACAATTTAATCGAGGTTTCAGAAGGAGAACAAATAATAAGGAAAAGTCAAGATTTGATGGAATTTGATTGAAATTTCTCCAGAATTAATGAAAGACACCAATCCTCTGACTCTAGAATTCCAACCAACCCTAAAGCAGGGAGAATAAAGAAAACTCCCCTCCTAAATGTACTGTAGTCAAGTTGCAAAACAACAACACAAAAAGATGAAAGTAGCCAGAAGGGAAAGACAGATCTCCCAAGAAAAGGACAACTCCATTGACAGCGGTCTTCTCAATGGCAACTATGGAAGCCAGGAGACAATGGAAGGACATTTTTAAAGTGAGAGAACAAATAACTTTCATCCTCCAATCCAGCAGAAGTAACTTTCAGCAATGTGGGTGAAATAAAAAACATTTAGAAAAACAAAATCTGAGTTTTACTACCAGCATATCTTCCCTAAAGTTATTTATAAAAGGGTGCTTATCAAGGGAAAGGAAACTGACCTCAAGAGGAAATTAGTCAAGAAGGAATGGGAGCAAAGAAAATGAGAAACATGTGGATAAAACCCAAGCCAATGCTGACCAAACAAAACAAAAACATCTAATTTAAGGAGATTTTAAAAAAATCGTAATAGAACTAAGGTGCTTCACAACAAAAGAAAAGAAATCAGAAAGGAAGTAACTGGAGTGGGGTCATTCAAGGCCCTCATATGATTTCAGAGAAAGTTTAAAACTGATTAACTTCAGGGTTAGTTAGAAATAACATGCATATTAAAATGTCTAAGTGAGCCCCTAAAAGAATGGAAATATAGATATCAAATTTCAAAATAGGAGAGAGGAAAAAAATAGAATTAGGGCCAGGGTGGGGGAAATCTCAATTTTTAAAAAGGCAAGAAATGAAAACAAGATGATCTGTCAATATTCACATTTAACTCTTATGATTAAAAACATATTCATCAACAAGTAATCAGACTATGCTTTTGCACAAGGACAGATTTTTATTAATTCTTTTAGCAAGCATTTTTTATACTTTTACTCAGTTATCATGTATTCTGGAAAAACACAGAACAATTATTTTCCCCCTCCTGAGCTTATGATAATGGTTTTCCAAGATGTTCTAATAGCTCAAATGCGGGTTACACACATGCATTACAGAAATCACTTGCTAGAAAACATAAAGGGAAAAATGAATGAACATGCATAATTCCCTGTTTGGGCCTATATGCCTCTACCCACATACAACACTTGGCAAATCTGATCCACTCTGCAGCATCGCATAGAGCACAGTGGGCGGGGAGACAGCACGGTGAGCAGAAGTCGCTGCAAGGCTGGCATCATCACAGCTTCAACTTCTCAAGCACTTACACTGAAATACTCAGGGAGTCTCATCAGGGGTTATTTCAGCACAGTGCAATGGAGAAACAAATACAGCCTTCGTGCTCTCTCTGTGGAATTTGCAAGTAGTGGTTAGAGACTCGGTTTCCAAGAAAAACACATTTGTCTTAATTTCTGCAAGACAAGGAAACCAAGCGGTCTAGGAGGGTTTGGGCCGTGGGAGCCCCCAACACACACATGGACAGGAGCTCCCCCTCTGCCCTCCCTGGGAGCCCCCAGTCCTTAGCCTCAAGCCATTCCCAGTGGCCCCTTCGCTGCTCAGCTTTGGAGGAGCAAAGAAACATCAAAATAGTTATATACCTTGACAGACAATAGGTGTTGGTTTAAGCAGAAAACAAAACAACTGTGTGGGCACAAGGAATGCACAAGGTCTGCTGGGAGAGCAGTCCCAGTGGCTCAGAGAAGTGGGGAGAAAGACAAGGCTGGATTTCTACAGAACAAAGTGGCCTTTGGATATATGCTCTATGTCCCACCCCCACGGAAGTTTGCTGATCGCTGGCCTTGAAAAGAAAACCCACAGCAGAGGATGGGTGTGCTACAAGGCATGGAATTTGTAAACCACAGCTGTTAAAGCCAAACAAGCATTATTCAAAGGCTCTAGACCTTCAGTTGCTACGGACAGTCACTTAAATCCCCAACAATAACCCTGACTTTAAAAGTCACATGACACCAGGAGCATCTGACCAACAAGTGTGCTTGAATTTTGCCCTAAAATTGTGTTCTGTGCCACACGACACAGCAGGAAGCACAGCCATTTGCTATAATCCTCTGTTTGGAATTTCCCAGAGCTGAGCTACAAATAAGAATGTCATCAGAGGAGTTAGGAGCCAGCTGCTGGCAGGGACCCTACTAAGGCTAGTCAGGCAGTCACCCACCAGATTAGGGTTTCAAAGGTCAGAAAGACAACACCTTAGCGCCCGCCCCCTTCCCACCTCCCAGCTCTAGTCCTGGCCGCCCGGTCATTCACTCTATTCTGCCAGGCCACAGCAGGAGCTGGAGGTTAGGACACCAGTCATCTCTGGCCTGGCCTCGTATAGCAGAGAAACCCATTTAATAACATAAAATACCCCTTGATGTCTAAGAGGTGGAGATGAACAAGGACCATCCATAGGATGGATACCATTACAAGGCAAAGAATTACAACCAGCAGACAGGGACATACAAAATGCCCAGGCATTAGAGTGACTCATTGAGAGCCAGGCCTGCCCAGGGAGAGTGAGACCCCTGGCAAGACATCCCCCAGAGGGTGGGCTGACCAGTGGCGCTCAACCCCGGGGATGGCAGGGCAGCACGCACCATCACACATCCTAATACACAAATTGGCAAAATCCCCCTGGCAACCCTCCCCACAGCCAGGGAACCAACAAAGCCCTTCACCAGCATCTGAAAGGAGATGATTCCTCCATCAGAGGCTCGCGGGGCTCCGACCATGTGCCCGCAGCCATCAGGGCAGGAGGACAGAAAGATCAGTAAGGTCCTACCCTCAGCAGGATGAGAGTCTGGTTACAGGGACGGGAGGTGGGTGACACACGTCATGGCGGAGCGGACTTTTAGAGACCATCTCATCCTCTCCCTTCCCTCTTGATGAAGCAATGGAGACTTGCCCCGGGTCACAAAAGCAGTGACACTGACAGGATGCCCAGGGCCCAGTCCAGCCCTCTGCCACAACCCCCAGGGAAGACTTGCCCCCAGAACTGAGACACACCCCCCCCCAAATTTGCCAGATCCCTGTTCCTCTAAGAGGACACCTCTACACTTCTACATTTTGGGTCTGATGAACATTTGACCAAAATATTCATCAAAATGGCTGCTGAATATTTAAAATTCTTTTGAAGTGTTTTGTTAACATGAGTTCATCTCCAAGGAACTGGCTCATGGAATATGAGCTCACATTCCTGAGTCTCCACTTTGGTTTTAGGGTGGGGGAAGGGGGCAGACATCACCCCCATGAGAGGTCCCTTTCTCTGGGAGTCAAATCACCCCTACCACCAATCACCCCCCAATTTAAATCCCAACACTGCCACTTACTAGCCAGCTGACTAGGCAAATGACTTCTCTCTGTGCCTCAGCTTCCTCACCAGTAAAATGTGATAAAATTAGTATCTACCTTTACTATTTACTATGAGGTTCAATTGGGCTTCCCTGGTAGCTCAGTCAGTAAAGAATCCACCTGCAATGCAGGGGATCCTGGTTCGATTCTTGGGCCAGGAAGTTCCACTGGAGAAGGGATAAGCTACCCACTCCAGTATTCTTGGGCTTCCCTGGTGACACAGACAGTAAAGAATCCACTTGCAATGCGAGAGACCTGGGTTCGATGCCTGGGTTGGGGCGATCCCCTGGAGGAGGACATGGCAACCCACTCCAGTATTCTGGCCTGGAGAATCCCATGGACAGAGGAGCCTGGTGGGCTACAGAGGAGTCTGGCAGGCTACAGTCCACAGGGTCACAAAAAGTTGGACACGGCTGAGCGACCAAGCACAGCACATGGAAACACTTGGAAAGGGCTTACAGCAATAGTCGGCAGGCAGAAAAGTGCTTCTAAGGGTTAGTTTACCAAAAATGCCTTTAGGTCTCCTCCACCAAAAAGGCGAGGGAACAGTCACCGTCTTGCACTCTAACCACCTCCTCAGTCTTCTCCCTCTTCTTTTCCTGAAAACGTTTCAGAAACAGCAGCTGTGCCTGGCGGCCCTCGGGGTCCGTGACCTCTGGCCCCCTTCCCTGTGGTCTTCCCCTCCCCAGCCCCTCTTCTGAGCCCTGCAGTCAGCCCCTGCCGGCCTCCCTCAGCCCCGGGGCCTCCCCGCCGCCCCTTCTCAGGTTTCCAGAGCTTCTCCCTCCCTGAGCCTAACCTCCCCTGGGGAGACGCCCTCCCCAGACCTCCGTCTGTTCTGCTCCCTCCTCTCAGGAACAGGGGTCCCCGACAGAGCGCAGGGCCAGCACCGGCCTTTCTAGATTCCTTGCCTGCTCCAGAGTCCGAGTGTCTGACCAGCTCTTCCGTGTCTCCAACCGGAAGACACTGAACCGTTCTGAAGTCGTGTGTTTGGACTGGCCCTCCCAGAATCAGTCCCTTTAGTGGCATCACCAGAGTCCCTGTCCCCCCAGTGCAAGCTTCCTCCTAGCTTGCTGGCTTTCCTATCTCTAAATCTCTGCTTTTATCCCCATGGCAAACTGTCCAGCACCTAACTTTTCTAAACTGGAACTCGAAACTGACTTCCTAAATGGAGATGGTACAACAGATGATTCTCACAAACACTTCAATTATTTGTGTAAACTTGGACTTGGCTAAGTAGCTTCAGTCAGGTCTGAATCTTCATGACCAACCCTATGGACTGTAGCCCTCCAGGCCCCTCTGCCTGGATTCTCCAGGCAAGAATACCGGAGTGGGTTGCCATTCCATTTTCCAAGAGATCTTCCCTACCCAGGGATCGAACCCGCGTCTCCTAGGCCTCCTGCATTGGCAGGCAGGTTCTTTACCACTAGTGCCACCTGAGAAGCCCTGTAAATGGAGGGGTGGGGAGCAAAACAAAGCACCTTGTCTGAGTCTATTGAAACTTTCCCCAGGGACCCAGCAGTCCGCTCTGATGAATGCAAGGTCTCATCTAATCCTCATGAGGCAGTTTAAGATCTTGTTTTGCAGATGAGGGAAGTTCAAGGTAAAAGATGAGAGGAGTAACAGGACTCAGTTGTGTCTGACTGTCTCCTTCTTTCTTACACTCCAAGCTAAAATGACAGCAACAGATGGTCTGGTGGAACCTAAGAAGGCCTTCAATATCAGGGAAATTAAAAACACATACAAACTTTCAGAGAGAGAGAGAGACTGCATGTGTGGTCCTGGGATATGTCTTGAATTATTGAGGGTAACCCCCACCCCAGACACACCTTTACTGAGGAACCTCATCTAGATACAAAGGCAATTCTAATGGGAACGTCACGTGCCCTTTCCCTAGCTTTTCGTGCTAGAACTAAGTGAGGACCGGCATACAGTCTTATCTGAAAGCAACAATTCTGAGTCTCATGCCTCCCTGCTAAAAGAAAAAGGATTCATTCCCACGTAGACATGGTTGGCTGAAGCCCTTTTTGGAAATGGGCTATCAGAGTTTGGGCATGGGTTCAGCTATGCAGAACTCCCATCCATTAGAATCGAGCACATGTGGGAATGAAAAATGCACAACTGCTGTATGTCATTTGGGCCATCAGCAACCATGAAAGCCACAGCAAACGCTGACATAAATACAGGAAAATCCTGAAGCCGTTTAGGCCAACTGCACTTTTCCAGAAGATGAAATGACCATTACTTCTCCCATTAAAACGGAGTAAAGCTAGGTAGAATAAGCAGGTCTAAGGCACTAGCTGGGAGAAACTCTCTGACCCAGGCACCACTCTGAGAGGGAGGGGAGGGGGAGAAAGTCAAACTGAGCTTTTTGTGCAGACCTGCTAAGTGTTTAAAATACATGAGGTATTTCTGTACAGTAAGTCCCTAACTGGGCAAGGTCTCCTCCATTTTGCAGGTGAGAAAGGTGATATCAAAGGAAGAAGACACATTCTCTTCTTGCCCCAGTTCTCAAATGGACAGGCAACAGCACTCACTATCAACCAACCTTCCAGGAAGCACTACAGAAAAAAATCACTTCTTCTCCTTCTAAACTTAGAGACAAACCCTTCTCAATCTCTAGACCAAGACAAACTTTTCACGGGGAATGTCACTGATTCATACAAGTGGCGGTGGCCACCATCCGTCCTTAACTCCTTCACTTGAAATCGGGGAAAAACAACTCAGTCACAGCTTTGGAATGCAAGTTATAAAAACAAGTAATTCACCGCCACTGGCTTCTAATAAAAGGCAAGGAACCTCTATAAGACTGAGTTTTCTCTTACAGAAATGTGTGGTGGGAGAAAGTGACCAGTCTGCGTTCTGACTGCACGTGGGCGCAGGGCTGGTGGGAGGGCGAGACTGGACCTTGAGCACTGGCCACGGGGCCCTTACTGCCGCGGGTCCCCAAGGGGACGGGGAAGGATGCAGAAGAGCACCCACCGCCCCTGTCTATGCCTGCGCCCATCCACACACTCCTTTCTTTGCAGGGCTGCAGGAAACGCTCTTGGGTATTTGTCCTAGGTGCTTTCAAATTCAGAAGTCACACGGTTTCGCCGGGTTCTCCGGAGAGGGGGCGGGCTCCCGGGCGGACCGCCACCCCAGGCACCCGGCTGGCCGGCTGGGTCGGGGCCGGAACTGACAGTAGCCGAGCGGGGGCCACAGGGGCGCCGGCCGCCACCCTAGACGCTTTACGGGGCCCTCCCCACTCCCCACCGTGAGCTTCCTAGGCCGCCGAGGTTACGGGAAGGCAGAGAGCTCGTCAGACCCTCGGGTCCCCGACGGCCTGGGATCCTAGGAACGGTCGGGAGGGCGGTGACCGAGACCCCTTGGGGGGCGCGCCTCCGGGCGGTGGGCGCTAGAGCCCCGCGCGCCGAGCCCCCGACCTCCCCGACCGCCCGCTGTCTCGCTCCGCGGCGGGCACAGGTGCGCGGCTCGCGGCGCCCTGGAGCCGACTCCGGGGGAAGTTTCCCTGGCCGCGCGCGGCGCGCGGTGTACGGTCTCGCTCGGCAGCGCGGGAGCCCGGAGCGCTCGGACCAGCCCAGCCATTGAAACCCGATACTCGGGGTGGGGCCCGCGCGGAGGCCGGCGAAGGAGGCGGGCGGGCCGGCGGCCGGGCTGCCCCTGCGCCCCTTACCTGCGGCTCCACGGGCGGCCTCCGCGTCCATGCTCCCGCGCTCGCCCGCGCCCCGCCCCGGCCGGGTCCCCAAGGGTGCCGCCGCACCGGGATCCGCGGCGGCCCCGCCCGCGCCCTGAATTGCCCGGGTCCCCATGGCCCCCGCCCCCTGCCCCGGGGCTATCGACCCGCAAGCTGTCGCTAGGGACCCCGGCTCCCTACACCGTTTGCACAGCGACTTTTCATCACTCATCACCACCTCTGAGGAGTAGTGAGTAGTTAGCGTTCCTCTGGGGCTTCCCTCGTGGCTCAGCTGGTAAAGAATCCGCCCGCAATGCGGGAGACCTAGGTTCCATCCCTGGGTCGGGAAGATCCCCTGGAGAAGGGAAAGGCTACCCACTCCAGTATCCTTGTTTGGAGAATCCCAAGGACAGAGGAGCCTGGTGGGCCCCAGTCCACGGGGTCGCAAAGAGTGGGACAGGATTGAGCGACTTTCACTTTCATAGACTAACTGTTCCTGTTGGAAGATAAGTTGTTCGCATCCTCACGTCCTCACCAAGGCCCCTGGGTCCGGCACTCCACTCTCTGGGCCCCTTCCCACTTTTTTCTACTATTTCCATTTCTGTGGGCAAGAATCCCTGGTTTTATACCTTTTTGAAAATGTATACAGTTGAAAAGACGCTCAAAGACAACGAATGACACTCAAAGGCAGGGCATCCGGTAATTTTTTCTGCCCATTTTTCTGTTTCTTTCCTAACAACTGTAAAGTGTTTTTTCTGATAACTAATACTTTTATTTATTAAATATTCAAGCTTGTACTCACTTAAGATAGCAAAATTCAGTGAGAAACAATTGCTTCTCTAGTATTCTTCTTGGCCCATTTCAGGGTGTTTTTTGTCAGGGTGGTTTTAAAACACCAGTGGCCTTGGGACCCAAAGGCACCTCCCCTCTTTGGCTGGCAGCTCTGGAGTTTGCCCTTCTGGCCTGGCTCCTTCCAGCTCCATCCTCAGCCTTTCTGGCCCTCTGCCCCCAGGATGGGTCTAGAGTTCATTTCCCTGCTTTCTCCCTGCACCCCAGCCAACACTGGCTCAGGGGAGCCTCTTAGCTACTCCCCACAGTGCAACCCTACCTTTGGAGCAACCCGCCTGAGGAAGACCAGGGGATCCCCAAGCAGAAGATGAAAAATGGCCCCAGTTTCACTTCCGTTGCATATCACTGCAGTATCTGATGTGTCCAGAGCTGGAGGCTCCCCTTAGAACCACCCTGACTCATCTCTTGCAACTGTGAGATTTCATTTTCTACAATGATGAAAACACAGAGCTTCTTCAGTGACAGCATTTCAGACACTCATCTCCTCCAAACACTCCTTGTTTTCATTCAATGCATATTTGTTAGTTTCCTACTATGGGCCTTATGAGACCTCCCAGGTGGCGCTAGTGCTAAAGAACCCACCTGCCATCATGGGAGATGTAAGAGACACGGGCTTGATCCCTGGGTTGGGAAGATCCCCTGGAGAAGGGATAGTCTACCCACGCCAGTATTCTTGCCTGGAGAATCCCCACGGACAGAAGAGTCTGGCAGCTACAGTCCACAGGGTCACAAAGAGTTGGACATGACTGAGCAACTTAGGGCCTATACTGTTCTAGATTCTGGGATTCAGCTGTGAACAAAATGGACAAAACCTGCCCTCAAGGAGGCTACTTTCTGGGCAAGAGTGGGCAGGAGATAAAGAGAACAGAATACTATGTTAAATAAGGAGAAAAAAATAGAGAAAGGGGATGGGAGGAGGGAAAAACCACGAAGAAAACGAGCAATGTGGGAAGGGAAAATGGCCAAGGCTGCAGCAAGTACAAAGGCCCTGAGGTGGGAAGAAATCTCTTTTTCAGCCCCTGTGCCTGTGTGGAGCCCCTGATAAATCCAAGGATGCTACTTAAACTGTTGGCACATAGGGCTAAAGATTTATTAATCCCAGCTGCAAAACATACAATGTTTGTTTGTTTGAACAAAATATATGCAAAGGCCTTGACACTTTTTTTTTAAGTTTTTGTGTTGTTTTTAATATTACTTTCATAGTAATGAAAGTTACTTTCTGAATTCCTGTTACTTTTTTAAAAAGAAAGAGCTGTAAAGTGAAAAGTTCCCTGCTTCTCAGCTGCTTATTCAAGTCCTGTCCCAAAGTTAGAGCTAAGTCAAATACTTCTTTTCCTTTATAGTTTCTGAGTGTTCTGTCTTGCTTGGGTAGGCTGAGATCACCCCCAAATTAGAAATAAATCCTTCTACATTTGCTTTCAGTGTTTGTACTATTTTGGGTCTTTAGATTTGAATTTTAAATCCAACTAGAATTTATTTATGTATGTAGCATAAGGAATACATTTCACTATAGCCAATTCTTCCAACACCATCAAATGGTCCATTCTTTCCTCCACTAATTTTAATTACTTCCTTAAACATTTATTAAATCCCTATATACATTATGACTCTTGCTTTATTACACTTTTTACTATTTCTACAATAGCACACTGTTTGAATTACCACAGCTCTATCATATATTTAAATATCTGAGAGGACAAACTTGCCCTCATCAAATATTAGAACCAACTAATTAAGGACATTGAGGTTTGATGGAGATTGTGCCTAGTTTTGAACACTGACTTGCAGAATATTAATGTCTTCAAAGTTTTGAGTCCTTTCATCAAAGAACCTGGCATACCTTGCTTAGTCAAGTCTTTTACTTTACTCTTACTTTTTTTTTTTTTTTGGTGTCAAAGTTCTACAGTTCTTATAAATGGATCTCATATGTTTCTTGATAGGTTTATTCCTATATATTTCTGGTACTTGTTGGCTATTTTTAATGACTCTTTCTTTTCTTCAGCTACATTTATTAATCAATTATTGCTCTTATATAAGAAAATTGTTAGCTTGGGTAAATGCCAGTCTCACATCCAGCCAGTTTTATGAGATCCATTAGTTTCTAAAATCAATTATCACAGAATTCCTAGGTAGACAATCAGATAGTCTGTGAATAAGTTGTTGATTTCTAAACCATCCTCAAACCTACTTAGCCACATGGCGCTCACTTCTGACACCAAAATTACCCTGACTCTAACAAAGAAAAATGAAAAATATTGTTTCTATATGTAAACTGGAAAATAGGGGCCTGGAGCTTGCTCTCAGGATGGTCTTCCCTTCATTCCAGGAGGTTGTTAAGCACTCTGCTTCATCCTTCAAATGGCCTCACTCATCCACACAGGAATTTCCTCACTGTTAAGAACACAACTGTTCTAGCCATTCCCAAGGTATTTGTGAAATTTGAAAGAAAAATCCAGTATTTAAACAATCGGGCCAGTGAGGTATTGGATTTTAATAAGTAAACTGTGGCTTTAGCCGCAGTTGTTACTTTTCAGTCAAGAGAATGTAGTCCTTAAAAAAAAAAGAAAGAAAAAATCAAGACTTAGCAAAAATCAAAGGAAAAATACAAGACCAAGGAAAAATATCCACAGACTTTTCTCCTATAAAATGTAAGAAAACTGTTTGAGGATGGTTTAGAAATCAACAACTTATTTATAGACTATCTAATTGTCTACCTAGGAATTCTGTGATAATTGATTTTAGAAACTACTGGATCTCATAAAACTGGCTGGATGTGAGACTGGTATTTACCCAAGCTAACAATTTTCTTGTATACAAGCAATAACTGATTAGTAAATGTAATTGAAGAAAAGAAAGAGATTTACAGTGAAATAGATTTACAGTCTATCACAGCAGACTGTCAGAAATTTTAAAGCACTAGTTTTCAAGCTATTAATTCAAATTTCATAGGTGAAGTTACAAAAAATGATTATCTTTCAAACCAGTTTCCCATGAAATGCTAAGATAATCCCAGCATTGTTGTGGTCTCTAACATACCAGTTTCCTAACTGTTTCAAAACAGTTTTAAATGGTTGTTTCAGAATGTTATAAAAGTCTCAAATTTTTTATATTTAAATAAGTAAATGTCATAAGCATTGAGAACGAGGCTTTAGTAGGAAGGTTAAAAACATAAATACATGGTATCTGAACTCTCCCCCAAGATGAAGCACAGCTTCAGGATTCTTTCTTACCTGGGTGGTGGAGCCAAATCTTGCCCAGCACAACCTGCAGTTACACACAGATGAGTGAGAAAAAATATCACTGGATAACTGCTTCAGAGAGCTAATTCCACAGCAGTTAAAAATCATAAATGGTATCATTTTTGAAAACAAAACTGTCTACCATATTCATTCACAATGCTCCTCTAATTTAACACCTGGTGAACCTAACAAAAAAAGAGAAAGCAATGGGTTTTTGATGGAACATTCTGAATTACTTAATCCCTGCTTTGATTTTAATTAAAACCTGCTCACTTAACTGAAAATGTGTTCATGTATACCACAAGGTCACTTTACCACCACCTGTGTCATGTTCTGTATAGGAGAAAAATTGTATTCTAGGGCAGCATTTGGCAAACTACAAGATACAGCCCCTATCCAGCCCACTGCCTATTTTTGTGCAGTTTGTGGGCTAGAATAATTTTTACATTTGTAAATAGTTGAAAAAAAGTAAAAGGAGAATAACAGTTTGTGACACATGGACGTTAAAATTTCAGAGTCCATAGATAATTATTAGTACACTGCCACACCCACATTTGCATATTATCTATGGCTGCTGGAAATACCATGTGGTCCACAAGCTTAAAATATTTACCATCTAGCTGTACAGAAACTGTGTGTCCACCCCTGCTGGATTATTAAGATGAAAAAGCAAAGTGATAGGGGAGGTTGACACCCAAAGGCTACCTTAAAAGAATGACATTTTTCAAACTGCTTTGACAAGAGGCAGTTTGGCTATCAGTTCTATGTCTTATAGTAGAGTAAGTAGCTGATTTGGAAGCAGTGATGTTTGACAGAGGAGAGTTATTGTTATTCATTATTAAATTATCATCATTATTATTATCTTAACCACCAGTGCTTCTCGCTGATTTATTTTCTCCACCTCCTAAGAGGAATTTGACCAGTTTGATTACATCTCATTTATGCAAGTGTACAAAATGTGTTGCAAGAGTTGTCTGTGTCAGAAACAATAAACAAACCTTTTAAATCCTTCTTGCTTAAGCAGGAAGTCACAACTTGCCAATAAGAAAATTAAAACAAACCTCACAGCGTTGTATGTTTGGTTCAAAATGAGAAATATTTTAGGTCCTGGGATAGTGTCATCTAGGCAACCCCATGTGTCCTTCCTGGTGAGATCACCTGCACACTGCTGCTTGCTTTCCGATTCACTGAGAGAGGGTCACACCTTGTCCTCTTAATCCCAGAGTCAAATATGATTACAAGGATTTCCCTCTCGGGACTCTAACTTGTAAGGAAGATCACTGTGTTTTTTTGTTAAACAAGACAGCTCTCTTTAGTTGCCTTATTCATTCTCAGGCTTACTATATTTCATCGGTCTAAAGACTGTGTTTGACATTGGTGACTGTTGGGGACCATTTGATTTACAGTGAAAAAAGTGCAGATTTCAGACTTTAAATCCATACTTCTCTGAATTGTTCTCATTTTTGAGAGTGAGATTGTGTGTGTGTCTTTCTTCCGAAGGGGGATGAATACAATCAGACGTGTCACCGTAGCTAACTCAAAAATGTATGTCTCTCATTTTCTTTTTTATTGATTCTAAAATTACAGAAAATTTTAGGATATAAGAAAATAAGTGAATCATGGGAAAGTGAAAATTCCAGGACACATTTCAGTTGCAGTTAAAATAGGAATGGCTCATGTCAAATCCTGGAAAATAAAACTTGCAGCCTCATTATCAGAAAAGTAGCATTGTTAAAAATGGGCAGTCTTAACAGCTGAGGAGTCTGTTTTGAGGCATGATAAGTTGACATTAGTAAACACAAGTTAGATACCCAGACCTCATTAGTTGTGTTGATATCAGAGTTTGACCTTAGAAGTAATGAACTTGACAAATGTGGGCATTTCCAGTGATTTAATCTCTTCATTTATAAGTGATGGGCAAACCCTTCTGATAGGACTAGTTGAGTGACATGAACCAGGGGATCCGTTTATCAGAGATGAGGGTGGGAGACGGGGAGGAAGAGAAAACATCAACAGTGAGAATATGAGAAGCTGGTTATTACTTTAAACTTGGATTTTTGTATTGTCTATGTTAATCTCAAAATAAGGCGACATGCAAAGCCCTCTGTATTTCCTGCAAAACAAGGTGGCCCCAGCTTCCCAGAGCAGGCAGGGAAGGTCCACTGGGGGCAAATGCCACTTCCCACCTGTTGTCTGCTGTAAATAAGCCTGCAGCCCACCCCAGGGGCCAATTAAAAGGAATGTCACATCGGTTCAGTGACCTAGGAAGGCATCAGGTGGAATCTAGTTTGTTGGCAGTGACCCCAATTAAGTAGGGGTGGAGGTATACTTTTTTTTTATCAGGGGGCCAATTAAGATGAAACCTCAAAGTCACACCCTCTGTTAGGGAGTATTCTGAACTTGGGGAACCAGTGTGATGCTGGGGGACATGGGGTTTTACTGGCTTCCCCTGGACGGAGCCTATGATGGCCACATTCAGATGTGGAAAAAGAATTATGGTTTGTTTGTTCTTTTTTCTTTTTGGCTGTACTACCAGACATGTAAAATCTTATTCCCCAACCAGGATTGAACCTGTGCCCCCTACATTGGAAGGGCAGAGTCTTAACCACTGGGCCTCCAGGGAAGTCCTAGAATTATGGGTTTTGCACCTCTTGTTAGAAAGCTTTTGTAAAAAAATAAATAAATAAATAAATAAGCATTTGTAATTTAAAAAAAATTTTTTTAAGTAGTTTATTCTGAAAGGTCAAGATGTTTCATGTTTCATGACATGGCTTCTCCAACAGAGGAACTAGCCCCAGGTGTTAGCTCTTCGGTTACTCGGACCCAATTAAGGAGGAGCAGGGAATAGCCCTAGAGCCAGGAGGCAGGCCAAATCAGCTACTTACTCTGCCATAAGACATAGAACTGATAGCCAAACCGCCTCTTGTCAAAGCAGTTTGAAAAATGTCACTCTTTTAAGGTAGCCTTTGGGTGTCAACCTCCCCTATCATTTTGGTTTTTCACCTTAATAATCCAGCAGGGGTGGACACACAGTTTCTGTACAGCTAGATGGTAAATATTTTAAGCTTGTGGACCACATGGTATTTCCAGCAGCCATAGATAATATGCAAATGTGGGTGTGGCAGTGTGCCAATAATTATCTATGGACGCTGAAATTTTAATGTCCACGTGTCACAAGCTGTTATTCTCCTTTTACTTTTTTCCAACTATTTACAAATGTAAAAATTATTTTAGCCCACAAGCTGCACAAAAATAGGCAGTGGGCTGGATAGGGGCTGTATGTTGTAGTTTGCCAAACGCAGGGCATGTAGCTAGTTACACGGCGCCCTGTTAGGGCACTGATCGCAGTCAGAATGGGGGGTGGTGAGACCTCAGCCAAGCGCAGACTTTCCGGCTGTGTGAGCCTCTGCCCCCAGGGCTGCGGGAGGGCTGGCAACAGTGTCCGGCGCTCTCTACCCAGGAAAGGGTGCTGTGACCGTCCCCTTTTCGCAGAAAGGAGCAAAGGGTGGGGAGAGATTAACTGGCTTGAGGACCCATAGCTTATAGACTGCAGGTGCTTTCAACCATCACTTTTAACCATAAGCTTCATCTGTGGTTTTGGCTTCCGTTTCTTTTTCCTTTTTTTTCCCCTCACATATTCTGCAGGATCAGTTTCAAGAGCTACCACATTTTATCAAGCCAGGGTGTAAGCAAACACCTTGTAAGTGTCCCCAGCATCATGACTTGCTGGGGCTGTAACGGGTGGCAGCAGCTTTTAGCTCCCGCCCAATCCCAGTCCCAAACAAACTGGGACAGCTGGTCGCCAGACTCACGTCTGAACATAGCAACGAACAAGGTGACCCAGAGCCAGGTGGCCGGAAAGACCGTGGTGGTGCTCTGACCTCTGCTTTTCTGTTGCTGCAGGCCCTGCACCCAGAGCCAGCTATGTCTGCTTTCAGGGGGGCATTGTTTACACCCTCCTCCACCGTCTTCCAGAGTCTTCAGCCTTTCAGCAGCCCCCAAATGCTGCGAGGTGGTCGGTCCGCATCCATCCCAGCCAGAGGCCAACACCAGCGGGCCCGGCCTCTGACCCGCGCAGGCGCACAAGCGCGCTCCCCACTCCGGTTCCATGGATTCCCAGTCCAGCTGCGTGGTGGTGACCGGTAAGGCGACTTTTGTGCTTTCCACTTGCTGCTGCCTTTAGCCTGACCGTGGAATGCGCACTTGCCTAATCCTGATCATAAATAGTTCCCTCGTGGCGTGGCGGTGGAGGGGAGGGGCGGGGAGTGTGGCAACTGGCGGTGCCAAGAATTCCGAATGAAGCTAACTTCCTGCTATGCCCTGTTTAAAAAAAAAAACCAACCAGGGGATGGAGAGGCTTTTCTGCTTCTGTCGTGTCATTCACTTCAAATAACCCTTGAGCACACAGTGGTGCCCACATGCGGCTTAGACCTTTGTCCTTCAGCCCACGGGGGTGTCGGGAAGCGGAGGCTGGGGCCCCTGTGGCATCTACTAGGGTGCAAACTATTAATAGGCAGCAAGGAAGGGGAGCAGGGAGCCCAGAAAGAAAGAAGGGGGTGGTGACCACCCCAAAGGGGGCACATAGCTCCCACGCAAACTGGAGACTTTGCAGCCACGCGGGGAACTCTCAGCACCCTCTGAGAGCCACCAGTTAGACTTTGAGCCCCAAAAGGAATGGTGGCCACCCACTCCTACCTTTTACCAGCGCATTCCAAATCAACCCCAGACACCCCCAGTCATTGTCACAGCTGGTCCCTGGAGGGCTTGATTTCTTCACACAGCTCTTTATTTTTAGTCAGTCACATTTGGCATATTTGAAGTTTTCTGAATTGTGTGGATGAAGGAAACAAGAGACAAGGGTTTCTGTGTGTGTGGGAAATTGAACGTTACCTATTTTAATATTTTCAGACTATAATCAAATTCCTGTTAACCTTCTGAGAAAATGAAAGTTCTTTCGAAAGCCTTTTATCTCCCTTGTTCTCATTTGTGTTATTTTGGGTATTAGAGATTGGTTCAAATTACCCTTGAATTCCTAAGGACACTATAACCTGATAAATGTGATACTTGTCACAAATGAAATCTGAATGCTGAAGCACCAGGGCAGGTCTTAGACTCACATCAATGACCCCTGCCTCTGTCCTGTCAGCTTGAGATTTGCTGGCAAACTCTAGATTGTTTGATGGTACTTGATAATCAGTGGTGATTTGGGAATGCCCACTGGCTTCCAGAGCGTGGCCTTCCTTTATTAAAAATGCTCTGAGCTGCCAGGGGCGGTCTTTTCATTTAATTGGATCTGCTTCACATGTAAATCTCGCCAAGACATTGGCACATAGACAGATGGTGAGGGACCAAGAACTCTGACAAACTGCCCCAAGACCAAGGCTTCAGACTGGCCCCACACAGTGATGATGGGAGACAGAAAGCCTGCCTCCCTCCAAAGGGCCTCTCCTGATTCCAGGAGATTTCTCCAGCCACTTTTCACAAGTTCCGCCCGAGGGCCTGCCACGTGTAAAGTGTAAGGTTTGACCATGCAAAGCAAAAGCCTCAGACCTTCATTTGCTGAGTTCTTTTGCCTAATTGAAAACAGATAAGAGATGATCTGAGTACACTGATCTGAATATGATTCTAAAGCAGTATGTGATTTGGCGGGGACTAAAAATGTCACTGCATTTTTAGTATGCCTGCAGTCATCCCAGAAGGTACTTGGTTTCCCAGTGGTTTTTCCTTAGTCTCAATATTTTCCTTTTTTTTTTTTTTTTTTTTTTTGCTTGGCGACTCAGTCTTATTTATTCTATAGGACTCAGTCAAAGTCAGAAAATACCACTAGATTTCCTGGGACATCCTGCCTCAAACTTTTCTCTTCCCTGAGAAAGTTTTACCCTTTGTGAGTCAAACTTGTGAGTGCTATATACCCAGAGGTTCCCGAACTTCAGAGGCACAGTCTTCTCCAGAACTGGCTTCTGCTCTAAAGGTTGGAGGTCCAGGGGTGGGGATAGGGGCAGGGTTCCAAGGGTTGGTAGTTAATCATAGCTCCTCCCTATGTTGGAATCATGATTTGAGAAATGCCTCCCAGGAATCAGATTCAGTTCAGTTCAGTTCAGTTCAGTCGCTCAGTCGTGTCTGACTCTTTGCAACCCCATGAATTGCAGCACACCAGGCCTCCATATCCATCACCAAATCCTGGAGTTTATCCAGAAAAAAGGAAAGTTATACCCATTTGAATGCAGAGTTCCAAAGAATAGCAAGGAGAGATAAGAAAGCCTTCCTCAGTGATCAATGCAAAGAAATAGAGGAAAACAATAGAATGGGAAAGACTAGAGATCTCTTCAAGAAAATTAGAGATACCAAGGGAACTTTTCATGCAAAGATGAGCTCAATAAAGGAATCAGACTGCTAGAATTTAAAGCCTCACCTGGTAAAGCTGAGCTGGAGAATGCTATTTCCACCTGCAGCCCACTGCCCCCAACCCTGCAGTGAGTCCCTCCCCAGTCATAGACCCATCTGCCAGTAGCTGACCTTCCCTACAGGGTCAGGCAGGAACCACTGAGCCCTGAACATGGGCCGCACTGCAGGAGAGATGAAGGAAGAGGCCCCAGGGGCCTGGTCCCTCCTCCTGGCACACCATCCTAGGGGGCTTGTGATGGTTAATTTCGTGTGTCAACTTGACTGGACCATGGAGTGCCCAGACCTCTGGTTAAACATCCTTTCTGGATGTGTCTATGAGGGTATTTCTGGAGGAGCTTAGCGTTTAAATCAGTGGGCTCAGGAAAGCAGTGCCCTCCCCAGCATGGGTGGGCGTCATCTAATTCATTAAAGGCACGAATAGAATAAAAAGCCCAGGAAGGTTGAATTCCCTTGGTCTGAAGACATGGACTGATACATCAGTCTTCTGCCCTCAAATGGGCGCTCCTGGTTCTCGGGCCTTCAGCCCCAGGCTGAAATTTGCTCCACTGGCTCTCCTGGGTCTGCAGTTTGTAGATGGCAGACAGATCTGGGGAATTCTCAGTCTCCATAATAACGTAAGCCAATACCTTGTAATAAATCGCCCCCATACATATATATATATACATATATATATATATATGCAGATATATATGTATATATATATACATACATACCTGTACACGTCTCTCAATTTCTGGAGAGAGAAATAGGGCCTGAAGTACAGGTGAAATCTCAGCATGGAAAAGAAAGGGCAGGACCCCTGACCGATAGGCTTGGTGCCCAGATGGGGGGTTTGGGGCTGAGAAATGGTGACATCAAATGATCAGAGAGAATAGGACAGACCAAGGATCTAGTTGGAGCCCATCCCATGCTAATGGGAGAGACAGTGAAAAAGGATTTAGCATTTGCTGAGCACCTACTAGATTCCGGAACTAATACATGCCGTACTCAGCATTGTTTAATCGGCCCCAGGAGGTACATACCTGCCACCACCATGAAGGTGAGCACTTGGCACTGCTTCCCGTACTCCAGGCAGTATTGCAGATGCTCCACTTTATTGATTTATTCAATCTGAAAACCACTCTATTAGACTAGTATGATTAGTGCCCATTTTACTGATGAGAAAGCCAAAGCACTGAAGCTGAGTAACTTGCTCACGATCACCGCGCTGCTAAGTGGTGGGGCTGAGATCAGATGCAACAGCAGAAGCCTGAACCCAAACACTGAGGTCTCCAACCACTCCTGGCTGTCGTCAGACCATGGCCTGAGCTTTGATGGGCCACTCTATGGTGTGGATGCCATAAAAAGGAGCAGCAATCAGTGAGAGGGTGAGGGAGTTCCTCTCCCCAGGCCAGCAGAGAACCTTTCCTAAGCTAGTCCCAGAGGGGGCTTGCTGTCCTCCCCAAAGCAAAATTCTACTTAATTTCCTTTTATTAGAGATCATAATAAATTGCAGTTAAATGACATAATCGTACACAATGTAGATCAGTGTTCCCTGTTCAAGGAACAACCCCTTCTGTCCACAAGCCTCATCCAGCTCTCTCTCCTTCCCCGTGTAAAGGCCTCCCCATTCTCTTCCGTGGGGCTGTCCTCGCCCAGGCTCCCTCCCTGCAGCTCCTCTGCCTCTCCCCCACGCCCACAGAGTCCTGGCTCACCCCCGCTTCCTCCTGGAGACGTCCCCAATCACCTCTACTCCAGTTGCTCTCTCCCCCTGTGAAGTATTCCGATCCTAGTTGTTCAAAGCCTTGCTAGTCCAAGTGTGGTGAAAGCCAGTAGCATTAGTACAACTGGGGAGCTGGTTAGGAGCTCAGAATCTCCAGCATCACCCCAGACCTGCCCAATCAGATTCTATATTTTAATAAGATATACATGCACTTTAGCATTTGAGAAACTCTGGACCAAATCGCACTTTTTTTTTTACATTTTGAAATAATTATAGATTCACAAGAATTTGCCAAGAAATGTATAGCATGGTCCCCTAGAGCCAGACCCCCAATGTTAACATCTTCAGTGTCAGAGCTAAGATACTGACCTTGGTATAACTCTGTGTATATGTGCACACATGTGCATAGCTCTGTGCAGTTTTATCCCGTGCTTAACTTCATGTAACCACCAGCATCGAGATAAATAACAGAACCAAAATCACAAGGTTTCCTTGAATTATACCTTTAGAACCACACTCACCCTTTCCCCTATCTCTAACTCCTGGTAACCACTAATCTGTTCTCCATCTCTATAATTAATTTTATAAATGTAAATTATAATTTACAAATATTATATATAGGTAGAAGCATACAATGTGTATCATTTTGAGATTGGCTTTTTTTTTTCATCCAAGTTGTGTATACCAATAATTCCTTCATTTTTAAAGCAATTTTAGTAGCTTTATTGAGATGTAATTCACATGCTATAAAATTTACTCATTTAAAGCGTACAGTTCAATGGCTTTTAGTGTAGTCACAGTTATGCACTTATCACCACAATAAATTTTAGAACATTTTCATTACCCTGAAAAGAAACTCGACTCCCTCATCCTCATCCCTACTCCCCCCCCACACACACACACACACACACACACACACACACACACCCTCAAGCTCAGTCTTTATAGGTGGCCAATCCGGACGTGTCACATAAATGGAATGATGCACTTTTGTAACTGTTCTCATTCACTGAGCTTAATGTTTTCAAGCTTCATCCATACTGTCATATGTTCATAACACTTCATTCATTTTTACCGCCAAATAGTATGCCATTGTATGGCTAATACCAATTTTGTTTATTCATCGTCAGCCGATGGACCTGAGTTGTCCCCACTTTTGTATTTTCACTGCTCAGCAGTATTCTATGATCTGGATGAACCAGCTTATTTAACCATCCACTCATTGAAAGACATTGGGGTGATTGTTCTAGCTATGGGCTATTACAAATAAAGCTGCAGGGAACATCTGTGTACAAGTTTCCGTGTAAGTTTTTATTTCTCTGGGGTAAATATGGAGCAGAGAAAGTCCTTGGAAGTCCACTTTCAGTTTTAAAAGACCCTGTCAAACTCTTTCCCAGTGGCCACACCATTTTACCTTGCCACCAACAGTGTCCTGTGACCCAGGACACTGGGTCATCCTCGTCAGCTTTTGGTATTACCAGTATTTCTGTCTTAGCCTCTCTGATAGCAATATAGTGACATCTCACTGTGACTTTAGTTGGTATTTCTCTGATGGCTAATGATGTTGAACAGTTTTTCATGTGCTTATTTGCCACCTGTATGTCCTCTCCAGGGAAATGTTTCTTTATGTCTTTCCCCCTTTTCTAGTTGGACTCTCTTTGAAAGTTGAGTTTTGAGAGTTCCTTATACATTCTGCATACAATGCCTTTGTCAGATATGTGATTCGCAGCTGTCTGCAGCATGTCTTTTCATCCTCTCAGCAGGATCTTTTGCAGAGCAAAAGATTTTCATTTGGATGAGGTCCACTTTCTCATTTTTTACTTTTGTGGATCGTGCACTTGGTATCAAGTCTAAGAACTCTTCGCCTAACACTCGGTCCCAAGATTTTCACCACTAAGCCCCCAAAAGTTTTATTATTTTACTTATTATATTTGAATCCATGATCCATGTGGAATTAATTTTTGTATACAATGTAGGCTGAGGGATCCGTTTTTTTTTTTGACGGGTGTCTGATTTTGCAGCCCTATCTGTTGAAAGGCTATTCCATCTCCATTGAGTTGCTCTTGCGCCTTTGGTCAAACAATTGGGCATACTCACATGGGTGTGTTTCCGGCTCTACACAGCATGCGTTGTAACTGAACATATATGCACACACCTCTGGAGCCCTCCTACTTGGCGGTGGATCAGCTCCACATTCCTTTTGGGCTCCCCCACAACACCTCACATAAGAGGATTGGGAAATGCTCCCAGATTGGTAAGGTTGCAAGCCTCCACAGGAAAGGGGCGTGTGGAGCCCCCCTGACCCTTGATGGCCCCAGGAACCACAAGAGGTCCCCACGGAGGTGTGGGGAGCAGCGCAGAAGCAGAGACACCTCGGCCCAAGCCTGGCCTGAGCAAACCAGACTGTCTTTGGTTTCAGGTTTCGGGCCCTTCCGGCAGCACTTGGTGAATTCCAGCTGGGAAGCGGTGAAGGTAAAATCCCTACAAGCCCAGACCCAGGAACTCAGGGCCCAGCTGGTTCCTTCTGTGGTTCTGGAAAACCCAGCTTATAGTCCCCTTGGTGACCAGATCCACATGGGAAGGGAGAGAACACACACTGCGTGCCCTGGCACACGCTCCAGGCTTTGGTCCTCGGGGTGACTCACCTGCACCCCGGGGCCCATCGAGCTCAGCAGTAAGAAAACAGGCTAAAAGGACGCCCTGGGAGGGATGGAGTGGCCTAGGCAGGCTCTGCTGCCCTGAGAACTGAAGACACCTTCTGGTTGCGGGGTCTCAGGAAAGTCACAGCCCCCAGCCTCAGTGTCCTCATTCATGCAATGGGGGAATACTAGTGCTGACCTCCAGGGTGGATCTGAGAAATAAGAGAGGCAAGTGTGTGAAGCAAAGAAGCTTGTAAGTCTATAAAGGTAACTTTATAAAGCATAGCGCTTGGCACATGGTAAGAGCTTAATACATGATTATTATTATAGACAACATGGCTTAATTTTTAAGGAAGTAATCAGAAGAAAGTGCATCCTTGGACAGGACATGAAGGGTGGTCTCGTCTGTAGAGCAGACCCCTCCTCCCTGAACCAATTGCTTCACTTGTACCCTTCTCCACACGGTGTCACTTAGAGGCTCAGAGCACAGCCGGCTATTTATTCACACTTGACCATCAATTTCATGCCTCTGCTGGATCAAGCCAAAGGTGGAGTCTTGAGTCTATTCTCAGAGTTTCCCAGTCAAGCTGAAAATGCAGCAAAACCACTTGAATCGTGCATTGTCAGCCACTGTAGCATTGATTTTCTAGCCTGTCTGCACAGATGCAGTCAAGGAAACTCTCCACTCTTGAGTTAGAACTTGGGTTTTTTTCAACCAGCAAAAAAACTCAGAGAACCCCAGGCTCACTGCCAAGCCCCACTGCTGCACATAACATGCCAGAAAGGCTAGGTCAGGGCTTTATGAGTTTCTGGGTGTTTGCAGCCAGTTCCTCGAAAAACAAGACTTTTTCTGCTAAATCCAGCATGGGCCATGAGCCCTTCTTTTTGCAGTCATGAGAATGGGAAAGAGCCAGGCTGCCAGGGCCCTCCTCTCTGCGCCAACAGTTACAAGTCACTGAGCTTTTCTGTGCCTCAATTTTCTTATCTGCAAAATGGGAAGGTTGTAATGACTATAGGAATTAATTCATGTAAAGCCCTCAGAGCATGACAGAGTAACTGCTAATGTGCACAAATATTATTATTACTAAGAAACTACTCAAGTCAGTTTTCTCAGTTGTGGGCTAGTGGGCTAATTGGAGATCCACACAGGGAATGGAATGAGGGAAGAGATTTTTTGGTACATTTAAGATTCACCGATAAAGCTGGAAAAGCAGGGCAGAAGGGCAGAAACAGAAGCAGGCTAGGGGTTTCCGGGAAGAGGGAAGCAGAATGGCAAACTAGGTGCTCTGAGGCGCCCTCCACCTGCAGATGAACTAGGTAAGACAGACTTCTGTGGATTGCTGGGCATACAGCTGTAAAGGAAAGCTCGTGTACATCATACCATGCACATAGACACATCACACATACCCAGGGCTGCAGCCTGTAGGAGTGAGCAGTCAACAACCACAACACAAAAAGGCAGGAAGGGCACATGCCATTATCAACATTGTCATTAGCAAAGGGGTTAGAATGAAACCAAAACTCTTTCTGTAAGCTGGACGCTTGAAGGGGCATCCTGTGGTCTCTAGCATCCAGACTCCCAACAAAGTATATGCAATTTCTCTTGATTTTTTAAAGCCTCAGATTTTCCACAAACTGAAGTAAGTTAGGGGCTTCTCTAGAGGCTCAGTCGATAAAGAATCTTTCCTCAGTGAAGGAGACTTGGGTTTGATCCCTGGGTCAGGAAGATCCCCTGGAGAAGGAAACGGCAACCCACTCCAGTATTCTTGCCTGGGAAATCCCATGGACAGAGGAGCCTGGCAGGCTACAGTCCACAGTCCTTGGGGTCGGAAGAGTCAGACACAACTTAGCAACTAAACCACCACTACTGCCGCTGCCCAAAATAAGCTCAGCATTTACTTCCAATCAAAGATCACCAAATATGCAAAGAAACAAACTACCCTGAGTAAGAATGAGCAAAAGCAGGTTTAGAACCTGAAGAATCAGTTTCTAAGTCATTCTGCTAGATATTATCAGAAAATAGCATAATTGTATATGGAATGTTTGAAACAATAATGATAGAATCACAAAAAGCAAGCAAAAAGGCTATCAAAAGATTAGGCAAATTGTAAAAGGGAGTAATAGAGCCTATAAAAATTTAAAACACAATTGTTGAAATGAAGAGTTTAACAGATGACTTAAAAGACAGTTTCGAATTATGCTAAGTAAAAGATGCCAGTCACAAAAAAATATAATATTTGTGAAATTATTATAATGAAAATAATAATAAATGGCTGATTGTGGGCTTCCCTGGTGGCTTGGATGTTAAAGAATTTACCTGCAGTGCAGGAGACCCGAGTTCCATCCCTGGGTCGGGAAGATCCCCTGAAGAAGGTAATGGCTACCCACTCCAATAATCTTACCTGAAAAATCCCATGGACAGAGGAATCTGGCGGGCCATGGGGTTGTAAAGAGTTGGACATGACTGAGTGACTAACGGTGTCACTTTTACTTTTTCAAGCTTAAATGTAAAGGATTGAACTAAAATATAGGACAGTGAAGGCATAGAAATCAAGAGGAGTGACTGAGTGTTCTAAGGCCCTTGCATCGACAGGCATCCTGATGTCAAATCAAATTCAGACTTTGTTAAGCTTTATATATACATATAGTAAATATAAATACAGAAATGTGTATGTATATATGTATACATAAATACATATGTGTGTATATGTATGTGTGTATATATATATATATACATATATATATAGTTGAAGTCTAGTTGATTTTAATTAAAGTACAGATCTACAGTGTTGTCTTAGTTTCCGGTATACAGCAATATATTCAGTTATATATATATATGTGTGTGTGTATGTATATACTCTTTTTCAGATTCCTTTCTATTATAAGATATTCAATATAGTTTCCTGTGCTGTGTAGAAGGCTCTTGTTTATCTATTTTATATATAGTAGTGTGTATCTGTTAATCCCAAACTCCTAATTTATCCTTCCTCCTTCCCCCTTTAGTAACTATAAAATTTTTTCTGTGCCTGTGAATTTTTTTTGTTTTATAAATGAGTTCATTTGTATCAGTTTTTAGATTCCACATATTAGTGATATCATATGATATTTGTCTTTCTCTGTCTGACTTCATTTAGCATGATAATCTCTAGTTCCATTCATGTTGCTGCAAATCAGTTCATTTCAGTCGCTCAGTCATGTCCAACTCTTTGTGACCCCATGACTGCAGCACGCCAGGCCTCCCTGTCTATCACCAACTCCCAGAGTTTACTCAAACTCATGTCCATCAAGTCGGTGATATCATCCAACCATCTCATCCTCTGTCATCCCCTTCTCCCAACTTCAGTTTTTCCCAGCATCAGGGTCTTTTCCAGTGAGTCAGTTCTTTGCATCAGGTGGCCAAAGTACTGGAGTTTCAGCTTCAGCATCAGTCCTTCCAGTGAACACCCAGGACTGGTCTCCTTTAGGATGGACTGGTTGGATCTCCTTGCAGTCCAAGGGACTCTCAAGAGTCTTCTCCAGCACCACAGTTCAAAAGCATCAATTCTTCGGCGCTCAGCTTTCTTTATGGTCCAACTCTCACATCCATACGTGACTACTGGAAAAACCATAGCTTTGACTATACAGACCTTTGTTGGCAAAGTAATGTCTCTGCAAATGGCATTACTTAGTTCTCTTTTATGGCTGAGTAATAGTCCATTGTGTATGTACCACATCTTCCTTCTATTCACCTATTGATGGGCGCTTAGGCTGTTTCCGTGTCTTGGTTATTATAAACAGTGCTGACATGAATGTTGGAGTACATGCGTCTTTTTGAGTTAAAGTTTCTGTCCCTTTCAGATATAAGCCCAGGAGTGGGGTTGCTGGATCATGAGTTAACTCTGTTTTTAGTTTTTAGAGGAACCTCCGTATTGTTCTCCATAGTGGCTGCACCAGTTTTTTTGTTGTTGTTGTTGTTGTTTTGTTTTTTTCATTTATTTTTATTAGTTGGAGGCTAATTACTTCACAACATTTCAGTGGGTTTTGTCATACATTGACATGAATCAGCCATGGAGTTACATGTATTCCCCATCCCGATCCCCCCTCCCACCTCCCTCTCCACCTGATTCCTCTGGGTCTTCCCAGTGCACCAGGCCTGAGCACTTGTCTCATGCATCCCACCTGGGCTGGTGATCTGTTTCACTATAGATAATATACATGCTGTTCTCTAGAAACATCCCACCCTCGCCTTCTCCCACAGAGTCCAAAAGTCTGTTCTGTAAATCTGTGTCTCTTTTTCTGTTTTGCATATAGGGTTATCATTACCATCTTTCTAAATTCCATATATATGTGTTAGTATGCTGTAATGTTCTTTATCTTTCTGGCTTACTTCACTCTGTATAATGGGCTCCAGTTTCATCCATCTCATTAGAACTGATTCAAATGAATTCTTTTTAATGGCTGAGTAATATTCCATGGTGTATATGTACCACAGCTTCCTCATCCATTCATCTGCTGATGGGCATCTAGGTTGCTTCCATGTCCTGGCTATTATGAACAGTGCTGCGATGAACACTGGGGTGCACGTGTCTCTTTCAGATCTGGTTTCCTCAGTGTGTATGCCCAGAAGTGGTATTGCTGGGTCATATGGCAGTTCTATTTCCAGCTTTTTAAGAAATCTCCACACTGTTTTCCATAGTGGCTGTACTAGTTTGCATTCCCACCAACAGTGTAAGAGGGTTCCCTTTTCTCCACACCCTCTCCAGCATTTATTGCTTGTAGACTTTTAGATAGCAGCCATCCTGACTGGCGTGAGATGGTACCTCATTGTGGTTTTGATTTGCATTTCTCTGGTAATGTGTGATGTTGAGCATCTTTTCATGTGTTTGTTAGTGGCTGCACCAGTTTACATTCCCACCGATAGTGTAAGAGGCTTTCCATTTCTCCATACCCTCTCTAGCATTTATTATTTGTAGACTTTTTTATGATGAGCATTCTGACTGGTGTGAGGTGGTACCTCATTGTAGTTTGACTTGCATTTCTCCAATAATTAACGATGTGGAGCATTTTTTCATGTGGAGCATCTTTTCATCTGTTTGCCCCATCTGTATATCTTCTTTGAAGAAATGTCTATTTAGGTCTGCCCATTTTTTGATTGGGTGTTTTTTTTTTATATTGGGCTGTTTGCATAATTTGGAAATTAATCTCTTGTTGGTTGCATTATTTACAAATATTTTCTCCCATTCTGTAGGCTGTCTTTTCATTTTGTTTATGATTTCCTTTGCTGTGCAAAAGCTTATAAGTTTAGTTAATCATTTGTTTATTTTATTAACATTACGAGATGAATTCAAAAGGAAAATTGGTGCAATTTATGTCAAAGTTTTCTGCTTATGTTTTCCACTAGGAGTTTTATAGTATCTGATCTTACATTTAGGTCTTTAATCCATTTTCATTTTATTTTTGTATATGGTATTAGAGACTGTTCTAATTTCCCTGTTTCATGTGTAGCTATCAAGTAGTCCCAGTATCACTTATTGAAGAGATTGTCTTTTCTCCATTGTATATCCTTGCCTCCTTTGTCATAAATCGATTGACCACAAGTGAAGAGATTATTTCTGGGATTTCTATCTTGTTCCCTTGATCAGTGTGTCTGTTTTTGTGCCACTACCATACTGTTTTGATTACTGTAGCTTTATTGTGTGGTCTGAAGTCAGAATGTGTGACTACTCCAGCTGCATTCTTCTTTCTCAAGATTGTTTTGACTATTCAGGGTCTTTTGTGTTTTCATATAAATTAAACAAAAAAATTTTTTTTGTTCTGGTTCTGCGAAAAATGCCCTTGGTAATTTGATAGGGATTGTGTTGAATCTAGATTGCTTTGGGCAGAATGGTCATTTTAACAATATTGTTTCTTCCAACTCAAGAACAAGGTATATCTTTCCATCTGGTTGAGTCATCTTCAGTTTCTTTAATCACCATCTTATAGTTTTCTGAGTATAGGTCTTTTGCCACCTTAGGTAGTTTTATTCCGAGGTATTTTACTCTTTTTGATGTGGTGGTAGATGGAATTGTTTTTAGCTTTTCACCATTGAGTATGATGTTAACTGTGAGTTTGTCATACATGACTTCTATTATGTTGAGGTATGCTCCCTCTCTGCCCATGCTCTGGAGAGTTTTTATCATAAGTGGATGTTGAATTTTATCAAGAGTGTAGTCTGCATCTACTGAAATGATCATATGGTTTTTATTCTTTAACTTGTTAGTGTGGAATATCACATTGATTGATTTGCAGACATTGAAAAATTCTACCATATTTGGAATAAATCCATATATATATGTATAATTTGATAGGGATTGCATTGAGTTGCATTGCATTGTATATGTATATACATATATATATGGCAAAATTTCAAGAATAACTATGAAGAGTAGAAAAAATTTGTGACTTCCAAGAGAGCTCAGAAACAAAACAGAATACAAAAAACAAATGAACAAAACTTTAATCAAAGGGGCCAAAAATCACCCATAGAAAATCTGCTGAATACTAATTATTATAGCTTGTCCCAATGACACTGGCTGCTGCGTACTCCCACTGGCATTATTGTTGCCCTGGGAAGCTGGAAGTTTCTTCTATCAGAGAGATTTGCTGATTCGAAATCAAAGATGAGCGCATCTGACTGGGTGATCATGCTCTGGCCTCAATGAGATTGATCTTTTCAGCATTTGTGAGGGGAGCTGGGCCCTGCCTTCCACCAAGACCCTAATTTTATGGCTCACCCCAATCAGAGGAAGGCCAAAGAAATAGTAATGTTGATGTATATATAAAATATTATGTCAGCTCTTCTCAGTTCAACATATATGTGTGTGTGTGTGTCTGTGTGTGTGTGTGTGTGTGTGTGTGTATGTATGCAGTTCCTGAATTGGAAGACAGTTGTACTCATCTCACACACTAGCAAAATAATGCTCAAAATTCTCCAAGCCAAGCTTAAACGGTACATGAATCGTGAACTTCCAGATTTAGAAGCTGGATTTAGAAAGGCAGAGGAACCTTAGATCAAATTGCCAACATCCATTGGATCATTGAAAAAACGAGAGTTCTAGAAATACATCTACTTCTGCTTTATTGATGCCAAAGCCTTTGACTGTATGGATCGCAACAAACTGTGGAAAATTCTTAAAAGAGATGGGAATACCAGATCACCTGACCTGCATCCTGAGAAATCTGTAAGCAGGTCACGAAGCTACAGTTAGAACCAGATATGGAACAATAAACCGGTTCCAAATTGGGAAAGGAGTACTTCAAGGCTGTATATTGTCACCCTGCTTATTTAACTTATATGCAGAATACATCATGAGAAATGCTGGGCTAGATGAAGCACAAGCTGGAATCAAGATGATTGCCAGGAAAAATATCAATAACTTCAGATACACAGATAACACCACCCTTATGGTAGAAAGTGAAGAAGAACTAAAGAGCTTCTTAATTAAAGTGAAAGAGGAGAGTGAAAAAGTTGGCTTAAAACTCAGCTTTCAGAAA
Organism: Odocoileus virginianus; assembly: GCF_023699985.2. NCBI lineage: Eukaryota > Metazoa > Chordata > Mammalia > Artiodactyla > Cervidae > Odocoileus > Odocoileus virginianus. The sequence continues at coordinate 45,435,888 of NC_069689.1, read as the reverse complement.
ACTAAGATCATGGCATCTTGTCCCATCACTTCATGGCAAATAGATGAGGAAACAATGGAAATGGTGACAGACTTTATTTTGGGGGGCTGCAAAATCACTGCAGATGGTGACTGCAGTCATGAAATTAAAAGACACTTGCTCCCTGGAAGAAAAGCTATGACCAACCTAGACAGCATATTAAAAAGCAAAGACATTACTTTGCCAACAAAGGTCCATGTAGTCAAAGCTGTGGTTTTTCCAGTAGTCATGTTTGGATGTGAGAGTTGGACCATAAAGAAAGCTGAGTGCCAAAGAATTAACACTTTTGAACTGTGGTGTTGGAGAAGACTCTTGAGAGTCCCTTGGACTGCAAGAAGATCCAACCAGTCAATCCTAAAGGAAATCAGTCCTGAATATTCATTGGAAGGACTGATGCTGAAGCTGAAACTCTAATACTTTGGCCACCTGATATGAAGAACTGATTCATTTGCAAAGACCCTGACACTGGGAGAGATTAAAGGCAGGAGGAGAAGGGGACGACAGAGGATGAGATGATTGCATGGCATCACCGACTCAATGGACATGAGTTTGAGTGAACTCTGGGAGTTGATGATGGATAGGGAAGCCTGTAGTCCATGGTGTTGCAGAGTCAGACACGACTGAGCATATGAACTGACTGACTGACTGACTACTAATACGTGAGTCTCTTCCTGTTCCTATTCCACCCCAGCTAGGTGTGTGTGCATGCATGCTGTTGCTTCAGTCATGTCCAACTCTGTGCAACACTATGGACTGTAGCCCGCCAGGCTCCTTTGTCCATGGGATTCTCCAGGCAAGAGTGCTGGACTTGGTTGCCCTGCCTTCCTCCAGGGGATCTTCCTGATGCAGGGATCCAACCCACATCTCTTATGTCTGCTGCATTGGCAGTTGGATTCTTTACCACTAGCACCACCTGGGAAGCCCCCAGGCAAGTGTACTGCAATACAGTTCTGACACTAGCCCCCTGGAGTACACACAGACTTCCACAGATAAAGGGCAAAATCCTCCACAAGACTACCCTCCCTTCAGACACCAGCTTCATTTCAAGGGTCCCCAAGTCATTTGTTCTTCTGATTATAAATTTGGGAATTCTCATGACCTTTACAGTTTTGATAATTTGCTAGAATAACACACACGACTCAAGAAAGCACTAAACTTACTTTTATTTTAATAAAGGATACATAAAGGGTAAAGTCTGGATGGCTACCAAATGCAGACGTTTCATACCCTCTTACTGTGGAGTCAGGGTGAGCACTCTTCTGGCACATCAATACGTTTATGAACCAGGAAACTCCACTGAACTTCTGTATGCAGAGTCTTTATTGAAGTTTCATTGTGTAGGCAAGGTTGGCTAAATCACTGGCCATGTGATTGAACTATGTCTCCCCTCCCTGAAGGTCAAGCCACTAGAAGTCCCCGCCAACTAATCAAGTGGTTGGTTTTTCTGGTGACCAGATCCCATCCCGCAGCCATCAAGAGGCTACCACAAGTCACTGTATCAGCATAACAAAGACACTCCTGATGCTCTGGAAATTACAGAATTTTGATGTTGTGTGCCTGGGACCTGGGGACAAAGATCAGATATACTTTTTTTTTTATCACAATTCTCTAGAGGGATTTCTGTGTAAGGAGAGGAGGTGGCTCATGAATAAGATAATTATAACTCAAAGCAGATTCTGAGAAGGGCTCCACTATGAGACTCTGAAGAGGAAAAGATTAATTTCATTCTGGAGAACATACAAAAGAAAGGAACCTAAAGCAAAGGGAGAAAAAGCTGCACCCCTGGGGAGGGGGGGGTCACTGCGAAGGCCATCTGGTGGAAGCAGCAGTGAAAGACAGGGCAATTTCTGACAAGAGGGCATAAATTTTCCAACCCTCCATGCGCTGGGTGCGCCAAGACACTTCATGCAGAGTGGCTTGCTGAATTCTTCCTGCAGTCCAAAGAAGTTGATACTGTTATTCCCTTTTACAGGTGAGGAAATGGGTGCTCAGAGAGGCTGACGATCAAACCTGTATGCCATGAAGTGGCCAAGCCTAGAATCCAGTCTTGGGTGGTTCTACTAAGTAAAGTCCAGGTTCAGGCCACTTGCCTCACTCTTCACCTGGGGGAAAACAACACTCAGTCCAGAAGAAGACCTCTTCTAGCCCAAGAAAAGCTTTTAGGAAATTCCCTGGCATTCCAGTGATTAGGACTTGGCACTTTCACTGTCTGGGCCCAGGTTCTATCCCTGGTCGGGGAACTAAGATCCCACAAACCATGGGATCATTTTTTTTTGGCATGAAAAAAAAATGCAGCATGGCTTTTAAACTTTCCAGAACTCAAGAAATCAAGACCCACTACCCAGTGAGCCAGGGGTGCACAAAGTGAGGCTCACCCAAATGCCTCAGCCTAATGTCCTCGTCATCTTGGCTGACTCTGCTGTGAGTTCATCTCGACCATCTCTGAAGCTCTCCTATCAGTGCCTGAGACACAGACAGATGATGAGCTGCTTGATCTTCTTGCTCACAGTGAGACCACAGGGTTGATGACCAGAATAGAAACCTCCATACTGGCTGATGAGGAAGCAAACCCAAGCCCAGCTTTGGGGCCCTCTGCCACCATTTGCCTTGTCCACTGGGCCCTGCGCTCCACCTGTGATTTCTGCTTTGCCTCTTTTTTTGGTGGTTTTTTTTTTTTTTTTTTTGGTGGTTTTTTTTGGTGTTTTTTTTGTGGGTTTTTTTTTTTTTTTTTTTTTGGTGTTTTTCTGATGTTTTTCTCCAGGGCAGAGGTACTCGCAATCTCTTTACGGGCTACCTTACCCTCAGTCCTCGGACCACTGTTTCTTCCTGCACCATCTAGGGTTGTTCAGTGTCCTCCCTATTGTGTGTGTGTAGACTCCACTCAGTATTAAACCCTCTGAATCTGGTTTGGGACCTCCCTGGGAGTATCCACTGAAAGTGCCAGCCTATGGCCAACAGAGCACCCATTGTAAGGCTAATCATCGATAAGTGGGCTATTAAGACAAAGGTCTAAGCTAGTTCAAGTATATACGCTGAACCCATTATACAGATGCAGAACTTGCTCTGATGGGCTAAATGATGCGCAAGAAAACACACAGCTCCTTGAGTCAGTATAAGCCACACACTATCTGTGGGGACTATGGTCCCTTGTCCCCACAGAGGGCCTGGCCTGAAGCAAGCTTACCAGTTGCTCTGAGTTGACTGGATACATGAATGATTGTCAGTTGTTTCTGTCCTTCTGCATTCTCCCACAAAAAGCTAGCCTTGTCAGTACTGTGGCTCTGTCTCATGAGTCCTTATTCAATGCCAGGCATCATAAGTGGGGGAATGTGGAATGACAGAAAGAGGAAAAGCGTGCCGTCCTACACTCGTGGCATTTTGTCTCCAAGACAGGTAGTGAATTTTTGTTGTGGTTTCATTTAAATGGGAGATTGTTGCTAAAAAGAATGAAAATACAGAAAAAATAATATAAATGCTAAAAGTTCCCGATGAACAAAGACATCTCTTACAAACTCCCAGAAGGGTGACTCAATGCTGCTTACCCACAGGATGTACCAGACTTTAACATCAGACTGGCCTGTACAGGGCATGCTGCCCTTCCCAGTGGGTAATCTCACCTAGTGATTTATGTGATGGCTGTGCCTTGTCTCCGGTTTTCTGGACACTCTCATTTTGGAGCTAGTACCACCTCATATGCTTTCAAAAGAAATTATGTCCTGAACTCTTTTAGAAGTGCCTGAGCCTGGAAAAGCAGCAAATAAAACAAGGCTTTCATAAAACACATCCTGGGTCAGTTGGGCTAGGATATTATATAACTGCACTTAAAATAAACCCAGCCTGGGGGGCCAAGAGGTCAGAGCTCTTGTCACATTTGATCAACTTGATATGCAGAGTAATTTCTTTGCACTCCAAAGATGAGGTGGCTTTGTGCCTTTATTACATGTTGCTATAAAAAGCATAATAATAAAGAACAAATGGCAGTGAATCAGAAGAGAAAAAAGGAGCACCAAGCTGAAGAACACCTTAGAATGAACAGTGAGTTGTTCAGACCACACTCAGAGACAGGCAGGAAACTGCTTACCTTTCCAAGTAGCAGTAAATTCTCTTTTGATTCAGCTTTATTTTCTTTCCTAAGAGTGTCTGCATTCTTCCTGCCAAATCCCATGACAAAACTGTTTCCAACCTGTGGGAAACAGATCGTATATCTCAGACATTTTTCCAGTCTGGCCCACAGTGAGGTTTGTTCTGCTTTCTTGGTTAACACAGGAAGGCCTGAGATGAAAGTCACCAGCATGAGGGCCCAGGGAGATCCCAGCATCTCCCTGTCACGTGCAGGGACCTCACCTGTGACAGAAATCAGCTCAGTGCCAGTCACTTCTGGAGCAACCACTTGGTGGGGTTGTGTGGACTTTGACCTTGAAGGCTGGGTAGCCCCAACTCACTTGAACCCATTTCCATGACTTCATAATCTGGTGACTATGCAGTGTGAACCCATCTTATGGTTGGAAAGAGAAGTAGCCGTACTACTGTCCCTAGTTCATCCTGGCCCCGGGAGAGCCTGAAGTAGCACTGTCCTTGCATCCTTATTGTGAAATGGCACGAGGATATGAGGAATGTGAGAGCCCATGGTGAAAAGCCTGGGCCCTGGGCAGAATGCTTGCTCCCAAAGCAGTGGCAGCCCACCCAAGCAGCCTGACTGCATGGTCCCCAAGGATGAAGAGAAAACATACACATTGGTGGAGGAAGCCCCTCATTCCATGTTCATGAGTGTCCACTGTGGCTTTCAAAAACCTTGCTTTTATTAAACACTCAGGGAAATGCATTTAATCTGCTTATCTGGGGTAAAACCTACCATTAGAGACAAGTGAGCCAAATGTTTACTTTCCGGGTTCAGTTCAGTTCAGTCACTCAGTTGTGTCTGCCTCTTTGTGACCCCATGGACTGCAACACACCAGGCCTCCCTGTCCATCACCAACTCCCGGAGTTTACTCAAACTCATGTCCATTGAGTCGGTGATGCCATCCAACCATCTCATCCTCTCTCATCCCCTTCTCCTCCCACCTTCAATCTTTCCCAGCATCAGGGTCTTTTCAGGTGAGTCAGTTCTTCTCATTAGGTGGCCAAAGTATTGGAGTTTCAGCTTCAGCATCAGTCCTTCCAATGAATATTCAGGACTAATATCCTTTAGGATGGACTGATTGGATCTCCTTGCAGTCCAAGAGACTCTCAAGAGTCTTCTCCAAAACCACAGTTCAAAAGCATCAATTCTTTGGTGCTCAGCTTTCTTTATAGTCCAAATCTCACATCCGTACATGACTACTGGAAAAACCATAGCTTTGACTAGATGGACCTTTATTGGCAAAGTAATGTCTCTGCTTTTTAGTATGCTGTCTGGGTTGGTCCAAATAGCACACATCTTTTAATTTCATGGCTACACTCATCATCTGCAGTGATTTTGGAGCCCCAAAATATAAACTCTGTCACTGTTTCCATTGTTTCCCCATCTATTTGCCATGAAGTGATGGGACCAGATCCCATGATCTTAGTTTTCTGAATGTTGAGTTTTAAGCCAACTTTTTCACTCTCCTCTTTCACTTTCATCAAGAGGCTCTTTAGTTCCTCTTCACTTTCTGCCATAAGGGTGGTGTCATCTGCATATCTGAGGTTATTGATATTTCTCCCAGCAATCCTGATTCCAGCTTGTGCTTCCTCCAGTCCAGCATTTCTCATGGTGTACTCTGATATAAGTTAAATAAGCAGGGTGACAATATACAGCCTTGACGTACTCCTTTCCCGATTTGGAACCAGTCTGCTGTTCCATGTGCAGTTCTAACTGTTGCTTCTTGACCTGATTACAGATTTCTCAAGAGGCAGGTCAGGTGGTCTGGTATTCCCATCTCTTGAAGAATTTTCCACAGTTTGTTGTGATCCACACAGTCAAAGAATTTGGCATAGTCAATAAAGCAGAAGTAGATGTTTTTCTGGAACTCTCTTGCTTTTTCAATGATCCAGTGGATGTTGGCAATTTGATCTGAGGCTCCTCTGCCTTTTATAAATCCAGTTTGAACATCTGGAAGTTCATGGTTCATGAACTGTTGAAGTCTGGCTAGGAGAATTTTGAGCATTACTTTGCTGGTGTGTGAGATGAGTGCAATTGTGCAGTAGTTTGAGCATTCTTTGGCATTGCCTTTCTTTGGGATTGGAGTAAAAACTGACTTTTTCCAGTCCTGTGGCCACTGCTTAGTTTTCCAAATTTGCTTGTATATTGAGTGCAGCACTTTCATAACATCCTCTTTCAGGATTTGAAATAGCTCAACTGGAATTCCATCACCTCCACTAGCTTTGTTCGTAGTGATGCTTCCTAAGGCCCACTTGACTTTACATTCCAGGATGTCTGGCTCTAGGTGAGTGATCACACCATCGTGATTATCTGGGTTGTGAAGATCTTTTTTGTATAGTTCTTCTGTGTATTCTTGCCACCTCTTCTTGATATCTTCTGTTTCTGTAGGTCTATACCATTTCTATCCTTTATTGTGCCCATCTTTGCATGAAATGTTCCCTTGGTATCTCTAATTTTCTTGAAGAGATCTCTAGTCTTTCCCATTCTATTGTTTTCCTCTATTTCTTTGCACTGATCACTGAGGAAGGCTTTCTTATCTCTACTTGCTATTCTTTGGAACTCTGCATTCAAATGGGAATATCTTTCCTTTTCTCCTTTGCATTTCACTTCTCTTTTTTTCACACCTATTTGTAAGGCCTCCTCAGACAACCGTTTTGCCTTTTTGAGTTTCTTTTTCTTGGGGATGGTCTTGATCACTGCCTCCTGTACAATGTCACAAACCTGTGTCCATAGTTTTTCAGGCACTCTGAAAAACTGTATCAGATACAATCCCTTGAATCTATTTGTGGCTTCCAGTGTATAATCATGAGGGATTTGATTTAGGTCATACCTGAATGGTCTAGTGGTTTTCCCTACTTTCTTCAATTTCAGTCTGAATTTGACAATAGGGAGTTCATGGTCTGAGCCACAGTCAGCTCCTGGTCTTGTTTTTGCTGACTGTATAGAGCTTCTCCATCTTTGCCTGCAAAGAATAAAATCAGTCTCATTTCAGTGTTGACCATCTGCTGATATCCATGTGTAGCGTCTTCTGTTGTGTTGTTGGAAGAGGGTGTTTGCTATGACCAGTACGTTCTCTTGGCAAAACTCTGTTAGCCTTTGCCCTGCTTCATTCTGTACTCCAAGGCCAAATTTGTCTGTTACAATTCCTGCTTTTGCATTCCAGTCCCCTATAATGAAAAGGACATCTTTTTTGGGTATTAGTTCTAGAAGGTCTTATAGATCTTCATAGAACTGATCAACTTCAGCTTCTTCAGCATAGCTGGTCAGGGCATAGTCTTGGATTACTGTAATATTGAATGGTATGCCTTGGAAACGAACAGAGGTCATTCTGTCATTTTTGAGATTGCATCGAAGTACTGCAGTTCAGACTCTTTTGTTGACTATGACAGGCTACTCCATTTCTTATAAGGAATTCTTGCCCACAGTAGTAGATATAATGGTCATCTGAGTTAAATTCACCCTTTCCAGTCCAGTTTAGTTTACTGATTCTTAAAATGTCAATATTCACTCTTATCATCTCCTGTTTGACCACTTCCTATTTGCCTTGATTCATGGACCTAACATTCCAGGTTCCTGTACAATATTGATCTTTACAGCATTGGACTTTACTTCTATCACCAGTCACCTTCACAACTGGGAGTTGTTTTTGCTTTTTCTCCATCTCTTCATTTTTCCTGGAGTTATTTCTCCAGTGATCTCCAGTAGCATATTGGGTACCTACCAACCTGGGGAGTTCATCTTTTACTGTCCTATCTTTTTGCCTTTTCATACTGTTCATGGGGTTCTCAAGGCAAGAATACTGAAGTGGTTTGCCATTCCCTTCTGCAGTGGACCACATTCTGTCAGACCTCTCCACCATGACCCATGTGTCTTGGGTGGCCCAAACAGTATGGCCCATAGTTTCGTTGAGTTAGACAAGGCTGTGATACATGTGATCAGATTGGTTAATTTTCTTTGACTGTGGTTTTCCTTTTGTCTGCCCTCTGATGGAGAAGGATAAGAGGCTTATGGAAGCTTCCTGATGGGAGAGACTGACTGAGAGGGAAACTGGGTCTCGTTCTGATGGGCGGGACCATGCTTTTACAGTATCACACCTTAAGTCCATCCCCACATTGATAGGATGACAAACCAGAAAAAGAAGAGTAATACCTTTTAAAATGACACCAGCACCTTTCTAGGGTCTTGCTGGGAGTCCCCCTACCCCCACCACTGCCCCCCAGCAAATGCAGAGTCCTCAACTCCTTCCTAGTGCCAAAGTAGAGCAGACTGACTCATTTCCCACTCGTTTGATTGGTCATTGCTGTGCCTTCTCATCAAAAACACAGGCTCAAGTTACATGGGCTTCAGTAGTTGCTGTTTGGGGCTCTAGAGTGCAGGCTCAGTAGTTGGTACAGGGGCTTAGTTGCTACGCGGCGTGTGACTTCTTACCAGACCAGGGATCCTGTTCCCCTGTGTTGGCAGGTGAATTCTTATTGGGCCACCAGGGAGCCACTTCCTTTTTTTAAACAGCATTTTGACATTCTGAAATCAGAATCTTCCAGTCAATTCCATCTTACGTTTTGTTACAGTTGAGCAGAGCATTTGTTTTGTTGGTTCATACAGTAATGCTTTGCCTTCAGTCTCTGGGCACATGTCCTTTCTGGATCGCATACTCTTATCTGTATAGGAAACACTCCAGTCTGTTTTTCTTGTTTTGTGCAATCCAAACCTGACTGTTGAGGGCATTCGGCATTTGTTGTATTTATGTTGCCATAAATATGATGAAAATATATCCTGCAACACACACAGTCTGACCCCAGAGGAAAGAACACAAACAAGTGTGACCCTAGAGTTCAGGCAGCAGAATGTCGGCTTGAACTGGGATTCAAAGGCAACCCTTAGTTCCTGTGGGGAGGAACAGACCTTTTGGAGAAACAAATAAAAGGCTCTTAGTAATGGTTTTTCTCATTTTGGTCCTCACATCCACATTAAACACACATTTCACATTTTTAAAAAACTTCAACATTGCATTAAGAATGCTACACCTGGGATACTAAAAACTGTGGAGGCCCTTGTGGATCTGAACCAGGCTCCAAGCCGATCCGAGACACCACTAATGGGTCCTGGGCCTCTGCACTGACATCTAATCACAGGTAGCTAAACTGCACCCCCGACCAGCCTTGATATGGTCACATTTCCCTGGGAGGTTCCTGACTGTCCCAGCTTTGGGTCCCACCCCCCTCACATGCTACACCTTCTTTCTGGGCGGGAAAGTGTCCTGATAGAGGGTTTCCTCTCTCACAGGCATTTGCAGAAATATCTAGACAGGAACTGTTGAACCCAAAAATCTATGGAGATGAGATTTCAGGCCCTGGGTTCCCCAGAGATGGGGATATGGTTGGAGAGCCCTAATACTTTGGCCACCTCATGCGAAGAGTTGACTCATTGGAAAAGACCCTGATGCTGGGAGGGATTGGAGGCAGGAGGAGAAGGGGATGACAGAGGATGAGATGGCTGGATGGCATCACTGACTCGATGGACATGAGTTTGAGTAAACTCCAGGAGTTTGTAATGGACAGGGAGGACTGGCGTGCTGTGATTCATGGGGTCGCAAAGAGTCGGACATGACTGAGCGACTGAACTGAACTGAGGATGCATTTGGCGTAGTGGTCCTGAGGCAACATCCTACTGGGATCCTCTTCTCTTTTGCCCATTGTAAGATTATTTCTGTCCTTTACCCATCTTGGTAACTAGGTTCTAAGAGCTCATAATTTGTAGACAATTATATATTAATAGTCTGGCCTTCCAAGTGGCACTAGGGGGAAATAACCCTCCTGCCTCTGCAGGAGACAGAAGAGACGGTGGTTTGATTGCAGTTTGGGAGATCCCCTGGAGAAAGCAATGACAACCCACTCCAGTATTCTTGCCTGGGAAATCCTCATGGACAGAAGAGCCTGGCAGGCTACAGTCCATGAGGTCACAAAGAGTCAGACATGACTGAAGCGACTAAGCACACAGAACATGCACATACAGTAGGAGCCAGTTAATCAAGACAACATGGCTCTAAACATTTGTGCCTCCAAAATACCCAAAGCAAAAACTAATAGAACTGTAAGTCTTATTAACAGTTATAGTCAGGTATTTTAACATTCCCCTTTCAATAATGGATAGAAATACATAGAAGAAAATAACAAAGATATAGAAAACTTGAACAAACTATCCATCAGCTTGACCTAATTGACATTATAGAACTCTCCACCCCAAGCAGAATACAACTCTTTTCAGTACATGTAAGACATTTACCGAGATAGACCATATGCTGGGTCATAAGACAAATGTGAATAAATTCAAAAGAATTCAAGTCATGCAAAGTAGTTCTCTGGCCACACCAGATTTAAATTTGAAATCAGCTCTAGAAACTGGAAAATCTGCATGTATTTGCACATATTTAGAAACTAAATAATACCCTTCTAAGTAAACCATGGATCAAAGAAGGAATAAGAAGAGCTATTATAGCCTTTTGAAATAAATGAAAATAAAAACACAACATATTAAAATTTGTGGCATGTTGCTAATGCAGAGCTTGGGACATTCATAGCACTCAATGAGGATATTAGAAAAGAAGAAAAGTCTCAAGTCCGTGTCCTCAGCTTCTACCTTAAGAAACTAGAAAAAGAGCAAATTAAATCCACACTAAAGAGAAAAGAGAAAATAATAAAGATCAAAACAGAAATCAATGAACTAGATAGCAGAAACATAATAATGAGAATCAAAGAAAGCAAGAGCTGGTTCTTTGAGAAAATCAATAAAATTGATAAATGTCTAACCAGAGGAATCAAGAAAAGAGAGAGAGAGAATAGTTCCTTTTAATTTTTAAACTCACTTACAGTGCTCTGGCTTCCAGCCCTGGTTCTATACCCAAGCTGCTCCCATCAGAGTCACTGAAGACCTCTTTTTTTTTTTTTTTTTTTTTGCCATTTTTCTTGACCTCCGTGGGGTCCTAATAGTCTTTATGGTAGATACAGTATTATTATTGTTCCTATGATAGAGGTGAAGAGCCTGAGGCCCAAGGTGACCAGATCCTCATTCCTTCTTTTCTTGGCTTGAGAGGTTGCTGTTAGGATTCAATGAGATAAAATAATAAATAACCTGTAAGGTCTTATCTCGGCTCATATCTTCACTAGTGCCTCAAAGAAAACACCAGTTAATCACAAGCTTCCTTTTCCAAAACCATACCCACTTCCAACAAGCTCATGTCCTCAAACTCTGGCCACCAGAAAAGTCTGGACTCCCCACTGTCCCTGCCTCTTCCCTGATTCCTGGGGAAATAACCACAATTAGATTGTTCTGGGTTTGCAATACAGAATTGGGAGGGGGGGAATAATTGCCATCCAAAATGTCATGGTCCATGCACAGGTTGGAAGAGAATTTCCAGACACAAAACATCTCAGAAGGGAGTGAGTTTACTGAGAACAAAGAGTGGAGCTAGTGAGGGGCACTGCAAACACAGCGGTCTGACTTCCTGACTGTCCATGGAGAGCCAACTCCTTTCATGGGCTAGTGGCCAACTTTTATAGCCTCAGGGACAAAGGAAATCTCTGCTGAAAGGCTGGTGTTAGATGATTGATCAGGAAGCAATATGGTAAATATTTCACCTAATATGCAGTTGGGCTACTGGCTGGTTTAGGTCAGGGGGGCTCATGGCAACAGTTGCTAAGGGACTTGGACAGTTTTGGAGATTTGGTCCTGCAACCTCAGTGTAGGGCTCCACCTTACCCCCTTTTTTTTCATGGGCCAAATCTTTTGCCCCTTACCCCGCTGCCTATCTGTCCATGTCTCAGGCCATCAGGACCCAGGTCATTGAGAAAAAGGGTGATGATGACTGCTCTGACTTCCTCAAGCTGAACACAGGTGTTGTAGGGCCCTGGGTTCCCTTTGCCTGCTCTATGTCAGGGTATACTTAAGGAAGAAAGTGGGGGTCCTCAGAATGATACAGTGGCTTGTTCCAGTGCTGTCCAGGAGTTGACCAGCTGATTTGTTGTATTCTAGAAGAAACGAACTTAACAAGAAGGTTAAGATACATGGCCCGAAGATTAGTAGAAGTAGAAGAGCTATCAAGAGGCCCAGAAGAGGGATTAGCTAGGAGAACCAGGACCAAATATTGGTCTCAGAATGCCACAGGTCAGATTCCCCGGAGGCTGCCTTCTCTGTTTACTCCATCAATAGTGCCTCAGAGGTCAGCTTGGACCTGCCCTTATTGGTTAAAGAAGCAGCACTCTTCCTTCAGCACTGCACACATCCCACCTTGGTTCACTGTTAGTAAGTTTAAAGCCTTCTGTTCTGTAAGACTTCTGCTAGCGAATTTATTTATTCCTGTAAAGTGTTAATTTGGGCTGTTGGGTTGACAACCTGTTGGGTAAGTTCAAGGGAAAGCTGTCGAGCACTGAAAACTAAACTTAGAAGTCCTGCTGAAAAAAAATCTACAAGCAATAAATGCTGCAGAGGGTGTGTAGAAATGGGAACCCTCTTGCACTGTTGGTAGGAATGCAAATTGACACAACCACTATGGAGAACAGTATGGAAATTTCTTTAAAGCTAGGAATAAAACTACCTTATGACCCAACAATGTACCCCAATGTTCATTGCAACACTATTTACAATAGCTAGGATGGGAAGCAACCCAGATGTCTATCAACAGATGAATGGATAAAGAAACTGTGGTACATATACACCATGGAATTTTACTCAGCCATAAAAAGGAGCATATTTGAATCAGTTATAATGAGGAGGATGAACCAAGAGCCTATTAAACAAAGTAAAGTAAGTCAGAAAGAGAAAGATAAATATCATATATTAACACATATGTATGGAATCTGGAAAGAGGGTACTGATGAACCTATTTGCAAGTCAGCAATGGAGATGCAGACATAGAAAATGGACTTATGGAGACAGTGGAGGAAGATGAGGGTGGGAAGAATTGAGAGAGTAGCACTGAGACCTATGCATTACCATGTGTAAAATTATTAGGTTGGTGCAAAAGTAATTTTGATTTTGCATTTTTGAACTTTGCCATTTGATATTGGAATATATTCTTTTTTTTCCATTTCTTTTTATTAGTTGGAGGCTAATCACTTTATGATATTGTAGTGGTTTTTACCATACATTGACATGAATCAGCCATGGATTTACATGTGTTCCCCATCCCGATCCCCCCTCCTGCCTCCCTCTCCATCCCATCCCTCTGGGTCTTCCCAGTGCACCAGCCCTGAGCATTTGTCTCATGCATCCAACCTGGGCTGGTGATCTGTTTCACCCTTGATAGTATATTTGTTTCAGTGCTATTCTCTCAGAACATCCCACCCTTGCCTTCTCCCACAGAGTCCAAAAATCTGTTCTGTACATCTGTGTCTCTTTTTCTGTTTTGCATATAGGGTTATCATTACCATCTTTCTAAATTCCATATATATGCATTAGTATACTGTATTGGTCTTTATCTTTCTGGCTTACTTCACTCTGTATAATGGGCTCCAGTTTCATCCATCTCATTAGAACTGATTCAAATGAATTCTTTTTAATGGCTGAGTAATATTCCATGGTGTATATGTACCACAGCTTCCTTATCCATTCGTCTGCTGATGGGCATCTAGGTTGCTTCCATGTCCTGGCAATTATAAACGGTGCTGCGATGAACATTGGGGTTCATGTGTCTCTTTCAGATCTGGTTTCTGTGGTGTGTGTGCCCAGGAGTGGTATTGCTGGGACATATGGCAGTTCTAATTCCAGTTTTTTAAGGAATCTCCACACTGTTCTCCATAGTGGCTGTACTAGTTTGCATTCCCACCAACAGTGTAAGAGGGTTCCCTTTTCTCCACACCCTCTCCAGCATTTATTGCTTGTAGACTTTTTGATAGCAGCCATTCTGACTGGCGTGTAATGGTACCTCATTGTGGTTTTGATTTGCATTTCTCTGATAATGAGTGATGTTGAGCATCTTTTCATGTGTTTGTTAGCCATCTGTATGTCTTCTTTGGAGAAATGTCTGTTTAGATCTTTGGCCCATTTTTTGATTGGGTCATGTATTTTTCTGGAATTGAGCTGCAGGAGTTGCTTGTATATTTTTTAGATTAATCCTTTGTCTGTTTCTTCAGTTGCTATTATTTTCTCCCATTCTGAAGGCTGTCTTTTCACCTTGCTTATAGTTTCCTTTGTTGTGCAAAAGCTTTTCAATTTAATTAGGTCCCATTTGTTTAATTTTGCTTTTGTGTCCAATATTCTGGGAGGTGGGTCATAGAGGATCTTGCTCTGATCTATGTCATAGAGTGTTTTGCCTATGTTCTCCTCTAGGAGTTTTATAGTTTCTGGTCTTACATTTAGATCTTTAATCCATTTTGAGTTCATTTTTGTATATGGTGTTAGAAAGTGTTCTAGCTTCATTTTTTTACAAGTGGTTGACCAGTTTTCCCAGCACCACTTGTTAAAGAGGTTGTCTTCTTTCCCTTGTATATCCTTGCCTCCTTTGTCGAAGATAAGGTGGCCATAGGTTCGTGGATTTATCTCTGGGCTTTCTATTCTGTTCCATTGATCTATATCTCTGTCTTTGTGCCAGTACCATACTGTCTTGATGACTGTGGCTTTGTAGTAGAGCCTGAAGTCAGGCAGGTTGATTCCTCTGGTTCCATTCTTCTTTTTCAAGATTGCTTTGGCTATCTGAGGTTTTTTGTATTTCCATACAAATTGTGACATTATTTGTTCTAGTTCTATGAAGAATACCGTTGGTAGCTTGATAGGGATTGCATTGAATCTATAGATTGCTTTGGATAGTATACTCATTTTCACAATATTGATTCTTCCAATCCATGAACACGGTATATTTCTCCATCTATTTGTGTCCTCTTTGATTTCTTTCATCAGTGTTTTATAGTTTTCTATATATAGGTCTTTCATTTCTTTAGGTAGATATACTCCTAAGTATTTTATTCTTTTTGTTGCAATAGTGAATGGTATTGTTTCCTTAATTTCTCTTTCTGTTTTCTCATTGTTAGTGTATAGGAATGCAAGGGATTTCTGTGCATTAATTTTATATCCTGCAACCTTACAACATTCACTGATTAGCTCTAGTAATTTTCTGGCAGAGTCTTTAGGGTTTTCTATGTAGAGGATCATGTCATCTGCAAACAGTGAGAGTTTTACTTCTTCTTTCCCTATCTGGATTCCTTTTATTTCTTTTTCTGCTCTGATTGCTGTGGCCAAAACTTCCAAAACTATGTTGAATAGTAGTGGTGAGAGTAGGCACCCTTGTCTTGTTCCTGATTTTAGGGAAAATGCTTTCAATTTTTCACCACTGAGGATAATGTTTGCTGTGGGTTTGTCATATATAGCTTTTATTATGGTGAGGTATGTTTCTTCTATTCCTGCTTTCTCGAGAGTTTTTATCATAAATGGATGCTGAATTTTGTCAAAGGCTTTTTTTGCATCTATTGAGATAATCATATGATTTTTATCTTTCAATTTGTTAATGTGGTGTATTACATTGATTGATTTGTGGATATTAAAGAATCCTTGCATTCCTGGGATAAAGCCCACTTGGTCATGATGTATGATTCTTTTAATATGTTGCTGGATTCTGTTTGCTAGAATTTTGTTAAGGATTTTTGCATCTATGTTCATCAGTGATATTGGCCTGTAGTTTTCTTTTTTTGTGGCATCTTTGTCTGGTTTTGGAATTAGGGTGATGGTGGCCCCATAGAATGAGTTTGGAAGTTTACCTTCTTCTGCAATTTTCTGGAAGAGTTTGAGTAAGGTAGGTGTTAGTTCTTCTCTAAATTTTTGGTAGAATTCAGCTGTGAAGCCTTCTGGTCCTGGGCTTTTGTTTGCTGAAAGATTTCTGATTACAGTTTCAATTTCCTTGCTTGTGATGGGTCTGTTAGGAACTTCTATTTCTTCCTGGTTCAGTTTTGGGTAGTTATACTTTTCTAAGAATTTGTCAATTTCTTCCAAGTTGTCCATTTTATTGGCATAGAGCTGCTGGTAGTAGTCTCTTATGATCCTTTGTATTTCAGTGTTGTCTGTTGTGATCTCTCCATTTTCGTTTCTAATTTTGTTGATTTGGTTCTTCTCCCTTTGTTTCTTAATGAGTCTTGCTAATGGTTTGTCAACTTTGTTTATCTTTTCAAAAAACCAACTTTTAGCTTTGTTGATTTTTGCTATGATGGTCTCTTTTGTTTCTTTTGCATTTATTTCTGCCCTAATTTTTAAGATTTCTTTCCTTCTCCTAACCCTGGGGTTCTTTATTTCTTCCTTCTCTAGTTGCTTTAGATGTAGAGCTAGGTTATTTATTTGACTTTTTTCTTGTTTCTTGAGGTAAGCCTGTAATGCTATGAACCTTCCCCTTAGCACTGCTTTTACAGTGTCCCATAGGTTTTGGGTTGTTGTGTTTTCATTTTCATTCGTTTCTATGCATATTTTGATTTCTATTTTGATTTCTTCTATGATTTGTTGGTTATTCAGAAGCATGTTATTTAGCCTCCATATTTTTTAATTTTTAATAGTTTTTTCCTGTAATTGAGATCTAATCTTACTGCATTATGATCAGAAAAGATGACTGGGATGATTTCAATTTTTTTGAAGTTACCAAGGCTAGATTTATGGCCCAGGATGTGATCTATTCTGGAGAAGGTTCCGTGTGCACTTGAGAAAAAGGTGAAGTTGATTGTTTTGGGGTGAAATGTCCTATAGATGTCAATTAGGTTTAGCTGGTCCATTGTGTCATTTAAAGTTTGTGTTTCCTTGTTCATTTTCTGTTTAGTTGATCTGTCCATAGGTGTGAGTGGGGTATTAAAGTATCCCACTATTATTGTGTTACTATTAATTTCCCCCTTCATACTCGTTAGCATTTGCCTTACATATCGCGGTGCTCCTATGTTGGATGCATATATATTTATAATTGTTATATCTTCTTCTTGGATTGATCCTTTGATCATTATGTAGTGCCCTTCTTTGTCTCTTTTCACAACCTTTATTTTAAAGTCTATTTTATCTGATATGATATTGTGACTCCTGCTTTCTTTTGGTCTCCATTTGCATGAAATATTTTTTTCCAGCCCTTCACTTTCAGTCTGTATGTGTCCCTTGTTTTGAGGTGGGTCTCTTGTAGACAGCATATATAGGGGCCTTGTTTTTGTATCCATTCAGCCAGTCTTTGTCTTTTGGTTGGGGCATTCAACCCATTTACATTTAAGGTAATTATTCATAGGTATGGTCCTGTTGCCATTTACTTTGTTGTTTGGGGTTCACATTTATACAGCCTTTCTGTGTTTCCTGTCTAGAGAAGATCCTTTAGTATTTGTTGAAGAGCTGGTTTGGTGGTGCTGAATCCTCTCAGCTTTTGCTTGTCTGTGAAGCTTTTGAATTCTCCTTCATGTCTGAATGAGATCCTTGCTGGGTACAGTAATCTGGGTTGTAGGTTATTCTCTTTCATTACTTTAAGTATGTCCTGCCATTCCCTTCTGGCCTGAAGAGTTTCTATTGATAGATCAGCTGTTATCCTTATGGGAATCCCCTTGTGTGTTATTTGTTGTTTCTCCCTTGCTGCTTTTAACATTTGTTCTTTGTGTTTGACATTTGTTAATTTGATTAATATGTGTCTTGGGGTGTTTCACCTTGGGTTTATCCTGTTTGGGACTCTCTGGATTTCTTGGACTTGTGTAACTATTTCCTTCCTCATTTTAGGGAAGTTTTCAGCTATTATCTCCTCGAGTATTTTCTCATGGCCTTTCTTTTTGTCTTCTTCTTCTGGGACTCCTATGATTCAAATGTTGGGGCGTTTCACATTGTCCCAGAGGTCCCTGATGTTGTCCTCATTTCTTTTGATTCTTTCTCTTTTTTTCTCTCTGCTTCATATATTTCCACCATTTTATCTTCTACCTCACTGATCCTATCTTCTGCCTCTGTTATTCTACTGTTGGTTCCCTCCAGTGTGTTTTTTATATCATTTATTGCATTATTCATTTTTGATTGACTTTTATTTATTCTAGGTCCTTGTTAAACTTTTCTTGCATCTTCTCAATCCTTGTCTCCAGGCTATTTATCTGTGACTCCATTTTGTTTTCAAGATTTTGGATCATTTTTATTATCATTATTCTAAATTCTTTTTCAGGTAGATTCCCTATCTCCTCCTCTTTTGTTTGGCTTGGTGGGCATTTTTCATGTTCCTTTACCTGCTGGGTATTTCTCTGCCTTTTCATCTTGTTTAGATGGCTGTGTTTGGAGTGACTTTTCTGTATTCTGGTGGTCTGTGGTTACTTTTTATTGTGAAGGTTTCTCCCAGTGGGTGGGGTTGGACAATTGGCTTGTCAAGGTTTCCTGTTTAGGGAAGCTTGTGTCAGTGTTCTGGTGCGTGGAACTGGATTTCTTCTCTCTGGAGTGCAGTGAAGTGTCCAGTAGTGAGTTTTCAGATGGGTCTATGTGCTAGGTGTGACTTTAGGCAGCCTGTATGTTGACACTCAGGGCTGTGTTCCTGCGTTGCTAGAGAATTTGCATGGTATGACTTGCTCTGGAACTTATTGGCTCTTGGGTGGTGGTTGGTTTCAGTGTAGGTACGGAGGCTTTTGGATTATCTCTTATTACTTAATGTTCCCTGTAGTCAGAGTTTTCTGGTGTTCTCAGGTTTCGGGCTTAAGTCTCCTGCCTCTGGATTTCAGACTTATTCTTCCAGTAGCCTCAAGACTTCTCCAACTATACAGCACTGATAATAAAACTTCTAGGTTAATGGTGAAAAGATTCTCCACAGTGAGGGACACCCAGAGAGGTTCACAGAGTTACATGAAGAAGAGGAGAGGGAGGAGGGAGATAGAGGTGAGCAGGAGGAGAAAAGGGGGGACTCAAGAGGAGAGAGACAGATCTACGCAGTTATCTGTTCCCAAAGTGTTCTCCGTAGCCCAGACACCCACAGAGATTCACAGAATTGGACTGAGAAGAGAAGGAAGAGGGAGGAAATAGAGGTGATCTGGGGGAGAAAAAGGACGGTCAAAAGGGGGAGAGAGTAATCAACACACTCCTGAGTAAAAATGGGAACTGAATATTGGATTCTTAAATGTCCAAAATTGATATCAAATACTGAAAAACAAAGATTAAAAATCTAGAGTAGAGGTTAGACTCTTAAAGATACAATATTAAAAACAAAAACACAAAAAATTAAGAAATATATATGAAGTTTGCTTTAAAAAAAGGATCTTTTTTTTTGCAAGGTTATAGTGAAATGAAAATGAAAATTAAGGAGTAATAGAGGAGTAATAGGGAATTTTAAAAGAAAAGAGAAAAAGTTGAAAAAAATGAAAAAAAAGAAAAAAAAATTTTTAATTAAAAAAATAGTAAAAATATATCTAGGAATTTCTCTGGAGCTGTTGCAGGCAGTATGGCTTCGGTTCAGTTTCAGATAGCTCCTCGTTCCAGCTTACACTCCTCTATATCTATAGGCCCCTTCTGGTGTAGTCGGTGTCACCTACAGGGATTTTAATCTGTTGCACCTGTAACTTCTGAAGCAGTTCCCTATGTTTATTTGGCTTCTGTTTGCTGGTCTCTTCAGTGCCTAATTTCCACCCTGACACAGCGGGCAGACGTGGTCTCTTGTTTAGGTTCGCTTGTTCAGTCCTGCTGCGGGGAGGGAGGGGCGCTGCAGACAAATCTCACTGGCCTGTGTGGGGAGCACTCAGTGTTCCGGCCACACTGGGTTTGTCCCCCCTCACGGGTGTGTGCTTTCCCCGTCTACACTGCTCAGGCTCCACGCTGCTCTCCAGGGAGCGGGCCCTGAGTTGTGTGCGGTTCCAGTTTTCGGGCACTCCACAAAAGCGCAGACTCGGTTGGGCCTGCGTTTTGTGCCTTCCCGGTCGGAGCAGCTCAGGCCGCCAGGAGCTAGACGGGCGCACTTTCCCCGGGTGCGGTGCACCTTCTCCCTTCCATGGTCCCAGCCTCAGTTTCCACATGCGCCGGTCTGGTGCGCCTTGTGTGGGTTCTGGGGAGCTGGTCTCTAGCCGCAACCCTCCTGGCGGATGTCAACCATCCAGAATCTCAGGAAGTCTTTGGTTAGAAACTGGGAGCCTGTTTGCAGTTTGGTAGGGGGTGCAGTCTCTGGGGCCGAGCTTGCCCCTTTCCCCTCCACCCTGCCTCCGGCCTCTGGCAGGGGATGGGCCGGTCCGCAGCCCGCTAGCTCTTCTCTGGAATTGCTCAGTCTTTCCTTTGTTCTACGAATGGGCTGGCAGTGTGTTCAGTTAGCGCTTTTCACCAGTTAATTTTCTCCTCTCTCTCTTGCTATCCCACAGTTTAAGTTGCTATCTCATGTTAGCTCCCTCCGATTGCCCTCAGGGCATTCAGACCCAGTCCTTACCCTAAGCAATGCCACCCGCTCCTCTCCGTTTCGCCCCCACTTGCTGGTGGCGGATGCAAGCGTCTGGGGTACTTTTCTGCTGGGAGTTGTTTTTAGGCATGTAATCTGTGGGTTTTATTTATTTTTCCTCCCAGTTAGGTTGCCCTCCGAGATTCAAAAACTTGCCCCAGACCCACCAGTGAGAGGGTTTCCTGGTGTTTTGTAACTTCCTCTATTACAACTCCCTTCCCCAGGATGGGTCTCCATCCCTAGCTCTTTTGTCTCTCTTTTTACCTTTTATATTTTGTCCTACCTCCTTTTGAAGACAATGGGCTGTTTTTCTGGGCACCTGATGTCCTGTGCTTGTGATGAGAAGTTGTTTTGTGCAGTTTGCTCAGCGTTCAAATGTTCTTTCGATGAATTTGTAGGGGAGAAAGTGGTCTCCCCGTCCTATTCCTCCGCCATCTTCTGGAATATATTCTTAAGTAAATGTATATATATATATATGTGTGTGTGTGTGTGTGTGTGTGTGTATTTTAAGTGCCTGCTGAGTCCATGTTACCCTAATGAGTAACCCCAGAACTGAAATTATGGCAGGGGCTGTGCTCTTCAACCTATGTGATTGAGAGTACAGGGGAAGTGGGATATTGTCATTTATAAGAGTAAGGTTAGAAATTACATATACAAGGGTGCCGGGGCCTGTCCAGTTGGCTGGGAGATACAAGTAGGCATTGAAGCCACAGAGGAAACAGGTAGAATTCCTGGGGTCTAGGCTGATGTCTAAAGTGATGTTGAAATAGAACTTCCCTAAATGCGTAGAGGGATGATCCATGCCTTCATAACTCGTAGCTAGAGTTGTCCCAGATAGGGGAATCTGTGAGGGGAGGGAAGATAGTCCTTAGCCCAATTAAATGAAGGGATAGCAGGGTCCCATCCGATGTCATAGCTCTCAGGGGTCTTGAGTTTCTTTCTGTCTTCTTGCTTAACACTGAAAGGCTGGAACTAGAAGCTGTGTTTTGATATAGGCAGCTGGTGGGAGGGGTGGTAGAAAGGGATACCCCATAACAGCCAGCTTGTGTCTAGTTGATGGTCACATGGGGAGTTTGGGAAGTAAATGTTAAAAGGGGGAGTCAGAATAATAGGTATGGGGTGATGTGTTCTGTCACTGGTTATGAGGGGGACTCACATCCGGGTAGGGGAAAGCGTGAAAGTATGATTACAGACCTGGGAAATATTAAGGAATTCATGCATAGGGGGAGGAGCCTCGTAGGGAGGGAAAAGACACACAGAGATGGACTGGCTTTATAAGGCGGACTAAGAGAATATGGGCCCTGGAAGGTTGTAACATGACTTCTGGTGTATGTGGTTCAGACGTGTATGAGCCACTGTCGGCCTTACTCTAGGGTTATTGGCCCCTCTTGGTTGATCAAAGTAAGGGGACTAGGAAGGATTCAAGCTGGTTCCATTTAGCAGGTGGTATGGGAAGTCCTCGGCTTCCCTGGGGGCTCAGTGGTAAAGACTCCACCCACCAATGCAGGTTCCATCCCTGGGTCAGGAAGACCCCTTTGGAGAAGGCACTAGCAGCCCGCTCCAGTGTTCTTGCCAGGAGATCCCATGGACAAAGGAGCCTAGTGGACTCCAGTCCATGGGGTCACAAAGGGTCAGACACAGCTTAGTGACTGAACAATAACGACAGTGGGAAGTGCCACTAAGCCGTGTTGGGGGAAAACAGTGGTGCATATCTAGCAGTTTTTGTATGATCCTGGGGAATGTTGGTGGAGGAGTTTAAGGGCTTCCTGAACTATTGGTTAATATTGATGACGATTATGTGCATCTACAAGGATAGAAAAAGAGAGGAAGATGATGATTACAGCTTTAGGAGACTAGATTCATTTATTGATAGAGTTCTTGTGGGGAATAATCTTGTAAGTCTCCTTGGACGGTTTTGTCCCAAGCTGGTACACACACACACACACACACACACACACACACAGTTGTTGTTGAGATGGGATTAGGAGAGGTAGGTAGGAGTTCTGAAGATTTATATCCTACAATAAGGGGTAGTAAAAGCAGAGTGTTGAGTTATAAATCTGAGACCAGTTCAAGGGAGATGACAAAGAGGAAAAAAGAGGAGTTGACAGAAGGTATAGGTTTTTAGGTTAGGAGTTGGGGTTAGGCTGCCTTTGCAATGCTTGAGGAAGACAAGGATGCCACAGGGTGGTCCCACAAGCATGGGACAAAGTAACCCATGGGAGGGAAAGAGCCCAGGGAATGAAAAGGAGGATAGCAAGATGAAAATCAGCTTGGCGAGGCTCTATGTTCAGCACAGACCTGATGGTTTTTTAAAGAGGAAGCAGAGAGCGTCCCAGAGCTCACAGTCATAAGAGGCGTCTTGTGAGTCTTGGGTTGGTTGGAGATCTTCTGGAGAAAGATCTGTCTTCAGTTGTAACACATGGATCCAGGAGGTGAAGCCTTGGATTTTGGCAGCTGTGAGAGGGTCAGCAAGACTTAGTTTGGTTCTGTCCACATTGCTTTGATGGATTCCCATCCTGTGTAAGAATGTTAACATATACCCAGTCCCTGGGGTTTATGCAGGGAGGACCCTGAAAAATTAGAATCTGGCTTGGGACTGTTTTGGTTCTGGTATTCCCACATATTTTTAAGAGTTAAATCTAAAATTGTAAGATAGTCTACTCAGTAATGGGCCTCAGGATCAATGAAGAGTTCTGTGCTTAAGAATGATCTCCCCATAAATGATTTCATAAGGGCTTGAATGAGTCCTGAATTTGGGGAAAGCAATGAA
Source organism: Odocoileus virginianus (assembly GCF_023699985.2). NCBI lineage: Eukaryota > Metazoa > Chordata > Mammalia > Artiodactyla > Cervidae > Odocoileus > Odocoileus virginianus. Next base: position 45,412,608 of record NC_069689.1, on the reverse strand, counting down.
AAGAAGGGTGACCCAGGTTTGCTAGTTTCTATCACTAGGTACTTTTTGAGGGCCGGATTGGCTCTTTCTACCTTTCCAGACCTTTGAGGGTGTCAAACTGAATGAAGATCGTGGTTCATTTGTAGGACTTTGTTGACAACTTGGCTCAGACCGGAAATAGACACAGGGACGTTATCTGATTGTAAAGAGCTTGGAAGTCCAAACCTAGGTATAACATGTTCCAAGAGGGCAGTGGTGACCTCAGAGGCCTTGATCTTAGTTGAGTAGGCTTCACTTCATCTATAAAGGCACCTATCATCACTCAGAGGTACTTATAGCCTTTGCAAGGGAGCATGTAAGTCAGATCTATTCACCAATAGATTTGGTTTCCTCACTTCTGGTTTGGATGGAGCAGTGGGATGGTGGTGGGGGGCAGGTTATAGCCCCCTCTGGATTGGCCTGGAGACAAGCAGGACAGGCTTGGGATGTTAACTGAAGGGTTAAGAGGATTCCTTTTCTGGTGAATATTGTCCCCATTAGTTTAAAGAGCAATTCAGCCCCTAAATGGGTGGCCTGATGCAGGTGGGTTAGTATCTTCCATTGGAAAGTTTCTGGTAAGTGGAGTTTATCATCTGGGCTCAGTAGCCATCCTTCAGGGATTAAAATGAACCTGCAGTTCTGTCCTTCTGTGAGTTCAGAGGGTGGATACTGAGGTGGTAAGAAGTCTAGACTTGGGATCAGGGGAGCCTATAGGATGCTTAGAGTGGCCTTTTTGGCTTCTTTAGCTGCTTTATTATTTCGTTTACTTAAATCTGATGAATCCTTTTGGTTTGCTCTGCAGTGGATGATGTCCTGCAGTGGGGATTTTATAGCTTCTAGTAAGCCCAAAATGTCTGGCCCAGTGCTTAATTGGAGTATGACGTGCAGTTAATAGGCCCCTTTCCTTCCAAATGGCCACATGGGCATGGACTATATAGAAGGTGTGTGCTGAGTCTATATGTAAATATTGACTCATAGTCCATCTCCTACTTTGAGGGCTCTAGTTAGAATGATGAGTTCTGCTTTTTGGGTGGAAGTATTTGCCCTGTGGAGTGGGCCTGACTCTATTACTTCTGTAAAGTTGATTATGGCATACCCTGAGACCCTTCAGCATTCCTGGATGGAACTGCTGCCATCCATAAACCATTCTGTGTCTGGATTGGGTAAAGGCATAGATCTGGCCTAGCACTATATTGTTCAGTCACTCAGTCATGTCTGATTCTGTGATCCCATGGACTGTAGCACGCCAGGCTTCCCTGTCCTTCACCATCTCCTGGAGCTTGTTCAAACTCACATCCATTGAGTCGGTGATGCCATCCAACCATCTCATCCTCTGTCATCCCCTTCTCCTCCTGCCTTCAATCTTTCCCAGCATCAGGGTCTTTTCTAATAAGTCAGCTCCTCACATCAGGTGGCCAAAGTATTGAAGCTTCAGCTTCAGCATCAGTTCTTCCAATGAATATTCAGAATTAATTTCTTTTAGGATGGACTGGTTGGATCTCCTTGCAGTCCAAGGGACTCTCAAGAGTCTTCCCCAACACCACAGTTCAAAAGCATCAATTTTTCAGCACTCAGCTTTCTTTAGGGTCCAACTTTCACATCCATACATGACTACTGGAAAACCCATAGCTTTGACTAGATGGACGTTTGTTGGCAAAGTAATGTCTCTGCTTTTTAATATGCTGTCTAGGTTGGTCATAGCTTTTCTTTTAAGGAGCAAGAGTCTTAATTCTGTGGCTACAGTCACCATCTGCAGTGATTGTGGAGCCCAAGAAAATAAAGTCTGTCACTGTTTCCCCATCTATTTGGCATGAAGTGATTAAACTGGATGCCATGACCTTCATTTTTTGAATGTTGAGCTTTAAGCCAGCTTTTTCACTCTCCTCTTTCAGCTTCATCAAGAGGCTCTTTAGTTTCTCTTTGCTTTCTGCCTCAAGGGTCATGTCATCTGCATATCTGAGGTTATTCATATTTCTCCTGGCAATCTTGATTCCAGCTTTTGCTTCATCCAGTCCAGTATTTTGCATGATGTATTCTGCATATAAGTTAAATAAGCAGAGTGACAATATACAGCCTTGATGTACTCCTTTACCAATTTGAAACCAGTCTGTTGTTCCATGTCCAGTTCTAACTGTTTATTCTTGACCTGCATACAGATTTCTCGAGAGGCAGGTCAGGTGGTCTGGCATTCCCATCTCTTTAAGAATTTTCCACAGTTTGTTGTCATCCATACAGTCAAAGGCATAATCAATGAAGCAGAAGTATATGTTTTTCTGGAATTTTCTTGCTTTCTCTGTCATTCTGTGGGCATTGGCAATTTGATCTCTGGTTCCTCTGCCCTTTCTAAATCCAGCTTGAATATCTGGAAGTTCTCAGTTCAGAACTTTCTCACAGCAGAAGATATTAAGAATATGTGGCGAGAATATACAGAAGAACTATACAAAAAAGATCTTACTGACCTTGATAATTACAATGGTGTGATTACTCACCTAGAGTCAGACATCTTGGAGTGTGAAGTGGGCCTTAGGAAGCATCACTATGAACAAAGCTAGTGGAGGTGATGGAATTCCAGCTGAGCTATTTCAAATCCTGAAAGATGATGCTGTGAAAGTGCTGCATTCAGTATGCCAACAAATATGGAAAACTCAGCAGTGGCCACAGGACTGGAAAAGGTCAGTTTTTATTCCAATCCCAAAGAAGGACAATGCCAAATAATGTTCAAACTACCACACAATTGCACTCATCTCACACACTAGCAAAGTAATGCTCAAAATTATCCAGGCCTAGCTCTATGACTAGGCTTGGTCAGTCACCTTAAACAGAAATGTAGAAGGAAGGTGTTAGGATTTGGTTTGGGCAGAAGAGTGGCAGGATCCAGGATAGTACAAGGCTTGATTGATATCTCTGACCCCTCTAAGAATAAAGCTTGATACTTTTGAATTCTGCTATCTGAAATCCAATGGAATGCCTTGGAGTTGAGGACATCTAAGACCTGGTGAGGAGTATAAACTATTGTGGGTTTGTAAGTGGTTTCCTGTTGTGAGTTTGGAAGCTTCCTCTGTGAGAACTGCAGTGACAGCTAATACTCTTAGACAGGGAGGCCATCCCTGAGATGTTATGTCCAGTGTTTTAGATAGATATGCTACTGGGTGCTGAGATGGTCCCAGGGATTGGGTTAGTACCCCCAGAACCACCCCATTTCTTCATGAACAAAGGGAGAGAGGATTTTGTTAGATCTGGTAGGCCTAAGGCTGGCCTTGTTTATTTGTGTAAAAGCTGCCTGTTTCAGGGCTCCATTCCAGGGGTGTTCTGGTCCTTTAAGGGCATCATAAAGAGCCTTGGTCAATAGGCCATAGGTGGAAATCCAAATTTGGCTGAACCCTGTCATTCCTAAAAAGTTCCTAAGCTGTCGTTTGGTAGCTCGAGTGGTTTGTCTAAGATGAACTTCCTTCTGTCAGGGGCGATACTTCTTTTTCCAGGGGTTAATATTAGCCCCAGGAAAGGCACTTGTTGGGCAGTAATTTGTGCCTTGGCAGGGAATACCTGTACCCTCATGCTGCTAAGAACTAGAATGGCATTATTGTCTGAGATTGGTTTGTTGTTGTGTTGTTAGTCGCTAAGTCATGTCTGACTCTCTGCAACCCCATGGATTGCAGCCCGCCAGGCTCCTCTGTCCATGGGATTCTCCAGGTAAGAATACAGGAGTGGGTTGCCATTTCCTCCTCCAGCAGATCTTCCCAACCCAGGGATCAAAGCTGCATTTGCTGCCTTGCAGGCAGATTCTTTACCACTGAGCAACCAGGGAAGTTAGTTTACCAGCACTATAAATTAAGACATCTCTGCCATATTGGAGTAGTCAGCTTTCGCCCTCCAGCATTAACAATGAAAGGGCCTTTGCTAATGCTTGACCAAACAAATGAAGACTATCTCGAAACCCCTGAAGCAAGACCGTCTGGGTGAGTTGTTTGGTATATTTGGTATTTGGGCCTTTTCATTTGAAGACAAATAAGAATTAGGTGTCAGCATGGACTGAAATGCAAAAGAAGGCATCCTTCAGGTCTAGGAGTACCTTTGGGTTTGTGAAGGGATTTGACCTCAAAGGTTAAGTGGGTTAGGTACTACCAAATGAATAGGGGCCACTGCTTGGTTGACAACCCTCAGGACTAAATGCTTGGAGCTGTCAGACTTCTTTACTGCTGGGATTGGGGTATTGCAGGGAGAATTACATAGGATTAGAGGTCTAGTTTGGAGGAACTCGGAGATTAGAGGCTTCAATCCTATTAAGCCTTCCTCCTTAAGAGGATATTGTGATACTCTAGAGAAAGAGTTTGGATCCTTTAAATGGATAACTACTGGGGTGGCTGTAGCAGACCTCCTGGGAGTAGAAGTATCCCATTCTTCTGGAGGAACTTGCCTGAGGATCTGGGGCAGGATTTTAGCTAGAACCAGTTTCATAGTTGTTGTTAAAGCCATATTTACTGGCATAAATGATAAGGTAGCTTTAAATTTTGTTAATAAATCTCAGCCTAACAGAGGGTGGGGCAGGTCAGGAAGACTAAGAAGGAATGGGTGAGCAGAGTACTTTCCAGGGAACGAGGTAGGGGAGGAATGAAATGGCCATAGGAGGATTGTCCACTCACCCCCATTAGGAGGTTTGAGGGATAGTGAGTGGGACCGGAGAAGGGCTGAACAAGTAGCTCCGGGGTCAATCAGAAAGGTTACAGTGGCCCCCACCACATCCAGGGTCACCCAGGGCACCTCTGGTTTTATAGGGGACATAGGGGCCTGTGGTTTGAGCCCCGGGCACCTTCAGTCATCTCTGTGCAGGAGGTCAAGCCCTAAAATGCACTCTGACTCCCGTGCAGGAGGTCAAGACCTAAAATGCAGTCTGACTCCCGCTCTCAATAGTCACCTACCACTGACAGCGGAAGCTGACTTGGATTTCGGCTGTGAGTGCTGAGTTCAGAGGCACCTCTGATATTGGGTGGCTATGATGTTGGCCTACCTGCTTGGGAAGGAGGGACAACTCCTCTTCCAGTGGCCCTGCCGGTGACAGTAAGTATTGGGTGGTGGAGCGGGGCAGCTCCCGCCCGTGTTCCCTGGCTGACCACACTGGTAGCAGGTCATCGGAGGTTTCTGAGAAACGGAGGTACACCCGTTGACCCCTGCTGTGGGAGGGACTGAAATGGCAAGAGCCGTGTACTGAGCGTGTCATTTAAAATTTTTCTTCCTCCCTCTGTTCCCACCTACTCCTGGAAATTTCCTCCCTGTTGTTAGAGACCTTACAGGCCTTATCAAGCAAGACACAGGATGGTGTTTGTGGGCCCTGTTGTAGTTTCTGTAGCTTTTGCCTAGTGTCTGGAGTTGATTGGCTTATAAAGTGGACTACAAGGATAGCCCTTCCTTCATTGGTATCTGGATCTAAGTGGGTATGTTTTCCCATGGTGACTGCTAGCCAAGCCTGAGGAAGGACAGGGTTCTCAGAAGGATCCTGAGTAACTTCCCTAAGTGAAAAAGTGAAAATTTTAGTTGGTCAGTTGTGTCTGACTCTTTGCAACCCCATGGATAGCCTGCCAGACTCCTCTGTCCATGGAATTCTCTAGGCAAGGATACTAGAGTGAGTAGCCATTCCCTTCTCCGGGGTTATCTACCTGATCAGGGATTGAACCTGAATCTCCTGCATTGTAGGCAGATCCTTTATCATCTGAGGCACCAGAGAAACATCCCTAGCTTGCTATAATTAATGGTTTTGACGATTGCCTTTCTCATACCCTCTGGCAGGCAGGTGATCATGTAGTCTTTCCTAGTTCATCCCCCTGACAGTCCATTATCATTCGCCTGGCTGCTTCATCCATGGTCTATTCTTGGGACTGCAGCTGCCCCCATTCAGTTTTCGCTGGGATTCTGAGTGTGTGCCTTATCTGCCCAAGCTTAGGCTAAGGCCCATATCCGCTTCTTTTCCTCGTGAGTACAGCAAGTGGTCAACTACATGAGTGTCTTACTGAGTTAGACTGAGGGCTATAGTGAGGGCCTGCAATTCCTTAATCACAGTGATGGGGTCCTGACTGAAGGGACCTAACTTGTTTTGAATCTGAGAAATGCCAGACATGGGAAAGGAAACGTGGACTCTAATGCTGCCCATGTCTGCATTTCAGTTCAGCTCAGTTCAGATGCTCAGTCATGTCTGACTCTTTGCAACCCCATGCACCACAGCACACCAGGCCTTCCTGTCCATCACCAACTCCCAGAGTTCACCCAAACTCATGTCTGTTGAGTCAGTGATGCCATCCAGCCATCTCATCCTCTGTCATCCCCTTCTCCCCCTGCCCTCAATCTTTCCCAGCATTTACCACTTACTTCCCTTAAGGCAAGCGTATGAGACTTTGTTTCCTGGCATTGGGTAGTCCTCAATCTTGTGTGGAAAAGGGAGATGGGGCCTTCGTCCTGATGAGGGATGGCTGTTGAGACACTGTTGGGGTGTGAGTTGAGTCTGAAACTAAAGGGGTTGACTGGGTTTTGGATAGAAAAGATCAAGTAGGGGTCATCTAAAAGGTCTAACGGGGAAGGAGACAGAGGGGTTGGGGGGATGAGAGGCAGCAGAAAGACACGTGCGGCCCACGTCCCTCACATCCGGATTCTGACTAAGGGCCGTAAAGGACTGAACGTAAGGAACCCCTGAGTCCTGTTCCTGCTTTCAGCAAAAGAGATCGAGTTGGAGGATTGTGTTATAACTCAGTATGCCATGAAGAGGTCATGTCTCCTGGCCCCTCAGTTTATACTGGGGCCAGGCCACCTCCCAAAAGGAAATGAGTCTTTTCTTTTTGAGATTTTCAGGGTCAAATTTTTTCCAGTGCCTAAGAAGGCAGCCAAGGAGTGAGTCTGAGGAAGACTTCAAGGCGTGCCAGAACCCATTCTTAGCCTAAATGCCGTAGAATGGGGTACTGAGAGTCACTGGCTGTCGGAAAGATGTCCCCTGTGTCCCAGTGATCTCTTTGTGTGACTGAGGCACAAAATGGCCAAATGTCCCACACAGTTCCCTCCAACCATGAGAGATGGTCGCTGAGTCTGAGACAGAGGCACAAACTGTGTGACTAAGGGGCCATGCAACGCGAGCAGAGAAAGAAAGAAATGAGAGACTCCCGGCAGCAGCGGGGTGATGCATCATTTGACAACTCCCTGAAACATGGGAAGGCACTTCTGTGGTGACGTAGAGGCAACACTTAGGTTCCTGTAAGTCAAAAAGTGAAAGTAACAGGGAAGACAGGCTGAGAAACCCACCTTATTATCCTGACGGGAGGGCAGTGTCCAGAGGAGGGGATGGGCCCAGTGTTCTGTTTGAAACAATATGTGTCTTGTGGTTCATGGAAATTGTCCTCCTGGGGACAGACGCTCTAATAGCTTGGTCTGTTCCATGACTCCCCTCAGCTGTCACAGGAGTCTGCAAATCGCAGGCACACGAATGGTTTTTAAGGGCCTGACCCGTGCCTGCACGCTGTTAGTCGGTGTGGTTCTCAGCCTAAGGGAGAGAGAGGAGAGGAGAGCCTTCACCTGCTGAGCTGGCAGCCACTGGGGCACCATAGGTTGTGTGACCTTGGGAACATGCCAGGCAGTGGCCCTGGCCAGAGTTCCTCAGTTGCTTCACAGCCACTTGCCTGTTTGCAGAGGGTTCGGGAAAAGGAAATGAGAGAGTTTGGGGGGAGCCCCCACAAGTCCCCATACAGGCCACCAAAATTTTGTGGTCCATGTGTGGGTTGAAAAAGAGTTTCCAGACACATAGTATCTCAGAAGAGAGTGAATTTATTGAGAACAAACAGCAGAGATAGTGAAGGGTACTGCAAACACAGTGGGCTGACTTCCTGACAGACCAGAGAGAATGGACCCCTTTTGTGGCCCAGTGACCAGTTTTTATAGCCTCAAGATGAAGAAAATTCCTGCTGGAGGGGGGGTATCTCTTTAGAAGAAAAGAACTGCACAAATTCTGGGACTCCTTCAGCAGACCTGACACTTCAGCTGAGACACTCTTCAGATGCCCTTGCTGTCATCTGAGAAGACAACTTCTAGATTTTGACGCCATAGAATTCCAGAAGGCTTTCAGCTATGAAAATGGAAGAGTTTGTTAGAATCTCCTGCTAATTATCAGCCCTGTCTGAAATATGGAGTCATCAGCCTAACCTAAGTGACTTACTTTGAATTTAGTCTTTCTTCAGACTGTACATTTTAGTCAGGTTAAAAAGTATTGATGGAAAACAGTGATGGGGAATCTGTAATCTTTTTAAACGGTGGTAAAATATACATAACATAAAACTTACAATTTTAAGCATACAATTCAGTGACATTGAGTACATTTACACTCTTGTGCAGCCATAACTAGCATTCATCTCCAGAACTTTCCACCATCCCAAACAGAAATTCTGTACCCATTAAATTCTAACTACCCTTTTCCTGCTCCCTGGTAATCACCATCATACTCTCTTTCTCTATGATTTGACTATTCTAGCAGCCTCATGGCAGCGGACTCATTTCATATCTGTCCTTCGTGTCTGGCTTATTTCACCATCAGTCTTTATTTCTGCCCACATTTATTACTGAACCTGGCCACCTTTGCTCGCCCATCACTTTCTTCTCTGTGTCTGTTGCTTCTCTTCTGTCCTGGTCTCCAGTTTGTCTCTAGCATCCAGCATAGGCCTCGAAACATGGCAGAGGCAAAACTAATATTTATGAAGAAATACTGTTGTTATTAATAATAAAGCTATGTTCCCAAGGAAGCAAAAAAAAAAAATACATCTTTTGACAATGTGCTTTGTTCTCTTTTCCAATTACAAAGCAGAAGTTATGCAAGACCTCCAAAGATCACAAAGAAACAGGAAAACAGATCGTGATTCCCCATCTAAAATGAACCCCAAGTGTAGTGTGTGTCCTCAGATCGTGATTCCCCATCTAAAATGAACCCCAAGTGTAGTGTGTGTCCTCAGATCGTGATTCCCCATCTAAAATGAACCCCAAGTGTAGTGTGTGTCCTCAGATCGTGATTCCCCATCTAAAATGAACCCCAAGTGTAGTGTGTGTCCTCAGATCGTGATTCCCCATCTAAAATGAACCCCAAGTGTAGTGTGTGTCCTCAGATCGTGATTCCCCATCTAAAAGGAACCCCAAGTGTAGTGTGTGTCCTTGCAGTGTTACCGTCATGCTCTGCATTGAGTGTCTATTGCTGCAGCCGCCCCAGAACATGATGGTGTCAAAAAACCATTGTTGATTATCCTTCTTGGCTTTATGGGTCAGCTAGGCTGAGCTGGACGGTTCTGCTGGTCTTGCTTGTATCTCTCGTGTGGTTGTAGTAGGGAGGAGATGGAGGCGGGATCACAGAGTCTGGCTGGGGTGCTGGGACAGCAGACCTTGCCACAGGAGGTCTCCCCATGGGAGAGCTTAGGTTAGAAACTGCCAAGCCCTCTTAGGGCCTTGGCCATGAACTGGCTGAATTATGGTGGGAAAATGAGTTCAGGCCAGCTCAGGTTCACTATGGGAGGAGCTGACACCTGGCTGGGACATCAGGAGATGACTGCTAGAAGGCATGCTCCACTGGGGGCTTTCTTAGCTCTGGCTGCTGTAACAGAATACCGTAGACTGGTGGCTTGAACAATTAACTTCTATTTGTCATGGTTCTGGAGGCTGAAGGTCTGCGATCAGGGTGCCAGCACCATTAGGCTCTTGATGAGGGCCCACTTCTCGGCTGTGACCTCTGAGTCCCGCCTTGGTGTATACATGCTCCATGCAGACAGAATTCTGATCTCATCATGGCCTTATAAGGATGCTAATACAGTTGTGGCAGCCCCACCTTCATGACTTCATCTAAACCTAATTGTCTTCCAAAGGCCCTATCTCCAAACAGTATCACACAAGGGATAAGGGCTTCAACCTATGAATTTTGGGGAGGACACCAACACTCTCACCAGCATTCATTCCATAACTGGAGCTATTGAAACTGAGTAGGACCATGCTGGCCCCTCTGTGTCCCACATTTCTTGTTTGTAGAAAAAGGCTTTCATGTCCTAGGCCTCCCCAGAGTTCCAAAGAATAGATTCAAGCAGTTAGTAATTAGGGAGGTGAGGGAATGCAGAAACAAAGGAAAAGCAGTCAAGCGAGAAAATCAAGGAGAGCTTAAACAACAGTTCAGTGATTACACAGAGTTCTAGTTCCTCCCCAGGGGGTATACAGAACACTGTAATGCCAATCTTTGCATTGTTCTGCAGAAACTAAGACACCCTACCCCAACCCAGGTGAGAGATGGTGACTATACACTGACTATAAGCGTGTAGATTCCAGACTGATTGGAACCAGAAAGTTAATCATTAAGATTCCTGAAACACCACTCTGTCACCCCACCACAATCAACTGGAAGAAACTCATGTCCCCTGCACCCCTCACCCCCAGTGTTCCTTCCTTCCCTGAAAGCTATCGGGGAGACTGGGTCTTCTGAGCATGAGCTGCCCATTCTCCTCGCCTGGCTCAGTAGTAAATGCTGTACCTTTCTTCATTACAACCTGGTGTCGGTAGCTTGGCCAGGTTTGGTAACCCCATCTTGGACATACGTTACCACATGAGCTAATAGTGTTACCCTTCTGAAAGGTTATACCAATTCCCCTTTGCAGTAGCAGTGAATAAGAGTACTTGTTGCTTTATCACACACCCCAACACTAGGGTGTTATGGTTTGTAAAACCCTTGCCAGTTTGATTAGCAGTACAGTGTTAATATAAATTATATTAAATAGTACTGTTAAATCAAGACAAAGTTCACTGAAAGGAGTGGAGAGGTATCATTAACTCAATCCCTTTGGATTTCCTGACTGACCACTTTAGGAACTAAAAGTAACTTAAAATAATATACTGCATCTGTGTGTTTGAACATTTATTTCCAAGGTTTTTTACTGATGTGAATCAAGTGGTCTGGCTTGACTAGAATCATGACCAATGTAACACATAGGCAAAAACATCTCCCACGTGTGATTTTGAAAAATAAACTGAAATAAAACCCCACTCCTTCATTTGGATAGCAGAGACTCCTGGTTCCCTATCCAGCGTGTGCCCCATGAAGCACATTTTTTTTTCTTTTCAGTCAAATATTCAGATCTAGGTGATTGGAAAAATTGTTTGATGAAATTCCGCAAGTCTAAGGAGGCATTTATCACTGTGTTTTGTTTGGAATCCTGCTGGAATCCCAGTGAAGAACGGGATCATTCAGGATCAGTGGGGCGGAGTTCAGAGACAGGCTGGTCAGGGCCCGACTCGTCCCACAGCATCTGGAGCGCCCGCTCTGGTGCTGCTGCCCCTCTCCGGAGGCAAAAGACACAAAAAACAAAGAAGAAACAAAAAGCTGAGCAAGAAGTGTCTGTGAGTCCTACGGGCCATGAAGGTTACGGCCACGGTGACGTGGTGTACGGTGACCGGGCGCTCCTCCAGTAGGCATGGGCCAGGAAGGCCTCTCTGAGGACGTGACATCTCGATGGAGTGGGGGGCAGCTGCCCCTTGGGAAGGTGTCCATGAGGAGGGAGTTGCTGCCGTAAAGGCTTGGGCAGCATTGCAGGATCCAGGGTATCAGCATTGGAAGAGGCAGAGAGGAGGTCAGAGGCAACGGGCTTGGGCCCCGACTTTCCAGACCCACGTTCCTTTGACTGAGTGCCTAAAGGTGATGAGAACCAGACCTGCAGCAGGCATGTTCTTCTGGGCTGAGATAATTTGGGGTTGATTGTTCCATCTGTAGTTCACTGGGAGAAAGTCAGATGTGCTGAATGGATGAGGGTGCATTTCCACCCAGTTGCAGAGACAGGGTAAGCTGAGCAGACCTGAGGTTGAAGACCTCTGTGGTTGGAAAGTCTAGGGGATTGACACCCAGAGAATACTTTACTCTGTAAAAACGTCTCCCTTGCCAGAAGGACCATGTGACTAATGACTCTGCTTCCCACAGCTGCTCAGCCCCTGTCAAGAGCATGAACTGCTGCTCTTGTAGCCTAAACAGCACCTCCCCGCTGCCAACACCCGTGATTTTGCTTGTTATGCATCAAGTAGCTGTTCCAGTTAAACCTCTCCTCCCGGCTTCATAGAAGACCAGGGGCCTACATAGGTTTGGGAGTCTCCCTAGGCTCCCAGATGGGGACTCACTGGGGCTGAGGGTACCATTCACAGACCGTGAAGGTGTAGTTTTATTCTTGGGACAAAAACCACTGGAGGTGTATTCAGAGATTAATAACATCCAACCATGTCCCTCTACAAAGCAAATTCCAATGAGAGTCTCTACCAACCTTACTTTCTAGCCAGACCTCTGAACATGGCAGACTTCCTATTGCTATTCCACATTCCTTCCCATCCTTTCTCATCCCCACTCAGTCCTGTCCAGTCATCATAAGCCAGATGCAGCTGATAAACTTATAAGTGGAAAGGAAATATCGCTGATATACAAAGAGCTTCTATAAATAGGGGGAAATGGCATATGACCCTATAGAAAAGTAGGCCTAAGATATGGAGAGTCATTTTACAGAGAAAGGAATGCAAATGACTCTTACCCGTGTGAAAATATGTTCAAACTTGCTCATAAGAGAAAAGCAAACTAAAGCCATGCTAAGATCAGATTGGCAAAAATCCAGAAGTTTGACAACTAGTATGCAAGGCTGTGAGGCTGTCGGCCCTGTCATACTTTGCTGGAGGGAACGCAGTGTGGTACAACCCCAGTGGAGAGGAGTTTGGCAGTCCCAGCAAGATGATGTATGTGTTGCTTCAGCAATCCACAAAATTTCTGGAAGCTCTCCCAAAGGTACGCTGGCAAAAATAAGAAAAGATAGCTTCACAAAGATGGGGAAAGTATATATAAGAAGCAGGGGGATGCTTTAATATATGTCACATATTTGTTTATGAAAATTGAAAGTAAAGGATAAATCATAAAACTAAAAAAATGGTTTCTTATGGAGGGGAGGGGGAAAGCAAAGGAACTAGACTTCTTTAAGTAAAGCTGTTCTGTGGGTTTAACTATGGAGCCATGTAACATATTTTACATACTAATAAAACAACACTAAATATTTTTAAAAAGGAATCCATAGAAATCATGAGGAAAGTTGAGTTAATGAGCCTAATGGTGTGTCCGGTTGGTGACAGAGCCACACAGAAACTGTGATGAGTAGTTTTGAAACACAGCAATTTACTTAAAGGATAAAAAGCAAAAGCAAAACAAAAATTAATATCTTAAACTTTTCAGTCATCATGTTGTTTAAAGTGGATTTAGTATTATTCTTCTGAGACTGTTGTGGTGTTTAGAGTGTGGGATAAAGTGAAAGGTGCATTGAAGGATATCACAGCATCTCGACCTCAAGGCATTGTCCGCAGTTTCCCCTCAAACTCTAAGAGCATTCTACATGTGTTCAAACACCTCTACAGGGACAGTGTCACCGTGCGAGCCACTTCAAGGGCAGCAGTAATAGCTCAGTTTTGTAGATGAGACTGTTCATGGGGTTCTCAAGGCAAGAATACTGAAGTGGTTTGCCATTCCCTTCTCCAGTGGACCACATTTTGTCAGAACTCTCCACCATGACCCGTCCATCTTGGGTGGCCCTACAAGGCATGGCTCATAGTTTCGTTGAGTTAGACAAGGCTGTGGTCCATGTGATCAGATTGGTTAGTTTTCTGTGACTTTTGTTTTCATTCTGTCTGCTCTCTGATGGAGAAGGATAAGAGGCTTATGGAAGCTTCCTGATGGGAGAGACTGACTGAGGGGGAAACTGGGTCTTGTTCTGATGGGCGGGGCCATGCTCAGTAAATCTTTAGTCCAATTTTCTGTTGATGGGTGGGGCTGTGTTCCTTCCCTGTTGTTTGACCTGAGGCCAAACTATGGTGGAGGTAATGAAGATAATGGCGACCTCCTTCAGAAGGTCCCGTGCAGGCGCTGCTACACTCAGTGCCCCCAGCCCTGCAGCAGGCCACCACGGACCCACGCCTCTGCCAGAGACTGCTGGACTCCCATGGGAAAGTCCAGGTCAGTCTCTTGTGGGGTCACTGCTCCTTTCTCCTGGGTCCTGGTGCACACAAGGTTTTGTTTGTGCCCTCCAGGAGTCTGTTCCCCCAGTCCTTTGTAGTTCTGCCACATCCAGGCACTCAGAGCCCCTGCCCCTGTGGCAGGCCACTGCTGACCCGTACCTCTGCAGGAGACACTCTAACACTCAAAGGCAGGTCTGACTTAGTCTCTGTGGGTACCCTGGGTCCTGGTGTGCACAAGATTTTGTTTGAGCCCTCCAAGCATCTCTGGGGTTTGATTCTAAATGCAATTTTGCCCTTCCTACTGTCTTTCTGTAGAGAAGGCAATGGCAACCCACTGCAGTACTCTTGCCTGGAAAATCCCACGGATGGAGGAGCCTGAGGGCTATAGTCCATGGGGTCACTAAGAGTCGGACAACTGAGCGACTTCACTTTCACTTTTCACTTTCATGCATTGGAGAAGGAAATGGCAACCCACTCCAGTGTTCTTGCCTGGAGAATCCCAGGGACGGGAGAACCTGGTGGGCTGACGTCTATGGGGTCGCACAGAGTCGGGCACGATTGAAGCAACTTAGCAGCAGCAGCAGCAACTGTCTTTCTGGGGCTTCTCCCTTGCCCTTGGATGTGGAGTATCTTTTTTTGGTGGGATTCAACATTCTCCTGTTGATGGTTGTTCAGCAGTGAGTTGTAATTTTGGAGTTCTCGCAGGAGAAGAAGAGTGCACATCCTTCTACTCTGCCATCTTGTAGTAGTTTCACAGGGGCTTGAGCACAAACCGGAAGCCAGTCAGAAATTTCTGCAGTACGACAAGGATTTGCAGGTACCAGAAGGTACCAGATCATGAACTCTATTGCAAAATTCAGGCTTAAACTGAAGAAAGTAGGGAAAACCACTAGACCATTCAAGTATGACCTAAATCAAACCCCTTACAATTACACAGTGGAAGTGATGAATAGATTCAAGGTATTAGATCTGATAGACAGAGTGCTATGGACACTGGTTCGTGACATTGTACAGGAGGCCATCCCCAAGAAAAAGAAATGCAAAAAGGCAAAACGGTTGTCTGAGGAGGCCTTACAAATAGCTGTGAAAAGAAGAGAAGCTAAAGGCAAAGGAGAAAAGGCAAGATATACCAATTTGAATGCAGAGTTCTAGGAGAGATAAGAAAGCTTTCCTCAGTGATTAATGCAATAGAGAAATTAATGAAATAGAGGAAAGCAATAGAATGGGAAAGACTAGAGATCTCTTCAAGAAAATCAGAGATACCAAGGGAACATTTCATGCAAAGATGGGCACAACAAAGGACAGAAATGTTATGGACCTAACGGAAGCAGAAGATATTAAGAAGAGATGGCAAGAATACATAGAAGAACTATACAAAAAAGATCTTCATGACGCAGATAACCACAATGGTGTGATCACCAACCTAGAGCCAGACATCCTGGAATGTGGAGTCAAGTGGGCATTAGGAAGCATTACTATGAACAAAGCTAGTGGAGGTGATGGAATTCCAGTTGAGCTATTTCAGATCCTAAAAGATGATGCTGTGAAAGTGCTGCACTCAATATGCCAGCAAATTTGGAAAACTCAGCAGTGGCCACAAGACTGGAAAAGGTCAGTTTTCATTCCAGTCCCAAAGAAAGGCAAGTCAAAGAATGTTCAAACATCCACACAATTGCATTCATCTCACACACTAGCAAAGTAATGCTCAAAAATTTTCCAAGTCAGGCTTCAACAGTATGTGAAATGTGAGCTTCCAGATGTTCAAGCTGGATTTAGAAAAGGCAGAGGAACCAGAAATCAAATTGCCAACATCCATTGGATCATTGAAAAAGCAAGAGAATTCCAGCAAAACATCTACTTCTACTTTATTGACTGTGCCAGAGCCTTTGGCTCTGTGGGTCACAAGAAACTGTGGAAAATTCTTAAAGAGATGGGAATATCAGACCACCTGACCTGCATCCTGAGAAATCTGTATGCAGGTCAAGAAGCAACAGTTAGAACTGCACATGGAACAACAGACTGGTTCCAACTCAGGAAAGAAGTACATCTAGGCTGTATATTGTCACCCTACTTATTTAACTTCTATGCAGAGTACATCATGCAAAATACCAGACTGAATGAAGCACAAGCTGGAATCAGGATTGCAGGGAGAAATATCAATAACCTTAGATATGCAGATGACACCACCCTTATGGCAGAAAGTGAAGAACTAAAGAGCTTCTTGATGAAAGTGAAAGTGGAGAGTGAAGAGGTTGGCTTAAAAGTCACCATTCAGAAAACTAAGATCGTGGCATCCGGTCCTATCACTTCATGGCAAATAGATGGGAAAACAATGTAAACAGTGACAGACATTACTTTGGGCGGGGGGAGCTCCAGAATCACTGAAGATGGTGACAGCAACCATGAAATTAACAGATGCTTGCTCCTTGGAAGAAAAGCTATGACCAACCTAGACAGCATATTAAAAAGCAGAGAAATTATTCTGCCAACAAAAGTCCATCTAGTCAAAGCTATGGTTTTTCTAGTAGTCATGTATGGATGTGAGAGTTGGACTATAAAGAAAGCTGAGCACCGAAGAATTGATGCTTTTGAACTGTGATGTTGGAGAAGACTCTTGAGAGTCCCTTGAACTGCAAGGAGATCCAACCAGTCAATCCTAAAGGAAATCAGTCCTGAATGTTCAGTGGAAGGACTAATGCTGAAGCTGAAACTCCAGTACTTTGGCCACCTGATGCAAAGAACTGACCCATTGGAAAAGTCTCTGGTGCTGGGTAAGATTGAGGGCAGGAGGAGAAGGGGACGACAGAGGATGAGATGGTTGGATGGCATCACCGACTCAATGGACATTAGCTTGAGCAAGCTCCAGGAGTTGGTGATGGACAGGGAAGCCTGGTGTGCTACAGTCCGTGGGGTTGCAAAGAGTCGGACATGACTGAGCGACTGAACTGAACTAAACTGATAGATGAGACATCGAGGCTCTTGGGGTTGAAGTCATTTGCCTGAAGTCAAATGCCTCAGTTGCTGCTTTAGGGGCAAATACAGAATTGAATTGTACCCACCAGACTCCAAGTGTGTTCTCCTGACTGACTCTACAATGTATTGTGATCTCCAGGTTGACCCTAGTATTACCATCTCTCCTGCCCACCCCCCACATGCCCTGAGGACCGTTACCCCGGGTGTTTCCTACTGTGGTAGGAATAGGGCAGCACAGTGCTTGGCCAAAGGAAGGACTTGGAAAATGTTGGGGGAAAAAAAATGAATGAAAACAGAGAAAATTGCCTTCTTTTCTGCTTGGAAAAAACAGCTAGTAAGAGAAAATGAAGAAATGATTCCAAAGGAGAGTGAGGGTCCAAGAGACACTGAGATGCCTGTGTGTCAGGGGTCTCCAATACCACCCTCAAGCTGTTACGCTCACAGATGCAGTTGTGGCACACTACAGGAAAAGGATCCCAGTTGAAATCAGCAAAGGGGAAGGTGCATGGAGCAAAGATGAGGAGAGAGCAGGTGCACGCTCCTAAGTGGTGTCTCCCAGGGGAGCTGCTTGGAGCCATGGAACTCTCCCAGCAATGCCATGTGACAATGGGTATGAAGTGTTGTCAACCTGGGAAGCTCATCAGAGTTTTGGTGTCCAGGATTCTTATTGGCGTCAATCACATAGGTATGCAGTGCCTGCAATCCTGACTTAAGCTACTCAGACTCCAGAGCAAAAACAGACGTCCACCATAAATCACACTGTTGGCATAAACTCTAATCAAACTAGCATGATGTGACCGAAGGCCACAGGCATATACAACTGCTCTAATCAGGCAGAACATCCCAAGGGCTCAGAGCTCTTTCTCCCAGGAGCCAGCCAAGGGGCAGTCCTGAAGACAGGTGTTTGTTGGCAACAGGAAGAGTTTGAGCAGCCCCTGCCTGCTAGGTTAACCCTTTCCTGCCCAACCTCCTAAGCAGAGACGAGAGGTGTGCAGGCCCATCCAACCTTTGTCCACCAATACTCCCTAAATCAGCACTTTCTTGAGGACCCAAAATCATTTTCAAAACGATTTTGAAAATGCAAAGTTGCAAGTTTGCAAGTTGATCCATTGGAGCATGGCATGAAAATATCCGGGTTTCCTGATATTTTTCTATTTTCTATGTTTTTTTTTTAATTTACCATTTAAAATTTGCCAAAATAAAATTTACTATTTCAATCATTTTTAAGTGTACATTTCAGTAATGTTAAGTATATTCACATTGTTGTGCAACAGATATCCAGAACTTTTCATCTTGCAAAACTAAAACTCTGTTGAACAACTCCCCATTTTCCTTCCCCCAAATCTCTGATTACTATTTTTCTACTTTCTGTCTCTATGAATTTGACCACTTTAGATCCCTCATGGGCTTCTCTGATAGCTCAGTTGGTAAAGAATCTGCCTGCAATGCAGGAGACGCCACTTTGATTCCTGGGTTGGGAAGATCTGCTGGAGAAGGGATAAGCTACCCACTCCAGTATTCTGGCCTGGAGAATCCCATGGACTGTATAGTCCATGGGGTTGTGAAGAGTTGGACTCAACTGAGCAACTTTCATTTTCACTTTAGATCCCTCATTTAGGTAGAATCATACAGTATGTCTTTTAGTGACTGGCTTGTTACACTCAGCATAGATTGTCCTCTAGACTCATCTATGTTGTAGCATGTGCCAGAATTTTCTTCCTTTTTAAGGCCGATTAATATTCCATTGTTGGTATAGATAACATTTTGTTTATCTGCTCCTCCATCAGTGGACATTTGGGTTACTTCCATCTCTTGACTGTTGTGAATGATGTTGCATTGAATATGAATATGCAAATAGCCCTGTGAGCTCTTGCTTTTTAATTCTTTTCAATTAGACCCAGACATAGGCTTGCTGGATCATATGGTAATTCTATTGTTAATATTTTGAGGAATGTCCATACTGTTTTCCATAGCAGCTGTGCCACTTTACATTTCCACCAACTGTGCACAAAGGTTGTGATTTCTCCATATCTTTGCCAACAGTTGTTATATTCTTATATTGGCCACCTAATGGGTGAGAATTTCTATCAGTCTATAAAAATGAAATTATCCTTAAATAATATTTCATAGCTGTACCAAAGCTAGCTTAGCTTTGTACATCTGCAGGTCCCTGAACAGGCTTGATTTCCTGAAGGAAAAGGGAATTCGTCACCCTTGGAGCAAGAGACACCATGGTGATAGGCCCTCCATCTTTGAATCATTTTTAATTTATTATAAAGTATTTCAATTTAAGTCTGAATTTGTCAATGAGAAGTTCATGGTATGAGACACAGTCAGCTCCTGGTCTTGTTTTTGCTGACTGTATAGAGCTTCTCCATCTTTGGCTGCAAAGAATATAATCAGTCTGATTTCAGTATTGATGATCTGGTGATGTCCATGTGCTGAGTCTTACGTTGTGGGAAGAGGTGTTTGCTATGACCAGTATGTTCTCTTGGCAAAACTCTATTAGCCTTTGCCCTGCTTCATTCTGTACTCCAAGGACAAATTTGCCTGTTACTCCAGGTGATTCTTGATTTGCTACTTTTGCATTCCAGTCCCCTATAATGAAAAGGATATCTTTTTTTGGTGTTAGTTCTAGAATGTCTTGTAGGTCTTAAGTGAAAGTTAAATTAAAGAAAGTAGGGAAATCCACTAGACCATTCAGGTATGACCTAAATCACATCCCTTAAGATTATACAGTGGAAATCACAAATGGATTCAAGTGATTATATCTGATAGACAGAACTCCTGAAGAACTATGGATGGAGGTTTGTGACATTGTATACGAGGCAGTGATCAAGACCATACCCAAGAGAAAGAAATGCAAAAAGGCAAAACAGTTGTCTGAGGAGGCCTTACAAATAGCTATGAAAAGAAGAGAAGCAAAAGGCAAAGGAGAAAAGGAAAGATATACCCATTTGAATGCAGAGTCCCAAAGAATAACAAGGAGATATAAGAAAGCCTTCCTTGGTGATCAATGCAAAGAAATAGAGGAAAACAATAGAATGGGGAAGACTAATGATCTCTTCTAGAAAGTTAGAGATACCAAGGGAATATTTCATACAAAGATGGGCACAATAAAGGACAGAAATGATATAGACCTAACAGAAGCAGAAGATATTAAGAAGAGATGGCAAGAATACACAGAAGAACTATACAAAAAAGATCTTCATGACCCAGATAACCACAATGGTGTGATCACTCACCTAGAACCAGACATCCTGGAATGTGAAGTCAAGTGGGCATTAGGAAGCGTCACTATGAACAAAGCTAGTGGAGGTGATGGAATTCCAGTTAAGCTATTTCAGATCCTGAAAAATGATGCTGTGAAAGTGCTGCACTCAGTATGCTGGGAAATTTGGAAAACTCAGCAGGGGCCACAGGACTGGAAAAGGCCAGTTTTCATTCCAATCCCAAAGAAAGGCAACACCCAAGAATGCTCAAACTACCACACAATTGCACTCATCTCACATGCTACCAAAGTAATGCTTAAACTTCTCCTAGCCAGACTTCAACAGTTCGTGAACCATGAATTTCCAGATGTCCAAACTGCATTTAGAAAAAGCAGAAGAATCACAGTTCAAATTGCCAACATCCATTGGATCATTGAAAAAGCAAGAGAGTTCTAGAAAAACATCTACTTCTCTTTATTGACTACGTCAAAGCATTTGACTGTGTGGATCATGACAAACTGCGGAAAATTCTTCAAGAGATGAGAATACCAGAACACCTGAGCTGCCTCCTAAGAAAGCTGTATGCAGGTCAAGATGCAACAGTTAGAACTGGACATGGAACGACAGACTGGTTCCAAATCGGGAAAGGAGTACGTCAAGGCTGTATATTGTCACCCTGCTTATATAACTTATATCAGAGTACATCATGAGAAATGCTGGACTGGATGAAGCACAAGCTGGAATCAAGATTGCAGGGAGAAATATCAATAACCTCAGATATGCAGATGACACCATCCTTATGGCAGAAAGCGAAGAAGAACTAAAGAGCCTCTTGATGAAAGTGAAAGAGGAGAGTGAAAAAGTTGGCAACATTCAGAAAACTAAGATCATGGCATCTGGTCCCATCACTTCATGGCAAATAGATGGGGAAACAATAGAAACAGTGACAGAGTTTATATTTTGGGGCTCCAAAATCACTGCAGATGTTGACTGCAGCCATGAAATTAAAAGACGCTTGCTCCTTGGAAGAAAAGCTATGGCCAACCTAGACAGCATATTAAAAAGCAGAGACATTACTTTGTCAACAAAGGTCTGTCTAGTCAAGGCTATGGTTTTTCCAGTGGTCATGTATGGATGTGAGAGTTGGACTATAAGGAAAGCTGAGCACTGAAGAATTGATGCTTTTGAACTGTGGTGTTGGTGAAGACTCTTGAGAGTCCCTTGGACTCCTAGGAGATCCAACCAGTCCATCCTAAAGGAAACCAGTCCTGAATATTCATTGGAAGGACTGATGCTGAAGCTGAAACTCCAATACTTTGGGCACCTGATGTGAAGAACTGACTCATTGGAAAAGACCCTGATGCTGGGAAAGATTGAAAGCGGAAAAAGAAGGGGACGACAAAGGAAGAGATGGTTGGATGGCATCACCGACTCAATGGACATGAGTTTGAGCAGGCTCTGGGAGTTGGTGATGGACAGGGAGGCCTGGCGTGCTGCAGTTCATGGGGTTGCAAAGAGATGGACACAACTGAGCAACTGAACTGACAAAGTATTTCACTTCAGTTAATGTGTTTCAGAATTAATATTATTCAGTTTTAATTAAACTAAGCCTCAAAATATGATCAAGGAATACTTACAAAAAGGATCTTCAAAAAACCCACAGATACAAGATAATATGATGCAAACCTGAGCACATGTGAAAACAGCCAAGTGATCCTTTATCTAACCTCATCTGAGTTCTCTGCCAGTCACATTTTGATGTAAAAACAGTAGCAGTCTAATAAGAAATTGGCTGAAAAGAGGGAAGAATTAAGATAACCATTCTAAATACAGATTTATATCCACTTGTATGTAAAATAAACATGAACAGGGAAGCCCACATGAAAAATGCCTTGAGACATGAAGATACCAGCTAATGATAGTGTGTGTGGGCATGCATGTATGTGTGTGCATGCACACCCACATGCATGTATGCATACTAAAATCTTTTCATCAATAGTGGCATGTGGTCAAAAATACTTAGAGACAACTGCTCTAAGCAGAGGATCAAGAATTACTGGGTTACTGTTGTTCATTACTGGGCTTTTGGAGGAATAACCAAAGGATATTGGGCGTGGGCTGGACATTTGTCAAACGTGGAGAGCGGAAATTGGCTTTGTTAAGGAAAAGAGAGTGACCTGGAAACAATCCTAAGATTTTCCAAGCCCTTGGTGAGAGCTGTGGTCAGCCCTAAACAGCTGGTGGCATCTTCTTTCTGAGGACTCCCTAAAACAGCTCCCTTCTTTTAAACTCATCCTCAGTTTCCTTATCTGTAAAATGGTGACAAGGTTAGGGGGGCTGGGGTGAGGTGCTGGGCATACTGCCTGCACATAGCAAGGGTGCTGCTGGGGCAGCTAGTCTGATTACCAGCCAGACTATTTGTTAAGCTTTTAGAACCAGAAGAATACTATATACACATTGAAAATGTTACAACAAATACAGAAAGAAATGAGAATCTCCCCTAATTCGCCTCATTTTTAGTATGTTCCTGTTTCCATAAATGGCTGCGGAGAACAGTCTGAGATACTACTTTTAAACTGATTTCTCTTCATGGGTTTTCCTGTGTCAATACGTTCTTTGTAGAATCATTTGCAATGGCTGCATTCTGCTCCACTGGTAACTGTCCTGTACTTAATACATCAGACCCCCTGTCACCTCCATGGCTTCTTCCTTCGCATGGTGAGCCCCTCCCAGCTCTGACCCTAGTTTCTGTGTCCAAGGGGCACCTCCAGCCTAGATGGGGTTGGAGGGAGCACAGGCCTGGATCTCCAGGATCAGCCAATGGCTCCCAGGTTCCTTCCAACCCTGCAGGTCAAGAAGAACTGGCTCTCACTTCCTCTTCCATGGTCAGCCCACAGACATGCACACACAGGCACACGAGACCCTCAGCCAGAGCCCAGCACAGATGCCCCAGGAGACCCTCTGCCACATCCACATCTGATGCCTGATGGATGAGTGAGCGAGAGAAGGAGGGAAGGAGAAGGGAGAGAGGGAGGAGAACGGGGAGCAGAAGGAAGGAAGTAGGGAGGGAAGAAGGGAGGAGGACAGGCTGTTTGGACATACCTCCAAGCTCCCGCTCTTTAATTTCTTTCCTTTGAACACTCTTGCCAGGCCTCCAAGCTCAGATCAGAAGCCCCTCTGTGCAGTCCTCTTAGGCTGTATCTCCAGCTGCATGG
This sequence comes from Odocoileus virginianus, assembly GCF_023699985.2. Taxonomy (NCBI): domain Eukaryota; kingdom Metazoa; phylum Chordata; class Mammalia; order Artiodactyla; family Cervidae; genus Odocoileus; species Odocoileus virginianus. The sequence goes on along the minus strand of NC_069689.1, from coordinate 45,389,174 downwards.
TCTTGCTTAACTTTCACAGCAGCCCTTGTGAGGGAGGTCCTATTTTTACTACATTTTGCAGATCAGGAAACTGAGGCTTGGCAAGTTTCAATAATTTGCCCAAACAGTGACAGACTTTATTTTCTTGGGCTCCCAAATCACTACAGATGCTGACTGCAGTCATGAAATTAAAAGATGCTTGCTGAGTGCCAAAGAATTGATACTTTTGAATGGTGGTGTTGGAGAAGACTCTTGAGAGTCCCTTGGACTGCAAGGAGATCCAACCAGTCAATCCTAAAGGAAGTCAGTCCTGGATATTCATTGGAAGGACTGATACCAAAGCTGAAACTCCAATACTTTGGCCACCTGATGCAAAGAACTGACTCATTGGAAAAGACCCTGATGCTGGGAAGGATTGAAGGCAGGAAAAGAAGGGGATGACCGAGGATGAGATGGTTGGATGGCATCACCAACTCAAGGAAATGAGTTAGAGCAAGTTCCAGAAGTTGGTAATGGACAGGGTAGCCTGGCATTTTGCAGTCCGTGGGGTCGCAAAGAGTCAGACACAACTGAGCAACTGAACTGAACTGAGCTGAGCTCCTTAGAAGAATAGCTATGATGAGCCTAGACAGCATATTAAAAAGTAGAAACATTACTTTGTCGACAAAGGTCCATCTAGTCAAAGCTATGGCTTTTCCAGTGGTCATGTATGGATGTGAGAGTTGGACTATAAAGAAGGCTGAGCACCAAAGAATTGATGCTTTCAAACTATAGTGCCGAAGAAGACTCTTGTGAGTCCCTTGGGCTGCAAGGAGATCCAACCAATCCATCCTAAAGAAAATCAACCCTGAGTATTCATTAGAAGGACTGATGTTGAAGCTGAAGCTCAATACTTCGGCCACCTGATGTGAAGAGCTGACTCAAAAGACCCTGATGCTGGCAAAGATGGAAGGCAGGAGGAGAAGGGGACAGAGGATGAGATGGTTGGATGGCATCACCAACTCGGTGGACATGAATTTGAGCAGGCTCTGGGAGATACTGAAGGACAGGGAAGCCTGATGTGCTGCAGTCCATGGGTTGTAAAGAGTCGGACAAGACTAAGCAACTGAACAACAAACACACAGTAGGAAGAGGAAGACGTGGGGTCTAAGCTCCTTCCTAACTCCTAATCATTGAAGGTCCTCAGACTTCCACAGCCCAGTGGGGCCCAACACAGCCCTTGGAACCAGAACCAGGAGTCTTGTGATCACTTCCCATTCCTGTACTCCATCTCCTCTGAGAATGTGAACCTCCCAGACAGTCCGTGCCCTAGCAGAGGACCACATTGCAAGCACTCGAGGAGTTTGAATGAAGAAATCCTTTCCTGCTTCAAGGTACTAGCCACAGACTCCCATTAGATGAGAGAAGGCTCAGATTGTGGAAAAAGAGCAACCATTTTACAGCACCAGCTGGTGTCACAGCCTTGGTGGATTTGAAAAAAATTCAGAGAGCAACTGAGTTCTCTTTGTTAAACCTCCGTGTGTCCTGGCAACCAGATTTTGGACAACATGAGGCAGGAAGAAGTGGGTGGAAGAGGCAGAAGGTGGGGCTCCCTTATTCCTGAGGGCCTTTGTGACTGGTGGGGTTCAGGCTTTTTGAAGGATCGTGAGCTGCTCTCAGCTCCCTGTGGAGCCTGGTGATTCCTCTGGCGAGAGCAGTACCCTGGATTCCACTTTGGTGAGAGCTATACCAGGCTTTGTCCCTGGCCCCTTGAGCACAAAACACTCTCCAATTCTAGCTGAGAAAGTGTGCCAGTCTGGAAGGTGCAAACCCCTGGCTCTCTCTGCATAGAACTGACGCTCTCTTTGCTAAAACCACCAACACTTCTTGGCAGAAAGGGTGGTGGCAACCAGTGGCCTGCCGTCTGCTTAAGCAGAATGTTCTACTCCCTGCTTCTGACAGGCTGAAAGTAATCAAACTCTAATAAATATTGCTTTTAATAAATCCCTCTTGCATGACTTTCTCCAATTAATATGGACTAATTATACATATTGAGCCTTCATATAAAGCCCCAATTATGTGACAGATACTGTATTGGGCACTTTTTGTGAATCATTTAATATTTGTGAAAGCCCCTCCAACTTTTATTTATGCCCATTTCACAGATGAGAAAATGGAGGTACACCAAAGCTAAATAACATGCCCACGTTTGCCCAATGAAAGGTGTCAGGACCTCCCTGGTGGCACAGTGGGTAGGAATCCATCTGCCAGTGCTGGGGACATGGGTTCAATCCCCGGTCTGGGAAAATCGCACATGCACCGTGACTCCTGAGCCTGCGCTCTAGAGCCCATGAGCAGCAGTTATCAAGCCCGTGTGCTGCAACTGCTGAGGCTCCATGCCTCGAGCCTGTGCTCCACGACAAGAGAAGCCCCCAGTCTCTGCAACTAAAGCCCGAGCACAGCAACAAAGACCCATCATAGCCAAAAAAAAAGGGTGGCAGAGTCAGGTCTCAAACATGCATCTTTCTGACTCCAAAGTCCATGCCCTTTCCTACGGTGCTATAGTGGGGTCTCACTTTGCATGTGCCCCCTTCTGCCATGTACCCTCCTCATTCCAGGCTTAGGCTGCTGATGTCCACCAGCCTGGCTTAGTTTTTGTAAAATGCTCTTGTCTGCCATGGGTCACAGTGTAGATGGCCCAGGGCACCGTGCGGGCATGCGTGTGTGTGTGTGTGTGTGTGTGTGTGTGTGTGTGTGTGTGTGTGTGTTAGAGAGAACACATGCTTGAGGGAGCAAAGTGTCCACATGAGACAGTGCCTGGAGACTCTTTGCATTATTGCAGGTTGGAAAGAGTTCCTCAGATTCCCAAATCAGATTCTGACTTCAGTCCCTTGGCTGTGTCATTTCCAAGAGTTATAATGAGCTGGATGGATGAACTGGCATGTATCTGAAACTCAACCAGGACTTATCTTGTTACCAGCTGGAAGCTCCCCTGTATTAGTCAACTTAGGCTGCTATAACAAAATACCGCAGGCTGAGTGGTTTAAACAACACACGTGTATTTCTCACAAAGTACATGGAGGCTGGGAAGTCTAAGATCAAGGTGCCAACAGACTTGGTTCTTAGTGAGAACTTTCTTTCTGACTTAAAGATGATTATCTTCTGGCTGTGTCCTGCCTCAAATGGCAAAGAAAGGCTCTGGCCTCTCTTCTTATAAGAGCGTTAATCCCATTATGTGGGCTTCCAAGGTGGCTCAGGGGTAAAGAATCTGCCTGCCAATGCAGGAGACACAGTAGATGCAGATTCGACCCCTGGGTCAGGAAGATCCCCTGGAGGAGGCCATGGCAACCCACTGCAGTATTCTTGTCTGGAGAATCCCATGGACAGAGGGGCCTGGTGGACTAGAGGCCATTGGGTTGCAAAGAGTCAGACATGCATGCATGAAATCCCATCATGCATGACCCTACCCTCATGACCTCATCTAAACCTCATTACCTCTCCAAATACCATCACATTGGAGGTTAGGGTTTCAACATATGAATTTGGGTCGGGGACATCTTTTCAGTACATAGCTCCCTCTCCCAATACCAGTACAGCTGACCAAACATCCCAGTGATCTCTGGATGACTGCAGACTTCCCAGAGCCATCCAGGCAGCCTGGCCAAGGCTCCAGGAGGCCTATAGCCCATGGAGGAGTAGTTACCTTGCTATCTGCCCTCTGTCCTCAGTGAGGGGTGTCTGTTGGCTCCATCTGCTGCTCCCCTTGCTCCAAGGGCTCCAGGGGAACCAGCGAGCCCCTGGACTTCCAGCCCCACAGAATGGGCGACAATGGTCACCTCTTTCCAGGGGATGCTGGCTGCTCCTTAGCAGAGTCCCTGGAGCTGGCACATGGCAGACCTGCCAAGGTGCCAGCTCCCTGTGTTGGGGCAACTGAGAGGGAAAGAGGTAGAGGATGACACTCTAGTTAGGAAGAGAAAATGTGTCAGGAGGATCCTGGAGAATAATTCCATGGTGATCCTTGAAAAAGTTCAAGTTTATACTGGTCTGCAGTTCCTTATCTGCACTTCTGGTATCCAAAGATCTCTGAACATTAGACATTTGCCTTAATCTAGTTGATGGCAAAAGGTGAGGTGAAGCAAAGTGTGACATCTGTATTTATTCCACCTAAAATGCCTGTCCCTATTTCCTGCCCTGAAATCTCAAGGTGGCTGGTTGTAGAGTGCAGCCCCAGACTAGGAATTCCACTGGAATCCAGCAGGGGAGGGATTCTAATGCCAGCTTGTAGTCGAGGCTGTTTGAGCACCATATTGGAAGCTTGGAAAGAAACAGCTGATAAGCAGAAGCAGGACCTTTGGGCATCGTCTTTTAGATAATTAAAGCACACAGAAATATCACGTCCCTGTTAGCTCAGTTGGTAAAGAACCCGCCTGCAGTGCAGGGGACCCCAGGTTGATTCCTGGGTCAGGAAGATCCCCTGGAGAAGGGATAGGTTACCCACTCCACTATTTTTGGGCTTCCCTTGTGGCTCAGCTGGTAAAGAATCTTCCTGCAATGCGGGAGACCTGGGTTCGACCCCTGGGTTGGGAAGATCCTCTGGAGAAGGGAACAGCTACCCACTCCAGTATTCTGGCCTGGAGGATTCCATGGACTGTATAGTCCGTGGGGTCGCAAAGAGTTGGACACAACTGAGTGACTTTCACTTCACTTCACTTCAGTGTCCAATGCAATCCATCCCACAACTATAACTATAACAGCCACAGAGAAGTACAGTTTGGCCTTCCTGAACTTTCTGCTTTGGCAGTAGTGAAGCCATCAGCATTAGAGAGTGTCATGGGTGGGGTGTTGTTAAAAAGCGGAAAACCTGGACAGAAAGACAGACACGCACAAAGGGGAGATGATGTGATGACTGCAGCTATGCTGCCACAAGCCAAGGACTACAGGGGCTGCCAGAAGCTGAAAGAGGCAAGGTAGGTGCCTTCTGCAAGGTTCAGAGGCAGGGTCACCCTGCTGACAACTTGGTTTTGGATTTCCATCCGCAAGACTGAGAGGTGATAAATTTCTATTCTCAGCTCCCGGTGTACCACCCTCTGCCTTATATACTCTTCTCCAGCTTCTCCATCTGGCTCACCCTCATCTGTCCCCTAGAAGTACCCTGCATCCCTTCTGTGAACTCTGTCCTGCCCTGAAGACTGGGTCAGGCATGCCTTTGGGGTCCATGCACCTTGACAAGAGCAACTATATGGGGCCTTGTGCGGGCAGCAGGAGCTCTGGTCCCCCTGTTGACCCCTTGCCACTGTGGGAGCTCCTTGGGGGCAGGTCCAGGCCCCCAAAGGCCCCAGCAATGAACTGGATAGCCCTGAGGTTGGCTTGTCAGGAACTCCCTGTGGCCCTCTATCAAGTGAGGTGACCCACCTGTTTCTTTCTGCAGGAACTCTCCAAGCTGGGCCTGGGGAGTGACATGCAGGTAGAGCTGCAGATTCTTCAGCTGCCGGTGGATTACAGGGAAGTGAAGCAGAAGGTCACCAGAATCTGGGAAGATCTTCGACCGCAAGTAAATGATAGCTAGGGAGGCAGAGGGGATGGGAGTAGGGGGTGGTCTGATTATGTGTGGAGGCCCAGAGCCTGTGAACCCCAGGACCCTGGTTCTAGGGTTGATGGCTCAAGTGTACCCTGCCCTCTGCCCACCAGTAAGGGCCCAGACAATTTCAAAACGGTCTGTTTATAAAAGTTTAAGATTAAATACAGAGTAGAATCTTAGAATAAGACTCTGGAAAGAGAGAAGGAGGAGAAGAAATGGAAGCTTTATTCCCAGCCTGGACTCAAAGGCAGTTTCCACTAACAGGGAGGCCCTTGGGTTAGTCCCAGCCAGGCCCTGGCAGAGCAGGTGGGTTGTGCAGTGTGGTGAGAGGCAAGGGCCTCTTGGCCCAGGAGAGCATTTGGAGGGTGGCCCCCACCGGGAGATGGGAGTGTGGCCCACCTGGGGCGGGCCATTTCATCACTCCCAGAATATTTCAACAGAACAGAGTTACTATGCAGGAAACTGGTACAAACCTCCCCCAGATAAGAAGACCAGATGATGTTAATAGAACATACTCCACCAGACCATTAAGATGATACCCCAATGTTTTGATAATATAATGAGCTAATTTTTTCAAAGAGGGAAAATAATCACTCAACATATTCTAACAGTGTTTTATTAGACTGTTACTAACTTCCTTTATTAAAGTTTCATAAAAGAGATGGAAGCTTCCAGGGAAAGACTAAGCTTCTCCTGGGACAGTCTTTAGATACCAGCTGGGACACCCCCCCCCCCCCAGGAAAAAAGGGAGTGCACTGCCCTATACGAATATTTTGAAATAGGAAAATATTTAAATTAGATGCCACATAGATTTCTATCCAGTTATTTTTTGTTCCAGCACATTCATCAAGGGGAGCAGGCAGGGCATGGGTGTGATGGTGGCACATTTTGGGGGTTGGGGTGTCTCGCCCTCCAGAGCTCTCCCTCTGAACCGTCTGGAGAGCAGAGGAGACTTCAGTTTCCCTAACCTTCTGCTTCCACATGTGCTCACACAGTTCGTTGTGCATGTGGGCGTGGACCCCGCCGCCAAGGCCATCTTTCTGGAACAGTGCAGCAAGAACCGAGGCTACCGGGACGCCGACATCCGGGGTTTCCGGCCCGAGTGTGGCGTGTGCCTTCCGGATGGCCCAGAAGTGATTGCGTCAGAGGTCAGCATGAAGGAGGTCAGCCGGCGGGCGGCAGTGCAGGGCGTGGAGGTGGCCTTTTCCCGAGACGCGGGTAGGTGCGTTCTGTTACTGGGTTTGTGGGGGAGGCGGAAGGGCTGACGTGGCCTCTGACCAAACTTCCTCCCAGGATGTGCCATCCAGCTGGGTGCTGGGGGCTGCCCAGAGTCATCATGCAGACCCTCACGTTGTTCTCTTCTGCCTAGGACTGATTCTGAGGAGCCTCCCACTCACTAGCCTCTGGTGGCTGGCGGAAGAAAAGGGGTGGGTAGAAGATGTTGAGAGCCGCTAACATTTTGTGGGTGGTTTTCTTTGTTGGTTTTTTTTGCAGTATTTTATTCTTTTTTTTTTTAATTGGAGGATAATTGCTTTACTATATATATATATATATCGCCTCACTCTTGAGCCTCCCAGCAACTCCCCCCCCCCCCCTGCCCCCACACCCCTCTAGGTCTCACAGAGGCCAGGCTGGGCTCCCTGCCTTATATAGCAGCTTCCCACTAGCTCTGTTTTACACTTGGTGGTGTATGTATGTCAATACTACTTCCCCAGTACATCCCACCCTCTCCTTACCCCCGCTGTGTTCACAAGTCTCTTCTCTACATCTGCATCTCCATTCCTTCCCTGTGGCTAGGTTCATCAGCATGGCTTTTCTAGATTCCTACATATGCTTTAATATATTATATTTGTTTTTCTCTTTTCCCACTTCACTCTGTGTGACAGGCTCTAGGTTCATCCACTTTACTACAACTGACTAAAGTTCATTCCTTTTTATGGCTGAGTAATATTCCATTGTGTATGTGTACCACAACTTCTTTATCCATTGGACATCTAGATTGCTTCCATGTCCTAGCTGTTGTATATAGGCTGCAGTGAACTTTGGGGGTGCATGTGTCTTTTTGAATTGTGGTTTTCTAAGGGTATAGACCCAGTAATGGGATTGCTGAGTTACTTTTATTTATTGCAGCAAAGTTGTGAATTGACCATTCTAGTTTAGCCTCAGGTGAAGATTAATTTTCCTTTGTTTCTCCAGATTCTCACCCCCTCAGTTCAGTTCAGTTCAGTTGCTCAGTCATGTCCGACTCTTTGCAACCCCATGAATAGCAGCACGCCAGGCCTCCCTGTCCATCACCAACTCCCGGAGTTTACCCAAACTCATGTCCATTGAGTCGGTGATGCCATCCAACCATCTCATCCTCTGCTGTCCCCTTCTCCTGCCCCCAATCCCTCCCAACATCAGAGTCTTTTCCAATGAGTCAGCTCTTCGCATCAGGTGACCAAAGTATTGGAGTTTCAACTTCAGTATCAGTCCTTCCAATGAACACCCAGGACTTGTCTCATTTACAATGGACTGGTTGGATCTCCTTGTAGTGCAAGGGACTCTCAAGACCCCCTGAAAGTGAAAGTGAAAGCGAAAGTGAAGTCGCTCAGTCATGTTCGATCTTTGCGACCCCATGGACTATAGTCTACCAGGCTCCTCCATCCATGGGATTTTCCAGGCAAGAATACTGGAGTGGGTTGCCATTTCCTCAGGACCCTCTAGGAGGTAGTTAATCCTCCTTCAAAATAATGCATGAAGAAATCATTACTGAATTAAATCATATGAGCCTTACTCAAGCCCTAGCTAGCCTTGGAAGGTTCTTGCTTTATTCAGTGGCCAGCGAATTGAGAAGCAGGAGCTAAGTTCACAGACCAACTCCTTGCCCACCTGGTGAGAGGTATTTAATTTTAAAGATAAGACAAAGGGAGGAGGATGAGGCTAATGATGGGGAGGCATATGCATAGTCTACCTGGGAAGGCTTTTTCCAGGGAGTAGGATGTCACTCTCCTTTTATCCTTTTTATGGCCCTTAGTGGCTGGTCCTGGCTACCAGTAGGTGTGTCATGTTAAGAATATTAGGCTAATTTAGTAAAATTAATGTATAATGAGACTCAGGGTTTGTTGGAGGTCAGGTTCCTGGTCATCTTGGTCCCAACTGGTACCATCTGTTTTTGTTTGTTTGTTTGTAGCTTTCTTTCTTATCCCTGGATCCTTTAACTTAACTAGTTACTGCTTCTCATTCTCGAGGGCCACTGAAGGGCAAAGGTCTGACTTCTGAAGCTGCTTCCTGCTGAACATGAGTGCCATTTTCCCCTGGATTAGGGGAGCAGAACTGTTCCTGACTACCCTAAAATAAGTCTAATTGTCAGCAAACTGCAATCACAGTTGTTTGTACACTTGTGTTAGTATCATCTGAAGCTTGATGCCTTCAAAGTCATCAAAGTCACATTTACTAAGGAAGTTGACAAGACAAGGCCCAGAGATAAGCAGGAAGATAATGACAATTAGTGGGGTAAGAAATGGAAAAAGCCAAGTTAACCTGGGAAGACCCTGCTTGACTATGTTCCAGATGGACCTTGGGTCTAGACCTTGTGTGTTCTATCTGGATAACCATTGAGCTTACTCGTATCTTTTTTATGTTTATCTCAACCAACTGAGTTATTGACATATATATAGCAGGTTTTATTAATAACTGTGCTGGCTTCCACTTGCTCAGCAAGGAGACAGTCAAGGGCTAGTCTTATTCAGAACAACACTTGTTAGTCCAGAGAAGTATGGAGTTCTTGTAAGGCATACCCTGTGTTTTTAGACAAGTCTTTAAAGGCCTGGGTGAGATTTTGCAGAGGGATTTCACTGTGTGCAAACCTTCCCCAGGGGGCCACTAGTCTGAGAGAAGTCCCTACAGCTGCCAGAATGAGTCCTGCTGCCCTTTTATCTTGGGGCTGGGTGATCTTATGAATGATTATGCCTAGGTTCTGAAAACTTAGCTGCCCTAGCATGCCGTGTCTCCAAGATTGGGCTTATCTAAACAAGGATGGACTAGAGCCCACCCCACAGAAGGGAAGGAGGAGTTAGAGTTGTTCTGATGGGGCACTTGGTTTATTCTCAGGCCACAGAGGAACAGGTACCCATAGGCAGCATAGGTTCTGGGGAGTTGAATCACATTTGAAAGTGGCTAGCCCCAGAGGGTGCCCTTGCAGGGTGAGGAGGGAGGCCCACCTGCATAGTGGGGGTCACTGAGGAATTCTTGACCAGCGGCTTTTCACTAGGCCTTAGGAGGGCCATATACTAACTGTCTGACAACTGGCATTTTCCATCTGCAGTAAGTCCATCTCCCATCTGGTCCTTGTGGGTGTTCATCAAGTCGGTGCAGAGGGCAGAGTGGGTGAGATTTCCATAGGAGTCAATCCCAAGGCACTTAAATTGTGGGGTAATAGAAGAACTTGTGGTCAGAGTCCAGAGTAATCCTAGGGTATTATTGTAAGTCCCTCCTTTTCATGGGGGTGTTTAATAGGGGCAGTGGCGGCAGGCCTGATCATAGCGGTGGCCCTGTGGAGTACGTGCTTTGTGTTTGATAGAGGGAATCCAAGCAGAGAAGCTGCTTTAGGGATGGGATATAAACTTCAGGAGGAATAGGTTTGCTATGCTGTCCCTCACTCAGTTGTGTTCAGCTCTTTGCAACGCCATGGGTGTAGCCAGCCCAGCTCCTCTGTTCATGGGATTTCTTGGGCAAGGATATTGGAGTGGGTTGCCATTTTCTTCTCCAAGGGGAGGGATAGGTTTAACAGACCCATGAGCCAAGGTGAGAGTGAGGTTGTCATTCTTAGGGGTAAAATGTAATACCTTTAATCCATAGGTGTCCCTTGGAGAGTGGGGGTGACAGATTCAGCACTGGGATAGCTTTTGTCAGCAGGCTATAATTCTCAAGAAATTTACCACCGAATCCCCATTCTTCACAGATGGTTGTAAGAGATAGAGCTGAGAAGACAAGAAAGAATAGACAATAATGGCCACTCATCCTGCCTCCAATATTGTTATTCCCTATATCCAGCATGGAGAGAGGAAATGTTTACCAGTAGGAGGAGGTTTGGCAGAACAATGGAAGCCAAATAAGACAGTGGCAATGACAAGGCCAGCTGCTAAGCCTGTCTGTCACATTACTTACTTATTGGTAGGGTTAGTCCGTTTGAAAAGTAACATAAGATCTGTGACGGGTTCACACAGCTGTAATTGAGCAAGTGGCTCAGTCACTTCCAGAGCACAGGTGTTGACTTCACTCTGGGATGGTGGCCCACAGAGTTATGCCCTGCAATTGTCAGGCACTGAATTGGTCATGATTATAAGATAAAGTCCTGCCCACTTGGGGCGGCCTTCCAGGTGTTCAAATAAACAGGGGACAGAGGATGTAAAACCATGTCAGAAGGGGAAGGCGTGCAAAGCTTTGATTTTTTTTTTCCCCTCTGTAAGGCATATTTCAGTCATCCATGTCCCTAAGGTCGACTTTGTAGGCAGGTCCTTCAAGAATGGGCCTCCTGTACCTGATCTCATACAGACTTAAGCCAAGCTTTCCTTTAGGGGCTAATTGCGTTCTGAGAAGTGCTGTGGGGAGAAGAGAGATCCAAGTTTGATAAATCTCTTGACATAGTTTGGCTTAATTTCTTTTGAGAGTTTGATTTATTCTTTTTACTTTTCCTGAGCACTGTGGTCTCATGTCTGACTCTTCGCAACCCCGTAGACTGTAGCCTTTCAGGCTCCTCTGTCCATGGGATTCTCCAAGCAAGGATACTGGAGTGGGTTGCCGTTTCCTTCTCCACGGGATCTTCCTGACCCAGGGATCGAACCTGCGCCTCTGCTGTCTCCTATACTGGCAGATGGATTCTTCACCACTAGTACCACCTGGGAAGCCCAAGAGGGTTGCCACCTCCATTTAATTCCCAGTGCTCTAGAGATTTCCTTAGTAATTTGAGAAACAAAGGCGGGCCCACTGTCACATTGAATAGATTTAGGGAGCCCAAATTGAGGGATTATTTCCTTGATCAGGGCCTTAGAAATCTCTGAGGTAATCTTGGTTTGGGTCAGGAATCTAGCCAAAGGTGTCAGTCAAAACCAGCAAGTATCTGAAAATTTCCTTGTGCCCAGGAAAGTGAAAGTGAAGTCGCTCAGTCGTGTCCAACTCTTAGTGACCCCATGGACTGCAGCCCGCCAGGCTCCTCCATCTATGGGATTCTCCAGGCAAGAGTACTGGAGTGGGGTTGCCATTGCCTTCTCCACAGGGCATTACTGTAAAATCCGTTTGCCAGCTTTGACCTGGCTGTGTGCCTCTGTATGAGGTGGGGGTCCCTCCCTTGACTTTGGAGGGGTGAGTGTTGAGGTTATTCTGGAGGCAGAAAGGGTTTGCTTCAACCACCTGTTTAAGGAGACTTCAGAAATTGGGAGTAGTGATGGATGTGATAAGCCATTGATATAGGGTCTCCTGTCTGTAATATTGGGCCATGTGGCGCTAGTGGTAACGAACCTGCCTGTCAATGCAGGAATACTACAAGATGCTGATTCAATCCCTGGGTTGGGAAGATGCCCTGGAGGAGGAAATGGCAACCCACTCCAGTATTCTTGCCTGGAAAACACCATGGACAGAGAAGCCTGGCGGGGTACAGTCCATGGAGGTCATGAAGTGTCGGACACGACTTAAGTGACTTAGCACAGCACAGCCTGTGATATGGCCTGAAGTGCCCATTCAAAATGGCTTGAAGTGCAGTAGCTTGAAGAGCAACTGCCCATGATTGTTAACCATCCATTCCAGGTATTCTGGGCTTTTAAAACAGGCCCATCACAAAGCCTTTTCTCTTTCTTCTGGGGGGTATATGGGAGGTAAGAGTTAGGATCTGGGGGTAGCGACGGCAGTGGCCTTTGAAGTCTATCCCCGCCCTCTGCAGCTTGTTTAGAAAAATAGGCCTCAACCTGACTCAGAGGTCCCAGTTTTTGTGCAGGCACCCCCAGGGAAGTTTCTCCTCCTTCAGCTGCATATGGATGGAAGGCGTGTCTCAGCTTGGATAAAGCTAAGCTGGGGGCTCTCATGAGATGGTTTTTCAGCTCCAGGAATGCTCAGTCACAGAGTCAAGAGAGTCAAGGTCCTTCCCTTTTAATTGTTCATTCGAGGGCTTAGCAATTAAGCCAGCACCAGGGACCCACACATGGCAGAGCCGGGCACCCCAAGAACCCTGGGGCTGTTTTCTCTTATGAGGGGCACCATCTGGCAAATCCACTCTTTCCTCTTCTTAGATACTGCCCTGTGTCCCTTTTCTGTTATTAAATCCTAAGCATCTACCCGCTGGAGGGAGATTTGGGCTTTTTTCCTTTGAAACTTTATATCCTCTCTCTGCCAGATGATTTAAGGCGTTAACTTTGTTATGGTCAGAAAGCTCTTTGATGGGGCTGGCGATTAGAATTTCATCCACATATTGAAGGATAGTCCCCTGTTCAAATTCAAAGTCACTGAGATCCTCAGCTAAAACCTTTCTTAAAAGGGTGAGGGAGTTTTTAAATCCCTGGGGTGGAATCACCCAGCACAAGTGGTGTTTTCTCCTGTTGCTTAGATCCTGCCATTCAAGTGCAGAAATGTACTGAGGTTACCAGGCTAAGGGCACATAAAAGAAGGTGTCTTTTAATCAAAATCTAGCTAAGTGTATGCTCAGTCACTTTAGTTGTGTCTGACTCCTGGGGATCCTATGGACTATAGCCCGCCAGGTTCCTCTGTTCAAGGGATTCTCCGGACAAGAATACTGCAGTGGATTGCCATGCCCTTCAGGGGACCTTCCTGACCCAGGGATCGAACCCACTTCTCTTAACATCTCCTGCACTGAAGGCAGATTCTTTACCACTGGCACCACCTGGAATACCAAATGCTCTTGGGGTTTAGGGTAGAGAGTACAGTTTGAGGATTTGACCTCACTGGGTGAATTTCTTTCCTGTCTGTATTTATAGCTTGGAGGTCATGAACAAGCTGTTATCTCTTGAGTTTTTTTACTGGCAGAATAGGACTGTTGAAAGGGCACTGGCAGGGTCTAAGAAGCCCTTGTTTGAATAGACTTTCTATTATAGGCTTAATGCATGCTAGGGCTTCTTTGCTTCATGAGTATTCTTTTTATTTTTTGATTTTTGTCAAAGCTTGTTGTTGTTCAGTTGCTGAGTCCTATCAGACTCTTTGCGACCCCATGGACTGCAGCACACCAGGCTTCCCTGTACTTCACTATCTTCCTGAGTTTGCTCAAACTCATGTCCACTGAAATGTAGTAAGTCGCTTCAGTCATGTCTGACTCTTTGAGACACAACGGACTGTAGCCCACCAGTCTCCTCTGCCCATGGAATTCTCCAGGCAAGAACACTGGAGTGGGTTGCCATTTCCTCCTTTAAGGGATCTTCCCTGGTGACTCAGAAGGTAAAGAATCTGCCTGCAATGCGGGAGACCCAGATTTGATCCCTGGATCGGGAAGATACCCTGGAGGAGGGCATGGCTACCCACTCCAGTATTCTTGCCTGGAGAATTTCATGAACAGAGGAGCTGGCAGACTGCAGTCCACGGGATGGCAAAGAGTTGGACATGACTGAGCAACTAACACTTTTCACTTTCATGTCCATTGAGTCAGCGATGCTGTCCAACCATCTCATCCTCTGCTGTCCTCTTCTCCTCCTGCCCGCAATCTTTCCCGGGAAGGAGAGATTTACTTATTAATTTTTTTAATATCCAACTATACTTTATTAATAAAAAATGAATTGATCAACAAAGAAATATATCCAAATATATATATATATAACACTTTATTTTTATGTACCTTTTACTCCTAAATGATGATCTGGATGATAAATTATGTGGTCACCTCACCTGTAAATGTAACCATGACTTCCCAAGTTGGGTACCGTGAGTCTCCATTCCCTTCTCTTTTTTTTCATTGAGATATATAGTTGCTGTACAATATTATATAAGTTACAGGTGTACCACATAGCAATTCACAATCTTTAAAGGTTATGCTCCATTTACAGTTATTATAAAATATTGACTGTATTCCGTGTGCTGTATAATATATCACTGTAGCTTATTTTATACATAATAGTTTGTATCTTTTAATCTTCTAACCCTGTCTTGTTTCTCCCTCTTTCCTCTCCCCAGTGATAACAGGAAAGAGAGATTTAAACTAGCCTCACATTTTTTCCAGAGTCCCTTTTCTGGCTAAGCACCATGAAAAATCCAACATAGGGGATCTCATCCCATTTTCTTTTTTAACACTGGCAATAGCAACCCAATTAAAAAATAATTTAGAGAGCCATTCGTTGGCCAGCTTTCTCCACCCACCAGTTTACACTATGCAGTGTTTACAAAGTGTTTACACTATGCAGCTATGCAGTGTTACCAAAGAAAGTCAGCCGTCTCCTTGTTAGTGGGCACTACTCAAAGAGTTTATAGTTACGGAGACTGTACCTGAGCATTATTCACTGGAATAGAGACTGGGTTACCCATATCGAGGAGTCCTTGTTTCTAGTCTCTTTTCAGCTTCCCAGTGGCCTCTTCCTAGGGTTGGTGACCATGTGGATCCCACAGGATTGGCCCACCCCAAGTGGTTTGGGAGCTCTAACTGCAACCTGAACCAGTCTTTGCAGGGGCTGGAAGGGGAGACACTGTCCAAGAGGGTCTTAGTTAGAAAGCCCCTCTGAAGTCAGTGACTCAGTGTTCCCAGACCCACTGTGAGGCTGTAGGAAATATCTGATGTAGGTGACTACTTTCAGCAAGCGGTTTCCGGAGACAGGGTGAAGCGGGAGTGGGAAAACGTCCTCTAAGTCTGCGGGCCCCAGCCTTTTTGGCACCAGGGACCAGTTCTGTGGAAGACAATTTTTCCACGACTGGGGTGGGGGGAATAGTTTCAGAATGATTCAAGTGCATTACGTTTATTTTGTACTTTATATTATTACTATACCAGCTCCACCTCAGATATTCAGGCATTAGATCACAGAGATTGGGGCCTCTGCTCTAAATCATATAAATTGCTCAGATAAAGATCCCATCCAGTTTGATCTTCTTGCCAGGAACCAGTCCAATCAGGTAACCAATTGTCTCATCACCCTCTCCCCTTACCAGGGGATTAGCTCAATTTAGACAACCAACCACCCAGTCCAGTCCTCTAGAAAGAGGTATGGCTTCAACCAGATGGCTCTACAACCAACCCTGGCTTTATTGGCTGAAGTTGGGTCAGCACCCGGCAGTTGGGTCAGTCAGTGAGTTCAGTCACTCAGTTGTGTCCGACTCTTTGTGACCCCATGGACTGCAGCACGCCAGGCTTCCCTGTCCATCACCAACTCCTAGAGCTTACTCAAACTCATGTCCATCGAGTCGGTGATGCCATCCAACCATCTCATCCTCTGTCATCCCCTGCTCCTCCTGCCCCCAATCCCTCCCAGCATCAGGGTCTTTTCCAGTGAGTCAGTTCTTCGCATCAGGTGGCCAAAGTATTGGAGTTTCAGCTTCAGCATCAGTCCTTCCAATGAATATTCAGGACCGATTTCCTTCAGGATGGACTGGTTTGATCTCCTTGCAGTCCAAGGGACTCTCAAGAGTCTTCTCTAACACCACAGTTCAAAAGCATCAATTCTTCGGTGCTCAGCTTTCTTTATAGTCCAACCCTCACATCCATACATGACTAGTGGAAAAACATAGCTTTGACTAGATGGACCTTTGTCGGCAAAGTAATGTCTCTGCTTTTTAATATGCTATCTAGGTTGGTCATAACTTTTCTTCCAAGGAGCAAGTGTCTTTTACCTTTGTGGCTGCAGTCACCATCTGCAGTGATTTTGGAACCCCACAAAATAAAGTCTGTCACTGTTTCCATTGTTTCCCCATCTGTTTGCCATGAAGTGATGGGCCCGGATGCCATGATCTTCATTTTCTGAATGTTGAGTTTTAAGCCAACTTTTTCACTCTCCTCTTTCACCTTCATCAGGAGGCTGTTTAGTTCCTCTTTGCTTTCTGCCATGAGGGTAGTGTCATCTGCATATCTGGGTAGGCCAGGCTTCCCCAAATTGTTGCAGGCGTCATCGCTGTAGATATGCTGGGGCGGGGGGTGCTCCACTGATCCTCGGCTGCTTTTCCATCTCCAAGTTAATTTATCTCCAGTGTCCCTCACTGGCCCAGCGGTCAAGAATTGGGGCACATGGTTCAGTTACTTAGCTGGCTTTGTTGGCCTTGGGTCAGTGAGTAACCCTGAATTAATGGACAAAGTGTGCCCCAAGTTAAACCCCAGAATATGTTACTGAATTAAGCTGTATGGACCTTGCTCAGACCCTCTCTGCCTGCGCTGGAGAGGTTTCTTTTTCCCACTTGGTTTCAAGCTTTGTTCAGCAGCAAAAGTATAGAGAAGCAGGAGCTAAGTTCACAGACCACCTTATCACCCACCTGGTAAGAGGGATTTAATTTTAAACATAAAGACATAGGCAGGAGGAATGAGGCTGGTGATGGGGTGGCATATGCTCTAGTCTCCCTGGGAAGGGTCAGGGTTTTTTCCAGGGAGTGGAGTGCTGCCCCCCCTTTTAACCCTTTTTTGTTCCTTAGTGTCTGGTCATTTACCTACAGTGTCATTTAATATGCTAATTTGGAAGAATCAAGGTATAATGAGCCCCAGGGTCTGTTGGTGGTCAAGTTTGTGGCCATTTTGGTCTTAGCTGGTTCCATCTAGTTGTTTTTTTTTTTTTTTTCCTTGCGTATCTCTGGATCTTTTAACGTAAGAATTTATGTTAACTCCTGCTAAAGGTGGGGGTTGGAGGGTTGTGAGCAAAGACCTGAAGCAACTCTGACAGTAAAATGAGTCAAGGTAGACAAGAATGAGGAGGGTCTGCAGGCTGGGGAGAGAGTATTTTGGACTCCTGGGGTGGCAATCTGGTGCCTCCCAGGGATCAGCCATGCGCTGGACACAAGGCCTGGAGCCAGCCTCTCCATGGCCCTTTCCCAGCAGCAGGTTCTTTCTGTGGCAGAAGCACAGAGCCTGGGTCTCCTGGGTGGCGGGTCCCTCGTGCTTTGGAGCTGAGGTCCTGCTGCTTCTGCTTGTGTTTAGCTGAGGTTCGAGGCTGGTCCAAGGAGTAACCTGGCATTTTGTGTGGTTGTAGGTATGTCTGCGATTATGCCTACTACCTGTCTTTGCATCATGGAAATGGGCGCGCGGCGCTCATCCACCTTCCTCCGTTATCTCCTTGGCTGCCTGCCAGCCTGCTGGGAAAAGCCCTGCAGGTCATCATCCAGGAAATGCTGGAGGAGACTGAGAAGGCCCGGGCTCCAAACCTGGTTCACCGGAAACTCGGCCTGTGCAGTTCCAGCCAGGGAGAACCAACTGGGGGACTGCTCCTTTAGAGAAAATTAAATGCTTCAATCCTGTGAATAGAGTTCAACTGTGCTTTGAGAGGCTTTTTTAAAAAATTGCTTATAAAACAGTTTACACAGAGGAAAAATGTTCTCAATTCGCTCAACGAAATCACAAAGGGTTATTTTATTGTCAGAAGAAGGAAGAACACTCTGAAAGGCAGACATTTCATAGGGGATTAACTAGCTTCAGTTATGGTTTTCCTGACAATAAAATGAAGTGCTAGTAATGTCTTTTTCCCCTCTTAAAGTCTATGTCTCGGGCCTCTGTGATTCCTGACTACTGGGACCTCTGCTTCGTTCCCCAGAGCCCCATGTGGTGGGATGACCTGTGACTGGCCGACCCTGGGAAACACGGGTGCAGCCACCACTGCGGGCGCCCCACGCTGGTCCTCTGAGCCTGTGCATCCAGGCGCTGCAAGCGCCCGCTGAGCCACCGAGTCTCTAGTGTTTGGGCTTTTTCTAACTTCATAAAAAAAAGTCATAAAACATACATGACATGAAATTCATCATTTTAACCATTTTTTAGTGCTCAGTGGCGATATGTACATTGACTTGGGCAACCCTTGCCACCATCATCACCCCGAACTGAAACTCCACGCTCATTAAACATTATCTTCTCCCTTCCCCCTGTGGCCCTTGGCATCCACTATTCTAGCCTCCCTCTCTGAATCTGACACTATGCTGCTGCTGCTGCTGCTGCTAGTCGCTTCAGCCCTGTCTGACTCTGTGCGACCCCATAGACGGCAGCCCCCCAGGCTCTCCTGTCCCTGGGATTCTCCAGGCAAGAACACTGGAGTGGGTTGTCATTTCCTTCTCCAATGCAGGAAAGTGAAAAGGGAAACTGAAGTCGCTCAGTTGTGTCCGACTCCTAGCGACCCCATGGACTGCAGCCCCCCAGGCTCTTCCGTCCATGGGATTCTCCAGGCAGGAGCACTGGAGTGGGGTGCTATTGCCTTCTCCAATCTGTCACTCTGGACACCTCATATTAATGGAACTTTTGTCTGTTTGTGACTGGCTCATTTCACTTAGCAAAATATCTTCAAGATTGATCCATGTGGCATGCATCAGAATTTCCTTCCTTTAAGGCTGAGGCTTCCCTGGTGGCTCAGAGGTTAAAGCATCTGCCTGCAGTGCAGGAGACCCGGGTTCGATCCCTGAGTCAGCAAGATCTCCTGGAGAAGGAAATGGCAACCCACTCCAGTATTCTTGCCTGGAGAATCCCATGGAAGGAGGAGCCTGGTGGGCTACAGTCCATGGGGTCACCAAGAGTCAGACATGACTGAGCAACTTCACTCACTCACTCAGTACCCCATTGTATATATAGACTACATTTTGTTTATCCATTCACCTTTCGATGGCCACTGGGTTGCCTCCACCTTTTGGCTGTTGTGAAAATACTACTGCTATGAACACTGGTGTGCAAATATCTCTTAGAATCCTGGTTTAGTTGTGTGTGTGTGTGTGTATGTGCATGTGTGACAATACCTAGTGGGATTGCTGGATCATATGGTAATTCTGAGTTTACTTTTTTGGAGGTGCTGCTATTACCGCTTCTCATGGTAGCCATGCCATGTCACATTCCCTCCATATTGTCTGGCCCCAAAACAAAGGTTAATAGCTGGGTTTAACTCTTCTACTGTGGACAGTATTTTCCTGCCTTTTGAGAAACAGAACCTCCCCTTTACATCTTTCATTTTGGTTTATGGCACTGTGCCAAGCTGCTCACAAGGTTTTACTTTTCCAGTGTGTTCTAGGGGCAGCTTTCCATTGGAACCCCTTTGGCCGTTTTATATTTTGGAGGAAGAGCTGAGCTCAGGGAAATTCCTTGTTGTGTTGGTGTGCTCACACTGTAATTTTCTACTTAATTTCATTTAAAGAAAGATCATCACTTAATGCCCAGATTTATTCAGTGTAAGAAAAAGCAGCTGCACCTTAGTAATAAAGGAACTGGGCCAAGGAACACACTTTACCATTAGCCCTCCAGCACACTCCTGTGTTTGCAATAGATTCTACAGGACCCCTTTGCAAATGGAACGGGCTCACGTGACATAGAACAGATCAAAGTCCTACTGTAGCAGATCAAAGGGCGCAAGAGGGGCGGGGCGGTCTGGACACCAATCACAGGTCTGGCTGCACGGCTGTTAATGAGGAGAGCCTTCTGCGACTGTAGGCAACCACCTGCTACCCAGAGCCCTGGGCCACTCCCCCCACCCCGCCTTATTTTAAGCTCATCTCAGGATAGTGGCACCAGGCCTCCCCTGGGACCCAGCTCCGGTGTTATTTCAGATGGTAAAATGCGTGCAGCTTGGCGCAAAGCAGACGTTTCGATGTCATCAGTCAGAGGCCCAGAGCTCTTGATGAACACCCGTCATCTCCCACCCGCTGTGGCCTCCAGGGTTCTTGCGGGAGCAGCCAGAGACCCGTTCAGCTCGTGGTCTAAGTGATCTGCCATCCCCCCAATACACACTGGGGTCTCTTTAGTTACGGCTGAGGTGCGGGCAGTTCTGAGACGGTTTGAAAGCTGACACAGCTTCAAAAGGCTCAGCCCTGGGTCGGTCATTTAACAGCTGCGGGGTCTTGGACGTGTCTGCATGTTTTCTCATCTATAAAACAGAGGAATAGAAATCTTTCCTTTGCAGAGTTACTGTGAAGACCTGGTGAGAGAACGGATGTGAGCGTCCATCAGTGGTGAGAGCGCGCTGCGTGTGGGCTCATAGCTGGACCTGAGAGTGTGGATACAGGAGGAGTTCTGCAGGACTGTGGGCTGGAGCAGGGGCGCGTTGGGGAGAGGGTCTCACACATCTGAGCCCCAGCACCTTCATCCTCAGGAGACCCTGCTGCTCCCCTGGCTGAGGACAGGCGCAGACTGCGCCTCTGCAGCCTGGAGGCGCAGCGCACCCGCCCGGGGTGGTGGGAATCTGGGCTCCTTCCAGAGGCGAGATGCCCACCTGAGCCGCACATTGAGCCTGCTGTGAGTCATGGGTCCTCTAGTGAAGGTCTCCGGGTGCCAGGCCCTCCATGACCACGGGAAGCAAAACTCCAGGGCAACACCAAGAGTTGAGAGTCCCGTTTCTTGTTTTTAGGTCCAAGTCCTTGACACCAGGTCGTAAGCAAGCATAGCCTTTCATTTACTTGTACTGCCTACACCTGGCTAGTTAGCCCCCTTTGTCCAGTAGCCTGATTTTATTACTGATGTATAACATCCCATGATCAAAGTCTAATAAATGATCAGCTTGTCTTCCTGATGTGTTAGGTTTGACTCTAAAACATGTACAGCTTGTTTCCTTAAAACATGTCTTCACACTTCCTACCATGACATTTCCTCTGGCAGAGATAATGATCCCTGGATTTGCAGAGTCTCTGGGTCAGGGATTCGCAGGTGGAGCTAATGGTAAAGAACCCCACCTGTCAGTGCTGGAGACGGAAGAGACGTGGGTTCAATCCTTGGATCCGGAAGATCCCCTGGAGGTGGGCATGATGACCCACTCCAGGATTCTTGCCTGGAGAACCCCGTGGACAAAGGAGCCTGGTAGCTACAGTCCCTAGGGTCGCAGAGTCGGACAGGACTGAAGCGACTTCACACAACATACTGGGGTAGGCCAGGATCATCGGCTGAGAAGCAACTAACCCGTCTCTGCAGCACCAGTGAGCTGTGAGCACCCTGTGTGCATGTCCGAGGCCTTGCCTGTACCCCTCAAGGAGGTGTGCGTGCCGTGAGGGACCAACAAGGACATTAAAGTGTGAAGAAAGTCCTTTGCCCCAGAATCGCCCAGACGAAACCTGCCCTGGACTGACTTTTGTCTATGGAAAAGCCTACACAGCAGTCAAAAATCCAGTACAGGTGTCTATATTTTATAGAAATTCAAAATTTCTTCTGGCTGACGTAATGGAGAGACTAGCTTTCATGTTCACCCGTAATTCGCATGCCGAGAAGTTTCCGCTGTCAGAAACGGGGTGAAGCCTTCACGCAGAACACCTCCCAGCGCCACGTGTGAACACACACACCACCCATAGCTCAGCTTCCCTGCTCAGAAGTGTGGTGATTCTTCCAGAAGGGATGGGGAGGGGCAAAATCAGAGACCAACATGCATACAGAATTCTTTTATTTAACTTAAACCATGTAGTACTTTAACTACTAGAAAAAAGCAGAGTAAGAGAAACTAAAGTTGCCTTAGCTTCAGCCATTCAAAATAGACAAAGTTTCTTTTTTTCGGTAATGTAAAGAATCCAGAGTATATCGCAATAACAGGAATAAATTCTTACAACAGAATATACAAAAAAACATTTTGAAATTTTTTTCATCTACTGATTTTTTTATATAAACAGGAATTTTTTAGGAATAATTTATACACAGAAAGTCATTTTATGTAACAAATTGGCCATGTTATTACCTTTTTTAAAATTTTTTTACTTTTTTTTAAAAAACTTTTTTTTAAACAAGAAAACTCAGAAAATGCATTATTTGTGATGCATCCATTCCATCGTGCCTTCTGGTTTGATTTTTTTTTTTTTGTCCCAGAGGTAGACAAACTCTGGCAAAACCCCCAACCTCAACCTCACTGGCTTAGAAAGCAGACAGGTGTCTTTGCCAAGCATCCATCACCTGTGGTTGTGTCTGCACAACACCAAACATCCAAAGGAAAAGTGCAAACAAAACCCAAATTGTTTCTGGACCTTTCTCCCATGTAGCACAGAACACCCAGGTGTTTCCAGTGGTGGGGATTTTGTGGAGCTGTGTTGATATGGCCAATAACCCACTGAGAGCAGGAAGAAATGAGTCAAACTTAAAAAAGATCTTGAATGTGTGTAGTTTTTATTAAAAAGTTTTGTTTTCTATTGAAAAACATCTTATGTTCGGTGTTCTGCCTCAAATAAAAACAGGGTCTCTTCTTTGTCATAGCAAAGCATTAATCATGATATGAGGCATGGAAGCAAATGGCCTGCGTGCGCCAGAATTACCATCTTTCTGCAGCAGTCTGTGTGCTGTGCTCATTGTGAAAACCAGGAGCCGTGCGATGGAGTCCTTCCATCTCGAGGCACCGCCTAACAGTACAGCTACCAGCCAGCCCAACGGTGTGGACGGTGCCGCGGCACTGCGGGGCTGCAACACCTCTGCGATTTGCTTGGCCAATGAGGTTCTTTCAGTCTGTTAAAGTAGCTACACTCCAAAGGGAAATGAGCAGTAAAAGATGATCCCCTACCCAACCAGAGGGTTCTGGAAGACCAAGATACTGAAGATACAGAACTACTTCTTAAATCATCATTCCTTTGTTATAAACTAGGGCACAAAGCAAGGGGGGAAAGAGGGTGAACCACGGCTTGGGTCAGGGAAAAATCCTTTTTTTGGCATCTTGTAAAGCTAGCTAGTAAACAGGTGTCCTAAAAAAATGGATCACAAATACACATTTGCACACACAGAGAAAAAAAGTGTCTTTAAATTATTCTCAGCAATTATAAACTACAAACATTTTATAAAATTATTCTATGTTCTTACAAAAATGCAATGAAACATTTAATTAGTTCTTGTAAACCAGATCTTCGTCAACTGACTACCCGTAATCTACTGGACTTAAGAGCCCTATTGAAAACGCTAATGAGTGACTAATTACAATGATGTTTACCAGAAAGATGTGGACACACACAAACGTGGACATACAGATGAGTGATCATTATGTTCTTGCATAAACAAAATAAAACAAAACCCTAAAGTCATGCCCCAGAACTGACAACTGACGGGTGCGATGCAGTTCGTGTTCTTGAACAATTTGACTGAACTCCGCAGTAACAGTTTCCAAAGTAGGATGTTATTTTTTATCTGTTGACACCAAATGCCCATGGATGACTGTTGAGCCTTGATGTGGTCTGATACCTTCTGAAACCATCAAGCTCCAAGCACAGCCCACACTTCTTCCAAGCCCTGTACCTTCTGCTCATGTTTTCCTCTGTCCATGTCATTCACGATCTCTGTTACAATGGTTTCCTGCCACCTCCTCATTCCACCATCAAGGAGTGTTCATCTGCTTTTTCTCTAAATGACCAACTAGTCATCTAAGCTGGAGGCCAAAAATGAAACCGTCTGGCCTGTCCAAGCTCTGTATCTTCAGCATCTCTCGCAACAGAGGTTCAATCTAAGCAACATCCTCTCTTGAAGTTCTCATTTGTACCACCCACTATGTCAGAGTGGAGTTGAGTTTCATTTTCATCACTGGTTCTTAAAGAGTGGATCTCTGGGCCATGTCTCCCAATGCTGCTTAGCCCAGGAAATGGAAAGACAGCCAACAAATACAAAAGTAATATTAACAAAAGAACAAACCCCAAATCTTAAATGCATTACTGGGACTGCTGGAATGGGCCAAGGCATACCATGGAGCTTCACTGTCAACTGGAGGGTGCCTGTGTTCTGGGAAGAGGTGCCTTTGACACTGTCTGGCCGGAGGACCCAACAGTGACAGCTGAGGACCTTGGGCCAAGTATCCTAGCCTCTCACTGCTCTGAGCTACGTGTGACCTTGTCATAACAGCGGCCTGTATCCCGTACAGCCACCTGCCAGCAAAGGTGGGCTGCTGAGAAAGAGGCTTCAGTGGAACGAACTGGCCTAGAATTTGGCGTCATACTTGGCTCTGACATCTGTTACCCAACTGAAAACATACCACTTCATGCCAAGCATTTTTCCATTGAGTAGTTCCACAATAACCATTCTTTTTTTTCTCTATTATTGAAATGTTGTTCCAAGTCATAAGAAACAGGCTGGAAGGAAAGGCCAGTGTTGGCCATGAACACGGTCTTCTATCTTCCAAGGAGGAAGCTCATTCCAACTGTGTCAAATGTCAGGACATCCTCTAAGGGAGTCCTGGGGTGGTCTGGGTCTCACCCAGCTGCAGTTCAACAACGTCTCCAGAATACACCAGCTCCTGCTGCCTCAGGGAAGGGCTGTGTATGATCAGGTTTTAATGCTCACATCAATTCAATGATGTGCCTCAGTGGTTCACGTCACGTCAAGCAGTGCAAGCTGCTGTCAGGAGGAGGCTGCATGGAGAATGCCACAACTCAGCTTAAGTTATTTGGAGCATACAAAGGAGGAAGCCAAGAAGAGGTGGGAAATGAGCGTAAAATTAGGCTAGAACTGTGGACAGATGATGCCTTGGTATAGTCAAGGTGGGTGGTTTGGTCCAGTAAAATGACTGCACCATCACACAAGCAAAAAAATTCTCTTTTATTTAAGTGTTTCTGAAGCATTTGTTATGATGGGCGCTATACTGTTAAGTGTTTTCTCTCTACTTAAAGGAAAACCACCTACATAAAACAAAAAGTGACACCAACAACTCGGACAGTTTAAACGAAACCCTTATAACCAGCTGAATGATCTGTAGAAATCCAGTTGTGGAAACCGGTAGGTATGTGCAAAACGGAGGAGAGGCCACTATTCCACGGGGTCACCTACAGTGTGGAAGCGGGAAACCCTGATCAGACACTACTTCTCAATGACCTTAAAGATTCCAGGGGACTTGGGGAAGGAGAGGGGTGTTCCCGCAGGAGAGAGGAGCTCCTGAGCACAACTGCAGTCCTGGGAGCAGAAAGGAGCCGCCACACTTGGGGCGATCCCCCACCCCCACCCCCCACTGCATTTCCCAGATGAAATGCCAGTGCCTGTGAGAGCAGCTGCTGGAGGGGGCGCCATCCGCCGGTGAGCAGCGGGAGCGGGGGGAGGAGGCACTGCCCCTTCCAGCCCAAAGGTTTGGTACGTCTTTGTTTGCCCCTGGGAAGGAGGTGAGGGCCAGGTGGAGAGAACAGTCTGGACAGGGAGGCGGGGACTCTTCTCCGAACGTCCTACCTGGGGCTGGCCACCACCAGGTCGGGAAGCCGCAGTAGGAGGCGCTCGCCGGCTCTTGGAGCCCACGTGGCCGCAGGGGGTCTGAGTTGACCCGGCTGGGGGCCCAGCGGCCACCCCGCGGCCACAGGGGAGGTGGGAGCCCTGGCTCGGCCTGGTCCCCAGACTGGAAACCACCGCCCCTCCCCCCAGTCTGCACCGAGTAGCTGGTTTCCAAGACAACCTGCCGGGACCCTCCCCGTCTCTTGGGAAACTGAGTCAGGGGGAGACCAGGAGCGGCGCCGAACGGAGCCGCCGCAGAGGAAGGCGAGTGGGGAGGTGAGCTCCTGGGGCTGTGACCCCGGGGTACAGGCTGGCCTGCCCCGCGTCCCTGGTGTGTACGGCCTGTGGTGTGCATGAGGTTACCAGTATCAACGGCATATTGTCAGGTGCTGAGAAATGTGAGATGTACTCCTTTTATATATACACATATAAAAAATAAGAGTGAGGTAGATAAATGTTTGGGAAAAAAGCAAAACAAAAAACCCTAAACTGTCCTGTCTTACACACACACACACACACACACACACACACACCCTTTTCTCAGTATTTAAATTCATAAGGGGGCTTCTCTACAGTGATTGAAACTGGTATCACAAAATAAATTAAAACTCCTACATATAATACCTTAATTTTTTCTTTTTGTCATTTTTTTTTAAAGGGAAAAACTATGGGACAGACTAGAGGAAATAGTGGGACTGAAACTACTGACAAGCAAAAAAGCACTACCAACTTCCTTTTTTGTGTTTAATCTCCAGTCGCAACTAGCAATCATCATACTGTATAGCTTTGTTCTTACTCATAATTTAAACATTTCCATCCCAGAAGCAACTCTTGTGCTGTCATCACTCTGGTGAGAAGTGCTAAAAGCTAAACAAAATGAGACCCGGGCTCCGAGCACTCGGCTTGCTGGCCGGGTAACGATTCCCCTGGGCCAGGCCCCTGGCCTCCCGGGGCAGGGGGCACGGTCTTCTGCCCCGCGGCGCCCGCTGTTCCGACCTGCCGGAGGTGGGGGGGGCCTGCCAGAGGCTCTGTGAGGACACCGCCCCTGCGCCCCACTCCCCATGGGTGCCGGGGAGCCCTGGGGCATCTCCGGTTCTAAAGACAGGTAGGTCCGGTCGGGGCGGGGTGGCGGCGGGAGGCCTAGACGGGCCCGCTGGAGCACGCGCCGCCGCACCCCTGGACTCAGCAGCTGTGTTCCATGGGATGGAAGGATTAAATAGCCATTAAAAAAAAATAGTAATCCAAATGCCTAGTGTCTGCAGTTAAAACTGCTGTTGTACCCAAGAATTAAAAAAATAGATATATGTGTCACAACTGAAACAAAGGCAAGGGAAGAGAAGCTGAGACTTGTCAACAATGGTGAGCATCAACACTGAACAGGATGTGCGATATATTCAACCTTTTTTTCTGACCTGAGTTTGTATCATGTCTTGCACTGTAACAGACTCAGACGCTGTGTGAGGGCGGGCTGGGGAGAGAGGGTCGGGGCAGGCACCCACCTTCTCTCCGCGCCCCCTCACCAGCCTCGTGCCCACAGAGCCTACGGGTTAGAACAGAACTAATGGGGCAAGGGGAGCAGGGAGGGCTATGTATTTATAAAAAGGCATCAAACAGTTCATGGCAAATTATGTTATATAAGTATCAATTACTGGGAAGAGAGGAAGAAAGTCACGCACTCTAGTACAAAGCATAAGAAGTTTCTTGGAGTGAGCAGAGAGGAAAGAGGGTAGACCTGAAGGTTTTCATAGATTAAATCCACAAAGATAAAGAACAAAAAAAATAGCAGCTTTTTTTTTTCTGTACAGACGTATAGATGAATATCTGAACCGTAAAAAAGTTATAAAAGTGACATTAAAGACGATGTGTATGCAAATGTTTCATGGTCTAACATAGAACTGTAAGACCCACGAAGAAGTCCTAGAAACAGAGAAAATGTCAACAAAGCTTAGAATGCTTGAATCCATTTACTGCTTTTCTTCGCACTGTTGTGGTGTTGGAATTGCTTTCCTTGCAAACCTGCATGAACAGCTGGGCTGAGTCCCTGGCAACCCCTTCCCATCTGTGTCCTTGGGGGCTGGGCGGGGGCAGGAGACGGGCACGTGGACGACCTTTACTCAGAGCCTGTTGTCCAGGCTCCCGACAGGGCCTGTTTCCTCCAGGATTCCTGGGGGGCTAGAAGGTGGGGGTGCAGAAAGGGGGGTGGGGAAGCCAGGCCGGCTCCTCCCCATCCTCACTGAGAGCGACTCTCATTCTGTCCAGTGCCCCCAAATAATAACCTCATCAGAAGCCAACGGACCTGTGTGAACGCGAGACTGGAACACCAGGGACGACCAAGGTGCAGGGCGTCAGCAGCGCGGCCCTTACTGAGTGACTAGCTCCCGGCTCGCCCAGGCCTCCGGAAAGGAGAGAACGGTGGGGGGGCGCTGAAGGGGAAGAATTGGGGTTTTGGCAGAATTTGGCAGCGTTAACAATGGTCACAACCTTGGGTGAACGATGGCCCTTTGTAAATTTCGTATGTCCCTAAAAATGTTAAAGACAGTTAAAAAAATCCCGTCTCAACGTGTTTTTTATAAAGACCTACGGTGACTGGCAGGTGTGTTCAGGGCAATGTGGGGCCGCAGACGGGCAGCCCTTGCTTCAATCCGATGCAGAGGGTGTCCCGCCTGGGCTTGCGGCAAATGTGTTTCCATCATGAAGCAGAAAGAGAGAGAAAGGTGTGGAGAAAGAGAGAAAGAGAGAGACAGGGAGAGAGAGGAGACTTGGTTCTCAAGTGTTGCTATTAAGTGTTGTCACTGAGGTTCTTAAAGGCCCGTGTCAGTTAAGGGTTTGTGTAGGGAAATAAAAAGCGGCTTGCATATTGAGAAAAGGAACATCCCAAATGTGTTTACTGCAGAGAAGCCGTCTCCTGTGGGCAGCCATGGCAGTTCTGAAGATCCACTGAGGTACAGGAAGCTGTGAATAGATTGTGAACACTCTCCCCACCCCCGCCGCCGCGCGCGCGCGTTACTGTATGCACGGCCAGGATCCGGGATCAGCAGGTCGAGGACTGGGGCAGGGGCAGCGCGCGCTCGTTCTTGCGGCCCCCGTTCATGTGCGCGTAGGGCTGCCTCTCGTCGAAGCTGGCCCGCAGGACCAGCACGCCCGGGCCCGGGCCGTTCTCGGCCTTGTGTCCTGAGTGTCTGTCGGGCAGCGGCAGGGAGGCCGAGGAGGCCGAGGGGTCCAGCGGCACGCTCTCCATGTTCTCGGGCTCCAGGTCCAGCTCCTCCGGCTCCGGCGGCTTGTTCTCCTCGCTGTAGTAGAAGGAGACCTCCCGGAAGCCCGCCTCCATCTCGTCCTTGACGCTGCTGATGATCTCCAGGAACGAAGGCCGCATCTTGGGGTTGTACTGCCAGCACATGCGCATCAGCTCAAACCTGCGGGGAGACGGCAGAGGTGGGCCCCGCCCGGAGGGCGCCGGGCCAGGAGCCCCGCCACACCGGGTGCGGCGAGCACACGCAGGCCGTGTCAGGCCCCCAGCTTGTCTCTCTCCGACACGGGAGAGTCTCTACTCTGTCTCTCTCTGACAGAGGTGAGTCTCTACTCTGTCTCTCTCTCTGACACGGGAGAGTCTCTACTCTTGTCTCTCTCTCTGACAGAGGTGAGTCTCTACTCTGTCTCTCTCTCTGACACGGGAGAGTCTCTACTCTTGTCTCTCTCTGACACAGGTAGCCTTCAGCTTCTCCTGACTTAGGTCCACCCCTGCAGTCACTTCATCCACACACAGGACTCAACCCTAACTCTCGCATCCTGAGAGGGACAAATACAGGTCCCACACAGAATCTGTTATTACAAGCCAAAGCGTCAGTCACTCAGTCGCGTCCTACTCTTTGCGACCCCATGGACTGTAGCCCGCCAGGCTCCTCCGTCCATGGGATTCTCCAGGCAAAAACACTGGAGTGGGTTTGCCATTTCCTCCTCTGGGGGATCTTCCCCAGGGATGGAACCCAGGGCCTTCCACATTGCAGGCGGATTCTTTGTACGTGTTTGAACCACCCATAAAAGCCTCTTACTACACATATTTACATAAAATGCAAACCAGCCTTCTATCCGAAGCATCTCCTGCAGCCACTAGGTAAACATTATTTCCAGAATGAGAACACTGAGGAGGCTGACCAGCGACCAGTTTTCCCCACGGCGCTCGCCTTCAGTTCTACACGCTGCTTCCAAGCTTCCTCCTGGGCGCAGGGGGCCACTGGCAGAGAACCGAGGACAGGCAGTGCCAGGCAGTGTGGCTGCAAGACAGAAGGGGTGCACAGCCCCCTTCCAGTGCCGGGGCTCAGGCTGCACACTGCATGCCCCAAGGTGGCAGAGCCAGCCTGGGAGACAGGCTGCCCTGAACCCAGCGAGAGCCTGGGCCAGGGTCCCTGCTCAGGCCCAGGGCAGGCAAAGAGGGCACTGGGAAACCTCCGCCTCACATGGCCATAGGGACCGGCCCAGCATCAGGCCAGAGCCCCCATAACAGGCGGCTGCAAGGGGAAAAAGCCAACACAGGTTCTGACAACAGTTCAGCACTGCTGCAGGAGGAGGGGCACCCCTCATTCACTGGGCACGCAGAGGGCTCCAGCTACGCAGACCTCCGGGCATGCGGGAGGTGGCCGAACCAAGGTCCAGGCTGCCAGGAGTGTGGAGGCGGCTCTGAGGAGACAGCGGCCTCTTCTCATGGAGACCAGAGTGCCTTCCCTTCCACTTCTGTTTTCTCGCCAGAAACTGTTTTATGTTTTGTTTAAAAACTTCTGGCTAATGAGATACTTTTCAATAAAAATGGCCCAATGGAACGCCCCACATCTAGGAAGCTCAAAGTGCCCCAAACTGGCTTCCAGCCTCAGGCTGATACTTGACAAACCTGAGTCTGGTCCCAGAAACCATTTCAAAGAGAGAAAGCTCAAGGGGACAGGAAGGTCAACCCATCAGGTCGACCCGCCAGGCACCCTGAAAGACCTGGGGAGAAGGGTGTCATGTCAAGTCGGAGAGGAGAGGATGTGACCTTGAGTGAGGGTGGGAACAGAAGAGAGGCCGGCTGCCTGCTTTTGTAAATCAAGTTTTACTGCAGCGGAAACACCCGTTTGTTGACACATGGTCTGCGGCTGCTTTCAAACCAGTAGTTGTACGAGCTGAATAGTTGAGATGGTTTGGCCTGTGAGCCCTACCGTGTGGCCCTTGGCAGAAAAAGCTTGCCACCTCTGTTCTAGCGGAGAAAGAGTTAGACAAAACATGAAGACTATCTTTTCCCCTCCCAACGAAACCACCTACACGAGGTCAGGACGCTAACCCCACGGTAGTCGACCAGTGCTCTCAGGAGTTTTGTGGGTGTATACGGTATTACTCTGCATGGGTCTGGGAAGGTGTGTATCATGATAAAGCCCCATTTTATAGGCCCTCAAATGAGGGAGGGTGTGGCAGGAATGGAAGTCTCACAAATGACCTGCTTGCACTCTGACCACCACCACCAACCTCAGAGAGAGAAACCCGCTCTCAGCCTCAACAAGAGACCACAGTCTTGCCCCGTCTCCCTCTCTTGGCCATCCACGGACAGTCACAGGTGTTGTGGGGGCTTTGTAGATAAACTGGTGACTTGTTCTTGGGTCAGATGGCAAACGAACCCCCTTCCATATCCTCACCTCCATCATTTCTTCTGAAAAAGACCAACGCCCCCCCAATAAAAAATAAAAATAAAAATAAAGAGCCATAAATACACGACGTGACACGCCTCTCCATGGCTCAGCTGCAATTTCCTCTCTAGCCAAGGGGCTTATCCCTGAATAGAAGTGCAGCCAGGGCCAAGGACACGTGATGTGTCCCGGCTCCGGGCGCCTCGGCCTGGGGCTGGGGAGTGCCCTCCGCAGGGGAGGAGGCCTGTGAGCGACATTGGCAGACACAAGCCACGTGACAGCGTCTGAACCTCTCCAGAGGCACGGCCCCACAGTGCTGCCCATAAAAGGCAGTGTTTCTTCCCTCAGCGACATTCAAGACCTTGTTTACACTATCTCCACAAGAAAACTTTCCAGTAGACTCTAGAACGATTTATGAGCTGATAAAACTCCTCTTTAAAAAAAGCAGATTTTTTTTTAACAACTGGTCAGCTCTGGGGAGCAGGAGCCGTCTTGCAATGAATGCCCGCACGGGAGGCGCACGTGTGCGTGGCCGTCACCCGGGCAGGGGCGGGGCAGATGGAGCCGCCACCTCTGCGTGCCCGCGGAGGCCGCTGGCTGTCTCCACCCCACCCTCGGCCCGGCTGTGTGGGCAGGCTGCGGTCACCTGCCAAGAGCGGCCTCATCGTCCCCGTGAGGACAAAGAGACGGTGCTGCAGAGAGGACCTGCAGGCCTCCCGGCGGCCCTGAACACTCAGGCTCCTGCCCCGCTCCTCGGCCGGCAGGGCAGCGGGCCGGGGCCAGCTTGAGCGCTCAGCCCACGTGCCTCTGTCTCAGGCCAGCGATTGCAGGCAGGGCCCAGCCCCTGGGGAAGCGGCCGCAGGCTCTCCAGGCAGGAGTGCCATCCCAGCCTGTCTGCGTCCCACTCAAGTGCTCGGTTCCCAGAAGACTGGCCCGGGATCTCCAACAGTCAGCGACAAGGAAAAACCATGCTTGAAAACTGCAAGACAATCAGAGTCTACCAAGTTTGCTTCAGACTCATCCGTGAGTTGACGACTCTGGACTGAGAAGCTCCAAGTCCTCTTGAATGGCGCACCCTGAAGGCCTCCCTGGCCGAGGTCCAGCTGCACGATCTGGGGGGCCGTCGGCAGAGAGCATGGTCCCTGCTCGGCGCCCAGCTCTGCTCTGCCCACGCCCCGGCCTCTCAGTCAGTGGACCGGCTAGGAGGGGGACCGCGGCCCGCAGCCCCAGCTCCAGGCCAGAGCAGCCAGCACGTGCTCGGAGGGGCTCCAGGACACTGGCAGCGTGAGTGTGGAGGCCTGAGTGCGACACAAGGTCAAGGAACCGCAGGCCAATCGGTCTCCACCCCGTGCTAAGCGATACACACTGCATCTCAGGGCTGAACCCTGTGGGCCCGGCTGCACTACGGCCCGGTCCACGACAGCATTCTTCTGAAGCCGGGCGCCCGTGCTCTGAAGGGCATCAGGACTGCTGGCTGCTCAGAACTGCCAGCAACTCCTTGGCACCACTGAGCAAAGATGCTGGGCTGAGGTCCCCCAGCAGCCCCTGCACACCCGCCCCATTACCCTGTGGGTGCCATCCACACCTCCAGAACCACGAAACCGAAGTACATAAGCTCTGTTCCACGTGGGGCCCAGCACGGCTTTCAGGCAGCTCCCAGGGGCTCAGTGACTTTCCTCTCTCATGGGAAAACAAGAGTCATTCTTTCAATTTTGTAATAAAAGAACCCCATCTCCCAGAACATGTCTTCCTCACCTAAACTCATCAATAAATTCAAAAGGACAACACAGATACTCTCTATGAAACCAACTTGCCTCCTCTTGCTTTCTTAGAAGGGAAAAAGTTTGCCAAGAGGGTTCTGGCTGGCAGGGCAGAAAGGCGTCCTGAATTATACATTTAATATCCCAGAGTGACCGCGCCACGTACGTTTCCTTGTCACTCCAGGCTGGGAACAGGAAGTGCACTGCCTTTCCCAGGGCAGGGGTGCTGCTTCCCAGGCATATTAAATTATGATAACGCTCCCGTCACCTGGAGGCAGATCAGCTTCAGGCGGCCCACAAGTTTCTCAGAAACAATGATGACTCAAGTCAAAGAGAGAGAAAGCTCAGGGACAGTGCCTCACCTGCCACCACCCCCAAACCACACAAACAAAGCTCACACCTGCGTTCCCGGACTGCCGCTACGCTTGCTAACACACCACCACTGCCAGGGTTAGGTTCTCTTCTGGCACCAGACACGCTCATGCAAATTCAGCGGGCATCATTCCTCAAAGTCCATTACTTATGCTTTGGTTCTGAAGGAAGATCGTTCTTCTCATGGGCTGCCAACAGTACCGCGGCTACACTGCTCAAGGTGGAGGCCAGTCACCGGTCGGGCATGGTGGCTGACCGCCAAGACCCTCACGTCCCGGTGTCCACGCCTCACGGAATCTGCTGTCACGTCAGACCGAGCCCACAGGAAGTGCTGGACACCGAGGAGCATGACTGCCAGGCCACGAAGAACACCGAGCGTGGTTTCTGCTCTGCCATGGGAGTGACTGCCCTCAGGCACGGTGGGCGAGCTCCGGGCCCACGGGCCACATCTGGCCTGCTCTCTGAATCTGCGAGGCCTGGGAGCTAAAGATGGCTTTTATATCTGTATCAATAAATGGTTGGGAAAAAAAATCAAAGAAGAATAATATTTTGCGACAAAACGAAAGCCATGTGAAATTCAAATAAAGGATCGAGACATGAAGCTTTCCTGGACCATCAGCACGCCTGCTCCTGTAAATAGCCAGGTGACCAGCTGCAGTTGAGATCACAGGGGCCACAAAGCTGAAAATATTTACTATCTGCCACTTACTATATGTCCTTCTGGAGAAAAGGCCTGCCGAGCCCTGCCCTAGGAGAAGCCAGCCGCACAGCAGGAGGACCCTGAAGCAGCATCACAGAGGAACTGAGGCCTCGCGTGGCACCCAGCGGGGGGTGCTCTGCTCTGGACATGGATCCCAGCGCCACTCAAGCCTTCAGATGAGCGTGACCCTGCCAGACTGTGACCTCAGGAGAGCTAAGCTGCTCCTGGTTCCCTAACCTCCAGAAACACTGAGAGATAATAAATGCTTACTGTCATCTTAAACTGTTAGGTTTCAGATAACGTTATGCTGCAACTAAAAAAAGAATTAAAAAAATACAGAGGAGAAGAGGGAGAGTTTCCACGAGGGGGCAAGAGAATGCACCGAGCAGCTGTCTGAGTTCTCTGCCAGCTTTGGGTCCCGAAGTCTGAAGACGCTGTACCAGGCAGTCTGCTGGTGAGGGACCCAGGACGCCTGGTGCCCCCTGACGCATGGCCTCCTGAGAAGGGGAGCTTCCTGTCATGGTGGGTGTATTCTGTGCCCCACGTCCAGGACATGTGCTGGTTCCCTAGGCCGGGCCCACGCTCAGATGATCAATGGGCACCGCACCTCCACACACATACACAAACACTGAGGCAAAGATGCTGCCTTTCCTGTGGCATTCTCTGGCCTCTTTCCTAACTCCATGGAAGCTGTCCTAGAGACATAACAGGCTTCGGCTGAGCAAATGCTCAGAGGCAGCAGCTAAGGAGTAGGATGCCCAGCTAATGTTCTCTCGAAGCAGCAGCACAGTCAGAGCCAGGAAAACAGGTCCTACCCCCTCCCACCCCTATCCCACCACCCCTCCCACACTCTACCTGGAGCTGAGGGATCCAGTCTTGGAAGCTACACTAAACACGCTTTAGAGGAAAAACCAAAACCGTGATTTATTGCCAAGACAAGAGTTTCTGCTTCCCAGGATGCAGCCGTCAGACTCTAAGATGGTCCCCAAGATCCCCACCCCTGGTGCAAACACCCCATATGATCCCCTCACCTGCGTGGGAGGGACTTGTGAACATGATGGGATCTCTCTCCTTCATTGAGGCTTCTAATAACTGACTCTATGTTAATCAAAAGGGAGATTACCCAGCATGGATGTGACTTAATTAGGTAAAAAAAAGAAAAATGCCAATAGCAGCAGAGGAAGTCCTCTTGCTGGTCTTGAAGAAGCAAGCTGCTTCACTGAGAAGCTCGTGGCGGGGAGTGGTGGCAAGGACCGGGAGCTGGGAGCCAGCAGACCCGGGGACCTCAGTCCTACAGCCACAAGGAGCCGACTCCTGACAGCAGCCCAAAGGGGCCTGGGAGCCCTAGATGGTCACAGCCGGGCTGACATCTTGATCTCAACCTTGTCACATGGAGCAGAGGACCCAACGTCCCCATTTCCTGATCCATGGAAACCTTGAGAGACCAAGTGAACCGAGCCTTCCCGACCACTGGGCTGATCTCCCTGGTCACCACTTGGCATGGCCCTGACTCACATCTGCATCATCCGGCCACGGGTGGCCCTCCCCCGAGCCAGGGCTCACTCGAGGCTGGTGCCAGGGGGCTGGAGGCGGGGAGACAGCAGATCTGGAGGGGGCGGGGGGGGGGGGGGCTTCCACATGGACAGAGAGACAGACCAACTTCTCTAGGGTCTTTTCCAAGGTAAGGCCAAACCTGTCCTGAAAAGCGCTTCTGGAAAATTCTTGGATTGGTCTTGAGGTATTAGTGGTAGCCTACCTCCCACATATTGGGATCCAGAAACTCGTGAGCCCTGCCTCAAGGTGCATGTCGAAAGCAAGCCCAGCGCTCCTCACCCGTGGCTGTCTGCACCTGACGCCCCAACTGCAGCACACCTGCACGCCCTCACACCTTCAGCAGCGCTGACCACCACGGACGGAGGGGCTAGGAACACCGAGCAGGGAGGCCCATGAGGCTGCTGGGCCGTTTCCCCAGACAGAGGGGCTAGGAACACCCCTGCCCTAGGAACACCGAGCAGGGAGGCCCATGAGGCTGCTGGGCCGTTTCCCCAGACAGAGGGGCTAAGAATACCGAGTAGGGAGGCCCATGAGGCTGCTGGGCCGTTTCCCCAGACAGAGGGGCTAAGAACACCGAGCAGGGAGGCCCATGAGGCTGCTGAGCCGTTTCCCCAGACAGAGGGGCTAGGAACACCCCTGCCCTAGGAACACCGAGCAGGGAGGCCCATGAGGCTGCTGGACCGTTTCCCATTCCCGACGAATCTCAGGACAGAAAACTGTGTGCCAGGAGGCCCCCTCAACTGCCTTCCGGTCCACACGGCTGCTGGAGGAGAAGCCCACCCCTAACACTTCTTACGACTTTTGTAAACACCTAACAGAAGAAACCTGAGGGGGACGCAGGTGGTGGCAGCGTCCTGGAGCGGCCTGCAGCAGGTCTGAGGTCACCCCTGGAAGCCTGGAGGAGCCCTGCCAATGGCTGGGGAGCAGCCCAGGACTGTGGTTTCAGAGTAATCAAGTGTCAGGTTGCTGCTTTTTTTTTTTTTTAAAACAACCCTGCCTGGAGAAGATTGGCAGGGATCGCTTTGGTCAAGTATTTCACAAAGATGTTTGGCCTGAGAAACTGCAATGCAAAAATCTTCCTAGGATTAAGGAAGACGAGGTGGGATTAAGGCACCAGCCCAAATGCCCAGGTTCTTCCGTTAAGATAAACCCTCATCTCAACTGCTCTGGCCAGTCCAGCACGGCCAGGCCGCAGGGACCCGGCACATACGTACAGCATGTCAGGACAGTTGTCCGGCTTGTCCAGAAGGCCACCCTCCATGACGAAGCGAAGGACCTGCTCGTTGGACAGGCCCTGGTACGGCTGCTCGGCCAGCGTGGCGATCTCCCAGAGGACAACCCCAAAGGACCTGCCAGGAGAGAAGAAACGTGAGGTGCTCGGAAAGGGAGGATGGGGCCGGGAGCCCCCTCCCTTCCGGCAACTGAGTGCACGTCAGGCACGAGCCAGGCGTGGGCTAAGTGTGGAACAGCTGCCTCGTGTGTGGTAGCCCCAGGGGCAGGCTCTGCCAGCTGAGAGGACAGCATGTTCAGGGCCCGCGAGCGCCTGACCTCTGATGGGAGCCCCGGGTGAACGTCCTTTATCCCACCGATAATCAAATGCTGGTCCCCAGGCCTGGCTAGGACAGTGACTCAGTGGCCTCAAATGCCGTCTGGGACGAGCAAGCTGTTCAACAAACTTCCCGTTCTGGAAACTTCAACCTACGTGGCTCTCAATGCTGCCTGCGGGTCAGGCTCCCCTGGTGAGTTCTTAACACATACCCGTGCCCCGGGCCCTCGACTGACCTCACTGATCTGGGCTAGGAGCCTTGGCTTTGGGATGTTGAAAAGCTCAGTGGGGATCTTACAGGTCCAGGGAGGCCTGGGGAGGCGGGGTTCAGCCTCACAGGTGGGGACAGCGGTGGGCAGAACTGGCTGGGGCAGGGCTCCCATACCAGGAAGGATCCTTCGGCCCAGAGTTGAGCCAAGGGGGGAGTGGGTAGCCGAGGAACCAAGTCAGCAAGGGGAGCAGGTTCAAGTGCAATCTGCCTTGAATGTGCTTCTGCTGGTCGATTTAGAAGATCCTACTACTTGGAGAAGGAAATGGCAACCCACTGCAGTATTTTTGCCTGGGAAACCCCATGAACAGAGGAGCCTGGCAAGGTACAGTTCATAGGGTCACAAAGAATTGGACACAACTGTTTTCCAGTACTCCTGGAAAACAAACTAATACAGATATACACATACCCAGGGACTTCAGACCGAGGACGTTCAAAAGGGCAGTGCTGTAAACTGCAGAACAGAAGTGCCTTCCCAGCACACATCACTATCCTTCACAAATTCTCCATGGTCTATTTGCCTTTCTATTCAGCTCATTTCCACAGATTAAAGCTGGCCACTCAGCAGTGAAGAGCAAGCCTGAGGGGCTTCCGACTGGACCTTTGCAGGCCAGGGGTGTGGGCAAAGTCGCACCAAAAATTCTGGGGCATCCCTTCCCGCCCAGAGCTCAAACTGGTGCTGAGAGCAGGTGTCAGACATTCAGAATTTTAGTCCTCAGAGGATCGACCCACCCAAAGTCCTTCTGAACCTCAGTGACCAAGAAATAGTCTTGACATTGCACGAGGCGTCTAGCAAAGCCCAAGGCCTGAGCATGGTGCTCACAGGCCCGGCTGAGGGTGTGGGCCCCCCGTCAGTGTGGGCTGAGGGGTCTCGCAGACAGAACCAGCCTGGTCACCGCCTCAGAGGCTGCGGCGCCCAACTGACCGCAAGCCTGGACTGAAGAATCACCTGCAGATGCCCCTCCCCGAGGCCCATGGCTCCTCCTGCCCTGAGCGCTCCTCGGCGGCTGCCAGGCAGCCAGCGCCTGCTGGGTGGCGCCGCCCTGAGCCCCCAGTGCCTGCTGCCCCCTCCGAGCTCCGGGTCTCACCTGTCTTGTCACCCTGTTCTTCCCATCTGACAGCGCCCTGAGCTCGTCCTTCCTGCGCCTCTCAGAGCACCACCACAGCTTGTTTACGCAGGCTCAGACTCGCCCAAAGGTCTGGTTCCCTCCTTCCAGATCCCCAGCATGGCCTCAGTGCCGATGGCCCCCTCGCCTGGCCTGCAGGACACCTCCTTTTTGGCACCGACATCGTACGTGATGGAGCTTTACACTCTAGGTATCACGAACTTCTTTAAACATGGCTCTAGGTCCCTCTCCTGCTCAGCACCCTTGAAAGTCCTTATCGAGCCTGAAGAACTCGCCCTGACCCCCTCACATAGCAGCCAGGGTCTCACTCGCTCTCTTTTCTGCTGACTCCCCTGAGGAAGTCCCACCGTCCCCCACATGCACTCAGCGGCTTCCTACCACTGCGGCTCCCCCCAGCGTCCTCACTGCTCCACAGGGGACAGTCCATAGTGCAGGGGGCCCACAACTCCAGCTCTTCTGGGAAGGGGGTCCAGACCTCAGCCTGTCAGGGTCACTTCCTGTTCTCCACAAGACTTCGTTCACCAGGGACTGGGACCGGGTCTCCAGCATCCTGCTCTTGCATGCACTGGGTGCCGTGCCTGGGCCATGTCAGGGCACACCCATGGAGGAACACAGCAGGTAACACAGTCGGCTCTCCCCACAGGCTTTCCCCGGAGCAACTCTGGTTTGATGTCAGTGTCACCTGTCAGTGAGGGCCACACAGTGCTGGAGTCTGGGTGTCCTGCACAGGACATGACTAGCTGAGTTCGGTCATATTTCTGTCCCAAGTTATGGAGGCTAACATATCTCTCTCCATCACCAATATGCCTTCCTGTCGTCACCAGCTGTCACAGGGGCCATTTAAAGATCTGTCGAGGTTCCTCAGTTCAGTCGCTCAGTCGTGTCTGACTCTTTGCGACCCCATGAATCGCAGAACTCCAGGCCTCCCTATCCATCACCAACTCCCAGTGGTGATATCCACTCATATGGAGCCACTCATGTCCATTGAGTCGGTGATG
This sequence comes from Odocoileus virginianus, assembly GCF_023699985.2. NCBI lineage: Eukaryota > Metazoa > Chordata > Mammalia > Artiodactyla > Cervidae > Odocoileus > Odocoileus virginianus. The sequence continues at coordinate 45,349,414 of NC_069689.1, read as the reverse complement.
CCATTCAGCCATCTCATCCTCTGTTGTCCCCTTCTCCTCCTGCCCCCAATCCCTCCCAGCATCAGGGTCTTTTGCAGTGAGTCAACTCTTCACATGAGGTGGCCTAAGTATTGGAGTTTCAGCTTCAGCATCAGTCCTTCCAATGAACACCCAGGACTGATCTCCTATAGGATGGACTGGTTGGATCTCCTTGCAGTCCAAGGGACTCGCAAGAGTCTTCTCCAACACCACAGTTCAAAAGCATCAATTTTTCAGTGCTCAGCTTTCTTCACAGTCCAACTCTCACATCCATACATGATCACTGGAAAAACCATAGCCTTGACTAGATGGACCTTTGTTGGCAAAGTAATCTCTCTGCTTTTTAATATGCTGTCTAGGTTGCTCATAACTTTCCTTCCAAGGAGTAAGCATCTTTTAATTTCATGGCTGCAATCACCACCTGCAGTGATTTTGGAGCCCAAAAATACAAAGTCTGACACTGTTTCCACTGTTTCCCCAGCTACCTGCCATGAAGTGATGGGCCCCGATGCCATGATCTTAGTTTTCTGAATGTTGAGGTTCCTCAGACATCCCCAAATAGATCTTACTTCACAGATGAGCAGCTGAAGTCCACAGATGTGCCATGATTTGACCAAAGCCACACAGCCAGAGACACTAAGGAATATGTGATACCTGCAGGTTCTCAGGAGCAGGTCATTTACAGTGTGACTTGACATCAATGCCTCATATGAAACCCAGTCTCGAATTTTGTGCATTTAATCCTTAAACATTAGGCAAATGTACTTGTGTGAAGTCTTTCGTAATTATGAGCATCAGGGTGTTTTCCCCAAGGAAGGGACAACCCGGTGTGAGTCTCACATCAATTCCAGTGCAGGTTAAGGTCAGCACGCCTCACACCAGGACAGGAATGGTCAAGCTCCCACTCACCAGCAAATGGAAGCCTACACACTCCCTGCTGATGTGACTTTGCCACTGAAGAACCAACAACTCTAGGAGGGAGCAGAAGACTCTGGATGCTTGTCGCCATCTGGAAAGCTTCTCAGGAAGTCAGGAGATGCAGACTGTTATAGGCGATTCAGTTGCTCAGGAAGGAGACACGCCTTCAAGCTGGGGGTTCCACGCCCAAGTCCTGGGCTTGGTCTCTCCCTGCCTAGAGGCACACCTGTGTCTTCTCACCCAAAGGAGCCACTCCTGTGGGACACACCGCTAGCTACAAGGGAGCTACAGGAGGAACAAGCGCAGTGCCCAAGGCCTGGGGATGATGCCTCCGAGGATAGCAGGGAAACACAGAGACATTTCAAGCAGAGAAAAGAGACCACTTCCTTGTGACTCCAGGCCTGTCTTATCAAAACCAGAGCAGGCTGTGAACTGGAGAGAAGGGCCAACGGGGTATCAACAAGAGGCCAACTTAAGCACAGCATGAGTAACACCTGCCAACCCAAGCATGTCTTAAGGATCAGGGCAGTCTGTCTTGTGGGAGAGGAAGTAGCAGTACCAGGAAAATATGTGAGCAGAAGCTCAACAACCAGCTGTCAGGGGTGCTGTAGATGGGGCTCGGGGACCAGTCCTGACCTCAGAACACCTTCTTATCCTAAAATTCTGAGGTATCTCCTTCAAAGTCAAATACACTTCTTTGCATTTCTTTCTAGACTTTAACTCTGTAGGAGTGTCCTGTGCCATTGAATACACTCAGAAATGATTTTCATTCCTTCAAGAGGGAGCACTTTAGATTCTGGGCCACTGAAAAGCCCTCTATATTCTCCATCGTCCTGGCCTACCCACCTTACCAGTGTTATCCTCAAGGACTATTAAAAAAAAATGCTAAAGCACTGTCAAGGCCTGAACAGTGAATGGAATGAAGGTGAAATCCCTACTCTTGTTTGTATATATATATTTTTTCTCCTGGTTCATAATATCTGTCTCATCAAATGGGAGAAAAATGGCAATGAACACGCTTTGCTGTAGCTTGTCACAATCACTGCTAACCAGAATTTGGTAAACTTAGCCTCTGGGATATCAACAACTCTAGTTTTATCTTTCTGCCCTGCCCCTGTTTTCCTTGGCTCCCGTGGTTTTCTATTTTATTGTCCTGTAAGCTGACCTCAAAGTTGTTGGAAGCAGGGATCCCAGAATAAACAGACGCAGCATGGACCCAGGCCTGCCCCTCCCCGTCATCTCTGTATCTAAAAATGGCGTTGAGCACTTTGATTTGATCATGAAGAGAGAAGCATCTTGAACGGACTGATTGCAAAACAGATCTCATACTTGAGCTCAAGAAGCAATCATGCTTTGCTGGGTCATATTCTGATGCTATTTCCAATTTGCACCTGTCTTCAAAACAGGATCCAAGGTCCTTGAACTGTGTGGAAAGGGTCAAGAGTTTAAAAAAAAAATGACGTCTGTCAGTGTTTAAATAGCTCCTCTATGTGGTCATCCCAACGGCTGGAGTAAACAACTACCATTTCTGTGATACATCAGCAACGGGATCTCCCCAGAGGACAGCCAAGAAACTAGCTGACGTTCTTGAAGGCAGACGTGCCAGGGCTTCGCCTGCCAACAACTTCAGTCGTGTTTCAGAACCTGACCACCTCTCCACAAACACTGCGAGTGAGAGGCTTCTGCATCCTCAACTGAGAGGTATGCCCATGACCAAGGGGGACATTTTGCTTTCCACCCCATCCCTGGGTCAACAACGATGACCCCCTGGAAGACCCACTGGAAGAGGGCAGACAGCAGATGGGACCAGCAGGAAAACACATCAAGACTCAAGCTTTGGCTCTAAAATAAGCAATGTTTGCAATCTGAAGGTTTAATTAGGTGAAGCAAACCCCCACCCCCATACACGCTATCATTTACTGTGAAAGAAAATGAGAGAAGGCAGGCAGGGGATGAAGCAGAAAGAGGTGATGTTTTCTGGCATGTCCCCACCTCCCAGCCTCTGGGGCTGTGTCTCTAGGTCTGCTAACAACCGGGTGAGCAGCTCAACACTGAAAGAAATATTGATCCTGCAAGTTTAGGTCCCACAAGTGCCCACTGACAACGGGGATGTGTCCACGGCGAGGGGGTGGCCCGCACCACACTCAGCCAAGGCTGGACACGAGCACCAGGGAACAGACAACGGGAGGACAGGACAGGACTCGTACCAGACGTCAGAGTGAGTGGTGAAGACTCCGTCCTTGAGGGACTCGGGGGACATCCAGCGGACGGGCAGCAGCCCCTTCCCCCCCTTCCGGTAATAGTCCGTCTCATAGATGTCTCTCGTCATCCCAAAATCTGTGAGGAGGAGAGAGGGCATGAGGTTACCCTGGGTGAGCACTGCGGGGCAGAAGCGGAGAGAACAATGACGGCTCAGAGAAGGCCTGTGCCCGCGGCCGAGCCAAGGGTGTAGGTGTCCGCGCTGCCGTCTGATGAGGCGGAAACTCTGAGGGTCGGTGAGTCACACGACAAGCAAATGCCCAGACATCTCTGCCTTTAAATATATTTATACCGTAGTTCTGTTAAAAAGTTAGCTCCCTCATTGCATTTAAAATGAGAGGCATCTTACAAATTATCAAGACCCACATATTATCAGGAGAATACATACTGTGTACAGCAAAGGTCATTTATTTGTGGTTTAAAAACATGATCAAATAGCCAGGAGCATGTTGACTTTATTTACTTGGTAGCACCGCCTCATTATCAGAGGAAATGAAAGTAGTTTTACCATCTAATAAGGGGGAAAATATTGAGAGTACCAATTCACCGTAAAAAAAGTCCACAGCAAGCTGCCTAAGAGATGCTATTTACTAGGCCCTGAAGCTATTACTCAATAATGTTTTTCAACATAATACTCCCACTCATTTTTGAAAATGTCTTCCATTTTCCATGACTCTAGAAGAAGTCACATAATTATGTTTGATGGCAGGCTTGCTTTATAATCCTAAATGATTGCTTCTCTGTCAGATTTTGATTTTCCACTCAATCATGTAACCTCTCCTTACAGGGTGTCTTCCGTCTCCTCCTCAGGAGAAAGGGCCGCTCTCCTTTTTAAAATGTTCATTTATGTCTCTAGCTCTGCCACAAAGAGGTAAGGCTACAAAGCAAACACAGAGAACAAAGTTCCTTGGACGCTAACCAACATAATTTCCTTGTCCCATGCTAAGGGCCACTGAACTGCCTCTGGTAAAATTGCTTGCTGTATATTTGTAATCCATCAGACACTGGGCATTAGAAAAACATTTTCAAACCCTAGTAAAGAATAAAAATGAAGAGCTGAAGTCTTATCTCCAAATTAATCCAGTGACATGCAAAATAGAGGATTTGCTTTTACTTGCACAAAAAGGAAAAAAGAAAAAAGAAATCCCAGAAAAAGAGCACAGACTATTCCTTCCTTAACTCAAAAGAAAAACTTCAAATTTTAGGAAGAAAAACCCAAGTACAAAGGAAATGTCACTACAGATATGCCACCTGGTTAAATAGCAAACTGAGTCCTTGCTGATTTGGACTCTCAGCGGCAAGTGGCACAAGAACGGCTCTTGGGGGCATTCTCAGTGGCACTGCGGGGCGGGCAGGGCCACAAGGGAGCAGTAGTGAGTTAGGACGTGCCCGAGCCAGGCACTGAGGCGCCCTGGGCCGTCCCGCACCATTCCCTCCAGCATCTCACGGCTCTTACAATCATGCCCCCTTCTGAGGTCAAGACACTGAGGTTCACAGAACTTAAGACACCTGCCTCAAGCCTCGAGGCTGCTGGTGGCAGAGCCAGGTTTCAGTCTAGTTAGCAGCTGCCTGGCTCCACAGCTGGGGAAGAGGAGTTGGTGGGTATCCATGTGGGAATAGTCTGAGTCACCGCTGAGAAGGGCGGGGAAGGGAGGGGGCGCACAGAGGAAGCCCCGGCAGCGGCCTGAGGGCCTTCCCTGGGAACCCTGGGGCAGGACAGCCTCTCAGACTCTCGGGAGCATCAAAGGGCCAAATCTAGGGACACATGAAGTGACTGATGGCCAAGTATATCCGCTCTGTGATACAGCTCCATCCAACACCTCAAGCACCTTACAAATGAAAGATAAAGACATCCTACTTGGGAAAGCATTCTAGAGGGGCTACTCACTGTTCATCAAAGGGCCAAAATATTCATTCAAAATCACTGTGTGAATGAGAAGAAACCACAGCACTGCTAAAGGATGGTGAACACTTCCAGAACAGACAGTTTATGGGCTAGGCAAAGAGGCTGATTTTGAATAGCTTTTGAATGTAAGGTCTTCCTGCAGCTTCTCAGAATAAATATTTAGCATTTTTCTGAGCCATGGTCATCTCACAGTGGGAAGAGCAGGTGGTTCCTGAGCAGCCCTGACGTCACATGTGTGTTGATCAAGCAGCTTCAAGGACTACAGTTAAAACCAACCCTAAAGGCTGCAATCAACTCCTAACCAGTGACCAGAAATGTAAGCCACTCCACACTTCTGCTGTTACGGTGGGCAGTGACAGCAAGGTTCTAAGGAGCAGGCTGGTTAGACACCAAGTCAGGGTTACGACGAAGATCCCAGGTGGGGCCAGAAGAGCCCGCCTGCCAATGCAGAAGATGTAAGAGATGCGGGTTTGATCCCTGGATCAAGAAGATCCCCTGGAAAAGGGTATGGCAACCCACTCCAGTATTCTTGCCTGGAGAATCCCATGGACAGAGAAGCCTGGAGGGCTACAGCCCATAGGGTCACAAAGAGTTGGCCACAAAGACTGAAGCGACTTAGCACACACCACAAGCATCAAGAGCTCAGAGGCTGATCAGCTCAAGTGCGAGCCCTGGAGAGCAGTGGTCTTCCCCTGCCGAGGGATTACCACCTTCCTGTCAACACTCCCGCTCGGTGCACGGATTCACCTAGGGGACCTCACCTCTTAGAAAACTCCATGGACTGCTGATTGTTGTGGGGGAGCTAATACCCCTTGTAAACTGGAAAACTGGAGGACATACTGGTCACCTGGATGGTGACTTTAAGGCCCAAGTCAAAATCTCCTGAGGACATTTTCTCAACTATTCTTGGAACCGGTGCTTACAGCTATTCTGCCGAGAAATGCCCCAAGTGCCAGGAGAGGCAACCACAAGGATCATGGCCTCAGCTCGCCCTTGCCCACTGCCTGGACCGCTGTGCCCATGTGCCATCGAGATCAGAGCCAGCCTGGCTGGTTGACTACCAGTGGGACACAATGACATGACTCCCAAGAGCAAGCCTCTGCCATCACAGGAAGCATAGGAAGACCTCTCCACAGGTAGGTTCATGCCCACGGGGTCCCTAAAACACGTGCGACTTTAGCTCAGATCTGAAAAGCTAAGAACACACCTCCGATTTTGACTGTGAAATCTTCGGCCACCATGCAGTTCCGGGCAGCGAGGTCTCTGTGGACAAACTTATTGGCGTTGAGGTATGCCATGCCATCTGCAATCTCGCCAGCCATCTGGATCATTTTGCTTAGGCTGGGAGGTGCTAGGACTGGATTATTCTGTTGGAGAGTCAGAAAAAGATACAAGTGAGAATTTAAGAATTTTTCCCATCCCACGCTCTTTCAGGGTTTGTCAATCCTCTTTTTCTCAACCTGAGCACCCCAAGTCACTCTGCGAGGAAAACAGGATGGGCTCAGGAGGATGCCGTGGCGCTGCCCTCTGACCCAACACGGAGCTGCAGAGAGAAGCACCTACGAGCACAACTCAGACCTTTGGTGCTGGGTGAGACCAACAGCATTTAAAGTGAAGCCAGTGATTTCTGATATTAAGAATTCTGGATACTCAAAGTCCAATTAGTCTAAGTCTTCCTTTTACGTCTACAATTCAAGCCCATACAGGGAAAAGGGAGAGGACATTACAGAGGTCGTGTGGAAATAAGTAAACGGGTTTCCTGAATGGATACCGGATGCATTATTTCCCACGAAAGCTTTGTTATAAATTACTTAATCCTTCTCTTTCCCTTCCACTTTCTTCTAAAGTACAAAGACATCAAGACTAATCTGTTCCCCTTACAGAGTGGCATTCCTTGGGTTATAATTTTCTGTGCGTGCTGTGGAAAGCAAGCCCTTGACAGTTCATTTAAGTCCAGCGGACACCTACTCTGGAGCGGACCGATGTCCAACAAGTAACATGGGTAAACATTTCCTCTTTGTAGAGGAGGGCAACATACCGACTTCGGCACTGAAAAGAAATACCCCCAAATGATAAGTCCACTAAGAAAAACATCATATAAAATGTGTGGCCACGTTTCTTTATCCCAAAAGGTTTCTGTGCTGACCATCTCTTGCTTGTGTGAGTTCAACACTTTACCTCGGTTTCCCTGACTAGAGAGCACCTCTTGTGACATGAAAAGCCGTCCTGCTCTGACAGGCCCCGTGCGCGCCCTCCCCAGCTCAAACCCTGGGCCACAGGAAAAGAGAGTGCACTGGCTCCGGCCTGGGCTCTTTCACACCCCTGGGTCAAGGCGGGGTTACTGCTAGGAGGATGACCGGGGACCATGCCTAGGAGTTGCTGGCTTTGCCCACTGAGGGGGGCAGTTTCTGCCCCAAAGCTTGCTTCTAGAAGTAGGGTAACAACTTTCCAAGTACTTATGGGTTGGTTCCCTACACTTGAATCCTGAAGCTACTATCAGGAGTGTCTGTGGTTTAAAATCCTCATCACTGAGCTGCCTGGGGAAGTGATGAGATGACCCGAAGGGTAAGCCAGAACACTCCTTTCCTTTACAAAGGGCGTTGTATGGATGAGCCTTTCCAGGGCTTTAGATGTGCCTGGTACACTAGGAAACTGGCAGGTAAAATGTTAAGTTTATGCCCAAGATGTTGTGGAGTATTAAGTTAGGTGCTTATTAGAAGTGGCCACTCATGATTAATATGACAAACAGAGAATGAAATGGCAACCCGCTCCAGTATTCTCGCCAGGAAAACCCCATGGACAGAGGAGCCTGGCGAGCCATAGTCCATGTGGCCACGAAGAGTCAGACTCGACTGAGTGACTCCACTTTCTTTCTTTATTACAAGTGGCCATTCATGATTAATATAACAAACAGAAGCAAAGAAAGGAACCTGATTTTAACTATTGAAAGAGAGGGCTGACTTTCTGTCAGTTCACAGTGCTAATACTGCCATGCTTTCAGATGTTTTAGAGAACAGAAATCTTTAATTTGCTTAGAACTACTTAAGACGCGCACACACGAGCATCCACAGTCAGCGAGGGGAATGTGTGAACCTCACGGGTTGGGGAGCGGGATGCGATGCAGAACATAACAGAACTACAGGACAAGCACACACAACTTTATACTTGACATGGGTTAGAAGCACAACTCTAAATCTGACAAACCTAAAAGTGAAATTTTGATATGAGAAGGACCAACCATCTTATGCACATGAAAGGAAACCAAGGCCCAGAGCCCGAAACCACCACCTGAGGGCACAGACAGCTAGTGGCAGAGCCAGGCCAAGGGCGACGGACTTTTTATCCCATGTCTGAGACTGGGGACGAAGGAAGCGAGTTCTCCAGGCTCCTCAGAGGTGGCATCAGTGAATCTGACAGGAAACATGCTGCCACGTCTCCAGCCACCAGCTGATGAAGCCTCTCTCCTTGTGCTGGTCTGGGTATCACGGAGCCGGCTGGGACAAAGCACTGAGGTCCAGGGGAGCTGGGCGCCCCACCAGGCAGAACAAAGGGTGGGTGTGTCACAAACCACCCTGCTCAGGGCCTCGGTCCACACCGGCTCCGTGGGCCTCGCAGAACCACACCCATCGGCTGTGAGTAAAGGAAGCCACGTGTGAGCGAGTGCTTGGAACAAAAATTAAGGAACTACTATTTGGGAGATGATTCAATTGCCAATTAAAAGAAGAAACAAAGGATTAAGCTCAGAGACAGGCTGCAGACATTCAAAAAGGGTAAAGAAAGGGCAGGGTCCAAGGCTTGTACAGCAGACCCAATGCTTCCTCAATAGGCAGCAAGGTCAGGATCCGAGTGAGGACCAGAGACCCAGCGAGGCAGTCAAGTGGAAGGCAGATGTGGCTGGTATTCCCTCTAAGAATTTATCTCCCAGTTTACTCTTAGAACTACTCTCTTAAAAGTCATGTCTCCAAATTATTAAAAGCTGGGTTCACGCTGCCAAAGGAGAGACACCACAGTGGTGAACCTGAAGCTTGTAATACAAATTGATATTTTTCCTGAGATCAGGCAGAGATCATGAGTTCAGCTGAGGCTATGATCATTCAGAAGCTCAAGCAAGACGATGACTGAAGATAAAGCCGGAAATGCGGATGCAGGAGGGGAGCCCCATTTTCAGAAATAGGGCTCCCTCGGCTCAACGGCTCAGACTGCCCACGCGAGGGGAGAAGGAGCACGTGAGGTGGGGGCTGAGGAGGGAGTGGGAGTCTGTGCACCAACCTGGGGGAAGCCACCCCGGCAGAGGAGTCAGGTCAACCTGACACTGAACTCTGACAAGCTCGGCCCAAGAGGAGGCAGCCGAGATGGGTACCCCCAGAGTGGGGGGCAGGAAAGGCTACAGGGAGGCAGCAGGGTGGACAGGTCTGTGGGTGGGAATTGGAGAGATGGTGCTGCAGGAGGTGACGCGGGGGTAGAGAGAATGAGGCAGCAGCAAAACCCCACAGGGGTTTGGTTAACAGGGTATCTGCGCACTGGCAAGGGCCTCTCACTGAAGATCCAGGTCTCGCTATAGTCAGGGAACTCCTTCGTATAAAGCAGGAGCCCCCAGCCTCTGGGCCACCAACCAGTACCTCCTGTCAGATCAGCATCGGCATTAGATTAGAAGTAAAGTGCGCAATAAGGGCTTCCCTCAAGGTGGCTCAGTGGGTAAAGAATCGGCCTGCAATGCAGGACATGTGGGTTTGATCCTTAAGTCGGGAAGATCCCCAGGAGGAAGAAATGGCAACCCACTCCAATATGCCTGGAGAATCCCATGGACAGAGGAGCCTGGAGGGCTATAGTCCACAGGGTTGCAAAGAGTTGGACACGACTGAAGCGACTTAGCACACATACAAAGTGCACAATAAATGTAATGCACTCGAATCATCCCCAAATCATCCCCCGGCTCTGGTCTGTGGAAAAACTGTCTTCCATGAAAGCAGTCCCTGATGCCAAAATGCTTGGGGACTGCAGCTATAAAGGACGGAGAACCAAGCATGCGGCAAGAAAAGTACATGAATTTAAAGACACAGTATCTTCTGGGGAAGGTTCTAAAGGAAAGGGAACAGACGACATGGGATGCAGATGAAAATCAAAACTTACCTCCATTTCTGGCCTCAGAGACCGGAGATAACTTTTGAGGTCCCCCCGGGTCATCAGTTCCATGATGACCAGCGTTGGCTGGCCCTGGGACACCACGCCCAGCAAGCGCACCTGTGAGGAAAGACAGAGAAGGGCTGAGCAGGTGAGGACTCCCCCGCTGCCGGGGCCGCCGGGCGGGAGCAGAGCTGGACGACGGGCGCCTCTGGGGGGGGCTCACGGGCCGGCCCTGCACCGCATCTGGAACCTCGTGTGCACAGCATGTAAGGGAAGAGTGGGGTGGCTGGGAGCCCGTGGAAGCCGGGGTGAGTGTGTGTGGCCCACACCCAGGGCCCACTCTTACCACATGGTGACAGTTGAACTCCTTCATCACCGAGGCCTCATTGAGAAACTCGATCCGCTCGCGCATGCTGGCGGCCTCGTTCACCGTCTTAATGGCCACCCTGGTCTCGGGCTCATCCTTGACCACGCCCTTGGCCACGCCTTCGTAGACCATCCCGAAGGAGCCCTGGCCCAGCTCCCGGCTCATGGTGATCTTCTCCCGGGCCACCTCCCACTCGTCAGGCACGTACACTGGGAAGGAAGAGGCCAGGGCTGAGCCAGCGGGACCGTCTGGACCCGGGGCAGAGCACAGTCTGGGCAAACTCCTCGCCAAGGAGGACTTTGCCACTTCCTGAAGCCCACAGAGGAGAGCATTGGGGGACACGGCTATGTGGCTTGTTCTGGAATCCCCCACAGGCTCGGGATCTCAGCAAGGCCACTGTACAGTCAAACATTAGGTTTTCAAGTCCTCACGGATTTCCAGATAATTCAAAGATACCAACGGCAAGTAAGAAACACAAAGTTGTCCAATTTCAGATGTTGCTATAAGTATAAAACTCACACTGGATTTCAAAAAATGTAACACTTCAATAATTTTTATACTGACTGCATATTAAAACTGATAATACTTTGGATATACTGAGTTAAAGAAAACATTATCAATATGTATTTCACTAGTTTCTTTTTCCTATTTTACATGTGGCTACTAGAAACATTTCAGGTTTCTTAGGGGGCCGGCATTAACACTTCCATGGGTAGCTCTGCTCTAGCCTGGACAGAGTCAGAGACCCTGGGGCCCTGAGTGAGCTATGGAAACGATGAGCTCTGTCTCACTGCTCGTTACTACCGAGGAGTAGTCAGTGGTGACCAGCATGGAGGAAGGGACAGCTGATGAGCAAAAGGGTCTCCCCAGGACTTGGGCCTGGGCTCTGTGAACTCAGGGACCCTCCCACCACTGGGGTGAGGGGCTGAGGAGTGAGGCTTGGCGATGACTAAGCCTGAATATGATTTCCTCTCCAGCCTATGCTTCTGGTCAGATTCAAGCTGGTTTAAGAAAATAAATAATTCTAGGCAGGAGGAAAGAGAAAGAAAGAGGGAAAGGAAGAAGGGAGGAAAGAAAGAAAACGGAAGAAAATCCATCTGACCACTCTGATGGGTAGGTGAGAACTAAAATAAAATGTACTTGTTCCACAGATCCATAAGAAATTTCAATTATAACCGTATTCTTCTAATGCTGCGTGCTCATGTGCTTGTCTGAGAGGGGAACCCTTGGCTGGCTCCACTAATCAGAAAGAGATGGTCCTGGCTCAGAAATGCAGGAAGACTGGGAACCTATGTTTGCCTTTATGCTTTTAGGTGTTAACTGTGGGCCTTCGGCTGGATGTAAGAGAAGTGGGTTGACAGCTGTATCCTGACATTCTTGTAAAGATGTCTATGAATCAGGCCCAGGAGATACCACCAATTTACATCTCTAAGGAATGTCCAATATGAACTATGTTAATCAATATAGAATTTTCTTTCACATACATTTTTGTATTTCATAGTAGGTAGGTATGTGTTCAGGAATGTCACAAACGGGAACTCCACCCTCCATACGGCTTAGACAGTTTATAGCCTGGAAGAGGAGGCTGATGCTTGCTTAGGAGAGTAAGTACGGAAGACATCCCAGTAGGTAAGACTCTTTCTGATACCCCTCAGAAAGTATAAAGAGACAGTCTATATCCATTTATCTCTGAAAATCCAGGCTTGCTTTTAGTCAGAATTAGCTACGTAGCACACCATGAAACACGGAGTTAAACCCAATCACATTCATCCCTTGGAGGTGGCTGAAGTCAATACTCACAATCCCTTCTCTCAATTCAACCCAGCAGCTCTGACTTTAGCCAGCAGTCCTAAGCCCTGCCGGGCAGCAGAGGCTTCTGTGCACAATGCTATCAGCGTTTCCCCGGAGGGGATTTTCAGTGTGCTTGGAGAATGGTGACATGCAGATTAGCTCTCAGAGAGAGAAGTTTTTTAAGCATTTTTGAACTGTGACGTCATTTTGTTGCCCTTTGAGGAAACTAGCTATAAGACGCTTGTCCAAAGGCCAAATAAATTAAGTTCAAATAAGGTGACAGTATTTCTACCTGTTGGCCTGAGTGATAGTAAGCTTTGTTTTGTTTTTAAAGAATCAAGAGACTATATTATGAAAGCACTCTGGAAAGACACAGAACTTGAATTCAAATCGCCATTAGAGTCTGATTTGATTGTGCTCTCTCAAACTTCCTAGATACTTGCAAATGCCAATCTTATATGCTTTATTCTCTACAGCAGGCTTACTCCAAACCAATAGAGCAGGGAAGTGGCCTTACATTTTCCTATATCAATAATAAGTTATTAATAAACAAATAATAATAATCTATGTTAGATTGATTAAAAACTACATTTACATAAACAATGCATAAAAATCATCTTTTTTTTTTTAAAGAAAAAGACCCTCTCCACAAGTAATTACTCTTTTAAGTCTGGCATGTATCCTTCCAGAACATTCTCTGTGCCTTATACACACACGCACAGATGTATAGGTATGTGTGTATGCATATATGCCTTTTAGTTTAAAAACATTATCCATTTTATTTTTGGCTGTGGTGGGCTTCTGCTGCGGCACACAGGCTTTCTCTGGTTGCTGAGCAGGGTTCTCACCGCAGAGGCTTCTCTTGCGGCAGAGCTCAGGCTCCAGGTGTGCGGGCTTCAGTACCTGTGGCTTGTGGGTTTGAGAGTGTTTGCCCGGCAGCCATGGCTCAAGGGGTTAGCTGCTCCCTGGCATGCGGGATCTTCCTCGACCAGGGATCAAATCAGTGTCCCTTGCATTGCAAGGCGTATTCTTAAACCACTGGAGCACCAAGGAAGCACATATATGCCTTTTAAAAATACAGCTTCGTGAAACCTTTATAATGTCCTCGTCATTCTACATTTGATTCCCATTCAGAGGACTCTGCTTTTGATTGGTTCTATTGTAAACACCGTTTGAACTAGAAATTATTAAAGAAATCACAGTAGTAAAAATCACACACTTATAGTGCTTTAAATCATTTCCTCATTTGATGAGGATGAGCAGTTAGAACAATCAGGACTCTTTATTTCATGTCTCTTGCATATACACTTCTACTTCTGAAGCATGACGAGTCAAACAATTTTCTGAACACATTAAATTAATTTCACTCTCTATGCATTTGACAGACTGGGTCCAGCTCTTCCTATGGGCCCCCTTGCCTGCAACACCCCCAGAACCTCACAGTCCTTCCTTACAGCATCACACGTTAACAAGGTGCCCGGGACTGCTTTACCCTGACTTCTCAACCGCCTAGTTCTGTGACCTGGGCGTGTTTCTTCTCTGAGCCTCATCACCCAACGAAGAGACAGAGAAGCATCAGAAAATCCATTCTATAGGGTTTCTTGGTGGCTCAGATGGTAAGTAATCTGCCTGCAATGTAGGAGGCCAGGGCTTGATTCCTGGGTCAGGAAGATCCCCTGGAGAAGGGAATGGCTGCCCACTCCAGTGTTCTTACCTGGAGAAGCCCAGGGACAGAGGAGCCTGGTGGGCTACAGTCGATGCACGGGTGTGCAAGGAGTCAGACATGACTAAGTGCCTAACACTTTCACCTTCATAAGGATGTAGGGATTAAATGGGTAGGCATTTGTGAATGCCCTAGCAAAGGGCCAGTTAGAGGCACCCAATGGCCAAGGGCTCACCCCGACTTACTTTGAAAAGTTTGGATTTTGGCAAACTAGGAAGACAAGATAGCAAAAAAGGGGGAAAAAGGAATGATCCAACTTCCAAGTCAGACCTTCTCAGCCATTTAAATAAACAGCTCTCACAAGTAATCACCAGAGGGGATGTGAATGGGCTATGAGGGTATGAAGGCCCGAGTCAGGAGGGAATGAACAGAAAATCTCCAAGATATGGAAAGCTGAGAAGCCACAGTGATCAAAGACAATTTTAAAAACATGAAACTTGAGGTAAAACTAGTTTAAAAGGACTGCTTTGTCAGCTGTAGCAATCTTCTAACTAGATGTTGACAATTACACAGCTTTTTTCATTCCAGCATAAAATTTCAGGCAATTAACTAAATGAATTACTGTGCTGGCCACATTCATCTCTGAAGCCCGTCTTCTCTTGGGGCAGCTCAGACAGTCCGAGAATTTTTGACATATGCAGTGAACTGCTCAAAACTTTGTTTTTTAAAAAAAGAAAGTATTAATGAAGACAGATCTGAGGTCAAATGTCCCTCAAAACAACGCAAACCTCTTCCCCTGAATTAGTAACACTCAAAAGCTCCCAAACTGGGACCTCAGGCAGGGACTTACCATCAGCTGCGCTGAAATATTCCGGGTTCACAGAGGCATACAGCACTCCATTTCCCAGCCTGCTGTTATTTCTGCCAAAAAGATGAAATTTAGGTTAGAAAAAAAAAAAAAAGCCCACACATTTCTGTTTGTACTTTCATCTGTTTTATTTGTTCTGATTCAGCAAGGACCAGGAGGAGTGGGGAAGGGGAGTGCCATCAGGACAACTCACCCTAACGCCTCTCTTGGCTTCCTCCTTGGCCTCAAATTAGAAACATTTCTTTCCTTACTTCATTAGAAATTGAAAGCTTATTTTATGGACAGGGTTAAAATACCATGTTTGAAAAAGCTTTGCAGAAGCAGCAATATCTGTGATGGGTCAACCAGACTCAAAAAAAAAATATTTCTGCTGTTGAATCATTAGAAAATGTTCTCTTTTTCTGTAAAGAACATTTGACTGGAAAATCAGATTTTCTGATCCATAAGATAGTTTCTTAAACTCCTCAAAAAGTTCATCTTAACTCAGGTTCAAATCATCAAACCAGTCCAAAGCAGCAAGTGTCTGAACTTTACAGCAAGGCACTCACCTTTTTTTATGGAAGACGTACAGCATTATAAGCAACCCTCCCACTATCAACAGAACCGCAATGGGCAGAGCGATGAACAGGTGGATGAAGTTCTCATACGTTGCTGCAGAAACAAGCCAGAAATGAGAGCATGTCAGGAGATGAACATATTTCATATTTAGTTGAAAGTATGAAAAAAAAAAATCCCTGAGAGTTCCTCTATTGCTTAACATGAACTAGGAATTCTAGTTGGCTATACAAAAAAAGAGAAAGAAAACCAAGTCATTTGCAAAAATATTAAAGAAGTGCAGACTGAGAAATAGAGTCATTTTTATTGTCAACCTAAGTATATTCTGAAATAGTTCAAATGATGGATTCAAGTAAACTAATCTCTGGTGGCTCAGTGGTAAAGAATCCACCTGCAATGCAGGAGACCTGGGAGACATGGGTTCAATCCCTGGGGTAGGAGATGGCAGCCCATGCCAGTATTATCGCCTGGAAAATCCCACGGACAGAGGAGCCTGGTGGGCCGCGGCCCACAGGGTTGCAGAGAGTTGGACACAACTGAGTGCACACACACAGACACACACAGTTAGACGACTATTAATGGAATCGCATACATTTGCTAAAATAAGATGGATAGATTTTTATTTATATAGTGCTCAAGCTCAATCTGTCTTAAGACACTTCCACAGACAACTTAAAAAAACAAGAGTAATTGGATGACACCCCTTGCCAAAGCTGCTCTGAATTCTCCCCAAACATCAGAGGCCACGGTTACAGTCTGAGACCACAGAGCCCACACCTGCTCATCACCACGCTCAGCTCTTAGACGACAGATGACAGGCTGGACACTGATCCACATGCTTAGAAAATTCAGCCGGACGCTGGCAATCAACATGTCCACAGGGAGTAGAACCACCAGACAAGTGGACTAGACACACTGCAAGGAGGCAGGGAGGAAACAAGAGTGTGGAGGGAGTCAGGAGAAGCTGGCCAAGCAGAGCATGGCTGGAAGTGACGCCGCAGAGAAGTCAGGGCCGGTTCCCAGGGGCCCTGTCCAGGCTAAGCAGCGTGAACTGTACTCTGCAGATGAAGAGGAACAGGGGAGAGCCCTCCAGTCCTGCAGTGAACTTGACGGGACTTGGGTGGGGAGAGCTGGCTGTGCCCAAACACAGCCTGAGCGGCTGGCAGCGGGCAGGGGCCTCTGCCCTCTCCCAGGGAGGGGTCCTAGGTATGTTCTGCATCGCACAACTCGGACCTCACAAGGGAATCACTGCTCCTTTTCTATGAGTGACCGAGACTCTCAGAGATGAACTGCCCCCCGCAAGGTCACACAGGCAGCGGGCTGGCCTTGGCACCCAGGATTCCTGTACCCCAGCTCGCACTTTCCCCACGAAGTCAGCGCCTTAGAGGCTCTGAGCCGAGGTGGTGGTGGTGGCTACAGAGGCTGGACTCCAAAGAGAACTCAGAGGCAGAAAAGAGGAGATGTGGGTTTGAATGAGAAGTGGGTGGCAGGAGAGAAGAGGAGCGGTGGCCACGAGGCTCCTGGATTGGGTGTTGTGTGGGTCATGGGGCCACAGACTGAGCTGAGGAACGGAGGCGGGAGGGATTGTGAAGGTGCCAACTGTGACTCTGGTTTTGTGCAGGACGCACCTCAAGTGCCTGTGGGATATTTGAGAAATGTCTACGTGGAAATGAGGGTGGAACTCACTGGGGACCCAGTTACATCTATTAAGTCCCCCCATCAATAATTACTTTGCCACTAAATACTACTATTATTATTACTCTGTAAGGACTATTAAACTTATTTTAATTTTTAAAGTATTTTTATCAAAGTGCTCTAGACAAGGAGGCAGGCTCCTACATTTCCTAGTTCTTGAATACAGTTGCAAGTTAACAGGGCTCTTGGGAAGCTAGCAGAGGGGTTTTTTTTTTGCCCCCTGAGGACTATTTCTTCTATTTGTATCACTTATAGTACTGGTCAGGTTGTACCGTGTTCTTTTTGAGTTTCACATTTCAACAGGGACATGGAGAAACTGGAACACATCCACAGAAGAACAAAATGATTGAACGGCTGGAAATTTGGTTTCTGAGACTGGCTTATGAGAAAGGGCCCCAAACTTGAGATTATTTAGTCTGGAGAAGAAACGACTGAAGAGTAATTTAGTAGTATTTAAGCACATGAAGGGCTCCTAAAAGGAGATCAGTTGCCCGAAAGCTTCCAAAGCTTCTGTCTCCTCTTGAGAATCGGGCAGGAGAGGAGGCTCAATCCCAGCAGGAGGGAATCTGGTCTGACACCAGGAAGAGCCTCCTGAGAGTAAAGCAGGCACAGAGATCCACTTCCCCGGGGATGTTTGCCACCTCATGCTGGACAGGTGCCACCAGTGGGGCTCTGGGCTTCCCACCGGCTCCCAGGACCCACAGGGTTCACAGTGGGGGCGACGGCAGACAGGACGAGGACACGGTCTTCTCGCCGACAAGCCAAGCTTACTGCACCTCAGAAGCCCATGCTGCTGTTTCAAAGAACACAGCGCTGCACGAGTCCCCTACGTCTGGGCTCTGTTCCTGAGAGGATGGAGAAAGTTCCCTCGCTGGAGGGCATGGCACCCGCCAACTGCAAAGAGGAGATGAAGCGGGGCGCATGGAGAATTCAGACCATTTCAGATGACGGAACAATCTAAGCACCTCTTTAGCCCTCCTCATACAGTGCCGGGCTCATAAAACGATGCCTCAAGGTTGGCAATTCTATCCCCCCCATCCTTCTTTAGGTATCTGTCATGCCGTAGATTTCTAAATATCATGTGTGTCTTGGACTATGAGGCACTAACCAGATGGTCTGCTGGATTCATTGAATCCTGAGTTCAATAACTCAGATTCCAGACCAGAGCAGCACAGGTGTGGACACCAGAGGGGACCAGGGCAGTGGGAACTGCACACTCAACCCAAAAGAAGCACCACTCAGCAAGCGGGGGTCACTTTTCCTCCAGCAAGTAGTCAGGAATAGTGTTACAACCAGTCTGATCCCACTATCTGAACATGAAATAATCTTAAAAATCTGGTTTCTACTACAAAATAGTATGAACTCAAAATGGAAATAACAAGGAATATTTATGTCACCAACCGAAAATACTGAATTTTCTTGGCCAAGCAAGTACAGTGCCCTTGTGCTCATACATTTTACAAACTCAGTTTTAAAATCAAAAATCCTCACATAGAATGGCCTTCTAAGAATACTGTCGTGTTGATGGTTTGAGCGTAAACTCAACACATGGCCGTCTCTGTGCCAAACGGGGGGTGTGTGTGTGCATGCGTGCTAAGTTGCTTCAGCTGTGTCCAACGCTTTGCAACCCCATGGACTGCAGCCCGCCAGGCTCCTCTGTCCATGGGATTCTCCAGGCAAGAATACTGGAGCGGGTTGCCATGCCCTCTTCCAGGGGATTGTCCTGACCCAGGGATCGAACCCAAGTCTCTAGTATCTTCTGTATTGGCAGGAGGTTCTTTACCACTCGAACCTCCTGGGAAGCCCGTCACCACATGGAGTACTGTGCGCTCTCAGTGTGTGCTGCTGCTTTATAAGCGCACCTGTCTCCCACCAACGAGCAGTGACGGGGCAACGCCCTGGCCCGGGACTCTGTCACAGCGACGACTCCTGCCCTGAAGCGGGCTGGACCAGAGGCCCCCAGGTTTGTGTCCCCCCCTAGGATTCTAAGCCCCGAGTCTGAGCCCCAGCCACCATCCCTGACAAGGCAGAAGGCAGAATGGTGGATTCAGTGCTTTGTAAAATGCTCTGGACATAAGCTGAGAGCGAGGGCCCCCTTGCTGACTCCCTCAAAAGAGGGTCTCTGAGGCAGGGACTCCACGTGCAGCAGCTCCCCGGCCTGAGCTCCCAGACGGGGTGCTGGCAGAAGGGTGCCCCTTCTCAGTGGTGGGTGACGGGAATCAGAAAACCAGATGACCCAGGCGTCCCCAGCCCAGCCCCATCAGCAGTCCCACCACAGCCTTACTCTTGGCCTGAACGTAGAAGAACACGGGATCCGTCCACGACCCGTTCCCAGAGAGAGAGGTGGCCTGGATGCGGGCTGTGTAGTTCCCCGGGTTGAGCCGGTTGAGCTTGGCCCCGCCATACTTCCTGTACTCCTGTCTGGACACACATTCCCGCTGATCCTGGAGGAAATAAAACATACACGTCAGTCCCCCCGCACACGCTGGAAATGAGCAGCTGTGGCTGCCTGGCCTCTCGCCTCCCACTGAACGCTGACCTCGATTTGCAAGAAAAGGGTAAATACCAGCTTTACATGGTGGCAGTTCTCTGGTAACTGAAAGCACACCCAAGCATTAACCAAACCTTATTATTTAACCAAAAGGAGTTTCAGAAAGATTAAGTTATTAAGACCAGTCTCCAGGCTGAAAGATCATTTTCTGTAAAGAAACAGTTTCTTGGCGGGTGAGGATAAGCCAGCTCCTTGCACACCGTGAAAATTCCTCAAAGAGCATAGGGCTGCCAGAAAGACCTAAATCCTCACTGACTCACCTCCTTATTCCATCGTTCAGTCTTCAGCTGACCGGGGGTGTCTGGTGTCATGGTGTAACATACACAACACCTGTAACGGAAATGCACCCACACGTGCCCGCTGTCCAGACTCACCTCGACTTGGGATCCATATTTTATTTCATACATGAGGATCAATCCATTGGGATTCTCAGGTTCTGGCCATTTTAAAAAGATGGAGTTCTCAGGCCTTGGCTCCCAGGTCACTGGCCCAGGAATGTCATCGGCCCCTTCTGTGCAACAATTGAAACAGGCAAGAAAGTTAGATTCGAGCCCCCAAGGAGGGACAGAGACACTGGACTCACTTAAGCGGCCTCCCCAACCCCTCACACGGGACAGAGGACAGCAGCCGCAGTGACTCCTCTTGGCCTGGCCACACACACACAGCAGGGGTTTTGGAATCGGAACAATCTAACAACTGTAAGTCTTGAGATGCCACCATACCCTCCCTTCCCGCTCCGGTCCCCCAACAGAAAAGCCTACTCTCAAGTACAGAAGGACAATCTTGGCAATCCCAGTCACTCAGGTCTGATTCTCAGCTTCTATGTGATGCCGTCAACACCGGCGGCACGGAAAAGGCGCAGCGTGAGCAGAAGCAGCAGCCCCAGCCTGCATGCTAGGCCCTGGACGGTGCTCTGCATCTGCACGTGGCAGATGCCATTTCTAGGCAGGTGTGAAGGATGCTCCTCCAGCCTGCCTGTGAGGAGGCTGCCAGGAAGCTGGTGCTGAGCGCAAGCTCGCTGGGGTGCAATCAGCGACTCCTCCAGCTGTCAGGGGAGGCTGGGGTGCCTGCTCTCTTGCTTTTGTTTTCTTAAAGTAGTAAGCCAGGTGGTGAGCAAAGTCACTGCAAGTGCCAGCTGGGAAGGGCTCTGAGAAATCAGCTGAGCTGCGTCTCTCCTGGGAGGGTGAGGAGATGAAGGCTGGGTCGGTTGGCAGAGGCGCATCTGTGCTGGAACTGCACCCAGGAGGCCCCATCCCCAGACACAGACACTCTGTGTTCCCTGCCAGCTCTGCAGGGAAGCAAATGCTGCAGTTCACCCATCCTCAAAGGAGGATGTGGGGCTGTCTGAGCCACAGGCAGCTTCTAACTTACAAGAGGAAGGTGGAGACTAAGCAAGCAGGACCAGAGACTGCATGGCAGCTGAGCCTGAGGAGCGATGCTCACTCTGAATCAGGGCTGCACGCTGGGGATTTCACTGAAACTCTGGGAACTCGGGAGGAGCCGGGCAGAAAAAGGCCATGGGAATGCATGATGCAAACCCAC
Source organism: Odocoileus virginianus (assembly GCF_023699985.2). Taxonomy (NCBI): domain Eukaryota; kingdom Metazoa; phylum Chordata; class Mammalia; order Artiodactyla; family Cervidae; genus Odocoileus; species Odocoileus virginianus. Next base: position 45,328,157 of record NC_069689.1, on the reverse strand, counting down.
GAGAAGAAGGAAAAGTCGATCCTGAATCAAGCTTCCTGCTCTCAAGTACTCTGTATGGAGAGACTGGGGTGGGAGTGGGGCTGCTCTGCATGAATGCCATTCCCTACTGGGCTACCAGGTGGCCTGCAAATGACCACCATTCTTTAATCAGCAGGACTGAGACTAAGAGTGTCAGCCTCTGTCTCATCACATCACAGTCTGCTCCAGTAGGTTGGGTGTGGGTGAGCTGGATCATACCGTACCTGCAGGCATCGTTCTCGCAAAGACAAAGTTGGAGGCGCTGCAGCCAAGCTTCTCAGCCTCATGGTTACAGCTGTGGATGTCGATTCGGTACAGAGTAAAAGGCCGGAGGTTGGAGATGACAGTTCTCTCCTTGTTGTCCACTCTGCTCTCAAAGAAAGGGTACTCAGTCTCGAGCTCTTCCGGGTCTGTAATGTTGTAGGTGTCCAGCGCTGTGGTGTTCCTGCTCCGGCTGGACACAGTGGTGTTGGCAATCTGCATGACCTCCCTCCGCTTCCGTTCGGGTCTGCAAGGAAGAGAGAAACGTGGCTTGTCAGTGAGGGCTTCTGCATCTCTTGTCTCTCCTCTGGCTCGGGCCAGAGTGAGAGAAAGAAAAGAAAAATCTTCACCTTGGAATAAAAGGAGCTATTCAACCCCCCTGTATAACAACCAACAAATAATACGGGCTTTCCTGCATCACTTATTTTGTTTTCTTGGCACCGCAAACCTCAGCCTCACCATGCAAAGTACTTCATGCTCCCAGAGTGGTTACTCAATAGCTGTTGTTCAGTCGCTTAGTCATATCTGACTCTTTGCGACCCCATGGACTGCAGCTACCCTGTCCTTCACTGTTTCCCGGAGTTTGCTCAAACTCATGTCTGTTGAGTCAGTGAGATGTCATCCAGCCATCTCATCCTCTTTTGCCCCCTTTTCCTCCTGCCCTCAATCTTTACCAGATTCAGGGCCTTTTCCAATGAGTCAGCTCTTATCATCAGGTGGTCAAACTATCAGAGCTTCAGCTTCAGTATCAGTCCTTCCAGTGAATATTTAGGGTTGATTTCCTTTAGGATGGACTGGTTGGATCTCCGTGCAGTCCAAGGGACTCTCAAGAGTCTTCTCCAGCACCACAGTTCAAAAGCATCAATGCTTTGGCACTCAGCTTTCTTTATGGTCCAACTTGCACATCCATACACGCTACTGGAAAAACCATAGCTTTGATTATGTGGACCTCTGTTGGCAGACTGATGTCTCTGCTTTTTAATATGCTGTCTAGCTTTGTCATAGCTTTCCTTCCAAGGAACAAGCATCTTTTAATTTCATGGCTGCAGTCGTACAGTCCACAGTGATTTTCGAGCCCAAGAAAATAAAGTCAGTCAGCTTCCACTTTTCCCCATCTATATGCCCTGAAGTGATGGGACTGGATGCTATGATCTTAGTTTTTTGAATGTTGAGTTCTTTTTTTTTTTTAATTACTTACTTATTTATTGGCTGTGCTGGGTCTTTGCTGCTGTGTGGGCGTTTTCTCCAGTTGCGGTGCTCAGGCTTCTCTTGCTGCAGGGCGTGGGCCCTGGAGCACAGGTTTAACACCTGTGGAGCACAGACTGAGCTGCTCTGCGGCATATGGGCTCTTCCATGACCATGAATCGAACCCACGTCTCCCACATCAGCAAGTGGATTCTTCACCACTGAGCCACTGAATGCTGAGTTTCAAGCCAGATTTTTCACTCTCCTCTTTCACACTCAAGAGGCTCTTTGGTTCCTCTTCACCTTCTGTCATTAGGGTGGTGTTATCTGCCTATCTGAGGTTGTTGATATTTCTCCCAGCAATCTTGATTCCAGCTTGTGATTCATCCAGTCTGGCATTTTGCACTATGTATTCTGCACGTAAGTTACATAAGCAGAATGACAATATACGGCCTCCTTGTACACAATTTCCAATTTTGAACCAGTCCTTTCCTGGTCTGTTGGGAGGGAGGCCCAAACCCCAGATTCACTGTTCATGAGTCAGGGTGGCAGGAAAGCCACTGAACCTGGGTTCTAGTTTGAAAACATCTTTGAGCTCTCTTCTAACCTCCCTCAAACTTCCTGGTTCTTGAAAGCATGCACAACGTACAGAACATCTGGACTAACACATCAGCTGCAGCCCTACCATCCACTGTGAGCAAAACACATCACTGGTGGGGCAGGGTGAGAGGTGCTATGGTTTCAACAGCGACAGAGAAGGGAGGGGGAAGAAATCTGTGAAATGACACAAGTTTATTATGGAAAAAAAAAAAACTAGTGCCTCCACTTCTAAAAGGTCTTGATTTCCTGTTTTAAAGACTTCTAAAGTAAGATGTCTATCTTTGACTACTATACAAATATCAAGAAGGTCGCTTGATAGAAAATAGAAGTCTCTTTCAAAACCCTGTTGCTACAACCTAAATGCCTTTGAGGGCAAACCAAATGCAGCATAAACAGAAGCCAGGGGCTGCTGGTCTCCCTGCGAGTGGGGAGCTAGGAGAAGACGGATGCCCAGGAGAATGCACTGGCAGCAGGGACACCATGGGGGTGGAAAACGGGCTTGCAGGTACAATACTGGCCTGGATCCTGCTCCTCTGCCCAGATTTCAGGCACGGTGTTGTTTCCAAACCCTGTACTACAATTTTTCAGGAAGAAAAAGGCACCATCAGCCACCTCCCCATTTCCACCTCCTTCCCCAGACACTACAAGGCTGCCCTGGTGAATGTCCCTCTGATTTTTTGTGTGTGTGTGTGTTGTGGTAAAAACAAACTTTTATCAGAAAAAAAGCTAACAAAACTGTAAATTTAACCACTCTTAGGTGTAAAATTCAGTGTCCTTGATGACATTCATAATGCTGGGTAACCATCACCAAAATCTTTCATCACCCCAAACAGAAGTTCTACACACAGTAAGGAATACCCATTTTCCCTCTCTCAGCACTTGGTAATCTGTCATCTACTTTCCATTGCCATGAATTTGCCTACTCTGGATATTTCACATACATAGAATCATGTAATATCACCCTCTGCATCTGGCTGCTTTCACTCAGCATAGTGTTTTCAAGGCTCATTCCTGTTGTTCCGAATCTCATTCCTTTACATGGTTGAATAATATTCCATCACAGGGAAAGACCACATTGGCTCATCCCCTTATCTGCTGGTGGACACACGGGTGGTTCCCAGCTTTTGGCAACTTGAATAATTCTGCTCTAGATGTTTCCTTTCCTCCAATTTGTCCTCACTTGGCAGAAGTGGAGGCTGGAGCAACAGAGAAGACAGGCGCCCTGGGGTCGAGCTGTATGTCTTGGAAAGGCTGTCTTTGGCACGGCTTCACAAACTCTTTTTTGAGGGACGCTGTGGTGCTCGGTTATGCTTTGAGGTGGAGCCCGTTTCAAAACCGACTGAATTTCTCCTTACTTGGCTCCTCCTGGGCCAGGCTGGGAGTCCGGCAGGGAGGCGCAGGAAGGGCCCAAACCCCCGCTCCTTCACTTGCAGGTGCCTGCGAGTGGCCAGTGCTCGCCGCTCCCTGAGCCCACAGGCCGCCCACAGGGGACTGGGCGGCTGTCCCCTGTCGCCCGTCCCCCTGACGGCGCCCACGGTGCAGGCTGCGAGCTCCTGGCCCGTCCGTCAGGGCTGAGCGCCCACCCGCCCAGCCGGTCGCCCGCTCTGTCGTCTCTCCGTGACGGCCCCCGGGCCTCACTTCCGGGCTGTCACCCTGCGCACGGCGGGCTGGGGTGGGGGCGGCAGCACCGCGGACGACGCGGTGCCTGCGCGTGAAGATGGCGGAGCCTGGGTACAAGATGGAGGTACCTGGGCCCCAAGATGGCAGTACCTGGGCACGAAGATGGCGTTGTGCAGGAAGTTCTCGAAGACCTTGCGGTATTCGGCCTCCTCCTTCTCCGCCTGCTTCTCGGCTTCAGTTTTGGGGCAAGCGCAGCACGGCCCTTTCTCCCCGCCGCACACCTCGGTCTTGGGGTTCTCCGTCACCTCCTCGACATCGATGGTGCCGTCGGCATACTTCCTGATGGGGATTTTGTCTGCTCGGAACAGAGTGGCCTCGTGAGAGCCAAGTTACACGGGCTGCCCGGGAAGGAAGAGCCCAGCGCACCCGGGCTCACGACGGCCGCTGCCCCCTCGCCCCCTCAGACGCGGGCGCGCCCTGGGTGCGGCTCCGGGGCTCGGGGTCGCGGGCCGCCCCCGGCCTCCCCCTCACCTTTGGAGCAGTAGTTATGCCGGTACAGGTAGCTGTCCTGGGGCTGGCGCTGCCAGCGCACGATGTAGTAGCTCAGGTTGCCGTTGGGCAGGGAGGGCGGGTTCCACTTCACGATCAGCTGAGAAGAGGAGTTTGAGGCCGAGAGGACATCCAGGGGGATGGAAGGAACTGGGAAGGAGGGCAGAGGACACTTCAGAAAGTGGAAGGAAGTCGAGACCCAGGCTGCCCGATACTTAATGCAAACCCAGCAGACTGTGACCTGGATAGGAAAATGGCGGTGCACACAGACCCAAGAGGCAAACCGAACCTTGCTTCCAAACTGTATTACTTTCCCTTTATAGCATCTGTTCTCAGGTCATCTCCCATGCCAAATATGACTAACCGTTAGTTGATGGCCAAGAGCCGTGGGGGCGCAGCCAGGGTTGGGACAGATGACTTAGAATCTACAGTTAATGCAAATGCTATACTGTCCTCATGTATCAGCGCTGCCATCCTCCAAGACGTTGAACTCGGGCAGTATCAGCAAATGGTAAGACCGACTGCCTTGTGTGTGTGTGGGGGGGGGGGGGGGTTTCAAGAGGGAGGGGACATAGGTTTACCTATGGCAGATTCATGTGGGTATGTGGCAGAGACCAACACAATATTGTAAAGCAATTATCCTTCAATTAAAATAAATTTTTTAAAAATTAGAAAAGAAAAACTGACTTCTATTTTATTTGAGATTTTGAATCTCTGATTAAAAAAAGGGAAAAAAAAAAAAAACAAAATGAAAGGGGGACTTAAAAAAGGTGATGAGGGTGGGGGGCAGAGCACAGGAGGCTTCTGGAGGAAAAGGCAATGAAAAAAGGGTCTGTAAGTCTGACAATTGTATAACCATGAATCTGTGGAAGTATGGAGTTATGACTATGAGAAGTCTAAAAATATCTGGAACACATATAAAGCCCTGATTTCAAGTCATGGACTTTTGTTACCATCAAAAGAATATCGATTACAGGCAAAGTATAAGAATCTGGTCAAACTGTACTTACTATTGCCCCTAAATCCCAAACCCAGAGCTGAATTGTGTATAAAGGGCAAATGCATCCAGGGACCACTGAAATCTTGTTTTCATTAGGTTCACAAAAAAAGCATTGATTTTGGTAGGTTTACTAAAGTGCGAGAAAACACCTTTGCTACATGCCACTTAAGCAATGTGGTCATGTAAGCTGCTTTTTTAATTTAATTGGAGTATAACTGCTTTTCAATGTTGTGTTAGTGTGCTGTACAACAACATGAATTAGCTGTTTGTATACATATGTCCGCTCCTTCTTGAGGCTCCTTCATACATCCCCATCTCACCCCTAGGCCACCACAGAGCACTGAAAACTGAGTGAGCTTACTATGCAAGCTGCTTTTCAAATTCGAAAGCTTAAGGGACAACATATACATGAGGTTCTGAACACTTGCAGGGAGGACACATTAGGAAAAAGTTATGACTAATGCTAACTTTCTCTGGGAAAATGTTTTAACTACTAAATGCGAGGCCATTTTAGCACTTCCTAGAATAAGTATTTAAGAAACACACAGCTGACCCAGAGATGTCTCAATAACAGGTGTCACACAAAAACTGAAGCCAAGGACTAAGCCACTCTCTGACTACCACCTGTAAGGATGGAGCAAATGGAGCAAACGGACTCAGTTTGGGCAGTGCTTTGTTTCCTATCTTTGGGGAAAGGAAATAAGTTTCTTAAGAATTGGTCATAGCAAAGAAAGATTTTTATTTTCCCCAAATTAGTCACAATGAATTACTTCCAAATTTTTAGGCTGAACAACTTGTTCTGTTTCCTTGAGTGAGCCTCTGCTACATCATCCCAGGCCTAGAATCAGAAGCCTGTGTCAGATTTATTGATACAAATGCTGTACCTTCCAGTGACATGATCATAGCCACTTAGAAGAGCATTGGGATGGAACAGGGGAGGGGAGGAGGAGGCAAGAGAACATGAGCAAAAGGATTTCCTGACCAACATTTTTTTCCTCTCCCTCTTTACCATTTAAATTCACTTTGTGCTAGCTTATATGTGTTTTAACAGCCTACGCATTGTAACAATGGCTATCATCAAAGAATGTTTAAGTGCTTTTTAAAATGATGTGCATTTCCCTACTTCTAACCTGGTATTTATACACTTGGAAAATTGACACAAATGTTTGCTCTCATTAGTTTCAGATTCTGGAGTTGAGAAATGAGGTAGTTTAGAAAATGGGGATCAGGGGAGAAGGAGGCACATTGTCATCAGCAATCATCTGCAGTGTCTACCACGTGGTTCCTCTCATGCTTTTCAACTTGTGTTTGTTTTCTTGGAACCCTAGGCGCCACCGGATGAAGGTGAGAAACCAGTGAGCCCGAGATAAACTGGAACACCAACCAGCAGGGCTTCAGTTCCCAGAGGTCCAACTATCCAAATAAACAAGAAGGGGAGCCCAGGGGACTGTATCCCATTGGGGCCTTCCAAAGAAACCAACCCAGCACCCTGGGGGACCTGGGCTCACTGGTCCAGGACAATCAGAATGATGACAGAAGAGGGTCCCAAGTCCACAGAAGATATCCTGGAGGAGGCTGGGGTATTGGGAGTAGGAAAAAAGATATATGATACTGCTAAGGTATTATACTGATATATTGACAAGACAGACAAATGAAAGACACACTGGCCCAGGATGGAGGGAGACAATGGGCGTAGCTCAGGGGCAGCCCTCTGACTAAATCTTGTCGTGAGCAAGGAACGTGAGCTGATGAGGCGGGAACCGTGCGTGGGTACCTGAGGCATTGGTGCGAATGTACAAGATCTCGCTCTTGGCCCCACGGATGTGGTCATTCTCCACCATGGTGAGGGTCACGGCCTTGACGTAAACGGCGTACTGTGTCCAGGGCTTCAGCCCGTGCAGCAAGATGCCGGGCTCCACGTCCTTGTTGGGCGGCAGGTCCACGTCCACCATGTTCCAGCTGTTGGAGCCGCAGGCGTCCTGCCCATCATACTCCGTGACGTTTTTAAAGGGGCTGAAACACAGTCAGCGGAGCTCAGACAGTGCCTTATGGTGCTGACGTCGAAGCTCTAAGAAACCTCCCCAGGGGGCTCCCTGCCACTTTCCATAATGGGGATTCTAGGTAAAACACATCAGCAGTTAGATCCTTACAGAATCAAAGTGAGCTACCAGACTCCAGGTTTCACTTGGTTCTCTATATACTAAAGAATCAAATCCTCTGCCCCAGGAAGAGTAAGTTCTGTAATTACTGGGATTGGAAACACTGCTCCTGAAGAATATATACAAATACTCTTTCTCTCTCTTCCCACTGTGGCATTTTTTTTTCCACCATAAAGAAAAAACAAGGGCAGTCACTTAATGCAAACATCAGTTATTGATAAAGAATAAGAACTTCTGGAGGAAAATGCCTTTGCCACAGAAAAACAGCTTCTCAAAATACAGCCTCCAAAATCTAATTTGCTCACAAACAATTCTGACTGCTTTAGTATTTTTATCACATTCAAATATTTAGTTTCCAGATTATCTCGGACACTAACGTCAACCACTTGGTGAAAGTGCCAGCCAACCCTGCCAGAGCACTGGTAGGACTGTCAAAGAGGACGGTGGTTCTGCACAGATGCGGAGCTGGGCAGGGATCCCACGCCCCTCAGATGGAAGGGCTGGACAGCCACTGGTTTCTGAAACCAACACTCACACACCCCTCCCTGTCATCGTGTGTCGAGTGGCTCCCAAGTGCAGGGACACGGAATGCCTGAGAATCCTGCATCTGGACTTTCTCGTGGCTCCAGCACTCCCAGGGCCCCAGCTGGGGCAGGGGAAAGGGTACCAGATGCTGCCACCATGGCTCTGGCTCCAGCTCCAGGGAAGCCAGGCGCCCGGGAGAAGGCCCTATGGCATCAAGGGGGAAGAGGGTGACTAAGAGGCCCGGGCAAGCACCTGGACACAGAGGCACCGGAAGGAAGGAGTGGACCGAGAAGACATCCCTGACATCAGGAGATGTGCTGGCTGCCCGGGCAGGCAGGTGTCCCCTGAAGGACAAGAAATGCCCCTGGCAGATTCTGGGAGAGATCCTGAAAGGTTCGCAACATGGAGATCAGTCTCCATTCTCCATCCCTTGTTTGGAGGGCTTACCATCTACAGCGGAGGGGCACATCTGGGGAGGGACCACGGAGAGTGACGGGGCTAGACGATGGACTCGTCTGAGGGACACCTCAAGGGGGGCTGGGCACCCCGATTCGGGTGTCCCTGGACTATGGGTGAGTGCACCAAGGCTGCAATGATGCCGCAACCACACGCTCCATCCCAGCTTGTGAATGCTTGCACTGACCTAAGTCACAAAGTTAAGTTTTGCCCTTTGGACTTTTTTTATCCAAGCACCCCTAAGCACCCGCTGACGAAGGCAAGCCGTTGAGAAAACACGTTTCCGTTTACAGCTGTCACTGGGGGTCGTGGCTGTCACCGGACAGCGGGGTCGGGGGAGGAGGAAGCCCCGCCCACAGAGTGACGTCACAGCGCAGACACTCACGCTTCCTTGTAGTAGACGGTGAAGCTGATGAGGTCCCGGTAGTCGGGGGGCCGGTACCGGTGCCAGGTGATGATGATCCGGTTCTTCCACGTGGTGGTGGAGGTGAAGTGCAGGACGTCACTTTCACCTGGGGCAGAGGCACACCGTGAGGGACAGCGATCCCCGCCCTCCCCTCCCACGTGCCCACCACGGCCCTCCCCCCTGGAGCTGGCTGTGCCTGCAAAGCCCGTTTGAATGTCTCAGTGACTCTGCTGTTTCCACTGAGGACCCAAACACTGCACTACAGGGCCTGCAAGGGGCTCAGTCCTTTGTTTTCGTTTACGCGGGGCCCGGGATGTGAACTTGTGAGCGATTCTTAACCTAGGACTGCTGGCTGCAGCAAGGGTGCTTGTCTCTCTGCGCCTGCCTGATGTGGGCCGCCGAGGGGGCTGGGGAGTGTGACTGAACCTTGACGCATGTCTTCTCAGACATGGTGACACCCGTCTCACCACTGTGGATCTGCCTGGTCGCGTCTGTAATAGGGCAGGTGTGCCACGAGAGGGGAACGTTTCTTAGTCTGAACTTGGTATCAACACCTTCCTGCGCAACACCTCCAGGAACTCCCTGGAGGCTCCGGCAGTGCCGACGCGTAGCAGGGAATGGACTGAGCGCTGACTGAGCCCACCTCGCTGGACACGGCTCCCGTCCTCGTGGGAGGAAGCCTGGGCCCGTGAGCACCACAGGGACGCTGTCCCAAGTCCCCTCGTGCTCCCTGGCCAGATTCAAACTGATGGGGACTCGGGGAGGGCTGCTGAAGCCGCCGGGGCCGAGAACCGAGCTCTCCTCTGCACTTTTTCCCTACCGGAGTCCCACCCACCGCACCTAGGGAGGTGAAGCAGAGGCCAGCAATAGTTATAAACCAAGGTGTCTGTGGGGCAAAACGTGATGGATTGAGATGGAAAAGATGCTGCAGTTTCCGCTAAAATGTTATTCAGAGGGAAAACATGATTTTTCTTTTTTCCCCAAAAGAAAATAAATGGCTACTGTATTCATGATCCGACAGGCCAGACTGGCTGACTCTGAGCAGAAAAACACTTTGACAGAGCTAAGCGACATCCACTTTGCGATGGTCTAAACAGGAGCGTGGCGAGGGGGGTGTGGGGCGCGCAGGGAGAAGGCCCTCCAGCTCTGTGTCGGGTTTCTCTCCTCTAAAATCCCTTCCTGGGCAACTGGAGAGTCTACGGAGTGAATCCAGAGCCCACAAAACGGAATCCAGTTCTGACGGTCTCTAAGATTCTCTCCCGCCTGTGTGCGCGTGGGCAAATCACCCCGGATCACAGGGATTAGTCTATGGTTTCCCCATACTATCCCTTATCAAAAGCTGATGGTGGAGAGACAATTTACTTTCATAACCTGATCCAGCCACATAGAAGCACACCGTTTTTAAAAGCAGTTTTACATACAGGGTTAGGTGAGAAACTCACCGCTCAGAGGCAAAACCTTCAAAGAGAAGTCATATAAGCAATATAAGATTATAATTATACTGTTCTAAACTGAAAAAGCAGTATCAATTCAGGGAGGCAGTCTCTCTCCATTTTTCATGCTGTGGTGGGACCAGGATCTGGGTCGGGGGCCCAAGGCCACAGGGGCTGCAGCTGAGGCCCCCTGCCCTCAGACCTCCTCTCCACCCCAGGAACTCAGGGCCAGGCTCACTCCCTCCCAGCACTGAAGGGACCATCTCTCCCCTCGAAAACAATCCAGTGGTGTGTGTGAGCATAGAAGATGCCTAACTCGGTGTATTCTGAAAGCACCCCTTTAAAATCTGAGTGAGAACCCATTTATAAATGTTTATACACAGATACGAATCTGCCTCACTACTGCCTTTGAAGCTGTCCACGTGTTGGTTTAAGAGGCCTGCATGAAGCAAGGAGGGGCCACGAACAGAAGCCACCGCGCGGTGTGGGAGGGCGCACTCACAGGAGGCTCGTTCCCCGTTGTTCCTGGTGTTTATGTCCCCTTTGCTCTGGCGCCCTTTCGTCCCCGTCACTTCCTCCATGCGGTAAATCTCCGAGACACACAATTTGGGATTGAACGCAAAGTACATTTTCCCAGCTTTGATGGTCAGGTTGCGGTGGTCCCAGTCCCACAGCTGCTGCAAGTTCTGGTTGTCAAGGACGTAGAAGGAGTAGTTCCTGGAAGCAGAGAGATCAGCATCAGACCATTATCCTTTGCCTCCAGCCACCCTGCTCTGGGGCTCTTCGCCACGTGGCTCCAGAAAACACCGCCTCTGCCGATCAGAGATGGAATTTCTAACAGTATCTAAGAAGGAAGAGTCCCTGTTAACAACAGCAACAATATGATTCAAGGATAATGTCAAAACAGATAAAACACTAATTTGATGACCCCGATTATGCTTCTCACACTAGAAGCTGCTACTCAAATCATTCTCTAGAAACGCCTCTGGTTATTTCTCTCAAGCAGAGTATGTACAACGCACTTGAAATCAGTCCACGGGGGAACAGATATGCTCTGCTACTCAACCGGAACAGCTTACATATTTGCTGTAGAAAGCCTGCCATTATCCTCAGAGTTAAATCCCATCCCATCCCCTCCATGCAGCTCAGCAGGTAGGAGAGAGAACGGGAGTGGGAAATGAGTCAGTTCCTCCTCCAGACGCACCCCACCCTGAAAAGTCTCAGCTCTGGTCACTGGAGAAGGTGGCGGAAGAGAAATGGCCCGAGGGGTGACCCCCCAGGCCACCCATCCAGGCGACAGCAACTTGGTGTCCAACAAGTTCAGGGCGCACAAAGCTGATTTTCAGAGGGCTGGGCCCTCCCGCCCTGGGGGTTTCTCCTGAGCAGGTCTGGGGGGTTGAGGATCTGCATTTTTAACCAGCACTCAGGGGACGCGGACGCTGTACGTGCTGGGACCACACCTGGAGAGGCACTGGTCTAACAGGTGCTGAAGGGGCGGGGGTCCAAAGCTGACCAACTGAGACGCCCACCCCGGCGGGTGGGCACAGAGCAGCAGCCACGGCCGCCTCTGAAGGCGAGGCAGGGGACAGCCAGCATTGGCAGCAGCTAGCCCGCCTCCCCTAGAAAACGCCCACCTCGGGACGGCAGGAGAGCAGACAGCTGCAGCCCGCAGTCCGCACGCATCCGTACACCAGGCGGGCAGGGTCACCGCGCACCGCAGACCTCAGACTGTCCCCTTCCTGCCTCCCACCCCAGCTTGGTCCCGTCTGGGGTTCGCTCCAGCGCCCCCTACAAAACTGAGTCTAGGCACTGGTGCCCCCTTGTGTGGGTTTCCAAGACCCACTCAGGGATCCAGCATACACACAGAGAAGGACAGACCCCGGCCCCCTCCCAGAGCCGGGACAGACCAGACGGAAGCCGGGAGCGCTCCTGTGCCCTGGGGAGATTCAGGCCTCTACCCGCCAGTCAGTCCACAGGGTGAGCTACACGGAAGCCCGGGTCCCGCCCATACGTCCCCCCGGGAGTTCCCGGGCATTCCCAGACGGGGTCCAGGACTAGCGATGCCGTCCACAAGCTGCGCGCGTGCACGCGGGTCCTCAGCTCCTCTGTGGTTCTGTCCGTTCACTCACGGGGCAGCAGGCAGAGGAACGGCGTCACCCGAGCTCCCTGCGGGTCGCGGGGCCCAGAAGGAGCCGCTGCACCGAGGGGGTCCTGCCCCCGGCCCGATAGCCCAGCCCTTCACGAGCCCTGGGCTGCACCCCGTGGGGGCCGGGGAGGGAGGGGCACAGTGAGCCCGCGGGCCCGAAGGCGGCAGCTCGGGAGCCAAGAGGGGTTCCTCTCAGACCCACCCGAGGCCTCAGATTCATCCAGGGCCACCAAGTCAGGCGGCAGAAGTGGGCAGGCCAACAAATCCTTTCCTTTCACCGAGAGCTTGCGCCCCAACATAGGAATATGCTGGAAAATGTGCAAAGGACATACTGTCCAAAGGAACCGAGGTTCAGGCTAGGCACTGCAGGGCCACGTGAGGGGACCAGGCTGCTGGGGCTGCTCCCCAGAGGAGGGGTGTCCGCAGGTGGAGACGGATGCCTCGGGCCATCCCTGCCCTCGGGCTAGTCCCAGCTCTGAAGGACGCTCAGAGGTGTCAACACAAACCCTGTGGGCCTGGCGGCTCCCAGGTGCCCAAGTCATAACTTCGAGGGACAAATTCTCCTTGGTTTCCGAAACCTCTGAGCCCGGAGTGAAGGCCAGTTACCCAGGTCAAACTTCTGGCTCAACCTAGGATGAGGCTTTTATTTTAGTAAACTAATTTCACTAGCAGGGAACATAACCCTACCGAAAATACCTTCTGAACAAAACATCTTCTCCCCAGGGGAGGGAGCATGAATTATAAATCAGAAATTTGACAAATGAATGGCAGGCACACTGGAATTCTACGTATGTGATTAATCACTTTGAAAAGCAAGATTATCTTTTTACAGTAAACATAAACATTTTCTTTATTTTTACAACACTGAGAAGGCCTGGAGCCAGGATACCAACCAATATCAATAAAACCCGGTCGTTATGGAGCCAGAGTAGTGACAGAAAATAAAAATAAAACCCTCATCACAATAATAACCAAGCCATTCACGAGCTGCTTGTCAATACTGTTCTTGTTTTCCCAACCCCAGCTGGCGCCCCGCTGTCCTCACATTCCTTCCGAGATCAGGTGAGGATTAAGAGGTGGGAAAAGGCAGAAACTTGTCTGCACATCTTCAACACACATAAACACAGTTAGATTTTACTGTTTCCTAAAGGAATGGGCTGCTTAACTCAATTGTTCTGTAAATGTGATTTCCTAATTGTTTCTGTCTGCCTTTACATTCAAAATGTATTTTTAAAAACTATCTGGTTATTTTTCTGTCCCTTACACAGACTCCATGGTGCCTGGATTTTATCTGTGTTACCGTCCTTTACCCAGTTCTTCTTAAGGTTGCAAAAAATGTTTGTTCCTATGCTTAGGGTGGGTCCCATCTGCCAAAATGTAGATCACCGTGGGAGGCTATCTCCTTGAGGACATCTATGTATCACCTGCATCAACATTCTAAATGCCCAGCACATATTGTACCCCTGTCTTATTTATGGCTCCAGACTCAGGGCTGTCTTACCTCTGAGTTGTCAACACCACCACCTCCCTCCCTGCTCAGATGAAGGGCAGGAAGGGCCGGGAAGCAGAGGAAGGCAAAGTGCTGGGGATTCTTCTTGTACTTAGAAGACAACGCCAGGTCTAGGGCTGGAACGTCATCTCCAGTCTCACTAGGCAGCAACTCTAGACAAAGCATTTCTTCAGCTTCTCCCCAGCTGGGACAGATGGGGCTGGGGGGGGGGGGGGGGTCGGGGTAGGAAGGAACACTCTCCCCCCCTTTCCAAACTTCACTGACAGACTGGAAAAAAGCAATCACCATTCCCTTTATTTCTCAGAGAAAAAAACCCACAGCCTCTTCCCTGCGGTCCCTAGGGGGCATCAGAACCCAGCACATGCAGGCCGTCTCCAGCACACTGCAGTGGATGGAGGGCTTGGTCTTTGTACAGAGGCTGCCTCTAATCCGTCTGCAACAGAGTGGTTTCGGCCACGTCCAAATCTCCCCCTGAAGTTCAATATTTACACCAGCCTTGGGGGTTCAGCAAGGGTAGGAATTTATATTCACATGTCTCTAGAACCAAACAGATACTCTAAAAATGTTTCCTCTTTGAGTGTTTTAAAAACAGCTTTACTGAGGTATAATTTATCTACCAAGAAAATTTACTCACTGTAAGTTTTTCCAGTTCCGGGAGCTCAGCAAACCCACACAGGGGTCCAGCCATCCCCACGAGGCAGTGTCGGAGCCTCTCCACCCCTCCTCACTCTCAGCACTTCCAAAGCTCTAAATTCCCAGTGGTGCGCAACCTCTGATTCCACCCCCAGCCCTTCGCGGTTTTCTGTCTCCACAGTTTTGCCTTTTCCAGAAATCACCCATTAATGGAATCGTACAATGTGGAGTCTCTCGTGTCTGGCTTTTTTTCACTTAACCTGATGTTTTTGAGGTTCACTCATGCTGTGACATTATTGTTGGGCAGTAACCCATTGTGCCACGTTTTATTTATCTGCTCCTCTGCTGATGGACATCTGGATTGCTTCCAGTGGGGCCTTTATTTGCTGGGGGGGGGGGGGGGGGGGATTCATGAATAATACTCCTATGAGCAATCCTGTACGAGTCTTGTGGGGGCATGTTTTCGTTTCTCTTGGGTAGATACTGGGGTAGATCCTGGAACTGCTGAGTCACATGTCTGACTGTACATTTTTTGGAAGTGCCAAAGAAGTGTTAAAGTATAGCCATGATGCAACCTAATCTTAGAGTTGCAAGAAGATAGAATAAAGCACAAAGTGTTGCACAGCCAATTGGTAGAGACATGAGCAGAGACGCCTGACTGCATCCAAGACTCCGATCCTTATAACCCACCACCTCCATCTAACTCTCATTCTTTTCAGAGCAACTATCCTTGGTGGCACCAACAAATCTGAAATTTTAACTCATTTTTCTGATGCTATCACAAAACAGGGTTGTTCAGAATCAGGGAATTTTTTCAGATAACAGAAATATCTTCTTTTTCAAGGGCTTACAAATTAGCCATTTCATAGAAATCTTGTATGTGTGTATTCCAAAATCCACTTCCTTCCAAAATAGCAGAACTTTGGTCTTAATGTCTAAGGTTACTACTCCAGAAACACATCACCTTTCACAGAGCGATGTCCTCAAGGAAGTGCTGGCCATCTGAATTTTGCTGGCTTACCTTTAGACCACCTATGTTGTCTGGCCCCTTTCTCCGGAGCCAAGCAGCCCTGCTGCCTGTTCCCACTTGATTTTGCCCTGTGTCCATCGTGGTCCTGGACGTCAGATTCTAGAATCAGCTCACTCAGAGTGAGGACTAAGAGGTCTACCCCAGGTAACGTTCTTGAATTTCATATTCTGGACTTGACTTTGCAGTCTGGGCTATTCAGGAGACATTTGGGGACTGGTCTCCGTTCCAATTTGGAAAGCAAAGGGTGACACATAAAAAGGATTTATGTGCTACCAATTTGTCTGTTCAGCATCAAAACAAAAAGCTATAAAACTTTCTTCCCACTGGACCAAGTGGAAGCACTTATTTGGTCATGAGAGGTATAAGAAAAAGCATACTTTAAGACAGCAGTGTGACAAGAAAATATCTAGGCAAAAAATCAAAGTGTTTCAGGGACATGCTTATGAAGAAGAAGAAATAAAGGGGTAAAACAGTGGTTTCCAATTTGGCCACACACTGAAATTACCTGGCAATCTTTAGAAAAGTACTGATGCTCGGATCCCACCCCTAAACGTTCTGACTGAATTGGGATGGAGTGCAACTTGGGCATCAGGATTCCTAAAAGACCCCCGGATGACTCTTATGTATAGCAAAGTGTGGGAACCCCTGGGGCAAAAGTCATCTTGGCTTATAGCAAAAGCACTTGGAAGTGAAAGGTTCTACTAACACTCTGGTAACTCAAACGTCCTGAAGAGGTTCCACTGCCTATCCAAATTATAACCTCCACACCTGGGTGCGTAACAGCTTACGTAATCCTAATACCACCTACCTCTCCAGCATTTTTTGCCAAACAGGTCCCAGGACGCCCCAGCTCGTTGCCTCTGCTGCTGCCGTCCTGTCCTGAAACGCCTTTCTTCACCCTCTGCTCGCTGAGCATTTCCAGAAACCCTCCAAGGCCCATCTCCAAAGCCAGCTCTTCTCAGAAGCCCGTGTGATCTTTCTTAATCAGATATCTGACTCTTTTTCATGCCCATGGCATGTGCCTTTTCTTTCCCTGTGGCACTCTGCAAACTTCACTCAGCACTGCTGGCATTTATCTACTTAGCATCTTCCTTTCTTTTCTGCTTCCTTTGAACTTTTCCTTTTTCTTTCTTTTTTAAGGTTTGAGTGGAAGATTGGCTCTTTTTAAAGCTCATTTTGCATTCTTTATAGTTTTAGGTGTACATATACTAATTCATAGTTTTTACAGTTCACTTTTTTTTTTTGGCCATACCACGTGGCTTGTGGGATCTTAATTCCGTGACCAGGGATCGAAACTGCATCCCCTGTATTGCAAGGTATGCCCTGTATTCCTAACCACTGGACCAATGGAAGTCCCCACAACTTTTAAAGGTTATACTCCATTTGTAGTTACTATAAAACATCAGCTATGTTCCCCATGTTGTACATTTTATCCCTGTAGCTTATTTTATACATAATAGTTTGTACCCCCTACTCTCCTATCCCTATAGTCCCCACCCCCTCTTCCTCCTCTGCTGGTAACCACTCATTTGTTCTCTGTATCTGTGTGACTCTTCTTATAAGGGTGAGGGGAGCAGGTGAAGGGGCTGGACCTAACCTCCTTCCTAAGCCTGAGGAGGAGAAATACAGAATTGAGTCGCCACTGGTCACACCTGACCCAAAGCCAGCTGCACGGGCACTTATCACAAGCAAGGTTACGACCCAGACCATTTTGGTCATGGGTGAGGAAGGCAGTCAAAGGAACACAGTTCTCGGGAAAAGAGGCTAGGTTCTCAAGTGCTCCAGCTAAAGAGAAAGCCTCTCAGCAATGGCAGGAAGAAATCCAAGGCTAGAAGCTCAGCCTCCTCAGGGTTACCAGGGCTACTGGAGCTACTGGTAGCCGATCAGCAGGCTCACCACTGCCATCCTCACCACTGCCATCCTCACCACTGCTATCCCCTGACAAATGAAGTACTAAGAACAGGGGAGGCCTGAAGCTTCGCTGAGCCTGGAAGTGGCCCAAACACCTAAGAGACGACATGCATCTGTAAGAAGACCCCACTGGGGCTTTGGGCATTACACAAGCTTCAGGTAATAAGAAATACATTATAAATATATTTGCAAATAAAAATCACACTTTAATTTTCAGCTACACTTGAGTGCATAATACTTTCAGTTAACACACCACTTGATAGGTAATCACGTTATGTAATAATTCCTAATAAAAATTAATTAAACTCTCCTGGTAGCTCTCCCCTCTATATGTATCACTTGCTCAACCTGGGCGGGGGGAAAAGTGTATCCTCAAGCAGAAGGAAAACCTGCATGTACCAATACGCTAAAGAAGAGGTGCTTACCATCACCAGAGTTTCCAGAAAAACCTACTTCGAGGAAAAGGAAAAATAGCTGTCCTAAAATTCATTTTAAAATTTACTACAACCAACAACTACCATCACCTCAAACTGGAAGAGCCTTGGCTTGCTATGTTGGTGACCTGGGACATTGGGCTGAGCACAGCGGCAGCCTTGGTGGATTCACCAGGAGGACATTTTTCTAAAGAATCAGGGTTCCCAGCGGGGAGGACACTGTGCTTTTCAAGGATGGAATGAAGTGCTGCCCCCCTCTCTTTGGCTGTATCAGATGGTGGAATTTTAAGAATTTAAGACTGACCAAGAGTGAGTCTGAGAAAAGCAGGAAGGCTGTAAGGAAACCCTTATGTGGTAACTTTATCCATCGGGGCACATAAATCAGCAAAGACAACCTTTCTCATGACCTTCCCATCTCTTGCTTTCCTAAATTATTTCCCCAAATTCTCTTTAGAAGGAGTCAACTCATTAATGGATGTCTCCTTTTATTTCGAAGCATTAGCTTAAAGCAGGCAAGAATTATATTTAATGGGGCGCGTGTGAAGAGAAGCGCATGTACACAGGAACACCCGGGGTGAATGCGGCGGGAAGCTGCCCGTGTGTGCGCAGCAATGGAAGCACCCACTTTCATTCCTCAAGCGGCGAATGGCCTCCGGCGAGGCTAAAACCCTTATCACAAAGCGCATCTCTGCAGAAGGCAAACATTCCATCAGTAGGGCAAATCCTATGGGCTGATCAATAGAAACAATTCTGTGAATCAAGATTTCTTTGTAACAAAATGAACTGTTCAGACGCCTCCAAATCTCTGGCGTTCCAACACATCTGAAAAGATGGAATAGCTTTTACGTAGTGGATCACAGCATCCCGAGGGAGACAAGGGGCCCGGGACGAGGCGAGCTGTTCAGCCCGCTCTCTGCGCTTTTGGTCCCGGCCACGTCCCTGTCTGCAGCTTTGCTGGCCACAGGCAGACACCCGACCCCACGCTGGAGCCGGGCGGCGGGAGAGCGTCAGCGGCTGCAAGCGGAGCTCTTACCCCTCGAGCTGCTCCTCTCCTAGAATCTGGCGCAGGTTCTTCAGGAAGGACAAGGAGACCAAGGCGTGGGAGTGGCGGATCTTCACGTAGCCCGTCACCACCTCGATGAGCCCCATGAAGTTCTCCAGCTCCGAAGCGATGTTGTCTGTGGTAGGGGGACAGGGTTAGTGCGCGCCTTGACACAAGGGGGACACACATGGTTTCTCGCAGACCCGTGTGGACAGCATTTCAGCTCAGATCTTGTTTCCCTGGCGCCCCTGAGACGCGAGGCCTCCCAGGATCCCTGCCCTTTGTCAAAAACGCTTTTCCCTAAGCGTGGCTTTCAACTCCCGTTGCCTGGGATGGGCCCCCGAGGCAGGGGGAGGGCAGTTTCTAGAAGGCTGAGGACTGCAGCTCCCAGGCTGATTAACAGAATGTAAAATCGTAAACACCAGACTGCCAATTAGTTGAGGCGGACACATCCAGGGAACATCTCTAATATGCTCTGTCAACAGCACTGCCTCCACAGTAGAAGGGCATGACTAAACAAACAATGTTTTCTCCGTCTCACTAGGAACTGCTTCTGCTGCATTCCTAGTTCCTAAGATACAGTGATCTATATTTAAAGACTCCATCATACTAAGACTGCAAGAAAATGCACCAAAATATTAACAATGGTTATTGGCAGGTAATTTTCAATAATTAACTTCTATGCGTCAATTTTCTAATGCACATATATGATTCTCACAGGTGGAAAAGAGTTGGGAACATCATTGCTAACACATGTGCAAAAATGACAAGATGTATGAACAATGTATTTTCTTCACTCTTACAGCCTTTTTCTCATAGTAATTAAAAAGCATAAACTTCAGTTCAACTTATGCCAAAATTACAAGGCATACTATAATGAACTGGATGTGATTCAACCAATGGAATTGTACTGTGTATGACCTGTGAAGGCATAGTTAATAAAAGGTTCTGTTTTGCTTTCAACTGATGAACATCAAAGAATACAGGTACATAGGCAAGGCCCTATGTTTCTGTACAGTGTGACGGTTTTCCAAGAGAAATGGAGAAATTCAAGTTGTAAAGACTAGCGGTTGCCTCCAGTTAATGTTTCAGGGAAAAGATTCTGAATTAAACATGTGGCGGGACTCACGACTTTTCGGTCAAGGCTGAGGAGGGGCCTTTCCAATAAGATGTCCAACCAATCTCCTGCGGTGGACATGAACTGGAAGCCACACTGCATGATCACACACCGATATGTACCAGTTCCTCCTCAAACTATTTAGTAAACTATACTTCCTGATTCATGGATCAAAGTTTTTAAAAAATATTTTGAGGATGCACATGTGCATGCTCATTCAGTCACGACTTTGCGACCCCATGGACTCTATCTAGCTCACTAGGTTACTCTGCCCATGGGATTTCCCAGGCAAGAATCTTGGAGTGGGTTGTCATTTCCTTCTCCTATTCTGAGGACAGAAATATCAAAATAAAAGAAGGGTTAGGCACTTAAGGCTTTCTTGGTGGCTCAGACAGTAAAGAATCTGCCTGCAATGCAGGAGACCTTGGTTGGATCCCTGGATTGGGAAGATACCCTGGAGAAGGGAATGGCAACCCACTCCAGTATTTTTGCCTGGAGAATTCAACAGACTGAAGAGCTGGTGAGCTATGGTCCATGGGGTCACAAAGACTTGGACAAAACTGAGCGACTAACACTCTTAGGCACTTAAAGGGTACGTTCTAGGAAATGAGGAACTCTATTTGAGAAATTAGGAAATCTA
Source organism: Odocoileus virginianus (assembly GCF_023699985.2). Lineage (NCBI taxonomy): Eukaryota > Metazoa > Chordata > Mammalia > Artiodactyla > Cervidae > Odocoileus > Odocoileus virginianus. The sequence continues at coordinate 45,307,482 of NC_069689.1, read as the reverse complement.
GTAAGAGCACAAAGACTGAAACTTCAGAATACCATGAAAGTCATAAAATTCTAGCTGTGTGGAAATAAAGTTATCTCTGTTGTGAAGGGGTGAAAGGTGTTGTGAAAATCAAGGGCTATCCAAAATTCAAAAAAACTAAGCAGAAATCTTGATGCTGTCATCTCTAAATCCTAAGACTAGCACTCACTCACTGCACAAACAGTACCAATATTAAGGGAAAGTAAATGCACAGAATGCTGTGTGCAGTGCTGAGCCGCTCAGTCGCGTCTGACTCTGGGTGACCCCATGGACTGGATCCCACCAGGCTCTTCTGTCCATGGGATTCTCCAGGCCAGAATACTGGAGCGGGTTGCCATGCCCTTCTCCAGGGGATCTTCCCCACCCAGGGATGGAACCCAGGTCTCCCGCATTGCAGGCAGATTCTTTACCATCTGAGCCACCAGGGAAGCCCTTCAAACCATATAATTTTTTTTTTTAAGAATTTAGGAAAAAAGTCCCTTTCAACCTCAACACCTTCTTACTATATTTCTTCTAGCTTAGGAAACTATCAGTACCTTCATTAAGTGGTTCCAGTGGCAGAGAATTTAAGGCACCATTACTAGAAACCTTTGTCAATTACAGATCAGAACTGAAAATATCACCAAATAAGTCCACCGGAAATGCTTCACACATGCAATTGTCCAGAACACCATCTACTGCAAATAGTGGGGAATCCTACAGAGGGTGGGGAGACTGAAGCTTCAAATGCATGCTGACATACATATCCTTGTATCTCTCTTGGTTCTCAGAAGTAAACTTGGGAGATGGGCCAGTTTTGGACTGAATAAAACTTTAAACTGATATCATTAAACCCCTCCCTTGCTCAGTCTCTTCCACATATCCAAGTAACCAAGACTCTCTGGACTTAAAGCTCTGAGGCCTTGGCTCTGGCTGGAGTCTGCTGAGTCACACCTCTGATCCATCCGTCTCTCCTGGGGTTTGGATGTGTTGAGACATGCATATCCTGCATAAGATGTGACTTAAGAGAGATGAGGGCTGACCCTGTGCAGAAATAAACGCTGTGCCCATGGCTAAAATGCCACCTGCCTTTCAATCTCTCACTCTCTCTTTTTTTAATCGCAGGGGCACTGAGCACGTGGCTTATGCACCATGTTGTTTTTCTAGGCCCATAGTTTAGTTGTGACTCACGGACGAGAAGGGAAAGCTCAACAAAAGAAAACCAGGAGGTCTGGCCCTCTCTTCCAGGAAGAGGGAATACTCACTGCCGCGTCGGATGTTGATGAGCAGATTGCCTTTGAAGATGGTGCATCCTTGGAGCATCTGAGCAGAAGTGACAGAATCAATGGTCTTCGTCTTCTTTTCTTCCTCACACACTTTGGGACAAGGGCCTTCGCAAGGGATGCAGTACATGCTGTTGAAAATAAAACCACCCAACACACTGAGAGCTGAGTCTGTCTTCCTGCATTAGAAAAATTCTCAAAAGATGTGCTTTTAATCCAGGTGTCTTTACTGTCCACATTACAGAAAGCAACTGGCAGAAGCATTCGAGCGGTCATACTGTTTCTCATTCCCAAGCCTGCCCAGGGTAAGCCACTCAAATGGCAATGCAAAGGAGAAACTGACTACAAAGGAAAAGCGTGCTGCCTATTTCCAGACAAAACACATGAGACACCCTTGAGGCATGTGTGTGTCATAGGCTGGGGCTGGTGAGCCAGCTGGTCCCATGTGCGAGAAACAGCCTTGCACAAGGGAGACACCAGGGGATCCCAAGGAGAACAGAGCTGCTCTCTGAGGTCATGGGCCCCGCTGGCGTACCCGGAGGAGCCACTGGGAGAGTGGACGGGGACGCCGAAGGGACAGCAGTGTCCCCGCTGCTGACCGGAAGCTAACTCCTGCAGCCGGCAGCCCGGGGCGGGGAGGGGGGGATTCCAAAAGGCACGTGCCATAGCACAGATCCATTATTTTCTTGCTAAAGCACAACTGAAATAATTTCTTGACAGCGTTTGGCAGAAACTTGTAAATTGATCCAAATGTTGTTTTTGCTGCATACACAATAAAAACAGGAACTTCCACTGCTTTGTAATGAGCTCCTATTTCACACGCAATCTTGAACATGCCACAAACCCAGCAACAGCCAGGGACTAGCGAGTGACCTTGGTACTTTTCCTTATTTAGGGAATAGCGGACAAAACACGACTCCAACTCTCTGAACCACAGAAAGCTGGGTCAATTTCCAAACTAAATAAATGATACAACATTATGGGATGCGTGTGTAATACGATGGTGAACTGGAGAGCCACTATATTTACATGATTATTCTTGAATGATCTTTCAAATTTCATGAAGATAAGTGAGAAACATCCAGGAAAGCAGTGTAAGTTAAAGCTCTAAGCATTAAGTACCGCCCTCCATCACTGAACTTTACTGCATATCTAAGGCAAAGATGAAGGGCTTTGTTTAAAAGCTTATAGACAAATACAATTTCCCTACTGTTTTCTTATTTCACGTTGGGAGAACAGGAGGGAAGGTTTCCAGAGGAAATGGGCAGACCATAGTGACAGAGGTTTCCCCTTTCTCTGATATCACAACACTTTCACTTCTAGAGACTGCAGCAGCTTTTCCTCAGCATTCCTTGTTGATCTTTTATTGCTTCTACCTTACCTACATACCATCTAATACCCCACCCCCCTTTTTAAAAACTTGGTGTGAAATAATTACAGACACACAGAAAATTACAAAAATAGTACAGACGGGTTCTGTGTACCCTTCACCCAGTTCCCTCTGATGGCACCATCCTACAACACGATGACGCAGCACCCAGCCCAGGAAACTGACACAGGCACGATGCCCGCGTGCACTTCCACGTCCCCTCATCACCTGAGTGATCACCGCAGCGAGCCGGCCCGCCCCCACCAGCATCTCCCGTGTGCTGCCCGTTCCGTCATCCTGCACCCATGTGTCTAACTCGGGGCCGCCACTCCCCTGTTCTCCACCTCGGTAATGGTGTTATTTTCAGAATCTTATATAAATGCAATCATCAGGTGTGTGACCTTGTGACTGGTCTGTTTTTTTTTTACACAGCATAATGTCCTTGAGATCCATCCATGTTGTGTGCGTCTGAGTAGTTTGTTTCTTTTTATTGCTGACTGATATTCCAAGGTGTGCTGGATCACGGTTTGCTTGGCCATTTACCTATTGTGGAGCATCTGTGCTATTTCCAGGCTGTGGCTCTTACAGCTGCTACCGACGGCTGTGCACATGTCTTTGCGGGAACTCAAGTCTTCATCTCTCTGGAGTAAATGCTCAGGGGGATAACTTCTGGGCTGTAGGTTAAATGTATGTTTTCTTCCCCTGACATTTTATTCAAATAGCAATTTCTGAGCCAAACACCTTTCTTAAAATGTCTAGGAATCAGCTAGTACTTTAAAAAATGTTTTTCTAAGGAAGTGCTCTGATTGCATGTTTATAGTTTAAGCTTCCTCAAACCCATTCTGCTACTGAGAGGGTATAAACAGTATTAAAAATAAGTATTTTAAATAAGTGTCAAAGAGGCCTTAAACCCTGAGGAGGGGGTTGTTATTAGTTCTTGATGGTGTTTTCTTTTAAAGTGAAAAAGGCAGTATCTGTAGCTTTGAAGTGACTGCGAGCATGAGTAGGAAAAATAAGAGCTTAATTCTTCAAAGGATGAATTCCAGTAGAAGAAGCTGTCACAGGGCACAGCGCCCCCTACTTCACCCACGACTCTGGCAGCTGCAAACGACGGAATGCCTCCAGCATCAAAAGGAACACACCGGCAGGGCAAAAAAGCCACGAGCCCCCTGGCCATGCATCAGCTGCCCCATCTCAGCCCCCAGCCCGGGGAGGAACTGTGTCGGTGGCGATTTTGTGGCTAAAGTCGTGTCCGAGTCCTGTGAGTCTGGGCAGGAACTGTGGTGGAGCCTAAACTGGGTTCCAGGCACTGCCCAGGGCCTGGCAAAGCCTTTTTAAGTTCTAGGGCTGCCAATAAAATGTGAGCAAAATGTGGCAGATTTATTTTGGGTGGAATATGTATACTCCACAATTCACCAGTATCCTTGGCACATTTACCATTTTAAAGTATTTAGAGTAATTTTTACTATTACAGTCGTTACAGAAATGATGACAGGTAGAGTGTTCTACATTTTATACTATGAAATAATGTGAGCGTTATCTCTGATTTGAAGTTAAGCCTATGGAAGCAGCAACATCTCCAAATATTACACCGGAAACAGATGCCCCTTTACCAAGACTTGCTTGATGAGGTTTGCAGAAACAAGGCAGCAAACAGAAGGGAAATTACACATTACACTCAAAATGAAGATTTCCTTTTCCAGCGGTACTGTATATTTGTAAAATAGCTTTATTTTTTAAAAACCTGAAATGGAAGGCTCCTCTGGTGTAGTCACGAAGCAGGCATTTTTAGTCCATTCCATCAGAAGGACTCCTTGAGAGTTCTCTGCTCTGCTCCAGAGGCGGGACCAGCAACCCCAGGTCTCAAGCCTTACCTTGCTTGCAGGGTTATAATCCTATATTTGTAAGAATTGCTTTTTCAAAAACTGAAAACCAATAACAGCTTCACAGAAGTCCAGCTGCATGCACGAGAGGGATGCTGTTTGCTGTCAGGAACTTCTTTGCTTCCAAAGCTTAATGTCCAGGAAGGAAAATGAGACACAGGGAAAACTGAGGGATGGTGAAGGCTGTGTGCGTAGCAATGGGACGGAACACACTGCTTGCTCGGAGTGGAGGACAGAAGCCAGTGCTAAGAGCCTACGCCTGCTCACTGCCTCACGGATGCTGCTGGGGTTGCTCCATCTTCCCTCCCATACTTCCAAAGCCTTCACTGGTCTAGTGCTCAGCAGCCCTGGAGGTGTGAAAACCTCAGTCTACAGTCTCCCGCTGCCCACCGGCTCTGGGGGAGAGCCCCGCATGCGCACAGGGAGTCAGGGACCTCCTGGGACCTGAGCCAGCAAATCAGGTACTCCATTCCAACCGTCCAGGCGGGCCGCTTCCAAACCAGAAGACCTGCCCATTGCGCCTGGCGCCATCAGCAGCCGGAGTCACGCCGGCGCTCCGCAGTGCCCCGACTCCCTTAGCCTCCCCAGGGCCGCGCCCAGATGGAGCCAGGCCGCGCCTTCCCGCGCCCACACTGACCTCTGGCTCCCGTTGCGGATGAAGCCCGACGGGCACTCCTGCATGCACTCGCCGTCGTGGATGACGAAGCCCTCCGAGTCGCTGCTCTCGGCGTTGGGGATGTTGGCGCAGAAGTCGCGGTCCACGCAGCGCCAGCCCTCGAAGCGGTAGGTGTTGGGCGGGCAGCTGGGCACGCAGACGCCGGCGTAGTAATAGTGGCGGCAGGCCACGCAGGCCGTGGCATTGTCGGGCGCGCTGCAGCTGCCCAGGCACTCGGGGTGGCAGCACTCGTGGGTCTCCGTGCACGCCCGCTTCCCGCACGCGCTGGGGCACACTGTGGGGACAGGCAGGGCGTGAGACCGCTGGGCGCCGGGGCCCCCACCCGGCACCCCCCAGCCACCAGCCGCCGAGGGGCCGAAGCTTGAATCCCCAGTGTTACATGTTGAGAATTTCGCTGGGGCAGGGAGCAAGCACTCTGCACTTCGAGTCAGGTGAGCAGGGTTTAACATCCAGCCTCTCCTAGTTGACTCCGTTTGGTCTTGGAGGAGTGCTTAAGGATCTCTGACCTTGATCCTCTCTTTTCTCACCTACAAAACGGGGTAGTAACCCCCATCTTGGAAGGTTACCTGTGTTATGGGTGAAACCCTGGAAGCACTATGTGGACCACAGTTTATTATTACTTTAGAAGGCTTATATGCGCTACTCAATCTGCATTTTGCATGTGTTCCTTACTGAAATATCTTTTAACTATTTCTGATATCTGTAAATATCTTTAAATAGTGTGCAGAAATGCTCATTTACTTTTAAAATGATTAATGCTCATTTACTTTTAAAATGATTAAAACTAGAATGTGCTAAAGATGATACTATTCAGTTGACAAATCAGCTTTAGAAAGTTTGTGTCTGCTTGTATCATACCAAAGGTCTCACCCCAGATAAACAATGATATTAACCTATTCATGTACCACATCCTAATATATCACAGAGAAGACCCCTGTCTCATGGTTTTTCTCACATGTAAGAGCGGATGGGTGGGCAGTGTCTCCAGCCCAGAGGACCATAAGATATCATTACAAACCATCTCCCGTGAGCCCGTCTATGTTAAAGACAAGTGAAAGGAATATCTAAAAAAGCCAGAGAGCCACAATTCTTGTCCCAAACAGATGAGCTGGCATTTATTTCTATAACAATGCCATAAGGATCACACTCTAGGGGCCTTAGAGCAGTGTGCCTTTCTAGCAAAGGTGCCTTACTAACTCTCCGTTAGCCTTATTTAGCAAATAAAGTATAAGTCAACAAAATAGGAAATCTGGTTTGTATTATCTGCTTCCTACTTTTTCCATGAGTTGGAAAACACAAAATTATTTAAATATGTAGATTATTGACTCTGACATGCATTATTTAGTGAAGATTCTATTATTGTTTTTCTTTGTAATAAAAAAGATGAAAAACTCAGAAATCAGATTAAAAACTACATTGAACACCTAGTCTGCCTGTCCACAATGGCACTTTATCAGTACTTCCAAGAACACTCCCCCACCAGATCATTTGCTGTGCATGTGCATGCACATACAAATGTAAACATCTATAAAAAAGGATCAAGTCATTCTGAAAGCATTTTCTGGCATAACATACTGTGAATTCGACAATAATTTAACAGCTGTATCGCATCCCTAGTATAATACATCATAAGTTGTAATCAGTTTCCTGCTATTAGACATTTCATTTATTCCCAACAATTTATTAGGACAATGAGCAGTCAATCTTCATGAAAATTCTTAATTATTTCAACAGAATCAATTTCCAGAGTTAGCCTTCCCGGGTTGAACTGTCCTCTGGGAAGTTGATACCAATCTACACATCTGGTAGCTACATGCAGGAGTACCTATTTTATTGCCAAAAAGTGCATTTAAAAACAGCTGTCAGAACTTGGACATTCAAATGAATACTGTCACCTCGAAAGAAACAAATTCTCATGATACTGTCAGGCTTAAAAAAACTTTTTGCAGGTTTCTCCTCTGATCATCGTCTTTTGACTGAGACAAATAGGTGACCTTCCATTATTCATTCTTATCTATTTTGGTAATAGAACCTTGATTTTTAATTAGGCATTTTGCCACCTATCTAGCTATTACATCTCCCAGCCGCTCCTATAGCTAAAAGCAACCTAGGTTCTACCTAGTGAGTAAACTTTTAGTTTACTCGCTGCTGCTGCTAAGTCGCATCAGTCGTGTCCGACTCTGTGCGACCCCATAGACGACAGCCCACCAGGTTCCCACGTCCCTGGGATTCTCCAGGCAAGAATACCGGAGTGGGTCGCCAGTTCCTACTCCAATGCATGAAAGTGAAGTCGCTCAGTCATGTCCAACTCCTAGCGACACCATGGACTGCAGCCTACCAGGCTCCTCCGTCCATGGGATGTTCCAGGCAAGAGTGCTGGAGTGGGCTGCCATTGCCTTCTCCGAGTTTACTCACTTGCTAGTAGCAAATGTTTGGGGTGGAAGTTCCCAGAAAAGTGCTTCAAACAAAGGGGGTATGCCTGTCATCCTTGCTGGCTAAGATACAGGTATAATGCCTGAAGCTCAAGCAGCCATACTAGGCCACAGTTCAGTTCAGTTCAGTTCAATCGTTCAGTTGTGTCCGACTCTTTGCGACCCCATGAATTGCAGCACGCCAGGCCTCCCTGTCCATCACAAACTCCCGGAGTTTACTCAAACTCATGCCCATTGAGTCGGTGATGCCATCCAGCCATCTCAACCTCTGTCGTCCCCTTCTCCTCCTGCCCCCAATCCCTCCCAGCATCAGGGTCTTTTCCAATGAGTCACAAGGTGACCCATTAAGAACAATGCAGCAAGATCAAAGGAACTTGGTCCTTCATGACTGTGCAGCCAGTAGGCTGACCCTGGACTGCTTACCTCTAGATTTCTCTACATGAATAAGAAATAAACTTGTGTCTTGTTTAAGTGCCTGCTATTTGTTAGATGCAGCTGAACAAATCCCAACTGAGAAGTGCCTTTAGAGCCACGTATAAGCAAAGAAGAAGACTGTGACTGTTGGTTTATGTCATTGTTGTTTACTAGAATTGCCTCTCAATGATTTCTGGCTGTTTCCAAAAGCTAATCTACCCAATCAATTACAAGGAGTCACATCAAAAAAGCATGTTATTGTAGGAGTTCCTAAAATGCTGTGTCTATGGAAGGCAGCATCTTGAAGCTGATACCACCAACTTGTATCTGCAGTAAATGCACACATGCATGACACACACTGGACTCTCAGATATCACACTTGATCTAGTAATCACAGATTAAATGACTATTTAAGTTCAAAATATCCATCACAGAGGTAACTTCAAGGCCCAAGATCTAAAGAAGGAATAACTTTGCAAATCCTAAGTTCAGGTTTTTAAACTAAAAACAAGGGAAAATAAGTCTACCTATCCTTCATCGAATCATCCACCTAGCAACTATTTATTGAGTGTGTGCTGTAGCTGTGTGCCAGACCCTGTTCTTAAGGGGTGGATAATATACCAGGTAAGCACAGGAGTCAAGTGGTGGTACATAGCCTGCCCTGGGCATCTGGGTGCCCAGGAAGGCTTCACAAAGGTTTGAGGCTGGAAATGAAAGCTAAAAGCTGAGGAGAAATAAGGATGACACAGATGAAATCATGTGTAAAAGCAATTGAGTTGCTGCGATGAGAGAAGTGGGTGCTCGTGTAGATGGCAGGGATCCAGTAACAGGTGATGCTGAGAGAGAAGAGGAGAGCAGCTCAGAGAGGCCTCAGAAGCCTGTCCAAGGCATTTTGGCTCAGTGGCGGACAGTGGGCATCACTGAAGGTTTCGGGCAGGAGAACACGATGGTCTGATTTTCATGGTAGAAAGAGGTCATCCGGCAGCAGCACAGAGGGTATGATGACCAGAGGGGGCTATGCTAGAAGAAGCGGGATCAAGCCAGAGAAGAAATGTTCCACCGTCCCTACAGAGTTCACATAATACAACAGATCTGTGAGGTTCACAGAGTTAAAAATGAAACTAACTGTAGAAACCGTGCTCATTTGTCATAGCACAGACCTGCCCTATTGAGCATACATTCCCGTTCAGAGCGCGGAAGGCCCCAGGGCTGCTCACTGGCCATCAGCCACCACCAGGCTTGTGTTTGCAGGAACGAACAGTGGCTAAGAATATTATGCTCCTCATCAGAGACTAACTAGGAACAATATCTACTTGTAAAACCCTTTTTTCCTTGCTTACAATTTAAATAAAATGTTACATTATCAATAAAATGATGAGTAGCAGACATCAATATCAAATAGGTATTAATGTAGTGCTAAAGACTAAAAGCATTTGAAAGCATATAAAAATGCCCTGTGTACGCTTAGACTCAAACACAAATGTTGGGCATCTCCAGTACGAGAAAGAGAAAGAAAACCTGACCAAGCATCTGTGGATGATGTTTTGCACTGTGCTCCCTATTCCACTGGAAATGGCATCTCTGGGCAGTGGTCCACTGCAGCACACGCCCCTTCCAGGGGTGCACCGTTAGTCAATTCCTGCCACAGCAGCACACGGGCTAGGGAGGCAGCATTTTGTTTCAGCAATGGGAGCTGCCTCAGAAGGAATTTCGGTAAAAGCTTAAATTAGGGAAAATCCTGTTCCTAGACAGGACAATTCCTCTTAAAGGGATCACAAATCACGACCACAAATCTTTCACTTTACATGACACCACTGTGCACAAACACGTATCAAATACTTTGGGGGAATAAAAACAGGGTATGATGTGGGGGGGGGGGGGCCATTTGCTGAAGGATAAACTCAGGGGTGGAAGCCAGAGTTCCCCTGGCTGCGGCACGATCCATGAGGGCTCTGGGAGGCGGGCAGGAGAGCCCGAGGAAGTTCAGGATTAGACAGTCCTGGAGCCAGCCCCAGAAGCCCGCTGTAAATTTTGCCTCATCTCAATGTATATAAATATTATTAGTGTTCAGGACTATTAAGGGATTTCTTGAAAAGCCCCGGGCAGTGTGTCTAGCCAGCAGACGGATGGCTGCTCCACACGAGTGCCAAAACTTAAAATTTAGTACAGTTACCAAATTTCCAATCACAGAGCTATGGGAGAAAGGAAGGAACGTCTTCCTTGGCTTCCATGAATAAGGGGCACACCTAGCATGATGAAAGGCATTTCTGCTTCTAAGAATAAAAGGGAAATGGAAGGTGCTATAAACTAATAAATACACAGAGGGGAAAGCAAATTGATTTTGCCCATGAGATCTTTCCAGTCATTGGAATTTTTACAATGACCAACAATAAAAACAAAGGCCTATGTAAACTGTTGAGAAAGCTAACAACAGGTCCCGCATCTGCACTGAAAGGAGTCATTCTGGGCCACAATCCCATAAAAATGAGGCACTGCGTTTAAAAGCTCATTTTCTTCATTTTGGGGGACAGGGAAAAAGTCACATACATCAACCTTTAACTCTCTCCTTCCCTCCCTGGAGTCCTTGTATTTATTAAATTCTTTCTAGGGATTTTCAAAACGTTTCTTTCTTTTCTTGCCAGTAAGCTCCTTAACAATCTTTACTTCAGAGAAACTATTTTTAAAAACATGTTTTGGAAGAGAAGATGGAGAACTCAACCTCTTCATACAAGAAAAAGACAGGAAAGGGACCACTTAGTCACACGAGTTTAAAAAACACAAACATTTTACCCCAAATAATTTCAAAAGGACAGAACCAGTTCATGGATGCTGAAATAAGGTCAAGTTTCTGTATCAAAATCCAGACTAGTGTAGGGTTCTCTTAGGTATTTCTGGGTACCCAAAGGGACATACCAGTTCCACATAAAAAGAGGGCACCTTTCCTAAGAGACAGGCATCACTCTGCGCTAAGATGAGTGGCTGCAACTCCAGGAAAGCACACTTCAACTCCCCAAGTACATCCCGGAGACATGTGGTCCAGAGAGAGTTTGTGGTTTTCCTGCCTGGCCAGGAGAGGAGCTGATTCCATTAGACACCGCGGGGAGGGGAGCCCCGGTGGGGTCCCCTGAACTCACAGCAGTGCCCCCATGCAGCACGGCCAGAAGCCCAGCCAAGGCCTCTCCTCCAGAGACCTCTGAGCCAGCTCACTGGGAGGATGGGCAAGCCTCCTCTGACCGTTAGAGACATCAGCCAGGCCCGGTCCTGCAGGTTCCGCAGGTAAGACCGCCCAGCTCCTGAGGGCAGCAGTGGGAACACGAGGGCAAGCAAAGGGCCGGTGAGGAGGGCTTCCAGGGGAAGGGACGCAAGGCCCCCCAGCCTGAAAGACCTGTGGGACTCAGGGGTGCATGGGGGTGATGGGAGGGCTGGAGGGGGTGCAGGGACCAGAGAGCCAGACTCGTGTGACTGCAGGAAACGGGCTTTGGAACCTGGGGGCGGGGGCGCGGAGGCGAGAGGCAGCAGAGAGCCACCAGAAGGGCCTTTAACTCAGGAGTAGGAGTCTGGAACATTCTTAAGAGAAAAGAGGATTTTAAAGAGGGAGTCGCAAGAGCAGGTCCGCCGTTTGCAAGGATCACTCTGGCTGCTGAGCGGAAAAGAGAAATGCCGGGCGACCCGCGGGCCCCGGGCCCCACGACGGTGAGCCGTGGCGGTGGCCGAGACGAAGCCACACAGATGGGAAAGCGGGCAGGTTTGCGGGGTGAAACTGTTCCCCAGCGGGGACACAGAGAGACGGCTTCAGTTCAGAACGCGCTGCTTCCTGCGCACATGCGAACCGGTGCGCCGTCTGCGTGGATGCCGCGCCCTGGGGTGTGGTCAGCAGGTGGACGCAGAGACCAGCGCGGAGGAGCGGGATGCGGGGCCTCAACCGCCCACGGGGCCCAGCGGCGCCCGCCAGAGTCCCTTTCCGATACCTACATTCTTTTAAAAGAACCCACCCAAGTGGATTTCCGTATACTCAGCTGTGAATTCTGGGCCCCACCTTTCTGTTCTTCCCTGCTCCACTCCTTGATAGACCTAACGCAACGCTCAGGCTTAAGTAAGGATAATAATGTATTTATGGAATTCCTCTTCTAAGCCTCACAAACGTGATCCCGAGGACCTACAGGTGAGATGGGGCCTCACTAAGTCCTCTTTGCTCACCAACTCGAGCCGCAGGAGGGCAGAAAGAGAGGCTCGCCCGCGCGGCTGCTTCTGAGGCCCATAGGCCCTGCCGCTTGGGGAGCTCCATGCTGGTCCTTTCAGCCAAGAAGGTGGGTGAGCCACCTTGACGGGATGTCCCAGCTGGACAGACGGATGTCCCATCTCCAGGAGCCATGATGAACTGCAGAGAGGGTCAGGGAGAGCTCACTTCGGGCCGGGGGGCACACGGCCTTTCATCCTGCCAAGTACTCTTCCATCTCTCCTGCCTTTTGACCTCAGGCACATACTCCTCCCCACCCACCATTCCAAGAAGAGAAACCACCAAAGGGGTAGAGAGGAGAGGAGCCGCCAGGCTTCCGGGGCTCAAGGTGAAGCTATCTCACCCCAGTGATTTAGTCCGGAGTTCTCTAAATACGTCAGCTAGCGTGGAAAAGGAGGCTTACACGAAAATGCTAAGACTCGTGAAATAAAATGAAAACAAACCTGGCACAACAGTGTGTGAGCTCCACTCACACACATCTGTATGCATGTGTATATATATTTATAAATCATGCATACCTATAATGAGTAAAGCACAATTTTCTCAAAAGAAAGATAAGAAGACTCTGTCTTGACCATCTTGAGAAACTGCTACCGGAAAACTCCAGAGAACCACTGCCTAGAAATCCTAGGCTGAGTTCATTTCAGCCGGCTTCTCTGCCTGGAAAACTGTAGCCGTTAAGAGGAATCGGGTGGTAACCCTGGTGTCTGAAACATTCAGAAAGAAGAGCTGCATCCGCTCTAACCTTTCTCTTCTCAAAGCCAAAAGAAACCACCTCCTGTGCAGGAGAAAACATTCTATCATCATAGTGGCCAGACTAAGAGACAATGTCATGGTTAGAAGCTGAAGATAACTTCGGTTTCTCTGTTGGAAGCAGCAAGGTTAGCAGGAGCACTGGAGCATGGAGAAGGCACCCAGGGGCATGCAGGAAGATCCCAGAACAGAGCTCTCGGGAGCCTGCAGCGGCTGATTAATAAAGGGAGACCACGGCTCCTGAACCCATTAACGCAGCGAGCCTGAAAGCGCTCATTTTCTCCCGAGTCCAGAGTGCACAGAGGAGTTCCTCCTTGCGGTCTTTGAAGGGGTTTTCAAGACTCAGTTTTGAGTCCTCCTCCTTCCTGAGAGCAAGGGCCCTGGACAGAGCATCTCTGGGCCGGCAGATGGATGTTCTGCAGCACCAGGGCATGTAGAGGGGGCAGGAAGTGATACACCTCCCTCCTCAACCCTGTCTTCCCATCTCCTGTCTTCTCCAGCCTTCACTTCTTCCCAGGGGCCAGGAGGTGGCTTCAGAACATGCAGGAGCAGGGACCCTCATGCGGGAAGCTCCCGGAGCCCTTAGGTCTGCCCCAGCTCAAACACACCAGGGCTTCTGCAGCCACGCTCTGCTTTTCATCAAGCCCCGATCCTCAGAGATGAAACAAAGTTAAGAGGTCATCATCCCATGCGTGTCTGAGGCACTGCTCTTCAGAAACCAAGGCGAGCCTCACAGCAGAGCTGCAGGGAGCTCCTTCCCTTAGAGAAAGTGCTACTGCCCGACTGCACCCCGCTTGACCAAGTTCCTCCTCACCCCCGCCCAGGATGCGTTTTCCTACAGGGCACTCTCCCCAGGCCTCATTCAGGTCTGAAACTCAGGGAGGTGGCTGGTGTCTTGCACACCTTTGCCTCTGGGCAGCAGAGCCTGGCAAGGACTCTGCCAGCATGGAGCAGACCAGGGGAAGCGCCTGTGACCCAGTCAGATAGATCTGGGTTCCAAGCCCAGGTTAGCAGCTTAATAGTTACTCACGTGAATGATTAGTAGCCCTGGACAGTTGCTCAGTCTCAAAATTCCAAGGCTGTGATCCTGGCCTCCTCCTGAAGGCCATACTCAAGCCACAGTTCATTCAACATACACGAACATCACTGCTCCTTAACACCTGTCCACAACCTACCTAAGGCTGCAGAAGCCGTCTGCACGGTTGGAGCAGGAGGGCACGGAGCCCAGCAGTGGTCTTCCATGACCGAGGCGGCACACTCGGGGGCTTTCTGTATGCCCTTCAAGGTAACTCCCATTGTCACACCCAGCTAGCTCACTCTGACCTTCTAATCACTTAACGTTCCTGTCCTCCTTTCACAATAGCTGCTGGAGTCTCTCCTACATGAATGCATTCTGAGTCTAAACACAGGACTCAATCGTATATATATTATGTAACTTAATGTTAACGATGACATAGGGCAATAGCATTATGCTCATTGGTAGATGCCCACATGGAAGCACAGAGATTTTATAACTTTCCAGCTCTATTAATCATCCACGTGAATAACTATCAAGCTGGAAACCTAGGCTTGGAACCCAGATCTATCTGACTGGGTCACAGGCTCTTCCCTGCTCTGCTCCATGCTGGCACGAAGTTCTCGCCAGGCTCTGCAGTCCAAGAGCAAAGGCTAGGGGACTCTTCTCGTGCAACTTTTCTCTATAAGTTGGCATCCACCAGGAAGAAATAAATCACCAGTTTCAACATCCTCTTCTTCCCCCTAAGGTGAACCACTTAGTCTGGAGGAAGGACAAAACACAAAACATCATGCTCTGGAGAAGGGTCAAGCGTGCAGGTGATATTAAGGATGATGTGCCCACTAAGCGTTCATTATTTATTTGGTGTGTGTGTTAAGTCACTTCAGTCATGTCTGATTCTTTGTGACCCCATGGACAGTAGCCTGCCAGGCTCCTCTGTCCATGGGATTCTCCAGACAAGAATACTGGAGTGAGTTACCATGCCCGCCTCCAGGGGATCCTCCTGACCCAGGGGTCGAACCCACGTCTCCTAAGTTGCCTGCACCAGCAGGCAGGTTCTTTACCAACAGCGCCACCTGGGAAGCCCTCTATTTATTCAGTTCAGTTCAGTCGCTCAGTCGTGTCTGACTCTTTGAGACCTTGTGACTGCAGCACACCAGGCTTCCCTCTCCATCACCAACTCCCGGAGTTTACTCAAACTCATGTCTGTCGAGTCGGTGATGCCATCCAATCATCTCATCCTCTGTCCTCCCCTTCTCCTCCTGCCCCCAATCCCTCCCGGCATCAGGGTCTTTTCCAATGAGTCAGTTCTTCCCATCAGGTGGCCAAAGTATTAGAGTTTCAGTTTTAGCATCAGTCCTTCCAATGAATATTCAGGACTGATTTCCTTTAGGATGGACTGGTTGGATCTCCTTGCAGTCCAAGGGTCTCTCAAGAGTCTTCTCCAACACCACAGTTCAGAAGCATCAGTTCTTCGGCGCTCAGCTTTCTTTATAGCCCAACTCTCACATCCATGTATGACTACTGGCAAAACCATAGCTTTGACTAGACAGACCTTTGTTGGCAAAGTCATGTCTCTGCTTTTTAATATGCTGTCTAGGTTGGTCATAGCTTTTCTTCCAAGGAGCAAACGTCTTTTAATTTCAGGGCTGCAGTCACCATCTGCAGTGATTCTCCGTTTATTGGGTTACAGCAGATAGAACTCTCAGAGGCTGAGCCCTGACAAGTCTATCCATGGCCCTCAGTGCTTGCTTGCGGTGGTGAAGCAGCAGCTCCTGTCCTGGAAGACAGGGAGGGCGTGTTCTGTGGGGCAGAGGCAACCACACATATAGGTGACTGTGCTGTCAGGAGCCAGGAGAGCCAGACCCGGGGAGACTCAGCGACCCACAGAGCCCTTTCCACCCAAACAAGTCTTACTCATGAGATTAGATAACCAGAGTTCACTCTCTTCACCAATGCCTGTGTCTCAGCAAGGCTCCAACCTCGGTCAGGAAAAAAGAAAAAACAGGTCTGTGCCTTCCCCTTGGTTGAGCACATAAACATATATAATCTAAGTTCACAGAAACAGCCAAGTTCCAAGTAGATCCCTACTGACTAGTACACAAGGTACACAGGTAAGCTATGATGTTTGACGATATGTTTCATACTAGCTACTAAAGGCATCTATGAGGATTTCATTAATGAGCAAAAGAAATGATCATCCACAGAAATTACTACTGGATCCCTGAAGTCTCCAGGATCTAATATGCAGTGCTGGGTGGACCATTGAGAAAACAGAAGAAAAAGGAAAAAGGCAACCAAGAAACCAGGAGGGAGGTTATTCAGGGCACCATTATTAAATAAAAATGTCAAGAGCTAATTAGGAAGAGTAAAGAAAGAACAGCCATCAATGCAGACACAATACAGGACTGCAGTTCACACCAAAAGCTAAGTGAGGAGCAGAAGGCAGGCCAGGCATCTTCCTTTGGCTAAACTTCTGATTTTGGTTACTGTGGGTGCTGTGATTTTCTTTTTTCCCTTCCCTCACAATTTTCATAACAGCTTGACTGAAATAGAACTCATACACAATTTCACCCATTTAAAGTGTACAAACTGATGGTTTTTACCATATTCACAGAGTTGTACAAACATCACCCCAAAGAGGAAGCTGTCTACCCCTCCCCTGCCCCCCTGCCCCCCTCAGCCCCAGGCGATCACTGATCAACTTTCTGTCTCTACAGAGCTGCCTCTTCTGGGATCTAATGCCTGGTGAGCTGAGGTGGAGCTGATGTAACAATAGCAGAAGTAAAGGTCACAATAAATGTAATGTGCTTGAATCATCCTGAAACCCACCCCCCTGCCCCCAGCCCAACACCCATGGGAAAAGTGTCTTCCCCGAAACCGGTGCCCGGGGCCCATGTGGCTGGGGCCGGTCCCCACGTGATCCTCTGGGGCTGGATCTCCCACGTGGGAAGACACAGCCAAGGTCCGTCTGTGCTGTGGCGCGTCAGTCCCTCACCCCTGCGTTTCCATTCGTAAGCTCTGCCTCTGGTGACCCGCAGGCAGCAACGCTGGCCCCGCAAGCCCTTCTGTTCCTGTGAGTGACAGAAACACAGGCATGCCGGTCAGAAGCTGATGCTTCCATCAACTATTTGGACTCCAGGATCTATTCACGGTCTGGATCTATCCTAAAGGGAGAAAGACTTGAACCTGTCACACTGACTAAACTCTGTTGTTCTGATAGTAGGAAATGAGAGGAAAAGCCACGCAATCTGTGGAGGAAGGGTCCCCAAGTCGGAGACCCTCCTGCTGGCTCTGCCTGATGGAAATGAGGTATCCTCATGATCCTCACCTCTGGAGGAGGGCCTGGCAAATGGAGTCGATGCTGCCTCCCAGAAAGGCCTCCGGAGAGCGGTGGGAGGGAAAAGGAAAGGAAGAAAGTCAGGTGCTAAGAGGGCAGGGCGGACCTGACTTCCACTGCTTCTGCATTTATAAAACAGAATATAGTCTTTAGAAAATCAAACTATCCTAATCTATCTTAAACTATCTAACATCTTCCAAAGATTTCTTCTGCTGAACTCATATCCGAAGACTGTATAAAAATTTTTACAAATACGGACAAGTTCTAATAGGAGGAAAAAACCACGGAAGAGACACGGGAGCACGAACCCGCCCCTGCCGGCTTCTCCTCACGGGAGCACAGTGCCTCTCACACCCCTCACCCTTCCTCCAGCTCTCCTTGAATCTTTCTCCAAAAAGGAGGAGAAACATCCCCATCTGATGAGGAGTTCTTCTGAGACTCTTGCCCAGTTCTGTGACCACCAGGCCTGAGCACACGAGGTACCAGCTGTCACAGACGCGTAAATGGACAGGGTGGAAAAAAAAAAATATTCTTTTCACACACTTAAAAATTACTCCAAGTTATTTTAAATTTGGAACTGTTTGTATATTCCTTATAAGTTTATAAAACTCACACTGTCCCCTCATGACTAACTGAAGAGGAATTGAGAGAGTAGTCTATATTTATAACTTGTCTGCTTGTGCGTGCTCACAGCCCTATTTCCACTCCCTGTTACTGTACACAGAGTTATGTGAGGTATTGTGGGCTCCTAAACTTTGCTGATTTCCAAACAAGGCAGGCCTGTGTCCCGCAGGGACAAATTGGGGGCTGTTTCGTTCAAGCGGAGACCAAGCTCAGAGGGAGAGGCCTCCAGCTTTGGGGTTTTGGCTGCATCTCTTAAAACGGGTGTTAGGGTCCATTTCTGGGCAATTACACACCTTCCTGGCGTTGACCAGTATCATTGCGACGGATACTCTGCCTACCGCACATGCCTATGCTCCATGCTACATAGCTGCGGCCACACACTTCCCTTCTGCCTATTTATTTTGGTAGAAACTGCTAGTCCAAAAGGTGCAATGCTTCCACGAAACATGAAAAAGCCCCTTTCCATATGCATAAATATTTATGTCAACATAATTTAAATGAATCAACTGGAGGCAGCCACTCGCAGGGAAACTACTATTTAGAAACCAGCAATGTTTTGGATAAAGTATGTCAACAGCGGAACCGCTTACCAGGAGACAGTGATAACAGAAGGAGTGAGGTTGCCGTGGGGAACCGATCACCAGGAGACAGTGGTAACAGAAGGAGTGAGGTCGCCGTGGAGGTAGATTTTTACAGTCTGTGTGGATCGAGCCTGGGGCCCGCAGACCTGCACACATAGATGGGTTGTGCTGGGGCTTCTTGATAGGTGTTGAACGAGTCCCTCCAAAGCTGCCTCCCTGGGAACACACACACCTGGCCGCCAAAGACCTCATAATTTTGCCAAGCCTCCTTGGAAACCTCTTTTGGAAAAAAAAATTCTTCTGGGGACCATAGTACCATTATTTGCTACAGCCTCAAGGTGGGGCACTTCTTCTTAAAAAGAGGGGGAAATGATCCCTAATTACATTTTTTTTGCCTTTCTTTCCTGATGTCAGAAGGGGAAAAAGGCATCTCCATTCAATTCTCTGGCTGCTAGTAAGGTTGGGTCCCTTGAGTCACCTGGATTCCACCCTCACCCTCACCCCCACCCAACCCCACTGTAGTACTTCTGGTCAACATCTTTGGTCCATTTTCTTCTTGGAGCTTAAGTTCTGAGTGTATATATAAATTTGTTTAAGCCCTTAAAGTTGCCTGTGCTTTTTAAACATAGCATTGTGCCTTGCGAAATTTTTTAGGTGACTAGAGAGAAAAATGCCTGCCCACCCCTCCCCCTTTTCTGTAATTAAATCTACCCAAGGAGCATGAATAGCAACCACTACAGATCACAACCTTCCAATGATTTATTACCCTCAAGCCTCTCTGGTCGTTTTTCCTTTGATCTGGGCACTTCCTGGTGGCACACTTTTGGACTTGTAAACATGTATTTCGGAGTATATGTTATGCTAGAACGCCACATTATTCTTTTCTGTTATCTAATCTGATTGCTGGCTCCATTTCCTGGAGTTAAATTAGTTTTACTACTGTGGAGAAACCACAAAAGATCCACCAGACTTTCAAAGTACAGTAGACTCTGTCATAGGGAGAAAAGAGGGAGCGGGTGTCCCAGATAGTCGTATATTCTGGTTAATGGAATTACCACACGAACTTTAGGAGAATCACTCTTTGGAGAACTGGACAAGAGAACACCGACACCCCCCAAATTTGCAGAACTTACATTTAATCTATCTCATAATTCCAAAGTGCCTTGAAAAAGCACACAAATGTAGAATGTTGGCATGTCCTTGCAAAGATTACTATTAAACAAAACTTGCTGTTCTCACAGAATTCTGTTGGCTCATATTTATATTTTGTTTAGCTTTTATTTTTTGTGGGTGGTGGGACAGCACATTTAATAAAAATATTATGAACCTGGCCAGAATGTATGCAAAGTGCTAAGATTACATACTGATAATCAATTGTGTTGGAAACTGTCACTTCCTCCATTTCAACCAAGAAAAACCCGCATTGAATACTTCAGAAAGGGTGACTGAAGGAATCTTAAGTTTAATAAAACGCCTCCCCATTTTTAAAACCCTAAGAGCTTTTTGGTTTTTGCTTTCTTTCATAAATAACAGGTAATACTTGGTTCAACTTGAGTGCCATCACAGGCACCTCCTGCATACACTGCTAGTTGACAGCATTTCAGTTGTAAATACCCAAAAGAGATGGGCTCACAGGTATCTTCTGCCTTTTCCTATTAATTAATAAAACATCTGAGAGTGAATTTTCATTTGCTCTCTGAGCCATTAAATACCTAGTATCATTTTTTCCACGTATCATTTCTGATTTTAGGTGTCTGTTTTCTCCCAGAGTATTACCTAGATTATAAAGTGAATTGTTTTGCTGCAGGCCCACCCAACATCACTTAGGGCTCTAAGAAAGCTGAAATCTGAAGCAAAATATGCTAGAGCTTACTGTGAGCTCTGAAATGCTGGGTGGAAATTCCAGGGATTTCCCTTCAGATACTGCCACTCATTTGCCCTGCTATCATGGCAAGCAACATGACCACCAAGAGAGAATACACAGCAAGCCTGGCTTGTGCCGGGAGGTGGCTGGCTCTGTCTCCCCCTCCGGCTTGACTGTTTGAGCAACCTTTCCTGCATCCCACATCTTCATCTTTCAACTGCTTCCCGAACACTGTCTATTGTATCCTACAGTCTGATTTTCAGGGTTCAGAGGAATCTGCTCTGAAGGATGAAACAACTTAACACTCAGGCTAACTTTGTCTTTAAAAAAAAAAAAGGAGGGCAATGCAAAACATAAATGAGGCCCCAAACTTGGAAATCACATCCGAGGGTCATTCCTTCATTCTGCCCTTGGCTCAAAGACTAAAGTAATTTGCACAAAAAGTCCATAAACATAAAGGGGTCCAATTGCACTCAGGCTCCAATGAGTGTGCCCGTGACGCACGCGCTTGACACAAGGCGGGAGTGCGCAAAGCCTGCTTGCAAAGGAAGGGGTCAGCAGGAAGCAACTTTCGGAACACAGGACTCTCCTTCCCCAAGTAAACTTCTTAACCCTTTCCCTAAAACTACGAAACCTCAAACTGGCCAAGTCACTTGAAAAAAAAAAAAAAAAGATTCCTCAAGCATAAATCTTTTCTTCCAAAATCTTATCCAAAATCCTGGACTTGAATAAACTGAAAACAAAGATCTGAAAATACTCAAGAGCTATCTGTTTTTTCCTTCAGAGGATTAAGCTCTGTAGCAACTTCCTCAAGTTTCCTGTGAAAACAACCTGCATCCTCACCTCCGAGCAGAGGGCTCGGGGAGGTGCAGAAGCAAGCCACCGCCCTGGCTGCAGACTGGCGCACGAGCGCATCCCTCAGGACGCTGGTGTTTTACTCACAGAGAGAACAAGTACTGGCACGTGACAAAGAGAGAACGTGTTTTGCAAACAATCAAAGTGACCTGAAACCCAGGGTGAAGACTGAAGTCAGCGTTTGCGCCTCTCCCGAGCCAGGCTCTATGCTCTGCTTCTTAAGGGGCGGGCTCGGGGAAAGGCAAAGACCTCTCGGTTTCTGTTCACCCAGGAGGACCCCTCCCCTAAGGCTCACGCCCCACTCCCAGTCTAGGCTGCAGGACTTTGCTTTGCTTCCCCACTGAGCCGGGAGCATCTCTGAAATGAAACAAACGCCCAAAGGAAGGAGTCTTCCCAGTCTGCTGGAGCTGAGAGAGTCTCTAGAATTCGGAGTTCAGATCAATGTCTGCTTTCACTTGTCTTCAGCCCAGAGAGCTGATGCCAGGACCTGGGGCCCAGGGTTCCAGTCACCCTGTGATGTGATGTTCCCACCCCCCAACTCAACACACACACTCCCCAGAAAAGAGAAGGATCTCAAACCTTAAAAGCACAGAACCCCTCGCCATAACTCATCCACAAATTCGCTTTGATACTTCCAGAAATTTCAAAATGGCTTTGTTCCCCATTTTCCAATGCTGAAACTGCCTATTCAGGTATTTCCCTCCGAATTGCACACTCCTCCCACTGCACAAATATACCTCTTCTCCTCTAAGCAAAACCTGTTAAATGTATTTTCACCATCTCCCCGCCACCGCCCTGCCCACCCCCCACCTAAATAAAAGCGTCTAAACTGTCCCCCAAATCCACTTTCTCTTGCTCCACAGACGGTAAGACCTTATCTTCCTAAATTCCCATCCTCAGCCCACATCAGGGCTCTGTAGGAGAGCAGAAGATAAATACTGAACCTGTTGCTTCCACTCTCCTGCCAGCTCAACACCACATGCTCCTAATTCCTCCCTCCTCAACCCCCATCCTTTGAAATTTCTAAACCCCTGGCAGAGGAAGCGCCTCAGGCTCTTAATAAGCTCAGTCATGCTCGAAATATCCGTTTCACCCCCGGGGTGCTCTCGACAGCAATTCCAACCGGAGCACACATTCGGGGGAAAGACGATCCTTCCTCAAGACTCAATATTTGGAATTCCTAAAAAGGCCATTCCTATTAATTTTCATTAGCATACGTGTGAACCTGCTGCAGTCCAGCTTCCGTAACAGCCCGTGTCCGCCCACGCCGCGGTGAGGACAGTGCGCTGAGCAATGCCCTTCCTGTCTCTGTGACCACAGAGGGCACACGTGCAACTCCCCTCCCCTGGGACTTGCAAAACTTAACAGGAAGTCTTCTACCTCCTACATGGAAAACCCACTGCCAGAAAAATGAAGCATAAACACTTCATATTAAATTAGCCAGGTGTTTTTTAAAAAATTACATTATCCCAATCCAATACTTTCAAATCCTGGCTGGCTTTCAGGTCTCACATATGGGAGCAGAGGAGCAGCGGCCACGTGGCTGTGCCCCTTCCTAAGGGGCATGTCTTGCTTTTTTGATTAATACAAACAATCTGCAAATTGGTGTACACCGAAAGCATCCAGGAGAAAGCAGCCAGTGGTCCTGTTTCCTTTATCTGGGGCTTCTTTCCTGTATCTTCACACTGGACAATGATGGACATCAAGAATATAAATCTGCCTAAGTCTTTGGGCTTCCCTGGTGGTTCTTTGGTAAAGAATCTGCCTGCCAATGCAGGAGATGCAGGTTCGATTCCTGCGTTGGGAAGATCCCATGGAGAAGGAAATGGCAACCCACTTCAGTATCCCTGCCTGAGAAATCCCATGGACAGAGGAGCCGGCGGGCTGCAGTCCATTGGGTTGCAAAGGGTCGGAAACGACTTAGTGACTGAGCAAGAACAAAGATAAATCTTTACCTGGGTCCTAAACCTACGGGAGATATTTTGATACTTGAAAGAAGCATCAGTGAAAATGAAGAAACAGAACAGGAAAGAGTGGGAAACGTCAACATGTCTCAGCTTATATATTAACACGTTACGACACGTTTGTGAGAGACTCTATGCAGCAAGTCGACCAGCCCTGGAATAATGTCATTTACCCCAGTCCCTCCCACTCAGCAATTTCCAGTTCTGGGCACACGTCCCCTGATGTGACCCCAGGACACCCCTGGTTTGCCCTCAGGGTGGAACAACACAATGGCATGTGGTAGCGTTTCTCTCCACATAACTCGTGTCAAAAATATATTACAACGCAAACAGGACTACCAGCCAAGAAGCTATGCTGGCAAAATTTAAAGCAAAAACTTAGAAACCGCCTATGCCCATTTATGTGCCAGCTTGGCCACATTTTTAAGGGCCTAAGTCATGTCTATCTACTTTTTAAATAAATTGGTTTGGGGAGAGTCAGTGTTTAAAACTGTGAGATGTTCACCCTCTGTTTTGGAGACACGGCAAGAATGAGCAGACAGTGTTCAGATCAGAGAAGAACACGGGCCTGGGGTTACACAGAAGAGAGTTTATATCCCAGCTTTGCCATTTATTGACTGTGGCATGACAAAGGGACCCAGTGTCCTCAGTACACATCGAAGACAAACAGTACCATCTTGTGCTTTGGGTGCAAGATTAAATGTGGTAAAACCATGCAACTGTACTGAGCATTTTTCCCAGCATGTCATAGGTCCTCTGTAAATATTAGCCATGACAATCTGGTCCCTAGACTGGATTTTAAGGTCCGAGGGTTCTATCCTGGCTCTGCCAACTATCCGCCCACTCAGCTTGACTGGTGCATACGAGATAACTGGCCTCTCATTGTGACCCAAATGTCTCTATCTAATCCCCTGGAGGCGCCTTATGGGCCATGATGTGCTGGGAAGGGCAGAGAGAGAGACCTAGAGGCCTTGTCTCTGCTCAGTTTCAGACAATGCCGATCACACAAGATTTTGTTTCAGAGGTAGGGTTAACGTGGCTAAAAAAGAAAAATGAAAGAAAACCCAGAGACAGTATTCTAAAATATCTCATATTTCATCTCTGTCCAAACAAATTAAAATATAAATTTTGGATTAGCTTTAGCATCCGATTCCATTTTTTTAGTGCTGTTCTGAAAACCATTTCCTCCAAAATAATCTTCATCAAGCACAAGGTAGACAGTAACTTACCCAAGACTACACATCATTTGGTGTCCAATGCAGTTTCAGTTATTATTTTAAAGATGCAGATCTTTAAAGGTGCAAATCAACGAGGGGGTGGGTGGGGTTGAGTGGGTATGCTGAGAGCCAAGGACAGATTCCCCGACAGCTCAGTTGGTAAAGAATCTGCCTGCAATGCAGGAGACCCCGGTTCGATTCCTGGGTCAGGAAGATCCACTGGAGAAGGGCTAGGCTATCCACTCCAGTATTCTTGGGCTTCCCTGGTGGCTCAGGTGGTAAAGAATCCGCCTGCAATGCAGGAGACCTGGGTTCAATCCCTGGGCTGGGAAGATCCCTGAAGAAGGGAAAGGCTACTCCAGTAATCTGGCCTGGAGAATTCCATGGACTGTATAATGGGGTCATACAGAGTCGGACACGATTGAGTGACTTTCACTTTCCTGGACAGATTAAAGTTTCTGAAGTCTACCAAGGCTTTCACGAGCATGGATGTTAAACTTCAACTTTTACTAAGCAGTAAGCTCTGAAAGCTTTAGACAAGAAAAAGAAATTTTGTAAGTTTCCAAAGACTTCATTTGAGTCTTCAAAAAGAGTCACAAACTGCTCCAAAATAACTTAATACAACTTTTTTAGGTTAGATGAAGACTCTTGAACAGCAGCAAAGAAATATACAAGCTCCTTCCTCCATGGGAAGGAAAAAACTCCATGTAAGCAATAAAGAAAGATAAGGCAGCATCTACCCTGCTAATTTCTGGACTAAGGTGGACAAGGGAGAGGAGGAGGGGAACACTTGGAAACAAGCATCATCAATGCTTAAACAGGCAGTGCTCAATACAACTATTCAAAAGGGCTCTGCAACTAGTTTCTCTGTCCGTTTGGAGGTTTCTCAAATTTATGGATTCTGAAAGAACCACTTGGAGGATTGCTTGAGAGCTGCGGAAAAATATCTGCAGCTGCAATTTTCCAAGTCAAAGGAATCTCTTCCAGGATCTTCATTGCAACTGAGAAGATGTGCAGGCTGTTTGAAAAAAAAACCAAACAAACAAACCCGAAACACTGGCTTTGCGTACAGGCAGCCTGGGCTGGCTCGTCCTCGTGGAGGTGGGGAGGACGGCCAGCTGGCCGGAGCACCCGTCAGACTGTCCAGTTCTCACGCCACCTGCACCTCTCTATCTAGAACCCACTGCTCCTGCGTCACAGAAACAATCCCGTGAGCCAGTGCCGTGGGGATATTCCTGCATCCTAACCCCCCTCCAGGCCACCAGGCTGGGAAGGGCAGCCGGGAGTAGGACAGCTACCTGCTCCTCTCAGAGCTCCCGGCTGCAGGCCTGCAGCAGGGAGGATGAACTCGTTCGCCCATGTAGTGAGGATCTCTGATCTCCTGGTGCAGGCGCTGCCCGGAGTTCTAGGATGCAGCTGGGAGGCTGGGGTCCAGGCTACTGAAAGGCTGCACACCGCTCATTTTAGTTTAGTGCCAGGTTGGGGGTGACTTTACTGCATCGGGACAGAGGGACACCAAAGCACACAGACACACAACCGAAAACGTCCGCCCTCCTGGCCCCTGCTCCACATACACGGCTTTCTTTTTCCTTTTAGAAAAAGGCAGACCCTTTGGAGCATCTGGGCCTTCAGACAGGCTGTTCCTTCTCCTGGCTTCTGCTTCTTCCCACCCTCAACCTGCCTCCCCTGCCCACAGTGCTGGGCCTGACTGTCTTCACCCCCAAAAAATCTCTCCTGAGTGGGGACCATTCCTGCTGCCCCATCACTTTATGTCACAGCACCCTGCTCACCTTCTACAAAGCACCGACCACATTAATAATCAAAGACTGTTTTTTTGGTTAGGGGCTTACAGGGAAGGGGGGTGGGGACTTAATGTTTAATGGGTATGGAGTTTCAGTTGTGCAAGATGAGAAGGGTTCTGTAAATGGGTAGTGGGCACACGTGCACGACAATGTGCATTGAACTGCACACTTAAAAATGATTAAGGTGGTAAATTTTATCTTGCATGTATTTTATAGCAGTTCAAAAAATGGACTTAATTTTGTGCAGTGCCACTTCCTCTTTTGTCCACTAGTGTACATTGCACCAGGGTGGGAATCCTTTTTTTAAATATTTATTTTATACCAGAATATAGTTGATTTAAAATGTTGTGTTGGTTTCAGATGCACAGCAAAGTGATTGAGTACACATGAATCCCAAACTCCTAGTTCATGCCCCCCACCCTTCCTTGCGCCCCAGGGTAGGAATTCTACGTTTTTGCATCACTGTGTTTCCAGGGCCACTCCTAGAACCTGGCCCACAGCAGATGCTACGGGTACACTCGTTCAACAGCTCTTGACATACTCACGTGTTTCTACTCAACTGTAAGCTCTCTGAGGGCAGGGATACCATTCTGTAATTATATTTGTCTCACAGCTCCTTCTAGAGGACCTCACACACAGGTAGAGATCAGGTGCTAATTTAACCCCAGACGGTTACTTATGCAAACTTTGCAAAAGCAAACCGCTTGGACTTTTTCAGAATAACTGTATTGATTTCCTTATTTTTGGCCATGCCGGGTCTTTGATGCTGCGAGGACTTCTCTCTAGTTGCGGAGAGCAGGGGCTACCCTTCACCGTGGTGTGCAGGCCTCTCACTGCGGTGCTTCCCTTGTTGGGGAGCACCGCTTCTACGGCACCGGTAGTGTCGGCATGTGGGCTCAGCCGCTGCAGTTTCCAGGCTCCAGAGGACAGGTTCAGGAGCTGCGGATTACAGGGGGAGTTGCTCTGCAGGATGGGGGATCTTCCCAGACCAGGATTGGATCTGTCTCCTGCACTGGCAGATGGATCCTTTACCACTGAACCACCAGGGAAGACAAAGCTCTTACATTGTATATAAAATATGTATATGGGGCAGGGTATATATGTAGATATACACAGATTTTATTGTATTTCCTCTCTTGGTTTGACTGCCAAGAATCCCAGAGCACCTAGATTCCAGGAAGATTCTACTACAGTCCTTCTGGTGTGGTATGGGATAGCTTGCTGACTTGGCCATTCAGGTCTTCTGTCCCCCAGGTGTTTCTTTGTTTGTTTTTTTCTTTAATTGAAATCAGCCTAAAATTCTAATTCTCTTGGGCATTAGACAAAGTATAAATTCAAAGCAGATAAGTAACAGAAGAGAGTTTCCCATAGGATAAGTACTTTCCTATGTTTTGATAGTGAGTTGGTATTAAACAAATAACAATAATGACAAGAATAATATGAAAAACTACTCTCTTTGATAGTGAGTTGTTATTAAACAAATAATAATAATATGAAAAACTATTCTATTTAAAAAGGAAGAAACATGACAAAAATCAGAGGAGCCACTTCAGATAATGAGGAATAAAATGAAATAAACCCACAGTCCACTGGTTTATCTCTCGGCTGGTTTTCCCCTAGAATAACCAAAGAAATCATCTGACCCAACACCAAGGTTTTTTAGGTCATACATGCTTCTGGGCAGACTAAAAATTTTTGATGAAAACAATTCTCTCTTTCTTTCAAAAGCTTGATCAAAGGAAAAGCTGAAGGTATTAGTGGTGAGGGAAGACATGAATGTCATCGTTACAGCAAGGCACTTGCATTTAGGGGGCACTCCCCACTGCGTGTGCTAGGAGTGTGGCAAACACTGCCTGTTAATCTCTGCAACTTACAAAGGGACAGCCAGGCTACTTCTCCGTCCTCTGAACCCAAACTGAGGCGCGTGGAGAGCAGCTTGCCTAGAGTCACATAGTGCGAAAGACAAAGAGGGAGAAATTCCAACCCAGGCGATCTTCTACCAGTATCTACCATGCACCTTCCACTGTAACTCTCATAACCCGCTCAGGATGAAAGGAAGCAGCATTACTTCACTGATGAGGCGACAGAGAAGCAAAGAGGCTGTGACTCAACAGGAAGTCAGTGGTGATGAGCAGAAAAACACTCAAGGCCAGCAGCTCAGCACTAAGACCACCGGAGGCTCAGTCCGGTGCCTTACAGATCTGCTAGAGCCATTCTGGGCCACCCCAAAGGACCAAAAAGCCATGATTCCAGCTATCTAAAAAAACTGACAAGTTTACTGCTGTGCTTAATCTAAATCTATATTTTTTCTCAGTTATTTCTACTTTTCATGTCATAATTCACACAAATTGGTGGGGCAAAGAATTAGTACTACCCCAAACACAGTGTTTAGTAACAATGGCTTTTTTAAGAAAAGATACACAGGGCATTTCTTCTGTCAGTTCTTATGGATTAAATATTTGTTTATTTAACACCTGGTGGTTGGGATTTCCCTGGTGGAGTGGTTAAGAATCTGCCTGCAATACAGGAGACCCTGGTTCAATCCCTGGGTCAGGAAGACCCCCTGGAGAAGGGAATGGCAACCCACTCCAATATTCTTGCCTGGAGGATCCCATGGACAGACGAGTCTGGTGGGCTACAGTCCATGGGGTCGCAGAGTCTGACAGGACTGAGCTAACACTAACACTTTCTAACACCGGATTGCACGTGTCTGGAAGATATACCATGCATGGTGAGGGCTGACAGAAATGCACAAGGCCTTCTGTAGGCAGGCTCTGAAGATGAGATGTACACACAGATAATAATTTCAAGGTAAACACTCATGTCATAAAAGATGCACATCAGAAGGACAAGCATACCTCCGCTGTGAGGACCATGGCTTGGAAGACGGAAGCAGCTGAGTAGGAACTCTTAAAGCGGCCAGCGAGCCTTGGGGTTTCGGGGGCGGGGGCGGGAGCGGGAGCAGGGCTTCTCATATATTTCAACAGGAAATTACAAATTGCCATCTTTATTAACATATAACTTAATTAAAGTTCTTAAAAACGACTTCAGTGCATTTCTGCCTTTAAGAAATATTCTAATTAACAAATCAAATTTGTGTAAAACATCAGAGGATGAGGTCCAGAATGAGGCTTCTGTTGTTGTCTGAAGTTAATGCCTATGAACTATCTACTGCTGAAGTTGTTTAGAATAGACTAATTATTCCTTTTTCTCCTCTCTTCTCTCTGTCCAGGCACAACGAAATTTTAAACCATCTACAATCCCTCCATTAAATTAAAAAATAAACAAACAAACCTCCATTGTGAGAGGCGCCATCGGTGTCTGCCTCCTTGTCCTCTCATCACAAAAGGAGAGGAGGGCTAAAGAACAGGCTCATTGGTCAGTATTTCATGAATTTAAAAAAGTGTAGCAATGCTGCCTGGGCAGAAAGAGCAAAACACAAAAACCTCAGTCATTTGTTTAAACAAGTCGCAAAAACAAAGCCACTTCCGATATATAACCAGTGAATTCTAAAAAGGATCACACATTCAGCATGACTTTTAAAACTTTAAGTTTCACAAATTAAAAGCAGGATGATGAGGCCAAACCAACGTACATCACCCCTCTCTCCCCTGCTTCTCTCCCTCTGGTTTTATTCAGCTGCCAAAACCACTGACAGCACTGACTCTCATCCCAACAGGAAAATTTCAGGGCTCCTGAAGGTCTGAGTCAGACCTGAAAGCTCATGAATATTCTGCTTTTCTGGAGCCGAAGCAAGGAAATCACGGCAATTGATAAGCAGACACACAGTTACCTCCCGCGTATCTGGTCCCCAGAACTCCTCTGAAATAATTTATCAAGAGTTCGATGTCCATTTTCAAAGTTTTAATAACAAGAGTCTGTTTCCGATTTTTAAGACGAGGTTTAACCTTTCGAATCTTTCCCTTTCTCACCAAATTGTCTCTATAGCCTGGATCTCCATTAATAAACTCCCTTGCTTTGCTGCATTTTGATGAAGATGAACAGAAAGCAAACCGAAGAAAACCTTAAACTCCCACGTGAAATGGGAAGATTGAGAGTGCCGGGATTTAAATTAGAATCTGTGTTTACTGGGTGCCGGGAAGTAAAGAGTGTGTGCGCGCGCCCGAAGCGGCGCCGGGGATGGAGGCGCCAACGTCTTCCCGTGGATGGGCCAACTTTCCGGCCGAGGTCGATCGGTATTTGACCTGAGTGCACGGGGAACTGGGCGCAATCGCAGGATCGCATGACTTCGGCTCAATGTGAGAATGAACCCTCTCCGTTCGCATTAATTTTTCTCTCTTGCAATCACATTTACACCTTTTATTTTTATTTAGAATCTCGCCCTGAACGACCTCAGCAGGTCATCTACCCTGCGAGGCCCGTCCAGCGGCCGGAGCCGCAGAGAACTCTTCTTACAACTTTAGGGCGGCTAGTTTTCCACCAAAACTCAGTCCTCCTTAAGAACCCGGAATGTACAGTCCGTTTTTTGTGAACGATTTCTGCGTCCACCGGAAAGCGGAATTCGACACGGGAAGCCCCGGCCACACCCATCCTGCCACGTCGCAGGGGCGGCGGCGTGGCTCCGCACCGCGCCAGCGGCCCCACGCCTCAGACCACGGTTTCAGGGGGAAACGTGAGCCAGCCCGGGGTTCAGAGACACACAGGGACTGCTTTACGGATTTGCACCACCGGGATGGGAAACTCAGAGGGCAGCAGCCCGGAGCAGACGCGATCCTCGGGACCGCCATGCCACGCCCGCGGCTCCCCTTCTCGGGCCCCTTGCCCCGCGGGCCCGGGGCCACGTGACGTGGCGGGGGCGTGGTGCGGTCACGTGGACCGGCCCGCCCTCCGCACCACGCATGCGCCAGTCGAGCCCCGCCCGCAGCCCGACCCGGCCAAGGCTGGGGCCACCCTGCCGCGTTGCAAAAGATGACGGCATCCCGTCTGCATGTCCGAGTGCAGCTACTGAAGCTGTTCCATATGCAATAATTCAGTCAATTCGGTGGGATTTATTCCAGCGTGGGAACTGGGGGTCTAGAAGTAACAAATAAGTGTTAGCTATCTGCTTCTGCTCTGAAGCCAAGTTTAAAACATTCACCAAGAAACTGCACACATAGAAGAATCTTGGTACAAGGTCTTCTGAATTCTAGGCGGCCACACCTTTAAAAGACACATATTTAGCATCCAAACTAATTCAGAACCATCAGTGCTGTTGCCAACACTCCTGTTTGGCCCTGAAAATGTGTGTCTGTCCCAGTGAGCATCTATGGCTCAGAGTGCCTGCGGTTCTTTTTTTTTCCTTTTCCGAATATAACGGTTACATTTCAAACTCCTAAAATTTAATTTGTAAGAAGTTACTAATATCAGTGAAGAAGAATGAGGGCCACAGGAAGCCTAATGTACCTAGTATGATCTTGTCTGAGTGTGATAAAATTACAAACTGGGGTGAATTGCAGGATATTAACAAATGTAGTCATTCACAGTTCTTTCAAACAGATGCACGAGCTTTAATATAGTTGAGTACAAATACTTTCTTAATCTTTTAAGGCATAAGAAATATAAACGCTCATAAAAGTAGTATTAAAACCAAAGAATAAAATAGCCCAATATATTTAAATATATATTGTAAAATATATATTTAAATATATTTTTATTCTAAGATTAAAGAGTAATTTTAATCTTTCAGTGGCAGAGAATTCAAATTAAAGATTTCCTTATATGAATATGATGTTGGGTTGCTGAAATTTAATTAAATGGGAGGGGGCGCCTCCAAATTATTCACTGATGCCAGTAATAGTACCTATTCTAAAAGAAGAAAACAGTATCTGGATCACCTTTTCAATTACAGCATTATAAGCTCAGAGATAAAATTTCATATTATTAATTGAATTTCTTATGGTGGGTAAGCCTTCCTAACACATCCAAAACATTCAGGGTCTCTGCTTCAGAGTCAGTCCTGCAACTGTGTTCCATCAGAGTCCTCAAGAGCAAGAGGCACTTCCAGCCAGGACCAAAATTAATGGGACCTTTTTGGCAGTTGAGATCTCCTCCCTTCTCCTTCACCTCCTCTGAAGGGAAAAATGGCAACGACGTTTCAAATAACATTCATATTTGAGATTACTTAGGCTTCTGCATATTTTTCTGCTTCATGTCATTCATAATTGCCCTCCCAGAAAAAGTGAAGCTGCTACTGCTATTTAAAAAGTTTTATGCCCCTCCTTTTAAAAATATATAACGATCCTCAGAGTAGACTTCCAATTACTAAGTGCAGAAAACAGAAATAAAAAAAAAAAATCACCATTTGGCAAATACCACAGTAACGGATGTTAAAATTAATAAATGAAATAATGAGGAACAGTATGAACAGGATAGATGCCTCCTAACTATGAAGGGAGACAGCAATATCGGAGACCACCTGAACCAAGTGATCAAAGTGATCATCAGCAGACATGAAACACGTGGGCATCCGGTGTCTCCTGATCCTGTATAACCTGAGTTTAATCAGGAGGAAACACACATTCAGACTGAAGGACATTCTACAAAGTAACTGCTCCATGCTCTTCAAATGTGTGAAGAGAGTGAGTGAGTAAGGAAGACTGAAGAATATGTCCATAGCCGAGGAAACTGAAGAGATATGACACACGTCAGGTGGGATCTAGGGCCAGAAGGATGTCAGTGGAGGATGGGAGAGGTCTGAATCTGGCACCGATGTCCATGCCCTGGCTTAGACAATGCACAGTATTTCAGTCACATAAGATGAACCTGGGTGAAGGGTGTTTGGGAACTCAGTACTTTTTGTAAGTTTTTGCCAGCCTGAAATTATTTTAAATCTAAATGTTACAAACTGATCTTACTAAAAAGTTCATAAAGGAAAAGAAAGCAACTTACAACTTTATCATCAACTAAACTGAGGGACTCTTGAGCTGTTAGGGTATATGCCCATCGATCACTGGTAAACAAAATTTCACTTGGTGTGCTTCCCACTTGAACCAGTTTCTAACAGTCCCTCCAAGACACAGTTTCTTAGGTAAGGTAAACCCCAGTTTGGAGATAAGGCAAATCTCTGCTTTTTAAAGATGATTACCAGAGAAAGACTGTGTGAAAAGCTGACACAGGAGCTCCCAGTGGAGAACTGGGCTTGCATGCTGTGGGCCCCTTCCATCCTGCTGCATTGCAGAACATTTAATTCTTCCAAGAGGGAAGTAAGATGGTTGAGGGATGTAAAGAAAAACAATCAACAGAACGGATGGCAGAAAACTGCAAGGCTCTCTTGGATCCTTATAACAATTCTCTATCTTTTTGTTTTACATGTAGTCAGAACGGCATTTTCCTCATTTGAACGTATACTCTGTTCTGTCATCTGCTGCAGATAAACAGGCTTCTGCTCTCTTCCCATTATGCAGAAGAGACCAAATTCTTTCAACAGCAAAAATTTCCACTGCATTAGCAGCAATTTCCTAGCATTGCAAGTCCTACACTTTCCTGAGCCACCACTATGTGGTAGCGAAGGCAATCAGAAGAGTTGGTCAGGGTTGCACTAAAATCTCATTGGAAAAAATTGATCTCCTTTTCTCACATATTGGCCTCAAATGAAATGATCCTCATTGGGGAATAACAGAAAACTGAGGCCAAAAAACAAATGTGCAAAGACTATTAGTTTTTACTTTGGCGATCCCAGCATTATGAGGAGTGCAAGAGAAGGTGAGGGCACTGTTGTTAAGGGATGCACGACCCCTTTAAGTACACGAACCACATCTTTGCAGGACTGGGGTGCCTCTGATTTAGCCCCTGCCTGGCCAGAAGCAGTGCTGATTAAATCCATACAAGCTCCTTCCTATGGACAGGAGACTAGGCTCCAAGACTGGTCTGACTTGCCAGGGTCATTGTGTGTGCATGTTTGTGTGTGGGTGTGTGTGTGAAGGTGTGGCTGGGTTCTGCTTGACCTCACTCCAGGCTCCACTGTCCACTTGGCCTCCCAAATCAAGACACAGCTCACTTACAAAGTGGCTTAGAGGTGTCCGGTGGGGCAGAGAAGGGAAGGGTGGTGTTCCCTAGAAGGAGGGACTTTCGGAGGGACCAGGAGTGCTAACTGGGCGACACAGCTATGCTGAGCAGTATGTCTGAGGGTGTGTGACGGAGCTCCCCTGACCAGCAGGGTCCCTGTGGGCCAAGGGGAGAAAACAGCAGGGTGGCGGGACCCACCAAGCTGATTAGGAGCCCCTGCAGGCATATTTACCTGACAGTGAGGAATAGGGTGACCCTTGTAAAACATGGTGTCATTAAACAAGGTATGAGGCTGGTCTAGGATCCAACAGTGGGCACAGCGTGCCTTTCAAAGATGGTTTTTGACCACTACGTTAGCTTTCAACATGGATGAATGTGTTCCATTCACTTTCATTTCTCCAGCCAGTTTCATATTGTGAGAAAGAGAGACAGAGATGGAAGGAAGGAGGGAAGTAGAAGAAGAAACTCATCAGATGAAGGAAGTGAAGGAAAATCCCGCTCACAGACTAATACCTCACTTTTCCGGAACTTAGCTATCCAGCAAATCCACATTTGGGGGTATACAGCCAAGGACCAGAAAGAAGCTACATTGCACTTATTGCCTATTTACTCTTACACACAATTCTGATGAGCTTGCAAATCTGTGTTTAAAATACCCGCAGCAAAGAGCAAGCAGCCAGTAATCACCTACACAGGGGCTGAGAGACACAGCTTTCTTGTCTTACTGCAGAGTCTATTAAAACAGAGATGGAGACATAAAAATGATAAAATCAGACCATAAGAACACAACAAGCACAAGAAATCTCCAGTATAGGGCAAACTGCCTCCCACTAGACCTTGAGGCTATCGCTGTATTATGCATAATAGAACAACTTCTGCTCTGTGCTGTCCCCGAGTCAGCCAGAAATGATTAAATCATATTCACGAGCATAAGAAGCGAAGAAGGACATACTCTATGCTAGAAAGGTTTTCAGATTGAGAGTATACAAACACTGGTGCTATAGTCTCAGCTTTATTTACCGGATGGATGATTTACAGAACACACTGGAGAGACAGCTGTGACAGCAAAACGTCTGCTCACATGGAGATCATCATCTAGTAAGGATCGGAGATACCCAAGACCCCAGCAATCAGGAGAGCTGGCCATCTGCACTTTTGTACTGAGACTGAAAGAAGCTTTGACTTATTTTTGGATATGAGTAACCGAACTTGGTCTAAGACTTTGATCAGACACTTAGGAATCCACGCAGTTAATACTTCAAGGACCAGCGCCCATGATCAAGGTCTGCAGCTCTGCTTACCCAAAAACCTAACAAAGTAAAAGGCCCAGAGAACTGTAGTTCCTGAATTTGCCAGCTTTTCTTGTTGAGGAAAAGAATCCTAACCCCAATGCATTCTTACATTTCAACTGTGACACCCCGTAACGGAACCACCACGCATGTAATCCATGCTTTTAAGAAGAGACGTGTGTTTTAAGTAGTGATAGTTTTTTACAGGAAAAATCCTAGATCTCTTGATATTGTTTGAAAAAGGTCCACGATTATTACCAAAATACAACTTAGTAAAAAACCCAGATACAATCGAATTACTTTTTTTATCTTCTTACTGCTTTAGAAACCCAAGGGTTTTCTTTCCCCTCTCTTGAGAGAAAAGATTACAAACTGGAAATTTTTGTTTACTGAGCTCTTGGGGGAAAACAGGAAACAGAATTTCTTCTAACTTCTGAGTGCCATGATGGTAGGTGCCACAGAGCACAGAAAAGCATACATTTAAAAGCTGGGCAGATCTCGGTTCAAATCCCATTTCGCCCGCCTACTGGATGTGTGAACATGGACAATTTATTTCTTCAAGCCTTCCTTTGCTCATCAGTAAAACCATGTTAGTAGACCCTACTCACAGGTGGTTGCAAACAACTAAATGAAATGAGCCTGACCCCTTTGTTGTAGGCACTCATCTTTATACAGGTGTGTGCTAAGTGGCGGCACAGACCCCAATATTCGCAGGCTTTGCATGGTGGATGGAGCTCAAACTGAATGTGTCTCTATGTTGGCCAAATCTTTTTCTTTGAGTTTTTATTTTTTCCTTGGAAGAAGAGGCTCACCTTCCCCCAGGGCTGGGCTTCCTAGTAAGGGGAAGTCACCGAGGAACAAAAACCAGATAAAGGGGTAGGAGGGAAAGCGAAGTCCAGCCTTGAGAGGGGCACGCTTGCCTGCCATTCCTTAAGGAAGGGCTGAGCCACTCTATGGCCTGTTTGAACACCTTCTAGCAAAGCTGATTCCAGATGTCAGATGGGGTTTGGAAACAGGAAGTTTCAACATCAACTGGCCTTGGCAAACACAAGCTGTTCAAAGTAAAAATGATGATGATGGTTTAAGATGGAGCGAGACGGCTCTGTGGAACAGCTGAGTGCTTGCTGTCTGTTCTGCTACCGGGTGGGCGACTGGGGGTCCGGGCGGGGGCCTGCCCACATTCGTTAGCATCGTGAAAGGCAGTCTGTGCCTCTGCACCCGACCATTCTCAGTGCTTTATACCTCCATTAAATGGCTGAGATTGTCCTTGTGGACTTGGGTGGATTGATGTTATTTCTAAAGCATGCAGTTCATTTCAAGAGGGGAGAGGGAGGATTAAGTTGGAAATATTTTTCTATTGAGAAGAAACATTAAATATAAGTGGAAATGTTTTCATGAAAATTGTTTTTATATGTCAATGTTTCCTGGGAACACTCAGATCTCAATGCATCACAGGGCTGTGCTAGATTAGAAGGAATGAAGACAAAATGAATTTAAATAAAATTGAAACTGACCAGCCAGGCTTTATTCTCATTCCCTGATGAAACAACAGAGCAGGGATGGGGTGTGTAGGGGGGATCCACACTGAGCCTGAAGAAGAAATAAAATCAAGGCCACTCAAAATTTAACCTTAAATGAGAGCTTCAATTTTGTTCCAAAATTTCTAAAATCCACCTTGCTTTCACAGCCACAAAAGCTTTTGAATGGCTGTGAGTCAACAGCCACTTCATAGGACCTTGAAGCCCTTCTGAGTTGTCTCTCAACCAAGAAACCCACTGGGATTCAGTTGCTGGTTTCATCGTTTCAGGTCATGAGGACTATTTAGCATTTGCTGATAATCAACAATTGCTCCGGAAAATGCGTGCAATTAGACAGCTGGTCTGACTGTGTTGCAGTTTTAAAATTTTGCACACCCCCTTTATTAACCTGAAATATGACAGGAAAAGTAAAATACACAGGGTCTTAGTTACCCTTGTGAAAACAAACACGTACTTTAAGAGGAAAGCATTTTGTCAGTTAATCTTGTGTCTGGAACCATATGGACTTGTGGCCACAAACCTCAGCGGCATGTGGCTATTTATATTTAAATTAATTAAAAATTAATACAACCTGGAATGCACCTCTCAGCCCCAGCAGCCAAGGTTCTGGTGCTGCACTGTCACACGTGGCTAGCGGCTCCCTTACCAGACGGGGCAGATGTAGAACTCTGCCATCACCACATAAAGTTCCATAGGATAGCTCTGGTCTAGACCAAAGACCAGAGCTGTGAGCTTTGGGTATGTACTTTTATTTTTAAAACTCTGCACAAAATGGTTTACCTGAATTTTGGGGTCACTTAAGGGTAGCTAAGCAACACTTTTCTACTTGCACACAACTGTTTTCCCTAAGCCACATCAGTGCTCAAGCCAAGGAAAATCCAATACGTAGTCTCTCCTCCGCATCATGTCTAGTGTACTTTCTATTGTGAACCCCCCTATTCCCTATCAACAGAACCTCTCACCCAAAACATGAACAAGGATTCCTGTTGTCTACAGAGAACAGCGGTGTTCGCAGGCAAAAGGGTAGATCATTATTTTCAGATGGAAACACCTTCCCAAGATTCATTTCAACATTAAAACACACAGCAGGTGTTACATATTAAAACACGTCCCAGGCTTCCCCCTATATGGCCATCATCACACTTCTCTTTATTTAATGTCTACATTCCCTGTCCAACTGTCAGCTTGATGTGAGCAGAAAGCAAGTGTTCTGTTTGCTATTGTACACCCATTACAAGCACAGTGCCTGGGACAAAACAGATGCTCAGATTTTTGTGGAATGATTGAATGAAACTTAAGAAGAATGGTATTTTGCCGAAGAATAGCAAACATCCTTTTAGAGACTGGATCCAATTCTTTTATATTTGGAGAGCAATCCACCCTTTATTTTCAGATACAAACTGAAAATAACTCAGCAGACTGATTCATGCAAGTATGCAGGCTACAGTTCAGTATCTTCCATCAATGGCTCCTTCCAAAAAAGCATAGCACTAAGTATTTTAGACATGTTATCGCCTCTACCACCGCCTCCCTCCCCCCCACTCTGATATTTTCTCTGCCAGGAGGAGGGGGAAATCAAGGCTTAGGGAAATTAAGTGACCCACCCAAGGTCACAGAGCTGTAGTCCTATAATTGGAAAAGCCCCCTGGTGACAATAATGGACCAGGTTCATCATAATGCCAGGTTACACAATTCCTGCTTGGGTCAGGAAGGCGATGATGGTCCCGGGCACACTTTCAAGGAAAGAGCTGGGCACAGCTCTGCCTCTTTGTACCCCCAGAGTTTAGCTGAGCACCTGCCCGCAGGCATCCCACAAATGTTTTCTGAACAAAACTCAATAGTCCTAATGGCTCAGGGCTCCCGAGCACCAGGGAAGGTGCTGGGGTCCCAGCAGTGGGCAGAGGTCAGCACACTCCACACCTCTCCCACAGTGACAGCGGGCATCACAGTGACCCTGGCCCCCACCCTCTGTGCAGAGCCTCATGCGCTGGACACCATGGCCATCCCACATCAGGGGCCCGCCTGCTTCTGCAATCTAACCAGCTACATGGCACCGGGAGGGGCTGTGGGCACCTCAAATGCAATCTTTTTTTTTTTTCACTGTTCAGAATTTCCCATTTATTTTTAACACATACTTGACAATGGTTCAGTAAGGACCCATTGGGCCCCTGGTGTGTATTGGACCACTCTGTCTTCAAGCAAGGGGCTCAGATTTTCCTGTTTGGCCCAATTCCTTCAGATAAGGGCTTCTAGTCTGACTTACAACAAGTGATTTCATAAAATTCACTATTGACAAAGCAACAGATTTTAAATTTATACACATGAAGAGCTAACTTTTTTTTGTTTGTTTAATAAATATTTATCAAGGGCTGGCTAAGAAGAACACAGAAAGGCATAAAAACAGTAAAGGGCACCTGTTCTCTTGGAGGAAAGGTAGCAACATCATAGGGTTCTCCAGGAAGTGATTTTGCATACTTCCTACTCTCATGGCCCTTCGGACATCTCAACCTATGGCTGACAAAACCCTCTTAGCATAACTCACACTTCCCAAGTGCCTACTAGGAGAAAACTTGGTGCCAAGCACAGTTAATCCTCGCGGCTCCCCCAAGGGACAGCTATTGTCACCTCTCTTTACAAACGAGGGAAAACGGGCTCAGAGGATCGGTCATGTGGCCACGGGGCCAGTGTGTCTGGCTCCGGAGCCCGGGGTGCCATTGTGTGACATTATATGACTCATGCTGGGGGATGCCGCGGAAGTAAAAGATGCCCCCGAGGTGCTGGAGGACGCAGCCCAGGCCAGGCTAGGGGTCCCCCAGGTGCTGAGGATGAGGCTCGCAGGGGCAGAGGGCAAGGGGCCAGAGCCGCGGGGCAGGGCGGGCCGAAGCTGGCTCTGGAAGCTGCAGCGGGTGGGCCTGGGGGGCACCCAGAACCGGGGACGCTGCTCAGGAGTGGCCGCGGGAGCCGCGCCCAGCCAGGGGCGCTGAGGGGTCTGGGTCTGGAGGCGGGCGCCGGGAGGGCTACGGCCAGATCACCACGAGCTCCCGGCCCAGTCACACGGGAAGGCCCCGGGGAACCGGACCCGGGGTGGGATTAAAGGTGATTCCAAACTGGTCTCCCGCCACCAAGGTCAGCAGAGCCGCTGGGGCTCTCCTGCTCCCCACCTCTGTCTGAATAGGAGACGGCCGCCTGGCTCCCGGACCGCCTGCCCTGGCGTCGGCCCGCAGGCAAACAAGCTTTGGTTATTCAGACGTGACTTACTGGCACACAGAGGCTCTTGGCGTGAAAAAACGAACAGGCTGACCTGGCCAGGGAAGAGCAGGTGACAGAGAAACCCAGTGAAAGACGGCCTCAGCGTGCTCCCCTGAACCAGGAGGAGGCCCGCGGCAAGGGGCCGCGAGAAGGAGGGCTGAGCAGAGGCCAGTCGGGCACCTCCAGGGGCCCCGCAGGGACCAGGCGCCCTTCCTGGGCCGCTTCCCTAGGCCTCACAAGCCTGCACGGGGCGTCAGGCCCTCCATCTCACCCAGGGGGACGCCCAGGCTCACAGAGGTCAAAGGAATGGCTCCCGCGAGCTCAGGAGGGCCGAAGCTGGGGCTCAGAGCGTGACGGCGCCCTGCCGAGGCTGCAGTGCCTCTCTGCCTGCCTTCGCCCGGTCTGAAACTTCACATGGTGGGGTGACGACGCCACCCAGAACCTCGGGGCCCCCGAGGCTGGGCGGAACTCTGCCCTGGCCCCTCTCCCAGCCCACAGCGCCCTGAGACCCCTCCTCTCAGGAAAATTATCCTAGTTGTGGAGTACAAAGGGACAGAGAGAGACGGGGAAAGAAATCCAAATCGGATGGGACGGCTAAGTTGAAATGGGACATATTTCCCAGGGCTTAAGTGGCCTGGAAGCTGCTCTTGCAAATCATGACGACCACCACGTACCACTCCTTGTATTTATATTTGTGGCGTATCTTTCGCTCCTTTCATTCCCGCACCTCACACGCCCCACTGCTGACGAAGTACACAGGCTGCAGCTCCACTGTGTTTCTGTAGTTACCATAAACCAAGAAGCAGAGGCCTTCTCTTTCTGTGACTGTGATTCAGGCACGAAGGAGGCCTAACCTCCACTCAACAAACCAGAACCTCAAAATCATCATTTATTTTTTGTTGACGGGGTTTCTCACAAAATATCCCCAAACAAGCTCTCCTATAGAGAACTCTTCCTTTCTTTTGAAAAGAATTGCTAAACAAGACTGGATGGCATCTGGAACAGCCGCTCCTAAAAAGGGGGGGGGGGGGGGGGGGCATTTTTGAACCGAATGCCACATGCTCATGCTGGATTTTGCCATTCTGCCTGCGCTTCCTGCTCGGAGCCTCTGTGGCAAAACAGAGAAGCTTCAGACACTGAAGCTGCTCCCGGCAGCGCAAACTCCAGTCCGCATCTTCCAGGCAGCCCTGTCGCAAATAATTCCTGTCCACTACGCCCCTATCACACTGAATACAACCACATTGTGCAGCTGGAAATGGGAAACCTGATTCAGACCACAGAGGAAGGTACAAAAACATTGAGCTCAACACAATGCTGTCTTTCTTGCGTGTGCGCTGGTGATGGTAGAGCAAAGATCTCAAACCTGCTAGTGGGTGAGAGATTCAAGACCCGTTTTAGAAGGAAATGCAGAATTAAAATAGCATTCCAAGCCTCCCAAAACAGTCACAAGAACAACAACAAAAAACCCACCCAGTCCTTCCAGAGCTGCGCCACTTTCGTGTGCAGGGTTCCTGACCAAAATCCATCTAGCCCAAGCACGCAATTTAAAAAGGAAGCACCATCTCCGCAGAAAATGGTGCATGTTGACAAAGCGTGACTTGTCCCACATGGGCAGGAATCAAAGGAAAACCAGCCTGATGGCAACCCAGCCTCCTTTAGTCTGCAAGATTACCCGGAGGGAAAAGAGGCCGGCAGGAGGGCAGCGGGGCACGGGCAACGGAGGACCGGGGCCAGAAGTCCCTCCGTGCCCTGCGAAATTCTGGTAAACAGCAGGCTGTAATGGCCACTGCGAGAAGGAAAACAGACATGGAGGGAAACGTGTTTACAACTGCGGCGGTGGGCGGGAGGCCGAGCGGAGGGAGGGAGGGATTCCCCGGCTCCGCGCGCCGCTCGCTCGGCTCCGCTGGGGCCCCAGGGCTGGGTTACGCTTCGGCGCCCGCACCCCCGTTTTACTGGGGGGGGGGGGGGGGGCGCAGATCTTGTTTATGGGGAAGGTTACTCCTCCTCCGCTCTGCCGATCGCGGTCCCAACACTCCCGCCGCATCCTTGCGGGATGCGCGCTTGACTGACGGCCGCGCCGGCCAGTCGCCACTCGGGTCCCTGGCTCGGTGGACTTTCCCAGCGAGCCGATTGGGCGGCGGGGAGGGCGGGCCCTCGTGATTGGCGTGCCACTCGGAGTAGAAAGTAGTAAACAACCTCGGTCCGCCGCCGCGGGGAGGGCGCGGGATGCCCACCGCCCCGGGTCCTCGCCCCAGCCCGGGCGGCACCGAGACAAAAGGAACCCGCGGCGGGGAGCCGGCCGAGGGCCCCCCAAAAAAGCAGACACGAGTGGGCGCCCTTTAGATCCCCTGGGCGAGAACTGCTGACTTGCAGCTTCACATCATTTTTGTTCCGTGGAAAACCAAAAAGGTTTTGTTTCTACAATTCTCGCTCTCCTTTTTCTTCCTACAACTTAAAAACTCCCAAAAGGGAGCGGGTGAGGGCCGATTCACTTGACTCTCCCTCTCCCCCCTCCCTCCTCAGTGTATAGTTTTGTCTCTGCAGAAGTGATTTTAAACCCTGGTACTAAAAATTGTTTGCTTACATAATGTGCCCTTCACAGAGGTGAATTAGACGCCTTGTTAGACCTTTTCATCACAAGTTTTTGGAGCTGTGATCTCACTCAGGGCTGACCGTGTTTGGAAACATACATATAAAAAGAAACTGAGATGATGTTGTATTAAGCTCCTTTGACAAGAAATAAGCAGTTAACTTGCATTTTCTATAGAGGGGGTAGTTCACCCAGGATATGGCATGCCACGGTAACTCATCTGGTTTGACTTGAATCACAATCCACTCCTCCTCCTCGCCTCACCATCCTCCTGGGACCTCAGCAATAAAATCGGCAGCTTCCAGCATGGAGGTGCTGCTCCCCCAAGCCCGGCAGCTCCTAGGGCTGCTTCCAGAAGGGGCACGATCAACACAGAAGTCTCCAGAAACCACCTTCCTGGGAGAAGGTCCACAGAGGGGCCTCCCGGCGCTGATGGGGTGGGGGGCGGGGTCTGAACACAGGCGGGATCTCCACGACACTTGTTTGCCTGCTGACTCTACACTCTTCATGGTGAGCCATGTTGCCACCCGTGACCAGCCAGCCAGAATGCTGGAGAGCTTTAAAAATAAAGATACAAAGGGCTCCTTGCAGGACGCAACTTAAGAGTGAAACCGGGGGTCCTCTGTATCGGCCCGCCCCACCCCCTGGATTGCCAGCCTCTGTTGTCTGCCTGCTCCAATAGCGCCTCACCCACACTGCCTGCAGCATGGAGTTAGCGCCCTTGTCTCTTCCACCCTAGACCCAGCCCCCAGGTCTGCAGCCTCCTTCCTTCCAACCAACCTCCCTTCGGGCACTTGGTTCAGGTCGCAGGCTCCAGTGCCTGCCACACACACCCTTCACGCCCTTCACTCAGTCTGCTCCTTCTGCCTTCTGTGCTATCCCCTGCCAGCCCGGGAGAGGCCACTGTTCTCCACCACTTCCCGCCCCTGCAGCCCGCCTCTCAGTGCCCCTGACAGCCCAGCCAATTCTGCTTGCCGACAGATCGCAGCTCTGGCCGCCTCGCTAGATAGACACTGAACTTCCCGAGGGCAACAGTGGTGTCGGCTTCTGATGTGTGTGTCTACGGGGATGCAGGCCTGCAGTAGGCATGCTCTGGCCTTGCCGCACCTCTGCGTGGTCCTCAGCCTCTCCCCGCCCAGCTCACTCAGAGTGTGCTCTCGGAGCTGGCTTCTGGCTGACACATACCCCCAACCCCCCGACCCCCAGGTGGAGGCCCTGGCAGTTCTGCCCTCTCAGTGGTCCCTGCACACACGCGGCCGTTCCTGCCGTTTCCTCTGCCACTTAGGCCCTTTTCAGCTCTCCCTAGAAGAGGCAAATTCCTCTTCTGCCTAAAAGATACTGCCTACCTTGGGCAGACCTTTCACAATCTCCTGCCACCCCTTCCCCCAGAGCATCTCAGAGACAGAGGCCTCCAGGTATCTGCTCCTCTCTCCGCCTGGCCAGGACCCAATGACAGTCCAACAGCTGGCGTGGTGTACCCAAGAACCAAGAACTGAAAGGCGAATCCACAAGGTGCTTTGCTACCCCCCACCAGGTGTCCACAGACCGGTCCATTCTGGTCTCCAGAGCCGACAGTGCACCCATTTCAAGCCGGGCTCCGCCACAGGGTCCCTCCCCACTGCCTCCCCCTGAAGACCCCCCTCTGTCTGTCTGTGGGCGGGCTCCTCCTCCCCTTTCAGCTCTCTTGCTCAAATGTCACTTCTACCCCCACCACGCCCACCTACCAGCCAGGATTACACAGATCTGTTTCATTTCCGTCATGAGACTTAACTACCATCCTTCCTATCTGTTCTCCACTTGCTGGCTTTATAGTCTGTCTTCTTTTTCTTCTGTTGGACTCCCGACCACATCCCCAGCATACGTAGAGTAGATCCAAAGCCACTCTGGGCACCACAAGGGACAGCACAGAAGCAACACATTCAGGCCAAGGGAATGCGAGTTTTCTGGGACGTGTGCTTCAGAACCGCCAACCTGATGCTCACAGAACCATACAGGCGGGGACAG
Organism: Odocoileus virginianus; assembly: GCF_023699985.2. Lineage (NCBI taxonomy): Eukaryota > Metazoa > Chordata > Mammalia > Artiodactyla > Cervidae > Odocoileus > Odocoileus virginianus. Next base: position 45,262,502 of record NC_069689.1, on the reverse strand, counting down.
GACTAAGCTCTGTGGCCCCAGTTGACCCGAGGAGTCCCAGTCATCCTGGGAATCCCAGGTTCTACAGCTGGAACCAGGGGTCCCTCTTTGCTCCCTGTGTAACATGTTACATGTATCATCCGTTATGTAACTTTCCCAAACAAATACAGATTAATGGTGGGACAGGGTAAGTTATTATTGACAAACTTAGCACTTTCAACAATAAAGATTTTTTTAAAAATTTTGGCATAGGTAATAACTTTGTAGCTCAGAAATGGGAAAAAAAATATATATATATATTAGTATATTAGATACAACACAGAATCTTCCTTCCCATACTTTGCTTACAGTATTTGACAAATATGAATGTTTTTGTTTTTGCCTTTCACACAAGTAAGAGATTGAAAAAAGGCAGAGGAACCAGAGATCAAATTGCCAATATCCACTGGATCATAGAAAAAGCAAAAGAATTCCAGAAAAAAATCTACTTCTGCTTCATTGACTACGCTAAAGCTTTTGACTGTGTGGATCACAACAAACTGTGGAAAATTCCTCAAGAGATGAGAATACCCTTACTTGACTCCTGAGAAACCTGTATGCAGGTCAAGAAGCAACAGTTAGAACTAGACATGGAACAACAGACTGGTTCAAAATTGGGAAAGGAGTACGTCAAGGCTGAATATTGTGTTAAATATTGCTTATTTAACTTATATGCAAAGTACATCATATGAAATGCCGAGCTGAATGAAGCACAAGCTGGAATCAAGATTGCCAGGAGAAATATCAATAACCTTAGATACACAGATGACACCACCCTTACGACAGAAAGCGACTAGGAACTAAATAGCCTCTTGATAAAGTGAAAGAGGAGAGTGAAAAAGTTGGCTTAAAGCTCAACATTCAGAAAACTAAGATCATAGCATCCGGTCCCATCACTTCATGGCAAATAGATGGGGAAACAATGGAAACAGTGACAGACTTTATTTTCTTGGGTTCCAAAATTATTGCAGATGGTAACTGCAGCCATGAAATTAAAAGATGCTTGCTCCTTGGAAGAAAAGCTATGACAAATCTAGACAGTCTATTAAAAAGCAGAGGCATCACTTTGCCGACAAAGGTCCGTATGGTCGAAGCTATGGTTTTTCCAGTAGTCATGTATGGAGGTGAATGTTGGACCCTAAAGAAGGTTGAGTGCTGCAGAATTGCTAACTTTGAGTTGTGGAATTAGAAAAGTCTCTTGAGAGTCCCTTGAACTGCAAGATCAAACCAGTCAATCCTAGAGGAAATCAATCCTGAATATTCATTGGAAGGACATTGATGCTGAAGCTGAAGCTGTAATACTTTGACCATCTAATGTGAAGAGCTGACTCATTGGAAAAGACCCTGATGCTGGGAAAGATTGAAGGCGGGAGGAGAAGGGAACAAAAGAGGATGAGATGGTTGGATGACATCACCAACTCAATGGACATGAGTGTGAGCAAGCTCCAGGAGATTGTGAAGGACAGGGAAGCCTGGTGTGCTATAGTCCATGGGGTCGTAAAGAGTTGGACACGACTGAGCAACTGAACAACACACTGTTCTGCTTATTATTTTGCTCACTTAATCTATGTTGAAGATATCTACTTCAACAGCTAAATAATATTCCACTGTATGGATAAACCCTAATTCAATCGTTCTCAAAATCTGTACAATGAAATCACTTGAGGGACTTAAAAAAAAAAATGAAATATGTGTCCCACCTTTCAGAGATGGACTTAATTGGTCTGGGGTATGACCTGAACTTTGAAATTAAAAAAATAATAATAATTCCCTAAGTGGTTCTAATAAGCCCACAGGTTTGGAAGTCACTGCCCTTAATTGTGTGTTAGTTGCTCAGTTGTGTACAGCTCTTTGCAGCCCTGTGGACTGTAGCCCGCCAGGCTCCTCTGTCCACGAAATTCTCCAGGCCAGAATGCTGGAGTGGGTAGCCATTCCCTTCTCCAGGATATCTTCCCAACCCAGGGATTGAACCCTGGCCTCCTGCATGGCAGGCGGGTTCTTTACTGTCTGAGCTACCAGGGAAGACCTTTATTACCTATTACATCACTGATGGATATTTGAGTTATTTCCCATCTACTGCTATTTGAAACAGTGGCATATTGAATAACTTTGCACAATAGTCACTTTGCATGTGTGCAAGTATATCTGGGGTAAATGCCCTTCCCCAAGTTGCTGAGTCAAAGGGTATATGTATTTATAACTTAAGAGATATTGCCAAATTCCCCTCCACAGATACAGTACCATTTTGCAGTCCTCCCAGAAACTTGGGGCTGTTTTCCTGCAGGTTTGCCAAAAATGTGTGTTATCAAACATTTTGAATTTTTTCCAATATAAGAGGTAAAAAAATGGTATCTCTGTGTTGTTTTAATTTCCATTTTTTTATGAGTGAGATTAAAACATTTTTTTCATTGCTTAATAGTTATGTGTATTTCCTTTTCTACGAATTATCTGTTCAATATTTCACCCCAAATCCTTTGGAATTGTTAGTCTTTTCTTCATCAATTTCCAAGATTTCTGATTTTTTCTTTTTTTTGTTTTAACCAGCACAATTAGCTGTCTGTCTCAGACAGAAGTTGAATATATTTTTCCCAGTTTAGCATTAGTCTTTGCTTATGGTTTTTAGCTATGCAGAAGTGTTTTTGTTTTTATTTTTAATAATGTATTCAGTCCTTATGAATGCTTTCTTTTCTGCCTTCTATATTTTGTGTTGAAACCAAAAAGGCCTTACCCACTTCAGGGTTGTAAAGGAATTTCCCCCATGTGTTGTTTTAGCACTTTTATAGTTTAGTTGTTTACATCTTTACCTTGGATCCACTTGGAATTCAGTGTGGTGTAGGGTATGATATATGGACACAACTTTACTTCTTTTCCAGATGGTTACCCATGCCCCAGTGCCAGTAAGTGAAGAATCCATCTTTATTCACTGATTTCAGAGGCGGCCTTTATCAAATACTAAATTTCCTTATGTACTTGTGTCTACATTTGGACTGTCTATTCTGTTTTAATGGCCTGTTCATGCACCAGTATTTCACTGTTTTAATTATTCAGACTCTATGGACTATTTTAAAATCTGTTAATACTGGGGCTCCTTACTGCTTTGATACAGTTTTCTTGGATAACTTGTTTGTTTCATGATAGCTTTAGAATTCATCTAACTGGTCTTTGGATCACATTAAATTTACAAGTTAACTTGAACTGATATCTTGATAACATTGATTACTCCTGTCTGATAATATGTCTTTCCATTTATTCAAGTTGTCTTTGTATTTTTTTTATAAAATTAAGTTTTTGTTAATTCTGAGGTGCTTTTTCATTTCTGTTGAAAATACTCTTTTCTTCTATAATATCATCTATCAAGTTACTTGCATATTGTAGGATTAAATTATGATAAATGTGTTTATGCTGTTTCTAGCAGAAGACATTCTATTCTGTGCCATTAGAAGAATACAGTGGGATGGAAAAACTCAAAGGCTGACTACTCATTAACAATAGAAAAGGGTTAAGATTCTAATCAAGCATCCAAGTTATACATTTTGAACTGGCATTCATAAAACAAATAAGTTAAATGGTGTGGGGTATATTACTGGAGGGGCCAAGGCAGGGTGCTGGCAGGGAGAATATGGTATCCTCAAGCTTTAATACACAGAAGAAAAAGAAAATGACTCATTCTAACGATGATGAGCAGCTGACTTCATGCCTTCCTGGGAACTGGAGGAAGACAGTGCTGTCCTGGTTGTGTATATGTGTGTGCTCGGCCCCTTGGGCGAGTCTACCTCTCTGCGACCCCATGGACTGTAGCCCACCAGCCTCTGTCCATGGGATTTTCCAGGCAAGAACAGTGGAGTAGGTTGCCATTTCCTCCTCGAGGGGATCTTCCGGACCCAGGGATAGAACCCGCATGTCCTGCATTGGCAGACGTATTCTTTACCGCTCAGCCACCTGGGAAGGGCACTCTCTTGGCTAGGCTGAGTAGACTGACTATCTCGGCAGTGCATATGTCTAAACCAGCTAACATCCAAGGAGACCGGCACTCATGTGTGAACACGTGGGTGATGGCCTGTATTCCCTTGAGGTGATGACTGCAAGGATCTGTTGGCATTTTTATTAGTCAAGAAAGAGTTCCCCCTCCCGCAGCCATATGTTTTAAAGCTAAACCGCCTCAGGAATAACCAAACTCCCACTGCAAACATAGTTTTCAAATTGAGAGGCCCCAGCTTAAAACAAGGGCTATGTGACCAAAGCGATGCAGGGTGTGGGTCCTCCTCCAGAAGGGACTCGGCATCTGGCTACAGCGTCGCTCAGCCTCCAGCTGCTATGGCTTCTAGGGTCATACCCTTTGAGGGCAGTCCCCTGGCCAGGAACTGAGCATGGCAGTGGGGTTTTCCGAGGGCCTAGCTAGTTCCATGCAACAAGGACTGTTCATATGGGCACTCTTTGCACTGATCTCCCGAGTGCTGGCCCAGCCTTTGTCAGGTCAGCATCCCAGTTAGATGCACATGTGTCCTGACTCCCTAGCCCATCATTATCTTCCTCCCCTCTCCCTTTCACAAGTCTTTCTCCTTACTAATCTTTTGCATTCCTAACGTTACCTTGGAGTCTTTCAGAGAAGCTAACCTGTAACAAAGGTGCTTAATAATTAGCAAATATTTGGGTGGGGACAAAGGGGAATAAAAATCCCCATATAATGCAGGGCCAGACAATTCTGAGACTGGAAGTAGAAAAGCCTCAAATCACATGAATCAAATAAACACACTTCAAAGGTTAGTGTCACCAGATTTCAGACATCCTGCAACCTCCATGGCTATCAATGAGCATTTACTACATGCTTAGCAGTTACACTGTTTGTCCAGGTAAATTCATCTTCACTTCGATCTTTGGCAGCAGGTCTGATCATTTCCGTTTTACAGGTAGGGACCACCTGATGTACAGAAGCGGTGGAGCCCAGATAAGCAGGTCTGTCTGGTTCCGAAGGCTCTTCCCTCCTGACAGCACACTGTCCACCCCTCTTAGTTCATCAGCGCAGAGTCAAAGAGCTGGTGTGGTCTGGGCTGTCGAGGCATCCCTGAGCACTTCTCTACCTATACTGAGACGTTTCCCTGCACAGAATGGTCTGCTGCGCCTGTGTCTTAACAAGCCAACATAATATTTGGTAGCCAAGTAATGTGTTCCCGGGTCGAGGCGGTACTTCATTTACACCAGGCCAAAAACTGAGCATTCGCACATTTGCTTGAAGACATCCTGAGAAAATGTTTGTGCATAGTTTCCCTTAATCATACTAATTCACTGACTTGCTAAAATTAATTTTGAGTGGGGGACACAGGGGATCATCCAGCAACTTGCAAACAGTTCTTTAAGGCAGCACCAGAGCAGCAGTGCTGCCTGTGTAGAACTGGGTCATGATTCACTGGTACCAGCCCCTTCTCCACTGTGTCTCCCACACAGAGACCTCAGGGAGCCCTGCCCCCGCCCAGGGACTGGACAGCATCTCAGGGCTCCTAGCACCCTGCAGTTGTGCTAGGACACACCAACAGGTCACACCAAAGGCGCCTACTTGCTAGTGATGCTCCTGGAAAGGGGTCCTAACTTCCCCATTGTTACATTTCTTCCTACTGTAGTTGACCTACTGTAGTTGAAGCTATAGGCACAAAAGGAAAGACCAACTGAATTCAGCTAAATTACCCTTAAATTCTCTCCTCACTCATTTATTATTTCCAAATTTAGTAAGGCCACACTGTTGTGCCTTCATGCCTCCCATGGTACCCTTGATAACTTTATCAGAGCCAGCTAGCAGAAGCACTAAGGAGTCAACAGAAAATGTTACAACTACTAAACAACACAAGATATGAGTGGATCCTTTTTACAAACCTGCTTTTTATGCACGGCTTGTGTGACTGCTGTAATTTTAAATTTTTATAAGCCATTTGAAAGAACAAATGTTGATACTAAGGTCAATGAATGGAGGGGAGAAAAGTATACACAATCAAAATAAAGTTTCTTTCCTTTGGTTGGTATCAAAGAAGCTATGGGAAAATGAATATTTCTTATAGGAGAACAAAGACTGAATAAAGACAGCCACTGACAGTAGTCAGACGACAGTAAGATAGGCAAGGCAACCTAAGGATGCTGTTAGAAATTATGAGCCTTCATCTACCCGATACCTCTAACCTTTTAGTCTGTAAAGCTGCCAACTCAATTTTACAGTAGAAATTTCAGGCAATTAGGGGACATTTAATATTCACTGTATCTACTATGAAAGAAGAAAATATCTTAGAGGAATTTTTAAAAATACTACTTTGGAACACTTATGGGCAAACAAGAGCTGGAGCACTAATCACTGTAATTTCCCCACCAGGATCACTAGGTGAGGCGTTCAGAAAGCTGACAGAGGCGAGGATGATTCAGCTGCTGCAGCAGAAGGGGAACAGAACGCTGCCAATCAGGTGCAAAAAGGGAGCTTTCACAGGCTCACCTCAACTGACAGCAAGGGCTGCAAACCAGGGGTGAGGGGCAGGGCGCGCCTAACAGGGAGTGGGGCCGGGGAGAGTGAAGAGCGAATGCCTGTGTGCGTGGGGGAGCGGGAGCAGAGGACCAGCTCAGTTCCCACACTGCACAGGCAAAGCTCCTCTAAGGTCGTCAGGCCGGCTCTGATCCTGAATCAGGGTAAAAGAAAAATAAATTCCAAGGCACAAGTCACAGGAAAAGTCAGAATGCCTACTCTGTTAGCAGCACTTGAATCAAGTGTTAGAAGCGTATTTGTATTCGTTTCCCTGTTCTCAGAGTCACTGAGTACCTACCTACTGCATATGAGCTACAAGAAGAGTCTGCCAAGCTTGAGGGCACTTCCCAGGTCCCTTCCGGGTTTAATCAGGCAAAAGCATTCGAGGGGAATTTTTTTTTTTTTAAAGTGAGGTGACAGACACAGTCATGAGCTTAACTGTGGGGAGCATCTCACAGTGTACACGCACATGAGGACCTTCAGCTGTACACCTCAGTCAACCCCGGCAATTTTCGCTTGTCAGTTACAGCTCAGTAAAGCTGAGTGGGGGGAACCCTCATATGAAAACTTTTGGTGGATCAATGTGTGCTGTGAGGAGAGGGTCTCCAGGGTGCCTGAGGAAACCGTCAAGATTTTACCTTTACACTTCTCAGGTAACTCAGCGATCTGGCTGTAAAACTACTAATATCTCAAACAATGCAAATGTAATTATAGTTGAAGCATATTCTCTAACAGAAGGAAGGGAAGATTGGCATTTAGAAGCTTCATTAAACTTTTGGCCTTTTCAAGGCTAAATGAATCTTAGAGAAGAAATAAAAAGTTCTCGTTGATTAATTTAAAAACAGATTTCTTATAATTAACAGGTCCATATCTATGAAAAAGGGAATATTAATAGCAATTTGAATATTCTCTCACTTCCTCTAGCTATTTCAATGAATGTATACCTCTCTACATATAGAATAAAGATATATAATAGTTACTCAGCAAAACTTAACTGTCTATTTTCTCATATCAGGGAAACGTCAGTCTCCTTCACACAAACATAACTAGCTCAAGCAACTTATTTACAAATGCAGACATGCCTGCTAAAAGATTAGGGGGGAAAATGTATAAATACATTTGCCTATATGATACCACCCCAGTCATCAAATGAATTTTTTGTTGTCAGCAGAAGAGTTAAAAAAGAGTTAAACTTAATGTACTTTAATGGAGTACATTAAAATGTTCAGCATTTAGAATATTCCTTTTCTCATGGTTCTAATTCCAACACAGAAATGACTTGTTAAACAGACATAACTAAACTATCAGTTCTCTTCATCTTCCAAATTTATTTAGACTTGCTACCCTGTTTTTCCTCGGGAATTTCCTTTTGCTTTTCCTTTTGTGAGTAAGCTCAATTACTTCTCCTCCCACATGCATACAAGTATTAATTTATAAAACACATAGCCATATGTCATATCTCATGTAATTCTATTTTACATTTCACCGCCCTCTAGACTTATCTAACGTGAACAAATAGATATTATTTACTGGAGTCAGAATGAGAATTATCTAATGCCACTTACATAGCCATAAATTGATTTTTGATTAACATTTAAGCAAAAAGCAAACAAGCCCATCTGCTCCAAAAACAAGCAAACAAAAGCAGAGGACACGGTTCGCAGGAGTCTCTTCAGTGTGTTTCAGCTGTTGGTGAGATTTTGCTTTCTCCATTGCTATTATGAAAATGCACTGCTGACAAGAATATAATTCTGTATCTAGTTTCTCTTCTAGCAACTGTTAATTTGATAGACTGCTGCTTATGGTAAAACAGAAAAACAATCGCACTCTGCAGAAAGCCCAGGAGACAGGTGAGCAGCACTGAGTGTCTTCTGCACCAGCAAGGACAGCAAGGGGAACCTCCATGGTCACTGAAGTTGCTCTCCGTGGTCGGGTTAGGAATGAAGAGGCACCGCGTGGCCCAGCAGCGTCCCGGGTGCTGAGCAGGGCTCCCCAGGCATGCACCCCAGCCTGCCGGGGCCCAGGCCCTGGCTTTGCCCAGCTGAGCACTCCGGTCAGGAGAAAGAGATTGAGAAGGCCAGGGATCCGCGAGCTTGGTGCAGCACAGGGCACCTCTCCTGACGGTCTTGCCCGTGGTGAAGGCGCCCATCTGAAGAGGGGCCCTGCCGCGGCTGAAGGGGGTTCTGCTGGGGAACCGAACACCTGGGAGCTGTCAGAAGGGGTGTCCGGCCGTCCACCCGAGGAACAGGCTGCCGGTCTTCTCAGCGAGGACTGGGACCCGGGACTGAAGGCAGGCCACGGGAACCCAGAGGATGCTGAAGACATCCGGAGCTGCCTTTCTGCAGAGGTCAGACCTTGGACGTGACCTCTGTCCCCAGGTCTGCCTGCCTCCACATTCCAGGATGGCCTCTGGGTGACGGTGAGAGTGCCGAAGGCTGGCGGCGCAGCTCGGCCTGGGTGAGGGCCGCGGGCCCTCCAGACCCAGGGCAGGGTGGGCCCCCTGGGCAGGAAACGCTCCCCAGCGAGCCTGAGTCGGGCACTCAGGCTGGTGTGAAAGGAGGTCCCCAGAGCTGCGGTCACTCCTTGGGATGTCAGTGTCAGGAGAAGGAGCTGTGTCCTTCACAGATAAAGTTAGAGGAACAATTTAACAAGAAAAGAAGGAAGGAAAGCTAGGCATTCACCTGCACGGGGAAAGTGAGCGCTGAAGAGAAGACCACCATACTCTAAACCAGCCATCTACTGGGCACACAGGAATTCCCTTCAGGTGCCACCCAGAGGCGGCAAGACCCGAAGGCGAGGAGAAGGACCCACGCAAGGGCTCCATCCCGTCTCTCTCTGTCCTCCCCGGGCTCCCCCGGCGGGGGGCGCACCTTACGTCACACCCAGGGCAGGGCCGACAGCTCTCAGCCACTCCCAGATTCAGAGAGAACACACGCGACCTCTTTGTAGACATAAGAGGGTGCACAGCCGCTTACTGGGAATCTCACTGATACCGACGAGTTGCCAATATTCTAATTTTCAGGGGTGGGGGAAGAAAGACATGATAAGGAAACAAAGCTACTGAGCAAACCTTAAAACCCACCAGCTGGTTAGTGGAAATGGAGCATGCACCAGTGAGTGAACAAAAGACACATCTTGGGTAAGAACGGTAACTTTCTAACTTAGATCCCAGACCTCGAAACAAAAAGAGAACTCTAAACCCCACCCACCGTGTTACGTGTATACTGTCATTTGTTAATAAAGACAAAGGAGCGCAACTGAGTTGCTACAGATTTTCTGGAAAGGTTCACTCACAGACTAAGAGAGACACTGTCAAAGAAAACAAGTCCTGTTATGACTGTGTTTCCACTTTGCACAAATCCTGTCCCATCTCTGCAAGAATGACACTGGAACAGCCTTTCGTCCTGAGTTCATTTCAAAATGGTTCTTTCAAACGTTCCACACATACGCACACTGGCCTGGAGAACAAGGACCTTTGTCTTTGTTTGCCAAAAGACAGTGTTTCTTGAGGCCTATTTTTTGCCTTTGATGGACAGTTCTGATGTTAGCTTCAGAAAAATACGTACATGGCCATCCTAAGCCAGAGAGAGAGAAACCTCGGAGATTGTTAACGCATCAGTTACACCAGCCTTTTCTAATCACAGCTCTGCACTTCATTGTTCTTCAGGCAAAATAAGTCCCTTAAGTTTAGAGTGCCAGGTAAACAAAGCCGTGCACTGTCCTTGCTTCAGAAGTTTGTTTTTATAAACATTCCCCCTGTCCCCCAGCCCACAAGGCGGCTGCACAACAGCCCCATTGTTGAGCATGGCTCTGACCACTACAGGACAATAGATTGTTTTTCTCTTAGCCCCCTCAGAGCAAAATCCGTTTTAATAAGGAAGTCTCTGCCTTTGCAAAGGCAGTAAAGAGGTGAAAACCAAAAAACAAACGTCCAAAGCATCGATTTCTCGGCTTAGACTGCAACAGTCGTGGGTACTCGGCTTGCCAGGAAGACGCATCATCCGCTTGTCTAGGGGCAGAGATTGAGGGGTCTGTTCTGGAATTTTCCAAGGAGGCCGTTTTAGGTATCATAACAGGGTGTTTCTAAGCAGGAGGTTGCTCTCATCTGTGGGGAGAACAAAACCAAAGCCAAACAAAGCACCCAGAAAATTGCTTCTTGAAGGAGTCCTAGGAAGGAGTTAATCTAGAACAAAGATGCCAGGAAGACAGGAACAGTCCTGCTCAGGAAGCCAGCAGCGTGGGCGCTGACATGCTGCAGCGTCGGTGAAGCCCCCTTTCCAGGTGGAACCTCCAGTTAGATGTAAAGCACATTGGCAGTGGGGGGGGGTGGTCCCCACGGACCACAGACGAGGAGGAGAAGCAGCTCACAGCCCTGGCCTGGCAGCAGGTGGCCAGAGCGAGGGGGCAGGAAATAAGACTCCCCGCCGCACCCCCGCCCGGGCCAGCCGCGTCCCTCGGACACTCCGCCCCAAGGCTTGCTGCCACCATCGTCTGGCTCTGTGCTGGGAAGGCACTGCAGCCGCGGAGGGCCGGCCACACACGGGCAGGGTGACCACTCAAGTGTCCCAGCGGAGAGAAGGCAAGACGGAGGAGGCAGCTCTCCCGGTAGCCTGGAGAATGTACCAGATACCTTCAGTATGACTGCTGGGTGACTGATTTTCAACACACACACACACACACACACACACACACACACACACTTGCAGACACACACACACTTTTAAAGACAACTTATGGCAAAGCCAGCCCTTCGGTACATTTTCTCACTCTATCTTCTCTTTTTCTCTGAAGGTTACTACTTACTCACTTTTCCCCCACTGGTTTAGATGATACCAGAAGAAACGGCAGATAATTTCAGAAGAATTAAAAAATTCTTTCAAAAGAATACAAAAAGCCTGTTTCGCTACCACAGAAAGCAACGTTTTAAGGCGGTCAGGTTTGATAATAGCACACACTGTTTTTGCAGTATCTTTCATCAACACTGGCTCTCATCACGTGCTTTGGGCACATCGAACACCCTCCTCTGATGGAACGCCCCCATTCAGGGTGAGGGGATCCCTGATGGCCTGCCGGCCCCAACTGTGCCAGCAGCAATGTCCACGAAGACAGCAGAGAATGGAACATGCAGTTGAAACTACAAGGGCGAGTGATTTAAGTACAAAGTTAAGCACAAGGGCCATGCCGAAGTTTGGTGGAACAACTAAGCTTTTGGAAGGCATGTGAAAAGAGTAACTGAAAAACTAATAATATGGTAGAAGTTTTGAACATATATATATATATATATATATATATATATCAAATAAAATGACAGCAGGCAAATGATTTTCCTTCTGAAATGAAATGAAGACCCAGGGACCATTTGAGCAGAGACACCCACCCAAGATGGGAGGTCTTGGACCTGCCATTCACGGGGTCAAAGCAGAATCAGGGGGCTGCTGGATCTTTCACTACTGGCATCTCCACCACCCCGGGGAATGCTGTTGCCCCCCAGTCTAGGAAGAAGGGGAACGCAACTAAAAAAGGCCCTCCTTCCTCCACACAGAGCCATCCGCTTATCTGAAGTCTCAGTGGCATTTGAATCTAACATTTTCATGTCTCACGCATACAGAGTTGAGATACCACTTCCAGCCATCTGAACATCTGAGCCATCAGACTAGAGTCAGAGTGCGTCTGGCAGGGGGTGCGGGGGAGGGTGAGCGGGGGCATCGCTCCCAAGAGGCCGCCGAGAGGAGGGTCTAAGAGAAAGTGATCTGGGGCCAGACTGATCGGGCTCAAAGCCCGGGTCTACCACTTACTAACCATGCTTCCTTGGTCAGGTCATTCACCCTTTCTGTACCTCAGTCTTCTCATCTCTGAAATGGGCATAGTTGTGCTATGCGAAAACTGATTCAGTTTGTGCAAAGTGCTTAAGCGTCACACCTGGCACCCAGCAAATGCTGAAATCCAAGCGTAAGCTCACCAGCAGCGGGAACTCAAGTCCTGAATGGCTGACAAGCTGCAGCTTGGCTGGCAGCACCGCTGTGAAACCCAGGGGCTTCTTCGCCCTTGAGTCCCCGGGTCCTCCCGCCTGCCTTCAGTGGCCTTGGCAGGAGTCGGGGGTTGCGTGAGGACTGAGATACAGAAACTCTCCCAGCACACGAAGGAGCCTATCTCTCCAACCGACACCAAACAACAAATTCTTGTATTTTCCCGTGGTCAGGAGGAGAAAGCTGAGGGACAGAGTGTCAGGCGTGACAAAGGGGCCCAAGCAGCGCCCAGGGGACTGCAGCCAGCTGCCTCTGGATGGCAGCGGACTTCAGTTGTTCCAGGTCTCCTGCTCAAGGGATGCTCTGGGCCCTGGGCCCAACCGATAAACAGAGGTGAGAGAGGCAAGGGTAACACCACACTCAGACCAGCACGCTGCCCAGCCCTCTGACCCTGGAGTCCTGAAGAGGCCCGTGGGCGAGAGCGCGAGAAAGCCATGTGCTGCAGGAGCACGAGGTCCCGGGCTGTTCTGGAGCCTGGCCCGGCTGTGGACGGGCTGCCCATCTGCCTTCCAAACAAGCAGTCTGGAATTCAGGAAAGCAAGCAGGCACCCCTACCATTTCCATCTCCTAAATACTATATGCATATTCCAACAAGTCCTAGAACTGCCTGAGTTCTTAACATTCCAGACATCAGTTCCAACTGCAAAACCGAGAAATGGGAGGCAGAGAATTTTCAGGGTCACATGTTCGTTTTCATCACTTTACATACAACACATAGAGGATATTTTCATTTTCTTCTTTCTAAGCATAGTGAGTTTGCATACCATCTCTGCTGAGGACTCTATCTTGATCCCACAATTTAAGCAATTATACATCAATAATATATCATTATCATCATTTGGTAGAATTTTTGGCAACCTATCTCTCTTATCTGCTTGCAGGATGGCCAGCTTTTGATACTCTGCGGTAAGCAAGGCCAAAGCGCATGGCTAATTGAAATCTACAGATAATCTCAGAAATCCCTTTTAGCCAATAATGTCAACTTCTTTTTTTTCTAACCTACAGCTTGTACTTCTGATTCAACTCTGAAGAAATATATTTCATTTTATTTGCTGACCTTTCAGTATTTGGTGAAGATGCTCAGAAGCACTGAAATGGTCAAATGCAGACAGATGATAAAGAAAAGGGCCGGGGTGGTATCTTAAAATGCTTGCAGGAAAATGGAAACACTGAAATAGAAAAACCTAAATTCTTTCCAATAAAGGTAAGCACAAAATATGTTCCATAAAACCCTACTAAATAAGGTTGTTGATAAAGAAATACTAAGAACAAACAGACAAAAAACTAAAAACAGTATCAGAAGGACTCTAAACGCTTGGAAACTATTTTTCAAATCTCTAACAAGTTTGGTAATCCAATGGCTCTAAATCAGAATGGTGGTCAAGGCAGTCTGTAGATTCTCAATGCCTGGTAAGGACGACATTGTTGGGATTCAGTGCATCGCTGTCAGCTCAACATTTAAGAGGCATCTCCATTCTCTGTAAATCACTTTCAGCCAGCCAGAAAGTTATCTGGAGAAAAATGTGGTTAAACAGCACATTCAGGGGTGAAGGGGAAGTTCTTCCTTACAAAAAAGTCCCTGTAAGTACACACAGAAGGAAACAGAAACTCACCATTAGAACATCATAGCAGTAACTGTTGCAGGTTAAGTGCCACCAAGGGGTGCCAACATTAGCAAATGATGAGAAAGAGGGCATCGGCACCATCTCCAAGTATCATCCTTCCACCCCCAAGGAGCTAGGTTACAAAGGGGAAACTCCAGAGCAGAGAAACCGGCCCTGAACCCCGTGATCAGAGCTACCTTCACCTGCGGTAAACACACTGGCATCACCCTGACAGGATGCTGAGAGGACACTCCGGCCTGTGGTCCCCCTCCCCCAGACACAGAATCTAGTCTAAGTCTGAGACGACACCGGAGAGGCGCAAGGGGAGGAGCCCGCTCTAAAAGGAAGGATCAATAATCTCCCAGAGGATCCAGGTAAAAGCAAGGGAAGACAGAGAACTGTCAGAACCGGAGCAGACCACACAGATGCAGCAAACATATTCAATGACGCCTGGAAAAATGACATTCATGGAGAAACCAGTGACATCCAAATAAAGTCTGTAGCTAATAGTATCATGGCAATGTTCACTTCTTGGTTTTGGTAATTGGGTTATGGTTATGTAAGAAGTTAACATTAGGGATAACTGGGTGACTTTTTAGGAACTCTCTGTGCATTTTTTCAACTTTCGTGTAAGTCTAAAATTATTACAGAACACAAAGTTACTTTCAAAAGAAAGAAAAGAAAGAGACTGTTCCGTTTCGCCCTAGTGAGTGGGGTCATCCTCAGTACAGACATGCTGGCTTTGGTTCTAGCACTCTACACGTTCCTCCCTTGATGGACTTTATAATCTTCAGCACTGCTGATGTTACATACTGAAATTCAAATTCAAGAGACTGAAGGAAGAAGGTGCATAAAGAAGCCACACTGACATTGAGGAAAAAGGAATTACTTAGAAGTCTAAAATTCTGTATACTTAGCACAATCCTCGCAGTTCCCTTACCCCCCACCCCTTCAGTAGGCATAGCTCCCTCAAAAACACGGCAGTAACTGGGCTAAATTCCAGAGCACAGTCTTTATCCAGAACTTGGCTTTGCGGAAAATAAAGTCCTGACAAGGTTTTGGTAAGTTACTGAAGGATGATGCAGCGACTTCCTCATGCAGAAGTCAGAGGCTCTGGGAACCAGTCTTCCTCCCAGACCACAGCTGCATGGAGAGCTGCTGGGACAGCTCTGGCATTCCACCCTTCCCAACGCCCTTCCAGGCCGAGTCAACTTCACCTGCTTCTAGGACGGGTAACGCTCCACCTTTACCCTCCCCTTTGACCTGGTGTGCCTAAAATAACTAAAATTAACTTTAACTGAAGAGGGTCACCGTGTTTGCCCATGCTAATCTGTGAGGGGAACATGCACACTCTTCAACAACTTTGGGAGCCTCTCTCCTACTGAGAGGAGTAATCCTTCCAGGAGGAAATCTCCACTTTAAAGCCACATGAAAATTGCATCCCTCTTCCGCAACTTTCACTAAAAAGGTAAGATGAGTGCTTCTCCTTTGCTGCTAAGAGTTGGTCAGAGTTAATGGTAGGCAGTCCTACCTGTATCCTTTCTTAACAGTAACTTACAGAAAAGAACAACAGCTGTATTAACTGTATCCTCTCCACGGAGCCCTCAAATTCTGTGTGTTGTTTTCTCTTGCCCGGCCACCGAAAAAGCCTGAGTTACTTTTGACGAAGATCTCACTGCTCACCATACAGCCTATGAGGCAGCTCAATACCTTCCCACTTACAAACACAAGCAGGCACTCAGGTGTGTCCCACTGGACTCCCCCACACCCCAAAACCCCAACTACAACGGCTGTAACAGTGACAGTCGTCTAAGTACAGGTAATAGTGTGTGCCTAGCATGCTGGGTTTATGTCTGCGAGGTTATGAGGACGACCTATACTTCCACAATGAACACCCCTGGAAGTCCAAGGGCAAAGGGCCCCTTGGGTCCCCAGTGCCCAAGCCAACTGAACCCCCCAGGACTGCTTGGGCTGGCCCATCTAGCAAGGCTGTCTTTCAGAACTGTTAAGGATTTGCAAAGTTAAGAATGCTCAGAGATCTCCACCTAACAGAAACTGCTCTGATTTCCAATATTTCTGGTAACCCCCCGAGTTCAGTGTCTTTTCCAGCTCTATTTGTGCCAACAGGGCTGGACGGCCTTACTGACCCATGCATCAGTTGTGGTGGCTAAATGGTGAATAAGGCAGAACAAAGCAGAAACAAGCATGAAGCCAAGGGTTCTCACCAGAACCTGATCCTTTAGGGAAATAATTCACACAATAAAAGCACACAGATTATATTGTCAAAGCTGGATGGTTTTAATGGCCTCCATTTTCTTAAAAGTATTTCCCACTTTGAACAGCTGACAACTACCACGGCCAGAGGAAGTGATCCTGATACTTCCCTCACGAACACCTAGTGTTTCTATCGTAAGTGTAAATCCTACTGTGTGTCAGGTATATGGTGATGCTGGGGGTACAAAGATAAGCCTAATAGAATTAGCTCAAAAGTTTTAAAAACCCTTTAAAAAGCCACAGTCTAGCCAAAGATCAAGCTGTAAACATATAACAACAAAAACTGTTACATGCTACGAAGACAGAATGGATTCATTTCCTGGGGGTAGGGGAGAAGAGTGGTAGGGGGTTTTAATTAAGAGATGGCATTTAGCAAGTCCCACAAACCCAGCAGAGTGGACATCTGGCCATAATAAAATCAAACCCTGTATTCAGGGTCCATACTGTTACTCAACAAGGATAATTCAAGCAATTACTAGAGATATCATGATCCAACACATAAGTTCACTTGAGGACCCCAACTATGTAAGCATGAATATTTTTTTGGCTGCCTCAAGCTAGCACGTTTATGAAAAACAGGTTAAGTTACTGGCTCCAAATTACTTTTTAATTTAAAAAAAGCAAACAAAAAAAGCTTAAGCTTTTAAGATTTCTTTAAAAAAAAAATTGGAAAATAATCTCCCTGTCAAGAGCATGCATGATTAATGATTTGTGTGATATAAGCTTGCCTATCTGTGTTGCTATTACATGCTCTTCCTAACAGCGTAAAACTGCCCTAAAGATTCTTGTGGAACTGATACATGCCCCTCCACCACGCCTACTCCCACTATACTTTAAAAATTCTTTGTGTAATTTCTGGAAAATTTTAGACTTCAACTATCCATTGAATAGTTGAACTCCAATAGCCATTCAGTAACAGGAACTACTGTCAAGTCATTCATACGGAATTGTAAAGGTATTAACCATCAAATATCACTCACTTCCCACAAAACACCTGATGCAAATACTGTACTTCAGTGGCTTAATTGCAACAAATATTAGGAAGCTCTCTACTTGTAAATCCATTCTGAGGTGGAACTAAATCAGACTGACCAGGTCAACAGCCAAGACTGAGTCAATCAGTAGAGTCAATATAACACTAAAAACTGTCATTCGAATCACTTTACAGGACTCTTTCCTGGTGGCTCAGACAGTAGAGACAGTCTGTCTGCAATGCTGAAGACCTGGGTTCAATCACTGGGTCAGGAAGATCCCCTGGAGAAGGGAGTGGCTGCCCATTCCAATCCTCTTGCCTGGAGAATGCCATGGGCAGAGGAGCCTAGGGGCTACAGTCCATGGGGTCCCAGAGAGTCAGACAGGACTGAGCAACAAGCATTTCATTTTCAGAGGACTCTAAACGATACTACAGGCAAAGGTCTAGAACAGAGAATATGCCACAAGTGGTGACTCCATAAATGGTAGCTCTTAAAATTTCCACATGGGGAGCATTGACGTTAAAACTGCTCAAATCTTTGACAGATGAGAAAAGTCATGTTAACGGTGATCAAATGAGTTAATACAAGAACCTAAGTCTGTTTGCTTTTCTAGTATGGCCCATCACATCGCATCACTGTGCTGAGCTTCAGGAGAGGGTACCAGGGGACACTCCAGCCCAAAGTGACTTGTCTGACAGTTCTGAATTGGAGGGAGGGTCCATGATGCAGCCCCTACCATCTCCTCCTAGTAATGGCTAGCATCATTCAGTCAATCCAAGCCCACTCCACTAAGTGAAATCCACTGGCCCAATGAGCAGCCCAGTCAAGGCCACTGATGAATGTAATCACTATCACAGATGCAGGCTGTTTAGGATCTGAAGCAATTAAACCGATAACAGTACTATCTGCAATAAGAAACTGGTTTTATAAATCTGTGAGGAATAGGGACCTATGAATATGCCACAAATTCTGTAAGCCCTGGCTTATATTACATCAATTTTCTTTTGTAGACACAGCAAGTAAACATTAAGAAGCCAATTTACATCTAGCATAAGGTAATTCATTGTGTCCTAAAAAAGAGAAAAGAAAGCTGCCTAAAGCTTCATGAAGCATCCCACCTAAGTTTGCTTTTCTAGAGAAAACTGAGCACCCACGAAAGGCAATCAAGATTTACGTAGTTAATTCATATTCACAGAGACTTGTCAACATATATCTGTAAAAGGATTATCCTTAATCTTTCAGCTGCTTGAGTAGGAATAAAATGCCTAGACTGTAACTCTAAACATCTAATTTGTGAGGAGGTTAAACATCTCAGTGATAATCTAATAATGTAAAATACAAAATATTTCCTTCCTGGCCTCTCTCCATTTCAGTCACTCACGGAAGTGTGTAATGAGCTCCCTGGCTCTGTGCCAGGTGCCGGGGACCCAGTACGGTATAAGACACAGTGAGTCCTCCCCCTCTGAGTGCAGCGGGCACTGTAAGAGGATGTTAGAACACCTGTCTGCCCTCCAGTCCTGTGAGACCCGATCCTGCCCTCCAGGAGGCTGTGAGCTCCGTGGGTACACAGACTGCATGCT
Organism: Odocoileus virginianus; assembly: GCF_023699985.2. Classification (NCBI taxonomy): domain Eukaryota; kingdom Metazoa; phylum Chordata; class Mammalia; order Artiodactyla; family Cervidae; genus Odocoileus; species Odocoileus virginianus. Next base: position 45,243,530 of record NC_069689.1, on the reverse strand, counting down.
GAGGCTCCTGGTGGCTCAGATGCTAAAGAATCTGCCTGCCGTGCAGGAGACCTGGGTTTGGTCCCTGGGTTGGGGAAGAGCCCCTGGAGGAGGGCGTGGCAACCCACTCCAGTATTCCTGCCTGGGAAATCCCACGGAAGAGGGGCCTGGAGGGCTACATCCATGGGATTGCAAAGAGTCGGACACGACTGAGCGACTAACACTTTCACTTTCTTGGGTACACAGAAGCTGCACACGGTGATAAAATTAAACAGAAGCAGGGCACCAGAAAGAAGAAGAAGATCTTCACGACCCAGATAACCACGATGGTGTGATCACTCACCTAGAGCCAGACATCCTGGAATGTGAAGTCAAGTGGGCCTTAGGAAGCATCACTACAAACAAGCTAGTGGAGGTGATGGAATTCCAGTTGAACTATTTCAAATCCTGAAAGATGATGCTGTGAAAGTACTGCACTCAATATGCCAGAAAATTTGGAAAACTCAGCAGTGGCCACAGGACGGGAAAAGGTCAGGTTTCATTCCAATCCCAAAGAAAGGCAATGCCAAAGAACGCTCACACTACCACACAATTGCACTCATCTCACATGCTAGTAAAGTAATGCTCAAAATCCTCCAAGCCAGGCTTCAACAGGATGTGAACCATGAACTTCCAAATGTTCAAGCTGGATTTAGAAAAGGCAGAGGAACCAGAGATCAAATTGTCAACATCCACTGGATCATCAAAAAAGCAAGAGAGTTCCAGAAAAACATCTACTTCAGCCTTATTGACTATGCCAAAGCCTTTGACTGTGTAGATCACAAGAAACTGTGGAAAATTCCTAAACAGATGGGAGTATCAGACCACGTGACCTGCCTCCTGACAAACCTGTATGCAGGTCAAGCAGCAGCAGTGAGAACTGGACACGGAACAACAGACTGGTTTCAAATCAGGAAAGCAGTGCAGCAAGGCTGTATATTGTCACCCTGCTTTTTAAACTTATATGCAGAGTACATCATGCAAAATGCCAGGCTGGATGAAGCACAAGCTGGAATCAAGATTTCCGGGAGAAATATCAAAAACCTCAGATATGCAAATGACACCACTCCTATGGCAGAAAGCAAAAAAGAACTAAAGAGCCTCTTAATGAAAGTGAAAGAAGAGAGTGAAAAAGCTGGCTTAAAACTCAACATTCAGAAAACTAAGATCATGGCATCTGGTCCCATCACATCTTTGGCAAATAGATGGGAAACAATGAAAACAGTGACAGACTTTATTTCTGGGGGCTCCGAAATCACTGCAGATGTTGACTGCAGCCATGAAATTAAAAGATGCTTGCTCCTTGGAAGAAAAGCTATGGCAAACCTAGACAGCATATTAAAAAGCAGAGACACTGCTTTGCCAACAAAGGTCCTTCCTAGTTTAATGAGGATGACTTGATGGTCTAAAAGCAAAAAGAACAGAACTGAGTGGCAGTGCATGAGCTTTCCTATGTCTTGTTTGGCTTCAGAATTTAAATTTAGCAAAAGAAATTTTTTAAAGCCATTTTCTTATGGGCCTTCCTAGTAGTAGTACCACCTCATCTGAACTCTTCGAGAGAAAATGGGGGTTGTTTCTCATGTTTTATTTATTCCCACACATGGACTCACTCATTCAATCAACAAACATTTGTTCTCTGACCCACTGTGTGCCTGGAAGCAGGATAGATGAGACGTGGGCTGTTAGTAAATATTTCTTACTGTTAGTAACCTAAGCTCAACTCAAATTAGCTTCAGCAAAGAAAGAATTTATTGGTTTATGTAAGTTTCAGTGGAAATCAGCTTCAGGCATGGGTGATTCCAGGGGCACAAGCAGTGACATCAATATTTAATCTTCATCTCTCAGCTATGCTTTCTTCTGTGAAGGCTGCACCCCTCAAGCAGCTTCTCCCCAGAGATGGTAACAATGATGGCCTCCAGTAACTCCAGAATTACCAGCTTAGCCACCACAAGAGTCTTTTCCCCAAAAACTCCAGTGAAAGTGCTGACTTAGCTCTAACTTGGCCCATCTTGAGCCTCGTGCTTTCGTCTGACTGAGAGATGCCACATGCTGATGGGCCAGTGCAGTCACATGGTCAAACCAGGGAAGGAGAGAGCAAGGTCAGTACCAGTGAATCACGGGGATTAGGATGAGAGGTGGTTTGGGACTTCCCTGGCGGTACATCTAGTCAAAGCGATGGTTTTTCCAGCAGTCATGTATGGATGTGAGAGTTGGACTATGAAGAAAGCTGAGCGCTGAAGAATTGATGCTTTTGATTTGTGGTATTGGAGAAGACTCTTGAGAGTCCCTTGGACTGCAAGGAGATCCAACCAGTCCATCCTAAAGGAGATCAGTCCTGGGTGTTCATTGGAAGGACTGATGCTGAAGCTGAAACTCCAATAGGTTGGCCACCTGATGCGAAGAACTGACTCATTGGAAAAGATCCTGATGCTGGGGAAGATTGAAGGCAGGAGGAGAAGGGGATGACGGAGGATGAGATGGTTGGGTGTCATCACCAACTCGATGAATATGAGCTTGAGTAAGCTCCGGGAGTTGGTAATGGACAGGGACGCCTGACATGCTGCAGTCTGTGGGGTCACAGAGTCAGACACGACTGAGCGACTGAACTGAACTGAGAGCACCAGAGGGTAAAAGCAACATGAAGTCTGCGAGCTGAGAGGAAGAATTTCCTGAAACTGTATATAAAAAGGATATAGACACACAGAAAGAGAGTGAGCTCTATTTCGGGGAAAACAGAAGAGATACTGGGAAGATACTGTAGGAGCTGCCCACCCCAGTAAGCAGGGGGAGGAGGTCACATGAGAAAGTGGGGAGGTGGGTTCTAGGGCTGGTAACAGCGAGCAACCTTCCTGCCTGAGCAGGATCTATGCAAGGAGTATTAAGCTGGCAGGTGGGAATGTAAGACGGATTTGGATCTGGAGAGAGTGGGTGTAGAAAATCCATTCGGGATGCCAGAAATCCTGGGGTCGGAAGAGGGTGGAACAAATGGAAAGGTGAGCCTTTAAGTAGAAAGGAAGTGGCAGGATTTGGTGCCCGATGACAGATTTCAAGATTTTGAGCTGAGGCCAGTTCATCACTGGTACATTCCAGAAGGCATGCTGGCTTTGAAGAAGCAAGGTACGTGGTGTTTCACTAGCTGAGCATGAGGTGATGGGAGCCTTTCCCATCACCCCATGATAGTGAGCCTGGTGGACGTGGGAGACATGGGGCAAAAAGAAGGAAAAAAAAAACACTCGGGAAAGACAGGTCCAGGCAGGACACACTTTGCAGCCGTATCAGATAAAGCCACGTAGGTGGCTCCCACTCAGACAGAAAGGTGGAAGACAGGACGACTGCTCCAGAGGCTTGGAGGTGGGTCCAAGAGTCCGGAGTACACAAACGCTGCACTCCAGAGAGGCTGGAGCTGAGCCCAAAGGGTGGGTCAGCTTTGCTAAATGGAGGGGAAAGGGCATTCCAGGCCAGGATACAGTGGGGACAAGCAAACAAACAAGACTTCAGTGACAAGCTACTTGCCCCTGTTGTCTCAGTACTGAAAAATCAGCTTTAAAAAAAAAAAAAAATCAGCTTTAACACATTTATGATAGACATCTGATTAGTCAATTGGCTATAGCTCTATGGAACTGCCCCTTAACTTAAATTATACTTTGTTTTTCATACTCGGTTATTTTCATAAATAAATAATTTCCCAATAAAATACAAGGTACACGGAGAAAAGCGAGGGTTTCAGATTTCACCAAAACACTGTGCTCCAAACACAGCAGTGGTCAATTCTGGTCCATCCAAGATGACCTGGTCTTTTTGGCACTGATGCATTAAAAATTTTTCAATTTGACGAATGCCGCAATTAGAGTCACCCATTTTCAAGGTCATAATTGCTGCACATAAAAAGAACAGAATCACAGACTGTCCCCAAACAGCAGGAGCTCCCATGGCCTGTCTCTCCCAGGATCCAAGAGCTACACTGTTCTGTTTCTATTTAGAGCATCATGAATGCTAAACAGAAATGTGAAAAATTATTCCACAAAACGAAGCAAAATAGACATCACCACCCCCCTCCACAGCCCCAGACCCACACTCCGGAGTGGCTCACCACTCAATTTTGGCTTGCAAATGCATTCTTAAATGTGGATTTGTTGTTTACCATCTGTAACCCCCAAACAGCCTAAATATATGTTTGTGTAACACCTTCACACGGGGGTGGGGCGGGAGAAAGAACTCAAGTTATTTTTTAAGGTAACAGCAGCTACTTCGGTTGAAAAGTCAGGGAGCAATTCCGTCAAATCAGCACTAAGACCACTCAGCATCATGTAGTCTCGGGCATGGATAATGCCAGAGCCGTGAAGGGAGCTGATCACCAGAATAACAGGGAATCGAGCAAAAACAATCTCCTGTTACTAAACACATCAAAAGTGTTTTTAAAAAAAAAAAAATCTCTTCCAGCTGGACTCGCTGGTAGAATGACTTGTTTGAATACAAGTCTGAATTGGAGATTATTTTCAAATTAACGAAGTTTTTCAGCTGGTAAGGACATACAACTAGAAGGACTTCTAATAACAAGGCGCAGTACCCCAAGAAGCCCTCAGGGACTTGTTTCACTGCATAAGAATAATGTGCAATTAAGCCAACAATTGTAACTAAGTGTTTCTGAGGGCTTGAAAGTAGTCTTTCTCTAGTAGTTCAAATATCATTAAGTTCATCTAAAGGATTGTATGGCATTTAACTGAATTGGTCCATTCAGTCATGCACTGTGATGTTAAGATGAGCCAATGTACTAAATAGCACATAGTAGGCCTTCCCTAGGATTTAAAAAAAAAAAAAGAACAAGCTTCAAAATAGGAAAAAAAAAAAACATGCTCAGTAAACACAAAAATAATCAGGACAAATATGGATTAGAAAACTATTCACTTCAGGATTCCTTTGAATAATAGGTCCCACTCATACCTGTAAGTGTTTCTTTGCAAATCATTCATTACTTGGCAAGGGAGTTAGGGCCCAGAGACCCCCCCAGCAGGCAGGGGCACAGGAGCTGAAGATCAGTGTGGTCAGAGGGGCTCAGAAAGCGTGTGTGCTCCTCCAAAATGGACCAGCCACCCCTGTCCTCCCCAGTGTTTCCAGAGGTCATTCTGTCTAGAGAGAATCCAACAGAGTCAGAAATGCAAGATGTCAGGTTCAGGGGAGTCATTTCATGCCATCCCGCCTCCCTGCAGAGCCAGGAGCCAGCCCATCCAGGGGCCGGGACCCAACCCAGGGGCTGGGAGAGAGGGCTCTTTTTAGGATCCTGCCCGGGGCCTGACTCCGTGGGACTCAAAGGAAAGCCTTTCCTAAGGCTGAAGGAAGGAAAAATTTAGGCAAAGTATCTACAGCAATGGGAGGAACACGAGAACTCACTCCTTTCCAAGTCAATAGAGTCAAACTGGGCAGTCTTATTCCTTCGAGAGGGATCACTCTAAAGGGCACGCTTGTGCAGTGCGGAATGTTCTGGTGAGGTCTCCTGACTACATTTCTTAGATCACCACCCCCCCCCCCACACACACACTCCCACCACCAAATTTTGGAGGCCAGTTAGTAAACTGTCAGTGACTAACTCTCAGTACTACTAATGTGCTTAGTCGCTCCGTTGTGTCCAACACTTTGCAACCCCATGGACTGCAGCCCCAGGCTCCTCTGTCCAAAGGATTCTCCAGGCAAGAATACTGGAGTGGGTTGCCATGCCCTCCTCCAGGGGATCTTCCCAGCCCAGGGATGGAACCCAGGTCTCCCGCATTGCAGGCCAATTCTTCACTGTCTGAGCCGCCAGGGAAGCTCACTAAAGGAAAACTAGATATGTGGCTGATGCATCCGTTTTCAGCAGGGGAGGTGGGGGTGGGAGGAAAAGTCTCTTTCAAGTCTCCCTCTCCACTGCGGAATACCACAATGGGGACGTCTTTCCTTCTGATTGTTGCTAGCAGTTGAAATGACCACATTTAATCAGCTGAGCAAGAGATGGTTTAAAAGGCCACTTACTCCTCCTTTTGTAAATGGCCTTTAAACCAAGTCACACTACTTCCAAGTACCTGGTTCACCAAGTCAGAGGGTTTCCTTCAACCCTCTTCATAAGAATTAGAATGACACCTAGTCCAGGCTCTTCGGCTCATTGAGGATGTTAACATCACTTAAATGCAAAAAAGCCATCTGGACTAGGGTCTGAATGGAATCGGGTCCTGAGGCATATGTTCAGACCCCCATTCCATGTATTCCACACAGACTGTATTCCATGTATTCTCTTTTCAAGAGCTGTGGGTTCTCAAACTCCTGAACACAGGTATGAAAATGCTGCATGAGACTCCATGTCATGTTCATCTGTTATTTCCTCTTTTTCTTCTTGGGCAGGGGGTGGGGGTGTTGGAACACTGCTGAAAAGTTTTAGCCCATCAGCATCTGTAACAGATATTTATTCTTGGTACTAAATTCAAATCTTAGTAATACAGCAAGTGCATAGCAAGATAAACTATCTTTCTGTTCTTCTAAGCAGAGTGTTGACTGTGATATGGGAGTGGCATCATAGGCAGCTGTATGGTCAGAACCATTTTAAACCCTGTAGACACCTCGCAGAGAGCAAACTGCTCCAGGCGTGGCATGTGCCTATTCAGGCGCTCCAGCACTTTCAAGACACCCTTGTCAGCAGCGAAACACAACGCTTCCTTCCGTCTTTATCACATAGGTTGCCAGACAACTGCTCAGAGCTAGTGTGGGGAATGTTACAGTAAACACTTACCCCAAACCAGTTACATGTGTCATTGATAAACAACAGAAAATTTAAGAGATACAAACGTACTCCTGGAACCTTAAATCTTCCTCCCAGTGAGGCCTAAGAACTTAAGATCTTCATACACCTGGCAGAGAAGAAGGAAAACAAATTTCCCCCAAAATCTATAGATTTATAGTCTAAATACGTCTTCCTCTAGAACGTTTAACACACTGAAGCTTTAGTCCTCCCGTATACTTTGAAAGTGCTCCTTGACGATAAATTACAGAAGTTGCCTCTCTCACTGCAGCTCACATAAATATAATTTTGCTTTCGGGAAACCAATTATAGAAGAGTAAATCATTTTTACATTGCTTTCCAAAAATCTTTAAGTTGCAATATGGACAGTAAGTAGAATCCCAAGAAAAACACAGCTTACTTATTCTATCATTTTCCTACATTCAGCAAGCTAAGTCCCTGAAGGAAATGTACAGTTGGGCTAGTTTTAAAAAATACTCAGGTAATTTCAGCAGGTACAGTAGTGTATGCAGACATGGATGCAACCAGTATTTCTTCAGTGCGTAGCCTTCTGGACTTGCGAGGAGGATGGGGGATCTCCGGGTCTCCAGGAATCCAGCACGGTCCCATGACCTGCGCTTTGTGGGCGCTGAGGATGCACCAGGCCCTGCCTGGAGCACTTGGCACACACAGGCCGCACCACGCCATCCCCACAACGTCCCTGAGAGACAGACGATCCTTCTGCCCAAAAGACACGGCAAGTGCTCCCAAGTCCCGGGAGCTGAGCAACCCAGGGCATCAGCATGACAGCCTCCAGATTATACCAAGCTTGTGAAGTCAGAGGAAAAACCTGCCTGGTACCCAATCAAGTCTTAGGCGAGGGACTGGAAATTACAACTTAGGGAGAAAATAGACCTTAGTTAGGGAGTGATGGTCAAGGAAGGAGAGCCGGAAGGAAGTCCCATCACGGAGGAGAAAGCACGCATGGAGGCTGGAGAATGGGAGATACCGAGGCAGAAATTTCCAGAAGGCTGCAAAAAATAAACCCAGGCCTAGAGTGGGGACAGCTTGAGTCTCACAGTTTAGGACTTCACATCAGAGACAATAGGGAGCCCGTGTGAATTATTTAGAGTGGGCGAATGTCTTAAGCAAAGCAGTGCTTCAGCTAAAATCGTTTGGCTACTTTGCAGGATGGATTGGAGAGAAGGAAAGGCTTGATGGTGAGGACTCTACCAGGGTGACCCCGAATTAAGGAGACAGGCAGGGGGGCTGAGACAGGGAAGGAAATGTTGGGTATTTGCATAAAAGGAAGGAGGGGACAGAGAAGAAAACTCCTTCCAAGTCCTATTTATCAGGAGCTGCTTGATACACGGAAAGCGGGAGGAGACAGGCGGGGGTGCACACAGGCCTGGCACTTGCTCTCTGCTGGCTGGGGGTATTCTGGTCATCTGATGTGCACAGATGACTCACTGGAAGGGTCCCCGATGCTGGGGAAGAGAGAGGGCAGAAGAAGAAGAGGGCGTCAGAGGACGAGACGGCTGGATGGCATCACTGATGCGATGAACATGAACTTGGGCAAACTCCGGGAGATGGGGAGGGACAGGGAGGCCTGGCCTGCTGCAGCCCACGGGGTCGCAAAGAGTCGGACACGACTGAGCAAGTGAACAAGACAACAGCCTGGGGCGTCCACCGTCCTCTCCTGGGTGAGCTGCAGTCCGCCCGGCAGGCAGCCCAGGTCGAGACCATGCTCTCCTGTTACCTCTGCTCGTTACTTCCGTCTGGATACAACAAACGTATTTTAAGTAAGAAAGACTGTTCTCCTTTCAGTTTTGTTTGAACCACATCATTCACAAATAACTGAGTGATAAAAAGATCAGTGCAGTTCCTCCTGCTTGGTTTTAAGGAGGTCCAGTCTTTTCTCTCTCTGAGAATATGCCTGAAAGTGGTAGTTTAACCAAGTTGTTTGTTTATTTTTGTTTTTTGTGGTGGTTGTTATGTTTTCTTAAACCAGGGTGGTCCAAGTGAGAAGCATGTCCTGGGAGTGTTTTAACTATTAGGTCACAAACAGAAGATTGTGGAGGCTGTGCAAATCCTCCCTATGCTAATGAAACCAAGAGGTTATTGCTCTAAGCTCTGGAAAAGTAACGTTAGCTTAAAACCCCAGGGGTCTGTCACCTGGAAAGGCGCCACAAGACTCACAGACCGGCCCTGCTCAGCTTCCCTAGGTCAGCTGGAATCAGGGCTGACCCTTTCCCGGTCCTCACTCGCTAAGAAACGATTTGGCCGGATCGGTAGGGCAAAAACAGAAAGCAAGCTCTGAATGAGCCCTGATGCTTTGTGAGAACGCGTGAGTTACGTTAAGCCGGTTACGGTGAAGCTCAGTGAACTGCCGGGCCTGGCGCGGTAACTGCTCTGTCTCTGTTCCTGAAAGATGCCGACCAGAAGCGAGGAAGGGGGTCTTAAAGGGGTCTGAAGCCCCCACTCTTGTGTGACGGGCATTTCAAGCCGCTGCCAGGCACGTGGTGCCAACTGTTCCAAGTGGCTCCCGGTGAAATCACTTTGTTATTCAACTTCGTACTTCAGCTTCCCCTTGTCAGGGACTTCAGGACCTCACCAGGCCAAGTCATTTAAAAGAGAAAGAGGAAGAGGCACGTCCTGTGGAATCATCAAGGATCAAACAGCCTTTGCTGAAGTCACCCAGTTTATAACGGAACTGGTGAGATGCAGGTTTCCATCAACACCACCCCCGATAAAGACCTTTCTCCTGGCCTGGGGGTGGGGGGGTGGGATGGGAAGAGGAGCAAAAGGTTGCTGCTGAGCCTTAAGTGAGTTAAATCGGATTGACTTAAATAAAAATTCTGACAGTTTGTTTTCAAGCAGGAAAACTGTAAAATGGAAACCACATGCAAGCCTCTGCCAGAGCCGCATTTAAATCATTCACACGTCAAAAACTCAGCGAATGTTTCTAATTTAGTCAAACACTACCTCTCTTTCTCCACAATAAGTCATCTTAATTTATTTCACCTAACTCTACTGTTTTCGTGTTAACAATGTGACCACCAGAAGTCTGAACAATTCCTTTCTGATTTGGAAAATAAAGCAGTTTGTTCTGATTTTTTCCACCTTCCATAGAGCCAGTGACCACACAAGTCCCAAAACGTTCTAGGTTCCCAGTGCGAATTATTAACTTTTCATGTTCAACTCAAAGAAGAATGCTTCCTTTTAGGATAGTGTGTTAAAAAAGAGAGAGAGAGAGAGAAATTAACAGACTTTACAAACCCAAACCAATAAAGAAGCCCAATGACTCACCAGCTTCCAATACCCATGGTTCAAAATGTATTTTAAATTCTAAGTTAAGCTCAGCCATTCTCACTGGGATCTTGTAAGACAGGAACTCCTATCACTCTAGAACTGGATCATCAAGTAGGAAACGTAGCCACATTAACTTGCAAACATACAAAGGCCTCAAGGCTAGAACATGCCTGTGACCCCAATCTTGTACTTAACTTGCTCCCTGCAGAAACATCACCAAGAGATGCGTGAACACACGTGGGGACTCCCCTCCGCAGGCCAGGGGACCAAGCCCCACACTCCACTGCTGCCCTGGGCACGAGTCTCAGGAAGGCAGGGCCTCGGGAAGGGCTGCTCTCTCGGGCCGTCTTCACTGGAGAACACTCACTAGAGAACGTTTGCAGGTGGCTCAACCACTTGAAAGCAGTGCCTGCAGAGACGAAGGGAATTTTCCCCTTTTCCAAAGACTGGACACCTCTTTCCTTGTGATTGTACAGATCTGCTCTGCCCAGGTTTGCCTGTCAGTTATTAGTTACCACTTATAGAGTAGTTCATATTTGCAATATACTCTGCAAATGTTTTTAGCATTTTATATCCCTTGTACGCTCACGACTACCTGTGGAGGAGAAGGAAAGCGAGTCGGCCCGGAGCAGGGATTCAGAAGCTGGGATTCAGTAAACGTGTATGTGTGAGAACACATCTCGCCATGTGCTGGGCCAGTAATTAATTCCCTTCCACCCTGTGATACTTCAGAGCTTGGCCTGTTGACCCAGGCATCCTATTCTTAAAGCTCCTTGAAGATATCAAAAGCAAATTTAGTATTTTGAGGCTGAGTTTCATGAATGAACAAGCAGCACTGCTATCACGGACAAAGGTCAGAGAACCACATCTCATTTCTCTGCCTTGGCTTCATCAACTGTGGAAAAGACGTCATACTAGGTGTAAAATATTTGAGGCATCTTAGAGTACAATCCACATCTCATACCTCCCTTACCTATAACTCAATTAGCTAGCAAGTCACCTCCCTTACAAACCCAAAATCTAGCAAGGAAGAGTCCATGATGACTATGTATTCAAATTCTGTTTCACTCATCTGATTTCATGGTTACTGAACATTAACTTGCACGTACTTTCAGCATGATTAAATATTTAAGTTCCAAGCCCCCAGTAGATCATAAGCAGCCAATTTTAGGGAGTGAGGCTGGAGATAGTGGTAAAATCTGAACAAAAGTTAACATGAAGAATGCACAGAAATGGCACCTATACAAAAAAGCCAACACAAGATCTCCAACCCCTGGCACTCACAGGCCATTCAGCTCAGGGCCGTGTTTCACACATCAAAGCTTGTCAAGCACACTCCTGCGGGCTTGAGAGCTCCCCATTATAATTTTCATTTTGTTTGTTTCCATTCTGAATATGATCTACCTTTCTAACTTCGAGTCCATCTATTTAACCCTCTTAGAATTTAACGCTGTTATTTTAGCATCAGCATTTACATCCAAAACACACCAGAAGACAACTGTTTTATTCAAGCTGCTGCACACCAAGAGGAAGAGAGAAGGTGCAGTTAATGCACAAACACGTGTTTACACACCCATCTGAAGACCACACTATGTCACGGTGTTCTGTGGGAACTGAGGCTCTTCGATACCTGAAGAGAAAAGCCAACTGAAATCCAAAGAGAAGCATTCCACAACTCACAGGCACTCATGCCTCTGACGGCAGTTGATTCATGTTCTGAATGCTAATGTAGTCTTAGCAAAGTATCACCATGTCACTAAATTGATGTTTGGGTTTGAATTTTGGAGTCTGCATTTAATGTGTACATTTAATTTATAGTTATAAAAAAGATCCAGAATCACAAGACATTTATCCCTAATGGTTGTAGTATTTAAGTATCTTTATAGCAGAGTAATTTATAATGACACTGAGGGGCAGTGAATATCTTTTACCTTTAAAGGGGTCTCAACTGCCACACATGAAAACAACTGCTCTGCCCACCTGGGAACATCATTTTATTATCTCATCAGAAAATGAAGCTACTTTCACTGTGATGACCTTGTGTACTGAGAAAAGTGAGATTATATTCATTATATTCTCTTCAATGCAAGCAACTGAAAATGTCCTTTAGAAATATTTCCTTTAAATATAATTATTTTAATTGTGTTGCTTAAAAAAGATGACTCTTTCACTATCCAAGTAACTCAGTTATCATCTATATAATGAAAACTTTTCTTCATATCCTTGGAATGTTTTCTGCTGTTTAGGACGTATTTCTGGAATATGAAGGTACCAACATGGATGTATCTTTTGATGAGCAGAGAGTAAATCTAAACTTATACATATATGGAATATATGGAAATGGTTTCAGCAAGTCCCTAGGCAGACAGGGCCAAACTGAAATGTCAGCTTGGGGTATAGAACTCACTATCTGTGGAGAGGGAGTGATGAGGAGCCCCGGACACATGCGAAACAGCATAAAAATCAGGGCACTGAATCTCTGGATGGTGGTTCTCAAAGTGTGGTCAGTGGACCCCTGGGGGTTCTGCATCCCTTGTGTCCAGGTCGGGAATGTGGAGGAGCGGGGGCTATGAGATCAACCAATTTCAGACCGCTGCAAAGACAGCACTTGCCTTTTTCACTCACGCTTGTCTCAGGAGTGCTCAGCAGACTTTTCCAGTGTGCGATACTGACAGCAGACTGAACGTGGGAACAGATGCTGGGACCCAGCTGAATTCCATTATGCCAAACAGCAAAGAGATCGGGAAACACACTGCCTCCCTACTCTCTGCACTGACGGAGGGGATTAAGGCCCCCCCCCACCACAAAAACATGTTTACATGTGATGGGCTTATTACTTTCAGAGGAATTAATCTTTTTTTTTTAACCTATCCAATGCTTCTCTTCATCTCTGTGTGCCGAGCCCCAGACTCTGATATTCAGCTCTGATGTCTAAGAGACATTTCAGATTCTGCAAATCCAAGTCAGAGCTGCGGCCCCTTCTGCACGCATCTCAGACCTGCCCCACCCCACTGCCCATCCGGCTCAGGAACCAACACTTCCATCCCCTGTTCTGTCCAAGCCAAGAAGTCTCTCTTGGCTTTAACTCTTTTTCTCCCTCCATTCTTCATATTCTACACATTTTATAAATCCCTAGATATTTCTAGACCATCCCACTATCAGATGCCATCACTCTGATCCCAAGGTGACCAGGGGACCATTTTGCCCCAGCCCACCTGTTCCCACCCCCTTCATAAACGCTCATACAGAGGAAGCGCTGTATCTAGTAAGCACAGACTAGGGGTGCTGCTGAACCCCCAACAATGTGCAGGACCACCCCCCAGCCAAGACTTACCTGAGCCCAGCTGTCACTCATCCCCAGGTTGACAGCCAGCTCTGGTCCAAGCCCCTGGGCTGTCTCCACTGGGTTATCCCAGCAGCGTCCTCACCAGTCCCCTGCTTCCACGCCGACTGCCCTCCCCCTGGCTCTGGTCCCTTCTCCACGCAACAGTTAGCATGTTGTTACAGCATATACATCAGAGCGTGTCTGTTTCCAACCCATCACTGGCTCCCCGCTGACGTCACGGAAGCTGTCACTCCTGCTGCAGCCCACAGGCCCCACCTGCTCTGGTCCAGCCCATCTCAGAACTCAGAGCTACGGCCTCGCTTACTGTGCGTGCCCTGACCCGCCCTCCCAGCTCCAAACTGCTGGGGCGATGCCCTAACACCCCCGTGTGACTAGACTGGATGGCCGGCCTTCAAGGAGGTAATGAGGGTTAAAAGAGGTCATCGGGGTAGAGACCTGATACAACAGGACTAGCATCCTCCGGGAGACAGCCGCTCTCCCCCGCCACGTGCGGATGCAGCGGAGGCAGTCATTTACACGCCAGAAGAGATGCCCCCGGACCCCACCGTGCCTGGCACCCCGACCTCAGGCTTCCAGCTTCCCAAGTGTGAGCAGCAAATGTCTCCAGCTGAAGTCACCTCGGCTCTGGTATTCTGGCGTCACAGCCCGAGCTAATTCACATACCGTCTCCCTCCTCTGCCAAGGTGTAGCCTGATCGTTGGGTCCGTATCTGCTTCACAGCCTTTTGTTCTTTCTTCTCCCCCTTAATTTCTGGGGGCTGACCCCTGGCAACCCTTCTCAGTGAGGCCTCCCTGACTGCCCAGCCTAATACAGCACCCCTGCCCTCCCAGCCACACACCTACCCACCCCAGCACGCCTCCCTTCGAGCACAGCACCCCGTTTCTTACGTTCTTATTGGGGAATCCTCTCTAGCTTATTATTCTGTTTATTGTCTGTCTCCTCACCCCCATCCCAAGAGAAACCTATTCCATCTCCTTCACTGCTACCCAGGGACAGGACAGCGTAGGTGCTACGTATCAGTTTAGTAAGCACGCGGATGACTCTGCCTTTGCAGGTTTCAAATGGAAACAACTGAGCATTTCCAGCCATTTTCTGAGCCCAGCCCACTCCCACCTCCCAAGAAAGTCATCGCGTTTGTGCCAGTCTCAGGGTCCTCTGGGTGGAGGGGGACAGGAGAGAATAATTAATGGCAGTATCTGCAGGGAGTAGTTACCCATGTCTGTTCACTCCGGGGAACATCAGATCTCAATGTCATGCTGAAGCACAGGCCTGGGGAAAAAAGGCCCAAGGAGGCACAGAGTGAGTCTCCAGTGTCTGTTTTCCCCACCCATGGACTGGGGAGGGGTCCATGTGTGACATGAGTAAGGCTTACAGGCAGCTTCCCATGGACCCAGCCTCAGCTGCTCCAGAAACCCAAGGAAAGTCATGCAGGCTGGGCGGCCGGGAAAGACCTGCCGGCTGGGATCACTGTCCATTCTTTCTGCCACACTCCATACGCCCAGGTGCTTCCAAACTACTGGATCTTTGAAAAGGGGGTTGTAGTAGCAGTGTTAGTCGCTTGTGTCCGATGCTCTGCGACCCCATGGGCTGTGGCCCACCAGTCTCCTCTGTCCATGGAACTCTCCAGGCAAGAATACTGGAGTGGGTCGCCATCTCCTTTTCCAGGGGCTCTTCCTGACCCAGGGACTGAACCTGGGTCTCCCACACTGCAGGCGGATTCTTTACCATCTGAGCCACCAGGGAAGCCCTTGGAAAGGGAGTCTGCATACACGCAGAATGAGGGGTAGGGATTCTGTAATGGAAAATGCACAGTGAAGGAACAGTCACACACAGTCCTTGATG
This sequence comes from Odocoileus virginianus, assembly GCF_023699985.2. Taxonomy (NCBI): domain Eukaryota; kingdom Metazoa; phylum Chordata; class Mammalia; order Artiodactyla; family Cervidae; genus Odocoileus; species Odocoileus virginianus. Next base: position 45,228,270 of record NC_069689.1, on the reverse strand, counting down.
GCCTGCCGTGGGCAAGGCACCCGTCAGCTTGGGAATTTCAGGGAGAGCCCCAAGGAGGGCGAGGCGCTCGCGTCACAAAGGGTCAGGGAAAGCGGATGGCAGACCCTGACGAGGGCCCCCGGGAAGCCTCAGGGGGAGACGGGAGTGATGAGGGAGAGAAGGGAGAGGCAGACGTTTTAGGGGAGATGAAGTGAGCTCAGGCACGAGGGCTGTAACTGTCTGGGCATGAAGTCCGGTTGGAGAGGACGGGAACGTGGGCTGGGGGCTCAGAACAGGGCTTCACGTGATGCCCCCATCATGGGCAGGAGGAGGCAGGACGGCCGGCTGCAGGAGGCATGCCGAGGGCGAGGGGACACTGCAGACGCGTGCTCACCCCCACCGACGCCGAGTGAGGACCTCAGCCAGGCCAGGGCGGTGTGGGCAGTGGCTCAGGAAAACGCCAAAAGGTCAGAGGGACTGGCGGCCCGGGGACACAGCTGCCTCTAGCAGCCTCACCTGGGGAAGGCGAAGCCCTCTCAACCCTGGGATCCAAGCCGGGGATGCTGTGACCGTCACTGCCCCCAAAAAATACCCCAACACTCAGGGCCACCGGCCATTCTCTCCACCCACTGAGACAGCGGGAGTAGATGGCCCAAGAGGTGAGCCTCCTTCCCTCCCACACCCAACCCCTTCCAAAAACATCACCTCTTTTCTTCCATAAATAATTGCAATAGGATGCTGTAGCTTTCCCCAAACAAACAATAGCCAGATTGTTCCCTGTTTGCAGGGGCCCAGCCCAGCGCACACAAAGGCCTGCTTTCACAGGCCAGCCTCTCTCCACTGCAGAAGGGTGGGTACGATGCCCCCTCCTCATTTATTCAACAATTCCACTGCAGTGATTCCTTCAGGAAAGGAAGAGGCTGTGAGCAGAGGAAAGGGGCAGTGCCCGTTCAGGACAATGGTCACTGTTCCCCAGGCTTTCCTCTGCCTTTGACCTTGCCCAGGAAGCTCTCCTTTCACCACCTCTCTAAAATGCCAACCACGCGATTTTATGCAGGGGATTACTTGTAAGCTTTCTATGGAAATGTCACCCATGATTTTAAATTGTAATAAGTTGAAAGTTTCAAAATAGTCCTGTTTTTATGTCTTAAAACTTCATACTCTTTCAGAATTAAATAGAGTTTAAGTGAGCACCTATATTCTTCTGCTAATTACTAATACTCTTCCTGGTTAGGAAAAGGTGAACTAAAGAACCAAACTCATTACTTTATAGGTGCTGCTTGACTTGTGTTTAGAAACACAGAGCATTATGACTCCCTTTCAGAATTTACGTTTGATTTTCCCCACGGATACAAGGAAGTCCCTCAGTCAGAATGCCTTATTTACCAGCTAGAGTATGTCCACTGGGGCGGGGGTGGTTCAGGCGCCAAGTTGACTCTTGCGACCCCATGGACTGGAAACCCCAGGCTCCTCTGTCCACGGGATTCTCCAGGCAAGAATACTGGAGGGGGTTGCCATTTCCTTCTCCAGAGAAGCTTCCCGACCCAGGGATCAAATCTGGGTTTCCTACAAAGCAGGAGGATTCTTTACCGATCGAACCACCAGGGAAGTCTTCGGCGTACTTCCACTAAGGAATTCTGAAAATCGTCTTTCTATTACCAGTAATTCAAAATGGCCACTCTTCCACTCTGAGCCAGTGACATTTGACACAAAGAGATTTCTTCTCCTATTTTAATGGTCTTTCTCCTACTCACCTCTTTCAGTCTCCCAATTTAGATGAAATGGAATTCCAATTTGCCAACATACTAATAAAGCCTCTGAAAGCCATCTGGAGAGCTTATACATTATTACTTTTTTCAAACCATGTAAACAAACCACATAAAGCTACAGTAATCAGTGCAACGTCGGGGCAGAAAAAGGACCTTCAGCTGCATGGCAAAGTGCTCTTTTGAGGGGATTTATCATTCATGCCAGTAACTTAAGACTAAATGTATTTTAAAGTTTAATCTTGGTTTCTCGACAGGACCTAGTGAGGCGAGCAGGCCGCAATCATGTGCTTCATTTGTTACGAGGCTCAAGCAGCAGACTCCGGTTTACTCAGCATCACACTGTCTTCACTTATCTCACGACTGACGAAACACCGGAGAGATGCCTCCACACTGGCCTGGGCTTCAGCATTTCAAGTAAAAAGTCTCAACTATGGCAGACCAGAGTCTGTTACAGACCTTTTCCCACTGGAGGGAGCTGGGTTATCAAAACTCACGGTGATGTTCAACATATTGAGCCATAATGATGAAGCTGGGTGGGGTTATCTCCAACCTAATTCACCAAAGGAGGAAATTTTCAGGACCCAGGCGCCTCCCACCTTCTGTCAAGTCTCAGAGCGCAGACACAAGAAACCGATGGGCCCCCTCTGCATCGAGGAAACTGCCCTCGTTTCCATCTGTTTCCCGGCATAAGGCAATCCCAACTCGTTTTATAGCGGTGCATTTCTTGCTCCTCAGGTATGGTGAGGCCAGCAGACCAGGAGACGACTGCCGCTGAAAGTCGAGAGGAGCGTTACACCCCGCCACTCAGAGCCCCACGGGGATGTCCCGGGGCGGCAGGCGGGAGAGGGGAGTTTTCACGGTGGTGTCTGCAGGAAGGCGTGGGTGAGGCAGAGGGTTGGCTGGAGTTGAATACTGGAGAGGGTGCTCGGGACAGGGCTGAGTCTGCTTGTCTGGTACCCGGGGTGAGAAGGGCCGAGTGTGAGAGCCCCACAGAGGAGGGGGAGGACGGGGCTGGGCTCCGGGCTGCTTAGCTTACACGTGACAGGCGCGCTCACCTACTGTCAGAGATACTGGCTGGTTCCGGCAGGGGCAGTCTCAGCAAGGCCTCAGTGTATTAAAGCAGCAGAACCACAGAGCACAGAAAGACAGGATTAACAAAGAAAGGTGGCGGTGGTGGTCGTTTGGTTGCTAAGTCGTGCCTGACTCTTGCAAGCCCATGGACTGCAGCCTGCAGGGTAGCATATGTCAGTTAAGTCAAAACTTCCAAGGCCCTGGGTAGGAACCCTCGTTCAAGTCAAAGAGGATGATGAGGACATCTGAAGAGGAACTCCTAATTCACCAGAACGGCCAGCAAAGCCACTTAAACCACTGCTTTTCAGCTGAAGATTAGAAACAGCATAAAAGAAAGGAAGTGGGTCCACCGACTTATGATAATGGGCTGATGGTCGCTTGCCAACAATAGTACATTTCATGATCCTTGTTGAAGGCAGCTTGCCTGGAGTCAAGCCCAAGGGGATGATCCACTGGTGAGCCCAAGGACAAGGCCTCAAGGAGAGGCCTGGACAACATATGTATAAAATTCAAAGATAAAGTTGACAGCAGGGGCAAATAAGTTAGATAAAATTGGGTATAAAAAGATCACGTTAGAAAGAGGGTTCAAATGTTAAACAACAAGGTTTAAAAAAGCTTTATAGAAAATAACATCAATGTAGACCACCATCAAGCACAATACACTGGTGATGTGACTAACAGCTGAAAGGGTCAGAGAGTCCAAGGTGCTTTGCTGACTCATGTCAACAAGCTCCAAGAAAATGACAGACTTCAGCTGCATCCCAGGGGCCGTGGCATCCAAACCAAGGCTAGTCAACAGTCTGGGCCTGATTTCTACTGGCTATGGCCATCAAACATGGTATTTTAATTCTCAGGGACATGGTTCAGAGGGTTGTTAAACTAGAATTTATCAAAGGGAGACTAAAAACTCTGGAGTAAAGAACAGGTAAAGGAACCAGAAATGTTTAATCTGGAGAAGGAAATATTCAGATGGTACAGAAGAGCTGTCCTCACACATTCAAAAGGGCCTTTATTTTGAAGGGATATTGGACTTATTTTTTTATGGCTCATAAGATACAAATAGAACCAATAAAAGGAACCAAGTTATAAGCCAGTAGGGTTTTGTTTGTTTCTAAAAAGGAAGAATCTTCTTGCACCCCTAAGTTGTCCGAAAATGAAATAAGTTGCCTCATTAGATGATGAAGTTCTTGGACATGGAGGTGTTCAGGGAGAGATCAGTTATTTCTCTACCAAATACACTGATGTTCAGCAAACTTTTTCTGAGAAGAGATTTGAAACTCGTGCTGTTTGTGTGCCAACTACTTGGCAGGGTCATCATGGCAAGAAAGCAGCTGCAGAGGCCGCAAAGGCATGTGACTGTGGTCCGAGAAAACTTACTCACAAAAACAGGTACGGAGGGCTAGATCCGGCCGGTGGGCTCGAGCTGGCCAAACCTTGACTCAAACTTGAGAAAATCATTTGGAATCTTTGGTTTACAAGAGAGTTGCTCTCTTACAAATACGATATAAAGGGGTGGCCATATACATACATAAACACTTGACAGGTATTGCTCTTTTCAACGTTAACTTAGTCTAAAAGACTAAAACAAGACATTGTAACTTATCACCTTTAAATGGCAGAGTGTTACTTTAAGGGTGAGGTGGGTAGTCTTGTCTAACGTATGTTGGTACTAGCTTCACTATGCAGCAATTTGACAATAGTTAGGCTCCAATAGGCTGGGCTGATATACTGCAGATACTAAGCAAACAGCACGGCCGCTGCCCACAAGAGAGCAGAGAGCAGGGAGCCGGTCAGGTTACTCTGAGATGCAAAGGAAAACTGCGCCCCCCCGCCCCACATCTCCCACTGTAACGTCTGATACCCTGGGCCCACCTCCCAAGGCTGGCCTGCACTCAAACCATAAACACGACTTTCATGGTCTCCCCTGACTACTCTTTGCTTAGTGCACCCCAAATCCGCAAAGTGAGGACCTGTGCGGGCTCCCTCGGCGTGGAGCACCCTGAAGGAGCTGACGTCAAGCTCCGGGTCAGTGCTGGGTGACCCGGTCCTTCTCCCCCAGACCCCACGGCACGGGTGGTGGGTCCTCACGGCACAAACAAACCCAACGCGGGGGACACGATCCCAGCAACCAAGACGGAGGGTGGGAAACCCACTGGAACCATTTCTCTCCAAAGCAGTCATGTTCACTGCAGGCACTCCCCGAGGACGGTGAGGACACGCCTCGCGGGCAGGGCAGGGCCCTTATTCAGTTCTTAACACTGGAAAATGGAACTGACCCACTTTTTTTTAAGCATTCCTCAAAATCCAACTGAGTCTTCCCTGGGGTTGAATCCAGCAACTCTGAGACTACACGCACAGGGTTTATAATCTCTTGTCCATGCAGCAGAGCTACAAAAACACAGAGTGGAGGAAAAAATGAAGAAGAAAGAGCCTAAGTCACTGCCGGTTCACCGCGGTGGATCACGTCTCTCATCTAGCAGGCAGCGCATCCGATGCCCTGGGCCTTGGCGCCACGCGAGCCTCTGGAGCCGGCAGGACCCGGGAGGCATGGACCTCACGCTGACGGCTCCTCTCCCGGGTCTACCAGAGGAGAAGCCAGCCCTTCCAGCTCCTGACCCTGAGCTGGTGGAGTGCAATCTCAGGTGCTCTGGGAAAGGCTAACCCAAGTTTACAACAGGAGGTCCGCAAGCCTCCCAGCACCCTGAAGGGCCACTAGCCAAGGCCTGGATCCCTGTGCTGCCCGAGGCTGACTCCTGGCCCAGGACACGCCTGGGAGAGTCAGTGTCCTGGCCTCGTGGAAGGTCAAAGGGGTTGAGCCAGAGTCCTGGGACTCGTATCCTGCTCTGATTTCCACGAGCCACACCACAGCAGCTCCACAGCCTCCTCACCCAGCACCTGCATGGCCTGGCGTGTTCCGGATAGATGTGCATTCTAAAAGCCCCTAATTTCAACTGTCTGATAGAAATCTCTCAAGCACACACTTGCCCTACACGTGCACAGACTTAAGTTGAAGGTCATGTCACGGTCACCATCCTGACTCCAGCACCAAACCCCATAAGGGCCAATTAGCATTCTCAGGGGATGGATCTGCTTTTTAAGTTCCCATGTGTTGCTGGCGACACAGGTACACACAGTAGTCCCAGGGGTCTAAATAATCATTCCTATAGCCACTGTTCTTTCAGTGCAAACCCGCTGCATTGGCAGTATTAAAACTCAAAGTGAAACAATTCCTCATCGTTTATCCCACAGTTGGAAACATTTTTGAGGGAGAGAAACATATTGATGAGGAAAAGGGAAATCTTTCAACTTCAGGTTTCAGAATTAATGAAACGCTATTGTAGTTGTAGTTATCTAATTTGGTGCTAACTGAGATCCCAATACCTTATTATTACTTTAAAATTCTTGACAATGTTAATAGCTCTTATAGCAACAAATGTGACTTTCCCTTGGGTGGATCCACACTCCTGGTGGGGATTCCTAGCATCACCCTGCCCCGAGCCAGGGGTCACACGGCTTTCCTGAGCAGGGTGTTTTTAGTATCTTTGAATCACAGCTTCTTTCCCACGCAAAAGTGACACCTCGGCCATCAAAAAGGAACGTTCATTGGAGCTGCTCTTAAGACAATTTTCCAACTACAAGACAATATCTACAGGAAAACTTGTGGCTCAAACATTCTAAGTTCACAAATACTATTTTCATACAGCTTGCTCTTGTTTCCTCTGAATGTACACTGTGTGAAACATAGAGACTTTCTTTATATTGACAGAAAATCCTACTGCTGGAGGAAAGAAAAAAAAAAAAAAAGTCAGGGACAGCACATGCATTAGTGACTGGCTGGCGCTTCCACAGACGATGTTCTACTGTGGTTCCGGCACCACAGTGAGGTCCTCATGGGCACAGGCTCCCTTAAACCTCACAAGCCCCCGAGGAGGCACCCTGTCTGGGCCATCTTACAGAGGGGGAAAGAGAGGCCCCGCTGCCGGAGCCAGGATGGCCCGAGGGTACAGCGCTTCCAACACCGTGCCAGGAACCTAACTCTAACAAGCTCCACACGACCAAAGTGCCTCCGGCAGCACCAGCGAATGCATTTCTTGGACAACACTGCATAAGGAGAGTCTCCAGAAAGCTGCCAGGAGGCATGTGGTTCAGGCAGGCAAAGAGAAGGTCCATCTCACAATGTGGTTCCTCTGCTAATACATCCACGATGTGGCCTGTGTTCAGCACCCTACTTGGGAGAATCTAAGCTTGATGATTAGTATGTTTTCAGCTGTTAAAAATGCACAACTACGCCCAGCTTATTTGAATCTATAAAAACCCCACCGTGCTACAGTGGACGAAGCATCCTGCGGAGCAGCTGCGAGGCAGATGCAGGGGGATGACCTGAGTGGGCCTGGGCTGAGCGGGGCAGCTCTGACTTCAGGGCCCGCAGACCGCACCCCCTCAGATCTTACGGCACTTTCAACTTGAGTGATACTATCACCTCTGGTTTAGTCAGCTGTGCCCTCACTTGTGTCAATGTTGTGCAGAGGCCTGGTATCCGTGAACACACACCCTCGGCTATCTCTTACTAAGACCAGATAATGGGCCTTTCCAGCCACACGGAGGCTCCTGTTTTCAGCACGTGTCCACGAGGACGACCAGTGGAAGACACATCCTGGGCTCTTCCTCCCTCGATGCTGAAAGAGCATCGCGAGAGAATCCCCACAGGGGTGCTGGTAACACCTACCGGAAGGTGTTTGCTTAATATTCATTCCTACACACGCCAGTTAGAAAGAGAGGCTCCTACTATTCAATCAGAATTTCTTTTTTAAAATGTTAGCTTCTCTCTTAAGAGGAAAAAAAGGAAGGGAAGGGAGGGGCAGAACTCTCAGCTGGGAGACACCAGCAGAGGCACTGCAAGATGGGCTGGGTCTGTGCCGGTGTCACAGTCAGCGAGGCACACGGAGCTGGCGAGGCACACGGAATCGGCGTGGCACACAGCGAGGCACACGGAGTCACCATGGCACATGGAATCAGTGAGGCACATGGAGCCGGCGAGGCACACGGAATTGGCGTGGCACACAGCGAGGTACACGGAATTGGCGTGGCACACAATGAGGCACACGGAGCCGGCACGGCACACGGAGTCCACGCAGCACACGGAGTCGGCGAGGCACACGGAATCAGCGAGGCACACGAAGTCAACGCGGCACACGGAGCTGAGCCACCTCAAGAGGGCTCAGCAGGTGGACAAGGCATAGCAGCCTCCCCCCTCTGTCTGAGAGGCCTGAACACCTCTGACAAGCATGGTGCACGTGCTCCCAGCTCCGCCTCCAGCACCCCCTCCCACCTTCTCGCCAGGGAGCCCCAACTTCCCAAATGCGCGAGAAGGACAAGGACAGGGGTGGGGGGAGAGGCTGTGTTTTGTGTCGGGGTGCTCGTGGGCTAGCTGAGAGTGACAACCATGAGGGGACCTCCTTGGAGCACCCCAGAAACTGCAGCACTCCCTCAACAGCCGCGGGGAGCACCCGGGAGGCGGGGAGCAGGCTGCGGGGGCGGCCAGGAGGGCTGCGGAGCACACGGGCCGACCTGTGCCTTCTCTGACGCATGGGACAACCCTGGGCTGCTGGCCAACCGCTGGGCCTCGGCACAGTCACTGTGCTGACCCGGCCTCCCCAGTGCTCCTAACTAGCTCCCCAAAAGCCCAGGAAAGATTCAGACAGACTCTCACAGAAAACAGATAAGGAACCAGAAGCTGGATGGGGACGTGTGTGGGTCCATGCAGACTCCTGCCCCTCACAGACATCCGTCCGCTCCTGCGCCCAGGCTGGGCCCCTAACAAATTTCGTCCAGTATTCACCCTCCCAAAGGGCCAGGAAATGCATGGTTAGTGTTTTCCTAGTTCAAAGGGCCAAAGATCCATTTGTCTTCCCTAGCAGTGAGTACAACTATTAAAAATGATTTGGGTCGTAAAGCCCACCAACCAAAAGACAAGGATATTTAAGCTCTTTATGTTAGCTAAGAAAAAAATAATTTATGGTAATAACTTAGAGCTACTTTAGGGTTTCAGAGGTTCTTTTAAGGGCCACGGTTAAAGGTTTAGTTAGTTAAGCAAGACAAGCAAAACAAATCCTCCTTCCTGAAGTTATCACAGGTCACCACTTACAGGGAAACTAAGAGCCAAGAAGGCTGCATTGCAGGGGTGCTGGAGGTGAGGCTGGGCAGAAAGAAAGTGCTTTGAATCAATCTCACACACACACACACACACACTCACACACACACACACACCTGTATAAGCAGACTGAGACCTTCTGGAGAGGATGAGCAGAAAAGCACATGACAATGCAGCCTGCCTTTGGGAAGTCCGGTCGTGGTGCTCTGCCCAAACATGGGGTCTATGAGTGCACGCTGCAGGGAAAACAACCCTCAAGGAACACTAGGCTGAAGAAAGAGAAACCCTCCACCCAAAGTGAAAGTCAGCCTTTCAAGGGGTTGGGGTACAAGACCTATCCAAATCTCTTTTAATTTTTCACTTGCCTGCCGACTCCGGCAGCAGAAAGTTTAAACAGGTGCATCTTCACATGAAATTTCACCTGCTCGTCTACGAGATTCCCCTGTACCTTACATACCCCACTAGTCCCTCAGGATTTGGAATCACGCATCTAAATGCAAATCTTAACTACAAAACCACTCCAAAAGAAAACATCCTTGAACATGGTGATGCTTTCAAACTCCGGCGGATGATTATCCTGGATTTCTTATCCGCAAGAATCTCCCGTTTTTGTTTATCCTCTCCAGTTCAGAGTATCTTCTAACAAGCGGATTAGCGAGTGTCTTCCGAGCGGTTCTGACGCTCTCAGCACTCCCCCTCCCCACTCCAGTCCTGCTCACACTCTTGCTGTGTGTGGACAGCCCCCCACCCCGCACCCTCTCCTTCAGGGTCCCCCCCCACAGCACTTACCCTGCGGGGAGCACTTTATCCTCCACCATCTCCAGGCTAAATCAACAAGTCAACTACCGCCCTGCTTTTAAAACGAAAAGGCATGTGTTTATTTCTTCCCTTTAAGAAAAGCATGTGTTTTTTTCTTCCCTTCTGCCCCTAAATCCTTTGTCTTAGCCAAACCGGTCCTTGGAAAACTGGCAACACAGAGCAACATTCACAAGAGAAGCTAACCCTGCAAAAATGGCACGATAATACCTCAAAGAGACATTTCACAGCATTCTAGAACTACAGAGGAAGATTTGTTCATTCCTCTCGATAAACAATAACGTAATAAATACATAAAACAGGCTACTCGTCACCTCAGTGTTCTCATCTCCTATCCAGCTATTAGACATGAGCACTACTTAATGAACCCAGAACCATGAACATACGTGCCTTTCCGAGATCTGTTCATTTTTAATTACCTCCAAGTTATTGAATCCAGCTTAAGGGGAAAAAAAGAAGCGGCAGCAGTAGGAAACCATGTTTTCATTGTGTTTCAAGCCAGGTACAATTAAAAAATCATGAGTTCAGTGTCGGCCTGAAGTTGAAACAAACAATTACCAATAGAACATGACACATTACATTTACTTTTCATTTCAAGCAGCACAATTCCTATCTGAGAAAACACAAGGAACTATGTGTAAAAAAAATTGTAAGATAAATGAACCAAAAATTCCTGATTTGCTGAAGACCATGAACACGAAAAAGAAAAATGTAACAGTATAAATAGCAATGACTCAAAATCTAAAATCATTAAAAAGACATCCTTCCCATTTGGAGTTCATAGCCAAGTATGCATTTTATGAGTATGCGTTTAACACTCTATGGATCAGATGGACAGAATTCTATTAACAGAATCTCAACCACGAAACACGTGCAACCTGACGCCAACATAAAAGAAATCACAAAAGTCCTCTGAGCTTCATGGAAAATCATCTATAAAAACTCACCGTTATGGAAAATCATTTATAAAAACTCACAGCTATCTACTTTAGCGAGAGAGATAGTTAGACTAAACTCAGAATTAGCAATCCCAGCATATAGGAGAATATACCAAATGTATAAAATAGACACATGTATAGATGTCCAAGGACATTTAAGGAAAAATCAGAGCCCCACAAGGCAACAGATTCTGAAGCACCAGGTTTCACAATAGTGCCATGGGTTGCCATAAAGATGATCTGTTTTAAAGAAAGCAAAGTGCTGTCAAACAACAATTAAAACAAAATTGCAAATACCGAGCACTCTAAAGTGAGCTTTGATTACTTGGGAAATCAACCCAAGCACAAAAGTTACGTTTCAACGAGGCCAGACAAACACAACGCATACAGAAGATGTCTACAAGCACACACGCCTGTGGCTACAATGGGATGCATGCTTTCAGTGTGAATTTCCACACATTGTCTTTCAAGGAGCCAAGTGCAAAGCCTTTGCTCCCCAAAGTTGCTGTTTGTCAAAATATCTCTGAGATACTTCTTGAATTTGAGAGTTTTGGCTCTCTTGACCTCACTGGTGAAATCCTCCACCTATAAGCCAAACAAAACCAAACACCAAACATTCCTCAGTCCTGCTTTATCTCCCCCCTTCCATCTTCTATTCATCTTTCAGAAAGAAAAGGCTACAGCCCCTGCCTCTGCTGACACTTAGCCCCTGGGTCCTCCAGGCAGCACGCGCTCAACTAAAACGGTCTTTTCACCAGTGGCACAGTCACCCACTACCACACCTCAATCTCCTAAGCAAGGAAATACCTGCTTTGGAAATACTTTGCTCCCTCTCCTTTGACAGCAGTCCTCTCCTGTCCCTTCTTTTAGTTGTTACAGCAATCCTTCCCCATCCCTCTCCTTCCTGAAGTCCTCCAAGGGCCTAGCCTGTGGGCTTAAGTGACCTGCCACTGTTACCGGTAACACTCTGAACGTCATCTTAGAACCTGTCAGGCACACCCGGGGTCGGCTCTGACTTTTTTCTAACCAGGGCCCCAGCTGAACTTCAAAGCCAAAGGCATCGCTGTGCCCAGGGCTGGCCTATGCAGCAGGCCTTTAGTTCAGACCCTTAGGACATGGACATGGTGACATCATGTTGGCTGCTGGCCAAAAAGAGAGACTGTACAATTAGGACCCAAGACTAGCTATTTATATCAAGTCCTCAATGCATTCCTTCCCATCCCTTCCTCTGATGTAACTGCAGTGAAAGACTTTTCTTTCAGGGTAAAAACCAAACCAAAACAAAAAACCCAACTTGCATCACCCATGCCTAAAACAGCCCAGGTGTGGCATTCAAGGCTGGGGCAGGGCCGGGCCCCATGCTGCTGGGACACATCACACCCACACAGGAGAGAAATCAGGGCCACCAGAAAGTGTCCTGTGAACTGCAGGCTACGGGACAACCCACTGTCTGCGCTGACCGCCCCGCGCACAGAGAGCAGAGCCCAGGCCGACCGGCCGTCCACACCACCGGCAGAGGGAGAGCAGGAAGGAAGAGAGCCGGCCAAAGGACGGGGCTGGGAAGCCTCCACACGGGCGCTGGGCAGGGGACCTGGGGCTTATGGCCGATTCCGTTTATACGCATCAGAACACGGAGAGCCAAAGAGAGGCACCGGCACATCTGCAGAGTTTGTGACTTCAGGCGTCAGGTGTCTTAAAGCATCCGGTTGCCACTAGCAGTGGGGAGGGCAGGGCCCTATTTAAAGGTTGGGGCCAAAAACCAGCCTCACACCCTACTCTCCGTGTCCGTGGTGGAGGGCATGCTCACACAACTTTACAGCAGCCACTCTCCACATACACGGCCGTGAAGCCTCAGAGCAACTCCCTTCCCAACAGCACCCATCTGGCACTTCTGATCTGGGGAATCATTTTGAGGGTGGTGTGGATGGCCAGCCGGTCTGGGGCTTGCTCTCTGCAAGCGGGACAGTCAGGGGGACAGGCCCCACCCAGGCCCAAGGCCCTCTCCGAGGACAGCGGCCCTCTGCCGGGGCTGGGGGTGGGGGGGGAGGGCACTGTAACCCCGCCGCCCTCTCTGGAGTCTTTCCACAGAGGCCCGTTTCCGCTGGGACAATGCCTGCCCTCTGGGCTCCGCTCCCAGCGGGAAGCGGGGGCAGGGAGGGGGGCCCACATTGTCACACAGCGTCCAATTCACGCCAAACAGTGGCCACAACAGTGGGGCTTCAAGCGCCACATGTAACAAGCTGCCCACTCGGAGCAGCAGAGCGGGCCGGGCAGACCCAGGCAGCAGGTGGCCCAGATCAGCACCCCCTCTCCGGCGGGCGCAGGAACCACGCCTGCCTCCGCGGGGGTGGCTTGGGGACAGAGACGTGGCCAAGGGCCCCAGGGATGATGGAGCTTTGCCTTCCCTTTGCCAGTTCACTTCCCTTGCCATTCCCTCCAACTAAAGGAGCAAACACTGAAAAGAAAATAAAGAAAATCAATGCACACACCATGCTTAGTGTCCTAATTTATGGACAGTTGCATGGGGTGGGGGGGGAGAAAAACCTAATTTGAATCGACAAAAAATGAACAATATCCTTTAAAATACAGCCGGGGCTAGATGGCTGGGCATGAATGAAACGCATTACCCAACCGACTGCGGCAGTAACACAAGCCCTCCCTCCCCAGCCCGGGCCTCATTCATAAAAAGCCGGCTCTGCCTCAGCAGCTGCGGAGCCGGCACTGGGTCTATGTCTGCATTCTCCGAGACAGAGGAACCCCGCAGCCTCCAGCCCCGAGGGGCCTGCTCTCTGGGGCTCCCCTGCTGCTCCTCTCTGGCTCCAGGTCCGCTCCCCGATAGAACTGGCAGAGAGCCTCTGCAGAGCAGCTCGGGGGAGCAGGGCTGAATCCAGTGCCCCTCTTCAGGGCATCTTCCTGACCCAGGAATCAAACCGGCATCTCCTGCATTACAGGCGGGCTCTTTACCAGCTGAGCCACCAGGAAGCCAGCTTACAGGTCCAGCTGGTGGTATTAAAGAAATTCCCCGTCTGCTGAGTCACTCGCCGACTCTCTCACCTCCCTGCTATTTAAAAAAAAATCACCAAAAAAAACAAAAATCGAAGGTTCTTCCTTGTTGGCAAAATGGGGGCTGCCAGTTTATCTAAAGACTGCCAAATTGGGGTGGAGGTGGCAACAAACTTCCAGAAGAGATGGAGTTCTTAAACTGTCCACTTTCAACTTGATAGCACCACGCTCGAACTTTTCACAGCCACGGTAGACATCTCCAGGAGGTTACGCACAACTGTAATTCTACTTTTTACATTTCTACAGAGAACAACAATGGCTATGCCACTTTCTGGTGGGAGTCTCCCCACGTCCACCCCTTTTCCATGTCTCCCCTCTCAGCACAGCTTCTCTCACCACCTCCCAGGCCACCTCCTTCCTGCAAAGGAACAAGCCTCCCCGCTCAAACACGCCTTCCCTTAGGAAAGTCAGAAATCACCATGATAGACGAGAGGCTCTCCATTTTCTTTAGACTCCAGAGCCTTCTTCAAAACAAGGCCCGAACACAAAAGCATGTTCTAATTTAGGAGGAATGTTTTTTTTTTATTCTAATTTAAGTAAGCCTTTATTTATTTTTTTTTCCTGTTTACAGGTGATATTTTTTATTATTTTTTTTCTTTTCATTTATTTTTATTAGTTGGAGGCTAATTACTTCACAACATTTCATTGGGTTTTGTCATACATTAACATGAATCAGCCATGGATATACATGTATTCCCCATCCCGATCCCCCCTCCCACCTCCCTCTCCACCGGATTCCTGTGGGTCTTCCCAGTGCACCAGGCCCGAGCACTTGTCTCATGCATCCCACCTGGGCTGGTGATCTGTTTCACTATAGATAATATACATGCTGAGGAATGGTTTTAATGCAAGAATTAAATAGCAAGAGTGCAGGACAGGGAGACAGGAATAAAATCATTCTTGCTGCCCTAACACCAGAGCTGTCTTCCAGTGAATTGACATATAAATTCTTCCCAGAGACAAGGTGATCAGCGCTATTAACTAGTCCCCTCGCTACTCTTGCAAAAAACACAAGCAGGGTTTCAAAATCTCAAATGGCAAGGGGTGGCAGGGGAGTCTGTTACACTTCCAGAGAATTCTAACTTTAACACTACCGTCCCACTATAATCCGACCGTGCTCATCAGGGCTGGGGCCCAGGTGGCTGGGTCCCTACCCGCCCCCCACCAGCCCCCTGCCCAGACGGGACAGAGGCCCTCAATGCCCTCCTGCACAGAGCCTCCATTTCTATCACATTCCCTCCCCCACCAAAGGCCTCCCTCCCCACCTTCACCCAGGGACTGACAGCCAAGGAAATGAGAAAACAGCATGGAGACAGCAAATGAATCTTGTGAAATACCGGTCTGTAATTAAATCACAATAATTCTATAACCTCCTCAAAGGCAGCAATGTCAAGATAACAAACTGAGAGCAAAATAAACAAGTCTTATAGAAATTACACCAGCCTTGATAAAGAGATTACTTTAGTGGCTGCTGCCAGGAATCCACAATCTTTTTTTTTTTTAACTCATCTCAGACCTTCTGACCATCACATGAGAGTTCCCACACAGAAACCTACAGGTCTGTGGTTCTCTGTGGCTTTACAGGTAAGGGGAAAGTACCCACGATCATTCTTAAGGGGCCCATGGAAGGAGGAGGTATATGAGTCACACATAATGGATACAGATTTAGGGAGATTTTAATACCTAAATTGTCTCTGGCCCCGCTCCTAAACAACTGCTAAACAGTAAAATGTTTCTTAAGTGCTTGGGTGTGGGTATAGTTACCCAAAGACATGGCAACTTCCCTAAAGGAACACTAAAATATACCCTAGGGTGCACATCACTTAATCAAGCTTGAGTTCAGTTCAGTCACTCAGTCGTGTCCGACTCTTTGCGACCCCATGGACTGCAGCACGCCAGGCCTCCCTGTCCATCACCAACTCCTGGAGTTTACTAAAACTCATGTCCATTGAGCCGGTGATGCCATCCAGCCATCTAATCAAGCTTGATCGGAACTACATGTGTGGGACAGGGCAAGATGGCTAAGCTCTCTGTCCTCCAGCATCCTCCTCTGTAGCATGGGTCTAACAATGGAGCTGACTCGCAGGCAGTCATAAGACCTGGTACACAACAAGTGCTCAATAAACACTAGTTGCTATTGCTCAGCTGTCACTGTGTCATCTCACCATCCCGCCTAAATTCTCGGCTGACTTTCCAGCACACAGAACAAAGCCCTTTCTTCTGTTCTTCCCTGTGTGACGATCGGCCTGGCCAGTCCTCCGCCCCTCACTGGTGGGCTCCAGCCCCGTGACCTGCCTCTTCTTCCTTCTCTGCCATCCCATAAGCATCCCATGTGCATCTGCCAGCCCTGCTGGCCCTCTGGGATGCCGACTGCTTCTCGCAACAACCTCCACCCCCATCCTGGTCTAAGGCGCACACCTTCTGCCCTTGGTCAGGGCACGCGCCTTCTCCTACTGGCCTCTCTGCTTCTGTCTGGGCCCTAGGGTACACAGTGAACTTAGAAGCCAGCACTGCACCTCTGCTCAGAACCCCGCCATCGCCTGTCCTGGGCAAAGACAAGGTCTTCACCATGGCTCCTGGCCCTCCAGCCTCCTGGCTTTCCTGTGCCCCTTCCTTTAGGTCTCTGCCCTAATGCCGTCTCCCTGGAGACCCCCTCTGAGCACTCTATGGGAAAGAGTGCCCCGCCAGGCACACCCCCAGCCCACCCTGCCTTAACAAACGCTCCACGAAGGCAGACGCTCCCAACTCTACCCCCCTACGGAGAAGAGCGCCGGACACCGAGCAGGTGCCCAGAGTGTCGGGTGAGTAAACAGCCCTGCCCCGCCACGCACACACCCCGAGATCACCCCCACCTCAGGAGCTTCCCGCCTCGGATCCCCTGCCATCGCGTCCCTGCATCTCCTCCTGGCTGACTCATGCTCTCAGGGCACACGTCCCCTCCTCAGAGAGCCCAACACCAAGCCCCCCGACCCCACCCCACACACAGAGTTGCTCATCTGTTCCTGCTCACAGCGCGCATCTCTGTCTAATGTGAGGGCTGGACTATGATCTACCTGTGCCACTAGAATGGTTCCATCCAAGTGGGCATCTACTCATCCCCCAGCGCCCCCAGCGCCTATAGCAGTACACCCAAGCACTGGACTGGGTTTGTGAAGGATGGTGGTGCGCACGCTGACCGTTTTTTACAAGGCAAATCTGGGAACAGGATGGAAGGGCCTGTCCTTCCCGCACCACACACTCTGAAGGTTCCCTTTCAATGCAACACCCCCACCGCCTGCAGACGCCTGTGTACTGGTGGGCTCCGTGGTCACTGGCAGAAGCACTCAAGAGCTGGGGCTTATTTGTGCGCAAAGGAAAACAAACCTAAGTTACTAAATAACAGCTCGACATCTGTCACCACAGAGGAGCAGCTCCACACACAGCCAAGGATCCCACACGGTGCGGCCTGTCCAAACACCAGGCGTCAGCTCCCCTTCCCCCTGAGCGGGCTTCAGCATGCTCATCACGGCTGCCTGGAGACAGGTTTAGAAACCAGCGCCGGGACCCCAGCGCCCAGTCCCCTGGCCTCGGATGCACTCACCGCCTGCGCAGCGGGAACATCTGGCGACCTTCCTAACAAGACCAGCCACCTGTCAGGCCACACGTGGGACTTGAATGGTGGTGCTGTTGCGGTGGCGGGGAAGCCGGGACCACGAACCGGGACTCTGCGGGCCCCGCGCATGCAGCACAGGCGAAGAGCCGTGGAGAGGTGGGGGACCCACCCCTGCACCAGCGTCCCCCACACAAGATGGCAGCAAGCTTGCTGCCCCCCAAGACCCCAGGCCCCCGGCCTCGAGAGTTAGACGCGCTCTCAGAATTCCAACAGGATCCGTGAGCGAGAGTGTTCAAACAAACCCAGTGTGAATGCGCACTCGGCAAACACTGACGCAGCTGTGGTGACCGGGGCTCCGCCTAGGTGCCTGGGAGAATTGGGAAGAAAAGCAAGGGGATCAGATCCCTGCCCATGTCAAGTGAAGTGGGGCTAAGGGGGACACCGAGAGGAAGGACCCAAGAGACATCATTATTCAGTTAAATCATATAATAGAAAATAAGAAGTGAAATACAGAAAATAATCAGATTAAAATTACCAATTACTAGTCACAAGAACTGAGCGGCTCAGACTGTGGATCCGGGATTCTGAGACATCTGAGGAGTGATGCTGTTTGCAGGACAAACATGCTCCCGGAGGAATGTAAACCCAAGGACCAGGCTGAGCATGCGGCTCTGGCTCCCTGCGCAACTCTCAGCTCAGGAAGGATCCCCGGGCACAGGCCAGATTTCAGCAGCATTTGCTGCAGACACGAAATGCTCTGCACCAAGTTCTCACTTCTGCTACATGACCAGGGACCCTCGCGATCTGACTGGAGTTAATCCAGAACTGAGAGAGGGGTGGGCTTTTACAACAGATCTCAAACACCCCCCAACTGCTCCCCCCACACACATCCAGGCACCTTTACCCCTCTTCCACCCCACCTTCCCAGGGGGGCACAGGAAAACCAACTACAAACTAGCCAGCACAGTGCCCAAGACAACACCCAGCCCCCGCCGCCCAGGTGCCCTGCTGACACCGCCTCCCGCACTGGACCTGCTCACGGCCCCACGCCACCGGCCTCCCGCGCTGGACCTGCTCGGGGCCCCGCGCCGCCACCTCCTGCACTAGAGCTGCTCACAGCCCACACCACCGCCTCCCGCACTGGACCTGCTCGGGGCCCCGCGCCGCCGCCTCCCGCGCTGGACCTGCTCACGGCCCCGCGCCGCCGCCTCCCGCGCTGGACCTGCTCACGGCCCCGCGCCGCCGCCTCCCGCGCTGGACCTGCTCACGGCCCCGCGCCGCCGCCTCCCGCGCTGGACCTGCTCGGGGCCCCGCGCCGCCGCCTCCCGCGCTGGACCTGCTCGGGGCCCCGCGCCACCCACTGGGCTACATGGCGGAGCACAGTCCATCCATGAGAAAGAGAGGCTGGGCAGACAAGCGCCGTCCTTCAGTATCGCCAGGATTTCAGATATCCACTACCTCAGGGGTGACCCGGTTAGACTGTTTGCAAAAGAATAATTTAAACAGGTGTTTCCACGTACTAGGAAGAAAGCATGAGCAACACACCGCGGTAAACCCCAAACATCCGGCATGTTCCATCCGGAAGCAGCGGCTCTCAGGAAATCGCGTTTGTAAAATATGCTCATTAAAGTCAGATCATTTCTTCAAGAAACATAATAACTCTAACAAAACTGTGTATTATTAAATTTTTAACTTACTAATACAGGTGGCTATGATTTTAAAGACATAAAATACATGACTATTTAACCAAGCCTAGAGGGCAAAGTTAAAACAACGCCGCATCCAGGTTAAAGTGAGCCTTCTCAGTGACTCTTTCCTTTCCCAGATTCTTTCATTCCACCTTTTAAAACGTCAGTCACATAAGAACTTACCTTTTAGCTATTTCCTAGATAATTTACAACTGCTATAAAACATTCAATTCTTTTCCCACTACTTTAGTTAAGGAGCTGAGGGCTAAAATATTACTAATTTTCACATAATTTAGTGCTTATACATCAGCCGATCCAGATTCTTCCTTAAGCCAACCCACAGTGAGGTCAAGGTCAGGGAAAGATTCATGACTTGTGGTCCGAACTGATCGCAATGCTAAGGTATGAACAATCAGGCCATAGCTGGGAAGAAGGCAGAGAAGGTCACAGATTACACAGTGCTGACGTCCACACACCAAGGTTGAACACTCAGGCCTCAAATGACCAGGGTCAAGAAGCAAGCGGTTCTTGCTTCGGGGAGACAGCAGGCACATTTTCCAGTTGAGCTCGCAGTGAATCACGGTCACGTGGTACTGCACGCGTCCCCCAAACCACTGCAGAGGAAGAGCTCTGAAACGATTCCATTTTGAAGCCCACGACTACAACGAAATGACAGCAAACATTGGCAGAGCAGCTGTACACAAAAGTGCCTCGGAGGAGCTCAGCGAGGAAGCGGAACTTCGCACAGACAGATCAGAACGCCACTTATGAAGAGGAGACGGTTTGTTTACTAATCCTCAAGTCCATTTCGTGAACAGCATCAGTGACTGCCCCATCCTGGAGAGCCACTCGGCTGTTATCAGAGCTGTCCGGGACACCCCGCCTCCCCCTGCAGCCCTGCCGCCTGGCTTCTCACACGCACTGCACTCGCCTGCAGGCTGCACCGTCCACACCCTTCCACACTCAGGCAAGCCCGGCTCAGACGTCTGGCATGAAGCCCCCATCTCCTGAAGAGCACCTCCGAGAGCCATGCCATCAAGCCCAGAACTACGGCCCTGAATCCCAAACTGCGGACGCCAAGACTGGTTTCTTTTTTTTTTTTTTTTAAGAAGCCAAGGAAAGTCCTCTGTGTGCAACATCTTATAAACCCAGAGCTGTTGAACAGCGTCTTTCAGTCGCGGAGCTGAAGTCAGAAGAGATGGCGTGTTCACAACAGCCTTTCCCTTCTGGAAGGGCGCACACAGGACGCTTGTCATGGCCATCGCGTCCACAACGAGATCAAGTCAACTCCCCACTGTGCACCTTGCATCAGCTCAGATCAGAGACCAAAGCTGTACCCTAAAAGTCACCCCTGCTTTGAGGCGCTTTGCCAAGAGTGAAGCTATTAAAATCTGAGCAAAGGGAAAAATTCACATATTTCAGGACATTCTACCTTTAAGGGTCACAAAGAGTCAAGGGTGCTCCCTCTTTGAATAGAGTTTTATCTTCACTGAAATGAAAGGGTCTTCACAGAGAATTTTTCGTACAGATCTCTGGATATAAATTACAGATTGATGTCAACATGGTGGAAGAAATTTGAGGAAACGGATATTTCTTTCATAAAATATTATATACACCAGAGTATATGCTCTAAGCTATAAATATGACATATTTACTAATATTTGTGTCAAAATAAAAACATCTGAACTGGCACTTTAACAGGCTGGCATCTCCTTGTGTTTTAGTATGGAGAAGTGTAGGGACGCAGTCTCTTTTTATGGAGAAACATATTGTGACTACTGCTAAGACCAGGAGTAACCCGAGTCCATGACTTAAAGGGCAGAACTAAGCCCTATTACTGCAGTGATAACAGTAACAGGAGCATCTGATTACATGCAAGCTGGCTCTCCCTAAGCTCTGAAACACTAGAAGGCCTCCATTTTCATTACAAATGTTTGAAAATGCTTTTAAAACAGAGTCACTTATTGACAATACAAGGTGTGTAAGAGTACTTGTGTTCCTTTCCCAAAAGGGAGACTTTTTTCTTTTTTTTGCTGTTTGTTAATTTTCACATCTGTCAGCAACTGACAACTGGATCTATTGAGCAATCGTTTATTCTTTTTGACAATGAAACATCATATAAAATTGGAATGGAATTCTATGATCAAGTACAAGAGAATTGGGAGTAACTTCACAGACAGCAACATCTAATAGTGCACGGACCCAGAGGTTCTCTGTAGTGCCCCTGGGGAACAGGGCAGCCTTTGTATTGGTATCGAACAAACAGGCCTGGAGCTTTTCAGGAGGGGTAAAAAAAATCAATACAGTAATATACAGTTGCAGACAAAGCTACATGTGTTTACAGAGTTTTAGTACATAGAAATATGTGATTCAAAAGTCTGTTGAACTCCAATCTGTATTTGGTCTCTCACAGGAAGAAACCCACAGCCACCCTCCACCCCCAAATATCAACTCACTGAACATATAAAAAAAAATTCTGTGTTTAGGCCCAGAATACTGGTACAAAATATCCAAAAATGAAAGTGAACTTTTCCAAGGAAACATCCAATAATTAAGAGGAATAATAACTGCTTAAAATTCGGGCTTTGGAAATTTGGCCTCCCACCTGTCCCCATCTAGGGATGTAAATCAAAAAGATTGAAGTTGTAAGATAAAAAATACATATGAAAAGATCCATCCTAATGTGGTAACCTGCGTAGTAACTTCCCACCAGGATTTAGCCTTTGATGCTAACGGCTACACACTGATAGCTTTTACTTTAAAAGCCTCTTTCCAAACAAACAGACATCAAATCAAAACGCATACTTTAAAATTAGACATGTTTTGCTGATTTGTCTTCTACATTTCCAAAGATGAATCTCAGGCAGAAATCCCACTTGTGGGTACTCTTATCTCTCAAGATACACGCGAATGCCTCAGAAATGCTGAGTTCATATAACAGTGGGCATGTGTGGGTGCCAGTCATTTTCACTTCTCTTGAGATTAAGCAGCTACCATTTGAAGCCTCTGATTCTATCCCCCCACGTATACAATATTCTGCCAGTTAACACTCATTTGGATCAGCAAATAAATGGCAGAGGGTGGTGTTACTGCCAGCCCTTCATACCTTAAACCTGAATGTCAGGATGGCAATCTGACTCAAGTAATCTATAGGAAATGAATTTGGGGATTTTTAAGGTAATAGGAGGACAAAAAGAAACTTTTCTCTTAACTGCCTGCTTGGCCCTACCAAGAAAGAGAGATGTATAAACCCTACCCAGTGTCTTCCACCGAATCCCTGGCCAGGTGAGGAGTTATGATGAGAGTACATACAGAAGCAATTTTGACGGATGTCCACTCTCC
This sequence comes from Odocoileus virginianus, assembly GCF_023699985.2. NCBI lineage: Eukaryota > Metazoa > Chordata > Mammalia > Artiodactyla > Cervidae > Odocoileus > Odocoileus virginianus. Next base: position 45,205,861 of record NC_069689.1, on the reverse strand, counting down.
TCTCACCTTCCGCTTTTCCTGCAAACCACCCCACCAAGACCCTCCACCTGTGTTTGTGTAAAATAACAGGTACCTTAAATGTGCTGCCTGCCTTTTGCATCACTGCCATGCAACACAGCGCGGACTGTGCCGATCGTTAACTACGCCACACGTGCCTGTTAATTCTGACTCATCCCCGCACTGCAACTCTGTTTACTGTAAGATACTCAGCCTTTATTGATCACACAGCCTTTTCACTTTCAACTTAAAAATGCAATCAGACAATAGGTGGTCTTATGTGACTGGCTTCTGTCACTTGGACAGTATCTCCAAGATCCATCCACCCATTTTACTTTCTATCAGGTGGCAAAATAGCTTGTCGATCTGTGATATCAATGTGATATCAAAGGTTGGAAAACTGTCCTCTTTCACAGTCCATGGATCACACGTTACATGGCAGGTGGTCACAGGTAAGGACTTTAATGCTTGAACAGATCACCACTGTTCCTGGCTTCATCCTTGTATGTATAAAATATAATGAAAAATAAACTGCTTACTGTGGAGAAGGAAATGGCAACCTGTTCCAGTATTCTTGCCTGGGAAATCCCATGGATAGAGAAGCCTGGAGGGCTACAGTCCATGGGGTCACAAAGAGTTGGTCACAACCGGGTGACTAAACAACAACAATAAAAACTGCTTACTAAGTTTAATAAGTTACAAATAATAAGTTAAAAGTCAATTATTAGAGGAAAAGATACAAAGTAAGTTGGTTGCTGCCTTTTTAGTTCTTTTGAGATACCAGAGTAGCATTTGTTGCATTTGGTAAAGGCACAGCACTCTATAACAGGCAGCCACACACACAAGGCTTCCCTGGCACCACAAGGGTGTGATCTAGCCACTAAAAGAAGACATGCTAACATTGATTAGTCAGTAGTTCACTAGGCACTGTTAAGTCATTTGCACTCAAGAATCCACTATCATGGTGCCATCTGAACAGGAACTAACAGTTATGAAAACTTTAAAGGAAATTTGGGGACTAGCTTCAGTCTCATGAAAACCTGGGCATGGTCTTGTATGTGATTATAGTTACCTGACCAGGAGATATCAAGAACATAAAGAGAGAGGGGACCAGGGAGCCAGGGTCCATCGAAACTGCAAGGACGAGGGCCCCCGCTCCCCGGTCAGCGTCCTCCCCAGGCTCCTGATGAGGGTGATGGTTCCCTGTGCGACTCGCTGCGCCCCAGCACCTGCGCACGCGGCCAACTGCGCTTGAGACGCGCTCCCCATGTGCTCCCACGTGGAAGTGAAGGCTTCCTCTGCAGGCCTGTCACAGCCCCATCGAGGGACAGGCCACCCAGAAAAATGGGGGAGATAATCCCTGACGGCTCCGTCACATGCTCTGTTTAAACAAAGCGATGATCCTTCCAGGCAAAGACACAGGTCACCCAGGTGCCCCCTGCAGTGTGCACACCGCCTCCCCGGTGTACTCAGACCTGCAGCATCATGGCACATGCCTGCACCCCCAAATGCACACTGACACGGCCAAGGCTTCCTCCTCTAGTTACCTGCCCGGCTCCTTCCCAAACCCAAGTGGAACAGAGCCACCTGCTCCTTCACAGACTACCCTTGGGGCGCAGAGTCCCAGAGCAAAAGCCATAGGAACTGAGTGGCCGATAGGCACTTCCTCTGGCTAAGTCACAGATGCTAAATGCTGGCAGATGGAGTGCACCTAGAGCAAATCAGGGCTACTTTCTGAGTATGGGCTTTCTTTTTTCTCTTGAGCTGCAAGAGCACCCCCCTCAGACCACCTCCTCCAATGGTACTTCCCCTGGGACCCCTCTCTCATCAGAGACGGAGACCCTCGAAGGCCACAAGAAAGCCCCTGGGTTAGACTAGGGATCCTGGTCACAGGATTTAAGAACACATCCCTGTACAGCCTGCTTTTTTTTTCTCATTAAACTGTGAGACCATCCAATGAAAAAGTGCCTTCCCCAAAGAAAAAGTTCAGCGGCATACATAATTTTAAAGGTCCACTTCAATAATCCTGGTTGCATTTAACTACATTTAAGAAACGGAATGTCACCTTCTTCACAAGGTATGGAATTTTCAAATGAAAGACGATCCCCTCCCTCAAAGGAAAGGGACTAGAGAAGAACAGGGAAGCAGTGGGCAGAGGAAGGGCAAACAGGAGGCTGCAGCTGTGACATTTGACTTTCCGAAACACACACTACATACATAATGAAAATGATTACAGTATTAACAAAGATTAAGGATTTTTGCCTTTAAAAAAAGGCAGCTAGCCAGCTGACATCAACTTTATCGCCCCCATGGTTCCAAATGGAAAAAAGCGTCACAGACACAATTGTACAGCCTTAGAACAACGAGTTCTTGTAAACAATGTAAAGGTTTTTTTTTTTTTGTCTTGCAAAGATAAATAAAGAAGGCATAACCTAGAAATAATATATCTATACAAAGAAAATATTACGCACAAAGAAAGAAGTTGGCAATCATGATGTGAACTGGGTTTAAGGGTTTGCTTGTTTGTCTTTCCATTTTACAGCAAGGTAAATGACCAGGAAAGTCAGCTGGGAAAAGCAAGCCACAAACTCACGTGTTCTCTTTTGTTACAAGCAGGATCTGCGTTCAGAAACTTAAAAAAAGGGTGAAGGGGGTTACAAAAGAAAAAAAAAGTCACTCTAAATCTAATTTCTAAATTGAAAGAGGAAATAATATTTAACTGACTCCTGAGCATAAAAATTCTTGAACCACTGTAATCAATTGAAACTGATGCTGGAATAACTGCTGAGAAACCACAAGAAATAAACACTAAATCCACTGCTTCGCTGGAGACCAGGGAGATACTGAGCGAAGAGAAAGGAGAGAGAACGCGTGTTTTTGTACCAGGATGGCTGCCAAACTGCTTCTGCACAGTCCCCACGCCGCGGAATCATCTGCGGCGGCTTGGGGGACACCGCCAGCCCTCACCCCGCCCAGGGCCCAAGGAGCCTCGGGGAGCCCCGGTCAGGCCGAGCAGTAAACAGACAGCTTGAGAAATCGCACAAACTGCAGAGCTGACATCATTATTTACATGCAATCAGAGAAAAGATCCCCCGACAGAAGGAGACGTGCATTAGATAAATGCCTTAAAAATCCTTTAATGGAAGAGATGCACGTACTATGTAAACAGACACTGGTATCTCTGACTAAGCACACCCTGCCTAAGTGACGGGGCTCAGAGCACAGGAAGGGAGTCTGGGGTGCTGGAGACAGCAGAATGACTCGCCCTCTGACCTTAGCTGGTCCCAGCTCGCGGCTCCCCACCAGGGAGATGCCCGCGACTCCTCCTCCAGCGTCGTCTGTGCCCACGATGCGCCTCTGAGTCCCGGGGTAAGGGCAACGGCAGCTTCCACGCAGGCTGCTCTCTGACTCTGGAAGTGGCCCAAAATCTACTGCTTTCAGGTTAAAATCTATCCATTCAGAGGGTGTCTCTAACTTCTGCTTCTGCACAAAGCCCCTCAGTCCAGCTTTAGCACAAGCAGGTTACCCCAGTGTTCTTCACCAACCTACAGCAACCATGGACCCAGTTACCAAAACCAAAAATGCCACAAAAGGGAACAAAACAACCGTGGCCTGCCCTGGAGCATGACCCCAGGCTCCGGTGGTCCCAAAGGCAAACTGGGGACCCCGCCATTCCTCACGAAGAGGGAGCCTCACGACTCACTCCTGCTGCCCGCCCGCTCTCTTCAAAGGAGAGGTTCTCACACCACAAAGGGCCTCCAGGCACACAAACAAAATGCCTGTGACCCGTTCAAGAGGCAGACACACACCCCTCCCAGAAACTGCCATCTGAGAATACCAAGGTTTTCCTTCTGAGTTGAGGATTCTCAAAGTTTTCAAAGAGTGTTTCCAATGTAGAACTGATCTGGCTTGGAAATACACCTGGGGTGAGGGCAAGTGAGTGAGTGTGTGAAAGCGTCAGTCGCTCAGTCGTGTCCGACTCTTTGAAACACCATGGACTGTAGCCCACCAGGCTCCTCTGTCCATGGAATTCTCCAGGCAAGAACACTGGAGTGGGTAGCCATTCCCTTCTCTAGGGGACCTTCCCCACCCAGGGATCGATCCTGGGTCTCTTGCACTGCAGATGGATTCTTTACCATCTGAGCCACCAGAGAAAGGGTCACCTTTCTCAGGCTCAATAGAAACAGGACACCCATGCCCATTTTCCATGGGTTCAGGGCTCTAGCCAAGCTGGGGGCAGGAGGGCTGGGTAATGTTAACTTGGATGGGGACAGGCAACACTGCCTTGGCCATTTCCACATGCTCACAGCCCAACACCTTCTCCTGGATTTAATCAACCTGTTCAGTTCAGTTGCTCAGTTGTGTCTGACTCTTTGCAACCCCATGGACTGCAGCACACCAGGCCTCCCTGTCCATCACTGACTCCCGGAGTTTACTCAAACTCATGTCCATCGAGTCAGTGATGCCATCCAACCATCTCATCCTTGGTCATCCCTTTCTCCTCCTGCCCTCAGTCTTTCCCAGCATCAGGGTCTTTTCAAATGAGTCAGTTCTTCACATCAGGTGGCCAAAGTGTTGGACCTTCAGCTTGAGCATCAGTCCTTCCAATTTTTCAGGACTGATTTCCCTCAGGACGAACTGGTGGGACCTCCTGGTCAGAGTTTTGAGGGGGGCGCTGTGACAGTGTTTGCACTTGTCTGAAGGTGTTTATTTGGAAGGCTGTGGGGGCATGCTCCACCCAAGCCCCAGGTGCAGAACACTCAGGCTGGCCAGGAGCAGCCTACATGGTAACTTCCTTCTCCCCTGCAGGCCAGACAGACGCCGGGGAGGATAGAACATGAGCCGCACGGTGACTCCTTCCCCGAGCCAGGGCGGGAGGCTCTGCCCGACTCCCTCCGGCCAGGTCTCATGACCGAGGACTCACTGGTGGTGATGGATCCAGGGCACTCCTGGGGATATTTAAACTGAGCCACGGGCTTTGGGAATGTCATCAACAACCAGAAATAGTGCTGTTCCTGCCCTAAAGGCAGGCCCCACACAGTCCTCAAGTGGGTGAGAGAGGTGAGGAATGCCCATACCAGGATCGGTTCTCCACGGCTGAGCAAAAGGTTAGGATGGCAACAAGCTGGGAGGGTGTTCACATTTCAGAGGCAGCTCCAAACGGCCCAGCTTGCAGTCCACCTGCTGGGTCATCTTGTGACCGGCTGGCCCGGGAACAGTGTCCTCCCCGAAACATGCCAGACAAGCCCTGTCAAAGAAAAAGCCTCACACGAACCCGGACTATCTCCCGAACGTGGGCAAAAAGGGACGGAGTCTTCACGGTAGCATGCAACCCATAAAGACGCTGCATGGAGGGCCCCACGCTCTGAGACCTGGGACCCCTCCTGCAGTCAGCTACTGATTTTCCCCAAATGGCTGATCTGTTCAAACAGGTCAAGATGTTAGTTGCTGTTGTTTTGACTCCCTGCTCAACAGTAAGACCACCGAGTAAGGACCATTTGCAACAATAATTACTCTTTGAGTCCAAGGTCCATGAATCAAGGAAACCAAGCTGCGTCTTCAAGTTTCCCTGCCCTCGCTCTGCATCTCCTGGCCTCAACATGGGTGTCCAACCCTGAATAGCTGGAAGGAAGAAGGCCCATACAGAGGTCACGAGCTGGGAAATCTAATGCTCAACCAGAGACCTCAGAACTTGCTTCTGACGCCTCTGATTCAGGGGCCTCTACGTGGCGAAGCCCCGTACAGAGGTCACAAGCTGGGAAATCTAATGCTCAACCAGAGACCTCAGCAACTTGCTTCTGACGCCTCTGATTCAGGAGCCTTTACGTGGAGAAGCCCACAAGTGCACGGGGGTGTCTGGGGCAGGCATGGACCATGCTCAGAAGGGGGGAGTGAGACAGACAGCAACGAGAAGGCTGGGCAGGAAGAGGCCATCCATGATCGGGCCAGAGAGCCACGAGCAACCCTGGCACGCAGCGCCCCGGCCCAGCCAGGCTGCGGTGCTCAGCGAGTGGCTGTGCGGGTGTCTCACTCCACAGGCACAACTCGGAACCTGTGCTGGGCGTCCCACGTGGTCAGACCTCCTGCCTCTCTTCCCCTTACTGCCTGGGGAGGCATTCAGACCACAAGGAGCTCCGAGGGGAAATGACACAGGCTACTGGGTATTAACATTGAAAGTGAAAGTGAAGTCGCTCAGTCCTGTCTGTGAAAGTGAAGTCGCTCAGTCCTGTCCAACTCTTTGCGACCAGCGGACTGTAGCCTACCAGGCTCCTCCCTCCATGGGATTCTCCAGGCAAGAGTACTGGAGTGGGTTGCCATTTCCTTCTCCAGGGGATCTTCCTGACCCAGGGATCGAACCCAGGTCTCCTGCATTGCAGGCAGACGCTTTAACCTCTGAGCCACCAGGGAATCATTAAGAGTATAAAAATAGCAAGCTAGACTGCTTTACCCACTTATATGTTTGAATCCTCAAGATGCCTCTAAAGGTGTATTTATTCTGAATGTACTGACGAGTTTCACAAAACCCGTGGGAGATATCATCTCACACCTATCAGAATGGCTATTATCAAAAAGACAAGCAATAAAAAGTGCTGCTGAGAATGTAAAGAAAAAGGGATGCTTGTGTGCCACTGGTGGGAGTGTAAACTGGTGCAGCCACTATGGAAAACCATACGGAGATTTCTCAACAAAATTAAAAATAGAAAATAGGATATAATTCAGCAATTCCATTGCTGGATATTCTTCCAAAGAAAACAAAAACACTAATTAGAAAAGATGCATGCACCTCTACATACTGCAGCATCATTCATAATAGCCAAGACATGGAAGTAATCTAAGTGCCTACCAATAGATGAATGGATAAAGAAGATATGTTATATACATAAATACACAATGGAATATTACTCAGCCATAGAAAATGAAATCTTGACATTTGCAACATGGACAGACCTAGAGGGTACTATGCTAAGTGGAAGAAGTCAGAAGAATAAACACAAATACCATGTCATTTCACCTATACATGGACTCTAAAAATGAAGCAAATAAACATAACAAAACACAAAGAGTCATAGACACAAACAGGTGGCTGCCAGAGGGGAGGGGGCAGGGGAATGAATGAACCAGGTGAAGGAGATTAAGAGGTACAGACTTCTGGTGACAAAACAGTGAGTCATGGGGATAAAACGGACAATGTGGGGAATATAGTCAACAATAATGTAATATCTTTGTATGGTGACAGGTGGTAACTAGATTAATTTGTGGTGATTATTTTGAAATGTATAGAAATATCAAATTACTGTGCTGGACACCAGGAACTAACACAGTATTAAGTCAATCATACAGCAAAAACAAACAAACTCATAGAAGAAGAGATCAGATTTGCAGTTCCCAGGAGTGGGGTGGGGAGAGTGGCAACATGATAATGGTGATCAAAAGGTACAAACTTCCAGTCACAGAATGAGTTAGCACTGGGGATACAACGTACAGCATGGTTAACGTGACTAACGCCACTGCACACGTTATGTAGGAAGGTTGTTGAGAGTAAATCCTAAGAGTTCTCATGCCCAGGAAAAGTATTTTTTCTTTATTTCCCCTTTCACTTTCTATCTATATGAGAGAATGGATGTTCACTAGCTTATTTCATGGTGCATGGAAGTCAAACCACTATGCTGTGCACCATGAACTCACAGTATGTCAATTACATCTCAACAGAAGTAGGAAGGAGAAAACCCTAGAAGCCATGAAGCCTGTGGACTCCCAAAGCCCATGCCCCCAGGACTGATCAACACCACGTCCAATGATGAGTGAGCATTTCTTACAGATGCTATCACTTCATGCTCCCAAATTCAGTGTATACACACTACTTTCATAAGCTACAGGGAAACAGGGAACTGTAACATCTGAGAGAAAAAGGGGTGAAGAAACTTACATGTCTAAAAGAACCTGCAAGTACTTGACTGGGTACATTCAATTCTTGGTACAAACAAGATATACACTGCATTGTTTCTAAAAACATCCTTTATGTAAGAAAATTAGATTCCTTGTAACAAGATGACTTGGAGGTTAATTACTATGAAACATTAACCAATCAAGACAAATTTCAGTTGGAAACTGAACTGTAACCGTAAAGTTACAAACGACTAGGAACTATTTTCCATGTTTAGCTGCCCCCCCCTCCTTTTAAATGCACACACACACACACAATGTATGTGTGTTCATATTCTTTCTACTTTAAGTTGTCAACAAACTAGGCATGTTGTAAATATACAGTTTCAAATGATAAGTGATTTGAATTGTAATAACTCAGGTAAAAGATTACCATAAGCTGGGACATGTGGTCAAGTATGAGTTAGCCTGGCCTAAAGGACTCAGCAGGATAATCCATGTTTTGGCCAATCCTGACAACCCTAGTTTTTTCCTCATCATGACACTATTCTTTCTAGTACAAAAGAAAAAAAAAAAAAGATTCTCAGATATTTTGTATTGAAAAGTTGGAAAAGATTCCCCTAGGCCTCCTCTGTTTACTGCCCTAAGATGGAGAACGCCAGTTCTTTGCACCATATAGCAACTGATCCCAAGGTAGAGAAAAACTTGTTATACTTAAAAACTGGATTAAATGTCATTTGATATGCGACAGGTCAATCAGAAACTGTGCATGCACACAGTACCCAAATAACTTCTAATCTTTCCTAAGAACAAGGAATTTTACAGAAAGAGTTGTTTTAAACATATATAAACTCATTTTTTCTGGGAAATAGCATCAGTATGCTCCATAAAATTTATCAGGTGGTTCTTAATAAAAATAATAGAAGTTTACATACATAATGTGCATAAACTAACTCCTTTAGACTAAATTAAAATTAAATGTCATGGCGTGATGATAAAACAGCGGTTAGTACCATCTAGTACAGGAACAGACTTTGAAATAGAAAAACAGTCTACTCTATCTTTAGGAAAAGTAAGATTTTATTTTAGCTTAAAGTTTAAAAAAACATGGAAACCTTTCTGAGATCATGAAGAAGGCAAGGAATTCTCCTCTCATTGTCTTTATTCAGTCACTAGAGTAAGACAAGAAAAAGAAATTAAAGTTATACATACTGAAAAGAAAGAAAGAAAATTTTTATCTCTATGTGATTGTCTATGTAGAAAGTTTCAGGAAATTCTAAAAACAAACAAAAAAACCCCAGCACCAACAACAAAAAACAAGCCCCAACCCACCTCCTAAAACTAACAGGTGAATTTAGCATATTGTATTTTGATATATTGGAATGGAAAAAAAGTAAATACTTAGGCACAACTCTAACAAATATACACAGGAATTGTATACTGAAAAGTACAAACCGCTAATGAAAGAAATTAAAGAAAAATTAAAATACATGGGGAGACACATTGTGCTCAAGGAATGAAAGACTCAACATCATATAGAGTCAGTTCTTCCCCCAAATGGATACATAAGTTTAATGTAATTCTTAACAAAACGCCAGCAAGATATTTTAAAATGTAGGCATGTTTATTCTAGATTTTATATCAAAAGGCACAAAGCACTAGAATAGCTAAAACAATTTTGAAAAAGAAGAATGAAGTGGGAGGAATCGGTTTACCTGTTTTCAAAATTTACTATAGAGCTACGCAACTCAAAACTATGTGCTACTGGCAGAGGAAGAGACACAGAGATCAATGAGTGGAACAGAAGAGGGAACCCAGAGATAGACCCACACAAATACACACAACCGAGGAGCAAAATCAAGTCAAATGGAGGAACAAGTGCTTTTTCCACAAATGAGGCTTAAGCAGACATCCTTTGGGGGGAAAAACTCAACCTACATCAAAAATTAACTTAAAGTGGGCCGTGAGCCATGTAAAATATAGAACTATAAATCTTTTAGAAGTAAACTAGAAAGTCTTTTAGGGGTTTAGCACCAGGCAGAGTTCTTGGACACCAAAAGCACAAACTACAAAAGAAAACAATAGCTAAATTACGCTTTAGCAAAATTTAAAACATTTGCTCAGCAAAGACCTTGTTAAGTAGATGAAAAGATAAGCTACAGATTTGAAGAAAATATTTACAAACCATAATCGAATGAAGGACTAGTCTCTGGAGTACAGAAAGAACTCTGAAAACTCAACATTAAAAAACAAACAATCTAGTTAGATAATCAGCAAAAGATAGGAACAGATGTTTCACCCAAAAGGATATATGTATTGCTAATAAATGCATTAAAATCCTGATGGCTAAAATCATTAGCCATCAGGAAAATGCACATTAAAACTCAATGAGGTAGCATTCCCTATCTATCAGAATAGGCTAAAATAAAAAATAACACCACCACCAGATGCTTGCATGGATGTGGAAAACCTGGGTCACTTATACATTGCTGGTGGTTCACAGAATGGTACAGGCGTTCTGGAAAACAATCAGACAGTTTCTTAAAATACTAAACGTGCATCTCCTATACAACCTGGCAATTGCATTCCTGGGCATTTAACCCCTTAAAATGAAAACTTACATTCACACAAAATCCTGTATATGAATGTTCATAGCAGCTTTAAAAAAAAAAAAAAAAAAGCCCCAAACTGGAAAGAATCCAGATGTCCTTCAAGAAGTGAATGGTTAAACAGGCAGTGGAACATCCCTGCCATGGAATACTGGTCAGCAATAAGGGGGACACAAAGACCTGGGTGACTCTACAGAGAATCATGCTGAGAGGAAAAGACTAATCCCCAGACGTTATGCATTGTATGATTCCACTTAAGAAAGTGAAAGTGAAGTGAAAGTTTTAGTCCCCCAGAAACTGGAGTCTGCCAGGCTCCTCTGTCCATGGAACTCTCCAGGCCTGAATACTGGAGTGGGCTGCCATTCTCCAGGGGATCTTACTGACTCAAGAATCCAACCTGGGTCTCCTGCATCGCAAGCGGACCCTTTACCGCCTGAGCCAGCAGGGAAGCCTGATCCCACTTAGAGAGCCGTCTTAAAATGACATCTTAGAGATGGAGGACAGATTAGTCGTAATGACGCGTTAAAAACGTCATAGAAGTAGAGGAAGTGGATGTGGCTATAAAAGGGCAAAAGGAGACAGATACCCTTGTGGAGATGAGAATGTTCTGTATCTTGACTACACTAATATTAATGTCAATACCCCAACTGTGATACTGTAATATAGTTTTACAAAATATCATGAAGGGGAGAAACTAGTGTATAGGATTACTCTGTATTATTTCTTATAACCATATGTGACTCTATCATCTCAAAATCAAAAAAAAAAATTAATGAAAAAAATCTTTCAACAACAATACATTCACTTGCCATCTTCCAGAAGTCTAGGCAGACAAATGGCTTCTTGCAAATCACATCATTTTCCCCTGTAGGCTGTCCAGATGTAAAACAGATCCTGCCCATGCATTACCACTTCATCAGGAAGTCACAGCTCCAAAGAGGTTAATTTTTAAGTCTTTATTTAGCAATCTCATCTTTAAGCTAAACTGCATTCTTAGCAGAAGGGCCACTTCAATCTTAATAGTTTAGGATTATATACTACAAAAACAATAAACTAAACACAGAATTCAAAAGTAAGCAATCACAATAATTAGTACGAAAGAATTTCTAAGCCAATTATTGAGCAACTTTCTGAAGGAACAAGACTATTTTAAACTAAAAGAATGCATATCCAAGGCATGTTTATTGCAGGGTTATTTGTAATACTATAAAACTGGAAGCAACCTAAATGCCTAATTTGGAGTGATTCAACAAACTGTGCCCATAATTCCAGCATTGCACAGTGGTTAAAAATAACAAGGTGGATGTACTGTCACTGAACGACAGTCAAGGTAAATTATTAACCTGAAAAAAGATTCAGAACAATGCAGAAGAATGACCCCACTTCAGTTTTCAAAACTATATTAGAATATGTGCATATAAAAAATAATCAGATGTAAATACATGAGATAGAGTAAATACATGAGATGGAGTATTTTTAAAGTTATCTGAAATAATTCAAAGGAAAGGAGTGATGACTTGGATGGTTAAAGGACTTTTTGCTATAGACATTTTAAAATGTAATCTTGTTGTTAAAAAAAAAAAAAGTAAATCAGAACACAACTTTAGAGTTCTATCAATCAACTGTGATTAAAATAAGGGATGTTTTCCATTTAATTCAACTTGGTTAAAAAAAAAAAGCTACTTCTTTTCATATCATCTCTCAGATTCAGGTAGTTATTCAAATCTGTCACTGAGTTGCTCCTTCTTAAAAAGTGACTAGAACAGGGACTCATAAACTCATGTCTTTCAAGGAACCCTACATATTAATAAGAAAGTTATTTGCTCACAGAGATTTGAGAAATGCTGTTTAAAACATAAACAGGAAGAAGATAAGATGATCGGCCTGTTACTTGGCCGGTGCGTGAAAAGACGCTTAGTGGATTTCCGAGTTTGAGAAACACAGAGTGTGGTCCTCGTCTATGCAATGCCTTGACGCTGCCCATGCTGCCCGTCAAGGAGACAAAGGCAGGAAACGGGCTCGGTATGAGCTCAGCGCCTGGTGCTATGATAGCACAGGGTGTCCACATATTAATATAAGGCGTACGTGATGTGTATACGCAAACAAGAGTTATAAAATCCAGAAGGTACATACATAGTTCCAAGTAGTTTACATATTTGCCTTATAGTCTTGTTAATACTATCGTATTTACCAAGGTAAAGTAATGTGACAAGTCTATTTCTTTTCAAAAATCATTTGATAAAGAGGAAAAATAAAGCCACATACTACTTTACAAAAAGTTCAGTTCAATAAATCAACTCAAAGGTGGGAAACTGGGTTCCACAAGTGATAAGCAGAGTTGTCCCCAGTTACCTGGTAGTTCTCCTTAAAAGGTGAAAACCTTGTGATGGATTTAAATATGATCTGAGGTGCAACATTAGCAGTATGGAGGCAACACTTAATTCTAGCAAAAGTGCTCAGACTAGTCCTCGCCACAGCTCAATCCCAATACATTCCTCTTTTTTCCAAAAAATTTAAATTTGTCTCACCTACTGAAGATTCCACATAAAACTTTAGCATCACTTTATTAAGCTCCAAACAAAGTACAGAAGCAGTGAAACTGATTTTAAATTATAAATCAATTACAAAAGAGTGACACTGATAATTTTCCAACTTCCCACCTAGGAAAAATGACATTTCACTATATTTAAATTTTTTTTCTATATTGCTCAGTAAGACTGGATAGATTTTCCACAAATATATCCTGCAGTTTCTTATGAGAGTTATTCTTTTGTCATCTGGATTATATCATTAAAAAGAATGCAGTTTATTCATCTCAAATATATTGAGCAATTCAATTAAGTCGTCCATCTAAACCTTTAGGGAATCCTTCAGAATCAACCTGCTTGCTTGAACAGTGAAAGATGACTTGTAATTAGCATGTTAATTTCACCTGTAAATAAAAAGTAAAATTCGTCAAGGTACTTAAGAGTCTGTCAAGGCTACACAATCACCTTACAGTCTTATCTACTGTATTAATTTACAATATTAAGGATTATTAGGTCAGATAATATATAGCAAAGCACTTAAGAGGAGTGTCTGACAGAGAGAGATATTTTTAATAAATACGAATGCCTGCTGTTATTAGAGAAAAATGTCTGCCTGGCTTCATTCTTGGCCACTAATTTGCATAGGTGGCATTAAACTGTATGAAGTATGTATTTTGAGTAGACCCTGCTGAACCCGCTGTCTGGAGTCTGCCCTCTGGTGCAGGACTCTCTAGATGACAGCTTTGTAAGGCTGCAGGCACGTCACTCCAATAGCTGAACATTCCCAAGCCAGAGAACTTGGTGTTTTAATGATTAAAGAAGAACAGGCAACTCCAGCTCTACCCTCAGACTTGCCCACCAAGGCCTGGCAGGGAAGCGCCACTGCTAATGAAATCTGTCGCTGACTCCTCTTTGCTTGGGTCCCTTCTGGCCCCTTAGCCTCTGTTCCAGCAGGACTCCCAGAGACGGAGGCCTGTGGTCCCGGAGGCGCTGCAGACGCTGTCCCAGGTCCCAGGGGCATCACCTTCCTGCAGGGACAAGCCCAAGCCGCGTGCTACTCTGTCATCGCTTGACTCCGGATGAAGAGACGGCACTGTTCAAGGGCTGGTCTGCATCAGAAAGGATTCTGAGTGTGCAGCTCTAGCTAATAAAATTTCACAGTGGTCATCTGAGACTTAAAAAGTAATCAAAACCTCCAACTATCCATGTCACTTGAGTAACTTACTTTAGCCTCTCTGTGGTTCAGTTTTCTTATCTGTAAAGTGGACACAGCAGTTCTTACCAAATGAGGTTGAGATTAAATAAACTGATCTTTGCAAAGCACTTGGGATGGTACCGAGCACAGAGCAGTGCTGTGTAACTATTTCTTGAATAAATGAAACAAACAAAAGTCTACCCTAAACTTTAAGAGAACTTTAAAAAAAAAAAATAGTCAAAATTTTTAAAAGCTAAATTTTAGAATCAATTGCATTTTTAAAGTCATCATTAAACATGAGCTACTGCATTCACTTGTGCTGGATTATATAACAGACAAAAAAACTTATTCTCTTGGGAATTTCCAGAACCCTGAGCACAGCGGAAATACACTGACCTTGGATACATTGTTCCTGAACAAAGCAGCTGCACTGACCACGGAACTGATGTCACTGCTTCGTACCTAGCACACAGTGCTGAAGGCTCTCCTGCTCCATTATCTGACAGTGATGCCAGACTGGAAGGATAATACATAATTTTTAATCTCATTTAAAAGGTATTATGCACTCCCAGAGCACTTACAAGGAACTACTCTCCTGCTCTTCTGGTGTGCTGTCTGCTCATCAGCAGAAAGACAGCTGGTTTGGGGGCTGGTGATGGGTTTTCCATTGTTTTCAAAAGACAGAGAACTACCCACACGCTCACTTCCGGAGACATGAGACAGTGAGCCGTCCCCAGCAATCACACTGCAAAGGTCACTGTCCGAGGCCCGACACGAGGCTCCAGGGGCTCCCACTGCGAGGCCACTTCCACACTGTGGCTCCGGGCAGGGCTGATGAAAGGGAAGGCGGTCAGTGCGAAGAGAGCAGCCTCACCTCCTACCCCACAAAGAGAGCAGGGGGGGGGCCTGCTCACTCAGAGACCGGCGCGTGGACACCCAGCCCAGGGTCATCCCCATTCCCCACTCTGCTCCCCGGGAAGGCGTCCTTCCTGTTCTCAAAGAGCCTGCTGGCTAGAGAGAGCCAGAGGCTGAGCCCCTGGACCACTGGGCTTCTGTGCCATGTGACAATCAATCACAGCCTCAGCCTGGATGTCCTCACCTGTGCGAGGCGGGGGGGACTGGGCGACTTCCAGCAGGGATGCAGGTCAGGAATAATGAATAATAAAAAATGAGGGATTATAAATGAATAAACCCCTCTATCCATACCCTTAGCATCCAGGATTATGAAAAAGGACCCAAAGGAGTGAGATACTCTTAATTTTCTAAACAATACAGGTAGATTGAACAGGCCTTACAGGTTCTCTGCTCCCCACTAGTTAAGACAGTCAAACACCACATAGGACAGTGGTGACAGAGCCTGGAGCAGACCCCCTGCTCCGTGAAGCCCTCAGCAGCCCAGGGGTGGAGCTGGTCATGATGCCCACTGCCCCACTCCTCACATTCTCAGCACAGAGCCATAACTGCCCATGTCTGCTCCCTTTTGCCCCTGCAGACTGGTCCAGGGCTGGTCTCACTGAGTTCTGTAGTGTCACTGTGAAATACTCCACCTGGCATGCAGTAGATGCTTAATAAATGTCAACACCCCCTCCCCCACCAAAGCACAACAGCACGCATGGGTCTTTGTACCACCAGGCTCTGCTCTCCTCTACTTCCCCCCGTCAGTCCTCATCTAGGTCTTATTGTAACCATCTCCATACGGGATCCTGACAGTGATCTCACCCTACTCTCAGAAAAACAACGCAGCTGCTCCACACTGCTCCTCTCCAAGGCCAGGGCAAGCATCTGCGTCCTCCTCAAGCTAAAAGGCTACTCCCTGAGTTGTCGGCCCATGCCTGCACTGCCCAGCTGCCCGCCTCGCCATCTCCCAACTCTGGGTGGCATCTACAACGGGCATCATTCTGAGCTGCTCTCTCCATCAAGGACACATGTAGCTGTGATGCCAGAGCCATCTGCACCCCGAGGCGCCCCTCTGGTCACCATCCCTTCCTTCATTAAAGACTTCTGATGCAGGTCACGAGGCTGGCTCCCTGGCCAGTACTTCCATTCCTAAGAGCCTCCCCTTTCCCCTCACCACCTTCCCCAAACTCCCCAACCCTGAAATTAAATTCAAGGCAAGTTCTTCCCTCTTTGAAAGCTCACAGCTAACAGCTTCTAGACTTTAAGCCTGGAAAAGCATGTGGACCTACCCTACGCAGCTTCAGGGTCACGTGACACTGAGCGATGGCCCATTTCAAACAAACCCCACTGAGCAGCTCCAAGGAATGTCTCTGTCTGGGGCAAGTGCGAAATTCAAACGATCAGGAATCGAGTGCACTTCTGCACGCCGCCCCCAGGCCCCCCGCCTCGGACACGGTCTGTCGCATACCCCGGGAAGCAGACCGCAGCCCTCCCTGGCGCCCAGTGATTACAGGGCCAGGCTGGGCGCAGCCGCGAGAACCCAGAAAGAAAGCCTTCTGTGAAACCAGACACCGTGCACGGTCGCAGAGACAGCCTGTCGGTCCCGAAAGCCCTTCAGGGAGAAATTTTCCTAAGCACCTGTGTCCAGTCCAGCACGACGGCGGGCTGGACACATACCTGGGCCGACTGGAGCGCAGAGCGGGCCACCCGGCCGGAAAGACCACTCGAGGTCCTGGACCATCAAGACTCGGGTCTCCGCCGGGCTTCCCTGTGGACTGACATCCGGGCACAGACCAAGCAACCAGTCTGAAAACAGCCTTGAGACAAAAGAGCCCCGGCCTCGCTCAGGGCCGTGGCCTCGGCAGGGCGGAGAGGAGGCTGGTCAGCATCACCACAGGTGCCCGGCGGGGCAGCCCCTGCAGGCCCAAGCTATGCAAACCCCTGACTCCACCCGGGGCCCCTGACGGTAAGGCTGCTGACGTCAAGAACTTAGAAGGCAACCCTGCTAAAACTAACACGCCTTTTGTTTTGGTTTTTTCCTTTTTTTTTTTAAAGAAATACCATCTTGCCCCATCTACCCCCTCTTCAGGAGTTTCAAGATCACCACAAAGAGAAAACCAAAGTCAGTCAAAAGCTGCTTAAAGGATGTGCAATTACGTGCGATTTAGAAAGTCTACGTGTGATTAAAGCCACAGGGAAGGCCGTGTTCTTGGCAAATGCTCGATAACGTATTAAAGCAAACACTCGTTCTACTCCTGATACCCACCTCCCATGGCACCCTAACTGGCACTCATTTGTTCAGCAGGCCAGCGGTTCTCAAAGTGCGGTCCACCACCAGCAGAGCTGCAGGGTCCCCGGAGAGCCTGGAGGAGACCCGCTGAGTCAGAAAGCCCTCGGAAGAGGGGACCCAACCAGGTGAGTCTTCCCCAGCCCCCAGGGGTCGGGTCCCAGAGCCTCAGCACAGGGCTGTGAAACTCAAGAGAAGGACCACACGGGCCGTACCTGGGACGCCCTAACCACAGCTGAGCATCGGGGAGAAGCAGAGTGGAGTCACAGTGAGATGTCGCCTGGCCCTCCTGGGACGGCTGTCCTCAGAAAGACAGGAGACAACAACTGCTGGGGAGGATGCGGAGAAAAGGCAGCCTCTACACACTCCCGGTGGGAACGTAAACTGGTGCAGCCACCATGGAAAATAGCATGGAGGCTCCTGAAAGCATCAGAAGTGCAACTACCATATGATCCGGGAGTCCTGTTTCTGGGTATAGACCCGCAGGAAATCAAATCAATCGCCCAAAGAGCTGTCTGCACTCTCACACTGAGTGCAGCACTATTCACAATAGACAGATACAGAAACAGCCTCATGCCCATCTCCGGATGAATGGGTAAAGAAAATGTGGTGTATACACACACAGTGGAATATTTTTCAGCCATAAAAAAAAAAGACCAGGGTTACCTGCTAATCCATGACTGATAAAACAAGAAGGGCAGCACATGAGAGATATCAGACACAGGGATCTATCCTGTGAACCAGAGGACAGACCCAGGGCTGGACAGGGGCCGTGAGGTGCGCGGAACAGTAAACTGAACCTGAAGTCTGGCTTAGGACAAGTCAGGTGTCACCCGCGCTGAGGGCAGACGGGGTCCCAGCATCACCAAAGGCTCGATGCAAATGCCTCAGCTCTTATCTACCTATTTTCCTTATGAGGAATCCGGGGTTAAGGCAGGGCAATAATTACACAGCCCCCAACTGGAGTCAGGACTCACACCCAGGACCTCCCAGCAGCTGTGCGAGCTCAACCCCAGGCTCCGAGCTACAGAGCGAGCACGCGAGACCCCACCTCCTGTCTTCTTATCTAATGTCCGACGAACAGCTCAACACATTTCCTCTTGCTTTGTTTTTTTTAATTATTTTAATTGTGGCAAAACACACATGGACAAATCCCATGGACAGAGAAGCCTGGCAGGCTACTGTCCGTGAGGTCATAAAAGAGTCGGACACAACTTAGCGACTCAACAGCAAACATAAGTTACCATTTTAACCAGTTCTAAATGCACATTTCAGTACTGTTCAGTACATTCATACTGTTGACCAACCACCATAAATCATCACCCATTTCCAGACATCAATTCCTCTCAAAGCACTGAAACTCTGTACCCAAGAAACGCTAACTCCCCACTCCCTGCTCTCCCGAGACCCTGGCAACCACTCTCCAGCTCTCTGCCTCTAATCTGATTCCTCTCGGAACCTCACACAAGCGGAATCAAACAGTTTTTCTTTTTGTGCCTCCTCACTTAGTACAATGTCCCCAAAGTCCATCCTTATTATACCGTGCAATGGAATTTTTCTTTTTTAAGGCTGAATAATATTCTACATTTCTTCTTAAGGAAACAATTATCAGTTGAGAAATACTAACCTCTATAGTCAAGCTCTTCATTTCCCATGCCTGAAAACACAGACATTGCTCTCATGCAACACACCGTTCTCATGTGATTTGTGGTAAATAGATCCTTTACTCCTTTGTGGGACAATGTGAAAGATGTCCTCTAATTTTCAATCTCTGCCTCGTATCTTGGCCCCACAATCAAACCAATGAATCCAACCTGAATCACGAGGGACCCATGATGGCGCTATGACCAGCGTGATTTAAGATACATCATTCCTAAGAAGACTTGGATGGGAAGGAACTAAAATCCGATTTGAAGGAACTGAGGGAAGGCTCATAAAACTTCAGTGAAGGGCCCTCTTCTTCTAAGATTCTCTCCATTTTGTCATAGTACTATATGACCCACAGCCTAATTCTTCAACTATTTCCAAATTAGCCACTGACCAACAGTCAGCTCCAAAAGAATAACAACAATTGATTCAAATGGATTATGCAGTTAAGGAGATTTGCAGAAAACTGAAACATGCAGAAACAGGGTGGATTTCAGGCAGAGTTTGCTCCGGGCTCCCACTACACCTTTCAGGGATTCCTTCCATCCCGCCCTCAACCCCCCCCCCCCCCCCCCCCCCCCCGGCTTCATCTTCAGGCTGGCTTCCCTTGTGGTCACAAGAATGCTTCAGCACAAATGCATCATGCAACCTTATTCACACTGCTTCCGAAAACCCCCAAAGTCCTGAGCAGTATTCTAATGAATCAACCCAAATCATACTGCTAACAGTGGCCAGGAAATGCCTCCCAGTGATTATAATGTCGGACTGTGTTAACAGTGAGTCTTTGGGGGATGGGAAGATGCTCTGATCCCCTTACGCCAAGTTTGTGATTAACGTCATCTAATTTGTGACCCTACTACACAGGATAGAATCCTCAAAGGAAAATCTGGGTGCTGTAAGCAAAAGGAAATGGGTGCCGGACCATACACCCCAAGGCACCTCATGAGTTGGGCAACACTCCATAGCAAGCCTTGTGTCCATGTTTCATGTACTTCTTAAGAACTTTTTGATTAGAATACTAAGCTTGTAGCATTACAATTCCCCTTTCTGCCTCAGGGAACTGATCCATCCCTTAGGATCAAGTTAGAATTTACAGGTGCCTTAATTTTTCCTAGTTATGTCTGTTTATAAAGTTGAACTTTCAGGCCAACAATAGCCACATTTATCTTTTAGAAGATGACAGTCACTTGGCACCCTGAGCTTCGCATAGCCCCCAACATCCTGAATGGGAGCACGAGACCAGTGGTCTGGCTGAGAGCTC
Source organism: Odocoileus virginianus (assembly GCF_023699985.2). Classification (NCBI taxonomy): domain Eukaryota; kingdom Metazoa; phylum Chordata; class Mammalia; order Artiodactyla; family Cervidae; genus Odocoileus; species Odocoileus virginianus. The sequence goes on along the minus strand of NC_069689.1, from coordinate 45,185,556 downwards.
CTGAAACAGGAGGTGTTTGCCCTGCAGGGCAACAACAATGACCCAAAAGTATCCGCTGCTACAGCCAGGGGAGAAGGTGATAAACACTGGAAACAGTCTTTTCACTTTCTTATCTATCCTTGACCTGATCTTACTTAACCGTATTTACTCAGAAAGAGAAGCATGCAATTGTGAGGCAAGATTCTCTAACTCTGAGGTTAGAACATAAACCTGTGTATTATAAAGCAAGGAGCACTTTGAACCAAGGAGTTGCAATGGCTCTCCCCATGGGAGAAGGAGAAAGAGTCAACGTCCCCTCACTCAATAGCAGACACAATCCTGAGATCAACAGGCTCTGGGCCTGCTCTTTATTCACATGCCATGGAAAGAGTAACAGTAAATCATGACGGCTACTCCTGGCCCACTTCCCCCTCCGCACCTTGCCCACCTCCAAAGCACCTTTTGAAGTCTTCCTCCATCAATTCGTCACAAACCTTTCTTGTGATCAGAATAGCCTGTTCAATGTTAATCCGTGGAACAGAGCCTACTACTCCATGAGAAGTTAAAAAAAAAGTACAGCAAAAGCACCAGCCACTTTCAAAAACCTCCTCTTTTACCAGGGACTAGAAAGTATTAATAAACCAACTGTAAGAAACATTCACACATGTAAAACAGCCAGTTTTAATAACATTGTTTTAAGGTTTATTGCAAAAATTCTGTAAGTCAGAAAACTGATCCTCAAACACCTGTTTCATGCTTTCAGAAATTTTCAAATTATTCCACAATTGTCATGGGGTTGTATCTCAAAGAAAAAAAATTCATGCTTTTAGTTCAACTAAAACTGTATGTTTATTCACAGTCTGGGGGTCTCGGTGGAGAAGCCCTCAGCGCAGGCGTGTAAAGAACCAGGAGCAGCTTGTTCATTTGAGAACTCAGCTGTGCAAACTGGTCTTTCCGCACCTAAGCTGCTACAAATATACCACTAGAGGGGAGGACACTGAAGCAATTCCCATGCTGCTAAAAAAATTAAAAGCCTTTCTGCCTACTTAAAAAAAAAAAAAAATTGCAGGCACAGCAGGAGAAGGAAGGAGGAAGGGAAGGAGGGAAAGTCAGCCTGAACATCCGTAACCTGAGCTGTGCACGGCTGGTAAGCAAAGAACACCCTGGGCTTTATAACAATTGCCAGAAACTAAACAAGCAAGCAAACAATCCAAACTTAACCCTGCCCTTTATTTTCTTCCGCTTGCTTATCCTTGTACTTGCTCCTTCTGAAACAAAGGCCTTATCTCTGGCAGAAGTCCCTGCTATCTGCAGATGAACCTCGTGGGCAGCAGGAGCCCCGCCTGAGAGCCGCTCTTTCTGGGACGCGTTCAGGCCACACTGGAGTTTGCTCTGTGGGCACCGCCTGGCCCGGACCGACTGCCTCACCTTCTGCTGCACCACTTTCTTGTCCCGTTTTCAAGTCAAACACATATGCACATGTAAGTACACACATCTGCAAATGTGTTTGCTCTGTTTGGAGCAACCGGGAAGCCCGCAGGCAACAGCGGTGAGGACAGAGAAACTCAGGGACGGACAGGCAAACAAAGGGGTTGGGACTTTGCCAACAAAGGTCCATATAGTCAGCGCTGTGGTTTTTCCAGTGGTCATGTATGAATATGAGAGTTGGACCATGAAGAAGGCTGAGCGCTGAAGAATTGATGCTTTCAAATCATGGTGCTGGAGAGAAGACTCTTGAGAGTCCCTTGGACTGCAAGGAGATCAACCCAGTCAATCCTAAAGGAAATCATTCCCGAATATTCGTTAGAAGGACTGATGCTGAAGCTTAAGTTCTAATACTTTGGCCACCTGATGTGAAGAACTGACTCATTGGAGAAGACCCTGATGCTGGGAAAGATTGAGGGCAGGAGGAGAAGGGGACAACAGAGGATGAAGTGGTTGGATGGCATCACCAGCTCAACATCCAAGAGATGGTGATGGACAGGGAAGCCTGGCGTGCTGCAGTCCATGGGGTCACAAAGGGTCAGGCATGACTTAGTGACTGAACAACAACATAGGAGGGGAGCGTGCAGGGAAAATAGCCCAAATCCTGTATCAACTTGTTCCTCAGACTAAATATCAACTGTCCCACCACGGATCAGGACAGTGCTGCAGCAGGAGCAGGAAAGGCTATGGATCAGCCCCTTCCTGATCTCCACATCGGGCATGTGAACAGAAAGATGCGCAATGAATGGATGGACAGAGTCAACAGAAACAGCAGGGCCACAGCCAACCAGCCCCACGGCCCGCACTGAAGACCCCATTAGATGGAGAGCTGCACCTCCTGATACAGCAGTGACCCGGTTCTCAGCAGCAAGCCCGCTCAGGGCTCCATCCACAGGGCAGAGCCAGAGGGAGCCGGTCCCCAAGAGGCCGCCATGGGGACTAGCAAGACACAGCTGGAACCGTCACACCGACTGGTGGCTTCTGAAGGTTTAAGGGTCAGAAATCCCAGAGAATCTAATGACTGCAAGGGACTCTCCAGCTCAGAAGAGTGCACACAAACTGTGACATGATATTTCAGTTTCACGGACACCCACACCCTGAACCTACCCCTCCGCTCCCCACTTCAAAGGCCCTTGGGATACAAATCTGCTCAAACCTCTCTTCCCCGAACTTCTAATTCCTGCAGAAGGACATTTGGTCAGCCTATGGTGACACCACCACCTCCAAACTGGGGAGTCCACCGGCGTGGACCCCAAATTCCATCTCCAGGAGGAGGTCCATGTTAGACGCCACCAGCATGCAGAGCCAGGAGACAACTGGGAGAAGGGTCCTGAGAGGAAGTTAACGGCCCACTAGCAACAAGAGAGCCTTGGAAAACCAAGACGGGCTAAGACGACACTCCCCAGGGCAGAAGCGGCAAGAGCCTCAAGTCCCACTTCAGGGAAGCTGCGCCTGGGAAACTTCTGAGCATGTGCCATGATGTGTGAGTTTAAAAACAAAACAAAATGGCCATGATTAATGAGCATAAAAGCCATGGTGCTGGCACACTCATCAGAAGGCGGGAGAGACTCATAAATTTCCAGGCAAAGACCCATGTCAGTGCTGGCAGATGCAAGTGCCAATAAGCCCCCTTCGTATCCTGATCTAATGAAACCTTTTTCACGAATGCCAGGGATCAAAAAAAAAAAATTCACTTCTCCTTCAATTTGGGCCCCAGTTTTAATTACCAGCGATGCAACCTGTTATGATTCTGACAGCATCTGATACACTGGGACACCTTCTTTCCCAAGTCTAGAAGGAAGGATTGACAGCGGGTCCTTTCCCAGTTTGCAGACAGCACTCCCGCTCAGGAGGCTCCCGGGAGCGGGCCTCAGAAGACAGCCCTAGGAGTTTTTGCAGAAAAAGAACAGAAGGGAATCGGCAGAAAGTGTGAGAATATGAGTTAACGTCCATTCACTTTCTGATGCCTTAACTTGTTCGAACAGAGAGAGGTGAGTTTGGTAACATTTTAAAGGGTTTTAGTGATTTAAACAATACCACACAAAGCATATTCTCTCACCAACAAATCAGTTGCGAGATGCAGACCAGAAAAGCAGAGAAATGCTATTTTTCTATCTTGTTTTTGCTGGCAAAGAAAATGTTAGGTCTTTCTGTTTAAAAGTTTTCACAACACTGAGCAAAATATTTATTCACAAACTTAAAACTCTTGTTGACTATTTTGATATACTCTGTGTCCAAAAAAGTTAAAATAAGAGGTGAGATAAACTATACTTTTTTGCAACAAACATCACATGGGTTAACATTTCACAGTGGTTAAATGTATTAATATGCAAGCTTGGAACAGCCAGAAAGGTGTGCTTTTACTTTAAAATCTGATACCTCTTGCACAATGCCATGGTGTAAAAAGGGAATCTGATGAATACTCTCTTTGGAGAGACTACATATCAATGAAATCAAAGTTACAGGAGGAAAAGGAAAGCCTCAGTGAGCTGAAGATATCAGGAGACCTCCGTCCAATTTCCTGGAAAAATGAGCTCATCCAAGGTCCTGACAGGTGACCCTGTGGGAAAAGGACCTGTGGATTTCCAAAGAGTCCACCTCCGCCTCCACCAGAGTGCTTTTTTAAGTCTGGCTGTCTCCCATTAACCTGAATTTTACCTCACTGCTGGAAGGCAGGCACCACTCAGCTGTAGGCTGCAGGCGGAGGAACTCTGGGAATTCCTGTTATTTAGCGGCATTCTCAGGAGAACACCACCCCCACACAAACACACAAATATTCAAGCAATGCTCAGGGTCTGGGCTGGGAGGTGGGACAGACCCAGTGCTCCCCACCTCCCCCTGTCCCGCCAGGACCAGCAGGGGGCTGGGCCCATCAGCCAGGATCCTGACTGCCCAGATGAGAGGAGCTTAGGGCCAAGGACGAAGCTTTGTTCATGCTCTCCATCCCATGACAACCTGCCTTAATTAAGAGTCATGCATTTTAATATATTAGATTCCATCATTTCTAAAAACATATCAAAATAAAACCTACCTATGAGACCATTACACTTGCACACTGCTGCATATCAACAATAAAAAAAATATATTTTCTCGGTTATTTGTAACAGTCATATAGCTTTTTCATTACATTTTTAAAAACTGTTGGGGGGAGGTTAAGTAGAAAAGAATAGCTTTATTTCCAGGCAAAAGGGGGCCACAGCGGGCTAATACCCTCAAAACTGTGGGTCTCCTACATTTATTTTTTTTCTTTTAAAACAGTCTTTAGAGGGGGAAAAGGGAATCTCACTTTTAGACTCAATTTTTCAAAATTTCATGAAGAGGCGCACAACAATACAAGTCACGCCCAACCAGGTAATTATGGTTCTGCCTCAGGCACTGACATCGGCTTCCTAACTTCACAGTGGTAGCAACCTTGACAAAAACACCACTTCCAAACAAAACCACAGCACAGAGTTACAGCCTACCTGGAAAAGAAAGATGGAACAGAAAAACCCATGCTCAGAAAAGATAGTTCCTCTGAACCATTAAAAATAACACTACCATGATGGTTCTTCCCCTAGCGCACTTATTAAGAAATTACACAAAAGAATCTAACACAGGCATGTAAAAATGGACTATTTACGACTAATGATCCAGAGAATACAAAACAAATACAGTATAGATAGGAAAACTAATGATTCCCACTGGCCCATGCAAAACGCTTATCTGAGTTTTCAATAGCTCAGAGGGCATCCTAAGAGGGCAGCGGTCAAGGGCACATCCGGAGAAAGCCCACTCTTACATCCTGCAGCCCTGGGGTGAAGTGGCTGGCTCAATGAGATGGGTCTTTCTACAAATAAAATCATAAATCTTTCACATGCTTAAGTAAGCTCCTGTTGAGTAATGTGAATTAACAAAGTAACAACTTGGTGCAGAGTTGTGGTAGAGATGATCACAACAAAACACTTTTAAGGGGGGAGCTGCTTCTGATGCCTACAAGAATAAATCAATAGCTTGCTTACTACCAGCCACAGTAACTGCACCCACTTTGGCAGAGGTTAACACTGTGAAATTTTTAAAAAGATTTAAATAGGGATATAAAGACAGGTCCCTGTAGATCCACAGAGTGAAGTAATCAAGAAATGAGTTATTTGATCACCAACTCAAATACTTAGATAAATGAAGCCATTTTAAGAATAACCCTTAAAAAAAAGAGAGAGAAAAAAAAAACCACCACCACCACTTCCACAACTACAACAAAAACAATGACCCTTAAAAGCATGGTATGGGATGATTAGCTTTTCTCTATCAATGGATGAAAGTTATTAACCATTCATTAAATTTGAATTTTCAGAATATCTATTTCATCCTTATTTTCTTAAAATATAAATTCACTAAATAGAAAATCAAGGAAAAGCTACGGTAGGAATCAGAAGAAAGAGAACCAAAGAGTTGACCTGTACTCAGCAAGTCAGGTGGGAGGGGACCACGACTTCCAGGGATGAGGAAAGCCTTGTGGGACTCAACTCATCACTTGGGTTTATCAATACTGAATTATTAAAACTTTAGAATGAATGAACCAGAGGCATGCTGGCGCAGTGGAAAACCCTCCCGGAGAGCCCAATGCCTGCAGAAGGAAGAACCCCGCCCGGCCCTGGGCGTGCTCTGCCCGCCTGCAGTCCAGCCTCTCCTGCCCCCACCCATTGCACACGCGGCTTCTGGCGCTGGACTCAATCTCTGACGCCAGTCTCCCTCCTGGGCCAGCTCAGTTCCCCAGCCCTGCCAGATACTGTGCAGGACTGGGAGCCCTCTCCCACGTGGGCCATCGGCATGCCCACCACGCGACGGTCATCATTTACCCACCTGTCTTCTCCCCGCTGGACCAGCCAGGCCATGAACTTGAGTGTGGTGCCTGGTACACAGCTGACGCATAATACATGCTGGCTGAGGAGTGAGCTGTCAAACGTCTACAATGCTAGAATACTGCACAGAATGCAGCCACTCTAAATCAAGGTACGCTTAGCCTGAACCACAAGAACACAAGCCATCTAGCAACTGTACAGTATTTTCTTTTCAAAGTCCTTTCATTTCCATTGCTCAGAGGCATTCTCACTATGTATCTATATAAATGCTGGCATGATTGTTTCATTTTAGAAAGAGAGAAAGAATACACTAACTTTGCATTCATCCCATGACAAAGATTGAGATGTTAAGTCCTGGGTTTCTGCAATACAGAGCAAATCTTCTGGAAAAAATGAATAAATAAACTGTAATATATCCATTCAATGGAACATTATTCAGCCATTAAAAAGTAATGCATAGCAATGACCATAATGAATAATACTGTATTGCATGTTTGAAAGTTGCTATAAGAGTAAATCTTAGAAATTCCCATCATCAGAAAAAAAATTTGTAACTATGTGTGGTAATGGATGATAACCAGGCTTACTGTGGTGATCATTTTATAATATACAAATAATCAAATTGGTATATGTCGATTATACTAATCTATACAAACTAATATATGTCAATTATACCTCAATAAAAAATGAACTAGACCAAGAAAGAGATTACATTAAAATTACAATTTAAAACATTAAGATTATAATGTCAATTCTTTTAAAAAAAGGAATGAAGGACTGGTATATGCTGCAACATGGATGAACCTTAAGAATATGGTAAGTAAAAGAAGCTAGGAACAAAAGGTCACTTACTATACACGTCCATTCACGTGAAAAGTCCAGGGCAGGTAAACATAACAGCAACAGATCAGCAGTTCTGAGGGGCTGGCGGCAAGAGGGAAGGGAAAGAAGTGCTCAGTGGGCAGAGAGCTTCCTACAGGACTGATGGGAATGTTCTAGAACGAGACAGAGATGAGGGCTGCACAACACCATGAAGAACTAAATGTCACTGAACTATTCACTCTTCAAGGGCTAATTTTACATTATGTGAATTTCACTTCAGAAAATAATAACAAACTTTATTTTAAAAAGCAAATGTCCCACCATATACATCATGAAATCTTAAGACAGACTCTCAATTGCTCTGAAAACGCATGGCACCTCAGTGGAGCTGGGAATTCGAAGACAGTATGAAAAATTATCACTGAAACAGTGTTATTTAAAAAATGCACTAGAAATTGGTTAAACCAGGTTAGTATTTGCTGTTATTCTATTATCTCTAAAAACTCCTCACAGTATTTATAAAGTATCCCTGTCTCTGTGTTGAAAGCCTGTATTTATAATGAAATCTAGTTTCTCTTATTCAGTAAGTCCCCAGCATTCTCCTGTATGTAATTCCTTTGCTGTAAACACTAGGCCAACTTTTATAAAATGAATAATTTACTTTTACTTCCAAAAATCCTCTTTTTTTCTTGTCTTGTGATAAAAGTAGTGTAACAAAAAAAAGGGAAGAAAAATAAGATTATTTGTGACTATTCCTCCCAATTATAAATTATAACATTGTTGGTGACTTTTTCTGATTAATAAGGAGAAAAGTTATATCCCACTTAAGACAGAAAAGCTCCATGTAATTAAAAGCTGTACAAGCAATGAAAAGCTGATCCTATAGTGGAGGTGTGGGCTGAAGGAAGATGGGATGTTAAATACACAAACTGGGTCCTTATTTATTGTTAAAGCAGCAGCAGCAAGAACAAATCAGATGCAAGCAAAGCATTCTCATTAGCAGCAATTATGTTCTCCAGAATACAAAAAGTCGAAACATGTACCACTACCTGCTACACGTACATGGCAAGGACTAACCCTAAGGGACCCACAAGGGGAAAAATGCTTTAAAAACAAGACAGTCTCACATATTAACAGAGTCACACTGGGCCGGACAGCATCAGTGCCAGAGAGCACTGCTAGAAGCTTATGGCAATGCCACAAGGCTCCCCACTGGGGAGAGTGCGCCCATGTCCACTGCAGCACTGTTCACGAGTCAGGTTATCCATATCCACCCTACTCACCCACTGGTAGATGAATGCAAACAGAAGGTGTGAGCTATCTCTGTATCACATATACGCGTGTGCGTGTGCATGTACACACACCAATGGACGTATGTAGGTGTATATGCCATGCCCGCGTGCGTGCTAAGTCGCTTCAATCACGTCCAGCTCTGTGTACTCTACAGATTGCAGCCTACCAGGCCTCTCTGTCCACGGGCTTCTCCAGGCAAGGATGCTGGAGTGGGTGGCCATGCCCTCCTCCAGGGACTGAACCCATGTCTCTTACTTCTCCTGCACTGGCAGGCGGGCTCTTTACCACTCTATACACATATAACATTACTCAGTTATAAAAGTGAAGGAAATACTATCATTTGTGATATCATGGATGAACCTGGTAGACATTGTGCTATGTGAAATAAGCCCAACAGAAAAACGCAAATACTACACAATCTCACTTATATATGTAGAATCTAGAACGTCAAACCCATGGAACCAGACACATCTGCCAACTGTTGTGGGATGGGGGAAATGAGGAGATGCTGCTCAAAAGGTACAAACTTTCCATTATAAGATGAATAAATTCTGAGGATCCAATGCACAGCACGGTGGCTACAGTTAATAACACTTTATTGTATAATATTTGAAATTTGCTAGGAGAAAACTTGCTAGAAATTAAGTGTTCTCACCACCAAAAAAAAAAAAAAACCCCACAAAATAAAAGCCACATAACTATGTGAGGCAGAAGATGTGTTAATTTCATTGGTTGCAGCAATCATTTCATGATGTATACAGATATCGAATCATAATATTACATACTGTTAAAAAACTAATTGTGGTGATGGTTGTATAACTCTGAAGGTACTAAAAGTCATTGAATTGTACACTTTAAATGGATGAGCTGCATGGTATGTGAATAGTATCTCAGTTAAACTGTTACCTAAAAAACAAACTGGTCTGTCATTTGCAGGCACGAGTGAAGACCAAGCAGCCTGCAGGCAGCAGAGGTGAGCAGGCCTGACTCAGCCTGGTGGTCTCCAAGGGTCTCTCCAGCCCCAACATTCCAAATGAAGGCACAGGGGAGGTTAAAACCACTTAGCCTAGTTTTAACAAGCAAGTGTGGACCAGAATTTAAGGTTGTAACTTGGATGAGACCAAGATCCACGGACTTTCAAAGGGACCCTTCATCCTTCCCAGGGTGGGAGGCTGCTGCACATTAACAAAGTCACAAACAAAGCCTTACAGATGGCGGGGGCGGGGGGGCACCTGTCCCACAGTGGGATGACAGCGACACAGTACTCGGTTGTAAAAACACAAAACAGGAGTCCCAGCCATGTCAGTTGTACAATGTCAACTGTTGCTAAAAACACACAAGCAAACAAACCATGGCCCCTGCGGAGGTCTGCCTGCTCTCCAAGATCATTTGTGACCCCTAATTCACATGACATCACAACACTGAAAATTAACACAGAGAACGGAAGAGGGTCTAAATACACTAAGAAAAACAAAGCCAGACAGAAAAAAATGAAAAGATTTTCCCTGGCTAGACCATGTCAGATGAACAGCAGAAAATGTTAATATTAAATAATGAGAGACGGTCAAAGCTACATTTATAGGTAATACACTGGTTTTCATTTTCTCTCAGATATGCACTTTTTCTTTTAAATTTAATTTACACATTTGAGTGAATATGATCTCCAGAAGAGAAAAATTAGCTTGAAAGATGCATTCTTTTTAATTTAAAACTTTTTTTGAAATAGGTGATATAATCACATGGTTCAAACATCACAATGATACATTTGGGAGGTAACAACTTTCCTGAGTTTCCAGGACATACTTCACATTTCTTTATGCAAATATAACAGTCACCATGCACAGATAAGAATTACTGATAATGAGTAATTCAGGCAGGTAAGTGGGATCATTACAAGAAGTGGGAAACGCACATTGCAGTCTCTGTATGGAAGCGCCACAGGCCTCATAGACACACTCCAGACAGGGAATAAGTGATAGGAAGGCAAGACTGGCTGATAAAACAGGTGAGGAATAAAAGGCTGTGTAGTTAAGACGTAAGTTTTCTCCGTCTCCCACTAGACCATCTGCGCTCTCAAAGCAGGATCAGAGGCAAGTTCATCACTGTCCCCTCCATGCCTAGCGTGGTTCCTGGCAGTGACAGGCGGCTGATAAATGTCTGTTGAAAAGATGCACCAGTGAGAATCATCACAGAGGACTCAGGGCTGAATGGGAGCGGCAGGGCACCCCCAGGAGGAAAGGCTTGTCTGGCAGGGGCAGGAGCTCAAGCCAGGGCTGAGACCACTAGACCACTGGGTATGACTGTGGCTGGATGGCCCACCTCCGACCCAAGCAGCAAGGGGCACAGTCCCCTAGAGCTGGAGGCTCCCGTGGGGGGGGGGGGGGGGGGGTCATGTCTAGCCTGTACCCTGCCTCTGATCAGTCCCCCAGGAGCCAACCCCAGACCAGCTACGAATCAAATCCAGAGAGCCTCGCTCTCAGCAGGGCCATCCTCTGTGAACTGTGGGTGACATCACTTCTCTACCTGCTCTCACCCTAGCCCCTTGACCTCATCCTGCCACGACTCTGTAACCCTTTTTTCTCTTCTCCAGTTTGGCTCGGGACTGTATTCTTTCCCCCTCTCTGCCTCTGTCCCTGAAACTCGCCGGGGACTCAGCAAGAGCTGGAAAGCTGTAAGGCGACAGGGAGACTGCGGAGAGGGGCAATGGCACATCTCCCTGAGACCCCGAGCCATCAGAGCTAATGACGGCCAATGGCAGACGTGCAGAGCTCACCCTTGCAGGCTTTCCCACAGGACCACACTCTGGGACTGAGAGCCACGGGCACCTTCCACATAAAGCTGCAGGTCCCCCAGCACAGCGTGCAGCCCCTGTCCACGGGCCACACGGCACCACGCTCACCGTCCAGACAGCTCTGGGCTCAGCTCAGCTCTAGTTCACATTGGCAAAAAGAGACTGTTCGGAATATATATCCCTTGAAAATGTCGAAATAACTTAAGACATCAAGAAGCCAATGATACCTGCAAGGAAAGAGGAGCGACAGTTCCCTTCCCCTTTCATCACTGAAGTGTTCTTTCTTTGGTCCCTATCAAATGATGGGCAATCAGAAAACAGAAGAAATAAAACTTCTTACATAACACTCTCCAAACCGGGCAATGCCTCAGAGTTCCCAAAACAGAAACTCTCTTTTGCCAGAAAAGAAGATATCCTAAGACATCCTCCATGGCAACCGGGAACTGGACGAGCCAGCCCAGGCACGGCAACACGGTGCAGGCCAGCCTCCATCTCTGGGCAGAGGGAAACCCGGGCCGACACCTGTCCAAGGACACGGTCTGCAGAGATGCACGCTCAGTTCAGCTGGAGATACGTGAGGACCCATGAAGTAGCCAGAGGGTTCAATCCTCCCAATAAATAATAGCACTTGTATTACAACTATCATTATAAAAATCTATAACACTTCAAGAGACCATTATGCGGCTATTAGAAAGATTTTGCATTCAGCTTTTGAGATGACTTAGGCAGAATGCCATCGCTGTAGTAATTACTTTATCACTATGTAAACGGACCTTAATACTTCATTGAAAAAGAGAAAAAGTATGGTTCTCTCTTGCAAAAACCAAGTAAAAGTGACAGCAAAGGCACTCCTTGTCTGCAAATACTGGTCAACTTAGATAAGAAGTAAGTCTCAAAGCACTTTGGGATAGGCAGCTGAACTGAGGAATAAAAAGCTAGCAACATCCAGTAACCCAGCAAGCCGTGCAGTGGTTTAACCACAGCTGGCCAGTGCAGACACCGATTTTATCAGCAGGTGACAGGCAATTTAACTTTGAGACCTGATACACAGAGATGCTTTAAACAGAATATGTACCCAAGGATCTAAAAATGTGGTGAAAATAGGCAACTTTATATGATATACTCCCTCAAATGCTTACAAAACTTAAAAGAAAAATTTCTTTAATCTTTTTTTAAAACTCAGTGTGGAAGTGGTTAAGAAATCTTCTGACATACATGCATAGCAACAATTTCCAGGTTCTTGTTTTGGCAATTTTGCAAGGACATGAAGTTATTTCTATAGCATCTTGCTGCAATAATCTGTGTGTTCACCAAATGGACTACACAGAGGGCCCTTATCCTGTGATGCAAGGGAAGGCCTTTCCCACGTTGGACCAAATCTTGGAGGTTCTTGGGCGTTTATATTCTAAGATACTGGACCAGAGCAGAAAAACACACTAATTCCAAAGACAAGATTCATTAAAAGGAAGCATCTGTGGCCTTAACGTAATGCTGCAGTCCTTTCTGGGACACCCCAGTGCCAATTTATATAAATAGCCTGTAAACATAAGCCACAGACACCTCCCCTGAGATGCAGACAGTAACATTACCCAGTTTGGGCCAAGCTGGTTACTTATTTTCCCTCAAGTTTTCAAGCTGTGAAGGGTGGGAAATTCCACATTCCTCCGGGGGGGGGGGGGGGGGGGCGGGGGGGGGGAGTGGGGGGTGTGTGTGTGTACACACTTACAGGTGTATAATTGACGCTGATTACTCCATTGGTAGGACATCTTATTCTCTTACTGAGTGCTTTCGGGGAGAAAGTGCTGGGGATAAAGGTAAGAGTCTTCTCTGTCGTACAAACCTACTGTGTTGGGCTTCCTCCCTGAAGTACGCTAACTTCACACAGTTAAAGGAAGGGCTGGCCTGCCCCACTGATGTATTATCACTCTGCAGAGCTGCTTCCAAGGGCAGGTATGCACATCTCTTTCCCCTTCCATCTCACAACACACACAGCAAACTCATTTCTACCCTGACACACTCTCTTGGGGCACGTGGTGGCCTGAACACACAGACATGATCCTGCTCTCTGCCAGATCCCCTCCTGAAGTGACAAGACAACCATCTATCAGGCTTGCAGGCAATGCCTGGGGTTGAGGGACTTCAAAGGGGGCGTGGTGGGGGCAGCGAGGATCTCCAGAAGAGAGAAGAGGTGTGAGCTTTCATGGTCAGGGCAGCTGAGGGGCCGCCTGGACGGAGGAAGGCTTTGGGCCTCGCTGAGACCAGCGGGAAGGGAGCTTGGAGGGGAAGGGCTCGGTTCCGAGCCTCGTGGCCAGGAGATGCTGGGACGGAGAATGCCACAAGGCTACCTGGCCCCGCCCCCAGCCATCCTGGGTACCACCCTGTTAGGTCACCAGCCTGGGGACCCCACCTGGGGCCAGAAGCAGGGGAGGGGCAGGGACAGGGGCTGGGCTGAAATGCAAGGGCCACCTGCACAAGGAAAACTCATGCAGCAGAGAAACTTAACCCAGAAAGGGCTTGAGAATACACACGGAGATGCAACGGCAGCTTAAACACTCTCTGAGTTAAAAAAGAAAAACTAACAGGAAGGCATAAAGTCTCAGTTAAACAAGATGACTGAATTCTAAACACCTGTTTTACAACACTGTACCTATAGTCACAAGACCGTACCATACACTTCAATCTGTACGAAAGTAAATCTCATGTCAACTGTTCCTATCAGGATAAAATAAAATTTTAAAAATAAAATAAAATGAAGAGAAAATGCCTATTGCTCTAAAGTATCAAATAAACGTACCAGAAGATTAAAGAGAAGAAACACAGGCATTAAGAAGAAAAGAATAAGAACGTGGAATTGGAATTCAGGAGTCAAAAGATAAGAGATCTGAAGACACACCCAGGAAATAAGAGTTACGGGGACAACAAGAATTCAGAACATCCTGGTGGACAAATCAATGACTTCATGCTGGTATGTGAGAGTTTTATTTCCAACTGTTAGGCTCTGGCAGGATTGAAAACAGCAATTCCTTTGTTAATTTAAAAACCGTGTTAAACTAACATAAGAATTGAGAAAAACAAAGTAAAATAAGGGGCAACCACTGAATAAGATGAAAGTGATAAAGCAAAATTTATCAGTTATCACAATAGACAAGGCAGAATTTTCCTGTCAAAGACAAAACTGTCACCTCGGACTTTTAAAATCTGCCTCTATTTAAAACAAAACATGGAACTTGCCCAAAACAAAGTGATAAAGAGTTCAGAAATGAATAGTTGAACAAAGGTATACCAAGCAAATACAAATGAAAAAGAAAGCAAGGATGGCAATGTAAAAATCAAATAAAGAGTTCAAGGCCATAAGTAATAAACTGACAAAGTGGGATATCACACAATAACAAACATGTAATCTGAGGCAAAGATAAAATTATACATCTTTATGCATCAAACAAAATGGCATGAGTACATTAAGTAAAAGCTCTTAGAAATATGAGAGCTTAAAAATCATAAAAGGTACTTTAACATAACTCTCAATTTGATAGTAAAAACAAACACAGATCTGCAGGCTCTGAATATAATACAATCAATTAGCTTGATTTACTAAATATAGAAAATGAAAGCTGTGTATTTGACCAAGAATATAATCATTTTTTACATCCATGAACAACCAAAAACTGATCACGTACTTGGACACAAGTGTGTGTGTGTGCTCAGTCATGTCCAGCTCTTTGTGACCCCATTGCTGCAGCCCACCAGGCCCCTCCGTCCATGGGATTCTCCAGGCAAGAATACTGGAGTGGGCTGCCATTTTTTCTCCAGGAGACCTTCCCGATCCAGGGATCAAACCTGTGTCTCCAGCACGGCAGGCAGATTCTTTACCGCTAAGCCACGAGGGAAGCCCATACTTGCTTAGACACAAGTAAACTTTAATAAACCCCTAAGATAGAGATTTCAGAGCTACATTCATAGATAGTAGTAAAACATCAAAACGCACCCCAAAGAAAATTTAGTAACATGCCTCTAAATAATCTCAAGATCAAAAAACAACAATTTAATTATAAACCATCTAGAAAATAACAAAAAGGAGATGGATCTCTAAAACCAAAGGTACACTATTAAAGCTGTTCTTAAAGAAAATTTATAGCCTTAAATGTCATTATTTTAAGAAGACTAAAATTAAAATGAAGCAGGCATTCAACTTAATAAACTTAAATCAAAAGGAATAGTAAAAGTGAATTAATAAAGATCATGTACTGAAATTAAATATATTGAACATAAAATTAATATGCCTAGTTCTTTGAAGAGAATAAAATATATAAACTTCTAACAAGCTTGGGAATTGGACACAACTGAGCAACTGAACTGAGCTGAACAAGCTTGATTAAGGGGAAAAAATGCGTCTGACTCTTTGAGACCCCATGGACTGTAGCCTGCCAGGCTCCTCTGTCCATGAAATTCTCTAGTCAAGAATACTGGAGTGGGTTGCCAGTCGCTTCTCAGAGGGATCATCCCAACCCAGGGATCGAACCTGGGTCTCCTGCATTACAGGCAGATTCTTTACCATCTGAGCCAAGGGAAATCCTCAACAAGACTGGTTAAAGGGGGAAAAAGACAAAGCGAAAGCTTCCTGCATTAGTAATGAGGAAGGGAGTATCACCATGGATATCAAAAAAACGTTTACCAATATTACGTACAACTCTGCAATAAATTTAAATCTAGGCAAACTAATTTCCTAGCAAGTAAGAAATATCAAAAATCCAGAGAAAAAGTAAAAACATAAGTAGAACAACTGCAATATATTCTGAAAAATTAAAGAATGTGCTTTAACAGATTTGGGAGTAGGGTTGGGGAGCTATCAAGCCAAGGCAGTTTTCAAGTTGATTTCACCATAATATTTAAAAACTAGGTATTTCCTCTATTACACAAATTCTGTCAGACTTTAGAAAAAGAGGAGATTCCTCTTAAATCATTTTAAAAACAAAATCCTAATATCAATACCTGATACAGTGCAACCATGGAATAAATTCCACACCCATCTTAAGACTGCAGTTATAAAAATTAAAGTATTAGCAAATCAAATTTAGCAACATATGAAAGAAATAGCACACCATAACAAATCAGGGTTTATTCCAGGAATGCAAAGATGATTCAGTACTGGGAAATCTAATCAACATAATTTATTACACCACAGAATAAAGGCAAAAGCTTACAATTGTATCATGCTAAAAGGACATTTAATAAGATCCATCAACTTCTTTCAATAAAAACTAAAAAATGAATGGATACATGATACTTAAATATGATCAACTGTATTTATCAAAACTTAACAAAGGTATATTCAATGTTTAAGACACTGAAATATTTTTATTAAAATCAGGAGCAAGGTAGCAATGCCCTTTCCTATAGAAAAACAAGTACTAGCGAACAAACAAGGATATATACATACACAGAAGTGAATTTACTGTAATCCTGTTTTAGCAGCAAAACAAAACATAAGAAAAAAACAAACAAGAAGATGTTGTCCATCAACATGAGATGGCTGATTAAATTATAGTACATGCATATTGGAAACTGCACTAACTTTGACTCACTTCAATATATGCAGCTGACCTAAAGTGACATTCATATTTTAAGAAAAATCAACAAAAATCCTACAGAAATACTATTTATATAATACTCTTTATACTAATGGATGAATCCATTTTTATGAAAACATGAAATTATACTGTATAAATGTGCATATTTTCATATTCCTAAAGAAACACATTGGAGATGTGTTTTGTATATATTTTTTATCTTTCATGTGTACCTTTCATGTGTATCTTTCATGTTTAATTATCTTCATTCTGTTAAAGAAAACTTTAAAGGGATCCTCCCCCCAAAAGAAGTCTGTTTTGATGGTACAAAGCGCCTTCCACAACTTAGGAAAGTGATTCTCTGAGAGCGGTTATTTCCTGGGAAGGTAGGAAAAGAGTACCTTGACGCAGCGGCCTCAGACCCACCTCTAAGTCTGAATCTGACTTCTCATAGGAGCAAGTTCCTCAGCCTCCCAGAGCCTCTGATCCCTCATCTGTAAAATGGGTGTATGTGTGCACGCAGTCATGTCTTACTCCTTCCTGACCCCATGGACTGTAGCCCGCCAGGTTCCTCGGTCCATGGAGTTTCCCAGGCAAGAATACTGGAGTGGGTTGCCATTGCTTCTGCCAGGGGATCTTCCCGGCTCAGGGATCCAGCGGCATCTCCTGCATCTGCAGGCAGATTTTTCATCACGGTGCCACCTGGGAAGCCGCTTAGCTTCTCCCATCCCTCTTTGTCTTGTTAAGAGAACTGTCTAATCTCACCTGCAAAAGCTCATCATGACTAAAGTCTTTTTATTAACTCATTCCTTTTATTAGATCTTTCCTCTCAAAAACAAAGACAGAAACAAGGAACTAGACTTCCCCCTGTGGGCTTCCAAGGGCTGCCTGGCAGTACCTAAATCTACAGCTTTTGCTGCTTCCAACTACAGCCAAGATTTTGTTCAGATTTCTTTTCAGTGTTACCAACACGGCCATATTAAGAGTCAAAGGTGACCTGAAAATGTTGGCAGTCCTCAGTTACCCTGGGAATTGATCACAACCACACCACCAGCCTTGAACTTCACTGCTATTTAAAAAGCCTTGAAAACAAAGAGAGAGATCATTCTGTCATTTTTGAGATTGCACCCAAGCACTGCATTTTGGACTCTTTTGTTGACTATGAAGGCTACTCCATTTCTTCTAAGGGATTCTTGATCACAGTACTAAATATAATGGTCATCTGAATTAAATTCGTTCAGTCCAGTCCAAACATTTCAGTTCACTGATTCCTAAAATGTCATTGTTCACCCTTGCCATCTGTTTGACCACTTCCAATTTACCTTGATCCAAGTCTATGCCCCAACCACTGATGCTGAAGAAGCTGAAACTGAATGGTTCTATGATGACCTACAAGACCTTCTAGAACTAACACCAAAAAAAAAGATGTCCTTTTCATCATAGGGGACTGGAATGCAAAAGTAGGAAATCAGGAGATACCTGGAGTAACAGACAAGTTTGGCCCTGGCGTACAATATGAAGCAGGCCAAAGGCTAACTGAGTTTTGCCAAGAGAACACAATGGTCACAGCAAACACCCTCTTCTAACAACACAAGAGAAGACTCTACACATGGACATCACCAGGTGGTCAACACCGAAATCAGATTGATTATATTCTTTGCAGCCAAAGATGGAGAAGCTCTATACAGTCAGCAAAAACAAGATTGGGGGGTGACTGTGGCTCAGATCATGAACTCCTTATTGCCAAATTCAGACTTAAATTGAAGAAAGTAGGGAAAACCACTAGACTATTCAGGTATGACCTAAATCAAATCTCCTACAGTTATACAATGAAAGTGACAAATAGATTCAAGAAATTAGATCTGATAGAGTGCCTGAAGAACTATGGACGGAGGTTCATGACATTGTACAAGAGGCAGTGATCAAAACCATCTCCAAGAAAAAGAAACACAAAATGGCTGTCGGAAGAGGTCTTACAAATAGCTGGGGGAAAAAAGAGAAGCTAAAGGCAAAGAAGAAAGGGAAAGATATATCTATTTGAATGCAGAGTTCCAAAGAATAGCAAGGAGAGATAAGAAAGCCTTCCTCAGTGATCACTGCAAAGAAATAGAGGAAAACAATAGAATGGGAAAGACTAGAGACCTCTTCAAAAAAATTAGAGATACCAAGGGAACATTTCATGCAAAGATGGTTACAATAAAGGACAGAAATGGTATGGACCTAACAGAAGCAGAAGATAATAAGAAGAGGTGGCAAGAACACACAGAAGAATTATCCAAAAAAGATCTTCATGACCCAGATAACCATGACAGTGTGATCACTCACCTAGAGCCAGACATCCTGGAGTGTGAAGTCAAGTGGGCTTTAAGGAGCATCACTACGAACAAAGCTAGTGGAGGTGATTGAATTCCAGATGAGCTATTTCAAATCCTAAAAGATGATGCTATGAAAGCAAATATGGAAATTTGGAAAATTTCCAATATGCCAGCAAATTTGGAAAACTCAGCACTGGCCACAGGACTGGAAAAAGTCAATTTTCATTCTAATCCCAAAGAAAGGCAATGCCAAAGAATGTTCAAACTACTGCACAACTGCACTCATCTCACATATTACCAAAGTAATGCCTGAAAATTCTCCAAGCTATGCTTCAAGAGTATGTGAACCAAGAACTTTGAGATTTAGAAAAGCCAGAGGAACCAGAGATCAAATTGCCAATATCCGTTGAATCATTGAAAAAGCAAGAGAATTCCAGAAAAACACCTACTTCTGCTTTATCGACTACACCAAAGCCTTTGACTGTGTCAATCACAACAAACTGAGGACAATTCTTCAAGAGATGGGAATATCAGACCACCTTACCTGACTCCTGAGAAATCTGCATGCAGGTCAGGAAGCAACAGTTAGAACTGGACATGGAACAATGGACTGGTTCCAAATTGGGAAAGGAGTAAGTCAAGGCTGTATGTTGTCATCCTGTTTATTTAACTTACATGCAGAGTACATCATGAGAAATGCTCAACTTGATAAAGCACAAGCTGGAATCAAGATTGCCAGGAGAAATATCAATAACCTCACATATGCAGATTACTCCACCCTTATGGAAGAAAGCAAAGAAGAACTAAAGAGTCTCTTGATGAAAGTGAAAGAGGAGAGTGAAAAAGTTGGCTTAAAACTCAACATTCAGAAAACTATGATCATGGAATCTGGTCCCATCACTTCATGGCAAATAGATGGGGAAACACTGGAAACAGTGACAGACTTTATTTATTGGGCTCCAAAATCACTGCAGATGGTGACTGCAGCCATGAAATTAAAAGACGCTTGCTCCTTGGAAGAAAAGCTATGGCCAACGTAGACAGCATATTTAAAAGCAGAGACATTACTTTGCCAACAAAGGTCCATCTAGTCAAAGCCATGGTTTTTCCAGTGGTCATGTATGGATGTGAGAGTTGGACCATAAAGAAAGCTAAGCACTGAAGAACTGATGCTTTTAAACTGTGGTATTGGAGAAGACTTTGAGAGTCCCTTGGACTGCAAAGAGATCCAACCAGTCCATCCTAAAGGAAATCAGTCCTGAATATTCATTGATGCTGAAGCTCCAATACTTTGGCAACCTGATGGGAAGAATTGACTCACTGGAAAAGACCCTGATGCTGGGCAAGACTGAAGGTGGGAGGAGGGGATGACAGAGGATGAGATGGTTGAATGGCACCACCGACTGAATGGACATGAGTTTAGGTAAACTCTGGGAGTTGGTGACAGACAGGGAGGCCTAGCGTGCTACAATCCATGGGGTTGCAAAGAGTTGGACACGACTGAGCAAATAAACTGAACTGATTCAAAAGATAGCAACTTCTCTCCAATATTCACAGGCAGGCTGCCTGACAGCAGCCAGGGATATTGTGGGGAAATCACTTCAGACTCTTTCGGACAATAAAAGACAAAGCAAGCACAGGCAGAACCCGCTGCATCCAAATCCCAGAAGGAAACATAGAAAGAAAACCTCAGGAAGAAACCACTGCTACTGCTTCCAGGCTGCCTGGGATAATGAGGTGGTCATTAAAATCAGGGAAAATAAAAAGGGAAAGAAAATGTTGAGACCTGGTCCCCTCGCAATCTTCATTCATTTATATATTTCTTTATTGAAGGATAATCGCTTCACAGAATTTTGCTGTTTTCTGTCAAACATCAACATAAGTCAGCCACAGGTATACGTACGGCCCCTCTCCTCCCAATCTTGATACCGGTCCCATTCTGTAAGATGGTATTCAAGAACAAAATACAGAGAAGCAAAAAGTAACAATAGGGAAGGGACTTTAACTGGGTGTGAAAATAGGTTTGAGTTTCCAAGAAAGAAAAACTGGGCTTCCCTGGGAAAGAAGCTGGACAAGAGGGTGAGGTGTGGACACTGCATCATCAAGAAGTAGACCCTGTCCTCAAGCAGAAAGGCGCAGACGCTCTCAACAAAGTCGCTGCCAAGGGGGCAAAGAAGAAATACCGCAGCTTAAACTGAAAGTGCCCTTTCTCTAACACAGACTGCTTACTTACATGCACAGAGATCTCCCAACTCACATCTTTGCATCTCACATTTTCCCAGATACTTGTTTCATGATCCAAGCAATGTCACAAAGAGGAAATAAAGCCATCTGTAGGAAACATAACTCACCACAGTCTGGCTACCAGGGAACTCCTCACAGTCTCCTCCCAGATGATAAGTTAAAAACTAAATAAGGTGACTCAAAAGCTGCTTTCATGTAAAATCCCACTAACTCTATAAATATACTTTAGGAAAAAAAACCTCTACATTCCTCTAGGAATTTGTCAAAATTTATCTAATTTTCCAGTCCCAAACATAGTCCTCAACTCATCTGAATAACTGTTTTATTTAATTATGATTATAGGTTTTTCTTTCTTGAAGGTTTGATATTGATTGAAATAATGCATTTTAATTAAAATCCAATTACATATCATTTACAATAACTCAAAGTAAATTTAATTATATATAATCACTAATTTGAGCTATATTATTCACATGTAAATACATTTAGGGGATAAGATTTAAGTATGGTTTCACTGATAAACACTCCATTCCTTAAAAATGGATTTAAAGCAAGACAATTCCGCAGAGATCAGAACCCACTGGCTAGGAGTGCGAACCCATCCCCTGAGTTTTCACAGTTATGTGACCTAGTTTTGTACAAAATGACCTGGTTTGGGGTTTAGAAGATAGTCATTAATGTCAAAAGTCCACAAATTCAGGATGAAAAAAAAAAAAATCAACTATACTTCAGCAGAAAAAAGAAAAAATGAATCCACAAATGAATGCTTAGTTGAAAGTTTTGACTTGTCATCAACTAACATCCGGGGCAGGGAGTTCTGAAGAGTCAGGGACAAAGCCAGGAGTGTGGGAAGGTGTCTAAGTGGGTCTGGGGTCACCTCAACTCCACCCCCAAAGAACTAAGATGATACACTATACACAAAGGGCGGGGAGCACCCCCCGGACAGCCTGATGCTCTGACCGCCACAGAAAGGCTGACAGCGCTGATCGATGAATAATGCAAACAGGAAGGGGTCTATACTGTGTATGCTGATCATCTGGAACAAGACTGGCCTAGGCTGGAGGGAAAAGAGGTAGGAGGGACCCAGCGGAACCACAGCACACACCCCAACAACGGTGCTAGTCTGGCTTCTGGGGGCTGTCTTATTTGTGGGGTGGGTACTTCTCACAAAGCAAACGTGACCATCTCACAACAGGATACAGGAGCACAAGTCAGAGGATAAAGTGGAACAGGCCGTCTGGGCAAGAGCCTTAAGTTCATACCTTTCCTCAGAAATCCGACTTCAGGGAATCCGACATCCTAAGGAGCTCGTCTGAAGAAAAGAACAGGATTTAAGTATGGCAGTGTTCACTGCAGCCTTACTTACAATCGCGAAAAACTGTGACAAACTGGAACCAGTGCAAATGCCAACCCTGGAGAATGGTTAAGCACCCTGCAAGCTCAGGATGACTTCATGGCGCTGTTAAAACTTTAAGATTCCAAGAAATAAACATGCCACTAGAAGCAGTTGGACTATGGTAAAATATGCTTTAAAAAGCTAGAAGAAAATATACTCAACTGTTATCAGTGATGAACTTACAGGAGGCTTGACTTTTCTGAATGTTGTCTTAATTCTTCTGCTTAGAGACAAACTTTTATCCCTAGATACTGAGTAGTTATAAGCAATTTTAAAAAACAGAACATACATGTAAATCCATGGCTAATTCATTTCAATGTATGACAAAAACCACTGCAATGTTGTAAAGCAATTAGCCTCCAACAAATAAAAATAAATGGAAGAAAAAAAAATAAATAAATAAAAATAAAAAACAGAACAAAGTAGGAACAAGGTATGATGGAAGGAACACCATGAAGATGTGGGTTGTGGTCCCAGCTCGACCCTTAGACAGACTGCAGTTTTTATACCTGAAAGATGAGGAGCTGGATGAGCTCATGCCAGGGTTCCTCTCAGGCTAAGCGCACGGGTCCTGAGAGACCATCCACCTTGCCTGAGACCCACAGGGCCTCCAAGGTGGGGAGGGTTGCAGGACCAGTCAGCTGGGCACCCCAACAGAGGCATGGCGGGGTGCTCCAGAGTCACCCTCGGACCCTCGGTCTGTGCGGTCCTGGCCTGCACCGTGGACTGGCAGCTTCTCCATGTACTGGAGGAAGGGGCGCCTCGGGTCAGAGGGCATGGTTGGCTCACTCTCACAGCTCACATCCCTGACAAGTAAGCAAAGACGAAAAGAAAAGATGGCTGCTCTTGAATAAAAATCCAGCAAAGACCTTTATGAACTAAAAACATGGGAAGAATAAACCATCCACGTAGAAGCAGTTTCTTTTCTCTCTTTTTAAGTAGAAAATCAAAAGTCTGAAAATATTTATTTTAAAAATCTAAATCAAATTATTTTCCCAGGTTATACAGTCAACATGATGGTGGACTAGGTGATTCAGAAAAATGAGAAGTGTTATACCACCTGTCACCTGCCTAGCCCAGCCTAGTCATAGCCAAATCTAATCTCCTAGGCGAAATAGGGTATGATAGGATTACATAATTAATTTTCCTGTTAGGCATAATTGTTACTGACTTTATGTCATTACAGTGTCAGCTCATCCGGTAGATGATTGCTATCACATTCTAATTACGAAAACACACAAACAATTTGTAACCATTCATTATTAAATAACGAGTCAGGCCACAGTTGCTAATGGAAACTTAGAAAAATGAAAATTAAAGGCAAACTGGACAAGAGGGGCTTAAGAAATTAATAAATTAGTCCTGATAAAATTTCTCAGCTGTGTTACTAGTTATCAAGCTCTCAGATTACCTGCTAGACATATTTACTAAGAGCCACACCATTTAACTTGATTAAATGTCAGAGTGACCCAAATCACTCCGTGTCACCAAGAACAAACAGAAATACAAATATTTAGGACACAGTTTAAACTCTTGCCTCCACACTTAAAAAGACAGCATTCTTGCTTGGTTATATGTTAGGCAAGTACAAAAAACCTAAGTTTTAAAATCAGCTAAACTAGAAGGTACTTACATAATAAAAGGACATTTTTGTAGTTCCTGGTGAGTACTAGTATAGTTTCTAAAGCATTAATAACAAGAAGGGTGTCACACGGAGGAGAGCATCACAAACTGGAGTGTTAATTTCTCTTGCCAGGTGCAAAGCAATCTCAAAATGAAAATAAAGCATCTCTGAAATCAACCACTAGGCTGTTAGCCCCCAACACTGCCTACACTGACCTGTAGGTGTTGACCTATAGAATCTAAGCCAGTGGGGTAGGTGGTATTAGTCCCATCTTACAGATGAAGAGCTTCAGAGAGGTGGTCAATAACCTATTAAATTATTCTGCTTCAACAAGAATCCTGCCTAAACTCAGCTTTTTAAACTAATTGGTGGGGAAAGCAGCAATCATAACCTCCAGGAACAACAAGTACTTGTTGAATAATGAGTCAGCAGGAAGCACTTCACTAGTGGGGTCTCACTGAAAGAAAAGAGATGCATCCAAAGGGCCTTCTCCCCAGCCTGACCCAGAGCACAGAGCCCCTAGACACCCCACATGAATATGTGAGCGCACCCACCCAACCTAAATGGAATTTAAACAGCATCTCCCTCCGGCTCTTAATTCTAGTAACTCCTGGAGTAGCCACTGTAGCTGCCAAAAATCAAGCCCTAGAAGTAGCACAAGGATGGCTCAGGAATAAAAGAATTAACTAAATGTTTGCAGCAAAGACACCAAGACACAGGTTAACTGCCAATGGATTAACTCTACTTACAGAGGAAGAAGTTTTAAAACATTCTGAATGCTGAAAAGTGAGCTCTACAAGTGAACATTGATGGTGGCTTACTCGCTAAGTTGTGTCCAACTCTTGAGACCCCATGGGTTGTAGGTTCCTCTGTCCATGGGATTTCCCAGGCAAGAATACTGGAGTGGGTAGCCATTTCCTTCTCCAGGGGATCTTCCTGACCAAGGGAATGCAGTGCATCTCCTGCATTGCAGATGGTCTCCTGCATTGTAGGCGGATTCTTTACCACTAAGCTACCAGGGATTCAAGTTAGGAGTCATAAATGGGATTTGTTTTAAATCCCACAGTTTTCAAATTTTACAATGAAAGCCAACGGAATAAGATGATTTGCATACACATCTGTGTTTTATATAGTATCACTGAGGAATACACTTGATGGATAAAAGAAAGGACATGCAGAAGTATATATGTGAAAGCATATTTTGGTCATATAGAATCATTCCCTGGTAATAGTAAGCAAAGCAAATCAAAATTAAACGGGGGGGGGGGGGTATTTTTAGCTTTAGAATGATTCAATAGGCAAACATATATCTCCTACAAATATATTTCAAACATCTTTGGCCTAACCCATCCCCTACCCATAACACCCCTCAACACACACACACCATAAGCAAAGCATTCTGCTACTAAAACAAGAATTATAGGTGATACTTTAAGAGTTAATAAGGAATACTCAGTGCTGTAGAAGACTCTTGGGAGTCCCTTGGATTGCAAGATCAAACCTGTCAATCCTAAAGGAAATCAGTCCTGAATATTCATTGGAAGGATTTATGCTGAAACTCCAATGCTTTGGCCACCTGATACGAAGAACTAACTCACTGGAAGAGACCCTGATGCTGGGAAAGATTGAAGGCAGGAGGAGAAAGAGAAGACAGAGGATGAAATGGTTGGATGGCATCCCTGACTCAATAGACATGAATTTGAGCAAGTTCTGTCAGACGGTGAAGGACAGGGGAGCCTGGCATGCTGCGGTCCGTGGGCTGCCAGAGGCAGGAACGACTGAGCAACTGAACAACAACGAATCAGCATTCAACGCATTTCTACATCAATGTTTATTAGTGAAAAAGTCAACACCATTCAAGTGCCCAAAGAGGGTCAAAGAAATAACTGGGAGACACATCCATGTGGTCCTTTGAATTCCTTACCACGTGCACCTCAACCCTCTGTTTAAAGTAAAACAGAACAATCAGAAAGTAAGTTCTTGTAAAACATGGAAAAATATTTGATCAGCAGACCTTGTGACTTGAATGATGACAAGATAAGGAAGCCAAAAGGAGAAGACAAACATGTCTGGAAATAGCCCTTTCTACAAACTAAGAAACACACAAGGTCCTCCTCTCCTGGTGCAGGTGATGTTAGAGCAATGTGGGCCGTGGGAGAAACGCTCCCGCAGCACGGAACACCAAGGCGATTTTCGAGAAGCGTCCTGGGGCAGCCACTCAAATGGCCCAGAAGTTACAGAAGAGGGAAATCTATCCAAGGGGCATGGACTTGCCTCTGTCACTAGGTCTTTCTACAACACGGAACGCCACCCAAGACCGACGCAGAGGGAGCGCCAGCGCCCCCTGCTACCTCAGCAGGAGAAAGCGCAGCAGTTTTCTCTAAGTTTTAATACATAATGTAAGCACAGGTGTGGCAGGCTTCCCCAAAGGGTCAGCAGTAAAGAATCCACCTGCAATGCAGGAGATGCAGGAAACTTGGGTTCGGTCCCTCGGTCGGGAAGATCCCCTGGAGGAGGAAATGGCAACCCACCCCAGTATTCTTGCCTGGAAAATCCCATGGCACAGAAGAGCCTGGTGGGGTCACAGAGCTGGGACACAACAGAGCACGGATAAACAGATAAGCACAAGACAAAATCAAAAATGATACGAAAATGTACACTGAAGTGTGTCAGCTCCACCCTGTCCCCACCCGCCCCCGGGAGTCCTCACATTAGTCACTTTCTTGGCTTTCCTTCTGGTGTCAGTCTATACAGACACAAGCAAGTGCAATGATTCAGTCCTATTTCCACTCCTTAATTTTACAAGAAAAGAAGTAAATCTCATCTTTTTCAGTTAATATCCTGGAGATCTATCCACACAGAGAACAGAGTGCCTCTGTGCTTCTTCAAGCTTCAGAGCATTCCATCCTGTGCCTGTATCTTAGTTTATTAACCAATCCCCCACGTGGATGTTCCCAGTTCCTACGATCACAAACAATGCTGCAATTTGTCTGTGTGCAGGTATGTCATACGACAGATTCCCAGAAGTAGGACTTGTGGGTCAAAGGTTACTCAGATTTACATAACTTTCATATATACCGCTGCCAAACTGTCTTCCACGAGAGCTGGAGTATTTTGCATTCTCAACAGCAATGTGTAAGAGTTCCTGTTTTTCCAAAGTCTTGACAATAGAGACTGTTGGACCAATTTTCAGATTTTAGAGCAACTTTAACCTTCAGAACAGGAAAAGAAGACACAACAGCAGTTTCTCTAAGGAGGAATTTGAACAGCTCCCAGCAGCTTCGGCCTGACCTCTTTCACACAGCATCTGCAATCCCTCAAGGACCTTTTTCTACTTTATCTTCAGGACACCCTAAGAGGATCAAAGAGAAGCACAGCCCCCTTGCCCCACCAGGGACCCCACACAGGCAAGTCTGCAAGTCTGCCCTCACTTCAAGGGAAGGGAGAAAGAGAGAAGGACCCGGAGGGAGAGACAGCTGTGCACCGAGAACTCGGGCCAGGCCATCTCTGTGCTCCCAGCCTCCCAACCTGCAACAGGTGTCAGTGCAGACACACAAACCCCAAGAGGATGCCAGGGGTGTCAAATGGGGCTCACGCAGGCAATGCTCAGCGCAGCCAGCGGCCTGATGGGTGCATTCCAAGAAAGAGTAACCAGTACCATTTGATAATACATGCATGGCCATCATTTCATAATACCAAGAGTCAACAAAGTATAAATTAACGCCAGTAACTGAGTGGAAAGCTCAGTCGAGTAAATCAATATACAGACATGCTATTTTACTCCAACAGTGCCTAACTTCCCTCTCCTGACACTAGTTAATATTACTTGGAAAAGAACTAATCATTAAAATAAATGCAACCATCTCCCACAGCATTGAGTTCATGTCAACGTTTACTGGGTAGGAACGCCACAGCGCAGCTGCCACTACCCCCGGGCCCCTGGGTCAGGGCACAAGGGCACCAGGGCGGCCCAGCTCCCCGTCAGGGCTGCAGACTCCTGGAAAGGCAGCGCCCAGGGTCGTGTCCTCCTGGGGGGCTGTGGGCACCATTCTGAAGCTTCCCCAGGACTCAGCATCCTCCTCCATGAGCATGGTGGCTTCTGCTCACAGGCCTCTGTAAGGAAGGAGGAGAAAACGTACGCACACCCAGTCAACGCCACAGTGCAGCACCGAGCAGGGAGTGCCAGCACCAGCGCCCCTCCGAAGGGACCGCCAGCCCTTCCTCTGATCCGAAGCAGGTCCCTCATGTGTTCTTCGCAGACATCCTTGGCCTCCGGATCCCCCTGGAGCCGTCCCCTCTTCTCTCACTGACCCGCCCTTCCCTCTCACCCGGGGCCACCCCTGGACTCCAGGCTTTGATACAGAAAACAAACTTCACAAGGAAGTCCCTGGCGGTCCAGTGGTTAGCACACCATTGCAGGGAGTAGGGGTTTGATCCCTGGTCAGGGAATTAAGCAGAGAAGGCAATGGCACCCCACTCCAGAACTCTTGCCTGGAAAATCCCATGTATGGAGGAGCCAGGTAGGCTGCAGTCCATGGGGTCGGGCGAAGAGTCAGACAGGACTGAGCGACTTCACTTTCACTTTTCACTTTCATGCATTGGAGCAGGAAATGGCAACCCGCTCCAGTGTTCTTGCCTGGAGAATCCCAGGGACGGGGAGCCTGGTGGGCTGCCGTCTATGGGGTCGCACAGAGTCAGACACGACTGAAGCGACTTAGCAGGAACAGCAGCAGGGAATTAAGATCACAGATGCCACAGCCACAGAACAAATTCCATCTCCGTCCTCCCGCCAGCGCCCCAGCACCAGCCGTCAGGCCGCCTCCTCAAGGTCTTCCTGCGGGAAGAGCCAGCGGACACCCTCCTCTCTCCTCCCGGAGGCGGCTCTGGGCCCTTCCGCCCGCCCGCCCCCCTAAACCCTCTGCCCGGGTCTCAGACACGCACTCCCCCCGCCTTCCTCCAGTCGGGCCCTCACTCTCCTAGACGGTTCCGCGCTCCCAGCCAGGCCGACCACCCACACGCCTCCGGCTCCGTCTCTGGCCCAGCCGCCTCGCCCCTCAACCCGTCCGCTCCGCATGGGGACCCGGCTCTGCTCTCGAGGGCCGCCTCCCCTGGAGGACTTCCCGAAGAGGGGCCCTCGGAGCCCCGCGCACATCCCACCCCGTCTGCCGCAGGGGCGCGCAGCCTCGCGGCCTGCGGAAGCCAGCTCCCGCTCCTCGCCTCGCGGCGCCGCGGCCGCGTGCAGCCCGAGCCCCGCACACCGCCTGCCCAGCACAGCCCGGGCCCCCGGTCCGCTCGCCCTCTCCTCATCTGGGCCACGGGCGCGCTCCACCTGCCGCTGCTGATTGCTTCAGTCCTGAACCGTGCCCCGCCAGGCCCCTCTGTCCGTGGGGTTCTCCAGGCAAGAACACTGGAGTGGGTTGCCAGGTCCTCCTCTAGGGGAACTTCCCCAGCCAAGGATCGAACCGGTGGCTCTCAGGTCTCCCGCCTTGGCAGGCGGGTTCTTTACCCCAATGCCACCTGGGAAGCCCCTTGGCTCCTCCAATAGCTTCCTGATAAGCCTGCTCTCTAATCTTGGGGGGCGGGGGGCGGCGAACAGGGAGATTCCTTCAACAGCATTCCTCCCCCATGAGCGCACCCCGCAGCTGATGTCTCGCTGCTCACACGGCACCCCGGACCTGGCCGCTGGCCCCACTCCCCACCCCCGTTCCCACCCTGGGCCCTGGCTGAGTTCCTCTCCCCCTGGGCTCACAGCACCACCTCCGGCCTCAGGGGCCCTCGTCACAGATGTCACGTTCTACAGTAGCCTTCTCTTGTCCACAGGTTTGGTCACCTTCTTCAGTCAACCTCAGTCTGAAAATATTAAATGAAAAGCTCCAGAAATTAGCCGTCCATGAGTTTTAACTTGCACGCAATCCTGCCAACAGCCCGATGAGACAGCGTGCCCTCCGGTTTCACACGGCTCGGGATGTGAGTCCACGTTTTCTCCAGCACATCCATCCGTTAGCCGTCCCGCAGCCATCTTGGTTATCAGATCAATGGTGTCACAGGACTTGTGCTCAAGTGACCCTAACCTTATTTAAAATGGCCCTAAAGTGCAAGAGTAGTGATGCTGGCAACTCAGACATGGCAAAGATAGGCTATAAAGTGCTTCCTTTAAGTGAAAAAGTAAAATTCTAGACTTAAAAAAGAAGGAAGAAAAATCATATGCTGAGATTGTTGAGATCAACGGTAAGAATGAATCCTGTAGCCAGGAAACCGTGACAAAGCAAAAAAAAAAAACTTATGCTAGTTCTGCTCCCACATCTCATACTGCAAAAGTTATGGCCACAGAGTGTGATCAGTGCATAGTTAAGATGGGAAAGGCATTAATTTTGTAAGCTAAGATATTTTTATAGAAAGAAAGACCACATTTATATCTTTTATTACAGTATACATACAACTATTCTATTTTATTTTTTACAGTTAATCTCTTACTCTGACTAATTTATAAACTTTATCACAAGTATATAAGCATAGGAAAAAAACACAGTATATATAGGGGTCAGTTTCAGGCATCCACTGGGGGTCTTGGGATGTACATATACCCCTCAAATAAGGGGGCACTAGTCAATCCTAAAGGAAATCAGTCCTGAATATTCATTGGAAGGACTGATACTGAAGCTGAAGCTCCAGTACTTTGGCCACCTGTTGCAAAGAGCTGACTCACTGGAAAAGACCCTGATGCTGGGAAAGATTGAAAGCGGAAAAAGAAGGGGACGACAGAGGACCAGATGGTTGGATGGCATCACTGATTTGCTTGCTCAAGCAAGCTCCGGGAGATGGTGAAGGACAGGGAAGCCTGGCCTGCTGCAGTCCATGGTCTTGCAAAGAGTCAGACACAGTGAGTGACTGAACAACAACAGTGTATCTGTTCGTGGTTGGTGTGATTAATGCATCTCCCAATAGTCCGTGTGGGCAGGCATCCATGGATGTGAATGACTCCTGGTGCCCAGTGAGCATCTAATATGTGTTTACATAATGAATGAATCAATGAAATAAGAGATGAATGAGTCACTGGCCTGCCCTCCTCCAAATGACATGAAAATCCTAGTTACCTCAAGGTACATTGTAAGAACTTGATGATATATCTGCGTCATGGAAACACTGTTGTGTTTATGTTTCTCAATCTTAAAAGCAGCATATTATAAAAACAGAAATGCATTTCCACCTTACCTCCCTTATGTTTACATCCACCTAATCTGTACTTTATTTTCAAAAGGCAGACACAGAAGTGCCAGTTACTGGAAGAAGGGGCAATGTTTAAAAATCTAAAAATAACCTGTTTACCATGAAATCATAATTAACACATGTTTCCTTAAGGGATTCGTTATGAGGGCAATTATTATACAATTGAACTTAATTTTTATAACAAGTGAAAAGAATATTATTTTAAAACAATACCAAATGATCAGAACCTCCTTTTAGAAAAAAATAAGAAAACTACATTGAAAATTTGAACTTCAGAAAATCTTACGCTAATCATAAATCACAGGAGTTCTGGCTAGGGCCGGTTCAGATCAAGTCACATTAGCCTAGAGTTAATGCTACAAAATGATCTTTAACCCCTTCAGAAGTGCTTTACGCCACCTCCACAGCATCACAGCACACAGACGCCTCACGAGCGATGCACCATCCCCTCAAGCACCTCACCGCTCCGCCAGAACACGCTGCCTGCTGCTGCTGCCTGCTTTACCAAGGAGCAAGAGCAGCATCAGTTCTGGTGGCTTTATTTTCAAATGCTGCTAAATTCCTTGTTTGTCCACAAACTGATCTGTTATAGACCTGGCTCCGTGTTGTCCACACCCCAGGTCTGGGCTAATTTGAAACTGATATTTCACAGGATCCACATGCAGGACTGCTGGACACACTCCTCAGGAAGAAGACCGATCTTTGAAGAGGCTGTTTCCTACCCAGACAAGAGGAGGGTGAACCATTTCAGGACCCAGCTCTGGCAGGCTGCTTACAACAATAGCTTTCCAAGGACAGATTGGTTCTTAAAGCCCTAAGGTCCCCACCACACACCAGCTCACCGTCTGCCCCCTTGACTTGACTGCTCAGAGGCTGTTGTACACTAGGCATCTCAAACTTTGCAAAAATGCTGGAAGTCTGTCATTAACACAGGTGTGTGTACATGTATCCATGCGAACAGGGACAGATCACAGAAATTTAGATAAATAAATGTATATGATTGTGTTACTAACCACACAAAAATCCACATGTAGGAACAGAACTCGATGGACCTGAGTTTGAACAAGCTCCGGGAATCAGTGATGGACAGGGAAGCCTGGCATGCTGCGGTCCACAGGGTCGCAGAGTCGGACACGACTGAGCAACTGAACTAAACTGAACTGACCAGAGGAAGAGAACGACAGGGCTATGCCTTTAAATCTGCTTGCTAAAAGCTTGAGACCAAGACCTGATTTTATTTCTTTATGATGATCTTTCACAGGATCTCCTGGGAAAAGCCAACAACTCGGAGAGTTCGTCTAGTCCAAGAAGAACAACTCTACAGTCATGGGGGCAATGCAGGACCAGGAGGCAGCGATGGACTGGCATCAGCCAGTAAGCACACAAGCGCGCCTGTCCCCCAACACAGGCGATGGCACGCTTGAGGAACCCTCCGATGGCCTGGAAAGGACTCGGCAGTTTCTTCTCCATGCGGGGATGCTTTTGCTAAGAGTCTGCTATTTTCCTACATGGCCCTCTGGGTACTTGACAAAAGGCAATACCCTGTTGCTGAAGAAGGAAACGAGCAAACCAAGCAGAAAGACTAGATGGCAAATGTCATCTAGGAAGGAAGTCTTCTTTTTCTCCTCTCAGAACAGAATGACTTGATTGATTTTCACCTCTGCAATCACATTTATTCCCAAAAGCTTAAATCTAATTATTCTGTAGAATTATTTAATAATTTTTTAAATTTTCATACAATTTAAAGGTTACTCTCCATTTATAATTATTACAAAATATTGGCTATATTTCACCTGTGTCGTATAATGTAATACGTCCTTGTGGCCTATCTTATACCTGATATTTTGTACCTCCTACTCCCCAGTCCCTATATTGGTCCTCCTCTCCCACTGGTGACCGCTGGTTTGTTCTCCATATCCATGAGTTTGCTTCTTTTTGTCATATTCACTAGTTTGTTCTATTTTTTTAGACTTCACATATAAGTGATACTGGGCCTCCCACATGGCATCCGCCTGTCAATGCAGGAGACACAAGAGACGTGGGTTCAGTCCCTGGGTCAGGAAGATCCCCTCGAGTAGGAAATGGCAGCCCCTCCAATATTCTTGCCTGGAGAATTCCATAGACAGAGGAGCCTGGCGGGCTACATACAGTCCATGGAGTTGCAAGGAGTCAGACTCAACTGAGCACACAGACAAATATAAGTGATATCAGACAATATTTGTCTTTTTCTCTCTTACCTAACCCTGGAAGAAAGTCACTTCCCTATATGGTGTCTAAAAGTTTTAGGAAGTCATACAAACAGAAATCAACTCTGAATATTCATTGGAAGGACCACTGCTGAAGCTGAAGTTCCAATACTCTGGCCCCCTGATGCGAAGAGACGACTCACTGGGAAAGACTCTGATGATGGGGAAGGTAGACGGCAAAAGGAGAGGGTGACAGAGGATGAGATGGTTAGACAGCATCACTGAGTGAACAGACATGAATTTGAGCAAACTCCAGGAGACAGCAAAGGGCAGAGGAGCCTGGCATGCGACAGTCCAGGGATCACAAAGATTCAGACATGACTTAGTGACTGAACAGCAGGAACATAAACAGAAAAGCCAGGGGTTTTTGCTTTTAGAGTGTAGATTCCTGGGCACTCCCCATTCTCAGGAAAACCTCACTAAAGCCCTAGTAGAAGTCCTACATTGGAGGCAACTTAAGGGAAAGAAAACGCAGGTCAACACCATCGTTTCTGCTAATTACTTACTCAAGAAGTTTACTCTAAAATGTGGAGTCTAGAAATGTGAAGTCAGACTGGGAACTACAGAGCTTAAAACATCTTTAAAAACAAAAGTTGAAGCAATATTAAATCCCATCCTTTCATTATTGCTACTCAGGAAGAGGTTTTTTGGTCTGTAGATATTCTGAGATGTGCCAACCAGAAACCCTATTCCTGTGGAATATAAACTGGAGGTTTCCCTAGATGATTAAATTTCACTCGATCTCTTTAAAGAGCCAGTTCCGATTCCTAACAGGGAAGCGGGGAGAGGCATTTGAGGGTGCCAAGGAGCAGGAAGGAGAAATTCCCAAATCAATCATTTGTCTCAACGGTATGAATTCTAGAATGTTTTCACACATGTAACCCTAATGGAAGCTCCGTAGCACAGATATTTTAGTATCCTCCCCTACCCTGCCTTCCAAACACTACCAACTGAGCTCTGCCCTACGGAGCCCAAGCCGCACATTCACTGTAAATAAGACATCTCAAAATAAAACATTTCCCTCTGTTGCCCTTTTCTTCTCGAAAAGAGAACCCCCCTTCTCTGAGACGCATCGATTCCTCCCGCCACACGTGACAACCACAGAGGTCTCTGCGGCTCTTAGTGTGAGTGAGTGCGGAGCCCCGGGTTTTGATGGCTTGTGTTTCAAGACTGTATTTCGGCTTTGTTTGGGTTCCTTGTTTATTGTTTTTTTTTCCTTCTCAAAAGCCTCAGACACCTGACCTGTTCATGATTTTTTTTAGCCTTCATTTACTCTGGGCCTCATTATCATCTTCCTAACCACAGCCCCGACATGCTCTAAAAGAAAAACTGGAAGGAAGAGTTCCTAAAAAACCACAAGCATCCCATGGTAAATTCATCGCCTGCACAAGGTACGGAGGTTACGTCAAAGGCTACATCACAAGCCCAGCAGCACCAGGAATGCTAACATGTGTTCAAGCATCAAGATAACTAACCAAAATTTAGTAGGACATTTGAGTCATAAGGCTTTTACTTTCTGAAGTACATAATGAAGCCAAAATACCTCCAGTAGAACGTTGACACTGTGTAAGCACATTCTCTGGGCTTGCGTTCTTCACAGAGGAGGAGCTTGAACCCTGCCCGTCATGAACGTGGAGCAGAGGGGGCCGGATGAAGGCTGGGCGCCATCACAGGAACCCGTCCTCTCCTTCAGACCGTTTCCAGTCGTGAAGTCAGGATTTTCTCCAAGCAAAGGGACCTCATTTCAAACTATTTTACATTTTCATAATGATCTCATACAGGTAATAGAGGTTCAAGAGACAAACACTTAAGAAAGAGCTTGATGAAGCACCAAGCAAATTGTTATCAAAAGATATAATGTCTTATCAATTTATAATTTTATGATGCCTGACTCTGGGGAAGTCCCAAAGTGCCATTTTGAGGAATATGATGGAAAAATAACATGTACAAGTAATATTCACTAAGAAGACTGCTGACAAACAGGAGAGCAGCAGGCTCTCCCACGCTGGACCGTCACCAGGTCACCCAGATAACGCAGCACGTGAGCCTCAATTTCACAAAGCCAGGGGTGGCCAGGATTAGCCATCACCATTTCCTGGATGCTCTGCATAGTTCCTGAGTCAAGCATTAATCAAGGTCAGTTCTGTCTAAAACGCGCAGAGGACAGCCTTCAGATGGCACACCTATAGGGCAAAAGCAATGAGCGTGTCGTTCCCACGGTCAAAGCTAAAACTAACTTTTTTAAAGCAATGTAAACTTTGAATTTTAACTAGAACGAAAGGTCATCTAGACCTGGTTCTTACTTAGTTTTGTTCGTGTTTCAGGATATAAAACTACACATCCTGGCACTGGAAGGGTGTGAGGGTTCACATTTAACCACTTAAGAAGTCTGGGCAATGACACACACAACATTCAGACTCCCAGAATGTAAACCGGAGTTAACTACACCCACCTAAACAGCTGGTAGGAGGACCAAGTGAGTATGCTGGGCAAATCCCATAAGATGGAATTCAAGAGAGTGTTGGACATCATTAGGTATTCAAGTGCAAGTCTGAATTGCCAGTCATTTCAGTCTTTTGTAATCTTAATGGAGAAATTCAGCTGAAAACGAAACTGAGATTCATCCTACATCCTGAATAGGAGGAGGGGGGTGGGGGTGGACTGCAGCTTGGCCTCAGAAAGGAGACTATGGCCTAATAATGCACATGTCAGGACTGAAGTTCTGTGAGGCACCTGGAACGTAAAGGAAACGACCGCACACAGTCATCCACAGCCTCTCTGATGTTTATCAGGCTGAGCCCCGGGCCAGGCACAGGATCCAGGGCCGCGTGACGTCGGCACGGACAGACTGCGTCTGAGAGCAGGTCCTGCTCGTGCAAGTCTAAGGTGAACGGGCCAGCCCGGGCCAGCGGTCCTGCGAAAGCGCTGCACCGGCGGCCTCTGCCCCGGCCTGACGACCGGAGCACAGTGAGGAACAAGCCGGGTCTCATCGGGGCGAGGGTAGCTGCCGCTCTGCCGTCATTTGCTGTCGTCAGGCTCCTGGACCAAATTTAGAAACGCAGCGAGTGCCTGTCACGGGCTTGCAGTCACACGCGTGTGAGCAGGCACCCAGACACCCGGGTGACGAGGGCGGCCAGGGGAGCCGGGCTCACAGGCGTCATCAGCGCGCCTGGGGGAGAGGGGTCGGGCCCGGGAGACCCTTCTGCGCCCGCGATGGACAGCGGTGGCCAGGGCGGCCTGTCAGCGCCACTCCAACGGCCAGACACGCAAGGCTCCAGGCTGTCCCGGGGCTAGAGAAGGGATCAGAGGAGGCTGCAGAACCGCCCCCGTCCCGTCTAACGCCACCCGACAGGCTCAGACTGCGGACACATCCGTGGCAGGGAAAAAGGTGCTTCTAAAACCTGCCTCTCTTCATCCTAGGATCCCAGTGAGGAGGGGGCAGGAAACAAGGAGGCAAAATCATTTCTTTTATTCTTTTAAAAATGACTGGAGAAAAGTTTCAATTGAAAACCTTAGCCGAGGGCCTTTTGGAACCTATCTGACAGATCTCATCCTCAGCTCCTACCAGGCATTCGGCTCCCATCAGGTCACTCCACCACCCCCCTGGGGCCAGAGAGAGACAGGCACGTTCCCAGCAGAACATATCCTCGCCAAGCTCCGAATCTGAACAGTGAAGGACGCCGAGGAACCCAGTGGTCACCAAAGTGGCACCAGTCAGAACCTTCCGCGCGCTGCCAGCAGAGAAAGGCGCCGGACGGTTCCCGAGACGCCAAGAGCACGGAGCAGGCCGCGTCCTCACTGCCCGTCACCGAGGCGGGCACCGCAGGGGCCACAGGTGGGCACCAGAGGCCGGGCCACAGAGACCCCTGGGGCGGAGCCCCCTCCAGAGCACCCGGCTCTCTAGGACGCTGCCTCTAGGGGCTGGCTGGTTCCGGAGAAACAGCCGGCACATGAACACTGTGCTCTAAGTCTTGATAATCCATAGAGGCTTTTAGAACAGGAAGGCTGTTAGCACTGGGGGTGAGGCGATCTGTGTTTCTCTCTGAAAACACCCCAATGGTCAGGAAGACGCATGCAGCCCCCTCGCCAGGCTTTCAAAGGGAGGGAAGCACCTTTCATCACGTGGTCTATGTCACACACCAGACCACCCGGTCAACAGAGGGCATCCAGAACTGCCTCCCCACATCAGACTAAAGAGAAGAAGAAGGGATGAAGCATCTTTCACCAACAGCTGTTTATCCAGTGAGTTACAAAAGAAGCCACTGGGTTTTTATCATCCAAGCTTTTAGGACAGTTCAAGTTCAATACACACAATGTTTCATTCATGCTGTTAAATTGATAATATTAACCTTTCTTGCTGAGATGCATTAAAAATTCTGGCTTTTCAGAGCAAATGTAATTAGTTCACATTAGTGACTTCACCAGTGGCAGCGACAGAAGCAAAGGGAACTAACAGGATATGGATTAATGTAATCAAAATATCATCTCCCATCATCTCCCCTCTTGAGACAGCTGGCTGCACTTCCTCTGATGGTTGGATTTTTTTTTTCTTTTTAATAAAAACAATAGATCAATGAAACGGATGAATAACTACTTGCAATCCCCCCTCAGGGGAGTACTGTACAGGAAACCATGTTGGTGAGTGAGCCCAAAAGTTTTTAATTTGATGTGCCTGTTCAATGCAACTCAGAACAGAGCGGAGGCACCAGGCCCTCCTCGGGGCAGAGAGATCTGGGTGGAGTGGGGAGGAGAGGGAGAAGCCAGAGGCTGTCTCTGCCCCACAGTGAGTATCTCTGAAGAAAGAGTATCTCCCTCTCTAAACTCACGAAGAGAAAGAAACCAAAGTCCTGTTAGCCTTTGAAGTAGCTCCAGCCTGTTCACACGCTGAAATACACTTTTGTCGGCCCCGTGCAGCCCGTCTCCAGCAGGTGGGTGTTGTTTCCTGACCTCCGTCCTTCTGATCAGAGCATCCACACTTACCCCCGGGGGATCACCTTGTCCTCCTCCTCCTCCATGAGGTTCGGGGACCACGCGGCCTGGGCTGGCCCATCCAAGCATCACTTCCCCGGAACACACTGGTGGAGGGCAGGGACTGGGGCCTAGCTCAGCCAGTGGAGATGTAAGGAGACGAGTCTGCCCTTAGAACAGACACGTGGGCCCCAAACCCAAAGCTGGGTGGACGCTAGATGAAGATGCAGACAGCCCTCCCGCCACCACACGCATCCTAAGGGTGAAGCCAGGGTACAGGCATGTCAGTTGGCAGGTGAGGGGAGAAGGGAGGTGCCCAGGGGTTCTCCTGAAGCCTGATCCATTCTCAGACTTTTTCATTAAGTGAGATGAAAAATGCCCCCCTCTCTTTTTTTTTGCATTAACCAATTGAAACAGGTGAGTTTTTGCTTGGAAATGAAACTACATTTTCTGTTTCCATACAACACATTTCCTATGAGGTCAAAGAGCCCTCCCTGAATTGGAAGGGCTGGGGAGTGGCCCCCCATCCCCCAACCTTGGAACCCACGGGGAACAGAGCCACGACCTGGTCAGCACTGCCACAGGCATGTGCCCGCAGCGCACAGCCACCAGGAAGCTGAGACGAGAAAAGGAAGACTGCTACAGATACATGCTTTCTAAATGCAGGAAGCTGCGTGTAGAGCTTCACAGTCCTTTCTCAGGACTGCTTTTCACACTTAGGTTATATAGTTTTGGTTTGTTCTTTAAGTTTAACTTACAAACTTGTCCTAGTGTGGACAGGAAATGCCAAATTCAGAACCACCGGCATAAAAACTAAACAATGCAAAGCTTGCCCTTAGAAGAAAGGGATCCATGCACCCCCACCAAAGTCCTTTAAAATAAATGCACCATATGAGTTTAGCTCTCGTCCAAACTGAGGGAGGTATTCAAAGGTTACACACAATCAGCCTCCTGGCACGCAAGGGCAGTTAATGTTCAGAACGGTGGTCACCAATTAGTCCAAAACACACACTGATTTATCAAGCTCACACCTCTGTTTTAAGTTTTAAGTTGCTCGGTTAGCACTTGACCGATCCTGAAGTGACACAGGTCTGGGGTCAGTTACTTTACTGCAAAGTTTATGCCACCTTTACAAAGCCTCCTTGGATGCAAACTCCATAAGGCATTCTGGGCAGTACTAGGTGAGCCAGAGGACAGAAACACGTGACTTTCTCCCCCTTGTGCTTCCACTTCAGGAAAAAAAACCATGATGAGAAATATTGAGACTTGACTGAGGTGGACCTACTTTGAAATAAAAAAGGATGCATTTTGTGGCCAAGTATTTTAAACATTAAAAAAAGGGCAGAGGATGCTGAATAAAAAGGGTCACATCCTATGACTGTAGCTTAATAGGACTGAGAAAAATAGCTAAAGGAGAATACCTGTGATTATGCCCAGCCACGAAGCCCAAGTGATCTTCACATTAAGTGATACACTTATGGAAAATACAAAATCCAAAAAAATAACAGTACAGCAGAAACCTCAGATGGAAACACACACTCCCATCTCAGGATGCAACATGCTCAGCGGCTTCCGAGGGTCCCCCGGGGCAGGCTAGTGTTACCTGCTGCTCAGGAAACTGGTCATGTTTGCAAAGGACTTGCAGGGTGTGTAATATCAGCCCCTCATGCTCCTGCCTGACAGCAGATCGAATGCACTGAATTACCTGGACAGCAGGCTTGCGAGAAGGGGGAAGGAAGAGGTGATCAGAGGCAAATCAGACAAAACCCTCAGGCTCT
The DNA here is from genome assembly GCF_023699985.2 of Odocoileus virginianus. Classification (NCBI taxonomy): domain Eukaryota; kingdom Metazoa; phylum Chordata; class Mammalia; order Artiodactyla; family Cervidae; genus Odocoileus; species Odocoileus virginianus. The sequence goes on along the minus strand of NC_069689.1, from coordinate 45,144,980 downwards.
GCCTTCCAAAGACACCTTGGCAGTCACTGTCTGGGGTTCCTCTCCTGGTGATTTTGGAGCCAGAAGTGGCTTACAGGCAGCCCTGTGTCACCTCCAGATCTTGTTAAATCTTACTGAGTGTGGTGGAGTGGAGCGGAGTTCCCGTCTCTTCTCACCCTTATCAGACAGTCAGGCTCACACTGCTTGTCCTGAGGATTCCTCTCTCAGGTGACAGTGCTGGGGGAAGGCTGCAGCAAGGGGACGCCCGGCTCTCCCACGGGTGAGTGAGTGGCCTTGGACGCAGTTCCCTTCCCGACCTCCTCTGGGCCACACAGATCTTAAGCTAAGCTTTCTCGGTGGTTCCTCCGTCTTTCCGTCTTTCCGTTTGAAACCTGAGAGGAAGAGCCGGGGCTCTTCAGAATGGCCTCCTCCCCTGCAGACTTGGAGCTGCACCTGGACCCAGTCCCCAGGCCAGGGGGCGGTCCAGCTGCAAAAGCAGGGGTCACTGAGCTCCCCTCCAGGGAATGTGCCAGGCGCCTGACTATGGCGCAGCCTTCTGTGTATCAGCTGTTCTTTCTTAAACCAACTGTTTAAAAGATGAAGATCTATCCTGAAAATGGGCCCCGGGACCCTTCTTCCCACTCTGCACACCCCTCCCCAGTCCTGGGATGACTCCCAGACAGCACCCACGGCTCTCTCTCTCCAGACACACTGGTGTTTCCAGAAACCTCCGAGACTGTCCTCCTGCTTACAGCAAAGCACCCCAAACCTAACAGGTTGAAACTGTAAACACTCTCCCTCCCTCCTTCCCTCCCTGCAGATTCCTGTTTTCCTCTGTCTCGGTCAATGGCACCAGCGATTAGTTTCTCCAGCTGGTCTTGGTCATCCTTGGGCTCTTTGCTTTTCTCCTGCTGGCCCAGCTCCCTCGTCCTTCACTAGGTCCTGCTAAAACCTTCCTCCAAAAGGTCTCCGGGGTCCCTCACCACCTACCAAGCCCGCCAGCCTCTCTGTCCCCCACCCCTACTGACTGAATACAGACCTGCCCTTAGCACGCTCCTGCTTCCAGCCCCCACCTGTAAAGTCAGTCCAGGCTCCTCACATACAGGTAGACCAAGCAGCCCAGCCTCCCTGCCCTTCTTCTGCAAGGCAACGTGCCCTCTGATTTACTCCTATGGTCCTGTATTTGCCTCGCCCCTCAAGCTCTGGTACGTAGCAAACTCCTCTGCCATCTGCTGAGGCCCTGCTCATCAGTGACCCCCCCCCCCCCCGACCCCTCCATGCCAACCAGGACCTCCCAAGTTCTCATGACACCTCCTATGCAGCCCTGATAAAATTCATGCCACACTGCTGTGTAGTTTATGAACACGGCAGTCTCTGCCAGGACAGCAGCTGAGGGCCCTCCTCATCCCCAGGGCCGAGCTCAGGGCCCGCAGAGGACTGCGGCCAGCCCACGGGAGCTGCATCGAGAGCTGGAGGCGAGGACCGTGCCAGTCAAACACACAGACCAGGCCTAACGCCCCCCACTCGGCAGAATGAAGGTGGACCACCACCGCCTCCACCAGGGCCAGGAACTCCACCAGACATGGAGGATCAGCATCACGACTGCGTGTAAACATGCTGTCAGCTGTCACTGCCGACCACACTCTCCAGCGGCTTGCCTCGTGTCCCGGACCATCAGCGAATCGCTATTTATGAGTTCTGCAACCTGTATTCCGCTACCTAGAGAAGGGACTAATATAGACTCTCTTAATTATTACCCTGGGGTTCAGGAGCGCAGTGGGCAGGGCAAAGCTGAAAGGGTGCTCTGTCCACGGACGTGCCCACAGTACATTCCAGGAAACAGGACACGGCTGGTGCCAAGTCCCGAGGCTCTGCGAAGAGGCGACACGACCTGGTGGGGGCGTGGGGTGGGGGCTGAGAGGCCAAAGCCCCAGCCACAGGCCCAAGGAGACAGGCAAACAAGCCCATCCATGGCAATAGTATCAACAGTGACCCATCTCTGGTCATGACCCAACTTCTGAAAAACTCACCAGAAGGAAGCAAAAGGGGCAAATCAACTGAATTCAAACGAGGGCGAAATTGAACCATTTTTTAAATGCCCCTCATTCCAGCGGGTTAATGATTACGTGGACAGATGACTTCCGTCAGGAAGGGCAGCGGGGCATCGAGTGCCTAGTGAGGATTCTGGGTCGACCGGCAGGTTTCTGCAGCTGGTATAGACTGCAGTGTTGGGAGAAGGACTCACACAACCCATGACGTCCATTTACAGCACACAGCCCAGAGTCAGCCACATCACTTTTAATGGCTTGAGATTCCACAAGAATTATCACTATGGTAACATTTCAGAATGGCCGTCGGAGTTACCAGGCGCCAGTCCACGGGCTTGGATCGCGCAGAGCCTCTCAGCACAGACCAAGTTATTTTCAAAATTCATCTAATGACTTCACATGTCCAGCAAAGCTTGGTGAGGACTTGGCTAATGGGATTATTTGCAAGTGTGAGTTAACAGAACACACACCCCGTGCACAATAATTGTCACTCTGAATCAAGTTCCTTCCTAACAAAAAGCCCTCAGTATAAAATAATTCACTGCTGGTTATAATGCTGCAATACATTCTTTGTGTTTTTGGTATGTATTAAAGTAGTATGAGGAAAGACAGAAAGGCATAAAATTTGCCATTACTTCTGTTACTTCAATAACTGACTTTAAGGTATTTTATAAAAGAGGAAGTAATATCAAGTATACGAGATATTCAAAAATGCTTGTGGGTGGACAACAGAATACACCCTTCCACTGGGAACACACCCTCAAATTCTGATAACCCTACTGTTCTCAAGGGAGCCCTGAGAAACACGGAGCGTTCTTCCCTCCTGATTTCTCTAAGAAAGCGGAAAGCTGAACTCAAAGGCCAGTTTCACGGGCACTAGGGTCAGGATTCTCAACTCAGAGACAACCAGCTCAAAACCAGAGCTCAGAAGACCTGAATAATGTGCTTTTCAAACCTGAGCTGCTGCCTCCAGTGACAGTTCTCAAAACCAGCTGAACGCATTTCTCACCATTGTCAGACTCGAATAAGAAAATATTATGGTACTTCTAAGGCAGGAACAGTAAGCACTGTTTCAGATAAGAAGTGTTTTGGAAACACTTACGTTAGTCAAATCCTTATTTTGTCCTGGGGCTAGAACATAAACCTATGTCTTACTGTGGGTCTGGTCAAAAGCCCTGCAAAACACCAATGGGGTACAACACCTCTACATGTTTCCAAGAGAGGCGAGGTGACCTACCCAAGGTAATACCCGTGAGGCAGGGATGCATTCAGACATTAAAATGTGAGGCCTCCTGGCTTTTAAACATTCCTTCCCTTATGTAATCCTGCCTCCTTCATCAACAAAATATTCAACACAAGCATCCAATAGGAGGCACTGACAAATAACCATATTTGAGAAATTGAAGGAAACACTGACACAAGTTCTGTTTTTACCTGTGTTGTTAAGACCATACGCCCTTTAACTGGGCCCTTGGGAATCCCATAAATTTTTAATTACAAAATTGTGGACCTGCAGAAACAGGGTGTTACAAGCGAGAATTGTTCTTTCCAAGGGTTACGCAGGGAAAACGTTATCCAAGCCTGCCAAAAGCACACGGCATTTTCAAGGCCGTTTACCAAGGAAACACACACACTGTCCCAAGGGCATTCTGAACTGAGGCCCCTGCCAGCGCCTACTGTTTGAGCTCTTATAGAGGATGAAGGTGAATCCCAGGCTTCTGTTCCAGAGAAAGCCCAGTTCTTGGTGGGAACAGCAAGGAGGTCTCCAGCTGCCGTCTCCAGGGAGCTAGAGACATCACTAAATTCCCATACAGAGCTGGCTCTCTCGGAAGGACAATCAGACATGGGGAAAGAGGTCTACCTAAAAAAACAAACACATGAAACAGTTTAATGCAAAGAAGTAAAATAAAGAAAATAAAAACCGGATGATAACCCTATTGTCCAGGGAATACCTCCTGACCTTCAGAAAGAATAAAAGCAATAAATGAGCATGGTCAGAAGGCCACAGGGTGTTTCAGCACAAGGTGAGCCGTGGGGGGTCACCTGGCATCTCCAGCCACTTTGCACAGAAAGCAGGTGCTTATCCCTGCCTGGGAGGTTGTTTGTACTTCCTGACTGTACCAGCCTTTACCAGATAAATATTCTTTTTAGAGGCGGACCTGAAGGCTTGCACTACCTGCAGTGGTCTGCACCTTTTACACTTAATTTATATCAGCACGTGAAGATCTGTTAAAAAAAAAAAAAGCTGTGTCGTGAGAATGTCACTCTCTGCAGACGGATCCAATACCCAGACCATTCAATATTTGGTGCCTATCTTGTAACCCCCCCACCCTGAGAATGGCTCCAGTTGCACCCTGGGGGTCTGCTAGTTCCGCTGAGGACAGGCGTGGCGCGGGCCCTGCCCTCTACTCCCACAGCCCAGGAAGGAAGGCAGCCCGGCTCACGGAAGCCACAGAAAAGGAAGCTCCTGACCGAGGTGTCAGCCCCGGCGCTGACAGGGCCAGGGCTCTGGGCTGCCCTGCCTGCTCCACCACCTCCCACGAGAAGTGCCCGCAGAACGGACGACCCTGGGGGCCTCCCCGCCGCGGTAAAGGAGCCGCTGAGAGCGCTGCTGGGGCAAGGGCCAGCGCCCACACCCGGGGGTCTCGGTCGGAGCTGGCTCAGGGGGAGGGCTGGGGCCCCCATCGTCTTGTTCTGCTGCCCCACAAACAGGGTCTCGGGGGGGCCCCGGAGCAGGAGACCACCCAGGCCGAAGCCTCGGAGCTGATCTCTGCACCCCCACCATGCCTGGCCTGCTTTTCCTGGACAGGCCATCCGATCCAGTGGGGAGGGTTTCTTGCTGGAAACCTCGCTTTTCACTAAAACTCTTGAATTGAATAGCCATGGGTGTTTACAGGCCCAGGAATGCACACAACAAAAATAGGCATTTAAAAAGTGAGTTGAAAAAGTCACAGCCAGGGAGTGCAGCGCTGGCCAGGCAAAGGAGAGGAGGGGGCTTCCCTTGGCCTCAGCGGGCGGTCAGGCAGAAGACCTTTTCCGGCCGGCGGCCCGGCAGCGGGCATTCCTTTGGGGTGACAGCAGCCTCCACGGTCTCCCCATCCTCCCACAGCCTCGGCCCGGTGACTAAGCACACAGGAATCCGCGGTGCCCGGCCCCCCGGATGGCAGGAGGACGGCTGGGCAGACGCAGCGGCCCAGGGCCCCTTCCCCGGAAAGAAAACCTGAGCTCTGCCCTCAGCCTGGGGGAGAGCAGGAGGGACAGGGGGTCACAGCCCCCAGCCCGGGGAGAGCAAGAGGGGACAGAGGGTCACAGCCCCCAGCCCGGGGAGAGCAGGCAGGACAAAAGGTCACAGCCCCCAGCCCGGGGAGAGCAGGAGGGACAGGGGGTCACAGCCCCCAGCCCGGGGAGGGCAGGAGGGACAGGGGGTCACAGCCCCCAGCCCGGGGAGGGCAGGAGGGACAGGGGGTCACAGCCCCCAGCCCGGGGAGAGCAGGAGGGACAGGGGGTCACAGCCCCCAGCCCGGGGAGAGCAGGAGGGACAGGGGGTCACAGCCCCCAGCCCGGGGAGAGCAGGAGGGACAGGGGGTCACAGCCCCCAGCCCGGGGAGAGCAGAAGGGACAGGGGGTCACAACCCCTAGCCTAGGGAGAGCAGGAGGGACAGGGGGTCACAGCCCCCAGCCTGGGGAGAACAGGAGGGACAGGGGGTCACAACCCCTAGCCTAGGGAGAGCAGGAGGGACAGGGGGTCACAGCCCCCAGCCCGGGGAGGGCAGGAGGGACAGGGGGTCACAGCCCCCAGCCCAGGGAGAGCAGGAGGGACAGGGGGTCACAGCCCCCAGCCCGGGGAGAGCAGGAGAGACGGGGGTCACAGCCCCCAGCCCGGGGAGAGCAGGAGGGACAGGGGGTCACAGCCCCCAGCCCGGGGAGGGCAGGAGGGACAGGGGGTCACAGCCCCCAGTCCAGGGGAGAGCAGGAGAGAAGGGACAGGCGTCACTCCTGCAGAGGGCAAGGCACCCAAGCCCAGATGACAGCCCATGACCCCCCACCCTCCACGGGGCTTGCAGAGGCCTACCTTTGCTGATGCATCATAGGACAGCGTTTTGGAGCGCACCTTCATCTCTGAATAAAACTCTGAACAAATGATGGTGGTTTGCTCCAAGGAAGCAGAATTAAACACTGGAAAGGCAACAAGTTTGATCTGCCCAATAAATAAAAGAGACTAAAAAACAGAAATCTACAGAGACTAATTCATGGTGAAATTGGCCATCCAAGATTTGATTTCAAGAAATCAGTTCCTGACACTTCATATTACTCCCTGTATGACTTTTACTCCTTTCTTTAAAGAAAAACAAGTTTCCTTTCTGACTTTATCACAACCTGCCCTTCATCAGAGCTAGAGCATCCACTTGTTTATTAACGATATTTTTTACAAGATTAAAGAAGGGTTTTAAAAAGAAAACAATTCTCCCAGTCACAAATCAGCCAAACAAGGGTACCTGATCACTGATCAGCATCAAAGTTCTGCTCCCCATGTGAAAATAATCCATCAATGTAAAAATAAATCCACCCTAAGGGGAGCGAATAGGGGGTCAAGTCTGAGACACAAGCACAGTATTTGAAACTCAGAAACAAGTTGTTTCATGATTAAGCATCTGTATTCTTACTGCGCTTACATCACTGTTTCATTTTCATCTTCATCTTTAGTCTTACATTTTCTGGTTACGTAAAGAAGGTTGGGAGAGAAGGGCGACGAGTTAGGAGGCCGTGCAAACGGAACCCTCACGACCTTCACTCTGCAGCTGTGTGCTGAAGCCCCTTGGCTAGAGGAGGACAGCAAGAACCGGTCGACCACGGACCTTGCCTTCTCCAGGACGAGACAGGCCAGCCGATGACTGCCGGGTGTGTGTTCACCGGCTGGCACAGGGCGGCTCACGGGAAAGTGGCGTGGTGTGATGGGGAGAATCACAAGCTACGGTATCAGACAAAAGCAGGTCTGATTCCAGGTTGGCTGCTTGGCAGCATGAAAACTCACCCGTGTCACATCAGGTCTCCCTGCCTCAGTTTCCTCACCTACAAAAAAGGTGGGGCAGGGGGAGGGCGGACCGTCTGCATACATCCCACAGGCCGTGACAAAGCCTGAAGCAGACTACTGGAGGGGTCATTCCAACCACCCAGCTATTCACAGTTACCCCGTGAGCGCCAGCTATGATCAGAAACCCAGTCCTTCCCCGGTGCCACTGGGCTCCAGAGGGGCACGATGTGGCTCACCCGTATGGAGACAGCGATCTCACACCAAAGAACTCCCCGCCAGCTGACCCCCAGCTGCCAGGGTCCCCACACCAGGGTTAGATCAGCAGGCTCCTTGGAGGCCCCCTCTTTCAGGGACTTGCAGAAGCCCGGCACGGGTTCTAATCTGCAGAACCCCCGAATGTCGGGGGATCTTCTAACAGGTCTGAAGAGCTCCAACCAGAGTAGCAAAAACTGCTCATTTGTCAATATCGTTAGATGCCTGGGATTTAGACGTGGACTTTTTTTTCCTATTCACAAAACACTGAATCACAAACAGAGACAGAACGAGGAGACAGATTCGGGCCTCCTAAGATGCTGTGGCTCTGTATCTGCCATCAGGCAAATACCTTTCTCTTACCACTGACAGCGTATCGTGGGGCCAAGTGCACGTGCCCACCCTCGCATCAGGCCCAGAGCCCCAGAGCAGACAGCAGAGCAGGGCGGATGGCGCAGGGGAAGGAGGCTGTGCCTGGCCCGAGACGGCGGACGGGGGCACCCCGGCTTCTAACACAGCTCGACCCCCAGAGCACCGGGGCTGGCCCTGGCTCAACCTTCCAGACCTGTTCCAAGCTGAAGCTTCCCTCTGATTCGCTGTGACTTCTCAGGAGGATTAGGCAGGGCATGTGAAGCGAGTTCCTAGAAAGTGTTCATGGAACACAAAGTTCTAACTCAATTTCTATATATTCCAGGGCCAGTGGCTTCTGTTTTGTTCTAACGGTACCACAGCCTTGAACAACTGAAGCCACAGATACCCCAGCAGGGCTGAAGGGTCCCCAGGGGGAGACCAGGGCTGTCAGCCCCTTGCTTCTCCACCGCGGGACAAGCCCTCTTCCCGCTTCCTGAACCAGAGCATGTCCTATGAGGGCAAGGGACTCCGGAGCCCTCCGTCTGTCAGCTCCAAGCCAGACCCCTCTCAGCTAGAAGGCCTGGTGAGCATACTCCAGACACAAGGAGACAGGTCAAGGGTGCGTCCACCACAGAGGTCTCAGCACCAGGGGAAAGGGAGGCTGGGGGCCCAGGAGAGGGTTGCCATGACGGCTGCAGCCAAGAGTGAGAATGGGCAGATACAGGAACGCACAGGCTGAGGTCCTCGGAGAGGTGCCTTCTGAACCAAGTCGGGGTCAGACCTGACGATCCCCCAGCTCCCTCTCCCCTGTGAGATCCACACAGACAGACGGGCAGCAGCTCCCTCAGCCTGCACTGGCACTGCCAGCTTCAGAACTGTCCCAGCGCCCAGGGGACAATGTTCAACGCACCGACCCAGCTGGGGAGACGGCCTCTTCCTCCCAGGCCGCTCTCATTCCCGGGGCCCGCACCAAAAACTCCCTTACCAGGGAAATCCAGAAAGCCGAGCCTCCTCAAAAGTCAATCTTGCAAGTTCATAGCCTTGTTTTTGGTTCATAAGTGATACGGAATAATGTGGGGTGGGCTGGAGGGAGACACATGGTATGAACAGTTCACTGTCACCTGCTGTACACTTCTACTAGTTCAAAATTAACTCATTTAGTATCTACTAGTCTACTAGTTCAAAAGTTAGCTCTACTAGCTCAAAAGTTACTAGTTCAAAAGTTAACTCATTTAGTATCACCTTAAACAACAAAACAAAACCCTAGGAGAAATATAAATTTGTTTAATTCTTTCCATTTTCTCAAAATCTTAACCACTGATCCAATTAACTGTGGATGGACCTAAACGGTTCCAAAGCTTTTCCAACCTGCTAGCTAAATGTGATCTCATTACCATGATAAAAATTCTGGGAAACTTTAGTCTTCTGAGCATACAACACAGGATAAGAGAATGAAATCCATTCAGTTTCAATCTACTGTTCCACTTAATAAACAAAAAATGCTAACAATGTGCGTTTTGAAAAGAAATTTAAGTGGTTTCATAATGGAGATACTGTGAGTTTTCCCACGACGTTAAGTGAAGGCTTATGACAAGAGTTTAATGAGCTGTTATCCAATATCTTCCAGGCCTGGGGATTTCAGCTTCTTCCCCTCAGAGGTTGCTCAGAAAGCATGATCCGTACTAAATGGAACTGCCCTCCTCAAACGTCTTCACTTTTACAGTCTGTAATCCAAGTCACTCTACTAGCAGGCAGAGAAATCCCAGTCAGCTTCAAAACTCCCTCATCTTTCTATTACTTCAAATGACAACCTGTTCCCAGTACTTCATCTTCGCAGTAAGCACCAGGAGCTGAAAAGATGAAATCAATCTCACATTTCTCTCTGCCGGTTTACATGACATTTGTTTCAGCAGATCCTCTTTGCCACAAATCCTCCCTTTGCCCATTCATGTCTGCATACTTAACATAGATTTAATATTTCTCTACGCCAAAGATCGTACGCTGAGTTTTTCTCTAACTGGAAGACAGGCAGGAAGAGAGGGAGGGGGCTGTCTGGGATCCCTCTGCTGCCACAAAGAACAGTTCATGGCAAGACAAGTGACGCAAAACTTACATCGGCAGCCCTACACATCAGATCCAAAGAGGGGGAAAAAAGAAGAACTGAGATGTCCCGAGCCTGTTCTGGTTCCAGACACGGTCAGACACTTCACTGACCTTATGTAATAAAACTTGCTTGGTGGCCCTCATGGAACAGGGAATCTAATCCAGACATGGGTTACAAATCCGCACTTCATAAACATCATGACATTAAGTAATGAACCCAAAGTCCGCCACGCAGTAACCAACCAGAGTCCTCCAAGGGCAAACACTGCACCTTCTGGTGGACATGTCCTGGAATCAACTTGAAATCGGCCCCCACCCTGAGGCTGAGAGGGACGCCAGAGTGCTGAGTCCTCACACTGCTGTTCCCACTGCACACCCAGCCTAGTCCCCCAGGTCTGACTACCTGGGAAGTGCTAAGCCCTCAGGGAGGATTTTTTTAAAAATCAGATATAAAGTGGAAACCACCAACTTCCCATCATCACCCCTGCCTTAACCATCGGTCAGCATAGGCACCACCTTCTGGGATAAAGTTCAATAGGTCTCATCTTCCAAGAACCAAGCTGTGGGCAGTAATTCCACGCAAACGATATCTCAGCTGAACAGGCGTGGGGCGGGACCACCAGCAGGGACTTCAACCACCACTCAGACTTCTGCTTTTGTGAAATGATACCCTCCACATTCCATACAACTTGCAAAGTTCTGAAATGGAAGCTATTCACGGGTTGAGGGCCGTGTATACAGTGCTAGGCAAACAGTACCGAGCACGCGGGCACGTGCTGCGTGAAAGGCCTCTATCTCACTTGAGGCAAATGCTCTTTCCACGCAAAGCTCCAAATTCAGAACTCTACCCACTCTGAGCTCTTACAGCCTGCTGCCTCTCCTCCTCTTCAGGCAAAAATCGTGGAGTATTTCCTCACACGGTGTGAGCTGCGTGTGTGTCTCTCTGGAATGTCATGTTCTTTTATCTTATCTCAAGATAAAATGCTAAGTTTCTATCATCTCATATTGCCTGGCATGGGACTTGCACACAACAGGCTGACTGATGGAAACTGCGAGAATCTTGGCCAGGTAACAAGTGACAAAACCTGCACAGACGCATCAGGACCGAAATCAGATGCTACTGATAATCCACACCTTGTTGCCCTTCTCCCTTACCACAGGAATGAGACGCACAAAATACAAGCTCTTTCACCTCATTGCTGAGACTGGATTTATGTTAACGAGAATGGGGAGGAGGAGAAACAGACTCAGCAGAAACGAGAATGGTAAGAATCCCCCAAATCTTGTGTGTCCACATCCTCTCACACCCCACACTCACTCAGTTGATCTTAAACTCTACTGACATTTAGTTTATTCATTCCAACTGGAAGATCAGGCATCCAGTCCCATCACTTCATGGCAAATACATGGGGAAACAATGGAAACAGTGACAGACTTCATTTTCTTGGGCTCCAAAATCACTGCAGATGGTGACTGCAGTCATGAAATTAAAAGACACTTGCTCCTTGGAAGAAAAGCTATGAAAAACCTAGATGGCATATTAAAAAGCAAAGACATTACTTTGCCAACAAAGGTCCGTCTAGTCAAGGCTATGGCTTTTCCAGTGGTCATGTATGGATGTGAAAGTTGGATCATAAAGAAAGCTGAGCACTGAAGAACTGATGCTTTTGAACCGTGGTGTTGGAGAAGACTCTTGAGAGTCCCTTGGACTGCAAGGAGATCCAACCAGTCCATTCTAAAGGAGATCAGTCCTGGGTGTTCATTGGAAGGACTGATGTTGAAGCTGAAACTCCAGTATTTTGGCCACCTGATGTGAAGAACTGACTCATTGGAAAAGACCCTGATGCTGGGAAAGATTGAAGGCAGAAGGAGAAGGGGACGATAGAGGATGAGAGGGTTAGATGGCATCACCAACTTGACGGACATGAGCCTGAGCAAGCTCCACGAGTTGGTGATAGACAGAGAAGCCTGGCGTGCTGCAGTCCTTGGGGTCACAAAGAGTCAGACATGACTAAGCAACTAAACTGAGAACCATATGTGTCATCCAAAAACATGTTATAAATTCCATTTTATATTAATAAAATTCCTATACCTATCAAGACTGGGCCTAGCACCAAGATTGGCACTCAGGATCCCAAATCCTGACTAGACTCACCCTCACCCCGACACGATACCAAGAGTGAGGACCTCTTAGTCTGCAAATCCTGGGCACCTCCACTCCTCATGGCCAGCTCCCCCAGTCTTCATGAGAACCGACCCACTCAGAAGCTCTGCAGGGTCAGGCCCACAGGCAGACACATTTCTCCAGAAGACATCCTCCGTGCCTTCCTCCGACACTGGCTGTGAGGCTGGAGAACCAAGATTTATAAACAGAGAACAAGTCGGAACCCACAGTGGCTCATCATCGACTCGGAGAAAGAGACAAGTGACGAGTGCACAGGGCCTTCTGAAACCACGTACAGAGCTCCGAGGGGCATCGTCACCGACCAGGAACAGGGCACAGGCTCCACACTCGCACGTGGGCCTTGCAGGCCTGTGAGTCCCCCACGAGGGAGACTCAGGGAGGTGTCCTGGAAGAGCAGACTCGAGCCAAGCCGTGACGACCCCACAGATGACAGTTAAGGATCCATCACGAAGAGCGTGGCCACAGTCGTCTGCCCAGCTAGAACTCGCTATGCACACGTCCCACAGCCAGGCCGCAGAGCAGAACGCACCCCGCTCCCAGGCCACTCAGCAAGTGCTGCGATTCCACCCTGACCATTCAGAAGTGCTTCTGAGCCCACGGCACTTTGGCAGGATCATGGGAGACGTCAGCTGCTGGCCACGAGCCGGAGACGCTTGCGGGCCGGGCCCGTCAGCTTGCTCCGACTGCGGGTGAAGGAGTGCTTACTTGAGTTGAAAAGAATGATTTAAATGAACTTAAATTTGTGCAACATAACCGCATTAGATGGGGGTTTCTAAAAGTACTTATGAATAATTCACTTTGGTTATAGCAAAAGCCAGACCAGAAAAAGTCACGTCAAAGACACAAGACCAACATAAATTCTACTCAATTTCCTACTCTCAATGCCTGTCTAACCGCCTTTCTTGCCCTCCACCCTTTCACTGAGATGGTTCGTTGGCCTGTGCTCTACCTGCTGCCCCGTGGTGAGCTTGTCAGAGCCAGCTGATTGCAGCCCACCCTCCCACCCTCCGAGGCCCACTTCACAAGCCTGCCCCTGAGGAAGGGTAGGGCCCATCCCCAAAAAGAAGGCAACTGCTTCACAGCATGGCAAGCTGGGAACATGTAATAATCTCATGCTCTAGCATGCTTCCTGAAGTCCAGCGCCAGCAGCTCCATCCCAGGTCCCCAACACCTTCCAGCACAGCAGGGAGACAGGGCTGGACTCACTCAGTTCAAGAGATGAGGAAACGGGGAGCAGGCAGGCAAATGGCTGGCGCTGGGCCGCTCAGCTAAGCGGCCAGCGGCGTTGGCCAGCGCTTTCTGCGGGATAACAGGGATGCTTATGTGTTCACAGTTTCCATGCAAATTCCGTCAGCTCATGAGGCAGGAGGCCCCCTACTCCTTCCCGCCTTTTGATCACCCACCACTTGCCTCTCCAGCCTGGCTTCAGAGATGAGAAGATGCTGACAAGAGTTTTGCTTTTATTTTGCTAATTGTGGAAGAGTTTAAGACTGAAGGTTGAAGAGCTGACATACGAAAGTCCGAGCTTCACACTTAAAAAAAAAAACTGTGTACCAGCCTTGTTGCAAAGAGAATCTGCACTGGCTCATGCCAAACCAATCACCCAAACCAGTCACCTTTTATTTGTTTGCGGAAGGGGTGGTCTGAATACCATCCCCATCACCACTTCTCTCTCATCACCATCTAATCCCTCCTTACACATCTTCAGTGGCTCCTCTCTAAGCTCCGAGGCTCTCCATGAATTACAACAGTGCCCAGCAAGACAGAGTTGCATTTACCCAAACAAATAGTCTAAACCTTCCCACGAGACCAAGTCAAGTCGAGTGTCTGAAGTCCCCAACTTCACAGCACGAGCATGACGTTCACTGAAGCCGTGACTGCAGCCTCACCACTCCCTCTGCCTGGTAATGGGAAGGAGGCACAGCAGGCCCAGAGAGCTGTCGTCTCCAAAATGGAACAGCAAACTAATCCTGCAAAACAAATTTATCTTACAGTGACAGTCTGTTAAGTTGGCTGTGGCTGTTTTATCAATCGCCTCTCAATAAAATACTGCTTGATGGAAGCAGACCCAGAAGTTCACCCCCCACCTAGGCGCCCATCTCGGGCATCCAGTGTTTTCCAAGGATATTTTTCTTAGCAAACAAGAAATATCTGTGGAGCTAAAGAAGCATTCTTCTGGGAAAAAAATGATACATTCTCAGAATTCTATTCATAAACGACGATGGTATCAAGATCCGGAGAGTCTCAACTCCCACACTGGATGCGAAAGCACAGTCAGGATGAGGGGGTGGCTGAGGACGGGGTGGTGGGGAACCCGGTGATCTCAGAGGATGACACCCCGTCGCCTAAACTGTACCCCCAGACCACTAGTTAAGTTACTTCCAAGGGGGAGTCTAAGACGCCCCATCCTGCACCCAGGCTGCTCCGTCTTTCCTTGTGAATGGAGGAGAACTCGAGGGCCTTTCCCACCACCCTGCTTAAAAACCTGCTCCAGAGCGTCTCTGACACAGCTACGCAAATGCTGCTAGAAGAGTACCGCTGGATTACAAAATAATCCCATCACTTCTAGTCCACGGAAGAAGAGAACAAAAATACATCCTATAACCTGAGGAGCAGTCTAAGATCTGAATAATATCATCGTTTTAGCTAGGCACAAGGGGCCATTCCGAAGTCAAGAAGTCAGGACAGAAACATCACACTGGGAACCTCAGGAACAAAGCTCTTTGCCTTTTCTGGACCCAGGGAATCTGACCAGTTTCCATTTGTCTCCATGTTACCACCCAGTACCTTCTTGGGTTAAAAAAAAAGTCCTAATTTGAACACTTTGGCTGTCCAGGAAGTGCTTCTAATAATAGCAACCTTCATGTTGCCTTTTTGTGCATCACAGGCTCTATGCTTCCCAATTTTTTTTTTTTTTTTTTGCCCTTTTTTACTACTAAGCCCAACTACCCAGTCTCGGCAGCTGCTAAAAACCATCCAAGCCCTTTTTATCTATCCGGAAATCCAGAATGGCAGCCTTGGCTCACAGATCTGCCGCCAAGGGCAGGCGGAGGCCCCTTGGAGCCGGGCCCTGCTTCCCGGGGCCCCAGGGCAAGACGGCTCGGGGCCGGGGGCCACACGGCCTCCCCGCACCAGCCCCCAAACCTCCCCCTTCCCCAGCCCCTTCCTTAGGACTCGCAGAAACAAGCAGGAGACAGCTCCTCATGGGTCGCTCCGCGTGCACAACCTTAACGTAGCGTCCCCAAACACACTGCCTCTGTTCCCATCCCACGTGGGTGCCGCGAAAACCGGCACAAAGAAAGGGAAGCGGGCTGGCCGGCTGCTTGTGACCAAGGCTGAGAAACAAACAGCGACTTCTGTTCCGTAACGAGCTGAAACAGGAGCCAGGCTTCCGGGAGAGGGCCTGCATTCCTGCACAGCGTTTTCCCACCCACCTGATCCCCTCGAACGGAAGGAAGATCTCGGGGAGGACAGAGGCAGCCAGTGTGTGTTTCCTGCGCTGCGGGTGAGAGGAGAGAGAGGAAGGAAAACAGAACAGCCAGAGCAGGCGAGGAGACTGGGTGGGAGAGCACGGTGGTGTGCACACGCGCGCGTGCGCGCACACACACACAGCAAGTGCTACCCAAAGGAGGGAGTGAACAGGCACACGCTTCTGCAGGGGGCACATGCTTCTGCAGGGGGCACACGCTTCTGCAGGGGCACGTGCTGAGCTGCTTTGGCTCTGTGGGACCTGCAGTGGTCACAAATAAAAGTGCACACCCTCGTTATCTCTACCCCAAATTGGCCCACTCTAACCACTTCGCTGCTCTCTGAGGAAAACACGTTTTTAAAAAAGATAATACTTAAGGTTAGTATCAAACAAGAATCTTGTTGTTGATATTCTTAATTCTTCCCAACACCAAGCCTGCAAACACAGTAAGTTCATAGGGTTTGATAACCAAATAAACACAGTTCACCTGTAACGGCAGAGACCCCTACTTGCCTACCCATAAGGACATATGTCCTCACTGAATGTTCTTGCAAGATACAGCTTATCTGGACAGACATAGGAATTTGAACAATTTGGATTAAATTAGCGAGAACCACTCCTACACTGTGCCATGCTATTTATGATAACTGAATTTTTGCAATTTAGAAAAAGTAACAGAGAAAGACCATAGAAGACATGGCAATAAACATACACAGTCAGAATGCTCAGAATTTTAAACCATCTCAGAATGCAGCTCTCAGGTATTTAATTTTTGAGAAGACCAACAGCTGCTGGTCTTTCCTAAGAACCTACAGTGCGCTGGGCACTGTGGCACTTTACGAGCGCCAGACCTGCTCACCCCCGCTTCAGGCGGAGGACGGGGCCTGGCAGGCACGCCTCAGAGCCTGGGGCACAAAGCGTGGTGGCAGAGTCCCCTCGACCCACGGACTGAGCTCAAACCTCCGCCACAGGGTGCCGTGTGTCCGTGCTGGAAGGCGGTTTACTTTCTTGAGTCCCATTTTGTACAAAATTACATATCCTTGCAAACATCAATCTTAAATGCCACGATGGTCCACAGGGGAAAGCCACACCGTCCAGGTGCAGGGCCACCTAAACATGCCCTAAGACCGGTGAGGCAGAGGGTGGCAGGCACGCTGGAGTTAGCTGCTGCCTCCACGACACTGCCAGGGATGAATAAACACGCTGGGAGATCAGGAGTGAGGCCCGGCCAGCAACACGGCACCCTGAGAACGGCAGAAGAGCCGCCACGCTGGCCCTGGAGGAGTGCCGTCTCCTCCAGGTCACCCCACCCTGTGCACGCAGGCCCCAGAGCCCCCATCCCTCCCTGTCGTGAGATGCCTTCTGTCTCCCCATGCCCCTGCAGGCCAGGGAGCCGCTGCTCCAGGGACTGGGAAGGCAGGCCGTCAGCCCACACAAAACCCAGCCCTCCCGACAACGTCCAGCGCAGGCTGCGTTAGCCAGCAGCAGAACCCAGAATGGTCTAGATTTTGGATTTCCACCGGGGGTTCCCCTCTTCCCCATAAAAGACCTCTCTGTGCGTGCGTGCTAAGTCACTTTAGTCATGTCCAACTCTTTGTGAACCCCACGGACTGTAGCCCACCAGACTTCTCTGTCCTTGGGATTCTCCAGGCAAGAATACTGGTCTGGGTTGCCATTCCCTTCTCCAGGGGATCTTCTGACCCAGGAATTGAACCCATGTCTCCTGCATGGATCGGCAAGTGGACTCTTTACCAGTAGCGCCACCAAAAGACTTCTACGTTTCTTAAATCCAGATTCCCGAGTTAGGCACAGTGATAAACAGATGACTATTCTGTTTAATATCCTGTGTGTTGCAGACAGAGATTCTATCTCCTGCCCCTGATGTTCCCAGAACACCCGGGCTGTCTCTCACTTCCTCCAAGTCAGGGGGCGCCTTCCGTCCCAGAATGGTGTCAGAGACTCCTCCTCCTCTAGCCTGAGTCCCAGAGTCACACCAAGTGCAGGAGAAGGCCTGTTTCCAAGTCAGGGCTCCCGGCTCCACAACCAGCCAAACCTAAGTCCTAACCCACCCCATGCCCTCAAGTTGAGCAACGCAGTCCAGGACAGGATTAGCCAGGGGCCCACACGCTTCACGTCAGCCCCACTTTAGCAGGCAATGTCACACTGGCATCCACACATGGAGAGTGAGAATAGAAATATTAACGCAACAAAAGAAGGAGGCCTTCTAGGAGTTAAAAAAAAAAAAAAAACCAGAATGGTCTTATAAGTAGGCTTAACTAAGGAAATGGGAAGGGACTCCAGAATATTTTCCAAAGATCTAGAATTGCAAAAAGCACCCTAGGAGACATATTCTGGAAGTTTTTTCATCTCCAAGACGAGATCCCTATTAAAAAAAAAAACAAACTTCTGAAGTGAGCGTGGGACAGTGACACCTTAACTCGGTGCCATCTAGCCCAGAACGACGCCTTTCAGCAACAAGGCCCGGGGACCAAGGCGGAGTCAGCTAAGAGGGTCCCAGGGACACAGGGGCTCAAACTGCCTCTCCATCCCAGGAACAGGGTCACCACCAGGGAGCAGAAACGCCATCTCCACGCGTGACTATAAAAGGCAGAGAAAGGAGGCCCGGGGCATGTGACCCCCTTTCTAAATAAAGAAACCCCCACACTGGGCTCAGCTGACCGGAGCAGGGGCCTTCCAGGGGAGGAGAGACAGGCCGCAACTGACACGCGAGCCAGAGCCCCTGGACGGCCTGCGCCTCCTCCGGGACGAGCGGGACCCCCTCAGCGCTGGGTGCACGCAGGCCCTGCCTGGCCCGCCACGGCAACACAACACAGCGTTTCACAGAACGAAAAGGAGAACAGAAGAGGAATGAGCAGAACCGCTGAGATGAAGTGAGGTGCCAT
Organism: Odocoileus virginianus; assembly: GCF_023699985.2. Lineage (NCBI taxonomy): Eukaryota > Metazoa > Chordata > Mammalia > Artiodactyla > Cervidae > Odocoileus > Odocoileus virginianus. The sequence goes on along the minus strand of NC_069689.1, from coordinate 45,126,658 downwards.
CACACACCCGGGGTCTCCCCACCTCATCTCAACCTAGCAGGCGGTTTACAGACACTAATAAGTTGCCACTTTCACCCATCGGGCCTGACACAGCAAGACAAGCAAAGGGGGAAGGGGGCAGCTCCACCCCTCACAGCAGGTCACCCTCGTGAGGAGAGGCTGATAAAAGCCGGAGAACCCACTGAGGGGGAGATACACGATTACACCTGTCTTCGTTTTAAGTTCCGGGCCCCTGGGTGGTGAGGCGGCAGTGAAACATGTTCCACTTGTCAGCGAAGGGAGCCGGCTTCTGCCTTCTCCTTGAAAGCTCCAACCTGTCTCCCTGGTTTCTCCTCGCTGAAGGCGGTAGGAAAGGCACTGCGCTCCGGGCCGCTGTCCCCAGACGTCCCCTTTGGACGGCAGGAAGGCAGCGCCGCAGCGAAGCCGGCCCGGTGGGGCCCCTGGCAGAGCCCAGGCCCGCTCACTGGCCGCACCGTGACGTCAGGGACCTCATGGTGTTCACTCTGACGACTTGGAAAGTACTTGGAGACTAAGTCCAGCAGTAGGTTTTCAGATTTTTTTTTTCCGGTTGGCAGGGGGTGCCATACTTGAAATCTCCTACCAGAAACCCAGAAGGTAAGCTAACACCACACAGGGTCAGGGCGTTGCGCCGGGCAAGGAGAGAACCCAGGAGCCCGGGGAAGTCCCCCGTTCCCTCCCTACACGCGGCCATCCTCCAGAGGATAAAGAACAGTACCCTCGGGCCAGGCTTCAGCTTTCGGGATGGGTCACACCCTCTCCACCCTTCCCCGTCATCCCCAGCCTTGGGTCACTCTGACCAGGGCAGGGGACAACGGGGGTGACCCCAGGGAGCAACGGCCATGAAAGTGACACAGGAAACGTCCGCATTTTTTAATCCTTGCGCCTTCTGGCTCGCCAAGCAGTTACGCCACACCGCTCTCTGCGCGAGGGGGAAGATGCATCTTCCTGACAACCCGTCTTTCACAAAGCAGGAGCAGGCTCACCCCTGGGGGACGGCTGTGCTGCCCAGGTGCTGGAGGACATGCCCAGAATCTACTCAGACAGGCTTCTCCTCCTCAGGAAGAGCCCACCAGAGTCCACCAAGCCCCCCAGGCCTCCAGCAGCAGGCGGCCAGCTGCTCAGTGGGGCCACGGACCCGCAGGCACAAGGCCAGGTGCAAGGCCCGCTTCATGGGCTCCCACGGGCTCCTTGACAGGATTCCAGGGAGAGCAGCCTGTGGGTCAGCATGCGCGTGGGCAAGGCCACTGGGGCGAGGCGGACAGGCAGGGCGGCCAGGGAGAGGCCGTGTCGCTGAGCCAGCAGAGGGGAGACAGAGGAAGGCAGACTGGGGAAGCACCTCGCGCGGAAAGGCCTCAGTGTCCGGCTGGAAAAGGCAGCATCCACGTGGTACACAAGTGTCCGACACAGGCGCTCGGAGAACAGGAACGCTGCCCACGCAGAGGGGAGGCAGGGAGAACCCCGGGCTGGAAGTGAGGAGCCAGGAACCCCATCAGACGCTGACACCGCGTAACTGAGCGCTTCTCTGTAACGTCTAAAACCTCAAACACATCCTTGACTTGACACCTCTCTCCAGAGGTCCCCCCACCGTCTGTAGCTGCAATGCCCGTGGGGGTCCAGACATGACTGGGGATGGGCTTGAGGGCTCACGGCGAGGTCTGAGCTCCTGGAGATGGGGTTTGGAAGCCAGATGCAGGCGGGAGGCTGCTGAAGCAGCGGGTGAGAAACTCTGGGGGAGAGGACAGTGGAAAGACGGTCCAAGGAGAACAAGGACTAGAGACTGGACCCGGAAGAGGAGCCAGAAAAAAGGCCGCAGCGCAAGCAGGAGGAGGACCAGAGATGCAGACAGGCGGGGACGGTGGGGTCAGCGTGCCGAAGCTCAGGGGGCCCACCTACAGGCTCAAGGGAGGGAAGAAGCCACACTCATGCTCTTTAAAGGCCAATCACCTCGAGGAGGTGGGTAACTTGCACCAACATAAAACCACCCCTTGAAATTGGAAGATAGAAGTGGGCAGGGAACCCACAGCACAGTGGTTTCTTTAATGGAGAGGTGGCTGTCAACAAAGCCACTTTGCCCCTGCAGAGTCAGGATCTACAGAGGGGGTTCAAAGGGGGGTGTCAGGGAAAAACTGCCCACGGGCACCCCATGATTGAGGGCTTCTCCATCCTGTCAAACATCTCACACACATCTTGACCTGACACATCTCTCCAGACGCTCCCCCTTCGTCTGGAGCCAGCTCCCGGAAGAATGGGGTGCTTCCGTGCTTCCTCTTTTCCAATGGCCATCTTCACACTCACGGGGACCCCAAGGCAGACATTCTGTCTGGACTCAGCGCCCCCCACCTGGCTCCTCGGACAACCCCTCGGCTCTGCCTAGAGAGGTGTGGAGCAGCACAGTGCTGCGGTGCTCAGCAGAGACAGGACTTCTGCAGGCAAGAACCCAGCACCTTCTGCAGCATGCTCTGAGCCAGCGCTCTCTGAATGTATCAGAGCACGAGCTCCATCTGTGACTTCAAATCCTCTAGGAGCCCCATTAAAAAGTAAAGAGAAACAGGCAAAACTAACCACAGTAACGTTTTACTTCATCCGTCTAAAGCATCATTTTAACATGTAATCAATATACAGAATATTAAGGAAATAGCTTTCTTTTCCCCCGTATTATGCTCTGAAATCCAGTGTGTATTGCACACTTAAAAAATCTCAATTCAGACAGGCCACAGTTCAAGTACTGGACAAGACTCGTGGCGTTAGTGGCTACCACACAGGACCCTGCAGGTCAGAAGGGAATCTACGCAAAGGGAAAGAGTTCCAATTCAACTAGAAAATCCCCAAGAAACCTGCCAACCCTGGAGCTTTCAGGACAAGCTGAAGGGAAGACAATTTCCCTGAATGCTGTCATTATTTTTAAATAAATATTCCATTGTGAAATCACAGAAAAACATGAGCAGGCCTGAGACACTGGCCCGGGAGAAGGTTGCAGGGTGCGGCCTTGGGGAAGAGGGTGTCGGGCCAGCAAGCCTGCCAGCATCAGACGCAGCGGCCTGATGCCCGCCCCCCAGGCCTTTCTCAGGAGCCTTTCCCCTTTTTCTCTCTAATCTCCCAACAGCCTATGACGACGCCATAGGGCTACCCCATTTCACAGATGAGAAAACTGAGGGCCAGCCCAAGGTTAAACGTCCAGTCACGGCTACTAGACTTGGGACCAGAACTCATGCCTCGCCCCTGCACCCGACTTCTTCAACAAGAAGCTGGCCAGAAACAGCCCAAAATCCACAGTTAGACCTAAATAAATACTGAATGAATCACTGAACAAGTGCCCACCAAACGACTTTTTAAGTAACACCTCCCTTTAGTACAGACCTTATGAGTTTTCAGAACAGTTCTGCACACACATTTGACCATCACTAAGGAATAATATGGGGCTGCCCAATGGAGCATTCTAAACATAGCCAACTACAGCCCAGAAGGGCTAGCTGGTCCAAGGTCAGCTCCTTACACCACATCCAAGTCCAAGGTCACCCCCTTACACCACATCCAAGTCCAAGGTCAGCCCCTTATACCACATCCAAGTCCAAGGTCACCCCCTTACACCACACCCAAGTCCAAGGTCACCCCTTTATACCACATCCAAGTCCAAGGTCACCCCCATTATACCACATCCAACATCTCTCCACGACACATGACACCTCATTTGAAGATTACTTTTTCCTTTAAAATAAAGTTTTTAAATGTCAAAACTACTTGAAAATATTCTTTGTTGTTTTTTCAGAACCAGTGGGTAAGCTAATGACAGGGTAGTGTTTTAATCAATCACAAATGTGACTTTAGCACAGTATTTTCCCCAACCCAAGCCAACAGGGATGCTCCAAGTGGCCTGATGGTGTTCTCAGCTCTTTGAGGTCCTGGCTGCAGCCCGTGGAACCCCGCCCTCACTGGACCAGTGTTCACCCTCCCACCGGTGGAGTGACAGGGAGCATGAAAGCACGCCGTGTGTCAGAGCCTCCTTTCTCTGCTTCTGCCCTGGGCTGGCAGGAAGCTGAAACAACGCTACCTGTGGGGTCTGGCCTTTGGTCTGTTTATCTTACACACGTCACGGTTTAGGCAAGCCTACCAATTCGGGATTTCTTGGCTCTCCGTGGCCAGCTGGAGTACATGGACTCCTTGAGGCTCTAACTGGGCCAACCACTAAACTATTTATAGGTACCACTCTGCCTTCCAGCCAGCGAGGGGAACCCTCCTGGACAACAGACCTAAACATTGCCAAAAGCAAGAAGACAAAGGCCCAGAGTCCCATTTCAACACCCAACAACCCAGCGCTCAAGGCGTGGATCACAATCAGGCAAGAGCTCAGTTACACTCAGAGGAAGTCACACACAGCAGATAAACAAACAAGAAGCTTCCAAACACCACCACCTGACCCCCAAGAGCAGTAAACACATTTCAAAGTTCTTTCACTAAGAGGTTTCACAAGATTTGCACAATTCTTCAAGAAAGAGGTAGACAAGAAAGGAAGCAGAAGCCGGGGGTACAAAAATGAGCTTGCTGCGCGGCTAGCTACCTGCCAGGTCAGCCTGAACCCGGGGCTCCTAGACACGGTCCAGGGCTTCTCTACCAGCACCTCCACCCCATCATAGACCAGGACGCTCAAACACTGAACTTCATCATTAAGGACCAAGGACGGGGTGCAGCTCACCACTTTCACAGGATGTGAGCCTGTCTTTACCTCTCCTCTCCTCTGTAATAATCCAGGTGCACTCACATAAAGGAAGCCCTGCGTTACCAAAAAACCTCCTTCCACACAAAGGATAAAAGAGGTGATGATACATACACAGCCCCTGAGTGGTGGGACTTAGGCACTTCCCAGCACACTGGGTCACCCTGCCCATCAGAAATTCAAAGCAGCAGATCCACAAGCCTCCAGCCCGGGAGTACAGAGGATGGTTTCTAGCGTGTCACTGGAAGGGTGTCACAGCTGGGACGGGCTGCACCCGCCAGCTCCCAGATGTGAAAGGAAGCCCCCTGAGATGCCACATTCTCGTGGCAATAGAGCCGCACCCACCCGGGAGAAACACGCACCCAAAGAGGAGGGCGGACGAGGCGGGGGGGGGGGGGGGGGGGGGGTGCGGGGAGGCGGGGGGACCGAGGCCACAGCCTCGTCTTACTTTTCTGGCAGCGGTTTGTGGTCCAGCAGCGGTAGTTGTACTCGTTGTTGATGGTCGTCTTCTCGCACAGCGGCTTCTCCTCCATCGTGCCCGGGCACAGGTCCCCACACTCCTTGGGGGGCTTGTTCCCCACGATGTAGTTGTTGGAAACGGCGTCCAGGATCAGGGACCAGTCCACCGTGGAGAGGTAGCAGAGGTCGGCGTTCTTCTCGATCCGGATGGCCCCGCGGGTGATGTTCCGCAGGTTATAGAGCCCGATGTCCTTGAGGTTGGTCATCTCGAAGATGACCAGGGCGTAGTTGTAGAAGAGCTTCCAGCCGCGGATGACCGTGAGGTTGGGGAAGAGGTCGCCCAGGCTCTCCAGGCCGGCCACGCGGAACAGCAGCAGGTACTCGGTGATGACCGTGAGCTTGGGGAAGCGGTAGCTGCGGTAGTCCTCGGCCTTGGAAATGAGCAGGATGTGGAGGTAGCCCTCTATCACGGTGCAGTTCTCCAGGCGCCTCAGCTGCTGGTAGTCGTTGCGGATGTCGATGCCCGGCCCGCAGACTGCAGGGACACAAGAGGGGAGTCACAAGGAGAGCACAGTTCACAAACACTTCCCAGCCCGCCACACGGCCAGTCTCCAGGAATCCTACATGATCGCTAAGGAAGTGAGACCCCCTCTCACCACCGACTGCCATAGGAGCGGGGCGCAGGTAGACTGTCTGGGGAGCTCACTGGCCAGTGCTCCTTCGGGATGGGCCTGCTGTGGGTCAGAGCACGCAGTGCCCTCACCACTGCGGAAGACGCCACCCCACCTCACCGACATGCAAACCACAGCCTGGAGCCCAGGGCCACACAGGGACACAGGAGAGGGCCAAGGCTGCAACCCGGGCCTGCCGGCGGGTGCCCGACCACACACGCCCTGCCCCTACTGCAGGGCACAGCGCCCAGCGCCTGAACCAACAGCCCCGCAGCCGAGGGACAACAGCCCACGGCCGCGCCAGCCTCAAGGACGCCCCGCTGTGTACACCGGAGAACAGGCACTGTGGCCTGCAGGGCAGGGACCCAGGAAGCACACGCCCATGCAGGCGGCCCTGGGCTCTTCCCCAGCACTGCATATAGACAGAAAGGCTAACTCAGCAGTGAGATAAGAACCTGTGATTTTTACGAATAAAAGAAGTATCCAATTCCAACTTTAATGAAGTGTTTTCTTAATTAAGGACGCTTCCTGTAGAAAGGTTAGGTGATAGCAAAAAGACAGTAAAAACCATCAATAATCCCTACATCCAAAGATATCACTAACTATGCAAATTATTCTTTCTCTAGAATTTAAGGTAAGGGAAATCGGACAACAATATAATGCTTTTAAACATACTTCCTTCATTTCATATGAACATTTTACCAAGTCAACACCCTTCTACATCACCATTTTATGAGGGAGACAGTAACGGTAATGCGTAAATATGTACCATGAGTTCATTTCTTTTTAAACCAATACCCTACTGGTGAATATCCAGGTTACCTCCAATTTTCCACATCATAAACACTCCAGTGGACATTCCCTGCAGATATTCAAAACTATTTTCTGAGGATAAAGCCCTAGAAGTAGATTTTCTGGGCCAAGACATTTGCAGATTATAAAGGTTTTTGATAAAATAACGTCAACACTGGAAACTGTTTTTAACTTTTAAAAATTCTAGATATACACACCCAGAAAAACCCTCGGTTACTATTCTCTCTTAAAAGTGTTAATAATCCCCAAACCTCCCATTACAGCTCCTCAGACAAAGCGACGTTTCCTGATGGATGTGATTTGTTAACGTGTGAAGCACCCAACACGCACAGCGCGGCAGGGGACACAGAAGCCATGGAGGAGGCCGGTGGGGGAGGAAGGAGCTGAGACCCGTGAGAGGCGACCGCCAGGCAAAGCAGGAGGCGCTCGGCGTGCATGCGGCCCACCCGAGCCACGCGTGAGCGCGGCCAAAAGGCCAGGACAGGGGCAGCTCTGGCGCTTCTGCAGATGGAGGGTCCTCCCTGTGGCAGCGCCCGGGGCACCCTCTCACACAGCGGCTCCCGAGAGACGGTCCTAGTTTAAAGCTGGGTATAACCTGCCAGAGGAAAGGCAGAGCCAGATACAGTTATGGGGCAGCCAACCGGACGGCCGGGGGTGAGAGGAGGCCGAGGACGGGAGTCCAGCGGAGCACAAGTCCCGCGGGGTCGTGGCTGTGACCTCAGGAAGGAGGCCTGTCTCAGTACTCCTGGGTGAGAGAGAAGCCGCAGCAAGGCGGTTTCGCAGAGAATTAATCCGGTCATCTCGGGCAAGTGGAGAAGACGAGGAAAGGCAGAACAGAAGGCAGCCCAGCGGGGGTTACAGCCACAGCTGGGAAACCAGACAGAGTGGGAAAGGGGAAGCAGGGACCCCGGCTGAACGGAGGGCAATGCATGAGAACCTAGACCTGGAAACTTCTTCATCTGGCCCAACTTCCCTCTTGCACTGGTGAGAAAAAGCAGCCTCTCAGACAGAGGGGCATGGGGCAAACTAGACGTCAGAGAACGCCGTAGCGGACAGAGGCTGTGCTGGGCGCTCTGCACGCACCCGTGCGTGCCCTCCACCCTGCGCGGGTCTCAACAGCAGCTCACGCCACACGATGCCACCGCCTCCTGAAGGAGAGGAACTCAGCTCAAGGGTACACGGGCAAGACACCAGCCCTCTCCCCAAAACCGGACGCAAGGCTTTCCAAGAGTCTCTGCCCTTAGCGTCCTCACCAACAAGTCATCTCCAGCCCAACCAGCGGGGGTTCCACCCTGGTCACAGCACCAAAGGGTCAGCAAAGCCCCTGAGGACACCATCAAAGCCGAGGACAGTCTCAGGCTTCATCTCACTTGGCCCTGGCAGAGTCCTCTGGCCTCGCCGCCTCCTCTAGGACCCTCTGGTCCCACTTGCCCGCCGGGTGCCCTCCCTCTTTGCCCGACCTCCAGGTGCTGGCCTCCCCCTCGCTTTCCCCACCATCTCATAGGGCAACAGGCTTCCTGCATCCTGGGCCCAGAGCCCTGAGATCAGCGGGAGAACCCCCACCTGCCCACTCCCTGGCTCCACTTGGGGTCTAATCACTCATGTCCTCCCCGCCCGAGCCTGCCTCCCAAGCTTCCCGATTTGGTCACTGACAGTCCCATCCCTGAACTGCTCATATCAAACACGAGACTTATTCCCGATTCTCACCCCCACTCCACGCCACTTGGCACCCACTGCAGCAACGACTCCTCTTGGGCCTCAGGCTTATTGAAATGTCAGAGAAAGACTAACACTATGCTCCTACTTACATGTGGAATAAAAAAAAAAAAAAGCCAAACTCATAGAAAGAGAGTAGAATGGTGGATCCAGGGGCTGGAAGAGATACTGGTCCCGTGGTACAAACTCCCCAGTAGGGCTGGGGGAGTGAACGCACAGCCTGGGGACCACACCAAACAAGTCCTGTATCATATATACTTGCACAGACACATGCAGAAGTCCTGTTTTTGAGAGGGGACGGAGGTGTTAATGGAACTGACATCAGCGATCATGCTGGTGTGTATACATGGATCTAATAACCAAACCGCCCACCTTAAACTCATGTTTATGCCATGTCTTAATGTCAGGACCATCTCAGACCTCCTGGCTGCAGCTCCCAAGCCTGTGGGAAGCTGAGTGGCTCAGGCGGTCTTCCTGCCACAAGGCCCCCTCTCTGCAGCACACAGCCCCTCACCCTCGCCACCCACTCCTCCCCAGGACCAAGCCCTGGTCCTGCATCCCACACTGACCGCCCCCACCACAACCGCAGCTCAGGGAGGACAGGAAGGGATTTCCCACAGTTCTACCTCCAGAGCCTGCGTGCGGTCCACACGCAGTGAGTGTGCTTTCCCCCACACCCATCTGTCTGCGCCCACTGCCCTCACTCTGACCGGAGCCACCGCATCTCTGGCCTGGACGACAGCTTGCCCAGGATCCGCCTTGACCCTCAGCCGTCCCTGCCTCCTCTGAGTATTTTCGCCAAGCTCCTTCCTTCACCCTGTGCTGTTTAGAGCCCACGCCCCCACCCAACCCACGGCTGCCCCGTTCCCGCCCCGAGCCACTCCACTCAAACGCCCTCTCCTCGGAGCTGTGCCCGCACACCAAAGCTCCACCAGCCCGCCACCGCCTCCCCTCCCTCATTTCTCTCTGTCACCCATTTCAGAGCACTCTTCAAGCCTGCAGAGTGTCAGTACCTGAAAGGATGCATTTCGTTGAGTGATCACCATCTCTTATCCCCGAAGGCAGAGGCTCAGCTCTGCGTGCTTCCTGCTCTGTCTCCCAGACCTGGCGTCAGCAAAAACGGGCTGCCCAGCGGGGGCCCGGGGAGCCTCATGGCTGCTTCCCACTTCTGAGTTAAGTCAGCCGAGGGGAAAGAGCGACAGCAAGTTCTCCATCAGGTTCTGCCCCTGGAGCGCTCTCCAGCCCAGTCGTACCACCCTGCTTCAAGCCACGACTCAGTGTGAAAGTCCTTTCTTGTTGTGTACTATTTATTTCTTCCTAAGGCTTCAGCTCACTTCAGTCACTCAGCCATGTCCACCTCTTTGCAATCCCATGGACTACCCCATGCCAGGCTTCCCTGTCCTTCACCAGCTCCCGGAGCTTACTCAAACTCATGTCCATCAAGTCAGTGAGCCCACCCAACCATCTCATCCTCTGTCGCCCCCTTCTCCTCCTGCCTTCAATCTTTCCCAGCATCAGGGTCTTTTCCAATGAGTCAGTTCTTCCCATCAGGTGGCCAAAATACTGGAGTTTCAGCTTCAACATCAGTCCTTCCAATGAACGAACACCCAGGACTGATCTCCTTTAGGATGGACTGGTTGGATCTCCTTGCAGTCCAAGAGGCTCTCAAGAGTCTTGTCCAACAGTACAGTTCAAAAGCATCAATTCTTTGGCGCTCAGCTTTCCTTATAGTCCAACTCTCACATCCATACATGACCACTGGAAAAACCACAGCTTTGAACAGACAGACCTTTGTTGGTAAAGTAATGTCTCTGCGTTTTAACATGCTGTCTAGGTTGGTCATAACTTTTCTTCCAAGGAGTAAGCGTCTTTTAATTTCATGGCTGCAGTCACCATCTGCGGTGATTTTGGAGCCAAAAAAAACAAAGTCTATTACTGTTTCCATTGTTTCCCCATCTACTTGCCATGAAGTGATGGGACCAGATGCCATGATCATAGTTTTCTGAATGTTGAGTTTTAAGCCAACTTTTTCACTCTTCTTTTACTTTCATCAAGAGATTCTTTAGTTCTTCACTTTCTGCCATAAGGATGGTGTCATCTGCATATCTGAGGTTATTGATATTTCTCCTGGCAATCTTGATTCCAGCTTGCACTTCAGCCAGACCAGCATTTCTCATGATGTACTCTGCCTATAAGTTAAATAAACAGGGCGACAATATACAGCCTTGATGTACCCCTTTCCTGATTTGGAACCAGTCTGTTGCTCCATGTCCAGTTCTAACTGTTGCTTTCTGAACTGCATGCAGATTTCTCAGGAGGCAGGTCAGGTGGTCTGGTATTCCCATCTCTTTAAGAATTTCCCTCAGTTTGTTGTGATCCACACAGTCAAAGGCTTTGGTGTAGTCAATAAAGCAGAAGTAGATGTTTTTCTGGAACTCTCTTGCTTTTTTAATGATCCAACAGCAATTTGAACTCTGGTTCCTCTGCCTTTTCTAAATCCAGCTTGAACATCTGGAAGTTCATGGTTCAGATACTGTTGAAGCCTGGCTTGGAGAATTTTGAGCATTACTTTGCTAGTGTGTGAGATGAGTGCAATTGTGCAGAAGTTTGAACATTCCTTGGCATTGCCTTTATTTGGGATTGGAATGAAAACTGACCTTCTCCAGTCCTGTGGCCACTGCTGCATTCTCCAAATTTGCTGGCATATTGAGTGCAGCACTTTAACACAATCTTTTAGGACTTGAAATAGCTCAGCTGAAATTCCATCACCTCCACTAGCTTTGTTTGTAGTGACACTTCCTAAGGCCCACTTGACTTCGCATTGCAGGATATCTGGCTCTAGGTGAGTGATCACACCGTCATGGTTATCTGGGTCATGAAGACCTTTTTGTATAGTTCTTGCCATCTCTTCTTAATATCTTCTGCTTCTGTTAGATGCATACCATTTCTGTCCTTTATTGTAACCATCTTCGCCTGACATGTTCCCTTGGTATCTCTAATTTTCTTGATGAGATCTCTAGTCTTTCCCACTCTATTGTTTTCCTCTATCTCTTTGCACTGATCACTGAGGAAGGCTTTCTTATCTCTGCTTGCTATTCTTTGGAACTCTGCATTCAAATGGATATGTATTTCCTTTTCTCCTTTGCGTTTAGCTTCTCTTCTTTTCCCAGCTATTTGTAAGGCCTCCTCAGACAACTGTTTTGCCTTTTTGCATTTCTTTTTCTCGGGGATGGTCTTGATCACTGCCTTCTGTACAATGTCATGAACCTCCATCCATAGTTCTTCATGCACTCTATCAGAGCCTTGAATCTATTTGTCACTTCCACTGTATAATCAACAGGAATTTGATTTAGGTCATACCTGAATGGTCTAGTGGTTTTCCCTACCTTCTTCAATTTAAGTCTGAATTTTGCAATAAGGAGTTCATGAGCTAAGCCACAGTCAGCTCCTGGTCTTGTTTTTGCTGACTGTATAGAGCTTCTCCATCTTTGGCTGCAAAGAATAGAATCAACCTGATTTCAGTATTGACTATCTGGTGATGTCCAGATCATTCCTAAGGCTAAGAGCTGAAGAACTGATGCTTTTGAACTGTAGTGCTAGAGAAGACTCTTGAGAGTCCCTTGGACTGCAAGGAGCTCAAACCAGTCCATCCTAAAGGAAACCAGTCCTGAATATTCATTGGGACGACTGATGCTGAAGCTGAAATTGCAATACTTTGGCCACCTGATGCAAAGAGCCAACTCACAGGAAAAGACCCTGAGGCTGGGAAAGACTGAGGGCAAGGAGAAAGGGTGAGATGGTTAGACAGCACCACCAACTCAATGGACATAAATCTGAGCAAACTCCAGGAGTTTGTTAGTAAAGGACAGGAGAGTCTGGCGTGCTGCAATCCATGGGGTCACCAAGGGCTGGACATGACTTAGCAACTGAACAACAGCAACGCCCAATCTAAACACTCATATTCTTTCCATGCCATTATAAATTAAGTATATTAGTTTGCTCCTAAATAGGAACAGAAGTTTTTATACAGGAGTACTTGGATGTAATTTATTATTGCAGTATTCATACTGATATTCATATACTGATGACATTGTCAAGTGTTAACATCAATTTGTTTGCAATCATTTCGAATAAACCAGAAAATTCAGTACCCAGGGAAAGAACATAAAGACTCAAAACCCACGTGTGCTGAAATTTTCTATGGCCCCCAAACAGCCATGGGAGGAATCCCGTGATGCCGTCCCAGGCCCCTTCCATGGCCAGTATACACCACTCCGTGCAGAGAAGCCGCACTTCAGGGCCAGGACCAACAGCTTCTTCAGATCAAAGCACTGCCTCACACTGGACACTTGCTCACCACTTACAGAAGAAAAGGGAAGAGGCAGGAAAAACTACCCACTTCTTGAACAAGAGACAAGTCCAAGGCAGGACCCAGCCACCAGCTGTTTCAGATTCCATGAGTGACACTGTTGGTCTCTGGGGTGTCCTGTGATAGGGACCGAAGACGGGGAAACCCAGCTGGGCCACGAGCGCCCGCACAGTGCTCAGAGGGCACAGGCCACAAACAGGGAAGCGAACACGAGATGCTTCATCTCTGCCGCAAGATAACAGAGGCGCCAGGGGAGGGAACGCGCCGCACCGCGAAGGAAGGAGAGGCACAGCCTTGCTGCGACTCACTGGTGATTAGGAGGAGAGCATAAGACGCCGCTTTTCCCTTTTCAAAGAAACGGAGAGCCAAAGAAGTCGCAAACCTTAGGAAAGTCGCCGGCACGTGAGAGCACAGGCTGGCCTGTGAAGAATCATGGAAGCCCGTGGAGTTGAAGGCAAGTAGGAAGCAGAGAGAAAGAACACAGCTGGAAGGCAGAGGCAGGCGCCTGGGGGGCAGCCCCGAAACCGTGAGCAGCCGCAGCAGAGGTGAAACAGGTGGGGAACCCACAAGACCGGGAGCGGGGGCGCAGGCGGGGGGGATAAAGCGCTGGCGGGGGCCAGCCCGCAGGGAACGGGCCGGAGCAGGGGCAGCCGGGCTGGCGAGGGACAGGGGCAGGGCTCACTCCCCCTCGGATGCCACTTTAAACAGCCTTTCCACCGGCAGAAATGCTACTCCTCACAAATGCCTCCTCAAAACATCAAAAGGCACTATTTCTGCTCTAGGGAGTTGAGTAAATGGCATAAACAAACTATACGTCTTTGGAAAACAAATCCCAGAAACTGCTCATATAAGAAGGGCTAATGAAAAGCATTTGGCTGAGAAAACCCCCAAAAGCTGTGTATCTAAGTATTAATATTTGGAAAAGAAATTCAATTCTAATGCTATTGCATGCTCTGCATTAAACACAATCCTGGGTCCTAGAAAAAGAAAATGGGTGACTCAGGTCTGAGCCCTGGAGTGTGCTACATATAAAATATAAACAGCCTGGTTCCTGACCCCAACAGGTCATAACGCTCCCATCTCTAAGCCTCATCTTCTGCACCTGCAAAATGGGCGGCTTATACCTACCCCACTGAGGCTGTCACAGGATCAGATGAGGACTCCTGTGTTCCTATCATAAGAGGAAGCTTGAGGCAATATTACTACATAAATTAGAGATTAATAAAAACATTCATCTATTGTGTTGCCCCAATCTAAACATAACTAATATACCACAATGGGGAGAAATGAACAAAACCATCGATTAGCCTTCTAACACCAGCTTCATTAAAGAACAGCCAAGGTAGTTACCTAATTAAAATGTTCTCCACTTTGATCACCTCTTCTTTAAAAATATGGGACGGCCTTGGCTATACATAGAAATAAAAGACATCGGGGAGCATAATTAGCATCACTTTGCTGCAGGTCTAGAGGCAAATAATAAAGAAAAACCTGCTCATAAGAAAGCCAGTTGTCATCTCTGGTTCTGGTGGGAAAATCCTACAAACCAAACCTTCTGTCTCAGCCTGCGGCCCAGGGTAAGGGCTCTCTACTTCCCTTAAAATGAACTCTTCGGGACCAGTCACTTAGTACTACCAAAATTACCTCCGGACCCTATCACTCTGCGAAAGCCATGCTGAATCAAGAGGTCAGGAGGGGACTCGTGTCTGTCACTGAGCTTTGTATAAGGAGATACAATAACCACCTCTTGGGCCGGGGCAAATAAAACAAGATAAAAGTTTTAACAGTCAATGAACAGGGCTCAGGGACCGCAAGAAGAGAGCCAGGCTCCCACCTCTGGGAGTTCAGGAAGCCTTCTCAGGGGAGGGGATCGCTGAGCATGATCTGAAAGGTGAGCAGGGTCTTGCCAGGAAAGGGGGGAGGGCAGGGGAGGCACACACCTGGAGCTGGCTGGCAGCGGTTCAGGGGAACCCCAGGGGTACCGCCTGTGAGGCAGGGAAGAGAACCAGGGGAACAGCAGACCAGATGCTGGAAAGCAGACTGGGACAAGTGCTCAGTAGGTCAGCTTCATTTTGCAGGCCGAAGGACAGAATTCAAGACCCTGAGCGTGCATCCGAACCGCCTGGAGGGCTTGGGAAAACAAGACGGTGCAGGGGCCTGAGAAATGGCACTTCCAGTAAGTGCCTGTTGGCCTGGGTACCACCCTGTGAGAACTAGTGCCCCAGAAGATAATCCTTTAAGCCCGCAACCTATCAGTACCCTCCCCCCGACTATACTTGCTATGTGATGGACAACACGCCTGTGCACCTGTGGTTCTCAACGTGATTTTTACCAGAAAATCCCCACAGGAAGCCCATGGACACTATGCAGAAAGCACAGCAAAGATGAAGAAAAAGGGGGCAGAGGTGGAGTGTCCCTAGCGCTTCCTGGTCTACCCACGGCGACTGCATCTGCAGCCCCTTCTCTGAGTCAGGATCTCAGCCCAGCCTCAGGGGAGTGGGAGCGTGAGTCTCTTTCTACGCACTTGTCAGCAGACTGCAACAACCAAAAACTCAGAGGAGGGGAGAAAAGACAATGTTGTGATAACAAACACTACGGATACTCCAGAGTCTGTTAAAATAGAATTTTCTGTGTAAATGTAAACAGATACAATTCATGTTAAGCCTTTTATCTTCGTGTATCAATGAGAATATATTTGCAGTGTGTATGTGCGTTTACATTCTACATGGACTACAGACTCAGGATATTCTACAGACTACAGACCCAGGCACCTGATGCATTCAGTAACTGCAGGCCATCTTCAGAATGCAAGGGATTGCATTACACACGTGACTCCGGGGACAGAAATTAAAAATTAAGTGAGATTTTCAATGTGCAGTGAACAAATTCACTGCCCCCCCTCCTAAGAGCCATGTCTACCATGCATAAAAACAAACCTAGAAACCCGTGCACACATGAGGTGTCCTGAAGGCTCTGAACGTGAAAACAGAGCGCTATGATGTGGCACAGAAATTCCGAAGACCGGTAAGGTGTTTACATCCTGCCTGCCAACGTAGAAAGGGAAACTTCACCGAGGATTAATTCAAAGGCTGGCGCGAACACAAGCCCCAGCAACCCCATCACATAAAGCATCTGGAGCCAGACAGACTGCTGAAGAAGGCAGCTGGGTTTGCTTCCACGGAAGTGCCCCAACCGTTTTCCTGGGTGTTCATTAAGAACAGCTTTGCCTGCTCTGACGGTTACTTCAAATCCCTTCCTGATCTTAAAATATCGAAAGCCCGATATCCTTTCTAAGTCTCTATATTTTAAAAGTGCCTTCATGAGAGCCTCCCATCCTTTCTAGTTATTTCCAGTTCCGACGGCTGGCTGCCTTTTTGACGAAGCAGCATACAGGGACCAGTCTCTCTTGGTTACAGCTACCCACTCAGGCCCACACGGGCCCTGTGGGGCTCCCCACTACCCAGGCGGGCGGGACGGCACCCCAGCCTCTGAACCCTGAATCTGTGCGACCAGCGGACGACGCTGGGGGACCCAGCCCCTGCTGGAGGTGCAGGGCCGGGCCCAGCAGAAGGAAGCAGGTGTGCCACAGCCTGACCTGCAAAACAGGCGTTCGTCTGCCTTCTCTCCCCTCTCCCTTAACGACTTCAGGTTTCCTACTCAGGAGCCGGCAAGCCTTCTAATGAGAATCAGCCCTGCGGCCCCCACTCCATCTCATCGGCTTTTGTAGAACACGTATCAGTGCAGTTACGAGTTCACATCCTCGTTTCACGAGTACTGTCCTAGCCTCTGCGGTGCTCCAGCTCTCCCAGTGATCTGCACTCTTTCAACCAGCCAGTTATCCAGACAGACTGATGCTCGGGGCAGAAAACCCACACACCTGTTCCCCCGGCACTGTGAGGCGATTTCTCACAACGTGGTGTTGAAGGTGCGTCCC
This sequence comes from Odocoileus virginianus, assembly GCF_023699985.2. Lineage (NCBI taxonomy): Eukaryota > Metazoa > Chordata > Mammalia > Artiodactyla > Cervidae > Odocoileus > Odocoileus virginianus. The sequence goes on along the minus strand of NC_069689.1, from coordinate 45,109,964 downwards.
TTGAGTTGCTGAAGCTTTTTACCTTGATCAGGGCCTTTGATGAGAGGGAGGGGCACTGGGTCAGTCCTCAGCGACCAGGCAACTCTTGGTTCCATTACTGATTAGCCACCACTTGGCCTGAGCTTGGTCCTTCCTGCTTTGCCTCCATTCCCTCCAACATCAGATGAGAGCACAAGGCTAGATAACTTCATTCTCCCAACAAATACTTATAAGACACCTCCCAAGCACTAACATGTACTTTCCAGGCGCTGGAAGTCATCAGCGAACAAAACCAACACGCTCCTGCCTTCACGGAACAGCGAGTCCTGAAGGGCCCTAACACCACGCACTCTCTGCCCCCCAGGGATCCCCTGCAACGACCCCAGCACAGTCCGCACGGCAGGCTGGATGCACACTCAGACAAAGAGAATAGTCCCACAGATGCCCATGGAGTCAACACGTACCTGCCACAGAGAACCGCCGCACAGACACGACAGGACACCCAGTTCAGAGGCTCTGACAAGCATGGAGTGGAAGAAATACCCGTCCCTTGGAGGAGAGGTGAATCTGCAGGTGCTGGAGCAGAATCATCACTGCTGAGGCTGCAGAAAATGCAAAGACTTGGCAGGTGCGGGACGAGGAAGGGGAAGGGGCTGGGGCAAGGGGACAGGCTGCTCCCCTCACCACACTTCCAAGACAAGGGCTGCGAGGATGTGCGGATGTATCTGGCTACAGGAAACCATCTGAGAATGGGAAAGTTAGAAAACTGATGGCCTAGCGAGAGAATTCTGCCTTTGAGTCACCTCTGATGAAGTCGGCCACAGTCTCATTTGCAGAAATGGGGCTGTGCAACTGGGGTTTTTAGCTTCTTCCCACTTTATATAGAGATGTGTGCAGGTGCCCACCTGTCTGACCACTTACACCTCTGGCATGCTCAGAACCCATTTCCACGGAGGACTCTCCCTGAGGCCCCTGTGTGTGCTGAGGTCTTCTAGCTGGACTGAGTACAGCACCATCACCCCCCAACCCCCGGTCATGCCTGGCCTGGCAACGTAGGGCTCAATGCCCCACCTGTCTGAGTCAGGGCTGTGGCTGGACCCGCCTTCCTTCCCACCAGGTCCTCCTGGGTCCTGGGTGGTGGACGGACTGTGTACCCTGCGCTAGCGGCTCTTATCAGAGCATCTTAAGGCCGGTCGCATCCTTGACTCCTCCACTGAGGCAGGCCTGGCGGGTACCCTCTGCATTCGGGATCTCTCTCCACGCCCTCGGTGCCTGGACAGCAGCCTCCAGGAAGACACTCCCCGCACCCTGCCAGGAGAGGACACCCCAATCCACAGCACCCCCAGGCCTTGGCTTCCCAGAGATCAGTGAAATGCCTTTCTCTCAAGCAGTTCAATCCCACTCTGCTCCAGATAACAGCCCGACACCCAAGCCACCACAGTAACATTCCCTCCCTGTACTCTTGGGGTGTCAGCCAAAGGCCGAAACAGAAGAAAGACACTGCTGCAGCGTGAAGCCGTAGGTCATAAACCGTAAACCATCATAAGACACAGAGACCTGGAAATTTGGGATTGTTTTTCCTTCTTGGCCTGAGGACTTTTTCCATTGGTAGACTGGGGGGACACTAGACTTCATCTACAGTGCCTTGTTAAAAAATCTCATCATATCCTTGTCAACAAGGTAAAACAAGACAAACTACATTTGAAGAGCTTGAAGTGCTGACTTGCGAATGCCCCAAAGAAGGTCTCTAGTGGAAGGCGACAAGCCTCTTTCTGTATGTTTCAACATTTTCATCAATTACTTGAGTGATGGCACAGATAAAATGTTTATCTAATCAAGGACGACAAGTTTCCAGGAGAGATGGCAAATACATTGGATGACAGAGTCATGAGCTAAAAAGATCAACAGATTGGAATTGCAATAGAGAGGAAATAATGTTATTTGGACACTTGGGTGCAAAAAAAGAAATGCACAAATGTAGGAGGTGTGAAAAAGACTTAGGAGATTTAATTGGATATAATTTCTGTATGTGATGATGGGGCGTTGTGACTGCCAGAAAAAAAAAAGCCAGGCCGTCTTAGACTATACTCGAGGAGACTTTGTAAAGTGAGGGGCCAGAGGAGGGGTCCCCAAAACGAGGTTTCTGACTCTGCACTTCAAAAGAGAAGAGAGGAAACGGGAAAGCACCCCAGGGAAAGCCAGGAGGAACAGGACCGTGAAGTCCATCCCACAGGGAACGGCTGCAGACAGCAAGCAAGCGAGGGTCCACAGGAGGCGGCTGGCTGGTTCCGGGCAAGGCTGAGCAGGAAGGAAAACGCAGAATACATAACCAACGCAGCGCAGAGGCTTCGGGTTCCGTGTAAGAACACACAGTAGGATTTATGTGAAGTGAGAATGGGCTAAAGAGGTGACGAAGGTTTCTGTGGACCGGCACATTTCAGAGACTCTGAAAGCCTGACTTTACCCACTGCTGGTAACTGCGGGGGTGACATCTGCCCTGTTCACAGCTGAGAACACTGACCAACGAAGGACCCACCCAGGGCCAGTCCATCACCAGGGCCCAGAGCTGGGGCGAAAATACGGATTCCCTCACACAATTCTGAGCAGAAAACTCCTTTTGAGAGACAGTCCAAGGCTGGCAAGGATGCTACTGCCCAGGGCCTGTCGCCGAAAGAGGGGTCCTTCCACAGTCGGTGTACCTAGGGAGCCATCTGCCCGGGCTCGGAGGTAGAGACCTCGGTCAGCCTGAAGCCCAGACCCCTTCTGTGACAGCCTCACAGATACCTCAGCCCACGTGGAAAGGCATGAAATCCTGCCGTGGGGGGAAACTGCTACTGTTTCCGACCTCATATTCCGAGGAAAAGCATACGCTGTCGCCACAAGTTAATTCCACTGCAGAACGTCAAATTCTTGTTTTTGTTCACAAGCCACGGAGAAAAAATAAAGACAGAAAACACACTCTGTCCAACTCCAGGCCAAGTTCTCCCTGAAGGAGAGAGGTAGAGCTCACAGATTTGGAACGCAAGATTTCAACTGCATCAGATGACCGCTGCTCTTCACCTTGCGTTCCCATGGAAGCACATGCCCACCTTTATCTCAATTCTCAAATAGCTTTCCTTCCACCTATCAGCTGCTCTTTATAAACAAGTCAGACTTTCCTCTGCAAGTCACAGAGAAGTCGGCCCTCTGGACCGTAGTACACACACTCTTTATTTGCTGCAATTCTGATCACACCAAGCTGCCCTAATGCTGAGAGAGTTACCACCCAATGAAAAAAATCTGTATGTTCTTTCACAGTAGTTGAGAAGCTCATTCTTTGTCTTTACAAGTTCAGGTTGAGAACAATACAATCCTCAAGTACCCAGAGAACTCTGAGAAATTAAGCAACACTTGCCTTTTAAAGCAAACCACTTAGTTAAAAAGAAATGATAAAATGAACTTACATACAAAACAGAAAGAGACCCACAGTCCTAAAGAACAAATTTATGGCTGCCGAGGGGAGGGGAGAGGAGAATGGGGGAAAGGAGTTGGTTAGGGAGCTTGGTACATGTACACACTGCTATGTTTAAAATGGGAAACCAACAAGGACCTATTGTATAACACAGCATACAGAACTCAGCTCAACGTTATGAGGCAGCCTGGATGGGAGGGGACTCTGGGGGAAAATGGATACATGTGTATGTATGGCTGAGTGGCTGAGTCCCTTTGCTCTTCACCTGAAACTATGAAAACATTCAATCAGCTATACCCCAATACAAAATATAAAGTTAAAAAAAAAATCTTTCTTCAAATGTTCCTGATTTTATTTTAAAGATCTATATCATGCTTATAAGCCTCATGTTAAATTTCCTAGGTTGCTCTAGTGATAAAGAACCTGCCTGCCTAATGCAAGAGACGTAAGAGACCCAGGTTCAATCCCTGGGTCAGGAAGATCCCCTAGAGAAGGGAAAGGTAACCCACTCCAGTATTCCTGCCTGGAGAATCCCATGGACAGAGGAGCCTGGTGGGCATGGGGTCGCAGAGACTCAGACATGACTGAAGTGACTTAGCACACATATTCACTAACACTTTTCTTACCAAACATACACAATTTTTTTAGCCTCACTTCTAACTAATCAGTAATAAAGCACATATCTGACTCTTTAAAAAATGAAAGCAAACCACTTAGTGAGGTGTAAGGGGCCAAATGCAGCCACAGTATTTGCATTCTTCTTACCCATGCCTTCCAGGTGGGCGGACTCAGGGGTGCTGGGAGCACCTTCCAGGTGGGCGGGCTCAGGGGGTCAGGGGGAGCACCTTCCAGATGGGAGGGCTCAGGGACACTGGGGCCAGGGGAGCACCCTCCAGGTGGGTGGACTCGGGGGGGCTGGGGGAGCACCTTCTGGGTGGGAGGGCTCAGGGGTGCTGGGGCCGGGGGAGGAGCACTGCAGGCTGAAGTCCCAAGCAGGGGAATACCAGACTGCCACTCCCCCTCACTCCAAGAAGGCAGCAGATATTCACAAAGCCACACAGCAATACATCTGTGGGCCTTGAGCCTGTCCAAGGCTCCTTCTCACTGGTGGAGGGTGATAGGCAAGCCCACCTGCTGGGCTGCCCTGGAGGACTAAAGAGCCTGGAATGGAACAGGTGGATGCCCCTCACACGACCCTTCGATTCAGTCTCCTTGCACCCTTACATCCAGCCCGCACTGTGCAAATCTGCTTGAAAGTCAGCAGCACGGTACAGGCAAGAACCATTATGCTTAAAAAAAAAAAACAAAGAAAACCTGGAGACATAGAAGTATGCCAATTTCGTGCAATAGGGTTCCTTCAAGAGCTCCCTGGTACTGGATAACAGACACATTTCCAAATGCAGACCAGAAACGAGATGAGGGCGCTGCCAGGCGGTTCCCCTTTGGGGCTCTGAGAGAGCCCAGACTTTCCCTCACGTCTCCTCTTCAGGACAAGGCCCGGTGCTCCTCTCAGGATGCCACCGTGGACGGGGGGAAAGGAGAGATGCTCCTCTACTGGGGCACACGTGGCCCCGGCAGGGAGGCCTCTGCAACCGTGCTCCCCACGTTCCGCGGCTAAAGACAGAGCTTCCTGGACCGCAGCCGTGATCATGGGCTGCGCAGAACCAAGCCCCAAGCACACGATGAAAACAAAGCTGCTCCCCAAGGGAGGAAAGAGTCTAAACCGAAGCCTCAAGGCTCAACCATGGGAAAATCCCGTCCCCCAGGCGCGGAGCAGCCCACCCGGGCTGGATAAGCACAGCCTGCCTGCGGCCATCCCACCCCGGCACCCTGCGCTCGGCTGGTCCAGGCCCACCCCCGGGGGCTAGGGGGCTCCCAGGGCACAGCGCTGTGGCGGGAGGTGGGGCGGTGAGTCTGGGGGGGGCGGGCAGGAAAAAGAGGGGGTCCTCACGGACCGGGCAGCAGGGCTGGAGGGGGGCGAGCGGGCAGGTCCCCCCGCCCCGGGGGGAGGAACACGGTCCTCCTTTCCACTCCGGGACAGTGCCTCAGGGGGGAGACACAAGCCAAAGCCTGGACTCCGGGGCCCAAGGTCCCCACTGCTCACACGCGGCCGCCTCCAGGCCTTCCTCGCCCGGGCCCCGGGCACTCAGGGCAGGACGTCCGTCCTTCTGCCCATCAGAGCCCCCACACCAGCGGGCAGCAGGTGCCTCCAAGGTATCGAATGGAAAGCAACAAACTTGGGGGACACGTACTGAGTGCTCCCCACTTGTAAATGCGGGGCCTGTGGGAAAGATTTCAGATAAACACTGATTCCTGGAGAAGAGATCTCTGTATCCTGTTTGTATTTCTAGCAGAGCTTGGTAACGCAAACGCTCCTGGAGAGACCAGGATTTGTGATCCTCCATCTACAGAAAGACTTCCAGGGCAGCACAATTAGACAAATGAGAACCAAAGTATTTTTACCCTATCAGAACAGTAACAATTAAAAATCTCCTAACACCAAGCTTGAGTGAAGATGGAGCACAGAGACGCTCCTCCCTTTGGTAGGAGCTCAAGTGTGTGGCTATTTTGAACCGCACCATCCGGTTGAACCGCACCACTGACTCAACACTCAAGTGCCCAAAACTCTTTTGACTCAGGAACTCCTCTTCTGAGGACCCATCCCTCGGAGAAGGTGGGGCAGATAGATAAATGTGAAAGCATTCCCCAGAATCTTAGTTACAAAATCAAAAACCAGGAAAAAACCTACATGTCCATCTTTAAAGAAACCGCTGAAGTTCCCTGGTGGTCCCATGGTTAAGACTCTGCACTGTCACTGCAGGGGGAACAGGCTGGATCCCTGGTCAGGGAACTAAGATCTGATGCTGCAGCCAAAAAAATCATGCATGCATGCATGCAAAGCAGCTTCAGTCGTGTCAAATTCTCTGCGACCCCATGGACTGTAGCCCTCCAGGCTCCTCTGTCCATGGGACTCTCCAGGCAAGAATACTGGAGTGGGTTGCCATCTCCTCCTCCAGGGGATCTTCCCCACCCAGGGGTCAAACCCACATCTCTTATGTCTCCTGCAGTGGCAGGTGGGTTCTTTACAACTAGGGCCACCTGGGGAACCCTAAAAAATAAGAAACAAACTGCAAGGTCTCCTTACAGTGAGCAATACAGAGTAATTAAAAACAGAGAGTATCAATATGTTGCTGATTTTTTAAAGCCCTTTAACAATAGAGAAGTCCAATAAACACCACCTCAGCCAAGCAAGTCAAGGTTACCATCACTGAAGGCAGGTCATGCTGACAGTGTGTTCCCTGACTACACTGCAACCTCATCTCTGGGGTCTCCCCCTCCCCAAACCTAGGACCCCAGTCTACTCACAGGAAAACCATCAGACAAACCCCAACTGAGGGACACACTGGGTAAAACCTGACCAGTGCTCCTCAAAACTGTCACAGCCACAAAGAACAAGCGATGTCTGAGAAATCGTCACACACCAGAGGAGGTGACAGACACAACTAAATGGATGAATGCAGGATCCTGCCTGGGGTCCTGGGACAGAAAAGAAACCCAGGGCAGAAATGGCAAAATCTGAAAAAAAGGGCTGAGTGTTCATGAATGAACAGTGATGTAGAAATGCTGACTCCTTAGCTGTGGCACGCACCATGGCAACACGGGATATTAACAGGCTACACAGGGACCCTGTACCGTCAGGGCAACTTCTGGGCAACCCAGAACTACTCTAACTTTAAAAAGAGACGGCGACACAGAGGGAGGAAGACACTCGGACAAGAGGGGCCCTGTTTACACTTTCTGTTGCTTGTTTCACATACCTGACTTTGTCGGGTCTTGGCTGCATCATGCAGGACCTTTCCTGGGGGTGCGCGGACTTTCTAGTTGTGGGAGAAGGCTCAGCAGGGCATGTGGGACCCCAGCTGCCCGACCAGGGATCGAACCTACACGCCCTGCGTTGGAAGCTGGATTCTTAGCCACGGGACCACCAGGGAAGGTCCCACTGTTTTTTAACTACCGATACTGCTCTGTGACGGCTTCCCTTCTCACCTGCCCACAGGTGTAGAAACACACAGCCCAGAACGCCTGGAGGGGACACCCCGAGCTGTTAGCAGTGGTTACTTCCAGGGGCGTGAGGAGTGGATTCAGAGACACGTGGGAGAAGAGAGGCAACACAACCCCCTCTACTCTGGGACTCTGGGTTGTTTTTACAAGGAGCACACATTCGTACATTATGTGTACATGCAAAACCATTTTAAAAACAAAGTAGTTCTCTCTGCCACAGGAAGCTATCTGAGATAGATTACCTTGAAAAAGCACAAACTGCACAGTTTTTATGTTTAAAAAACACCCAGGACATGACATGTTTCTCCAGGTAGTGGGTATCTGTGACGCTTACCTTTGGGAAACAAGCTGGAAGGAGAGGGACTCTAAGAAGAGTGGGGGTGAGGAGTTCAGCACTTTCTCTCCTTACCTTCTGCTCAAGTGTTTTATCAGAAGCATGTATCTTTAAACAATCATCATCATCAAAATGACAACAAATCCTCACAGTTCATCCCTTACTTGTTTTCCATCTCCTTGTCCCTGAACCACACCCAAAGGAGCCGACAAAGGTTATAATTCTGCCTTTAGGGCCAGACACCCCCACCCCTCTGCCTGGCGGCTGTGGGAAGTCAGGGGGAATGCCATCAAGCAGCACCCTGGACATGGCCCCCCAGCCTTCCCTCAGCTGTTAGCTGGACCATTGGTAACACAGTCTCTCTGTCCAACAGGATCCACGAGTGTGGACACCACTCTCCCCATAGCTTCCCGGCAGAGCTGGGAGAATGTGGTAACTGATACCCATAACAACAGGAAAGGATGGCAAGATCCTAACCTGCCTTCTGAATCATCTGTAAACTATGCACAGTCTCCTCCTGCAGTAAATACATTCAAATATTTTGGATTAATACTTTCTGATTAATCAACCTAGGACAAACCCCAGGGTCCCCAACTGGAGTATCTGAAAACCTACTGCAGCTGCCCAAAGCTGCTGCTCCTTGAAAGGACATCAAAAGCAAAGAGACAGAACTGTAACACATCTAGAAGGAGGAAACAGCACAATAAATATGAGAAATCGCTATTCCAAGTTGCTTTTAAGATCAAGTGACTTAATTTCACTAACATTGATTTTTTTTTTTTTTTCCTGGAGTGATTTAATTTTGCTAACACTGGCTGAGCTTCTGTTTACTTGACATTGACAACTGGGCAAGCCAAAGTCACTACCCACCTCACAGAGGCGGGCAGGAGACAGGAACACCAGGCCGGGTTGGTGGGGGGGACCATCCAAATGCGGGTGCTGATGCATGGAAGCACGGGGGCTTCAAGGGAGCCTTGGAGGTTAATCGTGGTTTCTTTTCGAGGATTGGGGTCCCTCCTGATACAAACCAGGGTCTTTTCTCCAAAAGCCTGCACTCAGAAAGACTCTGCATGCAATTTCAACAAGAGCCCTGAACCTCATCTTTGGGTCTCCTGAGCCACAGATCACTAACCAAGTACTCTTGGGTCTTAAGCATCTATTGAATATAACACTGCTTCACAGACAAATCAACTGAGGTGCAGGGAATCAGATGGCCTTCTCGAAATCCCCCCACTAGCTGGTGGCAGGGCAGAAAAGCAGCCCTCATCTCATGACGCCAAGCAGAGATGCTTCCAGAGAACAAGCAGCTCACCCAGCAGAGGTAAGCCTTGCCCCCGCCCAAAAAAAAGCGTTATAACATCATTCCCATATGTGCCAACTCTGCACAGCGGTACATCCGTGAAACAGGAGCGTTCTAACACCCCCCAGTATCAGTCTGCATAGTAAGCGTGAATGAGAGCTCGCACAACTGCCCTGCAGGAACCCGGGCCAGGGCTGGAGGCCCAGTCCACACCCTGCACTCTGCTCATGAAGCAAGAATCCGTGCTCAGGTCGCCAGAGAACACGCGGGCGGCCAGGCCGCGGCCACCTCGTTCCCCCAGCACCGGGCAGGCACGCCGAGCCCGCAGCCGGCGGGGCCCAGGGCCCTCTGCACCAGCGCCCACCGCCTTCCGGAACGCAGAGCCACGGCGCCTGCGCGGCTCCACCAGCACAGACCGCCGGGCCGCCATGCCCGTGTCCTCGTCCGCTGAGTCCGCCCTGAGCCCGGTGGGGGCCGCAGGAGCTCTGTCTCCGCCGAGAGGTGGGCGGCTGCGGCCTTCCCCCCAAAGCCGGGGAGGGCAAGGCCAAATGAGGCAGGGCTCTGCAGCCGTGACTTCTCAGAGATCTAGTCCTCGGTCCGCATTTAACCAGCGCACGATGGCAGCCCTGGAGCCAAATGGCAGGGGTGCCAAGTCCTGGCGGCCGCGGCCACCTCTTCCCTGACGACCCCACAGCACCTGGCTGGGGGCTGGGTCCTGGCTGATGGACCGTGACACACCCGCTACCTGCTCCCTGCTCCTGAAATGCAAATCTGACGGTGCCCCTTCTGCCATTTCAAGTCCTCCAAAGCCTCCCTGGGCCTTCCAGACAAAACCTAACCTCCCTGGAGCCCTTTGATCCGACTGTGCCAACGTCGCCAGCCTCAGCTCCTGGACTCCCCTTCCATGCGCGGTACCTGGAGCCACCTCAGGTTCCCAAACTCCAGGACACCAGGCACATAGGCTTCCCAGGAGCTCCTTCAGGCAAAACACTCATTTTCTCCACACCAGCCTTCAACACTCAGCTTGCTGCCAACTTGACCCTTCCCTCTCTGCTCAGCCATGGGACCCTGACAACATCCATCTGCGTGTGGGTTTAGGGGCTCACTTGCTACTGGACTATGAGCCCCTGGGTGGCAGAGACTCTATTTATTGTCTGTCTTTCACAAAGGCCCACCCAACCCAGGTCTAAGGAGTAGCGGGTCTCAGCAATACCAGGCAATGACTGACAAACACATCAGCCACTAGCTGTGGTTCACGCATCTCTCCTCTCTCCTCCTACCCAAACCGTCAGGGTCAAGTCAGTGTGTGCCTGGATCAGCCGATGTACATCGGGTGGAATGGCCAAGAAATGGATAAATTAGAATCATCTAAAACTGGTTTCCATTTAGCTTTGTAATATGATTTGGGGCCATAAAACTGACTTTCCTCATTATACTTGGCCTAAGATATTATTCAAATGAATTTGCAATTTTCAAATTATGTTAGCAAATGGCACCCAATTATCTGCAGAGTGGCAGGGCAAAAATGAAAGCTCTGAAAAATCATACAGGAAAGATTTCAAGTTTGGAGGATAAGAAAAGGAAGAAAAAATGTATTTGTGGAATGCATACTGTGGGACCCATCTTTCACCAGGGTATCCCAAACATCTAGAAGCTCAGGGGGGCTACATTAATTTGCTGCAAATCAGTCACTAAGTATTAAGACTGGGTGGAATGCAAGCCCAGGTTTACGAGGCCAAACCCCACACACGCTGTCAGCACAGGGAGGAGCTCCTCCAAATGCAATTCCCCTCCTAGTCACTAAATGGTCGCATCCCAATGGCTAAATTTGCTCCTTCTAAAAAAGAAAACAAAAACGCTCCCTGCTCTCATCTGGATAAGCTCTAGTTATGTTTGTAAAACATTCAGAAAAGGCCATAAAAAGATCTTCACTGAGGGCTGTGCTAAGTATTAAGTATTATTCAATAAACCACAGCTTAGAGGCTGCCAGCTGACGTCTAGAACCTGGAAAGAGCACTGGCTGAATACATCGTGTTTTTTTCCTTCCCTGTTTCAATTTCTAGGTGTAGTTTACATTCATCTGCCCCCCTTCTATGAAAAAACATAAAACAATGGAGCAGAGCTACAGTAAGACACAACCAGAGTAGGTGGCATATTATGATAAACAAAGATGACAATAAAACATTTTTCCAGCTGTGATAAACATATTTAGATCTATCGCAGAGGCTGCTGGAGCTACAACTGAAAAAGATCAAAATTACAAGTTGTTTATAACATAGAATTTGTGTCTTTAAAGCTTTCATTTTTTAGGCAGAAGTTGTCTCCCTAGGAGATCATTTCCTTACCTTTTTTTCAAGCTTGAACTTTTTTTTAAGTTGTGACTTTTTGGAGGCTGTCAACACATCCAAAGTGATTTAACAACTGGCTAAGGGCTGGGCAGCACTGTTTGCAAATGAACAAAAGCACTTGGCTCAGCTCAGAGGCCGAGCTGGTAAAGATGCTGCTCCAAGTGGCCTCCTCAGCCTGCAGAGCTATTCCGGGATCCACACCCACCAGGTGGTCACAACACTCGCATCTCATCACAGCTCGATATTTTGAACAAGGAATTCAATGAACAGCTGTCTCAGTGTCCCAGAGACCAAGAAGAAAGAGAGTAAGAGAAATGAGAAATCATGTCCAGATGTCTAAACATCCATGCCTTCGTGCCATTTCTTCGCCTCTGAAAGCATTTGGTTTCTATATAGAGGCTTCCCTTCCATACTCAACTCACACATATACACACACACACAAAACAAAAAACTTTAAACAATAAACCTTGCCATCCAACTGTGACTGATGAGATGTGCTTGTGAAATTGGCTTGTCAGATGCACTTACATGAGAGGATACCCACTTGATTGCAGTTCATAACATCCCTTACATCTTAAAAACTTCAATAGACAACAATTTCCTCAACAAGCAAAACTATTGTATATGAAACTAAGCCGAGCTAAGATTACCTCATCCCTCAGAAACTGACGGCAGTGAACACGCGGTAGCCCAGCTGGACAGTGCCCACAGGAGCACACGTCCATCTGCGGAAGCTGGGGGACCGGTCAACCCACGCCCCCCCCCCCTCCGCCCCGCCTTGTAAGCGGGAACACCCCGGAGGACAGTCAACAGAACAGGATCACATCAGATTGAGAAAGACTTAGTTTACTAAATGGAACACTTTACTTTTTGAATCCTAAAGTAAACATCCAGATCACTTGAGGAATCACTGAGGTACACCCTTGAAAAGGCACTTTATCTCCCTTTGAAGTCAAACTAGTCCGATCCTCTAAAATCCTTGTAATGTCAACTCAACTCCACCTGTCTTAATGACCACCTACTATGTGCCAGGCCCTACTTTGCCAGACCCTAGGGAAACAAAAGAACATGTCCCCTGCTCTTAAAGGACCACTGTAACCATGCAGAGAGGGGAAGATAAAGCCACCACCCCATCTTGTATGCATGCAGTGCATACAAGAAAAGAGGTCACTGATACACAAGGCTAATCAACTCTAGGCAGGAAGGGCTGCCCAAGAGCCTACTTGAAGGAAAAGGCACAGCAAGAAAAGTTCAGCATTACCACCCATTGCATCTGACAGTCCTCAAACAAGCCACTGAACATAATCGAACATAAATTTCAAAAGCATCCCAGAGAAATATGTTAGTTTCTATGTCCCTAAGGGAAATATAAAAATGTAGACAAGTTCTTCAATTAAATCTCTAACATTTCTGAATCAACTATTTAAAGACTCCTCTTTATTTGACACTTTTCCCCACAAAAAAATAATCCAAGACACAGACATGCATTTTCAATGTGACGGCAGGTGTCCTCGGACCCTAACCAGAACACCAGTTCACCCAACAGATACACCCTCAGCATCTCCTAGAATGTTCCCAGCCCTTCCTGGAGAACAAGTCAGATCATGTTTGTGAATGAAAGGGCCCTGGTATCCTTGGGAGATGGAAGTTACTCAAAACCACATCAAACCAGATCACGATGGCAGGCTCCTGGGGGCCAGACGGCACGGCAGGCCCCTGTGGGGTCCAGCGTGCAGGCTGCAGGCACATCCATCCTGCTGTTCGCTTACCATCCTGCCCACAGAGGAACCTGGGACTGGGGACACCCTCAAGGGCAGCTAAGCCCTCCCTAGTCTCTCTCCACCCTACACGGACAACCACCCCACGCAAAAGAAACAGTACAAGGGCTCCATCAAAATCCCAGGTCGGTTTTACATGACCCAAGACAAATCCCAGCACTTCTCTCCCACCCACCCATGCTGAATAATGACTATCTCCTCCTGGTTACATGTGCCAGACAATAATTCAGATGATGTCCTAGCAATCCTAAACTCAGAATCTTGGCTTGATGCAGGTGTAAGCCAGAGACATGAGCAGAAGTTTCAAATGAACCTGAGCCAGACCTGCACAGCCCTGAGGCTGGAGCAGGAGCCGGAGAGGACCCGAGCCGCCCGTTACACCATCAGAGCATCACCCGGGTCTGCAGCCCGTAACAACCTGAGGATACGCAAGCTGCCCTCTGGAGTTCCCCGAACACCCAGCAAACGACAATGCTACCTCAACTTGGTCGACCACGGGGTTACCACTTGGGATGAACCCAAATATGCCAGCACCTTCCTCTCCATAAAGCCTGAAAGGTCAATGCAACACCCACCGCACAGATTACAAAATCAATGGGCATCTCCCTTAAAACAACGGTAACTGCTGCTGGTGCATGCAAAGCAAGAATTAAACCAGTAGGTGTGGGTCACTGTCAGGCAGACCGTGAAACAATTACAAGTGCAGAGAAAGGAGACAGGGTGCTTGGCCTCAAGCAGCTCCCGATCTGCCAGCAAGGCAGACACGTGAAGAGACAAAATCCTAACACAAGCAAAAGACCAAGGGAGCTGAAAGACGGAAGGAATTAATTCTGGTTCTTTGTGGGAGGCAGGGAGCACAAAACAAAGAAAGCCCCAGCAGGTCTAATCAGGAATAAAAAAGAACCTAAAAATAGAAATAGGGAAAAGCAGATACTGAGGCAATAACACCATAAAGAAAATTCTACAGACAACTAATTTTTAAATGGGATAAGACTGATTTGTTGGAAATTTTTAACTTACCAAAATTAATTAAAAAAAAAAAAAAAGACACCTGGACAGACCAATGGCCGTGGGAGAGTTTTTTTAAAGTTGTTACAGAACAATCCATTTTTAAAAACATCCTCCTCCACTGTATTGCCACTATATCAACTGTTGCAGAGAAGGTAAAAAGAAAAATCACTGGTGATTCATTTTACAAAGCTAGCATAAACTTGATAGCAAAATTGGGGAAAGACAGCATACAAACAGAACCACAAAATTATATCACTTAAAAATTTTGATGAAATGTGAGCAAACTCATTTAAATGAGGAATCTAAACAGTTACCCACCACAATCAAAAATAATCTATCTCAGGAATTTGAGGAATTACTACCAGGTAATCCATTCCCACATCACCTCAACGGGTACAGCAGCAACATCAGAGTCTAAATGGATACCAAAATGACATCTGATGACATTCAACACCCATCCTTAATTAGTCACCCATGAAAACAAGGCAGCTCTTCAACATGATGAAAATCTCTCTTAAACCAAAGAATATCACACATATTGAAGAATACCATTACCATGAACATAACCCCAAAGGACAAATATCTCCATAATCGGCTTCCCTGGTAGCTCAGCTGGTAAAGAATCTGCCTGCAACACAGGAGACCCTGGTTCGATTCCTGGCTTGGGAAGATCCCCTGGAGAAGGGATAGGCTACTCACTCCAGTATTCTTGGGCTTCCCTGGTGCCTCAGACGGTAAAGAATCTGCTTGCAATGCAGGAGACCTGGGTTTGATCCCTGGGTTGGGAAGATCCCCTGGAGGAGGGCATAGCAACCCACTCCAGTATTCTTGTCTGGAGAATCCTCATGGACAGAGGAGCCACGCAGGCTGCAGTCCATGGGGTCAGAAAGAGTCAGACATGATTGAGCGACTAGGCACACACACACATCTCCATAATCAGCATATAATACTATTCAGATGAGCGAGCCAATGCAATAAGACCCTGCAGCCAATGAACGCTGCTTGGTTGACCATCCCCCACAGCAGGCCCACTAACTATCTCCCACCTACTAGCCCCAAGTGGCCATGCGAGGAAGGGACAGTTGGTAAAGCAAGGCTTGCAGGCAAGTCATCCTGCCCTTTTGCCCTTTGCCTTTCCATCTTCCTCTTCCTGCCTGAAACACAGACGTGATGTCTGGAGGCACAGGAGCCATCCTGTGACATGAGGACCAAAGACACACGGAGGGATGGAGAAACAGAAGCCTGGACTGTGGTCCTCCATGCCCTCACTGAGCACACTGCAGGGGCCACAGGCTGCTTCCCTCTAGACTTCTTAAACTGGAGAAAAAGCAGCCCTCACTGAGCACACTGCAGGGGCCACAGGCTGCTTCCCTCTAGACTTCTTAAACTGGAGAAAAAGCAGCCCTCCAAGGTAGCCATTTATAGTCCTAAATGATACATAGCTGAAACAGAGTTAAGTACTGAAAAACTGGAGACAAAATTATCCTTATTGGTTATCAGTGACTCTGCATAGAAAAATCAGGAGAATCAACTGGGGGAAAAAAAAACTGTAATAAAAGCAATCAATGAATTGGGTAAATACAAAATAAATATACAAAATTCCATAGCTGTTCTCATATAAACAATAATCAGTTAAAAGATAAAAAGGGAAATAAAGAGTCCTCCCACATTAGCAACAAAAGTGTTAATTACCTAGGAATAACCCAGAAGGAAAAATATAAACCCTATGCCATTCTATGATTTCTTAACAGATAAAATTGAGTAAATAGAGAGACATGAAATGTCCTTGACGGAGAAGTCCAAATTTTGGAAATGTTATTTTCTTCCAAATTGATTTATTAACAATCAAAACCAAAACCCAATGGATTTTTTATGTTTTAGGAAGGTAGTGGAGAAGACGACTTGCAACAAAATGAAACAACACACACACAAGACTTCATGTAGAATGCCTCTCCAGAAACATTTAACTGAGTAGAGAGTCTTCCTGGAAGATGTTAATATACAGAATGAAGCTACCATATATAAGATAGCATGATTTTACCACAAACAGCACACAGATCAGTGGGAAAAGACAGTTCTTAAACAGATCCTGTAATAGAAAATATTTTAGATAATCCATTGAAGATAAAACACCACCATGTTGGGAAAACTAAATATTCAACAGGCAAAGTATCTCATTTTCTTGAAATACAAAATAAATCCTTAAAGCATTAAAGAACTAAAAGAAAAAGGTGAAACATAAGCTAAAATTGAAACTGATTTTGGCATGAGTACAAACTTTACAAGCAAAAGAAAGACCATAATTAAAGATCATAGTGAAGAGACTGCTAGTCTATATTAAAATGAAACACTGTATATTTCAACAAGTGAAAAAACAAGCAAGCAGAAAGCAAAGGAGGAGAAACATCTGCAATACAGAGCACAGGGGTAAAGTGTCCTTGATAGAAAGGTCCACACAAATCTTTAAGAGTGGATTGATAAAAAGCCCAATCGAAAAATAGAAAAAAAAAGATCTCATCATTAATTTTTTAAAAGGAAATTAAAGCAGTGATATTAAATTTTTTAAACGCTAAAACTGCGAGGCTCAATTTAGCATTCAATACTGACAAAGAGCAGGGTGCCGGGTACTGTTGATGAAGTTTAAACGACAGTTTTCTGGAAAGCAATCTGGCAATATTTATCTAGGATCAAAAGTATACACACTTAAAAAAAATTCCCAATATTCCACTCTTTCAACTTTTAGGAGTCTAAGCCAAAGAAATAACAACAGTAGTACCAACAATAGTACACATGATTTTATCATATTATTTTTAATGGCAAAAATTGTAAAATGCTTAAATCTAACAATTATACAATTTTCATAACTTAACTAAAGACCATATTTCAGATGATAAAAATACAAAGCAGCAGACAAAAATTCACAACGTGATGCTAAGCAGCAGGGGCATGAGGATAAAAATTTTTATCTAGTGAACACTCATTTTGTTTTTTTAAATACACACTTATGTACACACATAAGTTGAGGGAGATTAAAAAAAAAAAAGACCTAAGGAAATTACAACGAACTATTAACAACGGTCACCTCTACACTGACTACAGATGATTTTTATTTTCCTTTTTTCCTAATGATAGTTTCCAATTTTCCCCTAATAACCATTTATTACTATTATAATTTGAAAAAAGCAATAAATGTAATAATTGTAGTATAAGGTGGCAGGCAAATTTGCCCCTAATTAAAGGTTCATTGTTCATTGTAGTGGCATATTATCTTTAAACAGGTCAAATGTGTGAGGCGCTGTACTGCCAATGCACGCGTGATTGTTGAATCAATTCTCACTGCCACTGAACCCTCTCAACCGCAGGCTCGGCTCCAGGAGGCAGCGGGTTCCGCTGAGAGTGCGGTGCGTGGAAGAAGGCTGGAGGCCTTGCTGGGGCTGTGATCTGAAGACTCTCTGGCCTCCATTTCTTTGCTTTTCATAAAACCCATCAAGTACCATGGACCCAACAGTGAGCACAATTCTTGTTTTCATGGAACCTTCAGTTTCTCTTTCCAAAATTTTAGGTTAAAGTGATTGTGACCACCGTTTTGTCCTTTTGATACGTGCGAATATGATTTGATAACAAATCCTATCTCAATACCTGGGTTCGACCCCTGGGTTGGGAAGATCCCCTGGAGAAGGGAAAGGCCACCCACTCCAGTGTTCTTGCCTGGAGAAGTCCATGGACTATATAGTCCATGGGGTCGCAAACAATCACACACGACTGAGCGACTTTCACTCACTCACTCCCTCCTGTCTCAATACAAGAATCAGATTGATTCTGCAGTCATTATTTTAAAGCATATCTAAAATCCACTCTTCCCCTAAAGACACAGGTTTGCTATAGATAACATTAACACTGACCATTCAGAGACCACCACCAACTCATTCTGCCAACTGAACTTGTCTCTGACCCCCAGGATGGCCGTCACAGAAGACAGAAACAGGACTCCACAGTTTGTGCAAATATTTCCTAGAGAAAACTGCAATAACAATGTAAAGTTCACTGGCTGAAGAGAAAGGGGAGCTAGCTAGATTTCCAGAGAGAAGAACATGCTGGCCTCAAACACACAAAATGAGAAACCAATCAGCAGAGCCCAACACAGAGGGGCTGTTTGTCAGGTATGTGCAGTGACTAGTTCGCAGAATGAACAGCAAGTTTAAAAAGCAGGTGCTCCATCTGCTAGTTCAAAACACCCTGCCCCCAAGAGCTCTCTCTACACCATCAGCAGAAACTGGAAAGATTTCTTCATCCGCCAGAGGTGAGGCAGGCGTGTCTAACTGACAGAGCTCGCACCTCGCGTGGGAGAATCCAGCAGTTACCACCTGCTTCAAACGGTGGTGTTTCCAAAGATGATGTTTAAGGCTGTGCTGTGCTCAGTGACTCAGCAGTGTCCGACTCTTTGTGACCCCGTAGACTATACCCACCAGGCTCCTCTGTCCATGGAATTCTCCAGGCCGGGATATTGGACTGGTAGCCTTTCCCTTCTCCAGGGGATCTTCCCAACCCAGGGATCGAACCCAGGTCTCCCACATTGCAGGTGGATTCTTCGTCATCTGAGCCACCAGTGAAGCCCAAGCATACTGGAGTGGGTAGCCTCTCCCTTCTCCAGAGGATCTTCCCAACCCAGGAATCAAACCTGCATTGCAGGCAGATTCTTTACCAGCTGAGCTACAGGGAAGCCCATGTGTAAGGCTACTAAGAGTCAAGGTCTTCGTGCTTAAAAAAACAAATAAATCACTAAAAACTAAAAGTTATACCTGGGGATTATGTATTTTTTCCCATTTTTTAATTGTTAAGAGAGCCCCCAAAAAACTAGAGATAGAGAGCTATTATTCCCCCACTGGATGGGCAGCTGAGGAAAGATTTTCCCACTTATGATCTTTAGGAAGCGTCCCCCAGAACAGAGGCTGTTCCACCAAGTTAACAGATTGGGTAAAACCATGTGCCTTCCAAACAGATGCTATGGACAGACCATAACCCTAGGGAAGGCAGACAACAGCACCTTCACATGCTCCTAGATGCAAACACAGGCCAGCAGGTGCAAGTAACAGGTACCGAACCACACACTGGGAGCCGGACACTAGGAGTTCTACCCAGGAACATTTTCGTTCACCTTCATGAAAGCCTAGATCAAATTATCACTAGATATCCTTCTTCAACTTTTTAGACACCTGGATTTGTGGGCCCACAGGTAGGGGGTCCATTCACCACGGATGAAATGATTCCGGGGTCACAATTAGTTTACACAATCAGGACCACTTCAGTGGCCATGACATCATCCCTTAAAGCTGAAAAGGTTGTTGTATTTCTCAAAATCTTGTGACTCTTATCAAAAATTAGATCAGAACTTTCAAACCAGAGGAATAAAATTTGTAGCATGGAAGCATCTGAACGTAAGACACTTCTGTGGCTCCACACTTTTCATTTCATGAAAAGGGTTGCTGGGGAAAGGGAAAGTCTGACATTCCATCATTTTCTTGATTACTTTGGATCTTTCTCCCTTATTGCAAGAATTATAAATATTCCCACTTCTTTTATATTCAGAAAGTGTCATTTGTACCTGAGTAAGTCTTTCAAAAATAAACATGAGGGACACAGCTGCATTGTTGCAAATGTGTGTGTGCACTAGCAAACTCACTACTGCTTGGGTTATATTCACACACTCACACCCACCATAAAGCTAAGAAGGAACCTAAAATGTCACCTGTGCACTTCTGGGCCTATTAAACTGAAGTTCTTTCAATTGATCGCCTCCATACAGCCTGTCCAAACAAAAAGATCTCAAGAATTCCTTTGTAACAGCCCAAACAAGAGCCTAAACTTGCAAAGCTATTTTTCGGAGCTCAATAGTACAACAACAGGAAGTAGAACTTCTGGGCTGGGGATTTTGCTATTTACTTTTTCTTTCAATGGCTGCTTTTAAACGAGAGAGAAAAAAATGTCCACAGGCATTACAAATCCTGGAAGCTATGAATCAGGAAGTGGGAAACGGTTGATGCTGAAATGGCCAGCCTGAAAATCCTGGCTTTTTCATGTCGTCAAGTCTCCAGAGCTAGGAATTTCAGAAATCTTAGGCATTCTGCATTATTTTCTGAATCTTAAAAGAACCAAGATTTAAGCAAGAAAGGCCAGGGAGAATTAAGCAGTGAGTAAGCCCCTAACCTCTGGCTCCGTGCCCCGACCAGCACACATACCTTGCCCCCATAATTAAAGGTTCAGTGGGAACTCACTGTCTACAAACGGGGTTTTGTTTACAATGCTGCTCCGGAGAAGCGGGCATGGGGTGCTGGTGGGCACAGACAGCTGGCCTCACGCCTCAGCCCCCTCGTTCATACCTGGTGTGGAGCCTGCAGCAGACCTGGGACTAAGTATTTCACATCTCAGAACACTCTGCGGTTGATGAATAATGATGGTCACATTGGTTTTCAGGGCTGACTCTACCTGACAGAGGCTACTGTATCTGAGTAAAACTTAAAGGCCCGTGGAACAGAGTTGCGTGAACGCTTTTAGATGTCAGATTTGAGCAGGGCATCACTCCTTCGCCTGTTTATTTAAGGGTGCTCGAGCAACAGTGCAGGGCTTGCTCTGCACAAAAACACCCTACAAACGTCTGCAGAGGCGTTTACTATGCTGATCTGAGGGGGAAAGGCCACACTCTCATCCTCCCTGCAAAGGTCTCCCTCCTTCCATGCCTCAACCAGAATGCCTCCCCATTCCAAAGGCCTCACAGTCCGAACACCAAAAAGCTGCCAGGGCTTGGAAAACATCCCTGGTTACTTTCTACGGGGGTCAGACACACCACCTCCACTAGCAAGCTGAATGTGATGACGTATTTAAAACAATGCTGACCGGGGTGCGAAGCAAAGGAAGAGAATGGACGTTTCTGCTTATTCCCATCGGACGTGATAACCAGAGAGGCCTCTGTCTGGCCCAGAAATGAGTAACTCTGGCAAATCAGACAGAGCTGAATCAGCCCCGGATGCAGTGTGATGGTGCTTGGGTGGCGGAGGGACTAGCCTCTCCCATCTCCCACACCACACTTACCACCATCTCCCCAAAAAGGCTCTGGGTTATTTCACAAAGACCAGGGGCCGCCAGCATATTAGTTTAACTTATGCAAGTAAGAGAACCAGTTTTCATGGACTGTTTTTGCCCCTGAGACTCCATCACATCTGTCAGCCTGGCCTCTGAGGACACCCACTCCAACCTGCCCCCAGCCTCATTCTCTGCTCCCACTTCCAGCCTGTTCCCTGGGCCCCAGCACATGTGCTTAAGCCCTCACCCAGCTCACCCCCATGCCGGGTAAACCCCGGCCCTCCCAGCACCTCCTCCAGGAGGCCCCAGGATCTCCTGCTGGGCTCCCACCGCCCATGCCCCCGCCCACTCTGGTCC
Source organism: Odocoileus virginianus (assembly GCF_023699985.2). Classification (NCBI taxonomy): domain Eukaryota; kingdom Metazoa; phylum Chordata; class Mammalia; order Artiodactyla; family Cervidae; genus Odocoileus; species Odocoileus virginianus. Next base: position 45,088,267 of record NC_069689.1, on the reverse strand, counting down.
TTTTCATCACGGCCCCGGTCCGCTCCCCGGAGCGTCTCTCTGCAGCCACATGGCACGCCCTTCCAAGGCAGGCATGCCCACCCTACTGCTGGCACGTCCCTGAACATCCAGATACTCCAGCTTGTCTCTCTTCAACTTCTCCCAACCAGACCCTCTCTATGGAGCCCGGCCCAGCATCCTTTGAGCCCCTGATCCGCTTGCTCACCCCCTCGTCTCTGCAGTACAAGCGTCACCAGACCCTTTCACTCTGCTGCTCACCACGGCCACATCCAGGCAGTGGGCTGTCTGCTCTCACAGTGCCCAGGGAGGGCCTGGTGTAGGAGAGAAGGCTGAAAGGCATGCACAGGGCCCACCGCCCCGCCAGGAGCCAGGGTGCCGCCCCCCCCCCCAGGTGCCGCCGTCCTTCCATCCAGAGGAATCCACAGCTGCCAGGCACACACGACCCTCAGGGCAACTTTCTGACGAAGGCAGGAACGAGGTGGCAAACTGGACTTCAATTCAGAGCTCGGGGTGGCAAGAAAGGGATCATAAGTTCCCCACGAATGCCTGGCACATATTCAGTGAACATTCAGACCAGTGGTCCAGGGGAGGTTCTGCGTGGAGGGGAGCCGCCCTCACAGGGGCTCATATCCCCTTCACTGAAACACGCCCCGATTTCAGGCAGCGGAGGCTCCAAGAAGCGTGCCGAATCCAGACGGGCAGACGAGAGCGGTGAGCTGAGCCCTGAGGAAGCCTGACCTCAGGCTTCCTTCCGAGCGCGGTCCGCATGCTCGGGGATCCTCCCAGCAGAAGCTTTAAGACGCCTCATCCCTCTCTAAACTGGGCGTGGGATTAACGGGAAGGCTTGATCGATACCGATTTTACCGTCATGGGAATGACTCACCCTTAAATCCTACCCAGCTTAAAACTCAGCTGTGAACAGAAACAAAACAACATAATAGCAGGGTCAGATTGAAAATAGCAAGTACGACTTGTAAACAGTTCATGCTTATAAACAATTAACAGTCACCTCCCCAGTCATCCAGCCTCGTGGACAGGCCGAGAGGGGAGTTCCGCCCATACCCCCAAGGGGGCCAGCGGCAGGACCGCCCCCAGCACGGCCCTGACCTCTCACCACTGCTGGAGTCAAATTCACCAAACAGACCCGGGGGTGGGGGGCAGTTAAGATGAGGGCCTCTGAACCGCACTGCATTCACCGAAAAGGTGAGTCCTCACCAGGGACCTGAGCTTTCAAAAACTCAAAGTGAAACGGGCCGGGAGTGTAACGCCCCGCTAGGGGCCACGGCAGAGTTCAAAGCAAGCACCTCCCTTGTCCAAAACCGGTGGAAGCGGGGTCGTCTGAGATTTCCCAGTAACTGCGCTCCTCTCACGCAGCATCCGCTCTAAGAAAAGCAACCGCGTGCCCAGAAGACCACCTGTGCATTTCACGCCTCTGGCCAATGCATCAGAGGGCAAGTGCGCCCAGGGCCACCTTAAAAGCATCCACGCAAGGTGCTGGGCTTCACTTAGTTCTTCCAAACGAACCCGAAGCCAACTCTTGAAACTGACCAAGAACTTTATATATATGTATATTACTCCATCGTTATGGATTGCATGTTTGTGTCCCCTGAAAACTCATATGCTGAGGCCCTAACTGCCCCCCCGGGATGGCATCAGTGAGATCACGGCACCTCGTGGGCAGGGGGGGGGGGTCCCACGGAGGCACGCGCGTCCTCTGGGCTGGAAGACCCGAGCTGCTCACCTGCCTCCCTCTGCCCCCACGTGACGCCGCCAAGTGGCAACGGCCATCTGCAAGCTGGGAAGCACACACCCATCACACACTGCCCCTGCCAGCGCCTTCATCCTGGACTTCCAGCCTCCAGAGCTGTGGGAACTAAGTATCTGTTGCTTAAGCCCCAGGCTGTGGTGATTTGTCACAAGAGCCTGAGCCGATGCAGACGTTCCCCCCAGCTTCGTGGGAGCGCATCGCCACACTGGGGAGCAGGACCCCACCCTCCTGACACCTCCTCCTGCCTAGGGCAAGACGAGAGTGGTCACTCCGGCTGACTTCCGAGACGCAGGCAAAGTATCAGTCCAACTTCCATACCCAGCGGAGCTGCAGCCGCAAGACCCCTCCCCTGGGGCCCACACCGAGCAGGGCGGAGGAGACTCCCTTCACGGCCAGGCAGGCTCACCTGCCTCCCGGGCTTGGCGGAACAAGGCAGGTCCAGGCCTGAGCCCTGACTCCCGGTTAAGCCAGAGCGCGAGGACTTAGGATGCAGCAGCAGGCCTGGAGAGCGGCTGCGGGTGCAGGGCAGGCGGCCGGGACGGCAGCGCGTGCCCTGGCCCTCCGGCCACACCCCGGGGCCTCGGCCTCCTCCTCCGCCTGAGGAGATGTTCCCACTTGGGCAAGCAGGGGTCAAGCCCTTTCCTTCAGGGCTTCCTACGAGGCGGGGGAGTCCGCAAGCGGGAAGAAATTGAGCTGTCAAGGCAAATGAAAAACTTCTCGTCTAATCAGTGAGGGAACCAGATATCTAAACAAATCTCTCTTCTGGAAAAATAAGAAAATGAAAAAGCAATTACACGTCACATGGCTGATTAGTAATAAATTTCATTTGTGACTAGATGGCACAGGAGTCTGGCTCCTGACTTGCCCTCCCTGAAAGGAAAACATCACCAGAGAGCCGCTCTCATTACGGCAAACAGACCCGTCCCTGGTGACTCAGCACGAAGCCGCGCTTTTCGGTGAAGCCTCTCCTGACCTCACACAGCCCCCCGAGCTCCCGGGGCACCTGTGACAGCCCTCACTTGCCCCCACCACCACGGCCACCACGGCCACCACGGGCGGGGGCTGGCTCTCCCACTCCTGCTCTCCCACAGCACACACTCAAGAAACAGGACTTTTTGAAACTGCGGTAAAATAAACACAACGCATTGTGGCTTAGTCACTATGTCCAGTTCTTTTGCGACCCCCATGGACTGTAGCCCGCCAGGCTCCTCTGTCCATGGGATTTCCCAGGCAAGAACACTGGCATGGGTTATCATTTCCTTCTCCAGGGGAGCTTCCTGACCCCGGGATTGAACTCAGGTCTACTACACTGCAGGTGGATCCTTCACCACCGAGCCGCCAAGGAAGCCCATTTGAACCATCTTTAAGTGCACAGTTCAGCATCATGAAGTACATTCACACTGTTGCACAAACATCACCACCATCCACCCTCAGAACTCTTTCCACCTTGCACGACTGAACTTCCAAACCCATCAGACACTAATTCCCCATCCACCCCTCCCTCAGCTCCTAATACCCAGCATTCTACTTTCTGTCACTGTTGATGTGGCAACTGTAGGCTCATCTAAGTGAAATCATATGGTATTTGTTGACTTGTGACTGGCTTCTTTCACCTAACATAATATTCTCTAGGCTCACCCTTCTTGTAGCATGTGTCAGAATCTCCTGCCTTTTTAAGGCTGCATAATATTTGATTGCTTATACGGGGCACATTTTGTTTAACCAATGGACACTTCCAGCTTTCAGCTACCGCAATTATCTGCTGCTATGAACATGGGTGTGCAAATATCTCCAATTCCCTGCAATCAAGGTCTTTGGGCATATACTAATGTAGGACTGCTGATCAGACTGCAAATCTGTGTTTAATTTTTCCAGGGACACCCCCACGCTGTTTTCCACAGCAACTGCACCATTTACTTTCCCATCAGCAATGCACAATGGCTGTAACTTCTTCACATCCTTGCCAACACTTGTTATTTTCAATGTTTTGATAATCGCCGTCCTCATGGATATGAACTGGCGTCTCACTGTGGTTTTGATTTGCATTTCCCTAATGTCTAGTAAGTGGCTCATCTTGTCTCGTGCTTTTTGACCTCAAGGAATAACTTGTAAACCAAAGGAATTAACTCCTCCCGCTAAGAAAAGCACTCTTATTGTGAACTGTTTAATCAAGTTGGTTTATTAAGGGGTCTGGAATTTGAAACACATTTCCCCAAGAAACACTATCATTGGTAACAGCCCCCTAACGAGAGCACCCAAGCCCAGCTAACAAGCTCTTGAACCAGGACCAAGCCTGATCTCCATCCCAGGAACCAGAAACCCTGTGCCATCCAAGGGGGCAGAGCAAAAGGGCAGTTCCTCCTCTCCATTCTACAGGAGGCTCTCCGGCAAAGAATTTACTACCAGGCACCACCTTCCCCCGAGGCTCGGATGGCAAAGAATCTGCCTGCAATACGGGAGACCTAGGCTCGATCCTTGGGTTGGGAAGATCCCCTGGAGAAGTGAATGGCTACCCAGTCCAGTATTCTGGCCTGGAGAATCCCATGGACAGAGGAGCCTGGCGGGCTGCAGTCCAAGGGATGGCAAAGAGCTGGACACGACTGAGCTACTAACACCATCTCTGGGGCTGGCTCCCACCCCCTCGCTGAGACCTCTGGCAGCCAGGACCCCACACCACACGTTCTCACTTTTTCCAGTATTTTGAATATTTGAACTAGTGTTTTTGGATAAGTAGAGTCACGTGTTTTGGATCTGTGTCCTAAATGCAGGTGGGGATATGATGGTCCCCTCACTTCTCATATAGACCTTCCTCTCCAGAAGGCCACCTGGCCACTGAACCACTCCCGAGCAAGGCAGAGAGCAGGGCTGAACATGGTCCGGTAAGCCCCGACGCCTGGGCTATCTTGGGGTTTGAATAACTGCCTCTCCTGGAGGAGCATGTTCCACATCCTTCCCCAGAGGCAGCAGGGATGACAGGAAGAGAGAGGAACAGAACAGACGAAGGTGCCTTCTCTCCCCAAAGACGGCTGGAGCCAGCACTCACGAAGCTCCTCTAAGTCAACTGAAGCTACTAGAGTCTTGATGTGAAGGTCAGAGAAGGTGAATGACGCTAAAAGCTGAACATCAGAATCCATAAGCACCAGGAGGGCACTGACCACTTTTTAAGGAAGTAAACAACTTTTAACGCCGGTTTCCTCCATCCTTAATAATAAGACCAACCCCCTAGGGCAGATGACAGGCACGCCATTCCAATGTAGGCGTATCTGCCCAGGAAATAGTTAGACTTGTCCTCTGAGATGGGATCAACCGACTCCTATCTTGCGGATGAGAAAACCGGGGCACAGAAGGAAAGCAAGGTGTCCAGGCACAGCCCATCAGCAGACGTCTCATTCGTGGTAGAGCCCGAGCCGTACAGAATCTGGAGCATCAAAGATGACCAGGGAGAAGGGCATTCTGGACCCAGCAGAAGGCGTGGTTTCCACCCTCGGCACACAGACACCGCGCCCCTTAGGTCTGCTCGCTCCCACGGGCGAAAGGTATTTAAAACTTGGAAGTCAGCATGCTGAGAGCAGAAAGTAGCCCCAGGCCTCCAGGCGGCCTGCGGAACTGGCGTGCTTCTAAGGCTATTTGTCCCGTGGAAACAGTTGCGGGAAAGGCAGCAGGAGTCGTCCAGCACCAACCGCCCCCACCCCTGTGAAGGACCAGTGACCGCTTCTCAGGGGAATAACAACGTGCCGGTTGAGTTCAAAACATCATCAATACACGTTCAAGTTAAAAAGCACCAGTAGCAGAGCCCAGAGCTGGACGCCTAACCGGCCTCCCCTTTCCAACAAATGAGCCTCCCTGCTCCGGGCGGTCAGCCTCCAGCCTCAGGGCAGGGCCCAGCATGAGGCTTGGAGGGGACCTGGGGTCACAGCCGGTTTGGGTCCCCAGAAAGCGGGAGAGCGGTGCCTGGCGAGGCGCACACAAGCGCACCTGAAGAGGCTTCACTCTTGCTTCCAGAGAAGAGGAATGTGTCTGGAGGCTGTGTGCCCCCCATTTCAGCCTGGTCCCCTCCTTCCCCGGCACCTCCAATGCCCTGGACGAGGGTGAGCATTGCTCCGGGGCACCCTTCTGACTGGTCGGGGTGTGACCCAGCCCCCGGGGCCCCCCACACGCCCCCACCAGGAGCACCCTGCCGCGAGCTCGGCTCTTCCGTCCGCCCCAGACTCCACTGGCCCTGCCCGGCCCCCGGAGCCTGTTCCAGGGTGCCCGAGCGTCAGACCTTCAAGGAGCATGGAAGTCAGGGCACCCGCGGCTACCCGAGCTCTTCAGCAGATCGACGCCCCCCACCCCTGCTGCCCACCCGTCTCAGGAGCTCAGAACATCAGGGCAAGTGCAGGGAAGGGGGCCGGTCCTCCAGGGGCGAGCACAGGGCCACGGGGCCCGCAGAAGAGACAGATTAAAACATGTGCCTGTTGGACGCCCCCTACGAGCTGGTCCTGCTGGGCACTTGGCATGCAAGACTATCCCTCGTGGCTCGGAGAACCGCATATCGGGACAGTGAGGCTCCAGCGTCCGCCTACATCTGCAGGGGCTGCCTGTGGCAGGGCGGGGGGACTTGGGGGGCGGTTCAAAGGCAGAAAGCACCGTGACAGGGGCAGACGAAAGGTAGGCGCCATGCTGGTTTGTAAGGATGGAGCTCACCTTCACCCTGTTCAACATCTGCATGGCACTTTTCAAAACACTCCTAAACAAGCTATGCTTGAAATTAATGCACCAGGTTCAAATGGTTATGTTTCCATTTATCTGTAGGAAATATCCCACCGGACTAGAGTCCATAGGGTATGAAGCTTTCAAGGGTAATCTCTCAGGTGTTAATTATGTTCAGGAGACCTATTATTCCATCGACTTCTGGGGGGTGGGGGGTGCAGGCTTCCACCGTCAGTGGCCCCACAAGAGGCCGTCAGCGGCCTTGTCCACAGCCCTGAGGGAGAGGGAGCACTTAAGTGACAGGAGGCGTTAAGGTGAGCTATTCACCCGCCAGGAGTCGAGGCAAAAGTTAACAGGCCTCGTCAAGGAAACCGTGCAAAAACCAGAAGCCCCGCTCGGGCCAGCCAGGCCCTCCTAAGAACCTGTCTCTCTGCGTGCTGTCTCTGGATCTGAAGGTGGGAAACGCCGTTGAGAAACAGCCTGGGTGTTCGCGGTCATTTGGGGGGGAAAGTGTGGGGGTCAGGAGCGGCAGAGGGGGCCCCATGGACTCCCCACCTGCCCCGCGGCTTCAGGCGAGCAGGCACACCACACGGAGGGACCCAGGCTGCCTCCAACTGGCGCCGAGAGAGACGTGTTAAACGCTCGAAGGGCCTCCAGGGTGGCTCAGCGGTAAAGAATCCGCCTGCAATGCAGGAGAAGCAGGAGACTGGGGTTCTCTCCCAGGGTCGGGAAGACCCCCTGGAGAAGAAAACGGCAAGTGACTCCAGTATTCTTGCCTTGGAAACCCCACAGACGGAGGAGCCTGGCTCCACGGACAGAGGAGCCTGGTGGGCTACAGTCCACGGGGTCGCAAAGAGCTGGACGTGACTGAGTGAGTGAACCACATGTCGAGGCAACTTGTGCAACAAGCCCTCCCTCCAGAGAGATGAGGCAGCCCCAACACAGGGCTGGACTCACAAGTGACCTTTCCGGGGTTCTAGGGTTTTCAGTCACCTCAGTGTACAAAAAGCCTGATGAAACCATGATGTTAAAGATAATTTTACTGCTTGCAAGTTCTTTGCAGGAGAAACTGGCCTGATGAAACGTTTCAGCTGGCAAAGTGACCATGCTGCTGTTCAATCGCTCAGGCGTGTCCAACTCTTTGCAATCCCACGGACTGCAGCTCGCCAGGCTTCCCTGTCCTTCACTCTCCCGGAGCTTGCTCAAACTCACATCCATTGAGTCGGTGATGACATCCAACCATCCTGTTCTCTGTTGTCCCCTTCTCCTCCTGCCTTCAATCTTTCCCGGCATCAGGGTCTTTTCCAACAAGTCAGCTCTTCACATCAGGTGGCCAAAGTACTGGAGCTTAAGCTTCACCATCAGTCCTTCCAATGAATATTCAAGGTTGATTTCCTTTAGGATGGACTGGTTGAATCTCCGTGCAGTCCAAAGGACTCTCAAAAGTCTTCTCCAACACCACAGTTCAAAACCATCAATTCTTCGGCGCTCAGCTTTCCTTATGGTCCAATCCTCACATCCACACAAGACTACTGGGAAAAAAATAGCTTTGACTACATGGACCTTCGTCAGCAAAGAGTGATCATGACAAGATGAAAATAAATTTGTTGTTCACGTTGCTTCAAAGTGAAGGGGGTACGGGGGACTGTGTCCCTTTAAGAAGCCTTCTGTTAGCTGAGGTCTTCCTGCGTGCTATGCACTGAGCCAAGACCTCAGAATTCAAGGATAACCAAGGTACCGCTCACCTCCCTGACTAGTGGGTGAAACAGTCTGGGGATGACGCACTAACAGGGGTATAAAGAGATCTGTGGGACCATCCAGCTGGCAGGGTCGAAGCCGCCGGACAGGGAGAGCTGCAGCTAATTCTGAAAGGAGCCTGCCAGAGGGTGAGCTGGTAATACAGTTGTATCAGAGGAGGTAATACAGTTGCCAAGAGCCCCTTGGCACAGGGGCACCCACCTGCCAACGCAAAGAGACTTGAGGGGGTACAGTCTGTTTCAGAAACAGCCAGAGCTGTTGTTCAAAATGTCTCAGAGGATGGCAAGTTGCAATCCTCTATCAGCCAGCAAACCAATGACTTCCAAATTAAAACCAGCCAAAAGCAATCACAGAGAGATGAGCCTAACACTTTCTAAATGAACCACCTATCCACTACCTTAGTGTAGCCTCAACTAAGGAAGTGAGAAAGCGGATTCTGAAACTACGCGAGTAGGAAACCAAATACAGAAAAACATCTAACAAAATACAACCAACGTGAGACCCAAGAGCAGCAATGAGAGCGTTTGTTACTGTTCTTCGCTAGGACTTCTGGCCAGTAAGCACCTGAACTACATAAAACTGCCCAAGAGGACACATATAAGAGTGATAATTAAAGTCTTACCACATATTTTAACTAGAGCAACGGGAAGTAAATCTTATTTTTCAAAAGGAATCAATAGATGTTTTAAGTCTCTAACCTCGAAAGGGATATTTTAGAAGTTGTCATTTATTAAAGTCCTGTAAAAACAAAACCATATCCCAATGGGTGCTACAGAAGCCTGCAGTCCCCACGTTTTCCTGCAAGTGGGTTCCCAGGAACCTAAGCCAGACAGGGGCCACGGGCGATCTTCATCCTCAAGGCACCAAAGAGGCCGAATTTCCTTTCTGGCCACTAGATGGCGCCTACGCATTGATGAGGCTGGCAAAGCGCACGCTGGACACATCCTGGTCACCAGCAGAACGCACAAACATTAGAGAGAAAGCGCGATAAACGGACCTCTGAAATGGACGATGCGCTGCAGGCACCCGCCACTCTTTAATGAAAAAAGGTAAAAAGAAATCACAAGACTGTGTTACACAAGCAAACTGCAATCCTGTTAAGCACCCTAGCAAAATAAAGCGTCACGTCAGAGCATTAACTGAGCACCTACTCCGCGCCAGGCCCTGCATAACATTTAAACGACAACGGAAGCCTGAGGTCAACTGCATCCTGTATCTCTGACGTATCCAAGCAACAACTCTGCTCAAGGATGCCATGTCTGTTAGAGAAGCAGCAGACAAAAGTTGGAGGGCTTAGGAGATGCCGGCCTAAGTACCTGACACATGCATCAGTTCCCTTTCTGCTTTTAAGAATAAATGGAGTGGGTTCTATTAGAATTATAACTTTACAGATGAGGAAAACTGAGGCGCAGGAAGATTAAATAATTGGCTTGAGGCCTTAGCTGCTGAGCAGCTGAGATTCAAACCCAAGCTCTCTGCCTGCACTTCTCTCTACAGCCTCATAAAATGACAACAGCCCAGGTCCCAGACAAAACCGACCACTGCTAACCGGCACAGCAGGGGGCACAACCGCAAAAGGAGCAAGCAGGAAGTCAGGTCTACAGAAAGGAGGGTAATCAAGAAAAGCTTCACGGAGGAGAAGGAATCTGTGTTCGAAATTAAAAGACGGCATCTCAGATGAACTAAAACTCTAGGAAAGTATTTGGGGAACAGGAACTTAGTGGCCCATCTTCACACAGTTACAGTCTTGTCCCTATTTCACAATCTGAAACCTAGAGTTTGGTGTTTTGTTTTTTTTTTTAATGAAAAAGAGATTCCAACCCCAATTTTTCTGGCCTTAATCTTCTAAGTAGATTAGAAGACAGTTTTATTTTGGCATTTAATAAGAAAAGGGGAAGACTCTCTCCCAGTTGTTTCAAGTCTCTGCATTTCCGTGGGATGGACTGTCAGGGAAGCGGCAAGTAGAACCAGGAGACCTCCGTGCTCCAGAGCGGCACTTCCTCCGTGGGGCAACATCAGTAAAGAGGAAAAGTACTCCAGGCCTCGAATACAGAAGGAGCAAAACCAACGGGCTTCCTTAACGCAGAGCTAGAGCCCACGGGAGTCCTAGGAATTCACACGGGATCCCTACAGCAAAGCCTCAGTGAAGGCAGATGACAGCCCAGGACGGGGCCCTCGGACTTGATTCCTGGACCAGGGCGCCGCACCACAAAAAGGCACACGTGGATAATTTGGAGCTGGCAAGTCCATCAGAGCAGAGGGAGGGCTCTGGAGTCAGAGCTGCCCAGCCCAGAGGCCAACCAAGCATCTCCTCCGAGAGTCCATGCAGGTCTGGACGGGACCAGGGTGGAGCCAGAAATGGGCAAATGTGAACAATTTCAAGTGACTCAGGAAGGGAGAAAGGAAACATTCAATAAACCAGTCTCCCCAGAAAGGGGCTGATGAACTGAAATGTAACTAGGAATTCCATCCTGACCCAACACCACTTGTTGTTGAAAATCTTACTGAGGTAATGCTAGACAGAAAATCCCAAGTATACAGCTCAACCAAGCACAACAGTGATAACAAAAGAATTTCCTGGGATGAAACTATAACATGTTGTGACCTCACATATTCCATGAACTCATTACTCACAGAAATCAGACAACAGAACTAAGGAAGCTGCACAGCAGATCTTCCTCTCTGCTCTTTGATCATCTGTTTTCATGATCATCTGTGTTTCTCTTTCTAAGTCAGAGTCTGAGCTACTGGCAGGTATTTTACCCCACTACTGAGAGACCCTCAAAACTTAGCTGGGGAGAATCAACACAGGACGATGCTGACAATAACGGCACACCTGCTGAGGACTTGACAACCTAAATTAACAGCTGATGACCTAAGAAATCTATTGCTAGCTGGTACAGGCAAAGAGACCATGGACCTCTCCCCTACTGCTAGCTGATACTGGCAAGATCATGGACCTCTCCCCTATTGCTAGCTGATTCAGGAAAGAAGACCATGGACCTCTCCCCTATTGCTAGCTGATACACGAAAGGAGATGAAGGACCTCTCACCTGGGCTTGCTTCATATGCTTCCTAGTTTTCTCCAGGAGGTTATTACAGGTCACTTGGATGCTTCCAATTTGGAAAAAACTGTTATAAATGCATCTCTCCCTAATCATCATCAGACTTCTCTCCCTTAAACTGTTATTAACTAAATTTTCTTAACTCAAATTGATACTGTCTCATTTACTTAGTCAACATGCATTTCTAATAATTGATTTTATAAAGACAAACCACTGACTGTATTTTATCTGACAGGACAAGCTCAAAGTAGGCATCCAAAATATCTAAGAAAAGTTTTAAAGCTCTACTCTATAAAACATTTATGCTTTAAGACTGTCAACACATATTTGGTCTGCCATGGTCAAGAGTAATTTAGAAAGCAGTATGCATATACCTGAATTACCAAACTGAAAAATAATTCCACAGCCAGTTTAAAGAAAGTTAGTGCCAGGTTTTAAAAAAAAAAAAAGCAGCCATATAAAAGTATACAAAACTGCAATAATAATGTATTTGAAGCTGTCAGAATTTGGATGAATGGATGAAAATACACACAATTTTGAAAAAGCAGCCTTTTTAATTATATAACTATTACTAAAGTAGATGCTTGCCTTGATAAGGGGACTAAGAGGCTGAGGAGTAGTATAAAAAAGTTTCAAACCTGAACAACTTTCTGGACTAGGAATAAATTTAGAATACTTTCTAAAGTCTTTAAAAATAAAAATGCTTAAAATAAAAAAAAAAATTTAAGACTTCCAGACTATTACAATGTGAACAATTTAAAGCAGGCATAGCTATCTCAGCTGAATCTGGGGATACCCATCATATGCACGTACATCTTCCCTATGTGGTTAGTCACCAATCTATTTCAAATAAGAAACAGTGGGCTTTAAGACCATCAGCCACCAGAGGCGGGACACTCAGCTCCGTGGACACACCCCCAGCACTGACCCAGGAGAGGACAGACAGGAGAAGACAGGCAGTCTCCTGCCCGCCTTTCCCCATCAGAAACATCAGCAACGGTGCACCAGACAAGGAGCTGTGATCGCAGGCATTCATTCCTCATCAGAGAAGAAACTACTTTCTGCCGTGTTCCAGTAAAATCTGAATTCTTCTGGTCCGTAGGAAAAAGGGAAGAAAAATGAAAGCTTTGCTTACTAGTTTGGTTTTTTTAGTGTTTTAAACAAACACAGAAAGTAATTTCTATGCCTGCTTAGCCACTCAGTCGTGTCCAACTCTTTGAGACCCTTTGGACTGTAGCCTGCCAGGTTCCTCTGTCCATGGAATTTTTCAGGCAAGAATACGGGAGTGGGTTGCCATTCCCTGGACTGCCAGGTTCCTCTCTCCATGGAGTTTTTCAGGCAAGAATACGGGAGTGGGTTGCCATTCCCTTCTCCAGGGGATTTTCCTGACCCAAGGACTGAACCTGTATCTCCTGTGTCTCCTGTATTGCAGGCGGATTCTCTACCTGCTAAGCCATCGGGGGAGTCCAATTTCTATGGCTCGACTCGTATCTTTTAAAATGTATGTAGGATAGTTTATCACATCAGAACAAATTTTTAAACTTAAAGAAGTGAAGTTGCTCAGTCATGTCCAACTGTTTGTGACCCCATGGACTGTAGCCCACCAGTTTCCTCTGTCCATGGGATTTTCCAGGCAAGAGTACTGGAGTAGGTTGCCATTTCCTTCTCCAGGGGATCTTCCCGACCCAGGGATCGAACCCGGGTCTCCCGCATTGTAGGCAGACACTTTTACATTCTGAGCCACCAGGGAAGATAGTCAAACTGAAAGAACTGAGTCCAATAAGTACTCAACATATATTTATTTAGTAAAAGAGGAAAGAGAAAAAAAAAATTCTCAATTCCAGTAAAGAAATATCAATATTTCCTTCAGATTTTGAAATTAATCAATTTCATAAGCCCTAAGTGAAGCTGGCATAACTGGGAAAAGTAGGGGATCTTCAAAACTGCTATTAGGGACTTTACAACATGAGTAGAACTGATGCTTTACAAGTAAAAAAAAAAAAAATTTAGTCTTCATAGTCCAAAAGTTTCAAACTCAAAGACATTGTTAATATTCTGAGTCAAATATAACCTAAATAATTTAACAAAAGAAACAAACTTTATCATGCCCAGTGAGTATGCATCTATTGAGATAACAACTTAATTTGTTTTTAAAGATCTTCTGTTTACCAACCATTTTATACCAACCATATGCCCTTTCCTTAAGAACAACCAGTTCTTTCCAGATCCTTGGGGGTTGGGGTAAGGGTGACACATTTTCAAAGTTTTAATGTTTCCAAATACTGAAAATCCTCCCCAAATGTCAACAGGTCTCAACGTGCAAAAACATTAGGACTTTCGACCCACCCTACCCCCCCCCCACCCCCTGCCCCCTCACCCCGCCACCTTTCTGTTTAAGCCAAATCATTTGTTTACAAATAACGGGAAAAGTTCCTCTTCGTAATCAGATGCCAAACACCATTTTCAAGGAGAGGTCAGAGTGCTTCATTCATAATTCAACTTGTTGCCTTTAAAGCCTTTAGAATTTTCCTTCAGAACATCGCAGACAGGGAAATCAACAAACTGCATCCCAGGCATGGGTGCAACCATTATATATTCAGTACAATTGAGCGGCGTGCATCCTCGGACTCAGATGGCACCTGTCGTAAGTTGGCTAAGAACAGCAGTTCAAACAGGTTGGCCCACGGGCACAAATCCCTCCTCCGTGAACTAGGATTGATTTTTTAAATGAGTTTTGAAAACAAATTGAAAAAAAAAATCACAACTCAGAAACATGGCCGGGACATTTTACAATTAAAAGATACTTCAAGGTTTAATTGCCTCCTCGATCTCATGCTTTCAAATGCAGCAAAGTATTTGAAATTAAACAAGGACTTACAATTATGAGAGTTCCTTAAAGTTTTCCAGAAAGCTAACTAAGCAATGCATAAACTCAGAAAAGGTTTAAAGTAAGTCACATCTTCCTTACAAATCAAAACGTGCCATACAACATTCTCGTGCACACCTGTGACACCTCCTGAAGTTTTGGCAAATGGTAACTATGGCACTGCCCATTTTTAATCACAATTGTCAAACCAATGTTATAGAGGAGGCAGCACAGCTGATGGAGATGGGTGACTGACAGGTACATCACAGCCTGCCAGCAGCAATGCAATACAAAAGAAGGCATTTATAAGGCAAGGCATGCCACAGAGGCCTCCAGAAAATCAATAACATTGATAGGCTTCCTATCTTAAGTCTATAGAAATGTTTTTAAAGGGCCTTTAAAATGTTTTAGAACTGCATACCCTGGGCGGAGTCTGAAAAAGATCGGAATTTTCAAGAAACTTTGTTTCACGCAGGATTATGTAAAATGTCCTAAGGACAAAAGTGAAATTCTCTCTGTGCAGGCATCACGTAAGGCAGTGTCCAGCTTCCATACAGCAGGTACTCAATAAGTGCTGGCTGGATTCAGCTGCTTCTTCCAGCACATTCTTACAAAACAAATGAAACCAGATTTAAAAGGAAGCTACTGTCCCTTGAGGGCTCTCCTTGGCAAAACTGGAAGGCAACAAGTGAAAACGATACAGTTGATATTCATTACTGCTCTGATCTTGCAACAATAAGAAGAACAGGAACCACTTTTATTAATAAACAGAGTCTTACACAAAAACCAAAAAGAAATGTAAACAGTTATTCTTCAGGTATTTTCCTATTAACAGGCCAAGGTAAATCTGGATAAAGGCAGACCAGTTTGAAAATAAAAATCCCTCTGCGATGTTTTTAAATCTTTTGCTTGATAAGAACTTTTAATTAAAAAAATATAATCACTGTATATCTAAAAAAACTTCTGCATCCTACAGAGATTCTCTTTCCTGCTCAGACTCTGCAACTATTTAAGAAATAAAACAAGTAACAAAGAAAAGAGAAAAAAAAAAAACCTACCATATTACAATGAGCAGTTCTTCCTCAAGTTTTTACTACCAGGGTGGTTAATATGGGATACCAAAACAGACAGTGGAAATTCTTTATCATCTTAAAACATTACATTATTTCTTTGTTGGGAAAAAATATGTAAGAAAACTGGAATACAAAATGCCATCAGACCCAGCTCCTAAACTCTAGTCTTGGAAAGACCAACGTCGTTTCAGATTCAGTCAAGGATTTCAGTGTCACAAATCTGACTTTCACTACCAGCACTTGCATTTCTTTTAACCCAACCCCTTAATCCTTCATGTGAGCTATTTCTAACAAAGGTTCTTTTTTCCTGTCTGTCCTTTTCTCCTATGGCATTCAATCTCTGCTGCTATAGCTTCAGTGATCAGTTTGTAGTTCATGAGTCTGAAAAACTCCATAAATTTTAAAAAAGGAGACATCAACCTGCTGGACAAATTTACTTAATAATTTTAATCTATCAACAGATTCTATGTTCAAGGTAACACAATGCATTCTTTTTAACCTTAACATGTTTCTTGAAAGAAAAACAGCTTCATTGGGATATAATTCACATACCATGAAAGTCACTAATTTAAAGTACACAATTCAATGGTTTTTAGTATTTTCAGAAAGTTGTGCAACCATTACCACAATCTAATTTTAGAGTATGTTCATCACCCCTAAAAGAAACCCGTACCCCCTCCTTCCCCAGCCCTATGCAACCACTAATCTACTTTCTGTCTCTATGGATTTGCTTATTCTGGACTTCATATAAATGGAATCATGCAATATGTGGTCTTTTGTGACTGACTTCTTTCACTAAGCATGATGTTTTTAAGGTTCTTCCAGTCAACCTTAGCATATTTCTTAATGTTGGACTTTTCTAATCCTTCTGACAAATTAAACATATAACCTTTTAAACTTCAAACCCACACCCACCCCTCCACAAAAGTACCCTTTACTTGCTATTTCCCTCTAGAGAGGCTAAACTATAATTTGCTATTTAGGTTCTTTCCAAACTTCTTATTCTGGGATTCTTCTCCTGGTAATAAAACAGCAACTTCTTTAAACACCCATCTTTCACATACCTACATTTCCCTGACAATAGAATATGACTGTGCCTGGGGCAGAAAGATGACTGGATCTTTCTAATGAGATGGCCACAATACCTTTAAAGGGCACACCGATTTTTTTTTAAGCATCATATTATTTGGCTATCACTCCTAACTTCCAAACCTCCCTTTTTTAGATGCACTGCTCACAATACATTGATACAAGTCTTTATGACTTCCTCTGCTTCAAAACTCCTAGGTTTTCCAAATTAAAGGTTTTTGTGTTTTTTTTTTAATCACCCCTACTGCTATCACACTGAGAGAAAACACTAATCCCTAAATAGGCCAACACATTATTAATCAACAGCATCCCAATCTTTATTGTATTATATTGGACAGACAAAACAATGCTTGTCTCTGATAGGAGCTGTTGGTTTTATTTCTACCAGAAATAAGAATTCTTAGTACCTTTGGGACTAAGAGCTGAACACATGCTGAGCATACCACTTACTGCTGAAAACTTCCTAGCTATAGGGAGGGGCAGGTAGTGAGTTAGAACTTCAACAAACCATAATCAGGAATAGGGAGCCTTCTGGCCATCCATCAAGTTTTCAGAAACCAACTATTTGCGAGAGATCCTTGAGCAAAGTTTGGCATCTTGTACTATAAAAGTAGTTAAAACGCCCCTTCCCCTCCTGCCTGTTTTCTCAAGAAAAACAGAACAAATACACCTTTCACAAAGAGTATTTTTCATCAAGAACTCCAAACAACAAGACATCCTATTTTAAAATCCCGGAGTCCTGTGTCAGAGAAGCAAGGCCAACCCTGGTGTTGTGAATTTCAGAACTTACTAACATTAAACAATAAAACTAGAGCCACGACACAGTTCAACAACATGCCGTAATAAAATGGATTAACTCTCTTGTGTCTCCTGAACTATATTTAGCTCCTGAAGGCTAGAAGCCCTCCTCTGTGCCCCCAAACACCATCTGTGAGCCTTAGAAGGGTGCCGAGATCCTTTCGCCCAATCCAGCGTGCCGAAACTTCGGAAAACAAAGAGCAGGAGAGCTCAGATGTGTGGAGGGTCCGGACTCCAGGCGAGTCTCACTCCACGCAGTCAACACGCTAATCCTATAAAAATCTGCTCCTACTCCTTCGTGAACTCATTTCTTACAAAACGTTTAAGAAGGGTTTGTTTATACGAACAGTCTTTCCGAATTGCACCTAAGACGGGGCCAGGCAGCCCCCGCTGCCTCCTGACTCTCCCCCTCACTCTGCAAGGCGCAGTCGTGATTTTTCGAAGTTAATTGGCACCACCTGCATACACTCGGCAAACATTACTCACCAACACGCCCTCGCCGTTCCCAGCCCCAGTTCTGTGCCTGCATTTGAACTTTATAATCGTGCTCAAGATACCCTGCCGTCGCGAAAGGACCAGCAGAGCCTCCCTTTTCTGTTTGGAGAAGAATGGAAACCCCTCCTCTCCGCCCTCCACATACCGCGGGGCCCTAAGTTCTCTCTGCCTCCCTCCCTACCCGTCCCTACCCCTAGCCGACACCACCAAAACAAAAGCTATCAGATTGCAAGCGACAGCGCGTGGAGCGATATTGCTTATTAACTCTGTGCAGAGGAAGTGCGGACGGGGGGTGGGGGGCGCGCAACACAACTCCGGCCACGAAGCCCAGGCCGCGGCCGCGCGCTCGCCACGCGGAGCCCCCTCCCCGCAGGCCCGCCGCGGGGCCCCGCGCGCCCGAAACCGCGACGCGGGCCACCTCTCGCCCAGGCACGGCGGCACGGTGTCCCTGGGCGGCCGTGTGGCTGCGAGCACGTGTGTGGAAATACACGTCGGCTCCGACCACACACCCACTCCTGCACACTCAGAGGCCGCCCTACCAGCCCTAGCCCCGCCGGGACGAAAAGAGCGTCCACGGGCCGCTAGAAAACGGGGAGAACGGTCCCCCAAACCCTCTGAACTGAGGGGTCCGGACGCGCTGTCCGGAAGAGCCCGCCTGACGCCGAGCCCCCGACTTCACCCTTTCCCAAGGGCTGCACCGAGCGGTGCGAGATGTAAGCGGGAACGCTCCCCGCACCCCCAGTCGCACTCAACAGCGCCGGGAGGCCGGAGAGCGAAAGCGACAGGGAAAGCCAGGAACCCAAAGAGCCCAAGGGGCCAAGCGTGGCGAGCGGCAGGAGGTCGCGCTGGAATGTATGGAACCTGTCCCGGGGCCGCGGAGCCTCCCCGCCGGGCACCTCCCCCTGGGCACCTTGCAGCCCCAGGGCCGGCGGGCTGCCCGCTCCCACCCCGGGCACCGAACCTGCCCCAGGAGCGAGGGCGCCGCGCGAGCTGTCACCGCCGCCCGCGCGCCGCGTGTCGGGAGGCCCCGCGCGCCGGGAGGGGCGCGCGGTGCGGGCGGCCGGGCGCGAACTTCCCCGCTGGAGCCCCGGGGCCTGGCCCCGCCGCGGGCCGCCGGGCAGGAAGCGCAGCCCAGACACCCGGGCCGCGGGGCAGGGCTCTCGGGACCGCGGAAGGGAGAGCCACCGAGGCCCTTTCCGCGCGGGGATGCGCCGAGCCCGGGGCCGCGCGGGCCTCCGAACCAACGACCTGGGCCCCGGGGTCCCCCCCCCGGCCTTGCGACCGAGCCCCTCGGCGCCCCGCCCTGAGGCCCCAGAGCCCGGGAGCCCGACAGCTGCGACGATGGCAACTCGGGTTTCGCAAACAGGGCGCAGCCCCTCGGAGGAAAAGTTCCCGCAGTGGCCGCGGGCGGCGGGCACATACTCACTTTCTCCACTCGTGGGCCAGAGCGAGAGCGCGGCGGAGAAAAACAGGAGTCCCCACAGCGAGGTCGGGGACCCTCCTCCGGAGCTAGACTTCATTCCTTTTATTTGGGACGAAATTCCCCTTTCTCAAAAAAAAAGGGGGGGGGGTAGTGGAGGAGAAAAAGAAAAAGTCTCCGAGTCTTCGTTCCCCCCACACCTCCAAAAACAAGGGCGAAGGCGACAACACTTGCCGAGGCGGCACCGGCCGGGGGTCCGCGAGGAGGCGCGGACGGGGCGGGCGGTGGCGGCGGGCGGCCCTCAGCGCCGGCAGCCGCGGCCCAGCGCTCGGCGGAGTCGGGAACCCGGGGCGCGCCGGGGCGGGCTGTCTGCGTCGTCGGCCTCCATTTTCAAACCCAGAGAGGCAGGAGGGAGAAAAAACTGCGAAGAGAAGGGGGCCAAGCCCAGATCCGTCTTGGCGAAGGAAAACAAACCCGACCCCAGACAGAGGGGGAGGCGGCCCGACGCCCGAGCCTCCGCGGCGGGAGGGCGCGACGCAGTTCGCAAGACGGCCCCTGAGCCCGAGTCGCGGGGGAGGCCGGCCGGGGGCAGAAATGCGGAGGAAAAATGAATGAGCCGCTCCCCTCCTCCTCCTGCTGCTGCTCCTCCTCCGCCGGGCTCCGCTCGCCGCCGCCGCCGCCGCCGCGAGCTCCTTCCCAAATCCAGGACACACACAAAGCGGCGGGCCGGCCGCGCTCTGCGCTCCCGCCGCCCGCCCCGCGCCGGCCCCCGCCCGGCCCCCGCCCGCCGCCGGCTCGGCGCGGGGGCTCCGGCTCGCTGAAGGTCAAAGCCGCGGCGCGCCGTGGAGCTCCCCTCGCGCGGGAGGGGCGTGGAGGGCCCGGGGGTCGGCAAGCTGCAGGCACGGGCGCGCCGGGGCCAGGCTCGCTGGCGGCGTCCCTCTCTCGCGCCCGCCTCTCGAGTTCGCCCGGTGCGCTCGCTCCTCCTCGGGTTGTTTGGTTTTTGTTTTTTTTTTTTTTTTTTTTCTTTCCTTTTTTTTTTTTCCGCTCAGCGGAGTTAATGCTGGTAAACAAGAGCCTCAGCCCCGCCGCGCCGCTGCCGCCGCCGCTGCCACACACTGGGGCCTGGCGCGCGCGTGCGCTCGGGGTCGCGCACACACACACTCACACGCGCACGCGCGCGCGCTTTGGAGCGGCCACAGCCGCAGCCCCGGCGCGCGGAGGGCCGGGCCCGGCCGGCGCGCGCCAAGAGCCGGAGCCCAGGAACACAGGGACGTGCGGAGCGGAGCCCCGGCGCGGGCGGTGAAGCGGCGAGGTGCCGCCCCCGCGCCCCGCCCGCGCGCAAAGGCTCCCGCGCGCGCGCGCCCCCGCTCTCACCCCCACCGCACTGCGCCGGCCAGCCTGCACGCGCGCGCCCCTCCCGCAAGACTCCAAAAACAATGCCCCCGGCGCCGGGCCCTGCCCGGCGGAGGACCAAGCTGGGGAGCGGGGGAGGGGCTGGGGCCGGCTGGGCGGGGAGCGTGAGGCCCGAGAGGTTCATTGAAAACAACAACAGCGCGGCTGGAGCGCGCGTTGCCCCGGTTCTTGAAAAGCTTCATTGTGTCTTGCAGCTGTTGCAAAATAAATAAATAAGTGCGTGCATGCGGCATTTTTTCGCAGCCTGCTGGACAGCTCGAATGTGGCGGGAGGGGCATACCTGGGAGAAAGGAGAACCCCCCACACACAACCAGGCTACTAAGCGGGCACTTTGGCGCAAGGCCGGGACGGCCGCGGCATCGCCCCAGGGGAGCCCACAGTCTCGGAACTCCCGGGCAGCCGGGGGGAAGGGCGCGGCTCGGGCCCGGGAGCCAGGGGAGACGGCCCGCGGGGGCCAGGAGAGGGCGAAGGGGGGGCCCAGACGGGCCGCCCCGCGCGTCCGGGGCGCGTCCCCGCCGCAGCCGCCAGGGGGCGCGGCGGGCGCGGGGAGGGCCGGCCCGCTGAGTGTCCCCTCCCTCCGGGAGAGGAAATCTGGGGGCCCGGGCCGGGGGCCGGCCGAGCTGGGTTGCGCGGGCCCGGCTCTGGAGACCGGCGGCGGGTCGGGGGAGCGGCTCGCCGACTCGCTCATCTGCTGGCCCCACCACGTGGGCGGCTGCGGGCGGCGGCCAGGGCGCGTGCTCGGTGCGGGGCTGCAGGGGCCCCGGGAGGCCAAGGGGGCGTGCCGGGGGGGTCCCCGGAGGATGCGCTCGGGGCCGGGGACCGGAGTCTCCCGGCCGGGCTCGCGGCACGCGGACACGCTGCGCCCGATCGCCGAGCGGCCACTGCGGGAGCCCACCCGCACCTGCTCGCGTCCTTCCGGGCGCGTCTCTCTTCCCTCCTTTGCTCGGTAAAGGACTGGAAACTAGCGCCCGCCGGTCTCCTCCGTGGTCTTCTTGAAGGTGCCCGAGGAGGGGTTTCCCCAAAGAGAACCTGGCCCTGGACTGCTATCTAATGAATAAATGCTGCGGAAACCAGGTCCTCAAAACGGGAAACAGCCCAGCGAGGTCTAGAGAGAGGAGTTTGAAATACGTGGACTTTTAAACATAGTGATTGGACCACGTGTCGCCTTTAATGTGGTCCGGCTTCATGACTCAGGCTAATTGATGTCAACAGTAAATAAAAAGAAGATGGCTAATAAGACTTGTGGGTGTCGAGATGTAGAAGTGTTTGTCTCATAAATAATCAGGCTGTCTGGTAAGATCGGATCTGTTCTAAAGGAAAGTAGGTTTCCTTTTTTACTCTAATTGTAAAAGATTTCCACGTTACATTATGCATCCCATCGTTCGTAAATAATTTTTTAAATTAAGAGCTGAAAACAAATCAAAAGCTATTATAATGGAAACCTAGCCCTTTCCCCCCTATATTTACTCCCTACATCATTTGCCTGTTGGAAATTTTTAGCTCAATTCAGTGAGTCAGTTGGATAGAGGGAAATAAATCTTTTCTTACTTAAGAAAGTCATTCATATGGGATTGTTTTGTTTAACTGAAATTCAGGTTAATTTTAAAATGTTCCAGTTTTAGATATTCCTGGACATTAACAAAGAAAGAAGGAAATTAGAATCTTTAAAAAGAAATTGAAACTTAGCACATATCATTTTTAAAGTAGGCACTGCCATATGAATAATTAAAATTTGATCTACTTATATTTTTTAAATTTATTTTAAAATATTTCTCCAGACAATACCCTACATGAAGTTGGTCTTGATGCCTACAGATCCATTTTGCCATTAAATGTAAAGGAATATCAATATCATATCTTCATTATATTTAGTATTCAGGATTTTACAATACATACTTCTAAATTAAGACAAAAGTTTAGAGTTGAGTTTTTAAAAGAGTGATGCTAATATAAAATCTTTAAATACTACACAATATAGTTTTAGTATTAGTAAATTCATTCATTTGTCCCTGAGAACATAAGGGGTATATGGAATAAAGAGAAATGCATACAATTACTTAAATTGTAGGATTTTTTTGTAAAGAAAATGACTTTTCATCTGTGATTTTTTAAAATGTTGTTTTATCCTAAAGTACTAAGACATCAATAAGATTAAATTATTATAGACAGTGAAGTTATTTTTTAATTATATGCCTTAATATTTAAACAGAATCAAAATTTAGATTGCCTTTCAGCTCTACCCTGATTACACAAAGAAGGTGATTTGTATTTTCTTCAATTATTACATTCTATATCCCAAAGTCAAACTTATTTTTTCAACCTTGGAAATAAAACCATGTAGTAAAGCATTAATTGGAGTCTTTACAACTACACTGCCAATGTGTCACACATTTTGTTTTATGCAGTTTTCCTCAGGTATCCTATAAATTTCCCTTATTTTAGAACTGAAGCTGGTTGCTCATTTTCACTTTATAAAAACTGTTTACTTGAAAAGAGTTATATCTCAAATTACTCTGCTAAATGTACCAGGTTTCACCCCCCCTCCAGTGTAATATATATGGAGTGAAAAATATGAGAAGCCCTACAAATGACAGTTGACAAGTAATACAGTGTACCGTGATATATTCCCAGAAAGGAATGCCATTCAGCAGTGAGTGAATAAACTACAGCCATACGCAACAGCAGCAGAGCCTTGAAACACAATGTTAGGTAAAGAAAGTCAAGTTCCAAAAAACTATACACATACTCCCATTTGACAAAGCTCTTAAAAGCAGGGAAAACAAGAACCATGAGGCAAATTTTAAAGCAAAATATTTAAATACAGGCTATAATATTTTTGTTGTTGTTATGCTTTGGTTTTGTCTTAGCAAGGGGATTCATGCAGAGCACACAACCCAGGGTCTTGGTTACTTCTGGAAGAAATGGAGTGAACCGCTAAACACATGCAGTGTTCCTGGGAAACAAGCTCATCCTCGGATGCGGTGGTAGACTTACAGGTTTCTATTTTGTAATTATGCTTATAACTAACACATACATTACACATATTTCTGTATGTATAAAATATTAAAGAAAATAAAAAAAATTATGGGAGAGATCATGAAAGATCATCCCAGGTGTCCAGTAGGATTCTTCCAGGTTCCAAGCTGTTTGTTTAAACAAATCAGAAGCATTAAAGGATCACTAAAATTGTATAGTTAATCAAGGTGTTATTATTAAGGATATATTTCAAAGAATAACTATCCATATGCTATCAATGCAATTCAAGACAAAAACAAATCATGAAACAAAAAATGTCAGAGAATTGACTTCATAAGTAATCAGGTTCATTGAGTGCATTCTGTAAACTGGCAGTTTCCTGTGAGGTTAAATAAATACCTAACTCATGATCCAGCAATTCTACCTCTAGCAATTTAACCAAAAGAAATGAAAATATATCCACAAAGAGACCTGTAGGGGACTTTGCTCCTATAACCTATAGGTTATAGAAGCTTTGCTTTGCTCCTAAAGACAAAAAAACTGGAAACGACCCAAATGTATCTCAAAAGGGAAAAGGGCAAACAAATTGTGATCTATCCATTCAACGCAGTACTGCACACCAATAAAAAAGAAAGAACTATTAATGCATACAAAAGCATAGATGAGCCTCAAAAGCATGGTAGCATATGCATTCATCAAAAACAAGTCAAACTGTACACTTAAGATGGATGCACTTCGTTGTGTGTAATTATATCTGAATTTTAAGTTTTAAAGAGTCCATTATGTAATTTAGAAATTTTGCAGCTGTTCTAAAAAAGCTTAGCACAATGCTTTCCATTTTTGCTATTATGTGAGTTAGTAGAGCTCATCTCCAACCTCCATGCCCACAGCTGTCTCTGTGAATAAATATACTTTCAGAGATACATCTGCCCAAGGTCCCCTACAAAGGGCTTGAGCCGAGGAAGCCACCAAGGGGTCTCCACAAAGCAACCCAGGGGCAGGAAAGAGACAAGCGATCTCCAGATGTTCCCGGTGCCTGCACAGCCACAGCGATGTGAGTCCCAATCTCCCTGAGATCCGTTTACACTCACCTTGAGAAGATATCCTATTTTAGATGCTCAGGGACCACCAGCTCACGGGGCCATCAATGCTACATTCCTCCATAATACTTGAAAGGCAAGGTGGAGCTTTCAGAAAACATTTGGAGAGGAACAGAGGGACACCTTTGGGGGACTACTTCCAGAATCACGTTCTGGTGAAACATCAGTAAGGGGAGTTCCTGGAAAACCCAGGCCTGAGCCAGGAGGGACAGGCACCATTGTGCTCACCATGGATCCAAGGTGGAGGCTGGAAGGCTTCTCTCGCTGCCCAGCTTTCCACAAGCTGGCGCTGGCCTGAGGGTGTGGGGGTGTTCAGCTCCCGATTATCATCTGTGGGAAAGTGAGCGTACCCGGAGCCCTGTTCTGGCTCCGTATTTCTTCACTTGTCTATTTCACTTCATCTCTGAGATGGGTCTGCCGTCTTGACTCCTTCACTTTCAATCTTAAGGATCCTTGGCTGGCAGAGAGCACAAAAGATGCTTCTTCATCTTTGAAATGCATCTTAGAAGTACCTGAAAAGTGGAGTTAAATCAAAATTTCTCTTCACTCTGATTAAAGCCACCAGCCCTGAGATGTTTTGTCAGCAGCATGCCCCGCCCCACTCTGCAAAGCAGTGTGACTCCGCGGTCGCTTCGGCTCTGTTTTCTCCTCGATGAAATGATCATCTTGGAGTAGACCTTCCTGCTTCTAAAAATACCATGATTTCTTTCTTTGGTTTCTAGTTGAGAAGTGGTAACTTCGTATCCCATAGTATAGTTTCTACCTCTAGTTTCTTTGTCAAATAATTAATAATGTATAAATCAATGCCCAGGCAACAGAAGCCAGACTCAAGGAATAATTGTTTCCTAATGTATTTTATTAATCTAGATTTTTCACATATTGGAGTTTCTTAGAGCAGAACAGGTTTTTTCACCAGTTCTAAATTCCCATATTTATTCCAAGAATACAAATATGGAAAGATGAGCAAAAATATCTCCACAGCAGCAGCTGTAGCAAGTGACCACAGGTGACGCACAGAAGGAATAATCCCTTTATTGACCTTTGAGAATGTTCCTGCAAAATGTTCTCTTCTGCATATTAAGTTCTGGTGAAGCCTTATTCTATAGAATGTATTTGTACATTTTTTTCAGTGAAAAAAATAATTTGAGCAGCATCAATGTGTCAGGCTCCTTAATAGCACCAAACTCTGTTGCTGGCCTCACGGACCCACTGCAAATAAGTGAGACCTTAAAGTTACATAGATCTCGGCTGCTCCAGTGTGCAGACCACATCTGGAGAATCGGCGTGTTTATGTCTGTCTGGGGAGGACCACAGATCCACAAGAGAACACTGTACTGGCACAGGGCAAGGATGGCAAAGATTGCTTCCTGTATCCCATGAGGGGTGATTAAGATATAATCATGAACATTAATATTAATAAACTTAGTATAAACATTAAGTTTCATGCAACATCTGTTTTCACACGCTTGGAAAATGATTACTAGACTTGACCCGGGTAACTCCAATGGGCAGAGCTAGCCCAATGGGAAGGAAAGGAGGTATCAGTTATTTTTAAGAGTGTTTCTTCTTCTGCAGTAGAAATGAAGCCTTGCAGGCTCTGCTTGCAGCACTGCCTTGTGTGGGAAAGAGCTCAGCGTCAGAAGGAGGCAGAGACTGGATCCACACCTACTGGGCAAACAGTCCAAATAAGCACTGGATTGACAGAGGCCGGCATGGTATCATCTGAGGTCCCTTCCAATGCCAGATCACTAGATATTTGGCTTCTACTTCTGGGCTTGGATAATTGTGTATTATGGCCACTGAAGGGGCCTCCCTTTGCTCTAAATGAATAGTGAACAGCTTCAAAGTTGAAGATATATTGGGCTTCCCTGGTAGCTCAGATGGTAAAGAATCGGCCTGCAATGCAGGTAGACCTGGGTTTAATCCCTGGATCGGGAAGATGCCTAAGAGAAGGGAATGGGGATACCCACTCCAGTATTCTTGCCTGGAGAATTCCATGAACAGAGGAAACTGACAGGCTACATACAGTCCATGGGGTTGCAGAGAGTTGGACGTAACTGAGCGACTAACAGTTTGACTTTCTTTCAAATTTGAAGAGGTATTGGTTTAATAGGATATTGTATGTATTTTATGTTATAGAAACCCTAATGAAATAGCTCCTGAAAGAGGTCCAAAACCGAGTTCCAACAGGTCAGAAAGTCAAGTTAGGAGGTCAGGGATTGCTTTCAAACCAATCATATTTAGGAGATGGTTGAGGCAAGTGGGACTCAGGTGGAGGTTAAGATAACCGGTGTACTGGTGTGTCCGACAGTGGGCTATGTCGGAGTGGGGAGTGGGAGCCCTGAATTTTAGAACTTTCTAATTTTCCTTGATTAGAATATCAAGGAAATTCCACTATGGCTAATTTAAGCAACCAATGTGAGATCACTGAGCACAGAATTCTGAAGAGATAGACAGCTGGCTTTTGTGAGACCCTGTGAGCCCACTGCAGTCCTCACTCTATTAAGATACCCAAGAATTTTGTATTACCTTTGTAACAAATTAAATATGTATTCAGTAAGGAATTTTTAAGCAACTCAGTGCAAAAAAAAAAAAAAAAAATAGCAATAGCTATAAACAGGCAATTCCCAGAAGAAACCAAAACAGCCAATAAGCAGGAAAACATACTCAGCAACCTGGTTGGCAAAATTAAGAATTGGACTGTACCAGCTTTTCACAGGGATGAATGGCAGAATTGAATTCTTGTACCTACCCTACAACCCAACAATGCCACTCATACGGAGTATATCCTAAAACCTTTTGACATACACACTGGAAGACACATGTAACAGTGTTCACAGAAATATTATTTTCAACAGTAAAAAAAATTTCCCTAATTGTCTCTCAGGGGAAGGATGAAAAATGGTGTGTTATTTTTATAATAAGATACTATACAGAGGTCAAGATGAGTGAACTAGATATAAGTAATCATGATCAGCATAGATAAATTTAACAACTAATATTGTATGAAGGAGCAACTTGCAAAAGTTAAATAACCACATGCTACTGTTTATGAGGGCTTCCCTGGTGGCTCAGATGGTAAAGAATCTGCCTGCAATGCAGGAGACCTGGGTTCGATCCCGGGTTTGGGAAGATCCCTCGGAGGAGGGTATGGCAACCACTCCAGTGTTCTTGCCTGGAGAATCCCCATGGACAGAGGAGCCTGGTGGGCTACAGCCCATGGGGACACAAAGTGTCGGGCTGAAGTGATTTAGCCATGCATGCATGCACTGTTTATGTAACTATTAACAGAAAAACAACAGCATATCTTGTTAATGGAAATATACATATGTAACCCAAGAATAAAATATGCATGGAAATGGTTCTTGGAAAGACAAATGTAGTATCTGTTAAACCTAGCTGATGGGTACCTGTGTGTCATTCAGTTACTTTCTGAACTTTTCTTTACAGTTGAATCATTTCATAATTTTCATTTTCCTTTTCTTAAATACACTTCTAATTTTAGAACAGTTTAAATTTAGAGAATTTTGGCAAGGAGAACAGACAGTCCCTGTATACCCCAATCGCAATTCCTTCTGTTATTAACATCTTATATTAGTATTGTACATTTGTCACAAGTAATGAACCAATACCAATACACCATTATTAACTAAAGCTCATACTTTATTTAAATATTCTCCAGTTCTCCCGTAATTTCCGTTTCCTGCTCCAGGATCCCATCTAGAGCCCCATACCACATTTAGGGGTTATGTCTTCTTGGACTTCTCTTGACTGTGAGAGCTTCTCAGGCTTTCCGTGTTTCTGACGACCTTGACAGCTTTGAAAAGTACAGGTCAGATGTTTTGTAGACTGTGGCTCAATTGGAATTTGTCTGATGTTTTTCTCATGATCCGACGGGGATAACATGTTTTAGGGAGGAGAGCCACGAAGCAAGTGCCGTCTTGTCACATCATATCAAGGACACAAACAGGCATCCTGACATGGCTGTTGATGCTAGCCTTGATTACCTGGTTGAGGGAGAATTTATCCATTTTCTCCACTGTTACTCTTCCACTCCCTCCCTTTCTGTCTTTTTGAAAAAAGTCACTATGCTTAAAGAGTGGTAAGTTAGGCTCCCTCTCCATGGTGGAGTTTCTTCATAAATTATTTAGAGTTCTTCTGCACGGGCGATTAGTTTATTCTCCTCATTTATTCCTTTCTTTAGCCATCATTTGTGTCAGTATGAACTCATGTATATTTATTTCCTATTTGGGGTTGAAATTCAATTCAACTTTATTTTGCTTTGCTTTTATTTCAGCTTTGGCTATTGGGAGTTCTTCAATTGGCTTTTGGGTCCCTTTGACGTGTCTTCATCATTGCATTTTGTTTGTTCTCAGAGGTTTTGTTTTTTATTTGTTTGTTTTTTTTCAGCTCCTCCTTATTTCCTGCCACTTGGAGAAACTTCAGATCTTTTATATCTATCTCCTCCCCAGTCCTGGAAGCAATCATTTCTCCAAGAGGTCTGGTTCCTTCTGTTGGAGGATTCTATCAGAAACCAAAATCTAGGTACTGGGTGTGCTTGTTGCTACTGGGGTGTCATAGCTTCCAGGCCCCCTCAGTTGATAGAACAAGGAAATATATGTGTGTACTAACTTGGGTATTCACATGTACTGGGTCTAGATTAAACCAAGCAAGAACTAATAGTAAAGTCTCATACTGAATCACCAGGTCTAGTCCATTAGCACATGGGTCACTCTGACCTCTTCCCCTCGCTCCAACAGCGACAAACCTGGCACTCACCATCTGCCATCCATCTATTCACTGTTCCATTTATAATTTTTTTAAAAAAATAAAAGCTATAGGGAAATGCTGCAACTTATTACGACATCCAGACCAATGGTACAGATTAGTTACAGAGCAGACGTCTGAAGGACAAGGTGCTGCGTGTCAGGAGGCATTCAGGGCACAGACTTTCTATTGGTGCCTTGCACCTTTCCAGGGGCCATCTTGGGAACAGGGGCAAAATGTCCTTTCCAAACGAGTCCCACTTGGAAAGAATGAAAACAACCGAAGCACACCTGGAGGGATTCTTGACGATGAGGCAAGGGGTGGGAGCTAAAGACAAAAACAAGATTGAAAACATTCATTTCAACAGCAGTTCTTGCCTTCTTTTGAATAATGGATTCCTTTGAGACTCAGGAGGGCTATGGACCCTCAACCCAGGAAGACATTCACATAGCTCAAGCAACATGAAAAAAATTGTCCCACAGTGGGGAAACCTCACCTCTGAGCCTGTATGTGCACATCAAGGAAACCTTATGGGTATGATATGAATGTCAAGTTCATTTGCTTGTTTTTCAGTACGGAGGGGTGAGCAAGTGAACTCCATGTGGAGGCTGCATTGTTTGAGCCTGGCTGTTCTCAGGATGGGCCAAGCTCTTGCCTTCCAGCTGGGGGCCTGGGATCTGTGACATTTATAGCAAATTCCCATTTACAGCAAGTGGCAAATGACACCAATTTTCTATGGAAATAAACATTTTTTTTTCTTCTAAAACAAATCTGTTTTATTTTTAATAAAATCACTTTAAAGAAACATATGAAGTGATATTTGGGACATTAGGGAACTAAAGTTTTGGAAACAGGTACAAAGAGATCGTACCTTGAGTCTAATGAAGCGTGTACATGCTTTGGAGCCAGAAGAGTTTGGGTTCAAACCCCCTCGTTGCAAATTTGCCAGCTGTGGGATCTTGGCTGTAGGTGAAACTTGCCCTGTCTGTCTAAAGTTTGGCATGTCCACCAGTGTTTCTCCAAGTGTATTTTCTATACCACCCCCATGAGAATCAGCTGAAGTTCTTGTAAAATGGAAATTTCCAGGCTGCCACCCAAGAACTTTTATCATCAGATAGAATCCCAGGGGGCAAAATGTAGAAATCTGCATTTTAATAAGGGCTCCCAATGATTTGTATGATGTTCTGAAAACTGTGGAGAGGATGAAATAATCTGAAATAGGTAAAGCACTTGGCACACAGGAGCAGGAAGGACACTGTTGTTCTGAACTGCCGACTCTCTGATCACCTCGCAAGGGACCCCAAAGGCCTTACTTAGGATTGTTATGGATAGCTGTGCAGGTTGTACACTGCACAAGTCTCGCACTTGGCACCCTGGAATTGTGCGGTACATAAACTGTGTGTTCATGCATGACCTTCTCAGAGCTCAGCTGATCTAGACCCTTTTGTTTCTGTTTTTGAGCCTGTTTCTCCCAGCATTCCTTATAACGCTTAGCTTTGCAGCAGCCTTTTTATGAATTCCTTCACTGATCAGGGGGCCTACAATTGGATTTCACACTGCACAATCAAGAATCTTGACAGGGCGAGTGACCAGTGACTGCTCTGTTCCCTTCCACCAAGCATTTCTCGGTTGTGTTCCTAGGATCTGTGGGATGCTGTAGAGTCGCTCTGTGGCTGAGAAGCTCAGTCTGTCAAGATATGACCAGTTCCCTATCCAAGCTCTGCTTTCTGCTTCAAGCTGTTTTATAGGTTGGATTTTGGCTCAGCAGTTCATTTGGAAAGAATAATTCCACTACTTGAAAAAAAAGTTTGAAAATCACTGCCTGTTACAAGATACCCCCAAAGAGATGGTGCCATGTGGATGTCAGTGAGGTGGAGAGTGGGGGTGGATGGGAGAAGCCTCGAGTCCACGGATGGAGGTGGAGGCCAAGCCTGGGGTCGTAGGGCTCCCTAGATGTGAAGTCACCAAGGTCCACGTGGCAGAAGTAAAAGCTTTTTCTAGGAAGCATCCATTACCAGAGGAGGAAATTTTTGAGGCACCCGAAGGCCACCCTGCCCTGTCCATGGGAAAATTGATCAAGTCCAAAGACCACAGCCAAGAAAAGGCTCCAGAGGTGTCACTGAAGGCCCAAGGGAGAAGGGCAAAGGGCACTTTCCCTTGTTCTGCGGACACCAGCCTATGGGGGTGAGAGTGAAGGAGGTGAGAAGGGTCTGGACATTTTCCGCAGGAACCATAGCTCCCCTCTGCCCCTCCTGGGTCTGCAGCACCTGGAGCTCAGAGATGGTTCCTTCAGCTCCAAAGTTTGACATTTGCAATAGAGACATTAAATTTTTATTAAACATTTTCATGACTGTGACAGTAGGAAAAAATGTAAGCAACAGGAAGAAAAAAAAGATGATATGTTGACTATTGTTACAAATATCATCCTGTTCGCCTGCTCATCATGGATCTGCTGCCACTGGGCTGCTGCTTGCTGCTTGCTTTTGAGTGGTCCACCGATCAGGGAACGGGGGGTATTCATTCCACCTTTGTAGCTCTGCACCAGGCTTTTCTCTTGATTTACTGATTTATTCTGTTTTTTAATCCAATTCCCATCCCCTTCCTTAGCAATTTTTATTACCATACAGGTAGGAAGGAAATATTACAGTTCGCATATAATTGAAAAGCTAGAGTATGGTGAAAGACACATATAACACTACAGCGGTTGCTGGGGTGGGGATCCACTTAGTAAAAGTTATGGGCATTCTCCCTGGAAAAATCTACCTCTATTCAAGAATACAGTTTTGCAATTTCTCGGGCTCAAGGGCTGCTAAGGCCCTGTGTGAACACTCTTTGAACTGCAAGTTCATTACCCCTGTGATATAAGAAAATTGTGAGAATTAGGAAAGTATTTGAAATGCAGACTCCTACATGGACTGCATCTTTTATTCTTTTCAAAGTCATAAAAATAAGTTTTACTGGGGTAACAAATTGCAATAAAAGAAATTTTACATCAAAGAACAGATAGTAACCATCTGTAATTAGTGTAACATAATATTGCTTTCATAGTAGTAGATTCCTCTAGAAGAGGAGGCAGAGAACTTAGCCTTGCAGAATGCTTACTTGGGGCTGGCTTTGCACCTGATGTACCATCTCCCTTTCCTTAACTGACAGAGATGGTCACTACCATCTTTGGCACATGGGGAAACTACAGCCTAAAGAGAGGCTAGAAGGGTTTCCCAAGTGGTAATGTTAGAGTGTTAAAAGTTCTGCCTTAACCAGACACAGAGAAACCTTTTTTTTATACACTACTTACAAAATGTATTTATTTAGCAAAGGATCATTAACATTTTTCTGTGGATGAATTTGAATTCGACCTCATTACAGTAACATTTTGAAATAGTAGAATTAGGGTTTCCTGTGCCATTTCTGATTACACCATTAGGTTCCTTTGTCTCGCGTACTTGGGTTTTCATTTGGAAAGGAGTTAAAAAACAGGAACAAAACGTCTTTCATCTCCCCCCCAAAAAACATGTATTTCTACAGTAGCTCATATCTTTAAAGGAAAACTCCCCCATGAGCACTGCTCAGCGCACCAAGCCTGCGTGTCTCAGGAACAAGCTGCCCTCTGTCCCGGAGATGGGGCAGGTTGTTCATCTCCACACCCTCAGACCCCTCTTACCAACCGCGCTCATTGCAAAGGATTTGCGGGCAGCGCTGGGTCACTCCTTCCATCAGTGTTACTCAAGGCTGTGTGTGCACATGTGTAGCCCTCAGTAAAATGTCTGCTCAACTGAGCTAAAGTCCCACTTTTTTCAATTGGGGACATTTTTAATGCAGGAAAAAAAAGGAGAAAAGTTTTGAAAAGACACATTCCCCATGAGCCAGGATTTGCAGCCAATGATAAGATTTTCTCATTTTTGCTTGAGATCTTCATTTGCTTAAAATAAATAAAACTTACAAAGAGGTTTCATTCCCTTCCTGCCTATTGCAGAGAAAGTGATGATTATTATTTTGGAATGTATCTTCCCAATATATACTTTTATACTTTTACTACTGGGTAATCCTTAATGTTATTTTACATGATTTAAAACATTTTACTTTTTCTTCTTTTTAAATTTAAACATCTTGTTTTTTAAATTTAATATGTGAGTTCGAGATCTATTTACGTTGGCACATGTATGTATCTGTGTATCTGCTCTTCGTGATCCCATAGACTATATAGCCCACCAGGCTCCTCTGTCCATGGAATTTTCCAGGCAAGTATACAGGAGCACATTATTTCCTACTCTAGGGCATCTTCATGACCCAGAGATCAGACCCACGTCTCTTGCATCTCCTGCATTGGCAGGCAGATTCTTTTACCGTTGCACCACCTGGGAAGCCCATGTTGGCACACATAGATCTAATTTATTTGTCTTAGATATTATGTAACATCCCACGATTTGTATACACCATGTTTTCCTTATTTGTTCCCAAGTGAAAGGCATTCAGGGGCCCCCTGCCCTGACAAACAATGCTGTAATGAACATCTGTATTACATACTCAGGTTACGTTTTGTGCAAATTACTAAACATATCATTGCAAATAGGGGAAGGATGTTGGTAGAATAGGAGGTCATGCTGGCTCCTGTGTGATTTTTCCCAACATGTTACTATTCTGAGCACTTGAAAGAGAAAGTCTTAGCAATGAATACAGACCTGAGCTGAAAATCTACAGAAATATCTTTTGCAGATAACGACAGGAGTGCAGATGAAGGAATCAGAAGCTTTCCCCCTTGTATTAAGACCATAGAGTAATGAAGAAGGCTATCCTCAGAGTCATATTTTAAATTTTTATGAAAATGTTCTCTGCTAAAGGACATCCACACTTACCGGTCCAGGAAGAAAGAGCCTGGAAGGACAGATGTCTGGGACTCCAGGAGTAAATGCCAACAGTGTATTAGCTGTCCTGTATTTGTTATGATTTAAAAAAAATTTTTTTTTGTTTTTGTTAGTTCTTGTGTGACCAATTCCACAGGTTTTGAGTGATCTTCCCCAACCCTGTTTTCCCCATAAAACTTGCTATTTTTAGTGGAGGAATTTGTACTTATTTCCTTAAGTGCAAGTTTCTCTAGAGTACACACCTAGCGGTAGAATTGCTGGGTCACAGGAGATGTACATTTTCAATTATTCTAGATTTCCCCAAATTACCCTTTAAAATGACTTCACCAATAAATAAAATGACTTCACCAATCTACACTTCCATCAGCAGAGAAGAGTCCTGATTTCCCTGTTTCAATGCTGTTACCTGATGCTGTTAAACTTGGCTTTTAGCAACATCCTGGGTATAAAATGCTTTCACATGGTTGTTTTAATTTGCATTCCCCTGGCTGCTAGTGAAGTCAAGCATATTTTTAGATGCTTATTGTCCATTCTGCTTTCCTCTCCTGGTTATTATCAGTTCAACACTTTGTCAGTTTTTAAGCTGAACTGTTTGTCTTTTTCTTATTAACTTTTAGGAATTCTTTATGCATTCTAGATATGAATCTTTTGCCTATTAAATTTCTCTTACATCCCCTTCCCAATGTCCCCACTCTCTGTATGTCTGATTTTTTATATGTCTGTTCCACCATAAAAACACTGCTTTTTTTTTTTTTCTGAAATACATCCTAGGTAACTGTGGTTTTAGATTATACAGTTAGCTTGCAGCTAGAAAAACTTGAAGTTCAGGTGTTTGTAAAGATTCTTTTTCTCCTCTCCACGTGTTATCCATTCTCTTGTTTCTAGAACCTTCTCTGTCTACATAAGCATTTTTCGAAGCAGACAACAAGAGATAACCCCTGTCCTGAAAACTGTGGGCCAGATTTAGTTTGTTTGCCAGCTCAATTAGAAAAGATTTTTCTGGAAAAACTTCAGAAGGGTTAAACATCATGTTTGAGTTGGATTCTTTGTAGATGTCTTAAACTCGTGAGAAAACAGTGTACTTTATTAAATTCCAAGATTCTTGTTGTTAAACTATTCAAACCATAAGCAATCAATCATGCTTTTCTGACGAGTTACCTAAGAAAAATTTCCTTAAACAGAGTTGCATTTCAGACTAAATTTTAAAAGCAGCAATCTGATTTTTTTTTTTTTAATTTGATACCTAACTTTAAAAAAAAACAACTTAGAGTTTGCCTGGAACTGAAAATTTCATGTGTGGAAATGTGAGGAAAAGCTCTAACTATTGGCAAAAGATAGAAAATAAAGTAAATGATGTGGTTTTCTCAGGGGTGATTTTGCAACTTGAAGCATTCCAAAAAGAGTTAGTGATCACAAAGTTTCTTTTAGCATCTAGCCTTGAAATACTTGGCATATGTAGAGCTCTTTCAGATATTTGGATAAATTAAATTTATATTGACATTTTCTAAAGTTGGCATAAGTTTCTAGCTGGTGTGGGCACATGTCAAACCCAGAACATTTTGAGGCAATCAATTTTACAACTGATAGATATCAACATCAAACTGTTCCTTCCTACACTATATTCCCAAAAGCTGAGTCACACTGAAATTTAAAATATGTCATTTTTTTCTTGATAAAAAGCAGCAGCTTCTTCAAAAATTAATCACAGAATTACCATATGAGCCAGCAACTCCACTGCTGGGTATACACCCAAAGAATTGAAAGCAGAGTCTTGAACAAATATTTATACACCAGCATTACTCACAATGGCCAAAAGGTGGAAACAATTCAAGTGTCCATTAATAGATGAATGGACAAAAAAAAATTTGGTATATCCTTACAGTACAATAGCTTTTAAAAGGAAGGAAATCTTGACACATGGATGAACCTTGAAAACATGAAAAGTGAAATAAACCAGATACAAAAGGGGAAATATTGCATGATTTCGCTTATATAAAACACCTAAAATAGGGCAATTCATAGAGATAGAAAATAGATCAGAGGTATTCAGAGGCTGAGAGAAGAGGGAAAGGAGGAGTTATTATTTTGTGGGTACAGAGTTTCTGTTTGAATAAGATGCAAAAGTTTTTGGAAATAGTGGTGATAATTAAATAACATGTGGATATAATTAATGTCACTAAATTGTATACATAAAAATAGTTAAAATGGCAAAATTTATGGTATGTATATTTTACCATAATAAAAGAAAGTTTTAAAAGGCAATTACTTCAAGCCCCTCCCCCAATAAAGCAAAAATACTTATTAAAGAAAGCTTGGAAAACCTATAAAGTAAAATAAAATTAAAGCCACCTGTTATCTCAGCGTGCAATGATAATGAACCTGAACAATGAGCTGTGCATTTTGTCCCCTGGTCATAGGTGTGTGTGGGCAGATGCACACCCAGCATCAGCCAGTACAGGATCAGGCTTTTCTCAGTTGTAACAATCAGTAGCATCCATTCTTATCTGTGAACCTTATTTAAATCAATCAACTATTGTTGGATATATAATGTGTTCTCAGTACTTTCTCAATTTTAAATTATTTTGTAGTGGACATTCTTGTCATACATTTTATGAACATTTCATTATTTCCTTAGGATAAATTCTTAGGATAAATTACTGGGTCAAAGAATATGAACTTTAAAAACAAATCTTCTAATGCACATGTACTATTCGCCTTGCAGGAATTTTGTTGCACTTTGTGATTTTATTGCCATCTTCTTGAACAGTGAGTGTCACATTGGATAAAAGTCTCTAAAATTAATGAAAATAAATTTCCTATAAAAGATGCGATTCTAAAACTATTAGGCTAATGATAGTATTGGTACAGAAAAGAAAAGAAGGCAACTTTTATAGAGTAAAAAAGGATGGGAGAAATCAATAGAGATCTGGTACATTAGAATGATTAGCCATCCTCTGCCACTCTTATCTGGATGGAGTCACCCTCCGGGCTCTGCTTGCTGGGGAAGTTACACCTGGTGCTGACCCCCCACCTTCCAAGACCCCTCCAGCCACCCCTAAGCGCTCACTTTCCAATTTCTTTGTCATTGCTCCTGCCTTTCCTTTGGCTGTGAAATGCTTTTCCTCACCCACTTCCTCAACTAGAGAGTCATTTATTCTTCGAGGTGCATCCCAATGAACCTCTGAGGGCCTGAGGTGGAGCAATCTGGGACTTTAGGAGGAGGAAACACCAAAGGTATAAATGCAGCTCACAGATGGGCAGGGGAGGCGAGGTCCTTCTCAAGTCAGGCTGCCCATGCACGGAATGCCATCTGAAGGCAGCGGGGCTGGGGGGCAGTGAGGATTCTGGGTCTGTGTGGGAGGGTAGCTGGCAGTGAAGGGGGTGTGCCCTCTCTCTTGAGAGCGCAGGAAGAGAAGAAGGACAGACTGGGCAGGCAGCCCCAGTGCCCGGAATATGGTGACTTTGGATCGAGTGCTCAATTCTTGAACTGCACTCAGGTTTTAAAATATAAAAAATACTGTCTTCAGGTATTAATGAAGCATCACACGGGTCTGTGGCATACCTTAACCTTTACATGTGTGATCTAGTTTTTATAAATTTGTTTTGAGCCTCAGAACTAATGTGTGAAATTGGTAGTGCACGCATTGTCATTTCTTTTCACCCTGCTTTATCCATGCAGACTCCGAGATTCCTGGAAAACTGGACAAGATAGCAACTCACACCAAGGAGTTCTGGCCCCAGGTCCTGAGCATTCTCCCAGGTTCTCTTCCAAAAACGTAGCCACTCTGTCAGATCTGTGACTTTTATGATGTGAATGAGTCATGTCAAAATGCCACGTGTGTAAAGAACTAATGGCAGAGAGTGTTTCCATTAAATGACCCTTATGAAAAGAACATAAGACATTTTCCCTTTCTGAAAGTGAGGGGTTAAAATGCACAAAGATGCTGTATGACAATGTTGTAGATGCTCTAAGAATGAAAAGTGTGAATGGTATTTGTTTTTAAAAATACCATTTACCCGAAACAATTTGTTATTAAATGTATAAAGATATTTAAAATGTATTTTTATGACACACACACAACTTTATAAAAAGGTGGAAGAATGGTATGGGTTTTGATTGAAATATTTTTGTTTTATTTTTAAAACAAAATATCAGAAACATATTTAACTAAATATCATGTTAATTGATACCAGAAATAACAACATGGACATTGGATCGTTATAGCCATCAATAAGTCAAAAGAGATTTGGTTTTCAGACTGTTTGAATAATACATAATTCTTCTTTGAGCAATTTTTCCTCAAGGAGAAAGGTCCACAGGAATTTTATTAGAGAAGTAGAAAAGATCCTTGATCCAAGATAATTTTCTTCTGCTTAGTCCCCTCAGTAGGGTAAATGTACTTCTGATTCAGTAGTGGTCTTGCTAAGGTGTGATCTGAGAAATGCCTACCAAAAAGCACATGATTTCCGTATGAGTCAGGGTTTAACAACGCATTCTTTCCTTTTCTATTTTTCAGCCTAAGATTTTAATTTTACTTATTAATAAAATAATTTTAAACAATCCACCTCATTTGAGCAAATCTTCAATTATTTATACTATTTAAGCCTTTTTCTGATTTTTATCCTCCATTTTAATGGACTTCATATCATTATCCAAAGTTTTATACATTTTATATAATTTTCTGTTCTACTTTTTTCACTTTTAGTTTGTTTTTGTCTTTTTTTTTTTTTACAATTTTTCAATGTATCTGCAATCACCTTTAAAGTTTTCTGTTTTCTTGGAAAGGAGTAACTTTCAAACTTTCTTTAGTAGAATAGTTCTTTTATCAGACAACATCCTGTATGGTTTGGTGGGATATCCACCCAGTCCAGAACTAACTACCATGATAGTTCAACGTTTAAGATTCCCCTTTCCTGTACAGTTAAATTGTTTTCAGTGTTTCAAAATTTAAACAATATTAGTATCTTTACACATGTCTTTTTAAAAACTAATTTTACTGGGATATAGTCTGAGAGACAAATTTTTATGAGTGGAATAGTTTTTTTGTTTGTTTGTGATATGCATTATCAAATTTTCTTCCAGAGGAAACAAACCAAAACTTATTGTCATCCACAAACAAGAGTTCCCTGTTTCCCCAAAGCCCAGCTAGCAATAAATTTTGTCATTCACTTTAAATTAGTGGGTATGAAATGATAGCACACTGATTCAGTTTGAATTTGTTTAAATTTTAGAAAATGTGGTTTGGTTCATCAGATGTTGATTTCCTATTGCTGTTTTATTTCATTTAAACCATCCATTTTCTTCAAACATTTGTCTCTTGAGCATTGATGCTTGGTTCTGTTCTAATAAACATAAAAAGTTTTCATCTATTTTAGATAAGAAACATTTGCCTATCATTTATTTCAAACATTTTATTATCTACAGAAGACTTTTAGAAATTGAATTCCATCAACCTACTTTCTCTGTTGCTTGAATCATCAAGATTATTTTCATACATAGTTCTAGCCTGCTTTCTCCCAGTTTTCTTGTTATTATTACCATTATTAATTTACCATTTACTCCATCTGCTTTTTATTATGATGTCTAGGTGTAAGTTAATTTTTTCTTCATTTTGATTTCTAATTATTCCCAAAGCATTCATTAAATAATCATTACCTCTCCATTTGCTTTGTTAATACTTGTCATTTACCAAGTATATATAAGCTTGCTCATACATTCTCTGTTGGGTTTAAATTTGTTTCTGTTTTTAAACCAAAACCATAAAGATTTTTATTTTCAAATTTATACTATTGTGTGCTTTCTAAAATTTTTTCATAAGCATGCATTTTATTTTATTTGTTTTCAATATTTTACAAGGACAAATACAAATACAAATATTTTCAAAAATTGTAATTATCAATCATACATATTTGTTCTTCAGACAAAAATTGGAATAATTTTTGTCATACTTTGATAAGTATTTTTATAGGCTTAATTGAAAGTAAATCAGATCTAACAGTTAACATGTAGAAAATATAGCCTTTTTTATATTCAATCACCCAACGGAAAACAGTTTTTTTTCCTTTACATCTCTTTTTTAAAATCAGCATTTTCTAGTTTTGTTTGCATGTCTTGAGTTAGGGTGATTCTGAAATATTATATATTTTTGCTGTTATAGTGAATGGGACTATCTCAAACCAATTTCCAGATTCTTGCTGCTTTTTACTAGAAATGCTTTGGAGATTTATGGAGTTCATCTTTATCTGAACATTTTCATGAACTATCTTTTTATTTTCAATACTTTTAGTTGGAATCCTTAGTTTCTTCAGGTTCAGCTTAAAATTCTGTTTTTCATTTTATAGTATTGACTCTTTAGTGCATTTTTGAAGCATTGTTAGGATAACAAGAATCTCCAAAGATATGCTAAATAATTTTAATAAAAAACATCTTTGTTTTTGCTTGTTTTTAAATAGAAAGCTTCAAAAATTTTTCTATTACAAACTGGTAGGTTTTAGAAATATGGTTTGTTAAAGGAGTTTTCTGATTTCTATTCTTAAAAGTTTTTACCAAAAAGAGCATTGAATGTTATCAAATATTTTAACCTTTTATTAAGGCCGTGTGAATTTTTTACCTGAAGTTATTTAAATTGTGTATTTTATTCACAACTTTACATGTACGAAACTGGACATGTTTCTCCAATAAACCTTACCTGTTCAAGCTAAAAATACTTTAAAAATAGGGTTATATTCTATTTACAGATATTTTCACATTTATAAGAACTGTGTCTCAAGGCAGTTATTTTTTTGTAGTGTTATCAGGCTTAAGAACAGGATCTTTTTTTTCTGCTAGAATAAGCTAAGAAATACTGAACTTAATTTTTTATGAGTTGTACTTTTTTTATTTGAAAATCTGAGAAAAATTTAGTTAACTCTTGTGTCATTATAGCAAGGAAATCAGTTTCTTGGCTAACAGTCTTCATTTCTTCCCTAGCAATCGGTCTATTCATATTCTCAACCTCTTTTTATATTGTTTAAAATTCTGTAACTTTGGTAAAATCATCCATTTTACTTTAGTGTCCAAATGCATCACCAATGTAAATGGACAAGATATTCCCTAATGATTTTTAGTCTTTTTTCATTGCTTTTAAATTTTTTCTAGTTTAACTTTGTTTCCTCACTGAATTTACTAGTGAAATTTAAAAATTTTGTTTTTTCTTTTCAAAGTGAGAAATCTCTGCTGTCATATATCAGAGAAAATTTCTTGTCGCATTTGTTTACTTCTGCATGTATTTTTCCCTCAGAGGTTTTGCTTGGTTCCTTTTCTAGAAGTATGTTTCTAGGTTTTGAAATTTTGCTTTTGTTATTAATAAAGACCTTTAGGAAGTGAGTTTTCTCTACACATACCTTACCTTTCAGTTCAAGGATTTAATAGGTACTACCTTCGTTTTCCATATTTGACAATGATATGTAATTGTATTTCATATTTCTTCCCTGACCAGGTGATAGTTAAAATCTTTTTTTTAATGATATTGTCAGTTTTTAAATTTAAAATAAAATAGTAACATTTTAGGTATTTTTCCTTTACTGAATTTGCCTGTTATTTTTCTTTCCTGTGAAAGCTTTCCATATTTTATGTTTTCCCTTTCAATTCACATTATAAAATTCCTCTTTCAATTATTTAGTTATTAATTATAGTTTTGCAAATTATTTCCTTTTTTCCCCTACTATGTCTATTGTTATGACTAGATAAAGATTTCTGCTACAATTTTTATTTCAACTTCATCTTATAATTTTAATTTTCTTTCACATACTTTGTTGCAATGTGTTTTAGTTCATATAAAATTTAACACCTTTTGTTTTCATTATTTTACCTTACACTGTCATATAATAAGCTTATTTTTATTGCTTCAACCATTTTGTTTTGTATTCTGCTTTCATAATATGTTTGATATTTTATGACTCACCCAATTATTTTTACTCTTTCCACATCTACTTTATCTTTTATGTAGAATATTCTTGGGTCTTTTCTTAAATATAACCTGAAATTTTTTTAAATAGGGAAATGTAACCCGTTGACATATCCCCTTATAATTGTTATATTTAAATCTTTGTGATCATAATTTATTTTTCTTACTATTTTTGCTTATATTTCTTTTTTGTCTCTTTACTTGGAAAGAGCCATACTTAAGCTTCCACAAATATTTGTAGTTTTATAAATAGACAGTAGTAACTGTTGAGAAAAATCTGACACTTAGAATTTTTCACTCTCCTCTTTCCCTTTTTTCCATTCCTCATAGCTTGCATATCTGAGAGAAATAATTTTTTTAAATGCTTGTACTTTTCTGTCAGCAACACTGATTGCTTATTGCCATGATGCTGGAAATGCTATTAGGAGGTGAGGTTATGGTTCGGGAGTTTATGAACTGTTCCGCTATCAAGCCTAGTAGATTATCTGTGAGGATCTCCTTTTTTTGGGGGGGGGGTTCCTTTTTCTCCCCCACCCCCGATCCCGTTTCCCTTTAGGAAAATTTACTGTAGTTTTCCACTGCCTGGGGAAAGTTACCATCTCGACTGCTACATTTGATCACATTCTAACCTAAAGCACTTTTTCAAAGCAGAAAATCACTGCTCTCGATTACCTTTTAAGTAAGAACAGGACTAGAATAGTGGCCTGCGTTCATCTCACTCAGCACGGCGGCCACGCCTGTCCTGGGGATTGTAGTTAGTAGCTGGCTGCCTTTCTGCACCGTCAGGCTCCGTGGGCCCTCTCCTGCGGGGAGAGTTGGACCTGAGAACTCAAACTACAGTGGTGCCCCTGGGCGCAGGCTCTTAGCCTAAAAACAGACCTGGAAGAGTTGCTGAAGGCTGTCAAGGGGCCGACCTCTAGTGATGGTTCTGTTATCCCAGAGCTCCTTCACTTATTTGTGCATTGATTGAACTAATTCTTTCTATATTTATAGCTTGGCTGTTATGTAACTGCCCCACACAGCGGAGATTCTTTTTTGGAATGAGATGTGGAATACTTTAAATACCTATGAAATCAAGTGTACACTCAACACTGCTTCAGTTTCCAGTCTCAACTGTTACATCAGTTCTGGAAATTCTATTCTTTCACAGCTGAAAAGATGGTCTGGGGCACAGATTGTTTCCTTAGGAGTAAGAGCATCAGCAGAGGCTCTCAATTACTAACCTTTTGCCATGAGCCGCCTCACTGTTAGTTTTGGAAAACCATACTTTCAACTGAGTCCCTTGCATTTTTTTTCCCTTTCATGATATTCCCGGAGAAATTCAGTCTCTCTTTAACGCTTGCTTTTCCAGTTTATCCTTTATTTTAATGACTTGATATTTTGGAATCCTGTCTCTCCACCCCATCCTACTCCTACTCCCTCCACGCAGCTTCTAATCTTTTCTAGATTGTTCTGTTTAAAGCAATCACTACTTTTGTGTTTTTAAATCTGCAACCAGATTCAGTGGTTGTTCTCTCCATCTGAGAAGGAAGGTTCGCTCTATCCTGGCTGTGATTCTTGTCATTGTTCTTTATTAGGGGGACAGAGGCTTTAATGGTCTTCCTGTTATTAACGGTGTGCGTTGAATAAGGTTTTCACATATGTTTAAAGTGTTTACTCTTCTTTCTTTTTACATGGCTCCTAAGGAGTTTTGTCTCTCTCTCAGGCTTTTATACACTCACTTAAGAGTCTCTAGATTTCTGATATTGTAATTGGCATCTCAATGGTCTCAACATAGAGGAGTTACTCACTAGAACACCTTTACCACCTGCTCCATCATCTACTGAGAACATTGGTCTTCCCTGATGGCTGACTTCACCAGTAGAACCCGGGGAAATGCAGACTACCTTGTCCATGACTGTAACTGACCTTGATCAGAACTAAATGTTCTCAACTATTGGAAAGGAAGACAAACATGAGAATACATTTCTTTCTTTGATTCCTGTGAGCTCAGTGTTAAA
The DNA here is from genome assembly GCF_023699985.2 of Odocoileus virginianus. NCBI lineage: Eukaryota > Metazoa > Chordata > Mammalia > Artiodactyla > Cervidae > Odocoileus > Odocoileus virginianus. The sequence continues at coordinate 45,044,179 of NC_069689.1, read as the reverse complement.
AAGCTCTCTTAGACATCTTCTGATTTCTCAAGTTTGACCTTTCATTTACCAATCATTTAAATATAACTCTGCTTCTCAGCAACCTCCCTCCATCTGGGTATGTAATTCCCTCTCTTACAGAGCCTCTTAGAACTTGTCAATATAGTTACATTTTTTGGAGAGAAGAACAAACCCTCTGAACAACAACGACAAAATCTTTCTTAAACAGACACTGGAAAAGCTTTCACCACCACTAATGCCTGGCTGGACTTCCCTGGTGGCTCAGATGGAAAAGAATCTGCCTGCAATGCAAGAGACCTGGGTTCAATCCCTGAGTCAGGAAGACTCCCCTAGAGAAGGAAATGGCAACCCACTCCAGTATTCTTGCCTGGAGAATTCCCTGCAAAGAGGGGCCTGGAGGGCTACAGCCCCTGGGGTTGCAAAGTGTCAGACCCAACTGAGCAACTAACACAGACACACCTGCCGGTTGCCCAGATCTTTCCCCTGTTCCTCCCTGTGTTTCTCAACCTCCTTCCCCGGAGTACCCCTTGTGAGTAAATTCAAAACAACACATGCCCAGGGAGAAGCAGTTCCCACTGGTGTGTCCGGTGGGTAAGAGGGGCACCCACCCCCTCCCCAGCAGCCAAAGTGCCCACAAATCTGAGTAGCATCACTGTGCATGGTGGTGGATATTTTTTAAGCCTGAAATCAACATGCTGAGGATGGCAAAGGACATAAGGGTCCCTCTCATTCCTGTGAACAGAAAGGAAACTGGCCCCTTCAGAAGCGCTGTAATTGATAGTGGGCAAAACACCGCGTTAGCTTGCACTGGAAAAGGAAAGCTGGGGGCCATGCTAAATATTGCCAGCATTCCTATTTGTGTCCCTGCAGTAAATAGTGTTATTACTGTAAAGCTGAGCGAGCATGACATTTCTGACTGCCTGTCCTTTTCTACGGAGGATCTATAAATAGAGCCTGTGTAGCATTTAAACATTTCAAAGCATCACGTTTTTGTTAATACAAATGTGTGATTGGAGCCATTCACTCCCATAAATATTTTCCCTCACAATCTAAGCTCAACAGCCATGAGCCTTTCCCATCACCCACCAACTACGGGACATTCTATAAAATGCTGGCCATTCCCGGAGGGAAAACGTGGTCACCGGCTGAGGAGCCGGGCGTGTACAATGTACCATTTCAACACCTCCTTCCACACCTTCCTGAAGATCCAGCAAAAAAGACATCAGTATTTCCCAAAGTGAACAACCCTTGTCCCAAAAGATGTTTTTGCAAAAAGGGTTCTTTGAATAAATAAGTTTGGGAAGCACCACAAATTATTGCCCTCCACTAGGAGATTCAAGAACATCCAACTTTTATTCCACAAATATTTATTGAGCGTGTACCAAGGCCCAGGATCATTCGGGGACTAGACATTAAACAGGGGAACAAATCAGATGGCGTACCAAACCTTTAGGAGACTTGTAATTTGGTCTTAAATGAACACATCGTACTGGATTCCCATGGCTGCTGTGACCACACGCATGGTGGCTGAAACAGCAGAAAGGTATTCTCTTGCAGTTCTGGAGGTCAGAAGCCTGAAACCAGTACCCTTGGGTCTCGATCAAGGCATCCAGAGGCCATGCTCTCCGCAGGCTCTCAGATGGCCTCTCTCTCCAGCGCGTTCCCCTTCGTGGTCTCAGCCCCCACTCTCCGCCTCTCTATCCACACTGCCTCCTTCTCTCCCATCTGTCAAATCTCCTTCCGCCTCCCATTTCTAAGGACTCTTGTGATTGCATTTAGGGCCCAATGGTCTCAAAATCCTTCATGTAATCACAGAGGCACAAACCCTTTGACCATGCACATCTCCAGCAGCTAGAACCATACATCTCTCGGGGCCATTATCCAGCCTACTACAGGGAGAAACGGTTCTGAGATGTCCTGGGGGTAGCAGCGGCTTTTCTGCTTTCAGCCTGAATCTTATATTTAAGAAACATCCGCCTTACACAGAGAATCCTGACTGTCATCTCCCACTATGGAAAATGCCAGTCCCAGGGCGGCCTGATGCCACAAGAGGGGAGAGCTGTCCCAGTGGGCTCCCTTTGAGTGTTTTCCTCCCTGCCGGGTCCAATAAACTCTCTGTAGCTGACCCTAGCTACATAGCAGGTTTGTTGCAAGCAGAAAGGACAGAGGACAGGGCTCCCCTGTGGGAGGGCTTGGTGGTCACAGCCTTTATCACACAGGTTTCCCACCTGCCCTCTGCCTTTGGCTCATCACAGCTCCCAGACCCTTCCCCCTCTTCCCTTAGCAGAGACCACAGGATGGAGGCCTTTTCACAAGGAACTTTCTTTAAAATTACCAGAAAATAAAAGGGACGCAGAAGGAGCCTGTTCACGGAGCCACGGTTCTCGATTGACTGGCCTGGCTCCATCCCCAGCTCCCTGCTGTGGCCTGTGATTTCCAGCAGGTAGCCTCCTGGCTCCTCTTCCTCCAGGCCAAACCTCAACTTCACTTTTCCTGTTTCAAATTTCTGCCACTCTCTGTCACCTTCCTATTGAGTTCCATGTTCTGGAAAGAACAAATCTCATTTACTCCATGTTTAACCATCCAACAAAACCGTGATGGGCATTTACTGTATGCCAGGCAGGCACAATGCCTCCCATTTCATGCCAGGTCTCACGGATCTGGCTCCCAGACCTTCCCACAGAAAGAAACCCTGAAATAACTCTTAAGGCAGAGCTTGAACTAAAGGAAGATTTTATGGAACTCACAAGGCCCCCAAGCATTGCCAGTAGGAAAACTCATCTGACAACCTAAGTGGGATCAAGATCAGTACAGGTTTAAAAAATAAGCCTTCAGACAGTTCTTGTAGGGTAGAAAGTTTCTCTGGTGTTCATCAAAAAATCACTAAGGGAGAAGGAAAGTTTCCTAGAGATGCTCTGGAAGCTTCAGGATTTTCATGAGAAGTGAAATGTGGCGTCCTAGCCGTCAGAGGGTGAGGGGAGGGCAAGCCCAGTGATTGGCAGGGCTGTGGGCCAACAGGGCGCTGTGAAGCAGGAAAGTCTGAAGGCCCCCGTTCAGGTGGCAAGTAGCAACAAAGGGCAGTCAGCCTTCAAGCACAACCCATGCAAATTTCTCTCTTGAGCCCAAGAGCTCCTCCTTCATGGGAGAGCTTCTAATTTATAAAATCGCTAATACAGTATTATGTAACTGATACCATTATATCATTGAGATTAGCTTCTATGATATATAATTGATAATATGCTGATTATAAATGTCACGATAGCACTGACATAATACTGATAATCTGTAATGTTGGTAAGAGGGGTCTAGACATTGTTCTAGCTACTGAGTGACAGCAGTGGTCAGGTGATTTCCAGGCTTCTTGGAGCTAACGTGCTAATGTGACAAGACCAATAGTGAGCAGGTGCTTAATCACTCAGTTGTTTCTGACTCTTTGTGACCCCATGGACTGTAGCCCGCCAGGCTCCTCTGTCCATGGGATTCTCCAGGCAAGAATCCTGGAGTGGATTGCCATGCCCTCCTCCAGGGGATCTTCCTGACCCAGGGATCAAACCCAGGTCTCCCGCATTGCAGGCAGCTGAGCCTCCAGGGAATGCCAAGGACAAGTGTATAAACCAACAGTCTAGCACCTTCTCTCTCCTCCTCAGCCCAGTAAGCCCTCCCCTTGGGCACCCAGGAGTCAGGAGGAGAACCCCAGAGAGGGCAGCCGGGGCTGTGTGGACAGCAGAAGACGGGGCAGCACAGGGAGTAAACTTGTTCGAGCAGAACCATCTTTGGCTGCACTGCGGTTTACATTGCAGGCAGTCCCACTCGGCCCAGCTCGTGGAATGCTCCCATCGACCCCAAGAGTGAACCGTCCCCCCGTGTGTCATCCCCCTTTCAGAGACAGAGGTTCAAGACCCGAGCTCGCCCTAGGTTGTAGAGTCTGCACTAGAACTGGGTCCTCTCCACCTCGTGCCGCCCTACCGTACTCACCCAAAAGGAATGAGATGGTCCCGTCCCAGTGGGGTTAAAAAGCTCAGCCTCGGGGACCGAATGCAGCACAAAAGGAAAGCTGCTTCAACGCAGGATTCCTTTTCTCAGTGCGTGCTTTGCTGGGCCGAGGAGTTGGGGATCTCATCTCACAGACTCTGCGCTCTGCCCACCTTATGTGACCTTCAGAGTAGCTGCGTGCAGGTCAAATGGGAGCTCAGACCTTCACCACCTTACTTGATTCTGACTCTGAGCGAGGCAGGAGAAGCCCACAGCCACTCTCGGGCTGGACGCAGGGATTTTTACATCTGTTTCTCAAGCTGTCTTGGGCCGTCACACTGGTGTGTAGGGAACAGGCAACCTCTGTTGACACAGCTGTAGACAATTCTTGAAATGGGGCCCTGGTAACTGTTTACAGGGCAACGGTCAATAGTGTATTTAAAGCATTTTTTTTTTTAGTTTATAGGATATACTGACAGATAATAACAAAGCTACTGCACGTTCTCCTCCATCAATCAATCAGTCACAAAATAGTCACTGATAATAATAAAATAAGACTATTTCAGGGCACTTTTTCTACAATGAAGTGATGGTTGCTACTTTTTCACGCTATCAGATTACATGGGTGTGTTGATAGCACCTGTACCTCCTCCGCTCCTGGCCAGCAGGGGCAATTTTGAGGGTGCACAAGGGAATTCAATCATGCACGCAGTGGAGCCCTCCCTGGAACAGAGTGGAGAGTGTGCCTGGACTCCCCAGCCTTCTCCCAACACCCAGGAGAGATGTCTGAGCAGGGACCCTCTGCAAGCCACCTATGCTCCAGCTTAACGTAGAAAACAGGCCCTCCCCGTGGCCAAGATCAGGAAAGGTGCCGGTAGCCGCTATTCGGGAAGCCTGAAGCAGAGTCAGGATATCCTGGGACTTGGGAAGGCCCCTCAAGATGAGGACTGAAGGCCATTACAAGGAACCAGGCCGGACGACTTGCAAGGGGACCTGTGCTTCCTGAGGAGCAAACAGCCCTGTTTGTTTTGTGATCAATGTGAGATAGCAGCAGAGCCATCCTGACGCATGATAAAATGCCTCTCCCTTCTTCCTCTTTCTTTGTGCCATTTCTTCTCCATTGACTTTCTTTTAAAAAATTTGTTATTTTTATAAAGGGACACCAACCCACAGTAAAATATTCAAACAATGTATTAAAGCACAAAGGAAAAAAACCAAAGTGCTCAAAATCTAACCACCTAGGACGTAACTTTCTGTAGCAATCTGTGTGAGGTGTGTGTGTGTGTGTGTGTGTGTGTGTAATTTCTAGTACTTCTATCAGAGTAAAGCCCACTTGGGGTAAAACGCTCAGGTCATCAGTTACAGCACGCTTCATGCCTCTCTGTCACCAGCACCCAGCTGGTGCCCCTTCCCACAAACCAGACCAAGCCACAAGCCCTGGCTGGTTTCAGATCCCCGGGAAACTTCAGGTTCAAACTGTCATTCAACAACCAAGATCCTAAACATAAACCTTGGGACAGCCATGTTCCCCTAAACTGGAATTGCAAAAATAGCCCACACACTGCAATTTAATTGCCATCCCTGCCACTACTAGCTCCTCCCCAAATTTCCCAGGGCCCCTGTGCTCCTGAGTTCTGGCCCACAGCCCAGCTGCCTGCAGGAACCACCTGAACAGCTTTGTAACTGTTGATGTGGGGCTCCTGCTCCAGCGAGGTGGACTTAATTGGCCCAGGTGAGGCATCAAGGTATATATAATATGTACTATATTATTTTATGCTATGTTAGATTAGATTAATCTAGATTAGATTGTTGTTGTTCAATCGCTCATATCCAACTCCTTGTGACCCAACGAACTGCAGCACCCCAGGCTTCCCTGTCCACTGTCTCCTGGAGCTTACTCAAACTCACATCCATTCAGTCAGTGATGCCATCTAATCATCTCACCCTCAGTTGCCCTCTTCTCCTCTTGCCTTCAATCTTTCCAGTATAACACTTTTCCAATAAGCCAGCTCTTTGCATCAGGTGGCCAAAGTATTGGAGCTTCAGCTTCAGCATCAGTCCTTCCAATTAATATTCAGGGTTGATTTCCTTTAGGATGGACTGGTCAGATCTCCTTGCAGTCCAAGAGACTCTCAAGAGTCTTCTCCAAGACCACAGTTCAAAACAGTCAATTCTTTGGGGCTGAGGTGATCCTAATATGCTACCAAGGATGAACACCTCTAGTCTAGGACCATTTTCGGCCACACAAAGGCACTGCAAGTAGAACTCTGTCCCAACTCACTTGACCCCACAATGACCTTCATGAGACTAGACAGACTGTCACACACTCATTATCAAAAAGAAAACCGGGGCTCAAAGAGCTGGAGGTTGTGTGTTCAGACTGTGTCCCGATGGTGGTGGGGTGTACGTACACTGGTCTTCTCAGCACCAGGCTGGGTCAGGAGCGCCAGCCAAGCTCTCACAGGTCAGAGGCAGCACCAGCCCTGAGTCAGCCCTGCCTCTGTGCCCTCTGCCCAGATCATCTGCAGTGGCCCCGGGCTGGGGCTCAGCTGGCAGGCCACGGGGCCAGCATCTTAGGGTGCACAGGAGGGGAACCGGCTAGGCATGGAAATAAGCCTGCTCAGCCGCAGACTCACTCTGGAAGCGGACGCAGAAGGTGAGGGTGGGGGGGACTGTCTTCCTCTGAAACAGGCAGAGATGCAGAGGACACAGCTACCTATATTACTAAACATTGTTTTATTATTAACATTGGTCAAATATACAGAAAAGTAGAGAGAACAGAATATATTACCTTTTTAAGTAATTATGGTTTAAAATGAAGATGTTAAAAAAAAAGCACTTGAAGGATATTTATTTCTAAACCAACAGCAGTTGAAGTTAGTAATGATGCTTCCACTAATTTTGTTTCCTCTGAATTTTATTTCCCTCGTCTAGAGTTTGCAGAATGAAAGCTCCTTGAGGGCAGCAGTTTCTGTCCCTTTAAGTCACCGTCGCTTCCCCAGGGCCTAGAACAGGGCTTGGGACACAGTGGACCACAGTGAAACCTGGTGGGAAGGAGTCGAGGTGAGCCGCATGGCTTGTGGCTTTGGGGGCAAACAGTTATAGATAGTTCTATAAAAAATAGATGCAAGGGGAACAGTGTCTTCTTTTGTTCTGCCAGCAGGATGCTGAGCCAGGGATGAGATGGCAGGCTTCATTCTCTGGGGTCATGTCTAATTTTTTCCATCATGTAAAATTAAAGAGCATATGAGTCAAAGGAAGGAAATTGTAAGAACACTTGAAGGATAGGTCATACACCCAGAAAACTCACCGTACATCTCAGTCACTGAAGCTGTTAATTTATATACAATGCATTCTTGAGAATAATGGGCAGTTGATTCATGAGGGAAAATAGAAGCTCAGGTGTCAGGGGGCAGAGCCTGGGTCCTGTGAGTTCGCATATTTTCCCAAAGCGGGAAAGCTGGAAATAGGTGCGTGGGCCTCCCGGGGCTGTAACCACGTTCATAACTACTCTTGTTTTCTCACCTGGTCGTCACCCATGGTGGTGACCAAGGGGGGTCTTGCTGCTCTCTTTCCATCAGAGAAGAAAAAGCTGGCCAAGGGAATGGAAATGGAAAGCACAGTTGACCTCAGCCCCAGACACTTGACCCAGACTGTTCCTGTCCTGGAGGGATGAGCTCGAATGGATTTCAGATGAACAGCAAGGGCTGGCATTACTGGAAGGAATCATGTTTGCAGCCTTCTGAGGCACTCTAAACTTGCCTGACTTTCTTAGTTCTATTCATGTCCTGACTTGCAGAAAGCATCCTTGAAAATCTTTGGCTAATATTCAAGAACCTAGGGAGATGGTGTCCCTTACTCCGTAAGGACAGACACATGCCCTTGTCCATCCTTGCAGGTGGACACTGAGGCAATGGATGCATCTCTCGCTTCTGGATAAGGAAGACACCTGGCCCTGGACAACGAGGACATGCTTGGTAGCACTTGGATGGCCTGGACTTTCAGAACCCCTTGCCTTGGGCTTCTGTGCGACCAGACCAGCCACCACCTGGCAACTTCCAAGTGGATGTGAATCCAGCCACACATGGTCCTGGGCATCCTTGGGTTCCCATCCTTATTTGCACTTCTACAAAAGTCACTGTCAAACTGTAAAATGTATTCTCCCTTCTCAGACAGCCTTGGACTTACTGAGAATAGGGACAAAAAACACAATAACTAACATTATAACATGTTTACACATTTCAAAGAAACTTCAGATAAAATGTCTCACGATAATTCTGGGATGAAGACACTACAATAATAATGCTCTTTCTTGTCAATTTTCTAAATGAACAGACTACAGTTGGAAATTTACCTGACTTGTTCAAAGCTGTAGGAGAGCTGGGACTCAAACCAAGGTCTTCCAGTTCTAGTGGTATCATCTTTACACCACCCAGGCAGTTAAAGAAATCCATTTCTACCTACTTCTATATATAAAAATATCTCACTAAGAGACCTGGGCAGGAATCAAGAGGGTTAAATCAAGGATACTTGGCAAAGTCCTGTTTTCTCATCCACAAAATTAAGAAGTCAGACCAGATGATCTTTCAGTTCAGTTCAGTCACTTAGTCGTGTCTGACTCTTTGTGACCCCATGGATCGGAGCACGCCAGGCCTCCCTGTCCATCACCAACTCCTGGAGTTTACCCAAACTCACGTCCATCAAGTCAGTGATGCCATGCAACCATCTCATCCTCTGTCGTCCCCTTCTCCTCCTGCCCCCAATCCCTCCCAGCATCAGGATCTTTTCAAATGAGTCAACTCTTCTCATGAGGTGGCCAGAGTTTTGGAGTTTCAGCTTCAGCATCAGTCGGTCCAATGAACACCCAGGACTGATGCCCTTCAAGATGGACTGGTTGGATCTCCTTGCAGTCCAAGGGACTCTCAAAAGTCTTCTCTGACACCACAGTTCAAAAGCATCAATTTTTTGGTGCTCAGCTTTCTTCACAGTCCAACTCTCACATTCATACATGACCACTGGGAAAACCATAGCCTTGACTAGATGGACCTTTGTTGGCAAAGTAATGTCTCTGCTTTTTAATATGCTATCTAGGTTGGTCATAACTTTCCTTCCAAGGAGTAAGAATCTTTTAATTTCATAGCTATAATCACCATCTGCAGTGATTTTGGAGCCCAAAAACATAAAGTCTATTACTGTTTCCATTGTTTCCCCATCTACCTGCCATGAAGTGATGGGACCAGATGCTGTGGTCTTAGTTTTCTGAATGTTGAGCTTTAAGCCAACTTTTTCACTCTCCTCTTTCACTTTCATCAAGAGGTTTTTTAGTTCCTCTTCACTTTCTGCTATAAGGGTGGTGTCATCTGCATATCTGAGATTATTGATATTGCTCCCAGCAGTCTTGATTCCAGCTTGTGCTTCTTCCAGCCCAGCATTTCTCTTGATGTACTCTGCATATAATAAGTTAAATAAGCAGGATGACAATATACAGCCTTGACGTACTCCTTTTCCTATTTGGAACCAGTCTGTTATTCCATGTCCAGTTCTAACTGCTGCTTCCTGACCTGCATACAGGTTTCTCAGGAGGCCGGTCAGGCGGTCTGGTATTCCCATCTGTTTCAGAATTTTCCACAGTTTACTGTGATCCACATAGTCAAAGGCTTTGGCATAGTCAATAAAGCAGAAATAGATGTCTTTCTGGAACTCTCTTGCTTTTTCGATGATCCAGCAGATGTTGGCAATTTGATCTCTGGTTCCTCTGCCTTTTCTAAAACCAGCTTGAACATCTGGAAGTTCATGGTTCATGTATTGCTAAAGCCTGGCTTGGAGAATTTTGAGCATTACTTTACTAGTGTATGAGATGAGTGCAATTATGCGGTAGTTTGAGCATTCTTTGGGATTGCCTTTCTTAGGGATTAGAATGAAAACTGACCTTTTCCAGTCCTGTGGCCACTGCTGAGTTTTCCAAATTTGCTGGTATATTGAGTGCAGCACTTTCACAGCATCATGTTTCAGGATTTGAAATAGCTCAGTTGGAATTCCATCACCTCCACTAACTTTGTTTGTAGTGATGCTTTCTAAGGCCCGCTTGACTTCACATTACAGGATGGCTGGCTCTAGGTGAGTGATCACACCGTCATGGTTATCTGGGTCATGAAGATCTTTTTTGTACAGTTCTTTTGTGTATTCTTGCCACCTCTTCTTAATACCTTCTGCTTCTGTTAGGTCCATACCATTTCTGTCCTTTATTGAACCCATCTTTGCATGAAATGTTCCCTTGGTATCTCTAATATTCTTGAAGAGGCCCCTTAACTCCTGACACTTGTTTTTTACTGTGCCATGTGTCTTGTGGGATCCCAGTTCCTCTACCAGGGATCGATTCCACACCCCCTATGGTGGAAGCATGGGCTCTTAACCACTGGATTACCAGCAAGTTCCATGACACATTTTTCATCCTCTCAAAGGCCATAGCCAAGGGGTCAGGTTCCTGGCTGGCACCAGATTCTTCTGCCCAGGTAAACCGCAGTGAGGGCAAAGAAGAAAATAAGACTGTGTTCAAAAATAAAATAAAATGTAAGGACAAAAGATTTCAGTGGTGACTTTTACATATGGAATTACCACTAGGTATCAATCAAACCTTCCCTGGTAGCTCAGCTGGTAAAGAATCCACCTGCAATTCAGGAGACTGGTTTGATTCCTGGGTTGGGAAGATCCCCTGGAGAAGGGCAAGGCTACCCACTCCAGTATTCTGGCCTGGAGAATTCCATGGACTGTATAGTCACTGGGGTCACAAAGAGTCAGATACGCCTGAGCAACTTTCACTTTCACTTTCTTTCACATCGAAGAAACAGTTGGTTTTTCACTCAGCAAACATTTGTTGTTCAGTTCAGTTCAGTTCAGTCGCTCAATCACGTCCGACTCTCTGCGATCCGAGGGTGCCATTTGCTGGGCAAGGTGCTGAAAGCTAGAAACACAAAGCTGATGGCTCGGCAGCCTCTGCCTTCTGGTCCCAGGAAAAGCTAGCAATCAGGAGCCAATCTAGGGAGGGCAGTGAGGGAAGGTGGGCCTGCTTCCAAGAAGCTAGAGAGAGGCGCTGAGATCTTGGCTGGTGGGGGGTGTGGGTGGGGAAAGTTCTAGAGGAGGAGAGGTTTAGACGGAGCCTTGTAGTGGGGGTGAGAGATATGCCCCCACCATGGTTCCAGCTCCCAAACCATCTCCACCACCTTGTTTGACTTTCTCTCAGTGCTGATGAGAAAATCCTTCATCCATCAACTGTGTGAGAAGCTCCAGACAGTTCCTTCAGCTGCAGGAGGAAGCAACGCCTTCTTCCTGTAACAAGTGATCGAGGAAGAAGGACTGTCCTCGAGACCCTTTGTACCTCAAAGTGGGTCCTTTCCCACCCCAACAAGCTCACTCATCTACTCAACAGTTGAAGTGCCTGCTGGAAACTCACATGGAAGGAGTCCTGGTCACCGGCAAGAGGAACAAAGGCTGGGAGGCCCGGTAATTTTCTCTCCCTTCCTGGGATCTCCAGAAGACAGATGCATTCTGCCTGCTGCTTCTGAGTCCTTGCGGCCACTTACATGTCATGGATAAAGTGCCACACGTGTGTTCCCAGGCCCTTCCCAAACTGCCAAACACTGTAGAAACTTTCTGTTTCCGTTTGGGCCATGAGGCGATGTTTCCATAAATTGGCGGGCATTGTGACCCCACATTACAGCAGCAAGCATGTGCATAGCACTTCATGCCTACACTGCTGGTCCTCTGGGGTCTGTGCCATGCAGACCCCCTGGCACTGGGCATCGGGTGCTGCTCTCACCCGGGTGCGTTCACAGCCCCCGTCTAAGCGCACGTGCCAGGACAGGCATCTCTTGGAACCAGCAGTCAGCATCACTGCTTCCCAAGTCTGTATCCCAAAGATGCCCTTGCCTCCCCCGAACCCCTTTCCAGCGGGGCTGTTGGTAGAGTCGCGTTGAAAATGGCCTTGGTTGCTTCCCTGAGCAGTCTCCATCATTCCCAGACGCTTCCTCCAGGTCTGTCTTTCCCTTTTCAGCTCCAGGTTTTATCCATGATGTCTCTCTTGCCCGGGAGATCGCCCATCACCCCCCTTCCCTCTGCTGCCTTCCCCCAGGTCTGCGCTGCTCAGGACACCCACCCTCCATGGCCCAGGGTCCCTGCTCGAATCTGCCATCACCCCCCCAGGGGCAGAGGGTGCCATGAGGCTGGGGACCACCCTCCTCATGTTGTTTCCCTGAGAATCCCCCGCCCCATGCCCTCGCGCATGCCGATGCACCACAGATGAGGTATACTGAACTGGGATCTAGAGAAAGACGTGGTCTCTCTCACACTTGGAGCAAATGCCTGAAGATCACTCAGCATCTCCTCTGTGAGCGCAGAGGAGAGAGTGTGACCAGCAGCTCTATCACCCTGCATGGTGTGGCTGTTAACTTTGTCGTAGGCTTTCTTAACAAAGATGCCCTGGAGAAGGGCAAGGCTACCCACTCCAGTATTCTGGCCTGGAGAATTCCGTGGACTGGATAGCTCATGGGGTCATAAAGAGTCGGACACGACTGAGCGCCTTGCACTCACTCACTCTTCTTAACAAGCACACGGGGCACCACCTGCCTGCAAAGGCCTTGGGAGTGAGGTGGGCGAGAAACAGCGCAGGTCACCATTCATTTACAGTACCTATCTCATATCTGAGACAGCAAAGGAATTGTTAGGGTGTGTTTATCTGAAAACTTTGGAAAAACACTTAGGGGGTGTTTCTAATTTTCAAAAGAATTGCTTAAAAAAAAAAAAAAGGGTTAGCGTTCTTCAAAGAGAAAGACTGAGAAATATATCCTATGTTGCTATCCAAAGAAAATAAATTCTATACTTTGTCTGATGGCATTTCCTCGTATTTACATTGAGAAAAGGGGAAAAGTTTAGCTCCTAGCCATTTGTCATTTCTTTCAAATGTTAATAGCAAAATATACAATTGTTTCTACCATTAGGGGTAGAAACAGTTTAACAGGTACACTGGGGCGTATTAATAAACAAAATGATAAATTAAGGTGTTAAGCACAGAGTTATGAAATGTCAACATGGTATTCATTTTGTAGCTTAAATGCATTTATTCAAATATAATTTACATACTATAAAATACACCGATCTGAAGCATATGATTTAATGGTGTTAGTATATTCAGAGTTGTACAACCATCTCCCATGATCTAATTTTAGAACATTTCATCTCCCCCAAAGAAACCCTGTACCCATTAGCAGTCACTCTCCACTCTCCCCATTCCTAGCTCTAGGCAAACACAAATCTGTTTTCTGTCTTTATAGATTTGCTTATTCTTGACATTTTACATAAATGGAATCATATGATATATGAGTTCCCTTGTGAACAACTTCTTTCACTAATGTTTTCAAGGTTTACCCACATTGTAGCATATATCTTTCCTGTTCATGGCTGAATAATATTCACATTTTATTTATTCATTCATGAGTTGATGAACACCTGGGCTGTTTTCACTTTTCAGTTCTTATGAATAATGCTGCTATGAACATCAATAGTTTTGCGTGGATGTAGATGTCATTTCTCTTGGATAAATACCTAGAAGTGGAGTTCCTGGGTTGTAAGGGAATTCTATATTTAATATTTTGAGGAAATGCCAAACTATTTTGCAAAGTGACTGCACAATTTTACATTCCCAACAGCACTGTATCAGGATCCCAACTTCTCCACAGACTTGTACTTGCTACTGTCTGTCTTTTTCACTAGAGTCATCCAAGAGAATATGAAGTGGCACCTCATTATTGTTTTGATTTGTGTTTTCCTGATGGCTAATTATGCTGATCATCTTTTTATGAACTTATGGACAATTGTGTGTCTTCTTTGAAGAAATGCCTATTCAAATCTTTTGTCCATTTTCAAAAGAAATTGTCTCTTTCATTGAGTTATGAGAACTCTTTATGTATTCCAGATTCTTTACCATCTGAGCCACCAGGAAAGCCCCTTATCAAACATGATTTCCAAAAAAAAAAAAAAAAAAACATGATTTCCAAATATTTTCTCCCATTCTATTACTTGTCTTGTAAATTTCTTAACAACATAGTATTTTAAATAAAGGAAAAACTAAGACAAAAACAGCTCAAATTAACTTGACCTGTCTGTAATTTCTGTTTGGCTCACTTGCTATTCCAAAATGATTTCTGTCTGTTGGCTTTCAGCTCTAATATGAAAGTTATGAAGGGGAAGGTTTTTGTAAGGAAACAAAAATTTAAATGAAAGGACTAATTTGTGTGCTCTCCCTGAGTTTTTATTGAGGTTTTCCTTGGCCACTTTGTTATTTCCCATTGCGAAATGTAGCCAAGTTCCTGTTACAATTGTTTTTAAGGAAATATTTTTGTAGTTTGAGAAGAAATTAAATAATGCATTATGTGTTTACTATGGAAACAGTGTGGAAGTTTCAAATTTGTAGGATTTCAGGCTGTCGGTATAAATCAGGAAACAGTTTCAATGGAGAGAAAGTGAGAGTAAAAGGGACCAACAGAAAGCAGGCCAGAGTCCAGGAGAGAGGACCAGGGCCTCCTACAGGGGAACCTGCAGACCACGTTCTTTGGGGGGTGACCACGTTCTTTGGGGGGTGACCACCCACAGAAGTCAGCCTGCAGCCTTGAGGATGCTGTGAGTGCGTGTGAGTGTGTGTGTGTGTGTGTGTGTACACACGCATGTGTGCATCAGCACAGAAGGAGGAGGAGAAAGGGAAAGGGGAGGCGGGGAGGGGAAGGCATTACTTCCCACTGAAAATGTTTTTCAGTCTTTAAAACCTTTTTAGTGGACCTAGTCTTTGTAAACATACCTGTATGTCCAATTCTTTCCAGCTCTAGGAATATAGGGGCCAGCTCGTTCTCGGAATCGTATTTAGCGTTTTTTTAAAGGAGGCCTCAGCTCTGCCCTTCCACGTAAAGCCCTCTCCTGCACATGTGTGCAGATTGTATGCACCCAAGGTGCTCCGTTACTCACAAAAGGTCCTGATCCCTTGGGAAATTAAATTCCATTCCAGTTTTTTGAACTTCACATATTTAGTTCATGACATGGAGACCCTTGGAATGTTAAATCTAAAACTTGGTGTGGACTGTCATTAGAAACTTGGGACTTGGTCTGAGGCCCCCATTCCTCTGAGCAGCAAGAGGGGAACACAGTCACAAAGGCTGAAGCCTGTCCATCCTCGGCTGCGGACACGAAGGGCTCGCTTTGCAGCCCTCCAGCTTCTAGGCACAGAATAACTGGCAGCGTGTATGCCATCTGTAGATCACAGACTCCATGCCCTCCTCTTTGTTTCCTGTTGGTAAATGCCTTTATTTGTCCATACATATCTTTCATCTCCTCCCCTAGTGTGTATGAAGGAGGAAGAAGGAAAAAGCCCACCACGTAGCCCTGTGTTCTCTTCCCCATAATAGTGATAGAAAATATACTTCATAAGTATCAGCTGTGTGCCTACTAAGGGCCTGAGAGTTTCCACACATCCATCTCTAAAAGATGGGTGTTTTTTCAGCCTTCAATGCAGTGAAGTAATTTACTTGAAGTCACATGTTCTGGTCTAGGATTTGAATCCAGTAGATCCTGATTTGATAGCCTGGTAGCTTTGGATTTTAAATTGAAAACATGCAGTTTAGGGGAAGTAGATACTTTGTCTTTATCATCCAAAGATTCTTTTCCAAGAATGGGTTTGCAGAACCACATCGACAATGAAATGGGGTCAGATAGCCTGGGCTTAAATTCTGGCTCCACTTCTTGCTGATGCTGTGATCTTGGGCAATCACTTGACCTCACTGTTCCCATCTGTAAAATGGGCATGATGATAGTGATAATCCTATCTGCCTAAAAAGCTGTTGTCAGGATCCAGGAATATAACCTATGACGCATGGTAAGCCCTTGGTTAATATTAGCCACTATGACTATGATGTGCATATTCAACCAAAGTTGTAATGTTGAGTTTAAGGGATTTTTTTAATGAGTGGAATCAAATAAAGAAATTTAAAAAAAAAAAGAAATTTGAACGCATTAAGTCTTTTCCCTCCCTTTTTGATGCAATGGGTGGACTTTCCCAAGAGTCAGGTATAGAATTAATGTATTCAACAAACACTATTAGAACCCTATTGTGGTGCCAAGTTCTGAGCTGAGAGCCAGAGATAATACAGTGAACAAAACAGAAGCACTCCCCAGTTCTTCATATTGTGGGGCTCACAGACTGGTGGAAAAGACACCGATTATACCATTGGATCCATCGTGGTAGATAAGAGCAGGCTCCTCTGGACCACACGGCAGAGGCAGATGCTTTTTCATAAAGCCAACACTTGTCTCAAGGTCTTTAAAATCTAAAATTTACCCTGAAGTATATTCTTTCTCTTACCGAAGAAATTATTCCTTTATGGAATGATATGCTGTGTGTTTTTATAAATTCCTACAACTCGTGGTATTACATGTACACTAAATCCTTTATGTTTATATACATTTCTGCAGAAACCTTGTTGACAAACCCTGCTTAATGTTAGTTTCAATTACAAATGGCAAATTTAATTCAATGTTTTTCACACATCAGATATTTAAGTAGTTTTTAAAAAGAAATATCTCACAATGCCAACTGGAATCTTTTCTGGAGCAAAATGTCATCTTAATGAGTGTTTAGAATGTAGCAGTGGGTGGAAGATGTTAGGGTTCTTCGAAATGTTGCTTTGGTGTTTACTGGGTGATTACGGAGTCCAGAGGACCCTCACTTTTCACCTGTCGTCAGGTTCCTAGAAGGCATCCTGGAGCATTTCTCTGGATTCGTGTGCACTACCGGGCTTCCCAGGTGGCGCTAGTGGTAAAGAACCAACTTGCCAATGCAGGAGACATAAGAGACACAGGTTCAATCCCTGGGTTGGGAAGATCCCCTGGAGGAGGACATGGCAACCCACTCCAGTATTCTTGCCTGGAGAATCACATGGACAGAGGAGCCTGGTGCACTACAGTCCATAGAGTCAAAAAGAGTCATACACGATGGCGACATCCTAGTACACACGCACATGTACTCTACTAGTTCTTCCCGACCTGCCCTTAGAGGGCTCAGGCCAGGGGGCTCTCGGTCCGCAGGAGTCAGAGCTTCTGCTCCAGGATGCTCTGTGCGGGTGCCGGTGCCAGGAGAGTGGGGCCGATCAAACTGAGTGTGGCGGGTGGGCCTTTTCTCAAAGCAAAGTGGCACAGGACAGGACTGGCATCTCCCGAAAGGTGGGGTCCCATGTGCAGAAGAAGGGTGATGGTCTGGTGGGGGCGGGGGGCAGGCGGCACAGGAAGCCCCCAGCCGGCTGACCTCGGTGCCAGACGCATCCAACCGCAAGGCCACCACTTAACGTCTTGCCAGCAACTACGGCTTCAGCGATCTTCAACTAGAACAAAACTGCAGAAACCAAAAATAAACCACTTCCAGTTTAACACTTACAGTTTAACACTGCTGGAGAGAGAAGACTCCTTCCTGCTCAGGTCTGGACTCTTTTACCACCTGGAGAAGTTTGCAAAGTGGGAGCGGTGTGCAGTGTCGTTCTTTCTCCGGGGTCTCTCTGCCACACTGGCGGCCTCGATGATCAGGTCTCCTACGGCACTTTGGGGCTTGCTCTTGGTAAGCAAAACAGCCCAAGTGTCAGAGCAAAGATGCTGAAGGTGTGCGATCTACTTCCCCATAGAACTGAACATAAAGAAAGGAAATATAATATAAGCCCTATTACCTTTAAATAGCTCCCTCTTATCACCCGCTTTTATATCTGCACAGACGCTCACGCGCAGGCGCGATCATGCACGCATCCCTCTGAAAGAAGCAGCCAAACGCTTTGAGCTCTCCAGCAGTTAGTGGTCTGCACTTTGTCTCACCAGCCCTCAGCTATACGTTCGACTCTTCACATTCACTTGAAAGTTAAACCACACAGCTCCTTCTTTATCCAGATATCGTCATGACAATAAGCCTCTTACCTCCCCGCCATCCATCCGCCTCTACCCCAGCCTTATGTAATCCACTGGCACACAGGCTTTCTCAGGGTGTCTGTTTGGTGCCTGTTTGTATCATTTTGATTTTAGGTCCATCTGGTACCGTCTGTATCTTTTCTGTTCACAATGCATTCAGTTACTGTTGAACAATAATAGTTATTTAATAACAGCGATGTGTACTTCTTAGGGAGGCAGTACTAATTTAAGGGCAGGTGAGCCGAAGGGACGAGGGTCAGAATATTCCTCCGTGAACTTAGGGTTTCTTCCAGGCGTCAGTTACTTATTCCTTCCCCAGGGGTGTTGATCCTGGAGTTAGGAAGAAAATAAAATGCCCTCAGTGTCCCTTTGAAAGGAGAGACTTGTCCTTGAAGTGCCAGAAAATACAATGCTTCTTTTGTCCTGAGTCCAGATTGGCGTCCCCTTGGGTTGGTGATAAGAATCCCAGTTCCATGGAAAAAGAACAGTGAGGGTGTCTTGATGTGAGACTCTCCTTTTCGTTTCTCCTGTATCTAGTTGGCATTTCCATGACTCAAGATCTGAAAGATGAACGTTAATTTCCCCTAACCCAGGAGCGAGGCACCTGCTTGTGGAAAACTGGTGAGTGGTGGCAAGGGTGAGCATTCAAGGGTCCTTTGGAGGGGTGCCACCAAGGGGTGTTTTGAAGGTGAGATGGGGGATTAGAACTTTTATCAGCTCCTTCAAAACCATTCCCCCAGAGAGACTTTCTAATTGCTCCTTAGAGTGTGGTCCAGGCCCAGCAGAATCAGCTTCCTCTTGGGAATTTATTAGACCTGCAGAATCACAGAACTCATAGCGCCCCTGGACCAGAATTCCCATTTTAACAAGGTCCCCAGAAATGTGTGTGCATGTTAGAATCAGAGAAGTGTTTGCTCTGAGCGGTGGTTCTGTCCAGCGGCTGCGCCGCAGCCCTCACCCAGGAGCCTTTCCAAAGGACCCAGGTTCCGGCCCCCCTCTAGCAGCTCTCTGTAGTTTAGGAAGCACTGATTTAGACAAGCGGGGGCTCTAGAGCCACAGTTATATCTCTCTTAGCCTCTTAGTAGGTGTGTGAATTCAGGACTGCTGTATGCTGGCTTCTTGGTCTGTGAAATTGGGTCACAATTAGAGCTATCTCACAAGATTATTGTGAGGATTAAAAGAGGTGGTGTTTATAAACTCTGAAGCACCATAAGTCCCCTGTAAACAGTGCGTGTTGTTATCCAAACAGGATAAGAGAGCCCCCTGGAGCTTTCTTCCCACCGGAGTGCTGGCCTAAACTCTTTTCTTGTTAATGCTACAGAGCAAGTTCGAGGTGACCCACTGTGCTTGGAGATTTCTTCGAGCTTATCAGCCACTCTTTCTAAGTCAGCACATTCTATTGCTCTTCCTTAGCAAGTTCAACAAATTCTCATTACCTAAGGATTGATGGGGGTTGGGGAACTCCGCTTACAGTAAATCTACTTAAAATGGGAACCAAATGTTATACCAAATAATGGGAGAAGCAAGTTTAATTGTAATTTAATACTAAAGACATAAACTAAAATTTAACCAGACTTAATCATCTAGGCAGGCTTCCCAAGTGGCTCAGCGGTAAAGAATCCACCTGCCAATGCAGGAGCTGCAGGTTTGATCCCTGGGTCAGGAAGATCCCCTGGAGGAGGAACCAACAACCCACTCTAGTATTTTTGCCAAGAAAAATCCCATAGACAGAGAAGCCTGGCGGGCTCCAGTCCATGGGATCACAAAGAGCCGGACACAACTGAGTGGTTGAGCACATTCTCCAGTTGTCTAGGAAATAATCACGTGCAGGTTTTCAGAACAAAGTAAAACTCAGCCGTCACTTTTGGCGGTGAGGTCTGCTAAAACTGTTCTAGAATGATCGGTTAATGTGATTTTTTAAAAGTCAGGGCTGACCTTGTCTTCCTTCCTTTTTTTCTTTTACAATTCATACTTACTTTGTGGATAATTTGTTTGTCCTTGTGTTGTTAGGTAGTTTCATCATCAGAGAAAGAGTGACTGAAGCAATATTAATGTAATAGGCATGAGTCACTGTTACTCATATCTGGAAAGATGTTCAATTGAGGAAAATATTATACAGTAATATTCAGCAGTCAGTCTTCAATATTGCCATCTCTCTTACTTCTCTGTGCAACCTTGTAGTTGTTAGTCCTTGGATAGAAGTTTTCAGATGGAAGGGCCCTTGGTGTTTGAATCTGACGGTTTTTTTTTTTTTAAATACACACATTTGCTAATTCTTTTAAAAATGACATTGCATTTCTCAGGAATTGCATCTTAATGCTCTTCAGAAGAATTCATTTATATTTTCTAAGAACGTTAGCTCAGAAAATAACTTCAGACACCATGTGTTTCAACTTCCTTATTTTCCGAAAGGAGAAACAGAATTTGTGGGGGCAGGGGGGTTGGGGGGTGACTCCTGAGACCACCAGAATGACATAACCCGAAGCCAGTGTTGTGTTTCAGCCAGACTGACTGTTTGGGTGCATTCAATGTCTGAAGTCCAGGACGACTGATGTTTATGTTTCCTATGTCACCAAGTGCCTAGTCCAAAAATGCACAAAATCTTATGAGAAATAACTTCCCCTTTTGTTTTATTTCCTTCTATAATTTTATGGATATAAAGAGTGAAAAATAGAGCTGGGAAATAAAGTACAACTTTCAGTTGCCCAGTCATCTTCTCATGAAGTTCAGGGGGGGTGGCAGGAAGGATTGGGGTCACCAAGTCGGAGCACCTTTAAGGAGGGGCTGATGACTCAGAGGGCCAGAAGGAACCTGAAGCTGGAGAAGGCAGTCCGTGAGCAGGGCCGGCCTTCCAGCCTGGGTCTGGATTAAAGGTCCCTGCTGGACCCAGGAACTCCCCCGTGCCCTCCGCTGCTCCGCGTCTGACCCGGTCTCTCCACACCCACCATCCAAAGGTACGGACGGGGAAGCAAGGGAGAGAGAAGAGGGTGTCTTCAACTCAATGGGGGGGGGGGGGGGGGGAGTGGTCAATGCTGCCCCCAGTAGGATGTACCTATGTGGCCTGACGGCTTTTTGCTGGAGCCTCAGGACCCACAAATATGCAGGGCGGTGACAGAGCCTGGAGGTCAGTGAATATCTTCAAACCCCACCTTGCAGGCAGTGCTGGGTCTGGATCACCAACAGAGGAAGGTGAACCTAAGCTGCCACCCCCCCCCCATTCTAAATGCCCTCAAGAAAGGTGTTTTTCAAAATGTTTTTCCCTCAAAACTATTACTGCAGGGAAACCAAAGAAAGGAAAACTTCAAAATGGGTTTTCATAATGTTTACCAAAGTCCCCTTGGAATTACAAAGCTGCGTGAGGATCCTAACTCACTCTGGCTTTATTGGGAGACAAAAGGTTAAATATCCCTAGGAAGGAACAGATAAGAGCATTAACATTTCTTGCACTGACTTGTCCACAGGATCTTGGCAACTGTCTCCTTCAGTAGCTCATCCCCGACAACAACAAAAGGCAGTCCTGTTTTCTAGGCTTCATCTCTGACAAGGTAGAGAAGGTGGCATCCTCCCGGGAGAGACCTGTTGAATTTGTGGCTACAGAGATGTGTGGGCTCAACAGGCTTAAAGGGGAAAGGATAAAGGAAGCAGGCGTGCCCTCTGGAAGATAAAAGCAGGGGAAAGGAAGAAAGAACATGAATAAATGACAGTGAAAACCAGCCCAGAGCCAAGAGCTGGACAGGTTCTGGCATAGAAATAGATGAATTAGGAGAACTATTCAGTGTGTTAATGGCCAAAGTATTTGACTTTAGAAACAGCAAGAGTTATTTCTTTCTGAAGGAGTTGTTAACAGCTTCCCCTGTGAGACCAGCTGGTTTGGAGAATCCTAACATAGCTATAAAGAACTAAGAGCTTCCCAGCTGAAGGAGCTCAGAGCGCTTTCAACTGTATTCTGGGACCTGGGGCAGAAAGGGCTCCTTAAGGTGGGGACAGAGGTGCGCAGTCAACCGTGGACCATGATGGGCAAGGACATGAAGCTGGGACAGCAGCTTCCTACCCAGGCGGTGTGCCGAGAACAGAGATCACAGGCTGCGCGAGGGGAAGGTTTTCTCCAGGTCCCATCTAAACATGAAAACGCCTGCTGCGGACAGATGCGTGTCCACAGAGGGAAACAGTGTTTTAGATAACCTAGGCTTTCTGAAGCTTGATAGTTTTTATGTGGTAACAGGAAGATGAGAGTTCTGGGGTATCTGAAAGGGTTTCTCTGAACCACGTTCACTCATCCTAAGGACACAGCTGGTGGGGCTCCATGGGCCTGTATCTTTTGGAACAAAGCAAGTCTGACAAACCAGAACTCCGAGAAGCTTCTGAAGGCTCAGGAGCCCCGGCTGATGCCACGATTCTCTTGGGCCCATTAGATGTACGGGCTTGTCTCCCCAGTCACGTCTGACTCTGCGACCCTACGGGCTGTAGCCCGCCAGGCTCCTCTGGCCCCAGGACTCTCCAGCGAGAACGGAGGATGGGGTCCGCTGTGTCCTCAGGATGCATGAAAGCTGCGGGGCTTGTTCGAATGCTATGTATTTTCCCAGCCTGTAATAAAATTACAGTAATAAAAATCACTAACATTTTTATTCTGAGAGGCAGTGCATGATTTTAATTCAGGTCAGAAGGCACAATCCTAAAACAATGAAACTTCAAGAAAAAAATTACAGCTTTTATTCTGAAATAATTGTAGCTTTATATCCACAGTTGTAAGAAGGAAGACAGAGAAATTCCACGTACTCTTTTCTCAGTTTCCCCCGTGGTAATATCTTGCAAAATTATAGTACAATATCACTATAATGATCACTATATATATAGTGATCACTATATAGTAAATATCATGACCAGGATACTGACCTTGCTACAATTCACTATTTGTTTGGATTTCCCCAGTTTTAGTCAAATTTGTGTGTGTTTTTCATCCTGTACAACTTTATCACGTGTGTAGATTCAAATGTCCACCACTTCAGTCAAGATGTAGGACCGCAAACATCGCAAGGTATAGGATCCAAAAATCTCTCCCTTGCCTGGTTACAGACACACCCCTTTCCTCCTTAACCCCTGACCCCTGCCCACCTGTCCCCCATTTATACAATTTCCATTTCTATAAATTTGTCATTTCAAAATAATTATAGAAATGGAATCATATAGAATACAAAACTTTAGGGATTGAATTTTCCACACAGCGTAATTCCCTTGAGATCCACCCAAGTTGTTGCCTGCCTTACATGTTTCTCCCTTTTTATTTCTGAGTGATAGTCCACACTGTATATATACTGCAATTGGTTTAACCATTCACTCTAAAATGATATAATTTTTCAGAATGAAATATGCTGAATTTTAAAAGTTGAGTGTGTTTCTGAAATTCCTCTTATACAAAACTTAAATATGATAGAAAACATTGTTTTTCAGGTCTGTGTGTGTGTTCTCAGAGTTTACGTTTGGAGGAGGTTTCTCTGAATCGTGGCAGGGTAGCACTTCTCCTGATCATAGCCTGAAACTAATACCAAACATCTTGTAAAAAAGAGATCGTGACAAATGAGAATTGTGCAGTGTTCACATGAGTACTTAAAATGAAAACTTTTTTAACCTTTCCTTATATTTTATAAAAACTCTTGATTTAAGGTGTTTTTTCCTGTCAGTAAATTAGGGTATCCTAACCCCATTCTTTAGTCATCCTGTGCAATGTGTCTAGTCAGACTTCCAATGGGTTTTTAAAATTCTTCTGTTAAATAAGTTCTTTAAAAAAATGTAAACATTAAATAAATGAATGCCTCTTTCATAAATGATGTAGAATTTTTCAGCTGATTTCAGATGGAATAAATGAAGTATCAAATAATTTCTTATTTTAATGGGAGTAACACCCTCTCTTTTCATTAAAAATAACTTTAAATTATCAATAGTCATTTAAATAGCATGCTACGTCTAGTTTTTCTGTTTCCATTAATTTGAAATAACACTGTTATGCATTTTTGGCAAATTGCAAACATATTCTTTGCCCATAAGTACTAGATCTAAAAGAAAACCACCATGAATATAACAAATAATTCTAATGTCAAATTTCCCTAATATTTCTGGAAAGAATTTTTAAAAATTCAGATCATTTTATAGACCAGTATATATATATAACACTTTGGTAACTTTATTATGCTTATGAAATTAATTTAAAAAAATTTTAAGCTTTCTAACTTGACTCCAAGTATTTTCATAATGTGAAGGAGGTGATATACACCCAAGTTGTCTTTATATATTCTAAAACTAAAATCACTAAGAACTCTAACACTTCTTTGTTAGTTAAGGAAAAAAAAGGTTGGTTTTCCTCTCTCTTCTTTTTAAGCAGAAAGTTTGGGGAGTGAAGTTTTAGAGGCTGTGTCCACTGTTCCAGGAGTCAATTAGAGCTTCCTGATGAGAAAAGAGGCAATGGGTAAAGCTTATCTGAAGCAGCCTTTGGAAAGTACTGCTTTTTGTCACTTGTCTGAGCTCTCAGGATGCAAGGTCCATCCTTCCATAGGAAAAAGTAAAATCAAAGCAAAACATAAACACACAGCAATCAAACACAGAAACAATCGAGTGCTTCCCCCTTACGTTTCCCCAAGGGTTTCTTGTGAATTTGAGGATCTAAGCAGCTCAGATTCTTTGAGAGAGTCTGATTAAGTATTTGAAGATGGGCACTTCCTTGATCTAGATATAAAATATCTGTTTGTCTGCCCCACAGAACACAATTCTTCAACTTTTGGAAAACACGCCTGCATCTTCCTGTGTCCCCTTGTGTGGAGTTGTGAGCAATCACACATGCCTGGGTGTCACTCTGGTTTTAAAAAAACATAAACTTAAAAAAAAAAAAGTTTAAAATGAGAAGACTACATTAAATTCAGTGTTAAAGACAAATGTTTCAAATGTCTTTCTTTTTTAAGAAAAAGAAGTTTGTCTATTCATAGATATAAAAAGATGTAGTCCAAACTGGGTTACCTCTAGGCGACAGATCTGCATGGAGGAACACTTTGATTTTTCTCATTTTCTGCTCGTTTGTATCATTTGCATCTTTATAGAAAAATTAGTATGTTCGGTTTTATAACAAAATCCTTTTCTTCAATTGTTTATTTTCAGTTTCTGTACCTACCTACTTCTGAGAAAACTTCAAGAAAAAACATCAAAGCATTAAAACCGCAGGACACAGATAACTTGGAAAGGGAAGGTAGAGATGTTCTGTGCTGATTACAGTCAGATCGGCAATGACTGGCTCACAGCTCCCTGGAGACTCCAGGAGAGCAGAAAAAGAGTTCTTCTCTATGCTGTGGGGCTACGGAATGGTGGGGGGTTTTTTGTTTTGTTTTGTTTTTTAAGAGGGCTTACAAATTAATCCACTTCTGTAAAAAATTTTCCTAGCACTAAATTCAAGCAGGAATTGATCACATAGATCCTTGTGAAAGGGCGAATGGCCCAAAGAAAAACATTGTCAAGTATCACCTTATACAAGAAATTCTGTTCAAATAGATCACTCACCCTCTATAGAAACCTCTAATTGGTCATTGAATAAAGGCATTTTTGAGGCTCTGTAGTCCTGATGGTAAGAACACAAACAAACAGATACTACATTATATTTTTTAAAATGCAAGTTGCTGTTGTTTGATACCGGGGTGTTTTATACATTTTAAACCTAGAGGGAAATGCCAGTCTGCTTTTCGTCACGTTCCTAGCACAGCAGCCCCTCACTCAATGTTCTGGGTGTGGGTGGGCATGGCTGTATTTTTTTTTTTCCATTAAAGCGCGGAGAAGAGAAAAAGATGGAAATGATAAAAATTAAAAGAGAAAAAAATACTCCACAATCGCTCTTTAGGAAAAAATAGAGTAAAAGTATAACACTCCAATCATTGTAATCTGAGTGTCTCTTTGATGTTGCTTTTTCATAACTATTTTTAAGTCATTATAACCATGCAAATATGCAAATTTGTATCCCTCTTCTGAGTGTACATTTTATCCCCAGTATTTTCCACATTGCTGGACACTCCTTTTATGTATCAAAAATGTCTTCTTACATACTTCCTACATGTATTTAATAATTCTTGCCTTAAAACTGTAGAAGGATGGTGTGTTTTGATGGCTCTTAATACACACTGATAGATATTGACAGATTATTTTCAAAAAGGATAATTTTCAAGATTAAGTATACTGATTTCATATTTTTTAATTAATTTATTTTAATTGGAGGCTAATTACAATATTGTGGTGTTTTATGGTTGTTTTGGAAAGTGCCTCACTCCAATTTGGTTTAAACTGAAATTCTCTTGTTATTGAGAGCTGAACAAAAATACATTGTTTGAGAAAAAACATTTCTATATTTTCAACTAGAAATTTTTGTTTTCCTACTCATAGATATCACAGAAGTAGAAAGTGTTGTCTGTTTTATCTATTGGAGGTTTTTGCTATCATTGATTTGCCTAAGCTCATTATATAATAAAGATGTTAACACAGACTTGGTCACATGCCTCAAGTCTTCCCTCTCCTTGTTTCATTTGTTTTAAAACATGCCCAAGTTTGTATCTCAAGGCAGCTTCTCCCATCATAAAACACTCTATACTTTCCAGTTGCTGAATGCTCAGAAAATGTAAGCCGGTTTTCATGTTAGCCTAAGCAAAATGTAATTAGGAAGATACACTTGCTGCCACTTCCAGATACACAAAAATCAGATGCCACGTATAAATCTATGTCAACTCTGAAAGCCTCTCGGATTTCCTAGAAGTGGTTCTGAAGACTGACTGTGGGGTGATTCAGTCTTCTTTTCTGTAAAATGGATAAAGTCACATTGTTGTCTCAGGAGGAAATAGCAAATGGGAGAACAATTTGAAAATGTTAAAAGATGTCACATGTAATAATGATAGTACCAAAAAAAGAAATGCAGCAATTAATGTGGTTCAGATGCAAAGGAGGATCACTTCATCTCTGCCCCCTCCTCCTAGCTGGCACGTATACTTGTGGAAATGGAACCCACAGGATCTAAAAGTTGAAGGGGGTCACAGGCTCCTATCTAGCCCAACGCCATCACTATGATTTCATTTCAGTTACCACCAGGACAACTGATACACACGCAGATGAATTTGACTTTGCCTTGGAATGTTCTTTTTTTCAGATAAAAATATTAGTTTTAGGAATGAAATAAAAAGTAAAAGAGAAAAATAAAAATCATACATAGTTCCATCACTGAGAAATAACATCTATGAATCTTATCTTTATTTCCCTTCTTTAGAGTACATATTGAAATTCATGTCCTAAACATGTGAGGTTAAGTTTGGTTTTGCAGTGAGGAAATGATAAAGCCATACATTTTGTGTGTTTGCTGGAAGATTTTTCATACTGTAGTAACTTTCCAAAGGTGTGTAACTTTAAAAGGCGTGACTTGCTTGGAAAATGTTATCGAAATATTTGGGGTGTCCTTTGGTGGCATTTAAGTCCTTTTAAAAACAAAGCAAAATGAAACAAATAAAACAAAACCCAGGAGAGTTAAGGCAAAAAGAAATTCTCTGAGAAGCAGAAAAGTAGAAGCCACCACACTCCCAAAAAAGCTTTCTCTCTGCACACTCAGGGAACTGTCACTGTGCCACACGCGCAGCCACTGAGGACAGGACAGGACCGCTCCTCTGAGGACAGGACAGGACCGCTCCTCTGAGGATGGGACGGGACCGCTCCTCTGAGGATGGGACGGGACAGGACCGCTCCTCTGAGGACGGGACGGGACAGGACCGCTCCTCTGAGGGCAGGGCAGGACCGCTCCTCTGAGGATGGGACGGGACAGGACCACTCCTCTGAGGACGGGACGGGACAGGACCGCTCCTCTGAGGACAGGACAGGACTGCTCCTCTGAGGATGGGACGGGACAGGACCGCTCCTCTGAGGACGGGACGGGACAGGACCGCTCCTCTGAGGACGGGACGGGACAGGACCGCTCCTCTGAGGACGGGACGGGACAGGACCGCTCCTCTGAGGGCAGGGCAGGACCGCTCCTCTGAGGATGGGACGGGACCGCTCCTCTGAGGACGGGACGGGACAGGACCGCTCCTCTGAGGGCAGGACAGGACCGCTCCTCTGAGGACGGGCAGGACCGCTCCTCTGAGGGCAGGACAGGACCGCTCCTCTGAGGACGGGACGGGACAGGACCGCTCCTCTGAGGGCAGGACAGGACCGCTCCTCTGAGGACGGGCAGGACCACTCCTCTGAGGATGGGACGGGACAAGACCGCTCCTCTGAGGACGGGCAGGACCGCTCCTCTGAGGATGGGACGGGACAGGACCGCTCCTCTGAGGGCTGGGCAGGACCGCTCCTCTGAGGACGGGACGGGACAAGACCGCTCCTCTGAGGGCAGGGCAGGACCGCTCCTCTGAGGACGGGACGGGACAGGACCGCTCCTCTGAGGGCAGGACAGGACTGCTCCTCTGAGGACAGGCAGGACCGCTCCTCTGAGGATGGGACGGGACAGGACCGCTCCTCTGAGGGCAGGGCAGGACCGCTCCTCTGAGGACGGGACGGGACAGGACCGCTCCTCTGAGGGCAGGACAGGACCGCTCCTCTGAGGACGGGACGGGACAGGACCGCTCCTCTGAGGGCAGGACAGGACCGCTCCTCTGAGGACGGGACGGGACAGGACCGCTCCTCTGAGGGCAGGACAGGACCGCTCCTCTGAGGACGGGACGGGACAGGACCGCTCCTCTGAGGACGGGACAGGACCGCTCCTCTGAGGGCACAGGACAGGACCGCTCCTCTGAGGACGGGACGGGACAGGACCGCTCCTCTGAGGGCAGGACAGGACCGCTCCTCTGAGGGCAGGACAGGACCGCTCCTCTGAGGACGGGACGGGACAGGACCGCTCCTCTGAGGGCAGGACAGGACCGCTCCTCTGAGGACGGGACGGGACAGGACCGCTCCTCTGAGGGCAGGACAGGACCGCTCCTCTGAGGGCAGGACAGGACCGCTCCTCTGAGG
This sequence comes from Odocoileus virginianus, assembly GCF_023699985.2. Classification (NCBI taxonomy): domain Eukaryota; kingdom Metazoa; phylum Chordata; class Mammalia; order Artiodactyla; family Cervidae; genus Odocoileus; species Odocoileus virginianus. The sequence continues at coordinate 45,015,214 of NC_069689.1, read as the reverse complement.
ACGGGACGGGACAGGACCGCTCCTCTGAGGGCAGGACAGGACCGCTCCTCTGAGGACGGGACAGGATCGCTCCTCTGAGGACGGGACAGGATCGCTCCTCTGAGGGCAGGACAGGATCGCTCCTCTGAGGACGGGACAGGACCGCTCCTCTGAGGACGGGACAGGATCGCTCCTCTGAGGGCAGGACAGGACCGCTCCTCTGAGGGCAGGACAGGACCGCTCCTCTGAGGACGGGATGGGACAGGACCGCTCCTCTGAGGGCAGGACAGGACCGCTCCTCTGAGGGCAGGACAGGACCGCTCCTCTGAGGACGGGACGGGACAGGACCGCTCCTCTGAGGGCAGGACAGGACCGCTCCTCTGAGGACGGGACAGGATCGCTCCTCTGAGGGCAGGACAGGACCGCTCCTCTGAGGACGGGACGGGACAGGACCGCTCCTCTGAGGGCAGGACAGGACCGCTCCTCTGAGGGCAGGACAGGACCGCTCCTCTGAGGACGGGACGGGACAGGACCGCTCCTCTGAGGGCAGGACAGGACCGCTCCTCTGAGGGCAGGACAGGACCGCTCCTCTGAGGACTGGACAGGACCGCTCCTCTGAGGACTGGACGGGACAGGACCGCTCCTCTGAGGGCAGGACAGGACCGCTCCTCTGAGGGCAGGACAGGACAGGACAGGACTGCTCCTCTGAGGACGGGACAGGACAGGACCACACCTCTGAGGACGGGACAGGACCGCTCTTCTGAGGACAGAACAGGACCGCTCCTCTGAGGACGGGACGGGACAGGACCGACAGGACAGTACCCCTCCTCTGAGGACGGGACAGGACCGCTCCTCTGAGGACGGGACAGGACCGCTCCTCTGAGGACGGGACAGGACAGGACCCCTCCTCTGAGGACGGGACAGGACCGCTCTGCCACGGTGCGCAGGGCTCCGCTCTCGGCGCAGGACTCTCGCGGCCCTCCTTCCTGGGCACTCTACGCTGCTCACTTCATCCTTAAGAATACATTCACTTCTGGTTTCTTAGGCATGTTACACCCTCTCGGATTCCTTCACAAGTTTCTCCCATGGACACTTATGGTCAGCCATCAGGTTTTTAGCGAAGAGCTGGGCTGCAGGGACCAAAGGCTTGTCTCCTGCCTGCCAGGAAGCCCCACGTGCTCCAGGGAGCCAGCCTCTGAAACCAGTGGCTGTCAGCGGGGTGAAAGCTGTCCTCTGTGACACCATCTCCCCCTTCTCCCCAGTAAAGGGGAGTCTGCTCACTCTGAAAGTTGCCTTTTAATAAAGTTTCTCCTGAGAAAAATAAATCATGGAAATTTTTATAAAACCACATGGTAGAGAAAAACATTAGTATCATTAGAGTCATTGATTTATAATACATTACTTACAATTCTTATATGAGTTTTTTCCCCTACTTCATAGCTGTTTAAGGATCTCGTCATTTTAGTCTCTTATCAATGTTGAATATGTAATTCAATCTTTGATTTGAAGTAAAATAACAGGTAACATATTTCTGAGCTCTTGCTATACTTTGGAAATTTTGCCTGTACTATCTCATTTAATCAAAACCTGTGATCTAAATTTTCTTTTTTCTAAATAAAGAGCTAAATAATACTGTCTGGTGATGTTGGGAGTTCACAAAGTATGTAGGTAGTATGAACTTTGAGTTGAACTCTGTTCCTGTAGTTTGACATCCCCTCACTGGTGGAGAAAAGAAATCTCTACAGAAGAAAAAAAAAAAAATAAACATTTTTGTTTCATTGAAGCCAAAGAAAAGAAAAAAATTTAAATAACAGAGGTCTCGTTTCCTTACATGGGAAACTGCAGGATTTTTTTCATGTAATTGTTTTAGATTTGGTGATTTTTTTTTTAATGGCACAATAATTACATATCTGTGAAAAAAAATCATTCTCCCCCTTTTGGGCAATGTCACTTATTTGTCACTTCAGTAGCATTTAGTTGAAGTCGGGAGGGAAAGTTTACTGTGTCAGAGAATAACCATAGTTAGCTCTGGGAGTCTGTAGTTCTTAACAACACACTAGATAGCATGCAGTAATAAATGCTTTTTACAAAAATGGAGCCAAGAGTATGGAAACTAGCTATTAATTTGGTATGGCATGGTTTAGCTAACGTAACTTGTTATTCCATTAATATTGTGTCATTAGCTACCAGGCAAAATACAAGAATTATGATATGCTGCCTTGCAAATTACTTCTGAAGAAGAGAGAGTGAACAAGTGAGAGAGAATTCTCTCTAGTCTTTTACTGCTCGTGAAAGCTCTTAAGAACACATACATATATATAATGAACAAAAAGGGAAGTAAATTTATACTTTAAAGAGAATGAAAAAATAATAAGCAATTCAGTTTTTTTAAATGGATAAAACTAAATTTTCCAATGAAGGTTAAGGATTTTTCAATGCACCTCTCCATGACTATAGGCTATTTTAACTCTTTTCAAACACCTAAATTTAGAAAAATTCCATATAGGCTTGATTTGTCTCTGTTACACAGACTTCGTTGCTATGACAGCAACATGATACAATTATTTATTGCCATGACAATCTGCTGTAGGTTTTAAAAATACGTTATCTATTTTTATTAGTGTTGTCAATTGTGCCGGGAAGGGAGACCACCACTTCACATAATCGAGGGAGCCTATAACACAGGGAACAAGTGGAAATCATTTCGCTGGAGAGGCAGAGCCCAGAACAAGCCAAATTCCTTGGAATCCTCAGTGACACGCACATCCTCCACTAACAACAGCATCCTGGCCAGCTGTCTAGCTGCAGCGAGCATTTTGGTTGGGGGATAAGGGCTCTGTTTATGCTTTCCATGTGGCTTCTGCTCCGCCACATTGGGTCAACATCACAGAGGGCTGGAAGCACAGAGAGCATCAGAAATCTGCATCTATTGTGTTCTTTCGGGAGAGAGAGCTATGTGTGCTCCATGACCCGGCTGCTGTGGTTTCCTGTCCTGAGAAGGTGGCAGGGGTTATTTGTGGGTGGAGGGGTGGGGCTGTTACCCAGCACCCCCGGTGCCAGAATGGTGCTCAGTTGTGCCCAGCTCTTAGCCCACTTCCTTCTTTCTTCTTCTCTCTCTTGGGCTCCCCAACCTGCCAGTTCCGTAGAAAAACCAAAGAAGTAATACTACTTTTGGTGGTTGGTGAGTGTTTCATCCAAGAAAGGAGTGTGGCATTACTTGCATTTGATTACATAATTGGACCATCAGCAACCAACTAGCTACTTAAGGCATCCTGGAAAATTAATTTTGGTTGCTACTTCTAAAATATCGAGTTTTCCTTCTAAGTTGATAGCAAAAAGTCAATCACCACTATTTAGATGCAATGTTGGTTAAACACTTGATATGCATTGTGGAAAGGAGTACGTCAAGGCTGTAAATTGTCACCTTGCTTATTTAACTTATATGCAGAGTACATCATGCAAAATGCTGGGCTAGATGAAGTACAAGCTGGAATCAAGATTGCCGGGAGAAATATCAATAACCTCAGATATGCAGATGACACCACCCTTATGGCAGAAAGCAAAGAAGAACTAAAGAATCTCTTGATGAGAGTGAAAGAGGAGAGTGAAAACGTTGGCTTAAAACTCAGCATTCAGAAAACTAAGATCATGGCATCTGGTCCAATCACTTCATGGCAAATAGATGGGGAAACAATGGAAACAGTGACAGACTTTATTTTGGGGGGCTTCAAAATCACTTGGGTCTGCAGCCATGAAGTTAAAAGATGCTTGTCCTTTGGAAGAAAAGCTAAGTTTCCCTGGTGGCTCAGACGGTAAAGAATACTTTTAGGATATATTCTGAGATAGGCTCTGGCCAGGTGGAGGGTTTAGGCTGGGTCCTACTCCTTGAACCACCCACCCCCCAAGACTGAAATGTTAGAGGTGAGGTTATAATGTGTCAGCCACAAATTGCCACTGCACAGTGTATTTGTGTGTGTGTGTGTGTGTGTGCATGCTCAGTGAGCATTTTATCCATCAGACTAGTATGCTATTCATACAGTATAATAAATAATCTATCACCAGTCAGCTTGTACTATTGTCCTTGAAATTTGTCTTTCGCTGCTGTTTATTAAAACCACATGGGCTGTAGCCTGCCAGGCTCCTCTGTCCATGGAATTCTTCAGGCAAGTATACAGGAGTAGGTTGTCATTCCCTTCTCCAGAAGAGAAGACGATGTTCCTAACCCAGGCATTGAACCCAGGTCTCTTACATTACAGGCAGATTCTTTATCATTTGAGCCACCAGGGAAACCCCTGGCTTATTCATATAAATCAATAGAGAAAAGACAACTTTTTGCCTTAGTAGAGCTGGAGAGGTGATCTCCTCTCCCCAAAACACCACACACACACACACACACACACACAGAGAAATTATCAATGTGAATATATATTTAAAAAATTCAAACTTACTAGTAGTCAAACAGGCAAATTAAAATAAAGGAGTAGTTTCTTGATAAAGTTATTAAGATATTAAAGAAAGGTATACTTAATACAAATGAGTGAAATAAACAACTAAATGAGACCTGAAAAAAAAATAAAATAAAATAAAATAAAGGAGTAAAAATTTTTTTGTCTTTAAGTGTGTTGCTTTAGTGATAATAGCAAACACTGGTGAGGATGTCAGGGGTTTGAGTTATTTGAAGCCTTTTAGAAAATACTTTAAAACTTTTTATTAAAAGCTTTTAAAAACATGAATACCTTTTGTCTCAGAAATTCCACTTTTAGGATGTATCCTGAATATATGAAAATTTTTCTCAAAGTTATATATGAATGCCTGCAAAAACTCAATTAAGTTATGGCATAGTTATTATTGTTTATCATTCAGTTATTCAAAATTATGTTTAGAGTATATTTAATGTTGTTAAATACCATTCTTGATGCACATGGGGAAAGCAGGTTACAAATCAGATTGATGACAGTCACGAACACAATAGTCATCACATGCGCTTAGAAAAGAGACTGAAAAGACCACCACTCAAATATTCACAGTACATTGTTTCTGGGAGGTGGTGTCACAGTACTTTTTATTTTAAGACTTGTGCTTTTCTGCTATTTCTAAATTTCCCTCACTGGTGTAACTTACTTTTGTGGATGCCGGTCTGACTGTGATAAACCTGCAGGCACACTGCAGAGATCAGTGGTAAGTAGGAAGAGTCATCAGCTCAACTTGTCTCATGTCAGATAAAAACACAATACCTGTGAAATATTTCTATTTCTGTAACAGTATTTAATGAGGGAGATGAGAAACTTAGGTGTGTTTGGATGTCTGTCAATGACCCCAATCCTGGTTGAATTTTATGACAAATGATGGGTAAACAAACTCAGAGCTGATCAAAAGTGTCAGGTCAAATTTGTGTTATTGTACTTATTTTTAATTAGAAAAGGAACACTTCTAAAGCCCTTTCTGGATGACATCAGATGAGGAAGTTAATAGGGGCTTATTTGTTTTCAGGCATTCATGCATACATTGTACCTCTACTATTCTTTACACAGGGACAAGACTGAAATTTATATTCCATTGTTAGCATTTCCAACAAAGGATGTTTTTTCATCCAGAAAATAATCCTATATTCTAGTACACAATTTGGTAATAGACATCAAAAGATGGAACAGTATTGGAAGAAATCAAGCAATGTAAAATGACTAAAGAATGAACTAGCAGTGGGTTCTATGAATTGAAATAAGATTATTGTTTCTGGGAAATTATTCCTAAGAATGCTCAATTTTAACTTGAAAAAAGTGAGCAATAGTACAGACAAAATTACCATATTCTTGTTCTAGAGAAGAAAAAATTAATTTAAAGAAAAATATGATTTTCATTAAAATGCTATAAGGAATAAATATACAGAATTATGTTTTTTTACATGATTTTCCTGTCAATACCTTGAGTTAAGTTATATATTTCAAAGGGCTTCCCTAGTAGCTTAGTTGGCAAAGAATCTGCCTGCAATGCAGGAGACCCTGGTCCTATCCCTGGGTTAGGAAGATCCCCTGGAGAAGGGAATGGCAACCCACTCCAGTATTCTTGCCTGGAGAATCCCATGGACAGAGGACCCTGGTAGGCATCAAAACTCTGGTAAAACATGGTGGTGATGATGATGATAATGCCTATTACATGCAAAAAAAATTACAGTTTTGAAAGCACTTTCAAGCACAACATCTCTCACTTCCCCCCATTTATCCTCAGAACCACCTGAGAAAGTGTTCCACTTTCCATTTTAGTGGGTGGTCCCACCATTAACACACCACAGGAACCAGCCCAGGCTCCTGACAGCCCTTCAGATTCCTGAATAAAGTCCTCTGATATAGCTAATTTTCATACATTAAGATAGTATTTCAAGAACATTTAGAGCCAAAGTTATGAGAGCACAGAGTTAGTGTATAATGGAGAAAGTACTTATTTTATGAGAAGACCCAAAGAAGTATTGTTTTTTTTAAAGTAGCAAAATAGGGAGTTTCTTTCAGTGTAACACATTAACATAAGAAAAAAATTTTTGTAATGAACCACAATTTGAGAAATGGGAACAGTTGATACCCAGAAACATGTCAAGACAATATTTTACCAGCTTCACAATTTAGACCACTCACTGAAGCTGGGAAACTGGTATACAAACCATCAGAGATGCTGACCGATGGAGCAACACATTCCTTGATATTGATAAAGAAAGGAGACATATTTACATATTCATTCATTAAGTGATTCTACAAATGTTTATTGAGGATTTACTATGTGCCAAGCACGGTGCTTGAGCACAGGGAAATACAGACTATAATTGGGAAAGAAAGAAAAGTAAAGAAAGTGAAGTCACCCAGTTGTGTCCGACTCTTTGCGACCCCATGGACTGTAGTCTACCAGAATTTTCTGTCCATGGGATTTTCCAGGCAAGAGTACTGGAGTGGGTTGCCATTTCCTTCTCCAGGGAATCTTCCCGACCCAGGGATCGAACCCGGGTCTCCCACATTGTTGGCAGACGCTTTACTGTCTGCGCCACCGGGGAAGTCAAATAATTGAGAACAATGCCGGAAGTGAGTGTCCCTGTCCTTATAGAGCTTAAACTCAAGGCCTGGGGAAAGGTATATATCAATCAACTTTTCACCACGAAGAATGTAAAACAGCAAAACCATAGTGAGAACTGTCAAGCAAAGGTAGGAAGTGTCTTTAGAGCAAGCGCTTTCCTGGTGGTTCAGATGGTAAAGAACTCAACTGCAAGGTGGGACACTCATGTTTGATCCTTGGGTCAGGAAGATCCCCTGCAGGAGAGATTGGCTACTCACTCTCGTATTCTTGTCTGGAAAATTCCACAGACAGAGGAGCCTGGCGGGCTATAGTCCATGGGGTCACAAAGAGGTGGACACGACTGAGCAGCTACACTTTAACTTTTTTCATGACTCCTAGGATTCCTTGGTGGCTCAGCTGGTAAAGAATCCACCTGCAATGTAGAAGATCTGGGTTTGACCCCTGGGTTGGGAAGATCCCCTGGAGAAGGGAATATCTACCCACTCCAGTATTCTTGTCTGGAAAATTCCACGGACAGAGGAGCCTGGCGGGCTACAGTCCATGGGGTCACAAAGAGTCAGACACGACTGAGCAATAACACTTTCACTTTAGAGCATTAGATGAATAACCCCATCTGGTTGGGGGGTTCAGGAAGGATCCAGATGGCGTAGACCTGATGCTGTAGAAGGAAGGGTTATCTTTATGAAAAACAGTACAAAATTATGAATACAAAATTAAGCCTAATAGAGAATATTAATTTTGAATGAGAAAAGAAATGGTGACAAATTATGCATTTTTTTAAAGCTTCAAATACCGTAAGATCTCCCCTCCCCCCAAAACCCAAAGTATTTTTTATTAGCTTCCTGACATAGCTCTGTAACATCTTCTGTTTGCCTGCTTTTTAATCACAGTTTCATATGGTAACAATTTTTTAGAATAGACTAGAGAAAGTTATGCGGCCATTACTCCAGCTGTTGGTTGATGAAAATGTCTTGTTTTATTCTTGCTCACTCATTGTGAAGTGTTTCCTTCAGCTTTACAGCTCTTTTTTGGTAGTGTCATGTGCCAGGTAAAGATTGAGGTAGATTTGGGGAAAGCTTCGCAAGCTCCATCAGGCTTTATGTATGATTTGTAAGATTTGGGAGAATTTTCCACAGACTGGCTTCTAGAGCATTTTAGCCCTTGCTCCTTTTGCATTCTCCACAGAATTTTTTTAAACCTTTTATTTTATTTTTTCAAAGTTTTTATTTTGTATTGGGGTATATATAGCCTACTAACAATGTTGTCATTGTTTCGGGCACACAGCAAAAGGACTCAGCCATACATATACATGTATCCATTCTCCCCCAAACGCCCCTTCTATCCAGGCTGGCACATAATATTAAGTGAGTTCCATGTGCTATAAAATACTGCCATTTTGAATGTAGCAGTGTGCACATGACCTTCCCCAAGTCTTGAACTATCCCTTTCCCTGGCAACCTCGGGTTGGTGTTCTGTCTGTCCCCACAGGCTTTTGCTGCCAGGAGCTGCAGGACCCGCTTACACCACCTATGACCTCCAGCCCTGCTCCTCCGGGTCTCTGCCTGCCAGGCAGACCGGCCGAGTGGGAGGTGGGCACATTCCTGGCAGCCCTTCCTCTGCCAGAACACCAGGGACATGACTGACAACCAAGGATCCATGTACATCCTGCTAAATCCAAACTAAACGTCTTTCCCCACCTGGGTCCCCATGTCCCTTTCAGCAGGAGGGAAGGTGAGAGAGGCAGAGGTGGGGTGGAGAGAGACAGGGGTCTGAGCCACGTGTGGTTTAACTCTATAAATTTTACAGAAATGTATGGCCACAGGACCACCCTGCAGGGCCCTCCTTTCCTCAGGGTCTCTGAACGGGTTCCTGCAAGGGACAGCACCTGAAACTAAGGCTTTCAGGTGCATCCTTTGGATTCTGTGAGTGAAATGATCTGGGGGCTGAGGTCTGGCACTAGAATGGCTCCTGTTGCCTGGGTTAGGGTGGACCCAGGGCCACGCATAGGGCGGGTCCTGGTGTTCCTCAAGCCCGCTCAGCCACATCCTTCCCAGAGAACCTGCAGGGCTTCAAACTGGAGTAGCTTAGACGGTAAAGTGTCTGCCTGTAATGCAGGAGACCTGGGTTCGATCCCTAGGTCAGGAAGATCCCCTGGAGAAGGAAATGGCAACCCACTCCAGTATTCTTGCCTGGAGAACCCTATGGATGTAGGAACCTAGTAGCTTACAGTCTATGGGGTCACAAATAGTCAGACACGACTGAGCAATTTCACTTTCACTTTTCACTTTGAGTAGCTCAAGGAGATCTGTTTGATACAGCCCATCTCTGCAGAAGATTAGGCTTGAAGCAAGTGTTTGTAACCGCCTACTTTCTCCTTGTCTTCCTACCTCCCTCCTTCCTTAATATCAACCAATATTAAATTCCCCAACTGTCTCCTTTTTTTCCCCAATGGGCTTGTTTGAATCAAAACCCAGTGTCCACACGTCATATCAGGTGCATAGGTCTCCTAGACTCTTAATCCGCAAGTCCTTCTTCTGTGTTGTTTTAATTGCTACTTCTTTGTTGAAGAAACTAGAGTTTGTAGAGTTTCTCACAATCCAGATTTTGTCAGTTGCATCCAGGTTGTTTTAATGCACTCTCCTGTCCCCTGTGTTTTCTGTAAACCAGTGGTTAGATCTAAAACCTTAGATGTGGGCTCAACATTTTGGCAAGAAAACTGAAGAGGTGATACTGTGTACTTCCAGCCTCGTCACTTAAAGGGGCTCCTTATTTCCTGTTACCTCTTTCTGATACTAGGACAGATCAGTGTGGCCAGGTGCTGCCATTCGAATCCATGATTACAAAAGTCCCTGTCAGCATTTCTCCCAGTGGATTTAGTAGGCATTCATTGCCTAGATCCATTATTTCACTGGGCATACAAAGAAGTGATAGTTTCACCATACCTTCTGTACTTATTAGGTAGAATACACTTGTGAAAAAGTTAGCATTACAGGCTACTTAGTGTTTTTGGAATAAATTTTATAAAAGAAAGAATAAGTTAAAAGAAAGACAGTATAAATGTATGATCCTTTGTCATTATTTACCATGCTTTAGAGGGCTTCCCAGGTGCTGCTAGTGGTAAAGAACCCACCTGCCACTGCAAGAGCTGTAAAGAGACATGGGTTCGGGAAGATCTCTTGAACAGGACATGGCAACCCACTCCAGTATTCTTGCCTGGAGAGTCCCATAGACAGGCGGGCTATAGTCCATGGGGTCGCAAAGAGTCAGACACGACTGAAGTGACTTAGCATGCACCCATACCATGTTTTAGAGTCATGAGTTGGTGTCCAACAAAACCCAGTGTTGATTAACTATTTTTTAAAATACGGACTCGTTGGTTTTGAGCTTATTTGGCTTGTATCCTTTCATTGCAGATTTATTCTTCTAAGTGCTCAAAATCTCCCCACTTTGGCCACTGAGAGCCTCTTCAGGGTGGACGGACTTTGATAGCTTCTCTGCTCCCTGGTACAGGTATGGTTCTTCCTGTGCCATTCCTGCCCCAGGTCTGGGATTGACCAGTTCTCCAAAGATTTCTGTTTCCTTTTAGTCGGCAATGGAATTTAAAGACCAAAATTCGTGTGTGCTGGGTGACACTGAATTTTTTTCCAAGCATTCAAGCTCTTTTTTTCTCGTATTCCAGATGGTAGATGTTTGATCATATTCAGCTTAGTTTTTTGTTATTGTTTGTTTTTGTTATTTTTTAGCAAAAATGTCTTAAGCATTTGCTTCTTTTCAAACTGAGTGCAGAGACTATCAGGTTGCTTCACTCTCAGTAATGTTAACCTTGAGCATTCGTTTAGGATGGTCATCTCCAGAGCTCTCATTACAAAAATATCTTTTCTCCCTTGAAATAACTAAGTAACCTGCAGAGTGATGCTTTGACATCATACAAATATCCAGTTCCCTAAAATTTTTCCTATTGGTTTTTCCAGCCATTGAAGATCTTGCTTGAATCAATGGTTACACCAGGGTATGCACAATGGTGATTTAAAATTTACACCTCTGTATTTATTAGCTGACATTTTTGTTTAATTAAGAACTTCCTTTTTTTATGTTCATTGACATCTATTATTCACTACTATGTGTTCACTCAATATGTTGCAATCATTATTATTTTGATTATTATACAATAAACATTAATATTTAGAAGCAAAATAGTCTTGAATTTGGCCAGCAGGAACTCAAGCTTCTTTTGTGTCCTTTTGACATTACTGCATTAGTCTCTGAGTATTGTAACAGACCTAGAATCGGCCATTTCTCTTAGGAACCCAGGTTCCTTTTGGTGAGAAGTGTTTGGGTGCTAAGTTTGGGTGCTAAGTGTGTGCTCACTACTGGCTTGTCATTGCTTCCAGGCCTTTTCAGTGAACAGAGTGAGAAACACATTTTCTTTTCTTTAACTAATAGGATTAAGGATACTTTATTTTCTCCTTTTCCAGTTTTCTGTGCTGTCTAAAGTTCTAAATGAAATACATATTTTTACGGTGGTAAAATATACACCACATGAGACTTCCACTTTGCCATCTCATTTTTAAGCGTGCAGGTCTGCGGCATTACGCTCATTCAGGTTTCTGTGCAGCAGTCAGCACCGTACAGTCAAAACTGAGAGTTTTCAAGTCTCTTCATGAAATTTTTGTCTTCAGATGGTTGTGCCACCACACGACGTACAGGTATACAAGTCATTTCCACTTGCTTTCAACGTTGTGTGGCTGATTTTCACCATTTTGATATTACTTTGTTTAGAACTACGTAAAATAAGCACATGATCCCAAATCATAGCTGTATGCCAAGGTACGTTCACTGCCATGCTTCAACCCTCTCTCCTTCCTTCTTCCACAGGAAAGCCTCCTAATTGTTTTCACTGGATCCTTCTCTTGTTTCTTCTTGAAATTGAATGCAATGTATATATATATATCCCCTAAACCCTTCATGATGCAAAATGTAACATTCTTCAAGCATGGTTACCCACCTTGTTCTTTTCACTAAACAATAAATCCTAATCATTACCCTGTATGCCTATATAGTGGTCTCCCTCACTCCCCTTTCCTCCTGCATAGTACCTGGAATCCATCACGCACCGTAACTTGTTTACTATTTCCCATCGATGTACATTCGTGCCATATTTATGGAGCTATTTTAAGTCCTGCTCTAAATCCAACCTGGTAGAGAGGGACAAGATGACAGCGCTAGGGGCCAGGTGGGCAGAGGCTGCCGGAGAACATGCATGGCCTGCTTCCTGGGGTCTTCAGTGGAGGCTCCCAACTTAGGGAATCTTCAGAGAGCCCTGGAAAGTGCCCATGACAAAGCTAGCACAAAACATTCAGCCAAGAAAGCCTTCCTTGCACCTTTGCTTCTCTCTCCACCTTCTTTGTTAAAAATCACTTATTTATTTCTTTCTGGCCGTGCTGGGTCTTCGCTGCTGCCCTGGCTTTCTCTAGTTGGGGGGAGCGGGGGCCCCTCTAGGTGCAGCACGTGGGCTTCTCCCTGTGGGGGCCTGTCCGTCGCAGAGCACAGACTCCGGGGAGCGGGCTTCAGTAGCTCGGGGGCTCAGTGGTTGCAGCTCCCAGGCTCAGCACTGCTGACACATAAGCTTAATTGCTCTGCGGCAAATGGCATCCTCCCAGATCAGGGATCGAACCCGTGTCTCCTACATGGCAGGTGGATTTTATCCACTGCACCACCAGGGAAGGCCTCTCTCTACCTTATGTAGCCAGTGTGGGGGTAAGATGGGAATAGATAGAGCAGAGACAGAGCAGAATTGGACCATGTCCTTTATAATATGTTATAAAATTGGTATTATAAAACCAGCTCTATTCAAAAACTATTTTTTAAGTACAATTATTACTCTAAAACAAAATTATATATGTATATTAAAGAAAATATAGAAACTCCTTTATGTTGATTATCTGAAATTTTAAGAAATAAGCAGAATAGCTACTCTTGCTGCATATTCATATACTTTTATCAGTTTCTCAGCTTTGTTCTAATAGCATATTTTATTCAATACGGTCTTTTTTCCCTCAAAAAACTTACTGAAACTCTCAAAGATGCATTTTATTATGCATGTATTATAACAATAAATTTGAAATTGGTGACATCTTCAATTGGGCTTTCTCTATAGATTATAATAATTTTATTGATAAAATACTCTTTACAGGCCTCAAGATAACAACAGAGCAAATAGTATTAAGTGGAGTATTCTATTTTGTAAAAATTTGAAATTCACACATATTTTAATCACAGTATGTTCACAGGTATTATAATTTTGCATTCATTCAGACAATCTTCCTTTGACAGACGTTTGTACAAGACAAAAATAATCAAATAAATTATCTCTATTCATGATTCTCTTTTACTGTTTCACCAAGTTTAAGTGCTGCAAAATTTTAGGTCTTTTCAATTACATTCCACTCTGTTAAAAACATAATATAAAAAATAGGAACCCTTCCCCAAAATCAAATAAACCATTTAATGTGTTCAGTTCCTCCTAACTTTTAAAAAATTGAAACAAAATTCATCATTTTAAAGTGTGCAGTTCAGCAGCATTTACTGCCTTCACAATATTGTACAACCACCACCTCTATCTAGTTCCAAAACATCTCCATCATCTCAGAAAGGGACCTTGGCATTGAGCAGTCATTCCCCATACCCCTTCTCCTCCATCCACACAGCCGTTTACCTACATTTTGTCTCTATGGATTTACCCGTTCTAGATATTTCATACGAATGGAATCAGACGGTGTTTGACCGTTGTTTCCAGCTTCTCTTACTTAGCATAATGCCATCAAGGTTCATCCACCTCGCAGCATGTATCAGGACTTCATTCCCTTCTCATGGCTGAATAATATTCTATTGCATGGATGCACTGCATATTGTTTATACTCTCATCTGCTGACAGACATTTGGGCTATGTATACCTTTTAGCTACTGTAAATAGTGCTGCTATGGACATTTCTGTATAAGTGTTTGTTTGAACACCTGTTTTCAGTTTTTTTGTGGTTTACCTAGAGGTGGAATTTCTGGGTCATCTGGTAAATCTACATTTAATTTTTTCAGGAACTGCCAGACTGTTTTCCACGGCAGCTGCATCATTTTACATTGCTATCAGCAGTACACAAAGGCTCTGATTTCTCCACATCTTTACCAACACTCATTATTTTCCATTTATTTATTTATTATGATAGCCATCTTAGTGGGTGTGAAGTGGCATCTCATTGTGCCTCCTTTGCTTTTGCGGAGAAAAAAATGTAATATCTTCCTGCTTAGAGCATTGTTTTCAATCATTGCAATTCACCAAAAAGCTTCAAAAACTGATTTGTTTTGATGTTGTTGCTTCATTCCTGGAATACTTGGTTGACTATTTCCAACTTATTTGTTAGAATTATTTGTTTGGAACAAAGTGTAACGAAAATGCAACCAACAGTTAGATGACTCATCTTTGGGAAAATATAATTCCATTACAGAATATTTTGGTTGATCTATAAAATATTTTCAAAGGCTTTAACATTTCTGAAATTTTATTCATGATTAACTGCCAAAAAAAGGAAAAAGCCTAAATATATACCACCATGCTGATGTATGCTTTTGTACTCAATGTCATCTCAGTCGCAAAAATTTTGCAGTTCAACTTCTGATAGCTAGCTAGATAGGTAGACTAATAGACAACTAACACGCATATTTTGAAAATGTCCCAGCTTGTTTAAATGTGATGACAAATTACCTGTGTATTATAATCAATTCCAAATACATTTCTGCTTCAGAAAGCTCCCAATTTAGAGATAACAATGTTTTAACCACAGTTCTATGCTCTACCAAAATTTGTAATCCTATTATCACTGTGAAAAGAAATAATTTTATCTTCAATGTTGAATTTCTGATTAAGATCTTTAAAAGTGTTTCACTGTTGACAAAGTGAACCTCCATTTGATTCCACGCACTGGATAAAATATTAAATTATCATTAGAGTTAACTGGTTTTCTGTTTGAAGCATTGCTTGTCACTGATATAAACCAGGCATCACTGATTGTTTGCAAAAATTATTTTGCAGCCAGATGCGTCAATCCGTGGTTTTATTTCTTACATGTGCACAAGAAGATATGGCATCTAAAATAAGCAAAATTAATTTATAAGAAAGACGTTTGATCTAAATAAAAATCATGCTTTACAGAGTGATCTATAAAACCTTTTCTGCAGCTGCATGCATTAAACATAATAGATGTCAGTGCTTCTTTGGAAGATTGGTGTCTCTTGATTTTCATATGGTCAATAATACTGCTGCAGCACCCCCCATGGATTGGCAGATGTCAACAAATGTCTTTGCAAATTATATATTCATGTAATTCCTTAAGGAGAAAAATAAAGTGAGAAATTTTGTTTTCTTGGGCTCCAAAATCACTGCAGATGGTGACTGTAGCCATGAAATTAAGAGACACTTTCTCTTTGGAAGAAAAGCTATGACCAACCTAGACAGCATATTAAAAAGCAGAGACATCACTTTGCCAACAAAGGTCCATCTAGTCGAAGCTATAGTTTTTCCGGTAGTCATGTATGGATGTGAGAGTTGGTCTATAAAGAAAGCTGAGCGCTGAAGAATTGATGCTTTTGAACTGTGGTGTTGGAGAAGACTTCTGAGAGTCATTTGAACTGCAAGGAGATCAAACCAGTCAATCCCAAAAGTCCTGAATATTCATTGGAAGGACTGATGCTGAAGCTGAAACTCCAGTACTTTGGCCACCTGATGCAAAGAGCTGACTCATTGGAAAAGACCCTGATGCTGGGAAAGATTGAAGGCGGGAGGAGAAGGGCATGACAGAGGATGAGATAGTTGGATGGTATCACCAATTCAATAGACATGAGTTTCAGCAAGCTCTGGGAGCTGGTGATGGACTGGGAAGCCTGGCATGCTGCAGTTCATGGGGTTGCAAAGAGTCAGACAGGACTGAGCGACTGAAGTGACTGTCTGAATTCCTTAAGAGAGGGCCTCCCAGGTGGCTCACTGGTAAAGAATCTGCCTGCCAATGCAGGAGTCACAGGAGACGTGGGTTTGAGCCCTGAGTTGGGAAGATTCCTTGGAGGAGGAAATGGCAATTCACTCCAGTATTCTTGCCTGGAAAATCCTGTGGATAGGGGAGCCTGGTGGGCTACAGTTCATGAGCTTTCAGACATGATTGAGCAACTAAGCACTAGCACTAATTCATTAAGGAATGAAAATTCAGTACCTACACATACAGTCGTGTCCAACTCTTTGCGCCCCCATGGACTGTGGCCTACCAGGCTCCTTCGTCCATGGGATTCTCCAGGCAAGAATACTGGAGTGGGCTGCCATTTTCTTCTCCAATACATATCATTAAAAACATACTTACATTGTTTTTTAGGTCATTGCTGCTAAAAAGTTTTATTATAAGTAAAAAGCATTACCAACTAATAATAGTTGTCGGTTTATACCATATAATAAGGAACAATACCACCACAGCAAAAAATTTCCCATAAAATTTAATGGACATGAAATGCTTAAATGCTCTCTAGCAGGATCACAGCTTATCTTTTCTGCACGTATTTCTTCTCTTGCACCTAAACTATGATTTCCCACATTATGCTGACTCTGGCAGGGAAGCCTGGCAGCATGTGACTCAACCCAGACCATAGGAGAGCTGGCTGATAGACCAAGTGGCCCAGCAGCATTGATTATTTTCCTTCTGCAAACAGCGGAAGGAGCCACGTCCCCAAACGCTTGTGTGTGAGCACACTGTGCTCTTAGAGCTACCATCCTACATGCAGTCACTGAAGGGAGGTGTTAGTTACCTTGAGGCTAGAAGGGCTGGGAAAAAATGAGTTGCACTCAACTTTAGGTTTTCACTTCAAGTTGAAGTGAAAGCTCTTTTCACGGTGCATGAGTCTTGCATGCTTCTAGTAGAGATGTTCAAAGGACCAATAGAGACCTACCAAAGTCATTCACTTCCACGAAACTGTTAATAATAATTCTTTATTAAAAATGGGAAATCTAGGAGAGATGCTAACAAGGGCAAGATGCCAGGACAATAGGCATACACTGGGACTGTTCTAGGCAATTCCTGATGCATGATCACTCTGTCCTTAGCTGCTTGAACAGAAGACAGCTTTGAATGACCATGCAAAAATTTACTATGTCTTGGCCCTGGATGCTTTTGCTCTGTAATTTACAGTCTCCATTGCTTGTTGTTGTTCTTCAGTCACTCAGTCCTGTTCAATTGTTTGCGACCTCATGGACTGCAACACGCCAGGCCTCCCTGTCCCTCACCATCTCCCAGAGCCTGCTCAAATTCATGTCCATTGAGCTGGTGATGCCATCCATCTCATCCTCTGTCGTCCCCTTCTCCTGCCTTCATCTTGCCCAGCATCAGGGTCTTTTCTAATGAGTCAGCTTTTCACATCAGGTTGCCCAATTATTGGAGCTTCAGCTTCAGCATCAGTCCTTCCAATGAATATTCAGGACTGATTTCCTTCAGGATTGACTGGTTTGATCTCCTTGCTGTCCAAGGGACTCTCAAGAGTCTTCTCCAACAGCACAGTTCAAAAGCATCAATTCTTTGGCACTCAGCTTTCTTTATAGTTCAACTCTCACATCCATACATGACAACTGGAAAAACCATAGCTTTGACTAGACGGACCTTTGTTGGCAAAGTAATGTCTCTGCTTTTTAATATGCTGTCTAGGTTGGTCATATCTGTTCTTCCAAGGAGCAAGCGTCTTTAAATTTCATGGCTACAGTCACCATCTGCAAAATAAAGTCTCTCGTTGTTTCCATTGTTTCCCCATCTACTGCTTAAGAGAGCAAAAAGGTAAGGGCATGAGAAGGCTTCCTGGGAGAAAAGCAAGCAGGATAAACCTACCTAGCCGTGATGCAATTCCAAGGAGCAACAAAGAATAAAAATGAGCTTTCTTCAGATGGGAGTTCTGTAACTGCCAACTGCCCACATGACACAGGAGAGGACATGGGATCAGAACAAATATAATTTACTTTAAATAGAACCTCTCACTATATGCCCCCCACCCCCACCACTTCATTTTCCTGGGTCGGCGCACTAGGCTGGCGTTTATTTGTTATTTACTTATTTGGCTGCCTCATGTCAAAGTTGCAGCCCGTGGGAGCTTTCCTTGCAGTGTGCAGGCTCCCTAGCTGTGGCGTACCGGTGCAGTAGTAGCAGCTCCCAGGTTTAGCTGCCCGTGGCTTATGGGATCTGTTTCCCAAGCAGAGATCAAAACTGCATCCCTTTCATTGCAAGGTGGATTCTTAACCACTGGACCACCAGGGAACTCCGTCATGTTTATTACTACAGTTTTAACTGCTTTACCCTTCTTGTGTTCAAGCTGAAGTGTCATCTAGTCAACTTGGTATAGGATTGTAATGATATGGGAGTTATTTTTTTTTTTTAAGGAGGCTTATTTTTCTAATATCATGCAACAAACTAGTCATTGAGTGACTACTGTTCTTCAAAGGAGGGCATTTAAAACCTTGGATGACTACACATCTAATGACATCATCTGGAATGATGTCATTAATAATGACATCATTAATATCACTAATGATGATATTAACAAAAATGTGAACAATGATAGCTAATATGTATTAAGAATTATAAGTGGCAACCTGTGTGCTGGGTGCATTTTCCAGGTTGTCTCGTTTAATCCTCATAACAAACTTTTAAGGCAGGTGCTAGTGTTACTTCACCGATGAGGAAACAGGCCTGGGAAGGATATTAAAAGTAAAGCTTTCAAACATATAGTAAAGATGAATTCTTCTCAGTGGTTAAGGCACCCAGCTGAGATTCAGAGTCCTGCCTGTGGTTTTAAAGACTGGGATGGTGATCCTGGCCTATGCTGCCTCCCGTCCAGGCCAGGGGAGAAAATAAGAGGTGGGAAACAGAGACAAACCCGAGGCAGATCAGGACAAAGTGCTGAGCAGAGCCCTGAGGACCGAACACACTCAGCAGCGGTGAAGGAACGCTCGCACACAGCGCTCGGCGACTTGGCGCTGCGCCTCGGTGTGCGGTGGCCACACGCCCCTCGTGGGATATTCTGGCAGGAACCTGGGTTTGTGTTTCGTCTCCGAGGTGGCTGCCTGTCTGCGGTCACACCACGGCTCATTGACCTGGGCTCTGAGCAGCCCTTTTTGATTCCAGGATGAAAAGAGCCATGAAGGGAACTTTCATTCACTCCCGGGTTTGCCTGCCCATCAGGTCTGAGGGCAGAGCTGCAAAGGGCCCCTGTGTGCCCAGGGAGGCCACAGCCAGACCAGCACCCTGCCTCCAGAGCCCCGGCCTTCACCATGCCTCTCCTCCTTCTGCAGGGCTGTGTGTCGACTGCCATTCCTACCCCCTCAACGAAGATCCTTTAGAGTTACTGTTCTTCTACCAATTCTTCACACTTTTCATCCTTGGGGAAAAAGAAAAGTTAACAAGCAAGTTTAAATATCTCAATATTTATTTGCTTCTTAACTACTGATTCTCTTTTAAAAACACAAGGTTAACAATCATTTGTTTCTCTGAGGGACAGAATAAAATACATTGTGTACGCCAAGTCATCTTAGACTGATGATAGTATATTTTAAATCATATAATGTCTAAATTGTCAAATATCAGATCAAAACACAGTTGGTTAAAGGTAAAATGTGATGACTTTTAAGGCAGTTTCATAAATAAATTATATTAATTTACTTCTATACCATAAGTTAATTGAACCCTTAAAAATAGATAACTTTTTTTTGACCTATCTTTGGCTGTGCTGGGTCTTCACTGCTGCATGGGCTCTTCTCTAGTTGCGGCGAGGCAAGGTCACTCTTCCTGCGTGTGCTGGCTTCTCATTGCAGGGGCTTCTCTTGTTGCTGAGCATGGGCTTTAGGGTTCACAGCCTTCAGTAGTTGCAGCCCATGGGCTCAATAGCTGCAATTCCCCGGCTCTAGAGCACAGGCTAGATAGCTGTGGCCCACGAGCTTAGTTGCTTTGCAGCATGTGGGATCTTCCCAGACTAGGGATCGAACCCGAGTCTCCTGCATTGGCAGGTAGATTCTTCACCACTGAGCCACCAAGGAAGCCCAAGATAACTTTTTGAGGACAGTAAAAAGTCAGTATGCCCTAACCTGGAAAAGCAGTGTTGTGTAATACAAGGAATAAATCCTTGCAGCAAGGCCTTGGGATAGTCCATGTGAATTAAAATAAGTAGTTAGCAAATAGAAACTTTTGGAACCAGTTGCCAGAGCAATCTGCTCCAAGATGGAGGCCCGCCATCCTCGGGGGCATGGGCCGAAGCCTTGAGGCCCTTGACCAGAGCAGAACTTCCGACTCCCACGTCAGGCCCAGCTACCCTCACCACTCCAAGCACCTGGGAGAGCTTTGCGCTTTGCAGAGACCACCGAGGTGGGTCAGTTTTAATTTGCTGGGCAAGAATTATATCGCACCCTGATAGCTGATGTGCTCTGAGAGCTTACTGCATCCACTTCACAATTATGTACATTTTACAAGCACAGTTTCATCCAGATTTCACACGTTCCTATGAGGAATGTGTTGTTAGGTAGGAAAACTGGGCTGAAAGACACTAAGGGACTAGCCAAAGTAACACAGATAGAGAGGGGATTTCATGAAAAGATTTTCGTGAGGCTCTGGCCTAAGTAATCCCGCTTCTGGGCTCTGGGGTTCAATTAGTAACAATAACAACTCATTGAATCCTCAGCCAGCCCTGTAGATTCCATATCCTTAGCCCCCACTGAACAGATAGTGTTGTTCAGGCACAGGGAACTGGGCCAAACTCGCACAGTTGTTAAGTGTTAATCTGGGATTGGACTACGATTGTCCTGGCTCCGCAAAGCACGCTGCCAGCCACTAGACCACACTGCCTCCAGGTGACGAACGTCCTTCTGTTGCACCGTTCTGGGCCAGCTTTGGGAGCACCAGGGCACAGCGTCATGGTGCAGACGTCCCTTCTCATAAAGGGCACTTCAGCATCACCAACAAGGTGGTTGCCTCACGCTGCTGCAGCTCTGTGCCTTTGCAGGGCTGGGGCAGGCCTGCAGGTGCAGGCAGGACAGCAGTCTGGGCTCACCACGCGACAGGACAGAGGAAGAGCACTTGGGAGCCCCTGAGTCAGTGCACATGTGGCGAAGGAAGGACTGGGCCATTGCAAGTAAAGAAAAAGAAAACTGGAAAAGCAATATTTTAAATGCTTACTTGGAGATACGAAGTGTCTTTCCATTTTACAAAGTTTCTTTTCTTAATGTATTAGGAACTTTGGGTTGGAAGTGACAGAGACACAGCTCAGAACAGTTTAAACATCCAAAGAGGATTTCACCCAACTAAAATGCCCCAGAGTGTTACTGGTGCTAATCTCAGCTTCATCCCAGTGCGCAGATAATGACTTCAGATCCCTCTGCCTCCCCATTCACCCTCCCCTTCCCCGTGCCAGGGCGCCATTCTCTCCTACCCTAGACAGGACCCTCCTGTGGCCAGGTGAGATGGCCCAGCTTAACTGTTCCAGGGGGAAGCACATCTCTTTTCAAATTAACCTGCATCCATTTCCCAAGGGCACTCATTTTACGCTTGCTTGGGTCACACGTTCTTCCTAGACCAGTCACCACATCTGCCCTGGGTCATGTGCCCATTGTTCTGGAGGGAGGGGAGAGTCCCTTGACTGACATACAGCAGGATCACATAGAGGAGGGGGGGATGTTCCCTAAAGAAAGGGGAGTTGGGGAGAAAACATGACCGTGACACTTCGGGCTTCCAACTGCAGGAATTTACTAAGGAAATTATTACTGATGCAGCTACCCACGTCTGGGGGAAAGTCCATGCAGAAAAGTAACAAGAACTACAAGAAGAGTTCGCAAATTCTCTCAAGGAGCACATACAAAAATCTGTCTAAGACTTAGACTCTAAGGTAAAGCCTTTATGAGAGTGTTAGGGGTTTTAAAATAAATCCTAAAAGGGAAGGAGTAAAGCTTGCCTTGCTGATCTTTGCAGGTGAAATGAAGTGCAAGCTAGGTGGAAAAATCAGAAGTCTCTCCCAGGCTCTGGGGATGGCGGGTGGTTGCCCAGGGCCAGTCCCCTCTGCAGGCCTCTGCCCGAGCCCGTGGCCCCCCACAGCAGCCTCTAGGGTCACAGCCAAGCCCACCTGCACCTCTGGGGCCGAGTTAAGGACTTCTGCTTCCAGACCTTTCCTCTGCTTCTCCCAAGCACTAAATTCACATCTTTTTATCCCCATTTTCCAAAAAAAGGCGGCAGACTCTCCTCCCCCACAAAGCAAACAGAAAACAGTACGTCCTAGGAGGCCTCCCTGACCAATATCTGTGCCATGTCATCACTAAACACTCCCGCTTCCAACGGCCGCTCACCTCTCCTTAATACCACTCTATTTCAGCAGGCGGCCCTCCATAAATCCTTCCGGGCCTTCCACTCTAAACAGGCCTCTTCTCACGCGGAGACCAGCCTCCTTGCCAGCCGTGTAAACACTCCCCAGCTCCCAGGGGAGGCTCTGACGTGCCCAGCCTGGCCTGGGCATTTACGATCAGATCATGGCAGCCAGCGACTGGGGTAGGGTGGGGGGGCCCTCCTGCCCAGGGTTTAGAGAGGAGCCTGGCGTGGTCCAGATGGGAAGAGTGCCCCAGGCACAGTTGTAATGAGGCATTTATGGTGTGGAGCCGGCCCCAGGCAAAACCGGGCAAAAGGTGTGGCCTGAGACATTTCTGAGGTATTAATGTATGTTTCCTTCTCTGGGTTTCTCCCTCCTCCACCTCATTTCCAAGCAAGTAGTCAGGCCTTCTGTAAGTCTTCACCTCAGGGATTTTCGCTCCACTGAAAGCTCCAAGTATGTGTGTCTGGGGGAGGGGGATCTGGTCATGTAACCCTCCCAGCTCCCGGGACAGCTTCTGTTGGAGGTCTTCACACAGGAGCAGGAGGAAACGGAAGATGCTGCGGGTCTCAGGAGAGCTGGACCGCCTTCACTGAGGTTTCTGACTGGACAGTGCCACTGAAACCAAAAGTGCCCCTACAGGGACCTCACAGCTTGAGTGACACAACCATTAGGATGGACGGAAGAGTATGGCCCTTCCGCCATACCCCTGAGGACCATCCTGATCTTTGTGAGGCAACAGGAGGGAGCTTCAGTTCTGAGTGGCTTGAAATGTCCCCTCAACTCCACCAGCTGGGAGTTCAGAACTGTCTGTAAGTTTATTAAGAGGTGTGGGCAGAGTTATGCCTCCTCCAAAGACGTCCTCTTCCTAATCCTTGGGCCCTATGAACATCCTGTTTTACTTGGCAAAAGCAAATTAAGGTTGCAGATGGAATTAAAATTGCTCATCAGCTGACTTGGAGGATCTCAATGGGCTTAATGTAATCTTGCACTTAAGAGAGTGGAAGAGGCCTTCAGAAAAACAGAACCCTAAAAATATTTAAAGCTGTTTTGTGTTGCTGCCTGTGAAGCAGGAAGGGAAGTAACCACAAGCCAAGGAATGCACGTGGCCTCCAGGAGCTGAAGGAGGCAGGGAGAGGATCCTCCCCCAGAATCTCCAGAAGGGACACAGCCCTGCCAACCCCTCCATCTTTGCCCAGTGAGAGGCATGTTGGATTTCTAACCTAGAAAAGTTGTAAGAAAATAAAGCTATTGTTAGCATCACTGGCTCAATGGACAGAAATTTGAGCAAACTCCAGGAAATAGTGAAGGGCAGGGAAGCCTGGTGTGCTGCAATACATGGGGTAGCATAGAGTTGGACATGACTTGGTGACTGAACAACAGCAAAAAAAAAACTATTGTTTTGAGCCACCAAGTTTGCAGTGACTTATTACAGCAGCCATAGAAAACGAATACAAAAGACAATAAGCGGAACTGATGTTTATTACACCCTGGGGCTCCGACTTGGTCCCCTCCCTGCAGGTTCCCCTCACCCTCGCTATGATCCCTCTGGACTTGCCAGGTTGCTCAGGTCTCTTGCAGGGGCCCCACCAAAATCCAGTTCCAAGTATTTCAATTCCACAAACCTTGTCTGTATGCCAGTTGCATGCAGAACACCACGAGAGAGCACTGCAGACGGAAACCAGGATGTGACGTGGCCACTGTGCTCGGGATGGTGAGCGAGAAGAAGAGAGAGACACACATGGAACTGGTCCGGGCCTGGGGCAGGCTGTGGCAAGCGCAGTTCCAGAAGGGTGAGCCAGGTGCTATGACTATAGAGGGAAGAATGAGATAAATATCAGCAGAGAGAATCTGAATTACTCATCTCATTGAAGAAAAAGCCGAAGGCAGGACTGAACTCAAGCCCAGATGAGAACTACCTGGCATCCATACCTATACCTTGTCCATTCAGACATCACTAATCAATCACTAATTCCTTTTTTTTTTTTCAGCAGAGCTCAGATTTTGTCTTGGGATTTTTCTCAGTTTAGTGTAATAGCAGTTGAATGAGTTGGGTACTTGTGGTGAAACCTATTTGCCACATCTGTGGTTCAAGTATTTATCGCCCTGAGATAGCCAAGCCAATGTGCATGCTCAGTCATGTCATGTTCGACTCTTTGTAACCCCATGGACAGTAGCCCACCAAGCTCCTCTGTTTGTGGGATTTTTCAGGCAAAGAATATTGGAGTGGCTTGTCGTTTCCTCCTCCAGGGGATCTTCCCAACTAGGGGACTGAACCCACGTCTCCTACATTGCAAGTAGAAGATGGTGTCAGGCAAATAATCTAGAAAAGCAATGTCTGAACTTCAATCACTCTTCTCTTTATTACTGCATGGAGAATCCCCACCTGGGTTACCTGTAGTCTCTAGCCATCCTTAGTCATCCAAGATTGTCTGGTATCTGGGATTTCTACCCCTAAAACACTTCTGGTTGGTATTGTAATCCATCAGAGCAAGACAATCAGGAATGTCCCTCCTGGGGCAATAATGAAAGAATTCAATGACCTCTCTCTAGACTTCATGTCCCAAGCTGGGGCCAACAGAGATTGGTGTGAGGTATGAGCAAGAAGATTCAGGAGCTAAATTTTCAAAACTGAGCTTCCAAAGTTGAGATTCTTGCCAGCCACTGAGGTACCCATGGCTGCTACCCATAGCTACTCTTACTGACCCTGGGGAACCAGAGGGAAAATGACTCAGCATTCTAAAAATTCCACAGGGGTGGCAAGGTGGACCATGGATGCTGGCACACCCCTGTCTGTACTACCTAGCTTTAATATTTTAATTGTAAATCAATACTGTCTTACATTTTTAAAATCTAAGCAGCAGAAGGATATGAAATTTAAAATGAAAATTTCCTTTTCCTCTAGCTTCTTTCCAACTCCCCAAAGGTAATCTTGAAGTTTTTCTTTTCAAATCCTTCTAGAAAAACTGAATGCGCAGAATGTATGTATGAATAAGTTTGTGGTTAAGTGCCTTTCCCCCTGTGAATATAAGTGGAGTTGTGATCACACTGAACCCACTGTTCTGTAGTTTATTCAACTTCACTGACTGATCTTTCCATAAGATTTGGGGTGGGGACCAGCCTGGTTCTGGAGACAGACCTCCTGGGATAAAATCCTGGCTGAGCACTTATCCCTTGGGTGACTTGGGGTAAGTTCCTTAACATCCCTATGTTCCCCCTACAAGTGGAGAGACAACTCCAGGAATACTATTGAAAATACACTTTCCTTTACAGAGTTCTTATTTGGAGCCAATGTTATGTTTGTTCACGTAATAATTTTTAAGACTCTATCCAGTACACATCACTATCTCAGCTTGGTTCAGATTCAAAAGTAATGCCAGGAACTGGGGTTCAATGGCTCTTCATGAGGGTCACACACTTTCCTGCTCCTCTCTCCAGCGTTGGAATAGACTCCACCCTCGAAAGGCCACTGTCTCCAGTGCCCTGGGAAAGTCCCCTTGCTGGTTAGCTCATTGGTTGTTGTCACCACCCCTCAAGATGCAGCTCAAGAGCTCCCCTCTCCTAAGCATCAGCATGCCTCCCCTCCCAGGAGAAGTGGCCCCCTTTGGTTCGGCTGATCCATCAGCACACCTCTATTATGTCACTGATCACCTGTGTGTGTGTGTGTGTGTGTGTGTGTGTGTGTGTTCAGTCCCTCAGTCGTGTCCAACTCTTTGCCACCCCTATGGACTATAGCCTGTCAGGCTCCTCTGTCCATGGGATTCTCCAGACAAGAATACTGGAGTGGGTTGCCATGCCCTCCTCCAGAGGATCTTCCTAACCCAGGGATTGAACCCACGGCTCCTGCCTCTGCTGCATGGCAGGTGGATTCTTTATCATTGAGCCACTGGGGAGGCCCTGGTCACCCTTGTCATGACCCTTTTCCTATAAGTCTTCTTCCTCTACTAGACTATGAATGCCTACAAATCAGGGACTCTGGCTCGCTTACCTTGAGGACCCGAGTGTAAACACTTGCTATCTAGAGTAGAGGGCCATTCTAGGGGAGTTGAATGAATGAGTGAATGAATGATGGGCTGAATAGATATCTGAGATTTCATATGTACAAAATAGAACTCTTTTTTACCCACACCTGCTCATTCTCCCTCCTCCCCACCCTGGTAAGCAGCACCCCTATTCACCCAGTTGTCCAAATCAAGGACTTTGGGTCAGATTTGACCCCTCTCTGTCACCACCCCACCACATCCCACCCACCACTACATCCTGGGGCTCTCACTCCATAGTATGTCCCCAGTCCCACTTCTTCCTGCCACCTGCCTCACCACCATCCAACTGAGAGCCACCGCCACCTCTTACCTCCACTACGCAGCATCTCCCTGACCTGTGGCCACTTACCTCCACTATGCAGCATCTCCCTGACCTGTGGCCACTTACCTCCACTATGCAGCATCTCCCTGACCTGTGGCCTCTTACCTCCACTACGCAGCACTTCCCTGACCCGTGGCCTCTTACCTCCACTATGTAGCACCTCCCTGACCTGTGACCCTGCCTCCGCTCTGCCCTGCTCCCAGGCCCACCTTCACGCAGCTGCCGGGAGACTCTCCTGCAAAGCAAAGGGCGTCTTCCTACTCGCCTGCTTCGTGCCCACCTCCCCACCCCCAGTGACTTTCCATAGCTTTTACAATAGAATCCAAATGTTTTGCTGGGGGCTACAGGTGAGCTGTTTCCCCTCTTGTTGCAGGAAACTAGCTACATGGAACAGGAGCTGTTCCATATCCTGCCCAGCGGTCATCCCAGCACATAGCACTCTTCCCCCAGATCACAATTCTGCAGACCCCTAGCCTCCTTGAAGAGCCTTCAGCAGGCCAAGCTGTGTTCTCTCTTACGCCCTCTGCCTGGAATTGTCCTCCTCCTGACCTCGTGCGCCCCCTTCCCTTCATCTGGGGCTCAGTGTAGATTCACCTTCTCTAGAAGGCCTCCCTGATGCCCTTCTATGATAACTCTATCCAGGTCACTCACCAGCATATCACCCTGTTTTATTTACTTCACTTACTTTTGAAGTGTGGTGTTGGAGAAGACTCTTGAGAGTTCCTTGGACGGCAAGGAAATCGAACTAGTCCGTCCCAAAGGAAATCAGTCCTGAATATTCATTGGAAGGACTGATGCTGAAATTGACACTCCAACACTTTGGCCACCTGATGGAAAGAGCTGATTCATTAGAAAAGACCCTGATGCTGGGAAAGATTGAAGGTGGGAGAAGGGGACAACAGGATGAGATGTTTGGATGGCATCACTGACTCGATGGACATGGTTTCAGTAAACTCCCAGAGCTGGTGATGGACAGGGAGGCCTGGCGTGCTGTAGTCCATGGGGTTGCAAAGAGTCTGACATGACTGAGTGACTGAACTGCACTGAACTACTACTTTGAAATCATCCAGAAGGTCGGCCCAGACAGTAGAGACCTTTCCTGTCCTGTTCCATGCTGAATCTTCTCTGCCTAGCACAGGACCTGGCACATAGTAGGTGCTCAAAAATACTTGTGGGATAAAGGAATCATGGTAACCTGTTTGGGCCACATTTCCAGAGAGGTTGTGAGGTTATGCCCTGATTTCAATGAGCTTCAATTCCAGTGCTGCTAGGTAGAAGGAACATTGAATTTGAAGAATATTTGATATGATGGTTTTTAAAGCTTGTGGTTTCTGTGGCACTTAGTATCAGTTTTCCTATCTTTGCAAGTGACAGAAAGATTGGAGGAGGTTAAAACAGTGAAGAAGGCTCTTTCAAGGATGGAAATGTGCTGGAGCCATGGTGCTGTCCAAAAGCCCTTTGAACTGAGACAATCAAGGAAGCAAAAAGTGCCTGCCTAATTCTCATTTCTAAATCAGTCATCTTCACAGCGTTGATGTGGTTAACAGCCAATTAAGAAATCTTGACATTATTCAAGATAGATAAAATTGAAATGGAGTCTGAGAGAATTTAGATATCTATAACAAGCTGAAATTCAAGGACCAAGAAAAAGTCTTCCTGATTGAACAGTCTTCCTGAGGAAAACCACGGGACATTCAGACTGATGCGCCCTCAAACCATCTCAATAGGGATTGCATTGCCACTAAAAATAACAGTCATCGTGTCTGCTTTTAAGTGTGGAATTATTCACAGCCAAAAAAATATGGTTCTGGTATCAAGGGAGGCTGGGGCACCCCTTGGGTTTGTAAATTGCGGGCCTGTGCTTGACAAACTTTGTCGAGGGAGCAGCGACCGGGCTTCGTGCCTCAGTACCATTGAGACAGTGTTTGTGGGAAAACCAGGGGGTGATCCTGTAAACTGCACATTATATAAAGTGTCCTCTGAAGCACCATCTCATCTGGCGTTTGGAACATAACCAAAATGACTTCTCTCTAGATAACTGCCAAAACAGCCCGTTGAAAATAACAAAATACAGTATCTAATAAGCTAATTATTTAAAAACCAACAGGTTTAGAGGTTTCCTACCATTTTCTGCCCTAAAATACTTGAAAACTATCACCTATCCCCGACTCTAACAGTGGCCCATTGTGAGGCAGGGTTAGAGGCAGAAGGCAGCCTAACCCTTGAAGGGGTGCAGGCTGAAAAGCCTCATAATTTTGCATCCTCTCCTGGGGGTTCATGGCCTTGCCTGCCTTCGCTCTTTGACTCCCCACCAGGGAATAACACCATGAACTTACATTTTTAAAAGGGGATCTGACAGAAAGCAAATCAGTGATTCCCTGCAGCTAGGAGTAGGAGGGAACTGACTATAAATGGTCATGGGGGAACTTTCTGGTACCGTGGAAGCCTTCCAAAGCTGAATAATGGTTGCACAACTATGTAAATTTACTAAAACTCACCCAACTGTACACTTAAAATGGATGAGTTTTATGGTATATAAATTACACCGGAACAACACTGCTAAAAAAGTGGATCAAGGCAAACTGTGTATGCAGATACAGTGTTTGGGACAATGCGTCCAAACCAAGTTCAGCTTCTCCACCCGGCTTCTCCAGCAGTTGCTGTCCTCTCAAGGAGCAACAGGCTCCTGGGTGTCTGCCATCTTTAGCCTTCTCTCTTACCACCTCATGTGACCAGTTTTACCACTCCAATATCTTTTGAATCAGTTCACGTCTTCCCATCTCTGATACCACGGCCTCGCTGAGCCTGTCATGGTGTCTCCTGAAAGGCAGTCATCGCCCCTTCATGACGGCCTGCCCTCACCTCCCAGTGCATTTCTCCCTCTATCTCAAGGATGAAATTCTTTCATCGGCTGCCCACGGCCCTCAGGAGAGCACTCCAGATCCTTAGCAGGGTGCAGTTTACACGATCTCCCACAGCCTCACATCTGTTTATTTCTGTAGTCTTATCTCTTGACAAACCAGATTCTAAACCAAAGTGACCCACTTATCTTTATTGATTCCCTTGAAACAAGACAAGGTTCCCTTCCCTCCTTTGCTCACACAACCTGCTCTCCACCCACAAGTACTGCTCTGGCAGAGACAACTGGTGGTTGCTCCCAGTAGCGCCTTCTCTTCCTTACTAACTCTGATTTTACCAGGACATATCGCTGGATATGGTTAAAGACCTCATTCCCTAGCTTCCCTTGCAGCTATGTGGAACAGTGCGATACATTTTGATCAATGAGAAAAGTATGGCATAGCAAGAGGCTGCCTTAAAAGGAACAGGCCTTCCTGCCTTCTACCTTTATCCGACCTAGAACGAAGCTGTCATGACTGGAGCTCCTGCAGCCGTCTTTGGCCAAGAGATAATGCATGGCAGTGCAATAAGATAGAAGGGCCTTGGGTTAAGAGCACCATTGAGCTTCCCTATCACCATTGAACTTTGTTTATGTGTGAGAGAAACTAACTTCCTCCTGTTTTGGCCACTATTTGGAGGAGGGGTGGAATTCTTGGTTATTTGTAGACAGGTAAGATTATTAACTTATATTAAAAAAAATGCTTTCAAGCCCCAACTTAACTGACTGACCCACTTTACTGTCCATCAAGCTCCTGTTTCTCCTCTAACACTCAGTGGAGGAGCCGCCTACTCTCGGAAGCTACCCTGACCCCCCAGAGGCAGGTTGGATGCCCCTCCTCAGGCCTCCACAGCCCCTGGCACTGTTTCCCACCATGACATTGTTAGATTAAATCTGTTCACATTTTGACACCATCACTGGATTCCTGAAGAAGCACTAGGTCTGGCAGAGTAGGGTGTCAGGGTGCTTGCTGGATGAGAAATTATTTAACACCCAAGTGATTAACCCACAAGAAACAATCATGCTGCTGTTTTGAAAGGGAGCCAGGTGGGCAGTTATTTCAGTTTTATATCAATACCACCTCTCTGGATAGATCTGTAAACAACAGGTCTGGATATATTACATACATCAATAATTGTCACAAAAACAATCAAAACTTCACTTGCAATGTTAAGAAACACAAGCTGTGCCTTTGAAATTGTTAATGGTTAGATAAGTCCAAATCTTTCTATCTGAGTACCTAAGGATATGCTAAAAAAAACTGTTACTGACTCAGGAAGAAAATATCAAGATGAAAAGAGAAAATTAGTGACCACTCTCTGACAATAACTTGCAAAAACACAGAATAAATATTCAGACACCACATTGATTTAAAATAGATTCCTATTCAGTTACAGACACCACCTACCTAAAAACACATTAGGCACATGAATCTCAGTATTCCTGATTGGATTTTAAAACCAGACTTATGGTTTCATAACCCTACTAGCTTTCAGAACCAAAGTGGAAATTAAAGATCTTAAAGGCCAAGCAAATCTAAGATGGAGGTGGGAGAAGCATTTAAAAACAAGAGCAATTATGAAATAAAACTGAAGGCTGATTCAGAGTCAGGTTGGAAAGGGGTGGGGAGAAGAAACAATGTTGAAAAGACAAATTCTGAGAATTAACATCACCAGCTCAAAACTCACTGTTTATACTTCAGCAGTTAAGAAACCTCAGACGTCACAGTGCTGCTCACAGTAACAGTGATCTCATTTTCAAAACTGCCTATTGATACTGACCTGCAGTTGGATTTTGTGGAAAAGAAGCTTTTCTTCCTTATAGAATTTCAGCATCAACATCGAGAGTGTTAGTGGATGCCTCACGTATAAGCTTATGCTGTGATATTTTAACGCACCTAAACTCTAGTGAACATTCTGGAAGGCATCGCAGCAGGGAACCAAACATCAGGGAGGCTATTAGCAATTTAGCATCTCATTTCATGTGAGAATGTGAATGCCATGTTCTCTAGTACTCACGATGTCGCTCTGGGCCATGTTGGATTCTAAACTTTCAATTATCTACCCTCATTATTTGACTGCTTCCCCCCATCCCAAAGCCCTTTTCCTTTCTGTGACTCTGCATGCATCAGGGAGTCTCTTGGGGGGCGTGGTTAAAGCAGATGCAGTGGTGTGACTTGCAGT
Source organism: Odocoileus virginianus (assembly GCF_023699985.2). Taxonomy (NCBI): domain Eukaryota; kingdom Metazoa; phylum Chordata; class Mammalia; order Artiodactyla; family Cervidae; genus Odocoileus; species Odocoileus virginianus. The sequence continues at coordinate 44,983,324 of NC_069689.1, read as the reverse complement.
CCTGTTTGCTGAAAGTACAGGGGAAGCTCTTGAGTCAGGACAATCACCCATTCGAGGGGACAACGTTAAGCCTCAGACTGAAGTTTCAAAGATCCATTTGTCCTAGGGATATCTGTCCTGGGCCAATAGGGGGCCGGGGCTACAGAGGAATTCTAAAAAGCTTTAAAGTTGCATCTTGAATCCTTCTGGTTCTTGGGCTATGACTTTTAGTTCACTATTAGGCTCATAAGAAACCAGAAAGTCCAATATACTTCACTTCTGGAGTCATTTGGAGAAAATGCTTCAGAAAAGCTTTTCAGAGAAAAGCTTGAGGTATAAGTGCCAATATTAAACAAATATATTTCCTGCACACTAGGGTGATGAAAAAATTTGTTTTGCATTAGAAGTCAGAGGTCTTGGGCTTGAGTCCTAGCGTGTTGGTCAGTCAGTGGTGTCCCACTCTTTGTGACCCCATGGACTGTAGCCTTCCAGGCTCCTCTGTCCATGGGATTCTCCAGGCAAGAATACAGGAGTGGGTAGCCATTCCCTTCTCCAGCTGATCTTCCCTACCCAGGGACTGAACCCAGGTCTCCCACATTGCAGGCAAATCCCGTCTAAGTCATGGGGGAAGCCCCCTGAGTCCTAGCCCACCTGCTAAATAGCATAGTGTCCTTGGCCATTAACAGCACTGGCACTAGCATACGCAAGCCTGAATCATGTGACTTTCATACATTGTACATCGTTTTCACAACACTGCAGCAAAACAGACCTTGATGCCATTTCAGATTAGGAAACTGAGAAAATTGAGATCTGTAGCTAACCAGTGGTCCAGCTGGGGTTTGGACGCATTCAGATAGTTACACCTGCTTACAGGAATACTGGCATTCCCCGCGCTCCACACAAATCTACCCACTTTGCAGAACTTCGTTTATCACCTGTTAGGTGAGGTTTTGGCCTGTCTCTGGGGTCACCTCTCGCTGTAAAATGCTTGATCTCCAAATTCCTGGAGTGAACCACCGTCCGTTATTAATTTTTGGTGCTCACGTGTTTCATCGTGCACAGGGATGGATGCTGTGGTTTCTAATGAATAGGTTTGTTTGTAAATGTGTGCTCCTACAATTCCAGAGCATTCTTGAGAGGAGGTTGGTCCTCCCGACATCTTGTTCACCCTGTTCATTTGTTTGGCAAACCTTTTTGAATGGAGGAAAAAATACGACTTGCCGTCCCACTGCCATCTATAACTGTGGCGGGACAACATGAGCAAAACTTAGCAACGTGTGAAATGCGCTCAGTCGGTGGGGCTGTCTGTGACCCCAAGGGCTGTAGCCCTCCAGGCTCCTGTCCGTAGGATTCTCCAGGCAAGAATGCCGGAGTGGGTAGCCATTCCATTCTCCAGAGGAGCTTCCCAACCCAGGGATCGAGCCCAAGTCTCCCACACCGCAGGTGGATTCTTTACTCTCTGAGCCACCAGGGAAACCCACGTGGTAACGCAAATCCCAAGGCCCCCTGCAGACCGACGTAGCAGAACTCTCGGGGTGGGGCTCCTGCGCTTGGAGTTTAACATCCTCCGCCTCCACCTCCTTCGAAGAACTCGCGAGGCGCACTCAAAGAAGTTTGAGGACCACAGGTCTAGGACCACTGATTTTTCCAACTGAGTTACCTGTTCCCAAGAGTTGGCTTGCAGGCGGGGCGGGCAGGCCGGGCGTACGTTAATTTAATAATCAAATGCCATTTTCAAATAGCAGTGCCTTTCTGGGTGCCCTCCGTGAAGCAGGGGAGGACTGGGAGGCGAGGGAAATTGGGGTAGACTCGGGGAAGGTCGGGGCAGGGGTGGGGATGCGCCGCGAGGCGAAGGTGAGAGGAGGAGGAGGACGCTGCCCAGCCTGGCAATCCAGCCGGTCGGAAACGGCGTGCAGGACCCCGAGCCGCAGGAGCCAGAGCCAATTACAAGTTTACGTAAGAGACCCGGACCCTCCCGCCTCCCCGGCTCCGCCCCGCGCCCCCGCCCCGGCGGATGCGGGGGGGATCGCCCTCGGAAGCGGGCTGGGATGGAGAGGGTCTTGTCGACCCAGGACGGAGGCTGTCTTTTCTGCCTGCTTGCGGGAGAAACTTTTTGGGCGGCGCTTCGGTGCTCTGGAATCCTCGGGCGCCCCCAGACCTTCCTGCGAATCCGGGGCGGGAGCCGGAGGCGGAGGCGTGCCGGGCGCGGTGAGCTCGCCGGCGTTTATGTAACCGCGGCCCCTCGCGGAGGACCGTGCGAGGCACCGAGTCACGGGCGCGGCGGGGCCGGCCCGGCCTCGCCCGCCCGCGGGATCCGTCGGAGGACGCGCCCGGAGTCGGCGCGGGCCCGTTTACCCGGAGGCGGGAGGCTCGTGATCGGCGTCCGACGTTATCAACCCCGGTGACATCTGATGCGGGCCAACCAGCTCGGTCCTCCGGGACGCGGCCGCCTGGATGGCGGAGGACCCGAGTGAAAGCCGCCCCGGCCGCCTCCGGATTTTGGTGGAACCGGAGGCGTCTGTGCTGAGTCAGGGAAACCTAGTGCGAAAATGCCAGGGGAGGACGAGCCACTCTTCTAGACAGAGATTCCGGGGTTCTTCTGGACTAGCAGCAGAGGGGCCCGGGAGAAAGTGTATGGGGCGGCCGACAGGCAGCGGGCCACGCAAGCCCCTCCGCAGGTTTCTGGGTTTGTTTCAGAGCTTGAGGGGTCCCGACCCCGTTTAAAGGCTGCGACGACCACGTGGGTTACCGCTCACAGCTTCTGCAGCCCCGAGTCTGGCCCAGGGACCAGCCTCGCCCTCACCCAGGCCTCCAGAATCTGCGTTTGAACGAAAACCCAAAACTCGCCTAGGGGTCCGAGGAACACGTGAATGCGGATAACACAGGCATCCTCCTGCGGAGAGTGCGCGGCGGGTCCGCGCGCAGGGCCTGCGCTCCACGCTCAGTGTTTGTGGGAATGCAGTCAGGGTCTTTGACCTTTAGTTGATGCAATGGAGATTTTATCAGATCCTGACGTCTACTCAAGACTGTGAAACAATCGTCTGTTGATTAAGGCCGGGGGTGGGGAATGGGGAACACCTCAACTCTAGAGAGGACCCAATGGGAAAAGGGGACTGCATATAAACACTTCTGGTTTATATGGTGACCCCGCCCTTGATGGCAAGCACACTCTAGATTATGTACGATTTATTTGTACATAAATAGGAAAGAAGGAAAGAAGAAAAAGAAGACAAGGTGTTTCTTCACCGTTGGGAGGAAGCAAAACAAAACAAAAGAGCCAACTTGTTGCTTTCACTGGCAACAGTTAGCTCCAAAAGCAATTTCCTCACTTAAAAGGAAAACAAATGAAATCAGGTGGTAGGCTTTGGAAAGGAGGAGCAGAGGGTTCAGAGGAGTGGAAACCTGGCTTTATTTACCTGTAGGGCCTTGTTAAGACACATTTGCCTTGAGATAAAAGGTTTTTCTTTTGGGACAATCCCAAAATGACTTTGCTTGATTCAATTAAGCAAGGCCTAATGAAAGAGAATTCCAGCTTGGAGATATGCATCATCTCACCAGGTGAATTGTAAATACATTCTGACCAGGTTTAAGAGGCAAGCTCTTGAAAATTTAATCTATTTTAAAAATGCATATCCTTGCCACAAATTGCTTTAAAGAAGATCACTGTGCTGATTGCATGCTGAGATAATTATTCTGTATCACCACTTAGGGAACAAGATTTTTTTGATGAAGACTACAGTGTCAGTCTTTGTTAATGACTTGGGAGGGGAAGGAGAGAATCAGATACAGCTAGGGCTGAAGGTCTTTTTTTTCCTCCTTTTTAAAAAAAAAATTCTTCTGCCTCCTTTTCATGAACTCCTTTTCAAACTCAGGCTGTGGGAAGCTGGGAGAGGCTTAGGTTATGAACTTTGAACCTCATTGAATACCCTTTTCTCACCTGTCTTCCCATAAAGTGAATCTTGGTGAAATCAAAGCCTTCACACTCTTGAATCTGAGTAGTGCTGACTAGAGCAACACTCACTCTCTCCTCAAGGACCAGCTCTGGTGTGCACCCCTGAGGCCCTAGCTCTCCATCTCCAGAGAGAGAGCTGAGGATCCCCGCTAGCAAATGATGAGTCTTGACAAGGGGAGAACCTGAGCGCGTCCCCTTGTTTTGAGTGACACACACAGGTGCCACCCCTTCCAACATCCTGTGCAGGCAGGCATGGCTCATCTCTCACGCTGCTCTGTTCCTTGGAGCCTGGATGTGAGACCTCAGAAACTTTATGAACACAGCATTACTAACCTTTCATGTGATCATTATTTTCATAACTTAACAATAGTTATTAGGAACCTATTATCACTGCAGATGGTGACTGCAGCCATGAAATTAAAAGATGTTTGCTCCTTGGAAGAAAAGTTATGACCAACCTAGACAGCATATTAAAAAGCAGAGACATTACTTTGCCAAGAAAGGTCCATCTAGTCAAAGCTATGGTTTTTCCAGTAGTCATGTGTTGATGTGAGAATTGGACTATAAAGAAAGCTGAGCACCGAAGAATTGATGCTTTTGAACTGCAGTGTTGGAGTAGATTCTTGAGAGTCCCTTGGACTGCAAGGAGATCAAACCAGTCAGTCCTAAAGGAAATCAGTCCTGAATATTCCTTGGAAGGACTGATGCTGAAGCTGAAACTCCAATACTTTGGCCACCTGATGGAAAGAACTGACTCACTGGAAAAGACCCTGGTGCTGGAAAAGATTGAAGGCAGGAGGAGAAGGGGACAACAGGATGGGACGGTTGGATGGCATCAGTGACTTGATGGACATGAGTTTGAGCAAACTCTGGGAGTTGGTGATGGACAAGGGAAGCCTGGCATGCTGCATTCCATGGGGTCACAAAGAATCAGACACGACTGAGTGACTGAACTGAACTGAACTGAGACCTATTGTACGCCTAGCAGTGATATTAAAAGGGAAGGAAGACAGGAAAGAAGGAAGAGAAGGAAGAAATCACAGAGGATAGGTAAATAGATAGACATAGATGATGAAGAAAATTGGTGCTGTAAAATAAGTGAAATGGGGCAGTGGTTAGTGATTGGTTAGTTGGAAAGAGTAACTTTGGGTATGATAATTAGGGAGGGCTTCTTAGAGGAGGTAGCCCGAGAGTTATTTCAAGAATAGAGGGTGGGGAGCCAAACAAAACAACAGTGGGTACCAAGATCCTGAAGCAGGAGTGACATGGCCTGGTCCAGGACCACGCCTGGGGGAGGATAAACCCAATGAGCTGTCCTGAAAGCAGCTCTTTGCCATTTTCTGTGTTGCCTGCTTATCATCCGTAATCCTTGGTGATGTGAAGTGTAAGTTTGATTCACAGATGTGTAGGTCAGGGTTCTGTCTGCCCACTTGGCCATCTTCACTCAGGCAGCATTTCTAGTGAAAGTGCAATTGGATTGCATTTCCTGGATAACTTCAGTTTTAGCAGTAAGTGTGCAAAGAAGCAATATGGTATCATGGCTGAGAGAGTGAGTTGTCCCATTAGAAGCCTCTGAGGCAGATGCCTCCTCCCCTTACCGGCGCTCTGACTGCAGATGAATCCTTTCACATTCTCTACGTCTCAGTTTTCCCATGGAGATAAGTGGAGATGACACTGTCCATCTCATAGGAGTGAAGATAACTCCCTGAGTGCCCGTCACTGAAGAGTTGATTCACAAATTTAGCAATTTACCACAGTCCAGCATTGAAGAATATTTCTCCTATATGTTTTAAATGAAAATGAATATTCTTCAGAAATATGTATCCTTATTATATGTTTGACATACATTCAGAATATTTAGGAATATAGTAAAAAATAAATGTGTTGCTCATTAATACATCCTTCATGAATATCATCATTTAATCAAACAGAGTGGGGAATATTAAAAAGTAATTCCCTCCTCTCTATGACTAAATTACTTTCAGCAGTAATCACAGAATCAGGTGAATAACAAAATGGCCAGTAAAGAAGTACAAACACTGAAGATTTTCCTGTATACTATAATCTTGCCAGTACAGAAGAATAAAAATAAAGTAAATATTGGGCAAAGAAGAAAAATATAGTTATCCTTTAGTTTTTATATCTTGAGATTAAACTTTGATTCTTTGGTTATAGACTCTAATATTATTTTATGTAAATAATTGTTTTGTAACTAATAAGTGAATTTTAATAAAGCCATAATGTCTGTAAAAGGTATGATTTAGGCAACTACCATATGGTAGCTTGTAACCATTTAATTTTCTTGATGTGTTCTTTCATTTAAAACAAACAACAATTAGAAATGAAGAATACATCTCAGTGTCAAATTCAGTATAGTGTTTCATGTATGAACTAAAATTTGTACTCACCAAATGAAAATATTGCACCTTGCAGTTTTCACTTTGTTTCATTGTTTTAAATTTTAAAACACAAATAAAAACTTCAGTGGAATTGAAGTACTGCAAGTTCTGTTTCTGTCTTTGTAATCAGCGTGCTATCTGTGTTTGCTTTTAATTTACAGTTTAAAGGTAGGTATTTGTTGTAACACAGGGCTGGAAACACCAGCTGAGCCACTTGGAACTATTATAGTGAAAAATTTATCTCAAAGGAAGCCCTGTAGCTGGGTTCACCTGTGGGGAACTGGCTGTAATTGGCAATTCTCTGTATTAACTTCCTCATAGAATACAATGTTTACTAAAGGATAAGTTAATAAGAATGTGTTCATTTGAAGCTTACACATATCACTTAAACTCAACAGTAACCCCTGATTGTTCAGAACTTAGACCAAAAAAAAAAATGTTTTTTGAGGGGAATGTATTTTACCATTGACATTGTTTAGAACTGCCAGGATATGGCATGATAAAGAGATTAACTTTCAGCTGGTGTTATTATCGCTTTTGAGGTCTCTGTAGACAATGTGGGGCTTCCCTGGTGGCTCAGAAGGTAAAGAATCCACATGCAGTGTAGGAGACCCAGCTTTGATCCCTGGGTTGGGAGGATCCCCTGGAGAAGGTTATGGCAACCCACTCCAGTGTTCTTGCTTAGAGAATTCCACGGACGAAGGAGCCTGTTGGGCTATGGTCCATGGGGGTGCAGAGTTGGACACGACTGAGTGACTTTCACTTTCATAGACAGTGGACCCCTCCTACCACCTTGCCCTCAAGTAAACCATTGCATTTATAAACAGTGACACAATTACTCTTTTAAATTGTGATACCTGTCAACAGGCATCAGAGGGTTCTCTGAGGCAGTAGGTATCTGACTGTAATCAGGAGGACTTCCTTGAAGAAGGCTGCTTAAAAAAAAAAATTATTGAGTATAATTCACATGCCATAAGGTTGACCCTTTAAAGTGTACATATCAGTGGCTTAGTATTTTCACGAAGTTTTGCAACCATCCCCTCTAATTCCAGAACTGTTTCGGTAACCCTAAAAGACACCCTGTGCCATAAGCAGTCACCCCTGGTCCCCCACCCCCAGCTCCTGGCAGCTACGGATCCACTTTGTGTGGTCAGCTTGGGTTGTACCCTGATGGATGAGTACAAGTCACTTTATCGAGCAGTTAGGGCGAGAGGATTTCCGGCAGACAGCTGTATGGACAGCGTCCAGCGAAGGGACGACGCACAGCCAAGGAACTCGTGGGGGATGTGTGCTGTCAGCACAGAGGGTGCCGGGCTGGCTGTGCAGCCCCCCTGGAGGACCTGCCTTCTCCTCTAGTGCAGAGGGGCCTGCCAGTCTCACGTAGAAACTCCCACCCAATACTTGCCCCGAAAACGCTGAGTGAGCAGACAAGTGACTTTAACTCTCACACCCTTTTAAAACATCATAAAGCATTGTCTTATATTAAATATTTGTAACATAAAGCCAGGCATAAAAGAGACATATATATTTGTATTCCTATAGTCATGATGTATTCTCACTGTATTTTGTAGCAATCTGGACTTTTATACTAAGCAAATAAATGAACTAAACTTGGAAATCAGCAGTAACTTATGTTCTCAGCAAACAGTAACCGCAGAATTGGAATTTCTTACTGAGATTTGACAGAATGGAGGGTGGAATTCAGACTAAGGAATTGGGCTAGGTGGAGATTCAGAGCAAGTTTTTTCTCATTTGAATTTCTTCCTTTTACCTTAAAAAAATGCTTTTATTGAATACCTCTACTTGATTTCCCTGGGAAAGTTCTGTACAGCCGTCATTTGAGGGGCTGGACCCTAAAAGGCTCTGTCCTCTCTGCTCTGACCATTCTACTCCATGTCCCCCACAAACACATTTATTAGCTTCCCAAGAAACCTTCCAATCTTGTTTATGCAAATACATGCCAACATGGATGCACATTCTTAATTACTTACATCCTCCTTTCAGGAAAGGTAGCATGTTATTCTAAAATTTGCTTTCCCCACTTACTATGTTACAAAGAATTTTTCCTTCTAAAATATAAATAATATATTTATAATATAAAAATATAAATATATAATATATATAATATATAAAATAATATAAAAAATATAAAGAGCCCCTCATTTTTTAAAAACAGCTGCATCATGGTCCCATGAAACTGGTTTATCTAACCACTTTTCTCTTGATGGACGCCTGGATGTTTCTAATTCTGCCCACCTCCACCCCCTGCCCCCCTTGCAAATGATGCTACTACCATGAGACATCTTGTTCATATATAATTTTGCACAAGTGTCACTGTGCTGAAATTCCCAGAGGTGGGATTTCTGGGTGAAGGTAGTACATTAGTACTTTTGACAGATTTTGAGCACCAAGTTGCCCTACAGGAAAGATGAGTCATTTTATTTCCACAAGCTGTGTTTGCCTGCAGCATCACCAGCAAAGTGTGTTCTCAAACTTTTGGGTTTTTCCAACTGATGGGCGAAAAGTGGTATCACTGTAGTTTTATTTTGCCTTTCCTTCAATGAAAATTTTTCATAAATTTAAGAGCCATTTTTGTTTGTTTTGGTGAGCTCTATTTCAAATCCTTTGCCTGTTTTCCATTAGGTATTTATTTTTTCATAGTCTCAATTTCTAAGAGCTCTGTATTTTCAGGAGGTATGAGTTGCAAATATTTTTCCCATTTGTTATTTGTCTTTTCTCTTTGCTATGTCATTTTTTCCTCTCTAGAAATTTTTTGTTGTATATAATAATTTTTAAAATGACTTTAGTTCGTCATATCATAGGCAAGCCTTTTCTACTTCAAGATTCTAAAGAAATTTGTTCATGCCTTTTTCTTATGCTTTTATTATCTCATTTTCACACCTAAATTTTGAACCATTTGGAGCTTATCCTCATGTACAATGTGAAGTATGGGTCCAGGAATATCTTTTTAAATGTTTATCCATTTGTACAAGACCAGTTATTAAAGTGAAACCATTTACCTCTGCTGAAATGAGATGTCCCTGTTATCAGAAATGAACTGTGTGTATGTCTCTGAGTCTATTTCTATTATTCTTCTGGTATGTCTGACTCCTTGGTCATTTCCATACTATTTTAATTATTGAGACTTTGCAGTATGTTTTATCTGGAGGACTCGTTCCCTCTCACTGCATTTCTTTTTGGCAATTTTCCTGTCCAGTCTCGCTAGTTTGCTTTTCCCGCATAAATGTTAGAACCAACTTGTCCAATAGCAGGATAAAGAAGTAGCTATCTTTTTCAGGCTTCTATTAAATTCTACTGGTTTTGCTTGATTCATTCACCCCTCGTTGCAGCTGTCTGCACACCGGTGCTCTCCATCTGCTCTGGTGAGCCTCTTTTCCAAACCAAATCATTTAGGACAGGTCTACAGAGGTCCCCCTCAACCCCTCCATCTGCCAATTTACCACATTCAGGGATATTGGTATCTGCAAAGCCTGGGGACACAGACATTGTGCTTGGTGTGCTCCTGGCATCCTCTTTAAGATGCTCTCTGCTTTGAGAGAGAATTTTTGCCACTCTTTGCCTCTGTTTTGCCACTGCTTGCCACTCTGTAATGTGGGTTAACTACACTGAGCACAACAGATGGAGAGAGGAACCAGGCAGTGTGTTTTAAGGACCAACTCTGCATACAGACAGTATCCAAAGGATTTTGGACTTGAGGCCCAAGGCAGAGAAGAAATAGCAAATTAATCAACAGCATTGGTCCCTCCACTAACCATTTTGGGGAAAGTAGCCTTCCACTAGGAAGACTTGGTAATTTCCCCTCTTAGGGGATCAGACCTGGGAAAGCAAACAAGAAAGGGGGCGTCTTCTGCTCGGCTTCACTATGTGCTTCATGTTTTCTGCCTGCTAGACACCCTCCCCCTCTGATGCACCCCCCGACCCCATCCCCCCATGAATCAGAGCAGAGCACAGATTCTCCTGAGGAGCCGACATTGCGAATTCTGGTGCCCGCCTCTAAATCACCAGTTAGACCCTGATGAAGACATTTCCTCTTTTCTTGCCAGAGCAAAGATGACACACAAGTCATATGTGATTGGGAAACCTTAAATGGAGAAGTGTGTGAGGAAAAAAATTATTATGAGATTCCTTTGATGACAGAAATCTTACGGCAATTTTTTTTTCCCAGCAACTACTTTTCTTTTTCTCTTTTTAGATATCCACTGGGGTCTCTAGACAAGGTGACACCTCAGGGGTAGTGGCAGCTGAGAATCCAGGCAAGGAGAGCTTGATCACAGATGCTCTTTGGGTTTTTTTGTGCACAGTCGTTGCCTGGACAAGCACGTTTTCGTAAGCCCTTGTAGGCAGGATCTGGTTACCTTACCTCTCTATCCCCCCAACTCGCCCAGTGCTCAGGGCTTTACAAGTCCTTCTTTGATTGATCTGTAGATGACAACTCATTTTAGGCAGGCTTTTTCTTGAATTAGGAGGAATCTCATCAGTACTTAAGAGAGCCCACGTGGTCTGTTGTTTGCTGACTTAGTTCAGAAACTTCCGATACAGACACGTCCTGAGCCCGCAGCGGTAAATCACCTCATGCCTTGGCATATTCCCCTCCGTCTGTGATGTCACTTCCACCTGACGGCTCTGCTTTCTCCACAGAGATCTTGCCACATCTCTCCTCCTCCCCTTAAATCCTGTTTTCAGAATCGTCTGATGCTTAAGTCCTTCCTGGGAGCAATCAGCTCAGAGACCTTGGGCTGTCTGCCAAAGCCTGCCCCCCTTGGCGGGATAGGGGTGCGAGGCCCAAAGAACATGGGACAGGTGTCTGCCTCCCACCCCTGGAGACCGACTGGTTTATTTCAGTGAACACATTGTAACCACTTGCAATTTTAGTTTTCTGAAGTTCACATTGCTTCACAGTTCTGCCAGCCTGATGTTTGCAGGTAGCTCTTCCCGTCTGGGAAATGGGGGCATAAATGGGCTAAGCAGGGCAATCACAACGACTCTCTTCTGCCTTTTGCAGCCGAGAGGATGAAACAGCTGACATCTGTTTAGGGCGTGGGAATCCCACGATACTGGAAGCCTTCGATAAAGTAAACCAAAACATTTCATTAAAATTCATTTCCTTTTCTCACATCTTGCTGAAAACAGAAAAATATTTCAACCTTGGCATAGCCACTGAATTATTCATCTGAAAATTAAAAACAAAAAACAAAACCCAAACTTTGATCCAACTCAGACTGGATGCCCCTGCCCCGCCTCTTGTTCCTGGTCACCCTTCCTCTGAAAGGAGGCAGGAGCCCTTGTTCTTCCCCGGGGTCAGGGCCGAGGGGGTATCTATCCTCTCTTGTCCTTCTGTGGGGGCAGTGCCCGAGGGCCAGGCGTGACCACATCCTGCCCTGAACCCTGGACCCGTGAAGCTTAGGGCCTGGGGTCATGGAGCGCACAGGCTGGGGCCTGCCAGGGAGAGACGGGCATCAGTCAGAGGAGAAAGCCGCTGACGGCTCCCCAGAGTAGGAGCTGGGCCAGAAGGAAGACACGGGGCCAGTGGGGCTCTGTTGCCAGCTCTCAGCCCCTGGGCCAGCCCCCCACACGGCCTGTACCCCCCACTCTCCCTGGAGCTGGATGCTGACATGCCAGAGACCTGGGATGCTATTTCCAGAGCTGATGCTTGACCGTGTAGGGAGCAGGCAGCTAGGACAGACAGCTGACCTCTGGATGACCTCTCAGGGTATCTGTTAGGACTTCTCTTCCACTTCAAGGCTCACTCTGACCGTAAGGCACTTGCCTGGCAGTGCGGAGGAGGAGACTCTGGCTTTTGCTCAGGGGGCCTTTGGGATGGCTGCCCGCCCCAGGCCTGGCTTTCCCCCTGGTTGTGAGCCTTCCTCAGATCTTTGGGAGCAGCTGTCGTACTCCACCCCACACTGTGCCCTCCGGGAAGCTCCCCCCCAAACTCCTCCTTGAGTCTTGCTTCTATGGCAGCCATATTTTCTGAACCCCAAATCAAAACATGAGGTATGAGCCTTCCTAGGTTATTCAGGGAGGTGGACCCTCAAAGTCAAGGCTGCCCTGGGGAGCTGGGACCTGGTGGCTGCCTCTCTGCGTGGAAGGCCTGGGAGCTTCCCAGTAATGGGGACTCCTTTTTGGAGATGGTCTGCATTTTCATTTCACTTGTTTCTTAAGTGTCTCCCTCAGGAAATTCAATGATTTCTGTTCTCAGAAATGACTTTGTAAGAAGCAACTGAAGCTTCATGCATGGATGGCCCAGATGCCTTGGAAGTTCTGGCTTACCTGGGTCACACACACAGCCACATCCACATGTCCTCAAGATGAGGACCGACAAACCACCCCTCATTCTGTCTCCAGCAAACACTCCGCCCCCAAAGAGAAAACGGCTGCCTAATTATTCAATGTGACTGTCAGCGTTAATCAGATTATCTGGAAGATACTCGACTGTTTCATTTTGTTGCACAAATAAAGCCTAAGGGGAGGAGAGTTCTCTCTCCGGCTGTCCCTTCTGTGAGAGGAGTCTTAAAGTGCACGTGGGGGTCCTTGAATCTTGAGATCAACAGCAGCTGGATTGGCAGCGGCGCCTGAGGACTTTCAGGGGCAGAGACCTGGGCAGTGGGGGACACGCAGATGGCGAGTTGGGGGATACAGCTGGATGGGGAAAACAAGGCTGGGACCAGCAGAAAGGGCCTGGCCCCGGATGCTTGGAGCAAGGCTTGGCTCAAGCCCTGACGGTGAGCTGGGGTGAGAGCAGGTGTATTTGTTTGCTCAGAGCAAGTACCCAGGCTGGTAGGTTTAAGCAACAGGCAGTTATCATCTCATGTTTCTGGAAGCTACAAGAGTAAGACCAAGATGCCGGCAGGGTCAGCTCCTTCTGAGGGCTAAGAGGGAGAATCTGTCCAGGCCTCTCCCCCAGCTTCTGAGAGTTTGCTGGCAGTCTTTGGCATCCCTTGGCTTGGAGACACATCCGGCCATTTCTGCCTTTATGTTCACACGACGTTTTTTCCTGTGTGTGTGTGTGTCCATTTCCAGATTTCCCCCTTCTATAAGGACACCAGTTTTTAGGAGTCCATCCAGCTCAATCTTACCTCCTCTTAACTAATTACATCTGCAATGACCTGAATTCAAAAAAAAAAAAAAAAAGCCATCTTCCCAGGCACTGGGGTTAGGACCTCAGCATTCAGATTTGGAGAGAATGCAGTTCAACCTATGACACCAGGTGCAGGGGTGAGGGGAGCCTGGATGCAGTCTGGACAGTCAGGCACTAATGGGACCTCGGGTGGGGCTCCCAGCAGCAGTCAGGAACCCGGGGTTCTCAGGGGCTGAAGGGTCGAGGAGACAGGAGGGAGTGTTCAGACGGGTCCCTGTACAGTGTAGGGCATTCCCAGCTGAGTTAGCCTCAGTCCTGGAGGAGGTAGGGTTCCCACATACCCCCGATAGCGGGGACCCAGTTCCTCTGACGATGAACTCATGGGGACAGTGATGAAGCCAGTGTGCCTGTAAGTAAGGCTGAGACCTCAAACTGATGCTCACTCCACCGTCCCAGCTGGGGACTGTGTCTCTGATTGCTCTTGTGTCTTTCAAACCAGGGGGTTCTGCCCCACTACCTGGGAGCTTAATTCATGAAAAATGAATTTTGTCCAGACTGTTAGTGAGTGTGGCAGAAACTATTAGTTATCCCCCAGTATCTATTCTCCTTTTCTTCCATAGTAATAAACCCCTGGTTTTTAGCCAGTCATACAAGTCTCTGGAATAAAAAAATACATTTCCTAGCTTCCCTTGCAGCTTTGTGACCATGTGACTAAGTTTTGACCAGTAGGAAGTAAGCAGAAGTTTCTGGGAATTTTATGCTTTGGAGAACCTTCTGCTTCAAGGAACTTTTTTTTTTCCCTCCTGACTCCTCTTCCTCCAGCTCACTCATTTAGTTTGACCCAGGCACTCTTCTAAGCATTTTACATACATCGACTCCTTTGTTTCTTACAACCCTATCACAGGACCTCTTTCTCCATCCTCTGGCCACATGTGGAGGATTCTGAGGCTTTAGGAAAGGGCAGGACTGCAGGACGGAAGCCACCTGTGTGCCTGACTTCTTGGATACATTTCTTAAATAGGTTTATTTAACAAATACTAGAGCCTACAATGGGGCTTCCCAGGTGGTGCTAGTGGTGAAGAACCTGCCTGCCAATGCAGGAGATGAGAGAGATGCAGGTTCGATCCCTGGGTCGGGAAGATCCCCTGGAGGAGGGCATGGTACCAGGAAGCTGTGGGCTACGGTCCATGGGGTTGCACAGTCAGACATGACTGAAGTGACTTAGCACACACAGAGCCTGCAATACACTGGACCCACTTGGAGGAAGGATGCCTGTAGATCAGAACACTCAGACTGGACTGTCAATGACCAGGGGAAACAGCCTTTATTGTGTTAAGATGTTAACACCGGGGGGCTTGCCTGTCACTGCAGCTAGACCTGACCCTAACTAAGTTAGTCCTCAAGACCAGGATGGACCAGCTTGGCCGTACTAACAAACCCCACTTTGTGCTCTTTCTCTGATTTCTGTAACTCCCATAACTCCTATTGTTAATCGGGATTTTCTGCTAAACACTTGGAGTCTAATCTTATCAGAGAACATGACGATTGCCTAGTCCTCTAGATGGCCTCCTATCTTTTTGCCCTTGTTCAGTTTCAGTGTGTATCTGACTTTAACCTTTGGGGTTTCTGACCATTTTAGTTTTGCCAGTTTTGACCCTCAGTGCTTCCAAAGTGCCACTCACTCCACGATTGTACTTTGGTGCCTTCAGCCCAGGTTATTTTGGGTCCTTCTGCCTCGAAGAGCTGGGCACCTTGACTTGCAAAAATCCATACTAACCTGACAGATGACTCAGTTAGCAAGAGGGTGATGACTTATATTCAGCATCTATCATAGCATACTGTCCTCTTGTGATCTTTCAGTAGACAATTTAAAACCTGATCTCTGCAAATTCCTAGGACTCCACCTGGCCCATTTGGACTAAAAAACAAACAAACAAACAAACAAATGAACTAATCTCAGAATGACTCTCATGGAGTCCTCAACATTCCATATGGTTGAAAGGTGGTCTTGCTAGTGGTACTGTGGCTGGAACAATTGGTATGAAGCAGGTTAGGTCTCACATCCAGGCCTTAAAAACCTCACCATTTCTTTATCTTCTGGGGATCACAGAAAGGAACCAGGAGCTGGCAGCTTGGACTGGGCTCTTCAGTGGTCTTATGACCCCCACTTAGCACTAACACCGCAGAAACAGCTGTTAACCATCTACCAGCTTCTGGAGGGTTATGACGATTAGACCTCAACTCTTAAGAAATCTTACCTGGCCCATTTGTGGGAATAAATGCTCAGAACTCTAGAAATCTCCCAGGAATAAGACATCAAGGAACCCCAGCAGGGTTAAGAGTGTTCCTTCATTCTCTAATAGTTGGAGAGGTGGGAAAAAAAAGAAAAAAAAAGACTGCAAATCAGACAGATCTGAGTTCAAACAGTGACTTCGCCAGCTGCTAGATATGTGAGTGTTTCCAAGGTGTATTATTCCCCAACACTCAGTTTTCTCATTTGCAAAATGGGACACATTCTTATCTTTTCAGAACCAGAAGTATTGACTGTAAAGCCTCTCTCAGTGTAATTATTTTGGGAGCAATAGAAACGCTCTTGCCTTGCAGAGCTCTGTCTGTCCTGATGCTGGGGGAATCTTCATTCTCCTTCATTCTCATTCCCTCTCTGACATCATCAGTCTCGGAATCCCAGCCCTGTCTTTTGACAAAGTATGTAGCTTGTCCACATGACTTAACCTCTTCATATGATTCCCTCATCTTTAACATGGGGGTAGTGACAGTCCCACAGCACTGTTGTGAGTATTGAATGAGTGAAAGCGTGTGAAGCACATTAAAAGATCAGTTAAATTATCATTCTTATAGGAAGGGATTCCTTGCCAGCTCATCGTGTCTCCCCTTCTGGACAGAAAGCTCCTTGTGGCTTGAAACCTCGTCTCTTCACCTGCCACAAACACCCGTTTGCTGTTAAACCTCGTCTTCAGGATGCTCAGCCGCCTCTCAAGGACTCACTGGCTGGGAAAGGACAGGATGTGACCAGTCCCTGGGCTGGTGAACTTTTGGGCACAGACTTCGCCCCGAGCCTCAGATCCCATCTCTAGTGTGGATGGAGCCCTGTAGCACTGGTTCGTTATCAGAAAGAAATCTTGCTGCCAGAGTCTTTTTAGAGGGGGTGCAGGGTCTATTTGTAAATGTTTCTTATTGAGTTGGTGTTAGTCCAGGGTTTGCCTCACACGTGCATCCAGGGATATCCCTCTCATTTTCCTTCTCCATGTCCTCTCCCTGGTCCCTCCCTGTTAACCCAGCACCATACCATCCCTCTCCCACAAAAAATTCCCAGTCTGAGGGCAGTTGCAGTCAGTAGGTTTTCCTCTTCCAGAAATAAGAGGGAGATGGTTTCAGATGCCTGAGAATGGAACCCGACCCAGACACAAAACTCTCTTCTCATAGCTTTGGTGTGAGTACGTCACATGGGTCTTTAGCGCATCTTCTATCCGAAGCCGACCTCCCAGGAAAAGGATGCTGGGAGGAAAGCATCCTCCCTGGGGTGCGAGTAGAGCTGCTGTCAGAGTCTCATGACACGCGTGACACAAGGCGCTCGCTGCCACGCCCAGAGCAGGGTTGGTGCTCTGTGGATGTTAGGTCTCCTCCTCGCCCCAGACCCCTACCCAGCTGACTCTGATGTCCAGACCACAGACAGGTGCTTCTTTGCCTCCTGTAGAGGGGTAGGAAAGATGCTCACCACGGGCTGCCCCAAGGAACGTGTGGGCAGTACTAGGCGTGGCTGTCAGAGGTCCGCAGGAGGCGCCCAGCATTGAACCATGAAGCTGGAGGGGGTGACGAGTTCCTCGTGCCTGCTCAGGCTTTTCCCTCTACGCAGGCAGGGCCATCCCGGGGGTCTGCAGCCACCGCCGCCTGCTCTCCCAGAGCTCACAGCATCAGGAGCTGGAATCTCACCCCTCCTTCCCCAGTGTGAGGACCACCAGCCAATGCTGCGTCAGGGGCCTGGACATCCAGAGGGGTTTTCCCACTATGTGCATTCTGCTTTCAAAGAAGGAAACGCGGGCAGATCCACACAGTGTTTTTTCAACCTGACGGTTAAACGTGTTTTTTCTCACAACCTCAGATAAGCACCTGGAGCTGCATCGTCTGAGGCTGTCACTTAGAGAACTACTTGCTAGCTAATTATAAGTCAATACCCCAACGTCACCAACTGCTAACCAGCCATCAGATGTCAGCGAGGAGACCTGATTTAGCCTTTTCATATTCCCCGGGAGAGCAAAGGAACAAGGAGTTAGGGGAAAACGCTAGAAACAGGAACGACATATCATTAAATAAAGCTGTGACCAGCCTTCAGCGCTGCCAGCTTCTCTGAACGGGCCACACCCACGCTCTCATTAACCTCGGGAAGCTGAAAGCAGCTTGTCCAGAGAGGTGCTGGGCATGTAGTTGGAACCGCTGCCATAATGAACAAGGCAGCACCACCTAGCCCAAATCTTTCTCTCTGACTTCACTCTTCAGCCGTGCTCGAGTGTAAATAAACTTGTTTACCAAGTCCAGAATGCGGATGGCAATGAAGTCTTATTTGCGACACTGCAGTGACAAGGCTTTGTGCACAGTGGCACTCGGGAGAGTGGAAAAAATAACCAGAGACTCTGTATTTCTGGTCAATGGTGGCCATGCAGATGTCTTGGGCCAAAGCTACTAGTCAGTATTCTCTTTTTCTTCTGATTATGTGTCTGTAATAAAGGAAAACCTTGTTACTGTGCCTGATGTGGTAAACAAGATTATACCGTGTGCAACGAGAAGAAAAGTGAAACAAGAAGCATTGATGAATGTTCCAACGGGTGTAATCTTAGTGGCCAGTATGTGGTTTCTTATGAAACGAAGGCATGAATACGAGGACCCTAATTATTGCTTTCAGTTGACAAAGTGTGGTGAATTGGAGAATGTGGCAGGACAGCTCTGGCTGGGTCTCAAGGCAGCTTTAGAAATAAATATAGAAATTCTTGTGTACACGGCATTACATAAAAAAGTCGCCTTAAAAAGCAAGGTCAGTTTTTCATACCTTACTGAGTAGTTCTGGCAGACGACTAATTTTCTTTGCTTTTGTTGTTCTGTAGCAGGGACCCACAAACTCCAGCCAACGGGCCAAGTCTGGCCCACGGCCTGTTTTTATAAATAAAGTTTTATTGGGAAAAACTACATTCATTGGTTTATGTGTTGTCTGTGGCTGCTTTCATGATCCAACAGCAGAGTTGAGTAGTACGACAGAGGCCCTACAGCCACAAAACCTAAAATATTTGTAATTTGGCCTTTTATAGAAAAAGATCACTGACTCCTGCTCTTTTGGAAACTGTTATTTCAGAGAAGGTCCACAGTCTGTTGGTGAGGTGGTGGCCAGAAGGAGGGGGAATGAAAAAGTCACACGGGAAGAAAGAAGCAGAAAGAGTATATGTAGGGGAAACTGGGGCCTTCAACTAGGATCTGGGTTCCCACATTAACAGGGAGAGGAATGGATTCTGTGTGTTTTGATTCCATTTTTAAAATAAGCAGTCTATGCAGAGCATAAATCTAAATGGAACAGCTTGGGTACAAAGAGAAATTACCACATAGGTTTTTATAGAGGTATTAAACATCTTATCAAGTTATGGGATCTCTGGCTCACAAATAAATTATGTAAATATGAGAACTACGGTAAAGCCAAACATTTCTTTGGACGCTCACAGATGGAAGGAAGGATCCTAACTTCCTCTTGCCCACTGCCTGGGGAACCTAAAGCGGCTGAGTTCTCTCATTGTTAGGACTTTGTATGAAGGTCATCACCTACATTTGTCGCTGCACATTGAGAGAAAATAAACATGCAACATTTTTCTCATGCCGGAGGGACCTCTTGCCCAATAGGGCTCATTACACTAGGCCAGTGCCTACCTGTTTAATAATTCTGTCTGGGCTCAGAAGCCAAGCAGGTCCTAAGGCAGGTGCCGGCTGTGGCTTTTACTGGAGGTGCAGATCTTTGAACCCCAGAGCTGGGGGTGTGGGCTCGCTCTGGGTCGACACTAAGTGACGTGACTGTTAATAGACTAAGAGCATGTTAGTCCAGACGGCCCAATGTCTGGGCTTCTTAGACAAAAGACGACTTCTAGTTCCAAAAGTCCTAGTAAAACTTTTACTGCTGATTCTCTTTCCTGTTCTCTCTGTGAGAAAGACAAAGCTTGTGTACACAGTCTGGCAGTAGCCACATTCTCAGCAGGAACAACAGACAACAGAGGCAGTGGGTAACCCTCGCGGCACAGAGGGGATAAGTAACTAGCCGAGGGTCACATAGAAAGTGCAGGAGCCCAGCAGTCTGACTCCAAAGTCAAAAAGTTTCAAAGGACTTCAGGCACATAGAGTTGGCTTGATTCTAATCTTTGTATGATACATGCTCTCATGCACAGACTCTGGTCTACTTATTTAATTAATGAAGTTACAAATCACAAAAGACACAGAGACATAAGGTCTTAGTCTGGGCTCCCACAGGAGCAGACCCTGAAGGCAGTTGGGGGCAGGTGGCTTATCTGGAAGGTACAGGGGAGTCAGCAGGAGAAAGAAGGAGTGAGGCAGGAAAAGAGGCAGCGTATAAAGGGCATGTCCTTACGCAGCAGCCCAAAAGGAAGTGGATCTTACCCTGTGGGCACAGAGCTCGGAATAGCCCCTGCACCCGAGGGGCGCGAGCCTGGGGCCGTTTACACCACTCAGTTAGTGGTTTACAGATGCTGAAGAATGGGTGGCGGGGCTGGGGGGTGGGGGAGGAGGCTTCAAGGACAGAAGCGCACACCTTCGTAGTTGGTAGGTATCTGGAGCATGTGAAAAAAGCAGAATCCAATGCAGTGTTTCTCAATTGAAAAAAAAAAATTACTTCCACTCTAAGGAGACTTTTAAAGCAATTTTTCCTAATTGCCCCTGCCCCATCAAATTTTACTACTGCAAATATATTATTGTTATGTACTATTGCCCTTTGTGTGTGTGTGTTGGGGGGGCAAATTGCAAACCAATAAAATACACAAGACTTTTTTTTTGTCCCTGGTATTAATCAAGGTTCTCCGGAGGAACAGAACCAACAGGGTGTGTGTGTGTGTGACTTCATCGAAAAGTATGTGTGAAAGTTGCTCAGTCGTGTTCAACTCTTCGCTATCCCATGGAATATGCAGTCTATGGAATTCTCCAAGCCAGAATACTGGAGTGGGTTGCCTTTCCCTTCTCCAGGGGATCTTCCCAACCCAGGCATTGAACCCACGTCTCCTACATTGAGGGCAGATTCTTTACCAGCTGAGCCACCAGGGAACCCCAAGAATACTGGAGTATCCCTTCTCCAGCAGATCTTCCTGACCCAGGAGTCAAACTGGGGTTTCCTGCCTTGGAGGTGGATTCTTTACCAACTAAACTATTAGGAATTGGCTCCTATGATAATAGAGGATGATGAGTCCCAAGATCTGCTGTCTATAAGACCCAGGATGGTATAGTTCCAGTCCTAAGGCTTGAGACACAAAGAAAGCTGATAATTCAGTTCAAATCCTGAGGAAGGAAAGAACTTCCCAACTCAGGGTAGCCTGGCAGAAGGGAAAGTCAGGCTTTCTGTTCTATTTAGGCCTTCAACTGATGGAGGGTTCCCCCACATTAGGGAGGACAATCTGCTTTACCAAGTCTACCAATTCAAGCGTTACTCTCACCCAGAAACACTCTCAACAGACACATTCAGAGTGACAGCTCATCAGAACACTGGACCAAGCAGACAGTGGCCCAATCAAGATGAAACGAAATTAACCATCACTTGCCACCACCCCTCGTCCTGTATCAGATTTCTCCCATTTGGGGGCGCTGCTGCCCATGTTGAAGACCCAAGGTCCAAGAGACCGGAACAAACCACACAGCACCTGTTCCCGCCTGCTCTTTTGGTGACCGGGCGGCGCTGGAGTGGTGGGGGGTCCACAGGAGCCCAGAGAGGAGCGTAACACATCAGCTCATCCTTCTAGGCTAAGGGGTCCCCAGAAAGGAGAGAGAGAGACGGGAGAGGGTAGGACAGATTGGAAGCAAATGATGGACTTTGATAACCCATCCCAGAAGAAGTGAATCTCTGGTTTTCATTATTTTCCGGGATTCTTCAGAACTTTTGATTTTCCCCGAAAGAGCTCCCGTACAAACCAATTAGGCCCTACCTTGGTATTTCGGCGCTGTTGAAATCAGAGAGGATGCGAACATCCTTCTCAGAGCCCGAGTCCCACCACGATCTCGCACCAGTGTCAAGCTAGCTCTCATGTTCCCGACTTGAAAAGCAGTTGAACAGATGGTGGCTGACACCTTTCTCAGGAATCCTGGAAACCCACCAGTCTACCCACTGAGGTATGAAAAAAAAAGGGGGGGGGGGATGGAGGGGAATCCAAAAATGTGGTGAAGAGAGAAAAAGACTGGAGTGGAGTGAGCCCAGGAGAAGACCCCGCAGCATGGGGCGATGCAGGCGGAGTGCCCTCCGCCAGCGGAGAGCTGGCGAGCAGGGTGGGCGCTAGCCCCTTCCAAGCGCGGAAGCGAGGCACCAGGGAAGCTGAGAGCAACCAGCCTCCTGACCAAGACTGTCCACTGGCGACGCTCCTTCCCCCGAAGATTCCGAAGACCGGTTAGAGTTAAAGCATTCCAAATTTTTATGATTGCCTTAAAATAACAGAATTTCTTCCAGATTCTAAATGGAAGCTCAAGTTGTGAAAGCTCGATCATAGGAAATGTGAAGGGAAGGAAAAGCAGTGCAGTGTGGCACCTACTTTTTTCTTGAGCGAGCACAGCACACTGCAAACTTGTGTCTAGACCTCATCCCTGAAGGGCAAGCAAGGAAAATGTTCTGCTATTTCATTGATAGGATAAGAAAAAGAAATTTAAGCAAAGATAGTCTTTTGAGGGGAAAGGAAAAGAGCAGCTTTAAGTAATACTTTGATAAGCCTCCCTGGTTGCTCAGTGGTAAAGAATTCCCTTGCCAATGCAGGAGATGCTGGTTTGATCCCTGGGTCAGGAAGGTCTCCTGGAGAAGGAAACGGCAACCCGCTCCAGGATTCTTGCTTGGAAAGAGAGGCCTGGATGGCTACAGTCCATGGGGTTGCAGAAGAGTCAGACACGACTCAGTGATCAAACAACAGCAACAACACCTTGATAGAGTGTATACACCTGTTATTTTTGACAAATGATTTCAGATTTTTTAAAATAGAGGGAACAGTGAGTTTTGGACATAACCCAAGACATGATGCCAAATTCTTTCCCCTTTTATTAAAACTAAGATGTGATAGCTGTGTGACGTTTGTCCTGGTAGCACACTCATCTCACAGCCTCAGTGACAACTTTGTGGCTGGCCACATAAAACTTACTAGAAATTAATCTAGCAGAGTTGCCCTGATTTTTCAGTTCCTACACAATTAAGATATTTTTTTTCCATTTATTTTTATTAGTTGGAGGCTAATTACTTTACATCATTGCAGTGGTTTTTGTCATACATTGAAATGAATTAGCCATGGATTTACATGTATTCCCCATCCCGGTCCCCCCTCCCACCTCCCTCTCCACCCAATCCCTCTGGGTCTTCCCAGTGCACCAGGCCCGAGCACTTGTCTCATGCACCCAACCTGGGCTGGTGATCTGTTTCACCCTAGATAATATACATGTTTCGATGCTGTTCTCTTGAAACATCCCACCCTCGCCTTCTCCCAGAGTCCACAAGCCTGTTCTATACATCTGAGTCTCTTTTTCTGTTTTGCATATAGGGTTATCGTTACCATCTTTCTAAATTCCATATATATGTGTTAGTATACTAAGGTATTATAGAAACCTTCTCAGGAATGGGGGAGAATCCTAGAACATGGGACGTATCACTGTTTGAAGACTAGAGTCTTAAAGAACATCACCCCCTTCACTTTACAGAGGTGGGAGCCGCATCCGAACAGCTTGAATAATTTACTGAAGGTTACCAGCAGATCCACAACAGAGGGTGGGGAGAACCCAGATTTCCTGCCTCAGAGCTAGCCTGCTTACTCCTCTTGACACAGAAGGAGGGAACTACACTCAGGTTCAGTGGGAAGCCCACTAAATGGAAACCTAGGACCGCTGCTTGACATCTGAGAAAGTTTAACATGGGACACTTACTTGGCACCACAAGGAAGGTAAGCAGTTTGATGGTGGCAGCACGGAGATTAACTTTCCATCTGCCTTGGAAAGAACTGTCCTGTGGAGTCGTCATAAGGTTATTGGGAAATCCCTATGCTAAAACCTTCAAAAAAAAAAAAAAACCAGAAAACAAAAAAACAACCACTCAAATCCCACATACCTGTTTTCAGATTCCTGAAGACCAGGAATAAGCATTTTCTTTCATTTCACAACTAAAAAGGAGCTTTCTACACCCATGAAAGTGACACATTCATCCTCAATCAAGTCAAATTGTAAACACACTAGAAGCAAGGTTAAATGTGCTGGCCAAGACTCCTGTAGCAAAAGAAAGAGCTAGAAGGACGACCGAACATGACTGACAACAGGTCAGTTCCTGGAGCAGGTTTTGACAGAGCCAGAGGATTCCCAGGTTGGCAGAAGCCAAATTCGAAGAGGGATATACAAGATGATCTTTTGGGCCCATAGAAAGGAAATATTAGACTTTTTGCATTTTATTTGTTATGTGAAAATAAAAGAAGAGATTAACTTTAATGAGCATCTAATATGTGGATATTGGAGAAGGCAATGGCAACCCACTCCAGTGTTCTTGCCTGGAGAATCCCAGGGACGGGGGAGCCTGGTGGGCTGCCGTCTATGGGGTTGCACAGAGTTGGACACGACTGAAGCGACTCAGCAGCAGCAGCAGCTGTGTGGATGACACAACTGCTCTCTTTTGGTCAAACATCCCCAGTGAGTTAGGTACTAGGAATCCTGAGGGTTAAGACAAAGTCTTCTCATTCTAACACACTGCAGTCTAAGTACCAGGTTAAGTGGCTTCTTATATTATAGTATCTAGTTTACATCAACTAGCTCTAATGAAAGGGACAAGTGGAATCTTTGGATGTGTTAGTGATGAGCTATTTGGACTAACGCTCCTACTTTCATAGCTGAAAATGCTAGATAGAGTGGATTTTAAAACATCTTCTTAAAATATTGAGGAAATGGCAACATAGTTAGGAATTACAACGTAATTGAAAATTGATGGAGACATGAAACCCTGAAAACCCGTGTTCTTAAGGTGCTCACTGATCTAGGCATATACAAGCATTAGATTTTACAACCTCTTGGGCAAAGAAGTAAAAAAAAAAAAAATCGAACCATAATAAACCCTCCCCCAAATAAACTGGGACTCCAAAGGATAATCTCTCTCTGGGTCGCCTGGAAATGAACCAACCCTTGCATGGATTTGCGGTGCAAAGTAACATCGTTTGGGAGGATCAAAACACTGATTTGAATTTCATCTGAAAGAAATTCAGACTGCGGGGCTATAAGGTATACGCAGCGAAAACAAATGAAATGCTCTTGTAAAAGAATGCTTCTTCCTTCTAGATTTCAAACTATTCATTCAAATAATTCTTAATGCCAGAAAGCAGTAGATAATGAAGAATAATCAAGTACATAAGAAAATAAGCACTGTGAATGAGAACAATCAAAAACAATATAAAATAGAAAGATTTGAAGGTTTTACATATTGAAACTATCAAACAGATTATAAATCAAGTATGCTTACTTATACTCACTGTCAAAGACAGTCAAAAATATATACACAAAGAATGAGAAACTGTAAAAGTGACATAGATGATCCAGGGAAAAAAATAAGATTTCTACAAGTGAAAATTTGAAGAATTGAAGAACTCAGTAGATGTACACAAAAACAGACTAGATAAGGCCAAGGAAAGAATTTAAGAAAATGGAAGATATGTCACAGGACATTTTCCAGGATGCAGTACAAAGAAGCAAAAAAATGGAAAATACATAATAGCAGTTACAAGATATGGATAATGAACTAGGAAGGTCGCACATCCATTTTAGCAGAGTCCTTGAAGGAGAAAACAGAGAGATGATCCGAGGAAGTATTTGAAGAGATAATAGATTGAGAATTCAACATTGAATCACTCCATAATTAATTCAGTAATGAATTTTAAGTGGTATAAATAAAAAGAGATGCAAATGTAGATATATCAGAGTGAAGATGCAACACATGAAAGATAAGTAGTAAAATTATAAAAGAAGCCAGAGTAAAAAGATATACTGCCTTCAAAAGAGTAACAGACTTACAGCTAACTTATCAATTCTAACAAAGGAAGTCATGAGGTGGTTGAATATCTTCAACGGGATGAATGAAAATCCTAGCCAGCCTAGGAGTCCATACTCAGAAATGCTCTTTCAAGGGCAAAATATGCATACTTTCAGAAACAAGTAAACAAACACAGTGACTTCCACTGGTAGACTCTCAAAAGAAACTCTAAAGGCAGAAAGACACTGGTCCCAGAATGAAGAGAAAGAAGGAATGAAGAGCCAAGAAAGTTAGAAAATATGTGGCTAATTCTAAGCAAACATTGACTGTATAAGAGAGTCTTGTGAAGTTTAAGAAAGAGACAGAGATTAAGGGGAAATTGTAGTGGCGGCCCCTCTTTACTTGATCTGAATCTCTATGTAACAACAGACCATGTTTATAGCAAAACTGGTGACATGACATCCCCTCAAACCCTGAAACAGAAGTGGGTGGGGGAAAACCACAAATAATTCCAACATCTTTATGATTTTGGAGTCTGCGTGAAAAGGAAAAAGGAAGCAACAGAAGAGCATTTGAAATACCTGAGAACAGCAGACCCCAACTGGAAGCTACAGAAAAGCTTGGAAAACCAGCTGAGAACAGCATCTGAAACTGAGAAGGGCCATCCTGGGCGAGTATAACACTCGTGAACTCTGAAAGCGGACTTTCTAGGGCTCCTTCCACGCCCCACGCTGGTAAAATGCACTCCAAGTCCAATTACAATTAAGCCAGATGAGGACAATATAGATGAAGAAAAGAGAAGACCCAGACCATATAGATGAAGGAAAGAGAAGATAAGCCATCTGGATTTGGATTCCACAGAAAAACAGCGGAAGAGGGAACTTCATGATGTTAGAAAAAATTTTCTGAACCCCGTGTCCTACCTTGGAATGCTATAGCAAAACACCAGAAACTGGGTGGCTTATTGCTCACAGTTCTGGAGGCTGGAAGGCTGAGGTCAGGGTGTTGAGCCTGCTCACGGCCGTCCTACAGGCTGCAGACTGCTTGCTGTGTCCTCGGGTGGTGGAATGGGGAGAGATTTCTGCGGTATGTTTACGGAGGCACTGATCATGGGGGCTGAGCCTTCGAGACCCAATTATCTACCAAAGGCTGTACCTCCTGATACCCCTGCACTGGGATTTAGGATTTCATCATATAAACTGGGGGTAGGGGAGCAGAAATATGCAGTCTATAACATCCTGCTTTATTCTCAAAGTCAGGAAAATGAATTTCACTGAAAAGTTAGCAACTAAAAAATATGATAAAATTCTGGACAGAGAATTTAAAAAGAAAAAAGGGGAAACAAAGAAATTTAAAAACATAAAAAAGTGTGCCCAGAAAATAGATAAAAATATAATTTCCTATTTCACATGAAGTAAAAATATTTAAGAAAATGATAAAAGATAGGAGAATACATAGAATGATAAAAATTTAGACATGAAGTGACAGAAATAGTTAAGAAATAATTAGAAATAAAAGAAAAAAGTCATTTCAGAAATGAAGACTAAACTAGATGGAACATGTGAAAAAATGAGCAACAAATAATGCCTTAAGAGAAACATAAGGTTAATAAAAGGTTTTCAAATTAAAAATGAAGAAAGGGATAAAAAGGATTTGGGAGAAAGTGACAGATGTTAAGGATAAAAAAGAAAACTGAACAAATGAATAATAGAAGATCTGAAGAAGCAAGCCATGCAAGGGACCAAAACAAATACTGACGACTGTAATCCAAAACACTTGTCTAAAATTAGGGAAAAAATAATTTAAATTACATAGTCAATAGAAGATACCATGTACCTATGAACATCAACCAAATGTTACTAACACCTAGAGATATTCTGCTGTAATTATTGGTCTTTAAAGAAAAGATTCAAAAATTATTTGAACATCAGTTAAGAGAGAATGGAATTTTTCAGAGATAATACTAGATTACCATCAGACTTTTTGACAGCAGAACTTTAAGCCAGAATAAAAAAAGTCACATGTTTCTGAAAATGTACACCCAGCATTTGATATCCAGCAAAACTGAATTTCAAATATAAAAGCAAACTGTCATCAACATGCAAGACCTCAGTGAATATTGTTCCCATGAGCATTTTGTGAGATATTTACTAAAGAATAAGCTTCAGACAACCAAATAACCTTCATAGATGTCAGAGTAGATGGAGAGGATTAAAGTTACAGTAACCTGGAGAACTAAAACTCAGTGATGGCTTAGAGGGGGTGAGTACAGGCTGTAATGTCGTGGGCTCTGACAACTATAGTTATAGCACAACTGCAAACAATAGAGATACGATGAAAAGGGCATATGCAAAAGGATTTATTTTAGTGTTCTAAATAATCATTAAATTCTATTAATTAATTAGGATATAATTATATATCCTAGTTAATATAACTAGGATAAAACAAATGACCAATTATGGGAAATTTTAAATATGTCATCCTTCGTATTTTTGAGAATCAGGATTCATGGTATAGAGAAAAGGAGGTCAGAGTGTAATGGAGAAGTTGAAGAAAATCTTGTTTTGAATTAGATTAGAAGTGTCAATATTGACTCGTGATATTCTATCTTTAAATATATATTTGTACATCTGTGTACAGGACATGAAAAGAATGATATGCACCCGAATTAGAACTCAGAAGTGTGTGTGTGTGTGTGTGTGTGTGTGTGTGTGTGTGTGTGTGTTATATTTAGTTCCATTGATAAGAAAACCGTGACCAATCTAGAGCAACAGTTATTCCCAGTGCTGAGTTGTGGCCTTGAAGCTCTTTGTTGTTGTTGTTCAGTCTTTCAGTCGTGTCTCTTTGTGACCCCGTGGACTGCAACATGCCAGGCTTCCCTGTCCTTCACTATCTCTCGGAGTTTGCTCAAACTCATGTCCATTGAGTCAGTGATGCCATCCAACCAGCTCATCCTCTGTCATCCCCTTCTCATCCTGCCCTCAATCTTTCCCAGCATCGGGGTCTTTTCCAGTGAGTTGGCTCTTCGCATCAGCTGGCCAAAGTATCATAGCTTCAGCTTCAGCATCAGTTCTTCCAATGACTATTCAGGGTGGATTTCCTTTGGGATTGACTGGTTTGATCTCTGTGCTGTCCAAGGGACTCTCAAGAATCTCTCCAGCACCACAGTTTGAAATCATCAGTCCTTCAGTGCTCAGCCTTCTTTATGGTCCAATTCACATCTGTACATGACCACTGAAAAACCATAGCTTCTTACTAAGAGGAAACAGAGGACTTGCAGAAGTGCCTGAATCTGAATCTGGGGCAGGAAATACACAAGCTAAACCTGGAGCATCTTATCATACCAGGTTGCAAGGAGTCTTTAAAGACTCCTAGTCTCATGTCAAAAGGACCCAGGAATCAACCTGAAGAGGCTCCCACTGGAACAATTTGAGCTTCAGTAAAAATAATGTTTAAATTCATGAGTTTAAAATAATATTGAGGAAAAAAAGAATCAGTCTCCCTTGGACAAAGACTGGAAACTAATTCATTATCTTGAAAACTGCTGAATAAAAGAAAACATTTCAGGATTTCCTGCCTTATACCATTCTGGGGTAACCAGATAGTAGATGGAGAAGTGTATTCTGTAATAGTATTACAGCTATCAAGCAGCAAGAACAAAAATTATAGGATACCATCACTTTGCAACCCCCCCCCCAACAAATTACTGGGTTTAAGCATTAAACATCAATAATTGCTAGCATCAAAAAGAGTGACAACTGGACATTATTTACCTCCTATAATCTTGCCAAACTCTAACTAGGGTCTTGCCAAAGGGATCAAACCCAAATCTGACCCCACTACCCAATTATCTGGAAATATAGAGGAAAGAGAAATACGCTGAACCATGAGGATGTGATTTTTAAAACTCCTGTGAAGCTAAACTACTCATCACACAGCCCAGGTTTTTTGAGACTGTAAGGAAAAGAAAAAGATGGAAAAGAGAACTTATGGATTGAAAGGAATATAAAAACAATTTAATGGGCAATGCAATGTTCTAGTGTCTGGGAGTGTGCATTTGGTTGATAAAACTACTTTAAAAGAAATGCAAGAAAATTATAAGTATTGAAATGAAGATAGTAACCATGGAAGTAGTGAGGAGGGGGTTATCACTGAGAAGGAGCATACAAAGTTGCTTCTGGGTGGTCAACAAAATTTTATTTCTGAACTGAATGGTCTTTTTCTTAAAAGTTTCGTTAAGCCACATATTTGATTCATGTGGCTTTCTGTCTTCTGAGTTTTATTTTACAGTAAGAGTATTTAAAAATAGATTGAACACATGGTAATAACATTATATAAGGTTGGGAGAAGGGCAAGTGGTGGTAAAGTGGTCTAAGGTCCCTATAATGTCTGGGAAGAGGGTAAAAGTGGTGATTAACTCTACACTTAAGTATCCATATTGTGGGTTCGATCCCTGGGTTGGGAAGATCCCCTGGAGAAGGGAAAGGCTGCCCACTCCAGTATTCTGGCCTAGAGAATTCCATGGACTTATCGTACATGGGGTCACAAAGAGCCGGATATGGCTGAGCGACTTTCACTTTTTCACTTCACATACATATTGTAATTCTTAGAATAACAACTAAAGAAACAGAAATAGAATATAGAACTTTGAAAGCAGTAGAAGGAAAAAAATGGAATGATGAAATTAATCCAAAAGAAGGCAAGAAAGGAGAGGAAAGGAGGCATACCACAGAGGTGTTGTCTGTGACCCCCAAAAGGTATGCTGCAGTCCTGACTCCTGCTTGTGAGCAGGACATTATTTGGAAATAAGGGCTTTGCAGACATATTTAAGATGAGGTAATGCTGAAGTAGCATGGGTCTTAATCCAGTATGATTGGTTTCCTTATAAGAAGAGAAAAGACACAGACACAGAGGTAACAAGAGAGGCAGAGATGAGAGTGATGCAGCCACAAACCAAGAAATGCCGAGGACCCACAGCCACTAGCAGAACTGAGAAGGATCTGAGTAAGGATTCTACCAGGAATCCCAGAGGGAGTGTGGTCCTGCCAGCATCTTCATCTTGGAATTCTGGCCTCCAGAACTATAAACAATAAATGTCTATTGTTTTAAGTCAAACAGTTTGTGATGCTTTGTTATGTAATGTGATGGTAAATTTTATGTGTCAACTTGACTAGGTCATGGGATAACTAGATATTTGGTCAAACATTACTCTAAGTGTTCTGGGTGAGATTTATGTTTGAATTAGATCAGTAGATCAAGTAGAGCAGATTGCTCTCTCCACTGGGGTGGGGGACTCATCCAACCCATGCAGATTGCCCTCTCCCCTGTGTGTGGGGGGGTACTCATCCAATCCATGCAGATTGCCCTCTCCACTGTGGTGGGGGGACCCATCCAACCCATGCAGATTGCCCTCTCCACTGTCGGGGGAGGGGACTCATCCAATCCATTCAAGGTCGGAACAGAATAAAAAGCTGGGTAATAAAGAATTCTTTCTCTTTGACTGTCTTTGAGCTGGGTCATGGGTCTTCTGCCTTTGGACTTGGACTCAGACTGAAATTTAGACCATTGCCTCTCCTGGGTCTCCAGCCTTCTGACTGCAGATCTTAGACTCTCAGTCTCCATAACTGCACAAGTCAATCACTACAGTAAATATAAATACAAACATATTATTCAGGTTCTTTTTCTCTGAAGAACCCAGACTAATAATGGCAGCCCTAGGAAACCAATACAAGATAGAATTATTGGCACAAAATAAGGGGCCAGATTTAACACAAAAATATCTTAAAATATAAGTGGTTAAACACTTTAGTTAACTGACAAAGGTAGACTGCTATTTTTCTCTATTTCAACATATGCCGCTTTTAAAAAAATGTTGAAAACAAAAGGTCACAAAAATTGAAAAATATTAGAGCAATGACAAAAGAAGTTGATGTGGCCATATTAATAGCAGAAAAGATATGCAGTAAGTCCTAGCAGAGCTAAGATGATCACTTCATAGTGATAAAAGGCTAAATTCATCAGAAAGATACAATAATTTAAAATGTATATTAAAAAAAATAAAATGTATATGAACCTTATACATGAGTGATTATATAGTGGAAGTGACAAATAGACTCAAGAAGCTGATGTGGCCATATTAAGGGACTAGATCTGATAGACAGAGTGCCTGAAGAACTATGGATGGAGGTTTGTGACATTGTATAGGAGGCAGTGATTAAGACCATCCCCAAGAAAAAGAAATGCAAAAGGGCAAAATGGTTGTCTGAGGAGGCCTTACAAATAGCTGAGAAAAGAAGAGAAGCAAAAGGCAAAGGAGAAAAGGAAAGATATTCCCATCTGAATGCAGAGTTCCAAAGAATAGCAAGGAGAGATAAGAAAGCCTTCCTCAGTGATCAGTGCAAACAAATGGAGGAAAACAATAGAATGGGAAAGACTAGAGATCTCCTCAAGAAAATTCAAGATACCAAGGGAACATTGCATGCAAAGATGGGCTCAATAAAGGACAAAAATAGTATGGACCTAACAGAAGCAGAAGATATTAAGAAGAGGTGGCAAAAATACACAGAACTATCCAAAAAGGATCTTCATGACCCAGATAACCATGATGGTGTGATCATTCACCGAGAGCCAGACATCCTGGAATGTGAAGTCAAGTGGGCCTTAGAAAGCATCACTAAGAACAAAGCTAGTGGAAGTGATGGAATTCCAGTTGAGCTATTTCAAATCCTAAAAGAGGATGCTGTGAAAGTGCTGCACTCAATATGCCAGCAAATTTGGAAAACTCAGCAGTGGCCACAGGACTGGGAAAGGTCAGTCTTCATTCCAATTGCAAAGAAAGGCAATGCCAAAGAATGTTCAAACTACCGCACAATTGCACTCATCTCTCACGCTAGCAAAGTAGTGCTCAAAATTCTCCAAGCCAGGCTTCAATAGTACATGAACTGTGAACTTCCAGATGTTCAAGCTGGTTTTAGAAAAGGCAGAGGAACCAGAGATCAAGTTGCCAACATCTGTTGGATCATCGAGAAAGCAAGAGAGTTCCAGAAAAACATCTACGTCTGCTTTATTGACTATGTCAAAGCCTTTGACTGTGTGGAGCACAACAAACTGGAAAATTCTTCAAGAGATGAGAATACCAGACCACCTCATCTGCCTCCTGAGAAATCTGTATGCAGGTCAAGAAGCAACAGTTAGAGCTGGACGTGGAACAACAGGCCGGCTCCAAATCAGGAAAGGAGTACAAGTCTGTATATTGTCATCCTGTTTATTTAACTTATATGCAGAGTACATCATGAGAAATACTTGGCTGGATGAAGCACAAGCTGGAATCAAGATTGTTGGGAGAAATATCAATAATCTCAGATATGCAGATGACGCCACCCTTATGGCAGAACGTGAAGAAGAACTAAAGAGCCTATTGGTGAAAGTGAAAGAGAGAGTGAAAATGTTTGTTTAAAACTCAACATTCAGAAAACTAAGATCATGGCATCTGGTCCCATCACTTCACGGCAAATAGATGGGAAAACAATGAAAACAATGAGAGACTTTATTTTCTTGAGCTCCAAAATCACTGAATATGAAGACTGCAGCCATGAAACTAAAAGACACTTGCTCCTTGGAAGAAAAGCTGTGACCAACCTAGACAGCATATTAAAAAAGCAGAGACATTACTTTGACAACAAAGTTACATCTAGTCAATGCTATAGTTTTTCCAGTAGTCATGTATGGATGTGAGAATTGGACTATAAAGACAGCTGAGCACCGAAGAATTGATGCTTTTGAACTGTGGTGTTGAAGAAGACTCTTGAGAGTCCTTTGGACTGCAAGGAGATCCAACCAGTCAATCCTAAAGGAAATCAGTCCTGAATATTCATTGGAAGGAGTGATCCTGACGCTGAAACTCCACTACTTTGGCCAGCTGATGTGAAGAAGTGACTCACTGGAAAAGACCCTGATGCTGGGAAAGATTGAAGGCAGGAGGATAAGGGGATGACAGAGGATGAGATGGTTGGATGGCATAACCAACTCTATGGACATGAGTTTGAGCAAGCTCTGGGAGTTGGTGACGGACAGGGAAGCCTGATGTGCTTCAGTTCATGGGGTTGCAAAGAATCGGACACGACTGAACGAATGAACTGAACTGAACTAATATCAACCTAGTATTATACCCTCAAAATACAAACAGTAAAAATTAACACATTTTATAGAGAAAGAGACAAACCCTCAAATCATGTTGGGGAATTTTTAGCAAAATGAATAAGCAGGTTTAAAAGATTCTTAGAATGTATTAAAATGTTTTACTATACACTATATTTGACATACATTATAATAATGCAAGTATGAGCAAATTAAAGAAATGTGCAGAATTGATCTCTTTCCTATCCTTTGTATGATCTCTTAGTCATAATGCACATTAAAAATAATAATGAGATAATGAGATCAGAGAAGATGTTCAAATAATGTTACAATTTCCAAGAACAGTCTTTTGAACAGGGATTTATAACCACTGTTCTTCAAGATAAACATCACTGTAAGTGTGCATTGCTCCTGGAGACACTGACTAATGGTAAAATGAAGCCACTGTGATTCATTTGAAACTTTGAAAATTATATCCACTTTTCAGAAAATGGTGCTGGAACAGCGGAATATCCACATTAAGGGGACGGGAAAGAAGCCTGACCCCTGCCTCAAAAAATGAATGTCAGAGGGATCCTAGACCTAATGTAGAAGCTAGACCTGCAAAGTGTGAAACTAGAAAACATGAAGGCCATCCTCATAACCAGGAAATAGGATATATTTCCTAAATAGGTCACAAAAGACAACCCATGTAATCAAACCTTTAGTAAATTGAATTTTATCAAAATTTAAAACTGCCTATCAAAAGGCACCATTAAGGAAATGCAGAGGCAAACTGTAGAGTGAGATAAAATATTTGCAGTGCATTCTAAGGATAGACCCAAAATACATAAAGAGCTCTTTTGTCAATAACTAAAAAATCAATTTTCCTTTTTTAAAAAATTTTTTATTGGAGTATAGTTGATTTACAGTGTTGTATGAGTTTCTGCTGTATAGCAAAGTGATATATATATACCACATCGTCTTTATCCTTTCCTCTATGGATGGACACATTTAGGATGCTTCCATGTCCTGGCTATTGCATTCAGTAAATAGTGCTGCAGTGAACAGTGGGGCACAAGTATCCTTTAGAGTTATGGTTTTCTCTGGATATATGCCCAGGAGTGGGACTGCTGGATCATGTGGTAGCTCTATTTTTAGTTTTTTAAGGAACCACCATACTGTTCTCCACAGTGGCGGTACCAATTTACATTCCCACCAACAGTGTAGGAAGGTTCCCTTTTCTCCACACCCTCTTTGGTATTTATTGTTTATAGATTTTTTTGATGACGGTTGTTTTGACCAGTGTGAGATGATACCTTATTGTAGTTTTGATTTGTATTTCTCTGATAATTAGTGATGTTGAGCATCTTTTCATGTGCCTCTAGGCCATCTGTATGAAAAAGACAGTCAATATTTTAAAAGGGGCAAAATATGTGAACAAATACTTCACAAAAGAAGATACAGAAATGATCAATAAATATATGTGCCATAGTACTCAACAGGGAAATGCAAGTTAAAATTTAATGTGATACCAACAGACACCAACTAGAATGATTAAAATTTAAAAGACCAAGCTCAAGTGTTAGTGGGGATTTGGGCAACTGAACTCATCCATCTCTAGTGGGAGTATAAACAGGAAAGCTGTTTGGCAGTTTCTAATAAAATTAAACATATACCTACTCTGTTAAACTTATTCAACAACCTTTATAGCAACATTATTTATAATTTCCTACAACTGGAAACCAAATGTCTACCAGAAGAATGGTTAAACAAATGTGATTTATTTATATATGTGTACATTGGAATAATACAAAGCAGCAAAGACAAAGGATGAAGTATTGATACATGCGACAACCTGAATTTATCTAAAAAACATTGAGTAAAAGAAGGCAGACATAGAAGAGGTATGATTAGATAGTAGAGGTCAGAACAGCAGTTACTTCTGCAAGTTTTTTGACAGGAAAGAGGAACAGTGGAGCTTTCTGAGGCTCAGAAGATGTTCTGAATCTTGATCTGGGTCACAGGTACACTGGTAGGCATGTAGGTAATTACAACTTCATTCTGCTATACAAGGAAATCTTGTGTATCTTAGTGGACAAAAATAAACAAAATCTAGAACACAAAAGTACACTTCTACAACTTCCGCAGCAACCTTTAATAAAATAATCTATCCAAACTTGAAAATATTTCACTAGGTGTAATAGTTTAGAACTGTCTCCTGAGGTTTTTTTGGTGCAAATGATCAAAACTCACATGCCATGTATGAATATTTGTTCTTCTCACATAAAAATAGCGGGAACAAAACAAAGGAAAATAAAGACAAACTAAAATACATTCATTTGTCAGCAAACACTGCTGAAAGTCATAGAGCATATTGCTGAAGATTTGAAAGTACAAGTATTTGAAAATATGCAATATGGGACATTTGTTGTACAGTTGGATGAAAGCACTGTGGTTAATTTTACATGTATCAGTTCATGGTATTTGCTAAATTCTGTTTCAATGATGAAAACGTACAGAATTGAGTTGTTTGAAACTATTAAAAGTAAGATGTAGCAGAGAAGACATGCTCTCAATAGCATTATGACTTTAGTAAAAATGATGTTTTGTGGGAAAATGGTATAGATGTAACCATATCAGGAATGGTTACATTGATTGTAATTTTTAAATCAAAGTTCCAGGGTCAGGTTTCAGAGCTAGCACTGCAAATGAAGACCATTCATTGCATCACCCACAAGCAAAGCATTGCATGAGAGAAGTGAAAGGCAAAGGTGTACAAAGTGATTCAAGGTGTCATCACTGTGGTTAATTTTATGAAAAGGAGTTTAAATGTAGTCAAATCTTTATACAAAGGTACAATACCAGGTGGTGACCTTAAGGAAACAGGTGTTGTATTTTTTAACAAAAGGAAAAATATTTCAGATTTTCTGACCTTTTCTGAGATGACAAGTGGCTTTAAATAATATAGATACATAGCAGGTAAAATTGAAGAAAGAAATGGATTACATCTGTATCTTTAAGAAAAGGTGCCACTTGGAACAATAAGTTAGAAATTAACTGCTTTTTGAAAGAAACATGGTACAAGGAGATCATTTTGAAACAGATATTTTAAAATATTTTCAACATGTTGTGATTTCAAATTTGTTACCAAAAAAACATATCTGTGGTCACAATAAATTTGTCTAGGTATGTATTTTAAAATGTTTATTTTTCAAATGAAATATTTAATTGGGTTTTGTGCTGAATTATTCAAATATAAAACTGCATTATCATTTAACAGGTATAGAATTTCAGTTTTGCAAGATGGAAAATTTGGGAGATTGGTTGCAAAGCATGTAAATGTATTTAACGTTACTGCACTGTACCCTTGAAAGTGGTTAAGGTGGTGGATTTTAGGTTTTGTGTATTCCATCACAATTAAAACAATATAAAAGTGCAATACCTTCCAAGTCTGTTTCAAGAAAAACTGATTAACATCAAA
This sequence comes from Odocoileus virginianus, assembly GCF_023699985.2. Classification (NCBI taxonomy): domain Eukaryota; kingdom Metazoa; phylum Chordata; class Mammalia; order Artiodactyla; family Cervidae; genus Odocoileus; species Odocoileus virginianus. The sequence goes on along the minus strand of NC_069689.1, from coordinate 44,946,064 downwards.
GGAGAATCACTAAATACATTTCACTTAAAAGTTTTGAACAGACTGATGGGTGGGGCTGAAAATGGAAATCATGATTCGCTAACTGCCGACTATGACCAATGCTGTTTGTCATATGACCAATGCTATGACCATGCTGTTTGCCTTGGAATTAGGCGTCTTTCAAAATTGTCTCGTACAACTCAACCATTATTAAAACCAATATAGGTGGCTCATGCGGTAAAGAATTCACCTGCAATGCTGGAGACCTGGGTTCTATCCCTGGGTTGGGAAGATCCCCTGGAGGAAAGCATGACAACCCACTTTGGTACTTTTGCCTTGAGAATCCCCACGGACAGAGGAGCCTGGCGGGCTACAGTCCATGGGATCGCAGAGTCGGACATGACCGAGTGACTAAGCACAGCTCAGCACATACAAGTAAACTAAATTTAGAACCAGACTTTCACATTACAGAGTAGGAAACCAATAAAACAAATGACGAAATATTTTCAATCACATGGCTTGAAATATTAATAATTAATCTAATATTTTACTGATAAAAGATTTTTAGTTTTGTTAATAAAATGAAAATTAATTTAAACAGGTTTATTCCATCTGTTGCTCATCCTTTTAAAAGTCTATTACTGCAGGCATAGTTATGATTATTATGGTAGAACATGATATATGTTGGAATGAATGAGCACAGACATGTAGATATTGGAGGTGCAGCCTCAAAGTATTTTCCTGATGGGAGTGCTCAGTCAAAACACAGACTGCCCTTCCAAAGGCTGGCAGACCCTGCCCTTATCCTCAGACTCATCTTCTTAGAGGAAATTCTCCCTCATTTTGGATTGTGTAACACCCCACCCCATTCTTAATAGCACCGACTCTCTTTTAGGGTGTTCCCTGGGTGGTCTTTCTCTGGGAGGGGGCGGCCAGTGCCCAAAAGCTGGACCTCTCTGTCCAGCCTGAGATCAGCTAGGGAACAAGCAAATGGGATCTAGGACTTTGGATCTTGAGGAGAGAACACAAAGATGTGCGCTAGTTGGAGTATTTATCTAACCCCAGGGATCCTCCCAAACGACTGCTGTGTCTTATCCCAACACCAACACCCATACTGACAACTCTCGATTCCCCAGCTGTTCCAAGACCTCCCCATCTCAGTAAATGGCACGTCATTTGGCCAAACACCTAGGTGTTGTTCCTGACTCCTCTCTTTCCCTTCAAACACGAATCCCATTAGCACTGTCAGCTCGGCCTCCAAAGACAGTCTCGAGTCTGGTCACTTCTGACTTCCGGCTGTAATGGCTCCCTACTCCCATAACCTGTTGCTGGGACCCCTAGAGTAACCTCTTACCGGGGCCTTTTCCTTGGGCCTCTATGATCCATCCTCCACACAGAAGTCAGAGTGACCCTTCCAATAAGTAAACCAGATTGCATCAGTCCCCCTCTTCAAATCCTTGCCAGAGGCTCGCCATTTCACTCAAGAGTCCACCATCCCCACCATTAGGCCAGCAAGAGAGCACCCTCCTCTGCCCGTCGACTGGGACGCTCTTCCACCAGGCTACCTGCCTCCTCCCTGGCTTCACTCAAGGTCTCCTCTGAGGGCTCCACTGGAAAGGACTTCCCTGTCTCCCCGTCTTAAGTGGAACCCATGCCCTCCTCAACTGCTTTCACGAGCCCTCCTCACTCGTCACATTTAGGAGCACTGTCCACAGTGCTCACACCATGCGTGGCACATCATAGGCACTCAGTAAGTGCTTGAGGGATGAAAGAACAGGGGATTCCTGCTGCCTGGAGCCCTCGGGGTCCCAGTCCAGTTCTCAAACCTGTTCCCCCCCTGCCTGCGGGGCTCGGAGAGCATCCCAGTGACTGTCCTTGCTGAAGAGGGCCAGCATTCCTGTCTGGCATTTGCTCCCAGGAGCCTTCATGCATAGCCTCTTGAAAACAAACGCCCTTGTTTCTTCCTCATGTTCTTCATATGCTTCGACCTCCTCTTGGGCTGGGAGGGCAACGGCAGCAGGTCCAGAGAGGGTCCCCTCATTCTGTCCTTGGCGGAGGTGTGGGGGGATACGGGGTAGGGATGCAGAGAGCAGGGGTCCCGCTGACTTTAATCCCTGCTCACTCAAACACTACCTCATCAGGCTCAGCTAGCACCTTCTCTCATCTGGACCACCCTTCCTGGGCAAGAACCTCTTAGCCAATCTTGTCTTGTGACTCTGACCCTCTCCACATCACACTCCACACTGCAGCCAGGGACTCCTAATGATGGGAGCCGCCCACTTCCTGAAAGCCCTCCCAGGCTCCAGGTAGCTCTCAGCTTCCCAGCTCCTCCGTCCTCCCAGAGCAGTGCACCAGCAGGGCAGTGCTCTGACCTCCTCCTCGTTCTCAGAGCCCAGGCTTTCTCCAGCCTCTGCACCTTTGCATGCTCTGTTCCCTCTGGCCCACCTCTTTGCCCTTAACTCAGGTAGTGGGTTAGGGCAGCAGATCAGTGCCACCAAGTGGAGTCCCAGGGCTTTGGAGAAGCGGTCCCTATGGGCTGAGAGCTCCCTCTCTGCAGCGCCTACTTCTGTCTGCCTGAAGATCCCCTCTGGCTGCTTTAAGACTCAGCTGGCTCCCCAGGCAAGCTGGAAGTGCTGGGGAGTCAACACCCCTACGAATGCCCTTCGTCGGAGAGGCACCGGAGCTGGTGACGAACACTCAGTCCTGGGGTGCTGGAGCTCTACCCTGTCTCTCAGAGCATGCCCGGGCACCCTGAGCTCAGCTACCTGCAGGCAGCTGGGTCCCACGGATGTGTCCTTTACTGGCTTCCTGTCCTGTCCCACTCCCTCTCGACGTTCACCTCCAGATAAACCACTCACACCCAAACTCAGTCCCAGGGTCAGCTTGTAGGAGAGCCCAGGTGAAGACAGAGCTTCCATGGCAGGCATCACACCCCTGGTACCCCACCTTCACAGCGCCGCACATAATTTGATACATAACATGCTTTACAATGGCTCTAGGAAGTCTGTCTCCCAGTAGATCCTAAACTCCCCGAGGCAGCCTGCTCTGCTCCTCAAGGCATTCACGAGCCCCAGCACCCTGCCCGGCACCTGCATGCATGCTCAGGTGCTCAGCCACATTTGACTCTTTGCAACCCCACAGACCACCAGGCTCCTCTGTCCACGGGATTCTCCAGGCAAGAATACTGGCGTGGGCTGCCATTTCCTGCTCCAGGGGATCTTCCAACCCAGCAATCTAACCCGGGGTTAGATGTGGTAGATATATGCATTGGCAGGCGGATTCTTTACCACGGAGCCACCTGGGAAGCCTGGCACCTAGAAAGTGCCCAATAATGACTTGATAAGGGAATGCACAGATTACTCGGGCCAGGACTAAATCTGGTCTCATTTTCTCTCTGTGTGATTTGGGGCAAGTAACAGAAGAACCTCTTGAAGCCCCAGTTCACTCTGTGAAAAAAAATGAAGCTGATAATGTTGGCAGCCAGAGAACCAGGACAGACAATAGGCTTTCTGGGGAGACTTTCTGTTCGGGGTGGTCTTACCTGCTCCCTGTTCTTGCGGTAGATAGGAAACTGAAGTACCCCTGGACCAACCCACACCCTGATTGACATTGAGGGCAATTTTGCTCCTCTGAATGGGGTCCAGAGTCTGTACCCCAGTGATGGGGACAATGCAGGATGGGGAGTGGGGACAAGGCCCAAAAGGGGAGCATGGGGGCAGGAAGCCCCCTCCCCCAGGCAGAAGGTGGGAAGCCTGCCCACTTTCCACTCCTGTCCCTGGGTGCCCAGAAGCACCCTCAGGCCAGAACCTATGGGCCTCAGCGGCCTCGCCCGTGGCTCAGGACACATTCAGAGGCAGGGAAGCAGCACATTGGACTTATCCAGTGAACATAATCAAGTTTGACAGTTTGAGAGGTGACCAAAGGTCCGTGACATCTAATAATTTGCCAGTTTGCTCAGGCACCAGTTTGAATTACATCAGATTGGTGCAAGGGACAAATCATCACGCAGCTTGTGACCAACCTAGTCAACAGCCCGGCATCCACCCTGTGGATTGTAATGTTTTATTTATAGTTGTGTGTCTGCTGACTCTCATTAAGGGTCTGCAAGGATCTCTAGTGCAGCTAGTTCAGTAGGACTTTACTGCATTTTTACATTAATTTATATATGATTATAAAAGTACATATGCACACATAAACTTTTACATATATCTGTACACATTTGCATTATGATAGCATTTTATTATGTACTATATATTATTATATGTTATATTTTAAAAGCATTTTACTGCAGTAGGACACTGAGGATTTCTAAAGATCTCCCAACACAAGTCTCTGTGACATTAAGGTGTTACTCTATCTTTTAGAATCACCTAGCCTGACTTGAAACTGGAGGCTCCTGTGTGCTCTTGGGTCCTCTGTGTAACTAGAAACAGTTGTAATTACCCTTCCCTTGTCTGTTTGACTTATGAGTGTCCTTTATGTCAGAAATGTTCACTATTAACATTTTTTCTCTATCATTTTTCTGATTGATAGGTAGGTAGGGTGGAGTGGACATCGATTATTCCATCCTGTCAACATCCCTAACCTCTTTTAATAAACAGAACCATGATTTTTTTTTAAGAACCCAAGTTTACCTGGGCCTGACCGATGAGGACCAAAAAGGGCCAGGTGAGAGTGCCAACGTGAGGATAAAGCCAACATGGAAAGAAACTAGAACTGAGATATTGAGAAGGCCAAGTCCAGATAATATTATTGAACACCTGGATCGAGCCATGCCTGAAGCTCCATGATCAGTTTCACAAGTCAATTATATCTCTATTTTGCTTAAACTAGTTTGGGTTGGGTTTCTGTCTTTTGCAAAAACAGAGAATTCTGATCAGTACATAGACCCATCTCTAGGCTGGGCTTACAAGGGCCCCAAGAGGCTTTGGGAATTTAGGTAGAGGGCAATCAAGAGACCCAACAGTGGCTGCTGTCCACTGAAAAACCATTTATGATTTTTTCCTTCTCCCTAGGTTGTCCATAATCAAAAGGGCACACGGTTTGGAGTCTATTAGATCCTGGTCCTGCCACATAGTATCTGTGTGACTTTGGGAAATTTACTAAAGCCACCTGAACATGCAATCATTTTATCTACATCTTAGGTTTTCCATGGGATTCAAGTGCATATGTAGAGAGCCTTAAAATAGTTTGCAGCAGACAGCTTACTCTCAGAAAGAGGTAGCTGATTATACTACTCACCAAACATCTGTTGAGCCCTTTGCAGGTGCCAGGCCCTGGCTAAGGGTTTTATAGACTTCATTTCATTTGACCCTCCCACACGACCCTGGGAGGTGTGCCCTGCTCTGCTCCCCAAGTCCTACATATGAAGAATCATTAAATCTTCACACAGCTGAAGAACAGGAGTTAAGGAGCATGGTTAAATCTGCATAGCTCTGTCCCCCAAGTCCACTCTGGGTGGCTAGATGCCATTGCCCCTCCAAACAGGGCAACCCCTGAGATGACGGGGAGGTATGGGCAGGGAGCAGAATCCAGGCAACCAAATGGAACCAAATCAAGATGTTGGAGAGGTTGAGGTGCAGAGTGAGGTGCAGAGACAGGGCTCAGAGGACACCACACTCTGGTTTGCCAGCATTTCTGGGAAGGACAAGGCAGCAGCCACGGCTGCCATGTTCTTCATCCTGAGAAGGACCTGTCCCAGATAGGGACCTGGACTCTGGAATGTCAGGGCAAACCCAGACAGTGCTGGTTCTCGTGGAATCTGGGAACCCATAAAACTATGACTGGAAAGCAATGATCTGAAAGATATTCTTGCTATAATTTTTCCACAGAAATATACTATGTAGCAAGCTAAGTAAATTCTTGGAAACCTGGAAATCCCCCAAAACTGGTAGAAGCAGCTTTTTTTTTTTTTTTTTTTTTTTTACTATTTCATGAGAGATAGAGAAAAACCACATTTCTTGGATTTAACTTTGTTCACACAAATTGTTTTTTTTTTTTTTTTAAAGAAAATCTGGCATTAGTTAATCTAAGTATGAAACTGTCATTCTTGAAACTCTTTAAAAAGTTGCCTATAATCGTGTGGCTTGAAAAATTAATTTCTTTCCAGATGAGGAAACATGAAGCAGGTCTCCTAAGTGAAAATTATTGGCATACCCCCCACTCCCTTCCTCAGGAGGCAGACAGAACAATGGGCAGAGGAGGGGAGCCTGTGGGACCTCAGCCAAACAAAAGGGCTGCCTGCAACTTGCCTAAAATAGAAAATAAAAGTTAGCACAGCTTCCCCCGTGGCGGGCCCCTCTTTGGAGCCCCCCGTGGAGTAGCAGGTACCTCACGGGATGCTGCCCCAGTCTCCCTGAAGCACAGAGCCCCCAAAGCAGTAAAATCAGAAGCTGCAGCCCCCCACCTGGGTCTCCTTCCCACCTGGGGGTGCAGGTTCACCCACCAGAGTCACCTACGCACGATGATGGCTTTTGCTTTGTTCTGCTGAAGAAATTAAAATCATGTTAATCTTTTGGTTCTTTTTACAGAACTCTGGAGAATGATACATATTACAGGAGCTTTATTTGGAACGAGGCAAAGAAACTGCCTGCAATACAGGAGACCTGGGTTCGATCCCTGGGTTGGGAAGATCCCCTGGCGAAGGCAAAGGCTACCCTCTCCATTATTCCTGCCTGGAGAATCCCTATCAACAGAGGTGCCTGGTGTACTACACTGCATGGGTTCCCAAGGAGTCGATCAGGACCGAGCGACGAACACTTTCCGTTTCTTTCTGGAGAGGTGAAACGCCCTTCACTGTGGGGCGGCTCTGGCTCTGGAGTGGAGGACTAGGGTTTCAATCCCGGCTGTGCGCTGACCCCAGCCTCTCAGAACCACGTGTACAGCGGAGAGACGAGTCCTGGCTTGCAGGTGTGGTGTGAGGGTCCGCAACGCGGGGCAGCGAGCGCGGCGTCGCTCTGCCCGGCGCTTCCGGGCCTCAGCTTCCGCCCCCCTCAAACCGCAGAGAATGGGCCTGTGATTCAGGAGACCCGGGTTCGACCCCTGGGTCGGGAAGTTCCTGCGGAGAAGGGCATGGCCACCCACTGCCGTGTTCTTGTGTGGAGAATCCCACGGACAGAGGAGCCTGGCGGGCCACAGTCCGCGGAGTCACAGAGTCGGACACCTGTGAGCGACTAACACACAGCGACCAAGAGAAGGCGTGGCCGGCTCCGCGCGCACAGCTCACCTGCGGCGCGGCCGGGGGGCCCGAGGCCGGTGGGGCCGGGAGAGAGCGGCCCTCCGGCCCCGCCAGGCGCCCTCCCCACCGCGCGCCCCTCGTGCGCTCCAGGGTTCGCCTGGAGGCCGCCCGCAAAGTCACACCCTGCGACCGCGGCCGGCTCCCCGGCACTGAGGGCTTGACGGTCGCCGCAAACAGGGGCTTTGTCTCCCTCTCGAGCCGGCCCCCGTCACCGCCCTCGCCCCCCCTCGCCTCCCTCGCCCCCTCTCCCCCCCGTCAGCCCCCCCCCGTCCCCCGTCCCCGCCCCCTCGGTCACCGCCCCCCACCCCCCTCACCCCCTCTCCCCCTGTCAGCCCCTCCCCCGTCACCCCTCCCCCCCGTCACCGCCCCCTCCCCCCCTCGTCATCCCCGCCCCGCCCCCGAGGCGCACACAAAAGGCCGCGGGCCGGGGCACCCGGAGCTGCGGGCTTGTTTACCGGGCGGCCCGGCGCGGCGCGGCGCGGCGCCGCCACCTCCCGGCGGGAGCGGGCACTGCTCCCGGGCGCGGGCCCAGGACCGCGGGCCGATGACCCAACGCCGCAGGCATCTGGGGATAACCTTTCCCCTTTCTTTCCAAGACCAAATAAGGGGGCTCTTCCCTCCGCGACGGGCCCGCGGCGGCGGGGCCGAGGGGCGTGGAGGGGCGGGGCCGGGGCCGGCGGGCCGCGGAACACCGGCCGCATTGTTCCCGCAGCGGCGGCCCCTCCTCCCCGGCCCCGGCGGCGCGCTCCCTGCCCCGCGGGCGCCCGGAGCCGGGCGGGCGGGGACGGGGCACCCAGCCCCGCCGCAGCCGCGCGGAGCCGCTCCCCGCCCCAAGCAGCGGAGGGCAGGAGCCCCGGGCCCGCCCCCGCCGCGCTCCCCGCAGACCCCCGGCCCGCGGCACTCGGAGCGGGCGGGCCCCTGCGCCGGCGGCGGGCGCAGACCGAGGGGAGCCGGGTCCGGCTGCCAGGCCTCGGAACCCTGGCATCGCCCCCGAAGAGGGAGTCACTGGTGGCTGACAGTGTTTGGTAACCACAGAAACCAAGATTTGACCTATATTTTTGAATATGGCCTCAACCCTAGTTTTCCTTCTAGAAATCAAAGGGAGTCTGACCTGACTTGCTGTTAATTTTCCTCTTGCTTTGTATTCCAGAATGCCACCCAGAAGGCTGGGCGAGTCAGGAGACCTCATCGGCTGGTTTGCTGGTGACTCCTGAGGGTGACAAAGCTCCAGGCCAAGAGGCCGGGACTGCCTCTCTCACTGCCTCCTGCCAACACCAGGTCTCCTGCCCTGCAACGCTGGGGACATTTCTGGAGGGCAGTTGGGTGATGCTTATTAGGATTTTAAGAATATGTTTACCGTTTAACTGTTTCATTCCTCTTGTAAGTTTTATCCTAAGTAGGTAATGGGGGTAGCTCAGCTGGTAAAGAATCCGCCTGCAGTGCTGGAGACCTGGGTTCGATCCCTGGGTTGGGAAGGTTCCCTGGAGAAGGGAATGGCTACCCACTCCAGTGTTCTGGCCTGAAGAATTCCATGGACTCTATAGTCCATGGGGTCGCTAAGAGTCCTGATGAGTGACTGTCACTTTCAAATTTTTATCCTAAGTAGGTAGTGGTGGGGAGGGGCTTCCTTGGTGGCTTAGATGGTAAAGACTCCTCCTACAGTGAAGGAGACCTGGGTTCCATCCCTGAGTTGGGACGATCCCCTGGAGGAAGGCATGGCAACCCACTCCGGTCTTCTGGAGAATCCCCATGGATAGAGGAACCTGGCAGTCTACAGCCCATGGGGTTGCAAAGAGTCAGACACGACTGAACGATTAAGCACAGCAGCACAGGTAGTAGGGAATATGTATTCAGATGATGGTCACAACCCTGCTATATGATGGCAACAACAGTTGGTTTTAATTGAGCATTTACTATGTGCTGGGAGCCATTACAAAGTTTGACAAATACCTACTTGTGACATTTCTCTGCAGTGGGTATTCTTAGTACCCATATTTTATAGAAAGGGAACCTGTAGTCAGAAGTTAGTTTTCCTCTCAAGTACAGCCGGCTGGGCAGTGGCAGAGCCAAGATGCATGCTTGGACTCTGGGGCGCCTAACTCCCTGCCCTTGCCTGCAACACTGAATGTTTATCAATGGGGATTTGATTAATTTAGAGTACATCCGTATAAGGGAATACTCTCCAGCCACTTAAATATGATGGAGATTGGGAATAATTGGCATGGAAAAACATCCATGATATACTGTTGAGTGAAAACAGCTGGTTGTACAACAGCATGCAGAGCAGGGTTGCGCAGCTGGGACGAAGGGCGCCGGTGGCCCTGCTCCGTGTGGTCACCTGGGGCTGGTGGGGCTGCAGGCGGCTCCCTTCACAGGTTATGTTCTCTGTATGTTGCTGAAACCTTTCTGGAAATGAATGTATGGGATTTTCCAGTAGAAAACTATTTTACTTAAAAAAAAAAAAACCCAACAGATAAAGGAAATAACATTCTTCACACACACGTGACCATGGTAGAGGCTCTGCTCAAATCCCACTTTCTCCAGAAAGCCTCCCCTGATCCCCAAAATTGGAAGTTGAAGCTCCCCATACTCCTTACAAGTGAGAACTTGTGTCCAGACAGATATTCAGCCTTGTGAGCACATACCAATGTCACCAGCTAAACCGTAAATTCCGGAAGGGTGGTACAGATTGTTCAACTTTGTCAGTACGTCCCTTAGTTTCTTGCACAGCACTTTACCTATTGTGGGGTTCCAATACTGATCAAGAGAGTGGTATGAATTCATGACAGTGGAACAATCCACAGAAGAATTAATGGCATATTGTTATATAGCTGCTGCTTGGCACACAGTAGGTACTCCATAAATGAAAGTTGCTTCTCCTCCTTTGGGGACCTCTGTGTATAGGTGATTAGCTGTCTATTCCTGGCAGACCCCTCGGGAGGAACTGACTCTGGTTCACTTAGCAGGAAAGGAAAACTCTTGGAATTGATGGGAAGGCAGGAGAAGGAGGCTTGGAAGCTGGGCAGAAACAAAGGAAATCAGGCGGAAGGAAGACCTGGGCGAGGTCATGCCAGGGCTCCCCCCCAAGTAGATACTCCTGCTATGGCTAGAGGCTGCTGCAGGAAGTGGGTTCTGTCTGTCCCTTCATCTCAGATAACTTTCTCCAGATTCAGAGCCTCAGATGGGATCAACTGGCTCAGCCTTGGTGATGTGGTTAGTGCCTAGCGATGGGTTGGTAAATTTTTAACGATCTCTTCTCCAGTGGGAAAAACTCTGATCTGTGGCAACTTGCTGACTTCCATGGTGTCAAAATTCCCACCATGACTGATTTTTATCTGAAAACCACTTAACACCCAGCTAAAAAGACTCCTGAGAATTTAGGAATCTCAGCTCTGATGGGCTGGTGAATGTCCCTCCAGCACAGCCCTGCCTGTGCTCTGTCGACTGAGGTTCCTGTGGTGGGGCACCCCCACCATGGGATGGAAGGAGGTAAGGTGCCAGGCAGCTCGAAAGAAAATGGCAGAAAATAGCCCAGAGCAATCCAAGGCCCTAAACCATAGGTCAGTGTGCTGTGTCCTCTGTGGTCAAAAGCAGCTTTTAGGGTAATATCCAAAGGAAGGTGAATGATGGAACTTACGAAGGTGGCGGGGGAGGATGTTTAGAGGCAGAGATGGGTTGTGGAAGAGATGTCTAGATTTGTTCCCTTCAGATCTCACAGAGTGCCGCTACTATGCTTGTAATGACAACTCTCCAAGAACCAAGAGAGAGTGAGAGTGAGGTCTCTCAGTCGTGTCCGACTCTTTGCAACCCCATGGACTGTAGCCTACCAGTCTCCTCCATCCATGGAATTTTCCAAGCAAGAGTACTGGAGTGGGTTGTCATTTCCTTCTCCAAGGGATCTTCCCGACCTGGCAACTGAACCTGGGTCTCCCACATTGCAGGCAGACACTTTACCGTCTGAGTGACCAGGGAAGTTCAAGAACCAAGACCCAGCCCCAAATTATCCAATAAGCTGTCATGAAGCAGTGAAACCTTCTCCCGGAGGGGTTTACGCCTTTACCAAGCCTCACGTCCAAGGGCAAGAATAATTTCAAAGACTGCTATGGTGGACAGAGAGCATCCAGTGTGCGCCAGGCACTGTGCTGAACTTAATCCTTTTTCTAGGTAGTTTTTCCAAGAATAGATCATTAATTAAACAATCCTACCGGAGTTTGATTTCTTGTCCTCAAGATTTCCTGAGCGGTCAGTCCACTGGGTCCCCTTTATGGCAAGGGACTCATGTCAAGCGCTCCACCTGGTCTCTTGGAATCCTGTCTCTTGATGGAAGGAAGGAAGAAGTAGCTCCAGTTCCCCCTTCTTGGGTGGGGGAGTGGGTACTGTCAGCTCAGTCTTCTCCAAAGAGACCCTCTTTACAGATCTTCTCTAATACCCAACAGCTCATTCCTTCTAGATTCTCAAGTGGCTCTGGGTTTTCAGAGTCATGTGACTGGTTTTGTGCTCATTACTGAGGAATACAGCCTCCATGAACCTCTGGGTCTCAGCTGGAAGTTACAACAATGTAGCATCCTGCAAGAACTTACCAAGGGCTCCCAGGTGGCTCAGCCGGTAAAGAATCCGTGGGTCCAATCCCTGGATTGGGAAGATCCCCTGGTGGAGGGCATGGCAACTGAGTGATAATTATAGGAGTCTTGGCCTGCTGATAATTTGCTAAATTTTATACTTAGAATTTCAGCATCTTTCTCTATGTGAGTTTATAAAAATACAGACCAAAAGCATTTGAAAATTTATATATTCATTACCACATGAGAGGTGGAAGGCACTGGTAGAAAGGGGAATGGATTAACTCTTGGATAAATAGTGCAATACATGTTAATACTAGTTTGAATCAGGCTTCCCTGGTGGATCAGATGGTGAAGAATTCGCCTGCCATGCAGGAGACCTGGGTTCAATCCCTGGGTTGGGAAGATCCCCCGGAGAAGGGAATGGCATTCTTCAGCATTCTTGAATGAATTCTCCAGCATTCTTGCCTGGAGAATCCCATGGACAGAGGAGCCTAGTGGGCTGCAGTCCGTGGGGGTCACAAAGAGTCGGGCAGGAGTGAATGGCTCACACAGTTTCAATCATGATCTGGGCTCTTAAAGGATTAGCCGAGTTCCTGCATGGTGGTGGGGGTGGGTGGGGACTGCTGTGAGTCTGGGAGCGCACCCCGAGGGCAGGTAGGGAAGAGGGACCTTGGCTGGTGGAGGAAAGATGAAATGAAGCCAGCCTGTCTCACAGCCTGGCCATGTTCAGTCTCGTGACCACGTTGCCTCCTCTGAAATCTTTCCGCCAGGGTGGTGACAGCTGTTGAAGAGGCCCCGCCCCCGCCCCCCACCGTGAGGCTGGGCTTCTCTGCTCTCCACCTCTGCGGCTCTGTCTCACAAGCTCCTGGAGGGGAAGCTCAGTCGTCAGCCATTAGCCATGACCTCTGCTCTTCCAATCGCCTGTCCACTCTCAAAATCTCGTCTGTGTCAGTCAGTTCGGGACAGGCCCTGCCTTGGTAACAAACAGTCCCCAAACCTCAGGGGCACAAAAGGAAAAGGATTTATCTCCCAATCATGCTCATCCACACTGTTGGGAGTCTGGGGGCTCCGCCCCACATCTGTCAGCCTCACTGCAGGACACAGGTCAACAGAGGAGCTGCAGCTGACGCTGCCAGCTGCATGACCGAGGGGAAGAGCTTGGCTCGTGGTTTGCTGGCTCTTAAAGCTCCTGCCTGGAAGTGGCACGCTTCATCTTCACTCATGTTTTATCGGCAAAAACAAGTTACATAGCTAACCCCATATCACAAGGCGAGTCACGGGACCAACTCCAATCCTATCATCACCTCGAAAAGAATGAACAGCACGAAGCGCGAGCCCAGAGCCCTCCTGCGAGTCCTGTCAAGTGCCTTTGAATGGCCATCTGGGCCAGCAGAGATGGGACAGAGCCCAGAAATGGATGAAATATCTGGGGTCAAGAAGTAAAGAACCAAGGAGAAAGTCATGCCTGCAGGAGGTGATGGCCGTGGGTCCTGTGGGTCCAGGGGTCTGAGAGCCCGTTGCTTGGGTAAGTGGGTGGGGATGAAAGAACGCGTTATGAATCCAGGCAGGATAAGAGATGAATGAGGACATTCTCATTATCACACTCTTGGCTTTTCTAGATTCCCAACAATGGGGCTTTCATTGTTGGTTTAGTGGATTCAGCTTGGAGCCTCGAGGCAGGACTTCTGTTTGCGGAGAACTTGATAAACCTCTTGGGCTTAGGGAGGAAACAGTGGCTTTTCTGCAGGACTCCACACACCACCCTCTCCAGCCCTTCCAGACATGCCGGAGCCCTTGGGGGTGTCCACCTCCTTTTCCCTTAGGAACAAGTTCTAATGCATCCTTGAGGTACTTGTATGGGTCCCTTTATTTAAAATATAGTATAAAACTTCCAAATACTCAAAAGTAGAGAGACTGGCACAGAGGACCCTCTCACACATTCTGTGACATTTCCTGCATTTGCACTGTTGTTGTGACAGGATCACCGTCTAAACCCCACGGAAACCTGGGCTCATCTAGTCTGCACAGTAGGCTGTATTATTTGTCCCATTTTACAGATGAGGAAGTGGAGACTCGGAGGCTTGGTCAAGGATACCCAGCCGGTGAGGACAGAGCTGATGCCACACCCTTTGTGCCAGGGTGACTGGAACCTCAGGGGTGAAGGGGGCTTGAGTGAAGGCCATGGTGGGGAAGGAGGCATATCGTTCTTAGCCAAGGGCAGGGTGCTTTGTGAGCTTGGCTTCCCTGCCAGCCTGCTTTGTTCTGGGCTGCTCAATTATCAGGGGCTGGAAGAGGAGGCAAAATATGAGAAATCAAAAGGGCCCTTATTCCCCGAGAAGGCATCACCATGAAATGGAGTAGTGTGGGCCCTTGGACAATCATTCACTCTTTTGTTCATTCACCCGGGAACTGTTTACTGAGCGCTCCCCCTGTGCCAGGGAACACAAAGATGAGCAAGTCAGCCTGGAATCGTGCCTCCCACAGGAGAATCCTCCCTATCTAGCTGGTTGACTGATCTCAAATGATGTAATTGGAGCCTCAGTTTCCTCACCTGTGAAATGGGGCATATTAACAGTTCCTACAGAGGGAAACTGTATGAAGATGAATGAATTTGTGCACAAGGATGACTGGGACCCATGAGCTTCTTCCTTGCCCATTGCTACGAAAATACTGAATAACTCAGAAGGCACAGGCACCAACCAATTAGAGGGGACGTCTGACCACAGAGCTGGGTTGGCTACTGGACTATTGTGTTTTCATTAGCCAATGTTTGGGGAGCCCCAGTGGCGCGTTACCGTGACCTAATGAAGGATGATTGCCCAGAGTCGGCTGGCCTCTGGACCCCTGCTGGCTGAGGCCCGCCTATGTACTCATGGTCACCAGGGGCTGGGAAGCATGTATGGATGCCTAACTATGCCTAACTCCTATGCCCCTCCCCACTGTGCCCTCACTTTTGTAAATGTAGGGCCAAGAATATTTGGAGAGTAACTAAAGAATATAGAATAACCAGATCCTCAGCTTGTGCATAATGCCTATGTCTTTTGCTTCTGTGGGTGCCTAGAGGAGATGGGAGATTACCTTGCTCCTTTCTTCTTGGGAGTCATGAGCCCTTGTCTTGCCTTCAGAGTCCCACAGGAGAAAGAGTCAGTCCCAGTATACCTGCTGGAAGGGTGGACGTATAACTAACAGTTTTCCCCTGGCCGCTGTTAGGAACCCACCTGCAATAAATTAATTTGTTCTGCACTAGTTACAGACGTGTTACAAAGCCTCATCTCTTAAAGTGGCAGCAAAAGTCTTTTAATATTAATGAAGATGACTTGGGAAAAGAAAAGTCTCTAGAAAGGTTTTTTGTTCTTCCAGAACGTTAGGTTCTCCACATTTCCTTACCCAGTGAAGACCCTCTGTTCTCCTACTGATTAAAAACCAATTCATTCCCATGTTTGTGAGGTTATGTGTTTAGACCACATGCAAGAAACCAGACAAAGGCTGGAATTGGAATTGAGGTCGGACTGGGGAACAAAAAAATCTGCCAGCTCTGTTTGGAGAAACCCACATGGAAAGATAAATTGCAGTGAGAAACACTGACAGTTGTGTGAAGTATTAATGCATCATCGTGAAGTATTTTAAAGCATGTTTCTCAAAAGCATTTCTCCCATTCTGCTACCAGAAAATGGAGACGTTCACGTAGGGGGATCAGGGTCGTATGGAGTGGTGAGGGGTGGAGGGTGGGGTAAGCCATCTCTCCCCCTAAGAAGCTCACCAGGTTTTAAAAATGCTAATGAATTATGTGACACATGACTCTCTGAAGATGCTATTATTACACCTACGGTACAGATAAGAGACTGAATCATCAAAAAAAAAATTTCAGTGATCTGCCTGGTGTCAACTCAGAAGTCACTGGTAACAGCTTGAAGGATCCCGCTGCTTTACTGATGTGAAATTATGGTCACCCCAGGCCAAGGGTAACAGGCAAGAAGGGGAGGAGGTAGCTTCCTACTCTCCAACCGTTCTCCATCATTGGTAGGGCAGGGAAGGAGTGGAAGGCCCCCACCCCTGCGCCGGAACCCGAGCCTACCTGCTGTTGGCTGCCTACCGGTGGGGGAGGGACGTGGACACATTCCCAACTCCCATCCACATTCCCATCCCACGCGGATGGCAGGCAGCATAGCTCCTGGGCTGCAGTGGGGACTGCTTCCTCAAAGTGGCCTCAGATGCCTACGCCTTCCAAGTCTTGGCCCGGAGAGGTTTGTGGAGCTGGTGGGGACTCCGGGCTGGCTCACACTGCCCCCTTTCCACTTCAGACCCCCTGTTGAGGCCAGGAACCCGGACAAGCTGCTTTCCCCAAAGACTGCCAAGTGTTTGCAGCCACATCAGTCATGTTGGTTTGAACTCAGACTGAGACAGAGACCACAGTCTGGGTGACCTGGACACGGTGGTGGACCCTGAAAATATTGCCATTTCAGAAATGGGAGTGATTTTGTTTGCAGGAGGTGGAGGCCTAAGTGGATCTTAGGGGAGGTGTTACCTAGGTACCGGAGAAGCCATTTAAATAACTCAAACAGTTAGTGATGCAAATATCTGAACATCTGCCGCATGTAAGAGCAGGGCCTTGAGAACAGGCGATGCAAAGCACAGACTGCAACTTTCTCATATGAGGGGTTGGCCCTGCACAATGTTTTAAATGAGTTCACATTTTAAAAGCCGAATCTCCTGTTAAAACCAGCTGAAAATCTAGCATCACTGCCCCTGCATTCTTGTGGGGGTCCCAGCTGCCCCTTTGAATGGGGGATGCCCTCTTCCATGTTCGTCTATCCGCATGCACCCGCATTACCCATGGCCCCCAGCACAGAGGGCTTCCCTTGTATCTCAGCTGGTAAAGAATCCACTGCAATGCGGGAGACCTGGGTTCGATCCCTGGGTCGGGAAGATCCATGTATAGTCCATGGGGTCACAACGAGTCAGACACGACTGAGCAACCATCAGTTTCACTTTCACCCAGCACAGAAACTGAATATCAACTATCACTTGCCATTTGCATCACTGTTTTTGTTACAGCTGTGTGCTGTGCTTAGCTGCTGAGTCTTGTCCGACTCTTTGCGACCCCGTGGACTTCAATGTCCACGGGGTTCTCCAGGCAAGAATACTGGAGTGGGTTGCCATTCCCTCCTCCAGGGGATCTTCCCAACCCAGGGATCAAACCTGGGTCTCCCACACTGCAGGCAGATTCTTCACTGTCTGAGTTACCAGGGAAGCCCAAGAATACCGGAGTGGGTAGCCTTACCTACTCTAGGGGAACTTCCTGACCTGGAAATTGAACCAGGGTCGCCTGCACTGCAAGCGGATTCTTTACCAGCTGAGCTACCTTTCCCCAGTACCCAGGCCTCTATCAAACAAGAAAAAAAAGCGCTAAACATGTTGATGCTGCTGCCCCTCCTTGGAGACATTTGAGTTTGCATACAGAGAGTTGCCCCTTCTGAAGGCCTGATGCCAGTGAGGTTTCCTTTGGATAATATTTTTCCTAAGGAAGGATCTGGGCCACCTGCGGCATCCAACTGCTGTTTGTTTTTTAAAGAAATGTTAATATTAAAGCTAATATTTATTGAGCACTTACTCTGTGCCTGGCAATTTTCCAAGCTCTTTACATGAATGAACTTACATAATTCTGTCAAGAATATGTAGTAAATACAATCATTGCTATTTTATAGATGAAGACACAGAAGCATAGAGAGCTTGAGCAACTAGCCCGGTGTCTCTCAGTGAGAAGGTGGCAGAGCCAGGATTCAAGCGTGAGCCGGCAGGTCTCGGGGGTGGTGCGGTAACCACTGTGCAACCCTGCCTGTGTGTGCTATGAGTGTCTTCCCCGGAGCAGTTTTCTCAGGTTTGTTTGTCAGGGTTGGCTGGACCGTGCCGCAGCAGGAGCCCTCAAATCTCAGTCGCTTAAAGCAACAAAGGTTTATTTCTTGCTTATGCTACATGATTACTGAGGGTCAGCTGGCTTGTCACAGTCCTCTAGACAGACAGGGCTGGCCCGTCTGGAACACTTCCAGTTGCTATGGCAGAGGGGAAGGAGCACTGCAGTTGTGCCTCGGATCGTAAAGCCCTGCTCTAGGAAGTGGACTTTATCACTTCTGCTCGCATTTTATTGGCCAAAGCGAGGCCATGTCCAAGGGACCCGGGGAGTGCAGTTCTCAGCAGAGAGGGGCTGGTGGCCTCCCCAGCCTGCGGGGGAGACATCTGTGAGCCGCCGCGGGGCCCCGGGGGACCGCGTTTGGCACAGAGTTAGGGGGGGCCTCTGCCAGCCCTGCCTCGGCTCCTGCCCCCTGGATGGCTCTGATGGCTTCGGGAGCCCTAGGAGGCCCACAGTCAGACAGCTGGTGTGCAAAGGCGCGCGCTCCTCTCCCCAGGGCCTTTGCAGAGCTGTTCCCTCTGCCCGACCTGCCTTCCCCACCTCACCCCACCCCCACACCCCCCCAGGGCCTGTGCACCCTCTGTCTCAGCCAGCAGGTTAGCCCCACTGGGAAGCCTCCCTCACACTCGCGACTGGATTAGGCCCTCTTGTTATTCTCCTCCATGGCACCCCGTGGTTCTGCTTTTCAGCACTTGCTAAGGATTATCACTGCGCGGTGATTTGTGTGGTAATGTGATTTGTGCTTGTCTTCTGTAAAAGCGTGGGAGCGCCCTGAGGGCTGGCTCCAAGCCTGTCTCTCTCACCTTTGTGCCCCCAGCACCTCCTCTGGCCCAGGATGGGGCACCTTCCCAAGTCTCCCCTTCACACCAACTGAACCCATGACTGGGGTATGCCCTGGGATGGCTGCAGCTGCACCGTGGGGCTGTGAGCCGACAGGAGGGTCCCCTTTGAGAACTAGTTTAGGGGGGATTTCCAGGGGTCCCGAGGTCCTCCATGGAAAGGCGAGTGCTGTCATTGTAGGGGTCCCCCAGAAACAGAACATGAACTAAGGATCAGAAGCAGGTAATGCAAGTAAGAGGGGATTCCTGGGATGCTCGCAGGGATGGGAGGGTGGGGAAGTGAGGCAAGGATATGCCCAGCCAGTGCGCCATCAAGCTGCTACTGTGGAGCGCTCTGTGCTGCATGCTTAGTCGCTCAGTCGTGTCTGACTCTTTGCAACTCTTTGGACTGTAACCCTTCAAGCTCCTGTGTCTGTGGGATTTTTCAGGCAAGAATACTGGAGTGGGTAGCCATTTCCTTCTCCAGGGGATCTTCCCGACCCAGGGATCGAACCCACGTTTCCCGTGTCTCCTGCGTTACAGGCGGATTCTTCACCCATTGAGCCGTGAGTGATGAAACACACGAGGCTGAGTTAGCCCATCCGTGGGGTGGGGAGCTGGGGTATTGATACACCAGCTCCAGCTGATCATTGATGAGAGCTGCTCCCGGGGCCTGCTGAATGGACAGCAAACTGGCTCTTGCAGCATAAAGAAAACCTCAGACAGAAATGCAGATGCCTGCTGTTGGGAGGAACAGAGGATACGGGCAGGACACAGGAGGCATCTGCTTCACTAAGAAAGAGCAAATTCACCTTGTCCTCCCCGTGGCATCTTCCATAATGGTGAGAGCTTGGGCTCTGACTCCAACATCCTTAAAATCTTTTTCAGATTTTCTGGCCCTCTAGGGTGGGCTAAGAAGTCCTTGCCATAGTCTCAGGCTGCTACTGCTGCTGCTGCTGCTAAGTCACTTCAGTCGTGTCCGACTCTGTGCGACCCCACAGACGGCAGCCCACCAGGCTCCCCCATCCCTGGGATTCTCTAGGCAAGAGTACTGGACTGGGTTGCCATTGCCTTCTCCAAGTCTCAGGCTAGTCTTGTGTAAAATTTGTTTATTGCTTGGCCATATCTCTACTACCCTTTCATCCATCATTCACCATTTTGTTGACTAGAACTTCAAACATTTATCTGGTCTCTTCCGTCTGGCAGGCACTGGGCTAGAGGCTGGGGTACAAAATCAGATAAAACATGGTTTCTGCTCTGTAGTACTTTATTACCAGGATTTGGAGAGGTGCTAATGCCAAACGAGATACTGTGTTAAGTAAGTCTGGAAAGCTTTACAAAGTATCACCTCTTCTTAGATAATCACAAAGTGCATGGACATATTAAAGACTTTGAGAAGGATGGCAGAGAGGAAATCTGCTTAACTATTTTGCCCAGGATTTTCCAGACTTATTTGACATTGGGACCCTTTTATGCCAAATTGCTTGTATTAACAATTTCTAATTTCTGTTCCAAGGAACTAAAATTCTGTAAACATACTTTGAGAAAACTATTGGATTTCCATCCAACCCACTGAAGGCCCGAACAGAAGAAGAAAAGACAGAGGAAGGGAGAATTCACTCTCCCGTCTCGTAACTGAGGCATTGATCTTCTGCCTTTGGACTGGAATGTACACCATCAGTTCTCTCAGGCCTCCAACTTGCTGACCTCAAATCTGGGAACTTCTCAGCTTCCATATTGCAGAGAAATTTATTATAAGGAATTGCCAGTTCCTCAAAATAAATCATATATATGTATACACACACACACACACATGTATGATTGTATAAATACATGCCCTATTGGTTCTGTTACTCTGGGGAACCCTGACTAATAGAGATTTTTGTACAGATTTTTGGTAGGATGGTCCACAGGGCCTCATAGTCTATAGACCACTTTGTGAATGAATAGCTATGACAGAAACCTCAAAGCCTTCATATTAATTTCCTGCTCTGGGATATAGCTACCATCTCCTCCTTGTTCTTTGTTCTGAGAAACATGTAAATTGTACATTCACTAAGAACATTATTTATAAATTCCAATGGGAAAAGGTCCAAATAGTGGAAACACCGATACAGTAATTACACTTCATTTTCAGGCTAATTTTATTGCAAAATTTCCCCTTAAATTATGTTTCTTGACTTTGCTCATAATCATTATGAGTTAAGCATTGATAGAAAATCAGCATACAGCTCTTTAATGAATCAACAGTGCATGACCAAGAAGTATGCAGGTTGGTGTTTATTTTGAGATCAAAGGGAGAAAAATTAAGCTCAGAGATACTTGTTTTCTAGAAAAGTCAGACTCTTTTGTGTTAGGGGGATGAGAATCTCAATTTAATATTTTTCTCCTGATTGTCCTATTTATTCCCACCACTAATCTGAATTTATAAGTAGATTTTAAATACTGCCCTCCTGGTTATTTATTACACAGTCAATTATGTTCTTTTCATTAGGAAATTTCCAAAGAGCCTCATTCCATTTTACCCTTGCAGCCAAACAACAGAGGGTGTGGCCTTTCCACAAAGAATGACTTTCTGTAATTCATATCCAAGAAAAGACATAGATACAGGAAGAAACTAAGGAGATGTGTCTCTCTGACTTGAGGAAAAATCAGGCTTAAGAGGTAAAAAGAATTTCTCCCCAGAACTTTACAAAGCTGTATGCTGACTACATAATATAGTGTGAGGCCAAAGCCTGGCGAAATACCTGATCACAGATCTGGTCCCTGCAATCTCTCCTTACTTCCTGGATGTTTTCTGCTTCTCCTACCAAAAAGAGTTCTGCAGAAACCTGGTTGCTAAATTATTGTCATGTGGACAATACCCCATCTAGTGGTTAACAGGACAATTGCAAAAACAGCTTCACAGATCCCAAGCCAAACTGTTCCAAAACTGGGCATCAGATCGAAGTTATCTATGCCAGTGGTTCTTGGACTTTGCTACACACTAAAAATCACCCCAGGAGCCTGGAAAAACCCGATTCACAGGCAACACTCACACCGATTAAATCAGAATCTCTGGGAGTGGGACATAGACATCAGCATTCCAGTGAGAACAGTGATCTCTGTAAACTGAAAGCATGCATTAATAGGGAGGAAAACTTGTTGCAGTAGTTTCATATCACATGATTCATTTAAAAATATTTCATATATGCAGGTTTCTTTTCTCTTTCTTTTTCTCTAAAATTGGGTCATTTTTAAAAATGGAATCAACATGCAACATTCCAAAGAGGTTACAGATACAGGTGTGATCAGAGGCTTGGTTTCCAACATCAGCTCCACCACACCTGCTGTGTGACCTGTTGGTGCTACATCAGTAAACTAGGACTGATGGGGGCACAGCCTCATTGGTCCTGGTGTTTCCATGTGAATCACTTACAACTGATCCTACTGCGTGATAAATGTTATTACATGTATGTTCAGTCCAGTTCACTCTCAGTTGTATCTGACTCTTTACGACCCCATGGACTGCAGCACGCCAGGCTTCCCTGTCCATCACCAGCTCCCGGGGCTTGTCAAAGTCATGTCCATTGACTAGGTGATGCCATCCAACCATCTCATCTTCCGTCATCCCCTTCTCCTGCCTTCAATCTTTCCCAGCATCAGGGTCTTTTCCAATGAATCAGTTCTTCGAATCAGGTGGCCAAAGTATTGAAGCTTCAGCATCAGTCCTTCCAGTGATTATACAGGACTGATTTCCTTTAGGATGGACTGGTTGGATCTTCTTGCAGTCCAAGGGACTCTCAAGAGTCTTCTCCAACACCACAGTTCAAAAGCATCAATTCTTTGGTGCTCAGCCTTCTTTATGGTTCAACTCTCACATCCATACATGACTACTGGAAAACCCACAGCTTTGACTATACAGGCTTCCCTGATAGTTAGGTTGATAAGGAATCTGCCTGGAATGCAGGAGATCCCAGTTCAATTCCTGGGTTGGGAAGATCTGCTGGAGAAGGGACAGGATACCCACTCCAGTACTGTTGGGCTTCTCTCGCAGCACAGCTGGTAAATAATTAGCCTGCAATGTGGGAGACCTGGGTTCAGTCCCTGGGTTGGGAAAATCCCCTGGAGAAGAGAAAAGCTACCCACTCCAGTATTCTGGCCTGGAGAATTCCATGGGCTATCCATGGGGTCGCAGATAGTCAGACACGACTAAGCGGCTTTCACTTTCACTTAGACTGTATGGACCTTTGTTGGTAAAGTAATGTCTCCCCTTTTTAATATGCAGTCTAGGTTTGTCACAGCTTTTCTTCCAAGGAGGAAGCATCTTTTAATTTCATGGCTGCAGTCACCATCTGCAGTGATTCTGGAGCCCAGGAAAATGTGTGTTACTTTTCAGTTTGCTTTTTCAATGTAAATATCAATATAATTCATATAATTCATACAATAGATCTAAACTATTCTTCAATAACTGCAAAATGCCATCTGTGAACATAGGTTCTTTGAAGTTTAACATCCGCCAAGTGAATTTGCTGGATTCAAGATATAAATACATTTGACATCTTAACCGATGCTGCCAGTTAACTTCCTTTACCAAAAGGAAGTAATTCACCCACCTAGTAGCACAGTATTAGATGGTCTGTTTCCTCTACGCCTTCATGAACACTGAATGTGCTTCTAAAGTCTTTCAATTCTTACCGATATGAATGGTGGGAAAAAATGTGATCACATTGGTATAAACTGTAAGTTCTCTGTCTACTAAAGAGCCTGGAGAGATTTTCAACACTTTGTCGGCTATTTAAATTTCCTTTTCCTTGTATTGCCAGTCGCACTCTTTGCTCATGTGTCTACTAGGTTGAATTTTTTTTAAAAATTCAATTGCAGGAGCTCCTTATATTAATATTTTAGGGACATTCACTTATGAGTGAAGAAAGTTGCAAATACTTTTTCCAGTTGGTTTTTGCATCTTAACTTTTGTACTCAAACTCACTAGTGTTTTCTCTTACCTATCCTAGATTGCCTGTACTGCCTAAGTACTTCTCCCTTCCCTAGTTGTGAGGCTACTCAAGCTTCCTTTTAAATTGATTCTATTATTTTTTGTTTTATGTTCCAAGTTGTAATCCATTCATAATGATTTTACTCATGGTTGGAGGTGGGATTTTTTGCAGATCAATAGCCAGTTATGCCAATTGCATTAATTAAATAAACCATCTTCTCTGCAAGGAGCAAAAAAGCTCTTTACTGTGTGGTAGCTTTTAATATATACACAGATCTTTTTGGCTTTTTGGTCTTCTGATCTGTAAGCTTATTTGTGAGTCAAACTATGCAGTTTAAAAAAATTATTATATTTGCATTTTGGAAAGTAATATCTGGTAAGACAATCCTACCTTAATATTCTTTTTTTCAAATTAAAACCTTGTTGTCAATTATAAAACATTTAGAATTTTAAAAATATAAGTGCTAAAACACTTTTGTACAGCTCTAGAAAAACATCACTGATACTTTGATTAGAATTAGCTTAAGATAAATATTTCTTTGAAAATCACTGACACATTAGTGATGATTAATTCTTCCCACCCAAGGACATGCTGTGTCTCATGATTTGTTCAGATATTGTTTTTAAGCCTTTAACAAAATGTTATGACTTTTTTCAGGGAAGTCTCATAATTTTTGGCAAATTTTTTATGATAAAGTAAGATAAAACCCATAATGCATTAGCCCAGGCATCTAGCATATAGGAATTATTTAAAATGTCATTTTTATTATTATTTTATTTATTCTCATTAATAAAATCTATCTTTCCATGATTTTATTCTCACAAAAATCATAGAAAAGACAAGGCTTAAAAGACTCCTTACCAATGAACACAAATGGATCCTCAGTCTCTCTAAAAATGTCAAAAATTGATCTATAGACTCATTGTAATCACAATAAAAGTTCCAGATTTTGTGTGTGTAAGTCTATGATTGTGTGTGTAAATTCAAAAATTGATTGCAAAATTTATATAACAATATAATGTGCCCCAAATAGCCAAGCTAACCTCGAAGAAAAATATCAAAATAGAGGACTTACACTGAGGCATTATCAAGCCTTGTTATAAAGCTCAGTCATTAAGACAATGTGGCTCTGGTGCCAGATTAGACACATGATCGATGAAACAGAATAGAGAGTCTAGAAGTAAACACACGCTCAGTTTGTGACAAGAGTGACATTTTTGTCATCAGAGAAATGGGAAAGGATGATCATTTCAATAAAAAGTGCTGGGTCAACTGGAAATCAATATGGGCAAAATTTATGTTGATTTCTATAAACACTTATACAAAAAATCGATTTGAGATGGACTGTGGATCTAAATGTGAAAGATAAAACAACAAGGCATGTAAAAGATATTTAGGAGAGTAACTTCATGATCTTGGGATAGCCAAAGGTTTCTTATACAGGACACAAAAACACAAAACCTAAAGTAAAAGATTGATAAATTGATCTGTATTTAGATTAAGAACTTTTATGGATCAAAGGACACTGTTGGTTCAAAGTGAGACCCTCAGTCAGTGTAGTATGCCATATTATACCATAATACACCACGTGCGCTGTGCTAGTCGCTCAGTCCTGTCCTACTCTTTTCGACCCCATGGACTGTAGCCCACCAGGTTCATCTGTCTTTGGGGATTCTCCAGCAAGAACACGACTGGGTTGCCATGCTCTCCTCCAGGGGATCTTCCCAACCCAGGGATTGAACCCAGGTCTCCCACATTGCAGGCAGATTCTTTATCGTCTGAGCCACCAAGGAAGCCCAGTATACCATATTAATAGAATCAAAAATAAAATAGCATGATTATCTCAATAGATGCAGAGAAAATATTAGAAAAAACCCAACACCTTTCATAATAAAAATGCTCAACAAACTAGGAAAAGAAGGGAATTGTCTCATTCTCATAAAAAGTATCTATGAAAATCTCACAACTCATGTTATGCTTAATGGAGGAAGACTTAATGATGGAATGCTGTGATGTGGAACAAGCCAAGAATGTCTGCTCTCATCACTTCTATTCAACATTGTTCTGGAGGTTCTAGCCAGGACAATTAGAAATATAGTGAAATAAAATGCACCCAGATTGGAAAGCAAGAAGTAAAATTATCTTTTTTTTTTTTTTCTTTTGCAGATGACATGGTCTTGTACATAGAAAATCTTAAGGAGTCCATACCAAGGAAACTTCATAGAGATAAGAAATGACTTCAGCAAGGCTGTGGGGTATAGGATCGACATATACAACTCAGTGTATTTCTATATACCAGCAATGACTAATCTAGAAACAAAATTAAGAAACCAACTCCATTTACAAAAATAGCATCACAGGGAATAACATACTTGAGATTAAACTTAACAAGAGAAATATAAGATTTGCATGCTGCTAACTACAACATTTCATTGAAAGAAACTACAGAAGACCTAAATAAAAGGATAGACATCCTCTGTTAATCAATTGGAATATTAAATATTGTTAAGAGGGCAATACTCCTCAATTGATCAACAAATTCTACACAGTCCCTATCAAAATCCTAGCTCTTTTTTGCAACAATCGATAAAATGATAAAAAATTTGACATAGAAACACAAGGGATGCAGAATAGCCTGAACAATCTTGAAATAGAAAAACAAAGCTATAGCAATTAAGACAACGTGGTATCCAAAAGGATAGTCATAAAGGTCAATGAAATAGGACTGAGTCCAGAAATAAATCCTTACATTTTTGGATCAAGGATTCCAAGACAATTCAATGGAAAAATTGATAGTCTTTTCAACAAATAGTGAGGGGACAGCTGAATATCCATATGCAAAGGAATGAAATTGGATCCTTACCTCATACTAAGGCCCCCAAATTCACTCAAAATGGATCATAGATCAAAGCTAAAACTATAAAACTCTTAAGAGGAAACACAGGCACACACCTTTATGACCTTGGATTAGGCAGTGTTTTCCTAGATATGATACCACAACACAAGCAACCAAAGAAAATAGATAAATTAGACTTCAACAAAACTGTAAAAATTTGTGCTTCAAAGGATGCTATCAATAAAGTGAGAAGACAACCTACAGAATGGGAGAAAATCTTTGCAAATCATGCGTGTGTAAGGAACTTGCATCCAGAATATATAAATAACTCTTGCAACTCGACAATGAAAAATCAACTCAGTTTAAAAAATGGGCAAGGGATTTGGATAAACATTTCTCAAAGAAGATAGGCAAATGGCCAACAAGCAGATGAAAAGATGCTAAATATCGTTAGTTATTAGGAAAATGCAAATCAAAACCACAAGAAATTACCATTTCACATTCTCTAATAACATATCTAAAAAGTCAGACAGTAAGTAGATGTTGGCAAGGATGTGGAGAAATTGGAATCCTCATATCTTGCTAATGAGGATGTAAAATGGTGAGACTGTTTTTGAGAAGTTTGGCCATTTCTCAAAAAGTTAAACACTCAGTTACCATATATCTCAGCAATTTCACCCCTACCTTTAAATTCCAGAGAATTGAAAACATTTGTTCACATGAAAACTTGTACATGAATGTTCATAGCAGCATTATTTACATTAGCCAAAAAGTGGAAACAACTCAAATGTCCATCAGCTGATTTACTGATAAACATAATTTGTTATATCCATGCAGTAAAATAGTGTTCAGCCATAGAAAGGAGTCAAGTATTGACACATGCTACAACATGGCTGGACCTTGAAAACATCATGCAAAGATAAAAAAAGTCAGACACAAAAAAATGTATTATATGATTCTATTTCTACAAAGTGTTCGGAAGGGGCAAATTGATAGAGATAAAAAGTAGTTTAGTGGTTGCTAAGGATAGGAGGAGAGAATGCAAAGTGGCAGTGAGCAGGAAAGGGTTTTCGCATTGGGCTGGTGAAAATGCTCTGAAATTAGGTAGAGGGCAACCTTGTGAATGTACTAATGACCACCGAATTGTATACTTTAAGTAGCTTTATTTTATGGAATGTGAATTATATCTCAATTTTAAAAAGACACCATTAAGAAGAGGCAAGACTCAGATTGGGAGAAGAGATTTGTAATCCATATGACCAGAGAGGTAGAACCACAGATACAAGAGAGGACTTGTGTCTGAAATATGTAAAAAATGAATCAGTGAGCAAAAGACACACAACCCTAAAGCAAAATGGGCAGAAGATGTGAACAGACATGTCACAAAAGAGTAGCTAATATGCAGAAATGCTCAACCTCGTTGGTAATCAGGACAATGTAAAACCCTAACTCTCTCCGTCCTAACCATAAACCTTAACTCATTATAATAGCCACAGTTTAAAATACTGAAAAATCTCCTGGGATATTGCCTTTTTCATAATCCCCAAAGGGAACTGTAGCTCTGACTTCTAACTCCGCAGCTAGATTTGTTTGTCTTTGATTGCTCATTCTTTGGAGTCTGGATTCTTTCACTCAGCCTTCTGTTTGTGAAAGCAATCCATGCTACTGCAGGTAGTAACAGGTCACTCGTTTTGGTTGCTGTGTTGTATTACGTTGTATGAATAGATCACAGTTTGCTTACTCATTAGTTCTGTCCTTGAGCATTTAGGGTGCTTCCAGTTAAGAAGTCGGATACATAAGAATGTGTATTGTGTGACTCCATTGTAATGGCTATAGCAGCCTATGGCTTTGAATGGAGAAGGGAGTGCCTGGGATGGGAGATGAGGAATGCTCTGGGTGCTAACTGTATTCTATTTGTTGATTTTGATAGTGACATGGGATGTGTTCACTTTGTGATAACGTGAGGGTTTGTGCTCTTCCACATTGGAATTAAAATCTACTTCAGAAACTCTTAATTTACTTAGAACCAAATTGAGCAATATATTTCTTTTGCTATCCACAAGCTATTAAAGCTACTTTATAAAGACAGGCAATCTGGAGCTACTCCAGATAGAGGTCAGCCCCAGGGACACATATCTTGGGAATGTGTAGGCTTGAATCTCCCTGCTAGGCTGCCATAACTTTTGGTTTGGTTCCTGGACACCCTACGTTTCCCTGATTTACCAGCTGTGTACAGTGCTGCTTTGGATCTTGGCTCCATTCTCAAAGATGGTGATGGTGGCTTTTCCACCCTTGACTGTAAGTACTAGGAGCTGATAGTGTGAAAGGCAGTAGAATCCAGCCATTCTTTTATGGGCTTCCTTTACTGTCAATAAAGTAAATTATTAGCAATGATGGAAGGCTGGATGAAATGATCATAAGAAAGGTATATTTAATTGCTCCCAATTCTGTTATATGACATAAACAAAGACATCTGTTCCATTGTCAATTGCTACATAAATCTAAATGAAAGGCCACATACTAGTATTATTTCAATGGCCCCTAAAGAATGGTATTGGTGGAGCATCTTGGAAGAATTAACACTTTTACACATGGACTTTCCTTTGTCTGCATCTTCACTCAGCTTTCTATAACTAGAGTGTTAGTTATACATCATGTTAGAATGTGTCTTTTTAAAGCAGTGAGCTGGAAATCTGACACATGTACTGATTTTTATCTCATTGTCATATAAATGTGTTTCTAAATTCAATGCCTTTCAGAATAGAAGATAGCTGCCTGGAAATTGATATTCAGTTGATTTAATAATATGAACTAAATTGGTATTTCATGAGACAAAAATTCTAATTTGAGAAGATACAAGCACCAAACGCTCATAATGGCGCTATTTACAATAGCTACAAGGAAGAAACTTAAGTATCCATCAACAGATGAATGGGTAAAGAAAATACGGTGGGTAGCATAAATATATGATGGAATAGTATTCAGCCCTAAAAAAGAATGAAATATTGCTATTTGCAGCAACATGGATGGACCTATAGGTTTTTCTAAATTGTTTTATTTTGTACTGAGGTATAACCAGTGAACAATGTTATGATAGTTCTAGGTGAACAGCAAAGGGACTCCGTCATACCTGTACATGTATCCACTCTCTCCCAAATTCCCCTCCCATCCAGGGTGCCACGTAACACTGATCAGAGCTCCTTGTGCTATGTAGTAGGGCCTTGTTAGTTACCCATTTTAAACATAGCAGTGTGTACATGTCCATCCCAAACTCCCTAACTATCCCTTCTCCCATCCTTCCCCCCAGCAACCAGAAGTTTGTTCTCTAAGTCTGTGAGTCTCTGTTTTTTAAGAGATTGTTTTCTGTAAGTCTGTCTCCTTACTTTCTGCAAGCAAGTTCATTTGTATCATTTCCTTTTAGATTCCGCCTATAAGGGATGTCATACGGATATTTCTCATCTGACTGACTTCACTGAGAATGACAATCTCTAGATCCATCCATGTTGCAAATGGCATTATTTTATTCTTTTTAATGGCTGAGCAATATTCCATTGTGTGTGTGTATATATATATACATATATACAACACAGCTTTTTTATCCATTTCTCTGTTGATGGACATTTGGGTTGCTTCCATGCCTTAGCTATTGTAAATAATGCTTCAGTGAATATGGGATTGCATGTATCCTTTCAGATTGTGCTTTTCTCTGGATATATGCCCAGGAGTGGGATTGCAGGGTCTATATGGTAGCTCTATTTTTAGTTTTTTAAAGAAGCCTCCATACTGTTCTCCATAGTGACTGTACTAATTTACACTCCCACCAACAGTGTAGGAGGGTTTCCTTCTCTCTCGGCATTTATTGTTAGTGGAATTTTTGATGATAGCCAATCTGACTGGTGTGAGGTGATATCTCATTGTAGTTTTGATTTGCATTTCTCTAATAATTAGTGATGTTGAACATCTTTCTATGTGCCTCTTAGCCATTTGTGTATCTTCTTTGGAGAAATGTCTGTTTAGGTCTTCTGCTCATGTTTTAAATTGGATTGTTTGAATATTGTTAAGCATCATGAGTTTCTCATACATTTTGGAGACTAATCCCTTGTCAGTCACATCATTTACAAATATTTTCTCCCAATCTGTGGGTTGTCTTTTCATTTTATTGTTTTCTCTGTCGTGCAAAACCTTTTAAGTAGGTCCCATTTGTTTATTTTTGTTTTTATTTCCATTATTCTGGGAGACAGATCGAAAAAGATATTGCTGCGATTTAGGTCAGAGGATGTTCTGCCTGTGTTTTCCTCTAGGAGTTTTATAGCGTCCTGTCTCCTATTCAGGCCTTTAATCCATTTTGAGTTTATTTTTGTATATGGACCTATAGATTATCATTCTGAGTGAAGTCAGAAAGACAAATATTATGTGGTATCACTTATACATAGAATCTAAAAAAAATAACACAAATGAATTAATTTGCAAAACAGAAACACACTCACAGACATAGAAAACAAATTTATGCTTACTGAAGTGAAAAGGGGGAGGAATAAATTAGGAGTATGGAATTAACAGTTACACATCACTATATAAAATATTACACATATTTTATATAAAATATTACATATCACTATATATAAAATACATCAAGGATTTATTGTATAGCATAGGGAACTGTAGTCAATATCTTGCAATAACCTATAATGGAAAAGAGTCTGAAAAAATACATATGTAAAACTGAATCATTTTGCTATACATATAAAACAAAACGTTGTAAATAAACTTCAATTTTTAAAAACTGGTACTTCATAATACAACAAGATTCACTGATCTCTAGTGGGAGTATACATTCAAAAGCAGCTACCGTACCATATTGTTAACCCCCAAGTGACCGCAGCTCCTTGAAGCCATCTGCACCTCACCCTGCCAGCTCATTCTCCTTACTGCCATGGGTTCTGATCCCCGATCACCTCCAGGCTAACTCCCTCCCCGCCGCACCCCAGCGCACCAGGGTGGCTCCCAGGATGTCCCTCAGACTGGCCGTGCCCACTGCAGGATTTGGAAGCCAGCCTGGACTGCCTTGTGTCCAGGGGCCAAACATCTGGGATGAGCAGACCCCTAACTTAGCAATACAAGCTTTCTCTTGCCCTTCTAGAAAATTCCCCAAGTGTTTTAATAACTAGACCTTTTGCTTTGGTCTCCACATCCCAGTTTTCCAGTCCTTTTCACTCCTGGTGTTTGAGTGAGGATGAAATGGCAAATACTAGTAAGCTTGTTCCTTTCCTACACACGAGGCCAACCTTACACTTGATTATCACACTTTGTTTTGCTGAGTGCAGACAGAGCCTCATGAAGATGACTATCCATGAGGGGTTAGTACAATGTTTTTGTCAAAATGGGGGAAAGGGGTAAAATGGGCATCAACAAGTCCTGGAGTAGATAGACCTTTGTCATCACCGGAGGGGCCAGTGTGAAACCCCAGCCCTGAGCTGAACTGTGCCAATTCCCTGGGTGTCCTAGTCTTCTGACATAATCTACAAACTCAGGTGTGCAGGAAAAGAAACTTCCCCGATT
Organism: Odocoileus virginianus; assembly: GCF_023699985.2. Lineage (NCBI taxonomy): Eukaryota > Metazoa > Chordata > Mammalia > Artiodactyla > Cervidae > Odocoileus > Odocoileus virginianus. Next base: position 44,914,189 of record NC_069689.1, on the reverse strand, counting down.
TTCTATAAAATCATCTGAGCCTTTTTTATGGCGGATATGCAATCTCACCGATCTGGAGAGATCCTTGGACTCATTCTGGCATTGTACCTGTATTTCAGAGGGGGTGCCCAAGAGTTGGGGGTAAGGAAAGGCATGTGGCGAGGTGAGGCTGGGTAGAGGAAGCCACGGAGAGAGACCCTCTCAGGGCCCTTGGTAAGACATTTGTTTTTGTCTGCTCTTCTGTCCAGGTTGACCCAGGACATGCTAATTCCTCCTTGACCCTTTCAAGTTCAGCTTCTTTCTCTGTCTTCTTCCTATCTCCCTGATACATACAGGAAACATACAGGGCGTCCGTAAGCATTTCTGTCTAGATTCACTGCATATTTTCCTCCTGGAATCTTGTCACTTTCCCAGACCAGTCGTCCATCCTTCAGGATGCCCCAAGCTCCCTGGCAGAGCCCAGAAGCCCTTCTTTGGCAACCACCGACTCCTAGCCTTCTTAGCAACTCTTCTAATACACCAAGTGTGGGGCATATGTTCTAGTCTGCGGCTGAGGTTAGAAGACAAAAGCCCCTGTTTTTCCTCATGGAGAGTTCTCCCCGATCTGCTGCTTATACCACAGTTCCTTCTGTAACCCCGGAGATCATTAGAAAAGCTAAGGCCTACACCTGAGTCTGCTTTTCCTTACGTTCTGCAGTCAGCCCTTCTCTGAGCACTTTTCTAGTGGCTGGAATGGGGAAGGGGAGTTTCACTGTCATTATAAACATTATCCACTCCCTTCCCTGGGATCTGCCCTGGGTCTCTGTGAATCACATCTCATCAAACCCCAGGCAACGACCGAGTCTCTACCTGACCCCACAGTCGTGTCTCCCCAGGCCTCCTAACAATGTGCCCTGCTTTACAAGGTTCAGCATGACTCACTTCTGGGTGGATGTGTTATCCTGGGTTATCTTTGCTCCATGACCCACCACTAACTAGGCAAGCAAAGAGTTAACTCTCTGCATCTGCTGCTCATCACTGAGATCCCTGTGCTAAACCTTAAGAGGGTCCCAGTGGAGAAGCATATTTACAGTTCAAGACATCTCCTGGTACTTAGCACCCAGTGAATCACTATGACCCATCCTATCACACTGAGCAAGTTGTTAAAAACTCCATGGCTTGGTCTTGTTGCTGCAAAACATCAATGACATTTGCTTCCCCCTTTCTGACAGGTATGTTGTGAGTACAGCAGCTTATTGAACACAAGATGCTTTCATTCTATTATCACATCTATCCCGAGACTCAGTTTCAGAAAAATTAATCCTCATGTTGTGTGCAAATATCAGTGGGAGGAATTGCTCTTTAATACATGAAAAAGTTCCTTTATCTCTCAGAATTCCATTCCCTAGTATTTCCATTTGATAGGGTTTTCTGTTATTCATTCCCCAAACACATCTTTATTCCATTAACAAAGGAAAAACTCATACAGAAGAGCAAAAAAATATGTTCAGCTGCAAGTGGTCTCCGATTTTGAAAGGGATCTGTTGAGAGGAGCAAGGAATCTGCAAGGGTGATCTTGGTGAAACAGCTAGATTTTCTTGAATCCTTTGCAGCCCAAAGTCAACCAGACCCCTCTGGGGTCTTAAGCCCCCTGAAAGGTTTGACCAACAGTCTGGGGATCCCATCAGCTTCTCCCTCTGCCTTCTCACCTCGTATTTTTGGTCCAACCTACCACTTTATTTGGTAGCAATACTAAAAGGTCCAAAAGTTCCCATCCAATTAAGGCCATTAAAACATTTTGATTTCTTTAAACTTTTTATTTTGTATTGAAAATGAAAGTGAAGTCGCTCAGTCGAGCAACCCTGTGGGCTGTAGCCCACCAGACTCCTCCATCCATGGGATTCTCCAGGCAAGAATACTGGAGTGGGTTGCCGTTTCCTTCTCCAGGGGAATCTTCCTGATCCAGGGATCAAACTCAGGTTTCCCCCATTTCAGGCAGATGCTTTAACCTCTGAGCCACCAAGGAAGCCCTTGGGGTATAGCCAATTAACAAACAATGTTGTGATAGTTTCAGGGGAACAGCAAAGGGACTCAGCCACACAAGTACATGTATCCAGTCTCCCCCAGACTCCCCTCCCATCCAGGCTGCCGCATAACGCTGAGCAGAGTTCCACGTGCTGTACAATAGGTAAGACCATTTAGATCTTTTTGATCCAAAAGGCAATTAACAAGTTCAAGAAAGGGTTTCTCTAATTGCCAGTATTATTTAAATCAGAAAATACTGCGATGATATTCTGTTTGGTGAAGTAGATGCTTTCAGAGGAGCAAACTTCTGTTCTGCCAGGATCATCTCCCACCGATCCATGCCCCCTTTCCTCATTTCATTTTCCCATTTACTTTTGTCCTTTCAATAAATCTTTGTTGGTGGTCATCTCGAGGAGTCACCAAATCTTGGGATACACAAGTGAGTAAAACAGAGCCATGAGCTTTGTCAGCATCAGGCATCCTCCTTTGCCTCTTGGCCACTTTCCCCACTCTTCTCAAGCTCATTTCTACATGTACTGACTCAGATTTCTGAGGCCATTGGCTATATGTTTTCATGTGGGGGGCTACATGGGCTCATGCCCTCAGCCAGAGGAGACACAATCTCCCTCTATGAACCTTCCATGCCCTTAATTTCCTTCCCATCCTTGTTTATCAGGGGCTGTTGCTGCTGCTGCTAAGTCGCTTCAGTCGTGTCCGACTCTGTGCGACCCCATAGACAGCAGCCCACTAGGCTCCTCTGTCCTTGGGATTCTCCAGGCAAAAACACTGGAGTGGGTTGCCATTTCTTTCTCCAATGCATGAAAGGAAAAGTGAAAGTGAAGTCGCTCAGTCACGTCCGACTCTTGGCAACCCCATGGATCCTACCAGGCTCCGCCGTCCATGGGATTTTCCAGGCAAGAGTACTGGAGTGGGGTGCAATTGCCTTCTCTGTTTATCAGAGGACCACGGCCTTATTTTTTGTATCTTCCCAGGTGGCGCTAGTGGTAAAGAATCTGCCTGCCAATGCATCAGACACAAGAGACCTGGGTTCAATCCCTGGGTTGGGAATATCCTGTAAATGATAACCCACTCCAGTATTCTTGCCTGAAAAATCCATGAACTGGGGAGCCTGGCGGACTACAGTCCATGTGGTTGCAAAGAGTCAGACACGGCTGAGCACTTGTGTACTGTGTGGTCTCATTTTAAATAGAAAATCCCTTCGTGCCATTTGCTGTCCTGTCAGAAGTCTTCCCTTAGCCCAGGCTGAGGGGGCAGCCCCACTGCCAGCTGTCCCTCTGTCTGACCTTCAGCCATGCCTCGGGGGGCACGTAGCATGCTGCAGGGTCCCTTCTTGCAACCGGCTGCCTTGCCTTAGCTGCCCCCCCGCAGCCCCCAGGATTTCTCTGGGTCCTTCGCTGCCTGGGAATATACCTGTCAGTGTCACCACGGCTCGTGACATATTTCTCAAGATGAAGCCGGAGCAAAACAAAGCCAGCCTGCACCTCATTCTTATTCACCACTGGAGAGATGCAAATGTTGTGAAGTGAAGAACATTTGCATTATTCCAATCACCTAATTTATCTGTATTTCCACCTTCATTTGTGAAATAAAGGGTTCAGTGAAGCAAAATCAACAAAGCTTTGGGAATGCTTACAAACACAAATAAAATAAATACTGTTACTCCAAAATATATTTTGACACATTTTGCATTCTCTCTTTATGGATTCTGGCTGGGGGGTGGGGTGGGAGGGGGAAGACTACAATTGTTATAAATCAGGCTTTTCCTGAAAGCGATAAGTTTATTCCGGGGACTTTCGGCTTACAGGATTTTAGAGCCAGAAATGGTCTGGATTAGTTATATGGCTGTGTCACAGACAATCTCAAATTAACAAATACTTACCACGTCAGTGTCTGAGAGCCAGGCACTGTGGAGCGGCTTAGCTGTGTGGTTCTGGCCCAGGGTCTTCCATGAGGTCCAGTCAAGAAGCAACCATCTTAAGGATGAGTTCACTCCCAGGGCTATTTCTTGAAGGCTGTTGACTGAAACTGTGTTCCTCTGCCTCAGCTTTTCAAAGGGGCTGCCTGGGATGAGGCGTCAGACTTTTCTAGAGTGAGGGATCCAAAGGCGAGAAAGAGCGACGAAGAGGGAAGCTGCCGCGTCTTCCAGAACCCGGGCTCCAGAGTGTCACACCGCCTCCCCCCCGCCCCCCGTCAACTCGGCTGCCACAGGGCCTCAGAGACAACACCATTTTATTCCCTCAGTTACGGCCGAGGAAGCTGCGGCCCGGAGGGGTGGAATGAGCTGGCCAAGGTCAAACCAAGACTTGAACCTGGGCTTGCTGTATGTTATGACATTTCAGTTTAGCAGGTGCTTATTTTGTCTATTAGATGCTTGCCAAAAGCAAGGCCGGGCCAAGCAGCCTGGATTCCGGGGTGAGAAACCAACTGGGGTGCCTGCCCAGGAGGTTACAGGAGCGCTGAGGGGCGGGGTGCCTGACTTGGATTTCGCAGGAGAAGGGAGCGCATTTCCTCAGAGACTTCCAAGTGATGACCCAGAGAGTTCAAGAGAAGGCCCGAAGCCCACAGGCACCATGGGGGAGGCTCATGGACCTGGGGACACGTCAGCTTGGCCTCAAAGCAGAACTTGAGGAATGATGACTAGGGGCCCTGGGCTGGGAGGCCATGATTCGACCTGAGAGCTCCAAACTAACTCTCTGATGTTCAAACACAGCCGTATCAGTCAGAGGTTCACCCTCTGAATCACTTCTTGCCCACTGATGGTCAACCGTTGGGGCTGTCTGGAAGGAGGGCTCCGGCAGAGAGCTCCACTCGCTTTAGCTGCCACTGCTATTTTTAGTGGCGGAGATGATACTTTGCAATCAAGAAATTAAGGAGCTTCTCTGCTCCCCGCCATGCCCCTTCTCTGGCTCCTAGCCACCACCTTCCACACTGATCGCCCTAAAGCAACCTTCTGACAACGGCTATCTACATCATCAAAACCATCCCCAAAGTCACTGGGAAAAAAAACTTAAGTGCTGTCAGTAAGTTGATGCCTGGTCATTTTGGAGAATCGTCTTTGCCCATTGATTTACCTGCCTGTGAGTCGGTGATTAACTATTGAGGAGGTGGTAAGAGATTGGAAAGGGTGGACTAAGCCTGCATTTCCCTGACACGGGCCAGGAACCTTCAGGAAGGGGGTTGCAGAAGGATGATCAGCAAAGGTCAGTGACAGTATGTGTTCATACCGGATCCATTACCCGTTGCATTTAGAAAACACATGTGTTGATGAATGCCAGGCCAATATTATTGATTAACATTGCAGATGACATCATTTAGATGAGGAGCTTTGAAGTTATTAGTTGACTCATTAATTAGTCATAATATTAAATTTGTAGATCCAAATTGGCATTTAAAAAAAGATGAAAATATTAAGGGGATAAGTAACAACTGGTAGTATTGGGCTGGCCAAAAACTTCACTGGGGTTTTTCTGTTGGCCACCCTGATACTTCTGTTTCTGTGACTTGGATGTGTGTTCAATTTAAACGATGCTTCCTTTTCATTGTGGCCAATGCCAGAACAGTTTGAAAGCCACTGATGGATAACACTTTTGCTCAATATGAGAGGAGAGAAAGGTGGCCAAATCCAACCAATTATGTTGAATCCTTGCTAAACCCAACAGTGTTCACCACAGGAAACAAACCATGGTGAAAGGGGACATAATTTTAGGTAGAAGTGAATGAAAGCATGGAAAATCTTACCAGTTACATTTTTTAAAAAAACTACTTGAGAAACATTGCAAACATTTCAAATGGATGATGTCACAGATTTTATTGCTTGGTATAAAGGTCTTTATTGTATTTTATTTTTTTAAAAATGATCAGCTTTATTGAGGGGAATTTAACATTCAGTAAGATTCATTATTTTTAAGTGTATAGTTCAAGGAATAATGACAAACGTATACAGTCATGTTACCACCCCCAATGCCAAAGTATGGAATAGTTCTACCCCCATGAGTTCCCTTATTTCCTGGTTTTAAGTCCATTCCCTTCCCATCACCCCAGCCTCTGGTGCAGCAAGGAAGCCAAGGTGTCTGGAGCAGAAACACAAAGGAAAAGAGGTCTTACAGGTCTATGTAAGGTAAGACTCTAAGAGATAGGTCTCAGGGATCAATGAGGCAGTGCCCTGGAGGCCACAGGGGGTCAAGGACTAGAGTTTACTCTGAGTGAAATGGGAAGGTGTGGGAGGGTTTTGAGCAGAGGAGTGATCTGACTTGGGCTTTAAAAAGACTTCCCTGATGGTCCAGTGATTAAGAATCTGCCTCGTATTGCAGGGGACATGGGTTTGATCCCTGGTCAAGGATCGAGGATCCCACATGCCGTGGATCAACTAAGCCCTGACTCTGCAACTACTGAGGCCAAGCACCACAAGTACATAGTCCTAAGACCCGACGCAGCCAAATACATACACGTTAAAAAGAAAGAGACTACGGAGAAGCTACTTTGTGTGTGTACTAGGGTGGACAAACAAGTGAAAGTACTGCAGAGAATGTGGGCCAGGCTTCCCACTGTTGGAGAAAGAAGTTACAGACAAGCGAAGGGACAAGGGAGGGTAGGATGAACCTGGGATTCTGGAGGGATCCGGAGGCATTCATACGCACTCATGCTTGAGGGTAGATAGAAAAAACAAACTCTGGATACGTGTGTACGTGAGTTATGTGTGTGTGTGTGTGTGATTCCATCTTAACAGTATGAACTCCTCCAATCCATGGACATGGGATGTATTTCCGTTTATTATACTAAAATCTTCTTTAACCCGTGTCAGTGATATTTTGTAGTTTTCAGAGTGTAAGCCTTGCACTTCTTTCATTAACTTTAGTCCTAAGTATTTTGTCCTGTTTTTTTAATGCCACTGTAAATGAAGTTGTTTTCTCAATTTTTTTTTGATTGAGTAGGAGGAGTTCCTCCCACTGTGGTGTCATGGTGTGACTGCTAAGACTTTCCCCCTTGGTGAATTAGGACAGAATATTGGCAGAGGGGATGCACTACTGGTGCATGGACTTAAGAGAAGTCTGAAAAAATAGCAAGTAGAGAGATTGGGGAACCAGATAGCTCTTTGCCAAGTGCCCCTGACTCATTAAGAAAGAAAATGTCCTCGGCCCTACTGCTAAGCAATTTTAAGCGAAGTGTGAGAGTCAGAGCCGCTACTTGGTTGTTCTCCTGCAGGTAGAAGTCAGAGGGGATGGGAGGCCAGGCACAGTACTTCCTAAGGGTAAAAGGCAGTACTTCTGGGAAGGCTGAGTTCTCACACCAGCCAAGTCTATGTTGAACTCAGTTCCTGATGGGGAAGGAGTGGGGCTCAGAGACTAAGGACATGGGTATCTGGGTACCATAGGTGAGAACCTTGTGCCTCCGTGTTCCCCGGGACCATAAAAGTGACCTTCTCCTCTGTTGGATTATAGAGCCTGCCTCTGGCAAGAAGACCATGCAGAGGCCACAGAAGGAGCAGGTGCCTTCCAGGATTGAGCACCGTCTTCCTCCTGGCTCCCAGGACTGTATCTAGGTGGAAACCTCAGAAAAGCCAATTGGAAAATGTTGGAGGATGGAAAGGATGGACACAGGATGGACAAGAGTTAGTTACCCATCGAAGGTGCTGCAGAGCCTGGCCACGAGCAGTCGCCTGGAGCAGCAGCCTCGGTGCTCCTGCGGGGCTGGTCTGGGAGTCTGCGGGGTGGGGCACACTCCTGTGATGGCCCCGGTGACTGCTCGTGTGCTGCTGGGCCAGCCCACACGAACGGAAGCAGAGACACCAAATCTTCCATAGAAAACCATGGAGGAAGGGAGAAAAGATTTGAGAAGCGGTCTTAAGACAGAAACCCCCATGGCTGGCCTGGTCCCTTGGGAGGCCGTGTGGACACTCCATCTGCCGATCTGATAAGGCACCCGTGGGGGAGGGGACGAGGCGTCACCGAGCAGCTCCGTGGTGGCTTCTGCAGGAGGAGGCGCTGACGGCAGACGGGGACCTCTCTGGCAGGGGGTGGTGACAAGGCCGTCATGGTTCTCAAACTTCAGCGGGCATTAAACTCAATCACAGGGCTTGTCAAAAGCCGAAGGTTTTGATTCAGAGGTTTGGGTTTGGGGCTGGGAAATGTACATTTCTAAAAAGTTCTAGGTCATGCCTGGCACTAGTCTGAGCACCCCTGATACAGTGGTGGGACCCGGTGGGTCCAAGCTCGGTGGAGAGCAGATGGCAGCCTACAGGTATCAGGAGCAAGAAGAGAAGAGTCACTGTGATGAGCAGCCACCTGGGAATGGTAACCTGGGGGAAGAGCAAAGACCCCAGGGATCTACAGAGATGACTCACAGAACACGATGTTCTGGGGGAAAGAAACGGGGCTGGTGACAAAACCATCACGAATAAACACAGTCATGGAAGATCACGGCCTGATTTCCAGGCCTGAGTCAGCCCTCAAACCTGATCCCGTCGACTGCAGGCAGGACCTAACCACCTCCACGACGAAGTACACGCGATCTCCAGGGCCTTCCCCAAAGGGAGGACAGCCATTTATACTGGGGAAAGGGGAATAGCCATTTCTTTCCAGAGTGGTGGGGTGCCCACGACCAGGTTCAAATTAACTCTGACACGTAGGGATGCAAAGCATCCTCCTGACTCTCCTGTAGGAGGAGGGATGTACCAGAGTTATGTTCTAAACAGCGCCCTGGCCCAGGACACAGTGCATTCAGAGGGGCAATCTGGGACTGAGTCACATGTTTGAGGGTCACTGGTAAACGGTCAGTATTCAAAGCCACGAGATTAGAGCATCCAAGGGTAGACAGGGAAGAGAAGTCTCGATGAGTGACTGGTGATCTTGCAGAGAGAAGGAAATACACATTCAAGGCAACGTTAAGGAAATACGACACTCATCTGAAGCCTCCTGTGCCCCCCAGAGCCCAGGTCCGTGAGGAAAGGGGCTGTGTCTCGCTCCATCCTGTGTCTGCAGTGCCCAGGCCTGTCCTTGGCACAGAGGAGGGACTCAAGAGCTGGTTCTGAATTATCAACCATGGAAAATATGTTCAGGGCAGTAGCAGCAAACATGCTGTTCTTTGATGGAAGATTCTTCTTTTTTTAGTTCTTAAGATGAAATATGAGTCCTGCTCCTGTTGGGAAGATTAACCAGGGGATGTCTCTTTGCCACTTGGGACCCTTCCCAAGTTCATTTGCAATGTATATGTCATGGATTTCCAAATTAAGAGAGGGAGGTTGTGCAGGTTAAGTTACTGCACTTTGTTTTTTTTAATACGACAAATGCTATTTTTGCACCTTTAAAAAAGGCAACCCCTACTCCAACAAACACCTGTTGTGCTCCTATGAGACAGAGATAAACAAACTAGCTGCCCTCTCGAAATAGCAAGAAGAGCCGTGACAGAGTGGGGAACTTTCTGGTCTCCAAGCAAATGTGTCTGGATTCAGTTTTCCAAATGAGATAGGGCATAAATATGTTGTGTCCTGAAGGCCTTGGTTTCTCTGGTAGTTCAGTGGTAAAGAATCCGTCTGCAATGTAGGAGATGTGGGTTTGATCATTGGGTCAGGAAGATCCATTGGAGAAAGAAACGGCAACCCACCTCAGTATTCTTGCCTGGGAAATTGCACGGACAGAGGAGCCTGGCGGGCTGCAGTCCATGCGGTTGAAACAGTCAGACATGACTTAGTGACTAAACTACCACCATCACCTGAAGGCCTTGCATTCTCTTCTTTAGTTCTTGCAACGAAGCAGGAGTTTTCTCCACTTTACCAAGCAGGATGTGGACGGTTCAAGGTCTAGTCCAGGCCTCACTGCTGCTCACTAGCCTCACTCTTCCTGGGGGCCCCACTGAGCCGCCTGTCGTCTGCATCAATCCCCTGGGTCCTCAGCATCCTCTAACTCCCCTGAGCCCGCGTGACTCCTGGGCTTCACCTGTGAGGATGACCGACACTTCCTGGGCACTGTGTCCAGGCATTGCACGCTGAGCTTCACACAGTGCAATGTGGGGAGTGGGTGAGACCAGGGCGGGCCCACATCCTGTCACTTGCTACTTGCCTGGCCCTGGGCAAGCAGAACACACTGCAGCTCCTTTTCCTCATCACTAAAGCAGAGGTGCTGGAACCTGCTTCCTAGGTGGTGCTGGTGATGTGAGTAAATCCACAGCAAGAGCTCGGAACAGCACCTGGCATGGTGAGGGCCCGGCGTGGACACAGCAAGGACCCCAACCCCACCCATGTGCGACTTGGCCTTCACTGTCACACGGATGAGGATACTTCGGAAGGGTGGCTGTGTTCACGGCCACGCGACTGGTAGGTGCCAGGCACAAGGCAGCTCTGTCCCCTCGCGTCACTGCCAGCTCAGACCTCCCAGGCGCCCCTGCATCCTCTTGCTTCATCTGCTCGCTGGCCAGACCTGCCAGGTGGCAGGCATGCCTCCCAGCTTGCAAACTTGGGTGTGCAAGGAGTCACGGCAGATGGGTTCATTCTGTGTCTCAACCTATTTTCCATTCAGGGCCGCAAGTCCCAGCAGGGTGATGGAGACTCAATGTCTATCAGCTGAAGGTTCTCAGTCTCTTTGGGGCTTAGAGACTTACTCGGGGCCGAGGCACAGGGGACTGGGGACCGCCCTGTCTGTGCTGGCATCCAAGCCCGGGGTCTTCACGCACGCAGGCCAAGACTGGGACGGTGGGCCCCCAGGGACAGTTAAGCGGGTGGTCCACTGTACAAATGTAACTGAGGGAGGGGACTGAACCCCCGCCTGTGCTGACCCGCTAAGCTGCAGGTGCGGGGCCTCCGAGCAAGGACCACCCGCGGACTAGTTATGGGCCTGGGTGCCTCCGTGCCCCTCTTCCTCACTTGCACGCAGGCACCTGGGAGCCGGCTCTGTTGGCATCACCCTGTCCCTCAGGTCCTCTGCCCCTTCCGAAGGGTGCTGTCCTCACCCACGCTGGAGGCGGGCACCTCAGAAAGGTCCCCCCTTCCTCGCAGCCTGCCAGCTCCCGAGGCCACGGGGCAGGCGGCCGCGGCTGCTCCTGGACCCATGATGGAGCGTGGCCCGTGCCATCTCCGTGCACCTCTGCCCGGGAAGGGGCACAGGGCTGCCGCGCTCGTCACTCCCGTCATCGCTCTCCCCCGCCGCCCCCCCCCGAGGGGACCTTTCCTCATCTCTCTGGAAAGCATGTCTCTTCAGCCGCCTGCTCTGCCCTCCCTCTGAGCTGTCTCTGCCATCGCATCTCCGAGCCTCTAGAACCTGCGTGTTTAAGATCAAAAGTCAGGAACACCTTTCTGGCCTGCTTTCTGTGTGCCTCCCCTTTCTCTGGTGGATAGGGGGTGGGGGTGGGGGAATCCATTAACTATCCCCCCCCCCAGTTGTTCCACCACGCCTGGGAGGCCCCCCGGCCACTGGCCACCAGGTTCCAGGCTCTCTAGGTAAAGACCAGCTGTTCCCATTTCCCAGCTCAGCCCAGGGGCTGGTGGAAAAGGCATGTCCTCCAGCCCCATGCAGCTTCTGGGGCTTCCAGGGAAGTGGCCTGGGCGCCTGCTCTGCCACAATCCGCCTCCCACAGGGCAGAAGAACAGGGCAGAGGAGGGCAGAGGAGGGCAAAGGTAACCAGAGGGGGGCAGAAGAGAGCAGAGAAGGGCAGAGGGGGGCAGAGGAAGTCAGAATGGGACAGAGCAGGGCAGAGGAGGGCAGGGCAGGGCATAGGAGGGCAGGGCAGTGCAGAGGTGGGCAGGGCAGAGCAGAGGAGGGCAGAGCACTGGAGAGGTGGGCAGAGCAGGGCAGAGGTGGGCAGAGCAGGGCAGAGGAGGGCCGAACAGTGCAGAGCTGGGCAGAGCAGGGCAGAGGTGGGCAGAGCAGGGCAGAGGAGGGCAAAGGTGGGCAGAGTTGGCAGAGCAGGGAAGGAGAGGGCAGAAGAGGGCAGAGGAGGGCAGAAGTGTCAGAGCAGGGCAGAGGTTGGCAGAGCAGGGCAGAAGTGTGCAGAGGTGGCCAGAGAAGGACAGAGGTGGGCAGACCAGGGCAGAGTTGGGCAGAGTAGGGCAGAGCTGTGCAGATCAGGGCAGAAGAGGGCAGAGGTGGGCAGAGCAGGGCACAAGTGGGCAGAGGTGGCCAGAGCAGGACAGAGGTGGGCAAACCAGGGCAGAGTAGGGCAGAGCCGGGCAGAGCTGTGCAGATCAGGGCAGAAGAGGGCAGAGGAGGGCAGAAATGGGCAGAAGCGGGCAGAGGAGGGCAGAGCAAGTCAGATATGGGCAGAGGAGGGCAGAGACGAACAGAGGTGGGAAGAACAGGGCAGAGGTGGACAGAGCAGGGACGAGGAGGGCAAAGGAGCAGGCCAGGGCAGAGCTGGGCAGAGCAGGGCAGACAGAGGTGGGCAGAGCATGGCACAAGTGGGCAGAGTAGGGAAGAAGTTGGCAGAGCAGGGCACAAGTGGGCAGAGGTTGGCAGAACTGGGCAGAACAGGGCAGAGGTTGACAGAGCAGGTCACAAGTGGGCAGAAGAGGGCAGAGGTGGGCAGGGCAGGGCAGAAGTTGGCAGACCAGGGAACAAGTGGGCAGAAGCGTGCAGAGGTTGGCAGAGGTGGGCAGAGCAGGGCAGAGGTTGGCAGAGCAGGGCACAAGTGGGCAGAAGCGGGCAGAAGTGGGCAGTACATGGCAGAGGTTGGCAGAGTAGGGCACAAGTGGGCAGAGGAGGGCAGAGGTGGGCAGACCACGGCAGACATTGGCAGAGCAGGGCAAAATAGGGCAAAAGATGGCAGAGGGGGGCAGAGCTGTGTGGAGGTTGGCAGAGAGGGCAGAGGTGGGCAGATCTGGGCAGAGCAGGGCAGAGGTTAGCAGAGCAGGGCAAAATAGGGCAGAAGATGGCAGAAGAGGGCAGACGTGGGCAGAGGTGGGCAGAGGAGTGTAGAGAAGAGTAAAGGAAGGCAGAGGTGGGCAGAGCAGGGCACAAGTGAACAGAAGCAGGCAGAGAAGGGCAGAGGTTGGCAGAGCAGGGCACAAGTGGGCAGAGGAGGGCAGAGCACGGCACAAGTGGGCAGAGGTAGGCAGAGCAGGGCAGAGGTTGGCAGAGCGGGGCACAAGTGGGCAGAAGCGGGCACAGGTTGACAGAGCTGGGCAGAGAAGGGAAGGGGCTGGCAGAGCACGGCACAAGTGGGCAGAGCAGGGCAGAGGTGGGCAGAGCAGGGTAGACGTTGGCAGAGCAGGGCAGAGGAGTGCAGAGCAGGGCAAAGCAGGACAGAGGTGGGCAGAGCAGGTCAGAGGAGGTCTAAGGTGGGCCGAGGAGGGCAGAGAAGGCAGAGGAGGGCAGAGGAGGGCAGAGAAGGGCAACGCAGGGCAGAGAAGGGCAGAGGAGGGCAGAGAACGGCAAATCAGGGCAGAGGTGTGCAGAGCAGAACAGAGGAGGGCAGAACAGGGCAGAGGAGGGCAGAGCAGGCAGAGGAGGACAGAGGAGGGCAGAGGTGGGCAGAGCAGGGCTGAGGAGGTCTGAGGTGGGTAGAGAAGGGCAGAGAAGTGCAGAGGTCGGCAGAGCAGGACAGAGGTGTACAGAGCATGCACAGGTGGGCAGAGCAGGGCAGAGGAGGGCAGAACAGGGCAGAGGAGGGCAGAACAGGGCAGAGGAGGGCAGAGCAGTGCAGAGGTGGGCAGAGGAGGGCAGAGCAGGGCAGAAGCGGGCAGAGCAGGGCAGAGGTGGACAGAGCAGGGCAGAGGAGGGCAGAACAGGGCAGAGGAGGGCAGAACAGGGCAGAGGAGGGCAGAGCAGTGCAGAGGTGGGCAGAGGAGGGCAGAGCAGGGCAGAAGCAGGCAGAGCAGGGCAGAGCAGGGCAGAGGAGGGCAGAACAGGGCAGAGGAGGACAGAGGTGGGCAGATGATGGTAGAGGTGTGCAGATCAGCGCAGAAGAGGGCAGAGGAGGGCATAGGTGGCCAGAGCAGGGAAGAGGTGGGCAGAGCAGGGCACAGGTGGGCAGAGCAGGGCAGAGGAGGGCAGAGGAGGGCAGAGGCGTGCACGGCTGGGCAGAGCAGGGAAGAGGTTGGCAGAGCAGGGAACAAGAGGGCAGAAGACGGCAGAGGAGTGCAGAGGTGGGTAGAGCAGCGCAGAGGTTGGGAAAGCAGGGCACAAGAGGGCAGAAGATGGCAGAGGAGGGCAGAGCAGGGCAGAGGTGGGCAGAGGTGGGCATGGGGCAGAGCAGGGCAGAGGTTGGCAGAGGAGGGCAAAATAGGGCAGAGGAGTGCAGTGGTGGGCCGAGGAGGGCAGAGCAGGGCGGAGGTGGGAAGAGCAGGGTAGAAGTGTGCATAGGTGGCCAGAGCAAGGCAGAGGTGGGCAGACCAGGGTAGAGGAGGGCAGAGTTGGATAGAGCAGGGCAGAGGTGTGCAGATCAGAGCAGAAGATGGCAGAGGAGGGCAGAGGTGTGCAGAGCAGGGCAGAGGTCGGCAGAGCAGGGCAGAAGAGGGCAGAGGAGGGCAGAGGTGGCCAGAGCAGTGCAGAGGTGGGCAGACCAGGGCAGAGGAGGGCAGAGTTGGGCAGAGCAGGGTAGAGGTGTGCAGATCAGCACAGAAGAGGGCAGAGGAGGGCAGAGGTGGGCAGAACAGAGCAGAAGTGTGCAGAGGTGGCCAGAGCAGTGCAGAGGTGGGCAGAGTATGGTAGAGGTGTGCAGATCAGCACAGAAGAGGGCAGAGGAGGGCAGAGGATGGCAGAAGAGGGCAGAGGAGGACAGAGGTGGGCAGAACAGGGCAGAGGTGGGCAGAGCAGGGCAGAGGAGGGCCAAGCATGGCAGAGCTGGGCACAGGATGACAGAGGAGGGCAGAGCAGGGCAGAGGAGGGCAGAGCAGTGTAGAGGTGGGCAGAGGTAGGCAGAACAGGGCAGAGGAGGGCAGAGCAGGGCAGAGGAGGGCAGAGGAGGACAGAGGTGGGCAGAGGTTGGCAGAGAAGGGCAGAGGATGGCAGAGGTGGGCAGAGGAGGTCAGAACAGGGCAGAGGAGGGCAGTGCAGGGCAGACGAGGGCAGAGAAGTGCAAAGGTGGGCAGAAGTTGGCAGAGGAGGGCAGAGCAGGACATAGGAGGGCAGAGGAGGGCAGAGCAGTGCAGTGGTGGGCAGAGCAGGGCAGAGGAAGGCACAGCAGTGTAGAGGTGGCCAGAGGAAGGCAGAGCAGGGCAGAGGAGGGCAGAGGAGTGCAGTGGTGGGCCGAGGAGGGCAGAGAAGGGCAGAGGTGGGCAGAGATTGGCATAGCAGGGCAGAGGTGGGCAGAGGAGAGCACATGTGGGCAGAGGTGGGCAGAGGAGGGCAGAGCAGGGCAGAGGAGGGCAGAGGTGGGCATAGGTGGGCAGAGGACGGTAGAGAAGAGTAAAGGAAGGTAGGGGAGGGCACGGGAGGGCAGAGCAGGGCAGAGGAGGGCAGAGGTGGGTAGAGTTGTGCAGAGCAGGGCAAAGGTGGGCAGAGGAGAGCACATGTGGGCAGAGGTGGGCAGAGGTGGGCAGAGCAGGGCAGAGGAGGGCAGAGGTGGGCAGAGCAGGGCAGAGGAGGGCAGAGGTGGGCAGAGGAGGGCAGAGGTGGGCAGAGGACGGTAGAGGAGAGTAAAGGAGGGCAGGGGAGGGCACGGGAGGGAAGAGCAGGGCAGAGGAGGGCAGAGGTGGGCAGAGTTGTGCAGAGCAGGGCAGAGGACAGATAAGTGCAGAGGTGGGCAGAGGTTGTCAGAGGAGGGCAGAGCAGGACATAGGAGGGCAGATGAGGGCAGAGCAGTGCAGAGGTGGGCAGAGCAGGGCAGAGGAGGGCAGAGCAGGGCAGAGGAGGGCAGAGTTGTGCAGAGCAGGGCAGAAGAGGGCAGAGCAGGGCAGAAGAGGGGAGAGGAGTGTCGAGCAGGGCAGAGCAGGGCAGAAGAGGGCAGAGGAGGTCAGAGGTGGGCAGAGCAGGGCAGAGGAGGGCAGAGCAGAGCAGTGCAGGGCAGAGGAGGACAGAGAAGTACAGAGGTGGGCAGAGGTTGTCAGAGGAGGGCAGAGCAGGATATAGGAGGGCAGAGGAGGGCAGAGCAGTGCAGAGGTGGGCAGAGTTGTGCAGAGCAGGGCAGGGGAGGGCAGAGCAGGGCAGAAGAGGGCAGAGGAGTGCTGAGCAGGGCAGAGGAGGGCAGAGGAGGGCAGAGTTGTGCAGAGCAGGGCAGAGGAGTGCCGAGCAGGGCAGAGCAGGGCAGAAGAGGGCAGAGGAGGTCAGAGCAAGGCAGAGGAGGGCAGAGAAGTGCAGAGGAGGGCAGAGGAGGGCAGAGGGCAGAGGTGGGCAGAGCAGGGCAGGGGTGGGCAGAGCAGGGCATCCTGCCAGGAGCGGCCTTGGAGACCAGTCTGTGCCCGTCATCCTTAGGCAGTGCCACATGCCGGGAATTCGAAAAAATTCCCGCTTCTCCGGACTCAAGGCTCAAGGGCAGCGGACTGAGAACTGGGCATCCCACCGCTGTGCATTTGTACAGCTGGTGACAAGCATCTATTAGTCTACTGAAATCAGTAAGCGAGGCTAAAACGGAACGTTCTTCCCTCCAGTTCTCTGATATCCCTGAGTCCCATTTTCACTGAAAATCGGTAACAGGCGAGATAGATAATTCTGGAGGTGTTTAGCCTGTCAGAGGGGGCTGTGGTTAAAAGAAAAATCTAAACCATCATTTTACTGCAGTGGGGAGCAATTTCTTCTGTATTGTGCCAATTTTAGAGAAAATGTTTATGGGCAATTTTAAAACTTCAAAGTAAAAATGATTTTATTAATCACATACACTTATAGCTAGGTACAAAAAATATATATGCATGTATATATTCTTTCCTACAGCTTATATTTCCCACTATTTTGAACAGAAGGATGTCAAAAATAAAACGAGGACTGCAGGTCTTTTTATTAGCCTTAAACTGTTAATATAAAAGTGTATTTGTTTATATGGCAGATACATTGGGGCAATTTTACATTTTTATTACAAACAATAATGACATATACTATACTCCTTATCATAAATTCCATATAACAAATTGATTCCTGCAGAATGTGTTCACTGATTTTTAGAGCACTCTGGTGTCCCTCATCAATCTGTGATTGTAACTGATAGATAAGTGTAGCATGACATGAATGTTGGTTGATATTTTTGTTTACCTCAACAAAAAAACAAAGGTGAAATAAACAAGAAACGTCATTCTTAACTGGAAGCAACTTCTTTGCTAACTCGGATAATAGTTTTGAAACACTGGAAAGATATTTCCTCAAATTTTTGTGCTATCGAAATTCAGTACTTTCAGACACAACACACAAATTTCATCTGCATTATTTGCATGTTCTCCATCACTTCTTTAAGTCTAGACAATCGACAGGATAATAAATCAAGTTGACAATTAGCAAACCATTTACTGATTTCTGCAGTCTGAATACTCAAGCTACCAAAATGAAGGCAGTGAATGTGGAATTGGGTAGAGACACTCAGTAGCATGGGTCATATAGCATTTCTGTCCTGCAGACAGAATAACTTCAATAACTTCAAGACATCAGTAACTTCAGGAACAGATAATAGTAAAATGCACTAAGTTAATTAGGAAGTGATTTTCAAATATTTCAGTTTCATATAATTAATGGTAAACATATACAATTTAATTTTTAATAATACCTGGCTTTTATTTCCTTGTTTGTTCAGTCACCAACTTGTGTCTGACTCTTTGTGATCCCATGGACTGTAGCATGCCAGGCTTCCCTGTCCATCACCATCTCTTGGAGTTTGTCCAAGTTCGTGTCCATTGAATTGGTGATGCCATCCAACCATCTCATCCTCTGTCATCCCCTTCTCTTCCTGCCTTCAATCCTTCCCAGTATCAGGGTCTTTTCCAGTGAGTCAGCTTTTCCCATCAGGTAGCCAAAGTATTGGAGCTTCAGCTTCACCATCAGTCCTTCCAATGAATATTCAGGACTGATTTCCTTTAGGATGGACTGGTTTGATCTCCGTGCTGTCCAAGGGACTCTCAAGAGTCTTCTCCAACACCACAGTTCAAAAGCATCAATTCTTTGGCACTCAGCCATCTTTATGGTCCAGCTCTCACATCTGTACATGACTACTGGAATTATTTCCTAACAATAGCTTTTAACAACAGGCTCACAACATTCCTGATAATTTAACAGTTGGCTCTCACAAGCTGTTAGGATCTGGCCTCAACATACGACTGCCAGGCCCCAACGACTTCTGGGTTCCACACTGACAGGCATTGGCAGGATACCTGAGAGGAGGAAGAGATTTGGGTTTTCCTCCTGCTCCTCTAGGCTCAGCCACCACAGTTCCCTCCCTCTGCCTCTAGGGGGCTAATGGCTTCTTGCTCTTGCTGGTTCCTGAGCTTCCCCATCACATCCACGCCTTTGAAAGTCGTTTCTTACATCCCACTCATCACTCCCTTCTCTTTGAGTGTGCCTCTCTTTTCTGGCTGGACCCTTCTTGCTCAAGTCTGCCCCTGGGATCACAACTGCTAATACTTCTATTCCCAAATGCAGAAACTGTGTGTCTTTAGGCAAGCCGCTCAGCTTCTCTAAGCTACAGTTTTGTGAGGATTACTTATGACGCAGGATGGTATGATTTTGAAAGATTAGCCAGCGGTACTTCATTTTTTCCACCTGCTATTTCCCATAACTTTCCCCAAACTAGGCAGCTATAGTAGTGGATGTTTCTCAGGGAGAGGATTTAAAGAGTAAGTAGTTTCAAAATCCAAGACCCCGAAGGGCATTGGAGCAAAGAAAAGCGGGTGAATCAAAGCAAAGCATCCTGCTGGAGATCCCCCGGTCCCTGAGAAGACCCTCCTATCCTGCGAAGCCACGAGAGGTGGGGTAGAAGAAGCCCTGATAACGTGGAGAGTTGAAGAAACGAGAACCGATGGCTGCAGGCTTAGAGCCGCTCCACAGTGCCCCAGTGTGGCCCAGCAGAGATGCTCATACTGGTGGGACTTCCAGAGTGGTCTGGGTGCTGGTATCACAGAAGCCGTGCAGCCTGACAAGCAACGGCCAGGTGGCGATGTGCACCTGGGTGACTGGAGGACCATGACCGGGAGCCCTGCGGAAATCAGTCCTGAACGTTCATTGGAAGGACTGATGCTGAAACTCCAATACTCTGTCCACCTGATGTGAAGAACTGATTTTTTGAAAAGACCCTGATGATGGGAAAAATTGAAGGGGGGAGGAGAAGGGGACGACAGAGGATGAGATGGTTGGATGGCATCACCGACTCAATGGACACGAGTTTGGGTAAACTCCGGGAGTTGGTGATGGACAGGGAGGGCTGGCGTGCAGCAGTCCACAGGGTCGCAAAGAATCGGACACGACTGAGAGGCTGCACTGACCCGAGCTCCCGGGCATTCCTTCTGCGAGCCCGCGCAGACTGTTCCCGGACTGTCCCCGGGTAGGATGGCTGCGCGGGGCCACCATCATGCCGGCAGGGGGCGCCGCGCGGCCACGGTGCCCACTCGAGCCGCGCCCTGATTGGCTGGAGGCCGCACCCACTCCCGCCCGCCGGGCGGACCAGGAGCTGCGGCGCGCCGGCTCGCGCCCCAGTCTGCGGGCCTCCGGAGAGGCGGCGGGGCCGGGGCGGCGCGGCGGAGGGGACAAGACCAGGTTCGGAGTGAAGCAGGCGGCCGGGGGAGCCCCGCACCCCAGCAAGATGCTGTCCTGGCGGCTGCACACGGGTCCTGAGAAGGCCGAGCTGCAGGAGCTCAACGCCCGGCTGTATGAGTACGTGTGCCGGGTGCGGGAGCTGGAGCGCGAGAACCTGCTCCTGGAGGAGGAGCTGCGCGGCCGGCGCGGCCAGGAGGGGCTGTGGGCCGAGGCGGAGGCCCGCTGCGCGGAGGAGGCGCGCGGCCTGCGGCGGCAGCTGGACGAGCTGAGCTGGGCCACGGCTCTGGCGCAGGGCGAGCGCGACGCCCTGCGGCGCGAGCTGCGGGAGCTGCAGCTGCTGGGCGAGGAGGCGCGCGCCGCCCGCGGCCGCCTGGACGCCGAGCTCGACTCGCAGCGCCGCGAGCTGCAAGAGGAGCTGGCCGCGCGCGCCGCCCTCGAGGCGCTGCTGGGCCGCCTGCAGGCCGAGCGCCGCGGCCTGGACGCGGCCCGCGAGCGCGACGTGCGGGAGCTGCGCGCGCGCGCCGCCGGTCTGACCCTGCGTTACCGCGGCCGCGTCGCCGGCCCCGCCGCGCCCCCGCCGCGCCTGCGGGAGCTGCACGAGGACTGCGCGCTGCTGGTGGCCGAGGCCTGGCGGGAGACCGTGCAGCGGTACGAGGACGAGGTGCGCGAGTTGGAGGAGGCGCTGCGGCGCGGCCGGGAGAGCCGGCGCGAGGCCGAGGAGGAGACGCGGCTGTGCGCTCAGGAGGCGGAGGCGCTGAGGCGCGAGGCGCTCGAGCTGGAGCAGCTGCGGGCGCTGCTGGAGGAGGAGCTGCTGCGGGTGCGCGAGGCGTCCGAGCTGCAGGCCGAGGAGCGGCAGGTCGGTGAGCCGTAACGCCCCCGCCCCGGCCCCGGGCGCCCGGCGGGTGGGGGCCCCCGGACGGCGCCGCGTTCCCCGCCGGGCGGGCCCGGCCCAGGGGGTGCCCCATGGGGACCCCGGCGCCGAAGGGACCGCCCGACTCCGCGGCGCGGCCTCAGGATCCCGGCCTCCCGCCCGCGCTGGACGCAGGGTGCGGTGTGATGGCCCTGCGTGCCCAGGGGCGGGGTCCTGCTCTGCTTCTCAGTTTCCGCAGCCCTCGGCGGGCCTGGGTGCATCCTGACCAATGACTCCCTAGGCTCCAGATTCTTTTTGCAGTTTCCTGTTCTTCAAGGACTAAGTTCACTGTAAAGTCTGCCAGGAAGCTCCCCAAAGTGACTTCCAGAGGTGACAGCTCCTTCCTTCTCGGCCCCAGCGTTGGGAGGTTTCTAGGCAATGCCAAGCCCTTATCGTGAGTCGTTCAAAGTGGCAGCACCGTTGCGCGCTAGGACGCCTCTGGGGAAAACGTAAATTGTCTTCCAAATTGGGTTTTTATTTTGGCAGAATGGTTTCCCCGAGGGAAGCAGCTGGTCGGGGCTCTCTGGGCCGCCGCCTTGTTTGTTCTTGGGAGGGGCAGCGGTCTTAATGCAGGGAAGAACTTGATCAGAGATGTTTTCCGCACAGTACACGCTGATGCCAGATCTCTGGGTAGAAGCTGGGGCAAGGCAGCTCTCTGCAGGATGTTATTACAAGTGCAGGTACTGTAAACAGTTTCTCGTCCAGAGACGCGAAGCTCAGGCTTCTCACGCTGACAGGGTGGCACCTGGGGCTGCTTTATAACCTGTCCACCCAGCCCAGTCCTACGGTTAGCCCTGGTTCTCCCTAGACTGCTCTAGAATGGAAAATATTCCCAAATCCTATTGTCGTCCTTAGTTCCTAGGATGACAGTGTAAGACCGCATTTACACAAATTCAAAAATATTTGAAAGGAAACTGTTTACAGCTTCAAGTTAACAATTTGTCTTGGAGGGATTTTGTGCCTTTTTGAAAACAAGTAAAGGAAATACGGCTGTTGCGTGGGGACCTGTGGTGACGTCATCGGTCTTCACAGTTAATCTGCAGGTATCCGTTGATTGCGCCTGCCCTTAGCACTGCCCTGGGGCTTCCCTGAAAGAACTGGAGTCTGGATGGCAAATCATGAAGTGAAACCGTACTCAGTTGTTTGGAACTTCATCTTCTGAATCGTGGGGTTTTTTGGCCTTTGCCTCCTGATTTTCAAAAGCCAGGGTTGTATCTGGGGTGGGGACAGGGATTAGCAAAGTGTCTGCTGGTTTCCAGAACCTACCCTGCACTCACAGCCCTTCCCTTTCCAATGGTGGTGGCCAGGGACACCAGTTCCAGAGGGCCCTATGTTCTGTGTTGAGCGAAAGCTAGAAAGTGTCTTTAATGTAGGCTCTCACGGAGCTTTTAACCAAAGGGAAGTGTCTGCCAAGCTCCCTGCCCACTGAACCCCTTTGTAGGGAGCCCCTGCTACACGTCAAGGGTCCCCGCTGTGCAAGCAGGTTTGGGAAAGCCTTCTTTGAGGCGTGTTTCGTGGCCTCAATCCTCACCATTCATTTGCAGTCATAGCCCACTGGGCTCATTTTGTACCTGGAAGCTCTGGTTTCAGTGTTCCTTTTAGCAGCAGAACCCTTTCACTCCCTGTTAACTCCTTAAGTGCGCCCCAGATGTGAAACAGATAGAAGTGGAGTTCCTCTGATTCCAGAAGATGTGGGCATCTGACATGCAGTTCAGATTACCTTCTTTGGCACTGGGACTCCAGGGCCTTTTCCTGGGGTCACACCTGACCCAGAACCAGGACCCCACCCTCCTGTCCGGTTACTACCTCTCTTACTGGAATTTGCTTCATTCCGCTAAAAGCAAATAAAGATCAAGGAAAACATTGATAAGGACTTACAGGTTCTATTGCACTCTGTATTTCCTTATCCATCCCCTGAAGCTTTCATCAGTTAGCTTAAAGCAACCATATTTCCAGTTGCATTCCAAAAAACTCAACACCAAGCATTAGTGTTTTATTTTTAAGGAGTGTAGAAATGCTAGAAATTTTGTTTAAGACTGAGTACTGATGATTTAACCCCAAGTTCCTGACGTTTTCAAATCTAAAGAAGCTACCCTGGGGAGACTGAAAATACAAGACCTGATTTAACTAATTTACTGTAATAAAAGTTTCATTACTAAGAATTAGCTTCTTGTATGCCAGGTACCACAGGTATGAAGCCAATCACATGTGTATTCACCCTCAGTCCTCATGCCAGTCTTAGAAAGTGGGTACCAGTATTTGCCCCATCTTGGAGATGATGAAACTGAGGCCTGTAGGTCACCCAGTTAGTAAGTAGCTAAGCCTGGGTTTGATTGAGGCTTCATTGCTTGAGCAACTAACCACTGGGCAGTGTTCCCTCTCTCCTATATGTTCTGTTAAAGATGGACTTTAAACCAGTATTTGTTTTGCTTTCATAGAATGACGACCCCTGTTCTTCATAAGGACTAGCAAGAGGTGCCTGTTAATCTAAAATTCTAAAATGCTTTCAGACTCTTCCAGCTGGCTGTTGTCAGAATAGTTTTAGAGTTAAGTCATTCATTTACTGCCTTCTGTTTCCCTTATGGTTTAATGGAAACCCTTGTTTGGAGGCAGGAACCCCCACACAGTATCCAGGCTCTGGGCTGCGTCTGCAGCTTGAGGGGGAATCTGCTTGCCAGGACTCTCTGGGGAAAGTGGGCCTTCCCAGATAGCCTGCCTGCCTTAGGCCTGTCTGGTGGGCCCCTTGCCTCAGGTTTGTCAGAGAAGATTGATGAACTGACATCCAAGTCCCCAGCATTTTTGCATAGTTCAAATTTCTTGAAACTTCCCAGGTGGCGTGGTGGTAAAGAATCTGCCTGCCAACACAGGAGATGTAAGATATGCGGGTTTGATCCTGGGTTGGGAAGATCCCTCGGAGAAGGAAATGGCAACCCCTTCCAGTATTCTTGCCTGGAAAATTCCATGGACAGAGGAGCCTGGCAGGCTATAGTCCACGGGGCCGCAAAGAGTTGGTCACAACTGAGTGACTGAGCACAGATCACTTGAACCCTGCCTCCCAGTCTGCAGGAAGGGACTTCAGGCAAAAACTGGAAGATGTTTATGATTTACACCAGCCTTACCCATAAACACATATAAAAGTGTGCTTTTAGCCTCGAGGCTGGCCCTGGACAGCTTACACAACCACCGAGGTGTGAATGACTGAGAACTTTCTTTCAATTGTAATGGAGTCAGTTTAGCCGCCCTGCTTGGGTCTCATTTCTGGCTCTGCCACTGTTTGTGTCTCCGTTTCCCCATCTGCGAGCTGCGGGTGGTGAAAGAAGCCCACATTGAGCACTTAGTGTACCAAGCTGGCCTCTAAAGTCCTGGGGGTACAGCAGGGAACATAACAGACACAACGGACAAGTCCTTGACCTCAGAGGTTGGAGGTGGAAACAGTGCGGTTTTCAGGGGCGGGTGTGACTGGGGCGCGTGGGTGAGGGTGAGGGGGTGACGGCAGGACCTGGCCTTTGCTCTGAGCGTGTGGAAAGCCGCTGGAGGGCTCTGTGCAGAGAGGAGTGGTGACCTGTGTCTTCATGGAGTCTCCTTGGCTGCTGTGTTGCACATGACTTCTTTGCAAAGAAGTTTGTGCATGCTAAGTCACATCGGTCATGTCCAACTCTTTGTGACCCCATGTACTATAGCAGAGAAGTTTAATTATTGTTAAAATGCTTAGAAAAAAATAGCAGACACATTCAGTGCTCTAACTGCAAATCTGCTAAGCAGGTCAGGCTCTCTGAGCCATGTGAAGGAGGTAACACAAAAATTCTCTCCCTCCCGGAACAGTTCTGAACCCCGCAGAATAAGAGGAGGAAAATTAGACTGTAAGTTAAGATAAATGCAGTTCCAACCACACAAGTGGGAGCAGGGCGATCTCTTTTGGAGACTTTGCCATCAAGACAGGAGGTGCTGGGGGATTGGGCAGCAGCGAAGGGCAGAGATCGGACTTCACCCTGAAGTTGAAGCCTATAGGCTTTGCAGATGGATTGGATATAGAGGGAGAGAGGGAGAAATCAAGTCCTCTCCAGGGCTTGGGGCCAGAGATGCTGGAGGAACGGGGTTGGTGCAGGAAGGCAGGCTTGGGTGGGAGAGCAGAGCTGGGTTTGAAATGCCTCCGAGATAGCCATGTGGTCTCGTAACATAACATGATGAGCCTGGAGTTCAGAGTGTGGCCTGGGTCAGAGCTGCAAATACTTAGCATCCAGTGGATGCATTGTTATTAGCACTTGCTTTTAGTTCTTGCACCTAAATGCGGTTATCACAGTATTTAAATTCCTTTGAGCTCCAGCATTCAAGGTGACACCTGCAAGCTCTTCTTCCTCTTGTGATGAGCTTCGCTAGGAGCCGCTCAAGTTTGGTTAAGAGAAAGGGAATTCTTTGGATACTGAGTGCGGCATACTTTCCCTTGTGTAGCTTGCATTTCATCATCCGTTGTGAGGCACCCAGCAGCTCTCTAAAATAGCAACTGAAAAGGTGACCTTTTTCCCCAGCTCTTGTATCACTCGGCAAAACTGCTCTGCCTGGGTTAGAATCCGTTGCTGTGTGTCAGGCTCAAGTGCCTTGGCCTGGCCCAGGGTCTGAAAACTTCTGGAGAACTGGAGGCCAAGTCTGACGCTTTATTCAACCAGCAGGATGGGTTACAATTCCTGTGGAGACTGCTGGGAGCCAGTAATTCTTATGTTCCTGCTTCCAAAAGTCAATGAGTTTTCCTTTGACGGTTTCGGAAGACTTGACTCATGTGGGAATGTGATTGGAACTGCTCTTATTGTAACTTAGACACAGTTTGATTTTCCTCTTCTTGTTTTGTGGGTACAGAACTGCTCTGGGCCCCTGGGAGGGAGAAGAATCTTTGTGCTACCTCCTTGGCATGACTGGGAGATCTTGACTTGCCTAGGAGGTTTGTGGTTAGAGAATTGAATATGTCTGGTTCTTTTCCTAAGCATTTTAGCAATAACTGAACTTCTCTGCAAAAAAGACATTACTGTGTGTCATCAAATTTTAATATTTAAGTAGAATTTCCTCTAGTAGGAAGGTTCATATGCTACATTTACACATTTCATACTGTAACCTTGTACCTGAGTTTATACTTCCTCTAAAATGGGGAAACATAGGGTTTTAACACTAAGACTTAACTACAGAATATGTGAATGTCATGCGTGACCAAATTCTGGTAGCTGTCAATTAAATCAAGACTAGCCAATGGTCTGCTTTGATAAACCTCTCTATTTGTAATGCCAGTTTTGGAGGGTGTTTACACTTATTCACCCTCAGATACTACCTGCTGCTGCTGCTAAGTCACTTCAGTTGTGTCTGACTCTGTGCGACCCCATAGACGGCAGCCCACCAGGCTCTGCCATCCCTGGGATTCTCCAGGCAAGAATACTGGAGTGGGTTGCCATTTCCTTCTCCAGTGCATGAAAGTGAAAAGTGAAAGTGAAGTCGCTCAGTCATGTCTGACTCTGTGTGACCCCATGGACTGCAGCCTACCAGGCTCCCCCGTCCATGGGATTTTCCAGGCAAGAGTACTGGGGTGGGGTGCCATTGCCTTCTCCTCGGATACTACCTAGCGCTTTTTAAATTTACTGCTTTGCTTTAAAACTACTCCTTCGCTTTAAAAGCGAAGTAGCTTCAGTTTTTGTTTTTAGCATACTTTATGTAGACAAAAAGAGCATAACAGTAATTATTAGTTTAGATGTATAGAACTGCTATGAGAAGCAGAATTATTTACATGCTGATCATGCTTTTTTTTAGGTGGTAAATCCAGTGTGAGACCTTAGTTGCATTCATTCCTTAGTTTCATAGACACTATTGATTTTGGATGGTCAGCATATTGCCAGGTGCCTTTGATGGAGGGATTATGTGATAAGTGAAAATAGATTTCCTTCTCCCAGGAGTCTTACAATTTTTAAATTCCACAAAGATAATTGTCTAAGAATGTAAGCTTTTTAGTTAATTGTATTCAGAAATAATTGCAAACCAGAAGTTAAAGTATGTGGACTTACTCAAAGTTCTAAGTATTTGTTCAGCTGATTATTCCCCAGCATAGCTATAAAATGCTATGTAAGACTGTTAATGCAGAGTAGCGCAGAACTGTGAAATGGTATAAATGAAACCATTGCGTTTATTAAAATATATTGTTGATTTAAACTGGGATATTTTGGGGAAGGTAATATTACCGTGGTCATTTCATTTTAAATCCAGTTCACCAGTTGTGTGTTTTATGACTCGTATGTAAAGGACATTTTTCTAGAGACGGGGTAGGGATGGGGGGAGGCAGGGGAGTGGGAAGTGCAGGAGGCTGCAGGCAGTGCTCTGCGATATCTCCCAGCCGCAGGACATGGACAGATGCAGTTAACCCTGCGGGAGCGGAACTGCCATGAGGGCGACGTGAACACGTGCCCGGGAGCTCTTATTAACCATGTGCTATGAGAACAGTCATAAAGGTTTATATCCAGGTCTGACTTTTGACATTTATGCCCTGAATATTTTCTTGTCTCATTAATGTAACTTTTCTCCCAGATGATTTTAAAATAGCTTGTCTAGGTAAAGCAAAGAGGTCTGTATCAGCTTATACAACTGGGGAAATGGTGAGTGTGGGAGAAATTCTATTTCAGATCTGAGTGACTTCTGTTTTAAATATAGTAAAATCCCTGCTTTCTAGTCTTGGCTTATTTTAAATAGCACGTTACTTCACCAGTGTCAGTGTGTTTACTTACCTGTACTGACTGATGTCTAAGGTGTAGAAATGCTTTACAAGCTTTCATTATTATTAGGGAGTATGAACAGAAAATTCTCTGTGTTAGCTACATCTTTCTTATGTGATTAAAAAAAAAAAAAAACCAAACCTTTCCAGATGGGAGAAATACAGTATTTAAAAATTGTCCCTGCAATGATGGTGTTTTTAATAAATCTGGAAATTTTTCATCTCTTTCTGTGTCCTGAGCTGCTGAGTTGGATCCCACAGAGCTCCAGCCCCCCTGACCCCCAAACCTTCTGTTCTCTTTAGAGAGAGATCGCCTACCTGGAGGATGAGAAGGCAGCCCTCACCTTGGCCATGGCCGACCGGCTGCGGGACTACCAGGAGCTCGTGCAGGTGAAGACTGGCCTCAGCCTGGAGGTGGCAACCTACAGGTAAGGGTGTTGCGCTGAGTCCGCCGAGCTGGAGCCAGCAGCACTTTAAAGCCCCTGCAGGCTCCGCACAGTGGCCGTGGCTTTGTCACAGCTGGGAGCAGCCCCCAGGGTGGCCAAGGCAGGTGTCCAGGGCCAGAGCGCGGAGCGGGGTAGGGCCCGCTCAGATCACAGAGCGGGCACCCCCTGGTGCTGGGAGTAGCTGAGTTTTGCCCCCTTGCCCGCCCCTTGTGTGTCTAGGGAACCAGTGAAGAGCTGTACACACACCCGCTCTCTGGATCCTTGGGATTAGGCACTGTGTTAGCCACAGACCTAGGAAGGACAGGACCAGGACTCGGACCCAGAAAGTCTGAGTCCATCTGCCTGTCATGCTGTTGCCTCAAACCCTGGGGCTCTGACTCTGTCTCCAGGGGTTCAGCCTTGAAGACCCTCGTCTCTGCCTGAAGATCAGCAGGGAGCTCCAGGTGCCTGGCTTTGTTTATCAAAATGTTGACTTGATTTCAGTCAATCCAGATCAAACAGTCACGGAGCCCTCAGAGGGGCGGAGGTTGTGGCCGCGTGTCCCTGGTGTGACAGAGTGGTGCTTGCCCTCCGCACCCACCTCCTGCCCCCAGGGATGCGCCATCACTGGCCGAGGTGGCACCTCCCACCGCTTGCAGCTTTCCTAGCCAATGAGGACTGGATCGGGGGGCCCAGATCGCAGACGCTTACAGGGGAAGGACTTTTAGGAACCCAGCTCCCCACTTGTGAGATGACTGTGGGTACTGAGCCCTTCCTGCCTTCCTGACACAGTGCTAAGTCCTTTGAGGCAGCTCACTGCCTGTGTCACCCCTCAGGTGGTGGACACCATGCACCCCTTTTGCATGTGAGGGAAGGGTCTATAAGCTGGCATCCAGGCTGGTGTGGGGCCTGTGCCATACCCACCAAGCCGTGTAAAGGGGACTCAATGCCCTCTCACTCCTGGGTGCTGTGAGTGTGAGTCAGTCGTGGGTGTGGGTGAGCTTTGGAGCCTGGGCCCTGGCTGATCCCAGGAGGCCTGGTTGTCAGAGCCATCATTGTCGGCAGATGGGAAGTTAGACCTGGAGGAGGGAGGAGGGGACCGAGGTCCACCTCCCGGCTGGGGCACACGGCCGGGTCGGAGCCCAACCCGCTTCGGCACGCGCTGGGGGCTGCCTGTGGGTCTCCCGATCTTACCCTCACTCTGAATATCAGAGCGACCCAGCTGCTTTGGTGTGCATCTAGAAGCAGCTTTCTTTCCGGCCAGTGTAAGCTGGGCATCCACACTGGAGCCTGGGGCCAGCCTCACCGATTCTTCACCATCTGGAGGACCTGCCTCAGCCAGCCTTTGGCCAGGGCACTTGTTACCATCATGAGGAGGGAGCAGTCTGTCGGGCAGGCCCTGGGCTGGACCACAGGGGGCACGGAATTGAGGGATGGTCCCGGGGCCCAGCAGGTGGGGGGTCAGGGCACCGGGGAGGGCAGAGGTGGCACTGGTCAGTCTGTGCTTGCCAAGGTCCATCTCCCCGCGTTCTCCTCGGAAACCTCATGGAGTGAGCGACTGCAAAATCAGATCGGCAGGCTGTTCAAACACATGCTGAGTGAGATAAGCTAAACTTGACTAAGAAGGAAAATGTGAAAATAGTTGGGCTTTGTTTGGGGGAGGGAAGCATTAACTAGGATTTTTGTCACTTGCCAGTGACAGAAGCCCTTCTCAGACTGGCTCAAGTCAAAAGAGGCTCTTGTTCCTCACAGAACTGAACTGGGTGGCGCTGCTGGCGGTCTGGCCCTGTGTCTCTGGCCCCTTCCTTCCTTGCTCTGCGCCCCCCACGGCAGGAGGGCCCCCAGTGGCTGCAGGCTCTTGTCCCTGCAGCCCCCAGTCACGTGGGCAGAGGAGGGGCTCCTTTCCCAGCAGGACTCCCGGGGCCCCTCTGGCTCTGCTGGGCCCCCTACCTGCCCTTGGCCCGGGGAACAGAGTGATCGGAGGGTCGGCTTCCCCAAGTCCCACGGGCTGAGACGGGGCGGAGGCCCAGCCTTTCAGGGCAGACACCAGGCTGCCTAGAAAACCTGCATTTGTGCCGTGTTAGGCGAGGTCTGGGGTCGAGGGAGCCTTTTCTCTACAGAGTGTGTTGGATCTTCCTGTTTCCTTCCTGTAAAACTCCTGGGTTGGAGTCCAGAGACTCTGACTTTACGCCTCATCTTTCCGGGGTTTTGCGTCCTTGCCTCCCTGCTGTGTCCTGTCCCCACTTCCCTGTTGTGGGAAGTCAGCGCGTACAGCTGGACCTTCCCTCCCTGGGAGGTGTTCCCAGCCCTCCCAGCTCAGCTGTCCTCAAGGCTTAGCGTGTTTCTAGCTTTTCTCTTGGTGGTGAGTGAACTTTCGCTCACATCCGCAGGGACAGAGCTTACTCCTGTCTGTGACTGGGCGTCTGTTTTTCTCACCCATTAGGGACTGACGTGGCCACCTCCTAGGGGTGTAGGAGGCATCAGTCCTTCCCAGGAGGCGGGTGACTGATGTCACTGTGCCTTTCTGAAGTCCAGGTGAGCTTGGGGGAGATGGGGAGCCCGACCCTGTGGTTAGAACTGCCACCGCCCCCGCCCCCCAGGGCTCAGCTCTGAGACCGGAGCCGCCTGCAGACCTAGAGGGCATGCAGGCAGCTGAATCTGACCCGGTCCTTTGTAGCAGCCCAGAGCCTGGCATTTCCCATCACTGGTAAGTGTCCTGAAGATAAATCCTTGTCGCATCTCCCGTGACTGTCTGGGTACTTCGTGCTCCTGCCCAAATTCTGAGCCCAGGTCTGAAAACTCCTCTTCACAAGCTCCCGTTTGGTCTTTGTGAACCTTGACTCACTGACCCTGGGAGGTTGACCTTCCCTCCGCTGCCTCCCGGAGGGTGGCAGGGGCCCACGCCGCACAGCTGCTCGCCAGCCCGTCCAGGGGGCTGAGGTGGGCAACGGCTGCGGCCAGCGTTGCTCCCCCTCGCGGCTGGATTGTTCCCAGCTGCCCCCCCAGCGCTGCTCGCCAGCCGACACCCCAACCACACGCTTCCCACGGGAGGGGTGGGCTGGTCCCCAGGAAGCCGGAAGCGCAGCCCAGCACGGCTGACTCTGTGCTGTGTGGAGGCCAGCTCGCAAGTGCCGCGAACCCTTCCAAACCCAGGTGTCTGACCCTTCTTCACCATAACTTTCACCGTGAAGAAGAAACGTTAAAGTAGTAACAGAATGGCGTAACGCATAATTAATAGATAGAAACTTATAGTTTATAGCCTCCATCATGGTTCAGTGGTAAAAGAATCTGCCTGCAACCTGACCTGGGTTTGATCCCTGGGTTGGGAAGACCCCCTGAAGGGGGAAATGGCAACCCACTCTAGGATTCTTGCCTGGAGAATCCCATGGATAGGGGAACCTGGCGGGCTACAGTCCATGGGCTTGCAAAGAGTTGGGCACGACTGAGCAGCTAACACAAAGCAAATTTGTAATTTAATAAAATAATAAAATTAAAACAAAGTAAACCTCAGAGTCCAAGACTGGAGGATTTCACCAAACCCAAGTTGGTCAGTTGGGGTCTGCCTGGCAGGTGGACCGAGAATGAGCCCTTTGCCCCAGGTGGCCGGTGACGGTGGGCAGGAGCCCCAGGCTGGGCCAGGCCGGGTCGAGGATGCCGGGAGAAGGGGGTGCACACCCGGGAGAAGGGGGTGCAGAGGAGGCAGGTGGGCACGGCTGCACTCGCTCTCGTCTGCCTGTCGCCGGTCATGTCGTGCGCGGCTGGAGATGCTTGTCCACCATCACTCGAGGTTTTCCCTGAAGTGGGGGTGTTTGTTTATGAGGGGCTGAGTGACAATGGGGAGATGCTCAGAAACGGGCCAGGGCTTGGTTCTCAGCCATGTCTGCACACGGGCGTCACCCAGAGAAGCTGACAAAGCATCGGCTCCTGGGCCCAGTCCTAGATGTTCCTGTTGACGGGCACCAGATGGGCCCAAGCGTGGTCATGCTTCAGCAGCAAGGATTGTTGTCAGGTACACCCAGGGCAGAGAAATGCTGTTCTGGGGCCCTGCCCTGGAGGCCTGCAGACCCACAGTGTTGGCATCACTCGGCATCTCAGGCTTCTGTGAAGCCTTGGGCCCACCCTGATCAGAATTTCCTATCACAGGATCCCAGGTGATCTGTGCCCACATTGCTATTTGTAGAGCCCCCAGGGGCATCCAGAAATCTCTAAGCCTGTCTCCCAGTAGGCTAGACGACAAGACAAAGAGGCAGACTTAGTGAGGGGCTGCTGGAGCATGCAGAGCGGGCTTCCTGGAAGAGGCAGCGCTGAGCCTTGCTCGGGGGCAGCCAGGAAGAGACGATGAGGAAAGGGCCTTTCAGGCCGAGGGGGCAGCTGAAGCAAGGACCTGAGAACTGAGCTAACATGTCTGTAGCAAGGCCAAGCATTTGGGCAGCTTGGTTTTAGGGGCTGTCCATGGAGGGCCATGTGTGATGGGTGGGTAAGAACCTCACCCATGAAGCTGTGTTCTGTGAACTGGCGTCTGTGCGCTTAGGCTGTTCTGGAGACGGTCCACATGCAGGGTATGATGCCTGCTCAGGGGGGTCACAAGGATGTGGCCGGGTGCTGAGGATAAGGCCACGTGGACAGAGGTAGCCTCCTACACCATGGGACATAAGACACGTCCCCAAGTGCAGGGCTTCTGGAGTCTGAAGGGAGTTGAGAGAATCAGGGGAGGTTTCTCAAGGGAGGTGATGTTGATCTGAGTCTTGAAAGATGTCAGAGATTTGAACATCATACGCAGAAGAGGTGGAGGTGGGAGGTGAGGGGGTGTCACAGGAAGGGAGGAGTGTGCTTCGGTGAAAAGTCAAAGATGTTAAAATAATAGGATGCACGTTCCAAGAAAATACTGCACATGGTTTCCTGTTAGTGAATAGGGTCTGGCAACGATGGTTCAGAGAGGGAATGGTGAGCTTCAAGCCAGGGTAGCCTGAGAGCTTTTCAAGGTTTGTGGGATTTGAGTTGGGCCTTGAAGGGTAGGGAACGTGGGGGATAGGAATAGGACAGTATTCAGAACCCACCATGTCCTGAGCCCCTCGCTGCTGACATAAAGATCAGGCCTACAAGCTACAGATTGAGAATTTGTAGAAACACAGTCAAAAGTAGAGAATCCCCCCTCCCCACCCTGCACCAAAAGAGGACAGAACCCCATCATTAGGAGTAGGCTGTTAGAAAACATTTTTTGGGGGAAAAAAAAGATAGTCAAAATTGAAACAAAAGATGCAAAACTATCCAGAGAAAGCCAGTCCAGAAAGGACAAAACTGAGGGTAGGCAGGGGCCTCTTTGGGATTTCTGATCCAGGGTACAGATAATGAAATCTCCATCAGAATTTACAAAGAAGGCTTTGTTTTTTATGTTTTGGGAGTGGAGAGTATAACAGCTCTAAGTTTCCCCTGGAAAAATGGAGAGCAGGGCCAAAGGATTTCTCAAGTGAGAAACACTAAAGGTAGTCTTGCCTGGCCACATATGGAAGTGTTGGGCAAAGATTTCCTGTCTGGGGACTTCATGGCAAAGTCCTTTAGGGTCTTTGTGTTGATGTGTCTGTGCTGGGGGAGGACGTATAGAACCCCCTTTATCTGCAGTGGGCAGAGTCGCTGGGTTTAAACTGAGAATATCCAGTGTCTAGGTTTACAATACAGATAGTGCCTAAAGTTGGTAACTTTATTTTAATGATGTTTCTAGTTGCTCCATTATTTTTAAGACCACCTGTACCTTTTTATGTATCTGTTCAAGTGAAAACATTTGGAAATTATCAAGTTCTTGGAGAAATACACTTTGTTATTTTAAAAGTTGAATTCTGCTTTGGGAAAATTTATAAAAATGTGTTAACACTGAGACTTATCTGCTTATTTGGTGGAAAACTTGAAGTTAATAAAATCTTGTAGTTTTAGGGATAGACAATTAGGATCAACGGATGCAGCTGGTTGTTAGCCCCACATCATTGTGTGAATGAATTAGCCCTCAGTTAACTGTGACTTTAGGTTATCCACAATCTCTTCTCTTCTTGAATTATATTGGTTAATGGAAAATCAGCTTTTTTTTGAGGTCAGTAGAAAATGATGTAGGTGATGACGAAGATGGCTGACCTTTACTGAGCACGATTCTGCGACAACCATTGTTGGGAGAACTTTCTAGTCACTTTATTAATTAGCACCTAGTCACTTTATTAATTAGCACCACAAACCTGTTCCCTGTCAATTAGCACCACAAACAGTGCTCCCTATTTCACAAATGGGGAAACTGAGCCACAGAGAGTTGAGTAGCTTGCCTGAGTCACAGGACTAGACAGTAGCAGGGTTTAAATCCAGGCAACCTGATTCTGGAAGTTTCTCTGCTCACCACTCCCAGTGCTTTCTCTCTCTGCTTTATTTGTAATCTTGTTCTTTATGTCTGCTTTTTTTGTCTGTCTCTGGATTTGACAAACTTTCCACGTGTGCATTCATCCCCAGCGCAGAGGCAATGACCAGGGCGCCTGGCAGCACTGCCTGCTTATGGTCTTTCACCCGCCCGTGCCAGGGGCAGACCTTTCCAAATCCGATGGCGATGCCGGTCCTTCAGATGGACTTCCGCCCCCCTTCCTCCCTTACCCTTCGGTTCCCAGTCCCCATCTAGAGTTCCAGGCGGTCCCCTAAGCCTCTTTGGAGCTGGGGGTGGGGGGGCAGGAAAGTGCCTTCTCCCAGCCCCGCCCCGCCCCTCCCACCCACCACGTGTTCTTTGCCAGGAAGCACGTGGGGAACCAGGACCAGGTCCACCAGGACCAGGCGGGCCCCCCGGGCTGCTTCTGGAAACAGCCTCTGCCTGCCGGGCTCTTCTCCGTGCCTAGTGGGCGGCCAACAGTGTGTGTGCCCAGGGCTGTCTGCAGGGTCAGCCCCCGCGGGGTCTGTTGGTGCCGGGCCCGCATCAGTGCTCGCTTCCACCCGTGGGCCTGTCTCAGCGGCCTTGACGAGGCCAGGGACCTGGTTTTCCCGTACACGTTTGCTTGTTTTCCTGCCCCTCGAGGCTGCCAACCTGAGGGCCTTATGAAACGCTCACTAATAGCCCATGATTCAGGCGGTTGGCATCTCTCACCAGTGCGGTGGCTCTGAGCAGCTTATTCCTCTGCTCCCAAAATAACCGGAGAATGCTTGACCTGCTTCTTAAAGCTGTACGCGTCTATTCCTTAAAAACCGCTCCTTTGAAAGCTTTTGAGGGGGCCACCCTTCGTGGCCTCGCCCTGCAGTTTTGGTTCTGCCTCTGCCATAGTCCTGTGGGCAGCCCTGGAGACGGGGCGCCGCTTGTCTGCGGGGCTTTACGGAGGCGGGGCCGGGCGTGGGGGGGGGGCTTCACGGAGGCGGGGCGCCGCGTGTGTGGGGGGCTTCACGGAGGTGGGGCATCGCGTGTCTGGGGGTGCTTCACGGAGGCGGGGCGGGGCGTGTGGGGGGGGCTTCACGGAGGCTGGGCGGGGCGTGTGTGGGGGGCTTCACGGAGGCGGGGCATCGCGTGTCTGGGGGTGCTTCACGGAGGCGGGGCATCGCGTGTGTGGGGATGCTTCACGGAGGCGGGGCATCGCGTGTGTGGGGATGCTTCACGGAGGCGGGGCATCGCGTGTGTGGGGGTGCTTCACGGAGGCGGGGCATCGCGTGTGTGGGGGTGCTTCACGGAGGCGGAGCGGGGCGTGTCTGGGGGGCTTCACGGAGGCGGGGCGCCGCGTGTCTGGGGATGCTTCATGGAGGCGGGTCATCGCGTGTGTGGGGGTGCTTCACGGAGGCGGGGCGGGGCGTGTCTGGGGGGCTTCATGGAGGCGGGGCGGGGCGTGTGGGGGGGCTTCACGGAGGCGGGGCGCCGCGCGTGTGGGGGGCTTCACGGAGGCGGGGCGGCGCGTGTGGGCGCGGGCTTCATGGAGGCTTGGGTTCAGCACCAGCGGCCCCGCCTGTGAGGCCCGTGCTGGGAGGCTGCGGGGAGAAGGTGCTGCCCGCAGGTCGGGCCAGCCGTCGGGAGGGGCGTCGCCGCGGGCCCGAGTCCTCAGGGAGTGTCCACCCCTGTAGGGGCATTGGGACTGAAATCACAAGCGACTTCTGTACTTCATTAGTGTGGTCTGGAGGCTCTGTCTGCGGCGTTAGATGTACCATGTGTGTGAGACGGCGCCATCTCTGCCCCCGCAGGGAGGCCCAGGCGGCCTGGCCCCCATCTCTGCCGCTCTGCTCACTGTGCGCCACGACACACGCCATCGGCCCAGCGTGGGATTGCCAGGGCTCGGTGAGACAGACAGCAGGGTCGGAGCCTGCTTAGGGTGCCCCGTCTCAAGGCCGGCAAAGGCCTTGGGGGCGGGAATGTTACGGCTCTGTCACCCCTCGAGTTCTGGTGCCCCTCCCAGGAACCGCAGTACCCAACTTAGGGTCCTGCACTCTAGAAGTCTGGTGATGATTTGGATTTTCCCTGAAAGAGGAACAAAGCCATGGCCCTATGAGGGGAGAAGGAAGGTGTTTTTACCACGGGGGCATCATTATCCTGAGCACCTGTCATCTGTTCTCTGCTGGCCGGGACACCCTGCAGGCCCTTTCTGCCTGCCGTGGGCAGCCAGCGGGAGCACCCTGTGGTACCCGAGGCTTCCTCCCGAGCAAGTGGAGGGAAGAGTTGAAATAGGACTTGGCTTCTTGGCACCCTCTGGCCCCTTGGCTATAGGACGCTGCTTTTTCCTGTTGGTGCCATTCTGGGTGCACCCGTCCCGCCCCCCCAGGCTGACTTTCCCGTCAACGTGTGCCTTTTTATCCTATAGGGACCTCGGCATTTTCTATTTGTGGTCGGGGAACCCAACACGCCAGGTCGGGAGGGTGTGGGATTAGCGGGCCGGTGTCCGGTGTCCTGGCCCCTGGGTGTGGCGCGCGGGGCTCTGGGCACGGCCCCGGGGCGGCCGGCGAACCCCGCGCAGCTGGGCTGGAACCCCTCGCCCTCGTCTCTGCTTCTCCCTGGGCTGCGGGGTGGTGGCCTCCTGCCCTCTCCCAGCCACCCACGGGGCTCTCGCATGTGTGGGAATCACCACCTTTGAGTCCGTGGAAACAGGACCTGGCACTGCTCTGCCTGACCGCAGAGTCCCCGCTGGCGTCCCTCCCGTTTGGCTGCCCGGCTCTCCGTGTCAGTCAGCATTTCCAAGTGGGATCCACTTCTGCTTGCCCTTTGCCCTATGCAGTGTATTTCTTGGAACTGACATTTGTGACCTCACACGTTGCTTTGGCAACCAAGCAACTGTTGTGCCCACAGTAGCCCGCATCCTAGGGTCTCAGGGCCCTGGGTCTGGCTGACCCACTGTGGAGCGCAGAGCCGGTGGGGCCTGCGTCTGCTCTTTCTTCAGGGCTTCGAGTCCTAGACATGGATAACAGTGAAGACTCTATGGTTTTACACTTTTGGAGATAGACATGGCCAAAGAAACCCCCTAGTCTAGTGCATTTTGCCATTTTTATCAGAGGAGGTAACTGGATGCCGCCTGGAAATGAGGCCCCTGGGGGCTGTGGTGGTGGTGGAGGGGGCGGGGCGTCTGAAGCTCTTCTTTCTCCTCTTCTGCCTGCCCCTTCCATCTCTCCTCTGTTGTTTTCATCTCTAAGATGTCCCCATAGAACCCAATTTGAAAAGTGCACATGCAGTCTGATTGCCTTATTTACAGACAAGTGTCAGCCCTTCCTCTGCCCCTAGTTAACCCCTGACCTGTGACTCCAGGGAGACCCTGGTGGGGTAGTAGTAGCTGTCCTGGGGCTCTGTGGCCCCGAGTGGCCTGCCAGGCATGGGCCCCTCACCGCTTCCCAGGGAAGCCAGGTCCCCGGCCTACCCTCCTGGGTCCACATCCCTCATCTCTTCCTCCTCTCCCTGGGTTTGGAAGGGCTTTCTAGAAGGCCTTAGCTCTCCAGTCCTTCTGGAGGCCCAGCCCCCTCGTTCATTTGGCTGATCGGTGTGCTCTCCTGCGTCGTCTGCAGACCCATGACCCTGTGCCAATGTGTCATCGACAGATCGACAGCTTTGAAGAGGCACTTCTCATCTTTTATTTCCTAATGAGCTTTTTAAAAATAATTTTTACAGAGCCTTACTGGAAGGAGAAAGTAATCCGGAGATATTGATCGTTACTGAGTGCATTGAAAACGTGCCACAAGGTAAATATAAGGGAAGCTTATCATTTAACGTTAAGATGCTGTCCATCTGCGCAGGTTCATTCTATTGATAAAAAGTAAAGTGTCATTTATCTGGAAGAGTTGGGGTTAGATAAGAGTTTTCAGAAAACTCTCATTTCGTACTTCTCAAGCACCAAATAGAATTTACTTTAGTTTCAATGGCTCAGGGTAAAGAATCTGCCTGTAATCTAGGAGACACAGGAGGCATGGATTTGATCCTTGGGTTGGGGAGATCCTCTGGAGAAGGAAATGGCAACCCACTCCAGTATTCTTGCCTGGGAAATCTCATGGACAGAGGAGCCTGGTGGGCTACAGTCCAAATGGTCACAAAGAGTCAGACATGACTGAGTGATTAAGTGCGTGTACGTGCACAGGCATACATACATCCACATGTATACACATGCATACACACAGTTTCAATAATAATGCAAATGAGATTGTATAGGAAAGGGCTTCATTAACTCATTTGTTCATCTAGATAGTGTTTTGAGGGTTCAACCTACCCAGTGTGGTGAGGGAGGAGAGGGCTGATGGAGAGCTGGTGAGAAGGTGGACATGGATTTGTTCATCGCACGCTTTGGCGGGAACACCGTTTACAGAGCAAAGATGTACAGCCTTCACACAAGCTCAGGGAGGTATTACTTTGTCTAGCAGGCTCAGCATTGGAAGTCTCAAGCAGAGGTAAAAGGATTATACCGTTTCCACCAGCCTGTGTCTGCGTGGGCAGCTCATGGCGATGTGAGCAGCAGTGTCAGCTAGTGCCCTGAGGTTGACCTCTATCCAGGCCAAAAGCTGCAGCACGAAGTCCAAACTTCCTGTGGCTGCAGAACCAACTGTTAGAGAGTTAGTGTTCATTAGAAAGACCAAGAGAACCTGTAGGATAACTGAGAAAAAGAAAACTTCCCTGGACTTGTACAACCTTTAAGAGCTTGCTTTCTTAAGCAAGGGCAGATTCCATTAGGTACAATGTGTTGGTTGTACACCCTACTCGGTAGTTCAGCTCTGTGAGTGTTGTCATATTCAGAATCATGGTGTGTTAGGCATACATGTATGTATTGGTTACCACTATCAGGAGAGTGTTTGATTATAACAGCCAATCTGTAAAGGTGGTAGATTTTTTTTCTAAAAAAAAAACAGCACCCTCCATCTTTATTTTTCAAAAGCAACATCCCAGGTTAGATACTTCACAGGTTGACAGGTCACTGGGATCAGAATAATTTTGGTTCCAGTCATCTGTGATTGGATGGAATTTGGTCTTAGACAATGTCCAGCAAGTTTGTTGTTGAATTTGAGAGGAAGCTGGTTGGCTGCAGTGGGGGAGACCCAGAGGGTGAGAAGGCTCTATGCATATCAGCAGATGGGTGTGGGTAGGCATGAGGGGGTATCCCCAGGGTAGATGGTCCTGCTAGCCAGGCTACATTCCTACCACCAGCGGCCACTCGTAAGAGCAGTTACCCTGGGGTGTGTGGCCATCCCCAAGGGTAGCATCTCTGTGGATGGGCCAGAGCAAAGCAGGAAGCCCCACAGACAGCCTTCCAATCCTACGACCATGACATTAAGACAGACTGTAGTAGTGACAACTGGCTGACTTTCTACTTTGGCACCTTTTCAAATGAGATATTTGAAAAAGGAAAAAAAGTATAAAAGTTGAAATCAGGAAGTTAAAAAAAAAGTTAAATTCTTCAGTGTTTGTTGACCCAACATGGAAATCAGTGAAGAAGAAAAAAAAAGGAGCATAGTTAAAGGTGGTGGGGTAATACCATTCAATGTTTAATAGTTATATACTCTATCTTTGGTAATTATGAAGCTCTTCTCTGCTCTTCAGTAAAATAAAGTTACCTCAACAAAGTGGAAATGAAGGATTCCAAACTGTGAAATTTCTGCCACATAAATATACCCCTAACCTCACTGGCACAAGGTGCTATGCTTTATGATCACGTTTGATATATTTAAGATGGATGAGTATTTTAAGATCAGTAATTGGAGAAAAGTGTTGTGTGGAAGCATTTGTAGAGCTGTATTTTATTGTCATGGGATTCTTTAAACTACCGGAAAAAGTAATTTGGGAACTGAACATACCTCATTTATAATGACCCTTCTGTGGTAATGGTATATATTATGACGGGATAAGATCTGATCTGTGGTGATGCTTTTAAGATGAAAAAAGGTAATGATGACTATCATTTTAATGTACTGTTCAATTTCTACAGAATTCAGAGACAAGTCCTATCAATATACCACCTCAGTATTACAGAAAGAAAATGAGAGAAATCTGTTTCCAAGGCAAAAAGCACCTCCTGCGAGCTTCCGGCAGAGCCTGGCGCCACGTTCTCAGACACCCATCGGAAGCGATGCCAGAAGAGACGTCCTGCGTTCCGGATACTCTTCCTTCACCACTGCCTGGCAGGAGAACGCTTATGAGAAAACTGCCAGCGGTCAGACCAACTTCAGAGCGTTCTCTCCAACCCCCGGTCTTTTAAGAAATACTGAAGCTCAAGCGAAAACATTCCCTGAGAGGCCAAAAACTGAAGGAACAAAGGCTCCACCCACTAGTTCAGCCAAAGAGTCCGCCGCTGCCCCAGAGTCCTACCGAGAACGCAGGGACAAGATGGCGGCAGCCACTTCTGAGGGCACGTGGTCAAATGAGAGGACCGTCATTTTGGGAAAGAAAACGGAAGCTAAAGCCACAAAGGAGCAGGAGAGAAACAGACCAGAAACCATTCAAACAAAGCGAGAAGAGAAAATGTTCGATTCCAAAGAGAAGGCTTCAGAGGAGAGAAACTTAAGGTGGGAAGAACTGACAAAGTTAGATAAAGAAGCAAGAAAGAGAGAAAGCGAGCAGATGAGGGAAAAGGCTAGAGAGAAGGAGTCGCTGAAGGAGGCAAGTGTGAAGGGGAGAGAGATACCCATCAGGCTAGAGGTGTCCCAGGACAGCACAGCAAAGGTGGCCCCCCAGGGTCTCCAGACACCCCTAAAGAAGGATGCTGGTGATGGGACAGGGAGAGGGGTGGAAACCAGAGAGGCAGCGTTCTCGCTGGGCGCCAGCGACACCACAGCCTCTCTGAAAGGTGGTTCCATGACTGAAACCATAGCTGAGAATATCGTTTCCAGTATCCTGAAGCAGTTTACCCACTCTCCCGAGGCAGAAGCGTCCGCTGAGTCTTTTCCAGACACAAAAGTCACTTATGTGGACAGGAAAGAAGTTCCCGGTGACAGAAAAGCAAAGACTGAGATAGTCGTGGAGTCGAAACTCACTGAAGAGATCGACATTTCGGATGAAGCCGGCTTGGACTACCTGTTAAGCAAGGATGCTAAAGAGGTGGAGCTGAAAGGAAAATCGGCGGAGCGTTTGATCGGAGACGTGATCCGTCTCGGTCTGAAGGGGAGAGAAGGGCGAGCAAAAGTCGTCAACGTGGAGATCATTGAAGAGCCCATGAGCTATGTCAGCAGCGAGAAGGCAGATGAGTTTTCTACCCCGTTCGAAGTGGAGGAGGTCGACGACGTGTCCCCGGGCTCCAGGGGGCTTGTTGAGGAGAGAGAGGAGGCGGTTTACAGGGAATCAGATGTCACGTGCTCAGGGAACGCAGGTCAGGAGGTCAGGCCGCCCCAGGAGAGTGTAACTCACGTGGAAGAAGTGACGGAGGCAGGTGACTTGGAGGGAGAGCAGAGTTACTTTGTGTCGACTCCGGACGAACACCCTGGGGCCCACGAGCGAGAAGAAGGCTCTGTGTATGGGCAGATCCACATTGAAGAGGAATCCACCATCAGATACTCCTGGCAGGATGAGATCGTGCCAGGGTCTCGGAGAAGAATGCAGAGGGACGACGTCCCAGGAGAGAAGGTTGTGAAGCCGGAGGATGTTCCAGAAGCGTCTCTGGAGGGGGACACGGCATCTGCTCCCTGGAAAGAACAAACTAGAAGTGGCGAGTTTCATGCCAAGCCCATAGTCATTGAGAAGGAAATCAAAATACCCCATGAGTTCCACACATCCATTAAGGAAGGCTCCAAGGAGCCCAGGCACCAGCTGGTGGAGGTGATCGAGCAGCTGGAGGAGAACCTTCCAGAGCGCATGAAGGAAGAGCTGTCCGCCCTCACCAGAGAGGGCCAG
The DNA here is from genome assembly GCF_023699985.2 of Odocoileus virginianus. Taxonomy (NCBI): domain Eukaryota; kingdom Metazoa; phylum Chordata; class Mammalia; order Artiodactyla; family Cervidae; genus Odocoileus; species Odocoileus virginianus. The sequence continues at coordinate 44,872,239 of NC_069689.1, read as the reverse complement.
GGCGGGCCTGCGGGTGTTTCCTTTGACGTGAAGAAAGTCCAGAGTGTGGACAGCGGGGCCGTGACCCTAGTGGCCGAAGTCAACCTCTCGCAGACGGTGGACGCCGACCAGTTAGACCTGGAGGAGCTGAGCCGGGACGAAGCGGGGGAGATCGAGAAGGCCGTGGAGTCGGTGGTGCGAGACAGCCTGGCACGGCGGCGCAGCCCGGGCCCGGGCAGCCCGGAGGTGGAGGCCGGCCGCGGCTTCAGGCGCTGGGCCACCCGGGAGCTGTACAGCGCCTCCGCGGGGGAGGCAGATGCGGGCCTGGCCTCGCCCCCGGGCCCCGTGTCGGCCACCGTGGAAGTCACCAGCCCCACGGGCTTTGTCCACAGTCACGTGCTGGAGGACGTCAGCCAGTCTGGGGGGCGCATCCGGATAGCGTCCCCTGGAACGTGGAGGACTGAGCAGGTCTCGGCCGAGGGCCGCGCGGCCCAGGCAGCGGAGGTAAGTGGGGAGGGTGAGGCGAGTTGGGCAGCCAGCTCGGCGGGAGCCAGCCAGTCTGCCAGGCTCTTTCCGTTGGGTCCCCGTCAGAGCCCAGTGTCCCCAGAAGTCGTCTTCCCAGCGCCTGATGCCGCCTGTCCGGAGGCCGGGGGCACAGAGGAGCCTGGCCCTGCAGAGCCTCCCAGCCCATTTGGCTCCCGACAGTTTTATGCTCAGAGGGAAGTTATTTTTCAGGCCCCCGTTTCTGGGGTGGGGAAGGCGGGTGATTCTTCTCAAGCAGAGGGGTCAGCGGGCACCCAGACTTCCATAAAGCACCTCCGATTAGGTGCCCAGGAGGGGCTCAGTGAGCGGACCCAGCTCACAACCCCCCTCTCAGGCACAGTGGAGCTGGGCATCGGGGAAGCTTCTGTGCACATGGAAGCGTGGTCAGGGGCCGGCTCGTCCATCAGGCATGTCACCATTGGGCCTCAGATGCATCAAACCACCGAGCCTATCGTTCCCCCGCCCTTGGAATTTAGCGACTCAGAAAGCAGCACCCACAGAGAGGGCTCAGCCGACGAGACCCTGGCCACCCGTAGTTATACTGTGGGTCGGAACATCTTGATGACTGAAAAGAGCACCTTCCAAAGGGCCGTTTCCGAGTCTCCCCAGGAAGCTAGTGCAGGAGACATGTCAGGGGCAGAAGTGATATCAGGCGTGAGCAGATCCTTTAGGCATATTCAGCTGGGTCCTGCGGAAGCCAAGACCTCTGAACACATTGTCTTCCACGGACCCATTTCCAAAACGTTTCCACTTGCTGGTTCGGTAGACTCCCCTGAGGTAGGCAAGGTTGCAGAAGGTGGCAGAACACTAAGGCACGTTGCCCTGGGGCCCAAAGAAACTTCGTTTACCTTTCAGATGGACGTGAGTAACATAGAGGCGACTCCCCGCTGGACACAAGAGGCCACAGTCCTCTTCCCTGCAGGGACGGAAGCAGAACCTCCTAGTGTGTCTGAGCATGGTGCTTGGAGAGATGCCAGCAGTAGGAATGACCTGGCTGCCAGCGTGAGCTTTCAGGGCTCTGCTGGGGACAGACACCAGGCTCCCGGGGAAAGGGGCAAGGAGCAGGCTGAATTTGATAAGACGGTGCAGCTGCAGAGGATGGTAGACCAGAGGTCAGTGATTTCGGACGAAAAGAAGGTTGCCCTCCTCTATCTAGACAGTCAGGAGGAGGAAAATGAGGGACACTGGTTTTGATAAACAGATATTTGATTTTAAATGCCATCTTGTTTGGTAACGTACCAACACACAAAGGCCTTTACTTTAAGGGAGGGAGGTGAACTCTTTATTAAAACCTCCTCCCCTTTTTTTTACTTCGAGTACTCTAGGCAGTGTCTTTTTACTTTATAATCTGTAAAGATTTCAAACTAATTCATGCCTTAAAAGGCATTGGAATTTTATTGAGTTGGGACTTTGACAAGAAATACTTTTTATCTTTTTCGTCTTAAAAGTTCCTTTTTCTGGAGTTTTCTTTCCACTCCTAGAGATGATTTCTCCCATTTTTGCACATAGTCACAGAAGTGCCTGGCATCTGTTTGAAAGTATAATTGCCTAGGTAAGACACCTAAATGGTAATGGGATTAAAGTAATACATTTAAGAGTAAATTTTATTCACATGTGCTAACATGAAATAGTAAACTAACATTTTAAGGGAAGAATGAATTCATTTGTCTATTTACAAGGTCTTTTCAAAAAGAAATCATAAGAAATAAGCAGATTAAAAAAATTAAATGATTTCTTCTTAGGAAAAAGTTATTCATCTTAGAAAGTTAAATTCATTTTAAGACTTGAATGAATTGCCTTCTATGTGCAGAACTTTTAAAAAATATAGTATTTTATTTATGGAGAAGACAGCTCCAGCCTCCTGCAGTGTATCAGATCAGCACATTTGCTACATTTGCACAGGCTCCTGGAACCCTGCACTGGGTCCAGGTGGGGGCAGGGGGTTGGGGAAGGATTACTGGGAATGGCTTATAATACCAGCTTTTCGTGGTACTAGGTCATTAAGTAGTGCACAGTCTAAATACTCTTTTTGGTTTTAACAAATTCTGGAGTAGCCAGCTCCTACCAGAGTGTACTTGAGCTTTTCTGCACCTTAGCTCTTAGGATCTAAACATTTAATTTTACTGGTGGGAGGTAGACCCTAAAGACAGTAGAAAGGACGCTGAAGCTCAGACTTGTGGGGCGGTCATGCACAGTACGGTTGGAAGCCCAGGTGGGTTGTGCCTCCCACAGAAGCCCCTCCTAACCCACTGATGATGGGGGGTGGAGGCCTTTCTGAGCACAAAGGGTTCGAGATGGAAGACGGCAACCAACCTCACGGGAGGCTTTTGCACTTTAGACAGAAATCATGACAGTTGGGGTGTTTTATCCAGGGAAACAATACATTAAACAGAATTAGATGTTTTGGGGAAGGAGCTGGATGCTTCTGTTGCTGCCTAGCCCAGAAGCACCCAGGAGGGGCCCTGGAGGAAGCAAAGGCCCTACTCTCCCAGGCCACGAGTATAGCCCTGCAGATATACACCACTGAATTGAAGATACTAGAATGGGTGTGCTCTGTCGGGTGTGTTTTGCACAAAGGTATTGTTTTTAAAGCTTGTTCCTTTAAAGCTGTAGCATCACATAAAAAGAGTATCTCTAGCAGCACAGTATTATTTTAATCCAAACTAGTTTCTTTCACTTAATGTTGTCTAAACTGTACCTCCCCCTAACACAGTAGCACAGACCTAACTGCCTGTAGCGCACTGAGGAATGATGGTCCCCGCTTTGTCATCCTCAGGTGGGACGTGGTTACGGGGGCAGCTATGGAAGTTGAGGGTCTTCCCTCTGGGTTCACAAGATGGCCCTCACACCTCCACAACACACATCTCAGCTGCCAGGAATGGCTACAGCAGGTAGTTTAGAGAGAGTGTGTTTTCCTAATCGGGAAGTGGAGGAACATCGCAGTACAGCTTTCAGGATGATCTATTTTTAAAACACCATGAAGCAGGGCATAGAAGGAAGGTTGATTTGAATTGCAAGTGTAAACTTTTGTTGTCTGCCAGATGAACTGGTGATTGTCAGAAACTGCCAGGGGAGGTGACAGCTTTTCCACCAAAGACTCCTCATTTCTAACGTAAAGATGAGTTGATTTTATGTTGATTGTAATTGGTAATGGTATTTGTATAGGTTATTTATTGGTGAGAATTGGTCAAGGTGACAGTCTGTTGTCTGATGGCAAGACAGACTGATGAGGGGGGGTGTCTGTTATGTGTGTCTTAAGTGTGGGCTGAGCTCAATGTCACTCTCCTAGCTTGTGACCCCGGGAATGAGTGCTAAGGTGAATAGATTATTAATATCCTGACTCACCTCTATTGGAAAATAAGTGTCTTAGGTCTTAATTTGTGTCTCCATGTTGGTGCACATCTTCAAGAAGTATCCTGCCAAGAGTGTTTGCCAATATGGAGTCATGAGCTGTGGTTGGTTACTAAGTCTCTGAAACAGACCAGAGCAGGGCGTGCCCTTGACCCCGTGACAGGTCACCCCTGGTTCCATGTCCTTTAAAACCAGAGACAGTAGTAGTCAGCTTTATGGCGAGACAGGGTGAGGACACAGCCAGTCCTTTTGCATTTATTGTTGTGTAGACAAAATGGTGTTAATGGAATGTTTTTCACCTCCCCACTGGTTGTTTTGATATTGTTTGTTTAAAATGTATATTTAGAATGGAATCATCTAAAAAGCTGATCTTGCTAACCTCCTATTCCCTTTGAAGGGATATATCATAAGAATGTGTAAAAATAAAAGTCTAAGAAAAAACCCCCATGTTGTTCCTGAAGAGAATGAATGTTTTCCAGTAGGTGTTTTGTGGTTTTTATTTAAGTTCTAATTAAAGGATATTTGTGTTTATGTGCATGTTTTTATGGTGGCACAGAATCACTAGGGAGAATATATATATGAAAAGGCTCATTTAATTACTCACTTGAATCAGAACTCGATATTGTTAGCACAGAGCGAGAAGGTGTGGCAGATAGAGCGTAAACCACTGGTTCATATTAAAATACAGACTAGACCGTTTGTGGTAAGAATGTCATCATGACAGCCTGCAATGCTAGTGACAACAGTGTGACCAACCATCCCATTTGGCCTTGAATGAGGGGTCTCTCCTGGGACATGGAACTTTCAGTGCTAAAATGAAAACAATGCTGAGCACACCAAGGTGGTTCATTATTAACCTTAAGTGCAAATTGGAGTGGTTAATCATGGCCATTTCTTAGGAGCTTGAAAAAATTGCTCTAGTTTGAGACAAAGGAGTAGGTATGCTTACCTATTTGTAGCCTTTTACAAAAACAAAACATACATAGCTAGAGTCTTCCTTTTGTTCTGAAGTTAACACATTTAATAGATGGGAGACATTTGATAGAGAATATTCCCAAATTCATTTTTTCCCCAGAGTGGGGGGCTAAATTAAAAAAGTGTTTTAGTTCTTGTGATTCCAAGATATTATCCTATGAGAAATAGAGGAATAAATAACATCAGAATTGGCATTTTGTTTTTTCAAAAACCCAGCATAGGCTTTCAGTCTGCTCAGGCTGCCTAATAGAATACCATAACAGGACAGAACACCACAGGCTGGGAGACTTAAACAGTAGACACTTACTCATCGCAGTTCCGGTGAGTGGGAACCCCAGGTCACAGTGCTGGTGGAGTCCGTTCCTGGTGGGTGTCGTCTTCTGGTTTGCACACGGCTGCCTTCTTGCTGTGACCTCACAGGGTAGAAAGATCATTTCTCTTGTCTCTCTTTATAAGGGCACTAATCCCATTCTGGGGGCTTGACCTTCATGTATTACTTCCCAGAGACCCTACTTTAAAAACTTTCACAGTGGTGTTGAGGGCCTCAACAAAGGAATTTTTGAGTTGCACAAACATTTTTGAGGCTGACTCCAGTGTGGTATGTATTTAAAATGCTTTCCTATCATATGCATCAAAGTCCATGTCTTCACCAAATAGGACACTCGTGACCACATCTCCCACCTTTGGATGTGGCCTTCATCCCACAAGCCTACCTGGGATGGGTGAGTACAAGCAGGGTGGCCTGTGCTGTCAAGGATGGGGGCCCCACCTCCCACCACGCTGTCCCAGAACTTGGGTTCATTTCCCGTACCCATTCTCAGTGTGGTGCCCAGCACACATGGAGCCAGCCTGGTTTTGCGTTTCCTCCTGGGTGTTAAAGGGAGAGGGGGCCGTGTTGCAACCTGTTGCCATCTCAGTGCCTGCCTGCAGCCCTGCTGGGCCGCAGCCCAAGGGATGAGAGAGGGGCTGCGAAGGGCCTGTGAGAAAGGATAAAAGCCCACTGCCACCCTCTGCATGCTCAACCTGGTCCCGGCTCTGGATCTCACCTGGAGAAAAGTGCTCAAAACGAGCCACTCCTGTTCTCAACTGACGCCAGCCTCCTGCCAGGGGACTGAAGACAACCGTGGACCTGAGCGCTCATCGAGCCCCACCCTCCACACCCCTGCATGCTAAACCCAGAACAGGGTCAGGAGAGTAGGGGCCAAGGGCCATGCCAACTCAAAGCAGCGCTCCAGAGCCACAGCCATGTCCCCCTGGCTGGAGTGGAGGCCGCAGGAAGCAGCAGCTGGGCATCGGCAGTCCTCTGTGCCTGCCTTTGTCCTGCCCGGCTCTTTTACACCACCTCCCCCGACCTGTAAGCACATTCAGGGCCATTTATCACCCACCCACTGTGCCAGGCTCTTTCCCTCTGCTGTCCCTCAACCAGCTGCACCGTGATGTGTGTCAGTGACTCGTGGCCCTGTTGGGTGGCACGCTCTGAGAGGACGGGGACAGTGTCCTGTTTATCGTGCCCTCGGTTCTTAGCACCTGCCTGGTGCCCTGCCAAATTCAGTGAGTGGTGGCGTGCACCAGGGAGGAGACGCTTCCTCAGGGCCCTTTCTAGGCTCCCAGGAGCTCTGGGGCGGCTTCATTTCACAAACGCATACTGATGTCAACACTGCCAGGTTTCCTTTTATTAGCATTTTCTTTTCAATCCCTATTACCTTCCTATAAGAAAGAGCTCTTTGCCCACAATCTTCCTGCTCCAAATCTGACTCCAGAGCCTGCACAAGGGGCCCTACACCAAATACACATACACGATCAGATGGTGAAGGAGCGAAGCCTGCAACCGCAGCAGTGCTGATGGGTAATAACTCTGGTCGGCCAGAAGAAACCACTAAGGTAGCAGAAAGAAAAATACTTTATAGAAGGGCAGGTCACCAGGAGGGGCGCCCACTGTCCACACAGGGCCCACGGGAGGTGTGGGGTGGCTTTGCATTCGGAGCACACAGTCGGCCTGGAAACCGGAGCAGCAGCTGTCGAAGGCCCCCCGTTCCGGAGGGAAAGATGTGCGGGGCACCCGGGGGCGCACCCCGGGAGGCGGTGGGCCCCGCTCAGTCGTTAGCACTGGGCCTGGCGCGCCCCGGCACGCTGTGGGGCCGCCCGCCGGCGCAGAAGGCCGCCTTGGCTCCGGGGGACGGCCGCGGCCTCGCGGGCACCTCGGGGGCCCTGCGGACAAGCAGAGGAGTCAGTGCGGCGGCCCCGGCCTCCGCGCGCCTGGCCTGGCGCCGGACTCGGCGGCAGTGAAGACCAGCCTGGCGCTTGCTGAGCTGCGCTTCACGAGGGAGCCTCAGGAGGGCAGGCAAAGGAGAGGGGGCTCCGCAGGAGCAGAAAGCCCAGCGTTTCTCCTCCCGTTTCTGATTCCCGCGGCCGTGCTCACCAAGCGGACAGTGGACCCTCAGCGACTCAAGGGGCCCGGCCCTGCAGGCGGGGCCTGGGACGGCGCCCCCTGCCGGCCGACCCCGCCCGCGGCGCGTCCTGGAGCCTGCGGACCAGGCTCTGCGCCGTCCAGGCTGGGAGGCCGGCGCCCGGGTGAGATCAGAGCGCCTGCAGGCTGCGTAGGACCGTGTGCCCTAGTCCTCCAGCAGTTGACATGACCAGCAGGCAGCCGGTCTGCAGGAGGATGAACCCTAGCCTGTGCTTCTGACTTTCTCCAAGAGCTGATTTCTTCCTGATATCGGATTTTACAATTGAGTGTTCAAAGGAACTGGGCTTGCATAGTTAATGAGTAATGGAAGACAGTCAGTAGACTGTCCTTTCCACGGAAAGTTCCACTGAACCTTACAGAACCAGCTTCCTCTGAGATTCTGACGGCAAAGTAAACAGTGTCGGGAGAGGTCGACTCACTTGGACAGGATGTCCATGGTCTGCTGGGTGGCCAGAGTCCTCTTGTCCTGGAGTCCGTATAAGAGGGTCTGGATCTGAAGACACTGCAGAACACCAAGTAGTAATCCTGAGGTTATGAAAATGTCACAGAGCATTTTTGGGGAAAATCAACTCTCCCTTGAATGAGAGAAAGAATAGCTCATTCACACACCCCTGCTATGAAGGAATTAGTGCATTCTCAAGGTTTCTCCCAGGAACAGTCTAACCTTCAGAGTAGATATTCTGTGTAATTGGTTCACTTTGTTGTATAGCAGAAACTAACACAACATTGTAAAGTAACTACACTCCAATAACAAAATTGGGGGGCGCGGGGGGGGGGGGATTCTCTGAGGGATCTAGGCAACGTGTGCACAGCTTTAGCAGTTTCATTGAACTCACTGTGACTGTTCTGTGTTGTGCGTAGTCCCAAAGTCATGTCCGACTCTGCGACCCCATGGACTGTAGCCCGCCAGGCTTCTCTGTCCATGGGGATTTTCCAGGCAAGGGTACTGGAATGGGTTGCCATGCCCTCCTCCAGGGGATCTTCACTACCCAGGGATCGAACCCAGGTCTCCTGCATTGCAGGTGGATTCTTTACCAGCTGAGCTACCAGGGAGGCCCTACTGTGACTATCTGTATGCAAAACTATGTTTAAATTTGTATTTTTAGAAAATATAGGCAAGAACATTGCTATTGCCCAGAGGAAGGGTTTCTAATTTTAAATGACCCTTGCTACAGCTCAAAAAAGCTTTTAAAATGTTTTTGCTTTTTTGTAAACAAATGCTTTATATGGGCTTTCTATATTCATTATACACAACAATTTCTTAGAAGCTGATTTGTTTGGGAGTTAAATATTCAGCTGTATATTATCCAGGAGTGGCTTGTCTTGATTTCTCCCTACTGTCCTGTGCAACAGAGATGAGAGCTGTGCCCCAAATGTTCAAAATAATATTGAAGAATGACATGGAGGGACTTGCTTTGCTGAATGTCAAGACCTTTTAAAAAACTATAGTAATTAATACAGTGTGGTTTTCATCCAGATAAATCAACAGAACATGGTAGAAGCTAACACCTCATAGACAACAGAAGTGGCCCTAAAGAGTGTGTAAGGAAGAGCTGAACTAGTTAGTAAATGGAACTATGAAAGCAGTGGGTTTTCCAAATTGAAGGAAATGGACCCCTACCCCATATCAAACACAGAAGTTAACTCCAGATATTTTTGGGAACTAACAGATGAAAATTTTGAAGGATATCTTTTTATGATCTTGAGGTAGGGACATATTTCTTAGACAAGATCCAGACACACCAAAAGTAAAAAGCTGATGAAATTTAACTATATTAAAATTCAAAACATCTGTGTTCCAAAATGTACCCTAGGCAAGGTACAGACAAACCAGACTGAGGGAAAATACTTGCACAAAACTGAACAAGGATTAACATTCAGAATACATAATGAACTCTTATAAGGTAATGAGAAAAAAAGCTACTAATAGCAAACTGATCAAAAGATAGAAACAGATTATTCAAAGAAGTTGAAAACAGACTGGCTAATAAACACACCTAAGCTCACTACTAACCAGTAATGCAAACAAAAACTTCAGTGAGATTACCCTTTCACCTAACAAATTGCAAAAATTACAGTCCGATGATAACACCAAGCTTCATCAAAATATGAGGCAACAAAAACTCTTTTATATATTGACAGTGGGTACTAAAATTGGTACAACCAATTTGGGAATATTTTGTAGAATGATTTGGGAATATTTAGTAGTGGATAAGTAAATTGTGATGTATGTATATTGTCTATAGATGACACGTACAAATTTTTAATGTATGTATCCACACAGATGAATCTCATGACTATAGAGAGGAAAAATCAAATTGCAGACGAATGCATGTAATATGTGTGTGCATATTTGAATGTGAAATAAAACTATAGTAAAATAATAAAGATGAAATGATATCTAATTCAGGATAGTAGTTATTTGGAAATGGAGTGGGGCACAGGCTTCAACTGTATGGGTCATGTTTTATTTCTTACACTGAACAGTAAACTCAGAAGTGCTTGTTATTATTCATAATTTTTCTTATATCTGAAATATTTCATAATATACTTTTAAAAGACTGAAATTCTTTTTTACATGGTAATAGTTTTAGTCAAAAAAAAAAAAAATAGAGGATTTGAGGACTCCATACTAAAGACTGTATTCATTCTTATGGGTTAATCAGAATTTTTTAGGTCTTGGAGAAAATTAAAATGCAGGCAACCAAAAGGCTTTGTTTTTATGAACTGTGGAAAACAGCAAGCCCATCTGAAGGTTTGGTTCCATCTGAGGAATTGAGAATATGGTTCTGGAATCTGAGAATGTGGTTGTCTTTTGGAGGAAAGCAATGTCATTAGATGAAAATATGGGAGGGCTTTTTAAATAACAGAAAATATTCCCTATTTCTTAGCTGAATTATATAACACCAAAAAGGAGGACACATTTCCCTGTTATTCTATTTAGTATATAATCCAAATTCCATAAAGGCAAGGATCCCAGCTCTCCCGAGCAGCAAACCTCACATTTTCTCAGTCTGCGTGGAGGCCCTGACCCGGGCTAGGCAACATGTGGCTCATTCCCCAGGATTGAGCTAACCCTGCTTTAATTCACACGGAGATGGCTGTGACCTTGGAAACTTGTGAACCTTGAGAAAGCTCTGTGTTGCTTTGAGGGGAAGGAGATGGGGACACGCTGTAAGCTCTTCCAGCTCTCCTCCCTGTTTGACTCACGGCTACTGGAAGCCTGGGTCCTCGCTACCGGGGCCCGCAGAGGAGGCTCACTCAGGGACAGTGGGTGAGAAGCACTTGAGAAGCTAGCGTGTTCTCCTTCATTCGTGTGGGGCTCCAGGGCGAGCGCATCTTGCCAGACAGACTTCATTTCCTCCTACCTGGCCAGGGATACCTTCACTCAGTGTAAAAGATCAGGTTGAGGTTTAAGCCCCCTGCAAACTTCCCTGTTTACATATGTAGGAGTGCCTCAGAGGCAGCTAATTTTGAGATGGGCTGATTACTGCCAAATTCAGACTTAAATTGAACAAAGTAGGGAAAACCACTAGACCATTCAGGTATGACCTAAATCAAATCCCTTATGACTATACAGTCGAAGTGAGAAATAGATTTAAGGGACTAGATTTGATAGACAGGGAGCCTGATGAACTATGGACGGAGGTTTGTGACATTGTACAGGAGATAGGGATCAAGACCATCCCCATGGAAAAGAAATGCAAAAAGGCAAAACGGTTGTCTGAGGAGGCCTTACAAATAGTTGTGAAAAGAAGAGAAGCGAAAAGCAAAGGAGAAAAGGAAAGATATATCCATCTGAATGCAGAGTTCCAAAGAATAGCAAGGAGAGATAAGAAAGCCTTCCTCAGCAGTCAATGCAAAGAAATAGAGGAAAACAACAGAATGGGAAAGGCTAGCGATCTCTTCAAGAAAATTAGAGATACCAAGGGAACATTTCTTGCAAAGATGGGTTCGATAAAGGACAGAAATAGTATGGACCTAACAGAAGCAAAAGATATTAAGAAGAGGTGACAAGAATACACAGAAGAACCGTACAAAAAAGATCTTCATGACCCAGATAATCACAATGGTGTGATCACTCACCTAGAGCCAGACATCCTGGAATGTGAAGTCAGGTGGGCCTTAGAAAGCATCACTACAAACAAAGCTAGTGGAGGTGATGGAATTCCAGTTGAGCTATTTCAAATCCTGAAAGATGATGCTGTGAAAGTGCTGCACTCAATATGCCAGCAAATTTGGAAAACTCAGCAGTGGCCACAGGACTGGAAAAGGTCAGTTTTCATTCCAATCCCCAAGAAAGGCAATGCCAAAGAATGCTCAAACTACTGCACAATTGCACTCATCTCACACGCTAGTAAAGTAATGCTCAAAATTCTCCAAGCCAGTGCTTCAGCAATACATGAACTGTGAACATCCAGATGTTCAAGCTGGTTTTAGAAAAGGCAGAGGAACCAGAGATCAAATCAAGAGAGTTCCAGAAAAACATCTATTTCTGCTTTATTGACTATGCCAAAGCCTTTGACTGTGTGGATCACAATAAACTGTGGAAAATTCTGAAAGAGATGGGAATACCACACCACCTGACCTGCCTCTTGAGAAACCTATATGCAGGTCAGGAAGCAACAGTTAGAACTGGACATGGAACAACAGACTGGTTCCAAATAGGAAAAGGAGTAAGTCAAGGCTGTATGTTGTCACCCTGCTTATTTAACTTATATGCAGAGTACATCATGAGAAACACTGGGCTGGAAGAAGCACAAGCTGGAATCAAGATTGCCGGGAGAAATACCAATAACCTCAGATATGCAGATGATACCACCCTTATGGCAGAGAATGAAGAGGAACTAAAAAGCCTCTTGATGAAAGTGAAAGAGGAGAGTGAAAAAGTTGGCTTAAAGCTCAACATTCAGAAAACTAAGATCATGGCATCTGATCCCATCACTTCATGGGAAATAGGTGGGGAAACAGTGGAAACAGTGTCAGACTTAATTTTGGGGGGCTCCAAAATCACTGCAGATGGTGATTGCAGCCATGAAATTAAAAGATGCTTACTCCTTGGAAGGAAAGTTATGACCAACCTAGATAGCATATTATAAAGCAGAGACATTACTTTGCCAACAAAGGTCTGTCTAGTCAAGGCTGTGGTTTTTCCAGTGGTCATGTATGGATGTGGGAGTTGGACTGAGAAGAAAGCTGAGGGCCGAAAAATTGATGCTTTTGAATTGTGGTGTTGGAGAAGACTCTTGAGAGTCCCTTGGACTGCAAGGAGATCAAACCGGTCCATCCTAGAGATTAGTCCTGGATGTTCACTGGAAGGTCTGATGCTGAAACTGAAACTCCAGGACTTTGGCACCTGATGCAAAGAGCTGACTCATTTGAAAAGACCCTGATGTTGGGAAAGATTGAGGGCAGGAGGAGAAGGGGATGACAGCAGATGAGATGGTTGGATGGCATCACCGACTCAATGGACATGAGTTTGAGTAAACTCTGGGAGTTGGTGATGGACAGGGAGGCCTGGCGTGCTGCCATTCATGGGGTCGCAAAGAGTCGGACACGACTGAGCGACTGAACTGAACTGAACTGAACTGATGTTGACACGCATTGGTGTTAACTCATTCACTGAAGCATTAGAATTTTACTGACATGTTACAATGATTATTTGAGAAAACCTGAGGTCTCAGGTCAGTCTGCCTTAAGAGGGGGCCTGCAGAATCTAAAACTCAGGAGGAATTTCCATTCTTCTTTGGTTATTGGGGTTTCTTCTCCCTGGCCTCCCATTCTCTGTGGAAGAAGATATATTAACTGAATCTTCATGATTCCTGGAAGAAGGTCATGGCAACTGACAGTGCAGACGCGGATCCTCACTGGTTCTACTAGACACCTCTGTCCCAGAGCCTGCGGCTCATTTTTACTGGGGTGTTCTGTAGAGAGATCAGGGTTAGGACAGAGGGCCACGTTTGGGTAAAGTGACCCTCTTCATTAATCAAGTCCAGAGGGAGGTGAGCCCATCCCGTCCTACCCCCTAAGTCCCAGGAGTTAAGACTCTCCTCTTTCTGGTGTTAATAGGTTTTATTTTTAGGCTATTTATACTCACTAATGGGCTTCCCTTGGCTCAGCTGGTAAAGAATCCGCCTGCAATGTGGGAAACCTGGGTTCAATCCCTGGGTTGGGAAGGTCCCCTGGAGAAGGGAAAGGCTACCCACTCCAGTATTCTGGCCTGGAGAATTTCATGGACTGTACAGTCCATGGGGTTACAGAGAGTCGGACATGACTGAGTGACTTCATTTTCACGTACTCACTAACGAAATTTGCCCACAGCTTTAGCTGAAGAGGGACGAGGTGTAAAAGGATGTCCACTGGGAGGGAAACAGACCCTCGGCCCCAGTCTCTTTTGTGATGACAGTCCCAGGGAGGACATAGCAGGACAGACAGGGAAGAGTGGTTCATCCAGTAGCTGCAATGTTCTCCAACAGCTAACCTTTCTTAAGGAGTGAAATAATCCATTACTGACTTTAACTAGAAAACATCTTACATAGCCATATACATATGTACACATATATATTTTTATATATGTAATTAGCTATATATTTTTATCTAGAAACATAAATTGAATTTTTCAGTGTTCTGTGGCTCTTAGCTAAATTTGCTGAAACACTTTTGTGTGAGGTAGTTCCATTCTTTTGTTAAAAATATTGATAGAGATTAAGCCCGAGTATTGTAAATATCTCACTGAACCAAGTAAAGAACTCCTCAGGCCTCAACAAGATAACATTCTCCACCAGTAAAGGTATTCTGTACTCTCCCAATTCTCCCAAGGAGTCCAGTACACTGTGATCTGAAATCAGCCTCCAAAGGGTGTTTCTCATTTTTCTTTTAAGTGGACAAAAGAACCCCCAAATTGTGAGGTTCCAGATGAGTTTTAGGAAGCCATATATTGTTTGTGTTCTCTTGATTTTATCTGCAGGGACTGGGAGAAGTCATTTGTGTTTTCATTGTTCGCTAAATACTAAAGACCTTTCCTGCTTCAGGAAGGCAGAAGGGGACTCAAGCTTCACATTTATCTATGAGCTGTTCCCCAAAGGGGCCGTGTCTGTCTTCCTCACCTCTGTGTCCCAGGGCCTTGCACAGTCCTCAGTGCCTAAGTAGATGCAGTATTTGCTAAATTAATGAATGACTAAATAAGTTGAATAAAAGATTCACTTATGAAGTTCTTCTATGGGTCTGTAAGACGTGTTTAGACCACAGGGCTCCAGTGACACGTCAGCTGCTGAGACGTCTGGTGAGGAAGCTCCATGTGGATGCAGTGTCACAAACCTCCTCCCTCAGAATCCAGGCACTCAACAGCAGAAAGTGTGTCCCCTAGGTACCACTGTCTCTTAGGGGCATCCATAATGCCAGGGGGGTTAAGACACAATCTTAAGCATTTGATGAGAACCTTAAAAAGTATATTTGACACGACTTTGAGTTTTGAAAGTTAGGTTTCTAAGGAGCCCAGGGGCCAAGGAATCTGGGATTGGAGGCACCGACTTGCCTGCTCTGGCCCACCTCCGAGCCCCCTGGCCGGCATCCTTCCCCGTGTGCACAGACGGGTGGCTCAGCGGCAGCTGAGGCACAGAGGTTAGCTGACTCAGTCTACCCTGGCTTTAGAAAGCTACAACAGTTAAAGACCTGAACTCATAAAGAAGCGTATTTTCTGATTTTGAGGGGATCTCTGCAACTAGTACTCAGGGCCACTTATTTTCATGGCAGCTCCTCTGCAGAAGTGGCCTGATTTCTCCTTTTCACCCTCAACCTCCAGTCTTAAGTCCTGAAACCATATCAGCATTTCTACTGGGAAACTTCTGACAACTGAAGTGCTGCTGGGACATATCCTTTTTAATAACAGAGGCGGTGCAGCTAGGGCTGCAGTTAAGCAGCCATCTCAGTTGCAGGTACGAGACTCAATGATGGGAAATGGAGAAAGACATACTTTTCTTGCCTGGGAGGGGTCTGTGCCAAACCTTCAAGCGAGCACATGTATTTTATCTTTACATGAAATGAAAAACAAAGCCTGAGAAAGATAAAATTTTTTAAAAGACTCTAATGCTCAGAATCTAAAATCACTGCTCTTCTTTACTCGTATATCTGATGCGAGAGTGTGTCTGTGGAGGAGAGATTACCCAGGAACACATGGACTGTGCTTCTCTTTTTATGTCAGTTCTCAAGGTTAGTATTAAGAAGAAAAGAAGACATCAGAAGTCAAAATACGTGGAAGTAAGAAATGCCTTAAATTTTTAGAAAATCACAATTATGCTTTCATTTAGTAAGCTTTACAAGGCAAGCAGAAGTGATTCCTTAAGTGACGAACGTGGGGAAATGCAAGGACAAACTGAGACACAGCTCCTCAGACAGCTTTTCCTATAAAAACAGGGTCACGTGGGGGCGGGGCTTGGTCTCCCCAGCCCCTCAGACAGCAGCCTCACCCGGGTGTTTGCTGAGCCCGCCACATGCCCACCCTGCGTCCACCTCGGGGTTGGAGCAGCGGAGGGGGGTTTCCAGTGTTGTGCGGGAGCCAGGTATTTAAAAACGTGTAAACAAACACGGCATGACTGCTTGTAAGAGATACGGTAGAGAAAAAAGGATGCGGGCTATGAAAGAATGAGGTGGGGGAAAAGGTCAGCAGTGGTAGAGGAGGCTTGGGTCAGTGAAAGCCTTTCTGAGCTGACATTCGAATTGAAACCTGCAGGATGGGGAGTCAGCCGTGCAAAGAGGGTCAGGTCGGGGGCAGGGAGGTGGGGTTCTGGGCAGAAGAAACAGCAAGTGTCTGAGGCAGCATACCCTGCTCCTCTCTGTCTCTCTCTCTCTCTCTCACACACACACACAGACACACTCCCTTCCTTGGAAGGCCAACGAGTCAGAGACCTGTGGGTTACTGCGCAGATGGGTAGGAAGCCTCCCATGAGAGAAACAGATGGAGCGGGGCCAGGGGCCCTGGACAAGGGGACAGGGGAGGAGGAAGAAGGGAGGCCAGGCCTGCCCTCCCCTGGCTGCCTGGACAGCGGCTGAGCAGCACCCTCCCTGAGCGTCTCGAGTGCCCCGCTCGGCGTCCTGCTCTCCCTGCTGTCTCCCTCACTCCTCACCTCGGGGTTGCCCAGAGCTGTGGGTTCTACATCCTTACTGACACCCCTCAACTCCCCCACAACCCTGCTCCAGCCCCTTGCCACTGTCTCGGAGCCAGCTATCACATCCTTCTCCAGGATGACGGCAACACAAATATGCAGAGGACACGGGCGTCGGCCGACTGTGGGCCGACTCGCCCACAGACAGGCTTGGGCTTTCTCTCCCGAGGGCATGGCCAGCTGTTGGTAGAAAAGCTGGGTCCACCTATTTCTGAGCCAGAGAGAGCAAGAAATCCAGCTCCCTTTTAAAACTAAGTTTTCCAAACTGCTTTCTCTTGGCCGGGCTCCCTCCTGACGTGGAGCTGAGCCGTCCCGCCCCGTCCTTCCGGAGTGCGGTAACACTCCTGGCACTCCCTCTTTCCACTTGTTTAAGGTCACACTGAATTTATGTGGTAGGAGATTTGTGCCTTTCTCTCTGTTCCTGGCTGTCCCCCATAAACCCACAGTTCTCCTGCATCCAGTGAGGTTTTGACAATCCCCAGAAGCTCTCAGGCCAGGATGGTCCGTCCAGACCCAGTCCTGCACCCTCCAGACCGTGATGCCAATTTAGGAAGGTCTGAGACATCACGCATCCACCACAAGCCACAGTAAGCATTCCCATATTAGAGGAACTTTGCACAGCAAATGTAGCCTTGTCCTGGGCAGTCTGTGTTCAGAGCTTGTACATGTTTTCAAAGGGACAGGGAAGATGGGGGGCTGTGTCTAGGCTGCTATAGTTAGGGGGCTGACCCCGAGCAGAGGAACTCTGCCTGGCAGCTGACAACATAGGGCAGCCTGTGACCAGGAGACCTGGATTCTGATTCCCACTCAGCCTGAGTCAGGCAACGGAGGCTCCACATTTTCCCCACAAAAGGTCAAGCCCTTGACCACTTTAACCACCAGCTCCCGTTCTTATGCTGTATCAACCAATCTACAAACCTCTCCAGTAACTAATGAGTGCGTCAAGTGATTTTAAGCACACTTCTCAAGCCAAGAACAGGATTCTGTATATGAAATCAATGTCAGCATGACCCTCTTTTCTTTCAGAAGGGATCTGAGGTGGACTGCTGCAGCCCAACAGTGGGTTAGTCAAAGATGATTAGAAAAATCAGGATTAAGGGATCAAGGAAAATCAGACTCTGCCCATGAAAGCAGAATGAGCTAACACGGGGCTCTACGGGACTCCAAACTAGGCTCTGGATTGTCCAGTATCCAGGGCAATGGGGAAAACACCGCAAAAGCTAAAGGGAAAGTGAAACTAGGTGGGCCGCTGGTGGAATGACAGGACATTCCATGAATGAATGAATGAATCATGTAGAAGTCTCTGTGTGTTTAGCAGGATGGAGAACAGCAAGGACTTGACCTGTGACCACATAAGACCTGTCCAGGGTCGGCTTTCTCACATACAAGCTATGAATAAGAAACATCTCCTTTCCCTTCTTCAGATGATTCATCATGGTGGGCTTTGAATTTCTTGGCGAGAGAGGTCACATAAAATTGTTATTTTGTGGAAAAGGTTTAATGTCCCCATCTATAAAGTCATCAGGTGGTGGACGGAACCCTGATGATGTCAGTACCTAGCAGGGAGACCAGGTCACGATGGGACCCAATCCAACTGCACACAGTATTGGGTCTGGGATTAGTCTGGAGATGCTTCTGACCTAGGAAACAATTTTTGTGAATCCCATTTGCAGCCTTTTACCTGGATGAAAATCTAGGTCTCCATGTAGAAAAACGTGAATTTTGTGGTGGAAATTTCCACCTGGAGCCAACAGAGTTCTCCAGTGTTCCCCTGCAGATGCCTTTGAAAGAAAGGCCCACAATGCGGCTTTGTTTCAGTAACTTACTCCCGCTGTCTGCTTTGCTCTTTGTGCCTTCCTGTTCTTCATGTGCACGGGGCCACGCCTGGGCCTGCAGCGCGGGAAGCACATCTGGAAACTGAATCAATGGATTCCTGCTCCAGACCTGAAAACTCGGGGCGGGGGACGGGACGACGGATGGGCAGCTGTTGTGGTGGTGAAATAACAGGAACACTGGACCAGGAGCTTTAGAGAGCTGCTGCTGGCTCTAGAGAGCCCCATGCTAAATATGTCATCTGAGAAAGCCCAGCTCAGCAAAGCCTGTGTGTGCCCTGGTGTTTGTGGAGTGACCAGTCCTGTCCTCAGGTGGGTGGGAGTGGAAATGAGAGCTGTGTGTACCACAACCGGCAAAACGTGCAGCATACGTTTCTGCCCTTTCTCTCTGACTCTGGCAAGTGGCAGATAGCTTTAAAATGTCAAAGTCATTGTATTCAGAACTGATGGTTAATGAGGTCAAACTAAAGGAAAACACGTCAGCAACTTCCACTGCAGACTCCGGGAGTGATGAAGCCTGGAGTTTCCTGACGCTGAGCTGATTTCCAGCCCCATGGGTGAGCCTGAGCATGGAGCAGTGATTCTCAACCTAAGCTAAACTGCAGGTCCCTGGGCCCCTCGTGCTTTGCCCCAGATTCTGCTTCAAACCCCCTGATGCAGGGGGTTTGAAACCAATGCTTGGCAAACCAGTGGCATTGAGGAAAATGTGGGCTTTACTTAATGGTAACTTGTCCATAGATAATTTACAACTTCTAAGAGCCTCAGGCCCCTTGCCTGTACATCACAGCTACCAAGGTCTGACCTGGGGGGCTGCTGTGAGGTTTGGAAGTGATGTATTAGCTGCCCCAGCGGCAGCAAGCCTGGGCCCCAGTGCGTGGTCAGTAGTGGAACCAAAGCAGCCCTTCCGGAGTCAGCAGGGTGACATGAAGGCTTGTGTGGCCTCAATTCAAATGCCTGCTCGTCCACTGACATTTGCTGCCTTCCAGCACTCCTGGGTCCCCTCCCCTGCCTGGAGTTGACTGAGCTGAACCCTCGGCAGAGGTGTTCCCTCTCATCTTCACTGCTCAGGGGAGAAATGAGGAAGGGGGAGCAGAGAGGAGGCTCCTGTGGGGGAGGGGGGGTGATGCCTCAGCTGGAATAGCTCCACCTGGGCACTTGGGCATCCTGCGCTCTGCACCCAGGCCTAGCCCTGACCAGAGTAGCCCCGCTGGCCTCGTCTCATCCCTGCGTCAGAACAACCGTGGGAGGGAAGTCGGGTTCCGTGTTGCTGTTATCTCCACTTTACAGGTGAGATGACAGAGGCCTCTTGCCTCAATTCTTGGGCCACCCCATTCCATTTCCAACACTGTCCTCACAGTGATTAAAAAAAAAAAAGTCCAAAAAACAAATATAGAGTGACTGAGGCCTGCTTAAAATTCCATCAGTGGCTCCCAGATGTTACAGCCGGGTTCAGAAATTTTTTTATGCAAAGGACAGGTGGTAAATATTGTAGGTTTTGTAGACCAAGAGATAGAAATCGAGCTACTATGTTGGTACTTACCTAGTAAGAGAGGGAACAAACATTTGTAGGCAAAATTTAAGGTATAATAAGTACATTATTTTTGGTAATCTAGTTCTACTAGTGAAAATAATGGGTTTCTTTTTTTTTTTTTTTGAGGGGGATAAAATTTCACTTGGAGGAGGAAATGGCAACCCACTCCAATATCTTTGCCTGGAGAATCCCATGGACGGGGGGTCTTAAAGAGTCAGACACGACTGAACCAACAGCACAAAATTTCACTTAGCTTGGGTTTAAAGTCAGTGTTCTCCACCATCAAATCAATTTATGATCACCTGTGAAATGATTACAGATTTTATAATCATCTGTAAAAACCATTTTTAACTTAGGGGCCACACAGAAACAGCTTCTTAAACAGGAGCCTCTATCTTATCCCTGAGTCTCCCCTTCCACCTTGTTTCTGGCGTGGGAATTCCCTTCTCTGCTCGGCAATGCTCTTTTTTAGGACTACTTATCTGGCTACCTTCTCTAATCCCCTTCTTCCCGCTGATCGTAGTGTGAACCTGTAGCACAGAACTGAGCACATAATGTCAGAGTTAGGGGATTCGCCTAGACTCTCTTAAGGGTAGGGGCTGTGGCAAGCCTATTACTGCACATGCCCCCAAATAGGGAGGGGCTCTAGTGACCCTGTTCCAGGTTGTCTGATCAAAGGACAGTGATTTTTGCGCCCCCTCCACTGTGGGCCACCCAGCGGCCTGAGAGGCACCATTGTCTTACCCTGTACCACACCCCTGGCCTCGGGTGATTGGTCAAGGGTGGGCACCGGATCCAAGCCTGGCCTCTCAGTCTTTGCCTGAGAACTTCCAAGCTCTGACTGAGAAATGGCAGTGGGAGCGGGAAGTAAAGATCTGGAGGGCTGGCCGCCATCCCCTGCTGGCAGGGGAGACGCTGCCACGAGCGAGGAGGAGAAGAAGGTGCAGAGAGGCAGGCAGGGCTCCTGAGCAGACAGCACCCTGGTGCCACTTGAGTTTGGCCTTTACTCTCTCTCTTGAGGCTCCGCTGGGTCTTTGCGCTGCTAATCATACACCTGTCAGAGCTTCCTTGGAAACCATAAGACAATAGACGCTTCTTTATACCTAAGCTAATTTGTGTTATATTGTCAGTGGCAACCCAAAGGCTCCTACTTATCCTGATCTTGGCATTCTCGGTACTCTGCCACTGGTTTCCAAACTTCCTCTAAGCACAAGAGGCACCTATTCAAACAGATTCTTATTTGGAAGCCCACGAGGGGAGAGTGATGTAGTGTAGAGTAGATGTCACAGTATGGGCTGCTTGGTGCTAAATCCCCACTCTGACGGCTCCCAGCTTTGCAGTCCAGGCCCAGACACATCCTTTCAGCCTGTTTCCCTCTCTGTGAAAACAGCAGAGGTATCCAAATCTTAGGGTTTCTATAAGGCTTATATAAGTTAACAGATAAATCATTTAACTTAGTGCTGGGGACATAAGAGTCACTCAATAAGCATTAGCTTAAAAGTGGGGGTTGGAGAAACCCGGAGCAATTGCCACCCTCAACTCCCTTCCTCACCTTTCCCTCACCACAAGTTAGTCTTTGGCATCGGTGTCATGTCTAACTTCTCTAAAATGGTTGGTATGATATATCTTCCTGGCTAGACTAGAAAGTCTCACAAAGACAAGAGGCATATTTTTCTTGGCTATTCATTGTCTTTCCCCATTCTGCCTACGACAGTAATTGGCCCATAGAAGATATCCAATAACTTGTAGACTGATAATGAACATGCATTATCTCGTTAAAAAATAGCCAACATGCATGTTACCAAATCTGGTGACTTTTGCAGCAGAATCAGAAGTCATAAAAAGAGAAAAAGTCTTGACTTAAAGGACAGCTCATTCAGAACTAAAGTTAATTCTTTTGGTTTAGGCAATTAGTTTACTTAAATAGGTTTTCACCATTTAAAAACTAATGAATGTAATGAAAACACAACATGACAGAACTTATAAATTCATTTAAAGCAATAATAAGAGGATAATTCATAGCCTAAAATGCTTATATCATAAAAATGAAAACTCAAATGAATTAAATTCCCAATTCAAAAAGGTTGGAAAAATCCCAACAGAGTAAAACAAATAAGTCACAAGGAAAGAAAGAATAAAGATAAAATCAGAAATTAATGAAATAGAGAATTGGAATGCCATTTATCCATGGAATTCAAATCCCATTTCTAAGAATAATTAACAAAATAGACAAACCACTAACTCAGTCAAGAAAAAAGCGTGAAAAAAACCAACTAAGAATTAAAATGGGAAAATAACTATTAAAAAAGTAGAAATTTTAAAAGTTCATCAGACTATTTGGCAAACCTTTATGCAAATCAATCTGAAAATGTAAATGAAATAGATAATTAGCCGGGAAAACATAGTTTAACAAAGTGACCCCATTAGAAATAGAAAGCTTCAACAGACCAACTGGTTTGTAAAAGAAACACAGAAAATTATCAAGGAAATCACCCCACTAAAAGCACCATGCCTAAACAGTTTCACAGGTGGTGTAAACTTTCAAAGACTAGATAGTTTTAATGTTGTATAAACTCGTTTAGTACATAGACAATAAAGGTAAACTTCCAAATTATTTTTATGAAGTAAAATAACATTGATATTTGGACAAATATCACTTAAAAGTATTGGTACAAAACAAAATAGTTGCAAAAAATACATATTAGCAAACAAAATCAATATCACATTGAGAATAATTCATTAGGACTAAGTGGATTTATTCCAAAAATGCAAGGTTGGTTTGATATTATAATAAAATGCATCCATATTAAGTGATCTAAGAAGAATCATCTCATTATCTCCACTGATGCTGACAAACTGAATTATCTTATCAAATAAAATCCAGCAATTATTTCTAATTAAAAAACACTCATAAACATAGCAATTCTTGGATACTTCCTAACCACAATAAAATATATAAATCTCAGTCCAAAGCCAGCATATATTAAATGAGGAATCACTAGAGACATTTACACTAAGACCAGGAATGAAGTGAGAATGCCTATCATTTCAACATTATTTATTATTGTACTAGAGGTATGAGGCAATTCAATAAGACAAAAATAAATCAATCAGAGGCATAAAATTTGGAAAACAGAAGTTAAACTGTGTGCAGATGATATAATAGTATACCTGGAAAACTTGAGAGAATCAATGCTCAAATTAACTCAAGTAACAAAAGAAGCAAGCTAGCAGAACATAAAATTAACACAGAGAAACCTATGGTCTTTGTCTGCACAAAAATAACCAGTCAAAATACATAATAGTGGATAAAACTCCACTTATAATAACATTAAAGAATATAAAATGCTTAGAAATCAATTTAGTAAGAAATGTACGAATTTATATGAGGCACACTTTAAAATGTTCCTGAATGAGGCTAAAGTAGACATAAACACAGATAAAGACATCCCTTGTTCTCTGGTAGAATGACTCAACATCATAGTGATGTCAGTCCTCCTGAGACCCATTTATAAGTAACTCAATTCTCCAAAAAATACCACCAGATTTTAATGGAGCTAGACAAGTTGATACCAAAATTCATGTGGAAAAATAAACATGCCAGAATATTTAGAAAATCTGATATTCTAGGGGTTTATGAAAAAATAATGAGGGGAGTCTAACCCTACCAGATACTATACCATGCTATGAAATCTCTATAATTAAGGTAATGAGGTACTGGAATTCAAATAAACAAAGAAAAAAGTAGAATAGCAAGAAATTTGGAAATAGACTCAAGTACATGTGGAAATGTAGTATATAATGAAAGTGTTATCTTAACTCACTAGAGCACAGATGGACTCTTTAATAAAGTGGTGCTGGACAACTGGGCAGCCATTTGGGAAGAAAATAACATTAGAGCCATACCTTATGCCATCCACACAAACTCCAATTTAAAAAGAAATAAACATAAGTACTAGAGGAACATATGGAAGAGTTCCTCTGTAAACTGAGTGAACAGAAAGAGTAGAATAACATTGATGAATTACATTATTTACAAATTTAAAATTATTTGCATGGTAAAGAATAATTGATAATTTATTAAAAAATCTATGTGCACAAGAGGATTACTGTATCTTTTGCCCCAAAAAGTGATAGCTGAGATCAATTGCAACACTGATGCCATCTAACCTAAATAAGCCACCTGTAAAGTTTCATTTAAGAAGAGTGTGGTGCAGAGGCAGGAAGGGCGGGAGGATTTTTTTCCGAGTTAGTCGGGCTACAGCTTTACCTTCTTCAGTTTCCTGTGGGCCCCGGTCTGGTTCCCCTGTGCCAGGTCAGCCACACCCAGGAGCCGATATGTCTCTGCCACCTCAGGGCTGAAATCACCAAACACGGCCACTTTGGCCTCCAGGGACTCTCTAAGGATGGAAGTGGCTCTCTGCCAAAGGAATAAAAAGCAGTCGGTTAAATAAAAATGTTCATTGCTTCACTACTTACAATAGCCAGGACATGGAAGCAACCTAGATGTCCATCGGCAGATGATTGGATAAGGAAGTTATGGTACCCAATAGAATATTACTCAGCCATAAAAAGGAATGCATTTGAGTCAGCTCTAATGAGGTGGATGAGACTAGAGCCTAGGGAAGTAAGTCAGAAAGACAAACACCATATATTAACGCATATATATGGAATCTGGAAAGATGGTACCAACGATCCTACGTGCAGGGCAGCAAAGGAGGCACGGGTGAACAGACTTTGGGACTCAGTGGGAGAAGGAGAGGGATGATTTGAGAGAAAAGCATTGAAACATATACATCACCATATGTAAAACAGATGACCAGGGCGAGTCTGATGTATGAAGCAGGGGACCCAAAGCCGTGCTCTGGAGAGATGGGGTGGGGATGGGGGGACACATGTGTTCCTGTGGCAGATTCATGTTGATGTATGGCAAAAACCATCACAATATTGTAAAGCAATTATCCTCCAATTTAAATAAATGATTTTTTTTAAGTTCAAAGCTGGATAAAGAAAATGCCAGTACCAGTGCCTCCTAAGAAAATGATGTAACTGATACACATGATATGCCTTTCCATTTTCAGGGAGAATGAGTTTGGGTACTGTGTCTCATGAGCTGAGCCTACTTACCTTCTCAGGAAATAATGTACATGGGGTGGAGGGGTTGGGAGGGGGTCGGGGATGGTGCGAACTCTGAAGAGAGAATACATAAAAGACCCCTGGAGAAAAGCCACCGCAGATGTTACAGGAACCCATTTTAGTTGAGTTGAGCTGAGTTCAGTCGCTCAGTCATGTCCAACTCTTTGTGACTCCATGGACTGCAGCACGCCAGGCTTCTCTGTTCATCACCAACTCCCGAAGCTTACTCAAACTCATGGAGTTGGTGATGCCATCCAACTATCTCATCCTCTGTCATCCCCTTTTCTTCCTGCTTTCGATCTTTCCCAGCATCAGGGTCTTTTCCAATGAATCAGTTCTTTGCATCAGGTGGCCAAAGTATTGGAGTTTCAGCTTCAGCATCAGTCCTTCCAGTGAAGATTCAGGACTGATCTCCTTTAGGATGGACTGGTTGGATCTCCTTACAGTCCAAGGGACTCTCAAGAGTCTTCTCCAATACCACAGTTCAAAAGCATCAACTGTTTGGCCCTCTGCCTTCTTTATAGTCCAACTCTCACATCCATATATGACTACTGGAAAAACCATAGCTTTGAGTAGACGGACCTTTGTTGGCAAAGGAATGTCTCTGCTTTTTAATGTGCTGTCTAGGTTCGTCATAGCTTTTCTTCCAAGGAGCAACCGTCTTTTAATTTCATGGCTGCAGTCACCATCTGCAGTGATTTTGGAACCCAGAAAAATAAAGTCTCTCATTGGTTTCATTGTTTCCCCCTCTATTTTTCCCCATTGATTATTCCCCCATGAAGTGATGGGACCAGATGCCATGATCTTAGTTTTCTGAATGTTGAGTTTTTAGACAACTTTTTCATTCTCCTCTTTCGCTTTCTACAAGAGACTCTTTAGTTCTTCACTTTCTGCCATAAGGGTGGTGTCATCTGCATATCTGAGGTTATTGATATTTCTCCTGGCAATCTTGATTCCAGCTTGTGCTTTATCTAGCCCGGCATTTCTCATGATGTACTCTGCATATAAGTTAAATAAGCAGGGTGACAATATACAGCCTTGACATACTCCTTTCCCAATTTGGAACCAGTCTGTTTAGCTGAGTAGGAAGAATAAAAAGTACCAGGAAATGCATTGTGTCCTTTACGTGTCAAGAACTGTGCTAAACAGTTTATGTGTGTGAGCTCCTTTAGCTTGCACTCTTTCCTTTCCATAAGGACAATTTTAGTCCTTGTTTGACAGAGGAGGAAACCGAGGCACAGGGCAGTTGAGAAGCTCGCTCAGAGTCAGAGAGCCCATCAGCGGCAGAGCCGGGTCTGGTCCTGCCCGCTTCAATCCCTCTTAGTTTCAGGCTCTTCTTTCTCTGGGCACATTGATGTTTGTATGTAAGTGAAAACTATAGTTTCCTGGCAATTTATCTCCTTACAGAGTATTCAGAATATATTCCAGGGTTTTCTGTTTCTCACAAGAAACACTTCAGGAAATGAAAAGCAAACATTTGGACATGGTGAAAAGTTAAATAGGTCTGACATTCTGTTTGGTTTATCTGACTTATTTATACCCACATGGAATAAAAAAAATACGGGTTGGAATTCATCTCTTCAGTCAGACTGACACTTCAGTCAGTATGACACTAAGACATACAGAGGGAAAGCCCTGCATGTCGATCTCCCATGTTTCTCCGAAATTCTTCCACCATGTCCTCCATGAAAGCATGATTACAGTCAGAGAACACAAACGCGGAATTTAAGAGCTGAACAAAGCAGAAACCAGTGAAGAAGCCTCGCCCACCACTTAGCCCTGAAGGCACCCTGCGAGCACTCCCCAGTCAGAGGAACTGGCAAGGCCTTCACTCATTTTATTGGCAAGAATATGAATTAGGTGCTGGGGTCGGGATCAGGGAACCCCAGGAAAGGCACTGATAAGAGAAAAACAATTTCTTAGGTGGAAAGACAAGTCAGTGCTGGGGAAGAGCTGTGTCAGTTGTGAAGTGTGTGAGCCCCCTTGGTTCAGGTCTTCCTGATGCCGAAGCCTGTCATGTCCTGTCCCAGGGACCACGAGGCAAGTGCTGGGTTTGGCAGCTTTTCCATGAAAACTGGCTGTCAGGCATGGAGGAGCCAGTGGGGGAAAGAAGAGCCCAGCTCCTTCTCCTAAAGGATGCTCTCAACGCCATTTACAGCCTAATTGGGGAAGCTGGAGATAGAGGTGCATGTCGAGATGGCAGTGGGAAAGATTCCACATGGACATGGGTATAGAGGAAATCCAGACTGTGACAGTCTCTGAGAGTTAGATAAGTTTAACGGAGAGAAGGGAAGAATAATCAGGATTCAGATGGGCTAAGAGGCAGGCTTGGGCACCTGGGCACACAGCGGTAGGGGGGCAAGCACACGGCACATTCAGGGCCAGTGAGGGGACGAATGTGACTACAGCCGAGAACAGAAAGTGGAGCAGAGGGAGCTGAGGCAGGCATCACGGGCTGGGCTGGTAGAGGCGGCGGCATGCCAGGCTGAGGGGTTTGGATTTTCTTACGGGGAATAAGAAGTTAGAGAGGGTTCTTATTGGCAGAGCAGCACAACTAGAAGAATATCTTAACACAGCTCAAAGGAACTTTTTACTTCCATGTGTGCATGCGTGCCACATGGCTTTAGTTGTGTCTGACTCTTGGCGATTCCCTAGACTGTAGCCGGCCAGGCTCCTCTGTCCAGGGAGAGATTCTGGGATTCTCCAGGCAAGAACACTGGTGGGGGTTGCCAAGTCCTCCTCCAGGGGATCATCCTGACCCAGGGATCGAACCCGCATGTCTCCTGCACTGGCAGGCAGGTTCTTTACCACTAGCACCACCTGGGAAGTGCCGCCATTATGGTAATACATTACTATGCTATACAATTACGTTAAACTGGATTCCATGATGAAAAATAGTGGGGACAATCTAATGAAGACTGAGGGAGAGGAATCAGGCAAGCTGGTGAGTCCTGAAAGATGGATCTGCATTAGCCAGGAGATCAATGAAGAACCTTCCAAGAGCAGGAAACAAGTGCTGACACTGACCAGAAGTGTGGACTAGAAAAGGCCACTGTGCAACACACATCAGGGGAGTGGGCAAAAATGAGACTGGAAATGCCAGCAGATTTCAGATCTTGCAAGGTATTGCGGGCGATGTGGGATTCCAGCATCGCTTAAGGGCACTGAGAAGCCAAGGGAGTATTTTACAAATAGAGGCCTGCTGATCAGATTTGCTTTTTTAGAAGATCACCATGGCTTCCTTATTCAGAATGGATTAGAAAAGGGCAAGAGTGGAAGGAGCAGTTGGGGCGCAGGGTTTGCTAGAGTGGTCCAGGCAGGAGGTGATGACTGGCAGAGAAGAGATGGCAACCGATGGATGGAATCAAGGGGCCTTCTGCAGGTGAAGATGACTGACGAGCTAGAAGGGGTAAGGCATGACGGGCACACTTCCTGTCAGACTTCTGCCCTGAGCGCTCTCCACAGAGCTTCTAGAGATGTTCTAGAACCCGAGACCCCTGGAAGGCCCCTCTCTACTTGGTTGAGTGATCCAGAAAAAATATGGAAACTCCATTTATTATGGTTGCTATAGCCCTATTTGGCCTGAGGAACACGGGTACATTAGATTGAAAATCCATCCTTAGGCTCACATCAGTTGAGAGAAGGGTAAAGCACTGAGTTGGGAGAGAGCTCCTGGGCAGGAGGTCTATAGAACAGCAGAGGAAATAAAAACATCTTCCTCTCAAGGATTTACTTTGATGGGTTAGAGTTGAAAATACAGATTCATTTATATAAATCAAGCATGTGGCTGTCCTGTAGCTGTTAGGCTTATTATGGAACAAGTTCCCAAGGGTTTAACTACCCTTGGGATAGTTAAATGACACTAAACTGAGTCTGGTTCCATTTTTACCAGCCATGGGAAACTTGCCGGTATGGTTCAATGGACAGTGAGCCATAACTTCTGCACTGTGTAGTTCTTATTAGATATGCAAATTTCATTCATTAGCCAAGATAATCAGACACACTAATTGCTACCTGCTATGCCAGCTAGAACCACAGATTGTGATAAGCTGGGACTGTCCATCTGATTCTCAAGGTTTCTAGTCTTATAGGGTACTTTGCAGGTGGACATGACACCTAAGTTCTCATAATTTATTGTTCCCCAAGAGTGCCTATCCAGGAGCTGGCTACCTGACCTTATGTATCCCTCTCCCTGTGGGGCCTGGCACATGCCTCGTACACAATAGGTGCTTAAGGTTTGCAGAGTGCAGGAGTCGCCCTTTGGCTATCAACTGGGTTGCCTGAGTAAATAACTGCCAGTTGTGGTCCAAACTCACTCACCTCATCTTGTCCAGTGACTTGTAGGAAATGGCAGTAATCATCTTGAATTGAAAGAAATTTGGCTTTCTCCATCCCTTCAGCATCCTTGAGATTAGCCATGCTATCCTGAAAATACTGCTCAGCCACATCTAAAGAAAAGCACCACAACAACAATTTTGAAAACTACTCACAGATTTGAAATGAAAACAGAATAACTGTGCATTTAGTGATGATGAACTATCTGAAAATAATAAGTAACTGGACAAGATAACCCAGTTAGGGAAACTGTCTTTTCCCATTAATCTGACTGTTTTATTAGACAAGGTCTAGTTCTCAGAAAGATACTGCTATTTATTTTCATCGGTTTTCATACATCTTGGCCCTCCCAGTGATATAGTAAGCAGAGTTAATGCAAAGAGGGAAACTATTTCCCCTAGACCTGACACATCATTAAGTTTTCAAGTTGATTAACCATTAATTCCTCATAAAGCTCTAGTTGCTCCTTACTGAGGTTAGAACTCCAAGGATCCATTGACTTTAGTGGATGTTATAATCTTGGAATGTAGTTTAATAACACTATAATTCTGGAAAATACGGCTGACATGCTGCTGAAGGATAAACCCCAACCATTCCAAGCACTTAAACATATTGGTTATAATGTAACAAAAATATTTTAAAATATTTGCCAATATTGAAAGCAAAAATCAAAAAAGGAAAATCTCAGACATGAAAAATGAAGAGGAAACTGAAAGCTGGAGCAGGGATGGGGAGGGGGAGCGAGGAGCTGAACGGCCCACGAGGGGGTTAGGAATAAGGTCTTCAGTATTCCAAAATGCCTAGGGTCTCATAAGCCTGAGCAGGGCTGGTTACTGAGGCCTGAGGCCTGTGTGTGGTAAGTAGATGACACGAGGCTCCTGCAAAATTCAGTGTCACAGGCAGATTTCCAGGATGACGCCAATGACCCTCATCCTTGATTACGACCTCCTCGTTGATTATGGGTGGAACTTACAGATAGGCTGAGATATTACTCCTGTCATAAGGAATGTCATATATCATAGTAGACTGTAAGAAAGTAAGATTACTCCTTGGGCCTAACCTAATGTCACCAGAGCTTTATTTATTTATTTTTTCATTTATTTTTATTAGTTGGAGGCTAATTACTTCACAACATTTCAGTGGGTTTTGTCATACATTGACATGAATCAGCCATGGAGTTACATGTATTCCCCATCCCGATCCCCCTTCCCACCTCCCTCTCCACCCGATTCCTCTGGGTCTTCCCAGTGCACCAGGCCCGAGCACTTGTCTCATGCATCCCACCTGGGCTGGTGATCTGTTTCACTATAGATAACATACATGCTGTTCTTTCGAAACATCCCACCCTCGCCTTCTCCCACAGAGTCCAAAAGTCTGTTCTGTACATCTGTGTCTCTTTTTCTGTTTTGCATATAGGGTTATCATTACCATCTTTCTAAATTCCATATATATGTGTTAGTATGCTGTAATGTTCTTTATCTTTCTGGCTTACTTCACTCTGTATAATGGGTTCCAGTTTCATCCATCTCATTAGAACTGATTCAAATGAATTCTTTTTAACGGCTGAGTAATATTCCATCGTGTATATGTACCACAGCTTCCTTATCCATTCATCTGCTGATGGGCATCTAGGTTGCTTCCATGTCCTGGCTATTATAAACAGTGCTGCGATGAACATTGGGGTGCACGTGTCTCTTTCAGATCTGGTTTCCTCAGTGTGTATGCCCAGAAGTGGTATTGCTGGGTCATATGGCAGTTCTATTTCCATTTTTTTAAGAAATCTCCACACTGTTCTCCATAGCAGCTGTACTAGTTTACATTCCCACCAACAGTGTAAGAGGGTTCCCTTTTCTCCACACCCTCTCCAGTAGTCACCAGAGCTTTAAAAGCAGTTTTCTTTAGTTGGGGGCAGAGAAGGAAGGCAGAGAGATCCAAAATATGAGAGGGATTTGAAAAGGAGGTTCTCCAATCCTGAGATGGAGGGGACCGTGGTACAAGGACCCAAAAGTGGCCCATAGGAGTTGAGAGAGGTCACAGTCAGCAAGGATATAGAGGCTTCAGCCCTACAACATAAAGAACTGAATCCTGCTAATAACAGGGTTGAGCTTAGAAAAGGACCCCATGCTCCAGATGAGAATGTAGCCGGCTGACAACTTGATTTTAGCCTCAGCAGAGAAGCCACTCTTACCATGCCAGACTTCTGATTGACAGAACTGAAAGCTTAAACTTCGTGTTTAAACAACCATAATTTGCTATGCAGCAAAAGAAAACCAGTATAGCCAGGAATTCCTAAAACCAGCAATTGCACTGGTCCAAAGAGAAGCCTCCAGGCTGTCCCTCCAGAGGCCATGGCTTGAAAAAGCATCTGAAGGAAACTGGGAGACTGTAGGTGGAGCATGCACATGTGTGAGGGCAGAATTTGCGCCATCTACTTTATCTGGAAATTCTTTTTTTTTTTCCCCCAATTGTTTCCCTTCCTTCCTTCTGCACTACATGGCTTGTGGGATCTTAGTTCCTCAACCAGGAACTGAACCCAGGCCTATGTCAGTGAAAGCATGGAATCCCAATCACTGGACTGCCACAGAATTCTCTTGGTTTGGAAATTCTGAACCAATAAATTGAAGTAGAAAACTAAGGCCTTAATCTCCAAAATATACAAACAGATAATACAGCTCAAAAACAACAAAACAACCCAACAGAAAAATGGGCAGAAGAACTTAATAAATATTTCTCCAAAGAAGACACACGGGTGGCTAGTAGGCAAATGAAGAGATGCTCAACATCACTAATTATTAGAAAAGTGCAAATCAAACTACAGTGAAGTACCACCTCATACCAGTCAGAATGGCGATGAATAAAAAGTCTAAATACAGCAAATGCTGGAAAAGGTGTAGAGAAAAGGGAGCCCTCCTACCCTCTTGGTGGTAAAGTAAGTCGGCGCAGCCACTATGGAGAAACAGGTTCCTTAAAAAAGTAGAAACAGAATTACCATATGATCCAGCAATCCCACTCCTGGGCATATACCTGGACAAAACTGTAATTCAAAAAGATACACGCCCCTCATGTTCATAGCAGCTTTATTCACAATATCCAAAACATGTAAACAACCTAAATGTCCATCCACAGATGAATGGATAAAGAAGGTACAGTACGTGTATACAATGGAATGCTATTCGGCTGTAAAAAAGAATGGAATAATGCCATTTGCAGCAACATAGATACAACTAGAGATTATCATACTAAGTGAAGTCAGAAAGACAAATAGCATACGATATCACCTGTGTGTGGGATCTGAAATACGACACAAATGAACCTGCCTATGAATCAGAAACGGAGTCACAGATGCAGAGGACGACTTGTGGTTGCCCGGGTGGGGGCAGGGGAGGGAAGGACAGCTAGTGTGGGATTAGCAGATGCAAACTATTATATGCAGAGTGGGTAAGCAACAAGGTCCTGCTGTATAGCACAGAGTTTATCACAGGGTATATTCAATATTCCTTCATGATATTGTGATGTCATAATAGAAAAGAATATTTAAAAAAGACACTCTGTAAAGTAGAATCTAGTCTGAAAGTAGAAAAACTATAGGACTCCAGCACAGGGGTCACAAACTTATTCTATAAAGGACCGGATGGTAACTATTTTAGGCTTTGTGGACCAAAGACTTATAGCACAAAAGCAGCCAGAGATGATATGTGAATAAAGCAGCCTGGCTGTGTGCCAAGAAAACTGTTTAGAAAAAGGGGCGGGGAGCTCAATTTGGCCCCTGGGCCGAAGTTTGCTGACTCCTGCTCTAGCAGAGGAAAATGTGAGTGTCCCTGAGGAACATGGGACCACCCCCCACCACCACAACCGAAGTGCCTGCTGGAGACAACCTTATGGATTCACATGACGAGCACACAGTTGAGGCAGATTATGACCCATACACACAAGGTATACTTGACATTTCCATTTGGAAATCTAGTATAAACTATGAACTGTGTAGCACAAATACACATGAGCACAAAGGTAAAATGTTATTTCTAGCTTCTTCAGGCTTCCTCTGTGTTTATTTTCCCTTTATCACCTCTAATTTTGTTTCTGTGCTTTCTCCCCATTTTCTTGATTAGACAGGACAGTGTATTGTCTATTTTAATATTTTTGCAGAGAGTGGGCCCATGGATTAATTTTTCTCATATTCTGATGTGAACAACAGTACTTCCAAAGAGGAACCACAAACACACTGCTCCAGAATTCACAGAGATGGACGGATGGGGCAAGCCTGTGCAGGAGGTGCTTGTTCCGGGAGGTGGAGAAGCAGGTGGGAAGGAGGGCGGGCCCCAGGGGTCAGGTGCTGCCTGCCCTCAGTCCCAGCCCTGCCGCCGGCCGGCTCTGCGCCTCCCAAGCTTGGCCTCCGGTTTCTCATGTCAGAGAGGGGCTTTTGTGCCAGCGCCTCTGTTATAGGGTGGCTGTAAGGAGTAGATGGGTTAATGCCCACAAATAACTGATGACATGCCTGACACCTAGCCAGTGCTCAGGAAATGTAGACATTTTTAGTTTCAGGGACAGTTTGTGGCTATGGGCTATGCTAGGCTAACCAGCGGGGCCACTGGGAGCAGGGATGGACATGGAGAGGACAGAACACTGCTATGAAAACAGACAGAGTGGTCCAAAGGCCTGAAGCATGCACATAAATGGCTCCATACAACTCGAGAAGCTGAGAACAGCTCTGAAATTCACAATGAGAAATGTAGGTTCCCGGAAATGATTCA
The DNA here is from genome assembly GCF_023699985.2 of Odocoileus virginianus. Lineage (NCBI taxonomy): Eukaryota > Metazoa > Chordata > Mammalia > Artiodactyla > Cervidae > Odocoileus > Odocoileus virginianus. Next base: position 44,838,178 of record NC_069689.1, on the reverse strand, counting down.
AGTACCTCCCAAGCGATCTGTTGTGGAAAGGAGAGAATCAGACAGCTGGGAGACGTGTCTATCCAATCCAGGCAGCCTAAAGAGAACTCAGGTCTGAAAACAGGCAAGCGTCACTTATCTGCAAGATCTTCTCTGCTGAAGATCTATGCGGCTGTCGGAGAGAAGTGAGAATTGGGCTGGGGGGGTGCTGCCTGTCAGGGAGGTCAGCTGGCCCCAGGCTTTGAAACACGACAGAAGTCTAGTAAGCTGGGGTCCCGGCTCCACTCTCTCACTGGGGGTCTGTCCACTGCCAAACCAGCAGATGGATTTCTAAAGTAGTTCTCAAATTCTTTTCTTGGTAGAAGAAAATTTTACTACTGTATATGAAAAATGTTACATCACTTTAGTCTTTGTTGACTCTTGGGAGAATATATTACAGATTAAATGTTCAAACTAAGTATCTATTTTGGTTACTTTGATAATCTGATGACAGCAAATGTGGAGATGATGTGGCATTTATATTGTTGATTGTAAAAGCATTACAGAGATGTATGTTCCATGTCTAAAAATTAACAAGTCTACTCAAGAATGGAGTACTGTTAATATTTTAGTTTCTGTTTAACTGGAAATTAACCAGAGACTGTAACTGAGCCATTCTTGAAGAGGAGAGGTTTTTCTGAGTCTCAGCCTTGTTTCCCCGAGATGAACCCTCACTCGAAAGATGAGCAGATGTAAAGGGCATGGGAAGGAGGCAGGAACAAAAGGGTAAGAACTGAGTTTCTGACCCCGGCTTTTGCAGAAGTGGTGCCAGGCTCAGAAAAAGGAAGCGGTCAAAAGGGATGGGGAGTGTTCCCTTCCCTTCCTGGGTGAGGAGCTGGTCTTCCAGACATGGGTGGACATAGCTGTGCCTTCTCACTTTCCAGCCCCTCAAAAAGTCCTCCCACCTCTTAGTGCTCCTGTCCCTGGCAGTCGCACGCTGACCCATCGCCCCCACAAAACCGCCGCATCTGGGCTGGGCCCAGGCCTGAGTGCCGCGTGTCCCCTCCCTTGTGTGGCTGATCTCACAGGGCTCTGGGAGGAAGGACGCTGACGGACCTAAGTCACACTGCTGCGCAAACAGCTCACAGGCTCTAACTCAGGGAGGCCCAGTCACACTTTCCAAAGAGAACGCTCGTTAGCACCGTTGGATCTCTGGAAGAGGGACTGGAAGTGAAGGAGGAAGGAAGGGATTGTGGGGAATGAAGGAATTTATTACTCAAACCAAGGCCAGAATAGCTACTGAAGTGGAAGAAAGCTGGGTTTGCCATGAGGCATCAGAGACCAGCCCTGCCCGAGAATCTGCCCTCGGGCGTCAGCTCCTAAAATTGCTGCTTCTCTTCCCCCATTTCAGAGTCCTCGGCTCCTCAACAGGTCCATGTTCTCCTAATTCTGTTCCTGGGAGTCTCTAGTCAGCAGAGGCAGGGCCAAGGAGAGGGTTCTCTGACACCTGTTGTCACGTACAAGTTGACCACAAGTTGGGCATGCTGTCAGGACGCTGCACTGAGAATAGTCTAGGACTCGGGAAGAGTAGAAAGTCCAGGGCACACACTGCGGGCGCCTTCCCTGTTTCTGTAAATTTGAAACTACTTTTATTTTTACCTGGGATATAGGAGAGCTCCTTTGCTGCAAAACCCTGACTTATTTTCCCCCATCCCCCAAATTAGCTTCCTAAACCATGAACACCATGATTAGTCTCTGAGGGGAGAGAAAATGTGCCCTACTACCCCTAGGGACTGACTCCCTGAGAAGCAGAGCTGGTTCTCCCAGGAGTGGGCATCCCCTTGGAGGTCCTTCTGGCGCAAGCGACAGTGGCGTTGCCAGAGGGACAGGTCACAGCCCCTGGGGCGGGATGCCCCTTCCTGGCACAGGCCTTGTGCCTGATGCTGGGTGTGGGTTCACAAGGAGCCAGCAGTTTCAGCATTCATACACATGGCCATTGCTAAGCTTAAAAACCTCTTCTAGAATCCTCGGCAACCTGATGCCAGGTGGCCTCAGCAAGGGATGAGGTCACTTTCTAAAGCACAGGCCATGACTTAGCTTTATAAATCTGAGCTCCAGTGGCACAGGTGTTCCAAGGCCACGGACTTCTCCCATTTTCACTCCTGCAGAACACTGGGGCTGTCTGCAAGTTAGGGTGAGGGGCAAGTGTGGCCCAGTGGGCAGGCTGGCTTAGTGTCTCCCAGAGGCCCCTTCAGATTGTTCCACCTGCGTGTGCATACAAGGGCGTAAAAAACCAGGGCTCCATTCAAAGAGCAGGAGGAAAGTGGGGTTATGATTTGGCACCCTAGAGGTCAGGAGGTTTTTAATTAAAATAAATTTTGGTAGCCCTGGGCTCATTTTCTTGAGGCTGTCCAAAGGCAAGCTTTGGAACAGTGAGGACAGCTTTCACTATGAGAGAGGCCTGGGTATACAATGTGACAATTATCCTTTGTAATAGTCTTGGGAAATTGTACTTTGCACTAACTGCAAAAGCTTGAAGGGCCCCAGGGAATTTGAAAATGGAAAGTCTCAAATCTTAGCCTGCTGTTAGCCCAGAGGAGTGCCAATACCCAGCAGACAAACAGACTGAACCCATCTAGACCCTGCTGGGAGCTGCCGGAGGCCCTGTGCAGGCAGCTGCCCTGAGACCAACCAGCAGCCTCGGGGTGGGGGGCATGGGGTTTTCTGAGGACAGACGAAGCCCAAGACAGGCTTTCTCCACACCGAAAGATCACCTTCAAGAGGAACATTGTCCCCGGCATCTGGGAGATGCCTCAGACCTGCTGGCGCTGAGCCGAACGGCCCCTGGAAATCCACAGCCATCTCGGGGGTGGGCTTGCGTCAGCAGAGTGAGGTGACCAAGGTGGAGGCAGCTGGTCTCACAGTGCCTGGGGCCCACAGGTCCTGGCAGGGCTCAGTCACCACGAGGATGCCAGCCTCAAAGTCCTCACCATCAGAAGTGGGCCAGGACCGTCCTCCTCCAGCACCGCTTGGGGCCACCCAGTCGTCATCCGGGGTCCAGTAGCCTCAGGCCTGTTGCCGGAGTGGCTTGTCTTGGTAAACTATATGTGATTTCCATAAGCAGCCCTAATAATATGTTTCAAAGTCAAGTCAGAGTATTGATAACTTAAGCTTTTCCAAGAAGCTGTGGACATAACTTATTAGCTAGTACTAAGTGAAACACTCGCGCCTCATAGAAGTGGTTATCAGAGAGTGTTTCATCCTCCCGAGGAGAGGGAGAAAGCTGCGGGCTTTGTTCTCAGGCACACAGATGAAATGCAGTTTGCAAGCAAAGCTCGATGAGGTTTCAGTTCTGCCACAGGCTGTACCTCGGTGAAGAGAGACCAATAGCACAGGCTCAGGGTGCAGAAGGCCACCTTCTACTTCTCTGCCAGCCTCAAGAGCTGCCACCCCCGCAGCCTGCACGTGCCCCACCTTTGGGCTCCCGAGCTCCCTGGACCTCTGAGGACAGAGCACCCGCAGAGCCACGCCCTGTCTGATCTGGAGTGTGCTCAGGTGGGCAGCGCCTGGCCTCTGTCTAGGCCCCGGTCCTCTAGACGGGCTGTGCCCTAGGGTGCCTTCCAGAGGTTTCTGAGAGGGGGTCCTCCTAGCCCCTTTTCTCCTCTGGCCACACCCACTGCTCTCTCTGCCCCCTCCCTTCCCCACCTGGCCTGCAGGGCGCAGAGCAGGCTGGACGCTGACACCTGCTTAGGGCGCTCGGGTGCCAGGCTCAGCCAGGCTAGGCGTTCTGCACTGAGAGGTGGGCCCTGGGGAGGAGCTGCGGGGGGGTCTCTGAGAGTGCACAGGGCTTGCAGGGGGCGGTGGGAAGACTGAGGAGGAAGGGGGTGTGGCCAGCAGCTGTCGGGGCCTCAGGTTGGAGGTGGGAGACGGAGGCAGCAGGGCCCGCCAAGTACAGCCACATGTAGGGGAAGGCCGCTGGCCACGGCTGCTCCCTGGCGGCCACATTACTGGCTGGGAGCCCGTTGGAGCTGGGTGTGTGTGTGCCAGAGACGGCCTGACTCCCAGTCCCTCTGAGACACACGGGGCTCAAGCAGCACCGGTAACCCATGAGTAGGGAGTGGGCCTCAGGTGGGACAGGGCCTGGCATGGGCAACGCTAAGAACCAGGCCACAGGAGAAAGAGTTGAGCAAAGGGGTGACCATGGAGGATAAAAGCTAGGGGACTTCACGGAGATGCAGAGCCCACCTTTAGATACCCACATATTTCCTGACTACTGTATAAGACGAGGGGAGATGTCAGGATGAGAGAGGGCTGGGGAGACATGCCTGTGAGTCTGTCCACAGAGCTGAGAACTGGGGATCCCACCCCCTCCCCAAGGTAGGCAGGGGCATAGCCCGTCCTCTCCTGTTGTCTCTGAAACCAACAGAGCTCCCAGGCCCAGGCCCCACATGGGGCCACTTCCAAACAAGGCCACCCGAGCTCAGCGGGCTCTGCCTCTTAAAGGTTTACACTAAAATGTACTTGGCTTCAGCCCATTTCATTTTAATGTCCTTTAGGAGAAGAGTTATAAACACAAGGCCAATGCCCTGACGCTCAGCAGGGCTGGGAGAACTGTTAACACCAAGTTTGTCTATGGCTGCTCTGGGAAGCTGGCCAGGCTCAGGTTAGTGACATTTCGCTAGCCTGAATTGGGAGCCTTATGCAATGACAATCCTCCGTGACTTCTAGGGCAGTTTTGTCTGCATAAGGAATGCGGGAAGGCACAGAGCAAAGGGATTCATTTGAGTGTGGAGCCAGAAACACACTGGCTTCTTGACCAGTGACGTTTTGTCTATTGGAGGGCAATGCCTTCAATGGGCATTCAGCAAGCAGGCTATGGAGAATCCCCAAATGAGAAATTTCCCCCCATTAACGATGCTTTTAAAAACAAACAAACAAACTGTACTTGGCACAGACAAGTTTCCGCATAGGAGAGTAGAGCTGAGATCCTCGGTGCTCAGTGGAAAGTATGGATTTGCTCCCAGAGACTTCCGAACCACAAGTGACCAAAGTCCAGGCCAGAGAGGCCTGCCTGGGTGAGAGCTGGATGGGGAGGCCGGGCCTTTGCTTAGCTGTCAAAGATCACTTCCAAATTCTCTCCTTTCCTTTCCCCTTGCTGGAGGTAGCAGAGGCCTGGAGAGCCTCAGCCCTGGGTGGGTTCCTCATCACCACGTCTGCTGTGTTAGGGGACAGCAGAGAAATGAAACCCAGGCACCCTGAAAGGCGGTGGGAGGCACCTAGCCACTGCCCCTGTGGCTCCTGGCTAGAAGGGGGGACCCCACTCACTCCTGTTTTGGGGGGATGCTGAGCCCACACGTGTTAACACGGCCCCTCTGGGCCCAGGCCGAGCTTAGGCACGTGTGGGTAAGACTGGGACAAATGGTCTGAGCAGCAGCCCGCCAGGTCGTCTTCCCCAGTCTTCCCCGTGCTCTCCGTCAAGGAAACACAGGTTCCCCTGGCAGCATTCTCGAGCCTGTTAACACAGTAGAAATGAGCTGCTGGGTCTCTGCTTTGGTTCTTCTGATGCACCTATTTTGGGTTTGAGGTCTGAGGCCTTGGGGGCGAGGGCCGGGCTTCTCTCTGCCCCAGCCCCGGGGCTTCCTGCTGTTGCATGGCAGCTGTTCTGATCCAACAGCATCTCTGCCCGGCCTCCTCCTTGCTTTCAAGTAAACGCTTTCTGCCAGTGTCAAGTCATAGACATTTCTCATGTCCTCTGACCAGTGGAGGCCGCATCTGAGAAAGGAGTCTCCTCGGATGGACTGGGGCTTCGTCCTTCTTGGGTAAAGCCGTGAGGAGAGAGTGGACGGGGCTGTGGTGTGGAGAGCTGGCTGGGTCATCTTCTCTGTGAAATGGGAGGTCGTGTCCCGCCTCCAAGGCTTGTTAGGATGAGACGGGCATGTTGGTGAGAGCGCCAGCACCTGCATCCAACGACGCTTGGTACCACCGCTGTCATCACTGTTAAGATGATGCTGCTGAGATTCCCGCTGGCTCCAGGCTCCTGGGGGCTCCGTGGGTCAGTGTTTCAAGCAGCCACCGCTCCAGGCCTCAGGCAGAAGCAGCCCCCTCTCTAACCTGCAAAGCCAGCTGCGACTGTCCAGCTCCCCACTCCTGGGCAAATTTGCCTCTCTCCTTCCCTACTCACCCTCCTCCGATATCTCAGACACTGAGGGGCGAGCCGGCTTCCTGGGGCCGCTCACCATGTGGTCTGAGCCGCCCAAGAGCCTCAGGGCAGAAGCGGGGCTGAGACCTGTGTGGGCTCCTGGGCGGGCCTCCTTGGGCTGCCTTCCCTCTTTCCGCGTCCTCTCCCTCCCAGAGCCACACACTCTTTGGCAGGTGTAAGTGCGGGGCGCAGGGGGGAAGGAGGGAAAAGGCATGTGCAGTGCCAGTCCCTGTTACACAGCAGGGAGGTCAAGAGGCTGGGTTCAAGTCTACAACCCCTGGCTATGGCTCTTGGGAAATTACCTAAGCCTGCATGCCTCAGTTTCTCCATCTGAGACCTGAGGACTTGTACCAACCTCACAGAGCTGTGGTAAGTTACCTTTGTTAGCTCAGTTAGAACCGTGACAATACATACTATGTAAGAATTAGCTATTATTACTAAGTGAGGTCATTAAATTTTCATAGACCTAATTATCTGCATCAAGTAGGTATTAGTAGCATTCTTGACTTACAGGGGAGGCTATATCAACACCATATTTAGACTGGAAAACTTAGAAAAAAATATATGTCATGCTCCCAGGTCAGAAGTTAGGGATCTAGCCCTCCACACTTGTTTTGCCTCCTTCAGAGCCTGAAACATATTTGACTTAGTTACCATCAACCATGCATTGATTTCACATAAAACTTCAGATTTCTGCCTTCTCGTGAAAAAGCAGACCTGCCGATACAAGCCTGCCTTCCACGTGACAGTGATGGGCTAGAGCTGAACAGCAGTTGCTTGCTTTGGACGGGGGACAGGCTTCTCCAGCTGGTCACAGCCCTCACCACTCCCTATTGCATCTCTCAGATTACAGCCAAGGGTTAGCTGCCAATCATAATTGTGCTGCTGCTGCTGCTACTGGTTTCTAAGGTCCATCCGCTTCACTCGGATTGCTTACCTGCTCCCTATGGACATGCAGGTTTGTGACCCCTGCTAATGTAGGGGTTTCCATCCTGTTTGCATTTTAAGTATCCTATTAATACTTGTGGCATGGAAGGTTCTCTTGCCTATTAAAGGAAGGTTAGCCACCAACAGGTTGGTGAAAATATTGGCTCTCTGCAGGTTTGGAAGTTGGTTGAGGTGTGGAGTGCTCTAGGGAGCTAGAATGAGAAAGGGCGTCTGCCTTCCCTATCCTCCAGCTCTGAAAAGGTGCGCAAAGCTCCTGGAGACCAGAATGAGGGACCGTTAAGGTCGGATGGCCCCACTCCAGTACTCTTGCCTGGAAAATCCCATGGATGGAGGAGTCTGGTAGGCTGCCGTCCATGGGGTCGCTAAGAGTCGGACACGACTGAACGACTTCACTTTCACTTTTCACTTTCATGCATTGGAGAAGGAAATGGCAACCCACTCCAGTGTTCTTGCCTGGATAATCCCAGGGATGGGGGAGCCTGGTGGGCTGCCGTCTATGGGGTCGCACAGAGTCGGACACAACTGAAGTGACTTAGCAGCAGCAGCAGCAGCAAGGGGGGATGGACAGATAGACCCCCTTCCTCAGCTCCTCCCAGAAGAGGAGCCCCTGCCCGGTCCAGGGAGCTCTGCAGACCAGTCTGCTCCCAAGGCGCCCCCTTCAGCTGCCCCGCCCCATCCCCCGCTCCCCCACACAACCAGCCTTCTCATCTTAGCCAGCGCCTGCTCCCAGAACCTCAGCCTCAAGCCTTCCAAATGTTGACTTCCAGCTTGATGCCACACTGGACCTTATTTTCCTACAATGGATAAGTATTTTTATCTGACATCTTGGAATACACCTCAGGTCTTCTTTATGAATCATACTCTTGTTTCTGAATTTTCTGGCCAACAACAAGAAAAAGTCATTAGGATAGTATGTTCTTCATCAATAGAGGCATACTGTATGCTCAGAGCCCGGGATGGAAGATTAAAATCTCCCAAGCTTACTGCTCTACCTATTATGTGGGGCTAAGAAAAACTATATGACTCATAAGTGGCAACTTCCTTTTGGAATCCTGAAGACGTGTAAGTTTATCCTGATTGAAAGCTCAGCCCTGGAAGAGTCTGAAGGCCGGCGTTTCAACAGGCCAGGTCTGTTGCCACAGTAGCTGCACAACAATCTTTAAAAATAGATCACCTTCGAAAGCCCAGGAGGCTGCCCTGCAAGCCCAGCATGACCTCTCTGGGGCTCTGAGAGCTACGTTTTGATTTGCTGTGTTTGAGAGTACAAGTCTCGAAGAAGGCTGAAAAGGGCTAGAAACCAAAGGGCTCTGGTGGACCTAACCAAGAAGGCTCTCTGAAGCGACCATCACCGCTCCCTCTGCCCATTCACCCATGCAAAAGGCAGCGAGCCCACGACCCCGATGTACATGGCCAGGAGGGAGCAGTCCGCTCTGCCCCCGGGGAAGGCTCGTGCTTCTCTCACCGTGGTGCTCAGGCCTCCCGGAAGCGACAGCGGCACAGGCGACGGCGTGTGCGGACGCGGCTGCCTCCTCTCGAGAGGGGGTTCCTCTCAGGACAATGAGATGCGCCTGTCATCACGAAAAGAAGAAACATGTTTGCTTACATGCTTGGCAGCAGCAGCAGGGAACAAACTGTTCTTGCAGCGATAAGCAGAAAGCCAAGGAAACTTCCAGCAACCTAAACAATATAATTTATGTGGAAGCACAATCAACTCTGGGGGGAGTTGGGTTTTAAAAGCATCGTGCAGTGGAGAGAGAATGTACCAAGCCCTGGACGCTGAGTCCAGATGGCTTGATGCTGTGGCCAGGATTTATTTCTAAGTAAATCATTTAAAAGTCTATCCTCCCATGAGTGCATTGTCAGTAGAAGGAGTGGGGGTTGGTTCCCAGAAGGAAGGAGATGAATTAAAAAGTGCCAGTGCTGCAGCGAAGTGGGCAAGCACAGTCCCCTACCCACTGGCCAGTCCAGAGAGGGGGACTCACCCCCAGTGTCAGCAGCCTCACCCACTGAAACCCTGACCCCAAACCCACACTTGGTCTGCCAAGCCCATTCGACTATATCCTCAGCGAACCGGCCATGGGAATTGCCCGAGCACAGTAAACAGCTCAGTTCCTTGAGACGAAGCCCATTTAAAAATTCTCTAATGGAAAAGAACCACTTGATGATATTATGGGGCTCTCGGGTGGCGCAAGTGGTAAAGAACCCGCCTGCCAATGCAGAGACATAAGAGACTCGGATTCAATCCCTGGGTCGGGAAGATCCCCTAGAGGAGGGCATGGCAACCCACTCCGGTAGTCTTGCCTGGAGAATCCCATATATGGAGGAACCTGGCTGGCTACAGTCCTAGGGTTGCAAAGAATCGAACATGACTGAAGTGACTTAGCACACACGCACACATGATATTATGAGCATAAAATAATAAAATCCTTTCAAATAAAATACAAAATGCACCCCTTCAAATAAAAAGACATTAAGCAAACAAACAAGTAAATAATCCCATGAAACATTCATAGCTCCTGGAAGCTGAAGGAGTCAGGGTGCTCAGGGCAGTGTGCACCAGCCAGGAGGGATGTCAGCATTCATAACACAGTAGAAACAGCAAATCTGAAGGCAGAGTATCAAGGTCTGAGTCTTATCTCCATGCTTTATTAGCTGTGAAATATCTTGGGCAAATCACCCCCTCAGCAACCTCAGTTTTTTCATCTATAAAATGAGGATAATACAAATTGTCAAAAATATTCAAATTGATACCACAAATGGAAGAGGATTAAAGTACAGCCTAAATCTTAGACTACATAAAGCCAGAGCACTAGAATCCTCGAGTCCAGAGACAGCAGTGAGACAGCAAAGCCAGAGACTTGCTTCTCTGACTACCAGCTAAATGCATTTCTGAGATGATAATCAGGGTAGACTCTAGACTGTCATCTCATTTGTTGTATGTTAAAACCTACTAAGTTACTAGATCTAGACTTCTTATGAGGAGGCTACTCCAAATCAAGATTCTTGGTAATAACTTTTATTGCTGTGTTAGAAGAATCAGAATTTCATATTTGTAAATACTAACAATAGCTTTTGTTTTAAAATGACTTTTAAAATTACAGGATATAAATAAACTGAACGTGTGATTTTGGCAAACCATAATTAGTCATTATCCTCAAGTTGGCCTGAAGTTCTGACTGGAAATGCTTTTCAAATTGGAGCCAGAGGGATACAGTGAGGAATCAAATGTTCAGTGCTCAGGAAATAAAAAAAAACAAGAGAAAAAGCTTGCCCTGCCCCCAATGCAAATATTAATAGATCATGTTTACTTTGTCTTTTCCCTGCGTTTACTATCTCTACAATCCAGAGGGTGAGGAGAGCACCGTCTGATGCCAGAAGAGATTTAACTCATATTGTTACAAAGACCTTTTACACACAGTATTTTAGATTGACTACAGCTCAAATTTGAATTCAAAGAGATTTCATATTTTGTTTCTACTCGGTATTATAATTCAAGTCAATGCAAAAGATGTGAGTCTATCAAAATTACTTTCAAATGAATAATTAACATGTTCTGAGAGCTAAGCTGCTTTTTTGTCTTGGAAACAGGATGCAAAGTTTTCCATGAGCAAAAATTTTCACAGTAACAAAGTGGATCCTGAAATCTTAACAGGGGTCTGAATGTATCACAAAATCTTCATAACTTCAATGTTTTTCTGTATAAGATGCTAACATAAGCGAACATTTAGTATTCATTATTTACTTCAGAAACTCAGTGTCTGATCTAATCTGTTATTTGACGTTCATGAAGCTTCTAAAAGCCATATGCTGGAGTAGGGGGCGAGGGCAGTGGAGAAGGGAACCCATGGTATTTAAAACGTGCCACGTTAGTATCTCATTTATTCAGAACAATTCAGCTTAATTTAATTCCGTCATATTCAATTCAATTCATCTTAATTATAAAATGCTTTTTGCATGCCACATATTACTCAAACACTAGGAATTCACACAAAAATTAGGCAGAGCTTTTGGTTTTAAAGGCGCTTACAGATGAACAAGAAGAATGTGGGGCAGCTTGATTTTACCTAAACTCAGACACCGCCCCCACTAGGGTTCTGGCTCACTACCTTCCTCGCGACCCTTCCTCCTGTCATCATTTTCAGTGACCTCCATAAGATAGGCCTGCAGCTATTGGGCAAGAAAGGGATAGTTCAGTTTAACAGATGAATAAGGGAAAGAAGACAATAAAGTGACGCTTTGCATGGAGGAAACCTAAGGAAGAGAGTAGAGGGCCCCAAACAGGCTGTTTCACCATCAGAGGGGAAGCAAGGGAGGGAGCCTCTGCTGGGACTGGAGAGGTGAGTTATGGGGGAGGGAGCCGTGGCCTTCGGTAGATGAAGGCCACCTGCACTGTGCTCTCTCCCTCCAAGGTCAAGGCTGCATGTCTCCCCGGCAGAGGACAACCGGCCCACAGACACGATGCTTAGTGGGCACAGAGAGGGGTGCAGGGTGGAGCTGACAGAGCAAACTAACACACGCAGTGAATGACCCAGCTAACACCTCGGCCTCCGGGGCTTTGACAGGCTCATTTTCCTCCCCATCCTTGGCCACCCAGTCCCTCATGATCTGTGCTACCTCTGGATCCCACAGTTCACAGAACCTGTTTGACTGTGGGGCATCCTGACTTTATCACATCTGTGTGGCTTCTCATCCTCTGTCCACTCTCCACATCTCACCATCCAACCAGTGTCCCTTCCCTTCTGGTCTAGCTTAGAGGGCACCATCCATCAGTATCTATACGGAAAATGCCCTCAACTCCACTGAAGAAATATTTTGAGATGGTGAAGAATGGGGAACCATCTAATTGCCCATCAGCAGGGGAATGAATATGATGTGGTTTATTCATACAACGATTAAACTCTGTCTATGTGTATTAACATGGTTATATTTCAAAAACACATCATTGAGTGGAAAAGCAACTTACAAAGGATTCAAACATCATGATGCCACTGCTTTTCAAGTTTCTGATTTTAAAGCAAAAGAATGCCTTTTAGTCCAAACAGAATCGTCCATGGTTTTGTAACATGCAAGGCAGTTAAGAGTGGAGCTGCTCTTGCTGAAGCAGGTGGAGAGGGTCTGCAAGCCCACCCAGTTGCTTCCATCCAGCCGCCCCCGAAAGACCCTCCTTGGAGCATGAGTGTTGGGGTGACACAGTTTGATAAGCACAGTACAGGATAAGCACGGGCAGGAGACCTCCTGAGGGAGGGGCACAGAGAACGTTGACAGAGCTCGTGATTAGATCACCCAATCTTTTGTTCACAATTCTGGAGCAATGCTTTGGTTGCTAAGATAATATAAATACCCCTGTTACATACATCTGGAGCATGTGAGGACAAATGTTAGAGTGAACCAAGTTACAGGAGTCCTGCTTGCTACTCTGGCTTTATACAGACGCCCAGGTACTGGCCCCGCTGGGGATCTGCAGCTTGACTACGCTCTCGCTTCCTCGTTTTTTATTAAGCACCCCAGGGCTTGCACCTCTCCTCCTATCCTTTGATATTTTTGATATCTTATGGTTACTTGTTTATCAACCGTCATCTTGAGGCTGAGGAGGAATATTTAATATTCTTAAATCTTTCCAGCTTCTAGCATGTCATCCTGGGTTAAAAACAAAAACATCTTTAATGTCCCATATGGAGCAAGGTCATTAATTGAAAAAACTCATTCATGAGACCAACCGCCTAAAGCCCTGGCAAGGTACAGAGCAGCTGTCGCATTGCAGTCCTCCTGTGCGTTTCTGGGGAAACCACCGGGTCCTCAGCACCAAATGAGCTGTCAATAGACACAGCCAGAGCCAGGGCTGGCAGACTCTTATCTAACTGGGCCTGTCCCCGCGGATTTGGAAAATGTGTGATAGTTTTTGAAGAGAAAACTTGATGACTAGTAAAAAGGATGTTTCTATTTATGCAGGCAGACACCATCATATGAATATTCAACTTAAAACACGGGGTTCATTCTGAGTGTGGAACTCCAATTCCTGGGGAGGAGGGAGAGAGATTTCTTTTTTTCTCCTTTTGATAATAATTAGGGGAATCCATGACTCAGAGGGAAATCGCTCCCACAGCAAAGTGAAGAGCACTCAAGCAGCTCAAAGTACGTTCGTGGACTGAAACCGTATCTCTTTACCCTGGAGATGAGCACTCTCACCGACAGGAAAACAGTAATTGCCAGGATCTCTCAGTACAGCTGAGGGCTGGGGAGGGGAGGGCCTGAGGGAACTAACATTGAGGCACACTGGCTCCACTTAGTCTCAAAATGACCAGTGAGAGTGATGCTAACTGCCTAATTTAAGGATGGGAAAATGAAGTTTCGAGGAGAATAAACCACTGTCTGAAGGTCACAGAGTTGGCTGATGACAGAACAGGGGTTCAAACTAGGGCCTGGGATTTCAAATTGCATGTTTTGCTCATCTAACACCTGGTCATCAAGAAGGCAGAAGTCACAGAAAGGTGATTTTCAAGTCAACATAATGAAGAACTATTAAGAGTCCGAGAACAGTTGCCACATAGACTCAGCCCAGAACTGAATATGCTGACTGGCGGGAGTGAGCTGCCAGCGTACGGCATTCTGAGCACTAACGGAAGAGTGCATCTGGAGGGTCAGGCAGTGGACACAGGGTGGAGCAGGCGTTACAGCGCCTTCTGTCAGGGGTCTCCACTTATGCTCTGATTCAGATTTGCGCCTTAATTCAACAGAAGCTCAGCCCACTTGTCACCAGGGAGTGCGGGCTTGCCGCTGCTTTTACAGCTGACCGGCTGAGAAAGCGCATAGCTCTCTCTGCTCTGCCAGAGCTGGCCATCCCTTGCTCAGCTTTGAGCTGTCCTGTGCAGACAGGGCCATGTTGCAGTCCAAGGGTGCCACTTCCTGTCCTCTCCCATCGCTGCCCAGCAGGGAGGTCTTCCATGGCCACACATACCACAGGGTATGTGTGGAGGCCACTGGAGGGCTTTGGCTAAAAAAAGACATGGAGCTGGGGATCCCTGCAGGAAAGTAGATGCAAGGAGTGACAGGGTGCAGAGGGCATTCAAAAACTGATTTCTGAGAGCCCCGGACTGAGCCAGTTTCTTTTAATAGTCAGAGAAAGGCTCTGTGGCAGCTTTCCAGTTGTCAATTTTAGCTCCTCCAAAAGGCTGGGAAGAACAGGCCCTACTCTCTGTAAGAGTAAGCACCAAAATAGACATGTTGGGGCCTTAGTTTTTTTTTTTTCTTTTGGTTGTGTGTGTCTTCTTAAAACTTAACTAGATTTTTAAATTATACCTGCATATAATTTTTAAAAATCCTAAGTGGTAGAAAAGAATAAACAATTACAGGTTTAAATGTCCTGTCCTTCATTGTCTATAAGCCTCACCTTCTCTTCTCCCCATTTTCAGCCTGATTTTTAATAGCTTACTCACTATGAACAGTTTCCCGGGTATCTTTTCAGAAAGTCTGATGTGCTCACACACACACACACACACACACACACGATCAGAGCCTGGCCTCGCCCCCCTCTCACTCGGGGCCCTCACCACGGGGGCTCCTCTCCTCATCCTTCGGGGTGTCTCGTGATCAGATCCCACATCAGGCCAGGTCCCTGACCCCAGGGACCTCTCGCAGCATCTGGGCCTCTCCCTGTGGCGCCTTCACGTTGGTACGTTTACATTCACCTTCACTAAGGTCTTTCTCACTCACTAGGCGGTTTCTTAAGAGCAAGACCTCTGACAACTGAACCTTCCATCACAGTCCCAGACCTAACACTGCGTCCAGCACATTGTAGTGTTTAGTTGGTCATTGACTGAAAGAACATTCTGGTTCACATCTGGCCTTTTTAAATTAAGAATACACTTTGGACACCTTTCATGTCAGAACACGGACATCCATCTCATTCTCTTTAGTGGCTCTACAGAATCCCAGCCCATGGACAGATCATAGCTTCATAATCAATTTCCTACTAATGGCTTTTAAGGGCATTTCTAATTTTTTACTATTGTCACGAACCCTGTTGCTTTGCAAACTTGTGCGCATCTATCTGTTAGGTAAGTTTACAGTAGGGAAATCATGGGTCAAACGATCAGGGTGCTGTAAAACTGGAGAGGGAATGTCAGTTGCTTTCCCCCAAGTGGTGCTGATTCCCAGTCCTACCGGCAGTGCACATTGTGTGCTTCCCCACCCCTGCCATCATGGGGTGTCACCAGACTTCCGTGGCATCTCCTTGGTTAAGCTGCATTTCTTTAATAACAAGTGAGGCTGGGGATTATTTTTGGATGGTTATCAGCCACTTGTATTCCCTCTTCAGTAAAATGTCTCTTTCTGTCTTCTGCCCATATTTCTATTGAGCTGTCTTTTTCATCTAGATTTTATAAAAACTCTTTCTATATTTTCCCCTCATTGACATTTATTTCTTAACTTTATGGTATGTTGTCATGGAGAAGTTTTTCATTTTTATGCTGTCAAGTTTATCAATCTATCTTTCTCCCTCTCCTGTCTCTCAATCTATGCCCACCTGCACACATTCAGAGGAAAAATGCTCAACAAGTGTCACCACTGGCCACTTCTGGGATGGGGCAGGCTGAGATGGCTTGTAGCCCATTTCTCTGTATTTTTCTGTATGGCTTGTTTTTTTTTTTTTTTTTTTAAAAAACATTATCATTTTAATTAAAAATAGCTGTTTTTTCCCCAAAAGCAGCAGTACGACACCTGGATTTACATCATTCTTAGAAAAGGTTTATAATGTCTGAAACCATAATTGCATTCTGCCACTTTTCTAATTTTGTGGCTTCCCGGGTGGTGCAGTAGTAAAGAATCCACCTGCCAATGCAGGAGACTCAAAAGACTGGGATTTGGTCACTGGATCAGGATGATCCCCTGGAGAAGGAAATGGCAACCCACTCCAGTATTCTTACCTGGAGAATCCCAAGGACAGAGAAGGCTGGAGGGCTATAGTCCCTGGTGTCACAAAGAGTCAGACACAACTGAGCATGCCTCACACTTCTTTTCTAATTTTTTTTAAAAAAATAGGCTAATGTTGTTAGAGATTTTGAACATTAAAAATAGCACTCTGATTATTTCTAATAAGTTAATTTCACTTTATAGCAAGTACAGCGCAATTACCAAGAGCCAGTAAGCACTGCTGCCCTTTACCAAACAGTCTGCACCTACCAGGGGCCACGAGTGCGCACCTGTCAATCAGCAGCAAGGCCTGACCGAGGCCAGCAACTCACCCAGAGCAGGAACCTGAACCCAGATTTTCTGCCGTTGGTGGAGAAACTGATAAACTATTTCATCATACTTTGCAAATCAAAGTTCTCTAATTTGGGGATTACGGAATGTAATCTGAAAACTGAAAAGAGAGATACATGATTTTAGTATCAGAGATGTGAAAAAGCAGTCCAAGCTAGTGTGGTGTTAATTTATACCCCTTGAAAGCACACACCCACAGCCATGTTCTCGCTCACACAAAAGAAATCCTGTAATTTTTCTCCTGGATAAGAAAACAAGGTTCCAGTGCCAAAACCTGCCTTGAAGAGCTTCAGAAGCAGCCACATTTGCTTGGTTTCCTCACAGAACCCTGCTGCAGAGGACCTGCCGGCCGACGACAGCCCTTTCATCAGTCCCTCTGTGACGGCTCTTGGGGCTGGCTTCATTCTTCTCCATTTTAATGGGCTAGGTTCTAAAATACTTCGGAACTTTTCTACATTCTACAGAAAATAAAAGGTCTTTTCTCCCTGGGTGTTTCTCTCATTCCAAAGGAGTGAAGAGTGAAAAAATAAGAGGGGAAATAACAAAACCCCCTTTCTCTGTGTGTAATTAATAAATGGCTTCTAGGCATGGGCTCCCTTGGAAAGCTGTGGCCACACTGTACCTTTCTGTATTTTAGGTAAAGTCGATAAAGGAAAGGGGAGTCTTGATAAATGTTTAACAACTACTATTAATAAATAAAAGGAGCTCATACTGGCAACATGCCCAATGGTTCACAAAGCACTTTCCATTGTGAATCTTCCAGCTCTTCTGTGAAGTGGATAGGGTCTTTCATAGTTTGTTTTTTTTTAAAGACTAAATGACTTGTATTATCAAACAACTGGTAAACAGAAGTGTCAGACTCCAAACCAGAGGCTGGTTTTCTGATTTCAAATTCAATGCCATCTTTTCATTATTGTTTTTAATTGGAGGATAATTGCTTTACACTGTTGTGTTGGTTTCTGCTATATAACAGCGCAAATCAGCCGTGTGTGTGTGTGTGTGTGTGTGTATACATATATATACATATACATATATATACACACTCCTTCTTGAGCCTCCCTCCCAGCCCCACCACTGCCCCAACCCTCTAGGTCATCAGCAGCACTGGGCTCGCCTCCCTGTGTTATACAGCAACTTCCCGCTCGGCTCTGCTTTACAGGTGGTAGGATAAATATGTCAGTGCTACTCTCTCAATTTGTCCCACCTTCTCCTTCCCCTGCTGTGTCCAAAGTCTGTTCTCCACATCTGCATCTCTATTCCTGTCCTGCAAATAGGTTCTTCAGTACCTTTTTCTAGATTCCATTCAAGTACATTAATATATGACATTTGTTTTTCTCTTTCTGACTTAATTCACTCTGTATATCAGGCTCTAGGTTCATACATCTCAGTTCAACTGACTCACGTTCATTTCTTTTTATGGACGAGTAATATATTCCATTGTATATATGTACCACAACTTCTTTATCTATTCATCTGTCAACTCAAATCCAAATGCTACCTTGACTTCATAAAGCTATCTTTTTAATGATCATAGGCAAGTATTTATTTCAACACTCACTAATCTTTATTAACCTCAATAATAAACAACAATAAAAGTCACCTATCAAACTTTACAAGTATTATAAAAATAAGTGGGGAATACCTTGGTTGTCCAGTGGTTAAGAATATGCCATTCAATGCAGGGGTTGTGGGTTAAATCCCTGATCAGGGAATAAGAACCCACATTCTGCAGGACAACTAAGCTTGTGAAATGCAGCTACTGAGCCTGTGCAATCTAAAGCCTGAGCTCCACAACTAGAGAAACCTGTGCTCCACAACTAGAGAAACCTGTGTGCCACAACTAGAGAATCTGTGCGCCGCAACTAGAGAAACCCGTGCTTCACAACTAGAGAAACCTGTGCACCACAACTAGAGAAACCTGTGCTCCACAACTAGAGAAACCTGTGCACCACAACTAGAGAAACCTGTGTGCCGCAACTAGAGAAACCTGTGTGCCGCAACTAGAGAAACCTGTGTGCCACAACTAGAGAAACCTGAGCTCCACAACTAGAGAAACCTGTGCTCCAACTAGAGAACCTGTGCGCCACAACTAGAGAAACCTGTGCTCCACAACTAGAGAAACCTGTGCTCCACAACTAGAGAAACCTGTGCTCCACAACTAGAGAAACCTGTGCACTGCAACTAGAGAAACCTGTGTGCCGCAACTAGAGAAACCTGTGCTCCAACTAGAGAAACCTGTGCTCCAACTAGAGAACCTGTGCGCCGCAACTAGAGAAACCTGTGCGCCACAACTAGAGAAACCTGTTTTCCACAACTAGAGAAACCTGTGCTCCACAACTAGAGAAACCTGTGCTCCAACTAGAGAAAACTGTGCACTGCAACTAGAGAAACCTGTGTGCCGCAACTAGAGAAACCTGTGTGCCGCAACTAGAGAAACCTGTGTGCCACAACTAGAGAAACCTGTGCTCCAACTAGAGAAACCTGTGCACCGCAACTAGAGAAACCTGTGTGCCACAACTAGAGAAACCTGTGTGCCACAACTAGAGAAACCTGAGCTCCACAACTAGAGAAACCTGTGCTCCAACTAGAGAAACCTGTGTGCCGCAACTAGAGAAACCTGTGTGCCACAACTAGAGAAACCTGTGCTCCAACTAGAGAAACCTGTGTGCCACAACTAGAGAAACCTGTGCTCCAACTAGAGAAACCTGTGTGCCGCAACTAGAGAAACCTGTGCTCCACAACCAGAGAAACCTGTGCTCCACAACCAGAGAAACCTATGTGCCACAACCAGAGAAACCTGTGCTCCACAGCTAGAAAAGCCCTCACAGTGCAATGAAGACCCAGCACAGCCAAAGAAGAAGTGAATTCTCCCATATCCTATATAAAGGGAGATTCTTTTCAGAGTCAATCTAAATGTAATAAAGGGAAAGACTGAGAACTTACTCTAAGAAAACTGCATGGCAAAAAAACATAAACACACATACAAATTAGAGCTAATAAACAAGTTTAGAAAGATTGCAGGATGCAAAGTGAACATACTCAAAAATAGTTTGCATTTCTATGCACAGGCAATGGACAATAAGAAAAGGAAATTAAGAAAATACTTTCATTTGTAATAACACAAAAAAACCACAAAATACTTGATAATAAATCTACCAAAAGAAGTACAAAATTGGTACTATAAAACATGGTTGAAAGAAATTAAGACATAAATAAATAAGAGATATTTATGGATTTTACGTATTGAAAGGCTTAATACTGTTAAGATGTCAATACTTCACAATTGCAATATAGATTCAATGCAATCCTTGTCAAAATCCCAGCTGTTTCCTTTATTTTTCTTTCCAGAAACTGGAAAGAAAAAGTTTATCTTAAAATTCATATGAAAATGTAAGGGACCCAGAATAGCCAAAGCAATCTTGAAAAAGAATAATAACGTTGGAGATTTCACACTTAACGGATTTCAAAACTTACTAAAAAATTTTTACTTGAATCTTCATAGTAGTGTTATTCCTAATATCCATAAACTCACTACAAAACAAAAACAACTGATATTGTGATATAGGCATAAGAATAGACATACAGCTCAGTGGAAAGAATTGAAAGGCTAGAAATAAATCCTTACATTCTTGGTCAGTTGACTTGGACATGGGTGTCAATGTGTTTCAATGATGAAAGAATAGTCCTTTTAATAAATGGTGCTGGGACAACTGAGAATCCACATACAAAAGAAAGAAGTTAGACCCTTGCTTCATATCATATAAACACAACTCAAAATGAATCAAAGACTTCAATGTAAGAACTAAAATTACAGAATTATCAGAAGGAAATAAAGACGTAAGCCTTCATGAACATGAATCAGGCAATGGCTTCTTAGATATGATGTCAAAAACACAAACAACAATACCAAAAATAAATTGAATATCATCAAAATTAAAATATTTTGTGCTTCAAAAGATACTATCAGGACAGTGAGAAGACAACCCACATAACAGGAGAAAAGTTTCATAAATCATATATCATAAGGGTCTAGTATCTAGTATCAGAATATACAAAGAACCCTTAAAGTCAACAATAGAAAGACAAATAACTATATTAAAAATGGATATAAAGGATTTGAATAGGCATACCTCCAAAGAAGATAAACAAATGGCCAAGTAAACAGATAAAAGATGCAGAACATCTTTAGTCATTAGAGAAATGCAAATCAAAACTATAAACAGACAATTACAAGGGTTGGTAAGGATGTGGAGAAAGTGAAACTCATTCATTACTCGTGGAGATGTAAAATGCTGAGGTCACTTTGGGAAATACTTTGGCAGTTCCTCAAAAAGATAAATATTGAGTTACTACATGATCCCAAAATTCCACTCCTAGACTTAAACACAAGAGATCTGAAAATATACACCCTTGAAAACCTTATATATGAATGCTAATAGAACATTATTCATAGTAACCGTAAAGTGGAAACAACCCAAATGTCAGTCAACTGATGAATGTAAACAAAAGGAGTACTATTCAGTCACAAATAGGAAATGAAGTACTGATACATGCGAAACACAAATGAACCTTGTAAAAATTATGCTAAATAACAGAAGTCAAAGACAAAAGGCCACATATTATATGAACTGTCCATAATAGGCAAATCCACAGAGACAGAGATTAGATAGTGGTTGCCAGAGGGTGGGAAGAGCAGGGAATAGGAATGATTCCTAATGGGCACAAGGTTTCTTTTACAGTGGTGAAAAATTCCTGGAATTAGATAGTAGTAACTGTGGTGCTGGAGAAGACTCCTGAGAGTCCCTTGGACTGCAAGGAGATCCAACCAGTCCATCCTAAAGGAGATCAGTCCTGGGTGTTCACTGGAAGGACTGATGCTGAAGCTGAAAGTCCAATACTTTGGCCACCTCATGTGAGGAGTTGACTCATTGGAAAAGACCCTGATGCTGGGAGGGATTGGGGGCAGGAGGAGAAAGGGACAACAGAGGATGAGATGGCTGGATGGCATCACCAACTCGATGGACATGAGTTTGAGTAAACTCAATGAGTTGGTGATGGACAGGGAGGCCTGGCGCGCTGCGATTCATGGGGTCGCAAAGAGTCGGACACAACTGAGTGACTGAACTGAACTGAATGGTTGTACCACTTTGTGAGTATAATTAAACCACTAAATTGTACACTTTAAAAGGGTTAAGTTTTATGATATGTAAATTATCTCAATGAAATGCACAAAAATTAAAAAACACAAATGATAAATTGGGTGAAAAAATTTATGACACATAGTGTAATTTATGAAGAAATTTTAACTGTTAAGGCAAACTAGATAAAAATTCTGTTAAATAGTGGATGAATAATATGAATAATGCACAAAAAAGGAAGTGCACAAAAATATACTGAAGTCCCTTATATATATGAAAAGATACTCAATTCCATTTTAAATAAGAGAAGTGTAGATTAAAACTATACTGAGATATCACTTCTCAACTATCAGATGGGAACTAATTCAAAAGCATTCAACTAATTCAAAAGCATCTCAACTATCAGATGGGAACTAATTCAAAAACATTCTTCTGAAAGGGGCTGTGGGGAAACAGGCACCCCTACATACCACTGATGGCAATACAAATGGTAGAAGCCCAATGAAAGGCGACTGGCAACATCCTACAAAACTACCAACGTATGCTCCCTTTGACCTAGCTGTCCCATTTCTAGGAATTTACTCTGAAGATACAACTCCAACAATACAAAAATACATATGGGTAAGGTTATTCATTACAACATTATTTTTATTTATGAAATACTGGAACCTAACCTAATGCCAGTAGTCAAGTATGGATGTGAGAGTTGGACCATAAAAAAGGTTCAGCACTGAAGAATTGATGCTTTCAAATTGTGGTGCTGGAGAAGACTGTTGAGAGTCCCTTGGACAGCAGGGAGATCAAACAAGTCAATCCTAAAGGAAATCAATCCTGGATATTCACTGGAAGGACTGATGCTGAAGCTGAAGCTCCAATACTTTGGCCACCTGATGCAAAGAACTGACTCATTAGAAAAGACCCTGATGCTGGGAAAGACTGAGGGCAGGAGAAGAAGGGGGCAGCAGAGAATGAAATGGTTGGATGGCATCACCGACTCAACGAACATGAGTTTAAGCAAAAGTGAAGGACAGGGAAGTCTGGTGTGCTGCAGTCCATGGGGTCACAAAGAGTCAGACACAACTTAGCGACTGAACAACAACAACTTAAATGCCAAAACTAAACTATTTGAAAAAACTATAGTATGTACATTAAAAATAGAGTATCATCCGTCTGTATAATAAATAAAGATTTAAATGAACTGTATAAGGTGATTTTCAGGATGTATTGTTAGGTGAAAAAAGCAAATATACACACAACAAATAGATAACCTGGTGAGAAGAGGGAGAGACATTTCAACTGATAAATGTACATAGAATGACAGATGGAAAAATCACTGATTTGCAACCATCATGGTAAAGATTGGCTTGTGAAAAACTCATCAATGGATGCTTAACCTAGAGGGACATTTCAAAGAGGAGTAAGATATTTGCATAGTCTTAAAAGCGCCTTTTTACAGAATGAGTATTGGCTGCAAACAGAAAAATTGTTATTATACAGTGCAGTAGCACACACATCACTGGGAGATAAATTAGTGTCACCAGTGAAGGACAAATGGATTTCATGTGCCTCCAAATACAATACCCCAAGAAAACATAATGTCCTTTTGTAGCGTTCTAGCTGGGCTTGCACTGTCAGAACTAGCCAGGAGGAAGCATCAGATAAACCCAAACTAAGGCACAGTCTATGAAATAACTGGCCTGTATTCTTCAAAAATTTCATTGTCATAATAGACAAAGACAAGCTGAGAAACTGTTTAGATTACAGGAGATCAGAGTCCTTGACAACTAAGTGCAGCACATGATGTATTTTTATTGGAGCAGGAAAAATTGCCAAGAAGGACAGTATTGGGCTAACTGACCAAACAGAATATGTCCCATACCAATCTTAATATTTCTGAATTCACTTTTCCTGGATAGACCTATGAACTCTCATGAGATTCTAGTGTCCTATGAAACACAGTTTGGGGAATGTATAAAGCAAGCTCAAATCTTTGCAATGCATACTATTGGGTCTTAGAAGCCATTTTTTAGTCTAGTGAATTTTGTAAGGGGTGATGGCCCTTGCAGGAATACTCTGAGTATATCTTGATTTCTTTTTTTGAACTTTAGGAACTGGTGCAGCAAAGACAGCGCTGAGACTGAGGGCAGGTTTGTCCTCAGCAGATCTTTGAGGAAAGGTCTGATAGCAAACATTGAGGGTATATGGACTCGGAAAAAATTTTAATTAATAAAATTTGTTCAGTTCAGTTTAGTTCAGTTCAGTCGCTCAGTCATGTCCGACTCTTTGCGACCCCATGGACTGCAGCATGCCAGGCTCCCCTGTCCATCACCAACTCCCAAA
This sequence comes from Odocoileus virginianus, assembly GCF_023699985.2. Lineage (NCBI taxonomy): Eukaryota > Metazoa > Chordata > Mammalia > Artiodactyla > Cervidae > Odocoileus > Odocoileus virginianus. Next base: position 44,814,337 of record NC_069689.1, on the reverse strand, counting down.
CCTTGCTCAAACTCCTGCCCATCAAGTCAGTGATACCATCCAACCATCTCATCCTCTGTCATCCCCTTCTCCTCCCATCTTCAATCTTTCCCAGCATCAGGATCTTTTCAAATAAGTCAGTTCTATGCCAAAGTATTGGAGTTTCAGCTTCAGCATCAGTCCTCCCAATGAACACCCAGGACTGATCTCCTTTAGGATGGACTGGTTGGATCTCCTTGCAGTCCAAGGGACTCTCAAGAGTCTTCTCTAACACCAAAGTTCAAAAGCATCAATTGTTCAGCCCTCTGCCTTCTTTATAGTCCAACTCTCACATCCATACATGACTACTGGAAAAACCATAGCTTTGAGTAGATGGATCTTTGTTGGCAAAGTAATGTCTCTGCTTTATAATATGCTGTCTAGGTTGGTCATAGCTTTTCTTCCTAGGAGCAAGCATCTTTTAATTTCATGGCTGCAGTCACCACCTGCAGTGATTTTGGAGCCCCCAAAAGAAAGTCTCTCACTGTTTCCATTGTTTCCCCATCTATTTGCCAAGAAGACCAGACGCCATGACTTTAGGTTTCTGAATGTTAAGTAAAACAATATAAAAAAAGTTGACAAAGTTGGTGTAAAAGTAGCTCAATTAAGAGCATAGAAAAGCAAATTTCTGGTGGACAGGTAAATCAAAACCCTTTGGTAGAACATCAATAAAAATTAAGAAGTATAAAATATCTATGCTTTACCTACCAGCAGTTTAACTTTTAGAAATTTGTATCAGCAAATAACTTAAGGAAAGGAAAAAGTTTTTTATAAGAATATTCAGAATTATTGATACTAACAAAAAACTGCAAATCTACCAGTGTTCTTTTGCGTAGTAAATGTCCCGACCAGCCATAGACAGAATGTTGGTCTAAAGCTGGACCCCTCCATCTCCTTCACCCCCCACATCTGTGCACCTCCCAGGCCTGTCATTTCTACTCTCCATAAATCTGTATCAGATCCGTCCATGTCGTTCCATTCTCACGACACCCCCTGAGTCCGGGCTGCCACCCTCTCTACCTGGTCTGCTGCAGCCATCTCCTGAGCGACCTCCCTGCTTATCTCTCTGCCGTCCCGCCTGTTCTCCATGCTTGCGGAGCAGCCCTCCTAGACTGAAAGTCTGATGATCTCTGCCGTCCGGCCCGTTCTCCATGCTGCGGAGCAGCCCTCCTAGACTGACAGTCTGATGATCTCTGCCGTCCAGCCCGTTGTCCATGCTGCATAGCAGCCCTGCTAGACTGACAGTCTGATGATCTCTGCCGTCCGGCCCGTTGTCCATGCTGCATAGCAGCCCTGCTAGACTGACAGTCTGATGATCTCTGCCGTCCAGCCCGTTGTCCATGCTGCATAGCAGCCCTGCTAGACTGACAGTCTGATGATCTCTGCCGTCTGGCCCGTTCTCCATGCTGCGGAGCAGCCCTCCTAGACTGACAGTCTGATGATCTCTGCCGTCCAGCCCGTTGTCCATGCTGCATAGCAGCCCTGCTAGACTGACAGTCTGATGATCTCTGCCGTCCGGCCCGTTCTCCATGCTGCGGAGCAGCCCTCCTAGACTGACAGTCTGATGATCTCTGCCGTCCGGCCCGTTCTCCATGCTGCGGAGTAGCCCTCCTAGACTGACAGTCTGATGATCTCTGCCGTCCAGCCCATTGTCCATGCTGCATAGCAGCCCTCCTAGACTGACAGTCTGATGATCTCTGCCGTCCAGCCCGTTGTCCATGCTGCATAGCAGCCCTCCTAGACTGACAGTCTGATTATCTCTGCCATCCGGCCCATTCTCCATGCTGCGGAGCAGCCCTCCTAGGCTGACAGTCATGATCTCTGCCGTCTGGTCTGTTCTCCGTGCTGCGGAGCAGCCCTCCTAGACTGACAGTCTGATGATCTCTGCCGTCCGGCCCGTTCTCCGTGCTGCGGAGCAGCCCTCCTAGGCTGACAGTCTGATGATCTTTGCCTTCCGGCCCGTTCTCCATGCTGCGGAGCAGCCCTCCTAGACTGACAGTCTGATGATCTCTGCCGTCCAGCCCGTTGTCCATGCTGCATAGCAGCCCTCCTAGACTGACAGTCTGATGATCTCTGCAGTCCGGCCCGTTCTCCATGCTGCATAGCAGCCCTCCTAGACTGACAGTCTGATGATCTCTGCCGTCCGGCCCATTCTCCATGCTGCGGAGCAGCCCTCCTAGGCTGACAGTCATGATCTCTGCCATCTGGTCTGTTCTCCGTGCTGCGGAGCAGCCCTCCTAGACTGACAGTCTGATGATCTCTGCCGTCCGGCCCGTTCTCCGGGCTGCGGAGCAGCCCTCCTAGGCTGACAGTCTGATGATCTCTGCCTTCCAGCCCGTTCTCCGTGCTGCGGAGCAGCCCTCCTAGACTGACAGTCATGATCTCTGCCGTCCGGCCCGTTCTCCGTGCTGCGGAGCAGCCCTCCTAGACTGACAGTCTGATGATGTCCTTCTCCCTGCTTGAAAACCCTTAACTGCCCTCAGGGTGCAGCTCGAATTCCTTACCATGACTTTCCACACCCATTGCCCAGGGATCAGGAACTCCTCGCAGTTCCCCAAAATGTGTCAGATTTTGTCTTACCTTCAGAACCTTCCATGTACTCTGCCCCCTGCCTAGGTCAGTCTTCCTGCCTCTTGGTACTTTTTGAGGCAGGCATCTGCATATATTACCTTTGCTTCCTCACACCTCACTCACAGTACAATCTGGATTCTGTCCTCATTAGTGCCCCAGCGCTTCCCTCAACTAGGTCCTCAATAAAAGAAAAAGAAAAACAAGAAAAGGAAAGGGAGAACTTTCTAAAAATTCATATATTGCACTAGTAGGCACAGTGCTCAACATTTCACAAATATTAAGTCATTTTTCCTTCCAACAGCTCCGTGTCCTCCATAACAGCAAAAGGTATCAAAAGGAACAGGATATCTATTCTTTACTTTTCTTCCTGTTTTTCTGGCAAATTCTTCGTTTTTCCTTTACTGATTTATCCTTCTTTACACAACCAAAGTTCCTCAGGACTCTGTCATCAGTCCTTTTCCCTTCTCACTCCATAAAGCCTTCCTGGGTGATCTCAGTCTCTCCCAAGGCAATTACTGTGTACAAGGGGAGGACTTTTTAACCTATTTTCTCAACTCTAGTCCTGATTATATAACTATCTAGCTGTCACTGCTGCTTGGGGCATCTCAGACTCACCATCAAAACCTGAGCTCACCATCTCGTCACCCCCCAGTCACCCCTGCTCCCCCACTGTAAATGGCAGACACGTCTCAGGTATCCAGACTAGAAACCCAGGAGTCATCGTCAGCTCTTCCCCTTCCCTCTTTGTCCTGTATCCTTTCAATTTCTATTATCTCACAAATTCTGCCTCCTAAATCTTTGTCATACCCAACTCCTTCATCCTTACTAACATCATCCTGGTGTAAGCCGGCTCCATCTTCAGCCTTCAGTACTTCAGTCTACCTCCACCCCAGGCACAAGCTCCCCAGTCTACTCTCTACATACCAGCCTGAATTACCTTTCAAAAAACAGTGCATTTAAATCTGGGCTATGCCATTTATTGACTGTGTACTCCTGGGCATATCACTCAACCATCCTAATTCTTGACTGACTTATCTATAAAATGATAATAATAATAAATCATAGGATAGGTATTAGTATTTAAGGGAGATGATCTAGAGAAAGTGAGAGAATGGCACACTCTAATAAACTGTGCATGGGAGTCTAAATAGTCATACAAATTTTAAAATAAATAGCAATAAAGAACTCTCAGTACTACATCATTATATCTCATTTGAAATAAAAAATGAGTTAGTCTATATTTTACAACTTTAATAGGGAAAAGTTCTCAGAAAACAATTTAAAAGGTGCTTTTAGCAGATAAGACCATATAAAAACATTAAACTGACGTGATGGTTAGTTTTATGTGTCAGCTCAGCTAGGCTGTGGTGGCCAGTTGTTAGGTCAAATACTAGCCTAAAAGTTGCTTTGAATGTACTTTGTAGTTGTGATGAACATTTATGATCAGTAGACTTTGAATAAAGGAGGTTACCTTCAACAATATGAGTAGGCCTCATACAGAATAAAAGGCTGAGGTTCCAGTAAAGAAGGGGGACTGTGACATAGAGACTCTGCTTGCGTTTTCAGCTGGCCCACCCAGCCTATGGATTTCAGACTTGTCAGCCCCCACAATTGTGTGAGCCAATTCCTTAAATAAATCCTTCTCTTTCTCTATGTATATATCCAACTGGTTCTGTTTTGGAGAACCCTAACTGACACACTCACAGAGGAATTTTTTAATGATAAAGTGGAACAGCAGTTACCAGCTGACAATTCTAAGTAACTTCAGGTAAAGATTGCAGAATGTGGTAGAAAATAACCCTAATAAATTTGGTCACATAATCTGTACATAGATAAACTTTAAAGAATAAAGAAACTGTCTATGAAACAAGAATTAAATTATGCACCTGCTGTGGGAAAGCCACCTTCAGGGGGTCTCGGGTTGTTTGTGGAGCAGGCAAGGGTAACAGAGGAACGGTAATCCCATGCTCGCCCAAGTGGGCACCTATGTGAAGATGTTTGTTGAACTTTTACTCCAGGCAGTGTTGTATGTATCTAGAGCACACAACTAAGCCAGACATTCTCAGAGCTGCTATTCCACTTTTATCTGTGAGAAGCAGTGGGTCAGCTTTGGTGGCCAGTACATTGCAGCTTACCTGTACAAGGTTGTTGATGGATGCATCGTGAAATCCCAGGGCCTGCTCTGCAGCTGACAGTTCCCTCAGTATTGGTACACACTCAAGACTTTTTTCACCTCTACTGATCTCAGTATATTCTAAAGCCTCTTGGTAGTGGGGCAGAGCTTCTTTTGATTTCTTCTGACCTTGATATACCCTAGAAAACAAAAGGATTATTTTTTAAATAATTAAAATGGAAGATACTGAAAATAAAAGATGGATTTGACTTTCTGACTCCTGTTTCCCAGGTTCATTTCCTAGGCAGCTAAGCCTTTCTTTCCTCCAAGGAGCAGCAGGGCATAGCGGTTTAGAGGACAGACATTGGGGTAATCAGGAAGATTGAAATCCTGGCTCTATGACTTATTAGATGTAGGACCTTTAGGTTACTCGACAGTTTTCTCACCTGTAAGTTAACAAAAGGTATCTTAAAAAGAAAAGAAAAAGCAATGCTAAAAGAAAAGCTATGACAAACCTAGACAGTGTACTCAAAAGCAGAGACATCACTTTGCCAACAAAGGTCCATATAGTCAAAGCTATAGCTTTTCCAGTAGTCATGTACGGATGTGAGAGCTGAACCATAAAGAAGGCTCAGAGCTAGAAAAAAACTGATACTTTTGAACTGTGGTGTTGGAGAAGACTCTTGAGAGTTCCTTAGACAGGAAGGAGATCAAACCAGTCAATCCTAAAGGAAATCAACCCCGAATATACACTGAAAGGACTGCTGCTGAAGCTGAAGCTCCAATACTTTGGCTATCTGATGCAAATAGCCAACTCACTGGAAAAGACCCTCACTGGGAAAGATTGAGGGCAGTAGGAGAAGGGGGTGACAGAGGATGAGACGGTTGGATGGCATCACTGACTCAATGGACACAAGTATGAGCAAACTCCAAAAAAACAGTAAGGGACAGAGAAGCCTGGCATGCTGCAGTCCATGGAGTTGCAAAGAGTTGGACTGACTTAGTGACTAAACAACCACAAGTTAATGATAATAAAAGTGCCTGCTTCACTGCATTGCTATGAAGATTAAATTAAAGTGGTTAATATTAATAAAAGGAACATCTAGAATAGTCTCTGACATATAGTAAGTGCTGTGTAGGTGTTGTTTTAAAAAATATAAAATATTAAAACAACAGCAGTAATCAGAAAGCACGCTAAGATGCTGATAACTGATCCACTGAGAAATTATAGAAATTTCCCAGTTTGATGAGGGTGTAAAGCACTCTCATTAAGTGTTGGGAAGAATGTAATTTGGGTACAAGCTTTTCTATATCAGAATTATACATATATATGTACACACATTTCTAATTGCACTTTTAGTAGTTTATCTTGAGAAATACTCTGGCACAAGAACAATCTATAAAAATGTTTACTGAAGCATTCTTTGTAATAGTGGAAGAGTATAAAGCACTTAAAATACCTCAGTAGATGATTATTAAGTGGGTTATAGCAAGTACATCTACATTGTGGAATGCCATGTAGCCGTTAAAGCTAATTTTGATCTGCATTTATCATCACAGAAGTATATCCACTATATATTATTCAGCAAAACGGCAGACTGCAAAAACACTTTATACAATCTTGAAGAAAGTGAGAGTCGTGTCTGACTTTTTGTGGCCCCATGGTCTATACAGTCCTTGGAGCTCTCCAGGCCAGAACACTGGAGTGGGTAGCCTTCCCCTTCTCCAGGGGATCTTCCCATCCCAGGACTGAACCAAGGTCTCCTGCCTTGCAGGTGGATTCTTTACCAGCTAAGTCATAATCTTATGCATGTGAAAATTTTGCATCTAATCTACATGTAAACATTTGCATAAAGAGCTATCTAAATGTCACTAAAATGTTAGCAGTAGTTATTTCTAAGGAGTTGTGAATGATTTTACTCTTCTTATTTATACTTTATAAATTTCCCAAATTTTATTCTATAAAAATATATTACTTTTACATGAGAAAAATGTTAATTTAAAGTTGGTAGTGGGAAAATAATCTTGTAGGTTCTTAGGGTAAGGGTCTCTCATATAAAAAATATATATCTCTATATAGTGTTTACCAAACAATTAAAAAACAATCTTTTCTGAAACACCTGTGAAAATTATTAGAAATTTTTTTTCATGGAAAATTTTTAGTTACAAAACTCATAATAAAAGAAATCAATCCTTCCTATGTTGCCTCTACCCCAGAATCTTTACTACTAAAAGGCCTTACAATTTCTAATTACCTAAAAACTGAGATGAAATGTGAGAAAGTGACTAAGAGACCATAAAAATGGGTTTTGTTCTTAACTCAACTGTAAAAAAACATTAATAAACAGAAACAGAGCCAGCAGCCCAGAATTGGGAATTTTCCTGCCCTGGGGAGGACGGCAGAGCCCAACAGGAAGAAGAGAGGCTCCTCTTCATTCCTGGTAAGAACTTAGCCAGTGAAAAGTCATGGACTCTTTGTGTACTCTGGCTCTCTCAAATTCTTTCCTCTTCTATAAAAGCATTTTCCTTCCCTTGCCAGGTGGAGTCTTGCATATCGTTCACCATGGTTTCAGACCCCCAGATTGAAATTTTCTGCCAATCCTTTATGAACCTAATTTTTTATTTCTGGAGAAATAACTGGCAGCCTTGTTTTTTTTTTTTTTTTTTAGGTCAACATAGTCATTGAATACTTTTCACAACTATTTTGCCCTTCAGTAAATTTCAAAGGAAATGACTAATAGAGTTACTTTTTAGATCTGTGGTTCAGATGATCATAGTGAAATAAAATGTTCATTGAATAGCTTATAAACTGGGATACCTTCTATAATTGTAAAGAGGTTGACAACACAAGAGGAGGTCAGGGATATGTTCCGGGACCAAGAAGCATCTAGATTGTAACTTGCAGGGGCTCTAACCTTGGAAAGGAAGAGATTAATGGATGATCTAGTAATGCTGGACTCATCTTCTAACTCTCTTAATGAGCTTAGAATGTAGTGGATACTAAGTAGCTCTGCTGTTGTCATTGTTAAGTTGTTCAGTCCTGTCGACTCTTTGTGACCCCACGGACTGCAGTACGCCAGGCTTCCCTGTCCTCCACCATCTCCCAGAATTTGCTCAAACTCACATCCATTGAGTTGGTGGTGCCACTTTGTACATATCATATTTTATTTTTTGAGAGAAAATCCACTGGCATCTGTGGTGATAGAAAGAGGCTTTGAAACATATGGCTGGTAACAAATCACTTAGCCAAACAAATTAAGCTTCCTGGTAGACAAAGATTAAGTAACTGAAAACAGGAGTCAGCAAACCATGGTCTATAGACCAAATCTACTCACTGACTACTTTTGTAAATAAAGTTTTATTGACATAGTCAGGCCCACTTGTTTACTTATTATCTACAGCTGCTTTTGCACTACAGTGCAGAGTTGACTAGTTGCAACAGACACTATATGGCCTACAAAGGCAAAAACATTTACTGTCTGGGTCTTTACAGAAAAAGTTTGTACACCAACTTTTTGTCTAGAATCTAGAAAAAATCACAAACTTTTAAAATTATTTCTGATTTTTTTGGACCTAATTTAACCTAGAGAACTCAGACAATGCCATAGATGTTTCATCAAAGGAAAAAAAATTCAACTTCCTTTATTATCTTCATAAATGATGAAGAGTGTGCCAAGGAAGTAAAGAAGAGGTCCTTTGTTTCCAAAGTTGCCTGTAAAAGTCATAGAGGAGTAATAAAGCCAACACAAATGCCAAGATGATTTCATCCGGGCAACAACTTGAAAGCAATATTCACAGCTTAGCAATCAAGATTATAAATGAGGAAAAAATAGAAAAGTACATGAAACAAGGCATACATTAATTCATATATCAAAAGTTCTTCCTTTCCTGAGTTAGAACACTAAAGAAAAGAATTTGGGGGTTTGTGAAGCCATCTAGCAACCATCTTAGCCGAAGCATGCACAGCACTCCAAGTTAACACAGCATTGTCTTTTCAGGTATCAAAATGTCATCCTTCAGACACACCTGACTCTCAGAGAGAATTTTCTAGAAAAGAATACAGTGTGAGAGGCAGGGCAATCAATTACAAATACTGCAAAAGGAGTAGAAAACCCAAACAGTAGTTTTAGCATCCTTACTAACTAGGACACACAACCCTGAGAAAGAACAAAACGCTTTGAAACTTGGTTTCATCGTCTGAACACTGGAGTCCAATAGGGTTGCTGTGAGAATCAAAGAAGATGTCTGAAAGTGCTTTAAAACTGAAGCCAGCTATACAGGTTGATATGAAATGCCTACACACAATCACACTTTTACTCCTTCCCTCCCCGGCTGTGGTTTCTTTGGAACTGAGAGGCACAGTTTCAGGTTGTTCTCATGTTGAACCGGGCTCATGTGTGGGCTCAGCTTGTTCCCACCTACATAAAATTCTACCCAAATAACGGGTAGGATCAGTCAAACTCAAGCCTGCAAGTGAGGCAGGAATTTTCTTATACAACTGGGCTTTTTTAAAAGTTGAGAATAATTCACTATAAGAACTATATATATTCATCATTAAAAGTAAGAAGAGATATTAAAAATTAAAATATATCAATGTAATCACAACATCTAAAGATGACTGCTATACACTTTGATATATATACTTCCAGGTGATTTTCTATGCATTTTTAAAAAAAAGATCATAATGTTTTAGAATATGTGGCAATGAAGGGTATAATATCGCTTTTAGTGGCTGAATGGTGCTATATAAAGTTTGATTGACCATACATGTTCAAAATTATTTGAAAGTGAAAGTGTTAGTCGCTCAGTCATGTCCAACTCTTTGCAACCCATGACTGTAGCCTGCCAGGTTCCTCTGTCCATGGAATTCTTCAGGCAAGAACACTGGAGTGGGTTGCCATTCCTTTCTCCAGAGCATCTTCCTGATCCAGGGACTGAATCCGGGTCTCCTACATTGCCAGCGGATTCTTTACTGTCTGAGCTACCAGGAAAGTTCCCATCTTTAAAAATATTATTTAGGACATATAAAAAAATGGATGGTGAAAAATGTAGTTTGTGGAAAAGTTTTGCAAATCATATTTCTGATGAGGGACTTGAATCCAGACTATATAAAGGACTCTTACAATAGTAATAAAAGATAAATTGCCCGATTTAAAAATGAGCAAAACATCTGAATAGTCATTTCTCTGAAGAAGATGCACACATAAAGAGATGTTCATCATTAGTCATCAAGACAATGCAAATCAAAATTACAATGAGATACCACTTTATATCCATTAGGATGGTGGCTATAATAACAATGATTTTTTAAAAGACAGTAACCGTTAACAAGGATGTGGAAAAATTGGATCCTCACACACTGCTGGTGGGTATGTAAAACTGTCATTTTCTCAAAAGTTTAAACACAGAATTACAAGATGACCTCGCAATTCACTACCAGGTATATACCCAAAAGAAATGAACACATACGTTAACATAAAGACTTGTACACGAATGTTCATAACTGCACAGTTCATAAGAGCCAAAAAGTAGAAACAACCCAAATGTCCACCAACTAACCAAAGAACGAATGAACAAAATGTGGTATGTTCACGCAATAAAATGTTATTTGGCCATAAAAGGGAAGTTTTGATATATGTTACAAGACAGATGAACCTTGAAAAAATTACACAAAGTGAAAGGGGCCAGTCACAGAAGACCACATACTCTAAGGTTCCATTCATATGAAATGTCCTTAACAGGCAGATCCATACAGACTGAAAGTAGATTAGTAGTTGCCAGGGGTTGGGGAACTTGAGAATGGGGAGAGACTGGTAATGGAATGAAAATGTAAAATTGCTTGTGGTGATGGTTGCATACTAAAAACCATCAAACTGTATACTTTCATTGAATGGACTGTATGGTTTGTGAATTATATCTAAATAAATATGTTATTTTTGAAAAGTTTGTGAACATTTGGAAGCAAAATGAATTATAGATGAGACTCAGTAATAACCATTAACAGTCATTTTTGTTTAAAGAAATAACTATACTAAAATTATTAAACAAAAATGAAAATATTTTAAGCTTAACATCATCTGCAAGCTAGACATTACTCCTAACTTACTCATTTAAAGCAGGTCAGAAAGATACGTGGGTTTTGGCTCTAAATTGGTCCTGATTCACTGGATGATCCTACCCATCTCTTTTGGGGGGCAGGTTAGGAGAACCGGTCTGGCTGCACCTGACACTCAGCACAGTGGGCATTTCCACAGGGATGCCATAAATCAGGCTTGAACACTGAGCTACTGGTCTCTCTTTAGCCTCCCAGAGCTGTTGGCATGTCTCCTGAGGAGCTCTACGTCCTGGAGATCTCCAGGGGAAAGCCTCAGTCTGTGCAAAGCAGTAAATTCATAGAAAGAAAAGATAACAAAAATATTTTTAATGGCATGCTCTAGTAAATCAATTACACAATAAGTTTAAATATGTTAATATATTTCATATCATGACTTCAGATGCGGAAGAATCTAGTAATAGGTGATAAACCCGGAGTCTTTTCCGGTCAGATGATTGATTCAAGCCAATAAGCTGTGGTTAAGGAAATTAGCCAAGTACTGGTAGGCCAGAGAGGAAAAATGAATTCAGTGTGGCTCCCAACTCCCAGATTAGCAGAATTCACAATAAGACAACATGGGGCTGGAACAGAAACACCAGTCCTGCAGCCCAAAGCTGAGTGAGCACACCTGGCCGTCTTGGGGATAATGGATGGATTTGGAGACGTACCAGTGGCTCTGCTGGGACCCTTACTTCCCCGAACTTGATGAGTTCAGATGACTCATGAGGGTCGTCTGAACATTCCCGCTTGGCTTCCATGATGCCGGTTCTCTTTCAGCCCCTAGTTCTCTACGGATCTTTGCTGGTCCTTCTATCTGGAGCATTCTTCCTTCCATTTCTGCCTGGCTAACTGCCATTCATCTTTCTATCATCTCTCTTCCAGTTTCAGTTTGGCTGTCTCCTCCTTAAGTAGCCTTCCCTGCAAGGGCCAGAACTAGCGTGAGACCAGGGAGACATCTAGGACACATCATTTAAGGAGGTGGAAAAAGAGCAGGGTTGGCATCCAAGTGTTAGTGCCTCCTTAAATGGTGCGGTCTGGGCACCTGGCTCCCTCATCCTAGTGCTGGCTCAGTCCGTTGACATCCCAGGCTGGGCTGGGTGCCTCTGTGCTCCCACAGAACCGTGAACCTCCCTGCTCTGGATACATCTCTCACGTTGAATTATAAGTGCCTGGAGACTCAGCACTAATCCCTTTAGGGCAGGATTCTGAAAAAACAGAGGGCAAGTCTGCCACATTCATCCGGACATCCCCAGCACCTTGCAGTGTCTAACACACAGTGGGTGCTTGTTGTCTATGGAAGGAGAAAGGAGGGAAGACAGAGGGGGAAACCTGCAGATTCACTGACTTTGAGGCTATAATTCTTACCTTAATTTTCATAGATGTTTGGAATAAATTTTAGGGAAAATATGCAAGAAAGGAACATATTTTCACACTGATTTAGTAGTAAAAATATCAGATTGTTGCTCTAATGAAAGGTTGGAGAAACTATTGAAACTTTATGAAGGGTTAGGGTAGAAATCTTGTGAGAACCTATTAGGCGTTGAGCTGTATACCCCAACCCAAATTCACCCTAAGTACACCTCAGTCCTCATCCTCAGCACCTCAGAATGGGACTTTACTTGGAGACAGCATCACTGTAGACATAACTAACCACATTAAGGACATGTCACACTGGATAATATTTGCAACCCCATGGACTATAGCCTGCCAGGCTTCTCTGTCCATGGAATTCTCCAGGCAAGAATACTAGAGTGGGTAGCTGTTCCCTTCTCCAGGGGATCTTCCGGACCCAGGGATTGAATCCGGGTCTCCTGCATGGCAGGTGGCTTCTTTACCATCTGATCCACCAAGGAAGCCCCACTATAATTGGCATCCTTATAAAAAGGGGAAATTTGGATACACATGAACACAAAGGCAGAGACTGGTGTGATGTATCTGTCAGACAAGGAACACCAAAGCTGCCAGTTAGGAGAGAGTCGTGGAACACCTCATAGTCCCCAGAAAGAACCAACATGGCCCAGGTGTTCATCTCAGACATCCAGCCTTCAGAACTGAGACAGAATGACTTTCCTTTAAGTCACCTCACTGCCAGTACTTCGTTATGGCAGCCCTAACAAACAAGGGCAGAACTCCCTCTGGCTGACTCCAGGCTCGGAGATTTTCCTTTCATCAGCACCCTACCAGACGAATACTGGGTGTGCTCACCCAGGGCAGCTAGTTAGACAAGGAAGCACCAATTTTTCTTTTTTAAATCACATTGTGGTCAAGTCCAAGTGGTAACTTTCCATTACTTCACTGCCTGGAAATTTAATTTGAGTATCTGCTGAGAAGGAGAACTGGAAGGAGGCAATTTCAGCAGGAACCAACACATGGCTTTCATTGACAATAGCATTGCCCTTGTTACAAGAATGTCTGCATTATGGCACAGACCTCATGAATCCAGTGACATCCAACAAGCTGTTAGCAGGAAGCTCAGCCCTGAAGGGATATAGTCACACATGAAGGTGCCCTGTTATCATTTCTGAACTCTCTAAGTTTAAAAGATTTTTGTCAAACTATCCTTGGTCTCACATTTCAAACCCTAGAGAATTCTTCAGACTCTTGAGTCCTTGTTTCATCTGTAGGTAAAGCTATTTACCTCCTCACTTAATTTAATAATAATTTTATTCAAAGTGAAAAAATCAGATCCCTCATACCATGTACACAAAAGTTCCAAGTGACTTGGAGACCTCAATTTAAAAAGCAAAGCTTTGATCTGTTTGAGAAAAAATATAAGGAAAAGTAACTCCACGATTTGGGAATATGGAAGGGCTTCCATGGTGGCTCAGACGCTAAAGAATCCACCTGCAATACAGGAGATGCCAGTTTGATCACTGGGTCAGGAAGATCCCCTGGAGAAGGGAATACTTACCCCAGTATTCTAGCCTGGAGAATTCCATGGACAGAGGAGCCTAGCAGGCTACAATTCATGGGGTTGCAAAGAGTTGAACATTGCAGAGTGACTAACACTTTCTTTTCACTTCAACTCCATGATTTTGAGATAGGTAATGACTTCTTAAATAAGTTAGAGATCATAATGAAAGAGGTTTGGTAAATTAGGTCACATTAAAAATAAAAATTCCTGTGCATCAAAATTCATCATAAATAAAGTGAGACGGCAGACTACACATTAGGGTACACACAATATATGTAAGCAGCAAATAACATGTCATCAGAAATTAGAAGAATGTCTACAAGTTAATAAGAAAAATGCAAATAGCTCAGTTAAAAAATTGAGTAAAAGAAATGAGTAGACATTTTATAGAACAGAAATTCTAAATGTCCAGCAGATGTATGAAAATATGTCAAATCTCACTATTAGGAAAATGCAATTAGAGAAATTACATGATTGGCAAAGACAAAAAGTCTCACAAGATCAAGTGTTGACAAGGATGTGGAGTAATGGGAATTACTGCTGGTGAGAGCACAGACTGGTGGAAAGCAAACTCAGTAAAGGTGATGATGTGGATACTTGTCAATTAAGCTATTCCACTCCTTTGCAAATACCTGAAGAGATAATCTTGCACGTGTGCCCATTGAGACATGTATAATAAGAATGATCAAATCAGAAGCAATCTAGGTGTTCACCCTCAGAGAATGTATAAGTAAATTAAAGTCAGAGCAAACATAATATGAAGGTTTAAAATGAATAGTATCAACTGATGTGGATACATCTCAAAAATAGAAAAGTAATGGGGGAAAAAAGCAAGCTATATATATATATGAGAAATAAACATATATATGAGGTATAAAAATAAGAAAAATAATTCTGTATATTTTTATGGTTACACAAATATAGATTCAGAGGAATGAAAAACACAAAATTCAATATCACAATTGCCTGTAACATGGGGAGAAAAAAACAGCATTAAGAAGAAAGCATAACAGGCTTCCATTTATCCGCAGTGTTCTACTTGGAAACTTGGTGGCATGTACATGTATTCATAGAATAACATCTTTAATTTTATATACCTGAGATATTCGGTTAAAATACTTGTTTAGTGTGTGCAGAGAACAGGGCACATTCTACCCTTATCCTTTGAAGTTGCTGCCACATGCTATTCCAGGCTCCTGGCACTACCAGCCAGAAATGGAGGCTATCAAGCTAATGCAATCTACAATGAGCCTTCTGGAGCTCATTGAGGGTACACTGTTCACATAAAAGAAAATACAAAACAGAAAATAAAATTACTTAGCTTCACAATATATTTAATGAAAAAAGGGATTGAGGGAGTACTACATCAGGAAATAACTAAATTATAGTCTTACTTCCATTTCCAACTCATTTAAAGCATCAGTCAATTTCAGGCGATCTTGTTTGTCTCCATCTGCTCATAAGTAACGTGTGGGAGAGCAACACTGTCTCCTTTTCTTTCCTGTCTACCTGCCAGGGATGTTTTCAGGATTTATTATCTAGTGGGCCCATAACCTGTTTGGGCAGCTTTAGGAAACACACTAGAGGCAGATGAAAAGAGAGAATTTTGAGCAACACAATGTGGCAGTACGTTACTTTGGCAGGTCCACAATTTAAACCACAGCATGTTTTATTGAATGAAAATATATCTGCAGTAACTCTACAGAGCACACAAGATACTACCTCATTTCAGATGAGCTTCAGAAGGTCTCACAAGGATGGAGACTGGTCTTAATCTGCAACGAACAAGTGAAATCTCCTCTGATATTACTAAAGCAATAGCAGCTTTCCTTTTATTTATTTAAAATGCATTTTAGTAGCATTTTATTCAGAATTTGACACTATATTCTGCAGTATAGAAAGTAACTTTAAAAGATCTAAGTAGGTATGTGTATCTAGGAGTTAAATATTCTTTAAACCACAAGAATGGGTGACAATGTAGTTGTATACATCCAATCTTTATCATAACTGATTTTTCTTGGAGAATATTAGTATACTGGTATGAAAATATCAGTTTCTCTTCCAGATTGTGACTTCTTTATCTTTTGGATAAATCTCTGTGCAGCCCCAAGGCTTGGGAGGATTTAAATGTATTTTTTTTTATTTATTTATTTGGTTACATTGGGTCTTAGCTGAGGCACATGGTATCTTTTCTGCGGTGCACAGACTCTCTCATGCCACTCTGGTGGCGTGCAAGCTCCATAGTTGCTGCATGTGGGCCTCAGTAGCTGTGGTGTGTGTTGCTCTGTAGCATGTGGGATCTTAGTTCCCAGACTAGGGCTCAAGCCCACATTCCCCGCATTGCAAGGTGGGTTCTTAAGCACTAGACCACCAGAAAAGTCCTGAGGGTTTCCTTTTAAAAGGTCGAGAATTTGGCAAGAATACTGAGCACCTGTGAAAAGCAGAGGCCTTGTGGGAATGTTGCTGATGATGCAAATCTAATGAAAAATCAGTCTTGAAAGAGGAAAAGTAGGGTTTTCTAGTCAAATGAGAAAACGTTTCCATCTGGGTCTCCCGCTAGCATCTGGCATACAAAGGTAAAGGCTATGTTCTATAGAGGGCATGGTCAGTTTTCCATTCTGCACAGTGAATGGGATCTGTGCCGTGGTGAGGAGTGTGGACACCAGAGTTGGACCGAGACCTGGCTCTACTTGGCTGCTCCCCAGCTCTGTGACCCTGGGAAATGACCTCAGCTTCTCTCAGCTTCAGTTTCTTCACCTGAAAATGAGAATGTGCAGGGCACCACCTCATAGGGAGGACTGCAGAGTAAATGATGAGATGAGGTCTGCAAAGCACTCAGCAAGAGCCTGGCACAGAAGGTGGTGAAGAATCGCTGGTTGGTGTGGTTGTTTAAAATCATTATTAAGTGTAGATGTTTAAGGGAGATGCAGACAGAGTGTTAGGAAAAGACAAAAGTACAGTTCTCTGAAATAGTGAAGCTGTTTGAAGAAAATGAAAACAGTAATTTGAAAAGATATAGGTGCCCCAATGTTCATAGCAGTATTATTTACAGTAGCCAGGATATAGAAGGGGCTTCCCAGGTGGCACAGTGGTAAAGAATTTGCCTGCCGATGCAGGAGACACAAGAGACACGGGTTCGATCCCTGGGTCAGGAAGATCCCATAGAGTAGGAAATGGCAACCCATTCCAGTATTCTTGCCTGGAAAATTCCATAGACAGAAGAAGCTGGTGGGTTACAGTCCATGGGGTTGCAAAGAGTCAGACATGACTGAGGACACATTACATACATACATAAACTATAGATAGGTGCCACCTATGTGCCCATCAACAGGTGAGTGAATAAAGAAGATGTGAGATGCCTACACGCACAAAATGGAATACCACTCAGGCGTGAAAAGAATAAAACTCTGTACGAGACATAATTACGCTTAGTGAAACAAGTCAGAACAAGACAAGTACACTCTATATTATCACTTATATGTGGAACCAAAAAATAAAAGAATCAGATGAATGAAACAAAACAGGAACAGACTCACAGGTATAAAGAACAAACTAGTGGTTACCCGGGCGGAGAGGCACCGGGGGAGGGACAAGATAGGAGTAGTGGAGTACGAGGTACAAACAGTATACTGAGTATAAAATCGATGAGTAACAAAGATACGTTGTACAGCACAGGGAAATTCCGCCATATTTTGTAATAACGTAAAATGAAGTACAGCCTATAAAAATATTGAATCAGTATGTTGTACACCTGAAACTAATATAATATTATAAATCAGTTGTACTTCAACAAAAAATAAAAATAGTAAAGCTTTAGAGGATTCAATAATAAAAAAAGTAGATAAAAGTTTATGAAAGTAATGGCTGGAGGAATCAAGATGGCAAGATAGGAGGATGTGGAATTCATCTCTCTTCACAAATACAGCAAGAATTACATCTACAAATGGAATAATTCTCACAGAGCAAAGCATTAGTAGAAGACTTCAGACACCTAAAAGGACAAGACAAAATCTTCTTGCAATAGGTAGGATGAAAGAAAGATAAAAAAGAAAAGAGGAATCAGAAAAGAGACCAGCATCCTTAGTGGGACACTAAGGTGAGAAGACATTCCCGCACTCAGAAAAACCCCCTCATGGTGGGGAAATGAGCTGAGATAGAAAAGGAACTTTTGGGGATCAAAGAAGAACACAGCAATGGACTGTGGAAGGCAAGACAAAGTAAGAATTGCGTGTGTGATCTGTATTGCAGCCCCATGCACCCCAACCTGAGCTGTGTCTCCTGGGGGGGTGTGGGGGTGCTAGGTGCTGGAAAGTAGGGTGTGGACCCAGGGAGGGGAGACAGCTACTGGCTGTGAAAAGCCTGAAGGGACAGGAATAAAGAGCTCCACGACCAGGAAAGTTTGCAGAAGCCCATGATACCACAGAAGCAAGGCATCCCTGAGTGGCATGCATAGGCAGGGAGGCCATCGTAACCCGCTTCCCCACCGCTGGTTCTGTCCCCTAGGGCACTCGGAGGGGCACCCATCTGGTCAGGCTCCCCTACTCCTCGAGCAAAGGCCTCCTCCATCCAGGAAGCGTTCAGGGTCCTGAGGGCTGCCCATGGCAAAGCCTCCTCTGGAATCAGCCCTGGGTGCCCTTGCCTGAGACGGGAACCCACCAGTGCTGGTGGGGTCTGAGTGCTAAAGTGTGGGGTGAGGAGAGTGGTTTCAGGGAGAGGACCGCAGCTGGTTGTGGGGACATGAGTGAGGAGCTCTATAGCCGGGAATGGCGCTAAAGGAAGCAGGTCTGCCTAGGAACCTATGTGTGTGCCATTGTTGAGTGATGGGCAAGAGGTGGAGGACCCCCCCCCCCCCACACCCCAGCCCCTGCCTCCGTGGGCACTGGGAAGGACCCCACCAGAGAAACCACGTCCCAACTTGGGAAACCTCCCGCAGCCCAGACTCTGGACTGACAGATTGACAGCCTTTTCTTGATTCCAGTCTACTGCACCTGCCTGACGCTTGTCTCGGTCTGTTGCACCTGCCTGCCGGTTTCCACCACCACAGGCCCTTCACATACCCCAGTGTGGCCGCCACAGCCCTCTCCCTGGCCTAACTAAGCAAGTTGACAGTCAGACAGGGTCACTCTGCTGGGTCTGACTCTTTGTGACCCCAGGACTGCAGCTCACCAAGCTCCCTGTCCATGGCAAGAATACTAGAACGGTGTGTGATTCCCTGCTTCAGGGGATCTTCCCAACCCAGGGATCAAACCTACGTCTCTTGCATCTCCTGCACTGGCAGGTGGGATCTTTACCACTAGCACCACTGGGGAAGCACCCCACCCCCTAAGTGAGTAAGTGTGCCCCTGCTAGTCACAGCTTTTGCTCCCTCTTGCCTATGGGCCTAAGGGTGGCACGCACACCAAGGTAAGGGTGAAATCAAAGATGAGCCCCAGGGGTGGTGCAGCTAGGAGGAAAGAAAATCTCTCCATGCAGTTGCACAAGCTATGGATTAAATCCCTGCTAGCTGCTTGGTAAATCCTGCATCTGTGGAATATCTGAATGGACAATGAGTGTCCCCACAACTGAGACTGGTCCAGCTTTAGCAGAAGTGAACTTTGGGGCAAGTACATGAAGGAGTTAAGCCAGATCAGAGTCTAAGCTGCTGAAACAGTGCCCACCAGTGGGTCCAGAGATCTACCCAGAGGTACTGAAGAGCCTCCTGGAGAGGCAGGGTTGACTGTGGCTCATTGTGGGAGCGAGAACACTGATGGTGTTCAGTTCAGCCACTCAGTTGTGACGCCATGGACTGCAGCACGCCAGGCTTCCCTGACCACGGACAGTAGAGGCCCCAGGAAAGAATTATTATTACTATTATTCTTTTCTGTTTGTGTCATTTTGTTCAGTTGTTTTTATTATTTATTATTTGTATTTTAAAGTTATTTTTAAATACATTAAGAATTTGTTTTTGTGTGCTTGTTTTATGTTTCCTTTGTTTTTTTTCTTTTTTTAGTTCACTTTCTGTTTTTGTTTTTATTAGTTTATTCTTTCTTGATGTTTGCATTTCTTAGTTCCTTGTTCTCTTGGTTTTGGGGGCTTTTTCTTTTTCTTTTTGGTTTGTTTCCTTGTTTGTTTCTGTTTTTACCATTTGTCTTTGAGTTTGGGTTGTCTTTGCTTTCCTTTCCTTTTTTCTTTTTTTTCTTTCATGCTGTGCAGCTTGCAGGCTTCTTGATTCCCTGATTACGGGTCAAGCCTGGGCCTTCAGGGTGGGTGCATCAAGTCCAGGACATAGAACCACCAGAGAATTCCTGGGCCCAGGGAATATTAATCAGCATGTGTTCTCCCAGAGGTGTCCATGCTGACACCAAGACCTGGCTCTCCACAACTGCCTTCAGGCTCCAGTGCTGGAGACCTCATGCCAAACAACCAGCAAGATGGGATCACAGAACTACCCATCATCAGACATGCTGCCTAAGTCACACTTAGCTTGCAGACACCCCAAAACACCACGTAATGTGGCCCTGATCATCAGAGTAAAGTCTCAGCTTCACACACCAGAGCACAGGCACCAGTCCCTCCCACCAGGAAGACTACATAAGTCCCCAGACCAACTTCATCCACCAGGGCATAGACAACAGAAGCAAAAGGAACTATGGCTCTGCAAGCTGTGGAAAGGAGACCATAAACATAGTAATTTAGACAAAATGAGATGACAGAGAAGTATTTTGCAGATGAAGAAGCAAGGTTAAAAAAACCACACGACCAAGTAAATAAAGATAAAATAGGTAATCTACCTGAAATGAATTCAAGGCAATGATAGTAAAGATGACTCAAGTTCTTGTAAACAGAATGGAGGCACATATTGAGAAGGCACAGAAAATGTTTAACAAGAACCTAGAAAAACTGAAGAACAAATAATCAGTGATGAACGGCATGATACTTGAAATGAAAAAATACACTGGAAAGAATCAATGGCAGAGCATCTGAGGCAGAAGAACAGAGAGTGAGCTGGAAGACTGAATGGCAGAAATAACTGCCATGGACCAGAATAAAGAATGAAAAGAAATGAGAACGTCTTAGAGACCTTCAGAACAACATTAAGAGCACCAACATTCAAATTATAGAGGTTCTAGAAGAAGAGAAAGAAAAAGGGACTGAGAAAATATTTGAAGAGATTATAGTGGAAAACTTCCGTAACATAGAAAATGAAATAGTCACCCAAGTCCAGGAAGTGCAGAGAGTCCCATACAGGCAAACGCAAGGAGAAACACACCAAGACATATATTAATCAAACAAAAATTTAAAACAAACAAAAGAATATTAAAAGCAACAAGTAACATACAAGCAAATCCCTACAAGGTTATCAGCTAATTTTTCAGCAGAAACTCTGCAAGTCAGAAGGGAATGGCAGGATATATTTAAAGTGATGAAAGGAAAACACCTACAACCAAGATTACTCTACCAGAAACTACCTCATTAAGATTTGACAGAGAAATCAAAAGCTTTAAGCAAAACCTAAGAGAATTCAGTACCACAAACCAGCTTTACAACAAATGATAAAGGAAATTCTCTAGGTGAAAAACACAAGAAAAGAAGAGAATCTACAATAACAAACCCAAAACAATTAACAAAATGGTAATAGGAACATACATATTGATAATTAGCTTAAATGTAAGTGAATTAATGCTACAACCAAAAGATACAAACTGGCTGAATAAATAAAAAGACCCATATATATGGTATCTACAAGAAACTCACTTCAGACCTAGGGACATATATAGACTGAAAGTGAAGGGATGGAAAAAAAATATTCCAAGCAAACGGAAATCAAAAGAAAGCTCGGAGTAGCAGTACTCATATTAGACAAAATAGACTTCAAAATAAAGACTATTACAAGAGACAAGGAAGGATGCTATGCAAAAATCAAGGGATCAATTCAAAAAGGAGATATAACAATTATAAACATTTTTGCCCCCAAATAGGGTCACCTCAATACATAAGGCAAGTGATAACAGCCATAAAAGCAGAAATCAACAGTAACACAATAATAGTGAGGGGCTTTAACACTCCACTTATTCCAGTGGATAATTCACCCAGACAGAAAATTAATAAGGAAACACAGATCTTAAATGACACATTAGACTAGATGGGCTTAATTGATATTTATAGGACATTCCACCTGAAAGCAGCAGAATACACTTTCATCTCAATTACACATGGAACATTCTCCAGAATAGATCACATCTTAGGTCACAAATCAAGCCTCAGTAAATTTAAGAAAATTGAAATTGTATTAAGCATCTTTTTTTATGACACTGCAGCTAGAAATCAATTACAGGAAAAAAAAACTGAAAAAACACAAATATATGAAGGCTAAACAACATGCTACTCAATAACCAAGTGATCACTGAAGAAATCAAAGACGAAATTTATAAAAAAACTAGAAACAAATGACAACAAAACCACAATGACCCAAAAACCTATGGGATGCAGCAAAAACAGTTCTAAGAAGGAAGTTAGCAAACAATCTCACCTCAAGAAACAAGAAAAATCTCTAATAAACAATCTAATCTTATACCTAAAGCAACTAGAGAAAGAAGGAAAAAAACCCAAAGTTAGTAGGAGGAAAGAAATCACAAAGATCAGAGCAGAAATAAATGAAACAGAAACAAAGGAAACACAGATTAGTGAAACAAAAAGCTGGCTGTTTGAGAAGATAAATGAACTTGATAAAACTTTACCCAGACTTATCAAAAAAAAGGGAGAGGACTTACATCAGTAAAATTAGAAATAAGAAAGAAGGGACAACTGACACCACAGAAGCAGAAAGAATCACAAGAGACGACTATAAGTAAAATACACCAATAAGTGGAAAGCCTGAAGAAATGCACAAACTGTCAGAAAAGCACAACCTTCCAATACTGAACCAAGAAGAAATAGAAAATATGAACAGACCAATCACAAGTAATGAAATTGAAACTATGATGAAAAATCTTCCAACAAGCAAAAGTCCAGGAACAGATGCCTTCACAGGCAAATTCTATCAAACATTTAGAGAAGAGCTAACATCCATCCTTCTTAAACTCTTCCAAAAAACTGCAGAGGGAGGAACACTCTGAAGCTCATCCTATGTGGCCACCATCCCCCGGCACAAAAACCAGACTAAGATACCACACCCAAAAAATTACAGGCCAATATCACCTATGAACATAGACACAAAAATCCTCAACAAAATAGTAGCAAATAGAATCCAACAACATATTAAAAGGATCATACACCATGATCAAGTGATATTTATCACAGGGATGCAAGGATTCTTTAATATATGTAAATCAATCAATGTGATACATAATATTAACAGATTGAAGAATAATAATTATATGATACTCTCAATAGATGCAGAAAAAACTTTTGACAAAATTCAACACCCATTTATGATAAAAACGCTCCAGAAAGTGGGCATAGAGGGAACCTACTTCAACATAATAAAGATCATATATGACAAACCCACAACAAACATCATTCTCAATACTGAAAAACTGAAAGCACTTCCTCTAAGATCAGAAACAACACAAGGGTTCCCATTCTCACCACTATTATTCATCATAGCTTTTGAAGTCCTAGCCTTGACAATCAGAGAAGAAAAAGAAATAAAAGTAATGCAAATTGGAAAAGAAAAATAAAACTGTCATTGTTTGTAGATGACATGATACAATACATAGAACCTAAACATGCCACCAGAAAACTAGTAGAGCTAATCAAAGCATTTAGTAGAGTTCCAGGATACAAATATACAGAAATCTCTCGCATTTCTATACACTAACAACAAAATGTCAGAAAGAAAAATTAAGAAAACAATCACATTTACCATTGCAACAAAGAATAAAATACATAGGTATAAACCTACTTAAGGAGATAAATGACCTGTACTCAGAAAACTATAAGATACTGATGAAATAAATCAAAGATGACACAAATAGGAGGAGAGGTATACCATGTCCTTGGATTCAAAGAATCAGTGTCATGAAAGCGACTATACTACCCAAAGCATCTACAGATTCAGTGAAATCCCTATCAAGTTACCAATGGCATTTTTCACAGAATTAGAACAAAAAACTTTTACAATTTTTAATGGAAACACAAGAGACCCCAAATGGTAAAAGCAATCTTGAGAAAGAAAAACGGAGCTGGAGGAATCAGGCTCCCTGACTTCAGACTATACTACAAATCTACAGGCATCAAAACAGTGTGGTCCTGGCACAAAAATAGGAACACAGGTCAATGGAACAGGACAGCAAGCTCAGATATAAACCTGCACACCGATGGTAACCTAATCTATGACATAAGAGGCAAGAATATACAATGGAGAAAAGACAGTTTCTTCAATAAGTTGTGCTGGGATAACTGGACAGCTACATGTAGAAGAATGAAATTCAGAACATTCCCTAATATCACACAGAAGTAAACTCAAAATGGATTAAAGATTTAAATGTAAGGCGGGACAATTAAACTCTTAGAGAGAAACATAGGCAGAACACTTTTTGACATAAATCACAGCAAGATCTCTTTTGATACACCTTCTAGAGTAATGAAACTAAAAACAAAAATAAACAAATGGGGCCTAATTAAACTTTAAAGTTTTTGTAAGTAAAGGAAACCATAAACAAAACAAAAAGACAACCCTCAGAATGGGAGAAAATATTTGCAAATGAAGCAACTGGCAATGAATTAATCTCCAAAATAAACAAACAACTTACACAGCTCAATAACAAAAAGACACACAACAACCAGTCAAAAAATGAGCAGAAGAACTAATAGACATTTCTCCATAGAAGACATATGGATGGCCAACAAACACATGAAATGCTCAACATCAAATGCAAATGAAAACTACAATAAGGTATCACCTCACACCAGAAAGAATGGCTATCATCAAAAAATCTAATAAATGCTGGAGAGGGTGTGGAGAAAAGGGATGGGAATGTAATAGAACCACTATGGAGAACAGTATGAAGGTTCCTCAAAAATCTAAAAATAGAACTACCATATGACCTAGCAATCTCATTCCTGGGCACACACCCAGATAAAAGTGTAATTCAAACAGATACATGCACCCAATGTTTGCTGCACCATTATTTATAATAGCCAGGACAGGGAAGCAACCTAAACGTCCATCAACAGAGCACGGGATAAAAAAGATGTGGTACACATATACAATGAAAATCACTCAGTCGTAAACCAGAATGAAATTGTGTCAGTTACAGAGACATGGCTGGACCTAGAGGCCGTCATAGAGAGTGTAGTGTTAGAAAGAGAAGAAGAAATATTGTATATTAATGCATATATGTGCAATCTAGAGAAATGGTACATATGAAACTATCTGTAAAGCAGAAATAAAAGAGACAGAGACAGAGAATGATCATATGGACACCAAGTGAGGTGAAAAGCAGGCTGGGATGAACTGGGAGATTGGGATTGATACGTATACACAACTATGTATAAAATAGCTGAATGATGAGAAACTGCTCTATGGCACAGAGAACTCGGTGCTCTGTGGCGATCTCAACGGGAAGGAGATCCAAAGATGATGGGATATATGTACACATGTGGCTGACTCACTTTGCTCTACAGGAGAAACTAACAGCAATGTAAAGCAATATATTCCAATTTAAAAAAGTAATCTGTGCCATGTGGTTTTCTGCTTTCCCAAATTAAAAAAAATAATATAAAATCTTCTTGAATCATGGGAATATGGGATGATGAAGAATAACAGGAAAAACCAAGTTATTTCCTTCTTTGTTAAGCATAAAGCATTCCGGATACAGAGCACTGCATGGGAGGATCTGACAGGACAAACCTCTCCTCTGGAGAGCGGTGGGGTGTTTCCTGGGAGCGGGAAAGGGAGGAGCAGTGCGGAGCACAGGAGCGTTTGTCAGAGCCTTGATGCGCAAAGGATAAGCGCAGAGAAAGCGATCCTTTAAAGAACCACACCTACAGAGGTGTGACCAAGACACCAAGGACCTCCAGGCGATGGCACGGGCTAAGAAGCAGAAGCTGAGCAGAAGAAGCAACGCTAGATTTGGAGGTTATTGACTGGACTAATTTAGGGAGGATGACAGTAAAAGCAAAGGCTATTACTGAAACATCAGACATTCACAACAAAAGCCCCAGGAATGCTTTGCAGGGAAGCATGTAGAACTAAGTAGAACTCCATCATCCTAATGAGGTGAATGGAGGGAGACACAGACCACACTCTCCTACCGCCACTGCTTTCTCCATTACCTCCCACCCCACTCAGGAAGTACTGGCTAAGGGAGAACCCGCCCCCACATTCTTGCCTCTTTGGAAAACTTGTGTTAGAATCACTTTGGAAATCTTGTGGCTATAATAAATCTAGAGAAACAAAGACAAAGAAAACAAAACCCGAGCTTAAAGCATACACACACACATATATACATACATACACATATATATATAATTTTTAGCTTAGGCACTTCATAAGAGCAAAGGCAAACAAAACAAAACAGCCCTCTCAAGTCATAGGAAAAAGTACAGGAAAGAATATTGCAAGCCAGGGGCAGTCTTGAAGTACAGTATCTTACTCTGTGATGTAGGTACTACATGCTTTAAAATAAAATCATTTCTAGAATGAAATGGCAGAAAGGCAAAAGCTCAGTTAGATAGCAACAATAAAACAGACATATTTTTTTAGGCTTAGGATGTATGCAGATGCTTTAATGTAGGGTCCATTTTACCACCACAGAATGCCCCTGGGAGGCTGATTGGTCCCATTGCAACAGAAAAGGCGAGGGCGGGATTGTTCGGGGTCCTCCAGCTGGGAGGGCTGGAAGGACGCTGACGTGAACCCAGGGCCACCCGCCTCTAAGGCCACGCTGTCGAACAGACCATGTCATGCTCCTCAGACACACCAGGCAGTGTCCTGCTGATGCTCTGAGGAGTGCCTACTTATCACAGGCATGCTAGAGAGCTAGCTCGGCACAGCAGGCAAGGCCCGGCCAAGCGCTCTCTGGGCAAGCTGTGGAGGACTGCGGACGCGACCAATCACGCAGTCGCAGAGAAAGCTAGGGACAGGTCCTGAGGTCCAGAGTGGCAGTCTCAACAGGCCATCATTATCATGCCATGTAGGAAGATTATTTCAGAAGGGATGTGTGTGTGTATGTGTG
This sequence comes from Odocoileus virginianus, assembly GCF_023699985.2. Taxonomy (NCBI): domain Eukaryota; kingdom Metazoa; phylum Chordata; class Mammalia; order Artiodactyla; family Cervidae; genus Odocoileus; species Odocoileus virginianus. Next base: position 44,787,467 of record NC_069689.1, on the reverse strand, counting down.
TGTGAAAATCGTGTATCCCTGCTTTTATAAAGACATTATCTGTATCTGGGGAATTTATCAGTAATTAGGATAGAAAATAATACTTAACACTGGAAAAACTTTGCTTGCTTTTCCTAGTGACTATCTTGGCCCCATTTGAAAAAACAACTGTGCACACAGGAACACAAGATTTGGATTCACTCTCCAAAGTTGAGAAATAATTACTGAATGAAGTAGTGCTGGAACAGAGAAGGGCAGGTGGAAGGAATGATGCTTCAGGCCACAGTTAGGGATGGAAGGCACGGAGCGTGAGTCACTCCGCAGCCCTTATCTGTCAGCTCAAGGAGAAGGGAACTGGCCTGGCCTGATGGGCACCATAAAAGGCGAGGCAGGAGGAGGACGAGGATGCACTGAAAGATGCCCTTTTAGGAGAAACACAAATCCCGCGAGAGCTGCCTAAGAAATTATCCACTTCCAAGACAGGGCAAAAGAAAAAGCCCTCGTGGTTGTGAGCATAACTGTAGAAACATCCAAAACCAAAGCCTGTTACTTTCTAAAGCAAATTGGTTTGGACAAAATAGTCACACTTCAGTGGAGAAATAAAGTGCATGAAGACCATGCAGTTTAAAGACGTATGTTCCAACGAATATGTTACAGTGAAGGACAAAAAGAAGCAGCGAAGCTTAAAACAACTCCCCTTAAATACAGTAACTTCGGAGGACACTGGAACATTAAGTCTCCTCCGGTATTCAGCACATACGCGTACAAGGCCTGCCATCTGCTGACAAGGTTTGGTACTGCCGGTTTAACTGGAAAGTGTTCAGGAGGCAGGGAATCTTGTCAGAGGATAATTTACTCAATTCTGTAGCAAGCGCTTAACATTAATTACGAATAACATTAGTCAGGTCTCAAGAAATATCAGATCTTGGTCCTCATATCTGTATATTTCCTGTTTTACAATGTAAGACAGAACACCTATTTCTGGGCAGGAAGAAATTCTGGACTGGTAGCCCTCCCAGTTACTACTCTTTTCCTCCTGTTAGGTAAATGGAATCATACAGTATGAATTCATTTCAGTCTCGCTTATTTCATAAATATCATGTTTGTGGGAGTCACGCATCATATTAAGCATAGGAGTAGTCTGATCATTTTCTTTCTATGAACAGATCACAATCTTATCTACTCTACTGCTGATGAACATCTGAATTGTTCCTAATTCTTGGCTATTATAAATCGTGCCGCTTTGGACATTCTCGGCTATGTCTTTTGGTGAACATATGTCTGCATTTCTGTTGGGTGTATGTTTGGAAGTGATACTGCTGGGTCATAGAGTATTAAGCATGGGCAGAGTAACATGGAAACATATATTACCATATGTAAAATAGCTAGCCAGTGGGAATCTGCTGTGTGGCTCAGGGAACTCAAACTGAGCTTGGTAACAGGCTAGAGGGGTGGGCAAGGAAAGGAGGTTCAAGAGGGAGGGGGCACATGTACACCTATGGCTGGTTCCTGTTGATGCATGGCAGAAACCAACACAATACTGGAAAGCGATTATCCTTCAATCAAAAATAAACGATTAAAAAATGTAGTAATAACGCTAACAGTTTTCTAAAGTAGCTATACCAAACACACTCTAAACAGCCACATATGAGAAACACGTGAGAGCACTGTATACTTGCCAACTCGATGTTATGGGTCTTTTAAAATTTTTAGCAATATTAGTGGAAATGTAGTAGTATCCTGTGAGTTTAATTTTTATTTCCCTGGTGACTAATGAGAGGAATGTCATGTAATAGGTTTAATACGTTTAATAGCTATGTGGGTATTGCCCGGGAATTCCCTGGCAGTCCAATGGTTAGGACTTGGCACCTTCACTGCCGTAGTTCAATACCTGGACGGGGAACTAAAATCCCACAAGCTGCATGGCGCAGCAAAAAAAAAAAAAAAAAAAAGTGTCTTGCCCACATTTCTATTCAATTATTTGTCTTTGTTTTATTGACATATAGGAGTTCTGTGCAGATTCTACTTATAAGCCCTTTGTCAATTATAAATATTACAAATAACTTCTTTCTCTTTGTTCTTGTCTGTGTATGAAAGATATGCTGATTTAAGTACAGAACAATATAGCATCAAGCAGAAGGGAAGACGGACTTCCTGGTGGCTCAGATGGTAAAGAATCCACATGCAACTCGGAAGACCTGGGTTTGACCCTTAGGCTGGGAAGATGCCCTGGAGGAGGGCATGGCAACTGACTCCAGTATTCTGGCCTGGAGAATCCCCATGGACAGAGGGTGCCTTGTGCGCAACAGTCCCTGGGATCGCAAAGAGCTGGATACGACTGAGTGGCTAAGCACAAACAGAAGGGAAGAGAGAATGAACATATTTAAGTTCCTTAAGAACGCTCAAACTACCGCACATTTGCACTCATCTCACACACTAGCAAAGTGATGCTCAAAATTCTCCAAGCTAGGCTTCAACAGTATGTGAATCGAGAACTTCCAGATATTCAAGCAGGATTTAGAAAAGGCAGAGGAACCACAGATCAAATTGCCAACATCCACTGGATCGTAGAAAAAGCAAGAGAATTCCAGAAAAACATTTACTTCTCCTTTGCTGACTATGCTAAAGCCTTTGACTGTGTGGACCACAACAAACTGTGGAAAATTCTTAAAGAGATGGGAATACCAGACCAACTTACCTGCCTCCTGAGAAATCTGCATGCTGGTCAAGAAGCAACAGTTAGAACTGGACATGGAATACAGACTGGATCCAAATTGGGAAAGAAGTAAGTCAAGGCTGTATATTGTCACCTGCTTATTTAACTTATATGCTGAGTATATCATGGGAAATGCCTGACTGGATGAAGTACAAGCTGGAATCAAGATTGCCAGGAGAAATATCAATAACCTCAGATACACAGATGACACAACCCTTATGAAAGAAAGCGAAGAGAAACTAAAGAGCCTCTTGATGAACATGAAAGAGGAGAGTGAAAAAGCTGGCTTAAAACTCAACATTCAAAAAACGAAGATCATGGCATCCAGTCCCATCACTCACATGAATGGGTCCCATACCATTCACGGCAAATAGATGGGGAAACAATGGAAACAGTGACAGACTTTATTTTCTCAGGCTCCAAAGTCACTGCAGATGGTGACTGCAGCCATGAAATTAAAAGAAGCTTGCTCCTTGGAAGAAAAACTATGACCAACCTAGAAAGCATATTAAAAAGCAGAGACATTACTGACAAAGGTTTGTATAGTCAAAGTTATGATTTTTCCAATAGTCAGGTATGGATGTGAGGGTTGGACTATAAAGAAAGCTGAGGGCCAAACAATTGATGCTTTTGAGCTGTAGTGTTGGAGAGGACTCTTGAGAGTGCCTCGGACTGCAAGGAGATCCAACCAGTCCAACCTAAAGGAAATCAGTTCTGAATATTCATTGAAAGGACTGATGCTGAAGTTGAAGCTCCAATACTTCGGCCACCTGATGTGATCAGAGCCAACTCATTAGAAAAGACCCTGATGCTATGAAAGATTGAAGGCAGGAAGAGAAGGGGACAACAGAGGATGAGCTGGTTGGACGGCATCATTGACTCAATGGACATGAGTTTGAGCAAGCTCTGGGAGTTGGTGATGGACAGGGAAGCCTGACGTGATGCAGTCCATGGGGTTGTAAAGAGTTGGACACGACTGAGCGACTGAACTGAACTGAAGTTTCTTATATTATCTAGAAAGTATTTAATTGACTAATTATATTAGAGTGTAATATACCAGGGATACAAGCAAAAAAATTCTATAGTAATCACTAGAAGAAGAAAATAATATAATGTATAACTCACCAGTTAATAGATAGGGAAGTGGAATGACAAAAATATTTGACTAAACTAAAGAAGGCAAGAAAGGAAAAAGAAAGGAACATAAAACTGGTAGGCAAAAGGAAATTAAAAAACTCAAATATATCAATAATTAAACAAAACATATGAAGACTGAAAATTAAGAGATAGAAAAAGATAATATAGGAAAATTGATACCTGAAAGATAGAGTGTCAATTTTAATATCAGCCAAAATAGATAGGGAACAAAGAAGAGTGATATATACTGACAAATAAAATAACAGATTAAGAAGATAGGGTGTTACCAAGGAAACCAGATCTGAAAGAGACACGTGCACCCCAATGTTCATCACAGCACTGTTTATAATTGCCAGGACATGGAAGCAACCTAGATGCCCATCAGCAGATGAATGGATGAGGAAGCTGTGGTACATATACACCATGGAATATTACTCAGCCGTTAAAAAGAATTCATTTGAATCAGTTCTAATGAGATGGGTGAAACTGGAGCCCATTATTCAGAGCGAAGTAAGCCAGAAAGATAAAGACCATTACAGTATACTAACACATATATACGGAATTTAGAAAGATGGTAACGATAACCCTATATGCAAAAAAAGAAAAAGAGACTCAGATGTATAGAACAGACTTGTGGACTCTATGGGAGAACGCGGGGGTGGGATGTTTCAAGAGAACAGCATCAAAACATGTATATCTAGGGTGAAACAGATCACCAGCCCAGGTTGGATGCATGAGACAAGTGCTCAGGCCTGGTGCACTGGGAAGACCCAGAGGGATGGGGTGGAGAGGGAGGTGGGAGGGGGGACCGGGATGGGGAATACATGTAAATCCATGGCTAATTCAATGTATGACAAAAACCACTGCAATGCTGTAAAGTAATTAGCCTCCAACTAATAAAAATAAATGGGAAAAAAAAAAAAATAAATACTATGTTTAAGGAGAACAATTCAAAAAAAAAAAAAAAAAGAAGAAGATAGGGTGTTTAACTCTCCCCCACCCAACAGAATATATTAGAATATATAAAACAATGACTGGCAGAACCATGGAAAGCTATAGATGGATCAATAATTATAGTTCAAAATTTAACAACACTTAAAGAACTAATGTATCAAATTGGCAAAAGTTAAAAAATATAAATTTGAGTAACAGAATTAATAAAGTTACCATAATACGGAGTTATTAGAACCTTAAACACAACAAGTAAAGAATACAGCTTCCTTTTGTAGCACACTTGGAACATTCACAAAAATTGACTATGGACTAGGTCACAAAGAAGCTTCAGTAAATTTCAAAGAGTTGAGCCTATACAAATATGTTTCTGCCACAATGCAGTAAAATTAGAAATCAATAACACCAGAATATCTTGGGGAAAAAACCCATATATCTGCAAACTAGAATACACATCATTTTAATAATCCTTGGATTAAAGACTAATTATAGGCTTAAGTTATGGACTTATTAAGACTTGATGTGAGAGGTAGTGTTCCATGTTAAAACATGTGGGATAGGTTAAAGCAAGACTTACATTTTGGAGAATATCTTTGATATTTTGGTGGGAAAGATTTTCTAAATAAACCTTCAAGCATAAATCAGGTTAAAAATTAATGGATTTGACTCTAGAAAACTTAAGTTTCACACCATAAAGAACATCATAGACAAAATTAATAAATGAGCAATAGGTACAAGAAAATGTTTGTAGTATTACTAATTTATAATACACAAGAAAATCTCAGTTATCAATTAAAAAGTACATGAAGTCCCAAAAGAAAAACCAGAAAGAATGCTAACAGGCTGTTCATAGGAGGGGAACCCAAATGGCTAAACTGTATGTGAAGAGGTACTCAAACTCACTAATAAGAGATACATAAATAGAATTAACAAGTGCTGGTAAAGAACCTGCCTGCAATGTGGAAGACCTGGGTTCGATTCCTGGGTTGGGAAGATCCCCTGGAGAAAGGAAAGGCTACCTATTTCAGTATTCTGGCCTGGAGAATTCCATGGACTGTATAGTCCATGGGGTTGCAAAGAGTTGGACATGACTGAGTGCCTTTCACTTTTATATGCATCACAGTGACAAAGGTTAGAAAGACCAACTATGCCAAAGATTGTCGGGGATATGAGAAAACAGGAACCCGTGTGCCCTGCAAGTGGGAGTGCAGATGGGTGCAGCAATTGGCGAGTGTGGTGACTGTGAAGTACGAGTGTTCCCTGTGACCATGCAATCCCATCCCTGGAGCATAAGCCTCAGAAAAGTCTCCCTGAGACGCCTAAGTGGAGCTGCACAAGGATATTCATGGCAGCACCACTGCGGGAGCTGGGGACGAGCTGAATACCACTGCTAGCAGGACGGACACGCACAGGAGAGCAGGCACATCCTATGGAGCATGGCAGAGCAGGCCGCAGCCCTGAACAGGCAGCAGCTGAAAGCAGTGCCAGGTGGATAAAAGTGAGAAACAGTGAAACACACGCAAGTTTACACAAACCTAAAATGTATAAATACAGAAAACAATACTACTTATTATTCAGAGACGCAGATTTAAAGACATAGGTCATCGTTTAAGAGGTGTTTATGAGGGACTTCCCTGGTGGTCCAGTGGTTAATATGCCACCTTCCAATGCAGGGGTCAGGGTTTGATCCCTGGGAGGGGACCTAAAATCCCACATGCCTTCAGATCAAAAAACTAAAACATAAAACAGAAAGCAATATTGTAACAAATTCAACAAAGACTTTAAAAACGGTCCACATCAAAAAAATCTTGAAAAAAAAAGGTATCTAAGATAGTATGAGACAGACTAAGGAGCAGAATGAGAATAATGGAAGGAAAAAACTCAGTTTAAAAAAGGATACCAAAAATTCACATGTACTGATGAATTCTCTGTATCCAAAAACACTCCCAAATAAATGAACAAGAGTAGTAGACTTATGATCACAAAAATGTCTTTAAAAGCACAAGTCAAATTTAGTCCTTCCAGCTTCCATTCATATGGAAGCAGTAGGTGTGCTCTTTAAGGCCCTTTCCTTCTTAAAAGTGAGTCCATATAGGGTTATTGTTACCATCTTTCTAAATTCCATATATATGCGTTAGTATACTGAACCCTATATGCAAGACAGAAAAAGAGACACAGATGTATAGAACAGAATTTTGGACTGTATGGGAGAAGGCGAGGGTGGGATGATCTGAGAGAATAGTATTGAAACATGTATATTATTAAGTGTGAAACAGATCGCCAGTCCAGGATGGATGCATGAGACAAGTGCTCAGGGCTGGTGCACTGGGAAGACCCAGAAGGATGGGATGGGGAGGGAGGTGGGAGGGGGGTTCAGGATGGGGAACACATGTACACCCATGGCTGATTCATGTCAATGTATGGCAAAACCCACTACAATACTGTAAAGTAACTAGCCTCCAACTAATAAAAATAAGTGGGGGAAGAAAAAAAGTGTGTCCACTGGGTCCCTGAGTTCTCTTGGCAATCAAGCAGTCTGATTATTCAGTTACAGTGACTTCCAGCTTGGGTTAAGCGTCCCCACGTAGGTCTGCTAGGGATTCTGTGCTTCTTCTAGAACAGACCTTTCTCTGCCCTCTTCTTCCCACAAACACACCCGTTCAGAGTGTGCAAATGCTGTCACCCCACTGCTCTGTGGATTGGCTTGGGGTTGGTCTTTGGAGAGTGATAGATGAGCTGCCTACCCAAGGCTCCTTCCCCAGGCTCCAAGCATTTTCTCTCTTCCACCGGGGTTTACTTGGTGAGTGTGGGGTGGGGTTAGGAAGAACAGGAAACAATCCTCTCATTCTCATGGATTCAGATAGCTCTAAGATTTTCTCCTTTGAGGCCCTAATCATAAAATCAACACACTGAAACAGCTTAGACTAGAATGGTGGGGGAGGAAAGGAAAACGGGGCTAGAGGAAGGGGAGGGAACAGGAGCCTGAGGAGCGGGGCGGGGAGAGCAGGCAAGAAACAGAAACCAAGAGGATGACAGCAGGGCTCTAGGAGCCGGGCGGGTGTGGGAGCGCCACACACGTAGTGACGAGCAACACGTGGTTTGGTGTAAGCCTTGGTCGTGGCTGCTCTGACACTGTGATCTCCCCCCTTCTACTGCTGGAAAATGGCTGTGGAGAAGCCACGGCAATGTCGTGGAGAAGATCCTCCTGTCTGAAGACAGCATCTTCTGGCAAAGAACCTCCAGCAATCACGTATACAGGAGGTCCTAAACTGGAAACTTACTGCGCAAATGACAATTTGATCCGTGCTTGAATTTCCATCCATTCTTCTTTTATGATCTTTCCACATTGGAGCATCTCCTTTGAGAGTATCTCTGCCTTTGTCAAATTCTTTGAAGCTTCCTTGAACCTGAGTTATGTTCAGAAAACTTTATATCTGGTGCTGCATTCTGGGGTGGGGCCCCAGCTCCTGGACATTCTTGGCTCTCATACTGCCCATCACCCTTCCTGAGCCACCTGTCAACTTTTGATTTGGCCTTAAAAATTAAATGCAAGTATTATGAATGGTATTTCTACCTGTAAAGATTAGAGGCAAAAGGATACTTTTGAAGGGAGAGTAAGGCTTGCCCCAAGGTATGGAACAGCTCAACCGAACACTTGAAAACATCTGTATTGTCTTTGTATGGAGGCACAATGGAGCTGGTGAGGATTTCTTTGGCTTTTTCTGCATGTTGTTTTGCTTGTAGTGACATTCCTGTGGGGGGAAAAAAAAAGGAAGTCTCAGTTTCTCTTTCACTTCAGTTGGACAGGAATATAGTTGATTCTGGCCAGGGAATCTAGTGTGGTAACTTCACATATCTTCCAGGGGCACATAGAGAGGTATCAGGGCAGTGTGCAAGCCATCATCACTGGAAGAAACGATCACTGGAAGTACTCAAGACAAACATTTTTCCCCCAAATGTTCTTTTTGAAAATCAACAGGATAAGCAGAAACTGAACAGCTCTGAAACTTCACCAATATCAGATATAAAATGTTATAAATAATTATAAAAAACAAAAGGAATTTACAAAGACTACAGCATTCTGGGAAGGAAATAAAATTTTCATAAATGTTAATCCTGGCTTTGTGACACCAATCTTAATGGAATACTAAAAATTCTGAATCTTCTGCTCACCCATCCATAATCATAATTTTAAAGTTGCTTTAATATAATACACATATGATGATATCTACCAAGACTGACAAATAATTCCAACGAGATAAGGGGCTGCTAATGTGCTAAATATCTTATTTCTATGTGGTAAAGAAATGGAGTTTAAAAACCAGTTACTACCAAGAACTAACTCCCAGAGGGTTCTAGTGTCCTTCCACTGGCAGTCATCTGTGGAAAGGGTGATATTAGGGGTATCAGGATTTTTCGCTTTCCCATACCCTCACCTTCTTCTCTACAACAACACACCCCTCCACTCATATCCCAACACTCCTGGTCTTACATTCTTCGTTACATGGAATTGTATCTTCAATCTCTCTCTAAAAAAAAAAAAAAGCTGTCAAAATGTGAAGTTCATTCTGTTCCTATGTCTATAAAACAGAATAGATTTCCTGATGGAGAAAATCCTCCAGGGTATGCATTTGCTGCATCAATCAGGGAACTCAAACAGGGGCTCCATGACAGGCTGAAGGGTGGGAGGGGGAGGGAGATGGGAGGGAGGCCTGGGAGGGAGGGGACATGGGTGTACCTATGGCTGATTCTTGTTGATGTATGGCAGAAAAATACAAAATTGTGTAAAGTAATTATCCTTCAATTAAAAAATTTAAAAAAAACAAGAAATAAAAAATAAATAAAGGAAAAAAAAATCCAGGGTATGCTATTTTTGTAGGAGCACTTACAGAACTTTGTCTTTTTTTTTTAAAAAAAAAGCACATAATCAACCTACCAGAAATTTATTAGTGCCAATAACATATACAATATTATAAAAGACATGATCAGTTCAGTTCAGTTCAGTCACTCAGTCATGTCTGTCTGACTCTGCGAAGCCATGGACTGCAGCACCCCAGGACTCCCTGTCCATCACCAATTCCCGGAGCTTACTCAAACTCACATCCATCGAGTTGGTGATGCCATCCAACTGTCTTATCCTCTGTCGTCCCCTTCTCTGCCCACCTTCAATCTTTCCCAGCATCAGGGTCTTTTCAAATGAGTCAGTTCTTCGCATCAGGTGGCCAAGTATTGGAGTTTCAGCTTCAGCATCAGTCCTTCCAATGAACATCAAGGACTGATCTCCTTTAGGATGGACTGGTTGGATCTCCTTGCAGTTCAAAGGACTCTCAAGAGACTTCTCCAATACGACAGTTCAAAAGCATCCATTCTTCGTTGCTAAGCTTTCTTTATGATCCAACTCTCACATCCATACATGACTATTGGAAAAACTATAGCTTTGACTAGATGGATCTTTGTCGGCAAAGTAATGTCTCTGCTTTTTAATATGCTGTCTAGGTTGGTCATAACTTTTCTTCCAAGAAGCAAGCGTCTTTTAATTTCATGGCTGCAGTCACCATCTGCAGTGATTTTGGAGCCCCAAAATATAAAGTCTGTCACTGTTTCCATTGTTTCCCCATCTATTTGCCATGAAGTGATGGGACCGGATGCCATGATCTTAGTTTTCTGAATGTTGAGTTTTAAGCCAACTTTTTCACTCTCCTCTTTCACTTTCATCAAGAGGCTCTTTAGTTCCTCTTCGCTTTCTGCCATAAGGGTGGTGTCATCTGTGTATCTGAGGTTATTGATATTTCTCCCAGCTTGTGATTGATTCCAGCTTGTGCTTCATCCAGCCCAGCATTTAGCATGATGTACTTTGAATATAAGTTAAATAAGCAGGTGACAATATACAGCCTTGACGTATGCCTTTCTCGACTTGGAACCAGTCTGTTGTTCCATGTCCAGTTCTAACTGTTGCTTCTTGACCTGCATACACATTTCTCAGGAGGCAGGTAAGGTAGTCTGGTATTTCCATCTCTTGAAGAATTTTCCACAGTTTGTTGTGATCCACACAGTCAAAGGCTTTGGCACAGTCAATAAAGCAGAAGTAGATGTTTTTTTGGAACTCTTGCTTTTTCGATGATCCAATGGATGCTGGCAATTTGATCTCCGGTTCCTCTGCCTTTTCTAAATCCAGCTTGAACATCTGGAAGTTCACGGTTCATATACTCTTGAAGCCTCACTTGGAGAATTTTGAGTATTGCTTTGCTAACGTGTGAGATGAGTACAATTGTGCAGTAGTTTGAGCATTCTTTGGCATTGCCTTTCTTTGGGATTGGAATGAAAACTGACCTTTTCCAGTCCTGTGGCCACTGATGAGTTTTCCAAATTTGCTGGCATATTGGGTGCAGCACTTAACAGCATCATCTTTTAGGATTTGAAATAGTTCAACTGGAATTCCATCACTAGCTTTGTTCATAGTGATGCTTCCTAAGACTCACTAGACTTTGCATTCCAGGATGTCTGGCTCCAGGTGAGTGATCACACCATCATGGTTATCTGTGTTATGAAGATCTTTTTTGTATAGTTCTGTGTATTCTTGCCACCTCTTCTTCACATCTTCTGCTTCTGTTAGGTCCATACCATTTCTGTCCTTTATTGTGCTCATCTTGGCATGAAATAGTCCCTTGGTATTTCTAATTTTCTTGAAGAGATCTCTAGTCTTTCCCATTCTATTGTTTTCCTCTATTTCTTTGCATTGATCACTGAGGAAGGCTTTCTTATCTCCTTGCTCTTCTTTGGAATTCTGCGTTCAAATGGGTTTATAGTTCCTTTTCTCCTTTGCTTTTAGCTTCTCTACTTTTCTCAGCTGTTTTTAAGGCCTCCTCAGACAACCACTTGTCTATTTCTTCAAGGAACTTGAACCCAGCCTACTGGAAGCAGCATGGGTTGAGGTTCAAGAACACTAATTCTGAAATCACACTACCCAGAAAGGATTTCCTGCTCCATCACTTACCCAGAAATTTTGGCCTTATCTTTATGGACTGTAGACAGAGATAATAACATTACCTGCCTCATAGCACAGTAGTGAAGTGTGTGTGTGTGTGTATGTGTGTGTGCGTGTGTTAACTCACTTCAGTTGTGTCTGACTCTTTGTGACCCCATGGACTGTAGCCCATCAGGCTCCTCTGTCTGTGGGATTCTAAGCAAGGATACTGGAGTGGATTGCCATGCCCTCCTCCAGGGGATCTTCCGGATCCAGAGATTGAACCCATGCCTTTTAAGTCTCCTGCATTGGCATTCAGGTTCTTTACCATTAGCGCCACCTGGTGATGTCTAAGGGAAATTATATGTGGAAAATAGCATGGTCCCTGGCACTCAATGAGACCTCAGTAATTAGTAGATACTGCTTTTATTTTAATTTGAGTAAAAAAAGTCCATAATGCAGAAAGGTAGCAGAATGTTGTGAGAAAACATCATTTAAAATCCTAGATGCCAGGACATTGGCACTGGCCACCAAAATCCTAGATCTGAGTCTCGGAGCAGCTATCTATTAACAGTCTGACCTGGGGCAGCCTGTTTCAAATCAAACTAGTTGTTTCCTCTGAATCGGGAAAATAGGGGGCATAGGGGTGTGGTTTGAACTAGATGATCTCCAAGGTCCCCTCTGGCTCTAATAGTCTTTGATCTAACAGGTAGGACCAGTCTATAGTCAGGTTCGGCTAAATTTATTGGGTGGCAGTTGTATGCATAGCATTGTGGTGTTTTTCACTTCAATTCATTTATTCATTCATTGGGCCAATCAGTGATGCTGGGAAGACAGCAGCATCGTTATCAATATCATCTCTTTTCGTTGAAGGGACAGAGTACAGAGACGTGCTCTTGTACATCTTGTCCGAGGTTGCCAGTTTATGGTTGTGCCTTCTCTGCATCCATTCTCCCTTGCCCTGTTTTCTTTTGAGAATGCCCCTACACACTCAGTCCATGTGATTTAGCCAAGGCCAGCCTCTGCCCCAGGATCCAACGGAAGCAAAGTCAGGTCTTACCAATCAGACCACGTGTGTATGTTCAATTGCTAGGTCATGTCCGACTTTTGGCAAGCCCACGGACTTCAGCCCACCGGGCTCCTCTGCCCACAGGATTCTCCAGGCAAGAGTACTGGGGTGGGGGTTGCCATTTCCTTGGACTAGTTCTTGTCTTTGGCATACAACTCAAGTCAGCCCAATAAAAATCCCAAACTGTGAGATTTTGGTAAAGATGCATTCTTTTTTTTTTTCCATTTATTTTTATTAGTTGGAGGCTAATTACTTTACAGTATTGTAGTGGCTTTTGCCATACATTGACATGAATCAGCCATGGATTTACATGTGTTCCCCATCCCGATCCCCACTCCCGCCTCCCTCCCTATCCCTCTGGGTCTTCCCAGTGCACCAGCCCTGAGCAAGATGCGTTCTTTTTTATCCTGGGAATAAGCGCTGAGGAAGGAAACCTGAAGCTGCTGGCAACCTTGCTGCCACCATGTGGGCAAAGTTGGGCTAAGAATGCAGCCTATACAAAGGAAAGCAGAGTCAAGTGTTGGAGAAAGAGAGGAACGGAAATCTGATGGTGTTGTTTGAAAACATGGATCTGGCTAAGTCTACAGTAAGACCTACCCTTGGATTTTTAAGGTGTATGGATCAACAAGTTATCTTTTGGTTACTGCCAGCTTGATTAGCCTTTTATTTTGGGGGGAGGGGTTTGGTCTCACAGGCAAGAGATTTTCCATCAATACATATATGAATGGATTATATTTTAGGCTCTGACTCTAGACCCTAGGCCATTTCTACAATGCCTTCAAAGCTAACAAATCAATTTTCTCCTAAGAACTGTTTTTAAGATCATAAAAAATAAAGCTCTGCAGTTCTAAAATCTTCTCTTTTTTACCTATTATATTAGAAAATCGTACGGACTGTGAAAGGAAATGGCTTCTCAGTGTGTGGAGAGGAGAACATACAAGAAAACCTGACCCTCCTAAAGTTAAGCCAAGTCTTGGAAAAAAGCAGAAACCAACTGGCTGACCCTCCGCAGCCTGAGGCAGACTCACCTTTCAGCTGAAGATAACCCTTAGCCAGGTTAACATGCGCCTCGGCCAGCTTCCAGTGGGAATCACCATAGCAGATCCTTGTCAGAGCCATGCAGTGCACAAGCTCATGGAGAGCCTTTTTGTACTGAAGGAAGGAAAAACAGGCCCACTAGTTAGACAACAAGGTACAAAATCAATGTGTACTTTTATCCATTCAATATACATTTATAGAGTGATGATTAGGGGCCAGGCATGGTTTTAAATATGTGTGATACATCAGAGAACAAAAGTAAGATCTGATTTGGGTGGCAGGGTATTCTTCTGGTTGAGTGAAATAGACAATATACATAAAAAACAGTAAAATTTATAGTACATTTAAGTTTATAGTAAATAGTGGAAAATGTTATGGAATAAAGAAGCTGCCCATAAATGACCAGCTCCTACATATTCAGACATAAGTGGGCCAGTGGTGGTAGTTTTCAAATAACACCCTCTAGTTCTCAATTCAAACATCTTCTTTAGTAGCTAGGATATTAGCACAGCCAATGAGGTCAGCAGGACTTTGCAAACAGGTTTTGTTAAAGGAGTAAGAAGCACATTTTCATCCATTGCCAGGACAAAGAGAGTAGTGAATGGTGTGGATTCTAGCTCCAGGTCAGCTTACAGCAGCACTATTCTCAAAACAAGGCTGGTGGTTTTAAAATACAGCTCCAAAATACTTTGATACTCCTTCCATCCAGAGATGGTAGTCTATGTCCCTTTTCTTTGAATCTGGGTTTATGACTGTTGGTTAAACTAACATGGAGGCGGTGAGGCAGCACCACTTTTCGGGCCCAGGCCTTTAAGAACTGGCAGCTCCTACTCTCTGTCTCCCCTTATGTACTCACTCCTGGAACTTGCTATGAGCTGAAAGGTGTCTCCCACCCCTAGATTCATTTGTTGGAGTCCTAAGTACTTCAGAATATACCTGCATTTGGAGAGATGAACTTTGAAGGGGGTGAAGAAGTTAAAATGAGGCCGTCACAATGGGGGCCTCATCTAATATACTGGTGTCCTCATAAGAAGAGGAGACACGAGAAGTGGGCACACACAGAGAAAGACCTTGTGAGGACACGGCGGGCAGGAATCAGCAAGGCCGTAGGATAAAACCAACCCTTTCAGCACCTTGACCTTAGACTTCCAGGCTCCAGAAGTGTGAGAAAATAAACTTTCTTGGTTGAAGCCACCCAGTCTGTGGTATTTTGCCACGGAAGCCCCAGGAGACTAATAGCTTAACCATGGTTTCACGAGGAAGCCTAAGCGGCCCCACAAAGAGGCCTCCACGGAAATGAGCTGACGACAGCAGCAGTCAGTCAGCTGCAGAACTCTGCCACCCTGGCAGCGGATGCCCCACACCTGCTGAGCCCAGCTGACGCTGTATGGAGCAGAGGACCAGACCCCACTGAGCTCTGCACGGGCTGTGGGTTCATGAGCGAAATTGATGACTTTTTGTTTTACACCACTAAGTCTTGCTCTAAGACTGCCTACCCAGGTGGCACTAGTCATAAAGAACCTGCCTGCCAGTGTAGGAGACATAATCGATGAGGGTTCAATCCTTGGGTTGGGACGTTCCCCTGGAGGAGGGTATGGCAGCCCACTCCAGTATTCTTGCCTGGGGAATCCCATGGACAGAGGAGCCTGGCAGGCTACAGTCCATAGGGTTGCAAGGAATCCAACATGACTGAAGCGACTTACACACACACACACACACGTCTTGGGATGTGATATAGCAATAGATAGCTGGAATAGCAAAAGAGGAGGTAGAAGGTACACAGCCTAAGGGAGTAAAGCAGAGGAAGAATGGTAAGAACAAGGACAGAGTTGTAAAGAAAACCCAGGAGAAGACCCAGGATACCCAACCCTCCCGGTCAATGCCTAAGCTCAAAGGGCTTGCACTTCCACACAGTTTCCATGTGGGTTAGAAACACTTTCACTTTGAAACATTCCCTTGACAACAGTACATAGCCAGACACTTGACCCCAAGACAGCTGCTTTTCTGACTTAGCAAGAGAAGCTGAGGGCACGCTGTGCTCACTCCATAGCGATAAAGGAAGATGGGGTTGTGGGTTTTTTTCCTATAGTAACATTTTTCTTACAAATAATATATGCTCATTATCAAAATGTTGCTGTTGTTTAGTCACTAAGCTGTGTCTGACTCTTTTGAGACCCCACGGGCTGTAGCCAACCAGGCTCTTCTCTCCATGGGATTTCCCAGGCAAGAATACTAGAGTGGGTTGCCATTTCGTTCTCCAGGGGATCATACTGACTCAGCAATCAAACTTGCATCTCCTGCATTGACAGGCAGATTCTTTACCACTGAGTCAATAGGGAAGGCCCATTATAAAAATACAAGTGAGCAAAAAAAAAAAGGAAAAAAGAAAAATCACCTGCCATTGAACCTCTTCAAGATAAGTAGGTAGCTACATCTCTTTCTAGTCTTCATTTTTGTGAATCTATATTTTTTTTCCTTTTAAAAATAGGCTTATAAGCTACATACCTGTTTGCAACTTGTTTTCACCATTTGTGAACATTTCTCCATATCATCTTCTGTGATGATAATTTTTAATGGCTGTATAGTATTTTACTGTATGGATATATCATAAGTGAGTTATTCAACCCACAAATATTTGAGAACTTATGTTGCTTTAAAATTTTTTCTCTCTGAACATCCTATGTGGATAGCTTTGCTCATATCTCTAAATATTTTCTTAGAATGAATTCCTGGGAACATGACAATTGGGTAAAGGATATGCAAAGCCCTGAGGCTTTGCTAGAGTTTGCTAGACAGCTTTCATGAGAGGCTGTTTCCACCCATCTCCCTTCCAGCAAGTAATGTGAGCATGAAATGCTCCTTACACAGTGCCCAGCACTAGTTGAGAGTTAACTTGCCAATTTGTCAGTTAACTATTTCTCCTTGTTTTAGTTTTTATTTTTTTTTCTGCAAAGCTAGTAAGGCTGAACATCTTCATGTGTTTATTGGCTTCATGTGTATGTATTTCTTCTTTTGGGAAACATCTTTTTATGGCCTCTAAGAGCCAGGAAATTTAGGGAATGGCTTCCTTGGACATAGAGCAAATGAATACAGTATATGAGAAATAAATAAATTATAAAAACATTGAGAAGTCTAGATAGACAGTTTGCCAAAAAGAGAGGGGGACGTGATCTGATGGTGAATCTATCCCAACCACAAGATTCCAAGGAAGGGCTATATGCAGCTGAGAGTCTGCCTCTCAGATCACAACCTGGGTCCTCACTACCTGCATCAAGGACCAGGGCACAGAAAGAGTGGCCTGTCCTCTCTCTGCTCTTTTATTTGCTAGGATGTATAGTCCAGATATCCCTTTTTGATTTCCCAACCTTAACCTTGCCAGTTCCAGTGGCTTTAGCCAACAGGCCTGGGTAAGAGGTAGAAGAGAAGCATGTGCAGGCAGACAATCTCAGAACTGGAATGAGCCTCGGAAATAATCTAGTTGATCTCCTCAATTTAAAGAAGAAATGTAAGACCAGAAAGGTGAGATGATTTACCACTAAGTGGCAGAATCAGAACTCACAGTCAAGCTCCGTGATGCAAAGTCCAGAGCTCTTCCCACAGCATCATTCTTAATATTAAAACACCAGGCTCTGAGGATAAGTAGGTTTGGCCATACATATTTTTAAATGGACATTTCATGTATAGCTCTTGGCATCTAAATACTATTCTCTACTAGGATGAAACAGCATTCCATGAAACCACAGCTGGAACAGGGAAAGTACAAGATGAAACTGAAAAATCTCGCTGTGCCTGAAATCAAGGAAAGAATTATAGGGACGTGTTAAGAACTCAGATGCCAGCTTGAAGGGGCTCCCACTGGCAAATATGCAATAATTTAAGTTTTGCTGATGATAATGGATTGTAACACATTGAAAAATAGGATTTCTGGAACCTATATTGATATAAAGAAATGAAAAATTACATGTGAAGAAGGGAAAGCTCTTCCTCATAAAAAGAATGCCAATAAACAAACACTGAAAGCATGGCAAAGTCAGAGAGTCACCATTTGACAAACATCACAGCAATAAATGATTCAGGTGAGAATCATCAATGCATGTTAAAAGTAAGGGATGAAGTTTTGATGAGGAATAGGATATATTCATAGTGTTAATGATGGTCCCCACAGAATACTGATTAATTACAAATGGAATAATAATTCTACAGTGAAGAAACATTCCAGATAGCACCTTAACCAAGTGATCAAATTTAGCATCATAGTAATGAGACAAACAGACATCATATGTCTTATTTCCTAATAAGATGCACTGGAAAGGGACCTTTCTCAGGCCTGTGGGATTTCTGCCTCAAATGCATAATCTGATTCTAGTCAACAAGAAAACACGACAAATTCAAAATGGGGGGTATTCTACAAAACAGTTGGAGTATACGTTTGTGGCACCTGCCAAATTCTTTTGTTGAAGCCCTAACCCCCAATGTGGCATGTAGAGATAAGGCCTCTAAAGATGTAACTAAGGTGAAATGAGGTCATAAAGGTGGGGCCCTGATCCAATAGGATTAGCATCCTTTTGAGAAGACACACCTTTCTCTCCTCCTTCCCCTACCCTCCATGCACAAAGAAGAGGCCATGTGAAGACACAGCTTGAAGGTGGTGGTCTACAGCCCAAGGGGTGAGTTCTCACCAGACAACAGCTCTGCCGGCTCCTTGATCTTGGACTTCCAGTTTCCAGGATTGTGAGGACTAAATTTCTGTTGTTTAGGCTACCCAATCTGTAGTATTCTATCATAGCAGCCCAAGCAGACTAATAGAGCACTTTTCACAAATATCAAAATTGTGGAAGACACAGACAGGCTAAGGAATGATCTGACAGATGTGTTGGTGTTTTGTGCTCGTGTTCAGCCGTGTCTGATTCTTTGCAGCCCGCCAGGCTTCTCTATGGGATTCTCCAGGCAAGAATACTGGAGTGGGTTCCCATTTCCTGCTCCAGGGGACCTTCCTGACCCAGGGATTGAGCCTGCCTTTCTTGCATTGGCACATGGATTATTTACCACTGAACCAACTAGGAAGTGCTTTTCAATAGATTAAAGGAGACTAAAGAGACCTTCTGGCTCAGCTGGTTAAGAATCCACCTGCAATGCGGGAGACCTGGGTTTGATCCCTGGGTTGGGAAGATCCCCTGGAGAATTTAGGAATGGCTACCCACTCCAGTATTCTGGCCTGTATAGCCCATGGGGTCACAAAGTCAGACATGAGTAAGTGACTTTCACTCACTCAAACTCACTCACTCAAAGAGACATAATAATTCTAGCCAGCATGATTTCATGGACTAAAACATGGCTCTATCTAATATTTTTCCTGTAAAAGATACCACTGAGATAATTGGAGGAATATGAATAAGGTTTATAGATTAGATAATAATAGGTACCAATATTAATTTCTTAAGAATTAAACATTTACTAAGCATGGCCCCACCCATCAGAACAAGACCCAGTTTCCGCCTCACTCAGTCTCTCCATCAGGAAGCATCCAAAAGCCTCTTATCCTTATCCATCAGAGGGCAGACAGGCTGAAAACCACAGTCACAGAGAACTAATCAAGCTAATCACATGGACCACAGCCTTGTCTAACTCAATGAAACTTGGGTGCTGTGTGGGGCCACCCAAGATGGACAGGTCATGGTGGAGAGTTCTGACAAAACATGGTCCACTAGAGAAGGGAATGGCAAACCCCTTCAGTACTTTTGCCTTGAGAACCCCATGAACAGTATGAAAAGGCAAAAAGATAGGACACTGAAGATGAACTCTCCAGGTCGGTAGGTGCCCAATATGCTACTGGAGATCAGTGGAGAAATAATTCCAGAAAGAATGAAGAGATGCAGTCAAAGCAAAAACAACATCCAGTTGTGGATGTCACTGGTGATTGAAGTAAAATCTGATGCTGCATAGGAACCTGAAATGTTAGGTCCATGAATCAGGGTAAATCGAAAGTGGTCAAACAGGAGATGGCAAGAGTGAACACGGACATTTTAGGAATCAGTGAACTGAAATGGACTGGAATGGGTGATTTTAACTCAGATGACCATTATATCTACTACTGTGGGCAAGAATCCCTTAGAAGAAATGGAGTAGCCCTCATGGTCAACAAAAGAGTGAGAAATGCAGTACTTGAATGCAATCACAAAAATGACAGAATGATCTCTGTTCGTTTCCAAGGCAAATCATTCAATGTCACAGTAATCCAAGTCCATGCCCCAACCAGTAATGCTGAAGAAGCTGAAGTTGAACGATTCGATGAAGACCTACAAGATTTTCTAGAACACCCACAAACAATGTCCTTTTCATTATAGGGGATTGAAATGCAAAAAAAGGAATTCAAGAGATACCTGGAGTAACAGGCAAATTTGGCCTTGGAGTACAAAATGAAGCAGGGCAAAGGCTAACAGTTTTGCCAGGAGAACGCACTGGTCATAGCAAACACCCTCTTCCAACAACCAAGAGATGACTCTACACATGGACATCACCAGATGGTCAATATTAAAATCAGACTGATTATATTCCTTGCAGCCAAAGATGGAGAAGTTCTATACAGTCAGAAAAAACAAGACCGGGAGCTGAGTGTGGCTTAGATCATGAACTCTTTATTGCAAAATTCACACTTAAATTGAAGAAAGTAGGGAAAACCACCAGACCATTCAGGTATGACCTAAATCAAATCCCTTACAATTATACAGTGGAAGTGACAAATAGATTCAAGGGGTTAGATCTGATAGAGTGCCTGAAGAGCTATGATGGAGGTTCATGACATTGTACAGGAGGCAGTGATCAAGACCATCCCCAAGAAAAAGAAATGCAAAAAGGAAAAATGGTTGTCTGAGGAGGCCGTACAAATAGCTGAGAAAAGAAGATAAGCTAAAGGCAAAGGAGGAAAGGAAAGATATACCCATTTGAATGCAGGGTTCCAAACAATAGCAAGGAGAGATAAGAAAGCCTTCCTCAGTGATTGATGCAAAGAAATAGAGGAAAATAATAGAATGCAAAAGACTAGAGATCTCTTCAAGAAAACTAGAGATACCAAGGGAATATTTTATGCAAAGATGAGCACAATAAAGGACAGAAACAGTATGGACCTAACAGAAGCAGAAGATAGGAAGAAGAGGTGGCAAGAATACACAGAAGAACTATCCAAAAAAGATCTTAATGACCCAGATAATCGCAATGGTGTGATCACTCACCAAGAGCCAGACATCCTGGAATGCGAAGTCAAGTGTGCTGCAAGAAGCATTACTACGAATGAAGCTAGTGGAGAGATGGAATTCCAGTTGAGCAATTTCAAATCCTAAAAGATGATGCTGTTAACTGCTGCACCCAATATGCCAGAAAATTTGGAAAACTCAGCAGTGGGCACAGGACTGGAAAACATCGGTTTTCATTACAATCCCAAAGAAAGTTCAAACTATCATACAGTTGCACTCATCTCAGTTGCTGGCAAAGTAATGCTTAAAATTCTCCAAGCCGGGTTTCAATAGTACATGAGCTGTGAAAGTCCAAATGTTCAGGGTGGATTTAGAAAGGGCAGAAGAACTGGAGATCAAATTGCCAACATCTGCTGGATCATAGAAAAAGCAAGAGAGTTCCAGAAAAACATCTACTTCTACTTTATTGACTATGCCAAAACTTTTGACTGTGGATTACAACAGATTGTGTAAAATTCTTCAAGAGATGGAAATACCAGACCACTTTACCTGCCTCCTGAGAAATGTGCATGCAGGTCAAGAAGCAACAGTTAGAACTGGACATGGAATACAGACTGGTTCCAAATCGGGAAAGGCATACATCAAGGCTGTATATTGTCACCCTGCTTATTTAAATTATATGCAGAGTATATCATGTAAAATGCCACGATGGATGAAACACAAGCTGGAATCAAGATTGCTTGGAGAAATATCAATAACCTCAGATACGCAGATGACACCAGTTACGGCAGAAAGTGAAGAGGAACTAAAGAGCCTCTTGATGAATGTGAAAGAGGAGAGTGAAGAATTTGATTTAAAACTCAACAGTCAGAAAACTAAGATTATGGCATGTGGTCCATCACTTCATGGCAAATAAATGGGAGAACAATGGGAATAGTGACAGACTTTATCTTTTTGGGCTCCAAAATCACTGCAGATGGTAACTGCAGCCATGAAATTAAAAGATGCTTGCTCCTTGGAAGAAAAGCTATGACCAACCTAGACAGCATATTAAAAAGCAGAGACATTACTTTGCCAACAAAGGCCTGTCTAGTCAAAGCTATGGTTTTTCCAGTAGTCATGTATGGATGTGAGAGTTGGACTATAAAGAAGGCTGAGGGCCAAACAATTGATGCTTTTGAGCTGTAGTGTTGGAGAAGACTCTTGAGAGTCCCTTGGACTGCAAGGAGATCCAACCTGTCAATCCTAAAGGAAATCAGTCCTGAATATTCATGGGAGTGACTGATATTGAAACTGGAACTTTGGCTACCTGATGCAAAGAACTGACTCACTGGAAAAGATCCTGATGCTGGGAAAGATTGAAGGCTGGAGAAGAAGGGCACAACAAAGGATGAGATGGTTGGATGGCATCACCGACTCGACGGATATGAGTTTGAGTAAGCTCCGGGAGTTGGTGATGGACAGGGAGGCCTGGCGTGCTGCAGTCCATGGGGTTGCAAATAGTCGGACACGACTGACCGACTGAACTGAAATGAACTTCAATAATTGTAGTGTGGTTATGTTGGAGAAATTTCTTTATTCTTAGGAAATAGGCACTGACATCTTTAGGGGTAAAAGCTCATGTATTTTTTAACTTACTCTCTGATATTCAGAAAAATAATGACAGTGTGTGTGAAAAGTAAAGTCAATGTTAACAGTTGGTACATCTTACAACTTTTCTGTAAGTTGATAGGTTTTTTATAGTAAAAAATTACCAAAGAATGGTATTTCAAGAGGCAAATTAGTCAAGTTAATACTTTCTTAAAAACACTTTAAAGGCTCCTAGGGCACTTAACCTGAGACTTGGAGAACAGGTGAACTGTCTCTCCAATGGCACTTCACATCAGCCCAAAGCTTCTTCTCATCACTTGGAACATTGTTACGCTGCTTGTGCCAAACCAAAATTTTATGTGTGCTGTTCCCTGTCCCTAGAACTCCTTTCCCTCAGCTCCTCTATGCTGGATCCTTCTCTTCTTCAGGTGTCAGTTCAGATGTCATCTCACAGAGGCCCTCCCTTACCTAAGACAGGCCCACTGTATTTCCTCCTGAGCACCTGGTACAATCTCTGGTTAGCTAGTTATTTACAAAGTCTACTGCTCCTTAGCTGCATGGGGGCTTGCCCACTGTCTGTCCTGCTCACCAGTGAATCCAGGGATTCTTCATCTGAACTGCACATCACAGGAAATGATTTGGCACCATTCTAGATGGGCTTCCCTGGTGGCTGAGAGGTAAAGAACCTGCCTGCCGATGCAGGAGACGTGGGTTTGATCCCAGGTAGGGAAGATCCTATGGAGAAGGAAATGGCAACCCAGTATTCTTGCCTCAGAAATCCCATGGACAGAGGGACAGTCCATGGAGTCGCAAAAGAGCTGGACATGACTTAGCAACTAAACAACCACCACCATTCTAGATGCATAGAAGAGAAGTTGATTCTTCACGTACACCAAATGCCTTAGGGCATTAGGGCTTGATTCTCTTGCATGATTCTGGTGAGCAGGCTGCCAGCTGAGACCTACACAGCACACAGACTGGCATACACTAGTACTAGAGGACATCTGGTGTGTAATGAATATCAAGACCAAATTCACACCTTCTCTCCCTGTTCCTGCTCTTGTTCCTGTATTCACGACAGTAACTACGGGGACTGACAAGTTCCTGGCCCCCAAGCTGAAACCTCGGTCAGGAATCATATAAACCCTCTTGGGCTCACTCTTGCCTCTCTACCTCCTGTTCCCCTTTGTTACCAGGTTTCACCGATTCATATTTCCAAATTCTTATCAAGAGATTTCAGTGTTTCCACTGCCTCTGCCATATTTTAGGCCCTCATAATTCCTTGCTGGGATTATTGCAAACGCCCTCTGAACGGGCCCTCCTCCTCCAACTTACGTCCGTGCTCCTCCTCCTCTATTCAGGTATCTGAGGTCTGAGTGATCATTCCAGAAGCTCAGATGCTCATGGCCCTTCCTGGCTTATAATCCTGTGACAGTTTCCAGCACCCTGAAGAGAAAGCGTAAACTTTTTCTGGGTGCTGAACACTCTCCGGGCCCCAGCTCTGGTCTGTAATCCAACCTCGGTTCCTTCCCTGTATAACGAAAGCCTGCTTCTCAGATAGTTCCACGTATTTCACCAAACAGGCTGTGTGCCCTCAGACCGCTGACTCTCGCCCGTCTGCCACCTCCGCTCAGAACACTATCGTTGCTGGTCTGATCCAGCCCTCTCCCCTCCCTAAGCACTGTTACCAGCGCAGCCCAAGTAGCTCCCATTCCCGCAGCACGCCTCAGGCGCTGTTGCTCCTCCACCTCTAGGGTCACTGCTCACGCCTCCTCCCCTCAACCCCAGGCTTGGCATCTGTCTCACCTGAGCTTGTGTCTGTCACAGAACTCATGCTGACCATCATTAATCATCTATCTTCCCAACCAGGCTATGAGATCCTCTGAGGCAGAGGTTATAGCTTTCCCATCCACGCCCCGAGAGCCCCTCCACAACACCTGGTACACATCAGAAGTGAAGTGAAAGTCGCTCAGTTGTGTCTGAGTCTTTGAGACCCCATGGACTATACAGTCAGTCCATGGACTCCTACAGGCCAGAATACTGGAGTGGGAAGCCTTTCCCTTCTCCAGGGGATCTTCCCAACCCAGGGATCGAACCCAGGTCTCCCACACTGCAGGCAGATTTTTTACCAGCCGAGCCACAAGAGAAGACCAAGAATACTGGAGTGGGTAGCCTATCCCTTTTCTAGTGGATTTTCCTGACCCAGGAATACAACCAAGGTCTCCTGCATTGCAGGCGGCGCCTTTACCAACTGAGCTGTCAGAGAAGCCTGGTACACATTGGGTATACAGTAAATCTCAGTGAAATAAAAAAACGGACAAATTAGGACCCGGCACATGCTGAAGCTGAAACTCCAATACTTTGGCCACCTGATGTGAAGAGCTGACTCATTTGAGAAGACCCTGATGCTGGGAAAGATTGAAGGCGGGAGAAGAAGCGGACGACAGAGGATGAGATGGTTGGATGGCATCACCGACTCAATGGACATGAGTTTGAGTAGACTCCGGGAGCTGACGATGGACAGGGAGGCCTGGCATGCTGCAGTCCATGGGGTTGCAAAGAGTCGGACACGACTGAGTGACTGCACTGAACTGAACTGAACATAAGAGGTAGTAGAGAAATACATATTGAATGAATGAGTAAATGAATAAAACCCTGAAGGAAGATTGTAAAAAGTATGCAGAGAACAGAAGACTAAGAATTTTAGAAACACAAGCTCCTCAAGAGTAGAAGCTTCATCTGCTTTGTGCCGTGTCCCAGGGTGGAGACTTGGCACACAGGAGGAGCTCAAGAAACACTTACCGACTCACGGGAACCACTTCAGCAGGTCAAGCCACAACCAGTCCGCCAAGGGCGCACTTGTCGAAGGGTAGGGCAGGCTCCTTTGCTCCTCTGTGCACTCATTCAGGCGAGCATGCTGACTGTGCCCTGAGGTACTGTTTCACTCACACGACCAAAACGTGCTGCCACGCATTCTCTCTCATGGCAAGCTCCTGAGAGTACGAATGCAACCTGAAGTAGGCTACTCCTCAGTCACCAGTACGGGCATAAAAAGAAAGGTTCCTTACCTCATGGCTGCTGGCATACGACTTTGCTTTCTCTTCAGAGAGGTGGAGTTTCTC
This sequence comes from Odocoileus virginianus, assembly GCF_023699985.2. Classification (NCBI taxonomy): domain Eukaryota; kingdom Metazoa; phylum Chordata; class Mammalia; order Artiodactyla; family Cervidae; genus Odocoileus; species Odocoileus virginianus. Next base: position 44,761,711 of record NC_069689.1, on the reverse strand, counting down.
TCGAGGAGGCTGGAACAGTGCTCTCTGAAGCAGCTGGTTTTGCAGTTTCTTTCTAGGTGCTATGCTGACGGCAGCAACAATTTCTTCCAGGTGGTTGGATATGTGAGTTTCCTGTGATTCTTGCATATTTTTATATACATTACCCTCTAATTTTTAAATAAGAAAAACAAAAAAAATTAATGATAATTTCCACCATTACTTTTAGAAATACATATTTTTCCTAGAAATTGAGGCTAGAATTTAAGAAAATTTCAATACTATAACCATGGCTTTTTTGAAACAATTAGCATCTATCCAAAAAGCTCCTAGTGGCTAGAAGTTACTTCTTTCAGATGGATTTCAAGTTTTAACTAAATCAAACATTCTTTGTCCTATGTATATATCATATGTGTGTGTGTATATATATATATATATATATATGTTTATATACATACATACTGATGTATTTTATATATTATATACAACATATATATATGTCAGTAGGAATCAGCAGAGCTGAAACAACTCTCAAAGAGCTCAGATTAGATCTGTTGAACCCCAAGTAACTTTGAAATGGGAAAAAAATGACATGTTAAACTTTCACTTCCAGCTAAGATGAAGGGATGAGATTTATCCTCTTGTCTTAAGTAACCAACCAATCAACAAAAAACGTACCAAACAACAACAACAAAACAACTCATAGGCAAAAAGGGCATGAAACAATGGTTGTCAAAAGACAGGACATCAGACATGAGAAATGGAAAAATGAAACAGAGTGAGACACTTGATTGCCCCAGCTTATTGCTCTGAAAGCTTCTGAATCATGCAGGGTAACCCAGAAGTTACCCTGTGGACTGAGCTGAGGAAATAGAGTTGAGCACCTGGGGAGACCAAGGAGGCTGGAATGCACAGGACAGATTACTAGAGAGGACCGGGCTGCACAGAGAAGACCCCAGAGATTAGCATCCTCAAGAAAGCGGGGGGAATACTGATAGCATGTGTGTAAGAAAACTACGTGAGTCTGAAGAAAGATTCCTCTAAGAAGATTGAAAGGAAGTATCTGGCGCTCACCAAGGCTGGCAGTGCCTGTTCCCACTGACCAGACTGGAAAAACTCATAATTCATGAGGCAGAGGGTAAAGTATTCAGAAAGCTTTTATCTCAGTGTGTTAGTTACTCAGTCATGTCCGACTCTTTTGGACTGTCGCCAAGCTCCTCTGTCCATGGAATTCTCTAGGCAAGAGTACTGGAGTGAGTAGCTATTCCCTTCTCCAGGGGATCTTCCCGACCCAGGGATCAAACCTGGGTCTCCCGCATTACATCTGAGCCACCAAGGAAGTAGTGGAGAATAATTAGTACAATAATCAGTAGTGGAGAATAATTAGCCCTTGGGTAAGCCCTGCTTACATTCACTTAATGAACCAGGAAAGTAAGACCTAAAAGGAAAAACTGTTTCCAAGTAACTGTATGAGAGGGCAAAATTCAACGGTGTTGATAGGAATACAAAAACAGCCAGCACTCAATAGGTTGAAATTCATAAACTTTAACATCCAAACAAAGATCACCAGGCATGCGAATAGGCATGAAAACAGCCCATAATGAGAAGATGAGTCAGTCAAAACTGACCCAGCTATTAAGTTAGCAGAGAAGAATATTAAGGGTTATATAATTGTATTCCATATGTTTAAAATGTTAACTATGTTTAAAAAGTTAACTAGAGACATGGAATATAAAAAGTCAAATTGAACTTCTACACATGAAAATTATATGTAAGATGAAAATATACTAGATGGGATTAATGGAAGATCAGATATTACAGATGAAAAGATACACGAACTTGCAGATGTAGTGATAGAAACCATCTTAAAAAATCAGTGAGCTGTGAAAGAACTTTAACTTGCCTAATACATATGTAATTTCAGTCCCTAAAGAAAAGTGGATTGTAGTGGGGACAGAAAAAAGTGTCTGAAGATATAGAGGCCAAAATTTTTCCAAATTTAAGGAAAAGTAAAAAGTCAGAGATTTCAGGAGCTAAATGCACACTAAACACAAGAAACAGACAGAAAATGACACCAAAACACATTGTAACCAAACTGCTCAAAACCATGATAAAGAGAGAATCTTAAAAGCAGTCAGGAAAAGAACATATTAATATTTTTAAAAAGATGACGACAGCAGGTTACGTGGAGGAAATAAAGCACATAAGAAGAGAGTGAAGCAACATATTTAAAGTATGGAAAGGAAAACAATGTTAAGCTGAAATTTGATACCAGTGAAAATTATTTCAAAATCAAAATCTGAAAGAATTCACCACCAGTAGATTTGCAGTCCAATGTTCCCAAGAAATATTAAGAGAAATCTTTTAAAAGGAAGAAAAATGATAACAAATGGAAATCTAGATCTACATAAAGGAATTAAGAGCAATGAAAAATGTACTTACATGGACAAACAAGTAAGACTGTTTTCATATTACTTAAATCTCTTTAAAAAATAATCAACTATTTTAAAAAAAGTAATGTACTCCCTGGCTTATAAAATATATAAATGAAATCTATGAAAATAGTTGTGAAAAGGTTAAGAAAAAAATGAAAGTGAAGTCGCTCAGTTGTGTCCAACTCTTTGTGACCCCATGGACTGTAGCCTACCAGGCTCCTCTGTCGATGGGATTTTCTAGGCAAGGCTAAGAGGAGAGGATGAAACTGTGAAGTTCTTATGCTATAAAGGTGTAATACTATGTATATGTGAGTTCTTATGTATAAAGGTGTAATACGACTTGAAATAAGATAAAAATGTATAGTATAAACCCTATAGCAACCATAACATTTTTTAAAAAGATTAGGAGTTACAGGTGACAGGTGACAACAAAGGAGATTATATAGAGTCTTAAAAATAATCCCAAAGAAAAAAAGAGGAAAAAGGGAACAAAGAAGAGTTGGGACAAATAGCAAATAAATAGCAAGATGATAGACTTAAATCTGACTGTAACAATAACATTAAATGTAAGTGATCTAATTAAAAGAACAATTAAGAGAAAGACATTGACAGAATAGACAAAAATACAAGACCGAACAATATGTTGCCTATAAGAAATTCAAAGACATTAAGATTAAAAGTAAAAGAAGAGAAAATAAACTGCTAAAATCAGTCAAAAACAAACTTGGAGTCTCTATATTAATATCAAAGTAGATTATACACCAAAGAATATTACCATAATGAAGATCATTTCATTATGATAAAGGGTCAATTAGTCAAGAGGACATAACTATCCTAAGTGCCTGTATACCTAAAAATAGTTTCAAAATGTAAGGTCTCAAACTGGTGAAACTGCAAAAAGAAATAAATTCTCAATTATACTCAATTTAAATACCTTGTAAATAACTGATACACCAAGTAGGCAGAAAATCTGTAAAGAATATAGAAGACCAACTACATCATCAATCAACTTGATTTGGCATTTACTAAAACATTCTAGTTCTAGAAGTTGAGGGCAGGAGAAGGGGATGACAGAGGATGAGCTGGTTGGATGGTATCACTGACTCAATGCACACAAGTTTGAGCAAACTCATGGAGATAGTGATGGACAGAGAAGCCTGGCATGCTGCAGTTCATGGAGTCACAAAGAGTTGGACACAACTGAGCATCTGAATGAAAATGAAGAACATTCTGACTGCCAAAGCACAGAATATCCATTCTTTTCAAGTGCACATGGGTCATAAAACAAGTTTTAATACATTTATAAAAATTCAAGTCATACAAAGTATGTTCTCTGACTACAAAGGAAGTTATAAAGCAATAACAGAAAGATATCTGGAAAATGTCCAAATACTTAGAAATTAAATAACATTTCCCTAAAACAAACAAACCATGGGTCAAAGAAATCAAAAAGGGTATTTGAAAATAGTTTAAACTGAAAGAATATAAAATGCAACATACAACAATTTGAGAATGCCCCTAAAGCAGTCATCATGGAGAAATTCCTTGTATTAAATGTCTATATTAGAAAAGTAAAGAAGTCTCAAAATCATGGTCTTAATTTTTATCTTCAGTGATTAGAAAAGGAAGAGCAAATTAAGCTCAAAATAAGCATAAAAAATAATTAATAAAATAACTAATAGAACTAAATTCACAAATCAATTAAATAAAAATAGAAAAACAGAAAAAATAAAGGAAACCAAAATCAGTTCTGATACCATTAATGTTGATAAATCTCTAACCTGATTAATGAGGAAAAAAGACACAAATAACCAATATCAGAAATGAGAGCAATGCAATCACTATGGATTCTATAAATATTAAAAGATTAATGTGGGAATGTTATAAACACTTATGCCAATAAATTTGACAACTGAATGGAAAAATTCCTGTGAGTGAAGTGAGTGAGTGAAAGTCGCTTAGTCATGTCCGACTCTGAGACCCCATGGATTATACAGTCCGTGAAATTCTCCAGGCCAGAATACTGGAGTTAGTAGCCTTTCCCTTCTCCAGTGGATTTTCCCAACCCAGGGATTGAGCCCAGGTCTCCCACATTGCAGGCGAATTCTTTACCAGCTGAGCCACAAGGGAAGTCCAAGAATACTGGAGTGGGTAGCCTAGGCCTTCTCCAGTGGATCTTCCCGACCCAGGAATCAAACTGGGGTCTCCTGCATTACAGGCAGATTCTTTACCAACTGAGCTATCAGGGAAACCCAAAAGTTCCTGTAAAGACACACAATACCATAGTTCACTCAAGAAAAACTAGCCCTATATTTATTAAAGAAACTGAATTTGTATTTTAAAAATCTTACAAAGAACAAATAAATAAAAATCTCCAGGCCTAGGTGGCTTCAACAGTAATTTCTGCCAGATGTTAAAGGAAGATATAATACCAACTGCATACAACCTCTTCCAGAAAATTTAAAATGATATTTCCTAACTCACTCTATGAGACCCTGATATCAAAAAAAGACAAATACAAGAAATGAAAATCTCAGATCAATGTGTCTCAGGAACACAGATGCAAAAATTTAAAGCAAACTTTTAGCAAGTTAAATTCAGTAATAAATAAAAAGGAAAATACATCATGACCAAGTAGACTTTATGTCAGAAATGCAAGATTGACTTAACATTCATAAAAAAGTCAATGTCATGTTGATGTTTGGTAGAAACCAACACAATATTGTAAAGCAATTATCCTTCAATTAAAAATGCACAAATTAAAAAAGAAAGTCAACATGAAAATTAAAAAAAAGCAGTCAATGTAATTCATAACATAATGAATGAAAAAAGGAAAACTGCATGATCATCTTGATCAGCATGCAAAAACAACTTGACAAAGTCTAATACCCATTTCTTTTTTATAGTTGAATTTGTTTTTTTCTTATTTATTTAATCAAAATACGATTGACTTACAATATTAGCTTCAGACTTACAATACAGTGAGTTAATATTTTTATACCTTACATTATATTTAAAGTTATTATAAAATATTGGCTATAGTCTCTGTGTTGTACAATACATTCTTCTAGCTTATCTATTTTATTTAAAAGTTTTAAAATTTATTTTTAATCGCAGAATAATTGCTTTACAACATTGTATTGGTTTCTGCCTTAATATGAATCAGCCATAGGAATACATATGTCCTGTCCCTCTTGAACCTCCCCTCCCACCTTCCATTCCACCCCTCTAGGTTGTCACAGACACCAGGTTGAGCTCCCTGCATCATACAGCAAATTCCCACTGGCTATCTGTTTTACATATGATGATGTATATGTTTCAATGCTACTCTCTCAGTTCTTCCCACCCTGTCCATCCTCCACTGTGTCCACAAGTCTGTCCTCTATGTATGCATTTCTATCGTTGCCCTACAAACAGGTTCACCAGTACCATTTTTTCTAGACTCCATATATGTGCATTAATACATGATATTTGTTTTTCTCTTTCTGACTTACTTCACTCTGCATAAGAGGCTCTAGGTTAATTCACCTCACTAAAAATTTATTCTTCTAGTGAATGATTCCAATTCATTCTTCTTTATGACTGAGTAATATTCCATTGTATATGTATACCATAACTTTATTCTAATATCCATTTCTGATTAAAAAATCTTACCAAAATAGGAATAGAACTGTACTTCCTCAACCTGATAAAGAGCATCTATGAAAAATCTACAACTAAATTAGTGAAAAACTGAAGTCTCTTCCCCTAAGAACTGAAACAAGACAAGGAAGTTCACACTCAACACTTCTATTTAACATTGTACCGGAGTTTCTAGCTAGTGCAATCAACAAAGAAAAAGAAATAAAAGGCAACCAAATCATAAAAAGGAAAACTGTCTTAAGTCACAATAGTATACCTCTATTATCATTTATACAGAAAATCTGATGAACTATGAAGAAAATCTCCTAGAATTACTGAGTTGAACAAAGCTGTAGTTATAAGAGAACTATACAAAAATTATATTTCTATGCATTAGCAAATTGAAATTAAAATACTATATGCAGTAGCATCTCAAAATATGATATAAAGAATAAAGCTGCAGTATTCATTTAAAGATGAATATAGTGATTTGTACAATAAAAACTGCAAAACATAGCTGAGAGGAATTAAAGAAGACATAAATATTTACCATGCTCATGGGTTGAAACACTCAGTATTGTTAAGATGTCAATTCTCCACAAGTTGATAGATTGAAAGACTTCCTGATCCAAGTCCTTGCATGTTTTTTGAACAAGAAATAAAAAACTGTTTCTAAAATTCACATAAAAATGCAAAGGACATAGAATACCCAAAAAACTTTGTAAAAGAACAAAGTTACAGGACAAACACCACTTTTTATCAAGATTTATTAGAAAGCCACAGTAACAAAGGGAGTTTGGTATTGCTGTCAAGACAGACAAATAGATGAATGGAACAGAAAGGAGAGTCCAGAAATGGATGCTCACAAATAAACAACTGATTGTTGACAAAGCTGTAAAGGCAATTTATTGGAGAAAGAATAGTCTATTCAACAAATGATGCTATAACAACTATTCAACAAATGATGCTATAACAACAACATTCCACATGAATGTTCACATGTAGAATCAAAACAAAACAAAACAAAACTCTTTGATCCATACCTCACAGCATGTACAAGAATTAACTCAACATGAAATATAGACCTCTACAAGAAAATGTCTGTGCCCTTGGACTAGGCAAAGATTACCTAATATGATGCACAAAAATTCATAAAAAGAACAAAAATGACAAATTGAACTTAAAAATTAAAAATGTCTGCTTTTTGTAAGAAACTGTGAAAGATGATGGAAAGACAAGTTATAGGCTGGGAGAAAATATTTACAAAATATATATCTAAAGTAGGACTTGTATCTTGAATATATAAAGAATTCTCAAAATTCAATAATAAGAAAACAAACAGCTTACTATAAAACAGGCAAAATATTGTGACAGATATTTCAAAAGGAACATACATCAATGACAAATATGCAAATGAAAAGCTGCTCAACATCATTAGTCATTTTTGTTGTTTAGTCACTCAGTTGTGTCCAACTCTGCAACACCAGGCACCAAGCTCCTCTGTCCAGGTGATTTCCCAGCAAGAATACTGAAGTGGTTTGCCATTTCCTTCTCCAGGGGATCTTCCTGACCCAGGGTTTGAACTTTCATCTTCTGCATTTGCAGGAGAATTCTCTACCACTGAGGCACCAGGGAAGCCCGACTAGAGAGCTACTTAGATATAAAAATTAAAGAAGGAGGACAATCAAAACCAACTCTTGATATTTTCATCCTGAGACTCTAGAATAGGGCTTGGTACATTTTGACAATGGGACAAATCCTGCCCAGTCTGTTTTTGTAACTAAAGTTTATTGGAACACAGCCCTGCTCATTTACTTACATGCTGTCTAAGGCTGCTTTCACAACACAACAGCAGAGGTGAATAGCCTGTAACAGAAACCTTATGGCCCTCACGGCCTAAAATATTTACTATTGGTCCATTCACAGAAAAAGTTATGTTGTTGTTGTTCAGTTGCTCAGTAGTTTCCAACTCTTTGCAACCCCAAGGACTGTAGCACCCCAGGCTGCCCTGTCCTTCACCATCTCCTAGAGCTTGCTCAAACTCATGTCCATCGAGTCGGTGATGCCATCCAACTATCTTGTCCCCTGTCACCCCTTCTCCTCATGCCTTCTATCTTTCCCAGCATCAGGGTCTTTTTCAATGTGCCAGCTCTTTGCATCAGGTGGTCAAAGTACTGGAGTTCAGCTTCAGCATCAGTCCTTCCAATGAATATTCAGGGTTGATTCTTTTAGAACTGACCAGTTTGACCTCCTTGCAGTTCGAGGGACTCTCAAGAGTCTTCTCCAACGCCACAGAAAAAGCTTACCAACATTTAAAAATAGTGATATCATGATTAGAAGTTGTGAGATAGAGGACAATAACCCTTTTGATAAGACAATCAATTTGGTCTCAGCCAAACTGAATTTGAGGTTAAGGAAGAAAGCTTATGTATAATACCCAGTTTAGTAGTTAGAAGCAAGCCACTGGTTATGAATGTCACCTTTTTAAAGTTAAGTTTTTCCTTTCCTTAAAAAATTATAACTTATTCTATTGTTGTTCAGTTGCCCAGTCATATCCAACTCTTTGCGACCCCATGAACTGTGGCACTCCGGGCTTCCCTGTCCTTTACTACCTCCCAGAGTTTGCTCAAACTCATGTCCATTGAGTCAATGATGTCATCCAACCATCTCATCCTCTGTAGCCCCCTTTTCCTCAATGCCCACTTTCAAATAAGATTTGAGATGGGCTAGAGGCAAGTGTTGCAACAGTTAGTCTGGATATAGATATATCTATGTTTTATAGTTTACACCAAGGTAAAGTTTGCCCACTCCTTAATCCATAATAGAGTTTTACATTCTCACCAAAAAGGAAGTAGGAGCTTTTCTTTTTTTCATAAAGCAATATAGAATGAAGACATCAAACACAGAAGGAAAGAACTAGCCTAAGGTCAGACTATGAGAAAGATACAGATGAACTATAATCTTGGACAACTTCTTATCCCCGGGTAGCCCTTCAAAATGTGAAAATCCAATCTTTCAGATTCAATATCTAAGCTTTGCCTAAACCACACAGTACAGAGGCTCAGATTCTAAGATTCTGGCTGACTTTTTCTTATAATAAGCTCTTGCTCTATTGGCAAGACAAGATAACCAATTCCATAGGTGCTGTGGTCTAGAAAAAGAGCTGAAGCTTGAGATGGGGAATCTGAGACTCCAGAACCTCTGCTGACCCAACTACTTATGGAATGTGAGAAATACTAATAACAGATATTTACATAATTCTTTGCAGCCAAAGATGGAGAAGCTCTATACAGTCAGCAAAAACAAGACCGGGAGCTGACTGTGGCTCAGATAATAAACTCATTGCCAAATTCAGACTGAAATTTAAGAAAGTGGAGAAAAGTACTAGACCATTCAGGTATGACCTAAATCAAATCCCTTATAGACTATACAGTGGAAGTGAGAAATAGATTTAAGGGACTAGGTCTGATACACAGAGTGCCTGATCAACTATGGACGGAGGTTTGTGACACTGCACAGGAGACAGGAATCAAGACCATCCCCCAAAAAAGAAATGCAACAAAGCAAAATGGCTGAATGAGGAGGCCTTGCAAATAGCTGTGAAAACAAGGAAAGCGAAAAGCAAAGGGGAAAAGGAAAGATATACCCATTTGAATGCAGAGTTCCAAAGAATAGCAAGGAGAGATAAGAAAGCCTTCCTCAGCGATTAATGCAAAGAAATAGAGGAAAACAATAGAATGGGAAAGACTAGAGATCTCTTCAAGAAAATTGGAGATACCAAGGGAACGTTTCATGCAAAGTTGGGCACAATAAAGGACAGAAATGGTAGGGACCTAACAGAAGCAGAAGATGTGAAGAAGAGGTGGCAAGAATACGCAAAGGAACTATACAAAAAAGATCTTCACGACCCAGATAATCATGATGGTGTGATCACTCACCTAGAGCCAGACATCCTGGAATGTGAAGTCAAGCAGGCCTTAGGAAGCATCACTACGAACAAAGCTAGTGGAGGTGATGGAATTCCAGTTGAGCTATTTCAAATCCTCAAAGATGATGCTGTTAAATGCTGCACCCAATATGCCAGCAAATTTGGAAAACTCAGCAGTGGCCACAGGACTGGAAAAGGTCAGTTTTCATTCCAATCCCAAAGAAAAGCAATGCCAAAGAATGCTCAAACTACTGCACAGTTGCATGCATCTCACATGCTAGTAAAGTAATGTTCAAAATTCTCCAAGCCAGGCTTCAGCAATACATGAACCGTGAACTTCCAGATGTTCAAGCTGGTTTTAGAAAAGGCAGAGGAACCAGAGATCAAATTGCCAACATCTGCTGGATCACCAAAAAAGCAAGCCTCTTGAGAAACCTATATGCAGGTCAGGAAGCAACAGTTAGAACCGGACATGGAACAACACACTGGTTCCAAATAGGAAAAGGAGTACGTCAAGGCTGTATATTGTCACGCTGCTTATTTAACTTCTATGCAGAGTACATCATGAGAAACGCTGGGCTGGAAGAAGCACAAGCTGGAATCAAGATTGCTGGGAGAAATATCAATAACTTCAGATACGCAGATGACACCACCCTTATTGCAGAAAGTGAAGAAGAAACAAAGAGGCTCTTGATGCAAGTGAAAGAGGAGAGTGAAAAAGTTGACTTAAAGCTCAACATTCAGAAAACTAAGATCATGGCATCTGGTCCCATCACTTAATGGCAAATAGATGGGGAAACAGTGGAAACAGTGGCTGACTTTATTTTTCTGGGCTCCAAAATCACTGCAGATGGTGACTGCAGCCATGAAATTAAAAGACACTTGCTCCTTGGAAGGAAAATTATGACCAACCTAGACAGCATATTAAAAAGCAGAGACATTACTTTGTCAACAAAGGTCTGTCTAGTCAAGGCTATGCTTTTTTCCAGTGGTCACATATGGATGTGAGAGTTGGACTATAAAGAAAGCTGAGCGCAGAATAATTGATGCTTTTGAACTGTGGTGTTGGAGAAGACTCTTGAGAGTCCCTTGGACTGCAAGGAGATCCAACCAGTCCATCCTAAAGGAGATCAGTCCTTGGTGTTCATTGGAAGGACTGGTGTTGAAGCTGAAACTCCAATACTTTGGCCACCTGATGTGAAGAGCTGACTCACTGGAAAAGACCCTGATGCTGGGAAAGATTGAGGGCAGGAGGTGAAGCGGATGACAGAGGAGGAGATGGTTGGATGGCATCACTGACTCTATGGATATGGGTTTAGGTAAACTCCAGGAGTTGGAGATGGAGAGGGAGGCCTGGTGTGCTGCGGTTCTGCAATAAGGGTGATGTGACCTGCATGTCTGAGGTTATTGATATTTTTCCTGGCAATCTTGATTCCAGCTTGTGCTTCATCCAGCCTGGCATTTCACATGATGTACTCTGCATATAACTTAAATAAGCAGGGTGACAATATACAGCCTTGACGTACTCCTTTTCTGATTTGGAACCAGAACAACAGACTGGTTCTAACTGTTGCTTCTTGACATGCATACAGATTTCTCAGGAGGCAGGTAAGCTGGTTTGGTATTCCTGTCTCTTTAAGAATTTGCCACAGTTTGTTGTGATCCACACGGTCAAAGGCTTTGGCGTAGTCAATAAAGCAGAAGTAGATTTTTTCTGCTACTGCTGTTGAGAGAGTAATGGCAACTGGCAAACTGGAGAGTGCATCCTGCCTCCAGGAGCAGTTCCCTTTTCCCGCTGCTACCCCACCTAATGGTTTCCTGTGGTGACATAGGCCCAGTGTTCAGGAGTGTTAGGAGTTTTCAAAGGAAGCCAGAAATCCAGAAATCTAGATCTTTATGTGAAACTACTGATTTTTAAATATGGCTCAATTTTTTAACTGGCCAGAAAGGAAAAAGGAAAAAAAAAAAAAAGGGTAAACGGGGTTAGATTCAGATTGTATCTTCTGTTTTAAGGATTTAATAGAGAGAGCATGAGAAAAAACAAAAGTTGAGAACAAAAGAAAGAAAAAAAGGAAAGTCAATTTCAAAGTTTACCACTGGGTTCAGAGGCCCAGACTAGCAAATAGCACAGGGCATATTATGTGTATAGCTTTTAAAATTTAATCTCTGCCTCCTCTAAATTTCCCCAGTGGCTCAGATGGTAAAGCGTCTGCCTGCAATGCGGGACACCCAGGTTCAATACCTGGGTTGGGAAGATGCCCTGGAGAAGGAAATGGCAACCCACTCCAGTACTCTTGCCTGGAAAATTCCATGGACTGAGGAGCCTGGTAGGCTACAGTCCATGGGGTCGCAGAGTTGGACACAACTGAATGACTTCACTTTCACTTTCTCCCCTAAACAAAAGAAAGTGTGGTAAAATTTGCTCAAGATGTTCTATTTTCTGATTATAAAAATGTGATTACTTTTAAATTACCTAAACCTAAATTCTTAGGTTTAGAAAACAAAAGTATTTGACCGCTGCTACTACAGATTGTGATCAATGAAAGGATGGATGATAAAGTGGGAAACAAAAATTATTAGAAGACCAGGGTTCTGATTCTGGCTGTGCAACACAGGACAAGTAACTGAGCACCACTCAACTTCATCAACCTCATTCATAAAACAGGGGTAAACATACCTGCCTCTGTACCTCACATGGCTGTGGTAAGGGCCACATGAGATAAAATATGTGACAATATAAAGAACATCAGTTCAGTTCAGTTCAGTCACTCAGTTGTGTCTGACTCACAGGAAGGAGTGATGCTTGAAGCTGAAACTCTAATACTTTAGCCACCTAATGCAAAGAACTGACTCACTAGATAAGACCCTGATGCTGGGAAAGATTGAAGGTGGGAGGAGAAGGTGACAACAGAGAATGAGGTGGATGGATTGCACCACTGACTTGATGGACATGAGTTTGAGCAAGCTCCAGGAGTTGGTGATGGACAGGGAAGCCTGGTGTGCTGCAGTCCATGGGGTCACAAAGAGTCGGACACGACTGAGTGACTGAACTGAACTGAACTTCTCTCTATTGGCTCCTAGACACAGAAATAACAAAGTAGCTGCCATTTGTCATGTCCCCTGTTCCGTTGTTTTTCTCATGGTAGAAGAATAAGTATTTGTATCTATACCTCTCTTTCAAAATGCATGGCTGACATAAAAGGATGTGATTTTCAAAACATCTGATTATGATGCTAGTATTTTATAATAAGACAAAAATGACACTGCCATTAAACTATGACTTACCATCAGTTGTAACATGCACTCCAGTTTCAAAGATGTTTAAATGCCAAAAGAAAGATGCATCTCTGAATCAATGAAATGAGGAATGTTACTTGCCTGCCTTCTGAAAGCGTGTCAGTCAGTGACCTTGCTTGTAGCAGTGGTCCCAGATGGGACCTAAGGTATAAGGGGCCTTCCCCTCCCTGGCTCCTGCCTGCACACTCCACTGAGACAGATGCTAGCTAGAATAGTCCCACTCAGCAGTGGGTTGGGGGACTCTGGTGGGACCCCTCTCCCAACCAAGTGAGCAACTGTCAACCAGCAACCAGTTAACAGCCCTGTTCTGCCATTGCCAGGGCCACTGAAGGCCCCTTCCCCCTTCCTATTGTTATATACAACCCTGTATAATTAAGGATTATGTTCAGAACATAATTTAGGAACAACCCTGAATCCTGACTGAGATAAGATGGTTTTTGCGAGACTTGAGTCTACCATCTCCTCTTTCTGCTAACCTTCTGATTAAAGGCATCATTCCTTGCTCCAACAACTCGTCTCTCGATTTATTAGCCTGTCATGCATCGAGCAGAATGAGCTTGGGCTTGGTAACAACCTTGCTTTCAATATGTGTGGCACCATACAGTAACACCTTTAGCACAAAGACACATTTTTCAATTCACTTACTTTGAGCTACACATTTATCATCAGTCACTTTCCTTTTCTTTCTAATAGCCATAGCTGGGATTTAAATTTTCATTAGAAATCAGCCTAGGCCTACACATTGACTTCCCAAATCTCTCAATCCACTGGCCCACAACACTCAGACAGACATACCCAATCAACTGATGCTATTCCTTCTGCCAGACCTGCCCAGTAGAATGCTGAAGCACATGATCAACACCAGATCAAAGTGAGAGGAAGTAGAGGTCTGACATGGGGACTCGGTCTTCCATTTCCAAGAGGTGATGTTCAAAAATTTAATAACTGGTATAGCAGGGGGACCAATCAATCTGTATAGATGACAACGATGTTGGAATTAGCTGGATTCTGAATGTCCCCAGCTGTCCCAGGTGTTAACCTTCAGGTGCTGACAGGTGGGGAGTTGTAGCCAGGCTAGAGAAGAGGCAGGAGCTCTCTCAGGGTACTGGCTCTTAGGAAATAATAACCATTATGACTGCATGGGAGTGTACTAGTTGAAAACCAATCTTGCCCATATGTTAAGCTGCAGCATCAAAAAGCTGTGAAATAGAAAAAGATCCCATAAAGATACAGAATACCAAAACTGAATAAAATGGAAACAAAATCTAAATAGAATTATAACAAACAAATAAATTGGTAACTGAAAATATTTACATAAAGTTAAACCTATGCCCAAATAGCTTCAGTTGCAAATTCTACTAAAACTTCCAAGAAAATAATAACGTGTATTTTTTGCAAGCCTCAGAAAAAAAGGGAAGGGAAGCCTTTCCAGCTTATTCTATGAAGCCACTATTATAGAATCAGGAAGCCACTTCCTGATACCAAGGCCAGACAAAGACAACACACAAAAACAACAAACCAATAATGCTTGATAAATATGAACACAAAAAGTCCTCAACAAAATATATGCAAAGCCAAATCTAGGGACATATAAAAAAGATTATAAGCTATGACTGAGGGAGATTCATCCTGGGAATGTAAGGTTTTGCTTAACATCTGAAATCATAATGTAATATACCATATTTTAAAAATAGATGGGAAAAAAACTGCATGATCATCTTGATAAATGAAGAAAAATTATTTGGCAAAATCTAACATCCACTTATGACAAAAACTTCTTCAACTTGATAAAAGATTTGACTTTCAAAACTTAAGGTCAAACATCACACTTAATGGTGAATGTTTGCATGCTTTCATCCCAACGCTGGAAACAAGGCAAGGATGTTTGCTCTCACCACTTGTATCCAAGACTGTAATAGATGTTCTAACCAGTGCGATAAGGCAAGAAAAAGAAACAAAAGGTATGCAGATTAGAAAGGAAGAAATAAAACTTTATTATTCAATGATATGATCATATATGTAGAAAGTCTTAAGGGATTCATACAGAAAAACAAAATAAAAAACAAAACAAAAACTACTAGGAACTACTGAACAAATTCACCAAGGCTGTAGGATACAAAAGAAACAAGAATTGTATTTCTACCAATCTAAAAAATGAAATTAAGAAAATATTTTCATTCACAAAAATAGCATCAAAAAAGAAAAAATATTTAGGGATAAACAAAGCAAAAAAGTTTAACTTTTTTGTTAAAAAAAAATTTTTTTAACAAAAAAGTACAAGATTTTTACTCTCAAAAACATTACTGAAAGTAGTCAAAGAATATTAAACAAATGAAGAGATGTTGCATGTTTATGGACTAGAAGCCTTAATAACACTAAAATAGCAATATTTTCCAAATATTGATCTATACATTTAACGTAATCTCTATCAAAATTCCAGCTGCCTCTTGCTGCCCCCTAGAATCTGACCTTAAATTCATATGGATGTGTAAGAGACCTAGAAGCTAAAATGATCTTGAAAAGAACAAACTTGGAGGAATTATATTTCCCATTAAAAAAAATTACTACAAAGTTAAAATAATCAAAAGTGTGGTGCTGACACAGAACTGACATAAAGTTCAGTGGGATAGAGTGGAGACCCACTCCCCCCCACCCCAACTCGGGCGTTCCCAGCCCCTTGGCTGCGTCTCCCGGCTGGGGAGCCTGATGTGGGGCCTAGGACCTTCACAACAGTGCAAGGGCTTCTTTGATATCATTGTTCTTCAGTTTGTGGGCTGCCCACCCAGCGGGTATAGGATTTGATTTTGTAGTGATTGCACCCCTCCTACTATTTTGCTGTGGCTTCTCCTTTGTCCTTGGTTGTGGGGTATCTTTCAAACTCATAGCTCCCTCAGAGTAGGCCCCCATGGAGAAGAGACCATGCTGCCAGCTCAAGTGAGGGGCTGGCAGTTGGGGTGCGAAGGTCCCACTGCCAGGCCCAGCGCCCCTGATCGGTATGCCCAGTGTGTGTCTCAGGCCGGGTTGCCAGCCTCCTCCCGCAGGGACAGGCCTGTGGCAGAAGCTATACCTGGGAGGCACCTGGCTCCAGAGACCTAGTTTTGTTCTGTGACTCTTGATAAAGGGCCATACTGCCAGGAAAAAAAAAAAATTCAATGGGATAGAATTGAGAATCTGGTTAATAAACAGTTACATTTACTGTCAGTTATTTTTTGAAAAGTATGCCAAGATAAAAAATTCAGAAGAGACTAGTCCTCTAATCACTAGTGTTGAAACAACTGGATAGGCACATGCCAGAGAACTGAGCTGGAGCCTTACAACATACCATATACAAAAGCTAACTCCAACTGGGTCAGAGACATAAAAGGAAGAGCTGAAACAATAGAAAGTTCATAGGACAGGAAACTATGCATAAGCTTGGGTTAGGCAAAGATCTTAGAACACCAAAGACACAAGTGAAAAAAGGAAAAAATAGATAAATAGGGCTCCAACAAAATTAAAACTTATTGCTCTAAAAGACAACCCATGAAATGGGACAAAATATTTGCAAATATGTCATATGTCTAAAAAAGGAGTTTATTCAAAATACACTTACAACTCAATAATAAGACAACAAATAACCAAATTTATAAAACAGGCAAAAAATCTGAATAGATATTTTACCAAAAAAGATGTATGAATGGCCAATAAGCACGTGAGAACATACCATTGTATCTTCCAGAGCACCAAAATTGCAGCTGGCTGTTGAACAACCATCAATAGTAAGACACTGGAACCCACCAAAAAGAGATACCCCACATCCAAGGTCAAAGGAGAAGCCACAACGAAACAGTAGGAAGGGCACAATCACTATAAAATCAAATCCCATACCTTCTGGGTGGGAGACCCACAACCTAGAGAACAATGATATCAAAGAAGTCCTTGCACTGTTGTGAAGGTCTTAGGCCCCACATCAGGCTCCCCAGCCAGGAGACGCAGCCAAGGGGCTGGGAACGCCCAGGGAATCTGATTTTGAAGGCCGGTGGGATTTGACTCCAGGACCCCCCACAGGACTCAGGGAAACAGAGACACCACTCTTTACAGACATAAACAAAACTTTGTGCACACCAGGACTGAAAGGAAAGGAACACTGATCCCACAGGAGACTGAGCCAGACCTACCTGTGAATGTTTGAGGGTCTTCTTCTGAGGTGTGTGTTGGCAGAGACCCACCATGGGGACAGGGGAACTGGTAGCAGTGTTCCTAGGAGATATGTCTCAGCGTAGATTCTCTTGGAGGTTGACAATAGCCCTACAATAGAGCCTGTAGACTCCAGGACTGGGTCACCTCAGGCCAGATAACAAACTGGGAGGGAGCACAGCCCTACCCATCAGCAGACAATTGGATTAAAGTTTTCCTGAGCAAGACAAAGCAGGACCAGAGCAAGACCCAGTTTTCCCCACAGCCAGTCCTTCCCATCAGGAAGTTTGCACAAGCCTCTTATCCTCATCCACCAGAGAGGAGACAGAAGAAATAAGAACTACAATCCAAGCAGTCTTCAGAACTAATACAACAATCACAGAAAGCTAACTAAAATGAAAAGAAATAGGGTTATATCACAGATGAAGGAATAAGATAAATCCCCAGAAAAACAACTAAATGAAGTGGAGATAGGCAACCTCCCAGAAAAAGAATTCTGAATAATGATAGTGAAGATGATTCAGGATCTGGGAAAAAGAATGGAGAAGATGCACATGTTTACCAAAGGCTTAGAAGAACTAAAGAATAAACAAACAGAGATGAACAATGCAATAGAAGGAATCAATAGCAAAATAACTGAGGCAGAAAGACAGATAAGTGACCCGAAAGACAGAATGATGAAAAACAATGCTACAAAACAGAATATAGAAAAAAGAACAAAAAGAAATGAAGACAGTATAAGAGATCTCTGTGACAACATTAAATGCAACAATATTTGCATTATAACGGTCCCAGAAGGAGAAGAGAGAGACAAAGGATCTGAGAAAATATTTGAAGAGATAATAGCTGAAAACTTCCCCAACATAGGAAAGGATATAGTCAACCAAGTCCAGGAAGCACAGACAGTCCCAGGCAGGATAAACCCAAGGAGGAAAACACCAAAACATAGTAATCAAAGTGACAAAAATTAAAGAGAAAGGTAAATTATTAAAAGTAACAAGGGAAAAAAGATAAGTAACATACAAGGGAAATCCCAAAATGTTGTCAGCCGATTTCTCAACAGAAACTCTATAAGCTAGAAAGGAATGGCATGACCTATTCCAATTGATGAAACAGAAGAACCCATAACCAAGAATATTCTACTCATTTAGACTCTCATTCAGATTTGATGAAGAAATCAAGTTTTTTCCAGACAAGCAAAAGTTAAGAGAATTCAACACCACTAAGCCAGTTTAACAACAAATGCTAAAGGAACTTCTCTAGGCAGGAAACACAAGAGAAGGAAAAGATTTACAAAAATAAACCTAAAACAATTAGCAAAATGGTAACAGGATCATACATATCAATAAGTACCTTAAATGTAAATGGATTAAATTCACCAACCAAAAGATATAGACTGGCTGAGTGGATACAAAAGCAAGACTGGCTTAGTGGTCTACAAAAGACCCACCTCAGACCTATCGACACTTACAGACTGGAAGTAAGGGGATAGGAGAAGGTATTTCATACAAATGGAAATCATAAGAAAGTTGGAGTAGTGACACTCATATTAGACCAAATAGACTTTAAAACAAAGACTTTTATAAGAGACAAAGGAGGACATTACATAATGATAAAGAGTCCAATCCAAGAAGAAGATATAACAATTACAAATATATATAGACCCAACATAGAAGCACCTCAATATGTAAAGCAAATAATAACAAATATAAAGGGAGAAATTGTCAGTAACACAATAATAGTAGGGAACTTTTAATAGCCCACTTTCACAAATGTACATATCATTTAGACACAAAATCAACAAAGAAGCAAAGTCTTTAAATGACACTTTAGATGGGTTGGGCTTAATTGATATTTATAGACCATTCCATCCAAAACCAGTAGACTACACATTCTTCTCAAGTGCACATGGAACATTCTCCAGGACTGACCACATGCTGGGCCACAAGGCAAGCCTTGGTAAATTTAAGAAAATTGACATCATATCAAGCATCCTCAAGAAACACAAATATGTGACAACTAAACAATATGTTACTGAACAAACAGCGGATCACTGAAGAAATCAAGGAAGAAAATCTAGAGAGAAATGAGAACAAAAGCACATTGGTCCTAAACTTATGGGATGCAGCAAAAGCAGGTCTAAGTGGGAAGTTTATAGCAATACAATCTTATCTCAAGAAATAAGAAAAAACTCAAACAACCTAACCTTACACCTAAAACAACTAGAGAAGGAAGAACAAACAAAACCTAAAGTTAGTAGAAGGAAGGAAATCATAAAAATCAGAGCAGAAATTAATGAAATAGAGACAAAGAAAACAATCACAAAGATCAATGAAAACTAAAAGCTGGTTCTTTGAAAAGATAAACAAAATTGATAAACCTTTAGCCAGACTCATAAAGTAAAAAAGGGAGAGGACTCAAATCATTGAAATCAGAAATGAAAAAGGAAAAGTTACAACTGACTCCATACAAATACCAAGGATCATAAGAGACTACTATGAACAACAGTATGCCAATAAAATGGACAAATTCTTAGAAAGGTAGCCTCCCTATACTGAACCAGGAAGAAATAGAAAATAGGAACAGACCAATCACAAGCGCTGAAATTGAAATTGTGATTAAAAACCTCCCCCCAAACAAAAGTCCAGGACCTAATGGCTTCACAGGAGAATTCTATCAAACATTTAAAGAAGAATTAACACCTATCCTTCTGAAACTTACAAAAATTCACAGAGGAAGGAAAACTTCCCAACTCATTTTATGATGCCACCATCACCCTGATACCAAAACCAGAGAAAGATACCACACACACACAAAAAAGAAAATTACAAGCCAGTATCACTGATAAACATAGATGCAAAAATCCTTGACTAAATACTAGCTATCTGTATCCAACAATACATTAAAAAGATCATATACCATGATCAAGTGGGATTCACTGCTGGGATGCAAGGATTCTTCAACATTTGCAAATCAATCAATGTGATACACCATATTAACAAACTGAAGAATAAAAGTCATATGATCATCTCAATAGAAGCAGAAAAAGCTTTTGACAAAATTCAGCTCTCATTTATGATAAAAACTCTCTAGAAAGTGGGCATAGAGGGAACATAGAGAAGTGAAAGTCGCTCAGTTCTGTCCCATGCTTTGCGACCCCATGGAGTGTAGCCTGCCAGACCCCTCTGTTTATGGAATGCTCCAGGCAAGAATACTGGAGAGGTAGCCATTCCCTTCTCCAAGAGATCTTCTAGACCCAGGAATCAAACCAGGGTCTCCTGCATTGCAGGTGGATTCTTTACCAGCTAAGCTACCAGGGAAGCTGTCAACATAATAAAGGCCATATATGACAAATCTACAGCTAGCATCATACTTAACAGTGAAAAGCTGAGAGCATTTCCTCTAAGATCAGGATCAAGACAAGGATGTCCATTCCCACCACTTCTATTCAACATAGTTTTGGAAGTCCTAGTTACAGAAATCAGAGAAGAAAAAGAAGGGGAATCCAAATCGGAAAAGAAGAAACTGTCACTGTTTATAGATGACATGATCCTATACATAGAAGATCCTAAGTTTTCCTACCAGAAAACTACTAAAACTCATCAGTGAATTTGGTAAAGTTGCATATTACAAAATTAATACACAGAAATCTGTAGCATTTCTATACACTAAAAATGAAAGAATAGGAAGAGAAATTCTAGAAGCAATTCCATTTATCATCACATCAAAAAGAATAAAATACCTAGAAATAAAACTACCTAAGAGACAAAAGACCCTCCAGAAACTGTAAGATGCTGATAAATTGAAGAAGACATAAACAGATGGTAAGATATGCCATGTTCATGAATTGGAAGAATCGATATTGTCAAAATGACTATACTACCCAAGGCAATCTACAGATTCAATGCAATCCCTAGCAAATTACCAATGGCATTTTTCACAGAACTAGAACAAAAAAATCTCAGAATTTGTATGGAGACACAAAAGACCCCGAATAGCCAAAGCAATCTTGAAAAAGAAAAACAGAGCTGGTAGAAACAGGCTCCCTGACTTCAGACTATACTACAAAGTTACAGTCATCAAAATAGTACAGTAATGACACAAAAATAGAAATATAGATCAATGGAACAGGATGGAAAACCCAGAAATAAGCCCAGGCACCTATGGTCAATTGATCTATGACAAAGGAGGCAAGACTATACAATGCTGGAAAGACAATCTCTTCAACAAATGGTGCTGGGAAAACTGCACAGCAACATGTAAAAAAAGTGAAATTAAATCATTCCTCAACTTCACACAGAAAATAAGCTCAAAATGGATTAAAAACCTAAATGTGACACCAGATACTATAAAACTCATAGAGGAAAACATAGGCAAAACACTCTCTGACATAAATCACAGCAATATCTTTTTCTATCCATCTCCCAGAATAATGGAAATACAAGGAAAAATAAGCAAATGGGACCTACTTAAACTCAAAACCTTTTGCACAGCAAAGGAAACAATAAACAACAAAAAGACAACCCACAGATTGGGAGAAAATATTTGAAAATAATGTGACCAATAAAGGATGTCTCCAAAGTTACAAATTGTTTATTATGCTTAATAGCATTAAAACAAACAATCCACTCAAAAAATGGGCAGAAGATCTGAATAGACATTTCTCCAAAGATGACATACAGATGTCAACAAGCACATGAAAAGATGTTTAACATTGCTAGTTATTAGAAAAATGCAAATCAAAACTACAATGAGATACTACCTCACATGGCTCAGAATGCGATCATTAAAAAATCCACACACACACACACAAATGCTGGAGAGGGTGTGGAGAGAAGGGAAGCCTCCTGTTGGTGGGAATGTAAATCGATACAACCAGTAAGGGGAACAGCATGGATGTTCCTTAAAACACTAAAAATAGAGCTACCATATTACCTTGCAATCCTAGTCCTGGGCATATATCCAGAGAAAAACATGGCTCAAAAAGATGTATGCACCCCAGTGTTCATTGGAGTACTGTTTACAATAACCAAGACATAGAAGCAACCAAAATATCCATCAACAGAGGAATGGATAAAGAAGATGTGGTACATACATATATATACAATGGAATATTATGCAGCCATTAAAAAGAAAGAAAGACTGCATTTGCAGCAACGTGGATGAATGTAGAGAGTGTCATACTGAATGAAGTCAGTCAGAGAAGGAGAAATATCATATGACATCTCTTATATGTGAAATTTAAAAAGAAATGACACGCATGAACTTTCTTACAAAACAGAAAGAGACTCACAGACCTAGAAAATGAACTTACGGTTGCTGGGGGAAAGGGGTAGTTAGGGACTTTGGAAAGGTCATGTACACAGTGAAATATTTAAAATGGATAACCAACAAAGACCTATTGTATGGCACATGGGACCCTGCTCAATGTTATGTGCCAGCCTGGATGTGAGGGGGCTTGGGGGAGAATGGGTACATGTTTGTAAGGCTGAGTCCCTTCACTATTCACTTGAAAACATTGTTAATCAGCTATACTCCAATACAAAATGTTTCTGGTGTTAAAGAAAAAAGAAAAAGAAATAGAAAACATACTGTTATTAAGTCAGTAAGAAAATGCAAATCAAAACTATAATGAGAATCACTTCACACCCATCAGAGTGATTATAAACAAAAAGACAGACATTTAAAAGTGCTGATGAAGACGTGGAGAAGTTGGAATCCTCACATAACACTGTTGGAATGTAAAATTGTTAATTAAAAAGCAGTTGAGTGATTCTTCAAAAAGTTAAACATATAGTTTCCACATGACTCAGCAATTCTACTTCTAGGTATACACCCAAGAGAACTAAAAGCACATTCACATAAAACCATGTAAACATCTTCATAGCACTATTATTTATAACAGCTAAAAACTGAAAGTAATATAAATGTTTGTCAACTTTAGAGTGGATAAAACCAAACAATGTCCATACAATGGAATATTATTTAATAATAAAAATGAGTGAGAATGGAACTGATTAAGATGGTGGATGAAATTGAAAATCACTCAGTCGTGTCTGACTCTTTGCTACCCAGTATTCTCCAGGCCAGAATACTGGAGTGCATAGCCTTTCCCTTCTCCAGGGGATCTTCCCAGGGATTGAACCCAGGTCCCCGCATTGCAGGCAGATTCTTTACCAGCTGAGCCACAAGGGGACACAAAACTCACCTCCACCCATAAATACATCAAAAATACATCTGAATGTGGATGATTCTGACTGAAAATTAACTGGAGACTGGCAAAAATACTCCTATATAAGCAAGCCTGTAAGACAGATCCACACTGAATCAGGAAAGAAGACATGAAATCAAGTCTGAACCCGTGCCCTTGAAAGGAGATTCAGAGGAAAAGGGAGATCACGTGAGTAGCAATCCTCCCTAGGGTGTTCATGGTTTGAGCAACAATATTGGGTGTCCCAGCCCTGGGGTCTGACACAGGGAAGGTAAGTCCCCACAGCTGGTTGGAGGACCGCTGGGACTAAGAGGAGGGCTGTGGGAAGCCTGAACTCCACTCACGAGGACGGTATGCCCACTTGCTCACTCCCAAGGCACAGCAGAGGGAGCAGACTGAGGGCTGTGCAAGTGTCTGGCTGGTTTCCCACAACCAGCCTGAGCTGAGTGAACATTCCAGTCTTGCTCTGGAGCCAGCTGTGATACACAGACTTGGCTTAGACCTGAGGAACCATCGAGAAGGATAGGGGCAGCCACTGTTTGTGCTGAAAAAGGAAGCTCATCAGAAGAGCCCCGTCTCTGTCTGCGGCTGGACCACCACAGTTCACGTCCTGACACGTGCTGAGAGCCCACACAAGCCTGCCTGCTCTGTGGGGCATCCATCTTCACACTGCAACGGGGGTGGTAGAGGCTGTGGGGAGGGCCCAGCTGTCACGGACAAAGGACGCTTGGGCCTGAAGTGGCACGTGAGCATGGCAGCGGGCAGCCATTCCTGCTGCTTACACAGGCAGTTTGTCAAAAAGCAGTCCAGATATCTGACTCCAGCTGGATGGCCACAGCCCTTGCCCTGACACGCCAAGTGACCGCACCAGCCCCTCTTGTTCTAGTGCAGCTCCCCTCTGGGGCAAGAGTGCCAGTGCTGGGAGTGGGGAGAGCACACACCTGAAGGGAACTGAGGCAGCTTGGACCTGAGCCTCGAGGTTTCTGCTCCAGCAACTTAAGACCTCCTGCCTTCAGTATGCTGGGGAAAGCCACGGAGCAGAGGGGAAGCCTCAGCTCACAGCTGGCTCTGACTCTAGCCACTCCGTTTCTAGTCCAACCTCTTCCCAAGACAAGAGCTGCCAGTTCACTCTGAGCGAAGACATGACTTCTGTTCATGCCAAATCCAGCTCTCCCAACATAGTCACCAGGGACATGCAGACTGCAGAGGGATGCTCCCACATAAGGCCACCCCTTCAAGACTGAAATAGGTAACTATTTCACCTAATTTCATAGAAACAGAGAAGTTAGATAAAATGAGAGGACAGGGGTATTTGTTATAATTGAAAGAGAAAGAGAAAATCCTTGAAAAAACCACAAGAGAAACAAATATAAACAGTTCACCATATAAAGAATTTGAAGCATTGGTAATGTTAGGTAGAAAGTTAGACAAGAGCAATAAGAGGGTGGCCTGGCTGAAAGAGATGCAAGCTGATCTCTAAAACCATCCCAGACACACCCAGGAGAGCTCACAGATATGCTACAAAAATAACCATAGAGACTTTTCCAACTTCTGCACATGCGCCCTAGGCAAACAGTGGATACAAAATAAGCACAGGGGCTTCTCCAAGTAACCTTAGGAAACAAGGAATCCATTAAGGGTTTATAAAAACTCTATATTTGATTATAACAGATGCAAACTGAATTATGGGAAGACATAAACAACACAGACTGCTGTTATATAACTTACAATTATTAATCAGCATTGAGCATATGCCCACTTGCACTCCCCTTCATTGATGGGTTACGGGTACAAGCCCTATTTTGCACAGGGCATAGCCAAAAGGAAGAGTCTGGAAGTATAAAAACAAGGAAGCCAAGAGAGAAAAAAAGAATATTTCTTTGGGGCCAGCCTCTTCCCATGTCTTGGGAGTGTCTGTCTAATAAAACATCTGTCTGCTTGAGCTGAACTGAGCTCTTAATTTGTCTGTTGTTTTAACCCTTTAGTTTGTTGTTCCAAATTTTTGTTGCAACAAGGCAAGAACTGAGGAACAGAAATAAACTGACCTGGTAGGAATGAGAATTATAACTGAATAAAGAATAGATGAACACAGAATTTTAACAAGGAACAAAAAATTATCTTAAAAACCCATCAGAACTGAAGAGTACAATAACTGAAATGAAAGACATGCTAGAAGGAATTAATACACTGCATGATACAGAAGAAAGTGCAAGTGATCTGGAAGAGAGGATAAAGTAAACCTCCCAATCAAAGTAGCAAAAATAACAACAAATTCATAAAATGAGAACAATTTAAGGGATCTTTGGGATAATAATCATGCTACCAATGTTCCCATTACAGGGTTCCCAGAAGGAGAAGAGAGAGAGAAGCGGATTGAAGAATTATTTAATGAAATTAAAGCTGAAAACTTTCCAAACCTGAAGGAAACAGATATCCTAATACAGGAAGCACAGAGGGTGACAAACAAGATGAACCCAAATAGACTGATACCAAGAAATGAACCACATGGACCACAGCCATGAGCCATGCAGTGTAAGGCCACCCAAGACGGACAGGTCATGGTGGAGAGTTCTCACAAAACATGGTCCACAGGACAAGGGAATGGCAAGCAACTTTAGTATTCTTGCCATGAGAACCCCATGAACAGTATGAAAAGGCAAAAAGATAGGACACTGAAAGATGAACTTCCCAGGTTGATGGGTGCCCAATATGCTACTGGAGATCAGTGGAGAAATAACTCCAGAAAGAATGAAGAGACGAAGCCAAAGCAAAAACAACACCCAGTTGTGGATGTGATTGGTGATGGAAGTAAAGTCTGATGCTGTAAAGAGCAGTACTGCATAGGAACCTGGAATGTTAGGTCCATGAATCAAGGTAAATTGGAAGTGGTCAAACAGGACATGGCAAGAGTAAAAATAGACATTTTAGGAGTCAGCAAACTAAAATGGACTGGAATAGGTGAATTGAAATCAGATGACGATTATATATACTACTGTGGGCAAGAATCCCTTAAAAGAAATGAAGTAGCCATCATAGAGTCCAAAATGCAGTCCGAAATGTCCAAAATGCAGTCCAACAAAAGAGTTCAAAAAGTTCGAAATGCAGTATTTGGGTGCAATCTCAAAAATGACAGAAGGATCTCTGTTTCTAAGGCAAACCATTCAATATAACAGTAATCCAAGTCTATGCCCTGACCAGTAATGCTGAAGAAGCTGCAGTTGAATGGTTCTATGAAGACCTACAAGACCTTCTAGAACTAACACCCAAAAAAGATATCCTTTTCATTATAGGGGACTGGAATGCAAAAGTAGGAAGTCAAGAAATACTTTGAGTAATAGGCAAATTTGGCCTTGAAGTACAGAATGAAGCAGGGCAAAGGCTTATAGAGTTTTGATAAGAGAATGCACTGGTTATAGCAAACACCCTCTTCCAACAATACAAGAGAAGACTCTACACACGGACATCACCAGATAGTCAATACCAAAATCAGACTGATTATATTTTTTGCAGCCAAAGATGGAGAAGCTCTATACAGTTAGCAAAAACAAGAATGGGAGCCGACTGTGACTCAGATCATGAACTCCTTATTGCCAAATTCAGACTTAAATTGAAGAAAGCAGGGAAAACCACTGAACAATTCAGGTATGACCTAAATTAAATCCCTTATGATTATACAGTGGAAGTGACAACTAGATTCAAGGGATTAGATCTGACAGACAGAGTGCCTGAAGAACTATGGATGGAGGTTGCTGACATTGTACAGGAGGCAGGGATCAAGACCATCCCCAAGAAAGGAAAAATGGTTGTCTGAGGAGGCCTTACAAATAGCTATGAAAACAAGAGAAGTGAAAGGCAAAGGAGAAAAGGAAAGATATACCCATTTGAATGCAGAGTTCCAAAGAATAGCAAGGAGAGATAAGAAAGCCTTCCTCAGTGATCAATGCAAAGAAACAGAGGAAAACAGAATGGGAAAGACTAGAGATCTCTTCAGGAAAATTAAAGATACCACGAGAACTTTTCATGCAAGATAAGCACAATAAAGGACAGAAACAGTATGGACCTAACAGAAGCAGAAGATGTGAAGAAGAGGTGGCAAGAATACACAGAAGAACTATACAAAAAAGATCTTCACAGCCCAGATAATCACGATGGTGTGATCACTCACCTAGAGCCAGACATGCTGGAATGCAAAGTCAAGTGGGCCTTAGGAAGCATCACTACGAACAAAGCTAGTGGAGGTGATGGAATTCCAGTTGAGCTATTTCAAATTCTAAAAGATGATGCTGTGAAAGTGCTGCACTCAATATGCCAGTAAATTTGGAAAACTCAGCAGTGGTCACAGGACTGGAAAAGGTCAGTTTTCATTCCAATCCCAAGGAAAGGCAATGCCAAAGAATGCTCAAACTACCGCACAATTGCACTCATCTCACACGCTAGCAAAGTGATGCCAAAATCCAAGCAACATTTCAATAGTACGTGAACCGTGAACTTTCAGATGTTCAAGCTGGATTTGGAAAAGGCAGAGAAACCAGAGATCAAACTGTCAACATCTGTAGGATCATGGAAAAAGCAAGAGAATTCCATAAAAACATCTACTTCTGCTTATTCACTATGACAAAGATTTTGACTGTGTGGATCACGAGAAACTGTGGAAAATTCTTAAAGAGATGGGAATACCAGACCACCTGACCTGCTTCCTGAGAAATCTGTATACAGGTCAAGAAGCAACAGTTAGAACTAGACATGGAACAACAGACTGGTTCCAAATCGGGAAAAGGAGTACATCAAGGCTGTATATTGTCACCCTGCTTATTTTAACTTATATGCAGAGTACATCATGAGAAATGCTGGGCTGGAGGAAGCCAAAGCTGGAATCAAGATTGCCGGGAGAAATATCAATAACCTCATATATGCAGATGACACCACAATTATGGCTGAAAGCAAAAAAGAACTAGAGAGACTTTTGATGTAAGTGAAGAGGAGAGTGAAAAAGTTGGCTTAAAGCTCAACATTCAGAAAACTAAGATCATGGCATTTGGTCCCATCACTTCATGGCAAATATAAGGGGAAATAGGGAAACAGTGGCAGACTTTATTTTGTTGGGCTCCTAAATCACTTCATATGGAAACTGCAGCCATGAAATTAAAAGATGCTTGTTCCTTGAAAGAAAAGTTATAACCAACTTAAGCAGCATATTAAAAAGCAGAGACATTACTTTGCCAACAAAGGTCCATCTAGTCAAAGGTATGGTTTTTCCAGTAGTCATGTATGGATGTGAGAGTTGGACGATAAAGAAAGCTGAGTGCCAAAGAATTGATGCTTTTGACCTGTGGTGCTGGAGAAAACTCTTGAGAGTCCCTGGGTCTGCAAGGAGATCCAACTAGTCCATCCTAAAGGAAATCAGTCCTGAACATTCATTGGCAATTGATGTTGAAGCTGAAACTCCGATACTTTGGTCATCTGATGCGAAGCACTGACTCATTGTAAAAGACCCTGATGCTGGGAAAGATTGAAGGTGGGAGGAGAAAGGGGCGACAGAGGATGAGATGGTTGAATGGCATCACCGACTCAATGGGCATATTTTTGAATAAACTCCGGGAGTTGGTGATAGACAGGGAGACCTGGCGTGCTGCAGTCCATGGGGTTGTAAAGAGTCAGACACAACTGAGTGACTGAACTGAACTGAAGAAATATTATGACTAAAATGGCAAAATTTAAAGAGAGAATATTAAAGGCAGCAGGAAGAAAACAAAGAGTCATATACAGGGGAACCCTCCATAAGATTATCACTTAATTTTTCTAAAGAAACTTTGCAGGCCAGAAGGAAGTGGTGTCATATGCTCAAAGTGCTGAAAGGGAAACTTTCTGTATCCTAGGATACTCTATTCAGTAAGACTAGCATTTAGAATTGAAGGAGAGATAAAGGACTTCTAAGAGAAGCAAAAACTAAAAAAATTTATCAACACTAAAGCTACCCTCTTAAAAGAAATGTACAAAGATCTTCTTTAGGTGGAAAAGAAAATGTTACAACAAGAAGTAAGAAACTAAAGTCAGAATCACTCAGTCCTGTCCAATTGTTTGTGACCCCATGGTCTGTAGCTCGCCAGGCTCCTTTGTCTATGGAATTCTCTAGACAAGAATACTGGAATGGATAGCCACTCCCTTCTCCTGGGGATCTTCCCAAACCAGGGATCCAAACTTGGTCTCCTGCATTGCAGGCAGATTCTTTACCGACTGAGCCACCAGGGAAGCCCAAGAATCTACAGGAAAGGAAAAACGCCACTAGTTGAATAACAACCACTTAAATAAGGTAGTATGAAAATCAAAAGAGAGAAAAATTGCAAAATCAACTACAATGATAATAATCAGTAAAAGGATAAAAATGAAGATGTAAAATATGACATAAAAAGTAAAAATTTTCAAGTGGATGGAGAGTAAAAAATGTAGATCTTGTAGAATACATTTGAACTTAAAGGACTAGCTTTAAAAAAACATACGGATATAGTTATAGGTTAATACATATAGGTAACCACAAATAAAAACCTATAGTAGATACACAAAAACTAGAGAGGAATACAAGTGTGCCACTAAAGAAAATCATCAAACTACAAAGGAAGTAATAAAAAAAAAAAGAAATAAACAGAGAACTACAAACAACTGGAAAAGAATTAATAAAATAGGAATAAGTACATACCTATCAATGATTATTTGAATGTCAATGGACTAAATGCTCCAATCACAAGACATAGGGTGACTGATGATAACAAAACAAGACCCATCTATATGCTGCTTATAAGAGACTCAGTTGAGAGCAAAAGACACACACAGACTGAAAGTGAGCAAATGGAAAAAGTTACTTCATGCAAATGGAAATCACGAGAGTGAACACAGTAAAACTCATATCAGACAAAATAGATTTAAAAACAAAGTCTATAAAAAAGATAAAGAATGGCATCAGATAATGATAAAGTGAAAAGTAAAAAAAGAGAATATCACACTTCTTAACATATATGCGTTCAACTCAGAAGCACCTAAATATATAAAGCAAATATTAAATGACATCAAGGGAGAAACTGACAATAATACAATAATAGGAGGGGATTTTTAACACCCCACATACACCAATGGACAGATTATCCAGACAGAAAATCACCAGGGCAACAGTGGTCTTAAATGACACAACAGACAAGTTGATTTTTAGAGATATCTAACAAGATGTTCATGTGTGCATGTTCAGTTGCTCAATCAAGTACAACTCTTTGTGATCCCATGGACTGTAAGCTGTGTGGCTCCTCTGTCCATGGAATTTTCCAAGCAAGAATACTGGATTGGGTTGTCATCTCCTAACTTCAGGGGATCTTCCTGACTCAGGGATCAAACTCACATCTCCTGCATCTCCTGTAGTGGCAGGCGGATTCTTTACCACTGAGCCACCTGGGAAGCCCCATCTACAGGCCATTCCAACCTCAAACAGCAGAATACACATTCTTTTCAAGTGTGCATGAAATGTTCTCCAAGATGATCATAAACTAGGCCACAAAATAAGTTTCCACAAATTTAAAATGACAGAAACTATATCAAGCATTTCCCTGATCACAATGGTATGAAACTATAAATTGTTACAGGAAGAACAATGGGAAAAGCACAGGCCTGTGGAGCTCAAACCACACACTACTAAAAGTCCCGCCTCTCTTATGTCTACCGCATTGGCGGGGGGCGCTTCACCACTAGAGCCACCTGGGAAGCCCAGGCACTAGTAGTGATATTGAATTTGTAATAAAAAAATTCCCAAGAAACCAAAGTCCAGGCCTGAGTGGTTTCACAGGGGAATTCTGCCAAACATATAAAAAAGAGCTAATACTCATTCTTCTCAAACTATACCAAAAAATTTAGGGGGGCAGAACACTCCCAAATTCATTCTTTGAGGCTGCCATTACCTTTGTACCAAAACTAGACAAGGATAATACAAAAAAGGAAAATGACAAGCCAATATTTCTGATGAAAATAGATCTAAAAAGCCTTAACAAAATATTAGCAAGCCAAATTCAACAATATATAAAAAGTATCATATACCATGATCAAGTGAGATTTATTCCAGGGATGTAAGGATGGTTCAATAATTAGAAATCAATCAATATAATATACCACATTAATAAAAGAAAGGACAAAAATCACAGGACAATCTCAACAGAGAAAAAAGCATTTGACGCAATTCAACATTCTTTCAAGGTAAAAACTCTCATCAAGGTTTTTATAGAGTTATCATATCTCAACATAATGAGGCCATTTATGACAAACTCACAGCTAACATACTCATTGGGGAAAAACTCAAAGTATTTCCTATAAAAGTAACAAGACAAAGATGTTCACTCTAACCACCTCTACTTAACATAGTATCAGAAGCTCTAGGCATACCAATCAGATAGTAAAAAAAAATAAAAGGCATCTAAATTGGAAGGGAAGAAGTAAAACTGTCACTATTTTCAGATGACATGATACTATACATAGACAACACTTTTTAGTGTCCACCAAAAGAACTAATAAATGAATTCAGCAAAGTTGCAAGATATAAGATTAATATACAGAAATCTGTTGTTTTTCTATATACTTATAATGAACTATCAGAAGGAGAAAGAAAATAATTCCACTTAAAATTGCATCAAAAAGAATAAAATACATAAGAATTAACTAAACCAAAAAGGTAAAAGACTTAAACTCTGAAAACTATAAAACAACGATGTAGGAAATGAAAAGATATCATGTGTTCTTGGATTCAAGGAATTGATACTGTTAAAATGTCCATACTATCCAAAGCAATCTCCACATTTAATGTAACATTCATCAAAATACCCATGAAATTTTTCACAGAATTAGAACAAATAACCCTGAAATATATATGGAACAACGAACGATCCTAAATTGCCCAAGTAATCTTGAGAAAAGAAGAACCAAGCTAGAGGTATCACACTTCCTGATATCAGACTACTACAAAGCCACAGTAATCAAAAACAGCATGGTACTGGCAAAAACAGAATAGAGAGCCCCCAAAATAAACCCACACACTTATGGTCAATTAATTGACAACAAAGGAGGCAAGACTATACAATGGAGAAAAGACAGTCTTTTCAATAAATGGTGTCGGGGAAACAGGACAACTATGTGTAGAAAATGAGATTAGAACATGTCCTCACATTATACACAAAAATAAACTTACAATGAATTAAAGATCTAAATGTAATACCTGAAACCATAAAACTTCTTAATAAAGAAAATTTAGGCAGAATGCTCTTTGATGTAAATTGTAGCAATATTTTTTTTGGATCTGTCTCCTCAAGTAAAAGAAATAAAAGCAAAAATAAATAAATGGAACCTAATTAAACTTGAAAGCTTTTGCACAGCAGAGACAACCACTGACAAAATGAAAGATGAGCTACAGAATGGGAGAAAACATTTGCAAATGATATGATCAACAACAGGTAACTATGTGAAATATATAATCAGCTCACATAACTTAGTACCAAAAAACAAACAACCCAACTGAAAATGAGCATAAGAACTGAATAGACATTTTTCCAAAGAAGACATACAGGGACATGAAAAGATGCACAACACTGTTAATCTTTAGAAAAATGCATATCAAATACACAATGAGATAGCACCTTAACACCTGTCAGAATGACTATCATCAAAAAGACCACAAATAACAAATGCTGGTGGGGATGTGGAGGAAAAGGAATCTTATATATTATTGGTGAGAAGGTAAATTTGTGCAGCTACTATGAAAAGCAGTATGGAGGGTCCTCAAAAGACTAAAAATAGAACTACCATCCGATCCAACAATAATTCCACTCATATATTTTAAGAAAACAACAAAATATACATGCACCCAATGTTCATAGCAGCATTATTTACAATAACCAAGATTTGGAAGCAACCATTAACAGATGAATACATAAAAAATTATGTTGTATGTATACACACAATGGATTATTACTCAGTCATAAAAAATAATAGAACTCAGCCACTTGCAACAACAAGGATGGACCTAGAGGTTATTATGCTTAGTAAAATAAGTCAAACAAAGACAAATACCATGCTATCACCTACATGTGGAATCTAAAAGATAAAAGAATTGCACGGATATAACAAAACAGAAACAGACTTAAAAATATAGAGAACAAACCAGTGGTTACCCGTGCAGAGGGGAAAGCGGGGAGTAGTGAGATACGGGTATGGGGTTAAGAGATATAAACTACTATGTATCAAACAAGCAACAAGGATATATTGTACAGCACAGAGAAATAAAGCCATTATTTTATAATAACTTTAAATGGAGTATAATCTATAAAAATCCTGAATCACTATGTTGTATACTTGAAAACTAATATTCTAAATCAACTATACTTCAATAAAAAAACAAAAGGAATGAAGGACCAACACATATGACAACATGGTTAAGTCTCAAAAACCTTATGCTGAGTGAAAGAAGCCAAATGCAAAATATCACATAGTGTATGATTCCATCTGTATTAAATGTCCAGAAAAGGCAAGTCTATAGAGAAAGAACATTTATTGATTGCCTGGTCTGGGGGTAAGAATGAGGAGTGCTTGCAAATGGGCATGAGGTATCTTTTTACAGTGATGGACATTTTTCTAAAATTAGAATGTGGTGCTAGCTATACAACTCTGTAAATTTTCTTTAAAAAAATCAGAGTTATATCCTTAGAGTGAGTTTTATAGTATATAAATTATACCTTGCTGTTAAAAAATAGATATGAAACCACCATGCCTTTTTATATGCCATTCTGACTTTTAACAATAAATCTTCTAACTACCAGACTTTTATAAGATAGGGCAGGCAGCCCTGATCCACAAAAACAATATGACAGACGTTCCCAAAAGTTTGAAAACCAATCTTAATATTCAGGCTCTACACATAAATGAGTCACACGGCAGTAGTGCCTGACACCTAATAGGCCTCAATAAATGCTTACTGGACAGAAAATTAAACCATCTTTACAGTATGACTTTCCCCCAAACATATCATCCACTTGATAGATGCAATGCAGTTGATTAGGGCATTTTTTCCTTAAGAAAACTCCATGAAACACCAATATCTCCAGGGAAAAAGTTGTCTTAGGGAGTCAGAATCATTTATTAGGCTATGATGAGGTAAGATACTAACTCTTATGTGCTACAGACCCACTTGATTTAGTAGTGGGTGTAGATGGAGGTGGGGAGTGGGAATGTCTGATCCAGAGTCTCTCAAGAGACCTAGGTTGGCCAAAGTTTAACTGTACATCAACAGGAGTCATGGCAGAGTAACAGAGATGGAAAAACTGTGCATGGGCTTTTCACTATCATTGCCCATACATGACCCAACTCACATGCACTAACATTTCATTTGCTCCCTAACTGCAGAGAGGGCTACATACCCAGGGGAGTAAATGGAATACTTGGTGAACATTGCAGTCTGCCGCATCTGCCATCAAGAGGCCTTGTCTCAGGATTCTCTTCCACAGCTAGAGACAACCTCCTTCTCCATCTGATTAAGAACCACTAATTAAGAATTTAAGATTTATGACCTTCAGAGTCTTTGAAGCAAATTCTGAAGCAGGAGACAAACATTCTGCTTGGTATCGCTGAAGCACTTTGCTTTTTGGGGAGGAGGTGGTCCTTGATTCACTTTTTTTTTTTTTTTTTTTTTTGCCCACCACTGCAAGGATATCATCTGGTACATGGTAGCAGTTCATGGAGTATATGGAATTGAATTTTGTCTCAGAGAAACAGGTCAGGTGAAAGCCTACAGTCTGAGTACAAATATCTCCCATCTTCCCATGGTATTCTTCAGTCACAACTTTTATTTGATTGACATTCCCTCAGTTCAGTTAAATAGAACCAAGAAACACAGGTAAATTCTGAGGGAAAAGGAGCAAAAACTGATGCAATGTAAACAATTACTTTTACTGTTTTATAGCACCACAACTATCACCTCATCTATAAATAATATCTTGTTATAAATTATACATAATAAATAATGTAAAAATTTATATTAGTAGTGCTAAACAAAAAATAAGATCAGTGAAAGAAATGAAAGAAAGAAATGCATCAAGATTTATGTTATTCAACCATGTGATGGTATTTGGAGAAAATGTCTCATGAGGCTGCTACCAATCTACATTCCATTATTTATAGTATTAATGTTTTAGCCCCTTAGCTTCTGGTCTCTGTTCTTGAAATGTCATTCTTATCTTTTTCAAATATTACCTTTAAAATCCAGGACCAAACTCCTTAATTCTGGCAATTTTGACTTTCTATGTAACATTCTCATGCTTTTTTCTTTTTTGAAAATTAAAACAAGATCCCCAAATGAAACTTCTGCTGCCTCAGAGTTAATTATTCTTTATGCTGCACATATTCACTAACAACTCAAACACTACCTGGGATGCTATTTCTTTTCTGACTGAAATTTCTACAAAATTTCTACTGAAATTTTGCCCATTGCTCAAGCCCCAAATAGGTCTTAACCCCACTGTGAAATTCTCCCTGAATATTTCTGCTCTACTGGCCTAAGCACCTGAAGAACCTATGGTCTGCAACAGTCATCTATGCCCCAAGAACTATCCAGAAATCTTCATTAAACTTTTTGAGTCTCCTTCTCCCAGGTAGATAGAGTATGAGCTTCTTTAGAGACTGTATTTCATTATTTTATATCCCCATATATGGATTAATAGAGGACAATCAAGAAATATTTATTGCATACCTACTCTTGAGTTAGGCCTTGTAGAGGAATAAATGTGCCAGTAGGTATATTTATTAGCTGAATTAATGTTTGAAGAATCATTAAGTTTCTATATTTTGGAATTTTACATTGGGCTGGATTTTTTTTAAATGCTGCTATTTCAAATTAAGCTTTAATATACATCATCCTCATTTATCAGTATTTCCAGAATTTATGTTTTAGTTTTAGTGAAAATATTCTTGAAAATATAAATGCTGGACTTGGTTTTTGAGAATTTATCCTTACATTCATCACCTTCTGATTCTATTTCATATACCAATATTATGTTTTCCCTTGTCATTAACAGATTTGTCCCTAGATCTCCAAATCTACATTTATACACAAAACTTGGGTCCAAAGATGATATCTTTTAACAGCTGGATTGCCTATTATGTATGCTAGGTATGATACTATACAAACAAAAATATCTATTTCCCCTAATAATTACAATAACATTATTAACTGTTCCTCTAAATCCATATTAACGCAATAACAAACCACAGATTCTTGGGCTATAAAATAATCTTTAGTAAATTTTATTACCTTGTTCCCTTTACCATTCCAAAACCCATTGCTAATCTGCGAATAATGTTCTTTCTAAAAGAAAAACACCCTCTGAAAAACTTTCCCCCTGCCATTCTTGCATTATGCCAGCAGTTTATTTGCTTTTCCTTTGACATCTACACCTTTAAAATTAGCAAAAGGAAAAAATCAGAAAAGTTTAACTCTCACATCTCTCACTGTGTCGTAAAATCCTTTGTCAATTACCCTGTGTGCTTGAGAGTTGTCCGTTTCTTTTTCGATCGAATTACACAGTTGTCTCGGCAGCCTGATTTACCAGTTTGATCCACGCTGTACTTGTTTTATCAGTTTGGTGATTCTTTTTACAGATTGAGCACCATGATTAAAGTCTAAAGTTGGGCAATTCCAGGCTAAATTGGAGCAGTCTTTCCGTATAGCGACCTGGTACCACACTAAATTCCAGGGAGAATGAATGATAGATTATGCACCAATAGGGAGTGGAGAAGAGTATTTTGTCTAAGTTTGCAAACCAATCCTTGGGAGCCAGAGGTGGGAATATTAAAACGGAGGTTGGTCTTTTCCTTGGAATTTTCTTAAAGTGGTATCACTGCCCGTTGATGTTAAAGTTTACCAAAGACTGCCAAATTACTGGTTTGAATTAGAGGATACCCCCCGCCCCACTTGTTTTGAGTGAGGCAAAATGTGAAACTGGCACTTGACATATTCAGACACCTTTTAAGAGTGTCCATAGGATAATACGGGCTTCCGAGGTGGCCCAATGGTAAAGAATCTGCTTGCGATTCTGAAAACGCAGGTTCCATCACTATGTGGGGAAACGGCAACCCACTCTTCTTGCCTGGAAAATTCCATGGACAGAGGAGCCTGGCCGGCTATATTGGGTGCAGTAGCAGAGTCCGACACCAGTGAGCACGGCACACATAGGATAATATATTAATACAAAGAATCACATGGCTACTTTTGCGTCAGTTTCAGAGGGCAGAAGTTATTTTGCCATAGGTCTTATTTTTACTTAATGTAAGTCTGCTTTGCAGGTTATCTCTAACAGTAACTAAGTAAACCAATATAAATCTATAGTCAAGATTGCTTGACAATGAACCAGTAGTTTAATCAGCATCAAGCTTTTCAAAGAATAAATAACAGTGGTTTCGTGAGAGGAAGTTTTTTTAAAAACTTCATTTCAGAAGAAACGTTGTCACACTAACAAGCAAGGAACTTTAAAAAGTATTTTTTACTGTTTCCTAACAATGCTTGGATTTTTCTTCCTTTTTTTCCCCCTCTTTACCAGCATGAAAGATTCTTCCTTTTATGACTCTTTCTGCTGACACGGGAATATTATTAAATATTTATTGATGGACTACTCAGTCATGCTAGGAACTGCCAGAGTACTTTACTACTAGTTGTTAGTGTTCTTTTAACGATCGTTTCTCGCAGCACACTTCAAGTATTTCAAGAGCAGAGACTAGGTTACTGCCTCAAGTTTGGAACGAAGCTGCGAGAGCGCAGTGACTTTTTATACTGTGCTTTAAGAAGCTTACTACTTGATCACTAACCTTGGCCACATTACAGAAAACCACCGGGTCTCAGCATCCGTCAAACGAGTATAATAATAGTATCTGTGTCATAGGATTGCCATGAGTTAAGTGAGATAACCTGTGTACAGATCTTAGAACGTTGCGTGGTACACACTGGGTGTTATTCTTAATTTCTCAACGTATGTATTGAGTAGGAGGACGAGTGCGTCAGTGAACGTAGGAACGAAAGAACTGATAAGTTACTGACGGTCCCTAAGGCCGGAGCCAGCTAAACCACCCTCTCAAAATTGAGCACTAAACTCCATCTCAACGGTAACCCCTGTGGCCAGAGCCGGAAGCAAGGACCGAGTCGGAGGCGGGGCCAGTCGCAGAGAAGCCGCAGTTTTGACCAATAGGCACGCCGCTTGGAAAACGAGCATCTCGCTCGACCTATCGTAAGACGGCGACCACAGGGGCGTGTTATCGCGAGCTTCCTCTCCCGGGATCGCTCCTCCCCCAAACCTCTGAAGAGAGGGTCCCGCCCCGCCCCGCCCCCTTTCGCTCGCGTCACGCCCCGTCGCCGCCGGCGCCCCGCCCCGCCTGCCGAGCCCGGGCTAGCCGTCCGGCGCCCCTCATCTCGGGAGCGCTGGCTCTGCCGGCGGAGGTGAGTTTGGTGCTTCGCTCCTTCGGGTGCCTCACGTAGCAGTGCCCTCTGGCCCGGCCCCTGACCAAGCAGGCCGAGCCTGGCAGAGGCGTCGGGCCGCAGCAAGTGGACCCCGGCCTGAGCGGGCCCACCCGGGCCTCGGGTAGCCACTCCCGCCGGGCCCTCCTAGCCCTGGTGGTCACAGAATCCCTTCACTGGGTCTGTGAAATCCTTTCTACTAGTCTCGCTGCTTCCAAAGTCTAACGACGAGAGTGCTTGGTTAACTCGGCAAAATGGCATGTGTTTTGCCTGACTTCTGCTAGTCTTCTCAGTACTGAGAAAATAACCTTAACAAACGCTTTTAATGTACGATTTTAATCCTCTAATCTCCAGTATTAGGAAGTTGGAGTGGGTATTCCACCGCGTTAAGTACGGAAGTCAATCGAAGGTACTCCTTTCCCTTTAAAACACACCTGCTTAAAAATGTGTGGAATTTTCTTAAGGTGGAAAGGTTTGTTTGCTTTAAACAGTAATAGAGTGGATTGGTGTTTACCTGTCAGAAAACTCTTATGCAGATGCAGTTGTATACAGCTAATAATAAGTGTATCATTTGCTTTTAATTGTAGATAAGAGGTACTGAAGGGAGTATGTGTGAGAAAATTATCCTGTACTACGAATGAATGCATTTGGAAAACCATTACCATTATTTATTATTGACAGCTTTCAGATTTCATTTGTGTAGATTTCATCTGCCAAACTGCATTTTAACAGAGTGTAATGACGTTTTTAAAGCAGTCAATCCCACCCATCTCTACAGGATTAGGAGAGCCATCAGGTTATGCTGTATTCTCTTACTGGATCTAACCATCAAGGACTGTGGGCTGTGCCTTGTGGTCTTAAATTTGTGTAAACTTTGCCTTCTGTTTAAATAGTAATAGGAAGAAACACGGGTCCTATCGAAGTTGATGAAAAGCTACACTGTAGAACAATGCACAGGCTTTGAAGTCGTCCAGTTGGGTTGGAATTCTGAGTTGCTCTTTGAGAACACTCAGTTTCCTCATCTATAAAACAGGCTAAATAACATATCGCAATGCAGAGTTTTAAGGATTGAGACATCAAAGCACATAGAAAACACTCAGCCTATAGTATCTACAAGTATGTAGTATGACCTTAGATCAGAGATGAAAAAAAAGCCTACCTTGCAGTGTTACTCACATGCCCTACTTTCCGCAGTTCATCAGCTGTTTGAGGGCCTGCTTTGCGCTAGAAGCAGGTATACAAATGTGAAGAAAACAGCGGGATCTCTGCCCTCAGGATCTCATGGTATAGTCTCTGGGCTAGATCGATAATAGATAACATCAATAACTATATAGATAATAAACTGTGGAGAGTTCTACAAAGAAAGAGGAAGAGAGAGTACTTTATTTGGGATGGAGATGTGATTTTACATTGAAACCTGAAGGGTGTTGAGACAGTGTTTTCAAGGCTCAGGAGAGCAGCAAGTGATGTGAGGAGTGCAGAACTCAGAAGCACTAGAAAAGCCCAGGACTGGTGAGAAACTAGGAAGGGTGCTGCCAGGCTGAAGGAGTGGGTGGGACCAGGTTGTGAAGAGCCCTTAATACCTGGTAAGTTTGATTTTTCTAAATAAACTTTTGAAGGTTTTTTTTTTTTTTTTTTTTAAGAATTCGTGTGACTAGGGAGTGAATTTACCTGAGAAAGAGAGGGAGACATAATTGGATTTACCTTTTTAAAAGCTCCCTGCTAAGTGATTAATGTATTACAGAATGACTAAACACAGGGAGACCAGTAAAATATATGGCAGGCAGGAGATGACTGGTTTTCTATTTTGGCAAATGGAGAAATGTGGATTGAATTGAGGTGTATTTTGGAGATGGAAACCATAGGCCTTATGATGGATTGGAGGTGGTGGGTGACTCATTCATGATGGGTGGGTGGAATCATTCTTGACTTCAGGCTTTCCTGGTGTTTGGAACAACTGGGAGAGAACTGGATAGGTGATGAAAATAAAAAAACTCTTATTTGAATGTGTTAAGTTTGAGGTGTTTCTGAGACAGCTAAACTGCTTCCAGTTTACCATTTAAGTGAATAATTACCCAGAAAACTTCCCTTTCCAAATAACAATCATCAACATTATTTCTAGCCTCATTCTCCTTGCTTCATAGGGAGAGAATTAAGATGTGGAAAGATTATCTCGTTTAGAGTCATGTAATATGTCTCATAAAAATAGGTAAGTGAGTAGCTAGTATAAAAATGGGAAGGTATTGGACTCTCATGCTCCACTGGGGAGATTATTGAGTACTCCATATTCTCTTCCCTTTTATATAAAATAGCAGGTAGTTTCCTATTAGGAATTAAAGTTTGGAAATAATAGAATATAAACAAAAAGTTACAAAACACTGCTTATTGAAAGCTTATGTTACTACATTTGTGCTAATTTGGTGTCAATTCTCGGTGAAAATTTTTCTTAAGAAAAAACATTTTCTTTGAAAGGTATTTTCCTTTGGAGAGTTTGAGGAAGGGTGCCCAAGTAAACGAGAACAGAATCTTTGAACAAAGTTCAACTTGTTTTTAGTGTTTTAGCATTTCCTTGGTATCTTGTAGAATCCTGTTGGTCTGTGTGTGCAAAGACTTCAGTCTGGACACCCTTCCCCACCCAAAGAAAAAAAAAATTCTTTATTCCCTTATGAGCTGCTTGACCTTGGGCAGATTATTGTAGCTCTGAGCTTGTTTCTTTTTGTGGTGATTGTGAAGTTTGTTTCTGCCCTGTGTCTAATTGATAAGATGGCAAATCTTATTTCTCTTCCTACCCATGTCAGTTTAGAGCTAGAAGGGAATTTAATCTGTTCTGGGTTCTAGCCCTTACCAATAAATTGCTGTCTCCATTTTATATGTTAGGCAGTTGAAGCCCAGAGAGGTTGTAATAGAAAAATACAGGATTCTTATTTCCTAGGGCAGTATTTCTTCTTTCATTGAAATAATAAAGTATAAGTATGTTCCCAAGCCTGTTTCTTTGCTACTTCTGATAATCTGCAAAGCTAAGAAGAAAGAAAAGAGGATGAGGAGAAAAGAAAGAAAATATTACAATATAGAACAATATTTAGATAGTAAGAAGTGCAGAAAATGAAGCTGTAAATGATCTAGTCATAGTTTATATAAATTTAAGTATTTTAAAAATATTTTAAGTTAAAGACAAAATGAGGTAGGAAGGAAGGAAATGGCTTTGCTGTGTCTGATTTTTAAGCTCTTTCTTCAGTTATGTGTTATGAAACTGGTCTCTGTTCTCTTAGATAGGGATTCCTATCTCAATTTCAAGAACTACTTTTTCAAATAGGACTATTCTAAGTAGTAAATATTGTTTAAATAGAGTACTTTTTAAAATTAAGTAGTTATTCATTTTAATCTTTAAATATGTATGAAAATTTAGTTGCTATGGAATGAAAATGTAGGAATTGATGTATAACTCTGTTTTTAATGTCTGCAAATAGCTATATATGCTAACTGGCAGTTGTTGTTATCAGTATCATAATTTTAAGGTTTTTTGTTCTCTTTAGAAATGGACCAGTTTTGACAAGATGTAGTACTGCACCGTGCCTGATGGAATATGTTCAGCCATGGCATCCGAACTTTGTAAGACGATCTCTGTGGCAAGGCTGGAAAAGCACAAGAATTTGTTCTTAAATTATAGGAATCTGCAGCATTTCCCATTGGAGTTACTGAAAGATGAGGGACTACAGTACTTGGAGAGACTCTACATGAAAAGGAACTCCCTTACAACCTTGGTACAGTATTACATTACATTTTTTAAAAGTTATTTATAATGTAGTCCTGATCAAGATATGTTTTATGTTTCTTAAGATATCCAGAACCAAGATGTATATCCCCTCTTGTTGTATAAACATGTAATAAAAGTACATATACAGTGGGTTCTCCTTAGGTGGAAATTCATTATCCAATTCCTGCAGTTACAAAGTTGCAGGAGTTGTATAGGAAAGCAAAATATTCACTAATATACCACTTAGTCCCACATGCTACTACATATAAGATAGATAACCAACTAGGACTTACTATATAGCACAGGGAACTCTACTCAATATTCTGTGATAACCTATCTGAGAAAAGAATCTGAAGAAGAATGAATATGTATGCACAGCCAGATCACTTTGCTGTACACCTGAAACTAATGCAACATTGTGAGTGAACTATACTACAATAAAATTTAAAAAAAAAAATTAGTCCCCTAAATCATTTAGGAATCTTAACACACAAAGAAAACACAGGCCCAGAGAGATACACAGACTAAATTCAGAGGGGTTTCTGAATGGGGACTAATTTTTTTTTTTATTGTAGTATGGTCTCTGTTTTAAACGAATTTGCTTTATGTGGACTTTTCTGATTATCATTGAGCCTCATTTAAGTTTTTC
The DNA here is from genome assembly GCF_023699985.2 of Odocoileus virginianus. NCBI lineage: Eukaryota > Metazoa > Chordata > Mammalia > Artiodactyla > Cervidae > Odocoileus > Odocoileus virginianus. The sequence goes on along the minus strand of NC_069689.1, from coordinate 44,718,147 downwards.
ACATTGAATTCTAGTTCTTATTCATATTAGATGATTTATGAAGTCTTGTTGTTTCTTTGTGAATGGACCGATTCTTTATTCCCTTCCCTTAAAGTATCTGAATATCTGAAAATATACCTTACTGGCTTCATATATATGGAGTGTTTTTCTGGAAAAGTTTTATTTAATCTGTATAAAATACCTACAGTGTGTGGAAAGCATTATAAATTTTGCTTATTTTTGCTGTGTCTGAAAGTAAGTGTAAATATATCTTTCATTTTTAGTCTTTGGCATATTGGTGTATGGGGCTTCCCAGGTGGCACTAGTAGTAAATAAACCGCTTGCCAATGCAGGAGACATAAGTGATGCGGGTTCAATCCCTGGGTCAGGAAGATCCCCTGGAGGAGGGCGTGGCAACCCACTCACGTATTCTTGCCTCGAGAATCTCATGGGATTGCAAAGAGTTGGACATGACTGTAGCAACTTAGCACACACACGTATTGATGTATATGTTATTTTGCATGCCTAGTTAGATTTTTTCAAATTAAATTTTTCACTTTTCAAACCTTAATAGTCTATATAAAATCATATTAATCCTTTTTGCAAGATCATCATTCCATAAAGTGAAACCATATTTATTTAGTGTTTTTTTACCCCCTGTGGAGAAGAAGTGGTATGAGAAATAATTTGTCAAGAATTATAGCCCAGATATTCTTATGTTTGTTGTTAATGTACAAGTAAAAGGTTGTGAGTGGATTACGTCTCAAACAATCAGCCATAGTCTACTGCAGTAGAAATAATTGACCTTTGCTTATAAAACTAACAATAAACTTCTGGTTTTGTGGCCATTTCTTGCCTGAATTTTTCTGTTTATGAAACATTTAAATATCTACTATGTAATTTTAACTGATAGAATGGCTTCCAAACATACATTTCAAGTTCATTATTTGCCACCTTGTTTGTTGAAGATTAAATTGTTGCATATGTTTATAATGATAGGTATATGTATTTTATTTTAATGGTTTCTCTTAGCTGGAACATTTGATTCATGTGTATCAAAGAGCTTTTTCAACTGTGAAGTGCCATACAGATATCAGTATGTGAAAATAGTAGCAACCATACCATTCCCTGATTATGCTGAGCATAAGACAGCTTATTTATCCAGTATAGTCTGAGAATGGCTTCCTGCACAGGTTTTGAAAGCAGATGGAACAGTACTTGCCCTTATGTGCTCTAAACTAGTGAGTTCAGGCTTTTGGAATATTTGCTGGTGTTATTGATAAGGTTTATTTCCTATAGAAATAACATGTAGTATGTGAAATTTGACTTACAACTGCAGTAGTGTTCAAAAGAAAAGACATTATTGGAAGCATACAGTAAGTATCTCAAACACGTTAAAAATTAATTGGCTTTTTTTTTTTTTGTTAAGGAAGCTTGGGAACCTGCCAGTCATTTCCATTTCCACATTGTTTTGTTATTTTTTATTAACATTGTTTTATTGTGTTTAAATGTCCTGTCGTTCCCCCCCCCCCCCCATTTCCCCTCCTTATATGAAGCTTCTTGGTGAGAAGAGGAGTCACTGAGGCCTGACTTCTGTCCTTCCTTTTTCCATTTAAGTTGTTCTGTATCACACCGTGGTTTATATTTGTAGGATGATTGTATGTCCAATGCTCAGAACTCGGGGAGTGCCCATATTACAATTGTAGGACAGTGAGAAAGAATAAACTTTTTTTATATACAAAAGAATAGCTTCATATATTACCTATGAAAATGATATGTGCCCTGTAGCAGCCAACATAGAGGAAGACATGGAAAGGAGTTGCTTATCTTTCTGTTCATCCAGTTCTGTGCTTTGGAGTAACCAGTATTAACGGTTGGACTGTGTCCACCCACTACTTTGCTTCTGTTTATGTAACTATGTACTCTGTATTTTTTTGCATTTTTAAAAAACAAAAGGGAATCATACTATACATATTTCTCTGCAGATTTCTCTGTTCACTTCATTTTTATTCTGCTAACTTCTAGGCCAAAAAATGTACATACATCCTTGTATTTAGGATCAAGTCTCAAAAGCAAGCTTGCTGGATCAAAGGATAGGCATATTTTACATTTTAAAATAGTTTTTAGCAGTATTTCATTGTACAGTATTACCATTTATTTGTGTATCTGAAAAATCTTAAAACTTTTTAAATATGAGTTAATTTATATAGGAATACTGTTATATAATTAATAGGCAAATAAGAAGTGGTTAGAAAGCATTGTGATTTTGGTTCCTAACATTTATCTTAGAAAACGTTTTGAAGAATTTTTCTATCATTATTTTAAATGCAATTCAAGAATTATTAAATCTCTGATCTTTGTGGTAGTTTGACATTAAGAGAATAGGAGATACATGTTCTGTGTTTGTCGTAGGATAGGCATCCACATAGTTGTTAGATGAATAAATAAATGAATATAAAGTAGAATAGTGTTAAGGATTATAGTACAAGTATATGAATTCCAGATTGAGAATCTTTTATCCAGGGACTCTGTCTTAAATTCTGTATCCCCAGTGCCTGGCCTACTGCCTGACATATGTAGGACACATCATCTAATTCTGTGTATCAGGATTGTAAAAGACTTTTTAAGGAAGGTGCTACTTGCATTGATCCTGAAGAATGACTATGACAGGAACTTAGGAGGAAAACTATCACTTATTCATTCACCATGTATTTATTGAGTACTTACTGTGTATTCAGTACTCTTCAAGGCGCTGATGATCAATACCTCATGGAACAGATTGTTACTCTCATGGATTTTTGTTTCTTCACATCCCAAGCTGAAGAAAAAAATATTAACTGAGATTAAATGGCAGAAGGTTAGGATCAATATTTGTCCAAAACTTTAGTGACAAAAAATGATAGTGACTGTGACAGGGACTGTGTTAGAAGCTCTAGAGAGTGGAATGCAAGTTTGAATTGGTGAGAAGGAGATGAAAAACTAGATAACAAGGTTCAATTCAGTTCAGTTCAGTTCAGTTGCTCAGTCTTGTCGACTCTTTGCGACCCCATGAATCGCAGCACACCAGGCCTCCCTGTCCATCACCAACTCCCGGAGTTACTCAAACTCATGCCAATTGAGTCGGTGATGCCATCCAGCCATCTCATCCTCTGTCACCCCCTTCTCCTCCTACTCCCAATCCCTCCCAGCATCAGGGTCTTTTCCAAGGAGTCAACTCTTCGCATCAGGTGGCCAAAGTACTGGAGTTTCAACTTCAGCATCAGTCCTTCCAATGAACACCCAGGACTGATCTCCTTTAGGATGGACTAGTTGGATCTCCTTGCAGTCCAAGGGACTCTCAAGAGTCTTCTCCAACACCACAGTTCAAAAGCATCAATTTTTCGGCACTCAGCTTTCTTCGCAGTCCAACTCTCACATCCATCCATGACCACTGGAAAAACCATAGCCTTGACCAGACGGACCTTTGTTGGCAAAGTAATGTCTCTGCTTTTTAATATGCTATCTAGGTTGGTCATAACTCTCCTTCCAAGGAGTAAGCGTCTTTAAATTTCATGGCTGCAGTCACCATCCACAGAGATTTTGGAGCCCAAAAAATGAAGTCTGACACTGTTTCCACTGTCTCCCCATCTATTTCCCATGAGGTGATGGGACCAGATGCCATGATCTTAGTTTTCTGTATGTTCAGCTTAAGCCAGCTTTTTCACTCATCTTTCACTTTCATCAAGAGACTTTAGTTCTTCTTCACTCTCTGCCATAAGGGTGGTGTCATCTGCATATCTGAGGTTATTAATATTTCTCCCAGCAATCTTGATTCCAGCTTGTGCTTCTTCCACCCCAGTGTTTCTCATGATGTACTCTGCACTTAAGTTAAATAAGCAGGGTGACAATATACAGCCTTGACGTACTCCTTTTCCTATTTGAAACCAGTTTGTTGTTCCATGTCCAGTTCTAACTGTTGCTTCCTGACCTGCATATAGGTTTCTCAAGAGGCAGGTCAGGTGGTCTGGTATTCCCATCTCTTTCAGAATCCTCCACAGTTTATTGTGATCCACACAGTTGAAGGCTTTCGCATAGTCAATAAAGCAGAAATAGATGTTTTTTTTGAAATATGGGCCTAAAAATTTGGTTTTGATTTGAAAAAGCAGGCATAGCTGGAGGGTCTTGACAAAGGACACTTTTTCCTTCTCCTTTTTTATTTTCTTTCCTCTTTACTTACCCCTCTTCTCTTTTCTAAGATGAATGAGTTGAGCCTGTGTAAATGCTGATCTTCATTAGAGAGGAGTTGAAGATACAGAAATAGGAAATGATTAAAAGTTCAAGATTCCTAAGAAGGTAGGAAAGGACGGGCCCAAGAGTTCACTTGGAGGGAGGGAATGACTGAAATAGTATCCCTTCCTCCTTTAAGAAGAGAAAGGAAGGATGGGTGCACAGGAAGATACAGACTGTGGGGGAGACAGTTTTTGTCTGATGACCACCGCTTGGGGCGTGAAGATATGTAGAGAGAGCAGGTTTGAAATTATTGTTATGAAGAGTCACGGCAGTTTGTTTTGAGAAAGGTGATAGAACTGTTGGGATTATTCAGCAAGCAGTTGATGGCTAGGCTTATGGTGGAACCATCTGCTTGTTTAGGGAGTTTTTTCCTGCAGTTCTTAGCTGTCTGAGGTATAAAGAATTTGGGATGTCGCATTTATGCAGGCTTAGGTTTTTCCAGGTACAGAGGGACTAAGGAGATTGAGGATTTTGGCAAGAATGATTAAAATGGTGGGACATGGAGTCTTAAGCTGAATTGGAGGCACAGAATGAAAGGAGTGAGTGAATAGGGAAAATGAAATGGGTCCAAAGCATCCCAACTTATACTGGGCATGATTGAGTAAGCCATCCAGATGGATGGGATATTCTGGTCATGAAGAGAGACATTAGTCACGGAGAAGTTTCAGATGATGACAGGTTATGAGTGTGCAGGCTGAAGGGGGCTGGGGTAGAGCCTACCTTGTCCCCTTGCACCCCGGTCCCTGCCCTTCCTCCCCACCAAGTAGCTGGGATCTTTGTAAGAGTAAGAGAAGGAATATAGTGTGGAAGCAGGAATCAGCAGTGGAAGCATTTGAGGTCTGCAGTCCCAGGAAGAGAATATTTTCATTGTTTGGTAACAGAACTTAGTACTAGGAAGTCATAGACCCAGGTCTTATATGCTTAATCTCTTTGGATCTTAGTTCCTTCTTTTAAAATAAAAGGGGGCAAGTGACTTGCATGGAGGAAAAGAACTCAACCTGGAAACAAAATTATTCAATGGATCTGCCAGTTTCTCTTAATGAGTGTAGTAGGTAGAAGGCCGTCCTGGGGATGTGGAAGAGTGACCTCCCCAAATAACTGATGGAGCTCTCCTGTGTTGCCAATCTTATTTACAAATATGAATGGATAGAAAACAGGCATGTGAATTTTGGATGAAATAGGGTGGTTTGGCGTGCTGCGGTTCATGGGGTCGCAAAGAGTCAGACACAGACTGAGTAACTGAACTGAACTGAAGAGCAGTAAAAGTAGATGGGTCCTGATTAAGCAGTTAATCTATGCAACAGAAACTTCTGAGCTTGAAGGGAAGAAGTGGTATATCCATCATAGTCCTGAATTGGGGTGGCGGAGTAAGGTGCAGATGTATTTTTTTGCTACTGGCCCAGGAGAAAACGTTCCTGACCTACCCCCATCAAATATGATCAGGCAAATCATTAAAAAAATACAGAGAGTCAAAACGCAAAACGATATTTAACTTTCAGCAGCAAAAGTGGTAAAACATTGATCATTCTTACCTAGTAGATTGAAAGAGATTAATACCTGATATTGAAGATTATCAACGCCATGTGTGTTGAAGACAATAGGGAGCAGATGCTCTCACATATTATTTGAGTGAGTGGAAATTGACTCAGTGTTTTTGGTTTCTGGTTGGACCATATCTAGCAGAATTTTATATGCACATATGTTTGAACTAGCATTTTGATTTGTAAGAATTTCAGTTCAGTTTAGTTGCTCAGTCATGTCCAACTCTTTGCGACTCCATGGACTGCAGCACTCCAGGCCTCCCTGTCCATCACCAACTCCCAGAGTTTACCCAAACTCTTGTCCATTGAGTCAGTGATGCCACCCAACCATCTCATCCTCTGTCATCCCCTTCTCCTGCCTTCAATCTTTCCCAGCATCAGGGTCTTTTCCAAGGAGTCAGTTCTTTGCATCAGGTGGCCAAAGTATTGGAGTTTCAGCTTCAGCATTAGTCCTTCCAATGAATACCCAGGAATGATCTTTAGGATGGACTGGTTGGATCTCTTTGCAGTCCAAGGGACTCTCAAGAGTGTTCTCCAACACCACAGTTCAAAAGCATCAATTTTTTGGCACTCAGCTTTCTTCACAGTCCAACTCTCACATCCATACATGACTACTGGAAAAACAATAGCCTTGACTAGACGGACCTTTGTAGGCAAAGTAATGTCTCTACTTTTTAATATGCTATCTAGGTTGGTCATAAATTTTCTTCCAAGGAGCAAGCATCTTTTAATTTCATGGCTGCAGTCACCATCTGCAGTGATTTTGGAGCCGCCAAAAATAAGTCAGCCACTGTTTTCAGTGTTTCCCATTTATTTGCCATGCAATGTTGGGACTGGATGCCATGATCTTAGCTTTCTGAATGTTGACTTTTAAAGCCAACTTTTTCACTCTTCTCTTTCACTTTCACAAAGAGGCTCTTTAGTTCTTCACTTTCTGTCATAAGGGTGGTATCATCTGCATATCTGAGGTTATTGATATTTCTCCTGGCAATCTTGATTCCAGCTTGGGCTTCATTCAGTCCAGCATTTCTCATGATGTACTCTGCGTATAATAAGCAGGGTAACAATATACAGCCTTGACATACTCCTTTTCCTATCTGGAACCAGTCTGTTGTTTCATGTCCAGTTCTGACTTTTGCTTCCTGATCTGCATACAGATTTCTCAGGAGGCAGGTCAGGTGGTCTGGTATTCCCATCTCTTTCAGAATTTTCTAGAGTTTATTATGATCCACACAGTGAAAGGCTTTGCCATAGTCAGTAAAGCAGAAGTAAATGTTTTTCTGAAACTCTCTTACTTTTTCAATGATCCAGCAGATGTTAGCGATTTGATCTCTGGTTCCTCTGCCTTTTCTAAAACCAGCTTGAACATCTAGAAGTTCATGGTTCACGTATTGCTGAAGCCTGGCTTGGAGAATTTTGAGCATTACTTTGCTAGTGTGTGAGATGAGTGCAATTGTGTGGTAGTTTGAACATTCTTTAGCATTGTCTTTCTTTGGGATTGGAATGAAAACTGACCTTTTCCAGTCCTGTGGCCACTGCTGAGTTTTCCAAATTTCCTGGCATATTGAGTGCAGCGCTTTCACAGCATCATCTTTTAGGATTTGAAATAGCTCAACTGGAATTCCATCACCTTCACTAGCTTTGTTCATAGTGATGCTTTCTAAGGCATCTAATTCCACTTGACTTCACATTCCAGGATATCTGGCTCTAGGTGAGTGATCACACCATCGTGATTATCTGGGTCATGAAGATCTTTTTTATACAGTTCTTCTGTGTGTTCTTGCCACCTCTTTTTAATATCTTCTGCTTCTGTTAGGTCCCTACCATTTCTGTCCTTTATTGAGCCCATCTTTTCATGAAATGTTCCCTTGGTATCTCTAATTTTCTTTACCCAACAGAAAAAACAGCCAAGTGAACAAGGATACTCCTCACAACATTGTATATGATGAAAAGTTGTGAAAACCTGTGTTTGTCCATATGGGCTGGGTTAAAATCAGATAGCAGCTACCCTTGTTTGAGGTGTTACTAAGTGCCAAACATGGTTTTAAGTAATTTATGTGTGTTAATCTAATTAATCTGCAAGATAATCATATGAGGTAGGCACTATTATTCCTGCTTTATAGAGAAGTAAACCAGGGCATAAAAAAGAATACATCAAACTTAATAGAGATGATAGCTGTGGAAGAGGGAGGCCACAAGAGTTGGGATAGGTGCTCTAATAAACAGAGCTGTACACTTAAGTGTTTATAGTAAAAGAAACAGGTTCTACTACTGAGTTTGGTTTATATTCTTTTTAGTAGATATTTATGATTTTTATAATTAAACATGAAAGTGAGTTTGTTGGAATATAGTGTTACTAAGATCTTTTCCAGCTCTCAGATTTATTAATGAGTGAGTCTAAACATTTTGATTTACAGTGATGGTGATGCTTGCATTTATGCTCCCTGAAGCTGGTGGCTGGGTTGAGGGTAAAAAGTGTTGATGACTGAGAAGTCATCCAACTACATGCTCTACTGCTTTGAATTTGGTAAGAGTGGGATCTAGATCAAATGATCATCAGAACACCTTGAAGGGAAAACCAACAAATTAGAGAGATGGTAAAAATGAGCACCATGCAATCAAATGTGCCAGAAGAAGTAGGGAGAGGGAATGCTTTTGTTTTTGTTTGATGGTGTCGTTTTGAATTCCTGCAAAGGACTTCCATTTCCCCCTAATTTGTCAGACCCTTGCATCTTCCACAGCCTCCATAATCACCATGAATGCTCTGTTCTCAAGTTAGCACTGTACTGAAACATCTTAGTTATTTCTAAACCTGAATGCATGGAAACAGCTCTGTCTATGTTTTAATGCTTTTGTGTAATGTATGCGATAGTCCTGCAAAACATGCATTACAAATGTACCAGTAACTGTCTCAATTAACACACCTGTGCCTGAAAAGTGTGAGTTTTGTTATCAGTTGAGTCATTCAGTCATGTTCAACCCTTTGCGACCCCGTGGACTGCAGCAGTCAGGCTTCCCTGTCCATCACCAACTCCCAGAACCTACTCAAACTCTTGTCCATCAAGTTGGTGATGCCATCCAACCATCTCATCCTCTGTCGTCCCCTTCTCCTTCCGCCTTCAGTCTTTCCCAGCATCAAGGTCTTTTCATATGAGTTGGTTCTTCACATCAGGTGGCCAAAGTACTGGAGTTTCAGCTTCAGCATCAGTCTTTCCAATGAATATTCAGGACTGATTTCCTTTAGGATGGACAGGTTGGATCTCCTTGCAGTACAAGGGACTCGAAAGAGTCTTCTCCAATACTGCAGTTCAAAAGCATCAATTCTTTGGTGCTCAGCTTTCTTTATGGTCCAACTCTCACATCCACACATGACTACTGGAAAAACCATAGCTTTGACTAGATGGACATTTGTTGGTAAAGTAATGTTTCTGCTTTTTATATGCTGTCTAGGTTGGTCATAACTTTTCTTCCAAGGAGCAAGCCTCTTTTAATTTCATGGCTGCAGTTACCATCTGCAGTGATTTTGGAACCCCCAAAAATAAAATCTGTCACTATTTCCATTTTTTCCCCATTTATTTGCCATGAAGTGATGGGACCGGATGCCATGATCTTAGTTTTCTGAATGTTGAGCTTTAAGCCAACTTTTTCAGTCTCCTCTTTCACTTTTATCAAGAGGCTCTTTAGTTCTTCTTTGCTTTCCTGCCATAAGTGTGTCACCTGCATATCTGAGGTTATTGATATTTCTCCTGGCAATCTTGATTCCAGCTTGTGCTTCATCCAGCCCAACGTTTCTCATGATGTACTCTGCATATAAGTTAAATAAGCAGGGTGACAATATACAGCCTTGACGTACTCCTTTTCCTATTTGAAACCAGTTTGTTGTTCCATGTCCAGTTCTAACTGTTGCTTCTTGACCTGCATACAGATTTCTCAGGAGGCAGGTCAGGTGGTCTGGTATTCCCATCTTTTTATATCAAAGCTGTTTTTCCTATTTAATCTTCAGATTTAAGTATTTTTTCCTCTCAGTGTTACTGGTTGGCTGTCAGTAGATCCTTGTCAAATAGTAAACAGACTATTTGAAATAGCTTGGAAAATGAATGTTGACCTATAATTTATTCTGTTGAATCACAGAATTTCAAAGCTAGATGGAGCTTTGTAGATAATTTAGGCAGTTTGTCTTGAGGTAAATAAGCTTAGGAGAGGTTAATAGATGGGTCTCAAGTCATTTTTATGGTCAGTTAGAGCAAGACTCAGGTCTTCTAATTTGTAGTCCAGCCATTGATGCTTTTCTAATTCTGCATGTATTTGTTGGTGACCTGTTTCTAGCCTAGCACCATGTAAAAGTTTAACTACATTTATCCACTGTGGAACAATGAAATATTCCACGTTAGGTGAATTTTCCTAGTTACGTCTTTGAAGTTTACCTCTTGAGTTTTACTGTGAGTCTAATTTTTCTTGATAGAAATACTTTTACAACATGCATCATTCTGTACATTCTTAAAGAAATATGGGGAACATGACTTAACCCACTCTTCCTGACTTGCAGTTTTGGCCTGGGGAATTAGAAGAGAGTTTAGAAAGATGTGACAGGGATACAGACCTTTCACTCTAGATCCTATCCTTGTGTACTTGAGGGATTCCATGTACAAGCAGAAGGCTTGTACACATTTGTATATGTTTAAATTCATATATGTTTAAATATGTTTAAATTCATTTTCAAGCATTCACTATACTAAAAATGAATGAGTGAGATACCAGTTTCTAAATGTTGGTCCCATCAAATGAGTCTCTGTCTCTGTCTCTCTCTCAATTGATAGATGAATATAGATAAAATGTATGTAAGGTGTTTGAAATATCATGCTTTGAGCTTGGAACACTGTTCCTTCCTAAAACAAGCAATTATGTCATAAGCATATAGGATTGTAAAGGCTAGGTGTATTTTTAAATGGTTAATCTAGCCTTATGGAAAAAGTGTTTAGTATTCTTTTTTGTGTGTCTATTTTTGCTACTTTGAAAATTCCATTTATAAAATCACTGAATGCATATTAAATAGGTTTTGTTAAAAATAGAAAGTAGGTAGGGGCAAATGATCCAATCTTCAGCCGTTGTTTAGGATATCTCTATGGCTTTCATTTTTAAACAAATATTTTTAACATTAATACTTTACAGAATTTTAGTAATTTTTAATGTTTGTTTTCTTTGGGGGGATCGGGATGGGGAATACATGTAAATCCATGGGTGATTCATTATGACAAAACCCACTACAATATTGTAAAGTAATTAGCCTCCAACTAATAAAAATATATGAAAAAAGAAAAATATTAAGATACAGACATCCCTTGGTATCTGTGGGGAACTGGTTCTGGTACTCACTCCAGTACCAAAATCAGAGGCTGCTCAAGTCCCGAGTATAAAATGGCTTGGTATTTGCATATAACTTATGCACATCTTCCTGTATACTTTACATCATCTCTAGATTATTTATAATACCTAATACAGTGTAAATGCTATATAAGTAGTTGTGAAGACAGTGTGAATGTTATGTAATAGTTGTTGGTGTAGCAATTCAAATTTTGCTTTTTGAAACTTTCTGGAATATTTTTTCCCTGATTATTTTTGATGCGTAGTTAGTTGAATCCAAGGATACAGAACTCACACAGACCGATCGTACATATTTCAGTTTGTAAATGTACTAGATGTACAGACTTTTAAATTTTGAGCATATTTTTCTGTAAAGGTTTTTGCTAAGTGAAAAATAGCAGTTTGGGAATTTTTTTTACCTTTTTGGCAATAAAACACTTGCAGTTTTTCAGATATTTAACACATTTATTTATATTTTTAAGAGAATAATTTTAACCTGTATAAATGTCAAGCAAGTACTTCATCATTTTAAGAAAATAATTAAAAATTTTATCATTCATATAGTTAAGTAGTTCTTTTATGTTCTATGTCCAAAAGAGCTGAGTTTAAGTGAAAAAAATGGTAGTGAGTGTAATACTAACTAGTATTAGAAAGTAATACTAGAAAGTTGCTTTCTGGTATAATAACTACTAGTTATATGTAGTACTGTTTAAATTATAATGAAATGCTGAAAATTCAATTCTTTAGTCATAATAAATCGGAAAAGGCAAGGCAACCCATTCCAGTACTCTTGCCTGAAAAATCCCATGGACAGAGGAGCCTGGTAGGCTGTAGTCCATGGGGTCGCAAAGAGTCAGACATGACTGAGTGACCTCACTTTCACTTTTCATTTTCATGCATTGGAGAAGGAAATGGCAACCCACTTGAGTATTCTTGCCTGGGGGATCCCAGGGACGGGGAACCTGGTGGGCTGCCATCTATGGGGTCGCGCAGAGTCGGACATGACTGAAGTGACTTAGCAGCAGCAGCAGCAGTCATAATAAAAAATCTTTTAAGTACTTAATGGCCATATGTGGCTAGTGGTCACCATATTGGCTGGGTAGATAGAAAATATTATCCATGTTGTAGAAAGTTCTGTTGGACCAGTGATGTGTGTGACTGAAAAAAAAAAAAACAAAACATTAGAATCAATAGTAGCAACTCATTACTATCATGAAAATCAAACTACCACTATGTGTTAATGCTACAGAATTGTAAAGAAAAATGATCCCAGAGTTCTTTTTTAGGCACTTCAAAGACAACTTTAGAAACAAAAGACTTTGTTCACATTTTGAGGATTTTTCCTTCCCTCAGTTTTTGCCCCTCCTTTCCATTTCCTTTCCTTTTGAAATGACTTTATTTTAATATTTGTATTAATATTATGTATATGTATTAATATTATGAATGCTTGTATTCAATGAATTTCCAATGAAATTTTTATTTTAATGAACTTGGGACATAAAATATTTGTGATTGTTCTCATGGATGCATTGCAAGAAATTTGAATATTTGCCATGGCTTTCTTCTTCTTTTTTTTTTAAAATAAAAAAACTCTAAAGATGTTATGTTTTCATATCTGGGTAATCAAAATTTGCATTTTCTCATAAAACACTGACCTATGTTTGGGATTATCTTTCTATATTGCCTATGAATAGATTGCCCATTATTTGCACATTATAGTCTCATTACATTTTTGCTGGGAAACAAGATGTCAGTGTAACTTCTAGTGGTCCTTGACCTAACTGATTGCACAGCCCTTGTTAGGAGTGGTTGGGAGGGGTTAGTGAGCTATTAATGCTCTTAAAAGCATTTCTTGTTGCCCCTTCTCCCTCTCCTTAGCACCTCCTCTCCTCTCCCCCCAATGTGTGTCTCAGGCTTTCTAGGATTATCCACATGAAAACCATAGTTAATAACATTTCACTGTGTTACTTATTGCAGAAGAAATGAACTTAACTGTCAGAGATTTTGATGATAGTAGATGTAGGTATTGAGAATCTGCTGTGGTTTTCTGTCTCCAGAAAACATCAAGGACATATGACAAGTGTTTAAGACAAGGCTCATGCTTTTTTGGTCTGCTTAGCATTTATTTCAAGAGAAATTTTAAGAGAAGAAAATGAGTAGTTGATGGAAGTGAGCCAAGAGATAAGAGCATAAAGTTAAGGGACATTGTGAAGCAAATGGTGAGTAGGGCTTTGATGGGCATTTCTGCTATTGTGGACGAGGAAAGGTGGTGCTGCTGCTCATCTGTCTCTGTTCCCATCAGCCTGCCAGGGCTTCTGACTTTACTGCTGAGAGATCTTGCTCTATAACATACATAAAAGGAGGAGAAATACTGAAGGAGGAATGAACTAATATTCCTGGTAGTAAAGAGGTTTTCTTTGGTTGTTCTCATATTACCCATGGTATTTAACTCGTGCTGTATGCTTGCCCAGAAATAGTGATACCAAATTACTGATCCAACTGGAAAGCTTGTTGAGTATGTTGTGGTGGTTTTTGAATGAAGTAACTTTATTAAAAATAATTTATTGAGGTGAAATTCACTTCATGTAAAATTAACCATTTTAAAGTGAAAAATGAGTAGCATTCAGAATATACACAGTGTTGCACAAACACCACCTTTGTTTAGTTCCAGACATATCCATCACTCAAAAGCAAAACCCCTTATCCATTAAGCAGTTTCTTCCTGCTCCCCTCTACACCCCAGGCCTGGAGCCCCCAATCTGTGTTCTATCTCTATGGATTTATCTGTTTTGGATATTTCATATAAATGGGATCATTCGGTGGATCACCTTTGTGTCTGACTTCTTTTCACTTAGCAAAATGTTCTCAAGTTTCATCCAGGTGGTAGCGTGTATCATTCCTTCATTCCTTATGATTTAATAAAGATTCCACAGTGTGTGTATACGACAGTTTGTTTATCTGTTCATCCATTGATGGATATTTGGACTGTTCCCACCTTATGGCTATTATGAACACTGCTGCTATGAACATGGGTATACATGTAAGTGTTTAAGTATCTGCCTTTAATTATTTTGGGTATATATAGGAGTGGAAATTTGAAATCTTATGGCAATTCTATGTTTAACTTTTTGAGGAACAGCCAAACTTTTCTGTAGTGGCTGAACCATTTTACGTTACTGCCAGCAGTATACAAGAGTTCCCATTTCTCAATTCCTCATCAATAGTTGTTAAGTTTACATTTTTAACAAGTTATGGCCATCCTGGTGTTTTTGAAGTGGTAACTCATTGTGGTTTTGATTTACATTTCCCTAATGAGATGCTGGTGGCTCAGATGGTAAAGCATCTTCTTGCAATGTTGGAGACCCAGGTTCAATCCCTGGGCTGGGAAGATCCCCTGCAGAAGGAAATGGCAATCCACTTCAGTACTCTTGCCTGGAAAATCTCATGGACGGAGGAGCCTGGTAGGCTGCAGTCCATGGGGTCCCAAAGAGCTGGACACGACTGAGCGACTTCACTTTAATGCTGATGAAGTTGGGTGTCTTTGTGTGCTTGTTGGCCAGTTGCATATCTTCTTTAAAGAATGTCTTCTCAAATCCTTTGCCCATTTTTCAAGGGATTTGTGTGTGTGTGTGTGTGTGTGTGTGGTTGAGTTGTAAATGTTCTAGACCATTACCAGGTATATGATTTGCAGATATTTTCTCCCATTTTATATAATGCCTTTCACTTTCTTGTAATGTCCTCTTATGCAGAAAATTTTTAATTTTGATGAAGTCTGGCTTATCTGTTTTCTCTATTGGTGGTCCTGCTTTTGGCCCATGATTATGAAGATTTACTCAAGCTTTCTTCTATGAATTTTATTGTTTTAGCTCTTAGATATAAGTCATTGATAGATCCATTTTTAGTTAACTTTTGTATATGGTGTGAAGTAGAGGTCTGACTTTATGCTACTTTTTATAACTGCTATAAAAACTATTCACTTAATTCAGGACTTCCTTGAAATGTGTTGTTAGAGGTAGGATGGAGCAGATTTTGCTGAACCCTAAATCCTAGTGATTCAATGATCTTTTTTTTTTCGTACTGCACTACTCTGTCAGATCTCTTGGGGACTTTGGTTCATGGTATCTTTACTCCGGGATGAAAGCTGATAAAGGTCACTGTGGACCTCTTATGTTCAAACTCTCTAAGGTCTCTACTTTGACATAATTCCATTGACCAAAGCAAGTCACTTAAACCATGTTGAGCTTAAATGCAATCCTGCCTGTTGCCCAGAAGGAGAAAGAAAAGAAAGTAAATGGTGTACAGTGACTATAAGAGAATGCAACTGAACATGTGATTGCAACATATTTGAAGTATTTGTTCCAAGATACACAATTTTAAAACATTCCCATTTAAGGAGGTTGTAAGTTTTCCATAAAAGAACATGGTAAAACATCATTGATTCAAGATTTGAAGTGAATTTTATACTGTTTACTGAAGTTTACTTTTACGTTATTTGTAAAGAAAAAATTATTAAGTGATAATATGAGATTTAATGACGGGAATTTTGGTTTAATTTATAAAACAATTTTCAGTTAGTTTAGAAGGAAGTGTTCATACTCAAGGAATTTGGGTACAGATTGTTCATTAAAACTTTTCTATGTCAAATTTGTGAAAAAGAAGGACATAATAGTAATAATAGTTTTGCAAGGCACTTTAAGATTATTGCTCTTAACCTATCAGGATTTTAAAATTTGAAAACATTTAAAACTTAATAGACTGAGTCCTATTTGTGTGGCTCTGTAATCCAGCATTAGAGCTTAGTTGCTCTGTGTGTTAGTCCTTAGTTGTGTCCGATTCTTCATGACCCGTGGACTGGGACCTACAAGGCTCCTCTGTCCATGGGATTTCCCAGGCAAGATTTCCCACTGGAGTGGGTTGCCGTTCCCTTCTCCAGGAGATTTTTCTGACCCAGGGATCAAACCTGGGTCCCCAGCATTGCAGGCAGATTCTTTACCATCTGAGTCACCTGGGAAGCTCCTTAGTTACTCACAGAGTAAAAACAATGTTGATATTAATATATAGAGATCCAGTCTCTTACCTATTTTTCATAAACTATGGAAATAGGAAAATTAAAATACACAGTGTTTCTCATATTATTTAGTTTCATTGCTAAAATGTACCACTAGGAAGCAGAGAATGATATTTTATAACACCAGTAGATGTCAGCCACACGCTATGCAGCAGGCTGATTCTTTACCAGGCTTTTTGCTTTTTTGTCTTTTTTGAACCCAGCATCTTAATGAGCTGCCAATTTTCTCAAGATTGGTGTGCTTATTTTTAAATTAAAACACAATGTACTTACTTGCAAAAATATAGTGATGTGGTAATGGCAGCAGAAACATTATTCAGTGCTTAATTGTGTGTGTACATAAATAGCTCACAGGGTAACTGGTTGGTCATGGAAAATTGCAATACTGTCTGGTAAGACCCAAGAAGGAATCTGTAAAAAATGACCATGGGCCCTATAATTAGCCAGATATGGTATTGATATTATAGCAGATCAAACTAGGTGAGGTTATAATAGTGCTTCTTTTCCGGACAAGCCTTTCCTTTTTAAGAGGAACAGCCAGAAAGCTTCTTACCTCTCCTGTCCCACCCCCTCAGTGCTTTAGTTTGCCTGGGATGTCTTGTAAGTATCCCCACAAGTGGAAGTGTATATTCCTCTTACTGGGGGAGAAAGCAGTAATAAAAGAAACATTTTGGAGACTTGGATCCAAGAGCAGCACTCAAGGAAAGACTTGTCATGAAGGACCTTATTGCAGATATTGATGTCAAAACATGGGGAAAAGGAATGAATCACAGCTTCAGCATTTGAAAACTAAAAGTGGTTTATCAAAAGGGGAAACTTAATAAATGTTTCACTGACTTCAAAACAGTATTCATATTCAGTGCTATTTGGTTATTATGAAAGTGTGAGGGTTAATATACATGTAAGTAGCTTGGGATACTGTTGCTAAGTAAATACATCAATATGCCAATATGAAATTAACTTTGTCTCCTTGATTAAAATAAACCATAGTGTTCAAAATTTTAAAAATATAGTTTTTCCTCAGTATAAAATATAAGACCCTAGTGAACTGCTCCTTAGTACTCTCTTCAAAATTATATACCTTTATTCTCTGTGGCCCAGATATACCAGAAATACCAAACTAATGGCATTTCTCTTATTGAGTGTTTAGAACCTAAGTTACATATAATGTGATTGATGCCTCAATTGTGTAGCAATTTATATAGTACATTTTAAAATTTAATTAAAAAAATTTTAAAAGGCATGTATGCTTATTAGTAAAGATTCAGATGATACAAAAGTAGATGGAGAATAACAGCACCGTCCTTTTCCTAATGATAATCACTGTTTCTAAGCTCTTGTAAGAAAAATTACTTCTTACAAATCTAAAAATTTATAGTTCCCTGAACTTTTAATTTTCTGTTGACACAATTATTTTTATAAGTGCTTTTGAAATGTAAGATTTTGTCATGAGTGCTGCTAGGCAGGTACAGTAGAACAAATTGTGTTTGTGATTTCTTAAACACACCTGTCTGTCTTTGGTCTTTTCACATGTTGATTCGTGTGCCTAGAAAGCTAACCAGAACACTCCTCTTCCCTACTCCATGGCAGCCTTTGGTAGTTATGTCTTTCAAGCCTCAAGTTAGTCATAATTTCTTTTAAAAAACCATTCCTGATTCTTTGTTATTGATATCTAGCTTAATTCTACAGTATGTTTTAGTGTAGAAAAAAAAAAAAAAGTTACTCCTGACTCTGTGCTCTTTCAGTCTTAACAACTCCTGTCTTTGTGTGTGTGAGAGAGAGAGATGCAGGCTGACTTTCAGTTACTTACAGGAGGCTTTTCCTCCTACCCAGGGCCTATCCCCATCTCCCTTCCCCTCCTCCCGTGGCCTGCTTCCTGTCCCTGTTGCATCACACTCCTGCTCAGAACTTAGAACCTGGTCCAGATGTGACCTCCCTTAGACCACCTGAGCTCCAGCTTACTCTGTTTATTCTGAGTTTAGTTATGTCTTGGTGTCTGGCCCTCTGCAACTTCAGTTCTTTTCTCCTCAGGAGTAGTTTGGGATTTTGGTTTGACAAGGGGTTGGTATTATTATTTTTAGGGCTACTATAATGAATTACACAGGCTAGGTGGCTTAAAATGGCAGAAATTTACTGTCTCACAGTTCTGGGGGGCAGAAGTTCAAAACCATGGTGTTGATTGGGTTGGTTCCTTCTTGTGGCTTTGAGAAAGAGTCTCTTCCTTTCTCTGAGCTCACAGGGGCGGGGTGCTTTGCTAGCCGTGTTCTTTGGCTTTGTAGCTGCATCCCTCCCACCTCTGACCCCAGCATCACATGGTGCTATTCCCTCTGTGTCTGTTTAAACATTTTTATTTCTTCGGTGACTATGAAATATGAGATCTGGTTTCTCCAAGGGATGTGGATTTTAAGTGTTCAGATGTATACATTTAAATTGTAGTTTGATCTACATAAGCATTAACCCAGACCTGCTGATATATTATTTTCACATTTTCTCAAAATTTACAGCCCTTCAAAAGGTAGTACTTTGTATTTAAGCTGTTTAGAAATGTTTATACATTTTTCAAAAATAAAATTTAATTCTGAGTTTTTAATTTTCAGCCAGAAAACCTTGCTCAGAAGCTTCCAAACCTTGTGGAACTGTGAGTCTGTTTATTACATTTTTTTTTAAAAAAAGAACAAGAATGAACATAATTTTAAGTTATTTTAAATATTAGGGAATATTTTACTGTATTAATTTATTATTTTTTGGTATTGTGATCATGGTGCTCATGTAGGTAGACCTGTGGTTCTGCTAAACCCAGTAGTATTTTAAAGTATCTTACCATTTACATTTATGTTTTGAATATCTCACTTCAGGGTAGTAAAGATGATGAAAGATAAATTTTTTTTCTTGCAGCATCCCGGTCACAGAATCCTTCTGGGTAGTCCATGGAATTGGGAGTATTGGGCTCCCCAGTTGGCACTAGTGGTAAAGAACCCACCTGCCAATGCAGGAGACATAAGAGGCATGGGTTTGATACCTGGGTCAGGAAGATCCCCTGGAGAAGGAAATGGCAACCCACTTCAATATTCCTGCCTGGAAAATCCATGGACAGAGGAGCCTGGAGGGCTACAGTCCATGGGGTTGCAGATTGGGACACAACTGAGGCGACTTAGCATGTGATTGTTAGTATTGCTACTACTGCTACATATGCTACTGATATAAATAGCCTGATGGTCTAAAAGATTTAAAATATAGAGTAAAAGCCTCCTTCCCTATGTCCTTCATTTGTTTTAGTTCTTTTGATGATTACCTCCATAATACCTCCATAATGTATCTTTTTAAAATGCATTTACACCTTTGTTTTTAGTATATCAACTTTATCTCTTGACTAAGGAAGGTGAATTTCCTTATCTTGTATTTCCCTTTCTTTCTACCCACCTCCTAATTTTGTTGAGGGAGGAATTTGCATCACCTTTTCTTGTTCTTTTTATCATTTGGCATGATTTTCAGGAGGTAAATTAGAAAGAGTTAACTTTACACCTTCATCTATAAGCCAGGAGTCTCTGTCATTTTACCCAACCTTTTATTTTTGAAAAATTTCTGACCAACAAAAAAGTTGGAAGCATAGTACAATGAACATCCATAGAGTTGATCTAACATGGAGGTTAGAGATGCCACCCTCTCATAGTTGAAAATCCAGGTATAACTTTATAGTCAGTCCTCCATTGTTTTGCCAAAAGTTTTCACTTTTGTCTCAGGTTCAAAGGATTTGTTAACAAAATAAGCCACTTGTTCTATCAGTTCAGTTCAGTCGTTCAGTCGTGTCCTACTCTTTGTGACCCCATGGACTGTAGCATGCCGGGTTTCCCTGTCCATCACCAACTCCCGGAGATTACTCAAACTCATGTCGATCGAGTTGGTGATGCCATCCAACCATCTCTTCCTCTGTCATCCCCTTCTCCTCCTGCCTTCAATCTTTCCCAGCATCAGGGTCTTTTCCAGGGAGTCAGTTCTTCGCATCAGGTAGCCTAAGTATTGGAGTTTCAGCTTCATTCAGCATTAGTCCTTCCAGTGAATATTCAGGACCGATTTCCTTTAGGATGGACTGGTTGGATATCCTTGCAGCCCAAAGGACTCTGAGGAGTCTTCTCCAACACCACAGTTTGAAAGCATCAACTCTTTGGCCATCAGCTTTCTTTATGGTCCAACTCTCACATCCATACATATACTCGTTCTACACAAATAAATAATAACCAATATTTATTAGAGAATTATCTAGCTTAATTTCAATATACTAGCATTAAAAGAAAGGGAAATAGAAACAGCAGAGAATACATCACCAAATTGAGTTTTCACCAACATACAGACTCAAACAGTACTGAAAAGTCCTGTGACACAGCACGTTGGGAGTCTCAATTGGGAAAATGTCTCAGGCAGCATGTCCGCTCTGTGGGTGAGACTTTAGAGATCACAGTTCGGGTTCCCACTTACAATCCCAGGATGCAGTCATCAAACTGTGAGCAAATAGCAGCTCTGATTTCATGTTAATGCATAGAACTTGGAATGTTTTTAAACCTGGGGCTTGGTTGGCCAGCTCCCCTCCAGAGGCTCAACAATCTCAAGATTCATCCCCTGTTTCACCTATGATGCTGCCAGTCTTGCATTCACAGAAGACAGTCACTCACAGTCAGGGCAGTGTCCAGGCAGGTTAGAAGCAAGGTCAGAGGCCTGCTCTGATTTGTCTCTGAAGCCTAAATAAGACTTTTTAATTTCCCTAACATCCATATCCACAGTTCACATCTGTGGACTCACTCAACCTTGGATGGTATTGTACTTAATAGAAATTTGTTGAAAAAAAATCAGAATGTAATTGGACCTGTGGACTTTAAAGCCTCTTGTTCAAGGACCAGTGGTATAGGCTTCACCTAAATGTGACCAGTTAACATTTTACTGCATTTCCTTCCTCTTTTTCCCCCTTCTACTCTCTCTTTACTCCCCCTCTTTCCCTCCTTTCCTTTCCTCTCTCCCACTCTCTTACACACAAATTGCACACATTATAGTGTGTGTGTGTGCATGCGTGCGCTCAGTTGTGTTCGACTCTCTGTGGCCCCGTGGATTATATAGCCCACCAGGCTCCTCTGTCCACGGAATTTTCCAGGCAGAAAATACTGGAGTAGGTTGCTATTTCCTACTCTAAGCAGTCTTCCCTGACTAGGGATCGAACCCACGTCTCCTGTGTCTCCTGCATTGGCAGGTGGATTCTTTACCATTAGTGCCACCTGGGAAGCCCCTATGTATCTAAGAATAAAGACATTCTTGCACATAATTTTATTATTTTTAGGTCTAAGAAAAGTAGTATTAATTCAATAATATCATTTAATATACAGTTCATATTTAAATTATCCAAATTTCCCCTCAAGATTTTTTTTTTTAAGGTAGATGTCTGGATTTTTGAAGTAGATGTCTTGTTTGATTGTTTCTTCTGGACGAGGTTCACTTTAAATATCTTCAGTGATGTTCTTCCCTATTTGGTTTATCAAGTTTTTGTTTTCATTCTCTTTATATATGTATGTTTTTTTTTTTCTGAAGTGTGGTTTTTCACCCCTAACTAGTTTAGTATATATTTCTAAGAACAGGAATGTATTAACATTTTTTAGCCCTACTTTTCTATCCTTAATAGATAACTTTATATTTTTCTCCATGTAGGTTTTGAACATTTCTAATAGTTTTTTTTCCTAAATGTTTAATTTTTTTGCTGTGTGAATCTTTCTTATCTGTTATGTCTTCTAACTGGGTAATTTTTGTTTATAGGAGCACTATGGTTTTTTGGATATAAAGTTTATATCATGCTCCTTCCTGAAATCTTCTATTGTTTGAGTTAGTTTTATCATTGATTCTCCAGAGTTTCCCTGGTATACATTACTCTCATGTCTGAAAATACAGTGTTATTTCTTCTTTTCCAAATCTTTATTTTCTCTATTCTGATTGCATTGGCTAGTCCTTCTCCAGAGCAGTGTAAAATTGTATTTGAGGTAGTAGGCATCCTTGTCTTCTTTCAGACCTTAGTGGGAATATCTCTAGGTTTTCTCCACTAAGAAAGATGCTGGCCTTACAGTTAACACAATTCTTATATGTTAAGTAAATATCCATCTGTGTTAATAATCTCTTGCTGCTCAACGGATTATCTCAAAATGTAGTTGCTTAAAATGTAGGGGTAGTTAAAAGAATAAACACTTATTCTCCTGTATTTTTTGAAGGTCCAGAATCTGGGCTTGGCTTAGCTGGATCCCTTTGCTTCAGTGTCTCTCTCAAGGCTCTAATCAAGATTGTTGCCCAGGGCTGCTGATTGACCTGAAAGCACAACTGAGTAATTATCCTATATCTGTGTTCACTCATATGGTTGTTGGCAGGATCCAAACAATTCCTCGCAGGTTGTTAGACTGAGGGCATCAGTTCCTAGCAGGCTGTGGGCCAGAGAACTCCCTTAGTTCGTCACCACTTAGCCTCTATTATATAGCTCACAACATGGCAGCTGACTTCGATCAGAGTGAGCAAGTGGAAGAGCACGTGAGGCTATGTGAGAGGGGAGCCTTTGTCCCTTTCTAGTCTAATCATGGAAGTGGCATCGCATCACTGTTGCTCTGACACTCAAGGGGAGGCCGTTACACAAGACCTGCATGCTGAGCAGCGGGGACCACCGGGGACCATCCTAGGTGCTGCCTACCACACTATTAATTCCTATTTTCTCAAGAATTTTTTTATTAGTAATGGGTGTGACGTTTTTTCAAAAGCTTTTTCAGACTTTAAATCTCATGGAAAAATCCTTGAGGCCTTCAGGCAAAAAGGTGAACCAGTCAGTCATGAAGATGAAGAAGATTGCAACATAAGACTCCAAACTAAGTTATCTACACAATGGCAGTTTTTATTTATTTGAGCTTTTTGAAAGTATTTGACTATCTTCAGATCTCCATAGATTCTCATAAGAAGTCAGTGGAATTTTCATCATTCTCCACATGTGTGTAATATATCACTTTTCTCTGACTTCTTTGAAGATTTTCTTTTGATTTTGACTTTTAGCAATTTAACTGTGATGCGACTTGGTATAATATTCTTTGTGTTGGAGTTTTCTGAGCTACTTGAATCAGTGAATTTATGTCTTTTACCAAATTTGGGACATTTTCAACCATTATTTCATCAAATACTTTTTATGCATCTTTTCCTCTCTCTCTTTATTGGACTGTTTACATATACCTTGTTGATATTGTTCTACATACCTCTGAGGTACTTCATGTTTCCTCCTTTTTTCTCTGCACTTAGATTGAATCATTTATATTGATCTGTCTCCAAGATATTTAATTGGTAGAATTAATATAGTTAAAATAGCCATACTGCCCAAGCAATCTACAGATTTAATGTGATACCTATCAAATTACCCATGACATTTTTCACAGAACTAGAACAAATAATCCTAAAATTTATATGGAACTACAAAAGTCTCAGGCTTACCAAAGCAATCCTAAGGAAAAAGGAACAAAGCTGGAGGTATAACCCTTTTAGACTTCAGATAGTATTTCAGAGCTACAGTAATCAAAACAGTGTGTTATATTCTTTTATTCACCTTTATCAGTAAACATTTCAGTTCTAGAATATTCTTCCTTTGATCCTTTCTTTCTTAGTTTCTGTTTCTCTGCTAAGATTTCCTTATCTTTTCATTAAGACATATTTTACTTTAGATCACTATGCATAATTATAACAACTACTTTTAGATAGTTGTCTACTAATTCCCAACATCAGGTTGTCTTGGGGTTGCTATATATTGTTTGTTGTCATTGACGTTTTCCCGAGTTTTCATTTGTTAAGTAATTTTAGATTATATTCTGACAATTGAGGATATGTGTTTTGGAGACTGAAATCTGTTAATTTCTTTGAAGAGTGTTGATGTTTTGTTTCAGTGGTTTCCCTGGTTGACTCAAAACAGTAAAGTGCCTTTTGGAAGGCAACTGAAATCTCAGTCCAGTTCTTTTATCTTTAGTTACAGTTTTTTCCAATACAAATGGTTTTGGAATAAGCCACTGATTCAGGCAAAGTTTATACATAGGATTTGGGGTTTCCCCTGCCTGTTTATTTGTTTGTTTTTCTGGTATTCTCTGTTTGTCAGGGACCATCCTTGCCCTGAACTCTGTCCTCTTTTTGGCTAGCAAGAATGCAGTTTCTTTTGGAGTTTTAGCCACTTTTTGTGGTGACTCTTTGTCCCTTTCCTAAGACTAAATGCTATTAAAAAAAAAAAAAAGATGAAACCCAGACTCACCAGTGTCCTCCTCCTGTTTTTGTCTCTCCCAGAGCTGGCTTTTTTGTTCACTGTTGCAGTGCCTTAGGTTTGTTTTGTCTGTGTGTTCTTCAGTGTTTTCCTTGTCAGAGCACCAGTCCAGTAGGAGTTCATTCTGCTGTACTGGAATTGAAACTCACATTCTTCTACTTGAATCTATTTTTGCCTTTATAACTCAAGTGGGTTTCTTGAAGTCAGCGTTAGTTGGTTCTTTGATTTTGACCAGTCTAACAATCTGGCTCATTCCGCTGGAGTATTTAGACTGTTTATGTTTAACATGATTACCGATAGGATTGAGTTTAAGTTCACCATCTCAACAGTTGTTTTTTCTATTTGTCCGAATTATTCTCTATTCTTTTTTCCCTCTTTAGTTTCCTTCTTTTAAATTATTTCATTGTTATTTTAGGATTATGTTTTATTACCATTATTGATTTTTAACTCTACTTCATTTCAGTGTTGTAAGGTTTATGTTTCTTTAACCTATTATAATCTACCTTCACATAACATACTACTTCACATTTAATATAAGAACCTTAGATCAATACATTCAGTTCATCCCTCCTATCCTTTGTGCTATTGTCCTATGTTTTACATGTGTGTGAGTGTTGTGAGAGAGATAGATCTATGTATGTGTAAGCCATATTTATCAGCCAAGATCCAGTTAGACAGAAACTATACCACTAATTTAAGCAGGGAAAATTAAAGAATTGTTAACTAGTAAAATGTTATTAACTACTAAAAGAGCTTAAAAAGGACTCCATGGTATTCAGAATTAGTAAGTACAAAAAAGTAGATCTGTACCTAGAGAGCTGGACAGTGAAGGAACTAAAGACTTAGGAGAGTTCCAAACCCTAGGCTGAGGTTAGACCTCTTCAGAGAAGATATGACTTCCACAAAGCATATAGCATCAGGGTGGTGAAGAGCGTTGCCATCTGATTTGGGCCAGAGCAGATCTGTAACATCATCTCACTGTTGCAGGAGTAGTACGTAATCTAGAGCTGGCATATTAGAAGCAGCCTGACAGTGGGGAGCCAGTTGCCTGAGAACATGGCAAGACTAGTGCGGAAGCGGCCACACAGAGGGAAGACAGTTACCTGAGGCCAGTTGAAGTTATTTATAGAAGCGCACTGTTGGATGAGGAGTGTGGCCTGAGGATAGCAGCCAGAAATGCTGCAAAGCTGACTTCAGCTTGGGGAGTTCGTGGTTTGAGAATATGGCCTAAAGTGGTCCGAGAGGGCTGCTGGGGCTTGGCTCTGTGCTGAATAAAAAGTGGAAAGAGGACTGGACCCGGAGAAGTGCCTTCCTGCTATTCTCATCTTGCAGAATTACTCTAACACCTTCTTTTGATAACATTAGATCTGTTAGCAAAGGAGAAATTTTGACAGAGTCCAGCTCCAGTATGTCATAACAGGTAGATTTGTAGCTGAGAGATAAAATTGGTAACTGGTGAATACACTATTATATAAATTTTGCATTTAAATTCTTAAGGGAACTTAAAAATGAGAAAATGTCTTTTTATATTAGTTTCTATATTCTCTCAGATTTGGTTTTCTTGGAAAAAAGTCTTCATTTGTCCTTTTTTAAAAAAATTGAACGTTTTGCTTTGAGATAATGGTGGTATCACACATAAGAAGTAATTCATAAACATCTTTGTGTACCCTTTTAGGTATACCAGTGTTCATGGCTTACGTAACTGTAGTATAAGATCACCACCAGGAAATTGACTACAGTCTACTGATATTATTCCGTTTTCCTAATTTTTTACCCTTTTATAATCATTTTTATAAAATGATTTATAAAAATTTTATAAAACATTCATAAACATTTTATAAAATGTTTATAAAACATTCACCATGTCCCCAAACCCTGGCAACTGCTACTCTGTTCTCCATCTCTATAACTTGGTCAGTTTAATTTTTTATGTTTTATAAATCATACAGTATGTAACCTTTCAGGGCTAGCTTTTTTTTTCATTCAGCATAATTCCCCTGAGACCTATTTAAGTAGTTGCATGTAGCAGTAGTTCCTTTATGTTGCTGAGTTACATTTCACAGGATGGACGTAATAAGAGTTTGTCCATTCACCTATTGAAGGACATACTAGTTTCATTTTTAGCTATTATACATAAAGCTCCTATGAACATTCATGTACATGTTTTTTTTGCATATGAGTAAGTTTTCATTTCTCTGAGATAAATGCTTAAGAGTTTAATTGCTGAATCATATGAAAACTCTGTTTTATTTTTTAAATTGAGATATGATTTACATAAAATTTTAATCATACACTTTTAAAGTGTATGGTTCATTGGTTTTGGTATATACAGAAGATTGTGCAGCCATTATCACTGTCTAATCCAGAACATTTTCATCACCCTAAATGATGATTAATAATCATTCCCCTCTCCTAATTCCTTGTAACTCCCTGGTGACCAATAGTCTGCTTTCTATTTCTATGAATATTCCTATTCTGGACATTTTATATAAATGGAATCATGCAGTATGTGACTATTTATGTCTGGCTGTTTTAGCATAGCATGTGTCATCTATGTTGTAGCATATTTCAGAATCCATTCTTTTTATGGCTGAATAGTATTCCATCACATGGATATACAGCATTTTGTTTATTCATTTTTTAGTCGGTAGACATTTGGCTTATCTCCACATTTTGGCTATGGTGAATAATGCAGTTGTAAACATTTATGTAGAAGTTTGATTATGAACATATATTTTTGGTTCTCTGGAGTTTCTACCTAGGAGTGGAATGCAGTGGTAACTATGTTTAACGTTTGAGGAACTGCCAAACTGTTTTCCAAAGAGGCTGTACTATTTTGTAGTTCTACCAACAATATGTGAGGATTTTCCACATTGTCATCAACACTGGTTATTTTCTGTACTTTTGATTATAGTCACCCTAGGATGTATAAATCGGTTTCTTATAGTTTTCATTTGTAGTTTTTCTAATGACTAATCATGTCTTTTCATGTGCTTATTGGTCATTGTATGTTTTCTTTGGGGAAATATTTATTCAAACCTGTTGTCCATTTAAAAATTACAATAGTTGTCTTTTTGTTGTTCAGTTCTAAGAGTGTTTTTTATATTTGGGATACTAGACCCTTATCATATATATGATTTGCAAACATTTTCTCCCATTCTATGATTTACCTTTTAGTTTTTTTGATAAATTGCTTGTGTTTTGTTATCATGACTGAAAGACTTTCTAATCCAGTGTCATGAAGATTTACCTCCATTTTCTTATTTAAATTGTTATAATTTTAGCTTTTACATTTAAGATGATACATTTTGAGTTAATTTTTGCATATGATGTAATGCAGAGATCTAAAGTTCTATTTTTGTTTGGGATATCTAGTTATCTTACCACCATTTATTGAGATGGCTGTTCTTTTCCCAGGGCACATAGGCACATAGGCATATTTCTTGATTCTCAATTCTATTCTGTTGATCTGTACGTCTTATCTTTTTGCCAGTACCACAGAGACTTGATTACTCTAGCTTTGTAATAGGTTTAGAAATTGAGAAGTATGGATCCTCCAGCATTATTATTATTTTTCAAAATGATTTTAGCTATTCTAAATCCCTTGCATTTCCATGTGAATATTAAGATCTGCTTCTCAATTTATAAAAAAAAAAAGCCAACTATTATTGTTGATAATGATTGCGTTGACTCTTTAGATCAGTTTGTGGGTTATTGCCATCCTAACAGTATTATGTCTTCTAATCCATGAATGTGGGATATCTTTCTATTTATTTAGGTCTTCAGTTTCTTTCAACAATTTTATAGTTTGAACATTGAACACTTTTTAGTGTAAAAATACTGAATTTCTTCTGTTAAATTTATTGTTTTTGATGTTTTTGTACATAGAATTATATTCTTAATTTCTCTTTAGAATTGTTTAGTACCTAGTGTATAAAAATTCTTGTCTGGGAAATCCCATAAACAGAGGAGCTTGGCAGGCTTCAGTCCATGGGGATGCAAAGGTCAGACATGACTTAGCAACTAAAACAGCAACAACAGTATAAAAATACAGTTGATTTTTATATATTGATATTATATCCTTCAACCTTGCCAGACTCATTTATTAGCGCTTTCTTGTTTTCGTTGAATTCCTTCCAATTTTCTGTAAACAAGATCAAGTCATCTACCAATAGAGTTGTATTTCTTCCTTTCTGATCTATGTAGCTTTTATTTCTTTTTCTTGCTTAGTTGCCCTGGCTAGAATATAGAATGTTAAATAGAAGTGATGAGACTGGACATCTTAGTGTTGATCTTAGGCAGGGAGTTTTTAGTCTTTTTCCATTAAGTGTGATAGCTTTAGATTTTTCATAGGTCCCCTGTATGTAATTGAGGAAATTTCTCTTCTATACATTATTTTCTGTTTTTAGTGTAAAAGGTGTTTGATTTGTCATATAATCTTTCCTTCTTTCATCTATTGAGATGATCATATGTTTTTATTAATGTTTGTATGTTGAACCAACTGTGCAATACTTGGGATAATTTCCATTTGGTCACAGAGTATAATCCTTTTTATATGTTGCTGGATTTGGCTTGCTAGTATTTTGTTGAAAAGTTTTACGTCTGTATTCATAAGAGATAATCGTCTGTAGTCTTTTCTGATTATGTCTTTGGCTGGATTTGGTATCACAATTTTATTGGCCTTATAGAAGGAGTTCCTCTACACTCTGTCCTTTTTTTTTTTTTCCTTTCCTTTTTATTTATTTATTTATTTTTAAAGTATCTGGTCAGTTACTTTAGTGGTTAGCTAATGTTTAAGCAGAAATTTCTTTAACTACCTGAATCTGCTAAGTCTCCCAGTCTTTGCTGAGGTCTCTGTGTATGTATTGTAGCATGCCTTCCCCTCTCAGTTAGGTAGACAGTTGACAGCTTTGCTTTAGACTTCACTTCTCATGTGTGCTGTGTGTGCTAAATCACTTTAGTCGTGTCTGACTCTTTGCCATCCTATGGACTGTAGCCTGCCAGGCTCCTCTGTCCTTGGGATTCTCCAGGCAAGAATATTGGAGTGGGTAGCCATTCCCTACTCCAGGGGATCTTCCCTACCTAGGGATCAAACCCAGGTCTTCTGCATTGCAGGCAGATTCTTTACCATCTGAGCTACCAGGGAAGCCCTTCTTCATTTCTTATGAAATACTTCCGTTCTAGCCAAGTTGAGAGCTTAGGGTTTCTCAGGTCTTTTTCTGAGCATATGTAAAACTCTGGGCATGCATGTGACCTTGTAGATTTCTAGAAATATGCCAGTTTTTCAAAGTTCCTCTGTAAATCTCCTTCCCCAACTTTTGTGTTTAAGGTTTTGGTTCTTTTGTTTAAGGTTTAAGGTTTTGCTATCTTAGGCAGCAGTGAAGTTAAAACAGTTGCCAGTAATTTATCTCAACTGGGGAAAGTGTTTTTGTACTGGGCAAGCTTGTAGTCAGACCAAGTTAAAAACAGACTTGCAAGTGGGGTCTTTCAGGGAACCATGAGAAGTCAAATGACAGTTCTCTGGGAGTGAACTCCAGCTTGGTTCTGTCCCTTCCGGTGCTGGCCAGGCTACTGCAATTAAAGTGAAAAGCAATCAAAGTGTTTTTCCAGGCCTCTGCAGTGTTGGAGAATTGCGGGCAGGAGTGGGGCAAGTGAAAATGCCCCAAAGTTCACAACTTAGTCTCCTAACTGAGATTTTTGCCGTTTTTCTTAAATAAACCCTCCCTGTATTATTGCACGTCTTTGATTTTAATTTCCAAAGTTTTGTACCTGTAGCTTATGAATAATTTTTGCAGTATTCTTGTTAATTTTATGAAAAGAGAATTTTTGGAGGTCCTTACTCTGCCACTTTTCATCTGGATTTGTAGTTTCATTAAAAACTTTCAAATAATTTTCCAGATTGACTGTACCATTTTACATTCTCCCCCAGTAGTATGTGATTATTTCAGTTTCTCCACATCTCACCAGTGTTATTTTGATGTCATTATATAATTTTTTTTTCATTTTGATAAGTGTGTGGTGATTTTAATTTGTATTTCTCTAATGCCTAATAACAGTTGACATCTTTTAAAATACTTGTCATCTTTATCTTTTCTTCAGTGAAATGTCTGTTTTTGGCTGTTGTACATTTTCTATTTGGTTACATTTTTTTAGTTTGTAAGAATTTAAAAAATTCTTTATACATTCTGGAAACCAGTCCTTGGTTGTATATGTTGTTTACAGATATTTTATCCCATTGTATACTTTCTATTTTCATGTTCTTTTGCATAGCAAAAGTTTTACCTTTTGGTGAGGTCCACATTAACAATTTTTGCTTTTATGTGTCATGTTTTTAGTATCATGTATGTTTTCTAATCATAGGCTGTAAAGATTTTCTTCTGCTTTTTTCCTCTAAAAGTTGTATGGTTTTTTACTTTACATTCATCTTCATAATTCTGAAATATATATATATTTTGCTTTCTGGAATTAAGCGTTCTTCAGTTCAGTTCAGAAACCCAGTCGTGTCCTGACTCTTTGCAATCTCGTGGACTGTAGTGTGGTAGGCTTCCTTGTCCGTCACCAACTCCTGGAGCTTGCTCAAACTCATGTCCATCAGGTTGGTGATGCCATCCAACCATCTCATCCTCTGTCATCCCCTTATTCTCCTGTCTTCAGTCTTTCCCAGCATCGGGTCTTTCCCAAGGAGTCAGTCCTTCGCATCGGGTTGCCAAAGTATTGGAGTTTCAGCTTCAGCGTCAGTCCTTCCAATGAAGATTCAGGACTGATTTCCTTTAGGATTGACTGGTTTTATCTCCTTGCAGTCCAAGGAACTCTCAAGAGTCTTCTCCAACACCACAGTTCAAAAGCATCAATTCTTTGGCACTCAGCTTTCTTTATAGTCCAACTCTTACATCTATACATGATTACTTGAAAAACCATAGCTTTGACTAGACAGACCTTTGTTGGCAAAGTAATGTCTCTGCTTTTTAAGTTGTATAGTTTTTTACTCTGCTAAAAGTTGTATAGTTTTTTACTTTACATTCTGCTTCATAATTCTGAAATATACATATACATATATAGTCTTTTGAAATTAGAGTTCTTGGTTGCCAGTTACTTCTTTCCTTTCAACATTTTCTTGGTGTTCTTTGTCTTCTGGCTTGCATACTTTCTGAAGAGGCATTCCTATATTTCTTCCACAGTGTGTAAAGTGTCTTTCCTCCTTGGGCTATTTTGAAGAATTTCTGTTTTGGTTTTCAGGAATTTGTTATGATTCTCTTGACATACGATTATCCTTGACATTCATTGAGCATCTTGGATTTTGTCTTTGTTGTTGTCGTTGTTCAGTCACTAAGCTGTGTCCGATGCTTCATGACCCCATGGATTCTAGTACACCAGGCTTCTCTGTCTTCCATTATCTCCCGGAGTTTGCTCAGATTCATGTCCATTGAGTCGATGATGCCGTCTAACTATCTTATCCTCTGCTGCTCCTGTTTCCTTTTGCCTTCAACCTTTCCCAGAATCAGGGTCTTTCCCAATGAGTCACCTTTTCACATAAGGTGACCAAAATATTGGAGTTTAAGCTTCAGCATCAGTCCTTCCAATGAATACCCAGGGTTGATTTCCATTAAGATTGACTGGCAGTCCAAGGGACTTTCAAGGGTCTTCTCCAGCACCACAATTCGAAAGCATCAGTTCTTTGGCACTCAGCCTTCTTTATTGTCCAGCTCTCATCCATACATGACTACTGGGAAAACCATAGATTTGACTATATGGACCTTTGTCAGCAAACAGATGTCTCTGCTTTTTAATACACTGTCTGTCAGAGGTTTCCTTCTAAGGAGCAAGCATCTTTTAATTTCCTGGCTGCAGTTACCGTCTGCAGTGATTTGGAGCCCAAGAAAAGAAAATCTGTCACTTTTCCCCCTTCTGTTTGCCATGAAATGATAGGACTGCATGCCCATCTTAGTTTTCTTAATATTGAGTTTCAAGCCAGCTTTTTCACTCTCTCTTTGCATACCTGTCAAGAGGGTCTTTAGTTCCTCTTCACTTTCTGCCACTAGAATGTACCATCTGCATACCTGAGGTTGTTGCTACTTCTCCTGGCAGTCGTGATTCCAACTTGTGATTCATAGAGCCTGGCATTTTGCATGATGTACTCTGTGTGTCTGTGCGTGCTCAGTCACTCAGGCATGTCCGATTCTTTGTGACCCCCTGGACTGTAGCCCGCTAGGCTCCTCTGTCCATGGAATTTTCCAGGCAAGAAAACTGGAGCAGATTGCCGTTTCCTTCTCCAGGAGATCTTCCCAATCTAGGGATCAAACCTACGTCTCTCGCTTTTCCTGCATTAAGCAGGAGGAGTCTTTACCACTGCACCTCTTGGGAAGCCCCAGGATATACTCTGCATATAAGTTAAATATTCAGGGTGACAGTATACAGCTTGTCTTACTCTTTTCCCACATTTGAACCAGTCAGTTTTTCCATTGAGAACATGATCCATCTGTTTTGCGTGGCCCTGCATGGCACGGCTTATAGCTTCATTGAATTATGCAAGCCCCTTCAACATGACAAGGTTGTGATCCCTAAAATGTTGTGTCTTTATAGCTTGCATCAAATTTGGAATATTTATAAACATTATTTCTTTTGGGACTCTTAAACTGCTGTTAGTTTGATATTGTCCCATAATTACTGACACACTGTTAGAGTTCTTTTCAGTCTTTATTTTTATTTTTTTTAATGTGCTTCAGTTAGGACAAATTATGTTTCTGTCTTCAGAGTTAGTAATATTTTCTGCTTCAGTATCTAATCTGCTGTTAAGCCCACCTAGTGAGATTTTTATTTTTTATATTTGACCTCTAGAAGTGCTATTTGGTTCTTCTTTATATGTTAACATTTGTCTTACAATGTTAATGCTTTTCTTTGAGTATCTGAATATAATTATTATTTTTGTTTTAAAATTTTTATTTGCTAATTGCTCTATCTATGTCACATCAGGTGTATTTGTGTTAACTATTTTTTATCCTGGTTTTGGTCACATTTTCCTGATTCTCAGCACTTTGTCACTAGATGCTGACCTTCTAAATGTCAATTATTGAGTGTTACACTTTGTTGTCTTCCTCTTTGTGGTGCTTTGTTCTGGCTTGAAAATTATTTGTGATTTAGTTTGATCCTTTCATGGCCTGTCTTTATGCTTTGTTAGGACAGGTCTAGAGTAACCTCTACTGTAGGGATAGTTTAGCCCTATTACCTGCAGAAGGCCTTTCGAGGATCTCATTTAAATGCACAACGTGATCAACAAGGATTTGGTACCCTTGCTGCTCAGAACTTGAGTGCTTTCTAGCCCTGTATGAATTCTGTGGACTTTTCAGCTGTTCGGTTTTCAGTTACTTTTTGCCTGGAATGCATTTTAGAATTCAACTAGGAGTCAAAGTTTGCCTTGAAGTTTTGTTTTTTTGTTTTCTTTTTTCAGTAGTGCCTTCTCCTCCAGAACTGTACTGCACAACTTTCCAGCTGCCTCGGGTTCCCTGAACTCTGCTATATATCTTCATAACTCGGTGGGACTTGCATTCTTTGTTTGGGATCCACGGTCCACAATTTGCCTCTAGGCAAATTTGCCACAGTTTGTTGTGAGCAACAAGTGAGTTGCTCACCTCACTTGTTTTTTCTCTCTCTAGCTGTCTCTTGTCAGTATCCGAAAATAATTGTTTCATATAATCCATTCAGTTTTTTTATTGCTTATAGCAACTGGGTAAATCTGGTCCCTATTTAATCATGACTGGAAATAAATGATGGTTCCTTTAATTAAAAAAAAATTTACTTTGGAACAGTTTTGTATTTACAGAAAAGTTGTAAAGATACTAAGTAGAGCTCTGGTATCCAGTTTCTCCTGTTGTCAGCATCTTAATACAATTTTGTGGAACTTTTGTCAAAACTAAGAAACTGACATTGGCATAATACTGTTAAGTAAATATCTATAATTTTATTAAAAAAAAGAACAGCCAACCATTTTCCAAAGTCGTGCATTCTCACAAACAATGAATGTATCATTTTGAGTAGAAGAAACAGCTTTATGAAAATCACTTAGGTTGGGATACCACCATTTTAGCTAATTTGAAATTACAAAAATTAAGTAAAGAAAAGGGACTTAAACTTGCCAAGCCTTTGATTACAGATGACTCATGATAACAATAATAACTATAACAATAACAGTGGTGTTCACTGAATTCTTTTCTAAGGGCTTTACATTTATTGATTCATTTAATCCTTACAATATCCTTATGTTCTTGATACTATTATCCTCTAGTTCCGTAGATTAAGAAAGTGAAAAGGTCACTGATTTTCCTCTGCTCACGTGGCTAATAAGGTACATGCTGTCTGGCTCCAGGATATCTACTCTCTGATCCACTCTGCCAGTGATGATTATCAGTTGCACATCAGAAAAACTTGAGATGGCCTTGGACATCTATATTTTGAAGACCACTGGTGATTCTTGTGTGTAGTCAGATTGAAAACATTCTAAACTACTGCTTCTTCATTATAATGTAGATAACTTTAGTGTGTTAAAATACTTTTTATTTTAATGATAATAGTGAATAATTTAGTTCTTGTTTTGACTCAGACATTTTAAAGTCCTTTTATATAGGTAGAATGTTCAAACTACCACACAATTGCATTCATCTCACATGCTAGCAAAGTAATGTTCAAAATTCTCCAAGCCAGGCTTCAGCAGTATGTAAACCATGAACTTCCAGATGTTCGAGCTGTATTAGAAAAGGCAGAGGAACCAGAGATCAAATTGCCAACATCCATTGGATCATCAGAAAAGCAAGAGAGTTCCAGAAAAACATCTACTTCTGCTTTATTGACTATGCAAAGCCTTTGAGTGTGTGGATCACAACAAACTGTGGAAAATTCTTAGAGTTGGGAATACCAGACCACCTGATCTGCCTCCTGAAATCTGTATGCAGGTCAAGAAGCAACAGTTAAATGTACATGGAATAACAGACTGGTTCCAAATTGGGAAAGGAGTACATCAAGGCTGTATATTGTCACCCTGCTTATTTAACTTATATGCAGAGTACATCATGTGAAACACTGGGCTGGATGAAGCACAAGCTGGAATCAAGATTGCCGGGAGAAATATCAGTAACCTCAGATATGCAGATGACACCACCCTTACAGCAGAAAGTGAAGAAGAACTAAAGAGCCTCTTGATGAAAGTGAAAGAGAAGAGTGAAAAAAGTTGGCTTAAAACTCAACATTCAGAAAACTAAGATCATGGCATCCAGTCCCATCACTTCATGGCAAATAGATGGGGCAACAGTGGAAACAGTGAGAGACTTTATTTTTGGGGGCTCCAAAATCATTGCGGATGATGACTGCAGCCATGAAATTAAAAGATGCTTGCTCCTTGGAAGAAAAGCTATGACCAACCTAGACAGCATATTAAAAAGCAGAGACATTACTTTACCAACAAATGTCCATATAGTCAAAGCTATGGTTTTTCCAGTAGTCATGTATGGATGTGAGAGTTGGACTATAAAGAAGCTGAGCACTGAAGAATTGATGCTTTTGAACTGTGGGGTTGGAGGAGACTCTTGAGAGTCCCTTGAACTGCACGGAGATTCAACCAGTCCATCCTAAAGGAAATCAGTCCTGAATATTCATTGGAAGGACTGATGCTGAAGCTGAAATTCCAATAGTTTGGCCGCCTGGTGCAAAGAACTAACTCATTGGAAAAGACCTTGATGCTGGGAAAGATTGAGGGCAGGAGGAGAAGGGGACGACAGAGGATGGGATGGTTGGATGGCATCACTGACTCAATGGACATGAGTTTCCGTAAGCTCCAGGAGTTGGTGATGGACAAGGAAACTTGGCATGCTGCAGTCCATGGGGTCACAGTCAGACACGACTGAGCGACTGAACTGAACTGAACAGATACAGGTAGAACTAGAACTAAAGCAAATATTTTGCGGATTACTGAAGAATCAGTTATCTCTGTGTTTTGGTGTCTAGGCACTCTGCCTTTTTAACACATGCAGGTGTGTGTTGATGTGTGTGTGTATACTTACTTACATATTGTTTTCTGGCATAAAGAATTTTTAGAGTAATCTGATTAATTAGTTAGATATTGCTTCCTGAGAGTAATGTTTAAAGACTACTTACCTTAAAATATGGACACATTTTAAAAAATAGGGAATCATTTTGTGTGCACAAAGCAAGGAATAAAATGAATCATAGAATGGTTTAATTGGTTAAATTGTGTTAGGCCCAGAAGGTTAATACCCACACAAAATTGATTTAATCTAGCATATAGAAATCTTAAATTTATTAATTTTGTATCTTTCTTATTTTGTATAATAGACTTTTTAACATTTGATATTAGGCTATAAACTATAGAAGACTAAATTTTGTTTCAAATATGTGAAGGTTTATTATGAGGTATAATAAGATAGTTTTGAAAATCTAGTTCTCTGGTCTCAAAATCAGTGCTACAGATTTATTTTTAAAATTATTACTGTGTGATTTTCATTGGTCACTATTGTTTTGCTCTGAATAGTTGGCTGCTGACAATCGCATGAAGTCTCCACCAGAGAGTGCTAGAGATAACTTCAGTGGGGAATGTTATTTACTGAGGCTTGCCTGGACTTGTCAGCGGGTTAGACCTTTTTTATTTTTAGGAAAGAGTTTGATTTCTTGTTTACAAAATTCCGCTTACTGTGAAATAAATTCTGTATCTTGGCAGTTGAGTATTTCTACAGATATTGTAAATGATGAGTATTTAATCACTTCATTCTTGGTTCTCCTAGCTGTCTTGAAGTATCTTTGATTTGATTATTTTGTGGCGTTATCCTTTAAAAACTAAAAGTTGTGTTTTCCTATACATAGTAGTTGTTGATTTTTCTTAACATTATTAGGTGTTTTGTTGAAAACCTGCATAACTGAAAATGAACTAGAGAAACTAGTAATGTGTTTTATGAGGTTAAGAAATAATTATTTACTGTGTATCTTTTTAAAATAGAAAGTGAATTAGCAAATAGTTTTAATATTTGCATTTCTAGCATACAGTATTATTCTCAAAGTATTATTAATTATGTTGTGCTATGCATTTAGAATATGGTATGAAAGAAAGTCTGGCCCTTTTATTATATTCAGTAAATTTCTAAGTGAGCATTTTACAGGGTGATTATCTAGCAGAAGTACTAAGCGATAATAACTTTTTTTCCCTTTTTTCTAGGTATCTTCACTCAAATAACATAGTTGTGGTTCCGGAAGGTAAATACACTTTCAGTTTTTACTAATAGTTAGGAGATGCTAGAGTTAAAGCTGTGCTTTATCATAGTAGAACAGATTGTCTCTTTAAACCTATTTTGGTTGGAGTGTTAAGAGAATTTTAATCATAAAGCATCATTATTAGTTTCAAAGCTTTTTTCTCCTCTAGTAAGTCTAGTTAACAGTTAAAATTAAATTTAATAAGTCTAAAATATTTATAATGGTTAGGTAAATTATTATCAGATAAATTGACATTGGGTAAATAATAAAATAACTTCTAACTTTAATAAATTGAGTTAAGCATTTTGGTTAGATAAAAAAGACTTTATATATCATTTCATGAATTGTTTATTCAAGCAGTTTTTTACATTGTTGTAACATTTTTATTTGTCTTTTTAAAGTTTATAGTATATTGAGGTAGAAGTGTTACTTCGTAGAATGTTGTTTGATACTATACTGCAATAAAAATGTTTTAAAAAATTAATTTGATATATGCTTTTACTATTATGTCAGCACTAAAGATAGGGATATTAAATATTAAAATATTTAAACTTGGAGTAATTGCATTAAAAATTGGTCTTAACACTTGAGTCAAATTAATTTTGCTTTTACCCTTCTTTTCTCTTCAAAGCCATTGGGTCCCTTGTAAAACTACAATGTTTGGATCTTAGTGACAATGCCTTAGAAATCGTTTGCCCAGAAATTGGTCGTCTGAGAGCTTTACGTCATCTTCGATTAGCTAATAACCAACTGCAATTCCTACCTCCAGGTAATCACTGTCTGTAGCACAGAAGCTTCTTGTCTGTTGCAAAGCTATCTTTATTAATATTTCTCACTTTGTGTCTAGGCAGTGGGCTTTGGGTATATCTGTAAGTTTCTGATTGTCCGCTTGTTTGAGGAGGACGGTAAAGAATGTGGATGGGCTGTGACTGAAAGCCTTTTCCCTGATGCAAATGCAGGAAGATGGCATTTACGTTTTTGAGCTGCAGTTACTACAGTTGTGCATTGCAGTCAGTGCCCATTCAAAATCACTGCCCTGGTGAATTATTTGTACCAAAAGCTACTTTAGTTTTGAATTTCACGTAAGGGAATTTATATGAACTTTGCATTTTAGTGTCTGAAAGCAGATACATGCAGTGTTTTCTCTCATTCTCTAGTGAGGTAAATGATGTGCATTAACTTTGATTTAATGTGAATCATACTAGAATTTAGTAGCAGAATTTAAGTTTGAGTTCTCAAACTAATTGTCACTTCTGCCTACTGATCATCCTATTAGATTATGACGTACATATAGACAGTACCAAAATCCTGCCTTCTCCTGAACTACCATTAAATTCTTTGACTTTCTTACAAGAGATATTCAGAGACCTTTCTTTGTGAACCCACACACTTGGAGATTCCTCTGTCTTATGTCATTTCCCATATTTGTAAAGCAGTGAAGTATGATTTTAAAAAATAGCTTGTGCTTCAGGTATTACATGAAAGTACTCTGCATTCAAAAATAAGCAGAAAAAAGAATGCAGACAACACTCACATTGACTGGGAGTATTTGTACCTACTAACTCTTGGTATTCCTGAGTCTTTTAGTGTATCCAAGTGAAATATATGACTCAACGAAAATTACAAATTACTGCCTGCCTTAGAACTTCAGGGATATATGAAGCTGTTAAAAACTACTCATGTTAAATCCATGAATGAGTTTATAATTTAAAAAATACTTTCTCCAAAGTTTTTCAAGCACAGAAATTTCTAATTGAAACAGTAGTTGATTAATTTTTAGACTTTACATGCTGATTTTACTATATACATTCAATATTGTATACAAAAATGGTTTTAGCATAGCAGTTAACTCTGCTTAAAAAATATTTTTTAACCTCATTTAAAGTGTCTTACTTTTTACAACTCTGCTTAGTACAAAAATTTTTAATATGGTGTAGGAGTATGATCTTTGCTTTAAATTTTGTTGTATGTTATCAAACATATGCTTCATCATGAAGCTTGATTTCATCAAGTTTATATATTTACATACTCAGGAAATTAGATTCTCTTTCAGAGATTGTATAGAAAATGTATCAGCAAAGATTTACTTTAGATTTTTAGAGTATTTTTATGTATTAGCTTATATAAGATATATTATAGAGTCAAAATGCATGGATATAATACTGAATATTTTAGATTTGATAGTATTTTCAAATATGAAATTCATAAAAGATATGTTACAGAATCAAAATGCATGGGTATAATACTGTGTTCATAAGTGCCTTTTTCTATACATTTAAAGAACTTACGAGTAACACAGCTCTCTATTAAAACATTGTTCTTTGTGTTCTATTCTTCTGTTTTTTTCCTGTAATGTAAGAACATTTTGTGGTAAAATGTAGCCATTTCCTTTCATTATATACTCTCAGAGGTTAAGGGTGTACTAATAATGTCATTGACTGCTTCCTAATAATCAGTGGAGGGTATAGATTTCCTGGCTACCATCATGTAATTTTAAATTTATATCTCACCTGTTTTCATAATAGATTTGAAGCATTTACTTCTGATTTTATCTCCCTAGCTTATTTCTGTTGCTTGTGTTTGTTTTTGCTTGTTTTGAGTACAATGACATAAGTGGTTATCTATGTATTTTGAGTAGAAACTTTTGATTAAGCTATGTATATACTTTTTTTTTTTTTCTGGGCCATCATAAGTACAATGCTCTAGATCTTATTAATTTTTTAGTTCACTTTATGTATGTCTTTATGACGTAATTTCAGTGTTATGATTTGAATGGGAGAGGGGCTTGGGTAAACATCTACCAAGTGTACCCAATCATTAGGGACGTACTATGGAAAAATATTTTAACTGTAGTAAAAAATGTGAGGAATTGCCAGTTGGTGTCCATTTGATGATGGTAGACTCCAGTTGATACATTAGCCTCTTCTATTAATACATATTCCATGCTATTGGTATAGTCTTACATGTTATATATCTGTGAAAGACTTAATATTTTATTATGTGTATTTTTTTGTAGTTAAAAAACCTTTGGATATGGTTTCACATTCAGTATTTAAAATTTGAAAATTTGAGAGCAGTATTTGAAACATTTAAAATATCTAAATGGCTGATAGTTTTAAAATTAGGATCTAAGAATGGATTACAGGGGCTTTGTGAATGCCCTCAAATTGTATGAACAGTTTGGTGTTTGTGAGTATGTACGTATTGCTGTAAAGAAGGTCCGATGTGTTTATGAATTTCTCAAAGAGGTCCATGGCTCATATAGTTGATTCTCTTGGATTGTTTGTCAGTACCCATTCTTTGGTAATGTCCCTTCCCCCCCTTTTGTTGGATTGCAGAGTACTGCCATTTTTCTACCTTGTATATTGCTTTCTCCCCACAGTTCATTGATCCTGGTGTAGGTAACTCAAGCAAGACCAGTTCTCTTCCTGGGCATTTTGAAAGAGACTGTAGGGGAGAAGCAAAGAGAACAAGAGAGAATGGGAGGGTGAAAAAGGAAAATCAGGCACTCTTTTCTCTCTGGGCTTCTACACAATGCTGTGTAATCTTGTGAAATCTGGTAGTAGTCATGTGGGCAGGAAAACAAAGAGAAAAAGATGAAGTAGATACCTCGAATAAGATGGAGTCAGAGGCTTTCTAAGTTTTCTGTAATTTCCTAATCATTGATTCTGTTTTTAAGGCCCATGAAGTGAAGTGTTAGTTGCTCAGTTGAGTCTGACTCTTTGTGACCCCTTGGTCTGTTCATGGAGTTCTCCAGGCAAGAATACTGAAGTGGGTTGACGTTCCCTTCTCCAGGAGATCTTCTGGACCCAGGGATCAAAGCCGGGTCTCCTGCATTGCAGGCAGATTCTTTACCGTCTGAGCCACCAGGGAAGCCACATTTAGGCCCATAGACTGTGCTTAAGCTAGCTCTAATTGGCTTCTGTGAATTGCCACTCAAAGAAATCCATGTAAAATGGCAACCTCAAAGGCTTGATTTTTGTTTATTTTGCATAAGTAAAAATTGTATATATTTAAAATAGACAATGTTATATTTTGACATATGTATATATTGTGAAATGATTACTACAGTCAAACTAATTAACATACTTGTCACCTCTCAGTTACCGTGTGTGTGTGTGTGTGTGTGTGTGTGGTTCAAACACTTGAGATCTACTCTCTTAGCAACATTATTATTCAGTTATCTTTTAAAAAACCTTTTTTTATGGTAAATTTTAAGCAGAATAGAATAATAAGCCCTATATACCCAGTATATAACTTTAACAATTTATCATGGATTTATCCTCTCTTATATTTTTCTTTTGTTCTTCTTATTTTTACCCTCTTTTTTAAAGTTTTTTTTTTTTTTTTAATTAGGGTAAAATTGACACACAGTGAAATGCTCAAGTGATTAGTCCTGAGTTTTGACAAATGTATGTACTCATGTAACCAGCATCTTATTTGAGATACAGAACATTTCCATTACTCCAGAAGGTTCTCTTACACGATTTCCAGCTGATCTGTTTGCTATAGGCAAACTCTATTCTGATTTCTCTTGCTATAGATTAATTTCGTCTGTTGTTGAAAATGAAATAAATGGGAACGTGCAGTTCTCTGTTGACTTTCACTCAAAATAAAGGTTTCAGGATGCATCCATGCTGTTGTATGTGTCAGTAGTTCATTATCTTTTTTCTGCAGAGTAGAATTCCATTGTATAAACTGCACTTTATAACTTATTTTCTTCTTAATGGACATGTCAGTTTTTTTCTCACTTTGGGCTATTATCAATAAAACTAATATGCATGCATGTATGTTAAGTTGCTTCAATCGTGTCCAAGTCTGACTCTTGACAACCGTGTGGACCATAACTGGCCAGGCTCCTCTGTCCATGGGGTTCTCCAGGCAAGAAGACTGGAGTGGGTTGCCATGCCCCCCTCCAGGGCATCTTCCCGACCCAGGGATCAAACCCACGTCTCTTACATCTCCTGCATTGGCAGGCGGCTTCTTTACCACTAACACCACCCGAATCCCTATAGACATTCTTGTTTAAGACTTTTTATGGATTTGCATTTTCATT
This sequence comes from Odocoileus virginianus, assembly GCF_023699985.2. NCBI lineage: Eukaryota > Metazoa > Chordata > Mammalia > Artiodactyla > Cervidae > Odocoileus > Odocoileus virginianus. Next base: position 44,675,326 of record NC_069689.1, on the reverse strand, counting down.
TCTCTTGGGTAGATATCTTTTAGGGGAAATGTGATACATAATGTAGATATATGTTTAACTTTGTAAGAAATTGCCCAGCAGTTTTTTTTTAATTTTTTAAAAAATTATTTATTTTATTTATTGTAATTACTTTACTGTATTGTGGTGGTTTTTGCCATACATGGACATGAATCAGCCACGGGTGTCCATGTGTCCCTACATCCTTACCCTCCCTCCCCATCCCATCCCTCAGGGTTGTCCCAGTGCACCAGCTTTGAGTGCCCTGCCTCATGCGTCAAACTTGAACTGGTCATCTATTTCACATATGGTAACATACATGGTTCAGTGCTTTTTTTCTCATATCATCCCACCCTCGCTGCCTTCTTCCACATCATCTCATCTCCACCTTCTCCCACAGAGTCCAAAAGTTTGTTCTACAAATCTGTGTCTCTTTTGCTGTCTCGCATATAGGGTTGTCGTTACCATCTTCCTAAATTCCATATATATGCATTAATATACTGTATTGGTGTTTTTCTTTCTGACTTACTTCGCTCTGTATAATAGGCTCCAGTTTCATCCACCTCATTAGAACTGATTCAAATGCATTCTTTTTAATAGCTGAGTAATATTCCATTGTGTATATGCACTACAACTTCTTATCCATTCATCTGCGATGGACATCTAGGTTGCTTCCATGTCCTAGCTATTGTAAACAGTGCTGTAATGAACATTGGGTTACATGTGTCTCTTTCAATTCTGGTTTCTTTGGTGTGTATGCCCAGCAGTGGGATTGCTGGGTCATATGGCAGTTCTATTTCCAGTTTTTGAAGGAATCTCCACACTGTTCTCCATAGTGGCTGTACTAGTTTGCATTCTCACCAGCAGTGTAAGAGGGTTCCCTTTTCTCCACACCGTCTCCAGCATTTATTGCTTGTAGACTTTTTGATGGCAGCTGTTCTGACCAGTGTGAGATGGTACCTCATGGTGATTTTGATTTGCATTTCTCTGATAATGAGTGATGTTGAGCATCTTTTCATGTGTTTGTTAAATGGTTATATTAATACCATTTTATGCTTCTCATGGAAATAGATGAGAGTTCTAGTTACTCTGAATGTTTGCTAGTTATTTGATATTGTCTGTTTTTTGTTAGTGTTTGGCTTTGTTTAACTGTAGTAATGGAGAAGTTGTATTGAGTTGCTTTAATTTGTATTTAACTGAATTTGTCTTTCCCTCTTGACTAGGGGTATTGAGCACCTTCTGATGTATTTGTGGGGTATTCCAAATCTTTCTGAATTGTAAGTAATGTCTCCCTGCTTTACAGACCAGCAGCACGATTAGGCTGTTGAAGGATTCTCCCTGCTTTCTAGTTCTGCCCCTTGCTTTCTGTGCCTTGAAAGCTGTGGTAGCCTTGCTGCCCAGTCGTTGGCCTGTGTATGGCAGCCCTGTGCTCTAAAGTGGATCCTGCCTCTGCAGGTTTCCTTGGCTGTCCTGTTATCTTCCGTTTCTGGCTTTCCTCAGCTCAAAGCCTGGAGGGTTTTGTGGAAATGATCTCAGCTGTCTTCCCTTGCCCCCATTTTTGGTGAAGTCTTTGTGAAAAAGGGTTTGTGAGTATGTGTGGTTGGGGGCGGGGGGACACAGGTAGTTCATGCAGCCTCTCTCTGTGTCTGGGGCTCCTCTGGAGGGTGTGCCAGTGTGCCAGTCCACGTAGCCCTTCAGAGCGAAGCGGGACTGCTTTCTCCTTAACCCTTGTCTGTGGCAGATTCCTCCTCCTCCCGTTACAGTCAAGAGGGATAGCAACTGCGAATCTCTTCTCTTTTAAAATATGCTTATCACTTTTTGGGGTTGATTCAGGTTTCTGGGTGTTCTCAGTCTCTGACAAATTTTAAAAACTATAATTACGTAGCTTTTCCAGTTTCTTTTCGTGATTAGGGTATAAGTGACAACTCTCTTGACTTTCTCTTTTCTTATTGGAATTAAGTTCTCCTCCCTCACAGGCTATCACAATTTGGTTTTTGTTTCTCCCTACCTTTCTTTCTCTACCTCCTTTTTGTCTTCTTTTGGATTACTTGAGTATGCTTTAATGTTTCATTTTATTTCCTCTACTTTAGAGGAGAAGTTTAGGTTTTTCTTTAGAATTTACAGTATGCACCCTTAACTTATTACAGTTTCCTTAGGATATTGTACCACTTAATATAAATTTTAAGAACCTTCCCACAGTATACTTCCATATACCCTCCTTCCTTTGTGTTATGGTATCATGTATTTTATCTCAATATACATTATGAACCCTACAGTATGTTTATTTTACAACAATCAGTTGTCTCTAAGGGGAATCCTAATTTTAAAAAAAGATATTCTTTGTATTTACCCATTATTTACATCATTTCCTGTACTCTATTCCTTCTTGTAGATCTTTTTTTAATTTGGTATTATTTCTCTTCAGCCTAAAGTACTTTCTTTAATATTTCTTGTAGTGCAGTTCTCCTGGCAGTGAACTATGTTCATTTCTCTTTATGTGAAAATGTTCTTTATTTCACCTTTGACTTTTAAGGATATTTTCTTGAGATACAGGATTCTGGGTTGACAAGATGGTTTTTTTAGCACTCTTAAATTAAGACAACCTTTCATTGTCTTCTGACCTTATTGTTTCTGATAAGTCAGTTGTAATTTGTAGTTTTGTTATCCCATATGTGTGTTTTTCTATGGCTACATTATTTTCTCTTTATCTTTGGTGTCAGCAGTTTATGTATGATGTGCTATGACGTAGGATTTTTTATATTTATCCTGCATAGGCTTTTCTTGATTCCCAAATTGGAAAGTTTATTATTTTCCTTTATATAGTTTTCTGCCCCACATTTTTTGCTGTTTATCTGTCTTCTACTGCAGTCACTTCTTTTGTGCTCTCCAGTATTTTATTTATTAAGCCCTTCTTCACTCTCTCACAACATTTTCCTCTTTAGTACCTTGTGTTGCGTTTCTAGCTGCTTCAACTCCCAGACTGTGACCTTCAGCACTGTGGCTACAGTGTTCCACTTGGGTTCCCCTTCCCTGTGTTGTGACCAAGAAGGCCTTGTCCAGCTTGGGACACAGGAGGTATTTCCCTTATTTCAGTCATCAGAGTCCTTTGTTTCCTGTCTGTTACTTGAAAACAGTTTTCTCATATATTTTTGACTAGTTGTATTGGTTGGAAGCAAGTCTGGTGTAGTGACCTTGCCATATCTGGAAGTGGAAGTCCTATTAGATTTTCTTTGATTTCTCATCTGATTGTTTACCTGTATTTTTTTATATACCTTGTATGCCATTGAAACATTTATATGTTGCATTCTCCCATTTCTGGTATCAAAACTATATCATTGTTTGTTACATAAGAATAAATATAAACTCATTTTCTTCCAAAGGCCTAGTCTGACTTAAGTAAAATTACATGATCTGTTATGAAGAGAAGTACGAACCCACTTACAAATAAAGGATTACTGGAGAAAGATTTCCATCAGTGAAGAGCAATTTGCCAAATACCTTGTGACTCACTATTGGCCACAAAAGCAAATGGATATTAGAAGAGTCAGAAAAACCAGCTATCCCTTGATTGTCAAGAAAATCCTGATGCTTTTGTGATTCACTGTAAACCCTCTGTGAATTCCCATGAGAGAAGAGTATGGTAACAAACAAACCCCAAAATGTAACTAAGAGTCAAAAAAGATGTTGCTTACATCTGGCGTTATAAATCAGCTTGTTTCTCTGAAATGATTTTGTCCTTAAAAAGTTGTTTTGTATACCAAAAAAGGAAAGATTTTTAGCCCAAATTGAAAACACTGAAGCAATCTATGTTATACTTAAATGGATAAAAGCATGCAAAAACAGAAATATATACTACGTATAAATAGCAGGAATTGTTCTAAAACTCAGGCTTCAAGTATGGTCAAGTTTATTATTTTGTTCTTAAAATTTATTTTTCTTCTGGTTAAGCCTCTGTTGCTTTATTAAAATGAAATTTGGTATCTCTTCTTAGATTTGTCCTATTGCCACCTAAATTATTCTGAAATCTTTATACTCATTGCTGGCAATCAGGAAGTGTAGATCAGCCTTCTTCCTACAGAAGACAGGAAGCCTGATCATGCTACAGCTTCCCCCGTTGCTTGCTGCCCCACCGTTGAGACTTCATTGGTGCAGCCTGACTTAGTAGTGCAGGCTGCTGTGCCTCCTCAGAGTTGCTGACCCTTCTCCTGTGAGTACAACCCTGGTCAGAGGCGCTCCGTGTTTGCATCCATGGATTATAGTTTCTTGGATTGATAGGGGGTCCCAGGAACCCTGGGTCAGCCCTTGTTTCATTGTGCCTGTGTTCTCTCTTCCTTCTTTAGTGGTCAGCTCAAAGGGAGAAGAGAGCAGTTCTTGTCTTGAATTTCAAAACACAAAAGATCTCATTGTGCCGCCTGCCACCAAATAATCAAGGTTGTTCACCCCTGTGTTACCCTTCTTGGGTGGATGCCATAGTAATTCAGAGTGATTTAACTTCCTAGTGAAACAACTTTTCAGTGATTCCACATCAATACTGGCAAGATAGCTAGCTAGCACTTTTCTCACTAAAAAATGTAATTGATCAGTCTCTGGCAGAGTCTCCTCTGGTGTTACCAGGCTATGTAAGTATAGTCAACAATATATATAAACAGACTTTCTATTTGGTAGGATTAGCTACATGACCTGGGGCACTTACTGTTTACCTACTCAACAAAAAAGTGCTTGTTGGTTCCAAATATATTCTGTGTCCTAGAGAAAGTGGGGACAGTGAAGGGATACCAAAATCTAGAGCCAGGCTTCAAAGGAGCTTGTAATATTTTATTGTTGAATAGTTTAAACTGTTAACTTCCAAGGAAGAGACTAGATAGAGAAGAGATAGAAAGAAGTATTGATTGTGTTAATAGTTGGTCATTATCTTGATACAGTGCCAAGTGGTTCAGGAACCCAATTTGACAGCTAATAGGGATAAAGTCCACCCACCGTCAGTTTGCTAGGTGACCACTGAATAAATGAGTAATCTGTCCACCAGAGTGCTAAACTCATATTCAGAACCTGTTCTTTCAGTGTCTCTTACAGACCTACAAGCTGCTTTATTGGTCTGGCTCGCAGGTAGGACTTCCCTGGTGGCTCAAACGGTAAAGAATCTGCCCGCAGTGGGAGACCTGGGTTTGATCCCTGGGTCAGGAAGTTCCCCTGGAGCAAGGAATGGCAACCCATTCCAGTATTCTTGCCTGGAGAGTCCCATGGACAGAGGAGCCTGGTGAGCTACAGTTCAAGGGGTCACAAGGACTCGAATACAACTGAGCACATGGCACACACACAGCACATATTAGTAAAGTAACTTTATATTGTATGCTGCTGCTGCTGCTGAGTCGCTTCAGTCGTGTCCGACTCTGTGTGACCCCATAGACGGCAGCCCACCAGGCTCCCTCGTCCCTGGGATTCTCCAGGCAAGAACACTGGAGTGGGTTGCCATTTCCCTCTCCAGTGCATAAAAGTGAAAAGTGAAAGTGAAGTTGCTCAGTCATGTCGGACTCTTAGCGACCCCATGGACTGCAGCCCACCAGGCTCCTCCGTCCATGGGATTTTCCAGGCAAGAGTACTGGAGTGGGGTGCCATTGCCTTCTCCAACTGTATATTCATAGTTAAATGTATATTAGTAACTTTATAGTGATATAGAAATTTTCAGTTCAGACTTTGACATAGAATTATTTAGTGTACTAGATTAGATAAAACAGATTTATCAGAATAAATTTCTGTCAGTACTATTACATATTGTAAAGTTTGATTACAAACAGAGTTGAAACTTTTAAATTATATTTTAAAACTTTTACAAGTTTTGAAAATTGTATAAAAGTCCTAGAATAAAAATGACCATTAAAATTCTTCTAAAAGAAAAAGAATTTGTTTTCTGGGCCATATCCTTTTCAGTGCAAAAAAATACAGAAAGTACTCCTTTTAAGGTAAGGTGTGAAGGGAAGTGGTAGAAAACCTGCCAAATGTGAGAAACACAAAAGTTTATTCTGATAATACTTTTTAAAATGGCAAAAGGAGAAAAGTTGGTTCCTCAGAAAAAAGGGGAAAAAGAGAAAAGTTGGAAAGCCTCTCCCATCAGTCATGCTATTGGCTAAGGCATATTGAATTCCTTTCCGTGGGCCATTCCTTTGTGAAAAAATTTCAAAGCAGCTAATGTCATGATACCAGTGATCTAATTTGAAGTCTTTTAAGGGGAGTATGTCCAAATTCACTTCACATGCAGTGCTTTCCCTTTTTGTATGCAATTACACCATGGTGTATTACCAGCTTGGTGCTGTATGGGAACCTTGAAACTGTACTGAAGTCAGTGGAGAGGTTCAGAAGAAGTCAGGCCTGATGGGAGGGACTGAGCTGTTTACACGGTGTGCAAGAGCAAATGGCTTGCGGTTGGATATTCTCCATTGTTTTGTCTTTGAAGGGTATCTAGCTGATAGTCTGCCCAATACACTGTTTTCAGGATTATCTTTCTAAAATACAGATTTGGTAAACTAGATCTCCAATTAAAATCCTTTATTGAAATGATTTGTGACAAGTGTGTGGTTGCCAGAATAGAAGCCCATATTGGGTTCATAATCATTTGTTTATTATGAAGACCAGGAATTAGAAATATTAAAAGAATAAAAAGCCTAATGATTGTAAAAGTGTTCATAATCTTTTGGAATAAACTTTCTTGAGAACTTACAAATGTATTTTCTTCAATGCAACCTATTAATGGGAATTCAGGTATTTTTATTTAATGTATTTTTTAATTTCAAATCAACTTGCAGTATTTTGAAGGTGGTATGCAGTAATTTCTATTACACCTTTTTATATTTTGGCAAAACTTGGGTTTATAGTTCAAATTTACTAAAGGGCTTCAAGTATTAAGCTTGTTTTTCTCAATAGAGTGATTTGATATATTGCATTTATTAAGCAATCTTTGGGAAAGGCAAATGTTAAATAGATATGTAAACAAAGATTATATTTTAATGGTTACTTTATGATTTTAATAGATTTTTCTACCTTGATTTCAGTATATTGTTTTGTGACATAATGAGAAAATTATGGTTTCATTTTAATTGTGGAGAAAAATTAGCTGGCAGAGTATAGATGATGTGCTGAAATAGGTATTTCTTAAAAAGTAATGTCTTCAGTATGTATTTTATTTTTTATATGTTATTTGAACATGCTTATTGCTTCTTCTGTAAATTATGTTTTATAATGTTAAAGGTTTTAATTTAAATCAGATTGTCTGTTCTGCAGGTAATTTTAAAATTAATGATTGTTTTAGTGCACAAGAACCTTTATGATTTGCCAAGGATTGGTATAATGAGAAGTAAACAAAACTTAGTTTGTTACCAAACTCCCCCTGCCTCCCTCCTTTTGTTTAATTTTTTTATGATTTCTTTTTAAAAAATCACCACTTGAAGCAGATGCATTAATGTTTTTGAGCAATTTTTTTTAGTTTTTATTGTGTATTTATAAAGTAGTAAGAAAATTTGAAATCAAAACAGTGGCTATGGGAGTGATGAAAGGTGGTTGTATATCCCTTCTACTTCTTAGCTAGATTTACTGACTTCACTGCTCCTAACTTGTTCTGAAAGAGAATCAAAGTCTGGCAGGTATGTTTTGATGACTTTTTTATTTTTAGTTTTAAAAGTTTGGTATTCAGCACTTTAGTATGAATTTATAGTACCAGTATTAATATCTTATTATCAGCTTCTTTTTAGGAGTAACAGTGGTTTTGTAGGAGTCATATTTACACATGCATTTAGGTCCTAACACAAAAGTTTGTTGGAAAAAAATAGCTGAAAGATATGTAGATATTTAGAATAATAGATCTCAGAATTATTCTTTCCCTCATACATTTTTACTCTTTTAAAAATAGAAGTATTCATTTTTATGAAGGAAAGTACAAGTTTCTTATAAGTAAAATAAGACTAAAATTTTAATTATTATATCTTCAATTAACGGGAAATATTCTTAAAATTTTTCCTCTGATGCTTTGAAAAATATGTGTATTCTAAAACAGAGCAAATACACATTGGAAGTTTTTTTTAGCATTTATTTATTAAAACATGTTTTTGGCTGTGCTGTCTTCATTGCTGCATGCAGAGGCTTTCTCTAGTTGTGACAGACAGGGGCTGCTCTCCAGTTACGTGGCAGGCTTCTCACTGCAGCGGCTTTTCTTGCGGAGCTTCAGTGGTTGTGGCACACGGACTCCAGAGCGTGAGCTCGGTAGTTGTGGTGCTCTGGCTTAGTGGCTCAGCAGCACGTGGAATCTTCCTGGACCAGGGATCAAACCCGTGTACAAGCATTGGCAGGTGGATTCTTAACCACTGGACCTCCAAAGTCTAGGAAAGCATTTTTTAAAGTGTGCACAGTTATGCATGTTGTTGTGTATATCCCAAACCCAAATTATGATTTTTGTGGTGTAGTTCTGTTCCATGAGGCCACTAGGAGGCTGATTACTACACATTTGAAAATGTGAGACAGTTTTTCTGTATCAGTGCATAACCAATGAAGGAAGAATCACTAGTACTGGCTTGTGTACATGGAAGTGTTGTTTTACAGTCTTTATACCCAGAAAAAGGATCTCCAGAGATAAATTTCCATGACTTTTTCACTTAAAGTGAAACAATCCAATAGCATGATTGAATATATATTTTACACATATCAAGTCCCTATATTATCCAGCAATTTAAGAACCAAATGCTTGTATCTAGTGAGTGATATATGAAATACAGGCTATAGAATACTGTTAATTTTAAATACAAGAAAAAGGAAAGTTTTAATCTTTTTGTCTTTTGAGGTTCTTAATATAAATATAAATATCTGTAAACCAACAATCAGTAATAATTTTACTTATTCTGTACTTCTTAAGAATTTTTCCTAAATGCCAATCTCCATACATTTTTTTCAGTTGAATGTTCTTGGTTTGCCTATGATATCCTGTGAAATTGTTTTTGAATTTAATAGATAAAGCTATTTTAAGTTTCCCATACCTAGAATTCCATGGAGCTTTATGAACTACGGCTTTCAGGAAAATAAAAGCCTATAAAACCGATGTTACTTGATCCCTACTTCTCCATTTTCTATACCTAGTCTTGTATCTAATATAGTAGATAAGTTTTAACTTGAGGGGTTCTGATATTCCTTCTCTCCCTAATATCCAACATCATTAATTTATACTGATTCTCATAGGTTTAATTTTATAAAAGGTATAGAATGACAGCCTTGAAAATTTGCTTCTGCTGCTAAAAGATATGATAGAACAGGCTGTGAGGATTTACATATTATATCTGTTTATTTCCTATCCAGAGTTGACATTTCTACTTCTAAATCAGAAACACATGTAAAGTTATGAAATGTAAATGGTAAAGGAAGGAATAGAACTTTGATTCCCTTATCTCCAGGGAAATATCTAGAACTGATTAACAAAGTGTGATATATACATAACTTTTTCCCTTCCATATCACTTTTTAAATTCTTCTAAACAATGTCTTTTTAAACTTCTATGACAGTATCAGTAATTTTTTTTCTAGCATGAGTAAATAATTTATTTAAACTATTTCCCATTGGTTTTTTTGAAATAACTTTATGAGGTAATTTCAATATATAAAATTTATTATTTTACATGTACAGTTTCTTGACTTTTATTTTTTTTTTTGAATTTTATTAAATGTACACAGTGAGGAATTATTATTGCAATCTAATTTTAGAATATGTCCATTATTATGAAAATTTAGTGCCTGTTTGTTGCCAGCCCCTGTTGTCACTCCTGTCCAAATATTAATCTTGTTTCTCTTTTTGTTAATACTTTTGCCTTCTGTAGAAATTTCATTAAAGTGGAATCATGTAATATACAGTCTTCCCTGTCTGGCTTATTTTATACTTAGCATAGTTTTTTTTTTTTTTTTTGCATGTATATTCTTTTATGTTTTAGTAGGTTGTTTCTTTTTATTATTGAGTAATATTTGTATGGATATGCCATGTTTTGTTTACTCACCAGTTAATTGGCCATTTAGATTGTTTTCAGTTTGGTCTGTTATGAGTAATGTTGCTAAGAACATTTGTGTACAAGCTTTTTCTGGGGTTATGTTTTCCTTTCTCTTAGGTAAATACGTATGAGTAGAATTGCTGAACTTCATGATAACTGTTTTTAACTTTGAAAGAAATTGCTAAACTCTTTTCCAAAGTTATTCCCACTTGTTAGTATGAGAGTTTCAGTTCCTTTGTATCTTTGCTAACATTTGATATTTTCAGTATTTTAATTGTGACTGTTCTAGTGGTTATATAGTCAGCTCACTGTGGCTTTATTTTGTATTTCCCTCATAACTAAAGATTATCTGTATCTTTGTAAAATTCCTATTTAAAATCTTAAGCCCCCAAGTGGTAATACTGGAAAATGGGGCCTTTGGGAGGTAATTAAGTAATAAGGGCAGAGCCCTCATGACCTAGATTTGTGCCCTTAGAAAGGAGGGGCTTCTCTGGTGGATTGGATGGTAAAGAATCTGCCTGCAATACAAGAAATCCAGTTTTGACCCATGAGTTGGGAAGATCCCCTGGAGAAGGGAATGGCAGCTGACTCTAGTATTCTTGCCTGGAGGAGTCTCAGAGTCAGACATGACTGAGTGACTTAACACTTACAAAGTAGTGTTTATAATCTTCCTCACTCCTTTCACCAAGTGAAGTTACAGTAAGAATTCCACAGTCAGTGAGAGGGCGGGCCCTCTCTAGACGCTGAATCTGCCAGCATCTTGATCTTGGACTCCCTCGCTTCCGAAACAGGGAGAAATAAGTTTCTGTTGTTTTAAAGCCACCCAGTAGTTTTGTTACAGCTTTATATATTCTGATGTTAAATTTAAGATAATTTTCACACAAAAAAGTAAGATTATGACTCTCATGTAGATATAAAAAACTTTAATGTGTTAAAGTTTTTGTTTAACCTATTGAGGAAACTGATAAGGTGTTATAACCAGTTCAAAGGAGGATCCAAAGAACAGACACATTTATAGATCAAGAATATTGAAATTAACATTCAGATGGAACCAAAGGAGGCTTTTCCCCACAACAACAGAGGATTGTCTCTCCATGGGACATGATTTATTTTTGTGTTTATAAGTAAGGATTATTTAAAATTTTATCAGATTGTAATCTACAACATACAGAGTTGTAAAATAGCCCTCATAGGATAAGTATCAGATCACCTGAAAGGAAGTGCAAGACAGCAAGGTTCAGCAGCTCTGACTTGTGGGTCTATTTTGATCCTCCACCTGATTTTGTAAATAAAGTTTTATTGGAAGACAGCCATAAGTGTTCATTTACAGATTGTTCAGATTGTTTGTGGCTGCTTTTGTGCTATAGTGGCAAGGTTGAGAGGTTGTGACAGGGACTGTTTGGCTCACAAAGCCTAAAATTTTATCAGAAGACTTTTTACAGCAAGTTTGCTGATCCCCACTCTTAACTGGATACACATCCTTTATCGGATATTTATTTATTTATAAATATATTCTCCTGGTCTGTGGCTTGTCTTTTCATTTTCTTGAAAGTCTCTTTTGAAGAGCAAAAAAGCTTTTTTACATTTTGATGAAGCCCAGTGTATCAATTTTGTGGATTATGCTGTAAATGTCATATTTAAGAACAGTTTGCCAAACCTAGGATCACAAAGATTTTTCTCTTCTGCTTCTTATATAAGTTTTAGATAAAATTTTATCTATTACATTTATGTTTATGTTTCAGTTCAAGATAATTATTGTGTATAATATGAGGTAAGAATTGAGATAGTTTTGTTGTTGTTTAGTTGCTAAATCATGTCCAACTCTTTTGTGACCCCATGCCTGCCAGGCTCCTCTGTCCATGGGATTTCCCAGGCCAGAATACTGGAGTGGGTTGCCATTTCCTCCTCCAGCAGATCTTTCTGACCCAGGGATCGAACCCACATCTCCTGAATGCAGGCGGATTCTTTACCACCGAGCCACCAGGGAATCCCAGATACATTTTTACATGTGGAGTACTCACCTGTCTCAGTGTAGTTTGTTGAAAAGACTGTCCTTTCTTCGATGAGGTACCTTGGTACCTTTGTCAAAGATCAGCTGACCATAAATACTTAGGTTTATTTTGGAGACATTCAGTCATTTTCTGTTGGTCTTTATGCTTACCCTTATGGCAATACTATATTAGCTTGATCATTGTGGTTTTATGGGAAGCTTTAAAATGAGACCATGTAAGTTTTCAGCTTTTTTCTTCTTTTCCCAATTTCTTTAAAAAATATTAAATTTCATTGATTTTTTCCAAACCAAAGAAGATTCATTTTTACTCTTTTTTGGGGCATTTCCTCTGTATACATATTTGTGTGTGTGTGTGTGTACATATGGGTAACATTGAGAAGATAAAGATGAGGGAAGATCTTTTATCAAAGTGATCTACGGGGATAATTACACTGTTCAGTATAATTTCTAACCACCCAATCTGTTTCTTGCTTTCATTTTTATCTGTGTAACTTATGATTTTAAACTTGTTTCTCTAATTTTATTGTGACTCCCACAACAGTGTGCCTCTTATCAATAATACAGGGACAGTGAAGAGCCAGAGAGGTGTGGAGATGATACAGTCTGCATTGTGACTCCATAGGATGGATGATTGAAGGACAGGGCAACCTGAGACTGAGGGAAACTGTGTCCACTTGCTCCCCGCCCCACTGTTGCCCTGCTTCTCCTCTTTACTGATGGCCAGATGTTGGTGGTGGGAGTTTGAGCAAAAGAAGATCAAGACTTTGGGTTCTGGCTCACAGCCAGTCACCACAGTGCTTTTTGATGTCCTATAGAGACGTTATGTAATATATATATATATATATATATTTTTATATAATATATATATATATATATATATATATAGAGGGATTAGATGAGAGAGTACCAGACAATTAGGATGATTACTGGAAGAGTTCCTTTCTCTGTGGCTTCTTTAGAAATATGAATGAATTTCTGTATTGCTAAAGATTGGGGAAGTAAATATTATGAACATCCCTTTTTTATGGCATATCTGGTAAGCCATTCAGTGACTATCATAGCTCTCAAAATTTGTTATTTAATTTTTCTATAATTTCTATATTCTGGTATTTAAATAGTCTTCATATAAAAGTACAGGTTTTGTAGCAAATAATTTAATTTTAAAATTCTTTCATAGAACTAAAGTAAAATAAATACTATTTTGAAATTTATCAATGTTTAAGAAAATGTTTATAAGAAAAGGTAAGCTATTTCTAGAACTAAAATTCTCCCAACACCTTTAGGATTGATACTTTAGCTTTTGACAAAGTATTGGGCTATGTGTAAAATACTTTATAGAATGTTAATTAACAACCACTGTCTTTTAAAACCCCTTTTATGCTAATTAGAGACAAATAAAATTGAAAGATTATGTATTTTTTCTTCTTTATTTTATGTCATTTTAAAATTACTTTGAAAATTAACACAGTGGCTTTCTTCTCTTCAGATCCTTTTTGTTTCATGCATTCTCTGAATGCTCTACTTAGTTTCTTTAAACAGCAATCTACATAAAGGATATTAGTAACTCTGTAAAAATTTTGATGAATAACTTCCCATTTCTTCCTCTCTGCTTAGAAAAAGACTGTACTATTTTAGTATCAGTCACTGAGATATTAAGCCTTAAGGGGTAGTAGTTAATTTATTTTTAACATAATGATTAAGGCTTTTCAGAAGAATGCTTTTGTTAAATGTTTGTACTTCTCCCTTTGTCGTCATTTAATTATTTTTTAGTATTACTCCTTATTAGGCTAAATTATTTTGGTATCTCTAATTAAAAATTAAATATCTTATAATCTGGCTTTTAAGAAAACATGCAGACTAATGATGGTGAACATTTTCTCTTTGCTGTTGGCCCAGACATTGCCCGCTTTGGTTTCCTAATTTAGTAACAGAAATAAAACTATGCAGGACTGGGCAGGTTTGGTATGCTGGCATCTAGCCAGGAATCATTGGTTTCTTAAGTAAATGGACCTGTGGGGATTTGAGGAAAGCACAGATTAAGTTACATGAGCTTTGCACTTCACAAATTCCCAACTATTTAAAGGAACTCGGCTAACCCACTGCCACCTAATTAAAACTCAATTTTGTTGAAACACACACATACTAAATGATGTATTGTTTCCTTTTTCAAAATTACCCTTCAACTTTGTGCTTTTAATTTCATATTTTTGTAAAGTTTTAAAAAGTACTTTCTCTTTTGATAAATAGTGCATCAAAATTATAGTTAAACTCTATTCAATTATTGTGTGCATCTGCAATACCTTTCAAGGGCTTCCCTGGTGGCTCAGCTGGTAAAGAATCTGCCTGCAATGCAGGAAACCTGGGTTCTATCCCTGGATTGGGAAGCTCCTCTGCAGAAGGGAACAGCTATCCACTTCAGTATTCTGGTCATGAACTCTATATCTGTAGTCCTTGGGGTCACAAAGAGTCAGACACCGACTGAGCGACTTTCACTTTCACTTTTCAAGATAGCATAATATAAGAGAGTCAATAATATACATAAGTAACGTGTTTCTGTGTGAGAAAATGAAAGAAAGTTCTGACCAAGATACATTTTTTTTTAAAAAGCCTTGTTTTGCACACTGCCTCTGGCATCCGAGTGGCCGGGTGACTTTGATCCCTGCCCTCTCTCCTTCCACCACCGGTCCTGTCAGTGCTCTGCGTCGTGCCCTGCTCACTGCGCTCGGGGGAGTGTGCAGTGGGTGCTCTCTTGAAATACTTGAGCACACGCCACTCTCCTGTCTGCTGACACTCTTCCTTTTTGCTGCTGCTTCTTAATTGACATATTCCTGGTCTTCTTTTCTTTTTTTCCCCCTTGGTCTTCTTAAGGTCCATTTCCTCTGAATTTGGGGAAGAGCCTTGAGGCCCAAGGATTAGGCTTCTTTTCCTTTTTATTGTGGACCAAGAATTTATTTTTATTTATTTATTTTTTCCATTTATTTTTATTAGTTGGAGGCTAATTACTTTACAATATTGTAGTGGTTTTTGCCATACATTGACATGAAATAAGCCATGGATTTACATGTGTTCCCCATCCTGAAACCCTCTCCCACCTCCCTCCCCATCCCATTCCTCTGGGTCATCCCAGTGCACCAGCCCTGCACACTTGTCTCACGCATCCAACCTGGACTGGTGATCTGTTTCACCCTTGATAACATACATGTTTCAATGCTATTCTCTCAGATCATCCCACCCTCGCCTTCTCCCATAGAATCCAAAAATCTGTTCTATACATCTGTGTCTCTTTTTCTGTCTTGAATCTAGGGTTATCGTTACCATCTTTCTAAATTCCATATATATGCATTAGTATACTGTATTGGTGTTTATCTTTCTGGCTTACTTCACTCTATATAATGGGCTCCAGTTTCATCCATCTCATTAGAACTGATTCAAATGTATTCCTTTTAATGACTGAGTAATATTCCATTGTGTATATATACCATACTATAAGCAAGGTGAAAAGACAGCCTTCAGAATGGGAGAAAATAATAGCAAACGAAGCAATAGACAAAAAAGGATTAATCTCAAAAATATACAAGCAACTCCTGCAGCTCAATTCCAGAAAAATAAATGACCCAATCAAAAACTGGGCCAAAGATCTAAACAGATATTTCTCCAAAGGCATACAGAAGGCTAACACATGAAAAGATGCTCAGCATCACTCATTATCAGAGAAATGCAAATCAAAACTACAATGAGGTACCATTACATGTCAGTCAGAATGGCTGCTATCCAAAAGTCTACAAGCAATATATGCTGGAGAGGGTGTGGAGAAAAGGGAACCCTCTTACACTGTTGGTGGGAATGCAAACTAGTACCGCCACTATGGAGAATAGTGTGGAGATTCCTTAGGCTTCTTTTCTTCTTTAAACCTTTATATATTTATTCTTGCCATTGTCTTTCATTGTCAGATGAGGACCAGCTGTCTACCCTGGTGATCTTTTTTTAATTGCCTTTAGACTATTTATAAACACTGGGACATATTTTGAAGTGTAATTTCACTGAAAGAAAATATGAATGAATGAGAATTTCTCATTTCTTATAAGACTTTTGACAAATAGGAATGTGATTCCAAGTAATTCTCAAGTAATTCCAGTACTTGAGAGACTATAGGTGGTGTGTGGAGGATACAGTGTGTATTATAGTCATACTTAAAGCAGTATTAGTTCACAATTAGAACAAAATGGATTTAATACAAACTTTAGTCAAATTACATTGACTTTAGGATCAATATGATTTCCCATTGTGTAAATGCAATCCAAAATATAATAAAGAATACTAAACCTCACAAGGAAGTTCCCTGGTGGTTCAGATGGTAAAAAATCTGCCTGCAATGCAAGAGACACACTTTTCTTGACCAAAAGTGGTCAGAATGTTACCAATCTAAAAAATAGTCTTTAAATGACTTGTGAGCGTCTGAATAAGGCGATGCCCAGTCCCAGCGCTCACGGTTCCTCCCTGTTGACGCCCTGCCTTGCTCCCCAGTGGAGCTGGCTCATTGTTCCCACGCCCTTGGCCGTCGTTTGCTCTCCTGGGAGAGAGAAGGCACTGTTCTTACAAGGCTTCCCTGACAAGGGGATGAGCAGTGGCGAGGGCTCTGTTGTCAGAGGCTTAAAGTGAATCTCTTGGTTACTCTGTAATTCTGAACATTAGTGAAGATCTAGTATGTAGATATTTTTGCTGTGTCTTAGTAATTTTAATTTATTAAATGTGTTCATGCTGTTGTTATTGTGAGTAGTAATAATCATCACAGTTACTTTAAAAAGTGGTAACTCTCCAGATAACCAAGAGATTGTTATTATTGTTAGTACATTTAGTGTTTAAAGTAGGCCAGGCATGCTAAGTGCTTAACTTTTTTTCTCTATTAATCGACACAATAATCAGACAGAATAGGGTTTTTTAATAGTTTTTTTTCACCTTTTTTTATAGATGGGAAACCTGAAGTATAGCTCTTAAAGGGGAATCAAAAATTCTAATTAGTTCATTCATGTTTTAAAACTGTAGAAGTCATTACATATGGGAAAGTAGACAGATTTAAAGTAATACTCACTCCAAATATATTTTTTGTAACCAAAAACCTGCTTGTGCTTCTTTCTAGACACTCCTCTCACCCCTCTTTGTAAGGGTGATTGCTCTTCTGACTTCCATCACCCATTCAGTTTTAAAATTAAAGATACTACAATTGAGATTTTTGCTAAGGTGCAATATGCAGAGTTTTTTTTTTTTTTTGATGGAGTTACATCCTAATAAGCCATTGTAAGTTGAAAATTTTAAGTAGAAAATACATTTAATAAACCTAACCTACTGGACACAGTAGCCTAATCCAGCCTACCTTAAACGTGCTCAGAACAGTTACGTAGCCTCCAGTTGGGCAAAATCATCTAACACAAAGCCTGTTTTATAATATGGTATTGACTATCTCATGTAATTTATTGAAAACTGTACTAAAAGTGAAAAACAGCATGGTTGTATGAGTACAGAGTGGTTGTAAATGTATCTGTTATTTACCCTGAGTGTATGACTGACGGGGAACTGCGACTCACTGCCATGGCCCAGCATCACAAGAGGTTTATGAGATCAAAATTCAGAGTTCAGTTTCTGCTGAATGTGTATTCCTTTTGCAGTACCATTAAGTTGAAAAATGTAGATTGAACCATTGTAAATCAGGGACCATCTGTACTATACAGTTGGGCCTCTGTATCTGTGGATTCAACCAACAGTGGGTGGGAAATATTTGGGGGAAAAATTCCAGGAAGTTCTAAGAAACAAAACTTGAATTTGCAGCACTGGCAACTATTTACATAGCATTTACATTGTGTTAGGTATGATAAGTAATCTGGAGATCAATTAAAGTATATGGGAGGATATGCTTGTGTTATATGTAAATACTGAACTCCATTTTACATTAAGGGACTTCAGCATCCAAAGGTTTTGATATCTGTGGGGGTCCTGGGACTAGTCCCCCTTGTAAACCAAGGGATGAATGACCATACTTGCTAAAGAATTGGCCATTTTGGAAATCACATTTCCAAGTTTCCAAATCACATATTTCCAAAATGTTATTTTGGCAATAAATAAAATAAAATCAATCAATTAAAAAAAAAAGTAAAATCACACTTATTCCAGATGTGATGGAAGGCCACTGGAAGATTTTGAGCACAGGAGTGATATCATCTGACTTAGATTTAAAAGGATCACGCAAGCAACTTGTATAAAGAAGGAGCCAAGGACAAAAACTGAGAGATGAGTCAGAAATCTGCTAAAATAAGCCAGGGAGAGAGGATGGTGGTTTATACTAGAGTGGTAGCAGAACTGTTGATGAGAAGCAGTTGGATTTTGGTTTATTTCATGCTTTGTAAGGACAGGTTTTATCCCTGATTATAAATAAGAAATTTTGAGGCCCTGAGAGGTTGTGAAACTTACACAAGTTTGCTTAGTAAGGTAGAACCATGCCTTACACCCTGTCTTTTGTTTCTCAATCCAGTGCCTTTTCTAAGCTGTTATGAGAAATTTATCCATATTTTCTTGAAAAGTATCTAATGCAAAGATTTACATGATTGAGGAAATTAAGTTAAAATCATGTTCTAGCTTGTGATACTACATTAGTTATCTGTTGCTGAATAACAAATGACCACAAATTTAGCAGTTTAAAAAACCACACATTTATTATCTCAATGTCTGTGAATCAGGAGTCTAGGCATAGCTTAGCTGGATTACCTGCTTAGGGTCTCACAAGGCTTCAACCAAGGTCAAGTTGGCCAAGGACTGTGCTTTCATCCTAGGCCTCTCATCTGAGGCCTGCTTGTTACTGTCAAGATCTTTTAATACTGTTTCTTGTGGGAAAGACTGGGGACAAAAATGGTTGAAGTCATATAATGAAGTTGAGTATGTTTTAGTATGTCAGCCATCTACCAAAAATAATTTTTGACTGTTTTTGCTGTGAAAAGAATTCTATTAAAGAATGGTGCCCTTGTCTTTTTCCCTGTAGGATCTCTCCCTTTTAACCTCAACTTTAGATGTATATGCTTAGCATTTGGAGTGTTAAAAACTTGTTCATTCCATTGTATAACAATTTTGGTATCCAGACTGTGTATTGGTAGGTGTTATCTGGCTCTTCATTTTGCTGCCACTGCTAAACACACTAATTAGACCTGTTGATGGTTATTTTCCATTTCACTTTTGCTCTTAGTCCAGTGCCAGTGTGATATTTTGCAGCTTCTTTGATGGCTTAATTGAAACTAATTGAAAATTAGTTTTGGAACCAACTTCTGGGTTCAGGAACAAAACCACTCAGGACCGTGATCTGAATCTGTAGCTTTTCCAAATTCTACCGCAGTTTAGTTGATTATCCTGAGCTAGTCTTCCATTTTATGACATACAGTAGAAGACAGTGGTCTTTAAAAAGCTGGTTTTGGTACTCTCTTCCACTAATAAATTATTCTGTTAGTCTGTTTCTTTGTGCTTTCTGCTTTACTTACTTGGAGACTTCTGCATACAAAATTGGCAGAATGAATAATTCAGTCTGACCCTCTGTTAAGGACAGTTAGAGAAACCGGAGGAAAAAAATCCTTTTTTGAAGATACTGGTAGGCTAACAACATAGTAAAGATTTCCCAGGCCAAAGAGACTGCATTTGTTACAAACCATTTTACATTGCAAAAAACCTGAGTTGCTTGGTTGAGGTACAACATAGAAGACATATACCTGGGACGTCTTCTGCCAGAGAACAGAAAACCAATCAAAAACTATTAGTGTCTTGTGAAAATAATAGAGGTATCAACACTAGACAATTTGACCATCAAAATGAATAATGACTGAAGTGAATTAAAAACACATCAGATACATAAGCTTTTGTGAGTTCATAAAAAGGCAATCCCAAAGAATGCTCAAACTACTGCATAATTGCACTCATCTCACACGCTAGTAAAGTAATGCTCAAACTTCTCCAAGCCAGGCTTCAGCAATATGTGAACCATGAACTTCCAGATGTTCAAGCTGGTTTTAGAAAAGGCAGAGGAACCAGAGGTCAAATTGCCAACATCCGCTGGATCATCAAAAAAGCAAGAGAGTTCCAGAAAAACATCTACTTCTGCTTTATTGACTACGCCTAAGCCTTTGACTGTGTGGATCACAATAAACTGTGGAAGATTCTGAAAGAGATGGAAGTACCAGACCACCTGACCTGCCTCTTGGGAAACGTGTATGCAGGTCAGGAAGCAACAGTTAGAACTGGACATGGAACAACAGACTGGTTCCAAATAGGAAAAGGAGTACGTCAAGGCTGTATATTGTCACCCTGCTTATTTAACTTTTATGCAGAGTACATCATGAAAAACACTGGGCTGGAGGAAGCACAAGCTGGAATCAAGATTGCCAGGAGAAATACCAATAACCTCAGATATGCAGATGACACCACCCTTATGGCAGAGAGTGAAGAGGAACTAAAAAGCCTCTTGATGAAAGTGAAAGATGAGAGTGAAAAAGTTGACTTAAAGCTTAACTCAGAAAACTAAGATCATGGCATCTGGTCCCTTCACCTCATGGGAAATAGATAGGGAGACAGTGGAAACAGTGTCAGACTTTATTTTTGGGGGCTCCAAGATCAGTGCAGATGGTGACTGCAGCCATGAAATTAAATGACGCTTACTCCTTGGAAGGAAAGTTATGACCAACCTAGATAGCATATTAAAAAGCAGAGACATTACTTTGCCAACAAAGGTCCGTCTGGTCAAGGCTATCGTTTTTCCAATGGTCATGTATGGATGTGAGAGTTGGACTGTGAAGAAAGCTGACTGCTGAAGAATTGATGCTTTTGAACTGTGGTGTTGGAGAAGACTCTTGAGAGTCCCTTGGACTGCAGGGAGATCCAACCAGTCCATCCTAAAGGAGATCAGTCCTGGGTGTTCATTGGAAGGACTGATGTTGAAGCTGAAACTCCAGTACTCTGGCCACCTCATGCCAAGAGTTGACTCATTGGAAAAGACCCTGATGCTGGGAGGGATTGGGGGCAGGAGGAGAAGGGGACAACAGAGGATGAGATGGCTGGATGGCATCACCGACTCAATGAGCTTGAGTTTGAATAAGCTCCAGGAGTTGGTGATGGACAGGGAGGCCTGGCGTACTGCAATTCATGGGGTCACAAAGAGTCGGACACGACTGAGCGACTGAACTGAACTGAATGATGCTACTTTAGAAAAAAAAAAAACTAGTTGGAGGTTGATAAGGTCCCAACTTGTTCTTTGAAAAAATTTAAAGGGCAAGAAACATTATTCTGCCTTTTTTAACCCAGGGCAACTAAATGGTTGAACTAATGGTTTTCAGGGTAACTAAATGGTTGAATGAAGGAGAGTTTTTCAATATGGAATAACTATAGCTGATAAATATAGAAGGAATGATGCAGTTAGAAAAACCAATGTTTTGTAATATCTAATGAAATAATAGATTCCAGCAAAGATCATAGCTTCCCGAACCGTGAGGTCGAAAGTTGATAGGGAACTTTGCACTGGATGGATCAGGCCAAGGACACTTGAATCCACTTATTAACCTAAACATCACTAGAACTGGGTCAGGCAGATATTATATCCTTCCCAGTGTGATGCAATCAGAAGTATATAGCCCTCCCCTTAAGATATAATCTTACCAAAGAAAATTGAATCTGAATCTGTTTAAACTTCTCTAACTACCAGTTTACAGGGGATACAAGGGGTAAATAAATACTTTAAATGACACCATGAAAACACAATAAGTCAAATTTAGAATGGTGGAAATTCTGTGACAAAACCTACTTTTTAAAGTAAGTGAAAATGTGAAAGAAAAGAAAAAGAACTGTTATGAATGTTAAAAGACTTAGAAATCATATCAGCCAAATGCAGCTCTTGGACCTTATTCATATTTTGACTTAAATAAACTGGTTACAAAAACACAGTTTCTTTGACTATCAGGAAAAAATGAACATGGATAGAGTATTAGTATTAAGAAGTTCTTGATTTTATTAAGTACAGTAATGGTATTGTGGGTTTGTTTTAAAAAGTCCTTATCTGTTAGGATATATGCTGAAGTAATTTTGCAGGTAAAATATTTCAGAAGGAGAGTATGAGATTAAAGCAGCCCTTGCATGGATTGCAGCCCAGCTTCCAGTTGTCTGGGCAGCCACCTGCCCAGAAAAACATGAAAATTTCTGACATTGCATTTTAGGTTGCTTATATCCCCAAATGCCTGATAGAAGAAAATAGAAGTATTCTCAGGAGAAAGATGACATTCTAGGTCTCAAATTATTTGCATAACCTGATTTTCAAATGTGAAGTTAACCTAATGGAGTGTATAGAATAACATATTCTACAGCTGAAGAAAACATATTCTTTTCAAGCACATGAAGCATTTACAAAAATCAAGTAAGAAGTGAAATCTTACTGTTGTCTTACCACAGTGCAGTTAAACTAAAACTCTGTCACTGTTTCCATTGTTTCCCTATCTATTTGCCATGAATTGATGGGACCGGATGCCATGATCTTTTTTTTTTGAATGTTGAGTTTTAAGCCAGCTTTTTCACTCTCCTCTTTCACCTTCATCAAGAGGCTCTTTTTAGTTCCGGTTCACTTCTGCCATAAGGGTGGTGTCCTCTGCATATCTGAGGTTATTGATATTTCTCCTGGCAATCTTCCAGCTTGTTCTTCATCCAGCCCTACATTTCGCATGATGTACTCTGCATAGAAGTTAAATAAGCATACAGTATACAACCTTGACGTACTCCTTTCCCAATTTTGAACCAGTCTGTTGTTCCATGTCTGCTTTTAACTGTTGCTTCTTGACCTGCATACAGATTTCTCAGGAGGCAGTTAAGGTGGTCTGGCTTTAAGAATTTTCCACAGTTTGTTGTGGTCCACACAAAGGCTTTAGTGTAGTCAATGAAAGAGAAGTAGATGTTTTTCTGGAATTCTCTTGCTTTTTTAGTGATCCAGTGGATGTTGGCAATTTGTTCTCTGGTTCCTCTGCCTTTTCTAAATCAAGCTTGAACACTTAAAGTTCTTGGTTCATGTACTGTTGAAGCCTAGCTTGGAGAATTTTGAGTATTACTATGCTAGCGTGTGAAATGAGTGCAATTGTGTGGTAGTTTAAATGTTCTTTGGCATTGTCTTTCTTTGGGATTGGAATGAAAATTGACCTTTTCCAGTCCTGTGGCCAGTACTGAGTTTTCTAAATTTGCTGGCACAGGAGATCAAGCCAGTCAATTCTAACGGAAATCAATCCTGAATATTCATTGGAAGGACTGATGCTGAAGCTGAATCTCCAATACTTTGGCCACCTGATGCGAAGAGCTGACTCATGAGAAAAGATCCTGATGCTGGGAAAGATTGAAAGTGGGAGGAGAAGGGCACAACAGAGGACGACGAGATGGTTGGATGGCATCACCGATTCAAGGGACATGAATTTGAGCTAGCTCCGGAAGATAGTGAAGGACAGGGAAGCCTGGCGTGCTGCAGTCCACAGGGTTGGAAAGAGTCAGACAAGACTGAGCAACTGAACAGCAACAACTTAGCTAGTAATTCCCCTGGACTGAATAATGCAGGTGAATTTCTTCATGTCCTCAGAGTAGGGACTTATTAAAACAGGGTACAAAATGTATAGATATAAAGGGAAAGATTGATGAAAAATTGACATGAAAAATTTAGAAGTCATTTTCATTACCTAGGTCAGGGATTAGCACACTTTTTTCTGTAAAGGGCCAATTACTCTGGCAATACTGTCTTTGCCCAACTACTTACCTCTGCCTTTGCAGCATGAAAGCAAACAAAGAGACAGTATTTTAATGTGTAATAAGTGAAACTTTATATACAAAAGTGGATAGTGGGACAGAACTAGCATGTGGACCATAGTTCATGCCTTCTTGATATAGATCATCCAATAATGAAAAGATATGCCTTACCATGAGAGAAGATATTTGCAATACATATAACTGACAAAGGAGTTTTATCCATGATGAACTCCTGGCAAATCAGTATGAAAAAGGTCAATAACCCAGCTCAGAGAATTGGCAGGAGACTTGAACAGGTACTTTTCTAAAGCGGAAATACAAATGTCCAGTAAACAGATGTTAATATGCTATGCTTTGTTAGTTATCAGGGATATGCAAATTAAGCCACAGTACATGAATGTGTTAGTCACTCACACATATCCAACTCTTTGAGACCCCATGGACTGTAGCCCACCAGGCTCCTCTGTGCATGGAGTTCTCCAGGCAAGAGTACTGGAGTGGGTTACCATTCCCTCCTCCAGGGGATCTTTGCAACCCAGCCCAGTTCACTTAGAGACAGAGAAAACTAAGCATTTATGAGCCTGTGGAGCAGCAGGGGCTTCATGCCCTATGTTGATGACATGCATGCTGTGACTGAGCCATTCTCCCGGGTTTACTCTGTGTATGAACCAGAGGACATGTGTAGTGACGTTCCTCAAACTCATAATGTTCATAATTGTCTCCAGCTAGAGACAGCAGAAGTGTCCTTTAACAATAGAATGATTGCAACTGGTTAATTCACAAAGTGGAATAATTCATAAACTGAAATATTAGATGACAATGAAAAGGAGTATGCATTACATTCCATAGTATGTTTGAACCTAACTAATATAAATTTGAATAACAGAAACCAGTCACAAAAGGATGTACATTATATGATTCTACTTACATTAAATTCTGAAATAAGCAAAATGCAATAATACTTAATGTAATATATGTTAATGTATTATATATAATATAATAAAAAATTTAATATAGTTGTAAGGATGCTTAATTGAATGGTAAAGGTGAAAAGAGAAGTAAAGAGATGATTTTCATGAAAGTCAGGATGGAAAAGTGTCTTTTAGCAACTTTAGCTTTCAAAGAGGATGTAGTTAGTTGAGCCAGGCCAGTCATTCCACTGTAATAAGGAAGGTAAAACTGGATAAGTTTCAAAACTTCTGTTTTTAAAAGCATCAGAAAATGGAAGCAGTTTTGGAATAGGAGGTGATTAATCTTATCTTTGTATCTCCTACAGCTCTTGGTGCCCTGCCTTTCACATGGCTAGTTCAATTAATATTGAATGAATGAAAACAGAGTGAGAGGGAAAAGGCACATACCTGGAATGGAAGATGGAGAGAAATGTTTGCTGCTTCCCATAGTCAAAGATTAAGGAGAAAGGACTATATTATCTAGTTACCCAAGGGAGAAAAACTTGTCACATTGTATCCTTCATAGGACCCTAAGATATTATGCTGTAAGAATTTGATATTCTTGGTTAAGTCATTTCTTAAATATGTATGTATATGATATGTAGTATGCATTTTAAGACACACCCATTATTTATAATGTGGGGAATTAAATTTTTCTGTCTTCTAGAGTCTTACCTCTTGTTATCTTTTATACTTTGCTCATAATGAAATTTTCGGGAAACTATTGATGCTGGTTCATTACCTTCAGAATCCTAGAAATTTAGCATGAGAATAGACTGAATATAGAATTTGCTATTTCCTTGTGATTAGATTGAGTTTTATGTCTAACAAGAATATCACAGAAGTGATCTTATGTCCTCCTCAGTCATCATACTGGGAGGTACATAAGATTGCTGTGTCTTGTTATTAGTGGTTTAACCTTGATCTCTTGGTTATGCTGTTGGCTGGAGTTTCTCACCTTGTATTTCCCCTTGTGATTGATAAGTGTTTTGGAGATACTTAAAGCTGTGTCAGTATGCTGTTTCTTCTCACTTCACATCTTGGGCATCCATTGGTGGATCTTGCCTTCAACAGTAATTTATATGATGTATGCTAATTATGCTGTTTGTATTTCCTTCATTGTTTCTACATTTATTAATTGGAATTCTGTAAAGAATTCTTCCTCTTTTATATATTCATGCCAATAAGAACTCTTATTTATTTTATTCTATGGGTTATAATCCAATGCAGTTATTACTTTGTTGTTCAAATTGTTTCGTTGTTAGCCATTGAGCGCTCCTTCTGGTTGTCTCCTGTGCCTTTTTTAAATATGCCTATCTTTTTTTGAGCACTTCCTTATTTTCTGCCATCATAAGTAGTTCCAGGATCATTCTATTCTTCCTTTGGAGAGTGGTGTTTAGAAACTCAGATCTGGGTGTTAAGTGTGCTCTCTGCTACTGAGGTGATGGATGTTGTTAATGTAGTTTTTATTTGCGATTGTTGGATTTAATGTTGTTTTTACATGTTTCTTGGTGCTTATGTGTGAGAGCTTTTCTAAGGCAGTACTTCCCAATCGTTTTCATGTCATGGCACACACTGAAAATGCTGTTTTTCTGGCATGTTGAAGTTAAACTGGAGGAAATTGGGAGCCCTGGGTAGAGCTGCTCAGATCACCCTGAGGGCACAAGAGAAGAATAGCTCCTACCTAGGGTACGTTCATTATAGTAGAATTGCTGGTTTAGGGGAATGTAAATGACTCTCCAAGGAGATCCAGCCAGTCCATCCTAAAGGAGATCAGTCCTGTGTATTCATTGCAGTGACTGATGTTGAAGCTGAAACTCATGCAAAGAGGTGACTCATTGGAAAAGACCCTGATGCTGGGAGGGACTGGGGACAGAAGGAGAAGGGGACAACAGAGGATGAGATGGCTGAATGGCATCACCGACTCGATGGGCATGAGTTTGAGTAAACTACGGGAGTTGGTGATGGACAGGGAGGCCTGGCGTGCTGCGATTCATGGGGTCGCAAAGAGTCAGACATAACTGAACTGAACTGAACTGAATATGACTTTCCACAGGGGTTGTAACAATTCACACTCCCACCTAGAGAGAGTTGCCAGTAACATTTTATCCTGATACTTGTGTCTGTGAAACTTTAAATTATTTGCCAATAAATAGGTATGAAATCACTTTCAGTCATGATTCTGTCAGCTGTCAAGTTAGCTATCCTTCCAACTTTTAAATCACTTACATATTTGAAAAGCAAGTCCTCAGAGTCTTTATAAAAGTAACCAATAGAAGTGTCTGACAGGGTGGGATACAGATACAGAAAGAAACCTGTAATACTTTACATCAGTGGTGGTTTTGTTTTTTGTTTTTTTGGCTGAGTCAAAAAAATATATACTTCATATTTTGATAGAGAATTGCCAGTTTTTTTTTCCAGCAAGACATTCCTAATTTAAACACCCGATTGACTTTGTACAGTAGAAAGGAACACTACATTGTAAAGCAGCTATATTCCAGTGAAAGTCGCTCAGTCGTGTCTGACTCTTTGTGACCCCATGGACTGTATAGTCCGTGGAATTCTCCAGGCCAGAATACTGGAGTGGGTAACCTTTCCTTTCTCCAGGGGATCTTCCCAGCCCCAGGCATTGAACCCAGGTCTCCCGCCTTACAGGCGGATTCTTTACCAGCTGAGCCACCAGGGAAGCCCAAGAATACTGGAGTGGGCAGCCTGTCCCTTCTCCAGGGGATCTTCCCCAAACAGGGATCAAACTTGGGTCTCCTGCATCACAGGCGGATTCTTTACCAACTGAGCTATGAGGGAAGCCCATACGCCAGTAGAAATTCACTAAACACTTTTTCCCCCTAGACAAAGAAGGATAGGTCATTTTTTGTTGTTGTTAAGTTTATTGAAATACAATTAATGTGCAGTAAACACATGCTTTTTAGAATAGATTTTGATGAATTTGACATGAACCCATCACTGGAATCAAGAAGTAGAACATTTCCATTGCCTCAGAATGTGCCCTTGTGTCCTTTTATTCCCCTTTATATATATGTTTTATTGAAGTATAGTTGACTTACGAGGTTTCAGGTTCACAACAAGTTGATTCAGTTATACATATATACACATACATTATTCTTGAGATTATTTTCCATTATAGGTTATTACAAGATGCTGACTATAGTTGTAGTAAACCTTTGTTGTTTATTGCATATCTATTTTTTAAATTAGAAATCTAGCATTTTATTCATACTAAGTCAAACAAGTGGAATCAAAATATCATAAATTTTTTAGTTAGGCACATCAGTGGTTTTAATGCTGGAATCTTGATGTATTATGATTATCAGTTCCGTCGCTCAGTCGTGTCCGACTCTTTGCAACCCCATGAATTGCAGCATGCCAGGCCTCCCTGCCCATCAGTAACTCCCGGAGTCTACCCAAACCCATGTCCATTGAGTCGGTGATGCCATCCAGCCATCTCATCCTCTGTCATCCCCTTCTCCTCCTGCCCTCAATCCTTCCCAGCATTAGGGTCTTTTCCAATGAGTCAGCTCTTTGCATGAAGTTATAGTCTTCTAATGTAGTAACCTTGTCAAAAAGCCAATGAAGTTAGATTGTTTTAGTTTGTTATTAGTAGCTCAGTCTGAGCTGGATACTAATTAGTGCCACATCCCTTTTGGTAAACATTTTATAACAGGTTTATTGAGATATAATTTACTACATACCATAAAATTTATGATATAAGATTCCAGATATTTCAAATGGCAATTCTAATTATTAGTGAATTTACCAGTTGTGCCACCATCATCACGATCCACTTCTAAAACACTTCTATCATCACCAAAACTTCCCTCACGCTTAATTGTAGTCACTTCACTCTCACTCTCTGACACAATTTCTGACCTTCTTTCTGCCTCTCTTGTTTTGCTTTTTATAGAGATTTCCTATAAATGGAATCATATAATATAGAATTTTGTGTCTGGGTACTTTCACTTAGTTTAATGTTTTTGAGGTTAATTCATGTAGTTGCATGCTTGGTAGCTCATTCCTTTTTGTAGAGATGATTTATGTTTTATTGTATGGATATATCATATTTTCTTTAACCATTTGGCAACTGATAGACATTTGGTCAGTTTCCAGTTTTTGGCAGGTATGAATTAGAGACGTTTGTGTACAGATCTTTGGGTGGACATATATATTCATCTTTCTTGGCTAAATAAACTACAAGTGGAATTTCTGAGTCCATCATAAGCATTTGTTTACCTTTTTAAGAAACCATCAAACTCTTTTCAAAAGTGTCTTTATTATTTCATGATCTCATCAACAGTGTGTTTGAGAATTCTGTTTTTGCTACATCCTCATCACCACTTGGTGGTGATTGTCAGTCTTTTGATTGTAGTCTTACTGGTGGTGTCTCATTGTGGTTTTAAGTTGAATTTCCCTAATCACTAATGATGTTGAGCGTCTTTTCATATGAAAACTTTTCATTATTATGTATTTGGTGAAGTGTTCATATTCTGTTTTATTCATCCTCTACTTGAATTTTTATATTTTTTATGTACTTCAGATACAAATCCTTTATCAAATGTGTGAATTATTTTCTCTCAGCCTGTGACTTGCCTTTTCATTTTCTTAATGGTGTATTTTGAAGAGCAGAAGCATTTTTTATAAAGCCCAGTTTGTAAATTTTTCCTAAATTCTTTTGTGAACATATATTCAATCTTCTCAAATTTCATTTGACTTTATGTGATATAAGGTTATAGTCTTAAGTTTATTTTTGAATATGGATATATTTGAATTGCCTTGGTACTTGTGTTTAAAATAAGTCTTGAAATCAGGTAGTACCGGTCCTCAAACTTGATTCTTCTTTGCAAAATTGTTTTGCCTGTTTTGGGTCTTTTCATTTCCATATAAATATTAGGATTAGCTTATAAATTTTCTTTAGATTGGTACTGTTTATTTAAAAATGCTTCACAAAATCTATGAATGATAAATGGTACCTGTTTTTCTCACTGTGTAAAGATTTTAAGTGAGTAATTCAATTCTTGTTTTAATTCTATTGAAATTTCCTATTTCTTTAGTCCCTTGCATAATTTTTTAGGAATTTGTCCATTTTTGTCTCTGTTGTCTTTTTTTTTTTGCATAAAAGTATTCTTTCTGTTTCGTTGCAATTATTTTAATTTCTGTAGAATAATTCTTAATTTTGGTAATATGTATTCTGTTTCTTGCTCTCCCTCTATCTCTGTTACTCTCATTTTCTTCATTTAGTCTAGCTAAATGTTTACCAGTTTTGTTGATCTTAAAAAGTGCCAACTTTTGGATTCATTGGCTTTCTCTGTTATTTTTCAGTTTTATGTTTTATGGATCATTGCTCTTATCTTTATTATTTCCTCCCCTGTACTCTTTTTGGGTTTGACTTGCTTTTCTCACTCTAGCTTCTTGAGGTGCAAGCTTACATTATATGGTTTTAGATCTTACTGGCTAGTGAAAGTGTTTAAACATATAGATTTTCCTAATTAAGGACTATTTAGCTGCTTCTCATAAATTTTGATGTTGTTCTAACTTTGTTTCCATTTGATTCAAGATATTTTCTAATTTTCTTCATTATTTCTTCTTTGACCCATGAGTTATTTAGAAGTGTGTGTTCAATTTCCATATGTTTGGGGATTTCTGGAATTTCTCTTTGCTGTTGATTTCCAGTATAGTTCTATCCTGCTGTGCTGTGCTCAGTCACCCAGTCATGTTCAGCTCTTTGTGACCCCATGGAATGCAGCCCACCAGACTCCTCTGTCCCTGGGGATTCTCCAGGCAGGAAGACTGTATGGTCAGAGAATATTCTTATATGTTTTCAGTGTTTTTAAAAGTTTAGTAAGGCTGGTTTTATAGTCTAACACAGAGACTGGCAATCTGTAGCCCTGAAGCCAACTTTAGCCTATAGACTTTTTTTGGTAAATGACCTACAAGGTAGCAATGATTTGTACATTTTAAAGGGTACTTACATTTGAAGAGACAAAGATGGTTATTATATAATGATAAAGGTGCTAGTCCATCAAAAAGATACAACAATTGTATATATTTATGTACCTAATACTAGAACACCTAAATTATATAAAAGAAAACTAACAGATTAAAAGGAGAAGTGAATAGTAATACAGTAATAGCTGGGGAATTTACTGTCTCACT
Source organism: Odocoileus virginianus (assembly GCF_023699985.2). NCBI lineage: Eukaryota > Metazoa > Chordata > Mammalia > Artiodactyla > Cervidae > Odocoileus > Odocoileus virginianus. The sequence goes on along the minus strand of NC_069689.1, from coordinate 44,644,398 downwards.
CTCACTCTTACTGTGATCATGCTCACAAGTACCCTTCCTGTTTGTTTTATTAGTGTTGAAGTCAAGACTATTTATTTGGAATAGCTGCAACAGTATTTTCCATTGTACTTCATTTGCAAAAATTAAGAATAGCCTTCCCTACTTTTTGCAAACAATTGATATTCCATATTAGATTCTCAAAGACTTTGATATGGTGGACCTGTTAAAACTAGAAATTGTCTTTCATCCTTTCATGACTCTGACCTGAATTTCCAACTGCTCCCTTTTTTTCACATGTAACTCTTAGCACACTTTCAGCTTTTTAAACATTCAGCATCTCATGAGTATGTATGATGAGCTATTGACTCTCACAGCTGATTCAGTACGGAGTCGCATGCTGTCATTCACACTCACTACTTCTCCTGCCATAGGGACAGTGTGGAGGAAACAAGTGACCATGCGTGTCTGGGAAACATTATACACTTGTACATTGTTTTATACTGATTCTGTACCGTTTCTGAGTTGTTTTTGTTTTACAGAAAAAAATAATTAACACTGATAAAACAATCAGAAGGCAAGAGGTTTACTCTCAGTACTTAAGAGTCACCTGACCTATGGCCAATAGACCTACATGGCCAGATTCATTTGCTAGAGTAATAAGTTTTCAAAAGCCAATCTTTTTCCCCAGTATTTTTTCTCTGTGAAGCTGCCAGTATCATGAACGTGAGAACAATAGAGGAGAAAGCAATGTTTAGTTGTGTTTGTGTTATCTAGAGAAGCAGTGTGGAAGCTGGCACCATCTTCAGACAAATGAAAATGAAAGAAAAACATACCAGAATTTATGGGATATAGCCAAAGAAGTTACAAGAGGGAAGTTTATAGCAATAAATGCCTGCTCTAAAAACTAGGGAAGATCCTCCCAAAGCAACCTACCTCTATGCTTTAAGGAGCTAGTTAAACAAAGGCAAACTGACCCTAAATTTAGCAGAAGAAAGGAAATAAAGATTAGAGCAGATATAAATGAAACAGAAAACAACAACAACAAGCAGTAGAAAAGATTAACCAAACAAAGAGTTTGACTCTTTGAAAAGATAAAAATAAATTGACATACTCTTAGATTAACCAAGGAAAAAAGAAACAAAGATCCAAATCAACAAAATTGTAGATGAAAAAGGAGACATTACAATTGATACCAGAGAAGTTTAAAGGATCAGAAGATTTACTGTGAACAGCTACATTCCAGCAAACTAGACAACTAGAAGAACTGGAAAGAGTCTAAGAAGCGTACAATTTTCCAAGACTAAATAAGGAAGAAATAGGAAACTTAGAAATGGACCAGTTACTAGTAAGGAGATTGAATCAGTAATCAAATATCTCCCAACGAAGGAAAGCCTAGGATTAGATGGCCTCACTAGTGAATTTTACCAAATGTGTAAAGAAGAATTAAAACTAATCCTTCTCAAGCTCTCTTAAAATATTGAAGAGGCGGGAACACTTCCAAACTTGATTTATAAGGACAGCCTCATCCTTGATGCCCAATCAAGGACACTGTTAGAAAAGAAAATTAAAATGTCCTTGATGACTGTAGGTGCAAAAATTATCAATAAAATACTAGCAAACTGAATTTAGCAGCATTAAAAGGATCACTTGTTATGATCCAGTGGAATTTATCCCTGGGATGCACAGCTGGTTCAACATATCCAAATCAATCAATGTGATTTATAACTTTACTAAAATGAAAGAGAAGAATCACTCAGGCCAGACAACCAGCAGGGAGGGAACACAGCTTATAAGCTGCTTAAAGTCTTTCTAAATAAACAGTTCCCTAGTAAACATAATCCTTGACACAGCCCTGTTCACCAAAGGGACAAGACCCAGTTCTACCCACCAGTGTGCATGAACCTACCACGAAGCCTGCACAAAACTTTTAGACAGCCTCATCCACCATGGGGCAGACAGCAAGAGTCAAGAATAGCTGCACTCCTGCAGCCTAAGGAATAGAAACCACAATTACAGAAAGTCAGACAAAATGAGACAGCAGATTAAAGAGCAAGATAAAACCCTCGGAGAAAACTAAGTGAAGTTGAGATAGGCAATCTACCAAAAAAAGAGAAAAATTTACAGTAATGATACTAATAGTAAAGGTGATTCAAAACCTTGGAAGAAGAATGAAAGGATAGGTTGAGAAGATATAAGAAAAGTTTAACAGAGACCTAGAAGACTAAAGAACAAACAGAGATTAACAATATGATAACTGAAACAAAAAATAAATTAGAATGGCTCAATAGCAGAATAACTGAGGCAAAAGAATGGATAAATCACCTGGAAGTCAGAATGGTGGAAATCACTCCCTTAGAACAAGGAAAACAGAATGAAAAGAAATGAGGACAGTCTAAGAGACCTCTGGGACAACAATAAATACACCAACATTCACATTATAGGGGTCTTAGAAGAAGTGGAGAAGGCAATGGCACCCCACTCCAGTACTCTTGCCTGGAAAATCCATGGACGGAGGAGCCTGGTAGGCTGCAGTCCATGAGGTCTTGGAGAGTCGGACATGACTGAGCGACTTCACTTTCACTCTTCACTTTTATGCATTGGAGAAGGAAACGGCAACCCACTCCAGTGTTCTTGCCCGGAGAATCCCAGGTATAGGGTCACACAGAGTCGGACACGACTGAAGTGACTTAGCAGTAGCAGAAGAAGAAGAGTGAGAGAAAGGACCCAAGAAAGTATTTGAAGGGATAACTGAAAAATTCCCTAACATGGAAAAGAGAACTCAAGTACAGGAGGCAAAGAGAGTCCCAGGCAGGATAAGCCCAAGAAGGAGCACATTGGGACTTACAGTAATCAAATTGGCAAAAATTAAAGATAGGAAAAAAAAAAGCATTGAGGGGAAAGCAACAAGTAACATACAAGGGAATTCCCATAAGGTTATCATCAATTGCTTTCTCAGCAGAAACTCTGCAGGCGAGAAAGAGTGGCACATATATTTAAAGTGCTGGAAGGGAAAAACCTACAACCAAGAATACTCCACTCAGCAGGGTTAATTCAGATTTGATGGAGAATAAAAAATTTTATAGTGAAGCAAAAGCTAAGAGAATTCAGCACCACCAGAGAGCTTTGCAACAAATGCTAAAAGAACTTGAAGTGGAAAAGAAAACACCACAACTAGAAACAAGAAAATTACAAAATTACTCACCAGTAAAGGTAAACATACAATAAAGGTAGAAAGTCATCCCTACACAGATATGTCACAAACTGCGATTGTGAGGAGAGCACAGATACAGGATATTGGAAATGCATTTGAAATTAAAAGACTAGAAACTTAAAACAATCTTTTTATATACTGACTACTATATCAAAACCTTGTGGTAACCACAAACCAAAAATCTATAATAGATACACATATGAAAAAGAAAAAAGAATCCAAACACAGTACTGAAGTTAGGTATGAAACCACAACAGAGAACAAAAGAGGAAGGAAAGAAAAAAGACCTACAAAAACAAATCCTGGACAGTTAACAGAATGGAAGTAAGAACATGGTGGTGGTGGTTTAGCCGCTAAGTCACGTCCAACTCTTATGACCCCATGGACTGTGGCCTGCCGGGCTCTGCTGTCCATGGGTTTCTCCAGCAAGAATACTGGAGTGGGTTGCTGTGCCCTCCTCCAGGGGACTTTCCTGACCAAGGGATCAAACCCCAGTCTCCTGCCTTGCAGGCAGATTCTTTACCCACTGAGCTACGAGGGGAGCCCAAGTAAGAACATCCATGTAGATAATTACCTTAAACGTAAACATTAAATGCTCCAATAAAAAGACACAGACTAGCAGAATGTATACAAAAAGAAGGCAGACAAAAACAGATATATACATGCTGTCTACAAGAGATCCACTTCAGATCTAGGAACACCTGCACACAAAATGAAGGGATAGAAAAAAGGTATTCCATGCAAATGCAAACCAGAAGAAAGCTGGAGTAGCAATACTCATATCAGATAAAATAGACTTTAAAATAAAGACTGTTACAAGAGAGAAGAATACTACATAATGATCAAGAGATCAACCCAAGAATAATCTATATAATTGTAAATATATATGCACCCAACATAGGAGTACCTCAGTATTTAAGACAGATACTAATGGCCATAAAAAGAGAAATCAACAGTAACACAGTAATAGTAGGGGACAGTAGCACCCCAATTTCATCAATGAACAGATCATCCAGATGTAAAATCATTAAGTAAACACAGGCCTTAAATGATATATTAAACCAAATGGACTTAATTGATATTTATAAAGCATTCCATCCAAAAGCAGCAGAATACACATTCTTCTCAAGTGCACATGAAACATTCTCCAGGATAGATCACATGCTGGGCCACAAAGTGAGCCTTGGTAAATTTTAAAAAGTTTAAATGATATCAAGCATATTTTCCAACCACAATACTATGAGAATTGAAATCAGCTATAAGAAAAACTGTAAAAATTAAACATGTAGAAGCTAAACAGTAGGCTGCTAACCAACTAATGATCACTGAAGAAATCAAGAAGGAAATTAAAAAATACCTAGAGACAAATGAAAGTAAAAGCACAATGATCCAAAACCTATGGGATGCAGCAAAAGCAGTAATAAGAGAGTAGTTTATAGCAATAAAATCTTATCTCAGTAAACAAGAAAGATCTCAAATAAACAATTTAATCTTGCACCTAAAGCAACTAGATAAAGAAGAACATAAAAAATCCAAAGTTACAAAGAAAGAAATTATAAAGATCAGAGCAGAAATAAATGAAATGGGGATGAAGAAAACGATAGAAAAGATCAATGAAACTAAAACCCAGTTATTTGAAAGCATAAGTAAAATTGATAAACCTTTAGCCAGACTCATCAAGAAAAATGGGAGAAGGCTCAAGTCAGAACTAGAAATAAAAATGGAGAAAAGTTACATAGCACGGAAATGCAAAGGATCATGAGAGACTACTGCAAGCGTAATGAAATGGACAAACCAGAAGAAATGGACAAATTCTTAGAAAAGTACAGTCTCCCAAGACTGAACTGAACTGAAAGGTACAATCTTCCAGGAAGAAATCGAAAATAATGAACAGACCAATCACAGGTACTGAAAGTGAAACTGAAACTGTGATTTAAAAAACTCGCAGCAAATAAAAGTCCAGGACGGATGGCTCCACAGGTGAATTCTGTCAAACGTTTAGAGAAGAACACCTGTCCTTCTGAAACACTCCCAGAAAACTGCAGAGGAAGGAACGCTCCCACCATCACACTGGTAGCAAAACCAGACAGTGATACCACAAAAAAGAAAATTATACACCAGTATCTGTGATGAACACAGAGGCAAAAATCCTCAATAAAATACTAGGAAACCAATTCCAGCACAATATTGGAAAGGTCATATACCATGTCCAGATGGGATTTATCCCAGGGATGCAAGAATTTTTCAGTATATACAAATCAATCAGTGTGATACACCACGTCAACAAATTGAATAATAAAATACGCATCATCTCAATAGATTCAGAAAAAACTTTTGACAGAATTCAACACCTATTTATGGTTAAAACTCTCCATAAAGTGCATGTAGAGGGAACATATGCTGTGCTGTGCTTAGTCACTTCAGTTGTGTCTGACCACTTGTGACCCTCTGGATGGTAGTCTGCCAGGCTCCTCTGTCCATGAGATTCTCCAGGCAAGATTACTAGAGTGGGTTGCCATGCTCTCTTCCAGAGGATCTTCGTAACACAGGGATTGAACCCATATCTCCTGCGTCTCCTGCATTGCGGGTTACTGCTGAGCCAGTGGGGAAGCCCCACAGAGGGAGCCTACCTCAACATGATAAGGACCATATATAACAGACCTACAGCTATCATCTTACTCAATGAGGAAAAGCTGAAGGCACTTCCTCTAAGATCAAGAACAAGAAAAGAATGTCCACTCTTGCCACTTTTATTCAACAGTTTTGGAAGTCCTAGCCATGGCAACAAGAGAAGAAAAAGAAATCAAAGGAATCCAAATTGGAAAAGAAGGGAAACTGTTGCTATTTATAGATGATATGATGCTATACATTAAAAAAATTCTAAAGATGCTACCAGAAGAGTACTAGAGTTCATCAATGAATCTGGTCAAGTTGCAGGATACAAAGTTAATACACAGAAATCTGTTGCATTTCTACATACTAACAATGAAAAATCAGAAAGAGAAATTAAAGAAACCACCCCCATTTACCGTCACATCAAAAAGAATAAAATACTTAGGAATAAGCCCACTTAAAGATGCAAAAGACTTGCACTCTGAAGACTATAAGATACTGATGATAGAAATCAAAGATGACACAAACAGATGGAAAGAAAGATATACCATGTTCTTGAATTGGCAGAATCAATATTGTCAAGATGACTATAATACCCAAAGCAGTCTACAAATTTAATGCAATCCTTATCAAATTATCAATAATGTATTTCACAGAACTAAAACAAAAAATTTTTACATAAAAGACCCCGAAATAGCCAAAGCAATCTTGAGAAAAGAAAACACAGCTAGAGGTATCAGGCTTTCTAACTTGAAACTACACTACAAAGCAGATCAGTGGAACTGGGTAGAAAGCCCAGAAATAAACCTCACACCTGTGGTCACTTAATCTATGACAAATGAGATCAGACAATGGAGAAAAGACAGTCTCTTCAATAACTGGTTCTGAGAAAACTGGACAGCTATACACACAAAAAAATTAGAATGTTCTTAAACCCCATATAAGAAATAAACTCAAAATGGATTAAAGACCTAAATGTAAGACCAGATACTATAAAAGTCTTAGAGGAAAACATAGGCAGAACATTCTTTGACATAAATCACAGCAATATCTTTTTCATTACACCTCCTATAGTAATGGAAATAAAAACAAAAATGAATAAACAGAACCTAATTAAACTCAAAAAGTTTTGCACAACAAAGGAAACCACAAACAAAACAAAAACACAACCCAAAGAATGGGAGAAAATATTTGCAAACAATGTGATCGACAAGGGATTAATCCCCATAATTTTTGAACAGCTCATGTGATTCAATATCAAAAAAACAAACAACCCAGTCAAAAAATGGGCAGAAGATATATAGATGGCCAAGAAGCACATAAAAAGATGCTCAACATCACTAATTATTAGAGAATTGTAAATCAGAACTATAATGAAGTATCACTTTACACCAGTCAGAGTGGCCATCATCAAGAAGTCTAAATAATAAATGCTAGAATGTATGGAGAAAAGGGAACCAACCCTCCGACACTGTTGTGGGAATGTAAATTGGTACAGCCACTATGGAGAACAGAATGTAAGTTCCTTAAAAAATGAAAAATAGAGCCACCATATGATCCAGCAATCCCACTATTGAGCATATATCATGAGACAGTCATAATTTGGAAAGATCCCTGCACCCCAGTTTCATTGAAGCACTATTTACAGTAGCCAAGACCCAAAAATTACCTATATGTCCTTTTGACTGGAGAAATGGATAAAGATGAAGTGGTTCCTATATACAATGGAATATCACTCAATCTTTGAAAAGAACAAAATAACGCCATTTACAACAACATGAATGTACCTGAAGACCATTATAGCAAGTGAAGTAAGTCAGAGAAAGACAAATATCATATGATGTTGCTTACTTGCCAAATCTTTAAAAAATGATATAAATGAACTTACTTATAAAACAAAAGCAGACTCAAAGACTTAGAGAATGAACTTATAGATACTGGGAGAATGTGAGGCATGGAATGATAGATTGGGAGGTTAGGATTGATATATGCACGCTGCTATACTTAAAATAGGTAAGGAACTTCCATAGTGGTCCAGTGGCTAAGACTCCATTCTTCCAGTGCAGTGGGGCTAGTTCGATCCCTGGTCAGGGAACTAAGATCCCACATACTACAACGAAGCCTGGGTGCCGCATCTACTGAGCCCATGCACTGTGACTGCTGAGCTCTTGGGTCCTAGAGCCCACACTGCAACTAGAGAAGGTCTTCTGCAGCAACAAGGAGCCCACATGCCTTAAAGAAGACCCTGCACAGCCCTCCCAAAGCAAAAACAATGAAACGAGGCTGGTAAAAAAGAAATAGGTAAGACAGCAAGGACCTACTGTATAGCACAGGGAACTCTGCTCAGGATTCTGTAATAGACTAAATGGAAAAGAACTTGAAAAAGAATGTTGTTGTTGTAGTTTAGCCACTAAGTTGTGTGACTCTTTGTGGCCCCATAGACTGCAGCACTCGTCCTCTGTCCATGGGATTTCCCAGGCAAGAATACTGGAGCGGTTGCCATTTCCTTCTCCAGAATATCTTCCTGACCCAGGGATCAATCCAATGTCCCCTACATTGGCAGGGAGATTCTTCACTGTGAGCCACCAGGAAAAAAGAATAGATACATGTATATGTATAACTGAATAACTTTGCTGTATGCCTGACACTAGCACAACATTTTCAACCAACTATACTCCAAGATACATTTTTTAAATAATAAAAGAAAAAAAATCATATGGTCATCTCAGCAGACAATAAGCCTTTGGGAAAACTCAGCATCCATTCATAATTTAAAAATAAAAACCTCTTAACAAATTAGACATAAAAGAAACATATCAATATAATAAGGCCACACCCAGTGATGAAATGTTGAACACTTTTCCTCTAAGATCAGGAACAAGGTAAGTGCCCATTCTCACCACTTATATTCACATAGTATGGGAAGTCCTGTTTAGAGCAATCAGGCAAGAAAAAGAAAAAGGATCGGAATTGGAAAGGAAAAAATAAAATTGTCTCTATTTGTAGATTACACGACTTTTTATACAGAAATTAAACACTAAACCAAAAAGCTGTTAGATATATGAATAAATTCAGTAATGTTGCAGAATGCCAAATTAACATACAAAAATCAATGCCTTTCCATACGCAAACAGAAAAATTGGGGAAAATGAAGAAATTGATCTCATTTGTGTTAGCATCAAAAATAAAATTCCTAGGAATAAATTAATTATAGGAGGTGAAAGATCTCTGCAATGAAAACTGCCAGTCCTTTGATGAAAATAGCTGAAGAAAACACCTATATATGGAAAGGTATACCTGAATTCATGGATTGGAAGATTTAATATTGTTAAAATGTCAGTTTTAACAAAAGCCATCTACAGACTCGGGGCAAGCCCTTTCAAGATTCCAGTGGCTTTTTTTTTTTAATGGAAGTAGAAAAATCACTCCTAAAATGTATATGAAACCACAAAAGTCGCCAAACAGCCAGAGAAATCCTGAGGAATAACAATGCCCTTCCTGATTTTAAGCTGTACTATAAAGCTATAGCCATCAAAACAGTAATGTACTGAAATAAAGTCAGAGAAATAGACCAAGCCCAGGAATAAACCTAACTACCTATGGTCAACAAATAGTCAATGAGTCAAGAATAGTTAATAGAGGAATGACGGTCTTTTCAATAAATGGTGCTAGGATAACTGGATATTTATATGTAAAAGAATGAAACTGAACTCATATTGTACACTAATCACAAACATTAACTTGAAATAGGTTAAAGACTGAAATGTAAACCAACTATGAAACTCCTAGAATAAAACATAAGATTGAAGGTCCTTGAAATAGGTCTTGGTAATGATTTTTTGGAGATAACACCTAAAGCACAGCAACAAAATCAAAAATCAACAAGTGTGACTACAGCAAGCTAAAAAGTTTCTGCATAGCCAAAGAAACCATCAACAAAGTGAAAAGGCAGCCTATCGAATGGGAAAAAATACTTGTATACTATACCTCTGATGAGGGGTTAATATCCATAATACACACAGAACTCATATAACTCAAATAGCAGAAAACCGCAAGATTCCAATTTGAAAATGGGCAATGAATCTGAAAAGACATGTCTTCAAAGAAGATACGTGAAAGCCCAACAGGTACATGAAAAGATGTTCAACATCATTAGTCATCAGGAGAATGTAAATTAAAACACAATCAGGTACCTCATACCTATTAAAATGGCCATATCATGAAAAACACAAGGGATAACAAATGTTGCCCTGGATGTGGAGAAAAGGGAACCCCTCTGCACTTTTTTTTTTTTTTTTTGAGGCAAGGAAGAGACTTTCATTGGGGAGCCGGCAAACAGAGAAGATGGCAGGTTAGCGCCTCAAAATAACCATCTTATTTGGGTCTGGTTGCCAGGTTCTTTTATAGATCAGAGAGATAGAAGCAATGAGGAACTGAAGTCAAAAGGCAGAATTGAACGAGGCAGTGGGGAAGTGAAATGAAAGGGTCTTCAGTCTTTTTTTTTTTTTTCATTTATTTTTATTAGTCGGAGGCTAATTACTTTACAATATTGTAGTGGTTTTTGCCATACATTGACATGAATCAGCCATGGATTTACATGTGTTCCCCATCCTGATCCCCCCTCCACCTCCCTCCCCATCCCATCCCTCTGGGTCTTCCCAGTGCACCAGTCCTGAGCACTTGTCTCATGCATCCAACCTGGGCTGGCAATGGGTCTTCACTCTTGCAAAACATCTCCAAGGGAATGGCCAATCTTTGGAAGGGATGTGTTAATCTCCTCTATTCACAGGTGGGCAGGGACAAACTATCTCCATGAACTGAACAAGGGCACTTTAGTTTACAGTCCAGCGGAGGGAAAGCCTGGTGTGCTGCAGTCTACGGGGTTGCAGAGTCAGACAGGACTGAGTGACTGAACTGAACTGAACTGAACTGAACTGAACTGAAAGGAGCAGGGTCCTGCAGGCAAGTCATTAAGTATGATTATAATAACAAGAGCAATGACAAGCAAGTTATATTTATTTGTATATATTGTGTATACTACTATACAATATATGAGTAAGTTGTTAAGAGAGTAAATCCTGAGTTCATTCTCAAATGAGTAGAATTTTTTGCCTTTTTCTTCCTTTCTTTTTTAAAAATGTATCTATTTGAGAAGATGGATGTTAGTTGAACCTGTTGTGGTAATGACTTTTATCCTATATCTAAATCAAACCGTCATAGTGTATGGTTTAAACTTGTATATCAGTTATTTTTCAATAAAACTGAGAAAAAATCAATAATATGCAGCAGATACTGTATGTGACCTGCAGAGCCTAAAATATTTACTATTTGACCCTTTACCAAAACAGTTTCCAACCCCTGTCCTAATATATGGTCTAATAGACATCATAATTGCATTGGGAAATATAAAAGGCTTGATCTGTATCTCTTAATTACTTTTAAGAAAACATAAAAGTTTCTTAAAGCAATAGTTATAACCATGAGAAAGGTGGAAATGGAGCTACATTGGAGCAAAGTTGCTATATTTTACCATAATTAAGCTAGGGCATGTGAAGTCATGTCCAACTATTTGCAACCCTATGGGCCATAGCCTGCCAGGCTTCTCTGTCCATAGGAATTCTCCAGGCAAGAATACTGGTGTGGGTTGCCATGCTCTCCTTCAGAGAATCACCCTCACCCAGGGATTGAACCCATGTCTCTTAACGTCTACCTGCATTCACAGGAGGATTCTTTACCACTAGCGCCACCTGGGAAGCCCACAGTTAAACTAGTCAGTTCATTACAGTTGCTCACTTGCATCTGACTCTTTGCAACCCCATGGACTGCAACATGCCAGGCTTCCCTGTCCATCACCAACTCCTGGAGCTTGCTCAAACTCATGTCCATTGAGTCCCTGATGCCATCCAACCATTTCATCCTCTGTCAATCCCTTCTCCTCCTGCCTTCAATCTTTCCCAGCATCAGGGTCTTTTCTAATGAGTCAGATTCTTTGCATCAAGTGACCAAAGTATTGGAGTTTCAGCTTCAGCATCAGTCCTTCCAATGAATACCCAGGACTGATCTCCTTTAGGATGGACTGGTTGGATCTCCTTGCAGTCCAAGGAACTCTCAAGAGTCTTCTCCAACACCACAGTTCAAAAGCATCCATTCTTCAGCACTCAGCTTTCTTTATAGTCCAACTCTCACATCCATACATGACTACTGGAAAAACCATAGCTTTGACTAGATGGACCTTTTCTGGCAAAGTAATGTCTCTTCTTTTTAATATGCTGTCTAGGTTGGTCATAGCTTTTCTATCAAGGAGCAAACCTCTTTTAATTTCACGGCTGCAGTCACCATCTGCAGTGATTTTGGAGCCCAACAAGGTTAAAGTCTCTCACTGTTTTCCCCATCTATTTGCCATGAAGTGATGGGACCAGATGCCATGATCTTAGTTTTCTGAATGTTGAGTTTTAAGCCAGCTTTTTCACTCTCTTTCACTTTCATCAAGAGGCTCTTTAGTTCTTTTTCACTTTCTGCACATAATGGTTGTGTCATCTGCATATTTGAGGTTATTGATATTTCTCCCGGCAATCTTGATTCCAGCTTGTGCTTTATTCAGCCCAGCATTTCACATGATGCACTCTGCATACAAGTTAAATAAACAGACTGATAATATACAGCCTTGACATATTCTTTTCCCGATTTGGAACCAGACTGTTGTTCCATGTCCAATTCGAACTGTTGCTTCTTGACCTGCATACAGATTTCTCAGGAGGTAGGTAAGAATTTTAATTCATCTTTTTAAGAATTTTCCACATTTTGTTGTGATCCACACAGTCAGAGGTTTTGGTACAGTCAATAAAGCAGAGGTAGATGTTTTTCTGGAACTCTCTTGCTTTTTCAGTGATCCAACGGATGTTGGCAATTTGATCTCTGGTTCCTCTGCCTTTTTTAAATCCAGCTTGAACATCTGGAAGTTCACGGTTCACATACTATTGAAGCCTGGCTTGGAGGATTTTGAGCGTTACTTTACTAGCATGTGAGATGAGTGCAATTGTGCAGTAGTTTGAACATTCTTTGGCATTGCCTTTCTTTGGGATTGGAATGAAAACTGACCTTTCCAGTCCTGTGGCCACTGCTGAGTTTTCCAAATTTGCTGCCATATTAGTGCAGCACTTTCACAGGAGATAAAAGTTAAGCTAGTATTGACCTGAAATATGGGCTTCCCTTGTGGCTCAACTGGTAAAGAATCCACCTGCAATGCAGAAGACCTGGGTTCAATCCCTGGGTTGGGAAAATTCCCTGGAGAAGGGAAAGGCTATCCACTCCAGTATTCTGACATGGAGAATTCCATGGGCTGTATAGGCCATGGGGTCACCTGAAATATATTGTTATGAGTTAATGATGTGTATTGTGGCCCTTGGAACAGCCACTAAGAAAATCACTCAAGAAGTATAGCTAAAAAATTAACAGTCAGTTAAAATAGCATGTAAAAACTATTTACATAAGCCAAAAGATATTATTAAGGAAAAGAAAAATAAGACATGAGACATAATAAAAATAGTAATGTCACAGATATAAATATAGTCTTATCAATAATTGCATTAAGTGTGAGTGGTATAAACACTGCAATCAAAAGGCAGAAATTCTCCAACTTGATAAAAAAGCAGGATCCAACTACATCCTATCAAAAGAGACATACTTTAGAGCCAGATCAATTGAAATAGGTTGAGTAGGTTCAAATAAGTTGAAAATAAAAAGAGAAAAGACATATCTTGCAGACAGTATTAGGTACAGTAAATATTTTGAGAACAGACAAAGTAGACTTTAAGATAAAAAGCATTACTGGAGTTAAAGAGGGAAAATCATAATGATAGAAGGATCAGTGTGTCAAGAATATGTACTGTTGTGGAGATTTCTTAAAAAGCTGGAAATAGAACTGCCATATGACCCAGCAATCCCACTTCTGGGCATACACACCAAGGAAACCAGATCTGAAAGAGACACGTGCACCCCAATGTTCATCGCAGCACTGTTTATAATAGCCAGGACATGGAAGCAACCCAGATGCCCATCAGCAGACGAATGGATGAGGAAGTTGTGGTACGTATACACCATGGAATATTACTCAGCCATTAAAAAGAATTCATTTGAATCAGTTCTAATGAGATGGATGAAACTGGAGCCCATTATACAGAGCGAAGTAAGCCAGAAAGATAAAGACCATTACAGTATACTAACACATATATATGGACTTTAGAAAGATGGTAACGATAACCCTATATGCAAAACAGAAAAAGAGACTCAGATGTATAGAACAGACTTGTGGACTCTGGGAGAAGGCGAGGGTGGGATGTTTCAAGAGAACAGCATTGAAACATGTATATTATCTAGGGTGAAACAGATAACCAGCCCAGGTTGGGTACATGAGACAAGTGCTCGGGCCTGGTGCACTGGGAAGACCCAGAGGGATCGGGTGGAGAGGGAGGTGGGAGGGGGGACCGGGATGGGGAATACATGTAAATCCATGGCTAATTCATTTCAATGTATAACAAAAACTACTGTAATGATGTAAAGTAATTAGCCTCCAACTAAAAAATAAATGGAAAAAAAAAAAAGAAAGAAAAAAAAAAAAGAATAGATTGCGGAAAACAGCTTTGCATTCACCTAGGTCATAAAATGTCAATAGGCCCCAAGGCCAGAAGATAATGTACAAGACTCTCACAATGAAGTATGCAGAAAACACCCTGGTTTTGTGTAGGACAAGCTGATGTAACATTAAACTATCTTCCCCTTAAAAATGTACTAACTTAGAATATAAAAAATAAAGATTTGTCAGACTCTCTGTGCAAAAAAAAAAAAAAAAGAATATGTACTGTTATAAATGTTTATCCACCTGACTACTAAGACTCTAAATACATTAAGCAGAAAATGATAGAATTAAATGGGAAAATTTACAACTAAACAATTATAGTTGAAGATTTTAATACTCCTTTCTTTTTATATGATAGAACAACTCAGGATATAGAAAACTTGTACAACACTATTGACCACCTTAAATGTATTTCTCTACATAACAAGAGGAGAATATAAACTCTTTTCCAGCACATATAGATCATTCTCCAGGATAGATCATACACTGTCTCAAAAAAGCTTCCCTTCCTGTTGGTTTATTTACCATCTGGTGTCAATTTTTTTTCAGCTCTAGAAACTTCCTTTAATATTTCTAATAGGAATTGTTCTCTTAGCACCTGATTTCCTCATTCCTTGTTTATCTGGGGATGTCTTCTCTATGACTTTACTTCTGAAGAGTGGTTTAGCTCTATGTATAACTCTTGATTGACCTTTTTCTCTTTCAGTGTTTTAAACATGTCATTTCACTGTCTTCTCACTTATGTGGTTTCTGATGAGAAATTAACTTTCAATTGTATTGTTATTCTTCTGTGTATATGAGTCACTTTTTCTCTTGTGACTTTCAAGATTTTGTTTGTATTTGTCTTGCACCAGTTTGCCTATGGTAAGTCTAGGTGTTGATCTCTGTGTTTATCCTACTTGGAATTCATTGAACTTCTTGGATCTGTAGATAAATGTTTTTCATCAAATATGAGACCTCTATAGCCATTTTTTTTTCACATGTTTTTTTCTCCTCCGCTGAGACTCCTGTTATGCATGTGATTGTATCTTACATGTACTGAGGCTCTATTAATTTTTGCTTGATTTTTTTTTTCCTCTCTACTCTGCAGAGTTGATCATTTCTATTGATATGTCTTTGAGTTTACTGATTTCTTTCCTCTACCTCAGACCTGCTCCTGAGACCCTCTGATAATTTTTTCATTTCAGTTACTGTATTTTCTATTTTAGAACTGGTCTTTGGTTCTTTTTATGGCTTGTATTTTTCTTTTTAGATTTTCTATTTATTGAATCACTGTCATCATATTTTTGTTTAATTTTTGGACATAGTTTCTTTAGCTTCTTTAAACACATTTGTAACAGCTTCTTTGAAATCTTTGCCAACTTCAACATCTGGACCTATTCAGAGTGTTTCTGTTGACTGCTTCCCCCACACCCTTCTCCTGGCTATGGGTCACAGATGTCTGTTTCTTTGTATGTCTTGTATTTTTGATGTTGTTGAAAACTGGAAATTTAAGTAGTATATCAAATGTAGGTAATATATCAACTTTGGATTTTGATTTATTTTTCTGAGAGCTGTTTTTATTTATTTTTTGCTAGTTTGGGTTTAAAAGTGGAGAATCTCCCCTTGCTGTAGTCTGTAGCTTCTGGTGGCTCTGCTGTGATTTTATTCTTATTTTTTATTTCTTTTAACCTGGTTTTCTAGTGTTGTCACTATGTCTGTATAGTTTGGGGGAGCCACTGATTTGAAAATATGTTTGTTCAAACATGTCAAGCATGTAAGTCTTTGCTGTTTGAAATGTGTTTGGATTGAGGAGTGCATTCAGAGTCAGTCAGTTACTTCAATCTGCCTTGGCTTTTACTTTCCTTGAACTCCCTTGCTTGCATCTCCCCTGCACATCCAGTTAGTTTCCTAGTTGTCTCAGGACTGGTAGAAAGCATATCTAACACTTGCTTGGCTCTCTTACCTCCATAAGCTCCCAGTTCAATTCCTGAATGTTCAACATCCTCACCCCCATTCTGACTGGGTCTGCAGTTCCAGGCTAACAAATCAGATGTTCTGTATTTGCTTCATTCTTTCCCTACAGAGTTTGCCAATTTTAGCTGGAAAAAATGTGGGATTTTGTTCTCTGCCCTAAATCAAGGATGCCCGCTCTGAATGTGAAGCTGCTTATTTTCATAATCAGTCTTGCTCTGGTAAACTAACATTCCTGAGATTGAACTTGGGGATGGGATGCGAGAGGGGCCGCATCAAGCCAGAAAAGTTTGTAAACTCCCACTCTTTTGGAATGAAACTTTTAACAGACCTTCAAGAATAAATATTTCTGAATTCATCGTCTGCCTTTGGTTGATTTCTGGAGCCCTGAAATAGTTGTTTTTTACACAGTTTTGTCCAGTGTTTTTGGCTTCCCATGTGGTGCTAGTTGTGAAGAACCCGCCTGCCAATGCAGGAGACATGAGAGACTCAGATTCGATCCCTGGGTCGGGAAGATCCTCTGGAGAAAGGCATGGTAGCCCACTCCAGTATTCTTGCCTGGAGAATCCTCATGAAGAGAGAAACCTGGCTGGGCTACAGTCTATGGGGTCACAAAGAGTTGGACATGACTGAAGTGACTTAGTATATACACATGCATGCTCGTTTTTGGTGGAGAGACTTCATCAAGCTCTTCACACTACCCTAGGCCCCTACTCTTAAAATATTCTCAAGTCATTGTTTAATTTGCTGTTTAGAGTGTTGAAGGGGCTCATGGAGCTTCCAAATCCCTATGTTTGTCATAATTTTTTGACAGTATCTTCCCATTCCTGAGTCTTTGGCACTTATTGGACAAGGTCCTGTGTCCTAGTCTTTGATAAGAACTGATAATATGCTTGTTACGTTCTTTCAGTATCTTGGGATCTTCTTTCTCTGAGCTTGTAATCTGCTTTAAGATGTATGAAAATCTTCCCAGTGGCTTCATGTAACCTTTTTCTCTCTAGGGTATCTGAACATCATTTTCTTTGGTGGAAAAAGTAGAAGCCTTGTATTGGTCATTTGCTAGCTAAATATTCTTGCTTCAAGCATAGCTTGAAAAGTCTTTTTGGTGTCCTTAGCATTTTTCTGAGGTGTGACTCATTTGGAACAACAGTTACCTTCATTCTTGCAGATTCATGTCTAAAGCTATAATCAAAGACACATATATAATTCTTTGATTATAGTTTTCTCAGAAATCAATGATGTGTATATATTACTTAAATCAATATTTAACATGTTTTTATGTTTTTTACTCCAAAAGAATAAAATAATAAAAGCTACAAAATGGCTTTTGTAGATTTGCAACTCTTCAGAGAATGAAAAATTGAGTTTGAGTTTTTTTACCCTATAATGGATTTAAACAGTAAATGCAATTCGTGTGATAATTCTTTGAAGAGCACAGTATAATTGCAGTGTTGACTATTTATTTAAAATATGAAACATTACTGAGTTTTTAAGGACAACAGCAGATCAACAGACAATAATATCCTGGCAACAGAAAAGGAAATTAATTCATTTTACTGTTTTAGGTGCTACTGTTTTTGTATTGTTTTTATGACACCAAGAGTGTCTTGGTGTTTTGAATCACTAACCTAAATAACTTCCTTACTGTATTAATTGTAGATTTTAAAGTGAGCTTCCATTGGACAGTTGCTACTATCCTAAAATTTTTATGGTAGGACACAGAATTCCAGGATTGCATGTCAGCAGTGCCATTGGCAGTTCATATGTTTGTTGCGTCCTTATATTAAACTTTTAATTTTGAAGTAATTGCAGATTCCCATGCAGTATGTGTCCATATGCTTTGAACCAGTCATATTTTTTCTTTCACCTAACAATTAACTAATTTTGCAAAAATTAGCTATTGCAACTTTGTGGGTAATGAAATGGGCCCTGTAGAAAGGTTTGATTTTTTTTCTGAAACTCTGTGACACTAATTTGGCTAAGCACCAGCTATGACAATGGTCATGATTAAGATCAGGTATTAGAAACACTGTGAAGCTTTAATCTTAAAATACAAATTTGTAACAGTAAGTATTGCCTTTAAAAAAATAAAGCATCAAATTTTCAACTTTTTTGTGCCATTCTTGGAATGAGCTCATATTCTCTGCAAATTTTAACACAGTTTAAGTGTAATTAGTTCTAATGCCATATTTGCTCAACCAGTAAACCTTTTATAAAGTTTGTAGTGACTGTGTTTAGTCACTTGTAAAATACAGTTTTTGCCATATATACTGTTACTATTAATGAAAGTGAATACAAAGAGACATTAATGATTATTTGAGTAGTAGTTGTACCCATATTTTTGTTGAGTAATTTCAAGCCAGGGTTGCCTTTTTTCCTTTTTAGTTTCATTATTAGTTGTCTGTTTGGAACTTTGTTCTGAAGAATTTTCATGGTAGAATCTGTTTGTCTGAAAATAATGAAAATCATCTATTTGTGGAAGGATTTGGAGAGATCATGGGTATGGCTTGTTCTATATTTTATTTAAAAAAGAATAAAAACTTTAAAATTGCTAGTGCTATGTTGGCAGTATGACCCATAAAGGGCTGAAATGTCTGTTTGCCTAGAAGGAAGAAAGTGTAAAGTTGATGGTTGATGGGACAGAGTTATTAAGACAAGATTAGACAAGACTTAATTTTAAGATTCTCTGAGCATTCTTCAGAAGGGCTTCAAGAATATAATAAAATATATGAAAAATTGTATTGAAAAGACCGTGGATGAGGCTTGGATGTCAGGGAAGTGCTTTTTAAGCTGATAGCATAAGATTATGATAATCATGGTCTTTCCAATGTCATATTTATACATGTGTCACAATAACCACAAGTATTAAAGCCAGAGTTTGGCAGCACATTTTAATTTTCTTTCTTTTGAGCAGAATGCAGCATAATTCTTTTTTTATTTTCCTATGCAAAAGTAAAAAAAAGAAAAAAAGGTTGCTACTACTACTATTTTGAGTGTTAGATCTTGCTTATACAGTACATGGGGGAAAACATGCCTTAAATGCTGATTATCACTTTCTCTATATGCTCTGTGAAAAAAGTATACTATGGCCACATAAATGGGAAACTTTTGGTGATTCACAATTAAATGGATTTCCTGACTGGATAACTGTTCTTGAAAAAGCTAGTGTGTATTATAATAAGAGCGACTGAAGTGAACTGAACTGAATCAGTCAGTCAGTTCAGTCGCTCAGTCATGTCTGACTCTTTGCGACCCCATGAACTGCAACACGCCAGGCCTGTCCCATCACCAACTCCCGGAATCCACCAAGACCCATGTCCATTGAGTCGGTGATGTCATGCAACCATCTCATCCTCTGTCGTCCCCTTCTCCTCCTGCCCTCAATCTTTCCCAGCGTCAGGGTCTTCTCTAAGGAGTTAGCTCTTTGCATCATGTGGCTAAAGTATTGGAGTTCCAGCTTCAACATCAGTCCTTCCAATGAACACCCAGGACTGATCTCCTTTAGGATGGACTGGTTGGATCTCCTTGCAGTCCAAGGGACTCTCAAGAGTCTTCTCCAACACCACAGTTCAAAAGCATCAATTCTTCAGCAGTCAGCTTTCTTTATAGTCCAACTCTCACATCCATACATGACTACTGGAAAAACCATAGCCTTGACTAGACAGACCTTTGTTGACAAAGTAATGTCTCTACTTTTTAATATGCTGTCTAGGTTGGTCATAACTTTCCTTCCAAGGAGTAAGCGTCTTTTAATTTCATGGCTTCAGTCACCATCTGCAGTGATCTTGGAGCCCCCAAAAATAAAATCAGCCACTGTTTCCACTGTTTCCCCATCTATTTGCCATTAAGAGATGGGACTGGATGCCATGATCTTAGTTTTCTGAATGTTGAGCTTTAAGCCACCTTTTTCACTCTCCTCTCACTTTCAGCAAGAGGCTCTTTAGTTCTTCACTTTCTGCCATAAGGGTGGTGTCATCTGCATATCTGAGGTTATTGGTATTTCTCCCGGCAATCTTGATTCCAGCCTGTGCTTCCTCCAGCCCAGCGTTTCTCATGATGTACTCTGCATATAAGTTAAATAAGCAGGGTGACAATATACAGCCTTGACGTACTCTTTTTCCTATTTGGAACCAGTCTGTTGTTCCATGTCCAGTTCTAACTGTTGCTTCCTGACCTGCATACACGTTTCCCAAGAGGCAGGTCAGGTGGTCTGGTACTCCCATCTCTTTCAGAATTTTCCACAGTGTATTGTGATCCACACAGTTTAAGGCTTAGGCGTAGTCAATAAAGCAGAAGTACATGTTTTTCTGAAACTCTCTTGCTTTTTCGATGATCCAGCGGATGTTGGCAATTTGATCTCTGGTTCCTCTGCCTTTTCTAAAACCAGCTTGAACATCTGGAAGTTCACGGTTCACGTTTTGCTGAAGCCTGGCTTGGAGAAGTTTGAGCATTACTTTACTAGTGTGTGAGATTAGTGCAATTGTGCGGTAGTTTGAGCATTCTTTGGGATTGCCTTTCTTTGGAATTGGAATGAAAACTGACCTTTACCAGTCCTGTGGCCACTGCTGAGTTTTCCAAATTTTTCTGGCATATTGACTACAGCACTTTCACAGCATCATCTTCTAGGATTTGAAATAGCTCAACTGGAATTCTGTCACCTCCACTAGCTTTGTTCGTAGTGATGGCTTCCTAAGGCCCTCTTGACTTCACATTCCAGGATATCTGGCTCTAGGTGAGTGATCACACCATCGTGATTATCTGGGTCATTAAGATCTTTTTTGTACAGTTCTTCTATGTATTCTTGCCACCTCTTCTTAGTATCTTCTGCTTCTGTTAGGTCCCTACCGTTTCAGTATAGCATGTACTTTTTCCTAAACTTTCTTGAACATGACATCCCTCTAAACTGGTGGTCTTGTGAACATAGTTGGGAGTAAACAGTGCTCTTGGTAAGTAGTGTTCCAAAGTGCTGTCATACTATTATTGGAAATATCTGTATTTTTATAAATTTTATATAAAAATTAAATATGGGCTTTATTTAGTTCTTTTTCTAAAGTTGCTTCTTGGGTATTTTTTTGATATAATTTCTTATTTTGTACTAAACTGCCAGTTCAAATAATAGGATGAGTAGATCCTATATAAGTGAATTTGGAAAATGTTAATATTTTTAGAAACTTTATGTACAACTAATTTCTGAAAGAAATACAAGTTAGAGAGCCATGACTCATCTGTGCACATTGAACTATTTAGTATTCTTTACCTGCTTTATTGTTCTTTTTGTTCCATTGTACTCTTAGTTCCTGTTATTGAGGGCTGTTTGATCTCTTTGTTAATGCAATATGCACAACAGAAGGTTTATAGAGTGCAAGAAAAAGTTTTGAACTCCAGTGTCTATTGACTGACTTATAGCAGAGCAGTGGTAGTACTTCAGTTTTTTCAATGGTTGGAGAAATATGAAATAAATATCAATAAATAGAAATCTGAAAAAAAATAATTTTATGTATTCTCTTTAGAAGCACCATATAATTTTTCTGTAATACTTACATTTAACAGAAAATGTATAAACTTTTTTCATTTTATAATGACAGAACTTGTAAACCTTCAGCAATTTAGATTTGTATAGCAGTGCTGTAAATATATATATATATTTATGAGATTTTGCTCTCTGTTTTATTTCAGTGAACTGAAATGACATTAGGAAATTCAGACTCTTAGAATTTAATCACAGATTTTTGTGTGAGCCCTCTTACACCAGATAAATATAATAGTAAATTTTTAAAAAACCCTACTGTAACAGGGGTTTATAATTGTGGCATTTTTTATTCTAAGGAATCCCAAAGTATATGTGATGAAGTACCATATTAGTATGTGATCAGTTCAGTTCTGTATTTTTATAGAAGTAATATATGAGCATAGAAATAAATAGTAGAGGAAAGTTTAAAAATGAAAAGTTAGCATCTTTTTATGCCCTTGCTTCTTTCCTACCTTCATATTGAGTACTTTTTTTTTTTATTCGGTAGCAGGTAGTAAATCAAGGAACGTGCTCTTATATTAACAGTCAACATATACAAATTAAGATTTCTCTAATGTAAAATTTCTTGTGTTAATGGTAATTGAGTTTCTTTTAAAGAGTGTATATTTAGAAATCAATTATATTTTGAATTTAATTTTGAATTAGTTTAATTGATGGAGAATTAAACTATGAACCATAGTTTAATAGTAACCATAGTTTAATATGAACTATGGTTCATATTTTGAGCAAAAACTAACCAATGTGTATTTTTCCATTGATTTATAAGTGTTCATCAACCATTTTGTTTTCTCATGGGAATTTCAAAGAAATAAACTTGAATGAATCAATTAGAAATGTATTTACACTAAAAATTATTACTCTCAAATTTCCCCCTATTTTTCGTTTAGAAAGTGATATGAAAGCAATCATTATTATAACAGTATTATTCATTTCAGATAGCGAGATGTGGATTTCTTGTAGTTATTCTCTGCAATGTAGTAGAATAAAAAAATAAATTTTTATTCTGGGCTAAGATACAATATTTCTAGAGACAGTGATTATAATAGTCTCATGCCAACAATGGACACCTGGTGGTCTCATTCAGGTCAAAGCCTAAAAACTCCATTGTGCTACCTTAGTAAAGAGGAAAAAAGCCTACCTGGAAGAAATCTGTGAAATAGACAGTCACTAAAATATAAAGTGAAAATCTGCGTAGGTTGTCTCCATAAATCTTATAGAATGAGTAAGATAAAGGATTTTTCCAAGTGGTCATCCATGTACTGACACAAAGCAATAATAAAGATACAAAGTTTTAGAATAAAGGCCTTTAAATTTCTTAGAATATATCTGAAGAAGAGACATGTCATTTTTCTCTAGTAGTAGTTATAATTGCCCCTTAACAAGAATATTTTCTTAGATACTTTTTCTTATCTTCTGTAATACTCTCAGTGACATTTTGCTAGGTATGGTACCTCAAATGTCATATTGACTGTTTGGTTAGATAAATAATAAACACCTGGCAAATAACTTATTTTGAAGAGCATTCAATTAAAGTTTAGTGTATAATTTAGTCATAGGCAACGTACCAGGTAAAATGTCAAAACAAAGTGATTTTCTTTTTTGAAGCAATGTCTTTAACATTTTAAAATTTCTATTGGGAAGGAATTAATTGACAAGCTTGATACCCAGACATAAATATTTAAGTTAAATCAGTTTCTGTTGTGTTTCTTACATGTCATATATTTCAGAGCATTTTATTTTGAAGCTTCCAAATTACATTTAACTATCTTTCATAAATAAGACAGCTTCTTAATTGCTAGTTTGGTGTTGTTAATTTAAAATGTTATTTTTATTTATTGCTTATAACAGGCAAAAGAACAGTTAATAGATTTTCTCAATGAACTTTTTGGTATTTTCGATATTATTTGTAATCTGTGTTTTAGTGTCACTTTGGCTTCTGTGATTAAAAAGGATTGGAGGGGGCCAGAATGGAAGTAAGAGACTAGTTAAGGAGGCAGTTGATGAGTTCAGGCAAGAGAGAATAGTGCTGCTTGGTTCATGGTGGTAAGAGTGGAGTCAGAGAAGACAGATTCGGTACATATTTTGCAGTGTGGCCTGTCATGAGGCACTCAACAGCCTCTGTTCTCTATTTTTCTCTACCTGTAGGTGAATTGCCAAGTTATAATAGTGTTCCCAGATTTGGTCATTACTCAGTTCAAAAAATATTATCCATATAAAAGGGGGATTATTATATATATATTTTTTATTCAGTAGAAGAGATCTGGTCGTTTGTTAATTACTTATTCTTCGTTACTACTTATTTATCTATGTAAAGAACCAGCAAGTTAGGCAAAGTATTGTGTGATCGAAAGATCTGAAAGATGTTCTAGCCAGAGATGCATAATGGGGGTGCCTGGCTTAAAGTTAGTGATAAGACAAAGGGCTGCCTCCTGCAGAGAGCTCTTCCCTGAAAAAGCTTTTTCCTGCCAAAAGCTGCTTACAAAAAGATATTTATATTCAGATCTTACGTTTAAAATATTATGTAGTATGGTGAGCTGAAAAAATAGGGCTATTTATTGATTTTCTACCATATACTATTGAATTACATGAGATATTTCCTGTAATCATTTGAGGGATGTGCTGTTCTGTCTCCTTTTTACAGGTGATTTTTAAGTTAGCATCAAACCAGTGATCTAAATATTTGAGTAAATAACCCAAAACTGCATAGCAGACAGTTTGAACCTATTTCTGCATACTGGAATATGTGCATTTCACTGCGCAATCAAGCAAAAGAGAATGAATCCAGAGAGGAACTTAACTGTGTGTAGAATGGAGTTTAGCTGGCACTGAAATGTTGTCTTTTATTTCTCTGTATGCTCTTCCTAACCCAGTGTGCTTTGGATCTCAATTTAGAGCTGTTTTAGTGGTACCGGAAAAAGCCAGTGCTTGAAAGTATCAAGCCTTGTTATTGACTGTGTGGTCACTGGCTTGGCATGGAGTGGGAGGCTTCCTTCCCATTCCCATTTAAATTTTAGGTTAGGTCAGTATGCATCAGCAGAGAATGATGATTTAAAGGAGACTTATTGTTTTTTTGTTTGAAATTGGCACTCTAATGTTATTTTTAGGCTCAGTCTAGGTACTTACTATGTGGCAGTAATGAAATCATTTTCAGGATATTCTATAAGTAGCTGAAAAGTTAAGGTATTGTATATTTAGCATGAAAGTAAAGAGTGCAAACAACTGAAGTTAGGATTATTCTAAGCACACTAAAGCAAAAAAGTGTCCAAACTGATGTTTACTTACTGGGAAGTGATGTAATGACCCAGGCCAGCTGAAAAAGAGTAGGATTCCACTTGTATTCCAAAAAGAATGCATTCTAACTTTACATCAGTAATACTTCATTAATTTCAGGATGGCATAGTAGTAAATATTTTGAAGGTGTCATCAGACTAATTGGTAATAAAATTAATTATAAACAATTTTATTAAAAAGAAACATAGTACCATATTGTAAAAGACTTCAAAAATGCAAATAAAACATTATTAGAAATCTAAACAGCTAAGAACTGATTAAATTATATGAATTTATACTAAGAATAATTATTCTGATTTACAGTGTTCAGATGATCAGTGTATGAAATTTTTAAATGTACATGTTTAATTTATGTATTATATTTAATGGAAATGTTATTTTTAGCTTTTGGAAAGAATTTTTTAAAAATAATTCTTGTGTTAAGTGTTTTTATTTTTTTTAACATAAAGGAAAAGTCACCCTTTTGAATTATGTAATCACCTTTACAATAAAATATAGAAGAATTTCAGCACCCTCCATGATTCTTTTATGCCCCCTTATACTAGCCTTCATACACCCTGCCAGGCCCTGAAACCACTATTCTATTTTGTACTTCTGTGTGCTGTGCTTAGTCGCTAAGTCGTGTCCGACTCTTTGCGACCTATGGACTGTAGATCGCCTGGCTTCCCTGTCCATGGGGATTCTTCAGGCAAGAATACTGGAGTGGGTTGCCATGCCCTCCTCCAGGGGATCTTCCCAACCCAGGGATCGAATCCAGGTCTCCTACATTGCAGGTGGATTTTTACCATTTGAGCAGAATATCATATAAATGGAGCTATACTTAAGTACCCTTTGAGTTTGACTTCTTTGGCTTAGCATAATGCATTTGAGATTCAATCATGTTGTTATATATATAACATATATATACATAGTTATGAATTCCTTAGTATTTTATCCTAAGGAGCATGTCATCTGTGAATAAAAAAATTTTTACATCTTTTCCAGTCTTGATACTTCTTGTTTGTTTTGCCTTATTTGTTTGTTAGATATCTGAGTAGAGAGAGTGGATCTTCTTGCCATGTATGTGTATTGTTCCCCTAAATGTAGTCAGTTATTATTCTCTTGTTATTTTCAAGATTTTCTAGTCTTTCACAGTTTAGATTGCCAGGAGAAATATCAGTAACCTCAGATATGCAGATAACACCATCCTTATGGCAGAAAGTGAAGAACTAAAGAGCCTCTTGGTGAAAGTGAAAGAGAAGAATGAAAAAGTTGACTTAAAGCTCAACATTCAGAAAACTAAGATCATGGCATCCGGTCCCATCTCTTAATGGCAAATAGATGGGGAAACAGTGGAAACAGTGGCTGATTTTATTTTTCTGGGCTCCAAGATCACTGCAGATGGTGACTGAAGCCATGAAATTAAAAGACGCTTACTCCTTGGAAGGAAAGTTATGACCAACCTAGACAGCATATTAAAAAGCAGAGACATTACTTTGTCAACAAAAGTCTGTCTAGTTAAGGCTATGGTTTTTCCAGTAGTCGTGTATAGATATGAGAGTTGGACTATAAAGAAAGCTGAGTGCCGAAGAATTGATGCTTTTGAACTGTGGTGTTGGAGAAGACTCTTGAGAGCCCCTTGAACTGCAAGGAGATCCAACCAGTCCATCCTAAAGGAGACCAGTCCTGGGTGTTCATTGGAAGGACTGATGTTGAAGCTGAAACTCCAGTACTTTTGCCACCTGATGTGAAGAGCTGACTTCATTTGAAAAGACCCTGATGCTGGGAAAGATTGAAGGCAGGAGGAGAAGGGGACGACAGAGGATGAGATGGTTGGATGGCATCACTGACTCAATGGACATGGGTCTTGGTGGACTCCGGGAGATGGTGATGGACAGGGAGGCCTGGCGTGCTGCGATTCTTGGGGTTGCAAGAAGTCGGACACAACTGAGCAACTGAACTGGCTGACTGTTTGATTATGACATGTACAAGTTTGGATCTCTTTGTGTTTATCCTACTTGGTTTTTATTGAGCTTCTTGGATCTTTGGTGTAATATTTTTAATCAAAATTTGAATTTATAGCCACTATTTTTAAAAATATTGTTTTTCTTCACTTTCATTCTCCTTTCCTTTTAATGGGAATCCTATCACACATATGTCTGTGCAGCTGGTTTTATCCTATAGATCTCCAAGACCCTGTTCACTTCACTTCAGTCTTTTTTGCTAGTTTCTCTTTGGATAAATCTTGTTACCAGTTTATACTGATTTCTTATCTGCATATTCAGATCTGCTAGTAAGGCTCTCTAATGAATTTTCTTTTCACTTGTACTTTTCAACTCAAGAATTTTCATTTTCTTGTTTCTCTTTATTGAGAATGTTTTCTGTTTTTTGAATCATTGTCATAATTTTATCTCATTCTTTAAACTTTTTTCTTTTAGTTCTTTCAATATATTTATTATAGCTCCTCTTTATTATAGCTACTGTCATTGTCTGCTAAATGCAACATCTGGGTCCAGTTTGAACCAGTTTCTATTTTCTATTACCCATTTTTTCTTGACTATGGGTTCTGTGTGTATTAGTCACTCAGTCGTGTCCGACTCTTTGCAACCCCATGGACTATAGCCAGTCAAGGCTCCTCTGTCCATGAAATTCTCCAGGCAAGAATACTGGAGTGGGTAGCCACTCCCTTCTCCAGGGGATCTTCCATACCCAGGGATCAAACCCAGGTCTCTTGCACTGTAGGCAGATTCTTTACCATCTGAGCCCCTAGGGAAGCCCAAGCATGGGTTACACTTTCCTGTTTTATTGCATGTCTTCTAATTTTAAAAAATTGTACATTTTAAAAAATATATTGTAGTAACTCTGGATCCTGATTGTTTTTTCATACTTGAAGATTGTTGCTATCTATTTATTTGTTTACCTTAGTAATTTGCCTGGACTAAAAAACATGAAGTTCAGCTCCTCTGCAGTGGATGACTGATGTCTCTTTTGTGTTTTTTTTTTTCTTATTGTTTTTGCTTTAATTTTTAAACCTACCTTTTTATGATTTGGCCCTGTGTCCGTGTAACATAGTAGTTGAACACCTTTACCTCGTAAGACTCTATGCTGTGTTTGGATTCAGAAACACATTTAACATTTAGACAATTTTCAAGTTTCCCCAGCCTTTATTTTCTGTTGAGTCCTGTGTTGTCTTCTGTTCACCTGTGCAAGTTCGTGTAGACCTGGGATATGTAAATAGCTTGAGCCCCTCTGTGGTCTTCCTTGAGCTTGCTCACCACTCTAGTCAGCCTGGGATATGTGGAGAGTCTATCAAATGCTTTCTCGCCATTTTATATCCTGTTCCTTCTTGTTATATTTTTGGCTCATCTGCCCATTCCCTTGCTTGTGCCAACCAGCAACCCCTCAACTGATAAAATTATTGGTCTTCCATGTTTGCTTGTGACCAAGGTTCCTAATTGTTATTGACAACAGTACTGGGTATGGGTTTTTCACTTTCACTCCAAATTAACCCCGTGACTTTTGTTCCATGCCAGCCCACTCCATCAGTAAAGCTGTTGCTTGTTTGCAGCCTACCCTGCCATATTAGAGCTATTATCCTAACCAAGCTGGATGGGAGAATGGGAACCATCCAAAGGAAGCATGTCACAGTTTTCTGTTCTTCATATCCAAAGTGCAGTAGTTTTTCACGAATAAGATATTTTCTGTTGAAAAGCACAGGTCAATTTTCAGAGTGCTGAAATTGTTGCTTTTGATAATTTTGAGTGATTTTATAGTTGCTTTTTCAGAAGAGGATTTGACATCCTCCTCACTCCATTATGATACAAGTTCCAGCTTTGGGGGTATTGCTTGCATGGTATATGTTTGTATTATTTATGTTTTGTCCATCTATGTATACTTAAAATGGATTCCTTTTAGATAGAATATACTGAGGTCTTATTTTAAAGTGCAGCCTGATAATCTGTTTTATTGTTCTTGGGCTGTTTGCTTTTAATATTGTTATTGATCTTGTTAGATTTAGGCCTGTCATTTTGTCATTAGTTGTCTGTTTGTAACATCTGGTTTTATTTCTTTGTTTTCTTTTCCCTGCCTTTTTTTGTATTATTTGAATATATTTTTGTTTTCTGTTTTAATTCATTTATTGGCTTTTTAGGTTTATCCTTTTTTTGGTATTTATCTTATTTTTAGTTATAGCTTTAGGGATTGCATTATACAGATCTTTCAAAATCTGCTTTGGAACTACTTTTACTTTACCCCACTAATCTTTGTTATACTTATCCTAAGTAGTTTATCATATATTGAAATGCTTTCAGCAGTTAGATTGCATAACAACTTAAAAGGAGAAAAGTGATAGTTTGTTATATTTACCCAGATATAATAACTCTTAAATTTGAAGACATAATTCTAAAGCTTCAAAACTTTGGTTAAAGACATAAATTTTCAAATTTAAAAAGCTCAGCAGACCCCAGATAGGATAAATTCAAAGAAAGTCATTTACAGATACATCATAATCAGTCTGCTAATGACTAAAGATAAATAACCAATCTTGAAAACACCTAAAGAAATAATGATTCAGATAATTGTAGATTTCTCCTCAGACATCATGGGAGGCTGGAAGACAGTGGAACACCATCTTTAAAGTACTGAAAGTAAAGAATGGTTAGCCCTGAATTCTGTATCTAATGAAAAGAATTTCTGAGAATTACAGTGATAATAAAGACATTCC
The DNA here is from genome assembly GCF_023699985.2 of Odocoileus virginianus. Taxonomy (NCBI): domain Eukaryota; kingdom Metazoa; phylum Chordata; class Mammalia; order Artiodactyla; family Cervidae; genus Odocoileus; species Odocoileus virginianus. Next base: position 44,614,484 of record NC_069689.1, on the reverse strand, counting down.
CAGAGAAAAGGAAAGCTAAGAGAATCTGTTGCCAGCATACCTGCTCTAAAAGAAATAAAATTTCTTCAGGCTTGTGGAAGTGATATAATCAGGAAGCTTGGATCTTCAGGAATGAAGGAAGAGCCGCAAAATATATGAGTATCCTGTCTCCCTGGCCTCAGTGTAGCCTCTGAATTTGACCAAATTTGCTAGATTTCTGATTGGCTAATAGCTTTCCAGTTTTTAACCTGAGCCCTTACTTTGAACTCTGTTTCTGTTTTCCTGTATGATAGGTTACCACCCCAGGTTTATTTCCTGTCTCTGGTGTTGAAGTTAGAATCTTAGACAAAGTTTGTTTGACTCTATTGTTTTCTAAAAATGTGCTTCCCATTAGCTGAGCTTAACAACTATATATATTTTTTTTATTTTGTTGGGATAAAGATGCCACATATAGTCTTATATTTATGGCCTATTGTAGAATGGTCATGAAAATTATGTTTAATTCAGTTCTCCTGAAAGGCTATTTAATCTTATTTCACTCTCTTTCCCAAATACTTTCATAGGATGACAAAATTATTAATTTCTCAACCATATTGTATATAGTATTCCACTCAGTATTGTAATTGGAGTAATAATTAGCTCAGTTTTCTTCTAACAGATGAAAAGACCTATATAGTAAGCTGCTTATACAAAAATGTCCTTTGTTACATTTGTTCATTTAATGCAGTCCTGCATGTTTGTCTTATTTATCACTTATAGGGAATAAGAAATGTCAGCTCTCTTTTCTCTTCCCATTCCTTAGTACTTTGACCTTTGATACTGACACTGTATTCTCATTTTCTTTGTCATGAGTGTTATTAATTTTAATATCTGAAAATGTGTGCCTATCTGTCAAAACAAAGTGTGAATCTGTTAAAAAATAAATAACCAAATTATAGGAAACTTAAATTCATCATCACTTATTTCCTCATTTCACAGTTACTGAATCAAAATGGTAGGCAGTCACAAGCCTTAGTAATTTTTTCCCCGCCCCCCACAGCCCTGCCAGCCTTAGTAATTTTTGCAACCATGTCAAAACACTGTTTTATGCACTTAATCATTTTTGAAATATGATGAAAATAGTTTATTTTGCTTGCTCCCATGTGATTTTTGATGGATTTTTCAAATTCCTTTAAATAGATGGCTTTATAGGTACTGCAATTCAAAAGTATTGATATACTTAAAATTTCATTTCTACAGAAAGAATGTTTTTAGCATTGACTTAGAGTGTAATAGTCTAGAAACTTGAAAATAATCTTTGATTTTTTTTTTCCTGTTTCACTATTTTCAATTTCCAGCCAAGCTTACTCTCTGCTTTTCTTAAAACCTCTCTGGAATTTACCTTTAAACTCTATCACGCTGCCTCTGTTCTCATAACTGTCTCCTTGTCTCCCCAGTCGACTCTCTTTTCATTTCATTGCTTTTTGCGTAGTTACCATTTTCATATTTCCAAAAGAGTCCCTTCATCCTTTGAGAATTTTCAGGAAGTGTTATGTTCTTACTGTAGTAAGTTCAAACTTCTCTCACCAGTATTCATTGTCATTCGTGTCTCCACCAAGCCTTCTGTTTTGAACTTATTTTCTCCTTTTTTCCCATTGGTATCTTGGGTACTTGTCAGGTCTCAAGTAGTCATTGTGCATGTTGTAGTTATCTTTTTACTTCCATGCCTTCTTCATGCCTTCAACCCCATCTCCATGCCTAGCTAGAAATGCTATATCCATTTTCTTTTTAACCTGTTCAAGTTCCCATTTCCTTCGATAAATTTTGCAAAAATATCTCCAGCCCGTCATCTAGCTCTTTTTGTTTAATCCCCTGAGCTCCTATCACACAGTGTCTTTTATGTGTAATGTGATTCTCAGTGGCAGAGACCTTGTCTTGTTCCTCTCTCAGCACCTGGCCCCCTGGTGTGTAAGCTGATTGGTTGCATTTCTGTCCCATTTCACTCCCATAATAACTTCATAAAGTGAGGGCAGGAAGATTCCTTGTTTCTTTTTGCTTTTGTTCAATGCTAAAACATAATTCTTCTGTCAATTCCTCCACCCTCCATTCCCCATCAAAAGCAATCTGAATAGATAGGCAGGAAGACTTAGCTAGAGGAAATACTTTGCTAATGGAGCCAAGAGTGAAATTGACCCCGGTGAGCATCAGTTTGGTAAAAGTAGAATAAAACCTTTATTGGGAGTCACAAACATTCACTGAATCCTGTCTCCTGTCTTCAAATATCTTTGTGCAGTATTGGGGAAATTAGAAAATAAAGTGTGAACTTCTCAGCTTATCACAAATCTCTTCTAGATATTAGTAAAATAACTAGAAACTAATGTATTTTTGCACTTGTATTGCTTTTATAAAAAATAGTTATTAAAAATATTCCTGTTAAGAGTAAGTCCATAATAAACACTGGCAAACTTTTTTTGTAAATGATGAAATACTAAATATTTTTAGGCTTTGCAGGGCACCTATGGTCTCTGTCATATATATACACACACATACATATATGTACATATGTAGTTGCTGTTGTTGTTCTTATCATTGTTGTTGAATCTCACCACCCTTAAAAATGACCAGTGTTAGCTTGCATGCATTACGAAAGTGGACAATGGGTCCGATTTTGCCTTTGAGGCATAGTTTGCCAATAAGAAAAGCTAATCTGTGTAATTGGACATCTAAGAGGGCAGAAGATTTTCTCTTCTATGGAGAAGACATTGCTCATAGTAATCCAAGGCCTGAACAAGCTGGAATGTGTCCAGAGGGATGTGTTCAAGTGGCCGGATCACAAGAAATCTTAACCTGAGAGGAACAACTTGTACAACAGGTCAGGTTAGATGAGTGAGAGAGGGCATTGCAGTGGTCTTCAGCGTGGGAGTCCCATGAATGAGAGAAGCAGACTTGTCCTGCACAGTGCTCCCTGTAGAGCCTCAAATGTGGTGTACAGTCCTGGGCAGTTAGGCCCTTCCCACAGAGATTGGTTAGCAGAACCTCCTCTGCTCTGAATGCTTCCTGGTGGTGTTCCCTGAAAAGAACGGAATACCTTGTAAAGAGCTCTCCTCCCGCCCACCTTCGGCCATGGTCAGTTAGTGTGTGACAGGGACATAATTGTACTTGTCATGGAATAGATTACAAATATAGGCACCAATAATAAAGGAATATTGGAGTTAAATGGAAGGATTTCCTTTGGGTGGAATTAAAGTGAATCTTCATAGGAAATGTACATTTTGGGCTTTAAAAGAGGAGCCACATGTCTGGACAATATCTAAAAATGTTACAATAATTGCATATTATTACCATAATTTTTACTGTGGTAAAAATTTCAAAAGCTATCCTTGTGCTTAGTCCAGAAATGTTCTACTTAGTTCACATGAACAAGGTGCACTTACTGGGATACTGTAATGTATATTTTTTTAAGTCTCCTACTTCAGTAGAAGGTAAAAAACCACTAAAGTAGCAAGAATCAGATACCATGAAGTGATTGTAATTGTTCTTTCACATTTGCAATGACTTTTTGATCCATCAGGAAGCAGAAGCCATAGTAACAGACTTGGCTCAGATTCAACACTGTGTGTTTCTCCTTTCTCCATGCCAGCACTTTTCCCGTGTTAAAAAAATTCTGGCAGACTAATTTAAAGATATCTACTTAGACTGGATTATTTGCCTACTGGACCTATCCTGCACTTCAGTCAGTATTCATGTTTGTGGAAGTAGTAGCAGCTACTAATTTTATTTGGTTGAACTGTTACAGTATTGATTGATTTATTTAATTAATTCATTTAATCAGGATGCAATTTATCTTAATTTTGATTTTGGTTGTAGAGGTTGGCGATTTGAAGGAGCTGCAGACACTAGACATTTCTACCAATCGTTTGCTAACTTTACCCGAGAGGCTTCACCTGTGCCTTTCTCTGCAGTACCTCACTGTGGACCGAAATCGTCTATGGTGTGTGCCGCGCCACCTCTGCCAGCTGCCCAGCCTCAATGAGCTCTCCATGGCTGGAAACCGTCTTGCATTTTTGCCACTTGGTAAGTAATCCTGTTTGTATGGCAATGCAAAACAGCTAAAGAATAAGATGGAAAGCCTTTGTTTCCTTGACTGGGAAGGATTAGTTAGTTTCCTTTATTGTGTTTATGTTGAAGATGCTTCTCTAAATTCATTTTTGCAATGAACAAAGCATCATTCCCAGGTAACACATAAAGTTTATTTCTGCTATGGATTTCATATTTTTAAAAAACCTGTGCTAAAAATTTATTTAGGAAAAAAAAAGAAATATGAGATGATTTACTCAGAGAAAGGAATTAAAATGTATATATATATAAAATATGCAAATAGATATTATATATGTATATTTTATATATGTCAAACTATAAAATTGACAAGTGGTATTGAGCAAGATGAAAGAATAGCCACTGTGCAAATGTATCTGTTTAGACATTAGCTTCCATGTAGAAAAGACGTCATTGAGTATGCTAATGATTAGTACTGCCGGATAACCAGACTAGACAACTTTAAAGACTTGTGAACTGCCTGCTGAGCTAGAAATGTCAACCTGGCTAATAAATAACGTAGTGTGCACTATAGAATTCTATAGCAGCCCATTTCAATATAAGATGTGTTAAAGAACATAGGCCTTTAGTAAAATAATGTGTTAATATTCACTGAGAATTGGATTATTTTGTTAACTTGTAAGAAACAGAACTGACATTTAAAAAAAATTAAAATTTGAAGCCCCACAGAGCCCTAAAGTGTCAGAATAAGCATCATATGATATTATTCATTAAAGCATTTTTAAAATGCTTAGTTTATATTGAGGGCAATGAAGTGAATAATTTACTAGTCCCTGAAAGGAAATATTTTCTACCATAATACAGTGCACAAATTATTTTCAATAAAAAATATCTTTAAGAAAACTTAAATCCTGAGAGAATTGAAAATATGAGAGACGTGAGCATCAGTTTGAGTAATAATAAATAATTATCCAATTTAAAAAGATTACTTTTCTATAAATATAATTAAATTCTTTTTTAAGATTAAGAAGCTAAGTAAAACCTTTCAGAAACAAGCTACATTCCTAAGAAATTAGAGCTTTCTTTCAGGTGAGCAAATTATTGAATATAAATTGATATTAGAAAATAAATATACCACTGCTGCATAAACCACAGTTTGTAGAACAATTATAGTGGACAAGCACCAAGTTACAAATTTAAAGATACAGTTCTAAACTGTCTCCATCACTTCATAGAGCATTACCTGGAGGAAGTCACCAAAACCTCTCTCAGCTCATTTTCCTTATCTGGAACCAGAAATGATACATTTATCCTACTTAGTTTAGTTATTTTGAAGGTACATAAGATAGTTGTTTTTTATCTCCTCTAGCCGGTGACTCCTCACCCCCCTAGTCAGTTCTGCTCATTCCTGCCTGTTGTATCACCAGGGACACAGTGCAGCATGTGCTGGGGTGACAGGGGTGTTGGGAGAAGAGAGGGAAGCTGTCCCAGCAGATGGCTGACCACTGTTAACATTCGAGGTGCTGAGGAGTGTGGCGACAGCAGCAGCTGACCCGAGTGACGGCCGTGGGTAAAGGACAGAGTCCTCTGCACTTTGCCCGGCTGCTTTCTGTTTTGACACCTCCCTTATGCACTGAGGCATCTTCTCTGTGCACTGTGGTGAGTGCTTCTGTGGCTGTGGACATGGGCATCTCTTCTTCAGCTCTCAGTGTTCAGTGGTGAGGAGAGCCTTACCAGTTAGTTTCTATCTCCAGGCTTCTTGTCACTCCCAAAGCCTTGCTGAACTTGTTAATATGTTATCAAAGAGAGGCAAGAAGATCTGCACTGGGTTCTGAGCAGGATCCTTCCCAACATTCGAGCTCTCCAGAGCTCAGTCCTGGGACTGTGGACAGCCAAAGATGCGGAAGCAACTTCCACACTCCCCAGGGCGCCATCCCAGCTCATGAGGTTTTCAGCCCTGGCTGGACATAGGCCTGTGGGCAGGCTTTCCCTCACGCTAGGAAGTCATACAGGCAAGAGGGTCTGGTAAAGACCGTCCAGCGAGAAGGAAGCAGGCTGCCTGGAGCAGTGCTCTGCCCTGGCCTCAGACTGGGTTCTTTGAGAACAGTGTGAATAAAGGGCCAGATAACTGATACAAGTTCTGGGGGCCTTTCTCCACTGTTGGGTTGGATGGTCTTTGTGAAGAAGTGGATGAGACAGCCAGAGAGCTGTAGGGTGAGGTTGCCCAGAGGGCATCAGGAGAGCAGAGACTACATACTTTGTGCAGATGAGGAACTCGAAGCTGACAGAAGTATCAGCAATCTTCTCAGTCTGATTATGGTTTTTGATTTTTTTTGTTTTCAACACCATAGAAGATAGATTTGGAAAGGGAATTTAATTAAGTCTTTAGGAAGAAAATAAGTTCATAGCTGTCCTTCCATGGACTCTCTGTGCTTGAAACCTTTCCTTCAACTCCTTTCTGATACAGCAAAACTGTCTAATGCTAAAAACTATACAGGACAGAGTAAAACGAGCAGGCAGCTGCTCACACCATCTTTCCTCAGAGAACTGAATTGTTGAAAACTTAGCATATAGGGACGCCTTTGTAATGTAGTTAAGTCAGATACGCTGTGAATACACATCCACACAACTCAAGGTTTCAAATAGAAGGCTCCTATGTTTAACCATGATTCTAATGTAGGAGCTGAGTGTTTATGAAATATCTTTAATATCTCTGCCTGTGATCGGAGGAGAGCTACTTACTGAATTCAGTTTCTTGCCACAGAACTTTGGACAAAGCAGTTTTTAGGACAAGGCAGTTTTTTTATGGGGCTTTTATGTCAGATTATAGCCTCTTCATAAAGCAGTTACAGAAGCTATAGTACGGATGACTTAAATCATTTATAATACTATCTAAATCTTTAACACCCATGGAGTGTGTTCTTTTTAAGATGAAAAATTGTATCAAGAAAGGAGGATGTTCCTGTTATAGCTATACCATGACAGCTGAGTGACAGACTAGTCTACACACAGAAGCTCTGTTCCTACTGCTGACTGTCAGTGAGGAGGAGAGGAAATTAATCGCATGAGCCTTGTGCTATGAGATTTAATAGAGGTCTTGTTGATTCAGTATAACTCTGTAGACTAAATAGCTCATAAGTATGTGACTCTCCTCTGGGCTTCTGAAAATATGGGAAAATTCAAGGAAGAGGATTTTTTCCCCTAAGGTGGTTTTTTTAAACTACGTTTACTGATTGCTGTTGCATAATTAATAAACCAATATTCAGTAATGTCTACAATTTATTTAATGTTGAATAATAGATACAAGTTCCGTGAAGTTGCCGTGTACAAATTGACTATGGAAGAGTATTCTTTAGTTAACCCCCAGGAAGTGCTGTGTCAGCTAAACTCAATGTCAGGAACTTCTGTAGTTTAAGATAACAAAAGTTGCACCCACGATGGCAGGTGGAATTTCTGAGTATTATTTAGAAAACAGTGAATGAATTCTTAACCAAAAACATTTGGCAAGAGATGTTGAGGTTAACAGAGTATCCTGGTGTATGGATTCCCATGTCATAAGCCCCAAAATTAGTGAGAAAATAGCTTCCTACTATTGGGAAATTATTTATGTTTCTAAATCAGTCCAAGAGTTGTTGATCCTTGGACATTCTAGTAATAAAGTATTTATTTTCTCAGGAAAAGTTATTCTGTGTGCCAAGGACTTGGCCTGTGAGTAAAATGATAGCTTCTTATTGGGGCTATACCCTATAACTTGTATAGGGTATAAAAGTGTACTTTTTATCACATAACGGGAGATTGCTCCAGCTTTTGTGGTGGCTGTAGTCATTTTTCCTTTGTAGGAGTAGGATACCTTGTGTAGGGTGAAAAAGAAGTTTATGCCAAGTATTGGTGCAATTGTAGAAAGTAGCTTGCAGGCATTTTCAAAGCCCATGCTGAGATCTTTTTGTTGTTGTTGCAAATGGTATATAAATGACACAATTTTTAAACTACACTTATTTTTACTATTGCTTCTCATTCCTGCTTTCTCTGTATCTGCTTAGAAGGTCAGGAAAAGAATTGCTGTTTACTGTTTTTTAAGAAAATATTTAAATCCACAAAGTGAAGCTATTCAAACTTCAACTCCAGTATGGACACCAGATGGAAACCAGTTAATAATTCCTTAATCTCAGACTTAGAGATGAATGTAAACTGTACTTTACTGAACCGTGGAATGTATTTGATCTGCCGCTTGAAGAAGTACTGCATTGAGGTCATTGTTTAATAGGAATAATTTGCAAAGTTTGTAGCCTTAAATATGTTTCAGTACTAAAATGTTTTCTTCTGGTTCAGACCAGAAGCCCAGAGGTTGGAATCAGTCTTGTGTTTGAGTAGAAGGTATCTTCTGCTTTCCAAGGAGGGGCCAAAAATCATGTTCTGTAGGGATTGGTGGACAGGTCTCCCATCAAAGGTGTAATGAAAAAGGAGAAAAGAAAGGCTTGAAAACAAGATTCAAAAACTAGTAGTGGGAAGAAATGAGAGAAAAACATTCTATTAACTAAAGTTTATATAGACCTGACTTCGGGAGTAAAGTTGTAACTCTGGAATGTGTATGTTTTAAAGAAAGTGGGTGCTCAGTTCTTCTTTTGAGCTCCTTTTTTTTTGCAAGTATTTATTTAAAAATTTTTTTCATCCTGGTGTGACTTACTTATCTGACTTTTTCCACTATCTTAATGAATCCCCTCTGCTTTATTTTTTCATCATTTCAGACCTTTACTCTTGCCTTAAGGTTTTCTTAGGGTGTAAACAGGATTATTTAATATGACTGAGTTGATAGGATTATTTAATATGGCTTCTCTAGTGTGGGCAGACGTTGACTTTTCCTGTGCTAATGTTTGAAGAGGAAAGTTCACCTAGAGTAGGTGAGCTTTAAAGGGACAAGTGTGTATTTTTCTCAAAGTTTTTGAAATAGGGTTTGGGGCAGGCAATGATTAATATGAAGAAACTGAAACTCTGTTTTCCTCAACTATCAATTAGGAAAAAGAATTACTACTCATTCTTAAAAAGATACAGATGTGGAACAAAAATAAGTAGTGTGAGGGCTAGATTCATGAGCAGAATCTCTGCCAGCAAAGTTTTTGTTGATTTGTTTTTTTAAATAGTGACAAGAATGTGCAGTACAAGCAAAGTCTGGAAGATGTTGTCAGTTGACAAGAGTCAGTCATAGTTTTCAATCAAGTTCTTAACTTTGGGGAAAAAGAGAACAGGTCCTAGTCCAGCTGAGCAAGAGCTGAAGGTCAGATGCAGAGTGAAGACGTTTTGCTCTCTGTGCTGGCTCCCCTGGCTGGAAGATGTGCTCCTGTATAATTCCCAAGCCTGTGCCGGACAGTCAGCCTCAAGACTCCTTCTCTAGGATCTTCTCCGAAGGAATTCTTGGTATTTCTTGAAATTGCTGTCCTAAATCTGTAAGTCAGAACCACCCCACCACTTATCTGATCTTTTACCAAAAGTGGAGGGATATTTTGTCCATCATTTAGCTCCTTGTCAGTGTCTCCTGGCATCACACCTGGGTGCTTGGGCATGCCTGTCCTCAGGCGCCCACTGCACCCATGCCATCTGCTAGGTAGTGTTACTTCCTGTGTTATGTAGGAGGGCCCTGCTTGTATGGAAATGATCTGTTAAGGGAGGCAGCTTAAGTAATATCATGGTGAAGGAGACAGGCACACTTTTATTCATTTATTTCTGCTGCACTGTGCGGCATGCAGGATCTTCTGTTCCTCGACCAGGGATTGAATCCGCAACCCCTGAAGTGGAAGTGCAGAGTTTTAACCTCTGGACCTCCAGGGAGGTCCCAGGCATCCTTTTAAATTCCAGCTCTCCCATTTAATAGCCGTGTGATCTTGAACTTAGAAAGGCTATTTAGCTTGTGTAAGTCTTAGTAATGGGGTACTGTGGTTCTTCATAGCACTATTGTGAGAATTAAGTAAGATCTATTTAAAACACTTGTATCACTCATAAATACTACATAAGCACCCAATCAACATAAACTACTTTTATTGTTTGACTAGACAGTAAGAAAGGGTTGGTGCAGCGTGTGTCTTCACTTTTGTACCCTAAGCATCTAGCACAGTGTCCTGCCCATTGCTTATAATAATTGCTTTATCACTTGACTGTGCAATCAAATAGAGATGCTGATGCTTGAATGTTGAAACCAACTGCAGAGAAAACCTTCAGTTATTCAGATTTATTGAAATCAATTTATTTTAACGTTGATGATCTACTGTGTGTAAAGTATTAAATCATAATTAAATCATAATTCACTGTGAAATATTATTTAGTAAAAGTTGAATAAATTGGAAAGAATATGGTTATGTAAAAGATTAAATCGTTGTGTGTGTATGTCTATTTAGAGAAACTAGCACTTTAAATAATTAATGATTCTGAAAAAGTAATCAAAAAAGTTCTCTGTCAAATGCATCATGTAGGGACTTAGTTTTAAAGATGATTTGGGAATACACTGTAAATTATTCTGAATTCATTATGAAGAAACTCAGATTGTATGGTAATTAAAAATGTGATTGTGACTAATAATCTCATTTATTGAACCATGATAATTGGAATAACATTGATAGAGCATTCCAAACAGCCTGCTTCAGTCTATTGCTTTCATGTTCTGGTTTCTACTGCCCCATAACTTTTTTGAATAGAATACATCATTCACCTTTTGATAAAATGAATGAGTTTCATGCTGGTCGTTGTGCAGTAAACAGATCCTGTTTGGTCTGGCGCGCGCTGTCATTCTGTGCCTGCTTCTGCAGTATGCTTAAAGGAGCAATAGCTCGACACACAGGAGCTTTTTGTTCCTTCCTCAGCCATGTGGACTGCATATGCCAGGGCCTTGAAGTCAAAACAGAGAGAGAGGAAGAGAATTGGAGTTTGTGCAGGACTGCAAGCTTTTGCTAATTTTTAAGTAACAATACTTTGATCTCTGAGTCTGAAAGAAAAAAAGGGAAGCATTTTAGACACAGAACAGCACTTTAAAAAGCCACATGAAAAAGTTCTTTGTTGCTTTAACATCTATGCAGATGGACAACTTCCTTGATTTATAAAGTTCATGTACAGAGCAGTTTTTGCACAGGAACTTAAAAGTATTACTGCAATATCCTATATTATTTATTGAAAACTGTTGGTCCATTGAAATTAATGGCAGAAACAAACAGCTTATTAGCTAGTAAACTAATGATCTCTTCCAAAGTTAATTATTAAGTGAAGATTTTCTTTTGTAAGAATAGAAGAAATAGCTCAAAGCTTTTTCTTGCAGAAAATACTTAACATTTCAACAGCACCATGATTAAAAATGTCATTCCATGTGCTTGGGGTTTTGCCAGCCAGCGGGGTTGGCGAGAGCACACTCTCAAGAGTCTGTCACAGCCCTGCCTCTATAGCCTGTGACCTTGCTGAGTGTTCAGGTGTCTTTGCCTGGCCAGCAGGCTGTGCCGTGTCAGCTTAAAGCGAGGACTGCCTGGTTCTCCTTAGGCTCCTACACTCTGTTTTGTGGTCTTCACTTTATATTCAGGAAAGAGATAAAAGACTAAGATGCAGAGTACCAGCTGTTACTGAAGGGACTAGATTGTTGACTCTAGTCTAGTAACAAGCTCATGTCATAGGTATTATTGTCTTCATTTCGTAGAGGAGGTAACTGGCTTGGAGTGTTTGATTGGAAAAGCCAGGTTTCAGAGTCCAAAGCCCACGACATCTTGTAATTTCAGTACTGTTCTTTCTTACTCTATTTGACATTGTGTTGTAATGTCTGTATTAAATACTTGTCTGTGTGGCATTATACTGGTTAAAGTATTATAGGTTTGAACTCAGTTAATTCATGTTTTCTTTTACCTTCGGTAGAAAACAGTTCATCCTATTATGGGCATATATAAAAAATTATATTCCATACACAAATTGGTCTGGAGGTATAAACAGAAATCTTTGGAAGATTGAAAATCTGAGATGAGGTCTAAACCAAACAGTATTTTAAAATCATCAGCTCTTCATTTTTTTCCCTGTAAAACTAGGATAGGAAAGAAAACTAAACTATAGAAAAACTAGCAAGTGCCAACTTTTTTTAACTTTGTATTATGATCTTTGCATGTAGCCCCATTTAATTTGTTTCCTATGTCATGTCCCATTTTGTGTCCTTGGCTTAGGGAGATGAATCATTGTCTCTAGAGGCAGTTGCCTCCAACTCTATTCTGTGCAATTAAAGTATAGAAAAGAGTGCCTTTTGCTGCACGCCAAAGAGAATTCTCACTTTATTGGCCTTGTACTGTAGGACATACTTCCAAATGTGTCACTAGTAATGAGAATAATAATAACTGCCATATACTGGAGAAGGATATATGCCAAGAATTCTGCTTGTTAATTTATAAACTTTGTTAGTAGTTTTCACTAAAAGTAAGAGACAGTATTATTTTGCTGTTTATACAGATGAGGAAACTGAAGATACACATTTAGTAAATTGAAGAACTAGGATTCAAACCCAAGTTATCTGACTCCAAAATTGTATTCTTGCTCCATTAATTATTAGTAGTATTCTACGCTCCTTAACTGCTGTATAAACTCAAATAAAGAATCTTTACCTAACCTATGGGCTCTGACAAGCATATTTCAAATCAGAGCTTATTTGTATTTTATCAGTGTAGTTTCAGTTTTTAAAAAATTTCAAACTTTTCTGTATACCTTTAAAGTCTGCAGATTTCTGTATGTGATGAAAGGGTTTGTATACATATCAGAAAAGTAGTGAAAAAATACAGAAGAGGAATTTTTAGTTAAATTTTGAGGACTTTTTCATGGCAAGTAGATTCTGGTATTCTATGTATATTTTTTCCATCTGTGTTTTATAAATTTGTAGCCTTTTATACTAATAGATATGTTTATACATGTTTACTAAAGTAGCAGTACATATTATTGTGGCAATTATTTATATATTCTTATGCTTAAACAACATACTGTATAGTCATTTAAATTTCACAGATTACTTTCACCTTCAATTTTAACAACTTGATAAAGTTGAGGGATTAGGCACTATTATGCCATTTTAACATATGTGCATGTCTGTAAAGCTTTTGATTTCTCCTTCAAATCTGAATGAGTCTTGCTGGGTAGAGTATTTTTGGTTATATGTTCTTCCTTTTATCAATTTAAATATTTTGTGCCATTCCCTTCTGACTTGTAGAATTTCTGTTCAGAAGTCAGCTGATAACCTTATGGGAGTTCCCTTTTATGTTACTTGTCATTTTTACCTCATTGCTTTTAATATGTTATCTTCATCTTTTAATTTTTGTCAGTTTGATTACTGTGTGTCTTAGAGTGTTCCTCCTTGGGTTTATCCTGCCTGGGACTTTCTGTGCTTCCTAGACTTCGTTGACTTTTTCTTTTCCTGTGTTAGGGAAGTTTTCAGCTGTTACCTCTTCAGATGTTTTTTTGGGTCCTTTCTCTCTCTATTCTCCTTCTGGGGCCCCTTTGATGCAAATGTTAGTGTGTTTAATGTTGTCCCAGAGGTCTCTTAGGCTGTCCTCATTTTTTCTTTTTCATTCTTTTTTTAAATATTCTGTTTAGTGGCAGTGATTTCCACCATTCTGTCTTCAGGTCACTTATCTGTTCTTCTGCCTCAGTTATTCTGCTTTTGATTCCTTCTAGTGTATTATTCATCTCTGTTTGTTCTTTATTTCTTCTAGGTCTTTCTTGAACATTTCTTGCATCTTCTCCATTCTTTTTCCAAGATCAGGAATTCACTATCATTATTCTGAATTCTTTTTTCAGAAAGCTACCTCTCTCCCCTTCATTTAGTTGTTTTTCTGGGATTTTATCTTGTTTCTTCATCTAGGACATAATCCTCTGCATTTTCATTTTGATTAACTTTCTGTTGATGTGGTTTTCATTCTGGTGGACTGGGGGTTGTAATTCTTGCTTCTTGTGTTTATTGTCTGTTAGATGAGGCTAACAGTTGGGTAAGCCACCTGAGGGATGGGACTGGTAGTGGGAAAAACTGAGTCTTGCTCTGGTGGGCAGCGCTGCCACAAAACCAGCTTTATAATAAACGCTAAAGAAACTTCTTTAAGCAAGAAACAAAAGAGAAGGAAAAGACCTACAAATTGTTGTTGTTGTTTGGTCACTGGGTCATGTCAAACTCTTGTAACCCCATAGACTGTAGCCTGCCAGGCTCCTCTGTGGGATTTCCCAGGCAGGAATACTGGAGGGTTACGATATGTTAATAATTACCTTAATGTAAGTGGATTAAATGTACCAATCAAAAGATATAGACTGGCTGGGTAGATGAAAACATGTGCATGTATGCACTTCCATTTACCACATCCCTCTACTTAACCCCCTAAATTGTATGTAGTTATTTAATATTTTTTGGTTTATCATGTTTCCATTATGACTTGCAGTTGTGATTATCTTTTATTTTTTTGTTTGACTATTGATTGTGAAAACTGATAAATGTCTTTTACTGTTGTGATTATGCAATTTATTTAATTATTTATGTATTTATTTATGTAATTTATTTAATTTATTATTTAATACCATTGTATTATGATTAGTCAACAGATAATAATAGAATTCTGTATCACTAAAACTGCCATTTAATAGAAAAACCTGATATCACTTTTTGAAATCCAGATGCACATTAGAATTATCTTGGAATTTTTTTTGAAAACTATTAAGTGCCCAGGTATTGTTTTTTCCTCCAAAGCTCCAGATGTGATTCTAATGAGCAGCAATGTTTAAAAACAACTGGACTATATGATGATCTTTTGCTTTCATCTAGTTTGTTTTACTTTTTCTATTTCATATACAGTGCTCTCATTTCATTTAGTTATTATTTTCCAGTTTCTCTTTTTTTGTTGTTCTTTTTCAAGTCTTTATCAGGTACAGGAGAAAAGATTTTGTGTGTGGTATGTGTGTGCATATAGTATGTATAATATAATACATTTTGGGAAACATGAGTTTTTGCTTAGCTAAAAAATTTGACATTTCAGCTCCACTTGTTTGACTAAGTTTGAATAGAATGCTTTAATTCAGTTCAGTTCAGTTGCTCAGTCATGTCTGACTCTTTGCGACCACATGGACTGCAGCATGCCAGGCCTCCCTGTCCATCACCAACTTCCGGAGTTAATTCAAACTCATGTCCATTGACTCGGCGATGGCATCCAACCGTCTCATCCTTCTCTTCCTGCCTTCAGTATTTCCCAGCATCAGGGTCTTTTCAGATGAGTCAGTTCTTCTCATCAGGTGGCCAAAGTATTGGAGTTTCAGCTTCAACATCAGTCCTTCCAATGAATATTCAGGACTGATTTCCTTTAGGATGGACTGATTGGATCTCCTTGCAGTCCAAGGGACTCTCAAGAGTCTTCTCCAACACCACAGTTCAAAAGCATCAATTCTTTGGTGCTCAGCTTTCTTTATAGTCCAACTCTCACATCCATACCTGATAACTGGAAAAACCATAGCCTTGACTAGACGGACCTTTGTTGCTTTTTAATATGCTGTCTAGGTTGGTCATAACTTTCCTTCCAAGGAGTAAGCATCTTTTAATTTCATGGCTGCAATCACCATCTGCAGTGATTTTGGAGCCCCCCAAAATAAAGTCTGACACTGTTTCTACTGTCTCCGCATCTATTTGCCATGGAGTGATGGGACCAGATGCCATGATCTTAATTTTCTGAATGTTGAGCTTTAAGCCAACTTTTTCACTCTCCTCTTTCACTTTCATCAAGAGGCTTTTTAGTTCCTCGTCACTTTCTGCCATAAGGGTGGTGTCATCTGCATATCTGAGGTTATTGATATTTCTCCCAGCAATCTTGATTCCAGCTTGTGTTTCATCTAGCCCGGCATTTCTCATGATGTACTCTACATATAAGTTAAATAAGCAGGGTGACAATATACAGCCTTGACGTACTCCTTTTCCTGTTTGGAATCAGTCTGTTGTTCCATGTCCAGTTCTAACTGTTGCTTCCTGACCTGCATATAGGTTTCTCAAGAGGCAGGTCAGATGGTCTGGTATTCCCATCTCTTTCAGAGTTTTCCACAGTTTATTGTGATCCACACAGTCTAAGGCTTTGGCGTAGTGAATAAAGCAGAAATAGATTTTTTAAAGGAACTCTCTTGCCTTTTTGATGATCCAGTGGATGTTGGCAATTTGATCTCTGGTTCCTGTGCCTTTTCTAAAACCAGCTTGAACATCTGGAAGTTCACGGTTCATGTATTGCTAAAGCCTGGCTTGGAGAATTTTGAGCATTACTTTACTAGTGTGTGAGATGAGTGCAATTGTGTGGTAGTTTGAGCATTCTTTGGGATTGCCTTTCCTTGGGATTGGAATGAAAACTGACCTTTTCCAGTCCTGTGGCCACTGCTGAGTTTTCCAAATTTGCTGGCATATTGAGTGCAGCACTTTCACAGCATCATGTTTTAAAATTTGAAATAGCTCAACTGGAATTCCATCACCTCCACTAGCTTTGTTCGTGGTGATGCTTTCCAGGGCCCACCTGACTTCACATTCCCGGATGTCTGGCTCTAGGTGAGTGATCACACCATATGATTATCTGGGTCGTGAAGATCTTTTTTGTACAGTTCTTCTGTGTATTCTTGCCACCTCTTCTTAATATCTTCTGCTTCTGTTAGATCCATACCATTTCTGTCCTTTATCAAACCCATCTTTGTGTGAAATGTTCCCTTGGTATCTCTAATTTTCTTGAAGAGATCTCTAGTCTTTCCCATTCTGTTGTTTTCCTCTATTTCTTTACATTAATTGCTGAGGAAGGCTTTCTTATCTCTCCTTGCTATTCTTTGGAACTCTGCATTCAAATGGGAATATCTTTCCTTTTCTCCTTTGCTTTTCACTTCTCTTCTTTTCACAGCTATTTGTAAGGCCTTCTCAGACAGCCATTTTGTCTTTTTGCATTTCTTTTCCATGGGGATGGTCTTGATCCCTGTCTCCTGTACAATGTCACGAACCTCCGTCCATAGTTCATCAGGCTCTCTTGTCTGTCAGATCTAGTCCCTTAAATCTATTTCTCACTTCTACTGTATAGTCATAAGGGATTTTATTTAGGTCATACCTGAATGGTCTAGTGGTTTTCCCTACTTTCTTCAGTTTAAGTCTGAATTTGGCAATAAGGAGTTCATGATCCGAGCCACAGTCAATTCCCGGTCTTGTTTTTGCTAACTATAGAGCTTCTCCATCTTTGACTGCAAAGAATATAATCAATCTGATTTCGGTGTTGACCATCTGGTGATGTCCATGCATAGAGTCTTCTCTTGTGTTGTTGGAAGAGGATGTTTGCTATGACCAGTGCATTCTCTTGGCAAGACTCTATTAGCCTTTGCCCTGCTTCATTCTGTACTCCAAGGCCAAATTTGCCTGTTACTCCAGGTGTTTTCTTGACTTCCTACTTTTGCATTCCAGTCCCCTGAGAATGAGAAGGACATCTTTTTTGGGTGTTAGTTCTAAAAGTTCTTGTTAGTTCTAAAAGGTCTTGTAGGTCTTCATAGAACAGTTCAACTTCAGCTTCTTCAGCGTTACTGGTTGGGACATAGGCTTGGATTACTGTGATATTGAATGGTTTGCCTTGGAAATGATCAAAGATCATTCTGTTGTTTTTGAGATTGCATCCAAGTACTGCTTTTGAGACTCTTTTGTTGACCATGATGGTTACTCCATTTCTTCTAAGGGATTCCTGCCCACAGTAGTAGACATAATGGTCATCTGGTTTAAATTCACCCATTCCAATCCATTTTAGTTCGCTAATTCCTAGAATGTCGACATTCACTCTTGCCATCTCCTGTTTGACCACTTCCAATTTACCTTGATTCATGGACCTAACATTCCAGGTTCCTATGCAATATTGCACTTTAATACTACGTGATAATTGTTACAAACAAGATCCATTGATGAATGGTAAAATTAATGGGCAAAATTTTGAGAAGGAACAGGATATTTAGTTTAGAGTTGTAGTAAGCTGAAGACTTGACCTGGAGTTTGTGGAGCTGCTTCCAAGACTGTTTACTCACATGGATATTGGATGGAGGTCTCATTTCCTCTCCAATAAAGCTGCTTTAGGGCTTTTGTGACAAAGGAGTTGTCTTCCTGAAGAAGTGATCCAAGAGAAACAGCAAAGAGAAAGACACAATGCCTTTTGTGACTCACTCTGAAATCACAAAATCACACAGCAGAAATCTATTCTGTTTGTTCAGTTCAGTTCAGTTCAGTTCAGTCACTCAGTTGTGTCCGACTCTTTGCAACCTCATGGACTGCAGCACTTGAGGCCTCCGGGTCCATCACTGGAGTTTACTCAAACTCAAGTCCATTGAGTCAGTGATGCCATCCAACCTCTCATCCTCTGTCATCCCTTTCTCCTCCTGCCTTCAGTCTTTCTCAGCTTCAGGGTCTTTTCAAATGAGTCAGTTCTTTGTATCAGGTGGCCATAGTATTGGAATTTCAGCTTCAGCATCAGACTTTCCAAAGAATATTCATGACTGATTTCTTTTAAGATGGACAGGTTGGATCTCCTTGCAGTCCAAGGGACTCTCGAGTCTCCTCCAGCCCCACAGTTCAAAAGCATCAATTCTTCGTTGCTCAGCTTTCTTTATAGTCCAACTCTCACATCCATATGTTACTCCTGGGAAAACCATAGCTTTGACTGGACAGACCTTTGTTGGCAAAGCAGTGTCTCTGCTTTTTTTTTTTTTTTTTTGTCTCTGCTTTTTAACATGCTGTGTGGGTTAGTCATAACTTTTCATCCAAGGAGTAAGCACCTTTTAATTTCATGGCTGCAGTCCCCATCTGCAGTGATTTTGGAGCCCCCAAAAAGTAAAGTCTGCCACTGTTTGTATTGTTTCCCCATCTATTTATCTTGAAGTGATGGGACCAGATACCATGATCTTAATTTTCTGAATGTTGAGCTTTAAGCCAACTTTTTCATTCTCCTCTTTCATTTTCATCAAAAGGCTTTTTAGTTCTTCACTTTCTTCCATAAGGGTGGTGTCATCTGCATATCAGAGGTTATTGATATTTCTCCCGGCAATCTTGATTCCAGCGTGTGCTTCATCCAGCCTGGCATTTTGCATGATGTGCGTACTCAGTCACTTCAGTCATGTCCAACTCTCTGTGACCCCATGGACCATGGCCTGCTGGCTTCTCTGTCCATGGGATTTTCCAGGCAAGAGTACTGGAGTGGGTTGCCATTTCCTTCTCCTCGCATGATGTACTCTGCATAGAAGTTAAATAAGCAGGGTGTCAATATACAGCCTTGACATACTACTTTCACAATTTGGAACCAGTCTGTTGTTTCATGTCCAGTTCTTACTGTTGCTTGTTGACCTGCATACAGATTTCTCAGGAGGCAGGTCAGGTGGTCTGGTATTCCCATCTCTTTAAGAGTTTTCCACAGTTTCTTGTGATCCACACAGTCAAAGGCTTTGTCATAGTGAATAAAGCAGAAGTAGATGCTTTTCCAGAACTCTCTTGCTTCTTCGATGATCCAGTGGATGTTGCCAATTTGATCTGCAGTTCTTCTGCCTTTTCTAAACCCAACTTGATCATCTGGCAGTTCTCAGTTCACATACTATTGAAGCCTGGCTTGGAGAATTTTGAACATTACTTTCCTTGAGTGTGAGATGAGTGCAATTGTGCAGCAGTAGTTTGAACATTCTTTAGCATTGCCTTTCTTTGGGATTGGAATGAAAACTGACCTTTTCCAGTCCTTTGCCCACTGCTGAGTTTTCCAAATTTGCTGGCATATTGAGTATAGCACTTTCACAGCAGCATCTTTTAGGATTCAAAATAGCTCAACTGGAATTCCATCACCTCCACTATCTTTGTTCATAGTGATGCTTCCTAAGGCCCACTTGATCACACTCCAGGATGTCTGGCTCTAGGTGAGTGATCACACCATTGTGATTATCTGGGTCGTGAAGGTCTTTTTTATATAGTTCTTCTGTGTCTTCTTGCCACCTCTTCACACCTTCTGCTTCTGTTAGGTCCATGCCATTTCTGTCCTTTATTGTGCTCATCTTTGCAAGAAATGTTCCCTTGGTATCTCTAATTTTCTTGAAGAGATCTCTAGTCTTTCCCATTCTATTGTTTTCCTCTATTTCTTTGCATTAATCACTGAGGAAGGCTTTCTTATCTCTCCTTGCTATTCTTTGGAACTCTGCATTCAAATGGGTATATCTTTCCTTTTCTCCTTTGCTTTTCGCTTCTGTTCTTTTCACAGCAATTTGTAAGGCCTCCTCAGACAACAATTTTGCCTTTTGCACTTCTTTTTCCTAAGGGTGGTCTTGATCCCTGCCTCCTGTACAATGTCATGAACCTCTACCCATAGTTCTTCAGGCACTCTCTCTGTCAAATCTAATCCCTTGAATCTATTTCTCACTTCTACTGTATAATCATAAGGGATTTAATTTAGGTCAGGTATGACTATACCTGACCTAAATCTAGTTTTTTCCCTACTTTCTTCCATTTAAATTTGAATTTGGCAATAAGGACTTCATGATATGAGCCACAGTCAGCTCCTGGTCTTGTTTTTGCTGACTATATTGAGCTTCTCCATCTTTGACTACAAAGAATATAATCAATCTGATTTCGGTATTGACTATCTGGTGATGTCCATGTGTAGAGGCTTCTCTTAAGTTGTTGGAAGGGGCTGTTTGCTATAACCAGTGTGTTCTCTTGGCAGTAGTCTGATAGCCTTTGCCCTGCTTCATTCAGTACTCCAGTGCGTAATTTGCCTGTTACTCCAGGTATTTCTTGACTTCCTATTTTTGCATTCCAGTATTGTTTGTTAGCTATCTTAAAACCACCACTGGGAAAGGGCATCTCTAGCCTAGTAATTCTTTTTTTCTCGCTAAGAGTTCCCACTTCCCCTGTTGTTGCCTGTTTCCAATGCTTCCAATTTTGATTCCTCTTTTTGTGACTTGCCTCAGGGCTAATCCTGGGCAAGATTACTGTGATAAGATTTGTAGTGGAAAAGAGAAGGTCAGTCCAATCAGTTCAGTTCAGTCGCTCAGTCGTGTCCAACTCTTTGCGACCCCATGAATCGTAGCACGCCAGGCCTCCCTGTTAGTGTTCACCATTTCCTACTTTTATCCATGACAAACCCTTCCTTACCTCAGTCTTATATTATCCACCTCCCACTTAATGTAATAAATTGTCCAGAACCCACCTGTGAATCCATAAGACTTAGACAAGCCTCTTTAATAGCAATGATCATGTTGTATGTTAATGATCATGTTAACCATTTTTCATGTCTGTTCTCAATATCATGTTCATATCTGAATATCCAGGGCCTACCATAATGCCTAAAAGATCCTTAATGGGCAAATGGGTTTTCTTTTGAAATGTAAATATGCTTAAGAACCTTAAATTAAAGATGCTAATTTAGCTATCTGGGCCTTTGTCTATCCTAACTTTGGAAGGGCAGGGGAAGAGAGAGCTCCTTTCAGCCTATTTCCTCTTTTCACAAGCAAATACTCTAGGTTTTGCTACCCCTTTGCCCAGCTTTATTCATTGTTCAGTCCCTAAGTTGTGTCTGATTCTTTGTGACCCTGTGGACTGCAACATGCCAGGCTTCCCTGTCCTTCACTATCTCCCGGAGTTTTCTCAAACTCATGTCCCTTGAGTCAGTGATGCTCAGCTACCTGTGGGAGACTTCTGGAGTCGCCTTCTTTCTTGTTCCTACTGCAGATTCTTCTCTTTGGACTCCCTTTCTCATCTCTCCCTATTCCTGGTATAAACCCATTGCCCCCCTGGCTCCCTGGCCTGCAGGTCTTGTCCATCCAGCTGCACCTCACACCTCACTGAGAACTGGGATTTGGGATTCCCTCTGCTGCTTCCTCCCCCTGCAACCATGGGCAATTCCACCCATTCCTACATCAGCTGGCTCCTGAGGCCCAGCCCAGCCAGGGCCTGATTGGTCCCTAGCTCTCTGTCATCCCTTCTATCATCTTTCTGCCAAAGGGAGGTGAGACACAGTAAATCTTGATATTGGGGCAGAACTAGATGTCGTTTGGGCTGACCTGCTATCTTAGTTCGTATGACACTTTTTCCTGTGGGGAAAAATGAAACTAAATAAATGACCTATAAAAACTTCATAAATAAATATAAATTGTTTATTATCCCTGGGTCAAGAAGATCCCTTGGAGAAGGAAATGGCAACTGACTTCCGTATTCTTGCCTGGGAAATCCTGCAGACAGAGGAGCCTGGCGGCCTATAGTTCACTGGGGTTGCGAAGAGTCAGACATGACTGAGGGACTAACACTTTCATAACAAGCTTAATAAATAGAAGTTGTTTATTAAAAGTCATAGAATTTTCATATGGGAAGGAATCTGATAATACTCCATTACCAGTACTCATTTTACACTTTAAATACTCAAAGTTCAGGTGGGTTGAATAATTTTTTTAACAGTCATGTTTTCTGATGTAGAATTTCATATTGCAGCTGACTTAATTTCACACCTAGGTAAATCTGCAACATTTTTTCTTCCAGAGTAGAAATTTTGAATTATTCTAACATTATTTATTAAATTTCATGTTTCACTTATATTGGTATATATTTACAAGAATTACAACACTTTTCTTTCTAACCCAGATTTAGGTCGATCTCGAGAACTTCAGTACGTGTACGTGGATAACAACATTCATCTGAAAGGCTTGCCATCCTTTCTGTACAACAAAGTCATCGGGTGCAGTGGGTAAGGCTGATTTCACATTTTATACTAATGCTCAGCTCTTTTGCTAGCTTTATTTCTACTTCAGTACTTAGCCCTGATAAAACTCCAAAAGAGTTGTATGACTTTTGATAGTCAGTTTTGTTTTGACACTTAACATGCTAAACCAAATATCCTTAGAAACCAAAAATATTGAACAAGCAATTAGGGTATTTTATTTTGAGTTTAGTTAGTAAGTTATAAATTTGGTCACTTATTTGTTGTTTTCCAGGTAAAAGAAAAATTAATCCATGCATATCATTATAAACTCAGTAGTATCAGTCACAAATACTGGAGGAATTAGCATTAATGTAAAAGTTTTTCTTTTCTTTCCATTGCAGTGACAATTTTACTACGCTCTCAACCCTAGTATCTGGGATTTTACCAATTGAAAATATTTACAGCTTGATATTTGAAATAGTCCCTTAATACAAATCATGATTCCAGCAACCAAAGCAGATGTTTAAGTTAATAGGAAATGAAGAACTTTTATTTTCAGGACAGCATTAATCTTTCCTTCTCAGTTAGGCTTTTAGAAAGATAATGTCAGCTTTTCCTTCTAGAACAGTGAGACAGAACCACCCTGAAGTGGTTCCCAGAGTGGCATGGGCTTAATACAAGACAGCTCAGCTGCCAGGACCAGCTTTTGACTGGCCTCGCTTTCCTCACTTAAGCAGCCACAGGATACTTGGAACACCTCTGAGGCTACTTAGCCAACATGTTGACTCTCTCCTTATAATTTCAAACATCCTGAATAACCTGACTCATACTCTATGTAGTTCTGGCAAAAAAAGGGATGACAATAAGCCTGTACATAGAGACAGCCATTCCCCTGCTGGCCTGGCTCCAGGGGATGGGCCCGGAGCAGTGATTGTTCCAGAGAGGGTAATCCTAGGAGTAGTGGCCTTCCCCTAGGAAAAATTATGTACTTGTTATCTTGGAAGAGCCCTCGATCAATTCAGTGCCTGTGTAGGCTGATGAAATATAAGCCCAGAGATATATTCCAGAACTCTCTGTGAAGAACAGATAGTAGAATATGTGGTAAGAGTTTTTAGCTCAGTGATTTTCTGCAGCTGATCATGTGACAGCTGTGATACTACTCACTCATTAATCCTAATAAGTTCTTAAAATATCTATAATATAGCCTAATTTTTCCAAGTGGTGAGTAAAATACCCTCAGTCACCAAGATGCATGTAATGATGCAAGCAGGCTCCAAGGCTGAAGGCAGTTTTTTCTACACCAAAGCCTTCAGAGACTGCACTGTAATATGATCTAAAATTTCTGCCACAATTAAGGAATAGCTCTTACTTGAGATAAAGAGGCTCCTTTGGTGTTTAGATATAGCTATTACTGACTGCCACAAGGTTCTGTTTGTGCCGAGTTGAGAGATACATATTTCCTTCTATTTATTTTTAATTTTTGGCCACACCATATGGCTTGCAGGATCCTAGTTCTCTGACCAGCGATTGGACCTGGGCCCATGGCAGAGAGAGCACTGAGTCCTAACCACGGGACCACCAGGGAATTCCACCCCCAACCCCTGCACTTTTTTTTTCATTATTTATTCTTTTTTTTTTTCCATTTATTTTTATTCATTGGAGGCTAATTACTTTACAATATTATAGTGGTTTTTGCCATACATTGACATGAGTCAGCCATGGATTTACATTTGTTTCCCATCCTGATCCCCCCTCCCACCTCCCTCCCCACCCCATCCCTCTGGGTCTTCCCAGTGCACCAGCCCTGAGCACCCGTCTCATGCATCCAACCTGGGCTGGTGATCTCTTTCACCCTTGATAGTATACCCGTTTCAATGCTGTTCTCTCTGAACATCCCACCCTCGCCTTCTCCCACAGAGTCTAAAAGTCTGTTCTGTACATCTGTGTCTCTTTTTCTGTTTTGCATATAGGGTTATTGTTACCATCTTTTAAAATTTTTAAGTTCCATATATATGCGTTAGTATACTGTATTGGTCTTTGTCTTTCTGGCTTACTTCACTCTGTATAATGGGCTCCAGTTTCATCCATCTCATTAGAACTGATTCAAATGAATTCTTTTTAATGGCTGAGTAAAATTACATAGTGTATATGTACCACAGCTTTCTTATCCATTCGTCTGCTGGTGGGCATCCAGGTTGCTTCCATGTCCTGGCTATTATAAACAGTGCTGCAATGAACCCCTGCACTTTTAAAAATATATTGTCATTGTTGACTTAGCATCTGGTAGCACAGTGAGTGAGTTTTATGAGAGCTTCACATCTTTGAGAAAATAAAGAGTAAGGCAAGATATGCCAATTATTCGTAGATAGTCTACACTTTTTATTATTATTAGCATATTCCTTTGGTAGTAATAATAAGATAAAATTATTAAAAGGAGAGTTATCAAGCAATCAGTTTTCTAATATCATTGGTTTTTTGGAGGGTTCGCAGTCCCATCTACCAATGAAATGTAATCCAAAAGGTATTTTTAATCTATCGGTTTAACTCAGAATTCATTTTGTATAGAAGAAGAATTGGTGGTTATACTCCTAACCAGCTCATTAAATGGTCATTTAATCCATTTTGCACCCCAAAAGTTACACTTACTTATAAAATATTTCTGTGCAAAAATGTATTCAAAATTCTAATAATATTCAGTCGATTAGTTGTGTCTGACTCTTTGTGACCCTGGGGACTACACCACACCAGGCTTCCCTGTCCTTCACCATCTCTGGAGCTTGCTCAAACTCCTGCGCATTGAGTCATTGAGGGCATCCAACCATCTTGTCCTCTGTCATCCCCTTCTCCTGCCTTCAATCTTTCCCAGCATCAAGGTCTTTTCTAATGAGTCAGCTCTTCGCATCAGGTGCCAAAGTATTGGAGCTTCAGTTTCAGCATCAGTTCTTCTAATGAATAATCAGGTTTGATTTCCTTTAGAACTGACTGGTTTGATCTCCTTGCAGTTCAAGGGACTCTCAAGAGTCTTCTCCAACACCACGGTTCAAAAATATCAGTTCTGCGGCGCTCAGCTTTCTTTATGGTCCAACTCTCACATCCATACATGACTACTGGAAAAACCAAAGCTTTGGCTAGATGGACCTTTGTTGGCAAAGTAATGTCTCTGCTTTTTAATGTGCTATCTGAGTTTGTCATAGCTTTTATTCCAAGGAACAAGCATCTTAATTTCATGGCTGCACATTAAAAAGAATTCATTTGAATCAGTTCTAATGAGATGGATGAAACTGGAGCCCATTATACAGAGCGAAGTAAGCCAGAAAGATAAAGACCATTACAGTATACTAACACATATATATGGAATTTAGAAAGATGGTAACGATAACCCTATATGCAAAACAGAAAAAGAGACTCAGATGTATAGAACAGACTTGTGGACTCTGGGAGAAGGTGAGGGTGGGATGTTTCAAGAGAACAGCATTGAAACATGTATATTATCTAGGATGAAACAGATCACCAGCCCATGTTGGGTGCATGAGACAAGTGCTCGGGCCTGGTGCACTGGGGAAGACCCAGAGGGATCGGGTGGAGAGGGAGGTGGGAGGGGGGACCGGGATGGGGAATACATGTAAATCCATGGCTAATTCATTTCAATGTATGACAAAAACTACTGTAATGATGTAAAGTAATTAGCCTCCAACTAATAAAAATAAATGGAAAAAAAAAAAAATTTCATGGCTGCAGTCACCATCGGCAGTGATTTTGGAACCCTAGAAATAGTTTGTCACTGTTGCCATTGTATCCCCATCTATTTGCTATGAAGTGATGGGACCAGATGCCATGGTCTTTGTTTTTTGAATGTTGAGTTTTAAATTTTAAGCCAGTTTTTTCACTCTCCTCTTTCACCTTCATCAAAAGGCTCTTTAGTTCCTCTTCTCTTTCTGCCATAAGGATGGTGTTATCTGCATATCTGAAGTTATTGATATTTCTCCTGGGAATACTGATTCCAGCTTGTGCATCACCCAGCCCAGCATTTCTCATGGTGTAGTCTGCAAAGTTAAATAAGCAGGGTGATAATATACAGCCTTGATGTCCTCCTTTCCCGATTTGAAACCAGTCTGTTGTTCCATGTCCGGTTCTAACTGTTGCTTCTTGACCTGCATACAGGTTTCACAAGAGGCAGCTTTGTAAAATGGTCTGGTATTCCCATCACTTGAAGAATTTTCCACAGTTTGTTGTGCTCCACACAGTCAAAGGCTTTACCATAGTCAGTGAAGCGAAAGTAGATGTTTTTCTGGAATTCTCTTGCTCTTTCTATGATCCAACCCATGTTGGTAATTGGATCTCTGTCTGGTTCCTCTACCTTTTCTAAACCCAGCTTGATCATCTGGCAGTTCTCAGTTCACGTACTGTTAAAGCCTGGCTTGGAGAATTTTGAGTATTACTTTGCTAGCGTGTGAGATGAGTGCAGTTGTGCAGTAGTTTGAAAATTCTTTGACATTACCCTTCTTTGGGATTGGAATGAAAACTGACCTTTTCCAGTCCTATAGCCACTGCTGAGTTTTCCAAATTTGTTGGCATATTGAATACAGCTCTTTAACTGCATCATATTTTAGGATTTGTAATAGCTCAGCTGTAATTTCATCACCACCACTAGCTTTGTTCATACTGATGCTTCCTAAGGCCCACTTGACTTTGCACTCCAAGATGTCTGGCCCTAGGTGAGTGATCACACCATTGTGGGTATCTGGGTCATTAAAATCATTTTTGTATAGGTTTTCTGTGTATTATTGCCACCTCCTCTTAATCTCTTCTGCTTCTATTAGGTCCATACCATTTCTGTCCTTTATTATGCCCATCTTTGCATGAAATGTTCCCTTGGTATCTCTAAATTTCTTAAAGAGGTCTCTAGTCTTTCCCATTCTGTTGTTTTTCTCTATTTCTTTGCATCATTTCCTGAGGAAGGCTTTCTTATCTCTCCTTGCTCTTCTTTGGATCTCTACATTCAGATGGATACATCCTTCCTTTTCTCCTTTCCCTTTTGCTTCTCTTCTTTTCTCAGCTATTTGTAAGGCCTCCTCAGATAACCATTTTGCATTTCTTTTTCTTGGGGATGGTTTTGATCACCGCCTCCTGTACAGTATTATGAACTTCCATCCATAGTTCTTCAGGTGCTCTATCAGATCTAATCCCCGTTTCTCACTTCCACTGTATAATCATAAGTGATTTGATTTCGGTCATACCTGAATGGCCTAGTAGTTTTCCATATTTTCTTCAATTTAAGTCTGAATTTTTCAATGAGGAGTTCATGATATGAGCCACAGTCAGCTCCTGGTCTTGTTTTTGCTGACTGTATAGAGCTTCTCCATCTTCAGCTACGAAGAATAAAATCAGTCTGATTTCTGTATTGACCGAGTACTGGTATTTCGGTATCTGGTGATGTCCATGTGTAGAATAATCTCTTGTGTTGTTGGAAGAGGGTGTTTGCTATGACCAGTGAATTCTCTCAGCAAAACTCAATTAACCTTTGCCCTGCTTCATTTTGTACTCCAAGGCCAAATTTGCCTGTTGCTCCAGGTATCTCTTGACTTCCTACTTTTGCATTCCTGTTCCCTATGATGAAAAGGACATCATTTTGGGGTGTTAGTTCTAGAAGGTCTTGTAGGTCTTCATAGAACAGTTCAATTTCAACTGCTTTGGCATTCATGGTTGGGGCATAGACTTGGATTGCTGTGACATTGAATGGTTTACCTTGGAAAGAAATCATTCTGTCATTTTTGAGATTGCACCCAAGTGCATCCAAGCATTTTAGTCTCTTTTGCTGACTGTGAGGGCTACTCCATTTCTTCTAAGAGATTCTCGCCCACAGTAGTAGTAATAATGGTCATTTAAATTAAATTCAGACATTCTGGTCCTTTTTAGCTCACTGATTACTAAAATGTCAATGTTCACTCTTTCTGTCTCCTGTTTGACCACTTCCAATTTGCCCTGACTCATAGAACCTAACCTTCCAGGTTCCTATGCAATATTGCTCTTTACAGCATCAGACTGTACTTTCACCACCAGACACATCCACAGCGGGGTGTTGTTTCCACTTTGGCTCAGCCCCTTCATTCCTTCTGGAGTTATTTCTCCACTCTTCTCCAGTAGCATATTGGGCACCTATCAACCTGGTGAGTTCATCTTTCAGTGTCATATCTTTTTGCCTTTTTGTACTATTCATGAAGTTCTCAAGGCAAGAATGCTGAAGTGATTTGCCATTCCCTCTCCAGTGGACCACATTTTGTCAGAACTCTCCACCATGATCCATCCATCTTGGGTGGCCCTACACAACATGTCTCACAGTTTCTTTGAGTTAGACAAGGCTGTAGTCCATATGATCAGTTTGGTTAGTTTTCTGTGATTGTGGTTTTCATTCTGTCTGCTCTCTGATGGATGAGGATAAGAGGCTTGTAGAAACTTCTTGATGGGAGGGACTGGCTGTGGGGAAAACTGGGTCTTGCTCTGGTGGGCAGGGCCATGCTCAGTAAATCCTTAACCCAATTTTCTGCTGATGGGTGGGGCTGTGTTCCCTCCCTGTAGTTTGGCCTGAGGCCAAACTATGGTAGGGGTAATGGTGGTAATGGCGACCTCCTTCAAAAGGACGTAGGTCAGCATGCTGCAGCTCCCAGGACTGTTGTGTTCAGTGCCCTTTACCCCGCCAGAGGCCACTGTCATCTCACGCCTCTGCCAGAGACTCCTGGACACTCACAGGCAAGTCTGGCTCAGTCTCTTGTGGAGTCACTGCTCCTTTCTCCTGGGTCCTGGTGCACAAAAAGTTTTGTTGTGCCCTCCAAGAGTCTGCTTCCCCAGTCCTGTGGAAGTTCTGTAATCAAATTCTACTGGCCTTCAAAGTCAAATTCTTAGGGGTTCTCAGTCGCTTTGCTGGATCCCCAGGTTGGGCAAACTGTTATGGGCCCTAGAACTTTTGCAACAGTAGAAGAACTTCTTTGGTATAATTGTTCTCCAATTTGTGAGTCACCTGCTTGGTGGCTCGATAGTGGAGTTATTGGTGACCTCCAAGAGGACTTATGGCACATGCCGCACCTCCCAGGTCTGCTGCAGCCAGAGCCCCTGTCCGCATGGCAGGTCACTGTTGACCCGTGCTGCCTTAGGAGACACTGAAATACTCAAAGGCAGGCCTGGCTCTGTCTCTTGTGGAGGTCACTGCTCTAACCCTTGAGTCCTGGTGGGCACGAGGTTTTGTTGGTGCCCACCAAGCATCTCTGGCGGGTCTTAGATTTGATTTTAAATGCAGTTGCACCCCGCCTACCATCTTCTTGGGGCTTCTCCTTTGACCTTGGATGCAGGGTATCTTTATTTGGTGGGATCCAACATTTTCCTGTTGACGGTTGTTCAGAAGCCATCAAATTCTAATACATGGTAACTATTGAAATCTTAACAATAGAATTAAGGGGCTCCCTTCTTTTATCTCTTTTGTCTGTTTTATATATACAAAGGTAGTCTCCCATTCCAAGTCAAAGGAATGGCGGTTTGGGAAAAGGAGGGCAAGGTGAAGAAAAAGATTCTAAGGTAAATCTGTGTAAAGAACATTAGGGTGTCGGAGGCCTAGAAAGTGTACCTCCTGATTCTGAACGAGGATTGTGTTTCAGTTTTGTTTATTCAGTGCATATTTTTGAGCAACTCCTCTGTTTGGTTATTCTCTAGACAATGGCCATACAGTGTAGGAGCCAAATAGTTCAGTTCCTCCTGCCTTCATGGACCTCATAATCTAACTAGGGATCCAAATGAAGAGTCAGTAAATAAACAAACCTGGTGCTGATTCTTTCCAAGGAGATGATATTTAAGCTGAAAACAGCAGAATCTCACAGTTTGTTCTCCACCACCATCAGATGCTCTGTCTAGCCCAGGGATAGGTCTAGGATAAAGAACACACCAGCTCCTGCTGTACTGTGCTTTCTCTGAAACAGTCATATTGCCCTTTTCTGAATAACAGTCACAGAAAACTGGATCAAAATGAGTACAGCTCTAGGGATCTGTGGCATGATATAAAAAAGTCGGATATATACATAGATAGCTTACTTTCCCTGGTGTTTCAGAAGTTAAAGCATCTGCCTATAATGCGGGAGACCTGGGTTCGATCCCTGAGTCAGGAAGATCCCCTAGAGAAGGAAATGACAACCCACTCCAGTATTTTTGCCTAGAGAATCCCATGGACAGAAGAGCCTGGTGGGCTGCTCTAGGGATCTGTGGCATGATATTAAAAAGTTGGATATATATATAGATAGATGTATACAATTCATATCACAGAGGGAAAATAGAGAACCAAGTATAAAACATAGAAAAAGGTATAAAAATAGTAATTAAAAAATATTGCACAGGTTTCAAGAATTCTCAGAAGTCTCATAAAATTATATTTTATATTCACAGAAATGTGAATAAAGGTAGCTCCTCCTTATTTCTTGTTCATTTATTTGTCAAATAATTATTGAACATTAAGTAGCAAGTCAGCACTGTTCTAATAATTGTAGAAAAGATCATTTAGATATTTATCCTAATATACAAAAATAACTAATACAAAAAATAAATACCCTAAGAGAAAAGTAGGATAGTGAAAATTTATAGCATAGTGCCTGTTTACGACCTAGTTTTGAAGTCACACACCGCCCTTTCTGTTGTATCCCATTGATTACACTGGTTAACCCTGTTCCTTGTGGAGGGGACTTCCAGGAGGGGAGGAGAATGGAAGCTGTCCTGGGTTGCACTCTTGCTCTTTGCTAGTCTCTTAGAAAAATGTGGTTTTTATTTTGTCTGGATTTGTCTTACTGTTACTACAGAAATAAATGTCTTTATTTCTTTTTTGTTTTACCTCAGAGGAGAAGTCCCTCCCATGTTAGAATTTTATAAAGTGGAATTGGCACATTTGCCTACTCAGAAGACCTATTCCAGACCTATATCAAAAGTGGCCCTGTATCAGGTTTATTTTCTCAGTTTTCTGATTATATGAGTCAAAGAAAACCAAGTCACTGCTGTGCTTTTTCTTATATAAATAAGCAATTATAGCTGAGTTTAGGTACAAGTTGGATAAATACTTAGGTTAAATGGTTTGTTAGTATAACTGCTGAAGATAACAGAGTTGTCTATATGAGAAATGCATTCCGAATTCTGAGTTAAATCAACATGCTAGAAAATATCCTTTGGATTACAGTGCGTTTTTGTGTAGGGGCTGCCTACATACCCAAAACAAGCAATATGAGATACTTGAATCACACCTCCATGGGACAAGCACAAAGCAGCCTAACTACAGATTAAAAAAAATAACAAAACTGAGGTGTGATTTGAGCTATCACTCAAGAGACAGAGTTTGTACTTTGATTCCAATGCGGTTATTAATTGCTTATTTAAAAAATGTTAACATCCCTTCTAAGATTTAGAAGAATTTAACAGAATTCAGAGTATCCATAATATAACTTTCAGGATGTCCAGGGTACAATCTAAAATTGCATAACATTTGAAGAATAAAGAAAATATGACCTAGTGTCAAGGAAAATAAAAACTTTACTTGATGAGCTTAACACAGAATGGCATAAGAGGAAAAGTCAGTGAACTTGGAAGGTAGATCAGTAGAAAAGATTCAATCTGAAGAACACGAAAAAAGACTGAAAACAAGAAGGAACATCAGCATCATCGGGAACCTGCCAGACAATATAAAAAAAACCTGAGAGAAAATGGGGCAGAAATAGCAACAAAGTTGTTTGAACAAATATTGTCCAAAAACTTGCCAAATATGATGAAACATACAAATTTACATTTTCAAGAAACTAAGTGAACTCTAAGCAATATAGATTATAAAGAAAACCATACCCAGGCAAAGCTGCTGAAAACCAACCAAACGTAAAAAGAAAATCTTGAAACCAACCAGAGAAAAATGACAAACTACATACAAAGAAATAGTTTAAGATAGACTGTTGCCTTCTCATCAGAAATTTTGAAGGCCAGGAAACAGTAGAATGATATTTTTAAAGTGCCAAAGAAAAAAACAGTCAACCTAGCAACCAGCAAAAATATCCTTCAAAAATGAAAGTAAAATAAATGTGTTCCCAGATGGAACAAAACTAAGCCTTGAAGAGACTCTGCCAAGAGGACAGATGCTTTATCCAAATCAAGGCTTATTCTATCAGGGTGGCATAGCTTCTTTCCTTCCCTATATTCACTTCTCCCCTTTCCTTTTAGCTTTTTTTTTTTTTTTTTTGCTAAAAAGGATTAATCTGGTAGCAGTTCCCTCAATAATGAGCATGTGGATGACAGTATATTTTCTGAAGTATATAATTTAGTCGTTTGGGTTCTTTTGGTAAGGGGATTTAAACTAATTCTTTACTCTCAACACTTTGGTCGGTGGAGTGATAAGTTTGAAAATGCATATGAATTAATTTGCTAAATCACATACATGTTTTGGAGCATAATCTTAGTGGGAAAGTGATGTTACTATTCATTTATCTTGTTTAGGTTTACATGCTGAATGGCATCTCTGAAAACATTGAATTGAAAAGGAATTGTGATCATTGTTATAAATTGTCTGTTTAACTAAGCCAAGGGTCCTGACATTTGTAACAGATTTCAATTCCGTTTTTAAGCATTTATTTATTTATTTAACTGTCTTGGGTCTTAGTTGTAGCATGTGGGATCTAGTTCCCTGACCACGGATCGAACCCAGGGCCCCCTGCATTGAAACGTGGAATCTTAGCCACTGGAGCACCAACTCATTTTAATAACCCACTTGAAGATTTGGATGTAGTCTTTTTTGTAACCGCCTCAGCGTTCATTCTAAAAAAAAACTATTGAGTTAGAAATTAAAGTTACCAAAGCCTAATAAATGCCACTTAATAGTTATTTTATGTTATTGTGAACTGAACACATCATGGAGCTTCCATCTCTACTATTTCACGATGACTTCTTACTGAGATGAGCAGTACTAACTTTCAAGATAGGTGCCTTTGCTGCCTCCTCTCCCATTTTCTATACTCTTCCATAGACATAACTCTCTAGCCACTGGAACTGTTTGTGTAGCCCTGTCTGCCCTGTGCATTCACAGAGCCAAAGGAGCCAAATCCCTGTTCCCTTTCCCTGGAATATCATCATGTTAATCTTAGGTTTCAATAGAGATTCCTTCATAGCAACATCGAGGCTAGTGTTTGACTAAAGGTCTGAGTACCGTGGTCAAGCCATGTTAATATGAAAACCATCACAGCATGTATATTATCCCCCCAAATCACTTATTATAATAAGAAAGCACGGCTATGAGTATTTCTACCTTACTGTGTACCAGGTAGTGTGCTCATAGATTTATTGCACATAATCCTCCCAGCAACTCTTGTCATATCATCCCTGTCTTAGAAATTAAGAAACTGGAGCTCAGTTTCTTAATTTCTAAGACAGGGATGATATGACAAGAGTACATGAGACAAGTGCTCGGGCCTGGTGCACTGGGAAGACCCAGAGGGATCAGGTGGAGAGGGAGGTGGGAGGGGGGACTGGGATGGGGATACATGTAAATCCATGGCTAATTCATTTCAATGTATAACAGAAACTACTGTAATGATGTAAAGTAATTAGCCTCCAACTAATAAAAATAAATGGAAAAAAAAAAAAAGAAACTGGAGCTCAGAAAGATTGAGTAAGGTGTCCCAGGTCACAAAGCTAGTTGGCAGTAGAGTTACCATCTGCTTTATTGTCCACACTTAACCACTGCACTGTATACACTGTCTCCCTCTTCTCCTTGGTCTAAAATCACCTCTCTCTGTTTGAGCTTCTTTACTAGCTTCTTGAAAGCAAGAGTGGAAAATACCTTTTCCTACATCATTCCATATAGTGGAGTGGGTATTCAGTCTCTGATGAGGTCACCGTTGATTGGCCAGGACCAGCAGAAAGATGCCTACTCGTGTGAACTCCCTCACAGCCTGCATTCTACCGAGTTGCTCCTCTTCTCCAGGGTTAACCACAGAAGGCATTTAATAGAAGTTTCATAAAATGAGTTTAATTAACTGTTTATAGCCAGTGGTGAAGAATGGGAACTTCTGCTAAAAGAATTATCAAAGGGAAATTAGATGGTATGTGAAATGAGGATCCACTTACTTGTTCATGTGAGTCTTTTCAGCGGTTTCTGTCAGAAACCTATCTTTCTAGCATTAGGAAAATATGGCTTTCACTTTTCTAAACCTTTGTTATTGTTACATTCTTTGGACAGTGTCCTTGTAGAGGTTAATCAACAGTTGTAAGATTAAGGAGCAGCAGCTGCTAAGGCAATAACAGTATGAAGTAATTATTCATGAATCGCTTGCTTTTTATCCTGTTTTTATTCTATGGTTTTGCTCAGTATTCTCATACTAAAGTATGGCTATAAAGTTTGAAAACAATGTGCTTTACCATGAGTATCAGGCTTCTCCATAGCAACAGAACCAATAGAAAGAGAGAGTGTGTGTGGGTGTGTGTAGGTGGGGTGATGGGCACTGAGAGGGAAGGGAGAAGGAGACCGATTTATTTTACAGAACCGGCTCGTATGACTGTGGCCACTGGCAAGTCTGAAGTTTGCAGAGCCTGTTAGAGACCCAGGGAAGAGCTGACATGGCAGCTTGAGTTTAAAGACAGTCTGGAAGCAGAATTTTTCCTTGAGGGCTCAGTCTTTTCCTCTTAAAGATCTTCAACTGATTTGACAAGGCCCATTCAACATTATAGAGGGTAATCAGCTTTATTCAAAATCTGCTGATTTAAATGTTAATCCCATCTTAAAAATATGTTTACAGGAACATCTGAACTGGTGTTTGACCAAATATCTGGATGCCCTGGCCTAGCCAAATTGATACAAAAATTTAATCATCATACCATGTGTTGTATGTCATCAAAAGAGTCATTTATTATGTGTTGGCCTGTGTTTCCAGACTTAGTGCCAATGCTGCATAATAGCATTTTGGATATGGTCCTCTCATCTTAATTTTCTCCATATTAAGAAACAGACAGTAATTATAAAGTAAAATTTAAATTTGTTTCCTCATCTTTACAGAATAGTTCATAAGAGTAATGCCTTTTTAAGACACAGAAATACTCATACAAAATCACAGTTGTGCTGCTACAGACCCTCATGCTTATATGATCACATAGAGTCAACAGAGGTTTTGAAAGTAAGAGGGATAAAGGCAAAGTAGCAAACCAAAGAAAAACATTTGAGGAAAATTTCGTATAAATGTTGACACCATTGATAGGCCATTGTGCAACTGCTTTGCCCTAGTATACCCATACTGGCTGTTAATTTATTGACAATATTGAAGTGTCTCTGCACAAGTTAATGAATAGCCATTGAATTAAAAGCTCTTTGAGGTCCCCCACTGCTGTGTCTGCCCTTGCCCTAAGATTTCCCCATAATCCAGTAACTAAAAGACTAATGGCTAACAGAACAGAGGGCTCTAGGACTGTGCTTTAGCACAATGGTACTGTTTGTTTGCTTTTTGTTCATTTTATTAAACTATAATTTGCAAACAGAAAAGTTCACCCTTTCAGTGTATAATGCCACGAATTTTGATAAATGCATGCAATTGTATAAGTCACTGTTATAATCAAGGTTTGGAACAGTTCACTCACCCAAGAATGTCCCTCATGTCCGTTAACTTCTCTTCTTAAGGAGAATTAACTTCTCTTCTTAAGGAGACACACCAGCCCCTGGAAACAGGGGCGTGTTTTCTATCCCTATATTTTACCTTTTCCAGAATGTTATACAAATGGAATGAAATGGTCTGCTGCAAACATTCATATCTGGGGTTTTATGTGAATGTAAGTTCATTCCACTTGGATAATATCTAAGAATGCATTTGCCAGGTTATGTGGTAAGTGTATGTTTAACTTTACAAAACACTGCCGAACGGTTTCCAACATGACTGTGTTATTGTGTATTTCATGAGAATCCTTGTCAGTTTTTTTTTTCTTTCAGACATTCTAATAAGTGGGCAATGTCTCATGGTTTTAGTTTGCGTTTCTCTAACCATTGTTGATGGTGAACACCTTTTCATGTGTTAGTTCCCTGTCATGTACAGTGGACCCTTGAATAATTCAGGGGTTGGGGCGGATCCTCGGCACAGCCCAGAGTCCACATATAGCTTATAGTCAGTGCTCTGTATCCGGGGTTCCTCTTTATCTGTGATTCCACATTTGTGGACCAAACTTGGATCATGTAGTATCGTAGTACTTATTATTGAAAAAAAATCCACGTTTAAGTGGACCCACACAATTCAAACTCGTTCAAGGGTCAACTCTTACCTTTAGTGAAATGTGTTCCAATCTTTTGCCCCGTTTTAAAAAAATTGGATGGGTTGGGCTTGTATTATTGAGTTTTGAGAGTTCTTTATACATTCTGAATACATGTTTCTTTTCAAATATGTGATTTGCAAATATTTTCTCCCAGTCTGTGGCTCATCTGTCATTCTCTTAACAGATTTAACTAGCCTATATTGTGGTTCTTCATAGTTTACCATGATAGACACACAACTCAAGATATATTTAATTTAATCCATACATGAGACATTTTCCAAAAAATCCCATTTGGCAGATTACTATCATATTCCTAAATAACCATTTCTTTAAATGTGGCCATCCTGGTGAGTAACCAATTACAGACATATGTGATGCTCATATCTTTAGAACATCTCCTGAGATAGACTGGACCCGCAAGTTCCCCTGAAATTATTTCCTTTTTGGCACCATGTGGATGACTTATGATGATGATGCCATTTGCTTTTTATTGTTTCTCTTTCAAATTTCTTTCCTTCTGTCTGAAGACTCAAAACAGCCAATTTGTATTTGGAACTGCTTAGGTATCAATATAGAACTACTAGGTAGAAGAGGAAATGATCCTCTTCTACTAGGTAGAAGAGAAAATCATATTCAATGAGTTAACAACAAAAGAATTCTCATAATACAATTATATAAGGTGTGATTTAGAAACAGCAAACATTGTGATATACCATTGGTAAAAGAGAATGTCAGAAAAGACGTTAGGAATTAGATTTGGGGAAGAGTATTATGGGAAATAGATGGGGAAATAGTGGAAGCAGTGTCAGACTTTATTTTTTTGGACTCCAAAATCACTGCAGATGGTGACTGCAGCCATGAAATTAAAAGATGCTTACTCCTTGGAAGGAAAGTTATGACCAACCAAGATAGCATATTAAAAAGCAGAGACATTACTTTGCCAACAAAGGTCCATCTGGTCAAGGCTATGGTTTTTCCAGTGGTCATATGTGGATGTGAGAGTTGGATGTGAAGAAAGCTGAGCACTGAAAACTTGATGCTTTTGAACTGTGGTGTTGGAGAAGACTCTGGAGAGTCCCTTGGATTACAAGGAGATCCAACCAGTCCATCCTAAAGGAGATCAGTTTTGGGTGTTCATTGGAAGGACTGATGCTGAAGCTGAAACTCCAATACTTTGGCCACCTCATGCCAAGAGTTGACTCATTGGAAAAGCCCCTGATGCTGGGAGGGATTGAGGGCAGGAGGAGAAGAGGACGACAGATGATGAGATGGCTGGATGGCATCACCGACTCAATGGACATGAGTTTGAGTAAACTCTGGGAGTTGGTGATGGACAGGGAGGTCTGGTGTGCTGCAATTCATGGGATCACAAAGAGCCGGACACAACTGAGCGACTGAACTGAACTGAACTGAACATTTGTATCTGGAATGACAGGATATGGAAAACTCCAGGCCAAATTTGGCCTGTTGTCAAGAATAACCATAGCTTATTGAATACAGTGTTCCCTAAGGTAAGGGGTATGATTTTGAATTTATAAGGCCACCAGCATCCATGGGTACCTTTCTGCTTAAGTCCGTTCTCTTTGGCATCAATTAAAGAGGGTCATTTCTTAAACTTTGACTAGAAAGCTTCCATATTTTGACCCTGCGCATCAGTATGAATATCATTGTTATTGTTGTTGTTTAGTTGCAAAGTTGTGTTTGACTCTTTTGGGACCCCATGGACTGTAGCCCACCAGGCTCCTCTGTCCATGGGATTTCCCAGGCAAGAATATTGGGAGTGGGTTGCCATTTCCTTCTCCAGTGGATCTTCCCAACCAAGGGACTGAGCCCATGTCTTCTGCCTGGCAGGTGATTCTTTACCCCTGAGCTACCTGGGAAGTGTGCATAAGTATCATTTAGCTTACAAAAATGACATTACTAACAATTTTGAAGCCCTTATAAGGTTCTCTCCCATGCATGCTCCTCCTGCTTCTCTAAGGTTAGCCATTATTCTGAATTATGTATTCATCATTCATTTTCACTGAGTTATGATTTTAATATATGTAAATACATCCCCATATAGTGTATTTTCAAGTTTTGTCTTTAACTTTGTGTAAACTGAATGATGCTATATATATATTCCTCCATGGTATACTTCTTCCATATAACATTTTGTTTTTATTCTCTGACTTCACTATTTTTCTACTTCCTTTTAAAGAAAGACTCTTTGAAAGTGATGTCTATATTCACTTTCTCCACTTCTTTCTATTTTCTCACAGCCCACGCCCAGTTAGGCTTTTATTCCCACTTCTACACTGACATATGATAAATTGCACAAATATAAAGTATGTATATAGAGAAGGAAATGGCAACCCACTCCAGTGTTCTTGCCTGGAAAATTCCATGGATAGAGGAACCTGGCGAGCTGCAAGCCATGGGGTCTCAAAGGAGTCACACATGACTTAGCGACTAAACAACAACAATAAAGTATATATACACTAGCTACTTTCCCTAGTAGCTCAGTTGGTAAAGAGTCTGTCTGCAATGCAGGAGATTCCAGGTTGATTCCTCAGTCAGGAAGATCCACTAGAGATGGGATAGGCTACCCACTCCAATATTCTTGGTCTTCCCTTGTGGCTCAGCTGGTAAAGAATCCACTGCAATGCGGGAGACTGGGGTTCAATCCCTGGGTTTGAAAGATTCTCTGGAGAAGGGAAAGGCTACCCACTCCAGTATTCTATCCTGGAGAATTCCATGAACTGTATAGTTCATGGGGTTGCAAAGAGTTGGACACGATTGAGCGCCTTTAGTTTCACTTTTCACTTTCTCATATATATATAAAATTTGAAGTTTTTGCATATGTATGTATAAACACACATACATACCTCTGAAGCTATCATTGCAATTAAGATAATAAACATATCCACCACCCCCAAAGTCTCCTCATGCCCCTGGGTAATCATTTTTCCTTCCTTCTCTTCAGCCTGTCTCCAGGTAACCACTGATCTGTGTTCTGTCACTGTCAACTAATTTGTATCTTCCTGAGTTTTACATGAAACTCTGGCTTCTTTAACTCAGCAGAATGATTTGGAGATTTATTCATGATATAGTGTGGATCAACAGTTCATTTTTTTGTTGCTATGTAGAATTCCATTGTATGCATATACCGCAGGTTGTTCCCATTCAGTTGTTCATGGACATTTGTGTTGGTTCTAGTTTTTGGTTTTATTCCAATAAAATGTTACAAACATATGTAGAATGTCTTTTAAATGTCCTGGACTTAAATTTCCTTGGATAAATACTTAGGAGTGGAGTATTTGGATCATATAGTACATATATGTTTAATTTTTGAAAGAACTGGCAAACTTAAAAAATAACTGTACCATTCAACATTCCCACCTATAATAAAGGAGATTTTCAGTTCTTACATATTTTTGCTAATACTTGGAATAGTAAGTCTTTTAAGTTTTATCCTAGGTGTGTAATGATATTTCCGTTATATTTTAAAATTTCATTTCCCTAGTGAATAAAGGTGTGCATCTTTTTATGTTTTATTTGCCATCCAGATGTCTTCTTTGATATAGTGTCCAAGTCTTTCTCCCATTTTTTTCTTTGGGTGTTTGTGTTATTACTGAGTTTTGAAAATTCTCTATAGAGTCTGGACAAAAGTTCTTTATCATATTTATTTGCTTCACAAGTGTCTTCTCCCAGTCTAGAACTGACCTTTACATTTTTTTCACAAGGCCTTTTGGAGAGCATACACTTTTTATTTTGATAAAGTCCAACTTATCGATTTGTTCCTTTATGGATCTTGCTTTTCAGTTCAGTCACTCATTCATGTCTGACTCTTTGCAACCCCATGAACCGCAGCACGCCAGGCCTCCCTGTCTATCGCCAACTCCTGGAGTCCACCCAAACCCATGTCCACTGAGTCAGTGATGCCATCCAACCATCTCATCCTGTGTCATCCCCTTCTCCTCCTGCCCTCAATCTTTCCCAGCATCAGGGGCTTTTCAAATTAGTCAGCTCTTCACATCAGGTGGCCAAAGTACTGGAGTTTCAGCTTCAGCATCAGTCCTTCCAATGAACACCCAGGTCTGATCTCCTTTAAGATGGACTGGTTGGAACTCCTTGCAGTCCAAGGGACTCTCAAGAGTCTTCTCCAACACCACAGTTCAAAAGCATCAATTCTGCACTCAGCTTTCTTTATAGTCCCAACTCTCACATCGTCCATGACCACTGGTAAAACCACAGCCTTGACTAGACAGACCTTTGTTGACAAAGTAATGTCTTTGCTTTTTAATATGCTGTCTAGGTTGGTCATAACTTTCCTTCCAAGAAGTAAGCATCTTTTAATTTCATGGCTGCAATCACCATCTGCAGTGATTTTGGAGCCCCCCAAAATAAGTCAGCCACTGTTTCCACTGTTTCCCCATCTATTTGCCAATGAAGTGATGGGACCAGATGCCATGATCTTAGTTTTCTGAATGTTAAGCTTCAAGCCAACTTTTTCACTCTCCTCTTTCACTTTCATCAAGAGGCTTTTTAGTTCCTCTTCACTTTCTGCCATAAGGGTGGTGTCATCTGCATATCTGAGCTTATTGATATTTCTCCCAGCAATATTGATTCCAGCTTGTGCTTCCTCCAGCCCAGCGTTTCTCATGGTGTACTCTGCATATAAGTTAAATAAGCAGGGTGACAATATACAGCCTTGATGTACTCCTTTTCCTATTTAGAACCAGTCTGTTGTTTCATGTCCAGTTCTAATTGTTGCTTCCTGACCTGCATACAGGTTTCTCAAGAGGCAGGTCAGGTGGTCTGGTATTCCCATCTCTTTCAGAATTTTCCACAGTTTATTATAATCCAAATCACAAAAGTTTTCTCCTATGTTGTCTTCTAGAATTTTTAAGGAATTAGATTTACATTTGGATCTGTAATTCATTTTGAATTAATTTTTGTATAGGGTACAAGTTATGGTTGAAGGTCCTATTTTTTTTTTATTCTCTCAAATCTGCACTTTTATGTAACTTCTTGTAAAACATTTCCATGATAATTTTTGTGTACTCATCTCAGTGTAGAAGTTCCTATTTTTTACATATGGATATACAGTTGTTCAAATACCATTTGTGTAAAATACTGGCCTTTCTCCACTGTGTTTCCTTTGTACCTTAGTTGTAAATTAGTTGTCCGTGTATGTGTGGGTCTGTCTCTGGATACACTGTCTGCTCTGTTGATCTGTTTGCCTGTTTTGGCACCAATAATACATTGCTTTGATTACCAAGAAATTTTAAGTCTTAAAATTAAAAAAATTTTTTACTAGTGCATTTCTATATAAATTTTAGAATCAAAGTTTCAATTTTTATATATTTTTAAAGGCCTGTAATTTTAATTGCATTGTGTCTATAGATCAATTTGAGCAGAATTAAGTCTTAACAATATTGCATCTCCTAGCCTATGATCACAATAAATGTCTTAATTACTCTGCATTTTTTGTAGGGTTCTGTGTATATGTCTCAGACCCCTTTTGTCAGATTTACCCCCAAGTAGTTCATATTTCAAATAGTATTATATATGGCGTTCACAATTTTTTTTAATTTCCAATTGATTATTGTAACCAATAGAAATATAGATAATTTCCTATAACTGATCTTGTATCCTCCAAACTTGCCAAGCTACTTATTAGTTCCAGTAGGTTTTTTAAAGATTATATTGGACTTTCTACATACAGTCATGTCTTCTGGGAAGAAAGAAGACAGTT
This sequence comes from Odocoileus virginianus, assembly GCF_023699985.2. Taxonomy (NCBI): domain Eukaryota; kingdom Metazoa; phylum Chordata; class Mammalia; order Artiodactyla; family Cervidae; genus Odocoileus; species Odocoileus virginianus. The sequence continues at coordinate 44,571,761 of NC_069689.1, read as the reverse complement.
TTACTTCTTCCTTTCAAATCTGGTTGCCTTTTATTTCTTTTTTTTCTTTATTGTACTGGTTAGAAGCTCCAGTACAATGGTAAATAGAAGTAGTGAGAGCAGACATGTTTGTCTTGCTGACTTTATGGGGAAAGCAGTTTTCAACATTAAGTAAGATATTGATGGTTGTTTATCAGATTAGTAAATTCCCTTCTATTCCTAGTTTGCTGAGAGTTTTTAAATTACAGATGCATGTTGAATTTTGTTAGACCCTTTTTCCACATCTTTTGAAATGATTATATTGTTTTTCTTTTTTAGGATTTAATATAGTGAATTACATTATTTCCTTAAGATTAATACAATCTTGATTAAGTAAACTTCATTTGGTCATAATGACTTTATACATTGTTAAATTAAATTTGCTAAAATTCTGTTTAACTTTTGCCGTCTGTGTCTATGTGTGATACTAATTGCTTCTCTTTTCTTGTTATGTGTTCATTTAGTTTTGGTGTCAGGATAGTGATGGCTTCAGAGAATGAGTTGAGAAGTATTCCAGTCTTTTAACTACAAGTTCAACTTCATTCATAAATGTAGGGCTGTTCAGCTTCTGTGTATCTTGAGTGAGCTTTGATGATTTTTGTCCTTCAAAGACTTTGTATTAGTATAAAGTTGCTTCTTACCCTTTTATTATCTGTAGAAACTGGGCAATGTCTCCTTTCTCATATTAATATTGGTAATTTATGTCTTCTCTCTGATTAGTCTAGTTAGAGGTTTTTCAAGTTTATTAATATTCTCAATGTTCCAGCTTTTTTGTTTTCATTGATTTCTCTTTATTACTGTTTTCTATATTATTGATTATCTTGATGCTCTTTATTATTTGTTTTATTTACTTAGGGCTTACTTTACTCTCTTATTTCTGGTTGCTTTAGGTGAGAGTTATGGATGCAACACATCTTTCTTCTATTGATATAATGGCCCTTTCTGCCAATTTAATATCTCTTTTGGTTGTTTCAGTCATGTGATTTTTTTCCCCTCATTGTACGTCATATTCTTCTGCTTATTGAAAAGCCTGGTAATTTTTGGTTGGATGCCGGGTAGTGTGAAATTTATAATGTTGATTGAGTGCTGAATATTTTTGATTTCATAGAACTGTTCTTAATATATGTCCTGGGATGCATTTAAGTTAACTGGAAACAGTTTAATCTTTCAGATATGGCTATTAAGGATTTGTTGGGTGGGAATGGAATGGTGTTCAGTCTAGCACTAATTACTCATTGCTCCTGAGATAAGATTCTGCTCGGTGCCCCTTGAATTGTGATGTTTAAGTCTGCCTGATAAGAGCAGGAGTGTTTCCAACCCTGTGGGATTGCTGGGCACTGTTAGCCTTAATCTTTTCACCTCCTCCTTTTTCCACCCTCAGGTAGTTTCCTTGCATGTGCTGATCAGTACTCATCTGAATATTCAAAGGGGACCTTCTGCAAATCTCCAGAGTTCTCTGTACATTATATCTCTCTCCCCTAAGGTTCTCTGTCCTGTGAACTCTTGCTGTTGTGGACACTCTTAGTTCCTTGTCCTCAAGTTAAGGTGCCTACCAGGCTGTGACTGAGTTAACTCTTCTCTTCAGTCAAGTCTTTGCTCAAATGTCTCCTTTTCAGAAAGACTTTCTTTGATTATGTTATCTGAAATGGTACAGCTCTCACTCCCCTCTTCACTGTGTTTTAGCATATGTGTATTTTTTAGTTGTCCATATCTCCTCAGGATAATGAGCTCAATTCTGATCTTAAGTATGTACCTAACAGAATTTCATGCTCATATGTACCAAATAATATATATGACAATGTTCATATAGCCCAGCCCTAGAAACAGCCCATACATTCACCAGTACTACCCAGCAATGAAAATGAATAAACTATAGTACATGCAGTAGCATGGGTGTATCCCAGAAAGATAATGTTGACAAAAGGAGCCAGACACAGAATTTGTCATGCTATTGAAGAAGGCAAAGCCAAACTATACTGTTAGAATTTGAAAAAATGCTTTCTTTTGAGATACAGGTTTTGCCTAGTAGGAAGGCCAGTGTGGCCTCCCGAGGTTCTTTTTCTTGAGCTGAGTGGAGAAACTGAGTAAAATTAATTGAGTTCTAGGTCAGATATTATCTTCTCTCTTGAACCTTCTCTAATTCACTGGAAAAAGTCAGTTCCTCCATTGTCTCTGACCCAATATTAGAATAATTATATTGTTAATTATATCATAATTATTACACTTTTCAAGGGAAGGAAGTTATTTTTTTTTTTTAATTTAAGTATCTTGACTTGTGTATAGTAAGTGCCCTGGGAATATTTTCTGATGAAATAGTGCCCAGTCACTCTAGTATCTGACTGTTTACTGCCCCATGGACTGTAGCCCGCCAGGCTCCTCTGTCCATGGGATTCTCGAGGCAAGAATTCTAAAGTGGGTTGCTATGCCCTCCTCCAGAGGATCTTCCGACCGAGGGATTGAACCCATGTCTCTTACATCTCCTGCATTGGCAGGCAGATTCTTTACCACTAGCACTACCTGGGAAGCCCGTTTTCTGATGAAAGGAATGAGTAAATGTAGGAACTTGTAATGAACAAAGAAGGCAAGGGCTTCTGTCTTCCAATTCTGTACATTCTTATTGCCTGTCTCTAGTCAAGCATAGAGAGATTACCTCGTGTTGTGTCTGGAGAGTCAAGGTTTGTTGGCACCTGTTTGTCATTAGAGAAGAAAGGTTGTTGAGACTTTTAGGTAACCTGGTGATCTCAGACAGGAAATGGAAAGAGATTGGACACCTGAGTTTTAGTAACCCTGTAAAGCTAAAGGAACAGGAATGTCTCTGCCTTCTGGTTATGAGTGGTTGTAGGGAATAGTATGTGACTTGGCTTATTCAATAGACCTTGCCAAAAATATTTTCTCCACAAGTTTATGGAAGGACCCAGTTAAGTTATCTGCTACCATTAAAAATATGTTTGCTCTGTTGGGTGTTTTCCCCACACAAAAATTCTGTTAAACCAAGGTAGTATAACTTAACAGAGTTCTCTTTGTTCCTTTTAATTTTGAAAATTTCAATAAACATAAACTTAGAAAGGGTAAGAAAACGAGGATAAATGGAGCTTACAAAGCAAATTGTGTAGACCCAACGGAAGAAATTCCTTCCAGTAAGTTTGTCCTTACTGGCAATGCCTGGACCTCAGTGAAGATTTCAGCTCAGTTCCAAATGATAAGTCTAAATTTCTGTGCCAGATTTTATTAAGGAATCCAGGATAGCATCTGTTCACTTTGAAAAGAATTTTGGCAATTCAGCAGTGTCTTAAAATTCTAAATGTATATTTTGATTAACACATTTTTATTGGCACATATAGTCATTTCCTTTTGGCTAACACTACTGTGAATGTGTGTCTTTCTGTAGCTGTGGTGCTCCCATTCAAGTTTCTGAGGTGAAGCTGCTTTCCTTTTCATCAGGGCAACTAACCGTTTTCCTCCCTGCTGAGGTGAAGGCCATAGGGACAGAGAAGGATCACGTCCTGCCTCTGCAGGAGCTGGCCATGAGGACTCTGCATCACACCTACCACGCTTCTCTAAAAGGTACATGGGACCTCTCTTCCCCCCCCCGCCCCCGCCTTCTTATTCAGTGAGCTTAGGGATTGTGTTTTATGCTATTTTGATGTTCACTTTCAAAATTGTGGTAAAATGTACCTAACATAAAATTTACCATCTTTAAGTGCTCAGTTCAGTGGCATTAAGTACATTTGCCCAGTTGTGCAATGGGACATTTTTTTAAGAGAAAAGTTTTAATATTTCGTCAACACTGATCCCTTCAGCAACCCCTACAGACACAGAAAAGCATTCACTAGCTATGGTGTTCAGTCAAAAGAACAGGTTGCATGTTAAACTATGTGGTTGAAGTTGAAAGAAATTGGTTTTGGGGAACACATATTTGGTAGAAGTGAGAAGACTGACAGAGGTACTTTCTTCCATAATAAAAAATGTGCAAAGATCTTACCCCTAAAGCAAAGTTGGTACTTCTTCCAACATAGCAGGTTTTTTACTTGCACCCTCCTCACATCTGAGAAATTTATTTATGTAAAGGGAAATTAATTCCAGGACCCTTTGGCAGTATTACCACAGGATGCCAACTCTTGGTTTGGAAAGTCTTTGGTAGTGTATATATGTCGTAGGTGATGTGGAGTTGACCTGAGATGCTTTAAAAAAGCACTAGGCAATGTTCATGAGAAAATACATTTCAAGTGTTTTTAAAACTGCTAAGTGTTTTGTCCTTGCTTTTAAAAAAAGAAAAGTTCATACAAAAACATCTAACATTAACCTCCCAGGAATGTATTAAGTTGTTTTCAAAAACTGAACAGAAAACTGAAATTATTCACCTATGAACAAATTACATTTTTCAAAATGGCTATTGATAAGTCTGGACAGATACAGAAGATAGTAAGATAATTTGTATTTCCTTCCCAAAGATGATTCAGTGAATTTTAGGTGTCACCTCATCATGACTATTTCTCTCTCTCCTGGTGTTCACTGTCAGTAGCAATCCAGGGTACATTTGTGCTCAGGATTGCCCAGACCACTAGGATATTTTGCTTTAAACATTTCTTTTGTGTGCTCAGACTAAACTAAGGAAAAAACATCCCATTTTTATTAATGACAGCTCGCAGAAGGGAGACAGGGAATCATTATTTTTCATTTTCTTTGATTTCTTTGTTTCCGCTTTTCATTCTTTTCAGTAAATGTAATTTAGCTTGAAACATTCTAAATCCCCCGTAGATTTAGGAGGAACTTAATGAACGTCTGTTTCAGTCTTCAGTCGCAGTCCTCTTTTTATTCTCTGTCTCTTACAGAAGTTTGCAGGCCCTCTCTGGGTAAACCCAACAACCTTTTTGGTCTTTGTTCTTGAAGAATATTTGGCCTTACTCTTTCCTTGCTTCCACCTCAGGACAGCTCAGGTCGCTCTTAAAAGAATAGACTTAGGGTTTCTCTTAGTGTCTAAAGTATGAAAAAAAAATTTCATTTCCGAATAATGTTATGTTTTCATTCAATGCCTATCAGATAACAAAACTTTCCACATGGAGTACTTTTCACTACCCGAATTTGCTTGTTAACAGTGAGACGTATTATAAAAAGCCTAGTTCGTGGATGTCTCCTTTTGCATTTGTGCATGGTTTTTCTCTTGTGTTCCAGATCTGGACTTCCTGTCTCCAGTCTCATTGCCCAGAAGCCTGCTGGAGCTGCTGCACTGCCCCCTGGGACACTGTCACCGGTGCAGCGAGCCCATGTTTACGATCGTCTACCCCAAGCTCTTTCCCTTGAGAGAGACGCCAATGGCAGGGCTGCACCAGGGGTAATCATGCCTGTGGGCACCAGGGCGGGAGCGTGGGGAGGGTGGAGGGCACACGTAAAAGTGCTGTCAAGTCAGCAGCTTGGAAGGGGCCTAGAGTGCTTCCTGCCATACAGCTAAATGGAACAAGTGCACATTTTCAGTATCATAAGAAAACTGGGTTTCCCTTTATTACATTTTTGGTCTTGTGAAGAATGGTTTTATTGTATATGTTATTTAGAGTAGCTCATTCTTTGGAGAAGTGTTTTCCTGCTGTTCCCCTATTCACAATAGTCTTTAGTCAATAAGGAGTGGAAGAACAAAATATTTGTTATATAATGGGTCCAGCCCAGCCCTTCTATTTAACTCACATTGCTAACTGAAAGTGTGTGGCTGAACATTGTGTTTGTGTTTCTGTTTTGAATTTCTAACACTTCCAAATGGCATTCTCTTGCCACTCTGTTTCTTGGCATAGTGCCTTGAATTTGCAAAGAATGTTAACTAAATAAGAAACTCCATACTGGTAGTTTAAAAAAGAATACCAGACAATTAAAAATAGGACATGAAATGAAAAATCCTCCATTAGCCCTGCCTCAGCTTATAGATTTTCTAAATTTAGAATCTTCTAAATTCACATTTTTCAAAGTTGGAAAAAAAAAAGATGCTATAATACCTCACTTATCTTCAAATGTGGTATTTTGGGTTAGTACATTTTTCAGGAAAACTTGTTACCCCTATTCAGCCCCAGAAGCGTTTCCTTTATAATCATTTTTGTAGAATGAGAGCAAGCGTGGGCAGGGTACTGAACCTCTCAGAGCCTCAAAATGGAGCTGGAACAGCCTGCTGGGCAGGGCATCTGAGGATCAGCAGACAATGAAGGCAAACACCTGGCACATAATGGGTGCTCGGCAAATGGTAGTTACCTTTTCCATCTCTCTACCCACTCTTTTCCAAAACTGAATTTGTCTTTTTCTTACCTAAATAATCCTATTTTGCTGTACTTTCAGTTCCCATTTCAACTTTCTGTAGCTTTAGTTTCCTGCTTCTTTACCGTGCCTTCCTCCAGGAGCCCTCCTCCAAACCTTACTAATCTCCTCCTTCTGATCAGAGGTGACCACATCACCAAATCAGAGCTGAAAGAATTTGGGTGTTAACCACATGAGTAAAATTAACAAATGAAGTAGGCACATCTGTAAGAAGCAGTAGGGAATATATTGATAATGCACCGGCCATGATTCTGACTCCTTCCCTGGGAGATCTTGGGCAAACTGACATAACATTTCTGAGCTTCATCTTTTCATCAGTAAAATGAACTTAGTAATCATGTCTATTTAATAAGGTCATTGTGAGGATTAAATGAGATTATTTTATATAAAGAGTGAGCCCAGGATGGTACCTGGCATGTAATGCATATTGAGTAACTATTAACTATGATATCTTTTTGTAGCTCAAAAACTTTTAAAAATTTATTTTGTGTATGTGTCTTTAGCAAATGATCTTTATATTAGATATCATTATAGGAAAATCTTAAATTCATTAAACTATAGTAAAATCCTCTGCATTGTTGTTGCACAATTTCCTATAGAGGACATTTCCTTACTAAAAATGTGAAAATGAAAACAATACAGTATGGTAAGGATGCTCTGTTAGTAGTTGATGAAATTCTAAATACCTATTTAAAAGATAAATTTTAATTTCATCATGATAATTAATTTGTGAAAATAAAGTAGATCCTTCAAATGAAGTCATTTTTGTGTTATCTTTACATGAAATTTGGGAAACTTATTTGATAAGTATTTGCATATTCTATTTACTGCTACTTGTTTCTCTGCTTCAACCGGTATGAATGTCTTATATTGCTTTAGAACATAAATATAATATTGTTAGTTTAGTAAAATGAGTGTATCAAATACATAGATCTTAGGCAATGCCCTTTTGTTAATCTATGCCAGAGGTGCCTATGTTTGTAGCAAAAACTGAAATACCAAGATACAAACACGGCTTTCTGTGGTGAGTTAATGCTAAGATTTGAATTTTAGAATTTGTATATTTCATTTGATCCACTGGACTTTGCTCCTTCCGATGTTGCTATGGAGATTATATTAAAGGCTTCGACTTTAGTTCCTAACATAGTCTTTAAAGTACTTTCTTTTATAACTGAAAACCAAATACTTGAATATGAATAGCTTATTGCTAAAAATAAATCAATATTTTTAATATCATAAATTCTAAAAGGTCTTGACAATATTATTTTTAAGTTTTCTAATATATTCAGTTCAGTTTACATTGCTTGTCATAAAATAATTCAGCATATCAGCCAATATCTAAATTAATGTGGACATTTGGCATCATTTTAAAGGAACATATTGAATATGCTTCTAAAATACCAAGTCTCATACAGTATTAGTTCGAACCTAAGTTTAATACAGAGTTACGTAAAAAGAAATCACAGTATTTTGCATAAACAGTAAATACTGAAATCTTCAAATATCTAGAGAGAGAATAATAGCTGGTATGTTCATAACTTTTGATCGCAATAAGCATAGCAAGTTTTCATTCCCCCAAATTACTATTCATTTATTGAAATGGAGAATGTCAACACAGAGGATTATTTATTACTAAAACACATGTCTGGCTTTCCCCACATGTGTAGGAGCCTTATAAATTTTGTATTTCCCAATAGGAAATCCAGCTACTCAGCAGTTTTTCAAGGGTATTTTATTCATTTCCTACGATGCCTCAACAGAATACCACAGAACTGGCTGTAGATGTTGTCTCAGAGATCTGAGGGCTAGAGATCTGAAAGGATTGGTTCCTTCAGAGGGCTGTGACAAGGGTCTAAACCTTGTAGATAGCCATCGTCTCCCTTCTCTTCACACTGTCTTACTTCTGTGTGAGTCTGTCTTGGTGTCCACATGTCCCTTGTTTATAAGGACACCAGTGACACTGCACTAGGGCCCTCCCTGATGACCATCCTAACTTAACTCATTGCACCAGCAATGACCCTGTTTCCAAGTAAGGTTACTGTTTTACTCTGCTAGGGCCACCATAACAAAATACCATAGGCTGGCTTAAACAAGAGAAATTCAGTCTCACACAGAGGCTGAAGTGTGAAATCAGGGTGTATATGGTTAGGCTGTGCTGAGGGCTCTCTTCCTGGTTTGAATTTAGCCATTTTCCTGCTGCCTCAGTTGGCAGAGAATATAATCACACACATGTACAAGGTCTCTGGTGTCTCTTATAGGGGCACTAATCCTGTCATCAGGACCCCACCATTATGAACTCATCTAAGCCTAATATCTCCAAAAGCCCCATCTCCAAATACCATCTCCCTGGAGATTAGGGCTTAAACATATGAATCAGTGGCAGGACGGGGGGACACAGTTCAGTCCATAGCAGTCACATTCTGGGGTTTTAGGGATTAGGACTTCAGCATATGAATTTAGTGGGATACAGTTCAATGCATAACAGTCTGTCCTCCAAAAATTCATGTCCTTCTCACAGGCATAATAAATTCATAACATCCCAACATTCCCCAAATCCTAACCCATTACAGCATCAACTCTTGAATTCAAAATCTAATCTTAAGTATCTAAATCAGGTATGAATAAAACTCAGGCATAACTCACCGTGGGACAGAACTCATCTGTGAATCTGTAAAACCAGACTGGTTATCTTCTTTCAGTATATGGTGGTTAGAACAGGCATAAGATAGACATTTACATTACAGAAAGGAGAAAAAGAGATCATGAGTTTCAGAAAACTCCAAAACCTAGAAGGACAAATGCCATTAGATTTTAATACTTGAGAACAATGCTCTGGTTAGACGCTCTGTCCTTTAGACCCTCTGGTGTAGTGGCCTCACCTCTTGAGAGCCCTGAGTGAGGGCCCTGCTCTCTAAAACCAAGGAAGCTACCCCACCCTTTGGAATTCCCAGGGTTATTCTTCCCTTTACTTGAAAGCTTGTTTCCTGCCTTTGGAATCCCAGAAGTCTGACAGCATTTCTTTACCCTGTTGCGTCTCTGTCCCCTCCAAGCTATCAGCATTTCTGCTGAAATGGTTGACCAGATCCACAAGTCTCATACCTCATCTTTTCAGGTTGTCTAGCTAAACCCTTGGTGTGCTCTCCAGAACATGCTTTCTCATTTTTTGCAGACAGCCTGGGAACTTCCCAAATCTTCAAGTTCTGATTCCTTTTTGCTGAACAGCTCCCTCAATCTATCTCCCTCCTCTTACATTTTACTGTAAGCAGCAAAGAGAAACCAGGCCATGCCTTCAGGACTTTGCTTAGAAATCTCCTCAGTTAAATATAGGCATACCTCATCTTTTTGTGCTTCATTTTATTGCACTTCACAGATAGTGCAGTTTTTACAAATTGAAGGTTTGTGTCAACCCTGCATCAAAAAAGCCTATTGGTTCCATTTCTCTAACGGCATTTGCTCACTTCCTGTCTTTGTGTCACATTTGGTAATTCTCACTTGGAACTTTTTCATTATTTTTATGCTTGTGATAGTGGGTCTGTGATCAGTGATCTTTGATGTTACTCCTACTACTCACTGAAGGCTCGGATGATGGTTAGCATTTTTCAGCAATACTTTTAAGGTATACACATTGGTTTTTAAAAACATAATGGTTTTGCATACTTTTGACTACATTATAGTGTAACTATAACTTTTATATACACTGGGAAACCAAACAATTTGTGTAACTTGCTTTATGACTCTCTTTGCTTTATTGTGGTGGTTTTGAACTGAACCTGCAATATATCTGAGGTATGCCTGTATCCAAGATGATCACTTACAAGTTCTGTTTTCCATCCAGCATAACACAATTCGGTTGAGTCCTCTGTGCTTTCTAATAATGATGATCTTTCTTTCATTTTCCAATAACACATTCCTCATTTTTGTCTAATACCTTGTATTTGCAGCAACATCCTGTTCATGACAATATATGTGTTGTCTAAGACAGTAGAAGCTTTTGCTATAGCCTACATTTCATAGGATTTTTCCAGGCAAGAATACTGGAGTGGGTTGCCATTTCCTTCTCTAGGGGATCTTCCTAACTCAGGGATTGAACCCATGTCTCCTACATCTCCTGCTTGGCAGGCAGTTTTTTATGACTGAGCCAATAAATATAGGCAGAGATTGATTGCTTTTAAGGAATTGGCTCACGTGATTTGGGAGCTGGCAAGTCTAAAACCACAGGGCAGGGTGGCAATTCAGGAAAGAGTTGATGCTGCAACCTTGAGTCTGAATGTCACAGGGCAGCAGGCTAGAAACTCAGGCAGGGTTTCTATGTAGCTGTCTTCAGGAAAAGTCCTTGTGCTTCCTTGCTCTCAAACTGATCGGATGAGGCCCACCTACACTATGGAGCATTATCTGCTTTACTCAAAGTCTCCTAGTTTAAATGTCAAAAAGCGCTTCCCTGGTGGCTCAGACGGTAAAGAATCCACCTGCAATGCCTGGGTTTGATCCCTGGGTCAGGAAGATCCCATGGAGGAGCGTAGGGCAACCCACTCCAGTATTCTTGCCTGGAGAATCCCCATGGACAGAGGAACCTGGCGGGCTCCTCATGGGAACCTAGGGCTCCCCCATAGGGCTTCTCCTCTTACGTGTCCATAGGGTCACAAAGAGTCGGACACGACTGAGCAGCTAAGCTGCAGCTGCTGCTACGTCTGAAAAATACCTTCACAGCAGCATCTAGACTGGTGTTTGACCAAATAACTGGGTCAAGTCAAGTCAACAAGAAAATTCACCACCATACACATTCAAAAGGTCTCAGTTAAATCACCAGAATGTTTTGAGACAGAAACTGCCCAGAATCCCAGTGTTCCTTTCCATATCACTCGATTAAATCTGGTCCATAACAGATACTAACAGTGCATGCTTTGGTGTTGGTGTGGTGACGTGATATCTCTGCTCTTGTACAGTAAATCCCTGGGGCTGGAATGAAAGAACTCATAAGCATTAGGGGGGCAGGAGACCCAGTTGGAAGTTGAGCTATGTTACTTAGTTCTGTAAGATAGGTACTATTATTAGGAGAATCGTACCTTCTATATGGTTCAACCTAATATAATCTCCATGTTATGGGGGTAGGAGGGTGTGGAACTGGGTCTCAGGAAAGTTAGAACCTGGGCCAAACCTGGGCCAAGATCTCACAGCACAGCTGGGATTTGATCCATTTAGCAGTCTGGCTTCAAATCTGTGATTTAGACACTATGCTGTAATTATTATTAGCTACTGGATAAATCACGGCATATGGAGAAATTTTGAAATAGTACTCGTAAGATGAAGATAAGCTCTAATATTCTGCACAAGATAGTTCTGAAAAATATATGTATGTATACATGCATGTGTGTATGTGTGCACTAAGAAATACTGCAGGATGTAAATCTAATTGTAAACTGTGATCACCTTGAAAGGGAAGATTGTAAGGTTATGGAGTAGTCAGGTAGGGACTTTAATTTTCAATTCTGTATACTATAGAAACATTTGAATATTTTCAGTAAAGATGTGTTTTTATAAATATACAAAAAATAATAAAAAGTAGTATATAGCTAAAGTGAAAAGAAAGTGAAAGTTGCTAAGTTGTTTCCGACTCTTTGTGGCCCCATGGACAATACAGTCCATGGAATTCTCCAGGCCAGAATACTGGAGTGGGTAGCCTCTCTTCTCCAGGGGATCTTCCCAGCCCAGAGATTGAACCCAGGTCTCCTGCATTGCAGGAGGATTCTTTACCAGCTGAGCCACAAGAGAAACCCAGAATATAGCTAAAGGGACTTAAAAAAACCTTTTGCTTGAAACTTTATAAGGTTGAGAAAGAAAAGGAAAGATTCTGGTTGCAATTTTTAAGTTTAGTTAAAACTATTTTTAAACAGGTTACATAATGATACCAAATTTTTGTCAGCCATGGGTATATATATAAATACATACAAGTGTGTGTGTGTGTGTGTGTATATATATGTATATATGTGTGTGTATATATATGTGTATATATACATATACATGTATATGTATATACATATATATGTAGTTTAAATTGTTTGAATATGTAGGAAAAGTCTTGATGGCTCACCAAAGCAGTGGTTTTCTTTGAGTAGTATTGAATTTTTGCAACAAACTGGTGTTGCTTTAAAAGTTAAAAATAATGTTTAATTATTAAAACTTTAGCTGACCAATGGTTTCTTTTTTACTTATTTATTTATTTGCAGGGGAAAAAAATAAATTTATTCAAGTCATACATTATCATCAAAACAAAATTAGGAAAAAGAAGTCTGCAAAAGGAAGTGTATCAGATGGAAGTACTGCTCCTAAAAATGACAACTCTTAAAATGCTATTTTAGGTTAAAGTAGAATGAATATCTCTTAGTTGGCTTCTTAACTGAGGATCCAGATTCTTGATGCTTCCTATTCCTTTTTTTAAAATCAGGATAAGAGCATTTAACATGAAATCTACCTTAGCAAATGTTTCAGTGTACTGTACAGTATTAACTGTAGCTACTGTATTATACAGCAGCTCTCTACAACTTACTCATTCTGCATAACTGAAACTGCACCCATTGAATACAACTCCTGCTTCTCCCTCCCACAGTCCCTGGGAACTCACCATTCTGCTTCTGAGTTTAACCATTTTAGATGTCTCATGTAAGTGGAATCATGGCAGTATTTGTCCTGCAACAGGCTTATTTCCCCTACCGTATTATCTTCCAGGTTCATCCATGTTGTTGCAAAGAGCAGCACTTCCTTTTTTAAGGCTAACTAATATGCTAGTGTGTGTGTGTGTGTATGTCTTAGTTGCTCAGTCATGTCCAACTCTTTGAAACCCCATGGACTGTAGCCAGGCTCCTCTGTCCATGGGGGATTCTCTAGGCAAGAATACTGGAGTGGATTGCCATGCCCTCCTCCAGGGGATCTTCCCAACCCAGGGATTGAACCCAGGTCTCCTGCATTGCAGGCAGATTCTTTACCATTTGAGCTACCTGGGAGGCACTCTATTGTGTGTGCATTCCATATTTTCTTTATCCATTCATCAATTGATAGACATTTAGGTTGTTTCCATATTTTGGATATTGTGAACATGGGAGTGCAGATATTTCTTTGAGACCCTGATTTTAAATCTTTTGGCTATATACTCAGAGGTGGGGTTGCAGGATCTGTTCATTCTATTTTTAATTTTTTGAGAAACTGTATTCTATAGCGACTGCAACGTTTTTCATTCCCCCCAACATGTATAAGGATTCCCCTTTCTCTCTGTCCTTGCCAACACTTACTTTTTGTCTGTTTTGTTTGTTTTTAGAGCAGCCATCCTGACCTGCGTGAGGGGATCTCTCATTGTGGTTTTGATCTGTGTTTCCCTATAATCCGCGATGTTGAGAACCTTCTCATGTACTTGTTGGCCGCCTCTTTGTCTTCTTGAGGAAAATGTCTGTTTTTAAATCAGATTGAGATTTTTTGCTATTGAGTTATAGGAGTTCCTGATATATTTTAGATATCAGTCCTGGGTTAAATACAGGATTTGCAAATATTGTCTCCGTTCTGTAGGTTGCATTTTCCTTTTGCTGGTTGTTTACTTTGCTGCTTGGAAGCTTTTTAGTTTGATGTAGTCCCTCTTGCCTATTTCTGTTGCTTGTGCTTTTGGTGTCATAGCAAAGACCAATGTCAAGGAGCCTTTCCACTGTTTTCTTCTAGAGGTTTTTCAGTTACAGGCCTTATGCTTAGGTTTTTAATTCATTTTGAATTAATTCATTTTAATTCATTTTGAATTCCTTTTGTGTATGCTGTTGGATAAGGGTCCACTTTGATCCTTCTGCATATAGATATCCAGTTTTCCCACGCTGTTTCTCGAAGAGACTGTCCTTTTCCCATTGTATATTGTTGGCTTCCTTGCGGAAGATCAGTTGACTGCCTATGTGTGGGTTTATTTCCAGGCTCTTTATTCTGTTCCATTGGTCTATACATCTGTCTTTATACCAATACCATACTATTTTGATTACTGTAGAATATTTTGAAATCAAGAAGTATGATGCCTTCAATTTTGGGTTTTTTTCTCAAGATTTGTTTAATATTCAGATCTTTTGTGGGACAATATGAATTTTAGGATTCTTTTTTTCTATTTCCACTATTAAAAAGCCATTGGAGTTATTTCCAAATCGCTCAGAATAATGGATCCACTCAATTATTAATCTGTCCAGTCAGTCAACAGACATGCTGTGAGCATCTGCTGTGAGCTGGACATTGTGGTGGTGAGGATGCCATGCTTTCAGTTGGCTGCTTTCAAGCTCAGATTTACAGAACTTGGTTCTTTTAGGAGTTCTCCCTGGTCTTTTAAGCCCGAGTGATTACATGAGAGAACCATATGTCTGGGTAACTGTTGTTCCTAGGGTAGGGACCCATTTGTTAGAGAGTGTGCAGGACTTTGTCTGTTTGGACAACTTAATACTCCTTTTTCCCACTCATTAGTAGTTTATTTTTAAATAGTATCTTCTATCTAATTCTTATATGATTAAATGACTTATCACTTAAGAAATATTTCATACTGCCTTGCCCTTGCTTTTTGTGGGTATTACTTTACAACAGTAATGCTGACATTATTTTCTTACTTATGTTTGGGTTCTTTTTTCCTTTCAGCAAAAGCGCATTTTGTTGGCACCCTCTTTTTTTTTTAAATTGAAGGATACTTGCTTTACAGAATTTTGCTGTTTTCTGTAAAACCTCAACATGAATCAGCCACAGGTATACATATATCCCCTCCCTTTTGAACCTCCCTCCCTATCCCATCCCTGTAGGTTGATCCAGAGCCCCTGTTTGAGCTTCCTGGGCCATACAGCAAATTCCCACTGACTGTCTATTTTACATATGGTAACTTAAGTTTGCATGTTACTCTTTCCATAAATCTCACCCTCTCCTCCCCTCTCCCCATGTCCATAAGCCTGTTCTCTATGTCTGTTTCTCCATTGCTGCCCTGTAAATAAATTCTTCAGTACCATTTTTCTAGATTCCATATATATGCGTTAGAATACGGTATTTATCTTTCTCTTTCTGACTTACTTCACTCTGTACAATAGGTTCTAGGTTCATCCACCTCATTAGAACTGACTAAAATGTATTCCTTTTTATGGCTGAGTAATATTCCATTGTGTATATGTACAACAACTTGCTTATCCATTCATCTGTTGATGGATATCTAGGTTGATACAGTCACTATGGAAGATGGTATGGAGATTCCTTTAAAAACTAGGAATAAAACCACCATATGGCCCAGCAATCCCACTCCTAGGCATATACCCTGAGGAAACCAAAACTGAAAAAGACATATGTATCCCATTGTTCATTGCAGAACTGTTTACAATAGCTAGAACCTAGATGTTGGCACCATCTTAAGGTGACTTATAAAATTTTGCATGGGTCAAATATTCTTCAAGAGATTTAAATAAATTGTTCTTAACTGTTTTTTCCTCATTGTGTCACTCAGCACTTCTGTACTGACCGTCTGCTAGGTGCAGAACTCTGTGCTAAGTACTAGGGGTTCAGCTGTGATTAAGCCACCTGATGCTTGTTTTCCAACACATATCTCACTCCTAAAGGTCTAGGGCATGACAGATCTAGTAGAGAAACTATACATTTAAGTCTTAGGTTCTGTACACAGAATCTTCTCATGTCATTTTTAACATAAATGTAATAAGAAATACAGTATGTTATTAGATGATTCTCCTATAATCCTCTTATATGTTAATATGTTCACAGGCTTGGGATTTCATCTGATCACTTCTGTCTAATATTATTTTTCTTCTGGCTTGAATTTCTGTATGAGTCAAGGATATGTTTTTTGTTTCTAATCAGAAAGAGATTTATAAGGAAAACACCACATTTCTTATGATTTTGTTGGGCTCCAATATGTGCAACAACATTGTAATTTTTTTCCCTTAAGAACAGTGGTAGTTCTGTATTTTAAAACTGAGCTGAAATGCTCTTCCTTCTGCCTTGCCTATAAATATTCTCAGAGACACTAAAGCAGCAAATGTCATGTCTGATGTTCTTTGTGGAATTTATCAGCATCTTTCTCCTAATTGTAGAGTTTACTGCATAGCTAAAAGTTTTTTCCCTGAAGCTGTCATGTCCCTGGTGCCACAGTTCAGTAATTTTTTTAAAGGACCTAACCAACACAAATGCATTGTTAGGCAGTAGACCTGTTGATGTACTTGTAACAACTTACATCGTTAATGAAACAAGCAGTTAAAATACACTCTAAGATGAGTCTCCCAAAAGTAAATAAGTATACCTATTATTCAGCCATTAAAAAGAATTAAGTAATGCCATTTTCAGCAACATGGATGGACCTAGAGATTGTCATACTGAGAGAAGTAAATCAGAGAAAGAGAAATACCATACACTATCCCTTACATATGAAATATCTAAAATGAAATGATACAAATGAACTTATTTACCAAGTAGAAACAGACTCACAGACCTAGAGATGAATTTCTGGTTTGTTCTAAGGGAAGGAATAGTTAGGGAGTTTGGGGGTGATATTTACACACTGTGGGGGAGCCTGGTGGGCTGACCTCTGTGGGGTCGCACAGAGTTGGACAGGACTGAAGTGACTTAGCAGCAGCAGCAGAAGAGTTAAAATGGATAATCAAAATGACCTTACTGTATGGCACAGGGGACTCTGCTCGGTATTGTGTGGCAACCTAAAAGAGAAAAGAATTTGAAAAAGAATAGATTACACACACATGTGTAACTTTGCTGTATACCTGAAACTGGCACAACAATGTTAATCAACTATACTCTGATATAAAATAAAACTTTTTTTAAGAGTAAATAACTGCAGAGTCTTAGAATTTCTGTAAAGCATAAATATAACACCTCCAGATTGCCCGCCATACCCTGTTGAGCATCATAAGGAATTAATAATCCAGTGGGCATTATGCTTCAGTGAATAGCAATCCCACATATATTTATGAAATTGGATTCTTTTGCTTAGAAACTTTATTTGTAATTGTGGTATGAAGTATATCACTTCTATGAATGATTTTTCACTTAACATAATTATCTTTTTCAAAAGCAGGAAGAAATAGCTGATCCTCAAAAATGAACTTGCCTTTTAAGATCATTTTGTGCCAAAGTTCCTTATTTATGCAGCTATCCACATTCTGATGTAGCAAATTATCTGAATTAGGGTTCTAACCAACTTTACTTTTTTTAAAATTAAGGTAATACAACGTATATAATAACTTAAAATTCACATAGCATACAGAATTGTATTTATAAATCAGTTTGGAGAGAATTGACATCTTCATTATTTCTGAATCTTTCAGTGAATGAACACAGTATGTCTCTCCATTTATTTAGATATTCTCATTTCTTTTATCAGCATTTAATAATTTTAAGCACCTTTAAATGTTTTAAGATTATACCCAAGTATTTCACTTTCTTTATGTGATTATAAATGATATTATATTTTAAATTTTCAATTTCCATTATTCATTGTTAGTATATGGAAAGGTGATTAATTTTTATATTTTCATCTTACGTGCTTACAACCTTGTTGACCTTGCTTAAGAGTCAAGCAGTATTTTTGATAGATTCTTGGCATTTTCTGTGTAGACATGTCATTTGAAAGTAGAAATAGTTTTTATTTCTTCCCGTTCAATCTGTATGCCTTTTAAAAATTTTTCTTGCTTTATTGCAGTGACTGGAACTTCCCATATGTACTGTATTGACTAAGGTGGTGAAAATGGACAGCACTGTAAAGTATGATGTAAGCAGTGTTGTTCAGTCACTAAGTGGTATCTGACTCTTTGCAACCACGTGGACTGTAGCAACCAAAGTGACAATATACAGCTTTGACATACTTCTCCAATTTGGAACCATCTGTTGTTCCACGTCCAGTTCTGTTACTTCTTGACCTGCATACAGATTTCTCAGGATGCAGGTAAGATGGTCTGGTATTCCCATCTCTTGAAGAATTTTCCACAGTTGGTTCTGATCCATATAGTCAAAGGCTTTAGTGTAATCAGTGAAGCAGAAGTAGATTTTTTCTGGAATTCTCTTGCTTTTTCTATGATCCAGTAGATGTTGACAATTTGATCTCTGGTTCCTCTGCCTTTTCTAAATCCAGCTTGAACATCTGGGAGTTCTCAGTTCACATACTTTTGAAGCATGGCTTGGGAGAATTTTGAGCATTGCTTTGCTAGCGTGTGAGATGAATGCAATTGTGCGGTAGTTTGAGCATTCTTTGGCATTGCCTTTCTTTGGGATTGGAATGAAAACCGACCTTTTCCAGTCCTGTGGCCACTGCTGAGTTTTCCAAATTTGCTGGCATATTGAGTGTAGCACTTTCACAGCATCATCTTTTAGGACGTGAAATAGCTCAGCTGGAATTCCATCAACTCCACTAGCTTGTTCATAGTGATGCTTCCTAAGGCCCACTTGATCTCACATTCCAGGATTTCTGGCTCTAGGTGAGTGAAAACACCATCGTGATTATCTGGGTCATGATATAGTTCTTCTGTGTGTTCTTGCCACCTCTTCTTAATATCTTCTGCTTCTGATAGGTCCCTACCATTTCTGTCCTTTACTGAGCCCATCTTTGCATGAAATGTTCCCTTAGTATCTCTGATTTTCTTGAAGAGATATCTGTCTTTCCCATTCTGTTGTTTTCGTCTATTTCTTTGCTTGATCACTTAGAAAGGCATTTTTATCCCTCCTTGCTCTTCTTTGGAACTCTGCATTCAGATGGATATATCTTTCCTTTTCTCCTTTGCC
This sequence comes from Odocoileus virginianus, assembly GCF_023699985.2. NCBI lineage: Eukaryota > Metazoa > Chordata > Mammalia > Artiodactyla > Cervidae > Odocoileus > Odocoileus virginianus. Next base: position 44,552,669 of record NC_069689.1, on the reverse strand, counting down.
TTTTGCTTCTCTTTTCTCAGCTATTTGTAAGGCCTCCTCAGACAATCATTTTGCCTATTTGCATTTCTTTTCTTGGGGATGGTTTTGATCACCACCTCCTGTATAATGTTATGAACTTCCTTCCACAGTTCTTCAGTCACTCAGTCTATCAGATCTAATCCCTAGAATCTATTTGTCACTTCTACTGTATAATTGTAAAGGATTTGATTTAGGTCATACCTGAATGATCTAGTGGTTTTCCCTTCTTTCTTCAATTTAAATCTGAATTTTGCAGTAAGGAGTTCATGATCTGAGCCATGGTCAGCCTCTGGTCTTCTTTTTGCTGACTGTATAGAGCTTCTCCATCTTCAACTGCAAAAAGTATAATCAGTCTGATTTCAGTATTAACCATCTGGTGATATCCATGTGTAGAGTTGTCTCTTGTGTTGTTGGAAGAGGGTGTTTCCTATGACCAGTGCGTTCTCTTGGCAAAACTGTTAGCCTTTGCCCTGCTTCATTTTGTACTTCAAGGCCAAACTTGCCTGTTACTCTAGGTATCTCTTGACTTCTGCTTTTGCGTTCCAGTCCCCTGTGATGAAAAGGATGTCTTTTTTTGGTGTTAGTTTATTAAAATGATATCATCTGCATAGCTGAAGTTGTTGATATTTCTCCTGGCAATCTTGATTAAACAGCTTGTGAGTCATCTAGGCCCTCATTTCACATGATTTACTCTGCATAGCAGTTAAATAAGCAGGGTGACAATATACAGCCTTGTCATATTCTTTTCCCAACTTTGAACCATTCCATTGTTCCACGTCCAGGTCTAACTGTTGCTGCTTGACGTGCATACAGGTTTATCAGGAGACAGGTAAGATGATCTGATATTCCCGTATCCTTAAGAATTTTCCATAGGTCATTGTGGTCCACACAGTCCAAAGGCTTTCACATAGTCAGTGAAGCAGAAGTAGATGTTTTCCTGGAATTCCCTTGCTTTTTCTATGATCCAGCAGATGTTGGCAATTTGATCTCTGGTTCCTCTGTCTTTTCTAAATCCAGCTTATACATCTGATGTAAGCAGTAGGTTTTATCAAATATGTATCAAAATGAGAAGGATTACCTCTCTTCCTGGTTTGCTGAGTTTTTATCATGAATGGATGTTGTGTTTGGTCAAATACTTTTTGAGTCTATTGATATCATACTGATTTTTCTTTGTTAACCATTGGTGAATTATTTTATTGGATGACACTGATTTTCAAGTACTGAACCAGCTTTACATACCCAGAATACCTCCCACTTAATTATGGTGTATAGATTTTTCTGTGCATTTCTGTATTTAATTTGTTAATGCTTTCTTGAGAATTTTTTTTATCTCTGTTTATGAGAGCTATTGGTCTCTAGTTTTCTGGTTTTGTACTTTGTCTGCTTTTAGAGTCTGAATAATGCTGGCCACATACAACGAGCTGGAAAGTGTTCCTCCTCTCTTATTTTTCTGAACTAGGTAGTACCTATTTCAGAAAGAGGTACCTATTTCAGAGGTACCTGAAATAGTACCTATTTCAGAGGTATAAATTCCTCTCAGTTCTTTAAGTGATTGATAGACTTTTCCAATGAAACCATTTGGGCCTGGAAATTTCTCCTTTTAAATTACAGATTCAGTTTATTTAATAGTCACACAGTTACTCACATTGGCTATTTTATCTTGGTTGCATTTTGATAGTTCGTAGTTTTCAAGGAGCTCATCTGTTCTCAGTTTGTGAATTTGTGTGTGAAGTTGTTCACTTGTATCTTTTTAATGGCTGCAGGATATGTGCTAATACCACCTGTTTCATTTCTTACCTTAATTTGTGTCTTTAAAAATCTCTGCCAGTCTTACTAGAGAGGAATTAACTCTATTGACTTTCTCAATCCCAGTAAAGGTTTAATTTAACTGGTTTCTCCTCTTTACTTCCTCCTACTAGATTTGGATTTATTTTGCTCTTTTTTGGGGGGATGGTGGTGTTTAGGGTAAAAACTTAAATTATTGACTTGATATGTTTCCTGTTTTCTAACATAAGCATTTAAAGCTGTTAATTTCTCTCTCAGCACTGCTATACAGTGTCTCAAAATTTTTAGAATGTTTTATTTTCATTGTTGTGTAAATTTTTATATCCTTGGGACTGCCTATTTAAGCAATGGAAAAGACTCACACATGTGGAGATTTTCCTGTTCTGTTATTGATACCTAGTTTGATTCCATAGTGGACACAGAGCATGCTCTGTGATTTTTAGTTGCTCTAGACAAATTGTTCTTCATTCTCTAACTTCCTGGGGGAAGCTAATATAATTGCTATTAGAGCTTTCTTCTTTTCTAATATTTGTATTTGTGCTATAAATTTCCCTTTTGTACTACTTTTGCCTGTACCAGAATTTTTTGATCAGTTATATTTCATTTTCATCTGTTCAAAATATTTTAATTTCTGTGGAGCTTGAGAAGAATGTGTGTTTTTCTGTTGTTGGGTAGAGTATCTATAAATGTCAATTAAGTCAAGTTGATGAATGATATTGAGTTCAACTATATCCCTTCTGATTTTCTGCCTTCTTGATCTTTCTGTTACTTAAAGAGGGATGCTGAAGTCTCCGGTTCTGTTAGTGGGTTTGTCTGTTTCTTCTTAAAGCTCTGTCAGTTTTTGCCTTGTGTGTGTTGATGCTCTGTTTTCAGCTTCATGCACCTTACACATTGTTATCTCTTCTTAGAGAATTGACCCCTTTATTATTATGTGATGTTCCTCTTTATTTCTGATAGTCTTCCCTGTCCTGAAATCTTCTTTATCTGTAACAAAATAGCTGTTACATCTATCTTTTGATTAGTGTTAACACTGACTACCTTTACTGTCCCCTTACTGTTAACCAATCTATATATTTATGTTTAAAGTGAGTTTCTTGTACACAGCATAGTTGGGTCTTATATTTCCATCCACTCAAACAGTTTGTCTTTTCAGTGGTATGTTTAGATCATTCATGTATAAAATGGTTATTGATTTAGTTGGATTAATTGCTATTATGTTTGTAACTGTTTTCTATTATATATATTTTTTCTCTCTTTTCCCCATTCTTTTTGCCTTTTCTGTTTTTAATTGACCTTTTTATGTGGTTCTATTTTATCTCCTCTCATAGCTTATCAATTATACTTCTTTTCTAAAAATTTGTCATAGTTTCCTTATTGTTTTCAATAAACATTTTAAACTAATCAAATTCCACCTTCAAATGATACACTGTACTGCTCCACTTGTAGTTCAAGTACTTTTTAACAGAATATTCCTAATTCCTCCCTTGTAAACCTCATGACATTGCTCTCATTCATTTCATTATTCATCTGTTGTAATTATACAGTACATTGTGACCCTTATTACTTGAAACAGATTAATTTTTAGATTAATTGAAAATTACAAACATAAAAGATTTTATTTACCTTTATTCCTTCTCTAGCAACCTTCCTCTTTATTTATTCTGAAGTAAGTTATTTTTATTTTATTCTTTTATATACATCTATATATATATACATATATGGACATACATATATTTATTTATTTGGCTGCCCCAGGACTTGGTTTCAGCATGCAGGATCTTTAGCTGCAGCATGTGGGATCTAGTTCCCTAACCAGGAATCCAGCCTTGGCCCCCTGCATTGGGAGTACGGAGACTTAGCCACTGGACTACCAGGGAAGTCTGTTTTTTATTTTTAAAAATTTTATTGAAATGTAGTTGATCTACAATATTACATTAATTTGAGATACGCAACACAGTGATTCAGTATTTTTATAGATTATACTCCATTTAAAGTTATTACAAATATTGACTGTATTCCCTATGCTATATAATATGTTCTTGTAGTTTATTTACTTTATACATAGTAGTTTATGCCTCTTAATCCACTATTTTACCCCTCCCTCCTTCCCTCTCACTGGTAACCACTAGTTTGATCAGTTTTATCTCTATATTTATGAATCTGTTTCTGTTTTGTTATATATATTCTTTGTTTTATTCTTTAGATTCCACATGTAAGTGATAACACAGTATTTTATTACTCTGGGTGGCTTATTTCACTTAACATGAGACTCTCCAGGTTCATCCGTGTCACTGCAAGTGGCAGGATTTCATTATTTTTTTTTATGGCTGATTTATATTTCATTGTGTGTGTGTCTACATATATGTATATGTATATATATCCATTCATCTGTTGACAGACACTTAGCTTCCATATCTTCACTATTATAAATAATTCTGTTATGAACATTGGGGTGTGTGTATCTTCTTGAATTGTTTTCTGCAGTTGTGTACACAGGAGTGGAATTGCTGAATCTTACAGTAGTTCAGTTTTAGTTTTTTGAGGACCCTCCATGCTGTTTTCCATAGTAGCTCTACCAATTTACATTCCAACTGGAAGTGTGCTAGGGCTCCCTTTACTCCACATCCTTGCCAAAATTTGTTATTTGTAAATGTTTTGATAATAGCCATTCTGAAATCTGTGAAGTGATAGCTCATTGTGGCTTTGATTTGTAGTTCTCTGATAATTAGCAATGTTGAATATCTTTTCATGTGCCCATTAACCACCTGTATGTTTTCTTTGGAAAACTGCCTATTCGTGTTTCTGCCCATTTTTAAATCAGGTTGCTTGGTTTTGTTTTTGTTTTTTTTGATATTGAATTGTATGAGCTGTTTATATATTGGGGGTTATTGTTGTTTAGTCCCTAAGTTGTGTCTGACTCTTGCAACTCCATGGACTATAGCCCTGCAGTCTCCTCTGTCCAGGGAACTTCCCAGGCAAGAATTTTGGAGTGGCCAGGGGATCTTCCAGATCCAGGAATTGAACCTGTGTCTCGTGCATTGACAGGTGAGTTCTTTACCACTGAGCCACCAGGAAAGCCCATATTTAGGGTGTCAACCCCTATTGATAATACCATTTGTGAATATTTTCTATCATTCAGTGGACTGTCTTTTCATTATGTTGATAGTTTCATTTGCTGTACAAAAATTTTTAAGGTTAAGTAGGTCCCATTTGTTTGTTTTTGCTTTTGGTTCCTTTACCACCAGACCTGCCTCCTGAGAAATCTGTAGGCAGGTCAAGAAGCAACAGTTAGAACTGGAAATGGAACAACAGACTGGTTCCAGATCAGGAAAGGAGTACGTCAAGGATGTATATTGTCACCCAGCTTATTTAACTTATACACAGAGTACATCATGAGAAATGTTGGACTGGCTGAAGCACGAGCTGGAATCAAGATTGCCAAGAGAAATATCAATAACTTCAGATATGCAGATGACACAGTCCTTACGGCAGAAAGCGAGGAAGAACTAAAGAGCCTCTTGATGAAAGTGAAAGAGGAGACTGAAAAAGTTGGCTTAAAACTCAACATTCAGAAAACTAAGATCATGGCATCTGGTCCCATCACTTCATGGCAAATAGATGGGAAAATGGAAACAGTGACAGACTTTATTTTGGGGGGCTCCAAAATCACTGCAGAAGGTGATTGCAGCCATGAAATTAAAAGACACTTACTCCTTGGAAGAAAAGCTATGACCAACCTAGACAGCAAATTAAAAAACTGAGACATTACTTTGCCAACGAAAGTCCATGTGGTTTTTCTAGTAGTCATGTATGGCTGTGAGAATTGGACTATAAAGAAAGCTGAGTGCCGAAGAATTGATGCTTTTGAACTGTGGTGTTGGAGAAGACTCTTGAGAGTCCCTTGGACTGCAAGGAGGTCCAATCAGTCCATCCTAAAGGAAATCAGTCCTGAATATTCATTGGAAGCACTGATGCTAAAACTGAAAACTCCAATATGTTGCCCACCTGATATGAAGAACTGACTCATTGGAAAAGACCCTGATGCTGGGAAAATTAAAGGCAGGATGAGAAGGGGATGACAGAGGATGAGATGGTTGGATGGCATCACCAACTCAATGGACATGAGTTTGAGTAAGCTCCAGGAGTTGGCAATGAACAGGGAAGCCTGGTGTGCTGCAGTCCATGAGGTCACAAAGAGTCAGACTTGACTGAGCAACTGAACTGAACTTGAAGATATAAAGGTAGGGAAATTATAGCAAAACAAGACAAACAAAGCGGGAATGGCAATATTGCTATTGAACAAACTAAGATTCAAGTCATAAAGTATTAAATGAAAGAAAAAGAATAGAAACTCAAAAGCTTTTGCATGGCAAAGTAAACAATAAACAAAATGAAAGACACCACAGATTGGGAAAAAGTAATTGAAAATGATGTAACCAACAAGGGATTAGTCTTCAAAATTTACAAATAACTCATGATGCTTAACAGCATTCAAGCAAACAATCCGATCAAAAAACGGGCAGAAGACCTAAATAGACCTTTCTCCAAGGAATACATACAGATGGCTAAGAGGCACATGAGAAGATATGCAACATCGCTAATTATTAGAGGAATGCAAATAAAAACTTCAGTGACTTACCACCTCACACCAGTCAGAAAGACTATCATTGAAAATCCACAAACAATAAATGCTGAAGATGGTGTGGAGAGAAGGGAACTCTCCTACACTGTTGGTGGGAGTGTAAATTGTTACAGCCACTATGGAGAACAGTATGAAGGTTCCTTAAAACACTAAGAATAGAGCTACATATGACTGTGCAATCCCACTCCTTAGTATATATCTGGACAAAAACATGATCCAAAAGGATACATGCACCCCAGTGTTCATTGCAGCACTGTTTACAACAGCCAGGACATGGAAGGAAGCTAAATGTCCATTGACAGAGGAATGAACAAAGAAGATGTGCTACATATATACAGTGGAATATCACTCAGCCATTAAAATGAATAAAATAATGCCATTTGTAGCAATATGGATGGACATAGGGATTGTCATACTGAGTGAAGTAAGTCAGACAGAAAAGGAGAAACATCATATGGCATCCTTGATGTGTGACATTTCAAAGAAATGAATAAGTGGACTTACAAAAAAATTTTTAAAGAAATTTTAGATTATTCTAGTTTTGAGAAAAATGTTCTGGGCATTTTGATAAGGATTGCATTAAATTTATAGATTGCTTTGGGTGGTATGGATATTTTAATAATATTCTTCCAACCCATGAAAAGAGAATATATTTCCATTTATTTGTATTGTCCTCAGTTTCCTTTGTCAGTGTCTTATTGTTTTCAGGGCATACGTCTTTCACCTCCCTGGTTAAACTTATTTATAGGTATTTTATTCTTTTTGATGCAGTTGTAGAAGAGATTGTTTTCTTGAATTCTCTTTCTGATGGTTTATTATTAGTATCAAGAAGTAATATATTTCTGTGTATTAATGGTGTATCCTGAAACTTTACTGAATTCATTTATTAGTTCTAACAGTTTTTTTGTGTGTCTGTTTATATAGATTTGAGTGGAAACTTTATATATATATGATACCATGTCATCTCTAGTTTTATTTTGATCTGAATTTTTTACCTATATCCTTTTCTTCTCACTGAAAAACTCCTTTCAGCCTTTCTTGGAGTACAAACTTGCTGGCAATGAATTCCCTCAGCTCTCAGTTTGTCTGAAAAAGTCTTTATGTTCCTTCACTTTTGCAGGATAATATCACTGGATATAAAATTTTCAGTTTGTGATTTTTTTCCTTTGAGCACACAAATACCTCACTCCAGTCTTACTGGCATGGTTCTAATAAGATATCTACAGTAATCTTATGCTTTTTCCTCTATAGGTAACATTTTTTCCAAGATTTTCTTTTTCTTTGGTTTTCTGCAGGTTGAATATGATATTTCTTTTCTTTCTTTTTTTAATTTAAGTACAGTTGATTTATAACATTGCTCTACAGAAAGTGATTTTCAGTTTTATATAGTGTATGTATGTATTATTTTAAATATTCATTTTCACTATGGTTTTCACAGGGTTATGCATATAGTTCCCAGTGCTGTACAGTAGGGAGCCTCTAGTATATAACTAGTTTGCATCTGCTAATCCCAAACTCCTTATGATCCCTCCCCCAGTCTCCTCCCCATTGGCAAGCACATGTCTGTTCTCTGTGTCTGTGAGCCTGTTCTGTTTTGTAGGCAAGTTCATTTGTGTCATGTTTTAGATTCCATATGTAAGTGATAGGATATAGTTCTTATTTGTAGTGTTTTTTTTTGTTTGTTTTTGTTTTATCCTGCTTGGTGTTAAGTTTCTGGATCTGTGATTAATTTTGTGAAGTCCTTGACCATTATTACTTCAAATAATTCTTCTGCTTTTTTCTCTCCTTTTCCATCTAGTATTCTAATTGTGCATATGTCACACCTTTAGAAATTGTTCCACAGATTTTGGATTTTTTGTTGTATTTTTTTAAATTCCCTGTGAGAATTCTAACATATCTGTTGTATCTGAGTCTAGTTCTAGGATTTCCTTTGTCTCTTCAGCATGACCTTTTTCTTGCCTTTTGGCATCTCTTAAAACTTTTTGTTGAAACACAAACATATTGTACTGAGTAATAAGAACTGAGATAAATGGGCATTTAGTGTGAGATTTTATTTTAGGTTGGCTAGGAGCTGAGCTGTTTTATGTTGGCTATAGTAGGTACTAGAGGCTTCAGATTCCTATTCAGATTTTTTTAGTGTCCTTATTTATTTATTTATTTATTTTTACTTTACAATATTGTATTGGTTTTGCCATACGTTGACATGAATCTGCCATGTGTTCCCCATCCTGAACCCTCCTCCCACCTCCTTCCCCATTCCATCACTCTGGGTCATCCCAGTGCACCAGCCCCGAGCACCCTGTATATGCATGCATCGAACCTGGACTGGCAATTCATTTCACATATGATAATATACATGTTTCAATGCCATTCTCCCATACTATCCCACACTCTCCCTCTCCCACAGAGTCTAAAAGGCTGTTCTATACATCTGTCTCTTTTGCTGTCTCACATACTGGGTTATCATTACCATCTTTCTAAATTTCCATATATATGCATTAGTACACTGTACTGGTGCTTTTCTTCATGGCTTACTTCACTCTGTATAATAGGCTCCAGTTTCATCCACCTCATTAGAACTGATTCAAATGTATTGTTTTTTTTTTTTTAACTGAAGAATTCTCATTTTTATTCTAAGTTAAACCACCTAACAATATCACTTGTATATTGCCATCATGTTATTCTGTAAAGGTGTGGTTGATATATAAAATGTTGTAAGACCCGGTACCTTTTCAATTTATAAACACAGTGAACTTCATTACTGTACATGTACTCTGCAACTACAGCTTAGCTGAAATCCTCCACACACAATGGTATGGACATTATTTCCCCTCTATCCCCATTAAACTGTACATCAAGACAATACAAATTTACTGTCCCACCTACCCCCTTACAAAAAAATAATACTCTAAAAGCAACCCTACTGCAACTTTTTAATTAAGACGATTACATATATTTTAGACCAATTGCTTTAAAGCAAGAAGGCAGTATAAACCTTCTAGGAAAATTTTTATAAAAGAGGTTAAGAAATATAAGACAATTTATACATTTAAAAACTTACAATAAATAAGAGATGCAGGCATTTTTTAATACTAGATACTATAATCCAATACAAGAACATCTTGATGTTCTGAAGCCATATGTTGAAATTCGTTGTTCCTCAACACAAGGAAAAAGATTTTGCTGCAAGATTAAGTTACAGTTATCTTCTCAGTGAAAGTCATTTGTGATGGGGTCTAATTCTTATTACTTCAACAAATATTGTTTTGACTTGGAGGGAGGGGCGATAACCCTGTTATTTTTCATTGACTATACTGAACTCTTTAGGATGATGACTGATCATACACAACGTATTATAACATTTTCGTAGCAAAATTAACCTTTTTTTTTTCCAGTCACAGTATTTGTGAAATGTATTGTTTTTAATGGCTGAGTAGTATTCCATTGTGTTTATGTACCACCGCTTCCTTATCCACTCATCTGCTGGTGGACATCTAGGTTGCTTCCATGTCCTGGCTGTTGTAAACAGTGCTATGATGAACATTGGGGTACATATGTCTCTTTCAGTTCTGGTTTCCTCGGTGTGTATGCCCAGTAGTGGGATTGCTAGGTCATGTGACAGTTCTATTTTCAGCTTTTTTAAGGAATCTCCACACTATTCTCCATAGTGGCGGTACTAGTTTGCATTCCCACCAACAGTGTAAGAGGGTTCCCTTTTCTCCACACCCTCTCCAGCATTTATTGCTTGTAGACTTTTGGATAGCAGCCATTCTGACTGGCATGAAATGGTACCTCATTGTGGTTTTGATTTGCATTTCTCTGATAATGAGTGATGTTGAGCATCTTTTCATATGTTTGTATGTGTTGTTTCATGTGTTTTCATGTGTTTGTTTTCATGTCTTCTTTGGAGAAATGTATGTTTAGTTCTTTGACCCACTTTTTGATTGGGTCATTTATTTTTCTGGAATTGAGCTGCAGGAGTTGCTTGTATATTTTTGAGATTAATTCTTTGTCTGTTTCTTCATTTGCTATTATTTTCTCCCATTCCATAGGCTGTCTTTTCACCTTGCTTATAGTTTCCTTTGTTGTGCAGAAGATTTTAATTGGTTCCCATTTGTTTATTTTTGTTTTTATTTCCAATATTCTGGGAGGTGGGTCATAGAGCATCCTGCTTTGATTTATGTTGGAGAGTGTTTTGCCTATGTTTTCCTCTAGGAGTTTTATAGTTTCCAGTCTTACATTTAGATATTTAATCCATTTTGAATTTATTTTTGTACATGGTGTTAGAAAGTGTTCTAGTTTCATTCTTTTACAAGTGGTTGACTAGTTTTCCCAGCACCACTTGTTAAAGAGATTGTCTTTTCTCCATTGTATATTCTTGCCACCTTTGTTAAAGATAAGGTGTCCATATGTACGTGGATTTATCTCTGGGCTTTGTATTTTGTTCCATTGATCTATATTTCTGTCTTTGTGCCAGTACCACACTGTCTTGATGACTGTGGCTTTGTAGTATAGTCTGAAGTCAGGCAGGTTGATTCCTCCAGTTCCATTCTTCTTTCTCAAGATTGCTTTGGCTATTCGAGGTTTTTTGTTTTTCCATACAAATTGTGAAATTATTTGTTCTAGTTCTGTGAAGAATACCGTTGGTAGCTTGATAGGGATTGCATTGAATCTATAGATTGCTTTGGGTAGTATACTCATTTTCACTATATTGATTCTTCCAATCCATGAACACGGTATATTTCTCCATCTATTTGTGTCCTCTTTGATTTCTTTCACCAGTGTTTTATAGTTTTCTATATATAGGTCTTTTGTTTCTTTAGGTAGATATATTCCTAAGTATTTTATTCTTTTTGTTGCAATGATGAATGGTATTGTTTCCTTAATTTCTCTTTCTGTTTTCTCATTGTTAGCATATAGGAATGCAAGGGATTTCTGTGTGTTAATTTTATATCCTGCAACTTTACTATATTCATTGATTAGCTCTAGTAATTTTCTGGTGGAGTCTTTAGGGTTTTCTATGTAGAGGATCATGTCATCTGCAAACAGTGAGAGTTTTACTTCTTCTTTTCCAGTCTGGATTCCTTTTCTTTCTTTTTCTGCTCTGATTGCTGTGGCCAAAACTTCCAAAACTATGTTGAATAGTTAGTGGTGAGAGTGGGTACCCTTGTCTTGTTCCTGACTTTAGGGGAAATGCTTTCAATTTTTCACCATTAATGATAATGTTTGCTGTGGGTTTGTCATATGTAGCTTTTATTATGTTGAGGTATGTTCCCTCTATTCCTGCTTCCCTGGTGGCTCAGAGGTTAAAGCATCTGCCTCCAATGCAGGAGATGCAGGTTCGATCCCTGGGTTCGGAAGATCCCCTGGAGAAGGAAATGGAAACCCACTCCAGTATTCTTGCCTGGAGAATCCCATGGTCAGAGGAGCCTGGTAGGCTACAGTCCACGGGGTTGCAAAGAGTCAGACATGACTGAGTGACTTCACTTTCACTTTCACTTTATCATAAATGGATGTTGAATTTTGTCAAAGGCTTTCTCTGCATCTATTGAGATAATCATATGGTTTTTATTTTTCAATTTGTTAATTTGGTGTATTACATTGATTGATTTGTGGATATTGAAGAATCCTTGCATCCCTGGGATAAAGCCCACTTGGTCATGATGTATGATCTTTTTAATATGTTGTTGGATTCTGTTCACTAGAATTTTGTTAAGGATTTTTGCATCTGTGTTAATCAGTGATATTGGCCTGTAGTTTTCTTTTTTTGTGGCATCTTTGTCAGGTTTTAGTATTAGGGTGATGGTGGCCTCATAGAATGAGTTTGGAAGTTTACCTTCTTCTGCAATTTTCTGGAAGAGTTTGAGTAGGATAGGTGTTAGCTCTTCTCTAAATTTTTGGTAGAATTCAGCCATGAAGCCGTCTGGTCTTGGGCTTTTGTTTGCTGGAAGATTTCTGATTACAGTTTCAATTTCCGTGCTTGTGATGAGTCTCTTAAGATTTTCTATTTCTTCCTGGTTCAGTTTTGGAAAGTTGTACTTCTCTAAGAATTTGTCCATTTCTTCCAAGTTGTCTGTTTTATTTGCATATAGCTGCTGATAATAGCGGAGAAGGCAATGGCACCCCACTCCAGTACTCTTGCCTGGAAAATCCCATGGATGGAGGAGCCTGGTAGGCTGTAGTCCATGGGGTCACTAAGTGTCAGACATGACTGAGCGACTTCCCTTTCGCTTTTCACTTTCATGCATTGGAGAAGGAAATGGCAACCCACTCCAGTGTTACTGCCCGGAGAATCCCAGGGACGGGGGAGCCTGGTGGGCTTCTGTCTGTGGGGTCACACAGAGTCAGACACGACTGAAGCGACTTAGCAGCAGCAGCAGCAGCCGCTGATAATAGTCTCTTACGATCCTTTGTATTTCTGTGTTATATGTTGTGATCTCACCATTTTCATTCCCAATTTTGTTGATTTGAATTTTCTCCCTTTGTTTTTTGATGAGTCTGGCTAATGGTTTGTCAATTTTATTTATCTTCTCAAAGAACCACCTTTTGGCTTTGTTGATTTTTGCTATGGTCTCTTGTTTCTTTCGCATTTATTTCTGCCCTAATTTTTAAGATTTCTTTCCTTCTACTAACCCTGGGGTTCTTCATTTCTTCCTTCTCTAGTTGCTTTCAGTGTAGAGTTAGGTTATTTATTTGACTTTTTTCTTGTTTCTTGAGGTAGGCCTATAATGCTATGAATCTTCCCCTTAGCACTGCTTTTACAGTGTCCCATAGGTTTTGGGTTGTTGTGTTTTCATTTTCATTCATTTCTATGCATATTTCGATTTCTTTTTTTATTTCATCTGTGATTTGTTGGTTATTCAGCAGTGTATTGTTCAGCCTCCATATGTTGGGATTTTTAATAGTTTTTCTCCTGTAATTGACATCTAATCTTACTGCATTGTGGTCATAAAAGATGCTTGGAATGATTTCAGTTTTTTTGAATTTACCAAGGCTATATTTATGGCCCAGGATGTGATCTATCCTGGAGAAGGTTCCGTGTGCACTTGAGAAAAAGGTGAAATTGATTGTTTTGGGGTGAAATGTCCTATAGATATCAATGAGGTCCAATTGGTCTGTTGTATCATTTAAAGTTTGTGTTTCCTTGTTAATTTTCTGTTTAGTTGATCTATCCATAGGTGTGAGTGGGGTATTAAAGTCTCCCACTATTATTGTGTTATTGTTAATTTCCCCTTTCATACTTGTTAGCATTTGTCTTATGTATTGCAGTGCTCCTATGTTGGGTGCATATGTATTTATAATTGTTATATCTTCTTCTTGGACTGACCCTTTGATCATTATGTAGTGTCCATCTTTGTCTCTTTTCACAGCCTTTGTTTTAAAGTCTATTTTATCTGATATGAGTGTTGCTATTCCTGCTTTCTTTTGGTCTCCGTTTGCATGGAATATCTTTTTCCAGCCCTTCACTCTCAGTCTGTATGTATCCCTTGTTTTGAGATGGGTCTCATGTAGACAACATATATAGGGGTCTTGTTTTTGTATCCATTCAGCCAATCTTTGTCTTTTGGTTGGGGCATTTAACCCATTTACATTTAAGGTAGTTATTGGTAAGTATGATCCCATTGCCATTTACTTTATTGTTTTGGGTTCAAGTTTATACACGCTTTCTGTGTTTCCTCTCTAGAGAAGACCCTTGAGCATTTGTTGGAGAGCTGATTTGGTGGTGCTGAATTCTCTCAGCTTTTGCTTGTCTGTAAAGCTTTTGATTTCTTCTTCATATCTGAATGAGATCCTTGCTGGCTACAGTAATCTGGGCTGTAGGTTTTTCACTTTCATCAGTTTAAGTATGACCTGCCATTCCCTTCTGGCCTGAAGAGTTTCTATTGAAAGATCAGTTGTTAAGAAAAAAGAAAGAAAGATCAGCTGTTATCCTTATGGGAATCCCCTTGTATGTTATTTGTTGTTTTTCCCTTGCTGCTTTTATTATTTGTTCTTGTGTTTAATCTTTGTTAATTTGATTAATATGTGTCTTGGGGTGTTTCACCTTGGGTTTATGCTGTTTGGGACTCTCTGGGTTTCTTGGACTTGGGTAACTATTTCCTTCCCCATTTTAGGGACGTTTTCAACTATTATCTCCTCAAGTATTTTCTCATGGTCTTTCTTTTTGTCTTCTTCTTCTGGGACTCCTATGATTCGAATGTTGGGGTGTTTAACTTTGTCCCAGATGTCTCTGAGGTTGTCCTTATTTCTTTTAATTCTTTTTTCTTTTTTCCTCTCTGCTTCATTTATTCCTACCATTCTGTCTTCTACCTCACTTATCCTATCTTCTGCCTCCAATATTCTACTGTTGGTTCCCTCCAGAGTGTTCTTGATCTCATTTATTGCATTATTCATTATATACTGACTCTTTTTTATTTCTTCTAAGTCTTTGTTAAACCTTTCTTGCATCTTCTTGATCCTTATCTCCAGGCTATTTATCTGTAACTCCAATTTGCTTTTTTCAAGATTTTGGATCATTTTCACTATCATTATTCAGAATTCTTTATCAGGTAGATTCCCTATCTCCTCCTCTTTTGTTTGGTTTGGTGGACATTTATTCTGTTCCTTTACCTGTTGAATATTTCTCTGCCTTTTCATCTTGTTTATATTGCTGTGTTTGGGGTGGCCTTTCTGTATTTTGGTAGTTTGTGGTTCCTCTTTATTGTGGAGGTTTCTCCCAGTGGGTGGGGTTGGATGATTGGCTTGTCAAGGTTTCCTGGTTAGGGAAGCTTGCGTCGGTGTTCTGGTGAGTAGAGCTGGATTTCTTCTCTCTGGAGTGCAATTGAGTGTCCAGTAATGAGTTTTAAAATGTCAGTGGGTTTGGTGTGACTTTGGGCAGCTTGTATATTGAAGCTCAGGGCTATGTTCCTGTGTTGCTGGAGAATTTGCGTGGTATGTCTTGCTCTGGAACTTGTTGGCCCTTGGGTGGTGTTGGTTTCAGTGTAGGTATGGAGGCGTTTGATGAACTCCTATTGATTAATATTCCCTGGATTCAGGAGTTCTCTGGTGTTCTCAGGATTTGGACTTAAGCCTCCTGCCTCTGGTTTTCAGTCTTATTCTTACAATAGCTTCAGGACTTCTCCATCTATACAGCACCAATGATAATACATCTAGGTTAATGATGAAAAGTTTCTCCACAGTGAGGGACACCCGGAAAGGTACACAGAGTTACATGGAGAAGAGAAGAGGGAGGAAGGAGATAGTGGTGACCAGGAGGAGAAGAGGGGGAATCAAAACGGAAGAGAGCAAGCTAGCCAGTAATCACTTCTCTATGTGCCCTCCACAGTCTGGACCCCTCAGAGATGTTCATGGAGTTACACAGAGAAGAGAAGAGGGAGGATGGAGACAGAGGTGGCCAGGAGGAGAGAAGGGGGAATCAAAAGGAGAGAGACAGATCCAGCCAGTAATCAGTTCCCTGAGTGTTCTCCACAGCCCAGAACACACAAAGAGATTCACAGAGCTGGGTAGAGAAGAAAGGGGGGAGGGGGGAGATAGAGGCGACCTGGTGGAACAAAAGGGGAGTCAAAAGGGGGAGAGAGCAATTAGGCCAGTGATCTTGCTCCCAAATAAAAATGGGTACTGAAGCTTGGGTTCTTAAAGTACAAGTTGATAACAAATACCAGAAAGCAAAGATTAAAAATATAGAGTAGAAGTTAGATTCTCAAAAATACAATATTAAAGGAAAAAAGTCACAAAAAATATAAAATATATATATATATTAAGTTTGCTTTAAAAATAGGGTCTTTTTTTCTTGCAAGGTAATATAGGTTATAAAAATGAAAATTAAAGGAGTAATAGGGGACTTAAAAATTTTTTTAAAGATTTTAAAAAATGATAATAGTAAATATATATCTAGGACTTTCTCTGGAGCTGTTGCAGACAGTGTGGGGTCAGTTCATTTTCAGATAGTTCCTTGGTCCGACTTATACTTCTCAAGGTCTATAGGCCCCTTCCTATGTAGTCAGTGCTAACTACAGGGTTTTAATCTATTGCACCTGTCACCTCCAAAGCGGTTCCCTCTGTTTATTTTAGCTTCTTCTGTTTGCTGGTCTCTTCAGTGTCTAATTTCCACCCTGACACAAGGTGGGCAGTGGTGGTCACACTTTTTTTAGGCTCGCATGTTCAGTCGTGCTGTGGGGAGGGAGGGACACTGCTAACAAATACCACTGGCGTGTGATATCACTGGGGAGCGCTCGCAGTGTTTCAGCCCCACTGGACTTGCCCCCGCTCTCGGCGTGTGTGCTTTCCCAGTCTACACTGCTCAGGCTCTAGGTTGCTCTGCTGGGAACTGTCTGATGCGGGCCCTGGGTTGCATGCACTCCCCAGGTCTAAGCTGTTCAGGTTCTTGGGTACCCCACAAAGGCACAGACTTGGTTGGGCCTGCATTTTGTGCCCGTCCCAGGTCCGAGCAGCTTAGGTGCCCATGTGCTTGGCGAGCGCAGTCTCCCCCAGTTGGAGGCTGCGACTCATCATCTCCCCCGTCCCAGCCGCTCGGTTTTCTGGGTGTACAACGGGCACACCTTCTTAGTTGTGCCGTGTGTCTCTTCTGGGGAGCTGATCTCTGGCTGCGACCCTCCCAGCGAATGTCAATCGACCGAAGTCTACTTGCAGTTTGGTATCTGATGCCTCTCTGGAGCCGAATGCCCCCTTCTGCTCTGGCTGCCATCGCCTGCCTGTCTCTGGCGGGGGATGGTCCGGGCCGCAGCTGGCTAGCTCTGCTCAGTCCTTTGTTCTGTGAGTGGGCCTGGCAGTGTCTTAGGTTAGGGCTTTTTGCAGGTTGCTATCTCAAGCTAGCTCCCTCAGATAGCTACTTCCTTTCGAAGACAATGGGCTGCCTTTCTGGGTGCCTGATGTCCTCTGCCAGCATTTAGAAGTTCTTTTGTGGAATTTGCTCAGTGTTCAAATATTCTTTCGATGAATTTGTGGGGGAGAACGTGGTCTCCCCATCCTATTCCTCCACCATCTTAGGACCACCCCTAATGTCCTTTTTTAATTCTCCTTCCTTGATTTGGGCTTCTCTATATGCTTCTCTTCAGAGAGTCTGCATCTTGCTCCTGTTTTTGTTTTTAAATGAAATTTTTAACAGAAATGCATTTCTGTCATATTTTCATTCTCTCCTATTTTCTCAAGTTACCTTCTATACTCCTATCTAACTTAGAAGCTAGGTCTTTGCCTCAATATTCTGTCAAGCCCAGGATGCACTGTTCATAAATGAGCTTTAGGAGCATGGAGAGCCCTGTTCCCCCAGCACCCTCAGGACCACCCACTGCACCCCCTGCAGGCCATGTAAGATGAGCCCAAGGTTTAGTAGTGCTGAGATTTTATTTATTTTGTTTTATTTTTAAATTTTTATTTATTTTATATGTAATATAGTTGATTTATGATATTGTATTAGCTTCAAGTGTAAAACAGACTAATTCATTTATATGTATATGTATATCCATTCTTTTTCAGATTCTTTTCCCATATAGGTTACTATATTGAGTATGGTTCTCTGTGCTATATAATAGATCCTTGTTGATTATCTATTTTATATATAGTAGTGTTTATTTGTTACTCTCAAACTCCTAATTTATCCCTCCCACATTTCCCCTTTGGTAACCATGTTTGTTTTTGACATCTGTGAGTCTGTTTCTGTTTTGTAAACAAGTTAATTTGTATCACTTTTTTATATTCCACATATGAGTGTTATTATATGATATTTGTCTTTGATATACTTCACTAAGTATGATGATCTCTGTGTCCATCCATGTTGCTGTAAATGGCATTATTCCATTCTTTTTTAATAGCTGAGTAATACTTCATTGTATATATACTAGATCTTTCTCCATTCCTCTGTTGATGGACTTTTAGGTTTGCTTCCATCTCTTGGCTATTGTAAATAGTGATGCAGTGAACATTGAGATTCTTGTGTCTTTTCCAACTATGGTTTTCTCCAGATATATGCCCAGGAGCGAGATTGCTAGATTATATGGTAGTTCTATTTTTAGTTTTTTAAGGAACCTCTATGCTGTTCTCCATATTGATTGCACCAGTTTATATTTCCACTAAGAGTGAGGAGGGTTCTGCTTTCTCCACATTCTCTCTAGCATTTATTGTTTATAGATTTTTTGATGATGACTATTTTGACAAATGTGAGTTGATACTTCACTGTAGTTTTGATTTGCATTTCTCTAATAATTAGCAGGGCTTCCCTGGTGGCTCAGTGGTAAAGAATTCACCTGCCAATGCAGGAGATGTGGATTCAATCCCTGAGTCAGGAATATCCCCTGGTGAAAGAAATGGCAACCCACTGCAGTATGCTTGCCTGGAAAATCCCACAGACAGAGGAGCCTACAGTTCATGGGGTCCAAAAGAGTTGGCCATGACCTAACAGCTAAATAACAACAATAATTAGCCCTGTTGAGAATCTTTTCCTGTGCTTTTTGGCCATCTGGATATATCTTCTTTGAAGAAATGTTGATTTAGATCTTCTGCCCATTTTTTGATTGGGTTGTTTGTTTTTTTGATTTAGAGCTGCATGAGCTGTTTCCATATTGGGAAATTAATCCCTTGTCACTTGTTTTGTTTTCAAATCTTTTCTCCCATTCAGTGGGTTGTCTTTTCATTTTGTTTATGATTTTCTTTGCTGTGAAAAAGCCTTTAAGTTTAATTAAGTCTCATTTTTTTACTTTTGGTTTTATTTTCATTACTCTTAAGTGTGCATGCATGCTCAGTCACTCAATCATGACTGACTCTGTGTGACCCCATACATTGTAACCTGCCAGGCTCCTCTGTCCATGGAATTTTCCAGGCAAGAATACTGTAGTGGATTGCCATTTCCCCCTCCAGGGCATTTTCCCAAAATGCATGGCTCCTCTTAGGAGGTGGATGCAAAAAGATACTGCTGTGATTTATATCAAAGAATGTTCTGCCTATATTTTCTTCTAAGAGTTTTGTAGTGTCCAGCCTTATATTTAGGTCTTTAATCCATTTTGAGTTTATTTTAGTATATGGTGATAGAGAATGTTCTAAGTTCATTCTTTTACATGTAGCTGTTCACTTTTACAAGTACCACTTGTGGTATATTCTTAGCTCCTGTCATAGAGTGACTATAGGTTCATAATTTATTTCTGGATTTTCTATCCTATTCCTTTGATCTATATTTATGTTTTTGTGCCAGTACCATAATGTTTTGATAACTGTAGTTTTGTAGTATAATCCTAATTCAAGGAGCCTGATGCCTCCAGCTCCATTTTTCTTTCTTAGTATCACTTTGGCTATTCAGAGTCCTTTTAGTTTCCATATAAATTTTTTGTTCTAGTTCTATGAAATTTGATAGTGCTTGCATTGCATCTATAGATTGCTTTGGTTAGAATACTCATTTTGACAACATTTATTCTTCCAGTAAACAACATGATATATCTTTCCATTTGTTTGTATCATCCTCAGTTTCTTTCCTCAGTGTCTTATAGTCTTCAGAGTACAGGTCTTTTGCCTCCTTAGGTACGTTTATTCCTAGGTATTTTATTCTTTTTGATTCAGTGGTAAATGGGATTGTTTCTTTAATTTCTGTTTCTAACCTTTCATTGTTAGTTTTTGGTATTAATTTGATCTATACTCCACTGTCCTTATGCTGCAGGCCATTTACTCTGGTGATTAATGAGGGAGGGAAGTGTTCTCAATTTTATGACGTCTCATTATTTTAGTGGGCCTATATCTCTAGGCTGTTACCTTCATGAATTTTTCTTGTCTTGCATAGCTTGCTTTCCCCACTTAGGTGGAATGGACAGGCCAAAGCAGGCTTGGGTGGGAAGAATGTCCTTCCCTAGCTGGGGTAAGGTGTTAGTAAGCTCTTTCCTCTGGAGAGCAGTCCTTTGTATGGAAGATGCTCTGGACATGTTACATAGTGACTACTCTTTTCCCTCTTCCTGAATGAGAAGCAAAGGGATCTTTTTTGGATTTTCACCATGACACCTTATAAGGGTCCTGTGTCCTGGTCACCCTAATGTTGCAGCCCCAGGAGTATCTCACTCTCAAGCTTTTCCACACTTAGCCTCCCTGCAATTTTAGTATCTTCTATCCAGGTAAGCAAATCTCAGCTGTGACCCTCTGGAGCTACCTGTCTTGCCAGATTTTGAAGTTGCAGTTTGCCCTATGATCTCAGTTCTCTGGTAAATAGTGAAAAATTGTTGATTTTCAGTTTGTTCAGCTTGTTCTTGTTATAAGAACAGGAATGAGAACTTCTAGGCTCTTTTATGTCAGAGATGAAACCAGATATATTCTCTGTATATAATTTCAGTTCTTTCAAATTTGCGAGGTTTGTTCTTCAGCACAGAATCAGAATATAGTCTTTCCTGGTGAATGTCACATGGGCTTCTGGGAGAAAAAGGGCATGTGTTTTGTTACTGTTGGGTGGAGTGTTTTGTATATGTTAGTTAGATTCTTTGGTTCATTGAGTTGTTCAGTTCTACTGTACCTGTGCTGAGAGGCTAGTAGTTCGGTTGCTGAGAATAAAACTGTTGAAGTTCCCACTCTTATTGTGAATTTATCTATTTCTCCTTTCAGTGCTATTATTTTTTAACAGCTTTACTGAGATAGTTTACATATCATGCAATTCATCCACTTAAAGTATACAATTCAGCAGTTTTTACTATAGTCACAGATATGTTCAGTCAATACCACAGACAATCTTGGAACATTTTTCTCACCCTAAAAGACACCTTCTACTCTTTAGCTATCACCTCTCTATTTCCTGATGCCCAGCCCTAAGCAACTAATTACTTTCTTTCTATAGAAATGGATGGATTTCTCTGTCCCAGTCTTCTGGGTAGGGAGAACAGGCTTCTCTTGGAGGTTTGGGGGATTTGGTTTTTTTGTTTTGTTTTTGCTTCTGCTTGTTGGTGGTTCTAGGTTGGAAGCGTCTACAGAGTCCTATCTGAGGTATATGGGAGGCAATAAGGAAGCCTAGGGGATTTACCATTGCTGTGTTGCTTCTTAAGCCCTAGGGTCTTAGGCTCTCTGTCTTCATTCTGTCTTTCAGAGTCTTCCAATGATTGCTTGTTGTGTTATTTTAATTATAAGAGAAAGGACCTGGGAGCAATGGGGCTATTCCATCTTGGTACAACCAATAGCTCCCACCAAAATGTATTTTGCCTCCAAAATCCAAAGGAACCCATGAGTATGTATCTGTTTCTTCATAGTGAGCAGTTCTGGATGTAACTCTTCTTTCCATTTGAAACTTTACCAATGTGGCAGATACCTGAACTTTTGCAGGCCTTCTCTCTCACCTCTAGTAGGCATGAGTTGTATTAAGTATCAGGTGTGTTTGCTATTTCCAATTTGATCTCCCCTCACCAGTATATATCTTAATGTTTCAGTGAAGGGACTGCTTTCCTGACCCTCTCAGAGATTTCCAGGTAGTGACTGAGCAGATTACACCTCATTGGATCCACTACAACATCCCCATTTCTGTAAGCCTTTGTTCTTCTTCCTCTGGATTATACAGTGGAAGTTCCAGCATCTCGTTCTCACTGACTGGGTCAAGACTTCTATTAACCATTATAGGTACTCAGACAAACACATTAAATCCTAAGGCCTATGTGAAACAACCCTTCTTGGCCTGATCCAGTCTTAGACTTATTCTCATTGGCTAATGTACTTAGTCTCCATTGCTCTCCAAATTCCTGCAAATAAAATTTGGCAAAATTCCTTCATGTGTGTAATCTCTCCCAGGAGCAATTAACTCTGAATCATGCTGGGATTTTACTTTCTCTATCGCCCTAGAGGCAGGGAGTAATCATGCTGGGATTTTACTTTCTCTATGGCCCTAGAGGCAGGGAGTATTGTTGTGTGGGTCCTAAAGAAGAGAAATTTCCTTTTTAGGTAACCACGCCAGATGAAGTCAGTGAAATCTTTTTATTCAAGTGAATGCTTGTTTTCTTAGAAGGCAAGAAAGGCTGTTTCTAATGTGAAGAAAAGTTTAGAGATATTAGAAGTTTAAGGTTCTAATCCTCCTGTCTACACAAAGGTTTCCATCTCAAGTCCTCACCCTTTCCCAGCAGAACCTTTACCTTAGCTTAAGAGACTTAGCATAAATATACCTTTAGCTGGCATGTGGTTCTACAGCTTGTACATACAGACCTCAGGCATGTCGCTCCCACAGCTTCATAAACTAAGAATTCCTCTAAGGCCACCATAGAAACTTTCTGATTCTCTACCTATGCCTTGAATTGAGAGTTTGTCACTAAGTTTATCTTTTTTTTTTTTTTTTTTGAGGGGGCTTGGGATTTGGGGGCATCGTTTTAGCAGTTAGAAGACTCCGTCTCCCTCCACAGTCTTTGAATTCATCATAATGCCACAGCAATCAAATACCACTGCACTTGATCTCCCAGCACCTTATCCTCCACTGGCAGTCTGAGTGACCATTCAAGTCATCGTGACACCACAGCTTCAAGTGATCAGTGATGTCCCGTTGTTTCCCTAGCAAGAAGGTCATTCATGTCCTCACCAACCCAACCCCAGAATCCCACTCTGATGGACTTTTTCCTTAGGCCACTCCCTCTCAGTTCAGTTCAGTCACTCAGTCGTGTCCGACTCTTTGCGACCCCATGAATCGCAGCACGCCAGGCCTCCCTGTCCATCACCAGCTCCCGGAGCTTACTCAAACTCATGCTCGTCGAGTCGGTGATGCCATCCAGCCATCTCATCCTCTGTCATCCCCTTCTCCTCCTGCCCCCAATCCCTCCCAGCATCAGAGTCTTTTCCAACAAGTCAACTCTTCGCATGAGGTGGCCAAAGTATTGGAGTTTCAGCTTCAGCATCAGTCCTTCCAATGAACACCCAGGACTTATCTCCTTCAGGATGGGCTGGTTGGATCTCCTTGCAGTGCAAGGGACTCTCAAGAGTCTTCTCCAACACCATAGTTCAAAAGCATCAATTTTTTGGCGCTCAGCTTTCTTCACAGTCCAACTCTCACATCCATACATGACCACTGGAAAAACCATAGCCTTGACCAGACGGACCTTTGTTGGCAAAGTAATGTCTCTGCTTTTTAATATGCTACCTAGGTTGGTCATAACTTTCCTTCCAAGGAGTAAGCGTCTTTTAATTTCATGGCTGCAGTCACCATCTAGCAGTAATTTTGGAGCCCAAAAAATAAAGTCTGATACTGTTTCCACTGTCTCCCCATCTATTTCCCATGAGGTGATGGAACCAGATGCCATGATCTTAGTTTTCTGAATGTTGAGCTTTAAGCCAACTTATTCACTCTCCTCTTTCACTTTCATCAAGAGGCTTTTTAGTTCCTCGTCACTTTCTGCCATAAGGGTGGTGTTATCTGCATATCTGAGGTTATTGGTATTTCTCCTGGCAATCTTGATTCCAGCCTGTGCTTCTTCCAACCCAGCGTTTCTCATGATGTACTCTGCATATAAGTTAAATAAGCAGGGTGACAATATACAGCCTTGACGTACTCCTTTTCCTATTTGGAACCAGTCTGTTGTTTCATATCCAGTTCTAACTGTTGCTTCCTGACCTGCATACGGGTTTCCCAAGAGGCAGGTCAGGTGGTCTGGTATTCCCATCTCCTTCAGAATTTTCCACAGTTTATTGTGATCCACACAGTCGAAGGCTTTGGCGAAGTCAGTAAAGCAGAAGTAGATGTTTTTCTGGAACTCTCTTGCTTTTTCGATGATCCAGCAGATATTGGCAATTTGATCTCTGGTTCCTCTGCCTTTTCTAAAACCAGCTTGAACATCTGGAAGTTCACGGTTCACGTATTGCTGAAGCCTGGCTTGGAGAATTTTGAGCATTACCTTACTAGCGTGTGAGATGAGTGCAATTGTGCGGTAGTTTGAGCATTCTTTAGGATTGCCTTTCTTAGGGATTGGAATGAAAACTGACCTTTTCCAGTCCTGTGGTCACTGCTGAGTTTTCCAAATTTGCTGGCATATTGAGTGCAGCACTTTCACAGCATCATCTTTTAGGATTTGAAATAGCTCAACTGGAATTCCATCGCCTCCACTAGCTTTGTTCATAGTGATGCTTTCTAAGGCGCATTTGACTTCACATTCCAGGATGTCTGGCTCTAGGTGAGTGGTCACACCATTGTAATTATCTGGGTAGGCCACTCCCTCTAACACACACTAAATCAAGTCACAGTACTGGCTGGAAAACACACATAAGCTGGAATGTTGAAGAGGAATTAATAGTGAGGGACTATTTATAGGAGTTCAGGCAGGATTCAGAGCACCCACAGGGATGAGAAAGTACCTAGGAACTTACAGTAGTAGGAAGGTTTACTATTCTTAATCTTTTGGCTTAAAGAACAAAGGAAGATCTGGAGGCTGTTGAGAACTAGAGCCGTCATGAGAGACCTGCCCAATAAAAGCTCTGGTCAGAGAGGTAGAGATAGAGTGAGGGGAAATAGTCAACCATACCATAAAAGCAGGGGAAAAAACTGGCAAAAGTTGTCAGAATTGAATTTTTCAGAACTCTGGAAATCAAAAAATCTTACAGCAATCTGGAGTGCACTTATTCAAGAAAAGTGGCTGGATCTCAGAAAGAACAGAGATCTTTGTGATATTTTAACTTAAAGTCCCATCCTCTAGTCTTAACCTTGAAAACTGAGGATCTGCAATCACAGTTAAAACTAGCAAGCTGGCAGCAGTTGGAAAAGTGTGGAAGGAAGTAGGAGCACCTTCAAAGGGGGGTTCAGTAAGAAACCCTGCTTGCAAGCCTGTCTTCTGTTTCTTCAGTCAGAGCTCACCAGTACAGAAAACCTCTTCCCGGAGGGTATTTGTCAAAAAATTGTCAAAACAATTACAAGCAGTTGCTTAACTTCACAGATGTCTGAGGCAGTGGATAACTATTGGGCCAAATAGTAGACTAAGCAGCCGAAGATGGAGCAGCTCTATAAAGTCAGCAAAAACAAGACTGGCAGCTGACTGTGGCTCAGACCATGAACTCCTTACTGCAAAATTCAGACTTAAATTGAAGAAAGTGGGGAAAACCACTAGACCATCCAAGTGTGACCTAAATCAAATCCCTTATAATTACACAGGGGAAGTGACAAATAGATTCAAGGGATTAGATCTGATACACAGAGTACCTGAAGAACTGTAGACAGAGGTTCACATTGTACAGGAGGCGGTGATCAAAACTCCCCAAGAAAAGGAAATGCAAAAAGGCAAAATGGTTGTCTGAGGAGGCCTTACAAACAGCTGACAAATGAAGTAAAGTGAAAGGCAAAGGAGAAAAGGAAGAATTTATCCATCTGAATGCAGAGTTCCAAAGAATAGCAAGGAGAGATAAGAAAGCCTTCCTCTCTGATCAATGCAAAGAAATGGAGGAAAGCAATAGAATGGGAAAGACCTGAGATCTCTTCAAGAAGATTAGAGATACCAAGGAAACGTTTCATGCAAAGATGGGTACAATAAAGAACAGAAACAGTACGGACCTAACAGAAGCAGAAAATATTAAGAAGAGGTGGCAAGAATATACAGAAGAACTATTCAAAAAAGATCTTAATGACCTATATACCCACCATGGTGTGATTCCTCACCTAGAGCTAGTCTTCCTGGAATGTGAAGTCAAGTGGGCCTTAGGAAGCATCACTATGAACAAAGCTAGTGGAGGTGATAGAATTTCCAGCTGAGCAATTTCAGGTCCTAAAAGATGATGCTGTTAAAGCACTGCCCTCAAATCTGTACGCAGGTCAAGAAGCAACAGTTAGAACCAGACATGGAACAACAGACTGGTTCCAAAGAGGAGAGTGAAAAAGCTGGCTTAAAACTCAACATTTCTTCATGGCAAATAGGTGGGTAAACAATGGAAACAGTGACAGACTTTATTTTCTTGGGCTCCAAAATCACTGCAGATGGTTACTGCAGCCGTGAAATTAGACTACGCTTACTCCTTGGAAGAAAAGCTATGACCAATCTAGACAGCATATTAAAAAGTAGAGATATTACTTTTCCGACAAGGGTCCTTATAGTCAAAGCTATAGTTTTTCAGTAATCATGTATGGATGAGTTGGACCATGAAGAAAGCTGAACACTAAAGAATTGATGCTTTTGAACTGCAGTGTTGGAGAAGACTGTTGAGAGTCCCTTGGACTGCAAGGAGATCAAACCAATCCTAAAGGAAATTAGTCCTGAATATTCATTGGAAGGACTGATGCCAAAGCTGAAGCTCAGTGCTTTTGCCACCTGATGTGAAGAACTGACTCATTGGAAAAAGACCCTGATGGTAGGAAAGACTGAAGGCAGGAGACGAAGAGGGTGACAGAGGATGAGTTGGTTGGATGGCATCATCAACTCAATGGACATGAGTTTGAGCAAGCTCTGGGAGTTGGTGATAAACAGGGAAGCCTGGCGTGCTGCAGTCCTTGGGGTCACAAAGAGTTGGAAGAGTTGGACACAACTGAGCAACTGAACTGAACTGAAGGCTGAAAAAGAAGATAGGAGAATGAGGTTTCTGCAGGGGCTTCAAAAAGCACTGACATATCTCTGGGAGTATGTAAGGTCGTGTGCATGCCTAAGAATGTGGGCATGTTCAGAGAAGACCCAAGAAGGCCCTGAGCTTTCACTTCTGCTGGCAGGAAGTGAGACTCCGTGCAAGCAGGACGTGAAGGCTAGAGCAAAGTTGTCAGCTGCCTGGTTGGGTGCTGAAAATTGTGACTGGAGCCCAGTGAGAACTAAAGCCATATAGGAAGGTCCATCCAGGGGAGCTATATCCTCATATCAGCCAAACCTAGCTGGTTAGGGAATCCAGGATTAGTACAAAAATCTAAGACAGGAGAACCCATAGAAGTAGGTCTAGCTCTTGCCTTGAGATCTTTGATCATCCAAGATGATACAATGGCAAAGCTTCTTTTGGAGAATTGTGGTGACCCAGAGAAAATTAAAGCCCATTGAGAAACAAAACGGTTTATCAGTGGTTGCCAGAGACTTGGTAGGGGGCTAGGGGGATGGTGCTTTGCTGCAAGTGGACACAAGGAACATTTAGAGAGATGAGAAATATTTTATGTGTTGATTGTGATGTTAAATACTTGTACATATTTCAAAACTGATTTAACTGTACACTTAAAATGGATGAATTTTATTCTGTTTGTGTGTACCTATAACTGTATTAACTCAACTTTTTCTTAAAAAGAAGAAAAAACATTTCGGCTTTTCTCTCTTCCTGCCCTTTACCCTGTGGCTGTGCCTCCTACTGTCCTACTTCATCCAGAAACCATCCATCAGGCAGTTTGGGAGGTAGGGTCTGTAGAGGTCCCCTTCTTGGACCACATGCGTGTGTGCTAAGTCACTTCAGTCGTGTCCAACTCTGTGCAGTTCTTATGCACTGTAACCCACCAGGCTTCTCTGTCCATGGGGTTCTCCAGGCAAAAATACTGTAGTGGGTTGCCATGCCCTCCTCCAGGGGATCTTCTTGACCCAGGGATTGAACCCACATCTCTTATATCTCCTGCATTGGTAGGTGGGTTGTTTACCACTAGTGCCACCACAGAGAAAGGCAAAGACTGGGTTGAGGAGTGGGGAAAAGAGAAAACAGCACAGGGAATCCTGTGTAATTAACAGTAGACTATTCTCTCCTCACCAGAGGATAGCACTTCTGGTGGGAAAACAAGGCATCCAGCCACTGGAGCTGCCCAGACTGGCTCACAACTCACTGCAGGAAGATGCCAAGTGGAGTTTGAGACAGAATTCTTCTGCTTTGTGGGAAAAGACCCTCAAACTCCGGGATTCAGATTCTGAAATTACCTCTATAAGCAATCTATGGGAATACATTTGTAGGATAAATCCCTTAAAATTGTGTTTTTTAAACTCTTTGGTGTGTGTGTGTGTGTGTGTGTGTGTGTGTGTGTGTGTGTATTTTCTAGTTGGTGACATTTTCAATTACATGATTTTTATAATGTATTTCAAATTCTCTCATTACACTGGGTCTTGTAAGCAGAATTCAGGCCATAACATGGAAAAAGCTAATTTTTCCTAGGCTGCTAACATAGGGGGCTTCCCAGGTGGCACTACTGGTGAAGAACCTGCCTGCCACTGCAGGACACATAAGAGACTCAGATTTGACCCCTGGTTTGGGAAGATCCCCTGGAGGTTGGCAAGTCAACCCGCTCCAGCTGACATAGAGGTGTTGTCTGAAAGCTGCTCATAAAATGAGCACAAGCATACCTCACCTCATTCCAGTGCTCAGTTTTAAAAGGAATTTACATTTCTGTTTTGTGTTCTGTTGACCATACCTAATTCTTTATTTTAACCAAGAAAAAGACTGTCTCTAACGGAAGGAATCCTGAAGCTTTCCTCTTAACTCACGGTGTTCATCTCCCTCTTTCCCCAGGAGGACAACTGTGAGTTTTGTGGCTTACTGCTGCTCCACCCAGTGTCTGCAGACTTTTGACCTACTGAGTTGATAAACACTCAAGAGCCTCAGGAGCGGTGCCAGCTTGACACTGCAGTTGCCCGCATACCACACACTGTGCGGCAGAGGGGTGGAGAGTCCAGCCAGGCCCAGCAGCCCTTGCGTCCTGCCACACTCGGAGACTGAAGGACTCTGGAACGGCACGATCAAGCGTCAGAACTGAAATGCCTTCACCCTTCCCCAAAGTTGGAATATAGCCTCCCCCGACTTAAGAACCCTTGGTCATCTGTGTTTTTCTTTTTATGTGAGTGTGTCTCATATGCAGATGATTTAGTTTTGATATGCCTCCCCAAATCTAATTTAGAGCAAGTTTCAGCTCTCTGAAGAACTATAATTTGATAATATAACCAAATTAACTTTTGAACATATATACCTTCAATGGTACTTGTAATCTTCTCTTCTCTCTTTCTTCCCCCAGTGATTTATTCCCCAGAGGTTACTCTCCATGTTTTTAACAAATTTCAGCCAACCCTATGACCTCAATAGTATTGAACTGTTGGCAGAGGGGTGGGGGTAAGGGTTGGGGGTGCAGGGGAGGCCAGAGAGGGTGCCTGAGTTGGCTCCAAGCTGGACTCTAGTAGGGGCTTCACAAGGGTCCTAGCACACACCCTTTAGAAAGTTACAACCTTGTTTATAAAGTTTTGCAACCTATTTTGTGAGGGTTTTAAAAATAAAACTAGGCTATAAATGAAATAGACACTTTTGAAAGACTACAAAAAATAATTTTTGAATTTTTTATTCCCTGATAAGATTTTTTTTTTTAATTTGAGAAGAGTTTGAGAAATATTTGAGGCTTTAAAAGAATCTGATTCTTTTCTTTCTGGATTTAAGCATTTTCTGGCTATTGAGAAAGGGAGAGAACACATCAAAATATGACCTCTGGTGTTTCTTGTTAGATGGATTCTTACACTGACTTTGAAATATCTTTGTTACATATGATAAACAAGTCTCAGCTACTTCTACTAGTTTTTAGCAAGGTGATTCTAAGTACAGTCTGTGCACATTTATTTAAATACCTGCGGCATTAGATAATCTTCATTTTGACCCTAGATTTCTTAAGTGCCTGACACACTGTTGTCCAGATAACAGTGAGAAAACACAGGAAACACAGGTCCAAATTCAGCCTCGGACTTTGCAAAAAGGCCATAAATGGAAAGTGTGAGATTGTACTCTGACATAAGATAATGCTTAGTGGAGGACTCACATATTTGCTCTTCCCTTGAAAGGATGGCATTTTAATGTTGCTTTGCTGCCAGATGTTCATCTGGTTGCTGTGAACTGATTCTTTTTTAACGTTTTTAAAAAGTTTAATTGTACATAGTTTTCTCTAAAGGCAGGATTAAAAGGGAACCAAGAAGGTTTACTTGGTAGGAAAATGATTTTCCAAAAATTTTAGATTTGTCAAAAATTTGGTTTATGGAATTTTATTAGCTGCCCTAAATCTGTAATGCTAGGCTCTAACAGTGCTAAAAAATCCTACATAGTTACTGACGAATGTGTGATCTTTTCACAGTCACACCACCTGCTGCCCGGAAAGCAGACTATACACATAGAATGGTGAAGGCAGAACATTATCAACTGTATTTCCACTGTTCTTACTTCCTCTTTTCCCTTTCATAACTTGGCCTCTTCAGCCTTAATCTTTCAAAGGCTTATAGTATAATAGGAACTGAAGATCCATATCAAATGTAACACTTCTTTCATCTTTTGCAATAATTGAAGTTTTAGTGTAACCCCTCCATGTATATAAATTGGGAGGTGAAAATGTGGCATGAAATTTCACAAATGTGGTTCAGGCCTAAGAGGCTGCTACCTATCATTTAAGTGACAGTAATATGTTTCAACATCTTTCTACTTCACCCTCTACAATCATATATCTTAAAATGGAGTTGTGAAATTTGATAACCTAATATTCAGGATTCTATTGAAACAGGATAGGTAATACTTTTAACTTGTTTGAGATTTTACAAAGACAGCTACAATCCAAACAGCCTGTGTACGAATAATGTAAGTTGAACTCCAGCAGTGGGCTAGGCAGACAACATTTGGATGGTCTCAGCCTTAATCCTGAGACCAGAACCCAATTTGATGCAGAATCCAATTTAATTGATGAGTAATGGAACTTATAATTTGACTTCTTTGGTGCTATTCATTCATTGGTGTCATTCTTAACCTTTTAATATTATAAAGGTGTATTGTAGACTGGAGAAGATTTGCCTACATTCTAAATATTTAATTGTGTCCAGAGCTTTGCAGAAAATTCTTAAGTTATTATATATGTGTTTTCCTGAGCAATGGTTATCTTAGGTAGAGAAATACTTCATGCAATTATAATGATGCCCCAAAAGTTAATTGTCTGGAAAATATAGCCTGTTCAGGTAAGTTTACATCAATAATCTGATATGTGGATATTGGTAAATTTTAAAATCCAGGATACTCTTTTGGGCATAGACCTTCTTAAGATACAGTTCATAGAGGATCCATTTAAACTGGATTACTGTATCAATGTTCTTCGAAATGCCAAGTTGTTATTATACAAAAATCCTCAATTACATAACATTGCATAGATGAATGAAATGTTGCATCTTTGATGAATAAAATGCATATTTTGAGCAGACTTTAATAGTTTTAAAACTGACCAATACACAGAAGAGTCCTGGCTAGTGGAGGATACGTTCTGGTTAATAGAAGGATGAACTCCTTTGTTATCTGACCCTCCTTTTCTGGAAAAGCATGGTTTACATTAAACATCTTTTGGTCAACGTACTCAACACTCACTAAAACCTTTCACACTCTGGCTTGTCTTCCTAGTTTAATGTACATCTCTCTTTTCTTCCACATTTAATTCCACAAATTAAAATGTTCACAATTTAAGAAAAATACTTCAATACCAGTTGGCTTACAAGGCTTTACACATAGTTTTCTGTAAAATACATACCTATTTTGTAATCTTTCAAAACCACTTTTAGAAATTATTAATAGTAAAATTAGGTTTCTGTTTCCTGAGTTGAAAAATCAGACATGTTCATCTTTATTGTAAAAGGCTTAAACATGATACATTGCTTCAGGAGAAATCAAAACATTTTTATTCAGATGATTTATGATCATGGATTCCTAACTGAGCCAACACTAATGCAACCTGATGTAATTCAATATTGAGATGTAAATTCATTTCATAGACTCAAAATCTTATTTAAAAATCAGGAGTCTTATTTTAAAATGTATCCTTACATAACCCTGGACAATTTATTATGCTCTTATTATTTTCGTGGTTTTCATCAGCTCTTGCTTACACTCCTGATGAGGCTCTTCTACGTTTATCCAGGAAAGTTAAGTGATATCTTGCCTTCTGTTAAACTGAGGGAATTTTTATGAAGTCTGTATTCTTGAAAATAACTACATGGCTATCTTAAAACTCATTCGAGTCTCACTATCCCTACCCAGGAAGTACCTCCCTGTGCTAGTAGCTGATAGATCTGGAAGTGATGCAAGTGTCTCTAGGAAAGGGATTGATCATAGCTGAATGCCTGTTATCCTTGGTCAGGAAAAGAGACTGCTTCACAGTCTAGGATATTCTCTTTGATGCATGGCTGTATGGTACACAGAGACCGAAAGGTACTGAAGCCCAGGGTGCCAGCTGGACAGAAGGTGGAGTGTTTGGAAGTCATTTCTATATGTAATTAAGAGACTTGCAAGGATTGGCCAGGTTTCCCCCAGCCCCCCTGCCTCCAGTTCACCTTAGAGCAGAGTGTGGATTATCCTTGCTACCTGTCAGGTTTTGCTTCTCATAGCAATTTTGAGACTATAGTATACCAAGATTCCTTCCTTCCTTCCTTCCCTCCTTTGTTTTTATATTGTGAAAAAATTTCCTAATACTCTGAGTCTGTCTGCTGAAACATTTTGACACTACTCATTTGTAGTGTGGATATTTTCTACGATTCATATTATATCCACTTTGGTCATTCTCACAGATACTGCTGTTTATAGAATGGTTGAGCTTGAACCATGTCAATGCATAGAAATGTCAATGGTGATGACTTTATTGTTTTAACCAGATTCACTTTGTTAAGGAAAATAAAGACATTAAATACTTAAAGCCAGCCAAAATGGTGGCATAAGGACCTCTGGAAATTCTCTCCTCCATAAAGACAAGGAAAAAATTTGCAAAAAAAATCAGAGTCAACTTTTTTCAGATCTCTGGAAATTAATCTTGCAGCATCCCAAGAAGTATTTATGCAAGAGAAATAGCTGAATCTCAGCAAGAACTGTAAGTTTTATGGTATTTTAACTAGTTTTATTTCCATTCCCCCTGCCCATTTCTAGTACTGCTTATCCCTGAAGACCAACAGTTCACAATCATGGTAGAAGCAGCAGCTTAGAAGCCACTGGAAGAATGGGGTTGGAGCTCCTTCAATGCTTCATTCCCAGAGAATTGTTTGGTGGTTTCCCAGAGTACCTCACTTGCAAAACTGTCTTTATTTTCTCTGATCAGAGTTTGCCACCAGTGCTTTTCCAAGTATTTAATGAGAAAAAATCAGAGGCATTTGTGGCTGCCTGAAGTAATAGCCATTGGAGCAAACCATAGCAAAACAGGCTAACCATAAACTAAAAAGGAAAAGTTGAGTAATGAGAGGCTTCAAAAAGCTCTGCCATTCCTGGGAATTTAGATGACCTTGTACATGCATAGACAGGGACTTTGCACAAGCCAAGGATTGTTACTCCTGCTCAGGAAAGACCTGGAGACATCTTAACTCTCACCTTAGGTTGATCTTGGTGAACTGCTCAAGCAGAAAGTGAAGATGAAGGCAGAGTTGTCAACCTCCTGGCTGGGTGTTGGGTGTTGGAGGATGTCCCAACACTCATACAAAGCTGTCAGCAAAGACTGGGAGAGTTACTGGCTTCAGGTGCTTATGTAAGTACTGTCTAATCATTGGGTGACTAAGAAACTACCTGAGAAAGACTTCAGAGTCTATCTTTTATGAAGAATATGGACTTCAAAGAATTAGTTCAGATGAGTTGCTGGACAACCAAAACCAGCAACTTCATCAAACTCTTAGCAAAGAGGTAAGTAAATCTAATTTCTAAAGTTATCCTATTAGTTTTCCTCAAAAAAAATTATGAGACATGCAAGAAATAAGTGTGCCCCATAAAAAGTGGAAAAATTCAATAAACTGTCTTGAGGAAATCCAAACGTTGGAATATGTAAAGACTTTACATTGACTATTTTAATATATTCATATAACTAAAGTATGAAAATGATGTATCACCAAGTAGAAAACATCGATAAAAAGATAGAAATTATTTTTTTTTTAAAATACAGAAATTGTAGAGTTTAAATAAAAATAGCTGAAATGAAAAATTCCCCAGAGGGGCTCAACATCAGATTTGAGTAGGCAGAAGAAAGAATCAGCAAACTTGAATATAGGTCAATTGAGGTTATCCAGATTGAGGAACAGAAAGAAAATAGAAGGGAGAAAAATTAATAGAGCCTTGAAAACCCATCAGATACTATCAAATGTACCAATATATACATAACAGGAGTCATGTAAGGGGAGAAGAGAAAAAGAATATTTGAAAAAAATAATGACCAAAGACTTCAAAATTTGATGAAAAATATTAACATACCAAGAAGCTCAATGAACCTGAAGTAGGATAAATTCAAATTCATTCCTGGACATATAATCATACTGTCAAAAGATAAAGACAAGGAGAAAATAGACTCATACACAAGAAATTCTTATCAGAAAATGTGGAGACCAAAATGGAGAAGGATGACTTCTTAGAAGTGCAAAAGGAAATGATATGTCAAGCAAGAATTTTGTATCCAGCAAAACAATCCTTCAAAAGTGAAGATGAAATTAAAACATTCTCAGATAAAACAAAATTCAGCATTAGCAAGCCTGTCCTACAAGAAATAATAAACAGAGTCCTTCAGGCTATAATAAAAGGACAGTAGACAGTAACTCAAATTGCACATGAAGAAATGGCACAGATAAAGGTAGCTACATGGGTAAATATAAAAGAGCATAAATGCATTTTTTGTTCACAACTTTTTTTTAGTCCCAGTTTAAGAGGCAACTCCATTAAAAAGTTAAAAATCTTTGTTGATGGTCACAAAGTAAAACAAAATATGTGTGACAATAACAGTACAAAGAAAGAGAGGGAACAAGCCTGTATGGGAACAAACTTTTTGTATAATACTGATATTAAGCTGGTATTAATCAAAACTAGACTGCTATATATTAAGATATTATAATCCTCAGGGAAACCACTAAGAAATATATGGTAAAATAATAACAAGAATATAGAGTAAAAGATACAAAAAGGAAATAAAAATGGCACACTATAAATACACAACAGAAGGCATGGAAGTATGGAGGAATAGAAGAAAAGACACAAGACATAGAAAACAAACGGCAAGATGGCAGACTAAATCCTACCTTATCAGTAATCATATTAAAGGTAAATGAATTAACACTCCTATTAAAAGGTAGAAATGGCAGAATGGGTAAAAATCATGATCCAACTATATGCTGCCTACAAATCAGTAACAGATAGATTGAAAGTAAAACCAAGAAAAAAAAAATGGAAAAAGATATACCACACACACTTAACAAAGAGAGCCAGTGTGGCTGTATTAATCTCAGACAAAAGAGACGTTAAGGCATAAGTTGTTACTAGAGACAAAGACATTACAAAACATTACATAATGACAAAAGGATCAGTCCATCAAGAAGACATAATTATGCACATATATGTACCTGACAACAGAGCACCAAATACATGAAGGAAAAACTGATATAGTTGAAGTGAGAAATAGCCAATTCAATAATGGCAGTTGGAGACTTTACTGCTTCACCTGCAATTTTGGATAGAACAACTAAAGAGAAATCAACAAAGAAATAGAGGACTTGAACAACACCTTAAGCCAAGTAGCCCTCACAGACATACATAGAACAGCAAAAGCACATTCTTTTAAAGTGCACATGGAGCATTCCTTGGGGTAAAAAAGTCAATATTTTTAATAGGATTGAATCACAAAATATGTTCTCTGAGCACAAGAGAATGAAATTAGAAACAACTAACAGAAGGAAACTTGGCAATTTTATAAATATATGGAAATGTAACATTGCATTCCTAATTAATCAATGGATAAAAGAAGAAATCACAACCATAGATTAATGGTTGCCTGGATAGGGGGAGGGGGAAATGGGTCATGACTGCTAATGGGTGTGGCGTTTCTTTATGGGGTGATGAAAACGGTTTGGAGTTAGATAGTCATGATGGCTGCACAACCTTGTGAATATACTAACAGCGCACACACTAAAGGGATGGTTTGTGGTATGTGAATTATATCTCAACTCAAAAAAACAGTGATACCTGTTAACAAGCTATTTTTCAATAGACCAATAATCCTTCCAGAATCCAAGAATGGAACTGCAGTCACTGTGGCTGTGAAGTGAATGGAAACTCAGTATTAACACTCATATGGTTTTAGAGTCTGTGCTTACTGGTTAACACCAGCATCAGGCCAAATCCACAGTAATTTAAAAATCCCAGGTGGTGAATGTTCCAACTCACTGAATCCACTGAACAAACAGTGACCATTCCAGTGAGGCCCCTCAAGGTACAGAGACCACTGAAAGTAAAACACCATGATTGAAAATATAATCAAGTGGAAAATTCTGTAAAGTACTTGTAAATCGTATTGCTTTTTTCCTAGTTTACAACAGTGATTGGTACCATTCTTTATCTAGAACAAAAATTTATAGGGAGGTATTATTTACTAAAGGTCGTTTTGTATCTTTTCATCATAATTACAGCTATGTGTTTATCATGATTTAAAAAAAAAATACTTCTATCCAAGGCTGTTAATAATTCTCTGAAACTGATAAAGGTCACTGTTTAATTTATTGACCAAACAATTACACCCACTTTGAGGATATGCAGTCTAATTTAGTAGACCAAAACAATGTTTAGATTCTAAATTAAAAGACAGAGATTTTATAATTGTGCATAAGAAACAGTAGTTATATCTTGCCCTCTTCAGGTTTATGTTCTTTA
The DNA here is from genome assembly GCF_023699985.2 of Odocoileus virginianus. Lineage (NCBI taxonomy): Eukaryota > Metazoa > Chordata > Mammalia > Artiodactyla > Cervidae > Odocoileus > Odocoileus virginianus. The sequence continues at coordinate 44,515,708 of NC_069689.1, read as the reverse complement.
ATTTTAGGTGATTGGTCTGGTAAAAAATTTTAAAAATATAAAATCCAGTTGCAGTATTATTAGTATGATCTTACTATTTGAAACAATCCAGTAAATTGTGTTGTGAGCTATGATTAAGGAGTCCTGTACATTGATTATATAATACAATCATGCATAAAAGCACTTGGTAGACAACCCTAAAAGGAAAATCTGCTCTTTTTTATTTAATCCCTATCTTCCTGTAAGAATTCTTTATCCATGTAATTTTTCACATCTTGTAGTTCATATTAAAGTAGGCTTTTTTCTAATTACAAAAGTAATACTGCAGCCTAGAGAAAGGGATGAAGAAAAAGCTTACTATCCCAATAACCCCTTCATCTTTTGGTAAATATTTGTCTTTTCAGTCTTTTCTATGAATGCTACACATACACTTGTGGATTTACTTAAATGACATCTTAGCATACAAACTATTTTATAACTTGCTTTCTTCAACTAACATTTTGTGAAAATCATAGCAATAAAAATACATACATACATACTGGCTATGTAGTATTACATTTTTTACCAATATTATGTAATAGAGTACATATTTAATACATTTTTAAACAAAAAATGTTGCTTTTATTGTACTTGAAAGCATCAATTTCTCTTAGTTTCTTTATGTAGTACCAATTTATTTGGGAAGGCAGATGGGAGATTAAATTTTATAAGCAAGTATCAGATTGCTAATACTTTTATAGATATATATCATCAGTTTAGCTCTTTTCAACTAGAGCAATCTTGGAAAACTTTAACTCTTTATTTAATGTCAAAGTCACTGACTAGAGCCCTGAACTAGGACTTCATTCAAAATGTACTTTTATTAGTGCAATTGTCTAGTATGCCACAATCACTACAGTTTTCAGTAAAGAGATTTTCTCCCACCCCAGACATTTCCATTTGGCATATTTTTCCTAAAACAACAACAAAAAATGAGCTGGGATCTGATCAATTAACCTTCTGTTTAATATTAATTTCAAAACATTGGCTTACATCAGATTCTCAGTGAAAATACTTAAAGTTAGCACAATAATCTGGGATCCCTGCAAAAACAAGATATAGGATACAGCTTTTTAGTTAAAACAAGCAGCTCACAGAAAGAAATATGTTAACGCCAACAAGAAAATGACATTGAAAAAGACAGGAGTAGTCACAGAGGGGTGGGGAGGAGTAAACTACACCTTTGGGGAGAGTTTTTGTGGCTCACAGACAAGTGGCTGAGGAACTCTGTAGACTGAAGAAGCGTGAAGAGTGAAGAGATGAAGGTCAGGGAGAAAAGAAAGGTGGGGGAGATGAAAAGTACCACTACAGAAAGAAGGCATTACTCAAAAAGTGAGCGTCATGTTTCCAGTACCTGTGTCCTTTGCCATCCTCTTTTGCTTTAACAATATGCACCTTGCTTAGGGAAGCGGAACCAAATTTAAGGAAAGGAATTGAATTTGATACTGCCGGTGTTCTCTGCCTCTAGCAAACCAGCCCCCCCAAGCCCCGTTTTTTTGCTGCCAGTCGTTCACGTCGCAGCAGCTGAGATGCTCATCGGCCAAGGGGCAGGAGACTGCACTGTGTCTTGAAGGCTAAGGTGGTCATGGTGCCTCTGAAGAACGTAGGAAACCTAGACCGAGAGGAAGCATCTCTCTACTGAACGAGACTGAGCCAGGCGAGGAGAGGAAGGTGAAGGGAAGGCCCGCAGTTCTGCAGGTCATTAAAGAAGAAATGATGCCTGATCCATCATGAAATGTCCCAGGATTTGCAGTGTTTGACAGGAAAAGAGATATGCGGAAATACTGAAATTCATTCTAAAGGTAAACATGGAAACGTGAGATTAAAGAGCAGAATCATCTGATATCACAAATAGCAAGAAGGAAGCAAGAAATGACTTGATTTTTGCCTGTGCCTGTGGCCAGCTCAAGAAGTTGTCTTCACACGCCATCTTCCTTTGGGACAGTCCTACCCAGCCCCATATCTTTGCATGGATCTCACAAATCATGATGTGCCTGAATTGGCAGTTCACCTCAGAAGATGTGGAAAATTCCTTAAATAGAATTCATCACGTCCTGCCCCACCTCATCTTCAGGTTTCTCACAGGTTCCTTCTGAGCCTCTGTGCCAAACTCACAGATAATTTGTGCAAACGTGGATCATTCCTGCTTTAGATCGGTTTACTCTCTATTAGATGATTCCCATTATTTGTAGGTAAATTTTTAATGATCTTAATTGTAGTGGCCATAAATTGCAAACTGCATTTTCCACTTTACCAATGTTAAAATCATCTTTATTCTACTTGAATATGTAGAACCTTCTAGAAATATCTGCAAGTTCCTTGTGTACTACTTTTATGTCATGTTTTTCTCCAAAGTCTTTCTCTAAAGTCTAAGTCTTAAAGATCCAATGTAGCTAGCTACAGCTGTGTCTGAAATCATGCCATCTGGTACTTCATCACCATAAGCTGCTGAGACACTGCACACTTCATAGTTTTAGTTAAATGAATGCTTTCTTTTTTAACCTGAAGCTTTCTCATAACAAAAAATTTTAATGTTATTTTTACTATTTGAAGTAACAGACAAAACATTCACCTCTAAGTGATATCCTGGTGCCTCTCAATAAAATAAAAATTCCAAATGAGACCAAAATCTAGGAAGGGAGCCCACCCAGACCAGCAAAATCTGAGGGAACTGAAAAAAGATATTCAATGTCCACCAAGTTTGTAAAGCATTAAAAAAAATTCTCCCTGCAATCCCAGCCCACCTTGAACTTAGGAAGAAAGAATGCAGGGTATAAATAATGAATGAATAGAATAAATAAGTATGATGGTGATGATGTGTGTAAAAACAACGAGTCATTCTTTTAGACTTGTGAAGTCAATTCTTTAACTATGTTTTGCCCTACATAAAGGTTTAAGAATATTCAGACATTTATCTGTTAACACAAAATAATCACTTCAGTTCTAAAAATACTCTCCTGCTACTAACTCAATTTTTTTTAAGTACAGCAGAAAAGCTTAATTAAACTTTCTGGTTGTTAAAGCTCTGCTTCCTGAAAAAATATACTATTCTTAGAGTCCCACAGTCCAACTAATATATTATCAGTTAAGAAGTATTCCTTTCTTGTGTTTAGCACTGAGGCCATTGGATGGGATTTTAGTTGAGTAAACTCACGACTGAACTGGGCAGCTGAAAAGAACTCTGTTCTGCTAGTAATGTCAGCCTCAGGAGAGGGAAATTGACAAGAGGCCAAATTCCTCCAGGAAATCTAGGACTAGTTGAAACCATCCTACCCCACCTTGCTTTGATGATGGTGACTGATGATAAGTTTTAAATTTTCAGCACCTGGTGTTAACAGCACAGGCTTCACAGCTCCAAAACAACAACAAAGAAAGAACTAAAACATCATTTACAGTTTGGCAACATGTCACAGAGCCCACAGGAGAGCAGAAGGTAGCAGGGTGAGGAGAGAAACTTGATTCCCCTTTCCAGACCTTATACATGAGAACAGCCACACTAGACGAAAGAAGCATTTTGCTTGGGGTTCTGAGGAAAGAGACCCATGGCTGGCTTTGAGTAGACCCCGAAGAGAGGCAGCCAGGGGCAGCACCTTGTCCCAGGCACAGGGCTTGCCTCAACACGGATAAAACCCCCTGGGTTTCAGGCTACCTCCTCCGTCAGGTTCCGTGCCTGCTGGGCACAAGCTGACATGGGAATCTGCATAGTTCCAATGCCCAAAGGAAACCAAGGCTTTCCAGAGGTCTGAACAACTAGCCCGAGCCAAGTGACAATACAGCAAGGAACCGCCTGCAGTCCTGAGAAGTGGAGAGGGTCACGTTTGTTATAAGAGGAAAGCGGTGCTGTACTGTGCTGAGTCGCTCAGTCATGTCCCACTCTTTGGGAACCCTTGGACTGAAGCCCGCCAGGTTCCTCCATCCATGGGATTCTCCAGGCAAGAATACTGGAGTGGGTTGCCATGCCCTCCTCCAGGGGATCTTTCCAACCCAGGGATCAAACCCAGGTCTCCTTCATTGCAGGTGGATGCTTTACTGTGAGCCACCAGGGAAGCCCAAGAATACTAGAGTAGGTGGTCCATCCCTTCTCCAGGGGAACCTCCAGACCCAGGAATGGAACCAGGGTGTCCTGCATTGCAGGCGGGTTCTTTACCAGCTGAGATACCAGTGGTACCAATGGAAAATTAGTAGATAGAATTTTCTTCATGGTCTAATTGTGAAAGGGGTAAGTTGAAACTCCAACCATTCATTCACTCCCAGGAAACACTTTTGAAGTGGCAAGGCCTGCTCTAGGCTCTAAAAGTTCAAGAGTGAACAGTACAGAGCTGGGTCCTGCCTTCAGGGAGCTATATTCTAGTGAAGAAAATAGACAGCAGACATAAGTGTCCCCAAATGGATGGTGACAAAGCCGGCCAGGGCCAGGATTATGGCCTGTGAGTCAGGCTTGAAGCCGCTGGTCTAGGGAGGAGCTGGGGGGCCCGTCCAGGCAGAGGTTTGCCCTCCAGCAGGGTGGGCATGTTCCGGGACTGAGGGAAGACCAGCGGTGGCAAACTGGGCGATGAGACCAAGGGCTGATGGGGAAGCAGGACCTGATGGTGCAACGGCTGCGCTTTTTCTCCCCAGGATAACGAGAAGCTTGATGCGTCTGGTGTTGGTTGATATTCCTTCCATTTGTTGATGGGTGGGAGGCGGCTGGGGGTGGAGGGCAGACAGAGGGGCACCAGAATTGGGTGTGGCCTGGGGAATGGGGGCGGGGGAGATGGGGGTGACTGTGGATCATAGTCACCTGACCGGAGAAGCAAGAAGCTAAACCAGGCAGGACGGGAAACAAGGAGTAGGGAGAGAGGGCAGGGCCCAGGTTTCTACTGAATCTTCCTGTTCCGTCTCCATCTGGTCTCCACCACCCTCTGACCCTGCTCTCTGAGGCCACTGATGGCCCACTTCCCCTGCAGGAACTGCCCACTCTCCTGTCTTCTTCTGCCAGCTCCTCCCTAGACCACTGGCATCACCAGTGGTCTTCACCATCTCGACCCTCCTCCCTTGAACATGGGCCTGGCAGGCTCCTCTCCCATCCTTCTGTGTCTTTGGCTCCTCTCTCTCTTTCTACCCCTTACGTCAACATGGTCCCCAGGTGGCCCAGGGCTCCCATCATCACCTTGAAGAAGGGGCCTTCTGGATGCCCCTAGGGGGATTGGATCACACTCCTAGGCCAGAACTGACCATGCCCCAGGTAGCCTGACCACACCCCCAGGCTAGGGCTCACCACTACACGTGACACGACCACAACCCCCAAGCATGGTGCAGCCCCTTCAACTTCATAAAAGTTCTTGCTGTTGTTGTTGTTCATCACTAAGTTGTGTCCAATTCTGCAACCCCACGGACTGCAGCATGCCATGCTCTTCTGTTCTCCACTATCTCTGGAGTTTGCTCAAATTCATGTCCATTGAGTCTGTGGTACTATCTAACCATCTCATCCTCTGTCACTCCCTTCTCCTTTCACCTATGATCTATCCCATCTTTCCCAGTTTCAGGGTCTTTTCCAATGGGCCAGCTGTTCGCATCAGGTGGCCAAAGCATTGGAGTTTCAGTTTCAGCATCAGTCCTTTCAGTGAATATTCAGGGTTGATTTCCTTTAGGATTGACTAATTTGCTCTCTTTGCTGTCAAAGGGATTCTCAAGAGTCTTCCCTAGCACAATTTGAAAGCATCAGTTCTTCAGTGCTCAGTTTTCTTTATGGGCCAACTCTCACATCTGTACATGACTACTGTGAAAATCATAGCTTTGACTGTATAGACTTTTGTCGGCAGAGTGATGTCTCTGCTTTTTAATATGAGTCTAGAATCATAGCTTTCTTTCCAAGGAGCAAGCATCTTAATTTCATGGCTGCAGTCCCGAGTGATTTTGGAACCCAAGAAAAGAAAACCTGTCACTGCTTCCATTTCCCCCCCTTCTATTTGCCATGAATCATAAACTGGAATCAAGATTGCTGGGACAAATATAAAAAACTTCAGGTAGGCAGATGATACTACTCTAATGCCAGAAAATGAAAAGGAACTATGGAGACTTGATGAGGTGAAAGAGGAGAGTGAAAAGGCTGGCTTAAAAGTCAATATTTAAAAAACTAAAATCATGGCATTCAGTCCCATCACTTCATGGCAAATAGATGAAGAAAAAGTGGAAGCAGTGACAGATTTTATTTGAGGGAGGGGCTCCAAAACCACTGTGAATGGTGACTGCAGCCACAAAATTAAGACTCTTACTAATTGGAAGAAAGGCTATGACAAACCTAGACAGTGTATTAAAAAGCAAAAACATCACTTTTGCTGACAAAGATGCATGGAGTTAAAGCTCAGGTTTTTCCAGTAATCACCTATGATGTGAGAGTTGGACCACAAAGAACGTTGAGCACAGAAGAATTGACGCTTTTGAATTGTGGTGCTGGAGAAGACTCTGGAGTGTCCCTTGGGCTGCAAGGAGATCAAACCAGTCAATCCGAAAGGAAATCAACCCTGAACATTCACTGGAAGGACTGCTCCAATGAAGTTGAAGCTCCATTATTATGTCCACCTGATGCAAAGAGCCAATTCATTGGAAAAGACCTGGATGCAGGGAAAGATTGAAGGCAAGAGAAAAGGGCAGCAGATGATGAGATGGTTGGATGGTATCACCAACTCAATGGACATGAGTTTGAACAAACTCCAGGAGACAGTGAAGGATGATAGGGAAGCCTGGCGTGCTGCAGTCCATGAGGTCACAAAGAATCAGACATGACTTGGTGACTGAACAACATCTGCCCTTAAGTGATGGGACTGGATGCCCTGATCTTTGTTTTTTGAATGTTCAGTTTTAAGTCAGCTTTTTCACTCCTCTTTCACCCTCATTGAGAGGATCTTTAGTTCCTCTTCACTTTCTGCCCGTACAGTGGTTATCATCTGCTTATCTGAGGTTGCTGATATTTCTCATTCAATCTTGATTCTGGCTTGTGATTCATCCAGCCCAGTATTTCACATGTTATACTCTGCATATAAACTAAATCAGCAGGGTGGCAACATACAGCCTTGATGTACTCCTTTCCTAATTTTGAACTAGTCCCTTTTTCCATGTCTGTTTCTGTTGCTTCTTGTCCTGAATACTGGTTTCTCAAGAGACAGGTAAGGTCTGGTAATCCCATCTCTTTAAGAATTTTCCACAGTTTGTTGTGATTTATACCATCAAAGGTTTTAGCCTAGTTAACAAAGCAGAAGTAGAGTTTTTGGGGGGAATTCTCTTGTTTTTTCTGTGATCCAACAGATGTTGGAAATTTGATCTCTGGTTCCTCCACCTTTCTAAGTCCCTGACTTCCCTGGTGGCTCAGAGGGTAAAAGCGTCTGCCTATAATGTGGAAGACCCACATTCAATCCCTGGGTTGGGAAGATCCACTGGAGAAGGAAATGGCAACCCACTCCAGTACTCTTGCCTGGAAAATCCCAAGGACGGAGGATCCTGCTAGGCTACAGTTCACAGAGTCACAAAGAGTCGGACACAACTGAGCGGCTTCACTTCACTTCTTCACTTCCTCCACCTTTTCTAAGTCCCAAGAACATCTGGAAGTTCTTGGTTCATGTACTATTGAGGCAAATCTTGAAGGATTTTGAGCATTACCTTGCTAGCAGGTGAAATGAGTGCAATTGTACAGTAGTTTGAATATTCTTTGGCATTGCCTTTCTTTAGGATTGGAGCAAAAACTGACCTTTTCCAGTCCTGTGGCCACTGCTGAGTTTTCCAAATTTGCTGGCATATTGAGTGTAGCGCTTTCACAGCATCATCTTTTCAGATTTGAAATAGTTCAGCTGGAATTCCATCACCTCTACTAGCTTTGTTCATAGTAATGCTTCCTAAAGGTCACTTGACTTCACACTCTAGGATGTCTGGCTCTAGGTGAGTGACCACACCATCATGGTTCTCTGGGTCATTAAGACCTTTTTTGCATAGTTCTTCTGTATATTCTTGCCACCTCTTCTTATTATCTTCTGCTTCTGTTAGGTCCTTCCCGTTTCTGTCCTTTATCGTGCCCATCCTTGAGTGAAATGTTCCTTTAATATCTCTAGTTTTCTTGAAGAGAACTTTAGTCTTTCCCATTCTATTGTTTTCCTCTATTTCTTTAGCATGGTTCATTTAAGAAAGGCCTCTTATCTCCTCTTGCTTTTCTCTGGATCTCTGCATTCATTTGGGTATATCTTTCCTTTTCTCCCTTGCCTTTCACTTCTCTTCTTTTCTTACCTATTTGTAAAGCCTCCTCAACCACTTTGCCTTCTTGCATTTCTTTTTCTTGGAATGGTTTTGATCACTGCCTTCTATACAATGTTATGAGCCTCTGTTCATCATTTTTCAGGAACTCTGTCTACCAAATCTAATCCCTTGAATCTACTTGTCACCTCCATGGTATAATCATAAGGGATTTGATTTAGGTCCTACTTGAAAGGCTTAGTAGTTTTCCCTACTTTACTCAAGTTAAGCCTGAAGTTTGCAATAAGGAGCTCATGATTGGAGCCACTGTCAGCTCCAGGTATTATTTTTGCTGACAGTATAGAGTTTCTCCTTCTTCAGTTGCAGAGGATATAATCAATCAGATTTCAGTATTGACCTTCTGGTGATGTCCATGTGTAGAGTCATCTCTTGTGTTGTTGGAAGAGGGTGTTTGCTATGATCAGTGCGTCCTCTTGGCAAAACTCTGTTTTGCCTTTGCTTTGCTTCATTTTGTACTCCAAGGCCAAACTTGCCTATTACTCCAGGTATCTCTTGACTTCCTACTTTTACATTCCAATCCCCTGTGATTAAAAGCACATTTTTTTTTTTTTTTGGTGTAAGTTCTAGAAGGTGTTTTAGGTCTTCATAGAACTGATCAGCTTTTTCAGCATCAGTGGTTGGGGCATACACTTGGATTACTGTGATGTTGAATGGTTGGCCTTGGAAATGAACTGAGATCATTCTGTTATTGTTGAGATTGCATCCAAGTACTGCATTTTGGAATCTTTTGTTGACTGGACTGTGAGGGCTACTCTATTTATTCTAAGTGATTCTTTCTCACAGTAGTGGATATAATGGTCATCTGAATTAAATTAGCCATTCCCATCCATTTTAGTTCACTGATTCCTAAGATGTCGGTATTGCCATCTCCTGATAGACCACGTCCAATTTACCTTGATTCATGAACCTAACATTCCAGGTTCCTATGCAACATTGTTCTTTACAGCATCAGACTTTACCTTCACCACCAGACATAGCTGAGCATGGTTTCCATTTTTGTCACAGCCACTTCATTCTTTCTGGAGCTAGTAGTAACTGACCTCCACTTTTCTGCAGTAGCATATTGAACACCACCTGACCTGTAGGGCTCATCTGGTGTCATATCTTTTTGCCTTTTCATAGCATTCACAGGCAAGAATACTGGAGTGGTTTGCCATTTCCCTCTCCAGTGGACTGTGTTTTGTCAGAACTCTTCACTATGACCGTCTTGGGTGGCCCTGCATGGCATGGCTCATAGTTTCATTGAGTTACGCAAGCCCCTTCACCACAGCAAGGATCCATGAAGGGAATGAAAACTGCAGCTCATCAAAACAGGGTTGTGGTGATGGCCACAGAACACTGTAAGTACACTGGTAACCACCGAACTCTACACCAAAGAGGGTGTTTTATGGTACGGAAATTATACTCCAATGAAGCTTTAAGAAACAGACAAAAGAAAAAGCCGAAGAGCACCCCTCTGTGGCCCTCAGCCCTAACCCCCCATCATGCTTTATCAGCAGGGAGCCATGCTGGCCGCCCACATGAGTGATGCTTGTCTACCTGACTTAGGGTGCATATGGCATTTGGGGGGGGGGGTGTTTTGGGCTGTCACATGGGGTCTAAGGCTCTTGGAACTAGTAGGTGGGGGAAAGGATGTGTGAGAGCATCCCATGACAAATTGTCCCCTGTCCCACAGGACTTCAGACAGATGTCCTCTTGTCCATCCATGTTCTCTTCCATACAGGTAAGTCTTGCCTTCTGTTATTTATCCTAAGTCAACCTGTTCTACTTTTTGTTTTCTTTCATTTTGAATCCAGACTGGCTGCTGATCCTCTTACTTTCTTATGTTTAAAATGACTTTTTCTGTCTCAATATGAGCAACCCATGACATCATGGGTCTTTGTGCTTTGGGAGCAGGGCCATCTACAAACACAGGGGGTCATTCCACGTGGCTGGGACCTGGAGCCAGCTGCGACTCGGGCCCCTTTCTTCTGATGAGAGGGGCTGCCCCCAGGCTTGGCCCTCCTTGGGGGCAGGTGGTTCCTCTGCACCTTCCCTGGTCCTGGGTCTCCAGTCTCCAGGCAGCTGGCGTTTCCAGCATACTCCTGTGGACAGCTGGCCCCATACACCACACTTGCTGGCACCAAGTGGTCCAGGTACTCCCCCTGACACAGGGCTGCCTCCTCACAGGGGCCCTGTGAAAAAGAAAGACATCACTTCATGGGCACTCCGTGTGATGCAGGAGGTAGGTCGTGCCTCCCCCCGTCTTGCTGAGTCTGACTTTATAAATACCTCCCTCCCCTGGTAAGGCCTACGCCTTACCCAAGCCAGTGACAGTGACACTGAGGAGTCCAGTCTGAGCCCCGGGACACGCGGCCTAACTCTTCTCTTACTGCTTGCTCTCTGTGTCAGATGCCTTTGGGCCTCTTCACTTTCCTTCCTCAGGCCAAGCGTCCCTGCTCACCACCACTGGCCAGCAGCAAGCTCTCATCTCTGGCTCCTGCAGTGCTTTATTCCTAGTTCTGTGATGCTGTAGATGACTTCCTTCTGCATATAGGGGAGTCCCTCCCAAGCTGTCCTTCCTGTGCAGTCTATGAGCAACTACATAAGTGACATTCAGGGCCTATCTTTCTAGAAATGTTTACTGAACATCTATGGTATTTAATTTGCTTTGCCAACAAAGGTCTGTCTAGTCAAAACTATGGTTTTTCCAGTGGTCATGTATGGACGTGAGAGTTGGACCATAAAGAAAGCTGAGTGCCAAAAAATTGATGCTTCTGAACTGTGGTGTTGGAGAAGATGCTTGAGAGTCCCTTGGACTGCAAAGAGATCCAACCAGTCCATCCTAAAGGAAATCAGTCCTGAATATTCACTGGGAGGACTCATGCTGAAGCTGAAACTCCAATACTTTGGCCACCTGATGTGAAGAACTGACTCATTGGAAAAGACCCTAATGATGGGAAAGATTGAAGGCAGGAGGAGAAGGGGATGACACAGGGTGAGATGGTTGGATGGTATCACCGACTCAATGGACATTAGTTTGAGTAAACTCTGGGAGTTGGGGATGGACAGGGAGGCCTGGCGTGCTGCAGTCCACGGGGTTGCAAAGAGTCGGACACGACTGAGCGACTGAACTGAACTGAACTGAACAGATGGTATTTAATATACTATCCTGTGCTTTGCAGAGATACATACATAGGGAACTTGGCCATTGCCTTTAAGAAGTTCGTAATATATTCATTTACAGCCTTGGAGTGAAAAGACATTAGTAGAAAAAGGAAATGGAGAGAGGTGAGGGACCACATTTATAATCAAAGAAGGATAAACAGCACCCTGTCCCATCCACTGTTTGTTCCAGGCAGGGACATTGTGAGGGGGTCACTGAGGCCTGGGCCTGGGTGCTGGCTGCAGAGTCCTCTCCAGGAACACCCCTCCACACTCAGCAAAGACTAGGGCCCACCCTGCAGGCCTGGCGAGGTCCCAGAACAACCCTGCGATACTTTCTTCTGCTGCTGGACTAGAGAAAGTTGCTCGCTTGGGGAAGAAGAAGTAGCTCCCTGAGGATCTCTGGGGTCCCACTTCCTCCTTTCTAAGGTGGGGAGCTGCCTCTGGCCCCAGCAGAGGGAAGCCCGGCTGCCACTGCTCCAGGGACATCATGGGGTCCCACAGTGAGGGGGAGGAGAACAAGGCCCCCAGGACACAGAGCCTTGGGGAGGGGAACCTGGGAGAAACACACTCCTGGGGGCCTCCAAAGCTCAGACAGGTCTCATCCAAAGAGAGTGAATGAATGAGGGGGTTGGATTGGCAAAGAGATGAAATGACGCTCCCATGCTGGGCATAGGCTCTGGCTTCTGGGTCTCCACCCTCTCTGCATCCCTCAGGGTGGCTTCCAACAGAGCAGGAGGAAGTGCCTGGCCCCGGAAAGGGAGATTCGATAGGAGCCTCGTGCTCCATTGTTCTTTTGCAAACATTGCCATTTCCAGCCAAGGCAGCTGGGCTGCCTGCGGTGGGAGTAATTGATCATGACGTGGTCAGGGGGCAAAGGGCGCCGGTGCTCATTTCTGAGAAGTGAGCAAGTATAGACACTCTCCTTGGGCCAAGCGACTATTGCAGACATGAAATGGTGGCATCAGCATTTCTTCTTAAAATAAACATTTCTTGTTCGTAAAACTCATTCTTGTGCCTATAAATGCTTCAATCAAAAAAATGTCTTCTTTGTTCAGAGGCATTCAGTTGGCCAGGCAGGGCTGGGGCTGTGACAAGATGCCCACCCTTGCTCTGAAAACGACGGCCAGCCTTCCTGGCAGGAGGCAGGCCCTCCCAGCTCTCCCCAGGATCCTTGCCACCCTGTGGCTCAAATGCACCAGGGTGAGCATCTTCAAAATAAAGACTCCTTCTAATCAAAAGATAGGATAGACTTGGTGATATTTCTGTAGACAAGAAAGAGTCTTAAAAAAAAGAGTCCTGATTCTTACCCAAACCCAAGCTAGACAATTGGATGATTTCCTGAGCTCAGCTTGCCCTCTTCAACCTCTCTGCCTACACCTGCAGCCTCATATTGGCGAATCCCCACCTTGCCCCAGTATGTTGCTCTGAGGGCATCTTTGGTCCCTCCAAGTGGATGCTGAGACCAGGTGGACAAAGAGACACCCATGGAGGTCGGAGGAGTGGAGAGACGGGACCCACACCTGGGTGTGTCCTGCCCCGTGTCACACCCCGTCTGAACACTGGAGCCAGCCTGTCAGCAGGTCTATACAGATGGAGGTCCATTCCGTGCTGACACCGGCCGGAAGTGGCCCCCACTTGGCTGGGACCTGCAATGGCCCAAGGCAGGCCCATGGTGAGCAGTTAGAATGGGTGCTTCCCACCGCAGGCTAGCGAGTGTTCAAAGAGGCTCTTTGATGTCTACTCACCAAAACCAACCCTGAGTCCCCGTCGTCTGTCATGGAAACCTGCATTTATTAAGTATCAGCTTTTTTATCATCCCATTTTCCTTGATAATCTAACAGAGACTCAAGTCAAGCTGAGCCTGGTTCAGCTTGACCCAGTGAGTGAAAGCTGCTCAGTCATGTCTGACTCTTATGCAATCCCATGGACTGTAGCCCCCCAGTCTCCCCTATCCAAGGGATTCTCCAGGCAAGAATACTGGAGTGGTTGCCATTTCCTTCTCCAGGGGATCTTCCTGACCTAGGGACTGAACCCAGGCCTACTGCATCGCAGGCAGACTCTTTCCCGTCTGAGCCACCAGGGAAGCTGCCTGTACAGCAAACACACACAGCCTCTGTGCGATGCTTCCGGAGCCCTTGCCTCCCCTTTGCTGACTCCTTCCGTCCCGGATGCAGTTCAGAAGGGCTCCTCTGGGTTTCGTCCTGGAGCCCAAGAACCAAGGTGGCCGTTAAAGCGAGGGCTGCAGGTCAGGCAGGGCCCCACCCAGAGGTGGACTCGCCACGTCCTGTCCCCCAGCGTAGAGGGGCTCCCTGTGCCTTGGCTGGTGGGGCCATGGCTCTGCGGTCAAGACAGCATGTGTTCAACCAGCTCAGCTGCATCCCTCGGCCTCTCCAAGCCTCCTTTCCTTGTCTGGGGAAAAGGTGATGAAGGCCCGCTCCAAGGATTTCCCCAGGAGTAATGAAACGCGCCTGCTTTCTCATGGAGGCTGCAAAGGAACCCTTCCTCCCCCAGCGCCCCAACCTGGCCTCCTTGTCCCACTTGCCCCCTCTCTCGGTCTCAGCTCAGTTATCTCTGTGTCCTGGGAGCTGGCTCAGGCTGGGGGGTAGCCAAGGAAGGCCCCCTCCTGTCCCCAGGGGTCACGCTCTGGAGGCCTGGTTGCAGCCCCGCTCAGCTCGCACTGGCACCCAGCCTGCTGCCGCCTTGCCTCGCCCCGTGGCTCCGGGCCCGGTGGAGATGCTTGGCTCTGACGCACTTCTAACTGCTGACACATGTTACTTGGATGCCTTTAAACCCGAAACAAGGTCAGGCATCAAACCGCATCAAGGTTGGCATCCTCTGCAGCCAGGCCTCCGTTCCCGCCAACCTTGGAAAGGATGAAAGTTTGACTGGCAGAGCTACCATCATGCCCACCTGAGGCTCCGGCCCTGGTGACAGAGGCAGCCTCTCTTCTGAATGCGTTCTTCAGCGTCTCTGCTGGTTTGTCGTGTGTTTACATACAGAAAGCTCCACATACAGCACAGGATGGTATGGCTTCACTGGGAATTTCACTACCCCTGCACCTCTGAGATGGAGCCCGTCAGTCCATTTTGCACATGGTTTTTCTGGGCTCCTGGCTGCTGCCTGCAGCTCCAGAAAGGACCAGCATTTGCTGACTCCAAAGCTGGGTCTGGCCAACGAGGCTTTTTCCTTCTGCACCACTACGTGATCACTTTGGTGATAATATCTCTTAAAGAAAAAAAAAGCAAGGCACATTGCCCTACTTTAAGTTGAGTGGGCTCTAAATGTGGCATTAGACAACAGAAAGGTTTTTGGTGCCAGCTGACCCTTAAATGACACTGTTTCCGAATCTGGTCGTGGAGTTCGCCCTGGCACCCTGACTAGCACCTGCGCCTAATCCCAGCGGGTAGCAGAGGAAGCCTGGGAACCAGCGGTGGGCTGGAGGCTGACGCTGTTTCGACTTCTCCCACCTCCTCAGATGCTGCATTATTGTTAAACACCCCTTTAATCTGGGCTCGTCAAAAGCATCACTGAGAACACACACCTGACAGGCAGCTGGGGTTCCAGGTCAGCGACTTCCTGACAAACTGGGCTGCCCTTAACAGCAAATCCCTCCAGCAGGGCCCTTCCAAGCCAGGAGGTATTAGCAGAGGTGGTCCAGGAACTGCCCCAGGGCTTTGTGAAGTCATCCTTTGTCTCTCTGACCCTGACTCTCTTTGTGTGTCTGTGTCTCCAGGCCACCAGGACACCTCACACTGGAAGGATCCATGGCAGGGCATAAGCTAGGACATGAGCCATCAGAGCTGCCTAACCTTCGAGGCAAAGGACCAAACTGAACTGGCAAGTTTGACTTGGGGCGACTGGCCTCTTTTTTTGAAAATTGACTTCCTACCCTTTTAGACCTGGGGTCCTGCCCCTTGCTCACTAGCCTCAGCCCTCCCCAGGCTTGCCCCTAGCATCCCCCTGCCTCAGCCCAGTTGGTCTGAGTGTCAGCCCATTGTCTGGGGCACTGTGATTGGTGGAGGAATACAGACCTAAGCCAATCAGCACATGGCATTATCCTAGGCCCCAGAGCTGGTCCTCACAGGGCTGGGTGGTGGGTTGGTGGCCCAGCTGGAGAGAGGGAGATATGAAAGCATCCCACCCTCTTAGATCTAGTAGGGAAAAAAAACACGTTCCCTTTCTTCAGGCACCTGGGCATGTGGGTGTGAGACCTGGGACTGCTGCCCACATTTTGCTGCCATGAAGGAAGTGGAATTGAGGGTGAAACCTCAGGGAGAGGAGAGTAGACAGAACTTCTGAAAGATGAGGCCAGAGCCCCTGGATTAAGCCAGCCCTGAAGCCTCAACACATAAGCCTCAACACTTATGTGAGGATGAACTTTTCATGGTTTGGTGTGTTAACGGAGAAAGTGTCCTTTGAGCTTAGGTGAGCAAGGGCTGAGGGTGGCTTTCCTCAGGGCAACCCCCCACCCAACTTAGTTTTTGTTAAACACACGGAGACTGGTCCAGGGCACTGAAGGATTATTGCTGCACACTGGTGCCACAGAATGTCTGGCCTGAAGTAACAGGAGTGTCAAAGCTACCTTCGGTCTTGGCTCTGCCCATCCTGGGTCCTTCTCCAAGGGCTCCTCTGTAGCTGCTGTGAAGACCCTCAGCAGAAGGACTGAGGACCATGGGCTTGGAGACCAAAGGACCAGAGAGCAAAGCTGCTTGGACACCTCCAGATCACCTCTCCACTCCCTGATGAGAGGGACCCTGCATTCGCCACTTGGCAATCTCCTGCTTTGCCAAGAGCAGAGGATTGAAAAAGCTGTGCTTTTCTCTATAGAGACCAGAGAGTAGAGATGTCAAGAATGCCAGGCCACTTGGGTTCAAACCTTAGTCCTGCCACTTGTTAGCTATTTGACCTTATGCAGAGTACATCATGCTAAATGCCAGGTTGGATGAATCACAGGCTGGCATTGAGATTCCCGGGAGAAATATCAACAACCTCAGATATGCAGATGATACCACTCTAACGGCAGAAAGTGAAGAGGAACTTGAGAGCCTCTTGATGAGGGAGAAAGAGGAGAGTGAAAAAGCTGGCTTAAAACTCAAAGTTCAAAAAACTAAGATCATGGCATCCGGCCCCATTACTTCATGGCAGATAGAAGGGGAAAAAGTGGAAGCAGTGAGAGATTTTCTCTTCTTGGTCTCCAAACACACTGTGGACAGTGACTGCAGCCATGAAATTAAAAGATGCTTACTCTTTGGAAGAAAAGCTATGATAAACCTAGACAGCATATTGAAAAGCAGAGACATCACTTTGCTGACAAAGGTCCATCTGGTCAAAGCTATGGTTTTTCCAATAGTCATGTATAGATGTGAGAGTTGGACCATAAAGAAAGCTGAGCACCAAAGAGTTGATGCTTTTGAACTGTGGTGTTGGAGAAGACTCTTTAGAGTCTTGGGCAGCAAGGAGATCAAACCAGTCAATCCTAAAGAAAATCAATCTTCTATATTCATTGGAAGGACTGATGTTACTGGAAAATAGCTTTGACTATTCTGACCTTTGTCGGCAAAGATGTCTCTGCTTTTTCACACGCTGTCTAGGTTTGTCATAACTTTTCTTCCAAGTTCATGGCTGCAGTCACCATCCACAATGATGCTGGAGCCCAAGGAAAGAAAATCTGCCACTGTTCGATTTCTTCCCCTTTCAGTTTGCCATAAAAGTGATGGGACCACATGCTATGATCTTAGTTTTTTGAATGTTGAGTTTAAAGCCAAACTTTTCACTCTCCCCTTTCACCCTCATCAAATTACTCCAAAATTTAGCATCTTTAAGCAACAACCCTTCACGATCTCAGTCAGTTCTTGTGGGTCAAGAATACAGCTGCAGCTTAGCTTAGCAGGTCTCAAGGCCATGGGCAGTGAGGCAGGCTCCCAGCCTTGACTGGGGGTGGAGAGTCTGCTTCCACGCTGTCTCAAGGAGCTGCTGATGGGCCTCGGGTCCTTGCTGACTGGGGGTTGGAGACATCCACATGGGCCTCTCTACAGAGCTGCTCCCGAAACGGCAGGTGGCTTTTCCCAGAGCACAGGCTCTGAAAGAGAGTGAGAGCGGGCAAGGAGGGGTCGGGCATGGTCCTTTTGTCTTCCAGTAATCTTGGAAGTCACTTCCCATCGCCTCTGCTCTGTTGTGTTTAGTACAAGCAACTCACTAGGTCCAGGCCACAGGTAAGAGGAGAGGATTGCCCAGAGGTGGAAATACCAGGAGGCAGAGGTTTAGGGGACCAGCTGAGAAGGGGGACAAGGCATTGCCAAGGTCAAGGGACTGAAACGGCAGAGCGCACGTGAAGCTGAACTCCCACCCATCCATTTCTCTCACTGGGGGGTACCCACAGCAGTCGCCTGTGCCCCCCTCCTCACAGACTTGGGTCCCCACTTGATGGGGTCCCTCCCCCCTGGGTTATAATCACTCTACCCAGCCTCTTCATCCCCCGCCATCTTCCTGCACTTGCTCCCCTATTGTGCACCTCAGTTTCCCCTTTCCACGCACCGAGTTAGCGATTCTTTATGGTGAGCTCTCTCTATTCAAAGAGCTGGCGGGGTGACTGCCTCCAGCCGGACCCTGCGTGACCCTGCGAGGCCGCGATCCATGTGGCTGCACAGCCGCCTTGCACCTGGGCCTCGCGCACATCAGGACTTCATCCCCAGGAGCCCGCGCCTCCCCCGGGCTCTCAGGCCGCCCACGGGGTGAGCGCCTCGCTGGAGGCCACACAGGTGCCCGCAGTGCCCACCGCCCGGGAAGGAGGAGACACCCGGCCCCGCTCCTGGGGGACGGCGGAGACTGGAGACTCCAGAGGCAAGGTGAGCTGTCGTCACCTTTGGGAGTACTGCCTTCAGTCTCTGAGACATGGAGCTGGGAGTTAGTTAAAGGGGGTGAGGAGGCCGGAACATCCTTGGCTGTGTTTGGGGCGGGGAGAGCAGTCTGTCCTGGGTTGCTGGGCCCTGCCTGCCCCGCACAGGTGGGCTCCGGCTCTTCCCAGCGCCCGGCTCAGGTCACGGCGGAGCCCGGGCCACAGGGCGCGGGCTGGACGCCGCACACAAACCCCTGTGGAGGCCATGGAGCGCTCTCACATTGCAGTACACCCCGCAAATCAGAAACAAGTTTACTTGCATAATAGCATTTTATTATGTTTACACACAGTTACGCCGCAGCCCGTGGGTTCACCAGAGACACAGAAATGTTGTGAAAGGATTGGCCGATCCTGGGCTTTTCTGTGAGGATTCATTTACCGCTTGTTCACTGCCTTTGTCGGCCGCTAGCATTGCTGGCAGGCAGGCCCCTGCTCGGTGTCATTGAAGGTTTAAGAAAAGCTCAGCTGGGGGGAAACTTAAATTTGAGGGGAAAAAAATTCTAGCGGACCTGTGGTTAGTCAGCTGGCTTTCCCGGCCTCTGTCCCGAGAACCCGACTGTGAGCGTCGCCCCTGTCCTCTCTCTTGCTAGAGGGCCCTCGATGAGCCCTCGGAGGCTCTGTCTTCGTTTGGGGGTTGCCCAAAGCAGACTCACAGTGGGGACTTGTCCGTGGGTGATCCCGGCCAGCACGGGGTGGGGGTGGAAGTGAGGAGGGGCCCAGAACAGCCTGGGAATGAGGGCTGTGCCCTGCCCGCCACGGCTCAACCCACCTGGCCCTCAGAGAGACAAGGCTTCCCCTGGGTGTTCAGCCACAAGCTGCCTCTTCTTGGGGTGTGGGGCCCCTGGGGGCGTGAACACTGCATGCAGGGGCGGGAGCACCTCCCCAGGTGGCAGAGGAGCACAGGTAAGCCAGCCAGCGGGCATCTTCTGCTGGATGGGGCATCTTAGCCTCTGCTCTATGCTCAGTCACCAAAGCCTCGATGTCTTTGTCTGTAAATGAGGCTAAGGGTCCTCCCGGCAGGGCCAGTGTGAGCAGCAGTAACACATGCAGCCCTGGCACCCAGCAGGGGCCCCGTCAGTGCTGGGCCTGCGAGTGGCCGCTCCTTTAGGGAAAAGCCCTCCGCCCCACTGGACGCTTGGCTGACTCTGGGCTCCGCTTCCTCTCCTGCCACCGAGAGGCTGGGCCCCCTCCTGAGCTGTCCTATGGCTGGGTGCCATCTGCTCAGACTCAGCAGTCAGGGCCCAGGCTGGTCTGTGGGGTCACTGCCGCCATCTGTGTTCCCAGGCCACGGAGCCGGCCCTCTGGCCCGAGCAGTCACCTGCTCCCGGCCGCGGGAGGCCCAGCGCTTGACCTTTCCCTCGCAACGTCATTTTCCGTTCTGCCGCGTTTTTGGCCAGGCCTGAAACACTTATCTGGGGGAGCGGGGAGGATTGTTCCAAGGCTAGTCATTGTTTCAGGATCAGGTTGCCTGAGCCTCAAGAATCCGACAGAAACCAGAACCTCCTCTGAGTCACCGACACCCACAGTGCGGCCCTGAATGGACAGCGGGGGCCAGGGTGGAGGGTGGCGGCTCCCCTGCCTCCTTTCGGGCCCAGAAGGCTGCAGCAGTGCCCTCCCCACCCACAGCTCAGGCCCAGGGCCAAACTGGCACAATGGTCTGGCCCCCAGCCTGGGCCTCTCCGCTGTGGCCAGGTGGGAGGGGAAGCTGGCGGCCCCACTCATGCAGCGAGAATGCCACCTGCTCCCCGGGAGCAAGGAGGGCTCCGGGCCCAGGTTAATGCTGCAGGGCCTACAGAAGCCCTTTTAGATCTGTGTGGCCTGGGGGCAAAGGCAGAGGCCCTGGGACCCACGGCTGCTCCATCCTCAGGCTCCTCCCCAGCTCTCCAACATCATCCAGGCCTGGCCCCGGGAAGTTCCTCACTGGGCTCTCCCTAAACCACCTTCTTGACACTTGTGTCCCACACGTGCTTGGAGGAGGGAGGCGCCAGCCACTGGGGGTGCTCAGCCTCTCACCCCACCCCTGCTGGGAAGGAGTAGCTCTGGAAGGCAGCTCGTGGTCAGCAGTCAACAAACGAAAGCCACCCAGCTTTCTGGGCACCTGGCAAGCAGCCATGGCCCCAAGTGGGTGCTATCAGGGGTCCCAGCCAGCCCCGCTGGTCTGACCACTCAACGCCCAGGCACACCGCGCCCCACCCCAACTCGATCACAGCCAGCGGAAGCCGAGCACCACTTTCGGAATCGAGCAGAGCTCCGCGGGCCCCCGGGCCCCGGGAAAGCTCCTCAGGTGCTTTCAGCCCCCACTAGGCAGCAGGCCAAGCAGGGGCTCTGGTTTTGAGCCCAGTCCCCGGGAATGGGGCCGCCTATCCTGGCTCCATCACTCCCTCAGCCTTTCCCCCAGGGGAGCCTGTTCTCTGAGGAATCTGACTTGTTACAGCCCTGCTTCACGGTCATCTGCATTGATTAAACACCTAATGTATACCCAGGGCTGTTCCCATGAAATGGAGAATGTAGGGGAGCATCTGAATTTGAGACACATTCTTTTGATCCTCTTGGATGTGTCTGGGTGCACAGAGTCTGTGAAGTGTCCTGTTTTCCAGGTGAGGAAAGGGAAGCCTGTGTGAGCTCACAGCACTGTGGAGTCAGAATTTAGCTGCTTGGAAGCCATCGTTGCTTTCATGATGCTGAGTGGCCTCCCTCTTTCTGAGAGGAGTTTATTGGTGAGCGTGGGAGGCAAGGTGGCCCAGGTAGGAGCCCTCTTGAGCCATGGAAGCCAGTCAATAATCATGAAGCATAATCACAGCCTTCTGAGGGCCGCTTTGGGGGGTCCCTGTTGCAGAGTCCGGGGAGAGCACGTGCAGCTACAAGGAGGGTGGCCAGCCAAGCTGCTCGGAGGGGACAGCAGAAGCAGGGTGGCACCATGGATGGTGCGGACGTGCCAGAGGGTCGTGTCCTGCAGCAGATGGCGTGGGCTGTGGCGGAGGCTCAGCAGTGTGGTCTGAGGGAAGGGTAACGAAGCCACAGAGCATTTTGACCAGGAAATGGCTCCTGCACATCTTCAGCCCAGAGTAGTCTGGGGAGATGGGCGAGGGAAAGGTCTCAAGTTACAGCACCTGACTTAGCTATACAGAAGGGGACCAGAGCCTGGAAACTGCATTTTAATGTGGAGTCAACCAGGTAGTTCAATAACAAGCCTTGAGCGGCTGATTTGTAGTCACCATGACTTATTCTGCATGGCAAACGTCCACAGACCTCAAACTGTTTTTCCTCTTCCTGTACCTTCAGAGAACGAACTTCACCCTCCTCAGTCCTCACTCCCAGTGTCCTTGGTCAGCAGGCCTGGCAGGACCCCACCCGCCCCCACCCTGCACTGAACAGTGAGGGTGGTCCTCACCTTCCACCTTAGGCTGTCCTGGGGTTCCCCTCCCCCAGCCTCCTCTCTGGCTGGGCGTCGGCTGGTGGTCAGTTTTGCTTTCTGAGTTGTAAGCAAAGCCACCTTCTGTAGATTCAGCTTTGCTCTTCTCTGCTTCACCCCACTCCCTCTTCCTACCACTTGTGCTTCCCCCTCTGATGAAACTCTGCTCCCTGGAAGGATCAGAGAGGAGTCATTTATTATCCTCAGGGACAATGTCTCAGCTTGGTCATCACTGTACCCTCAGCTGGTGAACACAGCACCCTGCCTATAGTAGGTGCTTAGTAAGTTAGAAGAAGAAAAGTTTTTTGACTGAAAGGATGGATGGATGGGTGAGTAAATGGATGGCTGGACAGACGGATGGAAGGGTATGTGGGCTGGTGGGTGGACGGATGGATACATGAATGAATGGATGTGAATGTGTAAGGGCTCTCCTGGGAAGAAAACCAGCTGAAAAAGTCCCCTGGGATGGGAGACAGGTGGGGAGAGGGTCCCATTGGCTGTTTCACTTATGCCTCCCTGGGTTTAACCCTCTGGGCTCTCTGGGCTGTGCGCGGTAGGAAAGTAAGTTAGGCAAAGCCACCAGAGCACTCTCAGTCCCAGAGGTAACGTGTGGTCCCGGCAGGGGGGCTCCCGGTGAGGCGGAGCTGGGGCAGCAATCGCAGTGGGACCTGAGTGCGGAAGGCTGCTGGACAGCAGAGCCTCAGACGTCGCCCTGCAGGGGCCCAAACCCCCCAAGACGGAATGGCAGCCAGCACCTCCGTGTTCCAGCTATTGACCACAGACATCTTCTGTCTCCTAGGATCCCAGTTTTATCCTCCAATCAACTGCCTGGTAAAGTCGAGGCTGGAGCAAGATGGTTTCCAGGGCAACTTTGCTGTCCGCCCATGTGTCTATGATTTGAGGTCTTTAGAGAGCTTTCCTGAATGTGTGTGTATATATATACATGTATATGAAACCTATGTATACATTGTATATATACATATATAACTTTTATATATGCCTCCTGGCTTCCCTGATGGCTCAGTGGTAAAGAAAACGCCTGCCAATGCAGGAGAAGTGGGTTCAAAACGTGGGTCAGGAAGATCCCCTGGAGAAGAAAATGGCAACCCACTGCAGTATTCTTGCCTGGGAAATCCCATGGACACAGGAGCCTGGCTGGCTACACTGCGTGGGGTCACAAAAGAGTCGGACACAACCGAGCAACAAAACAGCAACAACAATGTTGTTCAGTAGCTCAGTCGTGTCCGACGCTCTGTGACCCCATAGACTGCGGCACGCCAGGCTTCCCTGTCCTACACCATCTCCTGGAGCTTGCTCAAACTCGTGTCCATTAACTCAGTGATGCATCCAACAATGAACAACAACATATATACAACTCATTTAAGAATAAGAAAGTGCACTAATTCCTGGAGATCTGAGTCCATGCTCGGAAGCTCAAAAGTGAACGTCTGAAATTCACAGCAGTGGTACAGCCAGGGCTTCATAGCAAGCCTGGTTCTGAGGTCACTAACATCTCATGATGTGGCCACTGCATGGCTTTGGTGACAGGAGGGTGTGAGCCGGGGAAGAAGGGGTTTCCTGGAGCCTAAGCATCAGTCAGGAGTGTTACTGACACCCGGTGACGGGACACCCCGTAGGACTGACTGCCTTCCTAGCCCTCCAGCATCAGGGCAGGGCCACGGGACTGATTCTAGCCAGTGAGCAAAAGTGAGCTGTGACACTCGTAGGCCAGAGCTGGCTGCTGGCGTGAGTCCTTCAAAAGGTCTCCGTGAAACAAAAGCCGGCAAGTTTAACAAAAAGGCTGCCGCATCCATCCGGTCCTAGAGAGACAAGAAGGCGCAGACCCTGCCACGATGGGCGTGTGCCATGAGCCAAGGAGGAACGTCTGCTGCTGTTGGCCACTGAGAGTTGGTGGGTACTTACCCACCAACTTATGCTACTGAGGCATAACCTAGCCTATTGTGGTAGGTTCAAAGCCTAAGTTACTCTCAATAATTCTAGAAAAACTACATGCTTTTCCTTCCAGCCAGAGCCAGGATACACCAGTCTCAGGTTCTTGGTGAGTCTGACCTAAGTCTCTGGGCTAGTTCTTCCAGCAACACTGTGTATGACCCGGGCCCCAACTTGGAAAGCCCT
Organism: Odocoileus virginianus; assembly: GCF_023699985.2. Taxonomy (NCBI): domain Eukaryota; kingdom Metazoa; phylum Chordata; class Mammalia; order Artiodactyla; family Cervidae; genus Odocoileus; species Odocoileus virginianus. The sequence goes on along the minus strand of NC_069689.1, from coordinate 44,491,820 downwards.
GCAACCACTCACAGTGGGGTCTAGCCTCAGCTGCAACAGTTCTCGCTCACAGGGCTGTGATTTCAAGCCAGGCTGAGGAATTACAGTGAGCAAGTGGCCTCCAGGGAAGGCTTCCCCTGGAAGTGTGGGCCCCAACTTGGCATAAAAAGCTGTTTTCACACTTGCCTTTATTTTTTGCTGCGAGACGATAGCCTCCTCTGGATATGGAGCTGTCAGGGAGCAGTCTCGCTCCCCAGGAAGACACGTGTTAAGCAGGACGCTGAGAGGCGCATGCACACCCTTGCTGCCTGGGCCCCGTCTCCTCTGTCCGAGCCCCAAGGCGTGCTCTGCACACACGGTGTGGAGGGCCCCTAAGTGCCCGTGGGCTGGGCAGGGCACAAAACGAGCATCCGTCAGCTCCCGGCCAGCGGCAGGCTGATGGGGAGGTGGTTTTTAACAGCCTCCTGCTTATTGATTTCTGTGTGGTGAGGTCAACTTCAGCCACACTCCCATGGAGAGAGGCTGCAAACCAAAGTGGTTTGGTCCCCATCTATTTCCTGCAGGCTCACGGCAGTGTGACCAGCTCCCTGCTGGCTGTGACCTTGGGCAGGTCGCCTTGCCCAGGTCTCGGCTGCTCTCACATCCGTGTCCCCTGGCGATGACATGTGTTGGAAGCCTGCTAAGGGCCAGGCACTGCCTCAGTGACTGACAAATGGTCACGCCTTCCATCCTCATCCAGCTCCCTTAGCCGATCCTGGTTTTCCAGGTGAGGACGCTGAGGCACAGGGAGGTTAGGTAACGTAAGTGAGGTCACAGCGTGGTGGCTCTGGGGCTCAGCACGGTGCCCAGCCCTGCAGCCGGCTGAGCACCTGGACGCTCAGCTGAGCGCTGCCCAGACGCTTCCTGGGGCACCGCCGTGTCCTGCTGTTGTGTCCTGCGCCAGCTTTGTCCCTGGCCTTTACATCACAGGCCCGCCATCTTGTTCCCCGATGGGGAACCTCACAGGGGGCTTGGCATTAGCTGGGCGCACAGCCAAGCAGAGACCTGATGGGCTGGCCTCCCCGCAGGGTTCGAGACCTCGCCTGAGGGTGGGCAGGAGCTGCCAAGGGAAGGCTGTGGCACCGGGTGGCAGGGCACGGTGGGGAGGCCTGTGGGCCCACCTGAGGAGGCAGGGGCCAGACTGACGCAGCAGCTGAGGGCAGGGCTGGACTTCCTCCTCGGTCACCCCCACACCCCACACAGAACCCCAGAACTGACCTGACCCCAAGCAGCAGCTCCTGGGAGTACTGCCCACCGGCAGGTACCACCGCACTCCCAACTAGTGCTGGGAGACACAGTTTCTGGCCCTCCAGTGGCCCTGTCAAGCTGGAGACAAGTTGGGGGTGGAGGGCAGGCCCTCCTGGGAGACATCAGGGCAGGGTCTGTGGCCTGGTGGGCATGAGGAAGGGAAGCAGCATGGGAGGCCCTGGACTCACCCTGGGACCCAGCCAGGTGAGCTGCCCAGCACAGCACCTGTGGGAAGGGGGGCCCTGCCTACTTTTTCCCCTGGAGCCACCATATAGGCTAATGAAGGGACACTACCAAAGACTTTGGAAACACTGGTTTGATTCAAGGTGGGCCCCTCACTTAAGTTGGGTCCCCCGCCTCTCTTGGAGGCGGACTGGGGGCTGTACCTGGGAGGGTGCCCGGTAAGTGGCAGCTGCCTGGCAGAGGGTGAAGAAGTGGGGGGCACAGGTGTCTGTTGTGCCCAGCTGTCCCTCCTCGACAGGAAGGAGCTACAGACTGGGGGTGCTGAGCGTGGACTACCTCCCACACCCCCGCGGCCTGAGGCTGCCCGCCCCTCAGTCGGAGTCCTGGGCTTTCCCGCGGCCTACTCTGCAGCCGCTCTGGGTCCAGCAGGGAGCTTGGGCCTCCTCCAGGTCCTGCCTGTGTGCCCAGCCCCGCTGACCGCGGCCTTCCCTGCTGGAGGCCTCTCCCCACAGCTGCCCCCGGTGGGCACCCAGAACCTGGTGTAACCTCAGCTCACGTGTGGTCAGGGACGGCCGCCTGTGGGGGAACTCAGGACGTGAAAAGGCCATCGAGACACGAAGGGACACCAAAGACAGAGGTCACCGCGGCCACAGTCATGCCTGCAGCTGGTTTGTGCCCCGCGGTGAGGTGCGCTCAGACAGAGCCCGGAGGCCGGCCGGGGAGCCCGGGGGGACGTGTGCCAGGCACAAGGACACTCTGCTCAGCCCCTCTCCTCACGGGGTCACAGCCAGCGGGACTCGGATGCCTCCTCCCAGATGCTTCGTGGAGGACAGGTGCGAGGAGACAGGCTGGGATGGACGAGAGGGCCACCGAGCACGAGTCTGACTGAGAACGCACGGCCCTATGTCTGAGAAAGCCCTTGGCCCGAAAGTGGGGCGCAGCCGCCCGGCGCCGCTTTCCAGAGACCCAGCGCCGGGGAGCGCAGGCAGGAGGCCACGCCCCCACCCCGCCACCCCCGGAAGCTATTTCTGCAGCTTCCGGCTTTGGTTCCCCTGTCTGCTTCCACCTGCGGCCTGAGTCTGATGTGCCTGCGGGCAGAGGCTGCGAGAGGCCGCACAAGGCCTGGTGAGGAGGGGAGCCTCCCTTCGGCAACAGCATGTTGAGGGGACAGACTGCCGTATGGTGGCCAGGTTTAACCCCTAGGGTTTCAGTTGAAATGGACATTTTGGAAAATCAGAGCTGCTGTGGCTCAACCCGCCTCTCCCCCGTGAGCAGGACGTGCTGGGACTCGGGGGGGTTCTTGGTAACTTCAGGGCGGGGACTCCACAGAGCTGGGGGGGTGCGTGATGGGACGATGGCCAAGCCCAGCCACTCCCGGTGCCTGGCCGGGGCCGGAGCCCATGAGAGCCTCCATCTTCCTTCCCCTGGAGCAATGGGGGAAGCGGGAAGGCACCCCCCTGGTCAGGGGGTGTGCACCCCCAGCTGCTGGGGACACTAAATGACACGTAGACTCAAAGCGCCCAGCCCAGAGCTGGCCTCCTGTCCCTGTCCCTGCCAGCCCTGATGGCCAGTCCGCCCTGGGACAGCCTGACCTCCCCCTCCTCCACACCCCGCGGAGGCCACCCTGCAGACCCCTGTGGTCAGGCATGGGAAGAACGAGACTGTCACATAGGGTTCCTGTGCTTGTCACACATAGAAATTACTTCTCAATTTTTTTAAGAGCTTATATCTTTGGCTCTTACAATTTGTCTTCTAAAAGTCCACTTGGGAGCCCTGGATAGCACCCCCACCCCCAGCCTGCCTGGATTGGCTCTCTGTCTCTCTCTGGTTTATTTTGCTCTATGCCTTCATTACCAGAAATATACTTTGTATTTTATTTATCTCACTTAGCATCTCTCCCTGCCTCACTAACAAGAGAACAGAAGTGGCAGGAGGGAGTTAGGCATCACGTGGTTTCTTTTGTTTACTCCCTATCTTCAGAACCTACGCTGTGCCTGGAATGCCATAGGCACTCAGTAAGTACTTGTGGAAAGAGTTAGTCAAAGGGATCCATTTCTCAGGAGAGGGTGACACCTTCTCACCAGGGTCCCCATCTCTTCGTAGGAACCCACCTGGCTGCATCATCTGCCCTGGGCTAGAATCAAGTGCACCTCCTTTCTAGTCCTCACCAAGACCCCAGAGGCTCTGGGCCCAAACCCCCAGTTCAGCTAGGAGGCAGGCAGAGGTGGGGGGACCTGCTCCCAGCACCTGGCCAGTCCTGGCTCGCTGCCTCCCATTGTGTGCTTCCTGGCACCTTTGAGCTAACACCGAGGCCTGCAGATGATCGCCAGGCAGCTGGTCAGACTCGAAAAGTCTCCAGCCCCACCCTGGACCCACAGAACTATTGTCTACCTTTTAGCAAAATCCCAGGGTCATTCAAGTGCTGCTTCCAGTTTGAGAAGCGCTGGTGACCTGCTCAAATGCCCCTTTCTCCCAGGCTAAGGGAAATGCTTTGCTGAGACCATCTTGATTTCTTTTTGTCTCTGCAGTTATTGAAACAGACAGCACCCGCGGCTGAGGGGGGACGGGACTTAGAGTTACTGCGCGGAAATGGTGAAGGGCAAACCCAGCAATTAGCGGCAGAGAGTGGGGAGGCGAGGCAGGCAGGATGGAGAGCCAGGGAAACAGCGACCATAATTGCAGGGTGTGCCAGCCTTGGGGACATGCGGGGGGAGGTGGCATTAAGACAGCAGCCACCTATGCGTGGGGGGATGACAGGGTGGAGCCCGGTGACAGGGAGGCAGAGAACGTGTGGACCCAGGGACCTCCTTGGGGCTGGATTCAGCCCAGGTGGGCCTTTGTCCACCACGTCGAACCCTCACTGCCACACCCTTTGTGGATGCTGCCGTGGTACCTGCACAGGCCTGCACAAGGTTTTTGGCAGCGGGGAGGGTCAGGTTTCCTACTTAGAAGCTCTATTTGCCACATTTGAACTGACTACAGAGAAGGCTAGGCCTTCAGAGGGATGTTCCAACTGGGGCACCCAGCACCCTGAGGCTTCACGGAGGGTTGTGGAGGCAGCCACCAGCGCAAGATGGGGGCTTCCCACCCCTTGCCCAGTCCCTCATCCCGCATACCCCACCTTCAACCAGGCAGCTCTGCTCTTCTCTTTTACATGCTGGAATTCTGAATGAAACGTCACTGGATTTTTGCTGCTTTAGGGAAAGAGAGAGAAGGAAAGTGTCTAGGTCCTGCACACCATCTCACCTCACAGGTAAGGGGTCCACCCAAAGTGACTTGGTAGGAGGGATGTCCTGTCTGTCTTCCCTGAGAGCCGGGCCTCAGAGAAGGGAAGCCACATTTAGTCTCCTTGTGCAGATGACCGGAGCCTGCTGTTTCCACAGCCTGAGAGAAGATGAGGAAGCTGTTAGGGCTATTAAATTCCCCAAGGACACATAGAGGGTGACCCAGGCTTGGTGCCCAGATCTGTCCGGAGCCCAGAAGCACCTCAGGCCACTTAAAGCCCCAGTGGTGTCACCCACCCCGTCCCAGGCTCCTCTGGCTCTCTCGATTCAACTCTGCTCCATCCACTGTTCGTCAGCCGTCGTGGTGGGCAGCCGTCTGTAGTGAGCCTGGGCATCGGGCAGCAAGGTGAGGACCACCTATGGGAAGGGCATTTCAGGAGGCAGAGCTGGAAGAAACGATCACCTGCACTGCTGCCTGGGGAGCCCCTACGTGACCCAGATCAGCCCGAGATGACCAGGGAGGAAGATGAGATTGGCCGCTTTGCATGGGCAGGCAGGTGTCCTCAGGGCCAGAGACTCTACAGAGGCCATTGGGGTGGTTCCCCTCTGGCCGGGGCTCCCAGGCCCCTCCCTTTGTGCCCCCTCTGACCACTGGCTCTGTCTCCCGTTCTCTGGCCTCTCTTCTCAGGGGACACTGGGTCTGCCCCGTGCTGGATGGTGCAGGACAGCAACTGGCTGCAGCCTGTTCTCACATAGTCCACATGTTTCTGTTCCCTCTGGTTGGGAGGACTTTCTACAGGGAAGGTTCCCCAGGGTCTGGAGTCAGGCAGGGAGGAGGCCTGAAGGAGGAGTAGGTGGCCAAGGCCACAGTGGCTTGTCAGCCCATCCCTGGTTAGAAAGGCTTGCTCCCAAGAAAATAGCAGCCTTGTATTTGATACCCAAGCTTGGCTTCCTGTCGCCTCTCAGAACATGTTTAGCTGAGTGGGAACGATCTCCACTGGAGCGATTAGCAGTGTCTAACCCTGAGCCCCTGAGACTGTCTGAGTCATTCTGTGCCTTGGGCAGCCTTCTGTTGCTTACACACTGTGTGGGACCCAGAGGGACTGCAAGACAATGTTTGGGGCTGCATGACGGTATTTTATTTTAGCATCTAGATTTCCTAGCTGCACCAGCGGTGTGGTAGCACTTCCTGTGAATGTATTACATGTTGAAAGGCAGATGGCAAAACAGCTCCTGCTTTGGAGTTGGACAGGGTCCTGGTGCTATGATTTCCCTGACTTCTTCCCCACTGACTACCCAGATATAAAGATTGACCCTTCATTATTCCCCCAACCAAAGACCAAGCATCCCCAGACCCAGGCCGTGGGTCCCCACCTGGGGCGGGTTGGAGACTCCTGTCCACCTCCCTGCCCCCACCCCAGCCTCTAAGAAGTTCTGAAATAACAAAAGGAGTGGAGGTGGGAGAGGTACCCCAAATAAAGGCCTCTGAGGATGAAAGCCCAAATCCGGTCTTTCCACTGAAAAAAAACTCCCATTTGTTCTTGGGTAGAGTTTAAAGAAGAACAGAGTATTGTCCCTGTGAAATGGTTTCATTTTAAGCCTTTACTTTGGGGGGTTTGTTCTGGTTTTGTGCGTTCTCTCCTCCCCATGGCCGCTGCACATGAAAGGCTGGGGTCAGGCCAGGCATGAGGGGGGCAGGAGCCGCCTGTTCCTCTTTGATTTACCAGAGAACAGCAGGATGCTCCCTCTACCTGGAGATGTCTGGCTGTCTCCTTCGGGCCAGTCCCAGACTTTGCTGAGAATAATCCCTCCTTGAAAAAAAAAAAAATAACAATTCCCATTAAATGATTCACATCGTCCATGCCAAATTCAAAGCTCAGAGAGAGGGCTTTGAAGCCTTTTCACTGAACAAAAATAAAACCCTTCGCAGACGCTGGAGAAATGTTGCTGAAATAACTCTCAGGTATGTGAAAGAGCTGAGATGTGTGAGCAGTGGAACAACAGCCCAAGATGAAGATGGTTTGATGAACAAATGGAAGGAATGAGGAACATGGCTGGGAGAGGGGCTGCTTCCTGGGAGATTTCTGGAATGTGTGTGATTTGATCCAACATTGGGCGATGTTGGCACTGATGATTACCTCCACAAAAGAGGGAAGCAGATAATCCTAAATGATGTGTGGTCCCCACACCAGAGGCACCTTCCAACAAGACAGCCAGAAAGGAGGGGTCCCAGTCCTGGCAGAAGCCCCATGGTAATGCGGGAGAAAGTCTTTGAGGAATTTTGAGCCTGGACCTAAGTCAGACATACCCAAATTCATTCATTCATTTATCCATTCACTCAGTAAACATTTACTGAGCATCAATATATGCCAGCCTTGTTCTATATGATGGATATACAGCACTAAGCAAAAAGATTCCTGCCGGCCATGCTCCTGACGTCGGCTGCATGGTCCAATAAACCCAGGCAGAACATGTGACCAATCTCCAGAGGTTGCTTCTCAAACTGCACCTTGCAGACGAACTACCTGGGACCTTGTCAGAAGCAGAAGGTGATTGAGGAGTCGAGGAGGGATGGGAAGCTCTGAACGTCTAGCAGCTCCTGGGTGATGGCATTGCTGCTGGCCCATGGGTAGAGCACCAAGCCTGTTGGGTTCCACCCCTGCTCTTTTATCTGCTGCATGAGTTTGGTCAAGTGCTTCAAGCGTATTCTGCCTCCTCAATCTTTCCATGTATAAAAGAGATTAAAGCAGTCCCCAGCATATTCGTGCACAGTCTCAGCAATGCATCTTGTAGCTTGCTTTTGTTATGAATTTCCCTGACTTTCCTGACATACAGCTACAACTGCTTGGTTCAGAAGACTCCTTCCAGACCTGAGAAAGTGGAAGGATGAGCAGCATTCGTCTTCAAATACTGCCACTTGGGGTAGCTGGGTGCGAGGAGGGAAGGTTTCTCCACAACACTGCTGTGGGGAATCATACCCTGGGCAGCCACCTAGCAGCTGGGAGACCAGAGCAGACAGCTGTGGACTGCAGCATCACACAGGGACCGCTGGGATCATCCAGAAAGACAGAAAAATGGAGTTATTCAACACCCAGAGTCTGGGGTCAGATGTAGTTGTTCAGTTGCTAAGTCAAGTCCAACTCTTTGCGACCCCATGGACTGCAGCACACCCAACTTCCTTGTCTTTCACTATCTCCTTGAATTTGTTTAAACTCATGTCCATTGAGTTGGTGATGCTATATAACCATGTCTGGGTGCAACTTGTGTCTTCCACTGAAGCTCTGGGTGACCGTAGGCAGGGTGCTTAGTTTCTCAGTGCCTCATTTTATTCATGAGTAAAACAGATTCCCATGGTCTAGTGGATTTCCCTACTTTCTTCATTTTAAGTCTGAATTTGGCAATAAGGAGTTCATGATCTGAGCCACAGTCATCTTTTAGGATTTGAAATAGCTCAACTGGAGATCCATCACCTCCACTAGCTTTGTTCATAGTGATGCTTCCTAAGGCCCACTTGACTTTGTATTCCAGAATGTCTGGCTCTAGGTGAGTGATCACACTATTGTGATGATGGGTCCTGAAGATCTTTTTTGTATAGTTCTTCTTTTGTTGACTAAGAGGTCTACTCCATTTCTTCTAAGGGCTTCTTACCCACAGTAGTAGATATAATGGTCGTTTGAGTTAAATTCACCCATTCCAGTCTATTTTAGTTCACTGATTCCTAAAATGTCGATGTTCACTCTTGCCATCTCCTGTTTGACCACTTCCAATTTACTCTGATTCATGGACCTAACATTTCAAGTTCCTATGCAGTATTGCTCTTTACAGCATCAGACTTTACTTCCATCACCAGTCACACCCACAACTGGGTGTTGTTTTTGCTTTGGCTCCGTCTCTTCATTCTTTCTGGAATTATTTCTCCACTGATCTCCAGTAGCATATTGGGCACCTATCAACCTGGGGAGTTCACCTTTCAGTGTCCTGTCTTTTTGCCTTTTCTTACTGTTCATGGGGTTCTCAAGGCAAGAATACTGAAGTGGTTTGCCATTCCCTTCTCCAGTGGACCACGTTTTGTCAGAACTCTCCACCATGACCCAAAGGAACCAGAGATCAAATTGCCAACATCTGTTGGGTCATCGAAAAAGCAAGAGAGTTCCAGAAAAGCATCTATTTCTGCTTTGACTATGCCAAAGCCTTTGACTGTGTGGATCACAACAAACTGTTGGAAATTCTTAAAGAGATGGGAATACCAAACCACCTTACCTGCCTCCTGAGAAATCTGTGTGCAGGTCAAGAAGCAACAGTTAGAGTTGGATGTGGAACAACAGACTGGTTCCAAATCAGGAAAGGAATACGTCAAGGATGTATATTGTCACCTTGCTTATTTAGCTTCTATGCAGAGTGCATCATACGAAATGCTGGGCTGGATGAAGCACAAGCTGGAATCAAGAGAAATATCAATAACCTCAGATTGACTACTACCCTTATGGCAGAAACACTGCCATGCAGATGACACCACCATTATGGCAGAAAGCAAAGAACAACTAAAGAGCCTCTTGATGAAAGTGAAAGATGAGTGAAAAATTTGGCTGAAAACTCAACATTCAGAAAACTAAGACCATGGCATCTGTTCCCATCACTTCATGGCAAACAGGTGGCAAAACAATGGAAACAGTAACAGACTTTATTTTTTGGGGCTCCAAAATCACTGCAGATGGTGACTGCAGCCATGAAAGTTATGGCCAACCTAAGCAGCATATTAAAAAGCAGAGACCTTACTTTGTCAACAAAGATCCATCTAGTCAAAGCTATGGTTTTTCCAGTAGTCATGTATGGATATGAGAGTTGGGCTATAAAGAAAGCTGAGTGCCAAAGAATTGATGCTTTTGAACTGTGATGTTGGAGAAGACTCTTGAGAGTCCCTTGGACTGCAAGGAGATCCAACCAGTCCATCCTAAAGGAAATCAGCCCTGAACGTTCACTGGAAGGACTGATACTGAAGCTGAAGCTCCAATACTTTGGCCACCTGATGCAAAGAACTGACTCATTGGAAAAGACCCTGATGCTGGGAAAGATTGAAGGCAGGAGAAGGGGACAACAGAGGATGAGATGGTTGGATGGCATCACCAACTCAATGGACATGAGTTTGAGTAAGCTCTGGGAGTTGGTGATGGACAGGGAAGTCTGGTGTGCTGCAGTCCATGGGGTCACAAAGAGTTGGCTACAACTGAATGACTGAACTGAATTGAAAACAGATTCACCTTAGTGCCCACTTCCAGGCTTTGTTCTTTCTTCATTTATCTGCTTTCTTGACATCCAATTTGGAAGCAGACCCACAAGAAATATGGCAGGAGGCATCTGTCCCAGGCAGGTGGCATTTTGACTGTGGTGTCAACGTCCTGAGTGGGTGGGTTCATGATGTGGGTGTCTTGGTCACAGTCACATGGCTGCATCATAGTTTGGCAACAACCTCAATTCCAGTGGAGACTCAAATGTCTCCAGGAGTGGTGCTTCCCAAGGTTAAATAGTGCAAAGAGACCTATGACTGTGACCCACTTGGCTGGGCAGGTACATGTCCATTGTCATCATCTGAGAGGCCTCAAGTTGGAGTCAGGTGCAGGCAGCACCCCAGGATCTGAGATCACAGTGGGCATCCAGACCTGCCACTGACCACATGAGCAACTAAAGAGACTGGGCAGTTCGTTCAAGCCCTCTGGTCTCAGGGTTTTCTTGCATAAAGTGAGAACCTGGGATGATCATTTCTTACACCAGGGAAAAGCCAGTCTCCTGTGGACAAGGGTCTGGAAATATCACAGCTGGGAGGTGAGACATCACCTTGGTCCAGCCCCACCCAAAACCTATGTGTGGGCTTCCTTGCCTATAGCAACACCACACAGTATTTGAGACTTGTGTGTGTGTGAGCTAAGTCGCTTCAGTCATGTCTGACTCTGTGACCCCATGGACTGTAGCCTGCCAGGTTCCTCTGTCCATGGGATTCTCCAGGAAAGAATACTAGAGTGGGTTGCCATACCCTCCTCCAGGGGATCTTCCCGACCCAGAGATCGAGCCCACATCTGTATCTCTTGCACTGCAGGGGGATTCTTTACCTGCTAAGCCACTGGGGAAGTCCATTTGAGACATACTTAACCTAAAAACTATTCATTGTTTGTCTGAAATTCAGTTTTAAACCAGCTTCCTATATTTTATCTGGCAACCCTACCTCAGACCCCTTCTCTTTTTCTAGGCCCCAGCCCCCAGCATCCCTGAAGCCTCACCCATCCTGCCCACCCCTCCCCCAGCCCACATACCCCTCCTGGGTTAGGGAAAGGGAATGTTCTGTCTCCCCTGTATACTATTCAGTTTCGTCACTCAGTCGTGTCAGACGCTTTGTGACCCCATGGACTGCAGCACACCAGGCTTCCCTATCTATCACCGACTCCTGGAGCTTACTCAAACTCATGCCCATCGAGTCAGTGATGCCATCCAACCATCTCATCCTCTGTCAGCCCCTTCTCCTCCTGCCTTTAGTCTTTCCCAGTATCAGAGTCTTTTCCAGTGAGTCAGTTCTTCTCATCAGGTGGCCAAAGTATTGGAGCTTCAGCTTCAGCATCAGTCCTTCCAATGAATATTCAGGACTGATTTCCTTTAGGATTGACTGGTTTAATCTCTTTGCAGTCCAAGGGACTCTCAAGAATTTACTCCAACACCACAGTTCAAAAGCATCAATTCTTTGGCGCTCAGCTTTCTTTACGGTCCAACTCTCACATCCATATACAGTTGAGTATAAGGACCTTTGTCAGCAAAGTAATGTCTCTGCTTTTTAATATGCTGTCTACATTGGTCCTAGCTTTTCTTCCAAGGAGCAAGTTTCTTTTAATTTCAGGCTGCAGTTACCACCTGCAGTGATTTTGGTGCCCAAGAAAATAAAATCTGTCACCATTTCCATTGTTTCCCCACCTATTTGCCATGAAATGATGGGACTGGATGTCATGATCTTTGTTTTTTGAATGTTGAGTTTTAAGTCAGCTTTTTCACTCTCCTCTTTCACCTTCACCAAGAGGCTGTTTAGTTCCTCTTTGCTTTCTGCCATAAGGGTAGTGTCATCTGCATATCTGAGGTTATTGATATTATTAAGATACAAACTCTGCTTATCTTGGGCTGCCTTCTTGATTGCCAAAAGCTATCTTGGGTTATTTAACAGGACACTGCCTGTTTCTTGCTTTTCTCATTCCCACTGTTACTCTCCTTTTCAAAGCAATGAGGGTGTGACAGCTGCTGTCCATCCACTAGGAAAAACGTTGGGTGTGAAGACTTAAGTAAAGGAAACAGATAACTGTTTTGAGACACTGTCTCCCTGTGCAATGACCCGCAGCTGGATGGAGCTGCCATTACCAGAGGGTGGGGTTGGGGGATGGTGAGGGAAGGAAACCAAGGGATGAACAGGGTTTAACTGTTCTAAGGGTATCTTGTTTGGAGTCTGGTTGTGTGCATCAATTAGGCCCATTTAAATATTTAAAATAATATTTAGAATAGGAAATGCATGCTTTTTTCCCCCTCAATGAACAGGAGGTGGAGTTGGCTGCAGCCTCACTCCCACCCTATCCACAAGCCCTTCATTTACTCCCTGGAGGCCAACACAAGGGCCGATGCCTTTGTCCAGCAGACACCGTTGTGCCCCTTGGGCACATCTGTCCGTTGTGCTTGGGTAAGTCTCATGCAGAAGCTGGAGTTTACAGGTTGCCCTGTTATGTTTCCTCCTTTCACTCTCTCATCTTGGAGAGCATTCCAAACCCCTCATCTGAGGTCACCTTCAGATGGGTCACCCACAACTGACGTGGGTGGCCTCTGTGTCTAAACTGGGAGAGGGCCTGGAACCAGACGTCCTCAGAACAGCTGGGGAGTCCTTCAGGCTGCCACCCTGCTCCTGGATTGGTCCAGATCCCAAAGCAACATCTACAAGATCAATTTAAAACTTAACTTTGCTTTCAGAAGAAAGTCCAGCCAGTGGCATAGCTTTGCTATTCCATCTGATCTTTGCTGATATATTCAGAACTGCTCTTACACACTTTTAATTAGTGCATACATGCCAACTTTTGTTTTGCCCCCCATTAATATCACTTCTCATAAACATTTCCCTGTACTTGCATAAGATCATATCTTTTTGATTTGCAATGGAAAAACTGTGTCACTATTTTTTCCATCACTCAAGCATCTATGGAGTTGATCTTTTTGCCAGGAGTTCTCTCACTGGTGTTTGAATACAAAAAGGAATGTGAAATATGTCATCTGAAAACTTCTGTTTAACTACTAAAATGGCTCAGATCTCATTTGCTATACATGTAAATATGAAAATCAATAGTAGTCATGTATCCCCCTCTTCTGTTTCAGAAAAAGGCATGTGGAGGAACACCCCACCCTCACCCCATCTTTGTCACACATGCCCTTCCTCACAGGCTCTTGGCATGGAAGGATTAGTAAACTATGTCAAAGGCCAGGAGCCAAAACTCACACCCTGTGCTAGCCAGGAAAACACTCCGCTCCCCAGGCCATGCCCTCATCCCACCAGCTCTGACACTCCGGGTGCCTAAAATCATGAGCAGGACAATGAGTGCTTGGGTGGCCAACTCTCCCCTTCACAACGTTTGCTTAAATACTTACTGGACCAAGCTGGAAAAGAGTGCCTGTGATTCCTCCTTGCAGGATGTTGAGGCTGAATCTTCTCCCAGACAGATGTCAGCAGTCATTTTACTTTAAAGATGAATCTTGAGCTTGGTGCAAACATAGGCAATAAGAAATTTGACATCACCACATTCAACCCAGGAGCTGGAGGGGCATCACTTACTCAGAAGGTGTGGCAGACGGTGATCTGTGCTGGATTCTGGAGCCCACCTCCTAGAGAACAACTGGTGTTAATCCTTTAGATGCTGGGTACCTGGGAGGGTCCCTGGAAAAGGGCTGGGGCATCAGCAGTGGTTATTGGGCCATGGTCTGGAAGAATGACTAGGTTTTAACACCCAGTACAGCCATCACTGGGCATATTGATTGAACACCTGGCTCAGGTGTAACTGAAGGTATGGGCTCCCACAGGTGGCCCTCATCTTTCCATGTCCCCACCCTGGAGCCATCCTCATGATAAGTCACTTCAGTCGAATTCACCTCTTTGCAACCCTATAGACTACAGTCCACCAGGCTTCTCTGTCCATGGGATTCTCCAGGCAAGAATACTAGAGTGGTATGCCATGCCCTCCTCCAGGGGATCTTCCTGACCCAGGGATTGAACCTGAGACTCATGTCTCCTGCATTGGCAGGTGGTTTCTTTACTACTAACACCACCTGGGAGTTCTGGCGGCCATCCTCAGTAATCCTCATATCCAGCAATGAGACCCAATTCCATAGCATTCTAATAAAAGGGATAACCTACTGAAGACTTTGGGGGATCCCAGGAGAGCTGCCAACCCGCAGTCAGCAGAAGTACAAAAGACAGTTCTTCAGGAAGCATGCCCCTCAGCAGCCTCTTCTAGGCCTGTCCTCTTTTCCAGCGCAGTCTCCACCGACTTTCCTAGGTGGCCTGAGCAACTCAGCCTCAACAGAGTGACAGTATAACTTATGGTTCAAACTGGGGTGCTCTGAAAGTGAAAGGGGGGCTATTAGCACACCAGGTCCAAACCTAGCAAATCACTCGCTCTGACTTACGAACCACATTTGGTGCAGAACAAGCCAGTGGTTTGCTAAATAGGTTTGGTATTTCCCCCATTCTCCTTAGAGACAGGAACAGATTTCTCCTTATGGGTCAGTTTGGCTGCTAAGAAATTGTTCTGTTCAGGGTGGCCTAACCTGCTAACCAGTATCTCTAAATGAGAAGTGAGGTCTATTCAGAAGGTCATTTACCCCTGGAATGAGTGTTCTTCATAAAAGACTCAAATTCATGCTGGTGACACTTAACCTTTTCCTTCACAAGTATTTTCTTTTTGCACATTGAACCCTTTTGAGATTCTTTCATCAGTGGGCTGTTTCAGGCTAGTTTTGATAACCACATTTTTATTTACATGCAAATTCACAGCAAGCAGCTCGCATGTAAATACTATACTAATTATTAAACTTCTGTGGCTCATCAGAATGCTGTATCCTAATTGGCTGCAAGATTGCCAATAACCCACAGTAGCCTGATTTGGAGCCAGACCAGTTTTTGCATCTGCATAACAAAAGGAAACAGGAGGCTGGGAGAGTGTACACCTATTTTATATGTGTCTCTTCAAGGTCAAATAATCTTGTATTCCTTCTCAATCTACATATTCATAAAGACCTTTGTACAATTAATGAGACGGAAGATTGAATGGTTGCAGATTAAGAACAAACCCTACTGTTCTAATTAGAGTAAAAGTTACTTAGTCAATCAGATAAGAATTCCAAATTCAAACTAGCTAATACAGAGGCATAACAATGCCAACACACTCAGAGTCCTCCAATTTGCACCAAGCACTGGAGCCTAGGTAGGAAAGTCAGGAGCCCTGGTCATGGTTTCTACCTACGCAAGGACCCCTCTCCTGGAGATGGGCCCCACAGTGGTGGAAGAAGGGAGGAGAGTGGATGGAATCCCGTTGTATCACAAGACATGGTTTCTTGACCCTATTGGTGGTAGAAGATGTATCAGGGTCTCCCCACGTTGGCTGGGTTGCAGATTTTCCCCAGACTCCTCCTTGGGTAACCTGAAGGAGTTTTGAGAATCAGTGAGACCTTACTGGATGAGATTGCGGGTCATTGGGGTTGGATGCAGAGAGATTTAAGACGCCGTCCCTTCCACCAGGGAGCTTGTGCTTCCTTTGGGACGCCAAGACCTGTGCATCTGAAACAGCAGTGAATGGAGATGGGTTTGGAGCCGGGACCTCCCCTGGGCTCCATGGACTCCCCCAGTCATGCAGTTCTGGAACCTGCATTGGAACAATCTGGAACCGGGTCACAGCGTAGATTGCTCAGTCCTGCCCTGGATGAGCTGAGAGGGCCTGGACATCTGTGGTTTGGAGAAGCCCTGCATGATTCTGATGCTGCACACTATGGAAACCACTGACTTGGGAGATCCTCGGATGGAATTCAGAGAATCCATGCACCCCTAGATACTGACAACAACATCTTACTTTTACGTAATTTTATTTAGGAAGGGTCCATAGCTGCTACCAGGTTCTCAAGAGTGGCCATGTTTCAGAAAAAGGTAGTAAGCCCTAGGATGAAGGAAAGAGATTAGGAGAGCAGAATGCTGTCAAGCAGCCGACACAGGCCTCCGTATAACCTACTTTCGAGGCTTCCCCTGTGCCCTGAAGTGTTGGCAGTTCTTTCCTTTCCGTTCCTGTGGTGCAGGCGGCAGCCCCACCAGAGCTCAGGGGACGGAGAGCAAGTGATGAGACGGTCTGGTAGGGGAGGGCTTGGGGGAGGGCTCCTCTGGTCCCTGGGGGAGGAGCCTTCCGGGCAGGGACACAGCCTCAGCACTGACATGTGGTGGAGTCAGCACTGCTGGGGAGGAGCCAGGGGTGCCAGGGAGCACCGGCCAATCTCCTCCTGTCTTGTGAAGCCTGCCCAGTCTCTCCCCCAATCCCACTTCATTCCCCTCAACCTGGAGTGTGGTTCCATTGCGTCCAGAGAAGACGAAGTGGGGCGCCTCCCCTGGCTCTGAGCACCTCCCTCACCCCTGGGGAGCACAGAGTTCCCCCGCCCCCAACCTGCTGTATGATCACTAATGAGATCACGTCTGCCTCCCAGGAAGGGGCGATTAGCCTCCTGCACTGGGTTATTACCCTTTACAAGAGACCTGCCCAGCTGTCTGCCCGCCCAGGGCCATACACACCTGGCCAGGCCAGGACGGCTCGGAACTGCTTGCTGGCAGCAGGCTCCTTAGTAGACACAGCCTCCAGGGCGGGCGGCCGGAGCTGGGGGGGACCGCACCTGGGCCTGCCTGGGCCTCAGGGCCAATCACAGGAGGAATGGTGCATCCCCAGTGACCCCCCAACCCAGCTCAGCCTGGGGAGGTGGAGGGGTCACTCCATAGGCCCTCACGGAGGAGGGAGGACCCCCACGGTGCTGAGGCCCAGGGGTCTCAGAGGGGAAGGGCCTCACCCAGTGGAAGCCCTCGAGGGCCCTGCCATGCATGAAGAAGCTCTGTCTCCCCTGGGGCCACGGGGGCTATGAAGGGAGGTGCCCCCAGTCCACACAGGGCTCCTGCTGAAGGGGGCCAGCAGGGCTTCCTCCACTCAGATCTGTCTCTCCCCCAGTGTGGGGATGCTGGAGCATCACCACCCCTGCCTTCCCAGATTCCCCTGCCAGCCCCTGCCTTTTCCTTGGCTTGGCTGGCTTCCAGTCTGGAGTCGGGGTGGCAGACAGAGGAAGCAGTGGCTGGGAACATTCTCAGGGTGCCTGGGACATGCCCACCATCCACAGGAGCCCCGAAGGCCAGGAGGACTGGAAACCCTGGCGCCAGACCAGGCTGTCTCTTCCCCATCATCCTCCCCCTCCATCTACCCTTTTGGTGCTGCCCACCCAGCACGGGCCGGGGGGCTGCCGGCTTCCTGCATCCGCACACCTGCTCTTGTGCAGCTGCCTGTAGGCCTCTGCGGGTCTGCAGGCCCACGTGGGTGTCCCTGCCCTTGCCTGGGGAAGGACAGGCCCTCACACTGTGCCTGAGCACCTGTCCTTTGTCTTTGATCTTAGTCCAAACCCAAAGAGCTCATATATTGTCTTTCAGATTACTCTGTGGGGGAGGGGAGAGAAGCAAGAACAGGTGTCGGTGTTGGGTTATGGTCTTCGGCGGCGGGTAAGGGGCAAGCAAGACACCCAGATGACCCCACCCCGCATGGGGCCCAGAGAGTTGGAGGCCTGAGCTGGACTGCCCAGAGCAGGCCCTTGGAAGCTCCCGCCTTTGTCTGCTGGGGCTGAGCTCATAAAACACCATGCGCGCACTCCAGCTCAGGTGCTGCAGTCATGTCTGACTCTTCTCGACCCCGTGGACTGTAGCCCGCCAGGCTCCTCCATCCACAGGATTCTCCAGGCAAGAATACTGGGGTGGGCTGCCATGCCCTCCTCCAGGGGATCTTCCCAACCCAGGGATTGAAACCACGTCTCTACATCTCCTGCATTGGCAGGCAGGTTCTTTACCTGGAAGCCCCATAAAACACTACTGGGGGCTCAAGTGACAGAAACCTGTCTTCTCCAAGTTCTAGAGGCTGGAGGGCCACAATCGAGGTATCGGCAGGGTTGGTTCCCTCTCGGGGCTGTTGAGGGCGGGATCTGCTCCAGGCTTCTCTCCTCGACTGGTAGGTGGCTGGCTGTCTTCTCCCTGTGTACCTGCTCTTCCTCTGTCTGTGACCGTCCAAACTTCCTCTTCTGATAAGGACACCAGTCAGATTGGATTAGGACCCACTTAATGACCTGATTTTAATTTAATTACCTCTTTAAACAGTCTGTCTCCAAATACGATTACATTCAGAGGTCCTGAATCTTGACGAGGAGCATGATTTAGCCCTGAACAGTTTTCCAGAAACTCACGATTCCTCTGGCTTGCCGATCTTGGGGTTGGAACCTGCAGCCCTTTCCTGGGAAGCCCCCACTTTGAGGCTGAGAATCAGTGAAGGAAGCAAGTGAGTATCCAGGACCAAGGAAAGCCTCTCGTCCTTGGGGTTGGGAGCTCGTGGATCCATGAGGTCCAGCCCCCTCTCCAGCAGGATGCCAGTTAATTTTTCTAGTTTATCTGGAGACTTTCACCTTCTTTGAGTTGATAACGTAAGGAGGTACCCCAGAGAGAACACACCTGACCTGATTCTATGAAACAAGCATCCTTATCCCCACTCTACACAGTATAAAAAGGAGGTCCACCCAGGAAGCAAGAGAGCTGGGATTGGAACCCAGGCTGTGCAATCCTGGAGTTTAGGCTCTAGTCTAAGAACTTGAAGAAAACATAGGGGATATTTTAAAATCTCAAAATGGGAAAGATTTTTTAAAGTGTGGCACAAATCCAGAAATATTAAAAGACTGATATATTTATTATCTTATAAAGAAACTACTTCATGGCTAATAATAATAACAACCACCACAAAAACTCAGACAAAAGACAAAGGAATTACCAGGGAAAACCGTGTAGTATATGCCAGTTACCACTTTCCTTATTATGTAATGAACTCTTCCAAATCCATAAGAAAAAGTCTAATTACCCAAAGGAAAATTAGGGGAGGTGGGGAGAAAGAAAAGTTATGAATAGAGAGCTTACAGAAAAAAGTAGAAGTGGCTGCTAACACATGAAGAATCACCCAAGGGTCCTCACAGTTGAAGAAAGGCACAGCAAACTCTGACTCTCCATTTTTTCACCTATCAGAGTGGCAAATGGAAAAGACCAGTTCAGTACTGATGAAAGAGTGGGAAAGGGAATTTTTTCTGTATTTTAGGAGGGAGTATAAACTGCTGGAATAGGTTTTCTAGGTGTCTAGGATCTGAAAGGATATAAAAAAAAAATTGAAGGTGTGAGTCTTATCCCTCTAAGCAGTGCCACAGCTAGGTATCTGCCCACAAAGACTCCTCAAGAGGTCTCATTGCACCAGCCTTTGAAATAGTGAAAACCTAGAGACAGCCTAAATGCCTCTGAGAGGGTGGTGGTTGGAGAAATTACACCCCTCTCCCCCTGCAACAGAATCCCTTGCAGGCTTGAAAGGAATGAGGTTGATTCATAAATTCTGGCAGTGGGATGGGAGTAGGGATCACCTGTGCTATGCTATGCCTAACGACTTAGTCGTGTCCGACTCTGTGACCCCCTGGTCTGCAGCCCACCAGGCTCCTCTGTTCACAGGGATTCTCCAGGCAAAAATACTGGAGTGGGTTGACATGCTTTCTTTCAGGGGATCATCTCAACCCAGGGATCAAACCCAGGTCTCCCACACTGCAGACAGACTCTTTACCGACATCTACCAGGGAAGCCCAGGGGTCATCTCAGTTCAGTCGTTCAGTCCTGTCCGACTCTTTGCAACCCCATGGACTGCAGCACACCAGGCTTCCCTGTCCGTCACCAACTCATCATCTAGAGGTCCTCTAGGAGGTATTTATTCTGGGAAAAGGTGAAGTGCTGGGTGTTGCATAGAAGGATGTGCTCCCATTTGTGTGAGAACAAGAACTAGGATTAAGGAGACAGAAAGCAGGAAGAAGTTTACCTTCCATTGTTCCAGGGTCTCTGTGTTCTAAGATTCTCAGAATCGCCTGGAGGGAGTTGTTTAAACACTGCTTGCCGGGGCCACCCGCAGTGTGTCTGCTCCAGAGTGTCTGGGGTGGGCCCCCGAGTGTTCTCCATTAGTCTCCAGGTAACACTGCAGATCCAGGGACTGCATGGAGAACCACGGCTGTAGTCTTTGAGTTAAGGTACCAGGTAGGGTGCCGGTTGTATAATTTTTAGAAATAATTTATAAAGATAATCCCTGGTCCAGGACCATGGCTGGCCGGCTCCTCTTCTCTGCACCCTCTGCCAGTAATGAGTCCTCCTCACCTTGCGGTCAGAAACTACCCCCTGCATCTGCTGCTTTAGTGCGGGCCCCCTCCCCAAGTCAGGTCAGCAGCTCACAAGAAGGACAAGCCACATTCAGAGCACATCCGCCACCACCTGCTGGGAGGTGAGGAGCAGACGCTGCCCCTAGAGCCCTCTCCTCGCTGAGATCTAAGCCCCGGAGCCCCTCAGCAATGGAGCGGCCCTTCTCAGGCTTGTGTGATCACAGATCACAGGCTCGCCCTGCCCTCTTTTCCCACCAAGACAGAGGAAGGCAGAAAAGCCGGGTTGACACCTGTCCTGGTGGAAAGGCGCCGACTTCCCCGTGACAAGCGGGAAAACGCTGGAGACACGCAGCCATGAAGCCAACAGCAAGTCCCGGGCTGAGCAGTGAGGCGCTTGCTCGGGAGACGGGGCCGTCCTCTGGATCATCTGTGCCGCCGCGAGGAGGTCAGGGTCCCTGGGACGGCCCCCAGGACACCCCAGGAACGGGCGCCGGCCGCGGTGCCCCGGACTCCTGACCCCGGTGTGTGGGTGCCCTCTGTCTTCGCACCCGCATAAGCGGGGTCTCCTCAGCCCACCGCCCCCTCCCTTCCTGTACCCCCTGAGGCTGGTGAGCATACGCAGGACACCGCCTGACCACCCGCCTGCTGGTCGCAGCGGCCCATCCTTGGCCCCCTTCCCCTCAGATGCCCCCAGGCCCTGCCCCACACCCCCGTGCCTTCAGGGAACGCCCCCCTCCTGCCCGCCGAAGCTGGGACCTGCTTCCTGCTTCCCACCTGTCCATTCTCGCTCCATTCTTGTTTTCAAACGGCGGGGAGAAAGCATGTTGATTAGGAAGCGTTTCGAGGGCTGTTAAGGTTTGCTGAGTGCCAGGCCTTTTGTCTGCCGTCCCTCCGCGCTTACCTCCTCCCGACAGGTGGAGAAGTGCTGATGAGGGCGGCCTGAGGGGCCAAGGCCAGGCCCGGGGCCGCCCGGCCAACAGCCTCCACGCGGAGACCTGCGGCGACCGGACCGCGAGAGGGACCCCAGCGCCCGGACCCGGAGAGGGACCCCAGCGCAGGCAGAAGCAGTGGAGGTGAGGAGGGTGAGAATGGGCGTCCCACCTGAACGGCGAACTGAGAGACGGTGGCAGACGCTGGCGGAGGGAGGAGGGCGCCTCAGGGTCCCCTCGGACCAGACCTTTCGCCCTCACGCTGTTCCACAGAAGCACCAGGGCGTCATCCCTCGGGAGGTGCCCTGGGCTCTAGGGGGCCATGTCACCAGATGGGGAGGAGCAGGGAGCCCCGCTGTGCGCGTGAGGGTCTGAGCGACCCCACTGCGGGGTGAGCGGCTGCGGAGAGGCGCCCCGGGCAGGGTCAGTGAGCAGCCCGGCCACCTCCCCGTCCGCCTCAGGCCCGCGCCCCGCCGCCCTGCACTGGGGCCCCGCACGAGATCCGGGTCACCAGCGAGGTGCGTGTGGCAGGGGCCTGGCCTGCTGGGGAAGGGCTGGTTCCAGACGCAGTCGCCACCCTGTCTCCTGGCCACTTCCTGCTCTTCCTGCCTGAATGCAGAAGCGACGTCTGGCCGCTGGTGGCCGTCCGGTGACGCTGAGGACGACAGAGCCTGCAGTTCAAAGGATCCCGGCTCCCGGTGCCCCCTCACTCAGCCCACCGCCCAGGCTGCTCTGGCCTCGTGCCGGGAGAAAGCAAAGCTCCGATCAGGCTCAGTGCCTGAGGCTGGTTACAGGCCAGGGCTGCCGGACACAAGAGCCCCGAGTCCTAGTGCTGGCGGAGCTGATCGGAAAAGAGGGCCAGGTGTTTAGCCAGGGCCCTCGGTCTCGGATCTGGCTCCCAGGACCTCCCAGGACCTGCCGCCCCTCTCCCCACTGCACAGCCCAGCGCCCACTCCTGAGGCTGCCAGGAGCTGGGAGAGACATGCGCCTGCCCACTGCCATGGTTCTGCTCCTCCAGCTGAGGCTCTGGCCCCCTTGCCAGGCACTCCAAGGGCTCCCAGCCGAGCCCACTGGCAGCAGACAAGGGGCCACCCCAGCTCTTCCTTACCTCTGTCCCACTGCTCACAACGGTCAGCCTTCACACGGTCTCAGGACAGCCCTGAGATGACCCGGCACTCAGAGATGCAGTGACGATTGCTGAAGTGACCTGCTGGGGGTATGTGGCTGGAGAACGATGAGATGGAAATAGAGCCCAGTGTTCATGACCTGAACTTCTCAGGGCAGGTTCCTCAATCCCACATCCAAATCTCCAGGGACAGAGCTCACCAGCTCCTACTCTGTGAGTGTGTGGGTGCTCAGTCGCTCAGACTCTTTACGACCCAATGCACTGACCCCCCAGGCTCTTCTGTCCATGGGATTATCTGTCCAGGCAAGAATACTGGAGTGAGTTGCCATTTCCCCCTCCAGCGCATCTTCCCAACTCAGGGATCAAACGCACGTCTCCTGCATTGGCAGGCAGATTCTTTACCATCTGAGCCACCTGGGAAGCCCTGCTCTCCTGCTGAATTAGGGTCTCTGGGGGAGGTGCCCCTGAATCTACATCATAAGCATTCCTCCAGAGCCCTGGCAAGATCCTGGTACACCCCAGAGCCCAGCACCCCTTCCCCAGCTGAGCTGCTTTCCCAGGTGCGAGGGGCAGGCCTGTGAGATGTCAGGCGCAACCTCCGCCCAGCACTGACCCTCTGGTGCCAGGCAGTGACGTCAATCAAGCCCTTCAGGAGGCAGGTCCTCGGCTGGCAGGCTGTTGAAAAGCCTGATGCCCAGGCTAGACTTCAGACCAGTGAGATTTAGATCTCTGGGGGTGGGACACAGGCACTGGCATTTTTTTTTTAAGTTCCCCAGGTGATTCCAAGATGGAAAACCTCCTGTCCCCAGGTCGTGTGGGTCACTCTCCAACCAGAGGGCATCAAAAGCCCCTGGCCAACTATTAAACACAGCTGGCTAGGCCCCAAGCCCAGAATTTCTGATTCATTAGGTCCTGGGAGGGCCCAAGAATTTGTATCTCCAGGTTCTCAGGTGGTGCTGCTGTGGAGACCTCACTGTGAGAACCAGTGGAGTGGAAGGAAGAAGGGGCAGAGGAGAAACAATGCTCCCGCTGGCCATTGTCAAGGTGCCGCTTGCTTCCAGTGAGCAGGCCCTGCTAAGGGCAACGTGTGGCTCCCCGGCGAAGGGTTCTCCCACATGCACCCACTGAGGATGGGACCCTATCTCCTGTAACATAATTACCACCATATAGATGGAGATTGGGACCTTGCCCCCAGGGCCCTCAGGGAAGATGGGCAGGTTGTGCACCACACAAATCCAGGGGCGACCGTTCACATGGGGGTGAACTACGGTGCTTCCCCTTGCTGTCAAGCCTGACAGGCCTCCCACTCAAAGCTCAGAGAGTCACCATGGAGACTTCTCAGAAATTCTGCGCCTACATTTGCTTTACCACGCCTCCCCCCTGCCCCTTGGCCCCGTTTCCCCTATGCCCCTTGGCCCCATCTCCCCCTGCCCCTTTACCCTGTCTCCCCTCTGCCCTCAGCGATGCTTCAGGACTCCGCTTGCCTTGTGCCCACCCGCCCCAGGCTCCCCCGGCCGGGCCTGATCTGAGCTGATCTGAGGCTCTGCCCTCCCTGGGGCCCCCAGGGGTGAGGCTGGCGCACCGTCTGCCCTGCCAGGCAGACCTTGGCACCGGCTCTGGGCTGGGGCAGGAGCTCATGGCCTTCCTCCTCTGCCACTTCATGCTGCTGACTGTCCCTCCTCCACAGGAGATAAACCTGCGCGGAATCTGTTTTCTCTGGCGACACATGCTGCGGCCAGCAGGCTGGCGGCTGAGTCACCGGCAGTGGTCTCCTCTGAGCCCCCACCCACCCACCCCCGGCACTCGTGGCCTCTGCGGGCTTCTCCCTTTCACGGGCACTTCCTGGCCTGACACCCATGTCCCGGGTGCTTCTGTCTCATGACTCAGGCTCAGCTGCCCCCATGTTCCTCCCACGACACTTGGCTGGTACAAGGGGGCACCCATGGGTGGGCTGGGCATCTCATTGCAGGCTGCTCTGTTTGGGACCCAAACACAGGAGAGCTCGTGGGCCCAGGAGCCTGGCTGGTAGGAGCCGAGGTCCACACCTGGCCTACCAGCCTGTGACTCTGCAGGGAGAGAGGGCAGGTGGCCAGGGACCCAGGGGAGAGGGCATCCAACACTCCAGGGGGAGCGGGCCTCTGCCAGGCCTGAAGTAGTCGGGGAAGGAATGTCCCAACCCGCAGATGCCTCCCACGTTCGTCTCTCCAGCCTGGTCCTCTGCCCCAAACTCCAGGCTCATAAATCCACATGCCTCCTCCCCAAACTGTCACTCCCGATTTCCAGCCCCCCAAACAACTCATCCTAATACCACAGCAGCTCCAGCCTCTCTTAGCTCAGCCAAAAACTACGATGACATCCCTGACTCCTCTGTTTCTCTCACTGCGTGTATCCAAAGCTTCAGCAAATCCAACTTCTTTTTCTTTTGCACACCTGAGTTTGTCCATGTGACTGTGAAGTGTCACCAGTTACCCTGGCTGAGGCCAGGGGGGCATGAGAGCGGCCCACCTCCCTTGTCCCTTCCCCCATGAGCCTGCAGTCAGGGGGGTCTCTCCTGGGAGGACAGTGCCGCCCACCGCTCAGGGGCTCTCACGGCTTGCTGGGACACAGGGCTGGCAGCGTTATTCTCCCAGCCCCGCTCCGAGGGCCAGGCCAGGGCAGCCCCTGGCTGGGGGGCGCTCCAGAGGCGTCCTGAGCAGGGGGCTCATGGGGCTCTCTCGAGCTGGGAGGACCGCCATCTGGCAGACCTGGGCCTGGAGGGGCCAGACCCCGTTGTGGCCTGGGCTGGGCAAGGCTGCTGCAGGGTGGCTGTCTCAGCCTCGGCTAACCCACCTAGCCTCTTGCTGACAGTGACATTGGTCTCATTTTTGTGAAAAAGCCAAGTTGCATAGTTTGCTCAATCCCCGGATGGGAGGTGGGGGGACAGAGGGCAGGCGGCACACAGGCCGGGTCCCCTGGCAGCTGCTGAACCCTGGGAGCTGCCACCAGCTGCAATTACTTGCTGCTGACTTTAATTTCACATTGAGAAGCCACAGGTGATGGAAAAAGAAATTGGTCCCCATGGGCTGAATGCTTTTCCGATCTGCATTTATTAGCAGAGTTTCTGAAGGTGTCAGGAGCTGAACGTGAGGCAGCTGCCTCTGGAAGTGAGACCCATGTGCAGGGCAGGGATGGTGGGTGGGGGTCAGGAGGAGAGAAGCTTAGGAAAATACTTCTGCTAGCAAGGGACCGTCCTTTGAGAGTTCTGAACATGCTTGCAATGCTCCTCCTCTGCCGGCTCATCCTCACCTGTCCCTCTTTCCAAATCTCTCAGAGGGCCCATCCAAACAGGCCTCCTCCTCCAAATCTGTGAGCCTGGGAATTTTGGTACCGGTTCACCTCGTCTCACATAATTGATGTGTACCTAAAGAATTCTTTGTTCATTAGCTTTGTTATAAATCAAATGCGGTTTTAGATGCACCAAAATGTTTGTGCTTTGAGAGAATTCTCTAGTCAATTCTCTGTTTTAAAAGACTCTCACAACCAGTCATACTCAAATTTATGTCTTCTCTCCTGAACAGCCGTGAAAACATGGCCAAGACCTCTTAATAGTTCATACTATCACAGAAATTCATAAACGGAAGGAAAGGCAGACGTTTCACTCTCATTTCAGATGTGCTCTCTCTCTTTTTAGCCAGGGAGTGGCATCTTCAGATGAAATCCTACCCAGAGGCTGAGTGGGCAAGTCAAGGGAGAGGGGAGCATCTCCAACTGAGTCAGGTGGAGAACCCAGGCGGAGACGGTCCCACCCACCTGATACCTCATGCAGCCAGCTTCCTGCATTCCCCTAACACGTCCATGGAATCCTCAGGTTGAAGACCGTCACTGTCAAAGTGCCAACAGCATTCCCTCTTACCTGTAGTTCCACTTCCAAGACTCCAAATGTTCCCAGCTGAGCACACACATTCAACACAGCTTTGTTTATGACAGAAATTTATAAAAGAAATGAAAACAACTTACTTCCCTGCCCTCTGCACTGTCAGTGGGAAACATAGGAAGAACCCAGACTTTGCCCACTACTTGGCAGGAAGAGTGCATCTCTCCACCTCCCACCGGGGCAGCATCAGAGAAGGCTAGTGGTGCTGGATTCCCATGCTGGACCAGCAGTGAATGGAACTCCTTTCACCTCGGATGTTAACAAAGGCCAAGTAGAGATCCTGAACTTCCACCTCTGCCTGGCAGTGGAGGTGCTGTGCCCCCCACACCTTTTTTTGCAGGATCAGTCTCAGAAAAAGCCAGTTAAAATATAAGTTTTCAATAGGATCCAGATTCTCACAGCATAATACCTAAAGTGTCCAGGTTTCAGTTGGAAATCACTCACCATTGGAACTAGGAAAAACCTCAACTTGAATGAAAAAAGACAATCATTACATGCCAACGCTGAGATGACAGAGGTGTTGGAATTATCTGACAAGGATAAAATGCCTCAAAGAGCAATTATAAGCACACTTGAAAAATAGAAACTCTATACCACATGATCCTGCAGTCCCACTCCTGGACATATATCCAAAGAAAATTCTAATTCAAAAAGATACATGCACTCCAATGTTCATAGCAGCACTGTTTTCAAGAACCAAAGCATGGAAGCAACTTAAATGTCCATCAACAGATGAATGGATTAAGAACATGTGTATCCATATACAATGGAATATTATTCAGCCATAAATAAAAATGAAATAATGCCATTTTCAACAATATGGGAGGACCTGGAGATTATCATATGTGAAGTCAGACAGAAAAGCAAGTATCATATAATATCACTTATATGTGGAATCTAAAAAAAAATAATACAAATGAACTTATTTATAAAATAAAAAAAAGTCTCACAGAGGAAACAAATTTATGGTTACCAAAGGGGATAGTAGGGGCTGGAGGAGAGATAGGGGTTTGGATTAACATATACAGACTACTATATACAAAGTGAATAAGCAACAGAGACCTACTAAATAGCATAGGGAACTATATTCAGTCTCTGGTAATAACCTATACTGGAAAATAATCTGTAAAAGAAGATGCATATGTTTATATATATATTATATATATATAATATATATATATACAATTTTCTGTACACCTAAAGCTAACACAACACTTTAACTATATTTCAAAAACAAAACTCTAAACCATGAAATAGAAGATACAAAGAGGAACCAAATGGAAATCTTAAAACTGAAAAATACAATAACTGAAATAACTCAGTGGGGAATGCAAAATGGAGAAAATGGAGGACAGAATCAGTGAACTCAAAGTCAGAACAATAGAAGTTACCCAATCTGAACAACAGAGGGAAAGTAGACTGAAAACATGAATAAACAGGGCTGTAAGAAAAACAAGAAAATTAACATTAATGTCATTGAAGTTGGAGAAGGAGAAGAGAAAGAAGGCTGGGTTGAAAAAGTACTTGAAGAAAAAATAGCTGAAAACTTTCCAAATTTTAGCAAAAGACAAATATATAGATTCAATAAACTGATCAAATCTCAAATAAGGTAAACTCAAAGAAATCTATATCAAGACATAGCGAAACTTCTGAAAGCTAAAAGCAAAGGGATAATCTTGGAAACAGCAAGATGTGACACTAATGGGAAAAAGCAGTTCAAATGACAGTGAGTTCCTTACTAATAATGAAAAAAAATCCAACAAGGCCCCAAAACATGTCACTTCATTTTCCAAGTGCTGAAAGAAATGAAGTCTCAACCCAGAGTCCTATAAGCAGTGAAAATATACTTCATGAATTAAGGGGAAATCAAGATGTTCTTAGATGAAGGGAAATAGAATTTGTCAGAGATGTACAAGAATAGGCAAAGGAAATTCTCTAAACACAAAGGAAATGATTAAAGAAGGAATCTTGGAACATCAAGAACAAAGAAAGAACAGTAGAAAGACAAAATATAGGTAGATATATTTTCCTTCTCCACTTGAGTTTTCTGAACTATGTTTGACAGATGAAGCACAAATTATAGCACTGTCTGATGCGGTTCTGGCACTTTGGGTGGTGCAGTGGTAAAGAATCTGCCTGCCAATGCAGGAGACACAGGAGACATGGGTTTGATCCCTGGGTCAGGAATATCCTCTGGAGAAGGAAATGGTAATCCTCTCCAGTATTCTTGCCTGGGAAATCCCATGGACAGAAGAGCCTGGTGGGCTATGGTCGGTGGGGTCACAAAGAGTCAGACACAACTGAACAACTAACACATACACACAGATACACACACTGATGTGGTTCCACATGTATTAGAGGAAATATTTAGACAATTATACTATAAATAGGGAAAGGTAAAGGATGTGAAGGGAGATAAGATATCTATACTTCACCTGATTGAGTAAAATGTCAGTAAGAGTACACCCTGTTATCTAGATATAATATAGTAACTAAAACAACCATTTTAAAAAGCTACGTAAGAGATACACTCGAGAACATTATACATAAACCAAAGTGGAATTATAAAAAATGTTCAGTGCCCACAGGAAGGCAGGAAAAAAGAACAGACAATGAAAAACAGAGAACAACAGAAAACAAAAAACCAAATGGCAGCCAAGCCCTCATAGGTCACTAATTACACTAAATGTAAATTCCAAAGGCACCAATTAAAGGAGGTTGGCAGAGTGGATTTAACAACATAACCAAAGTATATGCCATGTATAAACACATATAGAAACTAATTTCAAATACAGTGGTATAAATGGGTTAAAAGTTAAAAGATAGAAAAATATAAATTGTACAACCATTAAGTATAAACTAGTATCAATTGTGAGCATTCTAAATAGCAGTTGCTCTCATTTATTGCTGGTTGGAATGTAAAATGGTACAGCCAGTTTGGAAGACACAGTTTCTTACCAAGTTAAACATAGTTTTACTATACAATCCAACAGTCAGGCTTCTAAATTATTTACCCAACAGATTTGAAAACTTATGTCTGAAAAAAAAAAACACATGTGGATATTAGCAGTTTTCTTTATGAAACTAAAAACTGGAGGCAACCATGATGTTATTTAACAGGTGAATAGATGAGCAAACTGTGGTATATCCAGACAATGGAATATTATTCTGTGATGAACAAGGATCTAGCTGCCAAGTTCCCCCTCCACACACACAAAAGATGAATCCCAAATGCACAATGCTAATTGAAATAAACCAATCTGCAAAGACTGAAAATGTATAATTCCATTTATTTAACATCTATAAATGGTGAAACTAGAAATACAGTAAACAGATCACTGATTTCTAGGGATTTGAAAAGGAAGGAAGGTTGAACAGGTGAATCACAGGGGATTACTTTTAAGGCTGAGAAACTCTTCTGTATGAGAATATAATGGTACGTCTATGATGCTATTCATCTGTCAAAATCCTTTAAATTTACAGCACAGAGTGAATTGTAATGTATGCAAATTTTAAAAATCATTTAGAAAGTCATGGGGTTCTAGAATGGAATACAGACTGTGACAAAACAATATACCTGTATTTCAAGTGTGTAAACAGTCTCCCTAAAGGGAGAGAGAAGAAGAAAAATAAGTTTGGAAGTAAATGGGAATTCTTTGAGTAAAGGCAGAAAGAATTCTACAAAAGCACTATAATTTCATCAACAGCCATTTCCAATAGGGGTATGGTATGGGTTAACCATTCTGTAACAAATATCTATGTATGCTGGATTTAACAATTAAGTAAATGGATGGTGAATTTTGAAAGTCAAGTTTCTTGCTGTTGGAATGAGAAGTTAAACAAGCAAGGGAGAAGGCCAGAATGATCCATGGATGATGGATTTGAGTTGGAGACAAATCAGTGTAAACTCATGTTTAGCCTAATATAGATATAAGCAGATACATACAGAAATACAGTATTTATAGATATATGTATGCACACAGGTTAGTATACATATACAGATATTTCTTTTCTCTCAACCACGAGGGCCAAGAAGCAATGATATCACAGAAGTATACCTAGTGCCCAGATCTTGGTTTCTAGTACCATTCCCAATAAAATTAATATCTTTGAGTCAATGCCGCTATTTAAAAAATGATTGAATAATTAAATAAGTGGGGAATACAGACAAATCTCCCATACAGAAGAATTTCAAATAATTGATGTAGAGACTTTGCCCTTGAGGAAATGGAATATTACTCCTCACTCCTTAGGTTTGGGCTGTGCATAATGACTTGTTTTTCAAAAACAGTATGAAAGGAGAGAGGTGGGGAAGAAAACTTTATAGTCAAGAAATCTGATAAACACTTTCTCATCCAGGTGGACAAGGTTAATATCAACAATGACACATCATGTTGATAGTATGTACTATTGACATGATTTGATGAGAATGGCACTCTGTGATCTTCCTCTTCAAAACCCATAACCCCAGTTTAATTGTAAGAAAAACATCAGACAAATCCCACTTGCAAAACATCATGCAAAATATCTTACCTATATTCCTCAAAATTGTCAAGATCATAAAAAACAAGGTCTGAGAAATTGTCACATCCAAGAGAATTCTTAAACGGACAATTCTAAGAGATACAAGAAAACCTATGACCAACCAAGACAGCATATTAAAAAGTAGAGACATTACTTTGCCAACAAAGGTCTGTCTAGTCAAAGCTATGGCTTTTCCAGTAGTCATGTATGGATGTGAGAAAGCTGAGAGCTGAAGAATTGATGCTTTTGAACTGTGGTGTTAGAGAAGACTCTTGAGAGTCCCTTGGACAGCAAGGAAATCCAACGAGTCCATCCTAAAGGAAATCAGTCCTGAATATTCATTGGAAGGACTGATGCTGAAGCTGAAGCTCCAATACTTTGGCCACCTGATGCAAAGAACTGACTCCTTGGAAAAGACCCTGATGCTGGGAAATATTGAAGGCAGGAGGAGAAGGGGATGGCAGAGGATGAGATGGTTGGATGGCATCACTGACTCTATGGACATGAGTTTGAGCAAGCTTCAGGAGTTGGTGATGGACAGGGAAGCTTGGCGTGCTGCAGTCCATGGGGTCACAAAGAGTTAGACACGACTGAGTGACTGAACTGACTGAAGAGAATTCTAAGGAGACATCATGACTAAATGTAATGTAATAATCTGAATGGAATCTCAGACAGAAAAAGGGCATTAGATAAAAACTAAGGAAATCAGAATAAAATGTAGGCTTTAGTTAATAATGATATATCAATATTGGTTATTTGTGACAAATGTTTCATACTAATGTAAGATGTTGGATAATAAGGGAAACGGGGAATGGGGTGTATGGAAACTCTCTTCACAGCTTTTTAAAATCTACCATAAAATAAAAGGTTTATTAAAAAAAAAAAGCAGGAGTGTTATATTACATGATGAAATATACCTTAAAGAAAAGGTAATTACCAGATAGAGAGAGGCACGTTACATAATGCTCAAAAGCTCAATCTACCAAAAAGATATAAGAATCCTAAAAGTGTACACAGCAAACAACCTACAGAAATGTGAAGCAAAACTGATAGGACTGAGTGGACAAATAGACAGACCCATGATTGTAGCTGGGAGCCTGGGCATTTCTCTCTCAAAAATGGTCAGAGTAACAAGACAGATCCAGCAAGAACATGAGGAAACTCAACATCATCAACTAACAATCCCATGGACATTTAGAAAGCATTCAATCCCGTGACAGCAGAAAGTATATTCTTTATTTGTCCATGGGACATAAACTAGGATAGACTATATTCTGGGCCATAAAATAAATCTCAACAAAATTAAAATAATTGAACTTATATAGAGAGTACATTCTGACTATAATGGGATCAAACTCTAAATAATAACAGAAAGATAACAGAAAAATTGCCAAACACTTGGGAATTAAATACACTTGTAAGTAATCCACATGTCAAAGAGGAAATCTCAAGGAAAATTTAAAAATATATTGAACTAAATATAAATGAAAATCTATATTAGGGTATTGCTGAGAGGGAAATTTGTAGTGTTAAAGTTTATATTAGATAAAATGAAAAGTCTCAAATCAATAATCTGAGTTTTTTTCTCAAGAATATATAAAAAGAATAGTAAAGTAAAACCAAAGCAAGCAGAAGACAGGAAATAAGAGCATACATCAATGACATTGAAAACATAAAAGCAAATCAATGAAACTAAAAACCTGATTCTTTTAAAAAATAAGTAAAATTGGCCAATTTCTAGCAAGACTGAAAAAGGGAAAAAAGAGATGAGACTCAGATTAACAACATCAAGAATAAAACAGGGACTACCATTACAAACAATGCAGACATCAAAAAGATAATAAGGGATACCACAAAAAACAACACAAATTTAACAACTTGGATTAAATTAATCAATTTAATTTT
This sequence comes from Odocoileus virginianus, assembly GCF_023699985.2. Lineage (NCBI taxonomy): Eukaryota > Metazoa > Chordata > Mammalia > Artiodactyla > Cervidae > Odocoileus > Odocoileus virginianus. The sequence continues at coordinate 44,459,243 of NC_069689.1, read as the reverse complement.
AAAAAGTACAAATTACCAGAACTCATCCAATGTGAAATAGATCATATGAATAGTCCTGTAACTATTTATAAAAATGAATTCATAATTTTAAAATCCCCCCCCCCACTGCTGCAAAGAAATCTCTATTCAAACAGCTTCACTGGGAATTCTATCAGAACTTTAAAGAATTATCCCCAATTCTATATAATCTTTTCCAGAAAACAAAAGAGAGAACATTTCCCAATTCATTTCATGAAGCTTGGATTACCCTGATAACAAAATCAGAAAAATGCAGCATAAAAATAAAACTACAAACTAACATCACTCATAAATATAGATGCAAAAATCCTTTAAGTTTTAGCATGTAGAATTCAGATATGTAGGAAAAGAATTATATATCATGATCAAAGGGAATTTTTTCCAGGTATGTAAGATTTGCTCAATATTTAAATCAATCAATATTATTCATTGTATCATAAGACTAAAGGATAAAAATTTTATGGTATATCAGTGGGCTCTTAAAAAGCATTTGACAAAATGTAATATTCATTCATGACTTTAAGAACTCTCAGAAAACTAGGAATAGAGGAAACTCCCTAAGCTTGATAAAGAGCATCTAAAGAAAACCTAGAGATAGCATTAATACTTAATTGTGAAAGACCAAGTGCTTTCCCTCTAAGATCAGGAACAAAGATCCACACTCATCAAGGATGTCTCACTTCTGTTTTTTCAATTTATTTTTTTATTGAAGGATAATTGCTTTACAGAATTTTGTTGTTTTCTGTCAAACCTCAACATGAATCAGCCATAGGTATACATATATCCCCTCCCAAGGATGGCTCACTTCTTATTCAGAATAGTACTGGAAGTTCTAACCAGTGCAATAAGGCAAGAAAAGGAAATGAAAGGCATACAGTTTATAAAGGAAAAAATGAAAGTGTGTGTGATCTGATCTAAGAGTATTAAATAAAAGTGACACAAGTTAATAATCACAAAAAAAGATATAGAAAATCCCATATTAGCAAGTAAGTTCCTATATAGAAAATCCCAAGGAATCTATAAAAAAAAAAAAACTTCCTAAAACTAATAAATGAGTTTGATAAGGTTGCAGGATCTAAGATAACCATATAAAAATCAATTGCACTTCTATATACTAGCAATGATCACTAGCAATTAAAAGCATAATGCAATTTACAGTTTCTCAAAAGTGAAATGCTTATAGGTAAATTTTTAAAAATATAAGGACTTACTGAAAATTATGAAACTAATGAAAAAAAAGAAAGATCTAAAAAAATGTAGAGAAAGACTACATTTTGGGATTGGAAAACTCAAAATATTAAAGATGTCAATTCTCTTCAATTTGATACATACGTTTAACAAAATTTCTATCAAAACCTTGCCAAGATTTTTTTATAGATACTGACAAAATTATTCTAAAATTTTTATAGGAAATCAAATGAACTAGAATAGCTAAAACAATTATGAAAAAGAAGACTAAAGTGGGAAGAACAGCCTGCCTGATTTCCAGACCTATTATATAACTATAGTAATCAAGACTGTGCAGTATTGGCACAGAGACAGACACAGATCAACAGAACAGAACAGAGAACCCAGAAATAGACTCTCACAAAAATGCCCAACTGATTTTTGACAAAGCTGCAAAGGCAATTCAATGGAGGAAGGATAGACTTTACAGCAAAGGATGTTGGCGCAATTGGACATCTAATGGCAAAAAGTGAACCTGAACCTAAACTTTACACCTAATTCAAAGTGGATCAAGGACTTAAATGTAAAATGTAAAACTATAAATCGTTTAGAAAAAAAGTAAGATGAGATCTTCAGGATTTAGGGTTAAGCCAAATTTCTAAACTTGACACCAAAAGCACAGTCTTTAAAAGGGAAAACTGTTAAGTTGGACCTCATCAAAATTCAAAACTTTGTTCTGTAAAATATCCTGTTAAGAAGATGAAAAGACAGGCTAGAGACTGGGAGAAATTATTTGCAAACAACATATCTGACAAAGAATTGGTATCTAGAATGATACATAAAAACTCTTAAAACTTAACAGTAAAACAAAGCAAAGCAAAAGTCAGTTAGAAAATGGCATGAAAAAGCACTTTCACCAAAGATGTTCGACATCATTAGGCATTAAGAAAATGCAAACTAAACCACAGATATCACTACATACCTGTTACAGTGACAAAAAGCACTAAATGTTAATAGAGAAACGATATCATTCATATACTGCTGGTGGGAATGCAAAGTGGTATGGTCACTCAAAAACATTTTGGCAGTTTCTTATAAAACTAAACATAGAACTGTCATACATTTGCACTCCTGGGCATTTATCCTAGAGAAATTAAATTTATATTCCTACAAAAAGCCTGTACAGAAATGTTTATGGCCGCTTCATTGGTAAAATCCCTGAACCTGCATGAATCTTCAGGGAATTATGCTAAATGGAAAAAAATCAACAATCCCAAAGGTTACATTTAGAAAATAGATTCACGATTGCCACGGGTAAAAGATGAGTCAGGGAAGGGAGTGTGGTGAGGGTGGGAAAGCAGTAAGTGTGGCTAAAAAAGGGCAACAAGAAGGACCCTTGTGGGGATGGAAACATCCTGCATCTTGACTGCAGCCGTGCAGTGTCCTGGTGGTGATATCGCACTCGCTGCAGTTTTGAAAGATGCCAACATCACCATTTTGAGAAACTGGGTAAGGGGAATATGAACGTGGAAGCTGCTCAGTCGTGTCCGACTCTATGTGACTCCATGGATACTCCATGGAATTCTCCAGGCGAGAATACTGGAGTGGGTAGCCTTTCCCTTCTCCAGAGGATCTTCCAACCCAGGGATAGAACCCAGATATCCTGCATTGCAGGTGGATTCTTTACCAGCTGAGCCACAAGAGAAGCCCAACAATACTGGACTGGGTAGCCTATCCCTTTTCCAGCGGATCTTCTCAACCCAGAAATTGAACCAGGGTCTCCTGTGTTGTAGGCAGATTCTTTATCAACTGAGCTATCAGGGAAGCCCAAGGGGTACATAATGTTTCTCTATTATTTCTAAAATTGCATATGAATCTACAACTATCACAAAATAAAAATGCTAATAAGTGTTTTTAAGGAAAGTAGTTGAAATGTCTAATGTTAGGAGCATTGCTAAATGAACTACAGTCATTCATATATTGTAAGATAAACAGCAGTTATGAAGAATAAGGGAGCTCCAATGCAGGGGGCATGTGAGCAGTTAGGTAAAAACAGCAAGGCACAAAAATGTATGTAGATATAACTCTTTTGCTACAAAATGATAAATTTGAAGTATAAATGCAGAGAAAAAGTTTGGGTAGGTAAGCTATAAAGTGCTAATAGTCATTCCTCATGGGGAAAGAGATTGATTGGGAGACAGACACACTTTTACTTGTAACAAGAAATTCGTGCCAAAAAAACAAAACAAAACTTCATTTTATAAATTAAGAAATTGAGGCTTAGCAGAGGTGAACACAATGGTCAAGGTCACCAAGCTGGGAAGGGGTTCAGAGCTTGGCTCTAAACTCAGACCTTCTGACTCAAATCCAGAGTGGCTGAGGCAGGAAATCGGCAGGACGGCTCCTCCAGACCTGCTGCTGTGCCCGGGACTGTCCTCAGATAAGGAGCTCTCCGGAGAGGAAGAACCTGGGACAAGGAAGATCTGCAAGGGTGTGGAGAACAGGAAATGGCGCCGGCTGGGATTTTCCCTGCCCCCGGTGCAGGGAGCACCAGGAACCCAGCAGAGAGGCAGGAGGGGCCGGGGATCCTGGCTTTCAGGAGACATCCAGCCACTATGCCAGGCTGCGAATGGGCTCTGAGCAGTCACAGTCCCTGTTTTCCCAGATCTTCACCATCCAAGCAGGAGACCGACAGTAGTTAAGTCTCCAGGGTGCAGCGAGATCCCGCAATCACGGGTGCTGGGGGCCTGGGAGAGCCTCAGAGAAGAGACCATGTTTGAGCAGGGCCCTGGGAAAAGATGAGTAAGAGTGAGTTGGGTAAAGCAGGAACAGGTGGTTTTCTCAACAAAAGGATTAACATGGCCCAAGGCATGGAGGGAGGTGATGAGCTGTGGCTGAAACCAAAAGTGAGGGCTTGAAGTCAGGCAGCAACCTTGGGGTCCATGGGGCCACTCTCTAGTTGGGAGCCACTGAAGTTTGTGCCTGGGAGAGTCCCCAGGAGTATGTTTCTGGGGGTGAGTTCTGGCAGCTGATGGAGGGGAAGGGGAAGAGGCAGGCGACAGCTGGAGGGCCACTGCTGCAGCAGCTAAGGTACATGTGATAGGGTAGAGGCCAGGGAATTGGAAGGGCAGGGATGGTTTGGAGGAATGTACTTGAAGAGTATGCTGTGGGCAAGATGAACAGGACTTGCTATGGGCAGCTCTGTTGGTTTTTGGCCACCCAGCAGCTACGGCATCCTCTCTGGTCACAGGGCCATGATTTCCCTTGGTGATATCTTGGAGAGATTCTCAGCCAGAAGGCCCTGCCTACAACCTTTCTACAAGGTTAAAACTGTCTTTACCTTGTGTCCTGAGACTTTGACCCTTGAATGCATGCTCAGCCACTCAGTCATGTCCGACTCTTTGGGACCCCATGGACTGCAGTCTGGTAGTTTCCTCTGTCCATGGGATTCTCCAGGCAAGAATCCTGGAGTGGGTTGCCATTTCCTTCTCCAGCGGATCTTACTGACCCAGGGATCTAACCCACATCTCCAGCATTGGCAGGCAGATTCCTTACCACTGAGCTACCAGGAAGCCCTGTGTCCTGAGACTTTGACTTTTGAGAGGGGTAGACAAACATGAGTAGGACTGGTGGACTCTGTAATCTACCCCCTGCCCCTCTTGCAGGGCCCTGAGGCTGTTTCTCCCATCTTTCTTCAAGTTAATGACCCTCCCTCTCTCTGCAGCCTCTTCCAAAGGGCCTTGGTGATGGGTGGGCTGTGGCCATGTTAGAGGCAGAATGGAATCCGCTGGGCTCTTCAGTTCCACACACTCTGAGAAGATGCTTTAGAAACTCCCCTGGGTCCTGTGGGCGTCTTTCTTCATTCTCTCTATGTGGTCTGGGTTCTGCTAGGTTTGAATCATCTATCAACCCTGACTCACTCACTCAATGCACATAACTCAAAAATTAAAGAGTTTCCATGGCCCAGCCTCCCAGAATCTGTCTCAGAATGTGGCTTCAAGGGAATGTTGATGTGGAATTCCTTAAAGTGGAATCCACTCCACTCTGAGTCAGGATGTCCTGTGTGACTATAAATGGTTGGGCCTATGTAAATGTTCACGTCACCCAGTTCTCCCAAGTATCACACCTGCGTGTAATGCCTGGGTCTCCTTGTGAGCGGCACTGTCATTAGGACAGCTAAAAACTGCCTTGGTGGGGAAGGGCAGGAGAACAGCACTGTTCCCTGGGAGGTCCTTAGGTCGGAGGGAGGGGAACCTACAGGGACTTTTACTGAGCACCTTCTAGAAGTCAGGAACTGAACTCAGTGAACTGAGGTTCTGACACACATGATCTCAAGTTCTTACAACAGCCTTGAGGGGAACATGTCACTTACTATCCCCACTTTACAGACAAGAAGACCAAGATGTATCAAGATCAGGCATTTAGCAGGTGGCGGAGTACAAGTAAGAATCCAGGAAAGTGCATCAAATTATGCATGGACCCGCGTGGAAGGTAGGATCCAAGTGCAGAGAAAGCAATCTCAGGGCCTTAGGTCCTGCTGCCCGGCCTAGGTGTGACTGGCTGAGGCACGTGTGGGAGAACCACGCTTTGCATTGCACGAGAAACTGACAAGGCTGAGAAAGGCCACCCAGATGCCTTACTGCAGTAAATTGTAATAAAGAGAGAGAGCTGTAATAAATCAAGAGAACCTGAGCCTGTGGGGGTGGGCACGCCAGGCCTCCTGCCTCCTAGCAGCCCATCAATTTGTTCCTGGCATCAGGAAAGCCTGGGAGAGCCTTTTTGGGGTCTGCATCAGGACACATTTCCTTTCAGAATGACTTCCCTGCTCACAATGATGCTGTTCTCTGAGCCCTTCCACCCACCCACCTACAGAAAAAAGGGCCCCTGGCAGCTGTATCTACACGCATACCCCCATCTTCCTGACCCCAGATGGCTGGACTAGTTAGCTCCTGGGTGAATCTAGCTGTAAAGAGAGGGAATATCAGTTAGGAGCTGTGCCACAACCATCTTCCAGCCCACACATGCACAAAGCATCACAGAAGATGAGTTGGTGGAAAAAAACAGAGGCAAGCAAGACAGATAGGGAGTAGATTCCTGTATCCTTGGCACCTTCTAGGCCTGGTTTTCACCTCTCTTGGAGGTTTTTTAAATTTCATCCTAGATTCCAAGATAGTACCCAAGTTCCTCCCAATAAACTTCATACAGCTGGACTTTTGTCACTTTGGACCAGAAGTCTTGACAATCCCAGGACAGGAGGATGTATCCTTTTGATATACTAGATGTCTATTGTTCAAGGAGCCTCCCCAAGGATCCCAGAGGGGCTAGGACAAGAAGGGGCCAGTTGTATCCAGCTGAGGTTGAGATCCTCATTCCAACTTTAGGTGAAACAAAAGAGTTAAACTCCAAGGACATTTATCACAATAATTGAGCCCTATCAGAATGAAGCAGGCATCATTCTCACTATGATAACTGAAACTTCCAATGTCAACTCCAAGGACTCACACGCAGCTTCTGGGTGTAATTTATCTGCCGAGACTGTTCTGTATTAACCCACGAATCTATGAGTGACTGATGACTCAGGACTCTGTGTTCCCTTGACCTCACATAAAGGTTTTCCTCATGCTGCCCTCCCAAACAGGGCAGGGGTGGCAGGGGGCGGCCTTGTTATCACAATTGTTTCCCTCCTCAACTGGACTCAAATAATTAAAGACTTCTGTTTTACCTTTGGCCAGTTCCCACAATCCTTCCTGGGATCTTCCCTCAGACTCAGGGAACCCATGGTCCCTGGTATCACTTCTGCGAAGCACTCCACTGCAGCAGCATGACAGCCGGTGCCCAGCAAGGCAACTCAGCCTTCACCTGGCTTCTTGGGGCGGGACCGTCCTAAGAGCTGTGACTTCCCAGTACTGTCAGACCTCTGCTAAGTAAGAAGGAAGACCTGGGAAGCCAGTGGTGGCAGAAATTCAAGGAAAGGGGTAGAGATGTTCTGCGTCACCCCCTTCTGCCCTCTTTTCTAGAGGAGTGATCAGGGGTCTCATAGGTTGCTGGCTGCAGCAAGGAGCATTCCCCTGTTCCTGCTGGGTCCCAGAGGTGGCCGTGGTCCACATGACCCCCTGCAGCTGGGAGCACCAGGGTTGCAGATCAAGCCCCACCAGCAGGGCTCGTGCTGTGACCAGAGGCCCAAGGACGCCCCTGGGTTCAGTGTGTGTAACCTCAAAGCAGAGAATTTGCCTTTTATTGGCAGCCCCACGCACATCACAAGCCTCCAAAGGCATTTATGAAGAGCCTCTTTCTTCTTTGTCTATTTCGATGCTAGAGCAAAGAGCTGCATTTTAAAATTTCGCTGACGGATTTATACCCTGCCTGTTTCCAAAGCAGATGACAATAAAACCACAGGTACGAGTATGGCCAGGAACATTTGCCCAAGACAAAAGAGAGGAACAAAGGCAGGGAATTGTGCCCAGCCCTCAGCCTTTCGGGAAGGTAGAATCTAAGATGTCATTCTCTGGGCTGTCTTTAAACTTCCCCAAGAGGTAAGGGCTCCTGTCATTTCTCTCTGCACACTCCCCCAGCCCCGTCAGAAGTGCAGTCTCCGCTTTGTGGCTGTGTCCCAGGCCCACTTGGAGGAACTGTCCTGTTGCAGGGTGGCCGGCGGCCGCTGCGGAGGCCACACGGGCTTTCTGCCGTCTCCTGACCACTCCTGCCGGCCGCCTCTGCCCTCTTGGCCGCGGCTACGGAAGGCCCAGGAGGCTTGGTTTCTCAGCCGAGCCTGCGCGCCGCTGACAGTTCCTTCGGTCTGTGCCCTGGCCCTGACCTGAAGCGTTCTCGTTTCAGGTGAAGGAGCGAGCGGGGGACCCCGCCCCGGGCAGCTCACTGTGCCCGGTGCCACAGGACATCAAGATGAACGCCACAGCTGTGCCCTCGGGGGCAGGCAGACGCAGGCCTGCGGGCGTCCGGAAGTGAAAGGGGAACAGGGAGGCCGTGGAAAGCGCTGAGTGTGGGCTTCCGGCAGAGCCCACCGCCGCCTGCAGAGTTTCTGCGGGAGCCTGTGTGGGCCGCGCCTCCGCCCCGGCCTCGCGGTACGGGGCGGTGAGGGCAGAAGGGCCCCCTTCAAACTCTGCTCCTGCTATCGGCTCTCCTTCAACCTTAAAAACGGGAAACATAAAAAGAGCTTCCTTTTGTGTCTTTCAGGGAGTGTGATTTGATGGGAAGAGGGGCCGAACTCGGGCTCCTTCTGGGCCCTCCTGTTTCGGGGGCTGTTACCTGAAGGCCCACAGAACATGGGGTCTGAACTTCTTTGTCCTGCCATCTGCTTCCGGGACTTCCCTGAGTCTTGTTTTCCTTATAAAACCGGCCCGACAATAGAAACTGCCCAGAATCTTGGAAATTTAAATGAAATAAACGTTTGGAGCCGGGTCAGTGCAATAAAGCACGTGTATGTATGTACATCCACTGGGCATTCCCTCCCTGCAGAGCCTGGCGTGCCCCCGACTGGGACACCCCGGCTCCAGTGGGGCTCCGCGTCTGCCGGTGAGGACAGCTGCCCTGGGGCCTGCTTCTCCTCTGCCTCGCCCACCCCAGCCCTGCCTGGCAGCAGCTGCCTCAGCACCCCTGAGGCCAACTGGGATGGGGGGAGCTCGGGCAGCTGGTGCTGGATGGGAACTTGGAGGCTTGACTCGGGGCAGAGAGCTGCCTGTGCAGGCCCCAGGCCCGGAATGCCGGCTCGTGAAACTCTAGCCAGCTGACCTTTGGGGCACGGGGTGGCCTGAGGCCTGTCTGTGCTTTGGAGGCCGGGGGGCAGGGAGCATGGAGTGGCGGGAAATGACGCTCACCCATCGAAGTCGCCAGCGGCACCCTGGCTTTGATGTCGTCTTCCTCCCAGCTTGCCACATTCTCCCTTCAACGTCCTCACTTCAAATGCATTGCCGCTCACTACCTGCTGTCAAATAGTAATAATGACAGCAGCAATGTTCAGGGAGCTCCCACTGTGCGTGGCTTCACCGCCACTCTCTGGGTCCCTCCTGCCCGTCGCCTGCCTCAGTCATCTGGGCTAGGCCCCGAGCGGGCTGGCTCCCTGACCTGCATCTCACTCATCTGTTTGTTGTCCCCCTCTGCCTGGCAAGGTACAAATACACAGGCTGTGTAGTGTCAGAGTGTAAGGTAAGTGCTAGGGGATGGACTAGGCCTGAGAGAGTGCTTTGAAAATGAGCATTGAGTGAATGAATGGCAGAAGAAACAGGCTCAGAGAGTGCAAGTAACTTACCCAAAGCCACAAAGCTAGAAAGTGGTGGAAAGAAAGTTTAAATTCCATTGTCCCCGACTGCTGGAGATGCCAGTGTCTGAGCTGCCGCCTTCCCTCACCCCGCACACCTCCCTCCACGGGGAACGCCTCACCCCTGCTTCCCCTGTCCCCCTACCAGGGAGCACCAGGGGCCGTGCCAGCCCAGCTTGTGGACTTTCCTAAGAGGACAGACCTGGTGAAGGAGATGACCCCGTCACCCGTAAGAGGAGAGGGTCCAAGCCGGAACAGGAGCACGGTGCATCCTGCTGGCTCCTTCGAAACCCTGGGACCCTGTGCAGGGCATCCTTTGGAAGACGGGAGAGCTGGCTCTACCTGTCTTGCAGATTTGGAATCTAGGTCATTCTGCTGCTCCCCTCCCCCTCCGGAAGGCGAGCTGACTTCTCTTAGGGTCTCAGAGCCGGAGAGGGGCCAACAAGAGAAAATGTCTTAGTGGGACCCACACCCTGCCTGCTGCTGTCAGGAACATTTCATTTTGAAGCCAATGTAATTTATGAGCTGCAAATGGATTTAGCATTTAAAAGAAAAAGACTTGGAAAAGGTACAAAGTGCACCTCACACCCTTGCACTGAGGCGTGTTTGCGGCTCTATTAATCATCCCAGACAAAAGAGATTTTAATCTAGGGCTAGGCAGTCCAGGGAGGCCCAGCCGTGCTCCCGAACCCCAGGGCTGGCTGGGAGCAGCAGGCGCTGGCTGCGGGCCTGGCCTGCGAGCGGCTCAGGCCTGGGTGCTCGGCACTTGTGCTGAGCCCTGGTCTGAGTCACACAGTAGATGAAATTACAGAGGTTCCTGCACATGATGAATCAGAAAGCAGGATCAAGGCAAATATTTGGACAAGCCTTGCCCGGCGTGGAGCAGGAGGGAGCGGAGCAGCCCGCCAGCTGCCTGCCCAGAGATGGTTTCTGACAGAGTTCTGCCGGGGGGCAGGCCGCTGCTTACGGGGGAATCAGTTCTGATCTGTGCAGGCACCCTGCAGTTGGAGCGCTTGGCCAGGCCAAGAAAGAAGGCCCAGAGAGTCCCAGGACCCTGAGCTGTGATTCAGTCTCACCCTCTGGGGAGGGGGCCCGTGTGGGGACAGCGTGCCAGGGTGTGGGGCGGTGCGGGGAGATGGTTCACGTTGAGTCAGCCCATCTGCCTCCTTTTCTGGGAGTCATCGCGGCAGCAGGCCACGTTTCCTGCAGCAGTGAGCTGAGGAGACCACGCAGCCCTTCCACTGCCCCTGCCTGGGCCGCAGTGGGGAGGCAGGCAGACATAGTGACGGCAAAATGGGGAAGGAAGCGAAACCCTGCGCCCTGTGCCAAGGCTTTACTGCTGTGAGGACTTTCAGGAGAAGCTAATTGCCACCCTTTGCAGCTTCAAAGCCAGGCATCTTCAAGACTATTCAGAACAACAGCAGCAGCAGCTCACCAGTAATAACAACGCTACCGTAGGTTTGTCTGGAATCTTTATTAATTTTTCAAAATTAACTTTTGAAAGAGCTCCACCTTCTTGGGGTTATTTTAAGCTACCTTCTCTCCTTTGCAGAGAAGCTCCCAGGAAATAAACTAGTCTGCTCTGGAGACAGTAGATAAACCCCTAGGAGCTAAGGGTTGCTGTTGATGATTGGCAGGGATAGCACACGTATTCTGTGAGCTGACTCTATGCTGGGCTCCAGCTCCATGCTTCCCACAACAATGTCCTGGGCGAGCCTCATGAGAACCCTTACAAGGTGGGTGCCATTATTTTCCCATTTCACAGATGAAGACATAGGCTTGGGGAGGTTATATTACTGACCCAGACCATACAGCTAGAGACTGCACAGGCAGAATTCAAACCCAAGCAGATTATACGCTGCTCAAACACCAAGATTATACTCTGCTTCCCAGCAGCTTTCCTGATTACAGACCTATCTGCAAAATGACCACTGGCACAGGGTCAAGCAATGCCTACCGTTCTAATCCTCATTCAGGTGGTCAGATCTTGAAAAGACCAGACATGATGGCTGCCTTTGGGATCCTGGCTGCTCTCGAAACTTGAAGAAGGCTGAGAGGAGCTGGCTTCCTCAGAGGCCAGATGGTCCTCAATGGGTCAACCAAAGTCTAGCCCACGTGGGCCAGTGTTGTTTTCTCAGAGACAAAACTCAGCAAAAATCTTCCTACCCAGACACCCTCTGAGACAGCAAGGCTGATGAGCTTGCTTTTGGGGGAGGTCTGCATTCTGAGGTCAGGGAGCCTCAGCTGTGGCCTCACTAGATGTCACACTGTTCCCCCTTCCTGTTGCTCCATAGAGCCTCAAAACCTGTGACCTAACAAAAGCTATTTTATTATGCACATAGATTCTGAAGGCTGAGAATTCAGACAGAATTTAGTTACAAGTGTGAAGGACCCATTTGCTTCATGATGTGTGTGGTCTTTCTTGTCTGGGAACACTCAAAAATGTGGGTAAATTCAGGGGTGGGAAGCTATAGCTGGTGGCTGGAATCATCTGGAAGTATCTTTTCTCTGTGTCTGATGGGTGATGCTGGCTGTCAGCTGGAACCTCAGCAGGGCCATCACCAGAATACACACACACAGCCTCCTTATGTAGCCTGGGCTTCCCAACAGCATGGAGGCCTTGGGGGTGGGATTTGCCTTCTTACATGACAAATGTATTTGTTTGCTGTAACAAAGTACTTCAACCTCAGTGCCTTGCTTAGAACAATAGAAATGGATTATCTCACAGTCTGGAGGTTGGAAGTCCAAATTTATGGCGTTGGCAGGGTAGGTCCTCTCTGAGGACCCTGAGGAATGTTCTGTCCCATGCCCTTCTCTTTGCCTTGTAGATGGCTGTCTGCTGTATCTTTACATCGTCTGCTCTGTGTGTGTGTGTGTGTGTGTGTGTGTTTAAATTTCCCCTTTTTATAAGGATACCAGTCTTACTGGGGAGCCACTCTACTGACTTTATTTTAACTTGACTACCTCTCAAAGACCCTATTTCCAAAGAAGGTCACATTCTGAGGTACTGAGGGTGGGTGCTCCAACAAATGAATTTGGGGTGGGAAAGTATAACTCAGCCTGTAACAACAGCTCGCGCCCCAAAGGCAAGTGTTCCGGGGGAACCAGGCAGAAACCACACGGCCTCTTCTGAGGAGCCTCGGAAGTTGAGCTTCATTCTATTGGTCACAAGCTAGTCACCAAGGTCGACCCAGGTTCAAGGGGAGGGGGCAGAGACCCCACCTCTTAGCTAGAGGAAGGTAAAGGAACTTTTGTAACCTTTTTTTCCCCCTGAAGTGAAATGAAGTGAAAGTCACTCAGTTGTGTCTGACTCTTTGCGACCCCGTGGACTGTATGGACTTCTCCAGGCCAGATTACTAGAGTGGATAGAAGGGAAGCCTTTCCCTTCTCCAGGGGATCTTCCCAACCCAGGGATCAAACCCAGGTCTCCCTCATTGCAGGCGGATTCTTTACCAGCTGAGCCAGGTACATGTTATCGCTATTCCTCTTTTACAGGCAGAGAAAGTAAATCCTAGCCTGCTGAGGTCGCCTGCCTGGGGTTGGAGAGTCAGTGTGCTGGGGAGCCGGGGTCGGATCTCCATGTGGCACATTTTAGAACTTCCCCACTGTCCCTGCACGGGTTAACTCAATCTCTCTAAGTGCCAAGTGCTGTGTCTATAAAATGGTCACAATGATACCCAATTCAGAGTTGTTGTAAGGACTGAATGATGTGAGTTATGTAAAATGCCTGGCACATCGCAAAAGCTCAATTAATGGCAGTTTTTTTTCCTCCTTCTCATCCTTCTTCTAATAAAACATAATTGACATATAATATAATATTAGTTTCAGGTGTACACCATGATCACTAGGTGAGCATATTGCAAAATGATCCCCACAATAAGTCTAGTTAACATCCGTTACCTCACAGAGTTAAATTTTTTTCTCTTTGAGATGAGAACTTTGAAGATATTCTAATCATTATCATTAATCTTAGCAGTGAAAACAAGATGTCAAGAGCTTTTGAGGGTTAGGAGTAATGGAAAAATATCAGATTGAAAATTAAAATCTCTGGATCTTAGTTTCAGCTGTGGATGTTTACAACTACTAACCTTTATTGCAACCTTATGATGTATCCAGCCAGGAGCTGAACATTACCCCATTTGATCGCATTTGAACTTCACTCTGCTAGTGAGGTGCAGATTTGAACCCAGGAGCTAATACACTGAATCTCTATTCTACCCCACCTCTGACCAACAATCTATAAGATTTTTTTCCAGCTATAAACATGTGTAGCCTGTAGTAATGTCCTGATCCATGTAATAATGTAATGACTCATGTTCTCATGTAGGCAAAGATGATTTCATTTATTTTTCTATACCTAAAACTGTTTCATATCTTTAGGTTTCCTATTTCTCCCTGATGACAAAAATTATAACCTAGTCATTTTCATGAAAACCCAGTAGAATTCAGTGATTTCTCAATTTAGATTAAAGCTCATTGCAACTTAGGGTTTTCTACATGGGATAACGTCTTACTTCTGCAGGAAATTTATGTATGATCATGCTCAGAATATGCCTGGTTCATGATGGAGAAAGAGACAAAGCTAGGTCTTCCTAAATTCTGTTTCATTTCCTCTGCCTGAGCACACAGGAGGACTGCATTTCCCAATCTCCCTTGTAGTTAGGTTGGGTACATGTGATTAGTTCTGGTCAAGGGGCTGTATGAGGAGATAATGCATAATGTTTATTTGCTAAGGTGATGTAAAGCCCTCTGTGTGACTTTCCAGTCCTTTCCTCCTGCTGGGTCCACCCTAGTGGCCATAACTAAGCATGCTGGATCTCTGAGTCATCACTTGGAAGGGAGCTACCTATGAGGAGGAGCCATGGATCAGAGCTAAATGAAGGGGAAACAAACTTTCATGTACCAAGATCCTCTGTTTTGGGGTATGTTTGTGACTGCAGCATAGCTACCCTATTCTAACCATAACAAGAGTCCTCCTGGGCCCCTCTGAGATATACACTGTTCAGTGTGGACTATCAACGTTGATTTCCACTGGTATCTGTTAAAGTGGATTTTGAATCTCCAAAGCCAAGAATTTGGTTCCTTGGTATTTGTATTCTGTTGCATTTTCTCTTTCTCAGGGAAAGGAGACTTCTGGAAGAATCAGGGAGTGAGAGTATGCTGGGGAGTGGAAGCGGGATACTTAATTTTTATCTCTGAACACAATTGTTCTGCAATAATGAGAAGTACTACACCATGCTACTCACAGCGCACAGTAACCTGTCATGTAGACATTACCCATCTTTGATAGGCGAGAAAAGGGGCTTAGGGAGTTCATGTGCCTGGCCTAAGATCAAGTGGCAGTGCCTTGGACCTGGGGAAGGTGGTCTGTCTTCAGGGCATGTGTCAGCAGAGCTAGAAAAAGATGTCTCTACAAGGAGAACCCAAAGGCAAGCACACGGAGCCAGGGTGAGCACCAAGCCTGTGGCTGTGCCCAGTGAAACCTCGAGGATCTCAAGACCAGTGTGTTTACGGGCATCCCCAGCTACAGGGTTCAAAGAGAGAGGAAGGCAAGCTTCATGAGCATGGACCCTCTGTTCTGGGCAATGCTGTGTCCTTGGGTCCTGGAGCAGTATCTGGCCCACTGCAGACACTCAAATAGTATTTGTCCAATGAGTTAATGGAAGAAGTGAAAGAAATAGGACCTGCTCTCAGGTCCCTCATCATCTGGCTGAGAAAACCTATTTTACAAGGAAAATAGGAGTGCAGATGAAGCACTAAACCAGGCCAAAGAAACTCTTCACAGGTATGAATGCAATGAAGAAAAATAGCGAATATGTGGGTAAGGCCATCTGGATATCGCAAATGTCACGTATCTGTCTCCCACAACTGAAGTGGCTCCAGGGCTGTCTCTGTATGACTTTCGGCAGTTGCGATGATCAGTATTAGACCTGAGAGGCTGAATTTATTGGGGAAAGTTTGTTTTTAAGCAAACTGGGATACAATGAGTCTAAAGGGTATCCGCAGAGGATGGGTGCCTCAGAAAGGAATAAAGGACCGGGCCTTTCTGAAACCTCACCAGGGCAGAGCAAACAGGGTCAGACCCTGAACAGGGAGGGGTGGAAGAGGAAGATGCTTCCAAGAAGAGCACTGTCTGCTGGGGCTTTTGTCAGACAAAACAGTGTGCCCTGTGCAATGTCCCTTCACTAGAGACCGCTGATGCCCAGGGAGATCTCAGAGGGCCTGGACAGGCTGAGTCCAGGCGGCGACAGTGAACGGTGCAGAACTTCTAGTTCCTGGTTGGAGGGGAGCTGAAACAGAGTCAAACACAAGTGATAAGCCCTCTCCACAACATTGGCGTGAGGGTTAATAATGTGCCTAGTACCTAGGACAGCAATCCCCAACATTTTTGGCCCCAGGGACCAGTTTTGTGGAAGATAATTTTTCCCAGGATGGGAGTGAGGGTGTTTTCAGGATGATTCTCATAATGAGGACGCAGCCTTAATCCCTCAATGCCCAGTTCACAGTAGGGCCCATGCTCCTATGAGGATCTAATGCCGCTGCTGATCCCCAGATAGCAGGTGGAGTTCAGGCAGGAATGAGAGTGATGGAGGGCAGCTGTAAATACAGATGAAACTCTGCAGGCTCACCTGCCACTCACCTCCTGCCCTGAGGCCTGGTTCCTAACAGGCCACAGAGCAGTACCAGTCTGTGATACTGGTACCACACAGACCAGTACCAGTCTGTGGCCTGGGGGCTGGGGACCCCTGTCCTAGGACACTTACCACCTGGGCCAGGGTGAGGGAAAGTGGGGGGATTTAAAGAGTGGGAGTCCTGTAGGAACAGTAACTAAACATTTGTTCATTCCATATAGTGTCTAACCAGTCAGAGAAAACGCAGCATCAGTTCAGTCCAGTTCACTCGCTCACTTGTGATGGATTCTTTCCAACCTCATGGACTTCAGGACACCAGGCCTCCCTGTCCATCACCAATTCCTGGAGCTTGCTCAAACTCATGCTCATTGAGTCAGTGATACCATCCAACCATCTCATCCTCTGTTGTTCCCTTCTCCTCCTGCTTTCAACCTTTCCCAGCATCAGGGTCTTTTCCAATGAGTCAGCTCTTCACATCAGGTGGCCAAAATATTGGAGCTTCAGTTTCAGCATCAGTCCTTCTAATGAATAATCAGGTTTGATTTCCTTTAGAATTAACTGGTTTGATCTCCTTGCAGTCCAAGGGACTCTCAAGAGTCTTCTCCAATACCACAGTTCAAAAGCATTAATTCTTCAGTGCTCAGCTTTCTTTATGGTCCAACTCTTATATCCATACATGCTGCTGCTGCTGCCAAGTCACTTCAGTCGTGTCTGACTCTGTGCGACCCATAGATGGCAGCCCACCAGGCTCCTCTGTCCCTGGGATTTTCCAGGCAAGAATACTGGAGTGGGTCACCATTTCCTTCTCCAATGCATGCAGCATGCTAAGTCGCTTCAGTCATGTCCGACTCTGAGCAACTCTATGGAAAGCAGCCCACCAGGCTCATCTGTCCACAGGATTCTCTAGGCAAGAATACTGGAGTGGGTTGCCATTTCCTTCCCCAATCCATGCACGATGGCACCACCCTTATGGCAGAAAGCAAAGAGGAACTAAAGAGCATCTTGAAGAAAGTCAAAGAGGAGAGTGAAAAAGCTGACTGAAAACTCAACGTTCAAAAAACTAAGATCATGGCATCTGGTCCAATCACTTCATGGCAAATATATGGGGAAACAATGCAAACAGTGACAGACTTTATTTTCCTGGGCTCCAAAATCACTGCAGATGGTGACTACAGCCATGAAATTAAAAGATACTTGCTCCTTGGAAGAAAAGCTATGACCAACCTAGATAGCATATTAAAAATCAGAGGCATTACTTTGCCGAAATGTCTCTGTTATTTAATATGCTATCTAGGTTGGTCATAACTTTTTCCCCAAGGAGCAAGGATCTTTTAATTTCATGGCTGCAGTCATCATCTGCAGTGATTTTGGAGCCCATGAAGTGATGGGACCAGATACCATGATCTTAGTTTTTTGAATGTTGAGTTTTAAGTCAGCTTTTTCACTCTCCTCTTTCACTTTCATTAAGATGCTCTTTAGTTCCTCTTTGCTTTCTGCCAAAAGGGTGGTGTCATCTGCATATCTCAGGTTATTGCTATTTCTGCTAGTAATCTTGATTCCAGCTTGTGCTTCATCCAGCCCAGCATTTCACATGATGTACTCTGCATATAAATTAAATAACCAAGGTGATAATAAACAGCCTTGATGTACTCCTTTCCCAATTTGGAACCAGTCCATTGTTCCATGTCCAGTTCTAACTGTCGCTTCTTGACCTGCATACAGGTTTCTCAGGAGGCAGGTAAGGTGGTCTTGTAGTCCCATCTCTTGAAGAATTTTCCACAGTTTGTTGTGATCCACACAGTCAAAGACTTTGGCACAGTCAATAAAGCAGATGTAGATGTTTTTCTGGAACTCTCTTGCTTTTTCTATGATCCAACAGATGGTGGCAATTTGGTCTTTGGTTCCTCTGCCTTTTCTAAATCCAGCTTGAACATCTGGAAGTTCTCAGTTCATGTAATGTTGAAGCCTTGCCTGGAGAATTTTGAGCATTGCTTTGTTAGCATATGAGATAGGAGTAACAGGCAAGTTTTGCCTTGGAGTACAAATGAAGCAGGGCAAAGACTAACAGAGCTTTGCCAAGAGAACACACTGGTCATAGCAAACACTCTCTTCCAACAACACAAGAGAAGGCTCTACACATGGACTTCACCACATGGTCAATACTGAAATAAGAGTGATTATATTCTTTGCAGCTGAAGGTGGAGAAGTTCTATACAGTCAGCAAAAACAAGACTGGGAGCTGACTGTGGCTCAGATCATGAACTCCTTATTGCAAAATTCAGACAAATTGAAGTAAGTAGGGAAAACCACCAGACTATTCAGGTATGACCTAAATCAAATCCCTTATGATTATAGTGGAAGTGACAAATAGAGTCAAGGGATTAGATCTGATAGACAGAGTGCCTGAAGAACTATGGGTGGAGGTTTGTGACATTGTACAGGAGGTAGTGATCAAAACCATCCCCCCCCCAAAAGAAATGCAAAAAGGCAAAATGGTTGTCTGAGGAGGCCTTATAAATAGCTGTGAAAAGAAGAAAAGTGAAAGGCAAAGAAGAAAAGGAAAGGTTATCCATTTGAATGCAGAGTTATAAAGAATAGCAAGGAGAAATAAGAAAGCCTTCCTCAGTGATCAATGCAAAGAAATAGAGGAGAACAATAGAATGGGAAAGACTAGATCTCTTCAAGAAAATTAGACATACTAAGGGAACATTTCATGCAAAGATGGGCACAATAAAGGACAGAAACGGTAGGGACCTAACAGAAGCAGAAGATACTAAGAAGAGGTGGCAAGAATATATAGAACTATTCAAAAAAAGATCATCATGACCCAGATAATCACGATGGTGTGATCACTCACCTAGAGCTAGACATCCTGGAATGTGAAGTTAAGTGGGCCTTAGGAAGCGTCACTACGAACAAAGCTAGTGGAGGTGATGGAATTCCAGCTGAGCTATTTCAAGTCCTAAAAGATGATACTGTTAAAGTGCTGCACTCAATATGTCAGCAAATTTGGAAAACTCAGCAGTGGCCACAGGGCTGGAAAAGGTCAGTTTTCATTCCAATGCCAAAGAAAGGCAATGTCAAAGAGCGTTCAAACTACCTCACAATTGTACTCATCTCACACGCTAGCAAACACAGCATAGGTACTGTTGTTCTTTCAGACAATACCCATGGCAGACATTGCTAATGCATTGCCAGACTTTCTTACCCAGGCCAGACTCACAGTCAGAACCTTCTCAACATTGCACCCCAGGTAGCCACTACCAATGGAATGTTGATTTAGGAGATTAAGTCAGCCTGCCTTCCTTGACCTGACCCAGAGGCCACAGACAGGCAGGCAGTTGATGAGTTGAATGGGGACTGGAAATATTGTAAGATGTTATGGAAAAACCTGAACTGACTCTTTGGCCAAACTAATACAGTGGGTTGTTTTTTAATTCCCTCAAATAAGATTTGAATTAGCTGATGACATTTTTAATTGGGAAATTTCACATCAATATCCAGATTTCTGGCTTCTCTTAAAAAACTAGAGTGTCTGGCAACACTGCCCTCCTGCGTGGTAACAGCTGCCCGTAGCTAAGGAGTGGCTCTCCCCCGACTCTCCATGAATGGCTGTGTGCTGTGTGGTTTGCAGGTCCTTCATGGCCCCTGTTGGCCTTTTGGATGGCCCCCATCCCTGCCTCTCAGCCTAACCGGCTGAACACAGGCAAGAGAGTGGCTCTGAAGAAGGCCCACATTCGAGTCCCACTTCTGCCAGTTAGGCATTGCATGACTTTGGAGAAGTGCCTTATCTTTATTGGGCCTTTGCTTTCTTATCTGTAAAATGGGGGTTAACAATAGTACACTTACCTCATGAGGTGTTTGTGAAGGTCAAATGAATTAGAACCGTGCCTAAGACACAGGAATCACTGAAATATTAACTATCATTGTTAAGCCTTTGAAGTTTCTGTAAACACTGGAGAGCCTGTCTCTAAGTCCCGGGGAAATGAGTTACAGGAGGGCCAGATGGTGTCCCCCCGACATGGGAGCACACAGGGTCCTTACTGGGAAGCAGGTCTCTGCCCCCCACCCCAGAGCTTGGAAGCAGCTTTCTGGATCTACAGCGCTTAGGACATTCATGGTCTGAGGCATGTATTTGAGCTCAGGAAAAGGAAAGAGATCGCTTGTTATTTGACCTCAGTGTTTCAAGGGTGGGCCTGGAGGGTGCTCCTGTCTGGGAAGAATTACAAGATGAGGCTAATTAGAGTAGAAATGCTGGCTGGAATGCACACTCAGAGCCAGCGAGAGGGGGCCCGGGCTGCTCTAATGACATACTTTAATGGGGTGGAGATGAAAAAATACAAACAAACAAAAGCAAAAATAAACATGCAAACAAAAGCAGCACCAAGGCAAGCCTGAGAGGCAGATGTCAGCCACCTCTTACTTTTTAATCTGGGAGGTGCTCTTAACTCCCAACGCCCAGTCTGCCCACGCTCCCTCTGTCCCACACTCCTGGGAACATCCCGCTGCAGCTCCTGGGGAAGCAGAGCAGCCACATGGCCTCTGTGGACATGGGCACGTGGTGAGGACATGCCGGGGGCGGGGGGACCGGCATCGTGGTGGGGAGACCTGCATGGTGCACGGTGGGGTGAGTGCCAGCTGGAGGCACATACAGGATG
The DNA here is from genome assembly GCF_023699985.2 of Odocoileus virginianus. Classification (NCBI taxonomy): domain Eukaryota; kingdom Metazoa; phylum Chordata; class Mammalia; order Artiodactyla; family Cervidae; genus Odocoileus; species Odocoileus virginianus. Next base: position 44,438,496 of record NC_069689.1, on the reverse strand, counting down.
TGCAGGAACAGGGGTGTTTTGGTTGAGGGAGTTCATCTCCCCTCCCTGGGGACACTGAGCCCAGATGCTTTTGAACTGCATCCCTTGTTTTCCTCTCTCCTTGAGAGATGAAAAGGCCATTGGTTCTGCCTGAAATTCATCCAAATGGGCTCCTGAATGCCAGTTGGGCCTCTCGTTCCTCCAGCTTTGCCAGCCTCTGCTTTGGGTGTGCTGCGGGTGAGAGAGGGTAGATTTAGACACACCTGCACTGGAGGAGGCGGTGGAGACTCTTCACAGGGAAGGACCCAGGGGATAGGGAGGCCTCAGAATAACCCAAGAACTCACATCTGGTGAAGGTGAGAGAAACGGAGAGAGAATAGGCGTGAATCCTACAGCTCCTCCAAAGCTCCAGTCCCTGGAAGCACCCAGCCCCTTCTGCCATGTGCTCTGTGGGCCAGCGTCCCAGCCTGGCCATGCACGCAGCCCACGTCCCCCTAACCCCGACCACAGGCATGAACTGTTCTGAGGTTGTCTGGGGTCCTATAGACCCCACCTTCCTCCTCTTTGCTCCTTCTGTGTGTAATTCATGGCAGGGGAGACATGCCCTGTCCAAATATTTTTCCTGGAGCAGGTTAGAGTGGGGTGGGGGGACTGTGGAGGGGTGGGCGTTTGCAAGTGGGCTGACCAGTCTGGGAAGCAAGCGGCTTGCCAGTGCTCCGGGCATTGCTGCGGTAGTGCTCGCAGCTTGAGTGTGTGGCACTGTGCCCAAGGGGGGAACCTGAAGCAGCTTTCTCTGTGGAGCCCCTGCTCCTGCAGGCGGCCCCACCCAGCTCTGAGCCAGACAGCAGGGAAGCCAAGAGACATACGCTAACCTTGACTCCCCTCAGCAAGAGGATGCAGTCCCTTGGGCCAGAGTTTTTGTAGCGGGTGTAAAATTTACGACTCATGTGCAGGAAATAACTTTCCTTACTTTCTACAGTAGAACTCAGTTTGTTGAAGAGCTCCTTTTCTGCTCAGTGGTGGGAAAAAGATGAACCTCATGCCTTCAGAAGAGCATGGTCATAGGAGTTTATTAATACAATTCAGTCCAGTGAACTCAGGCTCTTTGGAGAGATGCTCAGCATTTCCCAGTGGCACAGGGAGTGTGGGGACGCTCACATGCTCACATGCTTGTCAAAGGAGGCTGGGCCCTCTGGTTGGCTTGGTACTCTCCTTTGAGTGGTGGGAAGCGTGGAAGCTCCCTCCCTGCTGTGATGCCTGCTGAGGGTTCCTGTGGTTCCTCAGTCCAGAAACAGGGAGGGGTGCAGGGACCACACACCCAAGCCTCAGCTCTCTTCCTGTCCCTCTCTTTCCAGACTCTTCCTCCAGCCCAAGAAAATGGGACACACTGCATTCTGGCACAGCAGAAAAATTGCCCATGTGTTACATCCTGCTCCTTTCCCATTTCACAGCTTAAAAGCAGAACTATTCATTAATTTGAGGCTCCTAGAGGAGTCAAATTCACAGCGGCGGAAAGTAGGATGGTGGATGCCAGAAGGGAGAGCGAATGATGCGGAGTTGCTTCATTGCATCAGAGCTTCAGTTTGGGAAGATGATGAAGTTCTGGAGTTGGAAGGTGGTGACGGTTGCACAACATTGTGTGTGTACTTAGTGTTACTAACCTGAAAACAGTGAGGCTGGTAAAAGTGGGTAAGATGGTATACATTTTACCACAAGAAAAACTCCATGTTTAGTAGGGAGTTTCCTCTAAAAAGTAGGAATAAATCTACCATATGACCCAGCCATCCCACTACTGGGCATATACCATGAGGGAACTATAATCAAAAAAGACAAATGTACCCCAATGTTCCCCCAATGTTCATTGCAGCACTATTTATAATAGCTAGGACATGGAAGCAACCGAGATGTCCATCAACGATGAATGGATGAAGAAGCTGTGGTAACATATACAATGGAATATTGCTCGGTCATAAAAAGGAACACATTTGAGTCAGTTCTAATGAGGTGGATAAAACCTGGAGCCTATTATACAGAGTAAAGTAAGTCAGAAAGAGAAAAACAAATATCACATATATATGGAATCTAGAAAGATGGTATGGATGAATCTATTTGTAGGGCAGCAGTGGAAACAGACAGAGAAAACAGACTTGTAGACACAAGGAGTAGAAAGAGGGAGTGGGATGAAGGGAGAGAGGATCAGGGACACATATATGTTAGCATGTGTTAAATAGATTGCCAGTGGGAATCTGCTATGTGACTCAGGGAGGTCAAACCACTGCTGTGACAACCTAGAGGGATGGGGCGGGAGGGGGAGGGAGGGTCACGAGGGAGGGGACATGTGTATACTATGGATGATTCATGTCGATGCATGGCAGAAACCACCACAAGAGGGGACATGTATATACTATGGATGATTCATGTCGATGCATGGCAGAAACCACCACAAGAGGGGACATGTGTATACTATGGATGATTCATGTCGATGCATGGCAGAAACCACCACAAGAGGGGACATGTATATACTATGGATGATTCATGTCGATGCATGGCAGAAACCACCACAAGAGGGGACATGTGTATACTATGGATGATTCATGTCGATGCATGGCAGAAACCACCAAAAGAGGGGACATATGTATACCCATGGATGATTCATGTCGATGCATGGCAGAAACCACCACAAGAGGGGACATATGTATACCCATGGATGATTCATGTCGATGCATGGCAGAAACCACCACAAGAGGGGACATATGTATACCTATGGATGATTCATGTCGATGCATGGCAGAAACCACCACAAGAGGGGACATGTGTATACTATGGATGATTCATGTCGATGCATGGCAGAAACCACCACAAGAGGGGACATATGTATACACATGGATGATTCAGGTTGGTGCATGGCAGAAACCACCACAAGAGGGGACATATGTATACCTATGGATGATTCATGTCGATGCATGGCAGAAACCACCACAAGAATGTAAAGCAACTATCCTTCAATTAAAAATAAGTAAAAAATTTAAAGCTCCATGTTTAGTCTTCCTGGATTTAGTTCTTCATATATAACAAGACGCTTTAGGAATTTAGAACAGTTTTTTCTTTTCTTTCTCTCAAGTACCTGGCTCTGATCACTGAAAGACTAAGTAAGAAATGGGCTTCAAGAATCCAGCCAAGATGTCAAAAAGGGACATAGTTTCTCTTTTTAATCCAACTATGAATAATCTTAATCCTCCCCTTGCTGTACCAGGAGACGTTGTTAAGGAAGGATAAAAAGTTTTTAAATTCATTAATTAATTCTACACATGATCTCCATTTTCATTGACTATGTGTTAGATACACTGGCCCCCTTCACGGATCACAGGCTTGTCCTGGCAAAGGGGCTTGCATAACTCACTGAAGCTCTGAGCTGTGTTGCGCAGGCCCATCCAAGATGGATGGAGTCAAACGGAAAAGACCCTCAGTTGTGGATGTGTCTGGTGGTGAAAGTAAAGTCTGATGCTGTAAAGAACAATATAGCATTTGCATAGGAACCTGGAATGTTAGGTCCACAAATCAAGGTAAATTGGATGTGATCAAGCAGGAGATGTCAACGTTGACATCTTAGTCCAACATCAGTGGACTAAAATGGATGGGAATGGGCTAATTTAATTCAGGTGACCATTATATATACTACTGTGGGAAAGAATGCCTTAGAAGAAATGGAGTAGCCTTCATAGTCAATGAAAGACTCCGAAATGCAGTACTAGGGTGCATTCCGTGCAAAAACGACAGAATGACTTTGGTTCATTTCCGAGGCAAATGACTCAACATCATAGTAATCCAAGTCTATGCCCAACCACTAATGCAGAAGAAGTTGACTGGTACTATGAAGACCTCAAGACCTTCTAGAACTAACACCAAAAAAAAAAAAGATGTCCTTTTTATCATAGGGGATTGGAATGCAAAAGTAGGAAGTCAAAGGATACCTGGAATGACAGGCAAGTTTGACCTTGGAATACAAAATGAAACAGGGCAAAGGCTAACAGAGTTTTGTCAAGAAACACATGGTCATAGCAAACACCTTCTTCCAATAACATAAGAGATGACTCTACACATGGACATCACCATTTGGTCAATACCAAAATCAGATTGATTATTTTCTTTGCAGCCAAAGATGGAGAAGCTCTATACAGTCAACAAAAACAAGACCTGGAGCTGACTGTGGCTCAGAGCATGAACTCCTTATTGCAAAATTCAGGCTTAACTGAAGAAAGCAGGGAAAACCACTGGGCTTCCCAGATGGCTCAGTAGTGAAGAATTTGCCTGTCAATGTAACAGATGCAGGTCCAATCCCTGGGTCGGGAAGATTCCCTGGAGTAGGAAGTGGCAACCCATTCCAATATTCTTGCCTGGAAAATTCCATAGACAGAGGAGCTTGATGAGTTCCAGTCCACGGGGTCATAAAGAGTCAAACATGACTGAGTGCACACACGCACGCACACAGAGGAAAAACTATCAGGCCATTCAGGTAGGACCTAAATCAAATCCTTTATGATTATACAGTGGAAGTGACAAATAGATTTAAAGGATTAGATCTGATAGAGTTCCTGAAGAACTATTTTTTTTTTCTCTTTTTTTTTTATTAGTTGGAGGCTAATTACTTTACATCATTACAGTAGTTTTTGTTATACATTGAAATGAATTAGCCATGGATTTACATGTATTCCCCATCCCAGTCCCCCCTCCCACCTCCCTCTCCACCCGATCCCCCTGGGTCTTCCCAGCACACCAGGCCTGAACACTTGTCTCATGTACCCAACCTGAGCTGGTTATCTGTTTCACCGTAGATAATATACATGTTTCAATGCTGTTCTTTTGAAACATCCCACCCTCCCCTTCTCCCAGAGTCCACAAGTCTGTTCTATACATCTGAGTCTCTTTTTCTGTTTTGCATATAGGGTCATTGTTATCATCTTTCTAAAGTCCATATATATGTGTTAGTATACTGTAATGGTCTTTATCTTTCTGGCTTACTTCGCTCTGTATAATGGGCTCCAGTTTCATCCATCTCATTAGAACTGATTCAAATGAATTCTTTTTAATGTCTGAGTAATATTCCATGGTGCCTGAAGAACTACTGATGGAGGTTCGCAACATTGTACAGAAAGTGGACAAAATCATCCCATAGAAAAAGAAATGCAAGAAGGCAAAGTGATTGCCTGAGGAGGACTTACAAATAGCTGAGGAAAGAACAGAAGTGAAAGGCAAGGGAGAAAGGGAAAGATATATCCAACTGAAAGCAGAATTCCAGAGAATAGCAAGAAGAGATAAGAAAGCCTTCTTAAGTGAACAATGCAAAGAAATAGAGGGAACAATAGAATGGGAAAGACCAGAGATCTCTTCAAGAAAACTGGAGATGTCCAGGGAAAATTTTATAAAAGGATGGGCATGATAAAGGACAGAAACCATAGGGACCTAACAGAAGCAGAAGGATTAAGAGGAAGTAGCAAGGAATACACAGAAAACTATACAAAAAAAGTCTTAATGATCTGGATAACCATGACGATGTGGTCACTCACCTAGAGATGGACATCCTGGAGTGTGAAGGCAAGTGGGCCTTAGGAAGCATTAATACAAACAAAGCTAGTGGAAATAATGGAATTCTAGCTGAAGTTATTTAAAATTCTAAAAGATGATGCTATTAAAGTGCTACACTCAATATGTCAACAAATTTGGAAAACAGAACAGTGGTCACAGGACTGGAAAAGGTAAGTTTTCATTTTAATCTCAAACAAGGGCAATGACAAAGAATGTTCCACCTACCATAAACTGTACTTATTTCACATGCTAGGAATGTTTTGCTCAAAATCCTACAAGTTAGGCTTTAGCAGTATGTGAACCAAGAACTTCTAGATGTACAAGCTGAGTTTAGAAAAGGCAGAGGAAGCAGAGATCAAATTGCCAATATTTGTTGGGTACTAGAGAAAGCAAGAGAATTCCAGAAAAACATCAACTTCTGCTTCCTTGACTACACTAAAGCCTTTGACTTTGTGGATCAGAACAAACTATGGCAAATGTTTAAAGATCTGGGAATACCAGACCACCTTACCTGTTTCCTGAGAAATCTGCATGCAGGTCAAGAATCGACAGACGTGAAACAGCAGACTGGTTCAAAATTGGGAAAGGAGTATAATTGGGAAAGGAAGCAAGGCTGTGTATTGTCGCCCTGCTTGTTTAACTTCTATGCAGTGCACATCATGGGAAACGCCTGGCTGGATAAATCACAAGCTGGAATCAAGATTTCTGAAAGAAATATCAACCACCTCAGATAAGTAGATGATACCAATCTGATGACAGAAAGTGAAGAGGAGCTAAGGAGCCTCTTGAAGAGGCTGAAAGAGGAGAGTGAAAAAGTTGACTTGAAACTCAACATTAAAAAAGCTAAGATCATAGCATCTGGTCCCATCATTTTATGGCAAATAGAAGGTGAAAAAATAGAAGCAGTGTCAGATTTCATTTTCTTGGGCTCCAAAATCACTGCGGATGGTGACTGCCACCATGAAAAGTCGCTTGCTCTTTGGAAGAAAAGCTATGGCAAATATAGATAGCATGTTCAAAAGCAAGGACATCACTTTGCTGACAAAAGTCCATATAGTCAAAACTATGGTTTTTCCATTAGTCATGTAAGGGTATGAGAGTTGAATCATAATGAAGACTGAACACCAAAGAATTGATGCTTTTGAATTGTGGTGCTGGAGCTAACCCTTGAGAGTCCTAGAACTGCAAAAAGATCAAACCAGTCAATCCTAAAGGAAATCAACCCTGATTAGTCTTTGGAAGGACTATTGCTGAAGCTGAAGCTCTAATACTTTGGCGACCTGATGAGAAAAGCCAAATCGTTGGAAAAAGACCCTGAGGCTGGGAAAGATTGAGGGCAGGAGAAGAGGGCAGCAGAGGATGAAATGGTTGGGAAGTATCACCGACTTAATGGACATGAATTTGAGCAAGCTCCAGGAGATGGTGAAGGACAGGGAAGCCTGGCGTGCTGCAGTCCACGGGGTTACAAAGAGTTGGGCACAACTTAGCAACCGAATGAAAAGATGTACTGCATTGGTCAAGAGATTTGAATATAGTGTGTCTCTAAGATGGGTTGAGGCATCAGAGAGTCTCACCATGGCGAGCTGAGGGGAATCCCTGAGCTTTAAAAATGCAGAGTGAGCCAGAGGGTCTGGTAGCCAAAGTGGCAGCTGATTTCTTTATTTAGGTATCTAGAGCACCTCACCCTTCTTTCATTCAGCACTTGGAAAATGCCATTCCACAGTCTGCTGATTTCTACAGTGTATTAGCTTCCTTTTCCTACTGTGACAAATTACTGCAAATTTGGTGGCTTAAAAGAGTACAAATGTATTATCTTACAGTTCTGGAGGTCAGAAGTCTGAAATGGGTCTCAAGGAGCTAAAATTAAGGTGTTGGTAGGGCTGTGTTCCTTTTGGAGACTCCAGGTCTGTTTTCTTGCTTTTCCCACCTTCTAAAGGCTGCTCACATTCCTCAGCCTCAGCTCACATCACATCGCTGTGACCTCTGCTTCCATCATCATATCTCCTTCTCTGACTTCCTGCCTCTATCTTTTAAGGACACTAGTGATTACATGCGGAAAAGGCAATGGCACCCCACTTCAGTACCCTTGCCTGGAAAATCCCTTGGAGGGAGGAGCCTGGTAGGCTGCAGTCCATGGGGTCACTAAGAGTTGGACACAACCGAGCGACTTCACTTTCCCTTTTCACTTTCACGCATTGGAGAAGGAAATGGCAACCCACTCCAGTGTTCTTGCCTGGAGGATCCCAGGGACGGGGGAGCCTGGTGGGCTGCCGTCTTTGGGGTTGCACAGAGTCGGACATGACTGAAGTGGTTTATCAGCAGCAGTGATTACATGGGGCTCACCTAGATAATCCAGATCGCTCATCTCAAAATGCTTAATTTAGTCACATCTGGGCTGTCCCTTGAGCCAAGTAAGGTAATGTACTCACAGATTCCAGGGATTAAAGCTTGGATGTGTTTGGGAGGCCATTATTCTGCCTGCCTCGACAGTTTCTGTTGAAAAGCCAGCCATAATACAATATATTTACTCCCTTGCAGGTAATGAACCTTCTGCTAATAATTGCTTTCAAGATTTTATCTTTGTTTTTGGCTTTCAACAGTTTGACTGTGACGTGACTAAGAGTGATTTCCTTTGTATTTATCCTGCTTGGGTTTTGTTAAGACTTTTTTTTTTTTTTTTTTTAAGAGAGGGTTTTGTTTTGTTTTTAACTGGTTTTGGAAAATTCTCAGACGTTATCTCCTCAAATACTACTTCTGCCCATTGTTTCTCCTCTCCCTCCAGGCTGCTAATGATGGCACGTGAGGTACCCTCAGGGCCCATGTATCTCACACTGTCCTGCTCTTCCCCTCCTCTCCTCTCTGCACTTTATTTCCTACTGGCCTCTCTTTGGGTTCATGCAATGTGTTTCCTATGTCTGTCTGCTGTTAAATTCATCCATGAGGTATTGATTTCAGATACCTTCTTTTACAATTCTAGAATGTCCATTTAATTATTTTATAGATTCCAGTTTTCTGTTAGTCTCTTTTTATCCATTTTATCCATCTCTCCCTCTACCTTATTTAATGTAATTACATGCTTATTTTAAAGTCTTTAACTTCTACTCCAAAGACCTTGGCCACTTCTATAGCCTGTGTCTTATTTTTGGTCAACATTTCCTGGCACTTGAGTTTTTAACATGAGCCAGACGTTGTGTGTAGACGATGTCTAGAGGGTGCAGAATACTCACCCTTTGCTCCACTCAGTTGCTGGAACAGACTACCTAACTCTTTGAGGGACTAAGCTGGGTTGGGGCTGGCCTGCAGGTTTCATGAGGCTCCTTGTACTGCTGATTTAGTCCTGTTCCTCAGGTGAGACTCTCCCAGACATTTCACTGAAAGCCTAGCAGGTCTGTGCCCACAGACTGAAGGGCCTTCCTTCTTTTGTATTCTAGGTTATTTGGTCTTCGTTGCATATAGCTCTTCAAGGTCTTTTCAAATATCATGGTCGCAATTTATTTGTGTTTTCTTTACCTGTTGCAACAGCAGTTTTGCCTGCTACTCTCTACTCCATCTTTCTAGAAAGTTAAACTCCCTCTATGCTTCAAAACAGCAACAGGTGAAAATGCCTGGGGAATAATAAGGCAATGAAGAAGACAAGTGAGGAAATGGGTAGTGGTCTCTCCAGAGAATTAGAGGGGCCTCTATTTGGGGGGCATTGAGAGGGCCCAATAAATACCACTCTTTTCCCCAACCCATGTTCTGAAATATTAAGCTGGGAAGATGGTTCCACTGTGATCAGTCTGGAAAGAATTGGAGAGATGATGTAGGTATGACGGCAGGACAGACATAAAGGAAAGAGGACAAGAGGACGGGATGGGAAAGAGACACGCAGCCTGGAGGAACCCTTGGAGCAGAAGTCTGGGGTCACAGGACTGTCAGCCTCTGGATGCAGCAGGAGGGGAGCTGGGAAAATAGGTCCCGGGTTTTCATTGCCACGGTCCTGATCCCCCACGGCTACAACCTCAGGGGATTCTTTGAAACTTAGATGTGACCAAGTCCAGTCAACAACCTTGGGCATTTCTTCATTATCTTCAAGGGGAAAGATAATCTCTTTGGCATGCCTTTCCAGGCTCTCGGTAATCCAACCGGCTCTTCCAGCCTCATCCTCATCACGCTCCCCTTGTCCCCATTCCACATTTGGCCTCACTACAGGGCTCTCCTCCGAAACCTGATCCCAGGGCACAGCAGGGTGGGGCAGACCAAGGCAGGCAGCTCTGGAAAGGCCAGGCCTGCCAAGGGAACCAGGAGGGGACAGTCCTGAGGCCCCCCCAGGCCAGAGTCCAAGAACTATTCAGAAAGGGGGGTCAAGCTTTGAGCCCAGACACCAAGATGGGGGAAGGGCCAAAGAGCAGGGTGAGGAGGGGCCTGGCGGGGACCCAGCTCGGGAAGGACTGCTGCAGAAGCCGGGTGCCAGCCACAGCATCCCTTCCAGACGAGGCTGACCCAGCCACCCCTGGACCACAGCTGGGACCCCCATGAGCCTCCCGGCCCTCTGAGGTTATTACCCTTGCCCTCTGCCTGTGCCTTTCCTTGCTGGGTGAGCTGGCTCGTCCTTGCAGGCCCTGCTGGTCCCTGCTCCCCCCGCAGCAACTGGTACATGCCTCCCAGGTGCCCCGCAGGTGAGCGTGCTCTCTGCTGTCTCAGAGAGCGTGCAAAGCAGACCCGCCGTCCCCTCGTCTGCGCCCGCGACGCTGAGAAATGGAATGTTTTTATTCAACAGTGGAAAACACAGATGCACAGGGTGGACTGTAATAAGTTGTTTGCTACCTCAGATCATTAGCGTCTCCTGAAATCTCACGCTCACCTGGGCTTGTGGCTGGACCTGGGAAGGCAGCGCCGCCGGCCCAGGTTGCCTCTCCCTGCAGGCGGCCCAAGGTATTGCGTGGAGAGGTGCCCGGCGCCCAGGGGAGTCCTTTGTCTTCAGCCCAGAGCTGCTGCGGGCCCTGCAGGGCCTCCCCTGTGTGCTGTAGGGTTGCTCCTCTTCAGACCCTAGGTTGATGACCTCAGCACTGCAGGCCGTGCGGTCACGGGGGCCGAGAGGGTCTCACTGCGCAGGCTGACTCCTTGGGAGCCTCTCCGCAGGTCAGCGGCCTGAACTGGCCCCATGCAGGCGCTGTGCCCTGGCCTGCTTCAGCCATGGCCGGGAAGGCCAGCCTCTTCTCAGGAGTGGGACTCGCTGCTGCCGTCAGCAGAGAGGATTAGGCCAGGGGGCAGGCCCCTAACCAAGCACCCAGGACACTCAGTGAGCAGCAGAAAGGCAAGACATTCTAAGGAGATGGGCTGGACGCCAGGACGGCCTCTACCCCCAGCAGGGGAGAGCCTGGCACGGGACCCAGCCGGAAGGGTGGCAAGCCCTGGCCTCCAGCCTCACAGAGGCCCCAGGGGAGCTGGGCAGTGGGGATGGGGATGGCCTGGGGATGAGGCCTGGCTCTCTGGACTTCCGTTTCCCAGCCAGGGTGGGGAGCAACCCTTGGTCTGACTGGCTCTGGGTTAGAATGTGAGCACCAGAATGTCTGTAGTAAAGTCAGGGCTCTGAACAACGGAGACGTGGACACTGATGTTGGAGACCTTTGTCCACCAGGACTGGGGACACGCATGCACCAATTCTGTCCACTGCCCTGGAGCCTGGGTACGCAAAGAAACCCCCTCACAGACCCACAGGCCAAAGGCAGCAGAGCCGCCATTGTGCTTGGGGCAAGAGCGGGCAGAGGGGACTCAGCCTGCTTTTGACAAAGTGACGGAGCCCATGGCCGCCTCCTGTGCAAAGGGGGTCAGGGCCGCACCTCGTCCTGGGGCTGCTGTGGACCTGCAGAGACAAGGAGACCGGTGTGATCCTTCCAAACAAGGAGACGTCCACGTTTGTAACTGAGATGAGAGGGGAGCTGCATTATTTATGAAACAGCTCAGCCCAGAGTTAAGAAGGAAGAAGGAGGCCTTTAGAGGGGAAAGTGGTTTCCAAAGCATCCGTATTTTGCTGAAAAAAAACACACACAAACTATGATTTAGGGCGTGCTGAGGTTTAGAGCCGGAGATGACTCCAGAGCAGTTAGACCACGGGAGAAGGGGTGAGTGTGTGGGCAGAGGGGCAGAGAGCCGGGGTGGGGGTAGGGGCGTGATCCTGCGGGCTTGGGGTTGGGGGGAGGGCACGTGCAGGGGACAGCCCTGGGCATAAAGGAGAGTGTGTACACATGGATGTCTGTGTGTGAAGGAGTGTGTGTGTGTGTGTGTGTGTGCCTGGATGTGTGTGAATACACTTAGAATGGATCAAGGGACAGAGGGAAGGTTTTCTCCCAAAGATGCAGAGCCTTCTGGACTTGCCTGTTAATTCTGTTTGCCTGGCTAATCTACTGTAAGAACTTGGGCCAAGACTCTGAGAAAATGATATTTTTCATCTTTTTTAAAAATGTAAGGTATAAAGTGTTCAGTTTGATGAGGTTTTATCATTGTATATGCCAATGTGACAACCACCACGTTGTTATGAACAAAATATAGAACATACCCATTACATGGAAAGTGCCTTCATGTCCCTGGACACTTTTTGATTTCTGTCCACATGGACAGAAATTCACATATATGAATTCCAGAAATTCATATAATGGAGTTTTACAGTATATACTCTTTTGTGTCTGGCTTCTTTCACTCAGCACGTTTTTGAAATTCATCCATGTTACGTGTTTAACAGTAAGCACTCCTTTTTATTACTCAGTAATATTCCATTAAGGGCTCCCCAGGTGTCTTAGTGGTAAAGAATCTGCCTGCCAATGCCGGAGATGCAGGAGACTCAGGTCCGATCCTTAGGTGGCGAAGATCGCCTTGAAAAGGAAACCCACTCCAGTGTTCTTACCTGGAAATTTCCAGGGGTGGAGGAGCCTGAGAGCTACAGTCTGTGGGGCCACAAAGAGTGAGACACGACCGAGCACACATGCAATATTCCATTAAGTAAGTAAATGTTAGCCGCTCAGTAGTGCCCAACTCTGTGTGACCCCATGGACTGCAGTCCACCAGGCTCCTCTGTCCATGATATTTTCCAGGCAACGATACTGGAGTGGGTTGCCATTTCCTTCCCCAGGGGATCTTCCCAACCCAGGGATCGAACCTGGGTCTCCTGCACTGCCAGCACATACTTTACCGACTGAGCTACAAGGGAAGCTAAGCCTATAGGTGGGTATAAAATATTTTATCCAATTGATTCTTATGAATATGACTACTTCATGTACAAGACTGTGCAGACGTATGTTCCATTTCTTTTGGGCTGGCATCTAGGAGTGGAATTGCTGGGATATATGTGGACGCACGTTTTCCGCTGTGAGAGGCTGCAGAACAGGTCTCTGTGCACTGGATTCATTTCCAATTGGCTCACATACTTCCCAGCACCCACAGGATTTTATTTTATTCTATCTCATGGATATGAAATGGTAGTTTTCATCTGTATTTCCAAATAAAGACTGATGGTGTTGAGCACTTTTTCATGTGCTTATTGGCCATTCACATCTTCTTCATTAGATGTCTGTTGAACTCCTTTGCTCATTTAGAAAATTGGGTTGTTCATCTTTTTGTTGTTGATTTATAGGCATTCTTGATGTATTCTTGACCCTCCAAGGTTTTAAAAAGTAAAACAGCAGCTACTAGTCATGTGACCTCTCTTCCTTAGGTTAAGTAATGCCACCCCTCCCTCCCACTTCCTATCATATCTTTTGAGTGGTGTACTGGGTTTAAAATGCACCCGCTGTGATCCCATGGCAGAAATGCTAAAGTCTATTTAATCAAACTCGACTGCCTCCTGAGGCCCTCTTCTACCGAAAGCAGAAAACAAATGAACAAATAAAAGCAACTAATCTTACCTCTTCATTTAAAGACTGAATCTCTTTTGCATAAATACACAATTCAGGATCTAACTAAATTTAAAGTCCCTCTCAGATTTCTCTGGGGACAGGAAGACTTTTGAGAGGAGAGACGTCTCCTCAGGGAAGCAGAGAGCGCCTTCCTGGTCCACTCCCTGGGCTCCAGGCTCAAGTCGGCCCATGTGCAGGCCTGCGGGCTCAGCCCTGGTCTCTGGAGGTCAGCTCCACCCCTGGGTCCGCGCCACTTGACCAGCCCTTGACCTCCGGCTGCAAGGTCTTGTCTCCTCCCAGGCGACTGCCTTCCTCTCCCTCCACCCTTTCAGCACTACTGTTCCCACTCCCAATCTACCCAGAATGTTCTGGATCTCACTCAAGCCACACAACAGCCCCAGGGAACCTGGCCAATGGCATTTCAGAGGCAGTCAGTGTTTCCTAGTTGCTACTTCAATGTGTGTGAAGGATTAATACCTCGAATAATGCTAATGGACTTTCTTTTCCCACTCCTTTGTGATTTTCCCTTCTTTCACCATGGTTTCCATCATGTTTATGAGTGGTAGCTGGGATGCAGGAGAGAGGAGAAACTGGCATTTCAGACTCTCTTTCCACCTAAACATGCCACACTAGCATGTCCCTTCTACTGAAGCCACCCATGTGGATGTAGGTAACTATGTAGGGTGGAATTCTAAACCAAAAGTGGATCACAAGCTTATGCATCCTTCCTCAGACTATCTGCCATCTCCTGCCTTGACAACAGTGTCATCATCTAATTCTGCTGACCAAAAATGTCTCCAGTCTGTGCCTCCCACATCTCAGCCCGAGAAAGGCTGCTCCTCTTCCTGTGAGGATGGGAACCCCTCTGCCCATTCTCCCCTATTCTATGCTGCTGCTGCTAAGTCGCATCAGTCGTGTCTGACTCTGTGTGCCCCTATAGATGGCAGCCCACCAGGCTCCTCCATCCCTGGGATTCTCCGGGCAAGAACACTGGAGTGGGTTGCCATTTCCTTCTCCAGTGCATGACAGTGAAAAGTGAAAGTGAAGTTGCTCAGTCGTGTCTGACTCCTCGTGACTCCGTGGACTGTGGCCCACCAGGCTCCTCCGTCCATGGGATTTCCCAGGCAAGAGTACTGGAGTAGGTTGCCATTGCCTTCTCCCCCCTATTCTATGACCTGTAGTAAAAACTCCATGTTCATCTTCCATATTTAAAAGAAATCTATCTGAATTTAGGAAAATGTTTCCTCTCTCAAAGGCCTGATCTTGCCATTGAAAACCTGACTTTCAAGCCAGTTGCTTCGGACACCTGAAGCTGAATGTCCTCTTTTCACGCCAGTTTCTCCTCTTTACTGCATCCCAGCTAGCACTCATGAACATGACGGAAACCACGGTGAAAGAAGGGAAAATCACAAAGGAGTGGAAAAAGAAAGCACATTAGTATTATTCAATATATTAATCCTTCATACACATTTGAGTGGCAACTAGGAAGGACTTACTGCCTCCTCTGGAAAAGTCATGTATTCCTACATTCAGCTCCAGCTTTAGTTCCCACTCAGCCCTCCTATGCTGGACAGGCTGCTAGACATTCCAAGGCTTTGGGCTCGAAAATCCCCTTCTTGGCTCCTGTTCATGTTAACTCTGCACCCAGCATTGCTCCATCTCATGCAAGGATTTTCTCAGTATCTGGCTCCATGAGACCATCCACGCTGGGCAACAAAGCAGCAGGATATAGACCCTGATGGAACACTCATCTCTTAACAATGAAGTTATTAGGAAAGCCTCATTTTTTAATAACGCAGGTGAGCCTAACTAAACTTTGATGGGGCACACAGTGACACCCAGCCTACTACACTGCTCTATTGTAGTCCCCTTCCCTAATGCATCGTGGCTCGTTGGTGTGACTGATAAGGTCTGGTGATGGTATACTGTTTCTGAATCTAGGTTCTCAAACATGATGGCTTCTGCCCACCTCACTTGAGTCACTCCCTCTGGGGAAGCCAGCCGGCATGTTGTAAGGTCACACAGGTAGCCCCATGGAAAGTTCTACATGACAAAACATGTGAGTGAGCCATCTTGGAAACAGGCCCAGAATCACAGTGGCAGTCTGGTGTGGTAGACAGGGTTTCTCTACCCAGACCACAGCTCACAGAAGAGGAGACAGAGGCTACAGTTGGCTGGATGGTCCATCAGTGTCACATGTCTGGTCAATGCCCAAGCCACGCCTTGACTCACAGCCCCTTTTCAGAGAAAAGGATTGGTTTCATTCTTCGCTGTACAGTGTTTCTCAGACTTCACAGCTAATGCGCCCTGGGCCTTGACTTCTCCATGCCACAGAGCCTGGTCACCAGGACATCCTGTGGTGGGAGGCAGGGGCTGGTGGGAGGGTACTCAGCACTCTAGGTTGAGGAGACGACGTGGCTAAAGGCAAAGTGATGAGAAAATGGGCAGTATTTTTGGAGAGGAGCAAGGTGCCCACTGCAATGGGAGGCTGGTGCCACATCAGAGGGTTCCTTGAGTATAGTACAAAGGACAAAATATGGCTCCTTCCTGGAGCACGCTGGGGTTGCCAGGGCCTGCATCAAGACTCCAGCCTCGAGTTCGCAGTAGGAAGTGTGTCTTTCTTGAAAGGGGTTCCCTTGTGGCTCAGCTGATAAAGAATCCGCCTGCAATGCGGGAGAGCTGTGTTCCATCCCTGGGTTGGGAAGATGCCCTGGAGAAGGGAAAGGCTACCCACTCTAGTATTCTGGCCTGGAGAATTTCATGGATGGTCTATGGGGTTGCAAAGAGTTGGACATGGCTGAGCAACTTTCACTTTCACTTCCTTGAATGTGGAGGGTACCATGCAACAGTCACCCTGGGAGGAAATGTATCCTCAGCCAGAGCCTGGTGGTGTCCAAGGAAAATGCTATGGAAGCAAGAAGCAGAGTGAGGGTAAACTGTCCACTCATACTTGATCAGGGGAGACGTTTCTATTTTTTTTTTTTTTTCATTTATTTTCATTAGTTGGAGGCTAATTACTTTACATCATTGCAGTGGTTTTTGTCATACATTGAAATGAATTAGCCATGGATTTACATGTATTCCCCATCCCGGTCCCCCCTCCCACCTCCCTCTCCACCCGATCCCTCTGGGTCTTCCCAGTGCACCAGGCCCGAGCACTGGGGAGATGATTCTAGAACAACATGAGTCTAGAGGACACAGGAAAGGCCCTGAAATGGCAATTGGGGCTCAGGGCTAGCCCTGATGACCCACGGATATTGATCTTTTGGAAAAACTTCCTCAGCGGACTCTCAACAACCTCTGGGTCTGAACGTCCAAAAAACAGAGGCTGATTCAGTGAAGGCAGATGGAAATGTATTAATTCTTTTGGTTTTCTTTCACTTCATTTTCCTTCATTGCAACATTTTTCCTTCTCTGGAAGGTAGATAATTTCCTGAAGAAGGGTCCTAGACATTCTAGATGACCTGCCTCATAGGCATTACCTTTCAAGGCCAACTTCAGTCAAGTGTTGTTTGCCAACATGTGACTGCGTCAAGTTCAGAAAGCTGGGAATTCTTCAAGAGGAAGATAGAGCTGAATTGGAGGAAGGACAGTTCTCTATGATCTTCAGATCCTAGCATGTACCAAAGCTAGGGTAACCCCCAGAAGGTGTGAAGGGTATGTATTTTGCAGACTTAGCAGGCAAATAACACTTAATTTTTCTATTATCTAACTTAACTTAGCTCCCAAGCCCTTGTTTACATTCAGTTGCTACCAGATTTTTCTTAGTGCCCTTTGGATAAAAATGGAATCAGTTAGGGATTTTATTGCCCATTCCTTTTCCCCTCCCTTCTTTCCAGGTGTTTAGTGGGAGGAGGCTGCTTTTTGGGTGGGAGGCACTGTGTGGCTGTGACCAAGATGCCCAGTGCTTACTGGCCCCAGGACATTGGCACCTACTCTTTTATACCTGTGTCTGTGCCCCCTTCATTCTCCAGTTCCAGATCCACATGGGTCTCTCTGTGTCCTCTTTATCCCACCACCAAGGCTCTGCAGCTGGCTCTCAGGCACTGCACCTTTCTCTGGCACAGAAACATTGATTTCCCCATGCTGAGGCTCCGGACACCACCTGGGCCCATCTCCCCGGGTCTCTCTGTGCTCTGGATGCTTCTGCTCTGGTGTCATGGTGCACACGGTCTTCTCCACGAGGCTTGCTTCCCTTCTGCCTCGTCCCCTCCCCTTCCATTTATCTGTTGAGCAAACCAAAACCTTGGCTTTTTTGAAAAGTATTGTCGCTGTTAAAAGAAAATAAACTCATCAGAAATTCAAATGAATTTTCCCTCTCTTTCTTTGTGTAGAGGCTGCAGGCCAACAGGAAAAACAGGATAAAGAAGGGAAATCTCAGTGAGAGCAGTGATGAGGTACTTGAAGGTGAAGGGGAAATGAATGCTCTTCACAGCAAAGTTCTTAGTAGCAGGCAACAGAAACAACTTCTGGCAAACTTACAAGAAAGGAAGTCTCCTGGGCAGCTGACAAAATTGTGTGGAAGGCCACAGGGCAGGCTTACAGGTGATCTTTGAAGAACAACAAGTCAAACCGCACAGAACTGGGTGACGGGGAAGCCCCAGCACCACCACTGAGCTTGCTGG
Source organism: Odocoileus virginianus (assembly GCF_023699985.2). Lineage (NCBI taxonomy): Eukaryota > Metazoa > Chordata > Mammalia > Artiodactyla > Cervidae > Odocoileus > Odocoileus virginianus. Next base: position 44,420,438 of record NC_069689.1, on the reverse strand, counting down.
AGCCGTGCTGGGCTCCGTCGCCGCTGCGGCCACCCCCGACTCTTTCCTCCTGACTCACTGCACTGGTGCATTTGCCTGGCAGAGAGGGAGCCCTGCTCTGAGCCCCAGTTGCAAGGCAGGCTGGGAGAAGAAGTAGCTGACCATTCTACTACCTCGTGGGGAGGTGGTTTTTCAGCTCACAGACTCAGACAACTGGCGATTCTCCAAATAAAAGATGTCAGGAAACCAAAACAAATGACCAGGCTCTCTTTTCACATGAGAAATGCATGAGAGGTGAGTCGAGAAAGTTCTCTGTCCGCCCAAGGACCAGAGCCAGCCGGCAGGTGGGAGGCTGAGCGGAAAAAGACATTGGGCCTCAGAAGGAGAGCAGAGACATGCCAAGGCTCAGGAGGCTGGGAGGGGATGGTACGAGATACGAGAACCACAGTGTAAGACTGTCTGTTGAGGAGCCCATCCTCTGAGGACCAAGTATGGGCTGGAAGACATGACTAAACAAAAGGAAGGGACGCAGGAGTGATTTACTGGCCAAGAGCAAAGCTATTTCACAAAGGGCTGTATAGCCCCTTCCTCCCATTAGGTGGGCGTGCAACACTGAGGTGAAACCAGATTCTGCTGGAATTAGGTCAGGGCCCTGTGTCGGGAAGATCCCCTGGAGGAAGGCGTGGCAACCCACTCCAGTGTTCTTGCCTGGAGAATCCTCATGGACAGAGGAGCCTGGTGGGCTACAGTCCATGGGGTCGTAAAGAGTCAGACACACCCTGGCACACACACATGCAAGGGGGGAGACGGGAAGACCTCACCTTTTGTACGTGAATGTGAGAAACCACCTCGCCTCCGCCCGTGGGGGGCAGGGAGGGGCTGAGGGCTCCAGGGTCACAAGGTAGCTCCCATTCGTCAACACGGTGACCTATGGCCGTGGCCTCTTGTCCACAATGATTGTGTTTCCACTTAAAGGTCACCTCCCCACAGGGAAGCAATTGTGACTGTTTTGCAGCCTCTTGGGAAGGTCAGAGTTTTAGCCATCAGATGGCAGAGTTTCAGGGTGCCGCTCCGCCCCCGCAGCAGCTCATGGTCACCCTGGGAGGTGGCTCCTGTCCCATCGTCTGGCTCCTGCAATCCTGTGCACCTGGGATTGCCTTCTTTCCCGCGGATGCCACCGGCTGCCTTTGGTTAGAAACAAAACAGCTGCATCAATTTAGCTTGTTGTTAGGAGATTTTAAAAGAGATGTTGTTGCACTTAATGCACAGTTGGGGCCAAAGTAAAGGCTTGGTAAGTGCCCGGGCTATTCAGCTGGAAATTACATCCTGCTCAGGAGCATAAATGTCACGCTTCCCGGGCCCCAACACAGGCAAACCGCCTCAGAGTGCCGGTTCCCCAGGACTACAAATGTTCCAACCAACAGCCCTGCATTTGCCTTCAGACACAACCTGTCTCAGTGAGGAAGGCCAAACCGACAGGAAATACGGGAGCTCTATGTCTTGCAAGACCTGGCCAAGACAAAACGTACCACTCCAGGAAACTACAAAGGACATGATCTGTGGATCCTATCAAAGGTCATCTCAATAATTCAAACCAGCGGTACAACCAGGAAAAAAAATGCTCATCTAATGTGGTTGAAAGCACCCACATGCAGGTGCTTACTGCTGGTGAAAATGCAGACTGGCACATCTCCAGAGACTCAATTTCAGAGATAGAAGGGCTTATCCTTCTGTAGGCAAAAAACCCTGGGTCATCTTCTACTGAATGCAATTGCTCGATGGCAAATTGAGTTAGTGAGATTATAAATGCAGACAAAAGAGGTTTACAGACAAATCAAGATGTTTCATTTGATTGCACAAGTAAATCAAAGCCAGAAATGCAGCAGTCTGAGAAAAGACTCCCAGGCCTGAGGAAGACTGAGTGTGGCCATTTCTTCTGAGGAGAAAGGAACCCCACTCAGCTTGTCCTTGGCATCCTCAACAGCCCCTTGCTGAGATTTTTCACATCTTGGTGTTCCCTTGGGCTCGCCCCGATCCCACAGGGGCCCAGAGTTTGTTCTCAGAATCACTCACACTCGAGTGTGAGTGACTGATCTCAACCTCACTGGGAACCAGAATCAAATGTGGAAGTCAAAGGAGGAAACCTCCAAGGAGACTTCAGCAATCCTCACCGGGAGATCTGGGGACCTGCGTGGGGAAGGAGCAGATGACCAGACTCAGTGGGTCTGAGTGGAAGCTCCAGCTCTGCACCTTCCTTTGTTCCTGGCCTTGGGGAGACCCCTTGGGGTGGTTCTGAGCCTCCTTACTGCATCAACAGAAAGGGGACACCAGCAGACTTCCCAGGCTGGGGATGAAGGGCGGCCGCATTTGTGAGGGTGTCTGGCGCAGCAGGGTGTGTGTAAGAGGGAAGAACCTGCGCGGATACACCTGTGGCCTAGATACTGACTCTTCCAGGCCAGGACCAGAGCGGACCAAGTTCCAGTGGAAAGCTTTGCTTAGGTCAAGGGCTGCTCAGAGGTCGGTTTTCTGAGTGGAAAGCCGACATCTGGTGAGCGACTCACACGCAGCCTCTGGGAGTCACAGGTGTCGCTCACCCCGTGGGTCCTGACCACTAGCTCTCCTAAGGGAGTGTTTACTCACTGGCCTCCAGGAGCCTGGCCCTGGAGGCCTGGCCTCGGAATGAGTCAGGTTGTATGACACCAAGCTCTTTTGTTCAGAAGTGATACAGGACGCGGAGTTCCCGTAGAATTAGCTCAAAATTAATTTAGCCACAATGGCTTATTAGTAGATTTAATTATAAATGAAATGATTCTCCAGGGACTTTTCACTTTGTAAACAAGCACCTCGGAGTCGAAAAGGGTTTTTTTTTTTCTATTCTCTAGTCTCTCCACAGATTTTCACAATATCATGGCCAAGAAGAAAAAGGGATTTGGATACAGCTTTGGATGAGAGGTCACTGCTGCCAGCCACCCTTTCACGTACACTTGCTTTGGGGAGGGGGGCGCTGCACCCGCACAGCCTGCTGAGCACACACGGGCGCTCTCTGCTGCAGGTAATGTATGTGTGCGTGTGTGCTCAGCCACCCAGTCGTGTCCCACTCCTTGTGAATCCATGGACTATAGCCCGCCAGCTTCCTCTGTCCATGGAATTTTCCAGGCAAGAATACTGGAGCGGGTTGCCTTTTCCTAGTCCAGGGATCTTCCCGACCCACGGGTTAAACCCACATCCCCTGTATTGGCAGGCGGAATCTTTACTACTGAGTCACCTGGGTCGCCAGTTAATAATACGTTGTCCAAAAATCACCCGGACTTGTTCCGGAAGCCCCAAGTGCTTCTGCAGAAACACTGACTCTGTTGAAGTTAAAAGAGTCCAAAGAACAAGTTCTAGGCCATCTGGGCCTTGGTCCCCTCCAGAACACCTGTTACCAGAGTTTCTTAGAGCATGATGCTGTGCTGTGCCATGGATGGAACATGAAATGATTGTAGGCACATACTTATTTTAACCGTTATATGTTCATTTTAAGATGTATTAAAACAAAAATCACTCCTCAAAGCTGTGAATTCATGGTAACACCCAGACCTTGAAAATAAAAAGGTAGATAGGTCAGTTTGAAGAAAAGTGTTAGCTAAATAATAAAAAAGATGACATGTGACAAAAAATGAATCAAGTTTGCCAAATAATGTGTGGAGCCTAGCTCCTCAGAACACAATCATCAGATAGCATCATTGGCTTGTTAGATCTGTAGAACCTCAGGCCCAAGATTTAGCCAGAATCTGAGTTTTAACCAAGTCCCTAGGGGTTAGCATGCATTTCGGACTCTTGAGACGCACAGCCTGAGACAACCCTGGGCATGGTCCCTGACGGCTCTTGAGACTGGATGGATCAAACACATCTAGTAGAACCCACTCTGCCCAGCAGAGACAATTATTTTGAACGTTTTCTGCCCTTCTCTCACTCACTCTCACAGAAGACCTTCTGTGTTGCCATTGTGTGCATGGCCCAGGGCCTCCTAGGATCTGCTGTCCCTAGAGACTGACCGAGCCCAGGGTGCTCTCATCTGCAGCTGAGCAAAGGGTCTCCTGGCAGAACACAGCTTGGAATGGCCCAGGACGTGGCCTAAAGTGAATGCCTCAAAGACCTGTGGGGAGGTTGCCAGCTGCAGGGGCCAGAAGATAAGAGTGTTAATTTAGCTTGGCCGGCATCCAGGAAGCTGAGCAAAGCTAGGCCTCTGAGCTAAAGGCATAAATAAATAAATAACATAAAAATAAGTTGGCAGATGTTTATGCTTTCCTTTGTAACACTAACTGCATGCATTCAGCATATCCTATGGCCAGGCACTATGCCAGAAACTCCGTCCCTCACTAAAACCCCAGAAGCTCAGCACTGTCACACCACTGGGACCACAGGTGGTGAAGTCCACAGGTCTGCAGAGGCGTTGTCTTGCCTGTGGCCGCCCAGCCCTTTGCTCTACTGCTTTCTTGCAGAGACCAGCCCCAGGCAAGAAAAAATCAGCTGGTTGTTTTCAGGGCTGCAGCCTGACCGGTTTTGTCTAGTGGATTCATGATTGGAAGAACTCTTGGAAGCCTAATGGGGTTTCAGAGCAGAGAAGAGTGTCTTCATCACACTCAGCCTTGCGAGCACATCTCAGCCATCCCTTCTATACTTTGACTCAGACGCAACGGGCTGTTAGCCACGGGGCAATCTCGGAGGCATCTTAAAAGAGAGCCTAAGAAGTTGTCAAGATGCTTGGCTTATGGTGAGTGCATCTGTGACAGAGAGGCTTCCAGCCCACCGCTTGCTGGGAGGCCGGGAGAGGGGTGGCTGCTTTGGGAAAGTGCACGCTGTGTGCCTGGTCCACAGTAGGCGCTCACTTCACTGGTGGGGCCTTCCTTCTCTCCCACTCCCTCTGAATCTGGCTGACATTTTAGATTTTATTCCCCCTTCACCCCACACAGAACTGAAGAGACCACGTCGACCTCTGCTTGAAGCCAAATGGATTCTGCTCCTGGTGAGACTGTTGGAGAAGGTTCCCCTTCTAATGCTGTTGCTCAAATACTTTTAATCCATGCCCTGTTTTTGTGAAACGTGTACCCTTCTTCAATATTATTTGAAATTTTAAATGAAATTCAAAGCAAATCAAATGAATTACATAATTTAATATACTTTATGCAAATGGCCTCCACCCTCTGAGATCCTGATATGATCATCAGTAAGGACAGCCTGGCTGGTCTCTGCTGAGTTTTGATGGATCAAACCATTGCCAGGTCATGATGAAAAGATGCGGACAGTACAGCAGACCTATACTCTTTTCACGTGTCCAGCACTGGGTAAAATGCTCTGTCACCCTTCCTCATAAGGAGGGCATAAGGCCAAAGCTGGGACCAATTGTAGTGCCTCCCTGTCATGGCTGCAGGAATTGCCCCGGGGAGTGGGCACATGATCCAACCCTCCCAGGACATTGGAAACTGGAAGGGTGGGAGAGGGAGAGCGGGCAGCAGGGAGGGAACAGAGAAGGGAGAAGGGCCTGAAGCCCAGGTGCTGCATCTTCTGCCTTGTGTAGGAGAGGTCTGACACAGAGAAATCCACTCCCAGACGAGAGGGCAGGAGCACTGGAGAGCTGGGCTCTCGTCTGGGTCTTAGCTCCATTTGCCACTTTAGCAGATGCCCACCTGCCCTCCGTAGGGTTTGGTGTGTGGTGGCAGTATATTTCTCTTATTTAACTAAAAACAGTTTATTTGAAGATCTCTCTGGGACTTCCTGGTAGTACAGTGGTTAAAGCATCTGCCTGTCATTGCAGGGGACATGGGTTCGATTCTCAGTCTGGGAAGATTCCACAAGCCTTGGGGCAACTAAGTCCATGTACCACAACTTCTGGGCCCACGTGCTCTAGGGGCCGTGCTCCACGACAGGAGAAGCCCACACACCCCAGTGAAGAGTAGCCCCCACTCACAGCAGTTAAAGAAAGCCCAAGCACAGCAATGAAGACAGAGCACAGCCAAAAATATATAAATAAAAATTAAAGAAAATAAAGATCTCTCCGTACACTCAAGCAAGAGTGGCCCAACTAACTCTCTAGAAAACAGGCATAGGAGGAACCTACCTCGACATTATAAAGGCCATATGTGACAAACCCACAGCAAGCATTATTCTCAATGGTGAAAAACTAAAAGCATTTCCTTTAGGATCAGGAATAAGACAAGATTGCCCACTCTTACTACTGTTGTTCAATAAACTTTTGGAAGTCCTAGCCATGGCAATCTGGAGAAGGAAATGGCAACCCACTCCAATACCCTTGCCAGGAGAATCCCGTGGACAGAGGAGCCTGGTAGGCTACAGTCCATGTGGTCAGTAAGAGTCAGACACAACTGGGTGATTTCACTTTCACTTTTCACTTTCATGCATTGAAGAAGGAAATGGCAACCCACTCCAGTACTTGTGCCTGGAGAATCCCAGGGACAGAGGAGCCTGGTGGGCTGCCATCTATGGGATTGCACAGAGTCGGACACGATCGAAGTGACTTAGCAGCAGCAGCAGCCACGGCAATCAGAGAAGAAAAAGAAATAAAAGGAACCCAAATTAGAAAAAAAAGAAATAAAACTCTTACTGTTTGCAGATGACATGGTACTATACACAGAAAGCCCTAAAGATGACCCCAGAAAATTACTAGAGCTAAAAAATTAATTTACTCCTTGGAAGAAAAGCTATGATAAACCTAGACAGCATATTAAAAAACAGAGATATCACTTTGCATACAAAGGTCCGAATAGCTATAGCTTTTTCAGTAGTCATGTAAAGATGTGAAAGTTGGACCATAAAGAAGGCTGAGTGCTGAAGAATTTATGCTTTTGAACTGTGAGCTGGAGGAGACTCATGTGTAGAATAGATAGCTAGTGGGAAGCTGCTATCGCTAACACAGGGAGCGCAGCCTGCGCTCTGTGACAGCCTAGAGGGATGGTGTGAGAGTGGGGAGGAGGCTCCAGAGGGACGGGATGTAAGTGTAATGACGGCTGATGCACGATGTGGTACGGCAGAAACCAGCACAACCTTGTAAGGCAATTATCCTCCAGCTGAAAAATAAATTTAAAAAATAGTGGCCTGATTAAAGCTAGAGGTGTACGAGAGAATTCCGGAACATCTCTGGACATTGAGACATTTGTCTCAATGCCAGTTAATTTGCACCAACCCTTCCCTGTATCTCTGGTGGCTCAGACGGCAAAGAGTCTGCCTACAATGTGGGAGACCTGGGTTCAATCCCTGGGTTGGGAAGATCCCCTGGAAAAGGAAACGGCTGCCCACTCCAGTATTCTTGCCTGGAGAATCCCGTGGAAGGAGGAGCCTGGCGGGCTACAGTCCGTGGGGTCGCGAAGAGTTGGACACGACTGGGCGACTAAGCACAGCATCCCTGTACACACACGGTTTTCTTCCTCTGCCTTCTCACATGTCTCTCCAGATCTCACAACCCCTCTCACACTTTCCATCCCCATACATCCCCTAATTCTCTTCCTTTTCTCTGCATGCTTTAATCCACCTAGGCCCCTGACTTGTAAGTACATTTGACTGTTGGCTCACATTTCCTATAGTAATTTTTTCCCCTCTGGAAAGGACACCCCCATGCCCCTCCTCTCGGGGCTTTGTGAGTGCTCCCCAGCTCTGCCCTGTGGTCTGCCAGCCGTGCTGGACACTGCCTGTCTGCCAGAGCACATCCTCTGGCCCTTGTGGTGGGGGAGGGAGGGGAGGGTGGTAAAGCCACAGCAGGCTCGACAGATGCACACAGGAAGCAGCCCCATTTCCTCCAAAGCTGCCCAACTTCTGTGATTCAATTTTAGCATCTGGCCAGCCAAGCAAGTTGGGCCTGATACACTTATAAAATCATTTGTTGGAGCAATTATATTCTAGAATCCCATCTGTGGTCTTTTATTTTCTATTTGGTGTTACACATATTTGGGAAGAAGTCAATAAAAACCATCATAACTTAATTTTAATTCACACAAAGGCAAGAGACACCAGCAAGTGACATGATATAAGTCCTTAACAGTTTGGGTAGCAAATGCGCACTCATGTGAATGGCTGTCATGCCCAGTCTGCAGGCAGTAACCCGGTTTCAAAGCCCGTTTGGTTATGGTGGCTCAGACAAGTTCCATAATGTCTTTGAACTTCACTTTCCTCATATGTCTGTGATACAAAAGACCGCTGCGTGAATTCAAGGTGAGATAGTTCTCTGATTCTATTGCTATTATGGCCCTGGATAAGCTTATACCTTGTGCATTAAGGCTGAGGAACAGATCAGTGTTACAGAAACACAGCCAGATCCCAATTTGCAAATTGAAATGGAGCTTGTTGGGTTCAAAACTATGATAACTTGGGTTAAAATCTCAGCTAACCACATTGCATTTTATTACAAAATGCTTTTTAAAGTTTTTGGGGAACTTTATTTCAGCCTTAAAACAGTCACCACATTTGAGTTAGAGAATTAGAGAACTTTCTAAACCACTAGCCATCCAAGAAGAACTTCCCATTTGTGTGGGCACTTAAAAATTATGATTTCATTTGGGCTCTGCATTTAAAAAGCATGAATTCATTTGGGCTCTGCATTGTATTTGGCAGTTCTTTGTATCTTAATAAGAATGAGTTTTTAAAATTTTCAGTTGTCTAAGTAGCTGGAAATTGAAAACAATTCCTTTTCCTTTCCAAAAAGTTTCTCCTAAGATAACTAAATAATAAGACTAAAATGTTCACTATGGAGGAAGGGAAGGAAACCCTCTTTTCACTACCTCCCTTTTGTAAATTTTCTACTCATCTTTCTAAAAGGCTATTTTCAAACCCCAAGGTTAGAGTTAATGAATGTACCTTTTTTTTTTTTACAAAATATAATTTTGTGGTGAAGTGACCAAATAGCATAGAAGGAGAAAAATAAGATCTTATGAAGAAAATACTAGACTTCTAATAACTTTTCTGTGAGATCCATTCATATTGCTGACTTTTTATAAGTGAGATGCTGAATTCTAACCCCCTAAGTACACTCTGACTCTATAAACACACACACATCTAACATACTTCTTAAAGAAGTAAATGTGTGCTGGGAAAATATTGGAACAATGAAGTTCCTGAGAGAAGCTTGTTTTTTCAAGTTATTAAAAGAAGGTGGCAAGCGTTCATGAGGATATGAAAAATTTAACGTTGTCTGAAGGAAACTCTTGAATATGGTTAACATTGCTGCCAAAAATCTCAGCTATGTTATGTCAGAATGTTCAATTGCAAGCTAAATTTTAATGAATGGAAAGATGGGGTAACAGCAGGAAGTTTCTGCAGCAATACACAGAAACCTTGAAAACCAAGTTCCCAGTGTTGAAATCAATCATTCAAGGGTTACACCATCATGTTACAAGATCTACCATGTAATGATCAGGAGTACCAGGTGCCTACCAGTGGGGAACAGGAGGAGTGGAAGCAACCTGCCCCTCTCCACGTCCTGCTCCGCAACACTTAGGTGGAGACAAATCTCAATCTACTGTTTCTGAAAAAGCGGGGACCCCAAGAAACACAGCTCTAGACTCAGAACTGGTAACATGCTACCCTGCATTCAATACTTCTTTCCCTCCTTCCATGCAGCTTGCTCACATTGGTGATGTTGCTATTTTTATCAGCTCTCTTCAACCCAGCTGTTGCTTCATGTTAACATGGCGGCTGGTGTGAAAATCCCAGCAGAGGCTCATGAGTCTCAGAGGGCCTGTCTTCTGTCATTTCTAGAACAGATAAAATGTCATGAGCTTCGGTGGGGAATGGGTCAGGTTCGTTTCATCAACAGAAGCGATGAGAACATTTCCGACGTTTAAGTGGCATGGAGTCAGGGACCAGATTCTCCCCTCATCTGCTTCAACCAAAAGCAAGCAGGACGGTAAAGATGCCTAGTGACCAGTAAGGGGCCATGAGTTTGCAAAGAAAAATCGGAAGCAGGGATCTTTCCCTTTCAGCGGCAGGCCATGGCGGTCCCAGGGGCTGAATGTTGTGAGGTTAGGACGACTGCACAGAGTCCAGCCTGGAGGCTGCCCAGAGAACCCACTTCCTTTTTCTGACTTAGACTGTGACTTGTCATTTTAAACCCGCTCTTTGTATTTCCTCTGTCAAAATAACAGCATTTTGGCGAGACTGTGTACGTGGGGAGAGAGTGCCACATAAAACTTAGACTATTTAAAAATATGACTCTAATTGCAGGTTTGTTTTCCCATGGCTTGGCAAATTAGGGTGGCAAATTTGAGGGGCAGTTGGGACTTGCCTCAAGCACAGAAAGACTGCTTGGTTCCCCATCCAATGGTGTAGTCTTGAACTCCTTCAAAACCTGTGAAAATAGGATTTTAGGAGCTTCCTTCTTGAACAGTAACAACTTCCTACATGGGGACCTTCTGTGTCTGAGAACTGCCGTTTAGAACGTGAGCATCAAGGACTTACATTTCTCTGAGTTCTTTAACATTCTGAGAGAGAAAAAATCTAGCCCCAGAAGTTTTTACAAATAATGTAGAGCTCTCCTCTTAGTGTTTCTAGAGGGTGGTCTCTGAGGCCTCTCCCAGCACACACCACAGAGAGCTTCCCCCAAATCCTATTCAAGCCTCCACTCTCCACCCCACTGCTGGCCTTAATCTGTTCTGTACTCCTTTCCCACCATGCAACCCCTCCCCTCTCTGCTTCTCCGCCTCTGCCCCCACCCCCGCCTCCCCACTTAGTGATCTCTCCCTCAGGAGGTACCCACAACCTGCGTCATCTGCCCACCAGGACTACAGGTGGCTGGGAGTCCTTGATAATGTAGTCCCAGCTCCTTCCTTGCCTCCCAGTCGAGGAAGCTCAGAAAGGTCCCAAGGTTGAGAAATGGAGTTTCTCTATTATTCCAATGGGTTTTCTCATGAGAAAATTTCTGTAGAGTAATACTCTCTACATGATCATATAACTTTACACTGGAAGAAAATACATGAACAAGTCAGGTCTTTTCCAAAGTAGATGGATATAAATCTTAAAAAGGCAAGAGTATTCATCCATTTTAAAAAATAAAAGATTGGTTCAAGATGGTTGAGTAGAAGGACATATGCTCATCTCCTCCTGCAACTAGCTGTTGAACAACTGTCAACAGGAGGATGCTAGACCCCACCAAAAAAAGATACCCTATGTCCAAAGACAAAAGAGAAGCTACAACATGGTGGTAGGAGGGGTACAATCACAGTAAAATAAAATCCCATACCCACTGTGTGGGCGGCCCATGAACTGGAAAACAATAATGTCAAAGAAGTTCTCCCACTGTTGTGATGGTTCTGAGCTCTATGTCAGGCTTCCAAGCCTGGGTATCCAGCAAAGGGATTAGGAGCCCCCAGGATATCTGACTTTGAAGGCCAGTGGGATTTGATTGCAGCACTTCCACAGGACTGGGAGAAACAGAGACTCCATTCTTGGAAGACACAGACAAAATCTTGCATGCACCATGACCCCGGGGAAAGAAGAGTGACCCCATAAGTAGACTGAACCAGATCTACCTGATACTGTTAGAGGGTTGGCAGTGACTTGCTGTGGGGTTGAGGGCACTTAGCAGCAGTCCTTGGAGGTGCCCCTTGGCATGAGCCCTCCTGGAGCTCATCATTAACCCTAGGATAGAGCCTGTAGACTCCAAGGCTCAGTCACCTCACACCAAACAACTAACAGAGAGGGAGCATAGCCCCACCCGTCAGTAGACAATTGGATTAAAGTTTTACCAGCACCCACCAGAGCAAGGCTCAGTTTTTCCCACTGCTAGCCTTTCTCATCAGGCAGCTTACACAAGCCTCTTAACCTCATCCACCATGGGGCAGACAGAAGTAAGAAGAACTACAGTCCCACAACTGCCAGAATGAAAACCACATCACAGAAAGTTAATCAAAATGAAAATGTAGAGGATTATGTCCCAGATGAAGGGCAAGATAAAACCCCAGAAAAACAACCAAATAAAGTGGAGATAGGCAATCTTTCAGAAAAAGAATTCACAATAATGATAGTGGAGATGATCCATGATCTTGGAAAAAGAATGGAGAATATGCCAGAACTGTTTACCAAAGAACTAGAAGAACTAAAGAACAAGTAGAGATGAATAATAACCTAGAAGGAATCAACAGTGGAATAACTGGGCAGAAGAACAGATGAGTGACCTGGAAGACAGAATGGTGGAAATCACTGTCACTAAATAGAATATAGAAAAGAGAATGGAAAAAACAAACAAAGACGGCCTAAGAGACCTCTGTTGTTGTTGTTGTTCAGTTGCTGAGTCATGTACAACTCTTTGTGACCCTGTGGACTGCAGAATGCCAGGCTTCCCTGTCCTTCACTATCTTCTGGTGTTTGCTCAAACTCATGTCCATTGAGTCTATGATGCCATCCAGCTATCTCATCCTCTGTCATCCTCTTCTCCTCCTGCCTTCTCCTGCTCCTTCTCCAGCATCAGGGTCTTTTCCAGTGAGTTGGCTCTTTGCATCAGGTAGCCAAAGTATTGGAGCTTCAGCTTCAGCATCAGTCCTTCCAATGAATATTCATTATAGATTTTCTTTAGGATGATTAGTTTGATCACCTTGGTATCCAAGGGACTCCCAAGAGCCTTCTCCACCACCACAGTTTGAAAGCATCAATTCTTCAGTGCTCAGCCTTCTTTATGGTCCAACTTACATCCATCCCTTACTACTGGAAAAAACCATAACTTTGACTATATGGACCTCTGTTGACAAAATGACGTCTCTGCTTTTTAATACACCCTCTAGGTTTGTCATAGCTTTCCTTCTAAGGAGGAAGCATCTTTAAATTTCATAGTTGGAGTCACCATCAGCAATGATTTTGGAGTCCAAGAAAATAAAATCTATCACTGTTTCCACTTTTTCCCCATCTATGTGCCATGAAGTGATGGGACCAGATGCCATGGGATGGGTCATGGTAGAGAGTTCTGACAAAACCTGGTCTACTGGAGAAGAGAATGGCAAACCACTTTAACATTCTTGCCTTGAGAACCCCATGAACAGTATGAAAAGGCACAAGGAGACCTCTGGGACAAATTAAATGCACCAACATTTGCATTATAGGGGTCCCAGAAGAAGAAGAGAGAGAAATGTCTCAAGAAATATTTGAAGAAATGACATGAAAACTTCCTTAATGTGGGAAAGGAAATAATCAGAAAAGTTCAGGAAGCACAGAGACTCCTAGACAGTATAATCCCAAGAAGGAACACACTGAGACATATAGTAATCAAACTGACAAAGTTAAAGATGAATATAAAATATTAAAAGCAACAAGGGACAAATGACAAATAACATACAAGGGAACTCCCATAATGTTATCAGCTGATTTCTCAACAGAAACTCTATAAGCCAGAAAGGAATGGCATGATATATTTAAAATTATGAAAAGGAAGGAACTACAACCAAGAATACTCTACCCAGCAAGACCCTTGTTCAGATTTGATGGAGAAATCAAAAGATTTACAGACAAGCAAAAGTTAAGAGACTTCAGTACCACCAAACCAGCTTTACAACAAATGCTAAAGAAACTTCTCTTGGAAGGAAACACAAGAGAAGAAAAAAGACCTACAGAAACTAAACTAAACTAAACTAATTTTTTTAAATGGTGGTAGGATCATACATACTGATAATTACCTTAAACGTAAATGAATTAAATGCACCAACAAAAAGGCATAGATTGGTTGGGTGGATGAAAATGTGCATATATGCACTTCCACTTACCACATCACTGCTTGACCTTCCCAAACTGTATGTAATTATTTTCTATTGTTAGGTTAATCATGTTTCCATTATGGCTTGCAACTGTAATTACTTTTTATTTTTTCTGTGGCTATTGACTGTGAAAAATGGTAAACATCTTTTGCTATTGTGACTGAGTGAGTGAAAGTCACTCAGTCATGTTCAACTCTTTGTCACCCCATGGACTATATAGTCCATGGAATTCTCTAGGCCAGAATAATGGATGGGGTAGCCTTTCCCTTCTCCAGAGGATCTTCCTGACCCAGGAATAGAACTGGGGTCTCCTACATTGCAGGCAGATTCTTTACCAACTGAACTATCAGGGAAACTATTGTGATTATGAAACTATTATTTGTTTTATTACCATTGTATCACGATTGGCCAACAGAAAATAATGGAATTCTTTATCACTAAAACTACCACTTAATAGGCTTCGCCTGTGGCTCTGTGGTAAAGAATCTGCCTGCCAATGCAGGAGATGTAAGAGATGAGGATTAGATCTCTGGATCAGGAAGATATCATGGAGTTCAGTTGAGTTCAGTTCAGTCGCTCAGTCGTGTCCGATTCTTTGCAACCCCATGGATCGCAGCACACCAGGCCTCCCTGTCAATCACAAACTCCCGGAGTTTACCCAAACTCATGTCCATCGAGTCAGTGATGCCATCCAGCCATCTCATCCTCTGTCATCCCCTTCTCCTCCTGCCCCCAATCCCTCCCAGCATCAGGATCTTTTCCAATGAGTCAACTTTTCGCATGAGGTGGCCAAAGTACTGAAGTTTCAGCTTTAGCATCAGTCCTTCCAATGAACACCCAGGACTTATCTCCTTAAGGATGGACTGGTTGGATCTCCTTGCAGTCCAAGGGACTCTCAAGAGTCTTTTCCAATACCATAGTTCAAAAGCATCAATTTTTCAGTGCTCAGCTTTCTTTATAGTCCAACTGTCACATCCATACATGACCACTGGAAAAACCATAGCCTTGACTAGACAGACCTTTGTTGGCAAAGTAATGTCTCTGCTTTTTAATATGCTATCTAGGTTGGCTATAACTTTCCTTCCAGGCTTCAGCAATACGTGAACCATGAACTTCCAGATGTTCAAGCTGGTTTTAGAAAAGGCAGAGGAACCAGAGATCAAATTGCCCACATCTGCTGGACCATCAAAAAGGCAAGAGAGTTCCAGAAAAACATATATTTCTGCTTTATTGACTATGTCAAAGCCTTTGACTGTGTGGATCACAATAAACTGTAGAAAATTCTGAAAGAGATAGGCATACCAGACCACCTGACCTGCCTCTTGAGAAACCTATATACAGGTCAGGAAGCAACAGTTAGAACTGGACATGGAACAACAGACTGGTTCCAAATAGGAAAAGGAGTACGTCAAGGCTGTATATTGTCACCCTGCTTATTTAACTTATATGCAGAGTACATCATGAGAAACGCTGGGCTGGATGAAGCGCAAGGTGGAATCAAGATTGCCAGGAGAAATATCAATGACCTCAGATAAGCAGATGACACCACCCTAATGGCAGAGAGTGAAGAGGAACTAAAAAGCCTCTTGATGAAAGTGAAAGAGAAGAGTGAAAAAGTTGGCTTAAAGCTCAACATTCAGAAAACCAAGATCATGGCATCTGGACCATCACCTCATGGGAAATAGATGGGGAGACAGTGGAAACAGTGTCAGACTTTATTTTTTGGGGCTCCAAAATCACTGCAGATGGTGATTGCAGCCATGAAATTAAAAGACGCTTACTCCTTGGAAGGAAAGTTATGACCATGGAGCAGGAAATGGCAACTCAGTAATCTTGCCTGGAAAATTCCACAGACAGAGGCATCTGGTGGGCTACAGTCCATGGGGTCACAAGGGTCAGACACGACTGAGCGACTGAGGACAAGCACGTTGTCGCTGTGGGTCAGCTGCGCAGTCGTGTTCACCTCTTTGTGACTGCAGCACTCCAGGCCTCCCTGTCCGTCACCATCTCCTGGAGCCTGCTCAGACTCAGTCCACTGAGTCAGTGATGCGATCCAGCCATCTCACCCTCTGTCACCCCCTCTCCACCAGTATGAGCATGAGCACCATTTAATAGAAAAACCTGTAATCACTTTTTCAAATTCAGAGTCATATTAGAGTCATCTTGGAATTTTTTGAAAAATACAAATGCCTAGGTATTTTTTCTTCAAATCTCCAGATTTGATTCTAATGAGCAGCCATGTTTAAAAACAACTAGACAATAATCTCTTACTTTTATCTAGTCTATTTCACTTTTTCTATTTCATATTCAATGCTCCCATTTCATTATTTTTTTTTCTAATTACTCTGTCTGTGTTTTTGTTGTTCTTTATCAACCCTCTATCAAGTGTAGTAGAAAAATTTTGTGTATATATATACACAAATAGTATGTATAATATATATACTTTAGAAAACATGAATTTTTGCTTAGCTAAAAAATTTGTGACATTTTGGTTCCACTTGTTTGACTAAGTATGAATAGAATGCTGTATTTCTAACTTACAGTCACTAAAAATTTTTATATAGTTCCATCTATTCTGGCACTGAGTTTTAGTGCTAAAAGTCTAGAAAGTTTATTATTTTAGTATTATTTTGAAAAAATTTGACTGAGGTTTGAAACTTCTAATTTTTATGAGGATATAAAGGAATATTATTTCATTTTAACAAAAACAGGAAATTAACATGCGATACAGTAATATTAACTAAAGTACAGACTTTTTTTTCAAATTTCACAAAATTTTATGTAGTGTCCATTATTTGCTTTAATATCTTATTCAAGTTTCCACATTGTATTTAGTTGCATTGAGCAATTTCAGCTGCATGCAACAAATTCTCTTTTCATTTTTTTTGTTACAAATATTTTCCTTGTTATGGCTTCTTAGATACACCCATCATTTAAAAGTGGACATTTAATTTCCAAAAACATGGCATTTTAAAAGTATCTTTGGTATTAATTTCTCATTTAAATTCTTTCTTTTCTGCAATCACCTTCTGTGTTGTCTTTTAACTTAATCGAGGCTTTCACTGGCTAAGTCAAAGATCTCTGTTGGTCAACGTCGCTTTGCACTTGAAAATATGTGAGTTATTTTAAAATATCTTTTGATATTGATTTCTAACATAATTTGACAGTGATAAGAGAACAGACTCTGTGTGATTTCAATACCTTTAGACCATGAAATATTTGCACCTTGTTTTATGTCCCTCAATATGTTCCAGTGTCTCCTGGTTTATAGTCTATGGGAACTTGAGTAGAATTTGTATCCTGCTGCTGTGTGAAAATTGTATAAATCTTAATTACATTGAATTGGTTCATGATGTTTTTCAGGTCTACTATATCTTTCTATTTTTCTCTCTATTCATTCTATTAATTTTTGAGAGTTTGATATTAAAACTCCAACTAAAAATCTTAATTTATATACTTAAAAATAATTGTAATATATAATGGAACTATATGTAATTTTGTTCTGTATTTTCCAGTTCAGTTCAGTTGCTCGGTGGTGTCCAACTCTTTGCAACCTCATGAACTGCAGCATGCTAGGCTTCCCTGTCCATCACCAACTCACAGAGCTTGCTCAAATTCATGTCCATTGAGGTGGTGATGCCATCCAACCATCTCATCCTGTGTCATCTCCTTCTCCTTCTGCCTTCAATCTTTCCCAGCATTAGGGTCTTTTCCAGTGAGTCAGTTTTTTGCATCAGGTGGACAAAGTATTGGAGTTCCAGCTTCAGCATCAGTCCTTCCAATGACTATTCAGCACTAATTTCCTTTAGGATTGACTGGTTTGATCTTCTTGCAGTCCAAGGGACTCTCAAGAGTCTTCTCCAACACCATAGTTCAAAAGCATCAGTTCTTCAGTGCTAAGCTTTCTTTATGGTCCAACTCTTACATCCATACATGACTCCTGGAAAAACCATAACTTTGACTAGGTGGACCTTTGTCGACAAAGTAATGTCTCTGCTTTTTAATATGCTGCCTAGGTTTGTCATAGCTTTTCTTCCAAGGAGCAAGCGTCTTTTAATTTCATGGCTGCTGTCACCATCTGCAGTGATTTTGGAGCCCAAGAAAGTAAAGTCTGTCTTTGTTTCCATTGTTTCCCCACCTATTTGCCATGATGTGATGGGACCAGATACCATGATCTTAGTTTTTTGAGTGTTGAATTTTAAGCCAACTTTTTCACTCTCTTCTTTTACTTTTATCAAGATTCTTTTTAGTTCCTCTTCACTTTCTGCCATAAGGGTGGTGTCATCTGCATATCTGAGGTTATTGATATTTCTCCTGGCAATCTTGATTCCAACTTGTGCTTTATCTAGTCCAGCATTTCACATGATGTACTCTGCATAGAAGTTAAATAAACAGCATGACAATATACAGCCTTGATATACTCCTTTCCCAATTTGTTATGTGTCTGGTTCTAACTATTGCTTCTTGACCTGCATACAGAATTCTCAGGAGGCAGGTAAGGTGGTGTGGTATTCCCATCTCTTGAAGAATTTTCCACAGTTTGTTGCGATCCACACAGTCAAAGGCCTTGGTGTAGTCAATAAAGCAGAAGTAGATATTTTTCTGGAACTCTCCTTCTTTTTCTATGATCACTCGCAATGTTTTACAAGGACCTCCTGACCTGGTTCCAAGACATTTCCATTCAAAGTAATTCCCTTGCCCACTGTGCAGTCACCTCCCCCTTTCCTGCTCCAGTCCCTAGCAACCACCAATCTGTCCTCTGTCTCTATGGACTTAACTATTCTGGATATTTTGTGCAATAGAATCATATAATATGTGTTGTTTTGTGTCTGGCTTCCCTCACTTAGTAGATTGATTTCAAGATTCCTCCACATTGTTGCATATTTCAAAACATCTTTCCTCTTTAAGGCTGAATAATAACCCACTGTATCTATATACCTTAATTTGTTCATCTACTTATCAACTGAGGGATATCTGGGGGCTTTTAAACTACCTTCTGGCCATTGTAAACAGTGTTCATGGACATTGATGAAAAAAGGAATTGTTTGAGTAACTGTTTTCCATATGAGAGTTATATACCTAGGAGTGGAATTGCTGGGGAATATGATCTTCCTATGCATAACTTTTCAGGGAATCACAGTACTATGTTCCACCATGGCTAAACTATTTTACAGTCTCATCAGCAAAGTTTAAGAACTCCAATTTCTCTATACCCTTTCCAAGACTAATTATTATTGTGTTTTTTACTGTAGCCATTCTCATGTGAAGTGGTATCTTATTAGTATTTTGACTTGCATTTCACTATTGACTGATAGTGTGGAACATCTTCTTGTATGTTTATTGGCCATTTGTATATCTACTTTGGAGAAATCACCCATCCATTTTTGATCTATAAAGCTGATGGCTTTTGGAACTAGACAAATTTGGGTTCAAATATGTTCAACTATTTAGAAGCAGTGTGGCCTTGGACTGATTACTTCTCTAGGCTTCATTTTCTTCCTCCATGAAGAGCACAGAATAACTTCACATGACTGCCTCCTTGACGTCTTTCAGGTCCTGGCTTAAATTGATGGCTCAGAGAGACTTTCCTGATACTCTTCTTTAAGTTGAAGTGCTTTCTGTTTCATAGTATCCAGTTCTTTCCTTCACAGCACTTGACACATTTTGTAATTATACATTTGCTTGTAAGTTTTTGTCACCCATCCTCTCTGATAGATCATTTGCTCTGTGGTCAGGAATCATTGACTATCTTGTTCACAACTGTACATCCACAGCATGGCAAAATGTCTAACAGATAAGAGGATATGTATTGCTTATTGAATGGGAAAAATAATAAATTATTAACAACATCTATAGGGAATTAAGTATAGGGCCTGGCACATCAGTTGTTCACCATGGGAAATTTTGGAAATGTGGTCAGGGGAAGGGAGAAAGTTTGTGGTCACCATAACAATTGACCTGGCATTTAGAGGGCAGGAGCCAAGAATGCCTAGACAGTGTCTGTGGGGCAACCCTGTAAGGCAAAGAATTGTCCCAGATCTCTCACAACTTTAGGATATCCTATCAAGCATTGATACTGTGGGGGCCAACAGATGTTACTGTTTAGTTGCTAAGTCACATCCCCCTCTCTTGTAACCCCATGGACTGTAGCCCACCAGTCTCCTCTATCCATGGGGTTTCCCAGGCAAGAGTGCAGGAGTGTTTTACCATTTCCTTCTCCAGGTGAACTTTCTGACCCAGGGAATCAAACCCACGTCTCCTCCTTGACAGGCTGATTCTTAACCACCAAGGCACCAAGTAAGCTGTCTGCAATTATCTGCATTTCTAACACTATGTTTTACTTATAAACAGAAAGTAATATTTGCATATTTTAAGATGCACCGAATTTTCCAGGAATGCAGCTATCTCATAAATTTAGAAAAGACTGCTGCATTTTGCTTGAAACTCCACTGAGAATTGTTCACCTTTTCAGAAAATCACATCCTCATTAGCAACACAGTTTGTGGTGTTTGGACCCTCAAAATAACACTCTAGGATTAGACTGTAAGTGTGATTCTACATATTGGTGCAAAAAACTGATTAGTTCATTATGTCTTCTAGTCTAGACATGTCTGAGTATCTACATATTGAAATGCATATTATTTTAATATAAATATTCTCTCCTTCATATTTAAAGCATATAAATTATTTTGAAATAATGTATTCAGGTAGATAATCTATGACTTTTATTGCAGGATCATAAAAAAACAAAATCTTTGTTTTAAAGGAAAGCATTGATTCTAGTAGGTGGCTCAGTAGTAAAGAATCTGCCTGCCAATGCAGGAGAAGTAGGTTCGATCCCTCAGTCAGGAAAATCCCCTGCAGGAGGAAATTGCTACCCACTCTTGTATTCTTGCCTGGAAAATTCCTTGGACAGAGGAGACTAGTGGGCTTCAGTCCATGGAGTCACAAAGGGTCAGACACAACTAAGCACACATGCAGACAGATGCAGATGGGATTGAGTCTGATAGAGATTAGAACTCTGCTATTAAATTCTTTTTTTCTAATAATGATGATAGATATTGGAACTTTATCTAATAATGGAATTTTACTGCTTTGTCTAAGATGAATGGCAAAAGGAATAAGACCTTACATATTTTTATTCTAAGATCTTACTTTCTTATTCTTATTGCCAAAATACTCCTTTACATATGCCCAGGGACAATTTTAATATTTTGTGCACTCAAAGTATGGGTGCCTAAAAGAAAAAGGTGCATTACAGATTTGTAAGTAAAATTTCTACACATCAATGCAAAATGAAGTTTGGAAGCTGTACTTACACAAAGTCTGGCTGGAGTTTGAAAAGCATATGCTGTAGAAAGAGTTCTGTGGCATATGTACTATTCAGTCCTGGGATTACATCCTGGCTCCACTCCTTAGTAATTGTATTATCTCAAGCTAGTTGATTAACCCTCTGAACCTCAGTTTCCTTGGCTGTAAAATGGAGTCAATGTCAGCTGTCTCCAGGGTTTGGGTGTGAAGAAACGTGATCATGGATACACAGGGCCCTGCACAATGACATCACCGATGTGGTAGGTTGTTGCTCAGTTGCTCAGTCATGTCCAGCTCTGTGCAACCCTGTCGACTTCTGCACACCAGGCTTCCCTGTCCTTCACTATCTCCTGGAGTTTGATCAAACTCATGTCCATTGAGTCGGTGATACTTTCCAACCATCTCATCCTCTGTCATCCCCTTTTCCTCCTGCCTTCAATATTTCTCAGCATCGAGGTCTTTTCCAACGAGTCAGCCCTTTGCATCAGGTGGTCAAAGTATTGGAGCTTCTGCCTCAGCATCAGTTCCTCCAATGAATATTCAGGACTGATCTCCTTTAGGATGGACTGGTTGGATGACTCCTTGCAGTCCAAGGGACTCTCAAGAGTCTTCTCCAACGCCACAGTTCAAAGGCATCAATTCTTTGGTGCTCAGCCTTCTTTATAGTCCAACTTTCACATCCATACATGGCTACTGGCAAAACCATAGCTTTGACTAGACAGACCTTTGTCTAGACAGACCTTTGTCAACAATGTAATGTCTCTGCTTTTTAATATGCTATCTAGATTGGTCATAACTTTTCTTCCAAGGAGCAAGCATCTTTTAATTTCATGGCTGCAGTCACCACCTGCAGTGATTTTGGAGCCCCCCAAAAGAAACTCTCTCAATGTTTCCACTGTTTCTCTGTCTATTTTTCATGAAGGGATGGGACCAGATGCCATGATCTTAGTTTTTTGAATGTTGAGTTTTAAGCCAGCTTTTTCACTCTCTTCTTTCACATTCATCAAGAGGCTCTTTAGTTACTCTTCGCTTTCTCCCATAAGGGTGGTGTCATCTGCATATCTAAGGTTATTGATATTTCTACCGGCAGTGTTGATTCCAACTTGTACTTCTTCCAATCTGGCATTTTGCATGATGTACTCTGCAAAGTTACCTAGTGTTAACTTCTTTCTCCACCTCTAATCTCCCAAATTATTTAAATAATTGCCATCTAGAGAACACAGTTTCTATATAGCATCTCAGGACTATGAACTTATAAAATGATCACGCATCACATTCATTATGGGTTTGAATTAAAGAAGTGCATTTTCACACTACGTTCTATGAATTCTACTTAATATACAACCCAGTCCAAGTCTACTAAACCTGCAGTTTGCTAATGAGCATTTTCCCATGAATTCTGTAGCTTTCCTCATTCTCAAGTTGATTGCAATCTCCAAAGGTTAGATATAACCACCTTAGAGAAAATCGATTCGTCAGTTTTGAGGCAGTCACCAAATGGTCAAGTTATGTTTTACTTTACAGATACTTAAGTATGAAGGATAACTTAATGTCAGTCAACCACCAAGATTCCTTCACTGTCTATTTATTGTGTTACTTGAAAAAAAAATTCTCTGGCTCAAGGAACTGTTGACTAAGAGAGGGTCGGTGTGCTTAGTCACTCAGTCATGTCCATCTCTTTGCAACCCCATGGACTGTAGCCTGTCAGGTTCCTCTGCCCATGAGATTTTTCAGGCAAGAATACTGCAGTAGGTTGCCATTTCCTCTGCAGGGGATCTTCCTCACCCAGGAATCAAACCCACATCTGCTATGTATCTTGCATTGCAAACAGATTCTTTATACTTTGAGCCATCAGGGAAGTCCAACTAGAAGACAAAAGCTTCAGACAACTTCAGGATACTTAGAGCAAGCCCAGCTAGATATAGTTCAGAGTGAAATGTCAAAGCTGAGGCCATTCAATAAAGAGGAGAACTTTTGTAGAAGAGATGAACTTGGAGGAAATGGAACACTGGTGATGGTACTTGTGGTGTGGTCAGTGGATATGGATCTGGAACTCACACACGTGTGAAGAAAGGTATTACAATGACCTCTTAATTGAGTCAAGCCATATGGTGTTGTGTTGTGTTCAATTCAGTCTTACTAGTAAAAACTTTAGTTGAAGTCAACCCATTGGTCTTGATGAAAAAATGTTTGCATTCATTCAACACATATGTATTGAAATTTTAGTATGTATCAAGCACAGAATAAGAGTGGAGACTCTTAAGTGACCCATCTGACATAGTCCCAGCCCCCATGGAACACGCATTCCAAAGGGGTAGATAGACACTATCTCACTATAAATGTATAGCTGCCTCCTTGCATACAAGAAGGAACCAGGATCTATAGAAACATATACTTGCACCAAATATAATCTGAGACACACAGAAAGAATTTCCTAAGGTGGTGATGGTTCAGCTTAATTTTGAGGAATAAAATGAAGCTAGCTAGGGGGAGGGGAAATGAACATTCCTAACAGAAGGAACAGCATATATTGAGGTCGTGTTTTTACCTTTTAGTATTTTTAAATAAATCTAGAAAGGAGACTCAAGATGTCCCATCCAGATAATTCTCTGTGTTAAATTATTCATATCATAATTCTGCAGTCTTTTATTTTTTAATGTTTTCAGTCAATTTAGAAAATGTCCCTCCCCCAAGATTTTAATACTATCCTAGGACTCCCCAAAAGACAATGACCTAGAGTCCATAAAAACTGTAGGAGAAAAAAAAAAAAAACTGTAGGAGAAGGGATACCTGATGAAATGATGAAGTAATTGACTGGATTTTTATCCAAGATAGAGATTTGGGTAGGAGAGTGGTTAGTCCTAAGGCAAAGAGTGCAATGTCATCAAGATTCAGTGATGTTGGTCTGCACAAGGACAGAAGCTGCGCTGACTTTACTGAGTTGTAACTCACTAGAGGGGACTGAGAACCATAGAATTTTAGATCCAGAAATGATCTTAGAAATAATTTTTTTCCACTTCTCTTTTACTCTCAAATAACCAGACATCTGCTGTACCATGCCATCTGGCTAAGAACTATTTGTTATAACTTTTTAAAAATGAAGAAAGTAATGCATTTGTTTATTCTGAAAAGTTGAAAATTATGAGAAACAATAACAAATTAGAAAAGCACTCACAGTCTTATTTTATTCCATTGTGCGGTTTACAGTCATTTAAGCAATCATGTTTCAGTTTTTTGTATTATCAGATTGCTTCTTTTTCTTTTTCCTTTTCTTCCTTCCTTTATTTCCATTCATTTTTTCTGTTTTCTTTATTTCTTCTTAAATAATGCTGCAACAAACATCTTTGTTCCTAAAGTTCTGTTACATATGTTATTCTCCTTTATTACTCATTTCTAAAAATAATATTTGGACTCAGAGGAATTAAATATTCTTGAAGTTCTTGATATACCCTGCACCGATTGTCAGCGGTTGCTGATGTCACTAGAAGAAATATTGATGGGAAACTTTATAAAAGATGAATCAGGCAGAAAATCTACATATCCTAAGTAACCTTAACACCACTGAAAATGTGACAGTAAAACACTGTGTTCTGTCTTTGATTTGAGGCAATAGAAAATACAGAACCCCATCGATTATATATTTTTCTGAAATTAAAAAATGAAAATAATGCAATCCTATCCATCTTCTAGGATTCAATCCCAGTTTGCAGGATGTACATGAGGTAAAGAAATAAGTTAAACAATGCCACAAGGAAATAATCAAATACAGAATCTGGGAAAGTATACTCCTCAAACAATTCAGTTGTTTCAACAAATGTCATAAAACGAGAGAAGGAACTTCACAGAGAGACAGAACCAAATTCAATCTATGGACTTTTCTTGGATCTTGATTCAAAAAAGCAACTGTGAGCAACCATATTTGAAACAACGAGAGACATTTGATTATGGACTGGGTCTTAGAAAACATAAGAGTAATTTTGTTAGGAATGAAAATGGTATTATGGATATGTAAACAGTAGCTTTTATTGGTGAAAGATTCATACTTTAGAATATACTGGTGAAATTAGATAATATTTGGGATTTTATTTTAAATAATCCAGAAAAAAAAATACAAGTGTGTGTATATGTGTGTCGGTGAGGGGAATTAAATTGAACATCCTTGTCAAGATGTGAATAACAGATGACACTGGATGATACACACATGAGGCTTTCATTTGTCAGTATTTGAAATTTTTCCATAGTAAAAAGTAAAAAATAAGTGTTAACCAGATAGTACTAAGAAAGTGAATTTTATTTTGAAATTTACAAGTTGGAACCTATTTTAGTTGTAAGTAGTAGCATCTTCTACAAAATCATGTGTCTTTTGAAATTGAGACACTAGCATGGCACTTTGCAGAGGTCTAGAATTGCTGTGGAGGTGCAGTGAGGGTCACATCACGTCATGGACATCCCACAGTGAAAACTGGAAGGAGTTGCCTCTTTTAAGAGTAAATTCCCAATTTTCACTACAATCTACAGGCTCAACATGTTAGAAGGTTAGATTCTTAGGGGAACTAAACTATTTAGAGAATACTAAGAACAGAAATTGTTTCCTGAACCCATACTTAGCTAGTCTTGTGGCCCAACCCCCTGAAAACTTGTTCTTTATCCTTAATTGTTTAAATAAAAAGGTCAAATGAAATATCTTCAAACAGAGGGGTGGCACATATTATGAAAAAGTGTATCTAGTCAATGTATTAGATAAGGAAAGTGATGACCGTGCTACCAGATTAAACTTGAGAACTATAGTCTGAAGCCAGTAAAGGATATTTGATTTGGGCATTTATAGAAACAAAAGATCAGACTTGAAAGAATTATGCTAAGTGAAATAATCCAAGTACAAAGGAACAAAATACTGTACGACTGCACTGGTATGAGGTGCCTGGAATAGACAAATTCACAGAGACAGAAAGTACAATAGAGGTTACCACTGGCTGGGAGATGAGGAAATGGGGAGTTAGGGTATAATGGATGCAGAATTTCAGTTTGGGATGTTGAAAAATTTCTGGAGATGGATGGTGGTGATGATTGTATGACGTTACAAATGCACTTAATGCCACTAAATTGTATACTTAAAGTGGATTAAAATAGTAAATTTTATGTTTTGTAATATTTTACCACAATCAAAAACAAACAAAAAAACACACTCACAGAGAAGAGGAGAAAAGGAGTGGGCACTGGAATGGTTTCCTGCCTCAGCTCATTTGCCCCGCAAGTGATGTCCTTTGTGGTTGTGCCATGAATAAAAAAGTATTTCTAGTTTTGCCTATCAAACCACAGTCTATTTTACTGCTCAGTGCTTCACAAACTTGACTGGGCCTCGAATCATCTGCCTGGTTTGTGAAAACACATAGGGTTTCACACCTCGGGTTTCTGATTCTATAGGTCTGAGCTGAGGCCTGAGAATCTGCACCTCTACAAAGTTCCCAGGAGATGCTGATGTCTGGTCTGGGAACAGCTCTTTGAGAATCATAATTATAGTCTGATATCGTTTTTCCATTGTTTAAAAAAAGTCCTGAAATGTTTCCCTAGTTGCCTGTCTAGAAAAATTAGGAGTTTTTCAGATGCAAACAAAAAAAGTTCAACCCAAGCGATCTAAAGTAACAATATTTAATAGTATTTAATGGCTCCAATAATGCAGAAGTCAGTGGTAGGGCAGTCTTCAGGTACTGTGTGACTAACTGACTCACCACATTCTCAGACAAATGGCTCCGTTTTTGTTATGAGTTGAATTGTGTCTCCCCCTCAAAAAGCTATGTTGGAGTCCTGGCCCCCAGGACCTCGTAATGTGACCTTATTTGGAAATAGTGTCTCTACAGAGGTAACCAAGTTAAACTGAGGTGGTTGGAGTGGACTGTAATCCATTATGATGGTGTCCTTCTAAGAAGGGAACAATTGGACACAGAGACAGACATGCACACAGGAAGTATATCTACAAGCCAAGGAACTCCAAAGATTGCTGCCATCCACCAGAAGCTGGAACAGAGGCCTGGACTGTCTTCTCACAGCCCTCAGAAGCAACCAACCTACCGACACTGGAATCTCAGACTTATAGCCTCCAAAACTGGGAGACAAATTTCTTAGTTTAAGTTACTCAGTTTCTGGGGGCTTGCTATGACAGCCCTATGAAATCAATACAATTCTTTAAGGATTTTTTGCCTGGCCGTCTTCTGCATTTGGTTTCCTCCCAGGCCAGCTTCCACAGTAGTAGTGATGGTTTTAGCAAATTCCAGAACTCATACCCCCGCACATACCCTCATATCTACCAATTAGCGGAAGAGTCTATTCCTAGAGGGTAAAAATGAAGCTCTTTCCCAGAATCCCCCAGGAAATATCTCCTGACTTTCATTTGTCCAGATCAGACCATGTGCCTATCCTGGAGCCAGTCACAGTGGTCAGAGGAATAGAAGAGGCTAATTGACTCAAGCTTGTAAGGGTCCATTCTTGAAGAAAACTGATAAGAGGAAAAGTGTGCTTCCCCTGAGGAAGACCTGGGGGCAGCTGGTGGGAGATGGGAAGCTGTGCAACCTTAATTATATTGCCAGCTAGGCACTGGACAAGGGGATTAACAATGCAGCAGCACCATGAGCTGAAACAGATTAATTACCACTTTTCTTTCCTTATTGAAGAATAATTTACACATAATCAGTTCCGTTCAGTTCAGTTCAGTTGCTCAGTCGTGTCCGACTCTTTGCAACCCCATGAATCTCAGCATGCCAGGCCTCCCTGTCCATCACTAACTCCCAGAGTTTACTGCAACTCATGTCCATCGAGTCGGTGATGCCATTCAGCCATCTCATCCTGTTGTCCCCTTCTCCCGCCCCCAATCCCTCCCAGCATCAGGGTCTTTTCCAATGAGTCAACTCTTTGCATGAGGTGGCCAAAGTACTAGAGTTTCAGCTTCAGCATCAGTCCCTCCAATGAACACCCAGGACTGATCTCCTTTAGGATGAACTGGTTGGATCTCCTTGCAGTCCAAGGGACTCTCAAGAGTCTTCTCCAACACCATAGTTCAAAAGCATCAATTTTTCAGCACTCAGCTTTCTTCACAGTCCAACTCTCACATCCATACATGACCACTGGAAAAACCATAGCCTTGACCAGGCGGGCCTTTGTTGGCAAAGTAATGTCTCTGCCTTTTAATATGCTGTCTAGGTTGGTCAATACTTTCCTTCCAAGAAGTAAGCGTCTTTTAATTTCAAGGCTGCAGTCACCATCTGCAGTGATTTTGGAGCCCCAAAAAAATGAAGTCAGCCACTGTTTCTACTGTCTCCCCATCTATTTCCCATGAGGTGATGGGACCAGATGCCATGATCTTGGTTTTCTGAATGTTAAGCTTTAAGCCAACTTTTTCACTCTCCTCTTTCACTTTCATTAAGAGGCTTTTAAGTTCCTCTTTACTCTCTGCCATAAGGGTGGTGTCATCTGCATATCTGAGGTTATTGATATTTCTCCTGGCAATCTTGATTCCAGCTTGTGCTTCTTCCAGCCCAGCGTTTCTCATGATGTACTCTGCATATAAGTTAAATAAGCAGGGTGACATATACAGCCTTGACGTACTCCTTTTCCTATTTGGAACCAGTCTGTTGTTCCATGTCCACACAATAAAATTCAACAATTTTAAGTATACAATTTGATGAGCTTTGCCAAATTAACCACCATCACAGTCTTGATGTACAACATTTCTATCACCACCAAGAATTTCACTTATACCACTTTGCAGCTAATTCTCCTCATTCCACCCACAATCCCAGGCAACCACTGATCTGCTTTCTGTAGTATAGTATCACTAGATTGCAGTGAATAGTGTACATTTCCCAGAATTGCCTATGAGTGGAATCCTACAGTATCTAATCCTGGTTTCTTTTACTTGGTCATAATGGTTTTGAAATTAACCATTTGTTCTAGATGTTAGTAGCTTGTTACTTTTTGTTGTTGAGTTACAGTCTATTGAACAATATACCAGGATTTGTCTGTTCATTCATCAGCTTATGGATGTTTAGGCTCTTTCCAGTTTGGGAACTATTATAAATAAAATTCAGTTTAGTTCAGTCCAGTTGCTCTGTCGTCTCCAACTCTTTGTAACCCCATGGACTGCAGCACGCCAGGCTTCCCTGTCTATCACCAACTCCCAGAGCTTGCTCAAACTCATGCCGTCGAGTTGGTGATGCCAGTGAGTCGTGATGCCATCCAACCGTCTCATCCCTTCTCCTCTGCCTTCAATATTTCCTAGCACCAGGGTCTTTTACAACGAGTCAGTTCTTCATATCAGGTGGCCAAAATATTGGAGTTTCAGCTTCAACATCAGTCTCTCCAATGAATATTCAGGACTGGTTTCCTTTAGGATGGACTGGTTGGATCTCCTTGCAGTTCAAGGGACTCTCAAGAGTCTTCTCCAACACCACAGTTCAAAAGCATCAATTCTTTGGCACTCAGCTTTCTTTACAGTCCAACTCTCACATCCATATATGCCTGCTGGAAAACGATAGCTTTGACTAAGATGGACCTTTTTTGGCAAAGTAATGTCTCTACTTTTTAACATGCTGCCTATGTTGGTCGTAGCTTTTCTTCAAAGGAGCAAGTGTCTTTTAATGTCATGGCTGCAGTCACCACTAGCAGTGATTTTGGAGCCCCCCAAAATAAACTCTGTCACTGTTTCCACTGTTTCCCTATCTATTTTCCATGCAGGGATGGGACGAGATGCCATGATCTTAGTTTTTTGAATGTTGAGTTTTAAGCCAACTTTTTCACTCTCCTCTTTCACTTTCAACAGATACTTTAGTTCCTCGCTTTCTGTCGTAAGGGTGATGTCATTTGTGTATCTGAGGTTGTTGGTATTTCTCTCAGCAATCTTGATTCCAGTTTGTGCTTCATCCAGCCAGGCATTTTGCATGATGTACTCTGCATATAAGTTAAATAAAAATGTGACAATATACAGCCTTGAGGTACTCCTTTCCCAATTTGGAACCAGCCTGTTGTTTCATGTTTGGTTCTAACTGTTGCTTCTTGACCTGCTTACAGATTTCTCAGGAGGCAGGTCAGGTGGTCTGGTATTCCCTTCTCTTGAATTTTCCACAGTTTGCTGTGATCCACACAGTCAAAGGCTTTGGCATAGTCAATAAAGCAGAAGTAGATGTTTCTCTGGAACTTGCTTGCTTTTTTGGTGATCCAACGGATGTTGGCAATTTGATCTCTGATTCCTCTGCCTTTTCTAAATCCAGATGTTCAAGCTGGATTTAGTTCACAGTTCACATACTATTGAAGTTCATAGTTCACATACTATTGAAGTCTGGCTTGGAGAATTTTGAGTGTTACTTTGCTAGCGTGTGAGATGAGTGCAATTGTGCAGTAGTTTGAACATTCTTTGGTATTGCCTTTCTTTGGGATTGGAATGAAAACTGACCTTTTCCAGTTCTGTGGCCGCTGCTGAGTTTTCTAAATTTGCTGACATGTTGAGTACAGCACTTTAACAGTATCATCTTTTGGGATTTGAAAAAGCTCAATTGGAATTTCATCACCTCCACTAGCTTTGTTGGTCATGATGCTTCCTAAGGCCCGCTTGACTTTGCATTCCAGAATGCCTGGCTCTAGGTGGGCATCATGGTTATCTGGGTCATGAAGATCTTTTTTGTATAGTTCTGTGTATTCTTGCTACCTCTTAATATCTTCTGCTTCTGTTAGGTCCATACCATTTCTGTCCTTTATTGTGCCCATCTTTGCATGATATGTTCCTTTGGTGTCTCTAATTTTCTTGAAGAGATCTAGTCTTTCCCATTCTGTTGTTTTCCTCTCTTTCTTTGAATTAATCACTGAGGAAGGCTTTCTTGTCTCTCCTTGCTATTCTTTGCAACTCCGCATTCAAATGAGTATATCTCCTTTTTTCCTTTGCCTTTTGCTTCTCTTCTTTTCTCAGTTGTTTGTAAGGCCTCCTCAGACAACCATTCTGCATTTTTGCATTTCTTTTTCTTGGGGATGGTCTTGATCACTGCCTCCTGTACAATATCACGAACTTCCGTCCATAGTTCTTCAGGCACTCTGTCTATCAGATCTAATCCCTTGAATCTATATGTCACTTCCACTGTGTAATCGTAAAGGATTTGATTTAGGTCACACCTTAATGGTCTAGTGGTTTTTATACTTTCTTCAATCTAAGTCTGAATTTGGCAATAAGAAGTTCTGATCTGAGCCACAGATCTGAGCCACAGTCAGCTCCTGGTCTTGTTTTTGCTGACTGTATAGAGCTTCTCCATCTTTGGCTACAAAGAATATAATCAATCCGATTTCAGTTTTGATCATCTGGTGATGTCCATGTGTAGCGTCTTCTCTTGTTATATTGGAAGAGGGTTTTTGCTGTGACCAGTGCGTTCTCTTTGCAAAACTCTTAGTTAGCCTTTGCCCTGCTTCATTTTGTACTCCAAGGCCAAATTTGCCTGTTACTCCAGGTATCTTTTGTCTTCCTACTTTTGCATTCCAGACTCCTATGATGAAAAGGACATCTTTTTGGGGTTTTAGTTCTAGATGATCTTATAGGCCTTCAGAGAACTGTTCAACTTCAGTTTCTTCAGCATTACTGGTTGGGGCATAGACTTGGATTGCTGTGATATTGAATGGTTTGCCTTGGAAATGAACAGAGATCATTCTGTCATTTTTGGTATTGCACCCAAGTACTGCATTTCAGACTTTTGTTGATTATGAGGGCTACTCCATTTCTCCTAAGGGATTCTTGCCCACAGTAGTAGATGTAGTGGTCATCTGAATTAAATGTACCTATTTCAGTGCATTTAGGTTCACTGATTTCTAAAATGTCAGTGTTCACTCTTGCCATCTCCTGTTTGACCACTTCTAATTTACCTTGATTCATGGACTTAACATTCCAGGTTCTTATACAATATGAATAAAATTAAAATTCTATAAACATTTCAGTACACTTCTTTGCATAGTAATATATTTTCTTTTTTATTGTATAAATATCTAGCATTGTTAGGTTTGTGTGCTTATATGGTAAATGTGTGTTATCAGTTTTTAAAAGCTACCAAACTATTTGCTTTCCACAATATTTATTCCCTGTTGCACCCCTGTAAGCAGTGTATGAGAATTCCTATTGCTCCAACTTGACACTCTCAAGTCTTTTCATTTTAGACATCCTAGTGGGTATGCAATAGAATCTCATTGTGGCTTTAATTTGTATTCACATAATGACATAATATTGAGCATCTACTTATGTACTTATTTTCAATTTTTATACTTTTCCATGATCTCTCCGTTCAAATCTTTTGAACAGTTAAAATCATTTTTAACTGAATTATTCAACTCATCATTCAGTTGTTAGTGTTATTTACATAGTTTGGATACACATCCTTTATTAAATTTTTCACAAATATTTTCTTTGCATGTGTGCTAAGTTGCTTTAGTCATGTCTGACTCTTTGCTACCCTATAGACTGTAACCCACCAAGATCCTCTGTCCATGGGATTCTCCAGCAAGAATAGTGTAGTGGGTTGCCTTCTCCAGGGGATCTTCCCAATCCAGGGATTGAACTTGTGTCTCTTATGTCTCTTGCACTGGCTTATGGGTTCTGAACAATATGTTTGAAAAGCAAAAGGTTTGTACTTTGTTGAAGTTCAGCTTATCATTTTTTTCATTTATGTTTTTATGTTTATCTCTTGTTTAAGAAATCTGCCTAACCTATTGGTTTCCTTATGCTTATGTTTCCTTCTAGATGCTCATGTTTCCTTCTAGAAATTTTGTAGCTTTAGCTCTTATATTTAGGTCTGTGATTCATTTATAAGTAATTTTTGTACACAATATGATATAAGGAGTCTAGGTTTGTTTTTTGTATATGAATATCCAGTTGTCCCACAGTGTTTATTAAAAAGTCAATCCTTTCCTTATTAAATTTTGTGGCATCTTTGCTGAAATTCAATTGCCCATATATCTGTTGGTCAAACAAACCTAGACTCCTTATATCATATCATATCATATCATATATATATATATATATATATATATATATACACATATATATATATCAATGGAAATGAGAGAAAATGTATGTATAGGTACACACACTGAGCTTTCGGTTCAGATGGTATGAAGCCTCAAACTTTGTTCTTTCTTAAATTTGTTTTGGCTATTGTAAGTCTTTTGAATTTCCATGTAAATGTTGAAATAATTTTATCAGCCTCTACACCATCTCCCTCCCCATGACCAGAAGAAAGCTCACTGGGATTTTAATTGGTACTGCATTGAATCTAAGATTAATTTGTAAATTGTTAACATTGTAACAATGTTCCTATCCATGAACATGGTATATCTCTTCATTTATTCACACTTTTTAAAATTTCTCTTAGCAAAGATTTAAAGTTTTCAGTGTACAGCTCTCGCACATATTTTGTAAATATGTTTCTACTTCCAATGTTTCATATATACTATATTTCTAATGTATTATAATTGATACTATAATTTTAAATACCAATTTATAAAATATAAATGTAATTAACCATTTCCATTGATTTTATATCTTATAACCTTGCCAAATTTGCCTTTTTTCAGATCTGTTCAGATTTTCTTGTATGTAGGTCTGTCTTCCATGAATCAAGAAAGCTTTCTTTTTCTGCTTCTATGACTGTTAGCATAACTAATGCTATCTTCAGTTCAGTCTCTCAGTTGTGTCTGGCTCTTTGTGACCCCATGGACTGCAGCACACCAGGGTTCCCTGTCTATCACCAATTCCCAGAGCTTACTCAAACTCATGCCCAACAAGTCAGTGATGTCAATGCTCTCTTGGGCCTTACAATTTCTTCTGTACTTCCATTCACCCTACCCAGGACTGTATTGTGCAGTAAACCACTTCTCTGTTGTCAAGGGCTTTGTAATTAACAGATATTGTTTAGTAATCTTTAGGATCAGGTGGCCTCTATGCTCTATGCTCTCTCACAAACAATGATGAAAGCCTTAGCTGACGTATTCCCAGCACCCACAAATCTAGTTATTCATTCATAAATCTTAACTTAGGAATGCATGCCCTGTGTTCAAGCACCTACCCCATACCCTAGGTTAACAATAAAATTATTCCAATGGCCCCTTGGTGGTGCAGAGTGCAGCTGCAAATGCTTCTAGATCGTTGTTCAGCCAATCCCAGTTCCCAAACTTGTGTGTAAATAACCTTATAGCAAGCTGATCTATTGATTACATGGAGCTGTGTGCCTCATTTTTGGGTCTCAGTATACTTTCTCAGTTCAGTGAGCACTTTCCTCCATCCTTCAACACTGTTCAAATCTATGTAGCTTCTGGTTTTTTTTTTTTTCTCTTGTTTCATTGCATTGACCAGGATCATCAATAGACTTTGAAAGGAAGTGATGAGTGTAGTTATCTTTACCTTGCTCCTGACTGTGATCACAAAACAGCTGTTTTGAGCTGCTACCTATGCATTTTACAGTATGATAATCTTGCTTACATCCAGAGTCGAGATTAAGATTCCTACCACAAGTTCCCATTTTGCTTTTCCTGGGGCTCCTTTTAAAATAGCTACTTATTGTTGAGCCCTTGGAATTTTTAGTGACCTCTACCCCAATCACCTTGTAAGTAACCAGCGCTTTCTACCTGCTCTCTCTCCCCTGTTGGATCATGACCTGGTATGGGGGGCTGCCCTTTGCCTGGTTCATTGCACACCCCCCACCCCATTTCAGGGATCTAAAATACATTTTGTGACTTTACTTCTTCTGCTAATGTATTGAAACTATACCTTTAATCAGAACTACCCCAGGATTTTCACTTCTCTAAAGCAGAAGCTTGGATGCTGAAGGAGTCACTTGCCAACACTCTGGGTGGCATGTACCTCCTCACTCAACAGGTCATATTTTGCATGCTCTTAATTTAATACACCAGTTACAAACAGGCCCCCCAACACACTGATTTTAAGTGTAAGAATCTATCCTTTCACTACTAAATGTATTCGCTGTAGGGCTTTTGTAGGTACCCTTTATCTGGTTAACATGTTTGCCTTCTAGTCCTAGTTCACTGAGAAGTTTTTTTTTAACCATAAATAGTGTTGAATTTTTAACAAATGCTTTTTCTGTATCTTTTGAAAAGATTTGATTTGGTCCATTTTTTTCAATCTGTATATGAGGAGAAGGACTTTTTATTTGAGTGGTATTTTCAATCTCTGTATGTGGAGAATGACAAGGACAGCAGTCTTAGGGCCTTTTATATTAACTCTTTTCTGCACACATGGTGTATTATTTCCCATCATTTCATTTTTAGCATATATTTGACTTCATATTTTAAAAGACTTTCTTGTAAACTATATATATTTGGATCTTGCTTTTTATCTAATTTGAGTCTCTGGCTTTTCACAGAAGTGTTTACATCATTCATGTTTAGTGTAATTATTGATATGATTGATTTAAATCTATCTTGCTATGTTTTTGTGGCTCAGCTGGTAAGGAATCCATCTGCAGTGTGGGAGATCTGGCTTCATTCCCTGGGTTGGCAAGATCCCCTGGAGCAGGGAAAGGCTACCTATTCCAGTATTCTGCCTGGAGAATTCCATGGACTGTATAATCCACAGTGTTGCAAAGAGTTGGACATGACTGAGCGACTTTCACTTTCACTGTTCTGTCTTTACAATTAGTTCCATTTTGTATTTTACCCTTTTTCCTCCTCTTTTCCTGCTTTCTTTTGAGTTGAGTATTTTTATGATCCTGTAAAATCTCCACTATCAGCTTATCAACTACACCACTTGGTTTTATTTTTTCAGCAGTTGCACTTTACAGTATATATGTAAATACAGTTGACCCTTCATCAGCAGGAACATTAGGGCACCAACCTTCTGTGTGGTTGAAAATTTGCATGTATCTACAGGCAGCTCTCCCTACCAGCTCTTCCACATCCATGGATTCTACCGTCCTCTGATTATGTACTACTATAGTATATATTTACTGAAAGAAATGTTTGTATAAGTGGATCTGCTGAGTTCAAACTCATAAAAGAATCAACTGTATGTACGTGAAATTGTATCTGAGATAAGATTATGTATTTTATTGTTCAGTCACTCAGCTGTGTCCAACTCTCTGAGACACCCTGGACTGCAGCATGCCAGGCTTCCCTGTCTTTCCCTGTCTCCCGAAGTTTGCTCAAACTCATGTCCTTTGGCTTGATGATTTAATATATATAATATTATTTATACATGTATTATAATTTAATATAATAGTTTAGTATATATTTATTATAATAATTAGTGTATATATATCATATTTATCCAATCATTTAAATCTTATTTCAAATAATATTATATAACTTCCATAGTACAGTAATCTTAAAATAGTATAGTTCCATTTCCACCCTTAAGACTTTGTGCTATGGTACCTCTATGTATGTCCCATGGTACATTATTTTTATTTTACTCCAAATAGTCAAATATTTTAAAAGAGTTTAAAAATAAGAAATATTTCTTTTTGCTAAGATATTTAGCTTGATTCAAAATTCTAGAAACTAAGATATTCATGTCTGAGAATAGCAAAAACCAAAACCATAATTCAGAAACTGGTAGCTATTTCAAGTTAATCCTCAGTAAACTCTATCATTTAATTGAACAATATTCATGATGAAGAGTGCCTGCTTGACAGTCATTATTTAATACATAGCACGACCCTCTTTGACTTCATTCACCAAATATTACAGAGATTTGCCAAGTGTCTAGCAAATCTAGACACTGGAGTGAGGGACTACGTATGTATTTATACAGTCTTTTTTTTCTCAACTGCTTTTCATACTTTTATCCACCAATCTATCACCATGATGCCCCTCAGATATTTTTACACCAGATTTTGATCCACATAATACAAATATTCAGCAATGAAAGCAGGTCCCTCACCTTTCATTGATTTATCTGAGAATTCTCTACTTTCCATGCAAAAAATTAAATCACTCAACTTCTTGTTTACTAACCACAGCAGCAGCTAGATTACTATAGCTTCCTCTAAACCATGCCAATTAGCTCTTTACGTTAATTGAACTCTCCTTTCAACATATTCATTGGCACCCTGTTATTCTATTTTTCCCTATTTAAGAAAAGGTCGTCAAAATGACAGCTCATATTTCTTCTGATTGTTCAGTTCCAGCTTTTTAATTTAGACAGGAAACTGCAAGTTGTAGAGGAAGCTCTTTGTCCTCAAGGAGCAGATAGAACAGAAACAGGACTTTTGTTCAGCAGTTCCTCTCTGCTTATTATGAAACTGTTTTGTTGCTTTCCAAATTATAAGCTCACCTCCGAGAATGCAGAGAATTTAACTTACTTGAAATAATTATTTTCTTTGCATAAATATGTTATCAATTTGATAGTGTTCATTAGCTTATGTTCAGTTATAATGTTTGATTTTTTTTCATTTCTTTTCAATTAAATGCTGTATTTTGAGCATATGAAACATTTACATAGATCAAAAGTCAAAGCTATGAAAAAAGAGAAGGACATGTGCCAGCCACAATCTCTTTACCACACTCTTGTCTCCCCAGTCTCCCATCTTCCCATCCTGCCACCATCCCGGTGCCGTTTTCATTAGCTTCTATGTTTCTATTTGTGGAAATAAGCACATATGTATACATGTGAATGCATGCATATATATATTCTTATTCGCCCTTCTTTGACATGAAACGTCGTATACTGTATACATTGTTCTGCATTTTGCCTTTTTCAGGAGTATTTTATCTTTGAGTTTCTTCATCTGTAAAATGGGAAGAACACTGTGTGAAGAGTAGACAGATGGAGGCACATGAGTCACTTACCGCAGGGTCAGACACAGAGCAACCACCTCAGCCTGTCCTTACAACCCACTCTTATTGCTCCACACAGCAACAGATGGCTACAAACACTCCCATGACTTCCTGCTGGCACTGTAAATTGAAGCATTCTTGGGGAAGGCAGGCACACACAGTAGCTCTTCCAGTGTGAATGATTTGTAGCTTTCTATTTGTCTACAACTGAAGTACTGCACCTTTTCAGACTTTGAGGTACGCCCTCAGAACCTAAAGTTTGCTCTGATAACCCCCCTGGTGGCACCCAGAAATCTACCACAGGTAGCCGTGAACCCGACCAACCTTCTGCAGGGGACAAATAGGTGCATGGCTGGTCTGCAGTGCAAAGACTTTTCTGCTTGCTCACATATTCACCACTTCGACATGTGTGAGTGCCTGCTAAGTCACTTCGGTCACGTCTGACTCCTTGTAACACTATGAACTGTGGCCATTCAGGCTCCTCTGTCCCTGGGATTCTCCAGCAAGAACCCTGGAGTGGGTTGCATGCCCGCCTCCAGGGGGTCTTCCTGACCCAGGGATCAAACCTGCCTCTCCTGCAGTGTCTCCTGCATCCCAGGTGGATTCTTTCCTCCTGAGCCACTGGGG
Organism: Odocoileus virginianus; assembly: GCF_023699985.2. Classification (NCBI taxonomy): domain Eukaryota; kingdom Metazoa; phylum Chordata; class Mammalia; order Artiodactyla; family Cervidae; genus Odocoileus; species Odocoileus virginianus. The sequence continues at coordinate 44,381,985 of NC_069689.1, read as the reverse complement.
AAGCTCTTACCACTACTACACTGCTCTTAATTTGTGCAGATGCACATTTCCATCTGGTGTCACTTTCTTTTTTCATGAAAAACTTTCTTTAACTTTTCTTGTGATACAGGTCAACTGAGAATAAATTCTCTTACCTTTTGTGTTCATTTTGGGGGAACAATTCAGACTAAAGTTACAGTTAGAACTCCTTGAAGAAAATGTTTTACATTCTTCAGCAAGCAGAGAAATATCATAGAAGCCTGGTATTCAAATCCAGTTAACAGTTATGTGATCTTGAGGATGTAACTTCTCTGAGTTTCATTTGCCTCATCTATACAATGTGTTTAACAATTGTAAAATTCAAGGGTTTTCATGAGGTTTAGAGACTATATAAATACATACGTAGTCCCTCACTCCAGGCTGGCATTAGAGAAGATTCAATAAACAGAGAATATGGAGCTATTTTAAAAAGTTTAGACTCTTCAGAGGAATTACTTTGATTTGTTAAAATTTTGTTAAGATTTTCATATCTATGTGCATGAGGCATTTGAATCTGTAGTTTCTTTTCTTGTAATATCTTTGTCTGATTTTGGTATCAGGGTATAATGCTGACCTCATAGCATGAGTTGAAAATATTCCTCCTTTTCAGTTTTCTGGGACAGTTTTAAAATATGGTATTATTTTTTTCTCTAAATACTTTGTATAATAACCAGTAGCGCCACCTGGGTGCTTAGGGGTGTGTGTGTGTGTGTGTGTGTGTGTGTGTGTGTGTGTGCGTGCTTTGAAGATGTTCATCCACTATTGTCTCATTTGCATTGTTACAGATAAGAAATGTGCTACATTCTTCACCTTTATTCCTCTGAAGATTAAGTCTTCTTTCTTGGTTTTAAGGTTTTTTCTTTATCACTGGTTTCAAAAAATTTGATTACAATGTACCTTTGTTTCCTCCAAGTTTCTTGAGAAATTTAAAGCTTGAATTTCATTGAGCTTTTTAAATTTAGAGTGTGGGTTTAAAGTTTTTAGTAATTTGTTGGGAACCATTATTTCTTCAAATATTTTTTCTGCCCTTTCCTCCCATGGAGATTCCATTTACATATATATTAGGCCACTTAAAGCGGTCCCATAACTCACAGATCCTCTGCTACTGTTTATTAATCTTTTTTCCCCTTGGTGTTTCATTTTGGGTAGTTCCTATTGCTTTGTCTTCATGCTCATTGAACTTTTGTTCTACAGCTTCAAATCAGTCCTATCTTCTTTGGTATTAATACTATCTTGTGTATTTTTTTTTTCTCAGACATGGTAATTTTCATCTTTTGAATTCTGATATACATTTAAACATTGTAAGTAGTTTTATATATATATATATATATAAAGTAGTGTTATATATATATATACATATATATATACATACATATATATATATATATATACACACACATATATGAAGTGAAGTGAAGTTGCTCAGTCGTGTCCGATTCTCTGCGACCCCATGGACTGTAGCCCACCAGGCTCCTCCATCCATGGGATTTTCCAGGCATGAATACTGAAGTGGGTTGCCATTTCCTTCTCCAGGGGATCTTCCCAACCCAGAGATCGAACCCAGGTCTCCCGCATTGTAGGCAGACGCTTTACCGTCTGAGCTACCAGGGAAGCCCATTTATATGTATATATATATGTATACTTAGGCTGCATTAAGTTTTAATATGGTGGATTGGAAGAACATGCCTTCATCTTCTCCAGTGAGAACACAAAAATTGCAACTAGCTACTGAACAACCACTGATAGGAGGATGTTGAAACAAAAGGCTGATTCAAACCGGGAAAGAAGCATGTCAAGGCTGTATATTATCACCCTGCTTTATTTAACTATTATGCAGAGTACATAATGCAAAATTCTGGGCTGGATGAATTACAAACTGGAATCAAGATTCCCTGGAGAAATATCAACAACCTCAGATATGCAGATGATACCACTCTAATGGCAGAAAGCAAAGAGGAACCAAAGAGCTTCTTGATGAAAGTGAAAGAGGAAAATGAAACAGCTGGCTTAAAACTCAGCATTCAGAAAACTAAGATCATGGCATCTGGTCCCATCACTTCATGACAAATAGATGGGGAAAAAATAATAACAGTGACAGATTTTCTTATCTTGGGCTCCAAAATCACTGCAAATGGTGGCTACAACCATGAAATTAAAAGATGCTTGCTACTTGGGGAAAAAAGCTATGACAAACCTAGACAGTGTATTTAAAAGCAGAGACATCACTTTGCCAGCCAGGGTCCATATGGTCAAAGGTATGGTTTTTCCAACAGTCGTGTATGGGTGTGAGAGTTGGACCATAAAGAAGGCCGAGTGCCAAAGAATTGATGCTTTTGAACTGTGATGTTGGAGAAGACTCTTGAGAGTCCCTTAGACAGCAAGGAGACCAAACCAGCCAATCCTGAAAGAAATCAACCCTGAATCAACTAGAAGGACTGATGCTGAAGCAGAAGCTCCAATACTTTGGCCGTCTGATACAAAGAGCTAATTCATTGGAAAAGACCTGATACTGGGAAAGATTGAGGGCAGGAGGAGAAGGGGTGACAGAGGATGAGATAGTTCGATGGCATCATTGCCTCAATAGAGTTTGAGCAAACTCTGGGAGATGGTGAAGGACAGGAAAGTCTGGCATGCTGCAGTCCATGGGGTCGCAAAGAGTCAGACATGACTTAGCAACTGAACAGCAAATACTTATGTTATGTATGTAGATTATACTAGGTTGGTGCAAAAATAATTGTGGCTTTGCATTTGTTGAACTTTGCTGTTTGATGTTGGAATACATTCTTTTTTTTTTTTTTTTTTTACTGGGACAGATGTCTTTTATTGGTCTGATCGGCGTGACCAGCAGTAGGCCCCGGAAGAACTCCCCTATCTGTCCTGGCTCCCATCTTCCCTTCCCTGGAGTTTGTGATTCAACCACAGGGGAGAAGTGGTGGCAGGCAGAGCCAGGATAAAACATATAAGGATGAGATTTGAAAGGGGTCCAGGCCGTGCATAAAACATAAGGTTACTAGACCATCCAGATAAAATGTCCCTCAGGCAGAGCAGTTTCCCTACACAGGCTCCTCGCCAGGAATGGCAGGAATCAGAAAGAAGAGGTTCCTGAGAGGCTGCCTACTGTGCCCTTCGCGCCATCAGCATCTCCCGGATATTGTCCTCAGCTTCCTTCACACTCCGCTCCAGATAGGATTTTTTCTGTTCCAATTCTTTAATTTTTCCTTCTGCTATCTTCTGTTTCTCTAACAGCTGATTATGAATTGCCTGCTTGGACTGAAGAATAAACATTCTTCCTACACCTTCATACATGTTAGTCTCATCTACCAAAGTCATAATCTCTGTATCTGTAAGATGTGCATGCTTTTTCGTTCTGTTCAGCTGTTCAATCTGTACGTCTGCAAGTTTCACCTTCTGCTGAGTGTCAATAACTTTGGCTTGAAGCTCTGTGAAGGCCTTCTTCAACTCCAGATCCACGGGGGCCGCCATCTTGCTTCTCTGCTGGAATACATTCTTAAATAAGTGTAGTTATACATCATTTTAATGCACATTCCTTGCTTTATTTTTTTTATAATGACATATTTGGGACTACAGAAATGGTGTTAGACAAAAAGCAAATTCCAGCAGTTTTCTTACTTGAGTTCAAACTGAGTGTAAAGCAGCAGAGATAACTTGCAACATCACCAATGCATTTTGGCCCAGGAATTGCTAACAAACCAAATACACAGTGCAGTGGTGGTTCAAAAAGTGTTGAAAAGGAGACAAGAGCCTTGAAGATGAGGAACACAGTGGCCAGCCATTGGAAGGTGACAATAACCAATTGAGAGGATCATTGAAACTGATCCTCTTAGAACTACAGGAGAAGTTGCTGAAGAACTCAACACAGACCGTTCTACAGTCTTTTGGTGTTTAAAGCAAATTGGAAAGGTGAAAAAGCTCAATAAGTGGGTGCCTCTTGATCTGACTGAAAATCAAAAGAATAATCGTTCTGAAGTGTTGTCTTCTTTTATTCTATGCAACAACAGCAATTTCTCGATCAGATTGTGATGTGCAATGGGAAATGGATTTTATATGAGAACCTGAGATGATTAGCTCAGTAGTTGGACTGAGGAGAAGCTCCAAAGCACTTCCCAAAGCCAAACTTGCACCAGAATAGGTCACAGTCACTGTTTTGTGGTCTGCTGCTGATCTGATTCACTACAGCTTTCAGAATCCTGGCAAAACCATTACATCTGAGAAGTATGCTCAGCAAATTGATGAGATGCACTGAAAATGCACCACCTGCAGCCGCCGCTGGTCAACAGAATGGGCCTAATTCTTCTCCACACACATCACACAACCAGTGCTTCAAAAGTTGAATGAATTGGGCTACGAAGTTTTGCCTCATCTGCCATATTCACCTGACCTCTTGCCTACTGATTACCACTTCTTCAAGCATCTCAACAACTTTTTGCAGAAAAAATGCTTCCACGACCAGCAGGAAACAGAAAACACTTTCCAAGAGTCATCAAATCCTGACACACAGATTTTTACGCTACAGGAATAAACAAACTTATTTCTCATTGGCAAAAATGTGTTGATTGTAATGGCTCCTATGTTAATTAATAAAGGTGTGTTTGAGCCTAGTTATAGTGGTTTAAAATTCACAATCCAAAACCGCAATTACTTTTTTACCAAACTTAATACATATATAATCTTCATACATCTTCTTGAATGCGTGAAAACAGTTATAATAACTGTCTTTGCTGGCTCTTTATAACATTCATGTCATTTTTGGGTCAGTTTCTATTGATTTTTTTCTCATTATGGTTCATATTTTCCTGATCTTTTGCATGCCAGGTGCTTTTTTAATTGGATACAGGTGTTGTAAATTTTACCTTGTTACATGCTAGGCACTTTTGTATTTTTATTCCTATTAATATTCTTGAGCTTTGTTCTGAAATTCAGTTAAGTGACTTGGGACTAGTTTGACTTTTCAAGATCTTACTTCTAAGCTTTGATAGGAGGAACCAGAGTAGTGTTTTGCAGTGTTTTGTTTAGGGCTAATTTCCCTCAACTAGCGAGGCAAAACTAATACCCAATATCTTATGAAGCCCCTGTTCAGTGTGAGCTCCAGGAGTTGTTCCCTCAGATTCCTGTGGGGATTCTTTGCTCAGTCGTGGGTTGTTTTCTCTCACAAACATGCTGATCTGTCCTCAGATGAGTATTTGAGGGCATCTCCTGCAGATCTCTAGAGTCTTTTCTCCTTGCAAATCTTTCTTCTCTAATGCTCTGCTCTGCAAATTCCAGCCGTCTTTCAAGAGTCACTATTTTTATTGCCAATGGCCAGTGTCTCGAATTGACATTCATATTGAATGTGGGTGAAAAAGAAAGCGCATATCATTTATTGGAGAAATATTGAACTGCTTTTATTCTGTGAACCCTCTGGCCATCTTGTGAAACCTATGGCTGCTTCTCAGAATAATGTTTCCAAATATACAAAGTAAAATATAGGACTCCAAAGGAAACAGTTATAGTGTTTATAGTTATTAACATATTTTTCTAACTAATTTGTGCACTGTAGTAATAGATGTACTTCTTAATTAATGCATTAGCTAAGAAGATCTAGAGGCGGGTCTAAGTTCTGTAATTTTCAAGCAGTAATGAACATAAACAATATTCTGAGACATGTGCAACATTTGCAGTGTGATTTGAATGTTCCCATACTCTCTCTTGGGAGTAATGTCAAGGCATTGTTAATATAACTGTGGTGTGTTGCCAACATGCATTTGGAAGGAAATACTAAATTTCAGTCTGAGGCTAGAGAAATGAACAAGCATTGGTTCTCTCTCTCTCTCCTAAGTTGAAGGACCCCTGAATTCTATTTGTAGACCCCTTAGAATCTACAATTCTAGGGTAAGAACCCTTGTTTTAATCAATGGAAACCAGAGGGCCTGGAAGAAGTGTATTTTACACAATTGGCTGAGCTTACAAAATGGCAATGATTTTATTTAAATTTACCATGATCATGGTGATGTGCCATTGGGATAGATCTGAGGCAGGGGGAGAATGTGATGCTTACCAGAAAACTGAGACTGTCCTTCATGCCAAAGTGGGTCTCCCTCTCTTTATAGTTCCCAGACCAAGGGAGTTTGCCCTAGTGCTAAGAGGCCCACCTGTCAGATGGCTTCATCCCACCTTTCATCCTGAATCTCACGTCTTCATCTCTCATAACTGACAAATTGGGCAGGTCTGCTGTTTATTTTTGCCTCTGGTCCTTTGGCCAGGCCACAAACTCCTGGACTTGTGAATACACAGTTCTGTTTCTATCCAGCATGTCCCAACCAGAGAGTCACTGTAATTTTTGGTTTTGTTCCCATATTGCCTCCAAATGTCATTAGTCATATCCTCCTTCCCATTTCTGCCTTGAATAGGCAGTCATTATGATGAAGCCAGGCTTGTTTCAGAATTCCATGAGAACCACAGTGTCAGGCCGTCACAACTCTGGAGCTGGAAATGGAAAAGGCCGTGCTCTGGGGTTGGCTGGCACAGTCCTTGTGAGTCATTATGGAAACACTGTCCCCGGATACTGCTGAGAGGGACTGGGTTATTGGTGAGTCCATCTGTCAGATGAGATCCTGACCCCCTGACATCTTAAAACGTTTCATAATGTGTGGGATGTTGGGCCTTCTGTCTGGTATCCTGGTTACATTAAAATTTGGGTTGTTTTATTCTATTTTTGGTTCTCTTGCAGTTTCCAATGTGTTAAAAAAAATACATTTTTTCAGATTACAAGAATAATACATATTCATTGTACAGAAATTGAAAGAGGCAGAAAAACATTCAGAAGGAAATTCTACCACCCAGAGATATACATTTGATTTTTTTAATATATTGGCATTTCCTTTAGATATCTGGTGTATATAGCCCTTTTGTAAGCTGTGTGTGTGTGTTTTAACTACAACAGTATAACTCACACGTCCCCATTTTTAAGAATATAAAATTATATCATTTTTGCCCTAGAGGAGATCTTACATAAGATATGTAGTCCAACACACTCTTTCTAAAAATGAGAAAACTGAAATCCCAAGAGGGTAAGTGATTTATTTGCCCAAGGCTCCCCAGCTCATGAGCCACAGACTCAGGACAGGAACCCTGGATTTTTGTCTCAATATCCTGCTGCCTCATGACCTCCCTGTGGCCATATTCATCTGTCTGTGCTCATCTTCAGGCACGACCTGAAAGGGCTCTGGCCTCTCTGTCCCTTAAGGAAATACATGCGAGTTCTTTAATTACTAAGTAGGGAAATTTGCCCCTGACTTAGATTTGAGTTAGGGAACTACCTAACTTCTTTAAATTCATTCCTTGTAGGAAAGTTTAAAATATGAGGGGAAAAAAAGCCCCTCTTTACCATGCAAAAATTATTTTTGGTTATCATTTGGAAATAAAAACAGTCATAACCAGCAACTTAACAACTGAACTAATGTACCTGTCTTTAAACTCAGTAATGGTTATTTAATAATACTTAGGAAACTTTATGAAGCTTCCCTGGTGGCTCACTGGTAAAGAACTTGTCTGCCAATGCAGGAGACTCAGGTTCAATCCTGGGTCAGGAGGAGCCCTTGGAGAAGGCCCTGGCAACCCACTCCAGTATTCTTGCCTGGGAAATCCCATGGACAGAGGAGCCTGCTGGGCTACAGTCCATGGAGTCGAAAAGAGTCAGACATCACTTAAAGATTAAACAACAACATGAAACTTCATAGTATGTATATTTTTCAGAATTTCAAATTCACCCCCAGAAAGTAAGGAGGGTGCATAGTACACAGTATGCTATGGAGTAGTGTGATGTGGTATATAATATAGTTAGTATTGTATAAAATAGAATAAAATGAAAGTGGACTTCAAAGTCAGGTGGTCTTGGATTCAGACTCTGTTTCTGCACCTTCCTGGTTTGTAATCTTGGGAACTGAAGCTCTTTGAGCTTTATTTCATCATCTGTAAAATAAATATAATAATAGCAGTTAGCCTAAGATCTATGTCTATATACAACAAATAAAACTGCATTACCATTTTCTTTATAGAAGCAAGTGGAAAAAAAGTGAGAGATGAATTTATGAATTGGTGAAGATAATAACTAAAAATATAAGGCTACCTAAACTGAAGAAGAACCTTACCCGCCTCAAAAAAAAGAAAAAAGAAGAATAGGAATGACTTGAATATAAAAAATAAGCATAACATAAAATAAAGACAGAACTGAGGCCAAACATATCTGGCATGTCAATCAACGAAAAACAGCTTAAGTCACCCATTTAAGAGATTTTCAGATTGACTTATAAAACCAAACCCAACTCAATGCTATACAGAAAAAAGTTGAAAACTAAAAATAAAAGCAGAACTTTTGCTTCCAATCTATGATGGAGTAGCAAGAACAGATTTGATCTCCCACTACAAACAGCTAGAAAACAGCAAAATACTGTAAACAGCTGGTTTCAGACATTGAACAACAGGGAGCACGGGTCTGCAATCCCTCATAGAAGGGAAATAAATAAGGTGAGCAATACAGTTGCCCCATTCTCTGCCTGGAGACAACTTCTGGACCACTGGTTTGGGGGAAAGACAGCAGACCCAGGCAGCCTTGCTCTCAGCAAGGAGATGGAGTTACAGTTCAAGGACACTGTTGGGAAAACAGCCACTCATGCATTTCCAGTCTGAGTGTAAATTGGTAAAAACCTTGATGAAGGCCAATTTGTCAATATCTACAAACTTACTTTCTGAGCTGTCAATCTCATGTTTGGGAATTTATTTTTTAGATATTCTCATCCAGCTGAAAATGACATAGATATATGATTGCAGCAACATTAAAGCATTGATGATAATTAGAACAATATTGGGAAATGCTAATGTCAATTAATAGTGAGTAGACTAAACAAAGTATAATACCCTCATACAATGGAATACTGTGTATCAACAAGAAAACAAACCAGTCTTTTTTCTGAATACATACAAAAATTCTAAATAAAATATTAGCACATCAAGTCCACTAATGAATTAAAAATAATCCATTTTTCCCAACTAAAGGGTAGAATTTGTCCTAATGAAGGAGAAAAAGAAAAGATCCTCTTGAGAAGTACAGAAAAAGCAGTTGACAAAATTTAATGTTTATTCCTGCCAAAACTGCTTAGCAAACTAAAACAGAAGGAAATTTTCATTACCTTGATCAAAGGTATATGGTTGCTATCAGTACTGTTCACTGATATTTCTGGTTTTTCTCCTTTCAAACACAGTACATGGTACTAGAAAGATTGGCAATCCATTGTGAAAATTTTAATTGAGCTCCTGTTTTGCACTATAAAATTAATTTTAAATAGATTAAAGAGCAACACAAATCTCGTATAGTTAGAAGAAAATAAGTAGAAAGTGTTTATAACTTCTAAGATTTTCTAAAACAAGATCCATATAAAAATGATTAATAATTTGGCCAAAATGTATTCTTGTACCACTTAAAGCGTTCAAAATTCAAAAATAGAAGGATTGGCTAAGGGAAAGTATTTCCACACCAGCACAGAAAAAGGGTCATTACCTAGACCAGCACTGTTACAGAACGTCCTGCGATGAGGGAGATGTTCACACTCTGTTGCCCAAAGGGAGAACCACAGTCCTCATGCAGCTATGCATGTTCGAGATGTGACCAGTTTGAAGAACTGAAGCCTTAATTTTACTTAATTAAATTATTTTCAATTTAAATAGACAAATATGGCCAGTGTGACTCACATTGCAAAGTGCAGATCTAAAAAAAGAAAATACTCTTATACATGGAAATTTAAAAAAAACAAACAAGAGACACACTAGTTTAGAATATGAATAGGCAAATCACAGAAGAGGAAAGAAAAATGGCCAATAAACATGTAAAAATTCCTCAGTCTGCCTCAGAAAAATAAAAACCCTGCAAATTTAAATACAATAAGATATCCTTTGGGGCTAAAATGTTATAATTTGTTAATATCTAGGATTGGAGAAAATGAGGGGAAAATGGCTACTCTTTTCCATTGTTGGTAGCACTATATATTACCCAGGCTTTTTGTGGGCAATTTAGCAGTATCTATCAAAATTTTTAAATGTGCATAACTTTAATGGAGCAATTACTAACATTTTTATGGACCTCGATAAATTAGAGTAGAATAGAAAGTATATTCTAGAATAAATTAACCTAGAACAGAAAGTATATGTGTATAAACAAGAAACTTTTTGAAAAGAGAAAAACAACATAGAAGGAAACCCCCACCAAATCTCTCTTTCCTGGAAAAACGCTAAGTATGAGCACATAGATTAGGTATTCATAAAAAAAAAAAAAGACATGGTATTTTGCTGGCAGTCCAGTGGTTAAAGCTTTGCCTTCCAATGCAAGGGGTACAGGTTCCATCCCTGGTCAGGGAGCAAAAATCCCACATGCCTCGTGGCCAATAAAACAGGATCAACACTGAAACAGATTCAGTAACGACTTTAAAAATTATCTACATAAAACAAGTCTTTAAAAAACAGACAAGGCCCCAGCCTGTCCCCCCAGGCCGGGGCACCCACCACACCACACGTGGCCTTGTCCCACCCAGTCCCACGCGGAGACCTGACGCCCCGCAGCCCCGCTGCAGCCTCGGACCACGGCACAGCTCAGGCCGCTGACCTGCCGTCACTGGTCATGGAGGCGGGCTGACCCCAACTTCCAGGGGACTGTCACTGTGGACGCCCAAGCGGCATAACTGAGATAAGGTGAATAAGAAACAAATAAAGCCAACTTTTTACAAGAAAAAATAAAAATAAAAAAAATAAAAAACAGACAAATTTTAGCTTTAATGATATTACAGGGCAACTTGAACACCGCTGGAGAGAGTGCAAATTGGTCCAACCACTTTGGTAATCCAGCTGAGGTGTCTACAAATGCTGAGCATTTAAGGGTCTACTCAACAGAAATGCATATGAATTTATACCAAAAGACATACACAAGAGTATTTATTCAGCACAGCACAATTCATAGAGCCTCAGCTGAAAACGCCATACAAGTCCATCAATAATTTCATGAGTCAATAAATTATAGTGTATTCCTACAATGAAAAACTTTGCTGCAATGAAAATGAATGAATTACTGGTATACAGTTATGCAAATGAATCTCACAAATAAGTGTTTAGTAAAACAAGCAAGATGTAAAGAATGCATTCCAAGTGAATCTGTTTACGTAAGTGTCACAAACAAGCAAAACAATCAAAGGGCATATATATGATCCATGTATATATATATAATGGTTATCTTTAAGGTAATGGAACACGACTGGGAGACAGCCATCCCGAGAAGTCTGCCCATTTACAGTGTCTGGTCACTTGCCTCTTGTAGAAGTGGAGTCGGTTTTCCATGGGTTCATCTCCCACCAGGGTGCTACATCAGAGATGGAAGTTTGTTTCTTCTTGGCTTACTTACTCTTGAAGTCCATGCACTGAGAAACAGAAGTCTGATCTTTCCTGGCTTGATGCTTGCCTGCTTAATTTCACTTAGTGGGTCCAAGCTGGAAACCCCAGTAAAAAAACCATTATTGTGTCAAATGATCACAACCCCGGATGGAGGTCTGTGGTAGTGTCTAAGTGAGTTAATGAGCAACATGTTTAGAACTGTGCCTGGCACATACCAAGTTCATATGTTGGTGTTTGCTCTAATTACTATTATGCCTTCCATATCCAAATGTGATATTTATGTCCCTTTTCTTACCTCTAAACAAAATAATCATATGTAGAACTTTAAGAAATCCCAATAAATTTCATAAAGTCGATTTCCTTTCTACATCCCATCATTTAAAAAAAATATTTATTTTGATTATAAACATTTCAAAGGTACAAGAAGTGCAGAAAATAGTATTATACACATCCACAGAACCTCCACCACCTAGATTTAACCGATGGAGAAGGAAATGGCAACCCACTCCAGTGTTCTTGCCTGGAGAATCCCAGGGACGGGGGAGCCTGGTGGGCTGACGTCTATGGGGTCGCACAGAGTCGGACACGACTGAAGTGACTTAGCAGCAGCAGCAGCAGCAGCAGCAGTATTTGTCTGTATTTGTGTCATATCTTTGTGAGTTTTTTTAAAAGTAAAAGAAGGAGCTAGGCATCCCTCCCTTCAGTGACTCTTTCCTGCCCTTTCCCTTCAAATCCCAGAGGGTTTTTCTCTCCTAAGCTTAGTATATGCCATCCCCACTTTTACTTTAAATGCATTTATTTATAGAGTCCCAATTTAATATTTACACTATTAATTGAAAGTTGAAATAATATACAGTCCTGATAATGATCTTTCTCAAAATATCTTTAATGAACAAAGAAAAGGAACTCTTGAAACAAGGCAATGCCCACTGATGGAGGATTTAGTGAGAGTTAGGGACACTTTACGTGCAGGATGGTTCCTACTTTGCACAGAAACTGCCTTTCTGTGTAAATAACGACTGCACCACAGCCCATCTAAGCTGGCCTCAGAATTTTAAGTACTGGTGTCATCGACCACAGTGGCCCACACATGCTTCACAGAATGTCCAACAGCTGAATCAAAGTATCAGCTTCTGGACGCAGCAGTGATGGGGGCTCCTGGCCTGCCTGTCCAAGACCAGGGACAGCTGTGACCTGCAGGTGAGATCCCTGTGGTTACCCAAGCCCCTCATACCCTTCAGATAGCTGACCCTGGGCTCTTCTTGTGACCTGCCCAGGAATTTGTAGCAGCTATGTTGACAGGTGTCCTAGCACTTGCTGGGCTGAGGACTCAACTGTCACATGTCACCTTACATTAAGACATGGTGAGCTGTCCTGGTCTTAAAGCTTCCTCTATGATGAGTTCTACCTCCCTGGAGGGGATCCTTGGATGCCACCCCTGCCCCCAGCCCCTCTAGAGTCTCCCCTGGGGCTTGTGAGTGCCCTGGCCACAGCACAACATCCATTCATTATGGAATTACATTATTCATTTTATTATCATTACATAAAGATTTTATTATCCACCCTAGACAAGCATTGCTAGGGAGCTCTGTGTGCAAGCCTTGCAGTGCTTGCCGTGGGGATGACATGGACCCTGCTGTCCAGGAGCAGAGAAACAACAGGAACAGGTGCCTCGAGCGTGCCAGAGCGTGGACATGCTGAAGGACTTCAGGCAAGGAAAGACATACGGTCAGAGCCTCACAGTTCGCCTTGGGAGGAGTCCCCTGATGAGCTTGTTCTATAAAGAATCCACCTGCAATGCAGGAGATGCAGGAGATGCAGGTTCAGTCCCTGGATCGGGAAGATCCCCTGGAGGAGGAAATGGCAACCCACTCCAGTATTTCTGCCTGGAAAATTCCATGGACAGAGGAGTCTGACAGGCTATAGTCCAAGAAGTCTCAAAGAGTCAGACACAAATGAGTAAGTGAGCACACCATCCCCCATCAGTCTCAGCTGCCAAGAAGATGAAATATGGGTGCCCCAACATCTCTAGGGCCCTTTAGGAAACTCACATTCACAACCTGGCAAGTGGGCTCCCCCTCCCCCCACCCTTGCAGCTGCACCATCTATCAGGCTGCCTGGGGTGGGGAAGGGGGTCGGTCCATCCTGGTTCTTAGCTACCCCTGGGATTCTATACGCCTGAAATTTCCTGCTCCTTCTCACCATCCCATAAAAACTTACCTTTCCTGGATGCCTTCTTATTAAGGTTTTACTGTTTCCTTTATTGGTACTTTTATTGGCAACAGAATAGTTGATACAATAAAATGTGTTAGTATAAGATAAGAATCTTAGAGCTAAAAGTGCCATTTACTTCTAGAATTATTAATCAAATTTCTGAGTGAATAGGCTTCTGGAGGCCCAGAAATTACCCAAAACTTAATGCAATGCACTTTTTTTTTCAGGGGGAAAGGCCCAAAGCTTTCATCAGGTTCTTAAATAATAGTAATAATAAATCAATAAGTGTTAAGAGGCATTGATCTATTGCACTACATTCACTGATCTATACTGCATTCAACCAGTGTAAATAGAATGCATCAGGCATCCACAAAAGACAGTAACAAGACAGACATAGCTCTACCCTCGAGTCACTAAGAATCTTATACATTGGAACAATAAAAGAGTATACACACACAACTAATTATAGACAGTAATGAGTGCTATGAGGTAAACAGTGAAATGCTAGAGGATAATGGGACCTGCTCAGAAGTGTGGTTGGGTCAGTCTGATCCACTGGGCTTAATTTGAAACCTAAAGCATATGTCGGAGCCAGTTTTAAACAGATAGGAGGAAAGAATTCTAGTCAAACAGAATGGCAAGTGTGAAGATTTTGCAGAAGGGCAGAGACATGGAGGTTCGAGGAGAGGGCGAATAGTGATGCTGGATGGAGTTGAAGAGGGGGGAATTATACAATGGGTGCCATGTAAGCGCTGGTAACCAGACTGAGTTTTACAAGGTGCAATAAAAGCCACCTTAGGGGGTTGGGCAGGTGAGTGAAGTGATAGCGTTCAGGTTTGAAGAATGCCCTTTGGCTGCCTAGAAGAATAGGGTGTAAGAGAGACAAGGGCTGGTAGCCGATTTTGCAGATGAGAGATAATGGTTGCTTGGCCTGGAGAGGTGGAGGAGGGTAGAATTAGGACATGTTTTAGAGGCAAAGCTGATGAGATTTGATGATGGGTTGTAGCGGGGGAGGGGAAGAGTCAGGATGATGGCCACTTATCTGGGTTGAGCCACTTGCTGGATAGCCATGTTCCTAAGATAGGGAAGCCTGGATCAGGCTTGGGTTGAGGGGTCAATCAAGTCCAATTTTCAACATGTTAAGTCTGGGAAGAGGTTGAGAAGAACAAGCTTCTGAAGGAAATGTAGTCAGATTGCCACAAGTGTTGGGTACCTATTTGAGGTTTAAAATCATGAACTAGACATCAGGTTGTGTCTAGCCATGCTCAGCTGTTTAGGTAGGTGTTGTCCTTGTTTTTCAATCACTAAGTCGTCTCTGACTCTTTGCAACCCCATGGACTACAGCACATCAGGCCTCCTTGTACTTCACCATCTCCTAGAGTTTGCTCAAGTTCATGTCTACTGAATCAGTGATGCCATTCAAGCATGTCATCCTCTGTTGCCCTCTTCTCCTGCCTTCAATCTTTCCCAGCATCAGGGTCTTTTCCAAAGAGTCAGTTCTTCAATCAGGAGGCCAAAGTATTGGAGCTTCAGCTTCAGCATCAGTCCTTCCAATGAATATTCAGCACTGATTTCCTTTAGGATTGACAGGTTTGATCTCCTTACTTTCCAAGGGACTCTCAAGAGCCTTCTCCAGCACCACAGTTCAAAAGCATCAATTCTTCAGCACGCTGCCTTCTTTATGGTCCAAATCTCACATCTGTACATTACTGCTAGAAAAACTATAGCTTTGACTAGACGGACCTTTGCCGGCAAAGTGATGTCTCCACTTTTTAATATGCTGTTTAGGTTTGTCATAGCTTTCCTGCCAAGAAACAATCATCTTCTAATTTCATGGCTGCGGTCACCATCTGCAGTGATTTTAAAGCCCAAAAAGGGGAAATATGTCACTATTTCCACCTTTTCCCCATCTGTTAGGTGCAGTGAGCAAAAAGCCAGGTGATGGGAATCCCCTGATAGTCCAGTGGTTAAGGCTCTGCACTTTCACTGCTGGGAGTGCACGTTCAATCCCTGGTCAAGGAACAAGGATCCTGCGAGCCTAGTGGCATGGCCCAAAGTAAGTAAATAAATAAAGCAATTATAAACACTCATGTACAGGTTGTGTGAATATAAGTCATTTTTTTAAAAGGCAGATGATTATTTAATCATAAGTTAGGGTGTTGCCAGCTAATTGTAAAAAATGCAGAGATGGGCTAGATAATTGAAGCTACTTGCAGGAAGCAGCTGCAGTGATGCAGTAGAGACTACAGTGGTTCAGATCCATTTTCTGCTTCTCAGGAACATGGTTGGGCTACATTTCCCAGATTCCCCTGAAGTTAGACGTGACTATATGACTAACTCTGCCAATGCAATGAGAAGAGAAGATCTGAAGGCCACTTCTTAGCCTGCCCATCAAAACCTTCCTTATGCGTTTTTCCATGCTCTTGTCCCCATTCAGCTGACTGCTTTGGTAACCTCTAGAGGGACCTTGGAATCTACTGTTGCAGATGGCAGAATCATAGCACTTGTGCCTGAGACTGTAGAAAGCAGGACATCACCCCACCACACACATGCACAGCTTACCCTGCCCACCTGGATTGTTACCTGAGAAAGAAAGTTTCTCATATGTTGAGCCATTACACATTTGGGTATATTTGAAACTGAAAGTGTGCCAGCTCTAACTAGTGCAATAATAGGTCATGTCAAAGGAAGAAGATGGCATGGGAACTAATGGATCAGAGGGCCCCATTTCCAACTGAAACCTCAATGAGCTGACAGGATTGCCTTGAGGAGCTAGGCAGTGGTCCTCAACCAAGGCTGCACATTCAAATCACCTAAAGACTACTAGAATCTTCAATGTGCAGGCTGCACCCCAGGCCAATTAAAACCAGATCTGGGAGGAAAGGTGACTGGGACTTCCCTGGTGACTCAGATGGTAAAGAATCTACCTGCAATGCAGAAGATCTGGGTTCGATCACTGGGTTGGGAAGATCCCCTGGAAAAGGGAATGGCACCCCCCTCCAGTATTCTTGCCTGGGAAATCCCATGGACAGAGGGGCCTGGGGGGCTACAGTCCAGGTGGTTGCAAAGAGTCGGACACGACTGAGTGGCTAACACTTTGTGTGCAGAGAGAAGGGAAACGGAAGAAGGGAGGAGCCCAGTCATTTTTTAAAACTTCTCAGTTGATTCCAGTGTGCAGCCAGTATGGAGAACCATAAAACAAGGATGAAATCTCGATGATCCGATTCACGGATCTCAGTCCTATAAGGGTTTTACATGCACTTTATGACCAATAGGTCCCCTGGAGGAGCCTCACAGTTGGAAGAGAAGCATCCCCATCTCAGAAGACGCCAACCAGAGTGGACTGCAGGTCCTTGAGGGATGCCAGCTGGTTATAGAGAATGGCTAAGAATGAGTATCTCCTCCACTCCAATATATGGTCAATGTCAGAGAGAGAGGGAGAGAGGGGGACTCCTGAAATGGATGCCACTCAGTATAAGAAATAACCTGTTTTGCCCCTATTTGGCTAAAATGTACATTATCTGCTATCAGAAGGAATTAAACAAATGATATATTTAGACACTGGATTTCGTAGTTTGGGAAATGTGTGCCTGCTTGAATGTGTTTTAATCATGAGTGTTTTATTTCAAATCGGCCTCTGTTGTCAACTCTGTTGTCAAGGGCTCGGTGTAATGACGGCGATCTCAGGTCCCAGTCCGTCTGAGGGAGACCTTGAGATCAGTCCTCAAACCAGACTGGCCCAGTCGGTGGGCCTGATTCTTACTAGGGAGATGCCTGAGTCCCTAACCATGGATAGCTCCCTTGCAGACACCATGCAGTATAAATTTATCACTTTTGCTGGCAGGTGACTCATGGGGTATATGTCTGTGTCCACATCTGAACCATTTTACCTCCTTCGTAGACTTAACTACAAAGCTTCTTGCTTAGACTGGACACTCAAAAATACTAATAGATCAAGGGGTAGTAGTAACCATAACAACAAAAACAACAAAATGTTTTATTCAAATTTGTTCAGTGGTATTGCTCATATCTAAAGACTCATATCTCATTTTACCGTACATTGCTCCATGTAATTTTAAAGAACAGTTTAAATTATCTATTTAATTTGATCATCCCTTCTTCCCTCTTTTAAATTTTGATATTTTCTAAATTTTTAAAATAATATTTGTATGCTGTGTGTATCTTTATAAGCAAATAGGAATACTAAAAGATTTTAAATGATCCATGCTCTTGCCATCTTGATAACCTCTGTTGAAAAAAATTATTTAAATGTTGCATGTAAATGTGCATGGTTAGAACATTTGAACAGCATCTGAGGGTATGAAATGCCAAGAGCCCGTGACTGTCTCTACTCCCTTTCCCTCTGTCCCTTTCACCAAAGGAGTAACTGTTAAGAGTTTCATATTTTCTTTCCAGAAAGCAAAATATGCAAATGCCAATATAGAATTTTAAATATATTCTTTTTATAATTTATACAGAATGAAGCCTATTATATGTACTGTTCTCTAACTTGCTTTTTTTTCAATGATGTATCTTAAAGATCATACCATATCAGTATGTGTGGCTCTACTTTAGCTTTTAACAGCAGAATATTCTTTAGAATGACTTTGAAATAGTTTATATAACATTTTTCTCCCAGATACTTTTCTTATTTTCAGATTCAGACTTACAAACAATGCTTTAGTGAACATCCCACCTTGGCAAACTTTTATGAGTAAACTTTTATATGCCAAACTCAAAATGATGGTTAAAACATTTTAAGAGATAATTTATGATTTGAAATATAAAAATAGCACATTAAGGCCATTAGAGAAGCAGATCCCTGAGTTGACTTATTTTACTGATACATATAGGGAAGGGAAATAGCACTTGCCTTTCTACACCATCAAGTTCTCAAGTCAACATGAGCAGAGGCAAGCAAAAAGGAAAGTTACACTTTACACTCAGAGTCAACACTTCAGCGATATTTCTATCCCTGGGTGACCAGAAATGGCCCAGGAACTTGTGAATACAAAGCACTTTTTCTCAGCCTCGAGCTCACTCAGGGTGTCTGTCATTTGCTCAGAGCAAAGACGAGATCTGAAGCAAAAGAGGCAGAGAAAATGCTCCCATCAGGGCCTGTTGCTTTCTGATGCCCTGCCCGAGAGAGCATGAGAATGAGCATTTTCAAATTGCTTCATACTGAGTACATTAGATGTAGTATATACACACCTATAGAATTTCTATCGGGACAAAAGTTTCCATCCAGTCTTCTAGTTTCTCTTCTCAGAGGCAGCCGCTATTATTACTTAAGGAAACTTCAGATTGTCTAGGAGAAGGGTTTCTCATCTTCAGCACTACTGACATTTTGTGCTAGGTAATTATAGTCATCAGAGAGGAGGAGCTGTTCTGTGTACTGCAGGATGCTAGCGGCCTCTCTGGTCTCTACCTGCTAGCTGCCCTGTCCAGTTATCTCCAGATATTATCAGTGTTACTCCTATTGAAAACCTCTGGCCTTGGGACACACACACACACACACAAGCACACACACAGGCTACCTGTATGTATGTACATGTGTATATATATATAATATAAATGATTCTCAGGTGGTGTTAGTGGTAAAGAACCCACCTGCCAATGCAGAGATGCAAGTTTGATCACTGAGTCTGGAAGATCCCCTGGAGAAGGAAATGGCAACCCACTCTAGCATTCTTGCCTGGAGAATCCCATGGATAAGGCTACAATCCAAAGGGTCATAAAGAGTTGGACATGACTGAAGTGACTTAGCATGCATGCATATATCTCTATATATTAATTAATATTAATATATATTAATATATGATGGCTGAATAATATTTGCTTGTATGGTTGTACCATAAATTGTTTACCCAATCTCACCTTGAGAAAACTGTATGCAGGTCAAGAAGCAACAGTTAGAACCAGACATGGAACAACAGACTGGTTCAAAATTGGGAAAGGAGTACGTCAAGGCTGTATACTGTTACCCTGTTTGTTTAACTTATATGCAGAGTACATCATGTGACAGGCTGGGCTGGATGAAGCACAAGCTGGAATCAAGATTGCTGGAAGAAATATCAATAGCTTAAGACATGCAGAGGACATCACCCTTATGGCAGAAAGAAAAGAGAAACGAAAAGAGCCTCTTGATGAAGGTGAAAGAGGAGAGTGAAAAAGCTGGCTTAAAATTCAGCATTCAAAAAAACTAAGATCATGGCATCTGGTCCCATCACTTTATCCAAATAGATGGGGAAACAATGGAAACAGTGACAGACTTCGTTCTCGTGGGCTCCAAAATCACTATGGGCAGTGACTGTAGCCATAAAATTAAAAAATGCTTGCTCCTTGGAAGAAAAGCTATGACAAACCTAGACAGCATATTAAAAAGCAGAGACATTACTTTGCCAACAAAGGTCCATATAGTCAAAGCTATGGTTTTTCCAGTAGTCATGTGTGGATGTCAGAGTTGGACCATAAAGATGGTTGAGCGCCAAAGAACTGATGCTTTTGAATTGTGGTTTTGGAGAAGACTCTTGAAAATCCCTTGGACTGCAAGGAGATCAAACTAATCAACCCTAAATAGTCATTGGAGGGACTGATGCTGAAGCTGAAACTCCAATACTCTGACCACCTGATGCAAAGAACTGACTCATTTGAAAAGACCCTGATGCTGGGAAAGATTGAAGGCAGGAGGAGAAGGGGACGACAGAAGACAAGATGATTGGATGGCATACTGACTCAATGGACATAAGTTTGAGCAAACTCCAGGAGATGCTGGAGGATAGGGAAACCTGGCATGCTGCGGTCCATGGGGTCAGAAAGGTCAGACATGCTTGAGTGACTGAACAACAACAACAACACTTTGATAGATATTTCTTTTTTTAAAAAATTATTTTGCTGCAGTAAACAATTCTGCAAATATATATATATATATGAAAGTACATCTGTGGGGTAAATTCTTAGATGTGAAATTGCTGAGCCAAAGGTATGTGTATCTAAAATTGTGATAGATACTAACCAAACTGCCTTCCAAAAAGACTGTACCAATTCTCACTCCCACTAAAAAGGTATAAGAGTGCCAGTTTCTATACACCCTTGCCAACTCAGTGTGTTAACAAATCTTTTCATCTTTTTTAATCCAAAAGGTGAAAACAGTCTTTCTTTAACCTCAGCTCTGCCACTGTGTTCAGTTCTAGAACAGGTATTCAGAAGAGAAATTGCTCAAAAACACACCCTTTTATAGATCCAAAGACCAGGACAGAGAATTCTGGTGAAGAATTTTGAAGAAGCTCTTCAGGTTTTTTTTTTTTTTTGTAGGCTGAAACTAATTTATCCAAGCTCTTGGAAATTGCGAGTGATTCTCAAGGAGAGGACCCAACCCCTTTAAACTGTGTGTTTAACTCACACGACATGCTGAAGCATGATTTCTGGAAAGGTGTTTTGCATTCCTGTAGGTACATATATGATAAATATTTTGTTATCATCTTTCTGTGGTGCTGAGAGGTGCTGTCTGTCTGCTTTAATCTATGTGCTGAAT
The DNA here is from genome assembly GCF_023699985.2 of Odocoileus virginianus. Taxonomy (NCBI): domain Eukaryota; kingdom Metazoa; phylum Chordata; class Mammalia; order Artiodactyla; family Cervidae; genus Odocoileus; species Odocoileus virginianus. The sequence continues at coordinate 44,360,789 of NC_069689.1, read as the reverse complement.
TACAGATATACATGATCAAATAAAGTCAAGACAAGAATCAGGCCTCAAAAAAATCTTGCCTACAGCATGTACCAAAAAAAGTCAGTCATGCCAAGGAAAGCCAAGGGTTGTGCAATTACCCAGCAGAGGTTGAAATTTTTGACAAAAACAGGGACTTCATTGAAAATAGTATAAAAATGAAGCTTCATTAAAAAAAAAAAGTCATTTTGATATTTTGCTAATGTGAACATTGAAAACCATGGCATCTGACCTCCAGTATTTCCTTCCTCTGTAAAGCCCAGGATAAAATAGATTTTCCATTCTCAGATTTTCTGGGTTGGTCACTTTGGCTCTAACTTAAACCAAGTTTTCAAGCAGTTGCATCAGACCAGAATATTCCACACTTCGCTATTGCCTGATTGAAGACAAAGATCCATTCTTTCACCCAGGGACCAGTTATCGGAAGCCTACTATGTGTCAGGTCCTCAGCTAGACTCTGGCAAAGGCTCTGATGAGTAAGATACCACGCCTGCTGGCCAGACCTCATATGAAAGAAGATCATGTGGGAATTAGGCGAGAGAGCCGGCGGTATGAAGTCTGCCTCTGTGTGTGTGTGTGTGTGTGTGTGTGTGTGTGTGTGTGTGTGTAGGTCCCCAGGACCCACCATCAGAAACTTTCGGGGTTCATCAGAGTCCAGAGGGCTCAAATTTACTGACAAGTGCAAATGGCTCTGACTACTCTTAGAAAAACTATTGAGGTCTGTGATCTGATCACCCCCTATTCACCCGCTTGCAGCAGGAGGGATCTCCTAAAAATATAAGATGGCCAAACACATGACACCCAGCCATGGACAGATGAGACTGGCAGTAGTTTATGATTCACATGAGCTCACAGCCTGAGGGAGGAAGAGACTGAACTCCACGCAGCGCCACTCTGGGCTTGCTCTAGGGAGCAGAGGGAACCAGCAAGAGCTGTGGGAGAAATCTCCATAGTAACAGGAGGGTGAGATGCCCACTGGTTCCTGCAGGACAATGTGGTTTCCTTGTTTGAATAATTGTGTGGGCTGAATGAATGAAATGAAACCTATGGGGTTTAGAACTGGGTGGGGTCTGGCTGATCTGGTGGACAGGGGCTGGGTAGGGGCCATGGCTGGCTGGTGAGAACAAGGAACTCATGGGTAGGACTCCGCAGCCCTGGGAGGGTCAGATGTCAAGGCAGAACATGGAAGTTCAGGCTCTACAGTACAATCAGTTAGGTTTCCTACTGATAATTTTCCTTCTGTGTCTCTTTTCCATTAGGAGCCCAGGGTCAGCTTTGAGGGTAGGAACCAACTTTCTCCACTCTTCGTCTACATTCAAGCATACAATCAACCCTTGGTCCTCGGTTGTTGTGATGTCTGTAACTGAGCAGGACCCTATGGGGCCTTCCCAGAACAGACCCCCTCCCAGGTCCTCCACCTGCCATTTTTGTCTGTAGAAAGACGTGAGTCAAAGAACAAGTTTAATCGGAGAAGTGAAAAAATGTATGAATAATCAAGCAAATAAAAATAACGATAGCTTAGACGTTAGATCAGAGTCAGGGACATTTATTGCCTCCTCAGTGGCTATAGACACTATTCTGAGCCATACGTTTTGGGCTGTTTTGCAGATACTGTAACACCCACCAGGTAGAAGTTAACTGCATGCTGCCCATAAGCAGAGAGACCCGAGACCAGCTGAAAGCATAAGGCTGATGATGCTGACTCCCGACTGCCTCACCACCAATCAGGCAGAAGCATGTTTGTGAGCTGCTCCCAACCCCACAACCCCCCTCCCTCACCCTGTCTTAGAAACCTTTCCCTGAAAGCCGTTGGGAAGTTCAAGCACTTGAGCACTGGCTGCCTGGACAGCCTGCTTGGCATCTGCAATACATGCTGCACTTTCCTTCACCACAACCCCGTGTCGGTGCGTGTCACAGTGTTATACACCCAGTGTCACAGGCTTTACTGCATCCGAGCAAGTGGATCCAAGGCTAGTTCGGTAAAAATGTCTATTTTCTTTTTGTCTGTCTGGCACACAGGCCCCTTTCTTTTGATGAAAGCACCTCAATTTGGGGAGAACTACTGTCCCCACTCTCAGTTCCTGAGCTCCTGAGGTGTTGATGCATTCCATTCCCCTTCTAGGATATTCCAGTGGCAGGTAGTGACTCCGATGTGACCCATCAGAGGATTCTATCACCTGGTCACAGTGATTAGTTCACAAAGAAACATGTTAGCCAGGCCAGGCTTAACTCTGGGACTTTGATAAATAGAAAGTTAAAGAACGCTCTTTCTCAAAATCTTCATCTGGTTGGGCTGCTATAACAGAAGGCCATAGATTGGATGACTTATAAACAACAGAAATTTATTTCTCATAGTTCGAGAGACTGGGAAGTCCACGGTCAGGGTGCTGGCAGATTAGGTGTGCTGTGAAAGCCTGCTTCCTGGTTCACAGATGGCCTTCTTGTTTTGTCCTCTCATGGCAAGAGAAAGGGAGCTCTCTGGGTCTCTGTCATGAGGGTGCTAACACCATCCTGAGGCCTCCGTCCTCATGACCTAATCACCTCCCAAAGGCCCCACCTCCTCATACCAAACACTGGGGGTTATGTTTCAACATAAGAATTTGAGGGTACAGAACAAAATATATGGGGGAGGGGAGACAGAAGGAGAGGGAAAGAGAGTGTGTGAGTGTTTTAGCTTCCAATCCAGCAACACTGGAATTAGAAATGGCCCTGAATTTTCAGTCACACAAGTCAATAAATTCTCCCTTTAATTTTGGTTTAAGTTTGTTTGACTTGAGTTCCTGTCATTTGCAGCTAAAAAAGTGCTAATCAACAGACAGATGCCTCACTTGACCCTTTTGAATGGAAAGTGAGGAATGTGTACTAACATGCTGGTAATTTAATCTATTGCTTTTTCATTGTTTTCCCACTTAGATAACAATGCCACAACAACCCTCCAATAGCCTACAACCATCCTGGGTTCCCCAACGTTGCTTCAGCCATACATGCTTTCTTCCTGTTCTTTGAACAAAGTAAGGTCAGTCCCACCTCAGGACACTGTCCTCCCCTTTGTCCGAGACACTATTTGGTCACCCAGTTTAAATGTCACTGCCTCAGAGAGGCCTGCTCGGAAGCCCTAGTTAAGGTCTCCTCTCGACGGCTCTCTCATGATCTTGTGTTTTTATTTCATTATAGCCCATATCACCATCTGACATCTTCTTGTTTACATGTATCTTTCATTGTCTGTGTGTATCCATGACTACAAACTTCCTAAGAACATTGATTTTCTCTGTATTCCCCATGCTTAGAAAAGTGTCTGACACACAGTAAGGGCTCAGTATAAGTTTGTGAAATCAGTCAATGAACAGCCAAACATGTAGCTACTATTTATGCAAGTAGGTTATGTAAGCATTTTATATGGGTTACTCAATCCTCAAAACAATCTTGAGGAAGGATTCCTATCATCTTATAGTTAGGAAGATAGAGGTTTGGAGAAGTTGAGCGACTCACCCAAATTTATATACCTGGGAAATGGAGAGGTGTGATTTGTACAAAAGCCACTGGACTAAAAAATTCATAGTCTTACTTATTTTGGTGACTCCCAGATTTGTTTCAGCTTTTAACATCATAAAATCCTAACAGATAAAAATCTTTGCTAGATCATAAGTAGCAATTTGGGAATGATTTATGTAACACAGCCATCACACACAGCACTGACCCTCTCTCTCTTTATGAGATCTTAGAGACACACAGGCCCAGAATAGGTCTAAATGGAGATCCTAATTAGACAAATAGAACCTGGTAATGCCTGCAATGCATCTGGAAAGAAATTGTTGAGGGGGAACTAGGACAGTTCCAGGTTTTAGAAGAAATATTTGTGACAATAAGAGGGGAGAGATCATAATCTCATACGCTAGGGGTAGATGCGAGTGGGATGTTGGGAGAATATGTGAAATGCAGCCCCTCTTTGAATGGAATACAAAAAAGTGAAAAGAAAATAAACTCAAGGCTGGGAGTTACTATAATTGACGTGTGAATGTATTGTTGGTTGTGGAGAGAATCACAAAGTCAGAATAAACTCTGTGCAGAGGGAAAAAAATAAAATATAACAAAAATGACAACATATCACAGAAATTGAAAGACTTATTTGAAGTTCAATTGTATAAAACATCCAGCTGTCAAAGATTCGATTTCTTATATTTTTGAAGTTTATTTAATTTTCACGTAGACTTTGACATGTAAGATTATAAACTGAGTAAAGGAAACGTCTTTTATCCTCTTGAGAATCTGAATTCATCCTTTTCATCAGAAGGTATTCAAGAATAAAAGCCCATGATACATTCAAATAAAAAAAGTGAAAACAACATTTTTTAATGCTTGAAAAAGATGTAAGGCAACATTAGAAATTATATGTGTGTCACTATCTGGTGTTTAGAAATAGCCATAGACATGGCAGTCATGGACCCTAGTGCTGTGTATAGCGAGTGGAAACATTGTTATATTCTGTTTTTTCCTCCCCATTCAGAATGTTGGCCACCTCAAAACACCCATACTTTAAAATATTTCCCAATAGCTCTAATATTGCTCAATTTGAAGTTGAACTTACCACCGTAACAATGCTTTAAGTTAAACTCCACATGAGGCTTATTATTGCAGAGTTGAATAAACTATAGAATACTAAAATATTTTGTCACTTAAAAAGTTTTTTTTATCTTGAAATACTTCCAGACTTACCACAAGTGATGAACAAAGTACAAAGAATTCACCCAGCTTCCTTGAATGTAATCTTACATAAGGATACTACAATTATCAAAACCAGGAAATTAACCCTGACATAATACTATTAGCTAAACTAAAGATTTTACTCGAATTTCACCAATTTTCTCACTGACGTCCCTTTTCTCAAGCAGGGTCCAATCCAGGATCCCATTTTGCAGTGAGTTGTCAAGTCTCCTTGATCTCTAATCTGTGACAGATCCTCTGTCTTTGTCTTTCATGATCTGGACACTTTCAATGAACGTTGGTCAGCCGTCTGGTAGAATGTGGCTAGATTCGTATTTATCCGAGGTTCTCTATTAGATTCAGATCAGACATTTGGGGCAGGAATATGAGATAAGGGACATGCCCTTCTCATCGCCTCACAGACAGGGCGCATAATGTGAATGGACTTCGTTGCTGGTGATGAGGATTTTGTTCACTCGGCTCAGGTGGTGTCTGTTGGATTTCTCTATCATAAAGCTACAATTTTTCTCCATAGTTAGCAAATATATTGCAGGGAACTACTTTGAGAAGACAGAAATGTCTTGTTCTCATAATTCTTTTTCCCACCATTTTTTGCACCCACTGAACATTCTTCCCTACAGACAGTTATTAATTGTGGTGTTTGCCTGATGGTGGTTTTCATTCTCATTCTTTCTACATTTTTTAATGGGACTTCTAAGTAAAATCTATACTTTCTCTCTTGTTTATTTACTCAGTCAGTTATGTATTTATATCAGTATGGTCTCATTATATTCTATAGGTTGCACTCTAAGACGAGCATTAACTACATTGTTGCTCCAATTGGTCCAGCTTTGGCCATTGGCAGCTCTTTCAGATTGGTTCCTATGTCCTTTTAACCAGCCCTATGGTTTTGCTTTTTTTTTTTAAAAAGAACTTCCTTGCTTTCTGGCACCATAGGTTTATCTAGTTTTTTTTCTTTTTTTCCCTGAAATCAGCCACTTCCCTAAGGATCCCTGGTTCCTTTTATTGGAAAATGGAATTAAATCTGGGTGTTTATCATGAAACTTGCAATAGAAGAGGAATGCACAAAAGGTCTCTTTCTTTCACACATACATTCAAGATTTTAATGCTAAAGAACTTGAGGTGTACACTTCAGTACAGACTGGATTATTTCTTTAGCTTTAAGCTTAATGTAAAATGTGGCATTTTGATTTTCTGAAATATTTACAACTCATTAGATCTTATGTCAGATTTATAAGTAAAACTTACTGGTAGAACTTTACAAGCAAGATGTTTCTCTTAAATGTGATATATCTCAACAAGACACAAATTCCTTACACAAAGTTAAATTTGCTAATTTGGAACACATTTGAAACCTTCAAGACATCATGAAAAATATTTATTAAGGCTCTTTGACTGGTTCACACAATAATTAATAAATACCAATTTTGTGTAATAGTGGGGGACACAAGATTGAATATGGCATGGCCCCTATCTTCAAGTAGCTCACAAGCTGAAATCCTCTGGGGGATTTTGTATTTTACCTGTTTCAAATAAACTTGCTCTTTCCTCCCTATAAATTTTTGTTTTGTTTTGACTGTCCATTCTTCTCATTGTTATTCTTCTGATCCACAGTTATATCTGTTTTTTCCTCCAGCCCATACACCTCAGTTTCAAAACTCTGCTTAAATTTCTCCTCCTCCAGGAAGCCCTCCCTATATTGTCCAATCTCATCTAGCTGTATCTTTTTCTAGCCCCACAAAGCTAAGGATAATTTGTCCCACAGGCATGTCAATTCAACATGAGGAGACTGGAACTCATCATACTCCCCTCATCCAGCCCCCTCAACCTCACCTTTCTCCAGTGTCTTCCACTTAAACGATGCTGCAATTATCCACTCAGGAGCCTAAGCCAGAAACCGGGAGGCAGCTGAGTTTCCTCTGCTTTCCCTTGTCCCAGATTCAAAGGTCAACCAGCAATCAGTTCTCCTTCCAGCTCCACGTTTTGCTTCTGCCCTCTCCTTACCACCAGGCAACTGTCTTCAGACAGGTCCTTTTTCTTTTTTATCTCATTTGCAATTTGTCTTAAACAGGTCTTCTGAAAAGCAGATCCCAAATCAAGAATTTTGGTGCATGTGGTTTATTTTGGACCCTCCCGCGAAGGGCTGTGGGGGAGTTGGAAAATGAGACGTGGGAAGTGTGCTAATGAGTGGATCATCATTGAGAACTGGGGCCCAATCCACTGGGACCTCTGAGAAAAACTCTGAGGTATATGCCTCAGAATTGTCTTCATAAAGTACGAGGAAGCTGATGTGTCTATCTACTGACCCAAGCAAGTCCTCTCCTGGGGCCAGAGTCTCAACAGAGAAACAGGAAGCCATTAGCATGTGTGGGGACAGTCTGCGGAGACTGGGGTTGGAAAGACAGAGGTTCTGACAGCAGCGGCTAAACTGCCAGGGCCTCCTAACTGGTTGTTCTGCCTCCAGTCTTGCTCCCTCCCTTCCAACCCCACTACTGCCCTCAGGAATCCTTCTAAAATGCCCAATAGATCTTGCTGTTCACCTGTTTGAAATCTGTCAAGGCTTCCCTTTGCTTTCAGAAAGAAATCTAAATGGCCTGAGTTGATGGGCTAAAGCTCTGCCCTGTCTCACTCCTGACCACTCTTCCAGGTTTGTCTCCCACCGCTCCTCAGAGCTTGATCAGACCCCAGGCTCCAGGCATACTGCACTAGCTATAATTTCTCTCTTGAGCCAAACTCACGGGGTCCTTGCACACAGCAGTTCCTTTGCCTATAGGCTGCTCAAACATATTTAACAAACATTTGACTGTCTACTACATGTCAGGCACTGTACTAGATATAGCAGGTCAATTAAGGAATAAATCACATTTCTTGTCTTCAAGGGGCTTACTCACCAGAAGGAAAGAAACAGACATACATATAGAAATATTTACACTTCAGCTAGGCACTGTATTAGAGAAAGGCTATTAGTGAAAATGAAGCCTAATGGAGACCTGATGGATGCAAAGCGGTTTATCCTATAGACACAGAAAACAGCCTGGTGTGTAATTCCTATTTCTGAATGGGGATGGTGAGGTATCTGGCAGTAAAGGCTGAGGGTAAGGCTGACGAGTGGTCTGAGATCTCTGCCTCCCAGGAAGCTTGGGCTTTATTCTTCAGATCAAGACAATGAGAGAACCCCTTTTCATCCTTCTTGGACGCTTTTTGATTCGCTGTGGGGTTGCCTCCTCTAAGACTTCCCTAATTCTCTTCCCCTCTTAGATATTCATCTTTTGTGCTCTTCTAGTCTCCTTGGAAACCCCTCTCTCGGTGGTTATTAAGCAGGCTTGTGTTTTAAGGTGTACCCCCCCCCGCCATGGCCTGCCAGCCTCTTTGAAGGAAGGGCTGCTCCTTCTCACCTCTGTATCACAGTGCCTAGTACAACGTGGAGCCCCTTCAGTTGAGACACACTTGGAAACCTAAGTGCTTTAAGGAGGACAGAAAAAGTTGGAGGACTAAGAGATGCTGCTCTTTGGAAGTTCCTTTGAAGCCACGGGCACATGATCTATGCCCAGCTTGAGTGCAGCAAACTGTTGGAGACACTGGACTTCAGACACATGCTTCTGAGACCATAAAGGCTGTGATAATTTCCTGAGATTGGTTACTTTAGTTACAGATAACAGTGATTATGGTTTGCTAATGGATTTTACAATAGCTGTGCTCTAGAATTTTTAAACTTTCCCCCCTTTTTCCTTTCTTCTTCCCTCCCTCCCTCCTTCAATTTTTAGACCAGGGCTTTGATTTGGGGTGGGGGGGGGGGCAGCTGGGGAAAGAGATGCTCTTATGCAACACAAATACTCTTCATTTCTGCTTTGGCTAGACTCAAAGCCAAGTTCTCTATCTGACTTTCTGGAATGACCAGTAGCACTGAATGGGTAGGAGGCTGGCAGTCTGAACTGAGTCTTCTGTGCCTCCAAGAAGGCCAGCTTCCGCCAAGGGTGGTAGATGGGAAGGAACAATGAGAGTACGAAAAACTCCTTCAGAAAAACTTGTTCTCATTGTCCCTCTTCTCCTTCCAGGATGATGAGTAAGTGAATGAGGGAAGTCATCACCCACCGGCCCTCCACCTCACCTTTTTCTGAAAGAAAATGTTCAACTCTTCTGTTTTCTTAGAGCAGAGATGCCAAATCCAGCTGGCTCTGCAGCTTCTGGCAGGTTAAAATGTGTGCATTTCCACATGGTTTGCAGGGTCACACCAAATTCTAAAGTGTTTTTTTTTTTTTTAAACTTCCCTGCTGCTGACTCCTCTGAACACACTGTGGGGCTCTGAGCAGAACTCCAGGTTCATCTGCCAGTGTCTGATGTCTGTGTGTCACTTTTGCGTTGAGTTCTCCCCAGGAGGTTGCCTTGTCCTTGAGGGGGGAAGCCTGCTAGTCTCCAGCTTCCTTTGAAACTTCCCAGTTTCTCTACCCATAGCCTCTGCGAACCTGCTCACTCACCCCAACCACTTTGTTTTCAAGTGACTTGGGAATGAATTTTTCATCTTCAAACGAATATAATTATTTGGCTTTGTGTCCGCTGCATAGGTGCAGAGATAGGCAGCGTGGCTGTAGAAACGCTAGGGAAGCAGCCTTCACGATGCAAAGACCACAACGGCTCACCTCCTAATGACCTCCGTCGACAAAAATCAACAGCTCCCCAAACACTTCTCCTTCGCACCTCTCTCAGAAAAGGCAGTATGCAGAGTGGTCAGCAGTTCAAATGCTCAGTGCTCTCCTCTGCAGCTGTAACCTCCGAAGGTCACTTCAGCACTCGAGCTTCCTTTTCCTCCTATGTAAAATGGGAATAGAAACTGAATCTACTTCATAGGGATGTTGTAAGGATGACGAGCTATCAAATGCAAACTATTCGCACAGTTCAGCGCTAAAGGTATACCAGCTGTGCCTACTAGCAACTATTACTAGTAGTAAAGACTAGTAGGTTGCGTCTCTCTTGGGACGCAGGGAGCCTGGCCGACCACCCAGAAAGGGGTCGCTCGCCTTCCACGCCGTTTCAAGTCCCGCCGTCTAAGAAGGGGCCTGGGTCCCAGCGCACTCGCTCAGGGCGGATGGCCCGGCGGCCCCTCCGGCGAAAACACAGGTGCGGTCCTGACCGCACCGAGGCCGTGGGTGCGGCGAGCGGAGCCCGGGGGCGCCGAGCGCGGCCCGCGGGCGGGGGGTTCGGTGGCGGCTCCAGAAGCTCGGCGGGCGGGGCTCGAGCCCTCCGGAGCGACGCCGCCTGGCACCGGACTCGCGGCCACGGCCAGGCGCGCGCCCCGACGCCGGCCCCGCCCCCGGGAGCCCCGCCCCCCGGCGCCCCGGGCTGGCCGGAGGGGGCGGCCGCGCGAGGCGACCCGCCACGCGCCTCGTCACTGGAGCCGCTCCCGGTCGGGCCCCGGCAGCTGGTCGGGGAGGCCGCCGCGGGGGAGGCGGGGGCTGCAAGGCGCGACGCCGCCGGGCCGCCCCGCCCTGGGAGGCGCCCGAGCCCTCATCAAGTGACCAATATCCCTTCCAGGAGAACACGGTCCTTCTGAGGGAAGCGGGCTCCGGCGCGCAGCCCCGGCGCCAAACCGCCGTCATCTCCTTCCTGTGCCGGGTGATTCGTCTCCTCACCCACCCGAAAAAACATAGTCCGCCCCGCGCGCCTTTGTGGGGCAGTGCTCTTCCTCACATGGTATGGCTCTCCCGGCCCATAACCTTTGTCTTTCCCAGTCCAAGTGCTCCGGGCCCCACCAAGAGGATAACTTAGCCCTGAGAGGAAACCTGAAGAGAGACGCTAGAGAGGGAGCAAGGGGAAGGCAGGGAGAGGCGAGCCTGGCGGAGGAACACAGAGGGCCGTGGGGAAGTGCGCACGCGCGCCGACGGAACGAGTTCCGGTCTGGCCGGGGCCTGTCTCCTAAAAATAGCCCCGGTGTGGGGATCCGTGCGCGGATGTCCCGGCGAGTCCGGGGCTGAAGGAGGCGGCTCCGGGCGGCGCGGAGCGCGGGTGGCGGGCCCTGGCTGCGGCGTGTGTGCGCCCGCCTGCATTCGCCGGAGACCGGGTGAGGGCCGCTGGTGACAGGGCTCGGTCGGTGGGGTCGGTGAGGTCCGAGGGGGCTGCGTCTCCGTGAGAGGACCGGGTGAGGGCTGGGGGGCGCCGGGGTGGGGGGCGGCGCCGCTCGGGAGGGGCGCCCGCGGGGCCCCCGGGACGGCGGCGTGGCGCCGCGTCCCGCTGGAAGGGGCCGGGGCGGAGGCGCGCTGCGGCGAGCCGGGTGGGGTGCGGGGAGGCGGCGAGCAGTGGTCGCGTCGGGGTCGGCGCCTCCTGTGGAGGTGGGGGCGGGGTGCCCCGAGGGCGGGCCCGCGGGCTGAGGGGCGTCGCGGGCCGGCTGAGGGAGGCGCGGCGACGCGGGCTCGGCGCTCGGAGCCTCCCGGGGCGCACGTCGCGTCTGGGGCTGGGGGGCGGTGGCGGACGTCGCCTCCTTGAAAGTTGAGGGAGTTCCCTGGGGGTCCGGAGGCTGTCTGTGGGGAAACGCCCGCGGGCCCTTTTCTTAATCTTGCCGTGCGAGGCTGGGGTCTCCCCGAAGCGACTGACCTCTGGTGCAGGGGGCGTTTTGCGCTCTTGTTGGACTCAGAAGTTCCCTCACTTCTGTTTTGGATGAAGGTTGGTCTAACGGAGCGGAACTCTGTGTGTGTGTGTGTGTGTGTGTCACTGACCGGTTCGGTACTTGGGGCCAGAAGGTGGCCTGGGCCTGGGGGTACCTGCGGGTGCGGACTCCCGACGGTGCGGGGAAACGTCGCGGGGGGAAGGGGCTGCATAGGGAACCGCTCGCTGCCCCCGGCACGTCCGTCCAAAGTAGATCCTGGCTCGCAGGGAAGGTTTTCTGTGATGGAAACTTTGTCCTTTTAGTTCAATTACGTCTGTCTTTGATCCATGAGGATCCCTTGGTAGGTGAGATAGTACAAACAAGTTTGGAAATGGTGAGCGTTTCTGAACTAGAAAAAACAAGTTGTTGTGTGCCGCGCCCCCCCCCCCCCCCCTTAAGTGTCACTGTAAAAATGTCCTCAGACCTGATGATGACTGATTCCTGAGATAAGAAGCGAGCATCCTGTCAGGATCCGGTAGGGATCCATGTGTGGATTGAAGAGTCATAGCAAAGTGTTAACCTGCATTTTAGTTTACAGTGAGATTGTGATTCTAATAAGTGTGCTTTTTAAAAGGCCTGCTGTGGTGTGTTAAGAGTTATGTGTATTTTTAAAAAAATATTGTCAGAAAATTGTCAAGTTTTAGTGCAGTATGTTTTCCATGTGTTTTTTTTTTTTTTTTTTTTTTACTAAATGGAGAGAAGTTTCTCTAAAGCTGTAATTAGGTGTACATTACACAAGAGCACTTTTCCTTTAAGAATCCAGCTGTGTTGTTTTGGCAACTGCCAAGTACTCCAGTTGTCAGTTTTAAAATCTGTCTTACCTTGGCAGTACTTGTACACTCTGTGGCAAAGGTAAACAAAATAGCTTAAAGATTTTTTTCCCTGCAAACACAGAAATGGTATTTATTTTAGTATGAATTTAAGAAATGAGGCTGAAACAACTCTTGTTTATTATGACTTTTGTATGTACATCTTTTGGTTTGTTTTTGGAGTTATAAGTCTTTACTCATGTCTTTTCCTGTGAATGGCAGCTTTTATTTTAGGAAAAAAGTCAAAAGTGTCTTCATTAAAGTGGATGACAATTTTAGTTAGATTTTATATCAAACAATGAACACATGTTATGTGTAGTTCTATATGATGATTCACTAACCGATTGTGGAATCATTTTTAATTCTCAGTGAGCAGTGTAGTAAAGTGTAAAAAGTTGTGGTAATGGTGTTGCAGTGAAAATACTGAACAATTAAAACTAACAATTTAAGTACTTTGTAGACACAGTCTTTAATAATTCTGTTAGAAGAGTGCTTTCAGTGAAAGTTTATTTACTAGAGCCATTGTGAGGTAGTAGTGATCTCTCTAAACACAATTATTTCATTTAATTCACACTGTTATATATATAACTATGGTTTTATTCATCTTGGAGAAAAGATGATAAAATTATGTTAAACTCCTTAAATTACTTCCCAGGAAGTTTTTTTTTCTCACCACTAAATTGTTTAGAGCAATGAGTGAATGAGTGGTGGAGGGTGTTCAGTAGAAGGAAAGTAGCTTTTTGGGGTTTAGAGGTAATAATTGTAATGTCACTGTGTTGAATTAGAGCTTGAGAATGATCTATATTGTTAGGGTTTTTAATGCTTCCTTAATGGGAGTATGTGTGACAAAGACCTTTGTTTTGTTAAATGGAACTGGAAATAATCTTTTCAAGGTGAGTTATTTTGAATGGTGAGGCTTTATTTTTCAGGGTAGTTGCATTATTGTTTTGCATTTTACTTTTAGGATGCAGTGCTGTTTAATTTTATTAATATTCAAGCAGCAGTGTCATCACTCGTTGGTTATCAAGAGAGAAATCATTGAAGTGTATTCTGAGAGTAGTTAAGTAATTATGAAAACATTTATTAGAATATGATTTTGAAGTTGAAATATTTTAATATAATTTTTTTTTAGTAGATGTGTTCTTTGATCTAGGAGGGAGAAACCATAAATTTGTTACTGGGAAATAGCATGCTTATCAGTCAGGTTTTGGAAAGCCATCATCTTTTTTTCTCTCCTTTTATAAAGTCTAGCAAGACGGATTTGTTGTAACATACAATGATGATGGTCCTCGATTTTCTGTGGGCATTTAAAATTTTATATATTCTGTTTTGTAATTGGACCATGCACGTATCTTTTTGCTTTAAAAGATATACACTTGGCACATGTGAATGTTACAAAGTCTAGCTGAAATTTTTCTTTTATTAGTGATGGAGCAATGAAAAATAATGTTTTGTGCATTGAACATGTTTAGCATTGCCATTGCCTTTTTTTCTAGATTAGAAAGAAAATTTCTGAATATTCTTAGTAGCTTGAGGAGTGCTCTTTCAATGTGTAGTAGTAAGACAACTATAAATATGGAAAATAAAGTCTGTATTCTAGTTAGATAACTTCCTGCAAAAAACACTTTAACACATTGTGCTGATTTGCAAGTAAAGGAAGGCTGCTTGCCTTTGTCGTCAGATCTTGGTTCTGATCCCAGCTCTACCACTGACGAAGTTGGGAAGAAATGATACCACCTGCCCCATAGAATTGTTAAAATTAAATGAAACAATGGTGTAATAGGTCCTAGGGGTTGCTTGAGGCTTAATGTACAAAAATGTGTATTGCGTCATCTCCCTTCATCCCTTCCTTTCTATGAAGATTGTATAGGTGGTCTGCCTCTTACATGTACCTTTAGTGTTTGATACCAAAAAAGAGTTCATATAATGCATAAATACAGGAGAATGCTCATATATTTGTTTGGGATAAAATATCCCAACATCTTAAATTCATTGTCATGTTCTACATTAAATGTGTAGTTGGCTTATCTGCAGTCATTGTTGGATTCTAACTTCCATGATCTCTCTGCATATTAAAAAAATCAAAGTCAAATGTGAGTATATTTCCTATCTTTCAGTGAAAATATCTCTTAGTGATTATCTGTGAGAGGCATCTTTAAAATACGGTGTTTAAAATTTGAAATTAGAAAAATATTTTTGTAACATACCTGGTTTAGTCACTAAGTCACATCCAACTCTTGCACCCTATGGGCTATATGTAGCCCACCAGGCTCCTCTGTCTGTGGGATTTTCCAGGCAAGAATACTGGAGTGGGTTGCCATTTACTTCTCCAGGGGATCTTTCCCACCCAGGGATCAAACCTGGGTCTCCTGCCTTGCAGGAAGATTCTTTACTGACTGAGCCACTCGGGAAGCCTGGAGTATATATATATAAAAAATAATGTTTCTCTAGTAGATAATTATAATTTTTTATTCATTTTATTTGTTTGGTGGAACTAAATTATTTATGTATGCTTTATCTATGTACTCTATGATAAATGGATGACTCCAGTTTATTATAATTGAGAGTGTAAGCCCATTTGTTAATAAGTCTCTTGCATGGCACAGGATATGTGTTAACACAGAATAAATACTACGTTATATAGATGTTTGTCATTTGCTGATTTTAATAATTACTATTGGAATTGATACTTACTGAACTTAGTATTTTATTTAACATTGAATCATCTTAGTAATCACTCGAAATCATTAAAAAAATTAGCCGGTTTATGAGGTGGACTCTCAGATATTTGAACACTGGTGTACGACAGACAGCAGGTAATTTACTACTTCATCAGTTTAATGATTGATAATGCTGAAAGCTAGAGGAATTGTTAACAAGGGTGCAAAAACATACTAGCTGATCTGATTTCTAATAACTATCAACCAAGGCACATCTTTTTATGGTTTTCTTGAATCATTACTAATTTTATTTTCCTCCTTATACAAATACACAAACTTTGATTTATGAACTTAAATTCAGCAATCAATAAAGTTACATTGTTACATGTTTTGAGAAATGTTTTGGTAGTGGGTGGTAAATTTATACTGCATGAGCCGGACCTTTTTCAGCAGCTTATTTTTTTTGCCAGCAGCATGCATGTGGAGGTTGACTTGGATTACTTTGAGGTATGACTTGTCACCCTTGGAACAAAAGGATACTCTTCATGTAACCTAGTAAGATAACTAATAACTGTTGGCTTATTAGAACAAGGTCTGTTGCATTGACTAGTACTGTGTTTACTTGTCTTGTTTTTTATCCCCACCCCTAGCAATCTATCTTTTACATAAAGATTAGAATTTTATTTCTAAAATTCAGATCTAAATGTTATACTTCTTTTAAGAAAAACTTTAAAGGCATATAAAATCTGTAAAGAGGCAGTAATGTAAGAGATAAGAGGTTGATTTCTAAAATCTGCTGCCTAAGTTTTAGAATACCCACTCTAGCACTTTTTGTTCTTTGGCAAGTTCTCAATCTTCTTGAAGCTCAGTGTATAAAACAGTGATTATAATATTATCTACTTTGCAGAGTTGTTGAGAGGATTGAACGAGATGTATATTATCAAGATTTTAGCACAGTGCTTGGTACCTAAAAATGCAATTTTTTTTTTTCTCTTACTGTTACTATCATTACTACTACTGCTGTTGCCATTATTAGTCATGGTTCACTTCATAATATATTCTATCCTATCTTTTCAGGCTCATTGTCAGCAACAACCCTTCAGTTTCTATGACCCAGTTAAGGCCAGCTGTTTGCTCTTCCCTGAAAAGGCTAGTATTTTCATGCTGATGTCTCCCACTTTTATTTTTCTAGCCCAGAATTTTCCTGATTTTGATACCCACTTGGAAATCTAGTTGGGATTTCAAACATAATGTTAGCTATGTGACTAAAATATAGCTATTTATTCCTCTCCCCCAACCTTCTTCCTCCCTCTTATGTTCAAACCCTGATGTCTTTACTGGCCTTCCCCGTCTTAGTAAGTGGCAGTACTCAACCCAGAAACCTGAGATAACATTTTGGGTTCCTTTCTTTTCTCTCAGATCCAGTCGATCGACACATTCTGTTGTACCTTTGGAGTTTATCTTGCACCAGTCCACTGCTCTTAGCCTTCATTGTGAAGTGCAAGTCACTTAGTCACGTCCGACTCTTTGCAACCCCATGGACTATGCAGTCCATGGAATTTTCCAGGCCAGAATACTGGAGTAGATAGGTGTTCTCTTCTCCAGGGGATCTTACGAACCCAGGAGTTGAACCCAGGTCTCCCACATTGCAGGTGAATTCTTTACCAGCTGAGCCACTAGGGAAGCCCTTCATTGCCACCTCTTTATTTCACAGCATTATGATCTCTTGCATGAATTACTGCAGTAGCCTCCTAACTGGGCATCTTGTTTCTTCTCCTTCTCCTTATAAATTCTTTATTCACACTGCAACCCTAGGGACCATTTTAAGAGCCTCAGTCTTGTCATTTTTGCTTAAACTCTCCCAGTGACTTCCCATTCTAATCTTTCTTGTTCTCATTGTCTTTTCCTTCATTGGAGGCCAGCCACTTGCACCTCTCAGAGTTTTTTAAACACTTTACTTCCGTTTTAGGGTCTTGTGCACTCTTTGTACCACCTGCCTGAGATGCTTTTCATAAGGCTGACCTGGCCAAACTCTTTGGAACTTGGCCCAAATCTCACTTCTTCACTCAGACCATCCTGTTTAATGTTGCAGTCCAGTAGTTACTCTCTCCCACATTTTTTTAATTTCCTTTAAGAATACTTAGTATATTTGTAGGTATCTTGTTTGGTCATTGCATAGGTATGGTCTTTATCTCTGTTATCTGAATGCAGTATTTCTGTATCTTGTTAATGTTTTTGCCAGGGATTGGAATGCTCCATTGTTCATATACTTAACTGAAATATTTATCCTTTAAGTTATAGCCCAAATGTCGTCTTGATACTGATTTTAATCTTTTTAGACAAAGCTTACCTCCCTTGCTCTCAATGCAAACAATATTTGTAGAGTAAGATGCGTTATAAAACAGTTCAGTTGAGTTGCTCACTTAATGTCCAACTCTTTGTGATCCCATGGACTGCAGCATGCCAGGCCTACCTGTCCATCACCAACTCCCGGAATTTACTCAAACTCATATCCATTGAGTTGGTGATACCATCCAACAATCTCATCCTCTGTTGTCCCCTTCTCCTCCTGCCTTCAATCTTTCCCAGCATCAGGGTCTTTCCAGTGAGTCAGTTCTTCCCATCAGATGGCCAAAGTATTGGAGTTTCAGCATCAGCATCAGTCCTCCCAGTAAATATTCAGCACTCAAATCCTTTGGGATGGACTGGTTGGATCTCCTTGCAGTCCAAGGGACTCTCAAGAGTCTTCTCAACACCATAGTTCAAAAACATCAATTCTTCAGTGCTCAGCTTTCTTTATAGTCCAAGTCTATACATGACTACTGGAAAAAACCATAGCCTTGACTAGACCGACCATTGTTGGCAAAGTAATGTTTTAGCTTTTTAATATGCTGTCTAGGTTGGCCATAACTTTTCTTCCAAGGAGCAGGTGTCTTTTAATTTCATGGCTGTGGTCACCATCTGCAGTGATTTTGGAGCTCAGAAAAATAAAGTCTGTCACTGTTTCCCCATGTATTTGCCATGAAGTGATGGGACCAGATGCCATGATCTTAGTATTCTGAATGTTGCATTTTAAGCCAACTTTTTCACTCTCTTCTTTTGCTTTCATTGAACATTTAAAGTTGTATAATTGATGTCACTCTTTTCTGCTAGGCTGAGTTCCTATGTCAGAGATACTGCCTTGGTCTTTTAGTATGCTCAGTACAAACCTGTCTGTCTTGCCACATAGTGAATGCTCATAGTAAATGTTGAATTGAGTCAGAGTTGTCTGAACAACTAGGATGACCAACCCAAACCAAGTTTTCCAAACGAGACTTTAAAAATGATAAAAGTGCTTTCCAGATTATAAAATACTAGTTTGTGCATTTTTTGGTACATATTGACTTGCATTCTGGATCAAGGTTGGAATCCCAGACTGTTGAGCTTTTCTTGAGATTCTTCTTGTGAGAGTTTTTGTAGCCAGCATTAGGAACCGAACCACTCTTTGTAATGGTGAAGATCATTCTGCGTTCTAAACATTTGACTTATAAATGAGATTTTGAAATGTAACTTATTTGCATGTTGGGGACTACTTTGTCAAAATGTTTATTTTGGTGGTGAAGACTTCTAATAGTGTTAAGGTGACATGGATCATGAAGAAAAGGGAGAAAATAATCTGGGAGTCAAGATTTTATTTTTTAAAAATGACTCAGTTTACCGAAAGTAATGTTTTGGTGTTGGCAGAAGGTTGTTGTTGTTGCTTTAATGTTTTGTTTTGGGAAAACTCCAGATATAAGTTAAAAGATGAGTACCGTGAACTCATACACTTGTTACCTAGATTCATCAGTTGTTAATATTTAGCATATTTGCCTTATGGGTCTCTGTATTTGCAGAGTGATTTCAAAGTCTGGAAACTGATATTATTTTATCTATAATTTGAAGCTCCTTGATTACACCTTATAGAGGATACCAAAGATTCAAGTATATTCAGTTAAAGTCAGGCATATCTTTTGAGGCAGAACATCACAGATGCATACAAGGGATAGAAATGCTGCATTAATGTACACTGCTGACAAGGAAACCACATATTAAACATCCAACATACCATGTATTACTATGTAATAGCTGGAATCCACTCTCTAGATCTTCTTTTTTCTACTCTACCCTCCTCCTTTTCCTGTCATAATTATTGTTATTGTTGAGCCATTTGAGAGTAGGTCTCATACATCATGATCCTTTACCCCTAAATGCTTCAGCAATATTGCCTAAGAACAAAGAGATATTCTTACATAACCACAGTATGATGGATTCAAGAAATTTAATATTGATACAGTAATTTATTATACAGTTCATGTTGAAATCTCTTCAGTAGTGCCAGTAAGATTCTTTAATAGTTTTTTTAAATTCCTTTTTTATTTTATTTTAGTTGTCGTATATCCTTTAACCTGAGACAGTCCTTGAAACTTTTTCCCCATGAAATCGTTAGTTTTGAGGAGTACAGTCCTTTGTTTTGTGGGATGGCCATTACTTTGGGTTTGTTGTGTGGTTTCTTGGTTGGTAGATTCAGGTTCTGCATTTTTGGTGGGAATACCACATGAGTTTTGATGCGTCTGTCCTTCAGTGCATCACTGTCAGGAGGCAACATCACGTGCGTTTGATCCCTTGTTGCTGATGTTTCCTTGGATCACTAGTTAAGGTTTGCCTACCAATTTTTTCTCCATATAAAATTTTTCATTTTCCTCCTTGTTATTATTGAATAATCTTTTGGGAGATGCTTTGAGGCTGTGTTTTTGTCTTCCCCAAGATGTTCACATAACGGTTTTAGCGTTCATTGATGATTCTTGCCTGAATCAGTTATGGTACAGTGGTTCCAAAGTGGCGTTTATTTACTGTTTCTTCTGCATTTGTTAGTTGGCCTTCTGTTAAGTTGTAAAGTAGAACTTTTCCTTCTCATTTGTTTATTTAATATAATATAAATTCAGAGATTCTTTTTTTTTTTAATTAAGTAGGTTATCCTCTCATTACTTGTCAGTATTCAGTTTAATGCTCCAAATTAACTCAGATTTGGTCAGTGGGAGCTCCTTCAAGTTAACTCATTGATTGTTTTGACACGTTCCTATCATTTTTGGAGCACTTCATTCCTTTTGAGACAAAAGATATTCCTGGTTCATTGTCTGCTTTTTCTGCTGCTGTCCTAGAATCAACCATTTCTTCAAGGAGTCCTGGTTTCTTTCATTGGGTTAGAGTATTTAGAAATCAAGAACTGGACAGCAGGTAAGCTTGTTGACACTGGAATATCATTGTTTTGAGCCCTTTCAGCTGACCAAGCTAAGAAATTTTGAGTTTATGCTGATTGCTCAGGCAGTAGATTGTAATTTTCTTTACATTCCTGAAACTCCTTGCAACAGAATCACTTCTTTTGAAACTGTTAACCATATAAGTGACTAATTTGTCCTGTAATTTTTCTGTTTAATTTTGTAATGGTTGGGTCTCATTTTCCAAAACTTATTTTAAACTTCGTGGAAACAGGAATTCTGTTTTGTATCTTTGTTTGTTCAGTGAACATGTTTCACAGTGCCTTGAGCATGATTGGTACCCATGTGTTGTTTGCATTATAAATATAGTGATGACTCAGTATTATTTTTATTAGTGTTATACCATAGTTCAATAATCTTGTGTTTTGTTAAAAGTTTTATGGGAACTTTTAAGTGAATTCATGATTCATTTGTTGTTTTTAATAATTCTTCTAACCTTGAAGTAAAAAGTTTTTCAGCTTTCAAATTTTAAAAACCTTATTCCTAAGACTAAAGTATGTAATTAAAGAACATCAAAGTGACTAATTCTGGCATTGCTGTTTTGTAGTGTTCCTTAGCCCTTTCTGGGCTTCACTTTAATTATAAAATGAGATGATATCTAGATCCTTTGTAATCCTAGGTTATATGCTTTATATCTAATTAACATTGACTTGTTTATGAAAGTAAAATTAAGTGCTGCAAAGTACAGTGGAAAGAATATTGTGTTCCTGAGCCAGAAGTCATTGGGTTCTAATTCTTTGTAAGCATTGTGTTACTTTGGTAATTTATTTCATAGTTTGGTTTTCATTATCTTATTCAGTCCACAGGGCTAGGTGATGAGGAATAAGAATGAACACTTTGCTGTGTGCTTGATGTGTGGAGTGTTGCAGGAACACATAGAAGGTACAGTTCACCCAGTTTCAGGGAGATACAACCAGTCCATCCTTAAGGAAGTCAGTCCTAAATATTCATTGGAAGGACTGATGCTGAACCTGAAACTCCAATACCTTGGCCACCTGATGCAAAGAACTGACTCCTTAGAAAAGACCCTGATGCTGGGAAAGATTGAATGCAGGAGGAGAAAGGGACGACGGAGGATGAGATGGTTGAATGGCATGGATATGAGTTTGAGCAAGTTCTGGGAGTTGGTAATGGCCAGGGAGGCCTGGCGTGCTGCAGTCCATGGGGTCACAAAGCGTTAGACATGACTGAGCAACTAAACTGAGGAAAATTTACTCCAGTGACTTCTTCAACTTAGGTTGAAGTCTAAAGGGTAAATAGGACTTAGCTTTGTGAAGAGAATGGGTAGAGTTTGCCAGACCTGTAATAAAGACAGGAGATACGCTTAGGGAGGTTAGATTGCATGGAGAAACTCAAAGAGTATCCTATGGATGAATCAGGCAGTGCCAGAGAGATGACACTGGAGAGGTAAGTAGGGACCAGATTTGAAGAGCCCTTTAAGCTATGTTAAGGAATTTGTATTGTATTTTACGGAAAATCTCAGCATCTTAAGCCTGGAAGGAAATTAAAAGGTAATATTGATTGCTCTGTGTCAACTTCTTTGGAGAGAGTTAAAATTGGTAGGCAGGAGGAGTAATTGAGGAGGATATTACAAAAGACTAGTTAAAAGGGCTAGGATGGCCTGGACTATGGTAGTGGAATGAGGATTGAAGAAATAGTTGGATTTGAGAAGATACATAGTGGGGAGCTTATGGATGGTGAAAGAGAAAGATTTAAGGATGATGATTAGATTTATGGCTTGGGCAGCTGACAGAATGAAGTTTACTGAAATAGGAAGCACAAGGGAGGATTAGGCTCTGGAGGAAGATGATGAATTTACTTGTGATAGAGTGCTTAGGTGGATTAAGAGGGTATAGTCAGAGAGTGGGATGAATAATTTACTCTTAGAAGTGGAACAGTTCCTGTTAATGACAAGGTCTAAGGAGTTGGCCATGGAATGGGTATTTGAAGAGGAGTGGAAGTGAAGATATGTAATGGGCAGGGAAAGAGGAGGAATTGTCTATTTAAAAAAGCCTAAGTGTGTGCTTGCCCTAAGGCAGAGTAACTCTGTTTTAATTATCTCAAGATTTTCAGTGTTTGATCTTGGAAAATAAAAGTGAAATCTTTCAAATACCATGTTCTCAGTTGTTGTTGTTTGTCAGTTGTTAAGTTGTGTCCAACTCTTTTTGACCCCATGGACTGCAGCACGCCAGGCTTTCCTGTCCTTCACCATCTCCCTGAGTTTGCTCAAACTCTTGTCTATTGAGTCAGTGATGCCATCCAGCCATTTCATCTTCTGTCTCCCCCTTCTTCTCTTGCCCTCAGTCTTTCCCAGCATCAGGGTCTTTCCCAGTGAGTTGACTCTTTGCATCAGGTGGCCAAAGTATTGGAGCTTTCAGCTTCTCATCAGTCCTTCCAATGAATATTCAGGGTTGATTTCTTTTAGAATTGACTAGTTTGATCTCCTTGGTGTCCAAGGAATCTCAAGAGCCTTCTCCAGCACCACAGTTCAAAAGCATCAGTTCTTTGGCACGAAGCCTTCTTTATGGTTCAGCTCTCACATCTGTACACGGCTACTGGAAAGACCATAGCTTTGACTATATGAACTTCTGTTGGCAAAGTGATGTCTCTGCTTTTTAGTACACTGTCTAGATTTGTTATAGCTTTTCTTCCAAGGAGCAAGCATCTTTTAATTTCGTGGTTGCAGTTAAGATTTTCTTAAGTTAAACAAGCAAAAAAAGAAAAAAGCCCTCAAGGAATAAACACATTTTTCTTAACAAAGCAGGAGGCTGTTTAATTGCTCCAGGCTCATTTTGTATTTTACCTTTCCCAATCCTGGAATCACCTTTTTTTCTGAAGAGCCTTGGCTCCTTTTGTTGGAGGATGGCATTTAGAAACCAAGATCTGGGTGCTAGGTGTGCTAATTGCCCCTGAGGTATCATTGTTTCTATGCCTGCTCAGCAGAGCTAAGAAATATGTTCGTGTATGCTAACCCATACATTCACATCTACAGTCATTTCCGCTAAAACGTAGCATGTGTGTTCCTAAAAATCTCTGTGCTGTGCAGAGTTGTGTAGTAAAGATCATGTGGTTTGTGACATCAATGGAGCTAGAAACTTTGTCTGTGACACATTAAAAAGAAAGGCTTCCCCTGTGGCTCAGTGGTAAAGAATCTGCCTGCAGTGCAGGAGGTGTGGGTTCAATCCCTGGTTTGTGAAGATCCCTTGAAGGAGGAAATGGCAACCTGCTCCAGTATTCGTGCCTGGAAAATCCCATGGACAGAGGAGCGTGGCAGGCTACAGTCCTTGGGATTGCAGAGTCGGACACACTAAAGCAAGTGAAGACACACACACACACAGGAACCTGATAAACCTATTTAATAGCAGCCATGGTTTTAACTGTGGTTAAATACAGTTTTAACTGTATTAAATGGTTTGAGTAATTATAAACAGTAAAATTCCTTTTTAGTATGGGAAAGATGTGAAGTTTGCTACTATAGATGAATTTTGGAAGGATTGTGGCTTGTGAGGTATTATGAAATCGTAGATAGTTACCTGAAATCAGATGAAAGAGCACCAGATGTGGATGGATGTGGCTCATAACAGATGCTGTTATATTATGGACTGTGGTAGATCATTTTCATATGAGTCAATTCTCCCTTGGGTGCCTTGCAATTTATTCTTCATTTCTGTAATTTTTTTTTTCTAATTCTTTTTAAAATTCAATCACTTTTAACTTGTTTTTATTTTTTCATTGCTGTCTGAGTCAAAGTGGTTTTCATATCCTCAAATGCTTATTTGAATATATTAATCCAATTATTAATATAATAACAGTTCTTAATATACTGGGGATACTATATTAACAGAATATATTTAATTCTATTTGGAATACTGACTTACAGATTTCTTTCTGCTTTGAGGTGGTTTTTAGTAGGGTTTTTCCCTCACATGATACATCAAATTCTGTTCCCTGATTTTCTGGATTGCACTTTTCTTTTGTTCATTTTTATGGTAGTGGGGGTTTTTATGGTATTCCTAGTTTAATGGTGCCCTCTTCTGTTAGTATAGAATAGTCCTGTTACTTCAATAGTTTTTATTTGTCTGTTTTAATGGTTGAAGAGAAGGATTGTGAGACTTCAATTCTATGATTCTTTTTCGTCTAGCAAGGCCTTAAAATTTCCCCTTTTTCTTTTTCCTTTTACCATCCAGTCGCTAAAGGACTCTCCTCCTTTTTTCTGTCTTCTCCCAGAGCATTGTGCTTCAAGGTTGTGCAACTTTACATGGTGGATCTCACTTTGAATGATACCTATTCATTTAAATCACCAGAAGTTTGAACTTCCTTGCCTATATTTTGTGGTCTCATCTGCCCGTTTCTCCAGTATTTTCCCAGATTTAGAGTGGGTTTAATATTTTTGGTGGTCTTTGCAAATGCCACTGAGGCCTATTTGCTGACACCAAGCCTTGTGGTTTAGTTGGGGTGGAGTAACAGTCTTAGAGGTCAAGCATTGAGATTTGGTGGTTTTTCTGTTTCTAATCATAGTTGTTTTGTTGTTGTTGTTTTTGGTCTTTAGGCTATGCTGAAGGCTTGGCTTTGAGTAGAATTTCCTTTTCCTTGTTTTTTCATACAGTTTGTGTTGTGCTTAGTCGCTCAGTTGTGTCCAACTCTTTGCGACCCCATGGTCTGCAGCCCACTAGGCTCCTCTGTCCATGGGGATTCTCCAGGCAAGAATACTGGAGTGGGTTGCCATGCCTTCCTCCAGGGGATCTTCCCAACCCAGGGATTGAGCCCAGGTCTCCCGCACTGCAGGTGAATTCTTTACCATCTGAGCCACCAGAGAATAGGGGGAATATCTTTAGTTACTTAGATAATGCTACCACCAGCATCCTCACCTAAGTGTCTACTTTTGGGGGAGGGAGAGCAGGAATCTATTACTTACGCTTTGGGTGCTACAAAGCTTTTAGTTATGGAAAGAAATAAGTAAGTCAGCTTCCATTGCTGAGCTGGAGACTTTAGAAAGTACCTTGTAGGAAAATAAGCTAGTTTAAATACTCTTAATTTCATTCTGCTGGCATACAAATGCAGGTTCTGGGTTATTGCACGAGTCTTAAGTACTTTTTTCTGTCAAGTTATTAATTCAAAGATTTATTCTATAATGTATATTAGAAACACCTTGGTTTTATTATAATATGAACGAGTTATAGGCCTATGTTCAACCTAAGGCTTGGTACTTCTTTATTCTAGTGACAGTATAATATAATACTTTTTTGAAAAAGATAATTTCTAAACTTGGAAATTGATCTGATAGATGTTGTCTTCTTTGAAAGTTAAACTACTTGTATCTCTTCTCATTGTTTTTCTACTCCTTTTCAGCCTTCTCAGTTTTATGATTTGAACTCTTGTCCTTTGATTGCAATAAACTGTAGGTATTGTGTTATTTCTTGGTGGTACACTTTTATTGTGTTTAATAGGTTAGTACTATCTGTTTATTGTAGCTAGAGTTAATTGGTTCTCTATCTTAATGTACTTTGTATCTCTGCCTTTTTAACATGAGAAATTTAACCTAAAGTTGAAAGTTATTCATGCTTGGTTTCTAGAATTTAGTTGCTTAAAATATTTATTACATTTAAACATTTTTTTCCCTAGAATTAACAAGTTTTTGGTCAGTGTTTTATGTTGTTGGAGGAGAAATTGACATGTTCTACTGGTCATCATACATTTATTTTTAAAAATACAGGCCAGAATTAAAAGGCGTGTTAACTTTAAACATCAGTAATCTTTCATAATATAAATCAAAACCTTTTATTATTAATGATGTGTTTTTGGAATTTTCCTCCTGCCTTTTTCATGGTGTTTAAAGGCAGTCAGTACTTATGCCCAGCTGTCTGTCTTTTGTACCTCATATATGAACTTTCATTTCTTTTTTCATAGCATCCATAAGTCATAAATAATGACTTGACAGGCATTTTATAGAATTTCTTTTCATTGCCTTACCCCTTTTCTTCCTGGTAAATACGGTAGCCCGGAAGCATTGTCCATGGCTCTGTTCCCTTGCGCCATCCTTTTGCATTTTTTTGTTTTCCATTGTCACTTCTTTAACTATTGTTTCTTTATAGTTGATGCAGAAACATAAGCACATGTAAGATATAGCTTTTGCTTCTAGTTGGTGATTGTGTAGAAAGGGTAAAACCCTATTTATTACTGTGCTACATTAATTACCATGTGATGTGTAAATCTTAGACACAGTGTATAGATTAGGGAGTTAAGGGAAGGAAAAGTTTAGAAGTGACCAGCAGATGCTTCATGGGAGAATTGATGTTTGAACTCGATGTCAAGTTTATTGTCAGAAATGTAGAAAATATATTCCACAAAAGATATTCCACATGTATTGAACCCAGTTTGGCTCAGAAGTTCAGTTCAGTTGCTCAGTCCTGTTCAACTCTTTGTGACCCCATGGACTGCAGCACGCCAAGCTTCCCTGTCCATCACCAACTCCCGGAGCTTGCTCAGACTCGTGTCTGTAGAGTCGGTGATGCTGTCCAACCATCTCATCTTCTGTCAGCCTCTTCTCCTCCTGCCTTCAGTCTTTCCAAGCATCAGGGTCTTATCCAGTGAGTCAGTTCTTCATATCAGGTGCCCAAAGTATTGGAGTTTCATCTTCAGTATCAGTCCTTCCAATAAATATTCAGCACTGATTTCCTTTAGGATTGACTGGTTGGATCTCCATGCAGTCCAAGGGACTCTCAAGAGGCTTCTCCAACACCACAGTTCAAAAGCATCAATTCTTTGGTGCTCAGCCTTCTTTATAGTCCAGCTCTCACATCCATACATGACTACTGAAAAACCCATAGCTTTGACTAGATGGACCTTTGTTGGCAAAATGATGTCTCTGCTTTTTAATATGCTGTCTAGGTTGGCCATAACTTTTCTTCCAAGGAGCAAGAGTCTTTTAATTTCATGGCAGCACTCACCATGTGCAGATTTGGGAGCCCAAATAAATAAAGTCTGTTGCTGTTTCCAGTGTTTCCCCGTTTTTTTGCCATGAAGTGATGGAACTGGATGCCAAGAACTTTGTTTTTTGAATGTTGTTTTAAGCCAACCTTTTCACTATCTTCTTCCACTTTCATCAAGAGGCTCTTTAGTTCTTCTTCGCTTTTTGCCATAAGGGTAGTGTCATCTGCATATCTGAGGTTATTGATATTTCTCCTGGCAATCTTGATTCTAGCTTGTGCTTCCATCCAGCCCAGCATTTCTCACAATGTACTCTGCATGTAAGTCTTAATAAACAAGGTGACAATATACAGCCTTGACGTACTCCTTTCCAAATTTGGAACCAGTCTGTTGTTCCATGTTTGGTTCTTGACCTGCACACAGATTTCTCAGGAGGCAGGTCAGGTCTTGGTATTTCCATCTCTTGAAGATTTCCGCAGTTTGTTGTGATCCACAAGTCAAAGGCTTTGGCATAGTCAATAAAACAGAAGTAGATGTTTTTCTGGAACTCTCTTTTTCGATGATCCAACGGATTTTGGCAGTTTGATCGCTGGTTCCTCTGCGTTTTCTAAATCCAGCTTGAACATCTGGAAGTTCACGGTTCATGTACAGTTGAAGCCTGGCTTGGAGAATTTTGAGCATTAGTTTCCTAGCATGTGGATGAGTGCAGTTGTGTGGTAGATTGAACATTTTTTCGCATTGCCTTCCTTTGGGATTGGAATGAAAACCGATCTTTTCCAGTCCTGTGGCCACTGCTGAATTTTCCAAATTTGTTGATAAATTGAGTGCAGCACTTTCACAGCAGCATCTTTTAGGATTTGAAATAGCTCAACTGGAATTTCATCACCTCCGCTAGCTTTGTTCATAGTGATGCTTCCTAAGGTCCACTTGACTTCACATTCCAGGATGCCTGGCTTTAGGTGAGTGATCACACCATTGTGGTTATCCGGGTCATGAAGATCTTTTTTGTATAGTTCTTCTGTGTACTCTTCCTTGTGGCTTAGCTGATAAAGAATCAGCCTGCGGGGATTGGGCGGAGAGGGAGGTGGGAGGGGGGATCGGGATGAGGAACACATGTAAATCCATGGCTGATTCATGTCAATGTATGACAAAACCCACTACAATATTGTAAAGTAATTAGCCTCCAACTAATTAAAAAAAAAAAAAAGAATCAGCCCGCAATGCAGAAGACCTGGGTTCGATCCCTTTGTTAGGAAGATCCCCTGGAGAAGGGAACAGCTACCCACTCCAGTATTCCGGCCTGGAGAATTGCATGGACTGTATAGTCTATGGGATTACAAAGAGTTGGACACGACTGAGCGACTTTTGCTTTTGCATTCTGTGTACTCTTGCCACCTCTTCTTAATATCTCAGCTTCTGTTAGGTCCATACCATTTCTGTCCGTTATTGTGCCCATCTTTGTATGAAATGTTCCCTTGGTATCTCTAATTTTCTTAAAAAGATCTCTAGTCTTTCCCATTCTATTGTTTTCCTCTATTTCTTTGCACTGATCATTGAGGAAGCCTTTCTTATCTCTCCTTGCTATTCTTTGGAACTCTGCATTCAGATGGATATATCTTTCCTTTTCTCCTTTGTCTTTTCACTTCTCTTCTTTTCTCAGCTGTTTATAAGGCCTCTTCAGACAACCATTTTGCCTTTTTGCATTTCTTTTTTGGGGCTGGTCTTGATCACTACAGTGTCATGAACCTCCATCCATAGGTCTTCAGTCACCCTGTCTATCATATCTAATCCCTTGAATCTATATTTCACTTTCCCTTTCATTATATTTCATTATATACTTTCAGTGTACAATCATAAGGGATTTGATTTAGGTCATACCTGAATGGTCTACTGGTTTTTCTCTACTTTCTTCAATTTAAGTCTGAATTTGGCAATAATGAGTTGGTGATCTGAGCCACAGTCAGCTCCCTGTCTTGTTTTTGCTGACTTTATAGAGCTTTTCCATCTTTGGCTGCAAAGAATATAATCAGTATGATTTCATTATTGACTATCCAGTGATGTCCATGTGTAGAGTCTTCTGTTGTGTTGTTGAAAGAGGGTGTTTGCCATGACCAGTGTATTCTCTTGGCAAAACTCAGTTAGCCTTTGCCCTGCTTCATTCTGTACTCCAACCCCAAATTTGCCTGCTACTCCAGGTATCTCTTGACTTCCTACTTTTGCATTCCAGTCCCCTATTGATGAAAAGGACATCTTTTTTTGGTGTTACTTCTAGAAGGTCTTGTAGATATTCATAGAACTGTTCAACTGCAGCTTCTTCAGCATTAATGGTTGGGGCATAGACTTGGATTACTGTTATACTGAATGGTTTGCCTTGGAGAGATCATTTTGTCGTTTGGCTCAGAAGTAGAAAACAGTGAAACAGGGAAGAGAGCATGAGACCAGATTGCACAGCACCTTGGATGTTGAGCAGTTTCAACTTGGTTCTTCAGCTTGGTAAGAGCTGTTGAAGTCTTTTAAACTTGGAATTGACCTAGAGGGCCTTCTTTAATATTAATATACCTACATAACAAGATAGGGAAGATATGTCTAATAAAGCTTGGTTCCTTAAAGAATAATGCTTAACAACACTTGTTTAAAAAGGACAGTGCTAGCCTCATTCTTTGATTATTTGAAATAAATTCATGGGAATATATGCCTTTCAAGTAGAAGACATGTATAAAGATAGATATTCTTTTCTCCAACTCTTCTCTATATCTCACTTCTTGATCGTCTTTCCATGTCAGGCCAAATGCCATGTTCTCCATAAAGAACTGATTCCTTCCAATTAGGAGGCTTTTCTTTTGAAATCCTCCATTAAACTTTGTATCTGTCATACTGTACCATGTTTGATGTTATAATAAAGGCAGTAGATGTGTACACACTACATTGAAGGTTTTATGCTTGTGTCTTATTCTTGCATTTTCATGTTGATTTTTAGTGAATATATAGTGGTCTATTAAATTTCTGTCTTTAAAATGACCCTAGATTTTACCCTAGGATTTGGGCTGAACTAAGGTTTTTGACTGAACTGCTGCTGCTGGTCTGGATCAGTAATTCTGAACATTTTTTTTTCTGCTAGGAGATACAGTAGATAAAATTTTGACACATGCATTTCAGTGGATCTGCTTAGCAGGGCAGTAAAATGTTACAGTGGTTTATAATTGCCACAGCTATCCTAGGATATGTTGTCAGTGTAACAAGTAGTAGATGCTGTACAGTTCTTAGGGCAGTAGCTGTTAAGTCTTCCTAATTCTGTGCTACCTAGAAAAGTTACACCAGACTGCAAGCAGAGGTAATACTATTGGGATAATCTAAAGGCCCCCGCCTCTCTATTTAAGGCTCAAAGCAGCCCTTTAGCAATATCAAATTATTTGCAATAAAAATCCAAAGTTATAGTATTCATCTTTGAGAATAACTTTAGGGTGGTTTGAGTTTTTTCTTATCCATTAGTGCACATATTTTTGTTGTTACTATTAGTTTTAAATAGATTGAACCCTCTTTTGATGTGGATTAGACTGGTAGTCTGGATTTTACACCTGGATTCCATTTCATTTCTTAAGTTTTAGAGCTTGTCTGCCTAAAAAGACCTCTGAGGCATCTTCCAATTCAAACTGTAGGAAATAAAGTGTTCAAATTTTTTCTAGATTCTGGCGAATATCCTTATTAATATGGACGTCTGTTTGACACACTTTGGCAGCTTACCAGACTGTTTAACCAAAGTGATGTATATTTGGCCATTCATTATGTTAAGTGCCTAGTGTGAAATTTTAAAGTGTGTTTATTTTTGAACTTTTTTTGTGGACAAAATATATTTTTTGTTATTGGGGTTTGAGTGGTTGAGGACTGTAAAAAATGATAAATTCAGTAACTGTATGCCTGACAAGGAATACTAGGAGTGTTAGCCCTTAAGGTTGGGTTGAAGTATAGAACAGATGGAACTTCAGCATTTGAGATGTAACATCCTCCACTTGGTGAAATATAGCAGTATCAGAACATGTAATAAATGTTAACATTAAATATTAATATGAATGCTGTCAGTATGGTTGCTGATTATAGATTTGAGGGTGATCAATTATTTGGAGTTTAAATTGGACCTAGTAATTTATGTAAAATGCTTAGTCATATTTGTGGCTTAACTTCAGATATGTGTATCATTATGGGGAAGATGTAAGATATCATAATGAAGCAAGATTATAGAAAATAAAATGTAAAGATACTGTTTTATAACAGTAGAAATGAACACATACATCCACACAAAAACTCATATACCAATGCTCATAGCAGCATTATTTATAATAGGTAAAAAGTGGAAATAACTCAAGTGTCCATCAACTGATGAATGAATAAATAAAATGTGGTATTTCCACACAATAGAATATTACTTGGCAATAAAAATGGTTGAAGTACTGATGCATGCTATAACGAATGGATCTTGAAAACACTGTTAAGTGAAATAAACTAGTCATGGAAGACCATAATATGGTTCAATTTATATGAAATGTTCAGAATAGGCAATTCTAGAGAGACAGAAAGTTGATGCCTCACTGCACGGCTTGGGGTGTGGGGTGGGAATAGGGAGTGGAGAGTGACTGCTGAGAGAAGTTTCTTTCAGGGGTGATGAAAATGTTCTAGAATTACTGGTGATGGTTGCACATTCTTGTGAATATAAAAAACATTCAGGTGTGTATAGTTGAAATGTATGAATTCTGTGGCATGTGAATTATATCTCAAAGCTATTTCCTTTTTTATTTTTAAACAGAGGCTGTGTGAAGAGATGTTTCAGAGTAAATGGGTACTTTGGGGGAGGCAGATGGAAGTGGAAGGGCATGGAGGAAGATGGGTATTTCTTGGCATCAGTATACTATCACATTTTAATGCAAATGATGCCTTCTCCATTTGCTGGCTAAGAATGTAACAGATTGTGTTTTAGTAGGCATTGTATAAGAACCCAGCTTTTTAACATTACACTGATGCTGGAATTGTGCGTTATTCCACTTGAGGGATTAGTCTTGCCTTTGTCTTATTTTTGTATTTTTTGTAGTATTAGGTTGAAATGCTTTCCTGTTTCAAGGTAGTGCATAATTGTGTCCTGCCCATCCATCCATCCTACACCCTGCTTTGCTGTTTTTGTTCACACTTGCTCTCATTTGTGTCATCTTTCTTACCTCCTGTGTTTGGAACAGTCCCTAGTTTCCTGTGTGCTTGAAATCACTTTCTTCCTTCAATTCTTGCTTCTGTGAAAGGAACAAAAAGGTATTGTTCCTTGTGGCTTAGTATCTTTTTATGTGTTTATAAATTTATGCTTTTAAACCCTTAGTAGTATTTTTTTTTTCCCAATTCTAGCATTGTATTAAATGATTCCAAATATATTCCAAAACGTCTCATTTGGCTTTTGCTATGTACAGTGTTTGGGCTTTCCAGGTGGCGCTAGTGGTGAAGAACCCACCTGCTAATGCAGGAGACATAAGTGGGATTGCTGGGTCATATGGCAGTTCTATTTCCAGTTTTTTAAGGGATCTCTACACTTCTCTGTAGTGGCTGTACCAGTTTACACTCCCACCTGCAGTGTAAGAGGGTTCCCTTTTCTCCACACCCTCTCCAGAATTTATTGTTTGTAGACTTTTTGTTGATGGCCATTCTGACTGGTGTGAGCTGACACCTCATTGTGGTTTTGATTTTCATTTCTCTGATAATGAGTGGTGTCGAGCGTCTTTTCATGTGTTTGTTAGCCATCTGTATGTCTTCTTTGGAGAAATGTCTGTTTAGTTCTTTTTCCCGCTTTTTGATTGGGTTGTTCGTTTTTCTGGTATTGAGCTGCATGAGCTGCTTGTATATTTTGGAGATTAATTCTTTGTCAGTTGCTTCATTTGCTATTATTTTCTCCCATTCTGAAGGCTCCCTTTTCACCTTGCTTATAGTTTCCTTCATTGTGCAAAAGCTTAGGGTCCCATTTGTTAATTTTTGCTTTTATTTCCATTACTCTGGGGAATGGGTCATAGAGGATCTTGCTGTGATTTATGTCTTTTATGTTTTTGTGATTTATGTGATTTATGTTTTTGTGGTTTCCTCCTTGTGTATGCTTATGTTTTTGTGATTTATGTGATTTATGTTTTCCTCTACAAGTTTTGTAGTTTATTTTTGTGTATGGTGTTAGAAAATGTTCTAGTTTCATTCTTTTACAGGTGGTTGACAAGTTTTCCCAGCACCACTTGTTAAAAAGATTGTCTTTTTGCTCCTTTGCCAAAGATAAGATGTCCATAGGTGCGTGGATTTATCTCTGGGCTTTCTGTTTTGTTCCATTGATCTGTATTTCTGTCTTTCACTCCAGTATTCTTGCCTGGAGAATTCCCATGGACAAAGAAGCCTGACAGACTACAGTTCATAGGGTCAAAAAGAATCAGACACTCAGCAGGCAGGCATGCACACATGTATACAATGTTTGATTTCTGATTTCTTCAACAAAGTGATCATTTTTTAATAGGAATATTGCTGACCAGTTGACTTCCAGTGGCGTTCTCCATCTGTTCCATTTGCCTCCTTTTCTGGGTTCTTTCTTTACGAAGCTAGCACTTATTGAGCTTGTACTGTATGCCAGGCAATATGCTAAGTATATATGCTTATTTAATTCTCACAACTAAATTTATTAAGTATATGAACTATTACGGTAGTGTTTTATAGATGAGAAAACTAAGACTCAAAAGATAATGCTGATTGTTCTTGGTTTTAACTACATATGTATAGCTTTTTGGTGTTGTATATATGTTTTCATAATGCTTGACCTTCGTATGTATTTGATGGTTGCTCAAAATTTTGCAAATATATTCCTGAATTGAATCATACAATATGTATTCTGTGTCTGGATTTTTTCCCTCACCAAAATGTTTTTGCAGTTAATCCATGTTTATGTCTGTCAGTATTTTGTTCCAGTTTACTGTTGCCTGGGGTTCCTTTATATGTTTATATCACAATTTTTTCATTCACCTTTCATGGACATTTTGGTTTCCAATTTAAATAATAAAATCTCTCCCCTTCATTTTTGTGCTATTTTCATCATCTGCTTTATTCTGCATGTTATTATTTTTATATATTATTGCTACTTTT
Organism: Odocoileus virginianus; assembly: GCF_023699985.2. Classification (NCBI taxonomy): domain Eukaryota; kingdom Metazoa; phylum Chordata; class Mammalia; order Artiodactyla; family Cervidae; genus Odocoileus; species Odocoileus virginianus. The sequence continues at coordinate 44,326,582 of NC_069689.1, read as the reverse complement.
GCTTTACAAACTAGTATCTTTTTAAAAATTAAAAGAAAATAAACTCATACATCATTTCTGTTGGCTTCCTTTGTGTAGAAATAAATTTTTATCTGCTGTTTCTTAGAACAGATTAATAGAAAAATTGAACAGGAAGTACAAAGTTCTCATGTATTAATACTTTTCTCTCTCTCATTCTTTATCGCTCCCCTTTTCCTATTATTAACATGTTGCATTGGTGTGATACCTTTGTTACAGTTCATACTGATGCATTATTATTAACTAAGTCCATAGTTTACGTTCACTTGGTTGTACATTTCTACTATTCTTCCTGAAGAACTTCTTTCAGTGTTCCTTGTAGAGCAGGCCTACTGGTGATAAATTCTGAGCTTTTGTATATCTGAAAGTGTCTTTATTTGTCCTTCATCTGTGAAGGGTATTTTTGCTTTATGTAGATTTTAATTAACAGGTTTTTTCCCCTAGCACTTTAAAGGCGTTATGCCTTTGTTTAAACTTGTTAAAACAAGTTTTCCCTTACTTTGGTTGCTTTTAAGATATTTTTTTATATTACTGAATTTCAGCAGTTTGATTATTAATGATATGCTTTGGTATGGTTTCTTTTTGCTTGTTTTTTGTTCAGTGAGTTTCTTGAATATATAGGTTTCGTTTTTCTCAAATTTGGAAATTCTTTTGCCTTTATCTTTTCAGATATTTTTTTCTGTCTCCCGGTCCTTCTGGGACTACAGTTACACCATTTTTAGACTGCCCTTGATATTCTCGCAAGTATTTGATGCTCTGTTCTTCATTTCATTTTTTGCTTTCTATTTTCACATCTTTAATTTAGGGATCTTTTCCCCCTGCACTGTTGAATTTGTTGCGAGGTATTTCCAGTTCCAGTTCAGTCGCTCAGCCATGTCTGACTCTTTGCGACCCCATGAATCGTAGCATGCTAGGCCTTCCTGTCCACCAAATCCTGGAGTCTACCCAAATCCATGTCTGTTGAGTCAGTGATGCCATCCAGCCATCTCATCCTCTGTTGTCCCCTTCTCCTCCTGCCCTGAATCCATCCCAGCATTAGGGTCTTTTCCAATGAGTCACTTCTTAGCATGAGGTGGCCAAAGTATTGGAGTTTCAGCTTCAGTATCAGTCCTTCCAATGAACACCCAGGACTGATCTCCTTTAGGATGGACTGGTTGGATCTTCTTGAAGTCCAAGGGACTCTCAAGAGTCTTCTCCAACACCACAGTTCAAAAGCATCAATTCTTCGGTGCTCAGCTTTCTTCACTGTCCCGACTCTCACATCCGTACATGTCTACTGGAAAAACCATAGCCTTGACTAGACAGACCTTTATTGGCAAAGTAATGTCTCTGCTTTTTAATATGCTATTCAGGTTGGTCATAACTTTCCTTCCAAGGAGTAAACATCTTATAATTTCATAGCTGCAGTCACCATCTGCAGTGATTTTGGAGCCCAAGAAAATAAAGTCAGCCACTGTTTACACTGTCTCCCCATGTATTTGCCATGAAGTGATGGGACCAGATGCCATGATCTTCGTTTTCTAAATGTTGAGCTTTAAGCCAACTTTTTCACTCTCTTCCTTCACTTTCATCAAGATGCTGTTTAGTTCTTCTTTACTTTCTGCCATAGGTTGGTGTCATCTGCATATCTGAGGTTATTGATACTTCTCCTGGCAATTTTGATTCTAGCTTGTGCTTTTTCCAGCCCAGCATTTCTCATAATGTACTCGCATATAAGTTAGATGAGCAGGGTGACAATATACAGCCTTGATGTACTCCTTTTCCTATTTGGAAACAGTCTGTTGTTCCATGTCCAGTTCTAACTGTTGGCTTCCTGACCTGCATACAGGTTTCTCAAGAGACAGGGCAGATGATCTGGTATTCCCATCTCTTTCAGAATTTTCCACAGTTTATTGTGATCCACACAGTCAAAGGCTTTGGCATAGTCAATAAAGCAGAAATAGATGTTTTTCTGGAACTCTCTTGCTTTTTCGATGATCCAGCGGATGTTGGCAATTTGATCTCTGGTTCCTCTGCCTTTTCTAAAACCAGCTTGAATATCTGGAAGTTCACGGTTCACGTATTGCTGAAGCCTGACTTGGAGAATTTTTTTTTTGACTTGGAGAATTTTGAGCATTACTTTGCTAGCGTGTGAGATGAGTGCAATTGTGCAGTAGTTTGAGCATTTTTTGCTATTGCCTTTCTTTGGAATTGGAATGAAAACTGACCTTTTCCAGTCCTGTGGCCACTGCTGAGTTTTCCAAATTTGCTGACCTATTAAGTACAGCACTTTTATAGCATCATCTTCCAATTCAACTGGAAATTTCTGGAAATAGCTCAACTGGATTTCCATCACCTCCACTAGCTTTGTTCGTGGTGATGCTTTCTAGGGCCCACTTGACTTCACATTCCAGGATGTCTGGCTCTAGGTGAGTGATCATGCCATCGTGATTTTCTGGGTCATGAAGATCTTTTTTGTACAGTTCTTCTGTGTATTCTTGCCACCTCTTCTTAATATCTTCTGCTTTTGTTAGGTACCTACTATTTCTCTGCTTTATTGAACTCATCTTTGCATGAAATGTTACTTTGGTATCTCTTATTTTCTTGAAGAGATCTTTTGTCTTTCCCATTCTGTTTTCCTCTATTTGCATTGATCCCTGAGGAAGGCTTTTTTATCTCTCCTTGCTATTCTTTGGAACTCTGCATTCAGATGGATATATCTTTCCTTTTCTCCTTTGTTTTTTGTTTCTCTTCTTTTTACATCTATTTGTAAGGCCTCCTTGGACAGCCATTTTGCTTTTTGCATTTCTTTTCCATCGGAATGGTCTTAATCCCTGTCTCCTGTACAGTGTCTTGAACCTCTGTCCATAGTTCATCAGGCATTCTGTCAGATCTAGTCCATTAAATCTATTTCTCACTTCCATTGTATAATAAGGGATTTGATTTAGGTCATACCCGAATTGTGTAGTGCTTTTCCCTTCTTTCTTCAATTTAAGTATGAATTTGGCAATAAGGAGTTCATGATCTGAGCCACAGTCAGCTCCCGGTCTTGATTTTGCTGACTGTATAGAACTTCTCCATCTTTGGTTGCAAAGAATATAGTCAGTCTGATTTTGGTGTTGATCATCTGGTGATGTCCATGTGTAAAGTCTTGTGTTGTTGGAATAGGGTGTTTGCTGTGACCATTGTGTTCTCTTGGCAAAACTCTTATTAGCCTTTGCCCTGGTTCATTCTGTACTCCAAGGCCAAATTTGCCTGTTACTCCAGGTATATCCAGTTTTTTTATTTGAGTTACTGTATTTTTCATCTTTAGAGATTGATTTGATTCTTTTCAAAGTAATTATCTTTTTTCTATTTTTCATTAAATCCTTTAATATACTTGCAACATTTTAAAGTTTATATATTTGAGAATATCATCTTTTTCTTGTTTCTGGGTCAGTTTCTTTTCTCAAATTTTTTCCCCTTGATTATGTTAACACATTTTTCCATTTTCTTATGTTTAGTAAATTTTGATTGACTGTTGGACTTTCATCATGCTGTTGTGTGGATTTTGTTGGTTTCTTCTCAACAGGTTTTAATTTGTTTTGGTGGTGTATTCAATTTCTTATGGAAAAGTAGTAGGTTAGCACTGCTACTAAGAGGGTCATTCATTCTGCTTTGGTTTCTACTGATTGTCCCAGTTTTCAATGAGATCCTTCTCCCTTGTGGTTGAAACTTGAACATCTCCAAATCTTATGTAACCCCTGGTAACTTTTGAAATTTGAAATGTATTTGAAATTCATTTCTCAGCAAATACACACCTTGAATTGTGTTTATAGACACTTACTTTGTTTTGGGGTTTTTTTGCCTGTATTATATTTGTCTTAATCTGGATTGACTTTTCAAACTGTTTTCACATAGACAACTCTTTTCTTTGACAGTGTGTTATGCTCAAAATATGCAGAAATTTTGATAATTTCCAAACATAAAGACAGTAATTTCCTTCATAATTGTATCAATAGTTTTAATCAAGATTTGAGGAGATACTTCTTAGGCCCTCAAGATTTGAAACTAGGAATGCCAATGTCCTATTAGCAGCACTTTGGTTTCACTTTGCTTTCTAGTTTATTTACATTCACTGATTAGACACTTAAATAACAAGCTAGTATGGCAAGAGATAGGAGTTAGGGAACAGATCACTTAATTTAGGTCATTCAGGTCTTACAGTTGTATTGGGTTTGTCTGTTTGCTGGATAAAGCCTCTTTGGGACATTTGAAGAAAGGAGTTTTGAACCTTGGTCGTTTCGTTTAACCTTTTTTGTTGATACAGAAAACTGGAAGATGATAATAACTTGTGCTACAGTATAAAATATGAATTTCAACATTTAATTATCATTGAAATGATAATGCCTTCAAAGGACTTATTATTTTAGAGTACCCTTTTTAAAACTTTTTTTTTTTAAGTGATCTCCATGTGATTTTTGTGATACTGTTTGTGTAATTTTTAGTTATGGTAATTGTAATATAGAAACTTAAAATGTACTTTTAAGGTTGTAGAGAAATGATCAGTGCTTATCATTTTTTGTTCAAATCAAGCAGTAACCTGTTATTTGTCAGGATGTCTTCATGGGTATTGATACTTCATGGGTATTGATACATTGTACTTCTGAAGCTGCTCAAATGTATTAGCCCTCTGAGACTGATATACTTTGCTGTCTTTTGAGTCTATTGCTATGTTATACATTCATTTATTTCTTTTACTGAATTTATTCAGCACAAGTATTAACTGAACTGTGGTTATACATAGCTGTTAAAAGCATTCCTAGGTTCTAATCCTGGCTTTACCACTTTATTGATATAGCTGTATGACTTTGGCTAGTTGCTTCTTAGTATTTGTTTCCTCCTGAGGCTAATAGTGAGGTTATGGTTAGCTTTACATCACTTTATATGTGTAAAGCAGTTAGGATACTGATTAGTATATGGGAAATACTCAAATGTTATTGCTGCCATTGTAGTTATTATTAGTATCATTGTTATGTTAGGCCTTTCCTGGATACCTTTTCTTAAATTTTAATCCCCTCCCTGTGGTAGTACTTCTTTTCTGCTTTTTTTTTTTTAAGGAAGGACTTTACACTAACCTGCTGTTAGTGTGTGTGTGTGTATATATATATATATATATATATATATATGTATGTGTGTGTGTATATATGTGTGTATGTATATATATATATATATATATATATAATATATACCCTGTATTCACTATGTGTTGCACGTCACTTCCACTAGAATATAAGTTCACTTAAGTCAGGAATAGATATAGAAATTTATTACTAGCGCCTAGAAAAGTGTCGGGAATATATTGGATGCTTAGTAAATGTTTTCTGAATGCATGCTGAATTTTGTGCCAGATATTGACTAGATATTGGGGATACAGAAATGAATAAAGTATGAAAAAGTTCCTTCTGTTAAATAAGCATATAGTATAATAGACTCATACCTGTAAAACTGTACTTAGTTTGCCCACTTGTAAGTGATGGTAATGGTAAAGAATACCTGAGGATGCCTTAGCAGAAGGTGTCATTAAATTGGACATTTGGTCTACCTAAGAGACAAGGGGGGAAGCTGTTTCCAGTCAGAGGTCAAAACTTGAACGAAACTTAACAAGCCATTGTTACCCTGCGCTAGGATAGTTTGTAGTCAAGGTTAACAGCAGTGTTAACTGTTGAGGGAGAAGGAAATAGAGGGTGCTAGGAAATAGGTTGGCACCAGGTTTGGGAACGAGGGCTGTTGGAGGTACCAGCTGTCTAGCTGGTGCCTGGATAGAGTAATGGGATTCTGGATATTCAGTATGTGAAACTTAATGATAACTGGCTGAACCACTAACATTTTAGTTTTGGTTTTATTTTTTGCAGGTGAGGGTATATTTCATTATAGATTGTCATAAACTATAAGAACTTGGTTTTTAGAATATTGCCTTTTAGCAACTTTTAGAACTGTATATAAAACAAACTTGCCAATAACAGTTAACTTAGAGAATTGAGGAATTAATATTTTTGATATAAGAGTATATACCATGTGTATAATCATCAAATTTGTATTTAATGAGTTATTTACCAAGGGTCAGATTGCTAAACTTTAATTCCTTATGTGACACTGACACAAATCTAGTGTCAGGATGCATTTAAAATAATTAGTTTTGTTTAGGCTGAGAACACATGAAAAATAGTTTAATTTTGAATTATTAGATTTTTAGAAGTTAGTATTGTAACTGTATTTGAGGAGCTTTTTCTGAGTTCTACATTTCAGTACAATTAGATTGAAAGCAGAAATCAGGTTTCTAGCTCCTTTTAAGCTCAATAAAAACAAAAGGCTTAGTTGTGTGTGTATGTGTATGTTTTAAAGTTCAAGTTTTTAATAGTTAATTTGTTTATATAAAATGACTATTTGTCATATTGTGGCTTTTCCCCGCCTCTAAAAGGGGTGTACATTTCAGTCAGAAACAAAATTGCAGTATCACAATAATTAATACTACTAAATAAGATTCAAAATATTGGTGTTTGTGTGGAGAAATTACCATTTTCATTTGATGAAGCAGATTTACTTGGGGATTGTCATAATTACTGAGTCATGCAATTATAAATTGCTATTAGGTTGGTACAAAAGTAATTGGCAGTTTCGGGCCTTGAATTTTAAATCATTACAACTAGGCTCAAGCACATCTTTATTAATGTAGATAGGAACCATTATAATCAACACATTTTTGCCAACGAGAAATAAGTTTGTTTATTCCTGTAGCATAAAAATCCATGCTTTGGACAAACTTTTGGATACTGTTGAAACTCTTTTCTGCATCCTGCTGGTTGTTGAAGCATTTTCCCTCCAAAAAGTTGTCAAGATGCTTGAAAAAGTGGTAGTTGGTCAGCAAGTGGTCAAGTGAATGTGGCGGATGAGGCAAAACTTTTGTAACGCGATTCGTTCAACTTTTGAAGCGTGGATTGTGCGACGAGCAGTTGGGTGTTGTCAAGGAGAAGAATCGGGCCCATTCTTTTGACCAGTGCTGGCTGCAGGCATTGCAATTTTCTGTGCATCTCATTGATTTGTTGAGCATACTTCTCACATGTAATGGTTTCACCAGGATTCGGAAAGCTGTAGTGGATCAGATGGGCAGCAAACCACCAAACAGTGACATGACCTTTTTTAGGTGTGAGTCTGGCTTTAGAAAGTGCTTTGGAGCTTCTTCTTGGTCCATCCACTGAGCTAGTTATTGCCAATTGTTGTATAAAATCCACTTTTCGTTGCATGTCACCATCCAATCTAGAAACGGCTCATGGTTGTTACGTAGAATAAGAGAAGATGACACTTTAAAATGATGTTCTTTTTTGATTTTTGGTCAGCTCATGAGGCACCCACTGCGAGCTTTTTCTCCTTTCCAGTTTGCTTCAAATGCTGAATGACCATAGAATGGTCAACATTGAATTCTTTGGTAACTTCTCCTTTATTTGTAAAAGGATCAGCTTTGATGATCCTCTAAATTGGTCATTGTCAACTTCTGATGGCTGGCCACTGTGCTCCTCATCTTCAAGGCCCTTGTCTCCTTAGCAAAACTTCTTGAACCACCACTGCACTGTACTTTCATTAGCAGTTCCTGGGCCAAATGCCTTGTTAACGTTGTGAGTTGTCTCTGCTGCATTATGACACATTTTGAACTTGAATAAAAAATAAGTTGAATTTGCTTTTGGTCTAACATCATTTCCCTAATCTAAAATAAATGTAAAATACACAGCAAGTCATATCTTTTGCCTTTTCATACTGTTCATGGGGTTCTCAAGGCAAGAATGCTGAAGTGGTTGGCCCTTCCCTTCTCCAGCGGGTGTTTTGTCAAAACTCGCCACCATGACCTGTCTGTATTGGCCATACACAGTATGGCTCATAGTTTCATTGAGTTAAACAAGGCTGCGATCCATGTGATCAGTTTGGTTACTTTTCAGTGATTGTGGTTTCCATTCTGTCTGCTCTCTGATGGATGAGGATAAGAGGCTTGTGGAAGCTTCTGATGGGAGGGACTGGCTGTGGGTAAAACTGAGTCTTGCTCTGGTGGGCAGGGCCATGCTTAGTGAATCTTCTAGTTCTGCTTCATTGACTTACCATCTACTTTGACATAAATAAACATTGACATAAACATCTTCATTGACATAAACATCTACTTCTGCTACATAGACTACGCTAAAGCGTGTGACACTGTGGATCACAACAAACTGTGGGAAATTCTTCAAGAGATGGGAATACCAGACCTCCTTACCTGCCTCCTGTGAAAACCTATATGCAGATCAAGAGGCAACACAGAACAGTGGACTGGTTCCAAATTGGCAAAGGAGTACGTCAAGGCTGCATATTGTCCCCCTGCTAAATTCAACATTCAGAGAATGTTGATCATAGTATCCGGTCCCAATACTTCATGGCAAATAGATGGAGAAACAGTGGAAACAGTGATAGACTTTATTTTCTAGGGCTCCAAAATCACTGTGGACCATGACTGCAGCCATGAAATTAGATGATTGCTTCTTGAAAGGAAAGTCCCTTGGACTGAAAGGAGATCAAACTAGTCAAGCCTAAAGGAAATCAGTCCTGAATGTTCATCCTGATGCTGAAGCTGAAACTCCAATACTTTGGCCACCTGATGTGAAGAGCTGACTCATTGGAAAAGACCCTGATGCTGGGAAAGATTGAAGGCAGGAGGAGAAGGGGATAATGGAGTACCAGATGGTGGCATCACTGGCTCAATGGACATGAGTTTGAGCAGGCTCAGGGAGATGGTGGAGTACGGGGAGGCCTGGTGTGTTGTGGTCCATGGGGTTAGAGTCAGACACGACTGAGCGACTGAACAACAACAACACAAGTAATAAGTCATTAGCAAAAAAAAAGTGAGAAATGCATATTAAAATGATATAGAACTTTACCCACCTTTATCTAAAAATGTATTGCAATATCAAACAGCAAAGTTCAACAATGCAAAATTGCAGTTACTTTTTGCACCAATTGAATAGACTAACATTATAATTGAGCCTGGCTAACCAGGGTGAGGAGAGGCTTACATCTTTCTCTTTCTACCTAAGTAAGTGTCTTGCTACTGGGACTTCCCTCATAGCTCAGTTGGTAAAGAAGCCACCTGCAATGCAGGAGACGCCAGTCTTGCTTATTTCCAAGCAAAAGTGTAACAAGACTGGATCATTCTTTATGCACTACACAATTGGTTAGCATTCACTAGTGTTCCTTTATTAATGTGAATAACAGACATTGTTGTTTCATACTTGTTTTTGGCATTTTATGTTCATTTTCATTGTTGCCTTTAAAAGAATGAGAACTCTTAAGTATATGCGATTGCTTTGAATACATACACATTTTATGGCAGTATAAGTCACTGACCCTTTGACAGTTTTTTCCCTAAATGAGAACGTAATATAGTGAACATTTTCAACTATTTTATGAGAACGTAAATTCAATAGGCTCTGTGTACCGTGTAAGTATAAAGTATATCTTGGGATACAGAGAATAGGAAAATGGGACCTCGGACACCAATTTGTGGATCTTGGCATGGGTAGAACATTACTGAACATTTAAGAAAACTTGAAAAATTGGATTAGTGACATTAGAAATGCCAGTTGGCTAACATTATGTTTTTATTAGCCAAATAAAACAACTGACTTGTAAAGATGTATTTTTCATGGTACTGATGAACCTGTTTGCTGGTCAGGAATAGACACACATATGTAGAGAACGAACTTGTGGACACGGTAGTGGAGAGAGCGTGGGATGAATTGAGAAAGTAGCACTGAAACATATACATTATTGCATATAAAACAGATGGCTTGTGGGAAGTTACTGTATAACACAGCTCAGCCTGGTGCTCTGCGATGATCTCAGAGGTGGGATGGGGCAGGGAGGGAGGCTCAACAGGGAGGGGACATAGGTATACTTACGGCTGATTCACATTGTTGTATGGCAGAAACCAACAACACTGTAAAGCAGTTATCCTCCAATTAAAAATTAAAATTTTAAAAATTATTTTTCTGTTCAGTAAGTGTTTGTAGAACTATCTGACAGTTGTAGTGCTGAGTGTTGAAATTTGTAGTAATGAAAGTACATTTAATTTTGTTTTAGAATTAAGAATAATTAATAACCTGCTTAATTTTTTTTTCTTTATTAAGGACTTGGATTTTGTGAGAAAGGAATAAAGAAGAGTTTTCTGCAAGGATCACAATAAGTGCACTTTTTGCTGGTACATCACTTCTAGTAAGACTTTTTTTTCATTTTTCTATGTTATGAAGTAAATAAACACAATGGGAATGTTTTTGAAAAAAATCGAATAACGGTTAGTTTGGAGTTTACATTGGGGATTAATGTAGGTTAATTAAGGAAATTTGTAAAATCCAGTCTGATATTCACATACACACAATATATGTAATATTGTATAGTGACAGTTTCTTTTTTCTTTTGACAGTTTCTTGAATAGACACTTTCTTGAAAAATTTTTTGAATAGACAGTTTCTTGAAAAGATACTGCTAATTCCAAACGTTTACATCTTTTCCACTTTCATCTTCCATGACAGCTACACATATTTGAAAATAAAGAAAATTTATAGTCCATATTTACTGAGACAATAAGTTGGCAGAATAGAGGGATTTTCAAATGAAAGACACAGTGGACAGGTCTAGCCATATTTCTTGAAAGGTAGAAGGATTGAAGGAAAAAATTAAGCAAATTGAAGAAATCTTTTTAACATGTGAACTTTTTTTGTGACTCGTTTTTTGCCTTAACTCACAGGCCCATATTTGCAGAGTTCTGGAGTAGGCTATTTTGATTTAAAAACTTACATTGGCCTAGGTTAATTGTTTGAATATGCTGGTGAGATGTGTAGTTCTCAAAAAGCTTTCATAAGTGAAACTTTACCTGAATTTTTTTTTCTGTTCTAAATGGAAGAGAAGTGAGTTATAGTAATATGAGAATATTGTAAAATAATGTAATTTCACAAAACATTAGGGGATGGTTTTTGGTGTGTCGTAATATGTTCACATTGACATTGTATTAGATATAATTGATCGAGCCTGATGGTTATGTCAATAAATCTTGTGAAAGGTACTTAAAAATATTTTCTGTTGTTATTATTCTTTTCATTTTAAGAATAGTTTTGCTACTTAATGTAAGGTTTAAATTTTTCCTTCAGTGGTAGAAAGAACTTTTATGAACTTACAAAAGAAGTTTTTTCTTATAATACTTTATTCCGATATCAGTTTCCTATGGCCGTACATTTTTCTTGTTAAACCTTGACTGCAGAACAACCCATTTTATGATATTCTTCAGGTTAGGGAGCTAGGAGAAAGGTATTATTTTTTAATTGAAAAGTATTCTTTAGTTGAAAACTTGTATATACACAGGAAGAATGGGGAAAATGAAGGTTAATTCACATTTTAAAATATAAATCTTGTTTAGTTTGCTGTAAGTCTTTTAATGTTTGATTTTTTTCTTTTCTCATCTTTTTTACATTTCTCATATGTATATATTTTGTTCACTAATAACTCAACACTGAGTGATTTGAATTAAAGCACTGCAGGAATTTAGCCACTTCCATTCCAGACAATTTTCCCTATAATTTCCCTATATTTCTGTTTCTTCTCTGAACCACTGTGGTGGCTATGAGCATAACTTTAGCTGTTAAATTTGCTTCAGGGAATCCTCTGTGATAACTTCTTCTACTCAGTTCTAAAGATTATTCCTTATAGCAGGCTTTGCGTGGTTCTGAGGGTTGTGATTGAATTAAGAACTACTTGGCTTGGAGTTACTGAGTACTTAGAGGGAAATGCTCTTTCCTTTTGAGTAGTTTCAAATGTTGACTTAAGAACCTCAGATTTGTTTTCCCTAATGATTCTGCCCTGATTTGAAGTAGAAAAATTGGAGGAATTGGCACAGATATTGGGCAATATTTTCCCTAATTTTTTTCTTTTACTTCAAGTCTTGAAATTGCTTTGGGCTTACATTTTAAGTCTTTTATCTCATTTGAGTTAATTTTAATGTATGGTATTAGGTAAGAGATAAGATTTATTTCTTTGCCAATGAAAGTCAAATTGTTCAAGAAGCATTATTGAAAAGGTTGTATTTTCCCCTACTGAATTACTTTGGCAACTTTGTTGAAAATCAGTTGACATATATATGTGGGTCTATTTCAGAACCCTATTATATCTGTTCATCTATGTGTCTATCCTTATGACATTACTGTCCTGATTATCATAGCTTTATGTAAGTCTTAAAAGCAGGTAGTGTAAACCCTCCATATTTGCTCTTTTGTTTCAAGGTTGTTTTCTAGCCTAAGTCCTTTCCATTTCTATGTATTTTAGAATTACCTTGTCATTTTCTGCAGAGAAGCCTTAACAAGATTTTGATTATGAGTGCTTTTATCATGGAGGCTAATTGGGAGTGAATTAACCTCTTAAGGATGTTGAGTCTTCTGATGCGTGAACTTGGTATCTCTCCCTATTTAAGTTGTCTTTAGTTTCTCAGCAGTATTTTGTAGTTTTCATTGTAAAGGTATTGCATATATTTTGTTGGTCTCTGTTTACTATTTTCATGTTATTGTAAATAGTAATGTAATATCAGTTCCAGCTGTTTTTAGTATATAGCAATAGAATAGATTTTGGCATAAAACCTTGTAATTTATGATTCTGCTAAACTCACTCATTCTGGTGGCAGTTTTGTGGATTCTTTCAGATGTTCTGGGCAGACCCTCATCTTGTCTGTAAATAGACTATTTTATTCTACCTTTTCAATTTTTATACCTTTTATTTCTTTTGCTGCGTTATTGAACTGCCTAGTAGTCCCAGTGCAGTGTTAAATAGAAGTGATGAGCTGACATTGTTGCCTTACTCCTGATCTTAGGTCTTTTACCATGAAGCACATTGTGCAACAGTGTATATATGTTTTATATAAATTGCTGTATAAGTTCAGATTTGTGTTAATGAGAGATGTTTTCATGCATGTTCATGGCATACATTGGTTTGTAGTTTTCTAAAAACTTTTAATTGGAGGGTTATTGCTTTATAATGTTGTGTTGGTTTCTGCTGTACAGCAGCGTGAATCAGCTGTAAATGTGACTGTGTGGGTCACAACAAACTGTGGAAAATTCTGAAAGAGATGGGAATACCAGACCACCTGACCTGCCTCTTGAGAAACCTGTATGCAGGTCAGGAAGCAACAGTTAGAACTGGACATGGAACAACAGACTGGTTCCAAATAGGAAAAGGAGTACATCAAGGCTGTTTATTGTCACCCTGCTAATTTAACTTCTATGCAGAGTATATCATGAGAAATGCTGAGCTGGATGAAGCACAAGCTGGAGTCAAGATTGCTGGGAGAAATATCAATAACCTCAGATATGGAGATAATACCACCCTTACAGCAGAAAGTGAAGAAAAACTAAAAAGCCTCTTGGTGAAAGTGAAAGAGGAGAGTGAAAAGGTTGACTTAAAACTCAATATTCAAAAAATGAAGTTCATGGCATCCGGTCTCATCACTTCATGGCAAATAGATGGGGAAACACTGGAAACAGTGACAAGCTTTATTTTTGGGTGCTCCAAAATCACTGCAGATGGTGACTGCAGCCATGAGATTAAAAGACCCTTGCTCCTTGGAAGAAAAGTTATGACCAACCTAGACAGCATATTAAAAAACAGAGACATTACTTTGCTAACAAAGGTCCATCTAGTCAAGGCTATGATTTTGCAAGTAGTCATGTATGGATGTGAGAATTGAACTATAAAGAAAGGTGAGTGCTGAAGAACGGATGCTTTTGAACTGTGGTGTTCCCAGTTCAAAGGAGAAGATTCTTGGGAGTCCCTTGGACTGCAAGGAGATCCAACCAGTCCATCCTAAAGGAGATCAGTCCTGAGTGTTCATTGGAAGGACCGATGTTGAAGCTGAAACTCCAATACTTTGGCCACCTGATGCACAGAGCTGACTTCTTGGAAAAGACCCTGATGCGGGGAAAGATTGAGGGCAGGAGGAGAAGGGGACGACAGAGGATGAGATGGTGCGATGGCCTCACCAACTCAATGGACATGAATTTGGGTAAACTCTGGGAGTTGGGGATGGACAGGGAGGCCTGACGTGCTGCAGTCCATGGGGTCGCAAAGAGTCAGACACGACTGAGCAACTGAACTGAACTGAATACATATATCCCTTCTCTTGAACCCCTCTCCCACTCCTCACATCCCACCCACCTAGGTTGTCACAGAGCATCAAGCTGAGCTCCCTGTATTACGTGGCAGCTTCCCACTAGCTTAACTGTTTCACACATGAGTAGTGTGTATATGTCAGTGCTACTTTCTGAATTCGTCCCACTTTCTCCTTCCCCTACTGTGTCCACAAGTCTGTTTATATCTGCATCTCTATTTCTGCCCTGCAGATAGGTTTGTCAGTACCATTTTTCTAGATTCCATGTATATGCAGTAATTCATTCAGTATGACAGATTCTAGGTTTATCCACCTCATTACAGCTGACTCAATTTTGTTCCTTTTTATGGGTGAGCAATATTCTATTCTATATATGTACCACAACTTCTTTATCCATTCATCTGTTGATGGACATCTAGGTTGCTTTCATGTCCTGGTTATTGTAAATAGTGCTGCAGTGAACACTGGGGTACTTATGTGTTTTTGAATTATGGTTTTCTTAGGGTGTATGCCCTATAGTGGGGTTGCTGGGTCATATGGTAGATTTATTCCTAGCTTTTAAAAGAATCTCCATATTGTTCTCCACAGTGGCTGTATCAGTTTATATTCTCACCAGCAGTGCTAGAGGATTCCCTCTTCACTTCCTCTCCAGAATTTATTGTTTGTACATTTTATGATGATGGCCAAAGAATCTCCATATTGTTCTCCACAGTGGCTGTATCAGTTTTCATTCTCACCAGCAGTGCTAGAGGATTCCCTCTTCACTTCCTCTCCAGCATTTATTGTTTGTACATTTTATGATGATGGCCAAAGAATCTCCATATTGTTCTCCACAGTGGCTGTATCAGTTTACATTCTCACCAGCAGTGCTAGAGGGTTCCCTCTTCACTTCCTCTCCAGCATTTATTGTTTGTACATTTTATGATGATGGCCATTCTGACCACTGTGAGGCGATACTTTATTGTAGTTTTGATTTGCGTTCTGTAATGATGAGTGATGTTGAACATCTTTTCATGTGTTTGTTGGCCATCTGTATGTCTTCTTTGGAGAAATGTCTGCTTAGATTTTCGCCCCATTTTTTGATTGAGTTGTTTATTTTTTCTGAAATTGAGCTGCATGAACTGCTTGTGTATTTTGGAGATTAATCCTTTATCCATTGCTTCATTTGTTATTATTTTCTCCCGGTCTTAAGGGTTGTCTTTTCATCTTGTTTATAGTTTCCTTTGCTCTGCAAAAGCTTTTAAGTTTAATTAGGTCTTATTTGTTTATTTTTGTTTTTATTTCCATTACTCTAGGAGCTGGATCAAAGAGGATCTTGCTGTAATTTATGTAAAAGAGTTTCTGCCTATGCTTTCCTGTAAGAGTTTCACAGTATCTGACCTTACATTCAAGTCTTTAATCCATTTTGAGCTTATTTTTGTGTATGACATTAGGAAGTGCTCTAATTTCATTCATATTATGTGTAGCTGTGCAGTTTTCCTAGCATCATTAATTGAAGAGGCTGTCTTCTCCATTGTATATTCTTGCCTCCTCTTTCAAAGATAAGGTGCCCATAGGTGTATGGGTTTATCTCTAGGCTTTCTATCTTGTTCTGTTGGTCTTTATTTCTGTTTTTTGAGCCAGTACCATACTGCCTTGATGACTATAGCTTTGTAGTATAGTCTAAAGTCAGAAAGGTTGATCCTTCTAGCACTGTTCTTCTTTCTCAAGATTGGTATGTAGTTTTTTAAAATAATGTCTTTGTCTGGTTTTTATATCAGGATAATAGAGTGAGTTGGAAAGATTTTTTTCTCGAAAAGTTTTCATACAGTTGTTGTTACTTCTTTAAGTGTTTGATGGTAGTGTTCAGTCACCACTCATATCCAGCTCTTTGTGACCCCATGGATTTCAGTGTACCAGGCCTCCCTGTCCCTCACCATCTCCTGAAATTTGCCCAAGTTCATGTCCATTGCTTTGGTGATACCATCCAGCCGTCTCATCCTTTGATGCCCTTTTCTCCTTCTGCCCTCAATCTTTCCCAGCATCAGGGACTTTTCCAGTGAGTCAGCTCTTGGCATCAGATGACCAAAATACTGGACTTCTAGCTTCAGCATTAGTCCCTCCAACAAGTACTCAGAGTTGTTCTCCCTCAAGATTGATTGGTTTGATTTCCTTGCTGTCCAAGTGACTCTCAAGAGTCTTCTCCAGCACCACAGTTCGAAGGCATCAGTTCTTTGTTACTCTGCCTTCTTTACGGTCCGGATCTCACAACCGTATGTGACCATTGGGAAGACCATAGTCTTGACCTTTATCGGCAGAGTGATGTCTCTGCTTTTCAACATACTGTCTAGGTTTGTCACAGCATTTCTGTCAAGAAGCAGATGTCTTCCGATCTCATGGCTGCAGTCACCATCTGCAGTGATTTTAGAGCCCAGGAAGAGGAAATCTGTCACTACTCCTTTTCTCCTTCTATTTGCCATGAAGTAATGAGGATGGATGTCAGGATCTTAGTTTTTTTAATATTTAGTTTTAAGCTGGCTCTTTCACTCTCCTCCTTCACCCTCATCAAGAAGCTCTTTAGTTCCTCTTCGATTTCAGCCATAAGAGTGGTATCATCTGAATATCTGATGTTGCTGGTGTTTCTCCTGCCTATCTTGATTCCAGGTTGTAACTTACTCAGCCTGACATATCTCATTGATGTGCTCAGCATATGTATTAAACAAACAAGGTGACAGCAGACAACCCTGTTGTACTACTTTCTCAATCTTGACCCCGTCAGTTTTTCCATTGTTACTTTGTGACCCACATACAGGTTTCTCAGGAGACAGGTAAGATGGTTTGGTATTCCCATCTCCTTTAACACTTGAATTACTGTGATGTTGAATGACTTGCCTTGGGAACAACTGAGATCATTCTCTCATTTTTGAGGTTGCACCCAAGTACTGCATTTTGGGCTCTCTTGTTGATTATGAGGGCTACTCCATTTCTTCTGTGGGATTCTTGCCCACAGTAGTAGATGAAAATGGTCATCTGAATTAAATTCACCCATTCCCGTCTCCATTTTAGTTCACTGATTCCTAAGATATCGATGTTTATTCTTACCATCTTCTGCTTGACCACCGTCAGTTTACTTTGATTCATGGACCTAACATGCCAGATTCCTATCAATAATGTTCTTTGCAGCATTGGATTTTACTTTGATCACCAGACATCCACTACTGAGCATTGTTTCCGCTTTTCCCAGCTGTGTCATTTTTTTCTGAGGCTATTAGTAGCTCTCCACTCTTCCCTGATAGCATATTGGACACCTTCAGATCTGGGGGACTCATCTTTTGGTGTCATATCTTTTTGTCCATTTATATAGTTCATGAGGTTCTCATAGCAATTATACTGGGGTGATTTTCTACCCCAGTGTTTGGTAGAATTCACCAAAGTAGATCTCTGGCCTTGGAGTTTCTTTGTGGGAAGATTTTAAACTGTGAATTGAATTTATTTGATTGAGTAAATTGATATTGGGCTATTCAGATATATATTAATTCTTTTTCGAAAAGCTTTAGTTTATGTGTCTTTTAAGGAATTTGTCTGTTTTACGTAAGTTGTCTAATTTATTGGCATTAAGTTTCATATTATATTGCTTTATTCTTTTAATGTTTGAAGGATTTATAGTGATATCCTCTCTTTCTAGTATTTGAGACCACCGTTTTCTAAAGGAGCACTTAATATTTAATATCTTTTCTCTGTCTGCATCATACAGAGTATCTTTACATGTGTTTGTTCACATGGAGTTCAAAGAATTCTTAAGCTCCTTTGTGAGTTTTTTCTTGGACCTATATAATTTCCAAATAGTTTCTTAATTTTCTAGATGTTTTTCTCTAATAGGTTTTTAATTTAATTCTGTTGTGGTTCAATAATATACTTCCTGTGTTTATTATAGAGTGCAGGATGTTATCTGTAAACAAATGTTTTGTGTGTGCTTAATAAGAATGTGTATTCTGTGTTGTTGAGTGGAACTTTCTAAAAATATTGGTCAGATTGATTGGTAGTGTTTCAAGATTTGTCTCTTCTGATTTTCTATTTGTTGCAGTAATTGCTGAGAGAAGGGTTTGGAAATCTTCAACTTTAATTGTGAGTTTTTCTTTTTCTCCCTTCACTTCCTGATTCATGTATTTTGAAACTCTGTTAATAGCTACATGCATTTTTAAATATATTCTTGATGAACTGAGTCTTCTGACTTGAAATAGCCCTCTTTATCTCTGGTAATATGTTGTGAAGTCATTTCTGAAACAAGTTGTGTAGTTCCTAACAGAAAGTCTGCTATTATTTTTTGTTGCCTCATATGTAAACTTTCTATTTTGTTTGATTGCTCTTCAGTCTTACAGTTTTTTCAGTGATTGTGATTATGATGTCATTTGATTATAATTTTTTATCAATTATGTGCCTTCACATGGTTCTTTTGAGAAAATGTTTTAGTGTTTTTGAGGGGGTTTTGGTAACCAAATTTAAAAACATGGGCCACTGTTTCTTCCAAGTATCCACTAGTCCTAGGAGATATTTTGGAGGGAGGGAATTTCAGTTACACAGTTGTGATTGTGTCTTTTGGCCCTTGACTCCCCACCCCCTTTTAATTATTTGAATAGTTAATGTCATGTTTCCAGGTTCACTGATTTTTTTTCCCAATGTATACTCTGTTCTTAATGTATCCAGTGTGTTTTTTAATTTCTCATGATTATTTTTTAATTATGAGTTTTAGATGATTTTCTCTCTCTCCTCAACCTATTTATGTTTTGCCATATTAATGATTTAACCTGAAACATTCAAAATAAATTCATAATGAGAAGTGACATTTTGGTGTTACGATTTTAAGGGCACAGTATTTAGTATCTCAGTTGTCTTAACTTTTCTAAAAGGTAGTTGTTTGGATGTGGTATAACCAGGCTGCAGCTAGCCCTTGCAAAGTTAGAAAAAAGCTCTTTTCCCAGTTTTAGATGGATGATGCTCTCTGCCAGGGTTCAGGGTTTAGAGAGTGGAGAACAAACTGGATTCAGTCCCCACTTTCCTTCTCTTGGCCATATGTCCATGTGCATGCAGGGTACAGCCTCCACCTTTATGCATGTTGCCTTAAGACCTTATGATTTCTTGCCTTTCCTATGATAGTTATAGCATTAGAAATGTTTTCTCAGGCCAGAATATCTATCATGATATCCACAAGTTTGTTAGGCAGTCCCTTTTGTAGTTAGTATGGGATTATTTTCTCAATGCTATCTGTACTTTGTACCATTATTTATCTTATTTGTTGAATCATATGTTAATGTTTTTGAATTTTACCTAAAATTTATAACAGTATAAGTCAGAGCTTCATAAAATTAAGTGTAATTGTTTGTAGGTCATGTTTTGCCTTTACATAAGTTATATAGCAAAACTGCATTTTCAAATAATAGCTGTAAGTGTGTAACCTTTATATTCAAAGTAAAATTTGTTTTCCTTGTTGAATCATGTCATTAAATACTGACTAGTAGCCATCGCTATGTTCACAGCATATTTTTGTATTTTTAAAATGTGTAATTAGATTCAGTATGTGCAATTATGGATGAAATGGAATGCTTTGCTCATTTTCCATAAAACAATAGTTAAGTGATAGTCTTAATTTAGAATTGGAATTTCTGCCTGGATTTAATTATTTGTAAAAAAATAATTAAACCATCCTATTTTAGAGTGAAGAGAAATGTTTTTATATTAAAGATAATTGTGTAGGAGCAGAGAATCTCTAATTGCATTGAAACTTACAGTAAAATAGTCTCCCTCAAGTTCCTTTGACAGTGAGAATGAGTGGTTATTTTGTTCATATAGTTTATATGGAAATGCAAGACATCATTTGTACCTGTGTGTGCATGTGCACAAGTGCATAAGGGGGTTGCATTGCCCACTGAAAATTAGGCTGAAAACTGGCACTGCTTGATTTTTTTGAATATTTTTTATTAAAGTGGATGACTACTAGAGTTTCTTGCTTGTTTAGATGAGTTTTTTTCCCCTTGTGTGCTGTGATCCTGTATTAAGTTGCTTCAGTTGTATCTGACTCTTTGTGACCCTGTGCACTGTAGCCTGTCAGCCTCCTCTGTCCGTGGGATTCTACAATCAGGAATACTGGAGTAGGTTGCCATGCCCTTCTCCAGGGGATATCAACCCAGGGATTGGAAAGCCCCTTTCTTTTTATAGTAGATAAAAATTAGAGGACCTATGACATTCATGTTTAAGTGCAATAAAAAAAAATACCATGCTACTAAAAAACCAGTGGATCAGCAATGAGATCAAAGATATCAGTTAATATCTCGAGACAAATGACAATGAAAATAGAGTCTTACAAAATCCATGGGATGCCCAGAAGTAGTTTGATGAGACATAGTGATACAGTTCATAATGATATAGACTTCCTCAAGAAACAAGAAAAATCTCAATGAATAATCCAACCTACCACCTAAAAGAATTAGAAGAAACAAAACCCAGAATCAGCAGAAGGAAGGAAATTAACATGAGTGGAAACAAATAAAATAGAGATCAACAAGTAATAGAAAAGATCAATGAAACCAAGAGCTGGTTTTGTGAAAGGATAAACAAATTCAACAGGCCTCTGGCTAGGCTCACCAAGAAGAAAAGAGAGAAAACCCAAAGAAATAAGATATGAAAGAAGAAAAATAACTGATACTATAGAAATACAAAAGACCATAAGATAATATTATGAACAATTATGTACTAGCAAATTGAAATTGTACAGCCTAGAAAAAATGAACAAGTTCTATATAGCCTACTAAAACTTAATTAAAAAGTAGATAATTTGAATAGATCAAACAGTGGATGTGAAATAGAATCTGTAATTTAAAAAAACTCCTTGCAAACAAAAGTTCAGGAGCAGATGGCTTCACTGGGAAATTCTACTAAACACACAAGGAACTTATACCAATCTTTCTTAAAGTCTTCCAAAAGATTAAATAGGAGGGAACACTCCCAAAGTCATCCTGTGACGCCACCATCACCCTGATACCAAAACCGGACAGAGACTCAACCAGAAAAAGAAAATTACAGGCCAGTATCTTTGATGAATATAGATGCAAAAATTCTGAACAAAATATTAGCAACTCAAATCCAGCAACACATAAAAATACATTACAAACAGATTGGATTCATCCCAAGGTATGTGAACAAGGATTGTTCACATACACAAGTCAATCAATGTGACACTCTACATTAAGAAAAGAAAAGACAAAATCCACATGGTCATCTCAATAAGTGCAGAAAAAACTCAATATCCATTCGTGTTAAAAACTCACACCAAAGTGGGTATAGTGGGAACATATCTGAACATAATAAAAGCCATTTATGACAAGTTCACAGCCAATGTAATACTCTGGTGAAAAGCTGAAAGCCTTCCTGCTAATTTATAAGCAAGCCACGGGTTCCCACTCTTACCGCTTCTTTTCAACATAGTATTGGAAGTCCTGGCCACAGTAGTCAGACAAGAAAAAGAAAAGGTATGCACATTGGAAGGGAAGGGGTAAAATTGTCATTATTTGTAGATAACATAATATTCTGTATTGTTGTTGTTGTTTTTGCATGGCTCAGTTGTGTCTGACTCTCTGTGATCTCGTGGACTGTAGTACGCCAGGCTTCTTTGTTGTTAACCATCTCCCAGAGCTTGCTCAAACTCATGTCCATCAAGTTGGTGATGCCATCCAACACCCTCTGTCATCCCCTTCTCCTCCTGCCTTCAGTGTTTCTCAGCTTCAGGGTCTTTTCTAATGAGTCAGCTCTTCATATCAGGTTGCCAAAGTATTAGAGCTTCAACTTCAGCATCAGTCCTTCCAATGAATATTCAGGATTGATTTCCTTTAGGATTGACTGGTTTGATCTCCTTGCAGTCCAAGGGACTCTCAAGAATCTTCTCCAAAACCACAGTTCAAAAGCATCAATCTTTTGGTGCTCAGCCTTTCTTTATGGTCCAACTCTCATATCCATACATGACTACTGGAAAAACCATAGCTTTGTCTAGATGGATCTTTGTTGGCAAAGTAATGTCTCTTCTTTCTAATGTGCTGTCTAGGTTTGTCGTAGCTTTTCTTCCAAGCATCAAGCGTTTTTTAATTTCATGACCGCAGTCACCATCTGCTGAAAACCCTAAAGACTCTACACAAGAATTAGTATGTGAAATCATTAAGGTAGCAGGATGTAAGATTAATATACAGAAATCTGTTGCATTTCTTTACAGTAACAATGAAATATCAGAAAGAGAAAGTTAAACAAAAATCCCTTTTAGAATCGCATCAAAGAAATACCTAGGAATAAATCTAACCAAAGAGGTGAAAGACCTGTATGCGAAAACTGTAAGACATTGATAAAGGAAATTGAAGGTGATTCAGAGAAATAGAAATATATCCTATACCCCTGGATTGGAAGAGTGAATATTATTAAAATGGCCATAACTCAAAGTAATCTAGTGATTTATTGCAATCCCTATAAAAATACCCATGACATTTTTTTTTCACATAAATACATCAAATACTAAAATTTGTATGAAACCATAGAAGACCCCAAACTACCAAAACAGTCTTGAGGCAAAAGAAGAAGCTGGAGACAAAACCCTCCCAGACTTTAGAGACTACCACAAAGCTACAGTAATCAAAATAGTATGGTATTGGCACAAAAAATAGACATAATAGATCAATGGAACAGAATAGAGGGCCCAGAAATAAGCCTATGCGCCTTCAGTCAGTCTTAGAGGAGGCAAGAATGTACAGTGAAGAGAAAAATGGTCTCTGGTCAATGGTGTTGGGAAAGCTGGGCAGCTGCATGTGAAGTTAGAACACACCCTCACACCGTGAACAAAAATAAACTCAAAATGGTTTATAAATATAAGATATATCACCACAGAACTCCTAGAATAGGACATAGGTAAAACAGCCTTTGACATAAATCATAGCAATATTTTCTTATGTCAGTCTTCCAAGGTAAAAGAAGTAATAGCAAAAATAAACAAATGGGAGCTAATCAAACTTAAAAGTTTTTGCACAGCAAAGGAAACCATCAACAAGACAAAACAAACAACCTATGGAATGGGGGAAAATATTTGCAAATGACCAGCAGGGGCTTAATTTCCTAAATATGCAAGCAGTTCATAAAAGTCAATATAAGAGAACAACCTAATAAGAAAATGGGCGGAAGAACTAAATGGATGTTTCATCAAAGGAAATACACAGATGGTCACTAGGTACATGAAAAGATGCTCAATTTTGCTAATTATTAGAGAAGTGCAAATCAAAACTACAGTAACGTATCATCTCATGCTGGTCAGAATGGCCATCATCAAAAAGCCTACAGATTGCCACTATGAAAAACAGTATGGAGTTTCCCTGGAGGTTCTTAAAAACCAAAAATGGAAATAAATAAATCTAAAAAAAAAAGACCAAAATGGAATTATTAGTGCCGTATGATTCAGCAGTCTTACCTTGAGTTTGTATCTGGAAAAGACAAAAACTCTTAATTCAGAAAGACAGACATATGCACCCCAGCGTTGATAGCAGCGCCATTCACAATAGCCAAGACATGGAACCAACTTAAGTGTCTATTGGATAAAGAATAGATGAGGAAGGTGTGTGTGTGTGTAGTATATATAGCTATCATGGAAAGTAGTAGAGAATATCATGCAAAACAAGATATGTCAGACAAAGACAAATATCATATGGTATCACTTATATGTGGAATCTAAAAAATAATACAAATGAATCTATTTATAAAACAGAAACAGACTCATACACATAGAAAACAGTCTTATAGTTACAAAGGGGAAAAGGGATGAGGAGGAGTAAATTAGGAATCTGAGATTAACAGATGTGCTGCTATATATAAAATCAGTTCAGTTCAGTCTCTCAGTTGTGTCCAACTCTTTGCGACCCTGTGGACTGCAGCATGCCAAGCTTCCCTGTCCATCACTGACTCCTGGAGCCTACTCAAACTCACATCCATCTAGTCGGTGATGATGCGATCCAACCATCTCATCCTCTGTAGGTAGGCAATAAGGATTTACTTTATAGCACAGCGAACTACATTCAGTATCTTAAAATAACCTATAATGGAAAATAACATGAAAATTATATCTTTATGTATGTGTATATATAACCGAATCACTTTTCTGTACACGTGAAACACAGTGTTGTAAATCAACTACCTTCAATTAAAAAAAAAAATGCAGTAAGCTTCTAATTACTTTTTAAAATGTTATTCTGTATTTTTGAAGTAAAGAATCATGTAGAATGATAGCAGTGAAATCCATAAATGAAATTAAGGAAACAGTTTTATTTATAATAGTACCAAAAGAATAAAATACTTAGGAATAAATTTTAACAAAGAAGTGCATTTCCTCTGCTCTGAAAACTAGAAAACATTGTTGAAAAAATGTAAAGTCAACCTAAGTAAATGGAAAGGCATACCATGTTTATGAATTGGAAAACTTAGTATTAATAAGATTGTAGTACTCCCCAAACAGATTCAGTGCAATCCATGTCAGAATCTTAGCTGGCTATTTTTGAAGAAATTGACAAGCTGATCTTAAAATTCACATGGAAATTCAGAATACCTTGACTAACCAAAGAATGGTCTTTAAAAATAATAAAAGTTGGAGGATTCCCATTACCTGATCTTAGAACTTACTACAAAGCTATAGTAATCAAGACATTGTGCTTGCTACTCATGTAGGGATATACATATAGAATAGTATGGTGAATTAATTTTTGACAGGGGTGCCAAGACTATTCACTGGGGAAACGATAGCCCTTTTAAAAGATTTAATAAAAGGATAATTGCTTTACAGTATTATGTTGGTTTCTGCCAAATGTCAACATTAATCAGCCATAGATATACATGTGTCCCCTCCTTCTTGAACCTCCCTTCCACCTCCCTCCCCATCCATACCCCTGTAGGTTGGTACAGAGCCCCTGTTTGAGTTCCCTGAATCATACAGCAAATTCCCATTGGTTCTTTATTTTACTTATGGTAATGTATGTTTCCATGTTACTCTCTTCTTACCTTCTTCTTACCTCTTCTTACCTCTCCTTCCTCCCCTGCCCCCCACCCCCACAGCGTTCATCAGTCTGTTCTCTGTGTCTCCATTACTGCCCTACAAATAATTTCATCAGTATCATCTTTCTAGATTCCATAAATATGTATTAAAATACAATATTTGTTTTTCTCTTTCTGACTTACTTCACTCTGTATAATAGGCCCTAGCTTCATCCGCCTCATTAGAACTGACCAAATGCATTCCTTTTTATGGCTGAGTAGTAGTCCATTGTGTGTAGGTACCACCGCTTCTTTATGCATTCATCTGTCGATGTACATTTAGGTTGCTTCCATATTCTAGCTATTGTAAATAATGCTACAGTGAACATTGGGGTGCATATGTCTTTTTCAGTTTTGGTTTCCTCAGGGCATATGTATGGTGGTGGGATTGCTGGGTCATATGGACAGGGAAGCCTGGTGTGCTGCAGTCCATGGGGTTGCAGAGTGAGACATGACTGAGTGACTGAACTGATGGTGGTTTTATCCCTAATTTTTAAGGAGTCTCTGTGCTGTTCTCCATAGTGCTTGTATCAGTTTACATTCCCACCAGCAGTGTAAGAGGACTCCCTTTTCTCCACACCCTCTCCAGCATTTATTGTTTGTAGACTTTTTAATAAAACAATGCTAGGACACCTAGATATCCACATGTAAATGAACAAAGTTGGTTCCTTGCTTTATACGCGGTTCTGTCCTCAGTCACTCAGTGTGGTGTCTGACTTCTTATGATCCCATGGACTGTAGCCCACCCACCAGGTCCTCTGTTCATGGGATTTCCAAGGCAAGAATACTCCTGGGGATCTTCCCGACCCAGGGGTCGCACCCGTTTCTTGTGTCTCCTACATTGGCACACAGAATCTTTACACTGTGCCACTTGGGAAGCCCCTGATAAGCGTCTAGTATCCAAAATATATGAAGAACTCTTACAAGTTAACAATAAAAAGGCAAATAACCCAGTTTATGAAAGGATTTGAAATACATGTTTCTTCAAAGAAGATATACAAATGACCAATAGATTCACAAAAAGATACACTCTGTCAGGGACCCCCAATCCCCTGGCCTTGGACAGATAGTGGTCCGTGGCACAGCAGGAAATGAGTGGTGGGCTAATGAGTGAAGCTTCATCTGCTGCTCCCCATCATTCGTATTACTGCCTGAACCATCTGTCCCACCTACCCCCACTCCCACTCCCACTCCAGTCTGGAAAAATAGCCTTCCACGAGACCTGTTCTGGTGCCAGAAAGGTTGGGGACCGCTGCTTTGTATCAATAGTCATT